>NC_065880.2:91398729-94028729 GCF_932274485.2 Patella vulgata
TTTTGTTTTTAAAAAAAGAACAAAAAAGTGTGAGAATTATTTTCATTGACGTAAAAAATATGTGACGTCATTGATTAGACGCGTCATAGAAATAGTTCTATGAGGCGCGTAATCTCGCTTCGGCGAGATTTGGTGGATAGAATTATTTTTGTTAGTTACGTGATCTCGCTTGGACGAGATTTGGTAAGTTGACATGCGCATTGCCTGTTTTGCCCAGTGTATCCGGTGCTTTAGAGCTTCGCTCTATATTAAGCTGTCAAATTAGCTCTTAAGTTTAATAAAAAGACTTTCAGTTCGTTACTTTTTAAGTCAGACCCCAAATTCATTAAACAAAATTAATGAATCTGTAGTATACAGCTAATAAGTTTTCTGTATTGATTTCTCTAACTTTAAAAAAAAAAATCTGAAAAAAAAACCGACCTACCGACCCTTCTCCTCGATTGTGGGTCGGGTTTGGTGAAACAAAGATATTTTTAAGGTCAGCCTTAATTAGTTAGAATATGTTTTTGGTCCTAATACATCATCAAATTACCCAGTTTGTATGCCGGAACGTATCTTTAACTATTTTGAATTTTTTGTACCCACCTTGGCTTGTTTATCTAGATCTGATTTCCACGAATCATAATACGCGGAGTCATCTTTTAAATCATACTGTTCATCAAACGCTTCTTTCTGTCTCTCTTTACGAATAGTTCGTCTTTCATTAGCCGTCATTTCAGCTTTCGTCTTCTTTCTCTCCGTTTCTAAAAAAAAAACCAGAATAATATTACAAACAATCAGACTGTTGAATCATTTAATAATTCCTAAAGGCACATTTATTTTTAAAAGCCTATAAAGATTGACTAATTTTTACTTGTGTTTGGTTCATCTTGACTTATCGTATACAAATACAAAGAGGATTTAATGTCCATTCGTCACAAACTAGGGAATTTCGGGACTAACACACGGTCAATTTTATTTCAATTTTTCGCTTGCACATAGGGGTTTTTAGCAGTGGGAGGAAACCGGAGGACCCAGAGAAAACCCATAAGGCTGGACAGACGACCCTACTCCTTGTCACATACAACCGGGGAATCGGAACCATGTCAGTTGACTAAATGGCAGACCATATGATACAACACGCACGTGCTAACCTTTCGGCCATCCAACCCCCCTACCTGTCATATGATACAACACGCACGTGCTAACCATTCGGCCATCCAACCCCCCTACCTGTCATATGATACAACACGCACATGCTAACCTTTCGGCCATCCAATCCCCCTACCTATCATATGATACAACACGCACGTGCTAACCTTTCGGCCATCCAACCCCCCTACCTGTCATATGATACAACACGCACGTGCTAACCATTCGACCATCCAACCCCCCTACCTGTCATATGATACAACACGCACGTGCTAACCATTCGGCCATCCAACCCCCCTACCTGTCATATGATACAACACGCACGTGCTAACCTTTCGGCCATCCAATCCCCCTACCTGTCATATGATACAACACGCACGTGCTAACCTTTCGGCCATCCAATCCCCCTACCTGTCATATGATACAACACGCACGTGCTAACCTTTCGGCCATCCAATCCCCCTACCTGTCATATGATACAACACGCACGTGCTAACCATTCGGCCATCCAACCCCCCTACCTGTCATATGATACAACACGCACGTGCTAACCATTCGGCCATCCAACCCCCCTACCTGTCATATGATACAACACGCACGTGCTAACCTTTCGGCCATCCAATCCCCCTACCTGTCATATGATACAACACGCACGTGCTAACCTTTCGGCCATCCAATCCCCCTACCTGTCATATGATACAACACGCACGTGCTAACCATTCGGCCATCCAACCCCCCTACCTGTCATATGATACAACACGCACGTGCTAACCATTCGGCCATCCAACCCCCCTACCTGTCATATGATACAACACGCACGTGCTAACCTTTCGGCCATCCAACCCCCCTACCTGTCATATGATACAACACGCACGTGCTAACCATTCGGCCATCCAACCCCCCTACCTGTCATATGATACAACACGCACGTGCTAACCTTTCGGCCATCCAATCCCCCTACCTGTCATATGATACAACACGCACATGCTAACCTTTCGGCCATCCAAACCCCCTAGGAGAGGGAGAAATAATTTGATTGTGTTCAGGTGTCCCATATGAAAGGACTGACAAGTAGTAATAATAATCAAAAGACAAGTTGCCAGGCAACGAAACAGACGCCCACAGCAGCTAAGTCCTCCAGGCAGTCATTACGGGTTGTCACATATTTTTTATTTTTGTCAGTAATGAGAACATTTACAACACAAGAAAATGTGGGGTATAAACAGGTTTCTAGAGTTTAATTTTACAAATTATAAATATATTTACCTGGTTTGTCTTCTTCACCTTTATCGTCCTTCTTCATCTCATCATCTTCCCCATCATCATCCTTCTCTCCATCATCATCATCATCCTTCTCTCCATCAGGACCAGTAAATTTCTCACCTGTCTCTAAATCTTCAAAATCTCCATACAACTCGTCTAAAAGTATAAAAAAAAAACTCAATACAACTCGTGTAAAATAATATAAACTCTTGTGAAAACGGTTGATTAATTTCAGATAGATAAATGAAATGAAATGGGATTTAACGTCCTACTGTTCAGCTCCGACTGGGCTAATGAAGACGGGCATACGCCATACGGTGCGCTATGAGGGAATTTTTTCCTGGACAGCGGCACTATGGCCTACTTTTATATCGAATTCCTCCTGTCAAGGGATCTTTTACGTGCATTCCAATGTGTACATGGGACCTCGGTTTTCCGTCCCATCCGAATGACTAGACAAGGATCGAATCAGATAGATAACTTCAATTGTTTACAGTAAAGACTACCCCACGCACCCCACCCCCACCTGTATATACATCTCTGTCTCGCTCTGCATTTGTCTATGTCACTGTAGAGTGGAATGGAATGAAAACTAGGCACAATACAGGAACACCCATAACAATTGGGATTTTGGCTTAATAAGTCCTCCATTTTCATTAGTCCAGTTGGAGCAGAACAGTACGACGTTAAACCCCATTTCATTTCATATTCCTATTCTCACTCAATCTTCATTAGCCCAGTTGGAGCAGAACAGTAGGACGTTAAACCCTATTTCATTTCATTTCATTTAAAAAGTCCTGCAGACTTTTCACGGCCCACGAACAGTTGTTTACCCCTTGATCACCATGGTCCCCTTTCTTTGTAGTATGGTACAGTTGAATTGATGTTTAGCGTTTATGTGTATGGCGAAACTAATTTAAATTTAGTTCTTCACTGTCATCAGAAAAATAAATTTAGCCACCTAAAATTTTTTGTTCTTAAATTACTTTGTTTCTTGTTCTCACACTACTTCAAGATAAAGGAAACTTATTCTAATAGGTCAGGGGCGATCCAGGAATTTTTGCAGGATGGGGGTTGGCCAGGTTCCTGAGATAATTGATCCGTGCCTGTTGGTGTAGCGGCTAAATAAGGGTCTCTCTATAATAAGGTTTTAATAAGTGAACCTCAATATCAATATTATTGTAAACACCTGGCCCTGAGTTCACAAACCATTCTCAGACTTAAGTTAAGAATTTACTCAACTTTCAATCACTGTTTATAGAAATATCTTTGATCCACAAAACTTTGTACATAGTTTCTTATTGATATATTTGATATTTTAAAACAATAAAAGTTTTATAAAGGCCATAATAATCTTTAGTAAATTCTTAAGCCTGAGAATGTTTTGTCAGATCGGGGCTGGTTAATATATATATATATATTTCAATGTTTTGTCAGATCGGGGCTGGTTAATATATATATATATTTCAATGAAAACAAACTGTATTTTATGTATAATTACCGTCTAAATCGAGTCTGGCTTTAGCATCTTTATCTTTTGACCATTGTCCAGTTATAAAACAATCTTTTATACTGGCTGTTACCTGTTTATCAAACAAAAATTAATCTAGTAATTGTAGGTCATTTCGGGACTAACATATGGTTCAATCTTATTTCAATAATTCGCTTGCACATAATGGTCTTTAGCAGTGGGGGAAGAAAACCTGAGGATCGGAAAAAAAAAACCCCAACTCCAAGTTGGACTTCCGACAGATATTATATAAAGTCCAATCGACAGAAACTAGGTTATTTCGGGACTAACATATATGGTTCAATTTTATTTTATGAATCCGCTTGCGTATACATGTAGCGATCTTTTTTAGCATGGGAGGAAACCGGAGGGCCGGGAGAAAACCCTCAAGGTTGGACAGGCGACTCTACTTCTTGTCATGTACAACACAGGAATCGAAACCATCCCACTTGATTCAATGACAGACTTTATGATCCAACGCGCACACCTTAACCATTCAGCCCCCAAACCTCCTGGACAGATATTAAAAGTCTCTAATTGTGTCATTTACCGTTAGTAATTGTACATATCAATAGTCTCTGAATTTCATTTAGTAATTGTACATATCAAAAGTCTCTGAATTTCATTTAGTAATTGTACATATTAAAAGTCTTGGATTTTTATTTAGTAATTGTACATATTAAAAGTCTTGGATTTTTATTTAGTAATTGTACATATTAAAAGTCTCTGAATGTCATGTAGTAAAAGTCTCTGAATTTCATTTAGTAAAAGTCTCTGAATTTCATTTAATAATTGTACATATTAAAATCCTCTGAATTTCATTTAGTAATTTTACCATATTAAAAGAATCTGAATTTCATTTGTGAGAAAAGTTGAATCCCTAAAGGGATTACCAGTGCAAAAATGTATGTACATTGATATGATAAATAGAAAATTTGCAACATATTCGGCATTCTCAGCAGATGACGTAAACAGGAAATGGTCAAAACAAGTGAGCGCCTCCTGTAATCTTTTATATCTTTTGATGGGCCTTTTTTTAATCCGAATCAATCCAAGTTGAGAGATTATCTACTGTTGAGTTCAGGAAATATTTTCTTACCTCCTCCAGTGACCAATCCTGTGGATTTTCAGGGAAATATTTGGAACAGTCTGTTTTATTTATAGAAAATCTGTCGTTTTTAGTCTGATCACTTTTCTGTTTTAAAACTTTGAAAAGTCCGCCAAGTTCATCGCCATCTTTATCTTCCTCATCTGCCACGCCTAATTCTGTAAAATATAATTAAATTATAGATATATTTTCAATTTTATTTCAATAATTCGATCAATTAGTCCTTAAACAAGATGAAATTAATTTAAGAATGCCATTTCAGAAAATCCATTTGATTGCATTGCCAGTTCAATATCCAACACTCGTGATTTTTATTTATTGTAAAATTTCTCTCTTCATGGGCCATATCTATGTTTTTTTAATTAATCCTAATTTTTCGTCACGTTCATGTTCGTTTATAATAATGCAAGAATTATGGGGTGCAACTCTTACTTGACTTGGCCAGAAGATACTGGAAAACCAACCACATAAAAGACCAAACTCCCGGTTACGCATGGGCAATGGACTTTACGTCAAATATTGACCGGACCCTCCGTACATTGAAGAATATGAGGTTCTGGGTGATCGAGACTAGCACTTGGTCTTCCCTTCCAGATTTCAATTACTCCATTAAGTATTGTTTTATGGTTAATACTCACCTTCTCCATAAATAAGTTTTCTATAATTTATTTTTCCTTTTTGTCTGGCTTTAAATGATGCTGCTGCTTTTTCCACTAAATCACTCTTCCACCTTAAACCTAATGATATACGACGAAATGTAATTAACTCTTCCACTTTAAACCTAATGATATACGACGAAATGTAATTAACTCTTCCACTTTAAACCTAATGATATAGGACAGAATATAATGAACTCTTCCACTTTAAACCTAATGATATAGGACAGAATATAATGAACTCTCCCACTCTAAACCTAAAGATATAGGACTGAATATAATAAACTCTTCCACTTTAAACCTAATGATATAGGACAGAATATAATGAACTCTCCCACGTTAAACCCAATGATATAGGACTGAATATAATAAACTCTTCCACTTTAAACCTAATGATATAGGACACAATATAATGAACTCTCCCACGTTAAACCTAATGATATAGGTCAGAATATAATGAACTCTCCCACTCTAAACCTAAAGATAAAATGTAATTAACTCTCCCACATTAAACCTAATGATATAGGACATAATATAATGAACTCTTCCACTTTAAACCTAACGATAAAATGTAATGAACTCTTCCACCTTAAACCTAATGATATAGGACAGAATATAATGAACTCTTCCACCTTAAACCCAATGATATAGGACTGAATATAATAAACTCTTCCACTTTAAACCTAATGATATAGGACATAATATAATAAACTCTTCCACTTTAAACCTAATGATATAGGACATAATATAATGAACTCTTCCACTTTAAACCTAATGATATAGAACATAATATAATGAACTCTCCCACATTAAACCTAATAATATAATATAATGAACTCCCCCACATCAAACCTAATAATATAACATAATGAACTGTTCCACTGTAAATCTAATGATATAACATAATGAACTCTTCCACTGTAAATCTAATGATATAATGAAATCTTCCACTATAAATCTAATTATATAATATAATGAACTCTTCCACTGTAAATCTAATGATATAATGAAATCTTCCACTATAAATCTAATTATATAATATAATGAACTCTTCCACTATAAATCTAATTATATAATATAAGTAGAATAAAGTGCGACAAGTATTTTTAAAGAATCTTGGATCATTGGGATTTTTCTTACCCTGACCAATTTCTTCCTCTTCAATATCATCACCATTATCTTCTTCATTCATATCATCATCATCATCATCATCAGATTGACTAATATCATCATCATCATCATCATCATCAGATTGACTAATATCACTAGAATCCTCCTCATCATTCACAATTTTGTCTTTGGATTTTTTTAATTTAGATTTTTTCGTATTTTTATCAGTGTCACTATCACTATTGTCTTCATTATCACTTTCATCATCTTCATCATCATCATCATCATCATCATCATCATCATCATCATCATCATTCTGTTTCTTTAATTTCATCGCTTTTAATATTAATTCATCCTCTAGGTCATCGTCACTATCGGCAAAAGCAAATTCTTCTTCTTTATTTGATTTAGAAACCTGAAATTAGAAATGAAATAAAACTTTGGTCAAAATAATGCAAAGTTCCAGCACACCACTGACACGGGGAAACCCAGACTGGAAATCCTGAGAGTCATCCTCTGCCAACAGTGGGGTTGAACCAAAAACTTCTTGGGTTAGTGAGCCAGTGTCATGCTCAGTAATCCACTGTGGTCCCGCGATGACATACCTTTGACTTTTTGACTGGTGGTACATCATCTTCACTATCATCTTCCTCGTCTTCGTCCTCATCGTCATCATCATCATCGTCGTCGTCATCTTCACCCTTAAATATATACATCAACATCTATTATACTATCTTCTTTGAGCGGCATTTAGCAATTAACACACCTAATAAACACAAAACCATAATATGGAACACAATTACTATTTTAATTAAAGCGACGTTTTGTTGAGGGTTCTCTCAAATTGTTGAGGGTTCTCTCAGCGTTTTCAAGCAAATGATGATACTATTTCACTACTACTTGAGCCAGTAGGGTAAAGAATAAGACTATGCTTACATGTATATACTCAAGTCCAGTAGGACTAAAACATAACTGTTGCGTTCAGAGTATTTTTTGACTAAATTCAAATGTAAAGCAAACAACACTGTAACTTGGGTATCATTTAATCTTGTGTATCTAGTACTAATTTCTTTCATAATCGTTTAATATCAAATCTTTGTTTAAAAATTCGTAAAATCATTTTAAAACACCAAAAAACATCTAATTTGCACTTGTTTCCAGTTTAAAGCTGACTATTCAATTTTGATAATGAGTGTCCAATTTACAAGGGTTTAATTTCGCGATCACTGTTAAAAAATAAACAACCCAATTGATTATTGATGTATAATGATTAATTTTTGAACAGTGGTCAGGAAATTAAATGCTTGTAAATTGGACACTCATTATCAAAATTGAATGGTCAGTTTTAAACTGAACACAAGTTAAGATGGTATCAAAATATCATACATCTTCATGGCCGCTATCATCGTTAAGCTCGTCGCCATCTTTAAATACTGCACGTCTACGTATTCTACCATCGGATCCTTCAACTCGTTCTTCTAAAGGATAACTGAAATAGATAACAGACAACTGCTGAACAATACACAGAGAGAAATGAGGTTTAACATCCACTCGACACAAACTAGGTCATTTCGGGACTAACACATGGTTCAATTTCATTTAAATAATATGCTTGTGCGTAGGGGTCTTTAGCAGTGGGAGGAACCAAAGGACCCGGGGAAAACCCGCGAGGTTGGACAGGTGACTCTACTTCTTGGCATAGGGAATTTAAAACATTCTGCTTGACCCAATGACAGACCTTAACCCATCTAAATCTGCTACTGCAGGGTTCCTATGCCCAAACCCTACATGAATTTAGCATGAATTTTGAGGAACTATGTGGGGGGTTGGAATGGCCTTTTGGTCCAGTGTGTCACGCTACGACCTCTTGCTGGCCGGTCGTCTCTGGCTTGCGGTTGTGGTTTCAATCCCTGGTGTGAGCGTATGTGCCTTCTCAACCTCATGGGTTTACTCTGGGTACTCCGGTTTCCTCCCTTAGAAAAGACCCCTGCGCGTACACTAAGATAATAAATATGAAAATAAGACAACTTGTCTGCGATATCACCTTCGGTGGAAGCAGACGTTAATCACTAATAACAACAAGGAACTATGTTAAATTAAAACCTCGTCTCCCAAACATTCATCCCATATTTTTAAACCTACCTTATATCTTCTGTATCATCGGCTGTCATTGGTTGAGTTCCAGAAAATACCGACATTTTACTGGTTGTCATCTTTTCATCGACAGGATTCATCATGTCCATGAGATTTGAGACAAGTTCATTGGTTGGTTTACTATCCTGTAATATTACACCATAAATTAGCCAATCGAAATCTACCTGGTTGTTCATTGTACTGTTCATACATGGGGGTAGGGGGTGGGGCTGTTCATACTAGGGTGGGGCTGAAGGGATAGTGGTCATACACATGCACTTTAGAATCAAGTGCATAGTGCAGTGTAGCAGGCTAGGAGGGAAATGAAATGGCATGGAATGTGGTTGGTTTAATGTCTTACTGTTCCGCTCCAACTGGGCTAATGAAGATGGTCATACGCCATACAGTTTGCTATGAGGGAAATTTTACCCATGCAGCGGCACTATTGCCTACTCTTATATCGAATTCCAACTGCCAAGGGATCTTTTATGTGCACGCCAATGTACACTGAGCCACCAGTGCTTCCACTTCCAAAAGGACATAAGAACACCGAGGACGACACATTTTTACACCATGGTGATTCAGCGCGAGTCCAATTAGTTATAATTACATCATCACACTTGGACTCCAGATTTGGTTAAATTAGCATTATATTTGAATGATCACACCCCATCATCCAGACTCACCTCTGTCAGATTATAAGAGTTACATCCCCCTATATTGACATACATTTGGGGTACTCAATTGAACGTTCCGGAATTGAATTCTCTCAATCCCAAAAATAGTTACAATCGAATGAAAAGGGGTATTTCGGACGCATGTGTCAACTGGATAAGTAAATATCTTAACCAACCGTGCAGCCGAAACATATTTGCTGTGTTTAATTACATCGAGATTCTACTCACACCACCTCCGTTGTCGCGACTGACAGAACTGTGACAGGACTGAATTCCGCATCACTGGATTGATATTCTGTCAGTTCTGGACGTTCTGGACTGACAATCGAGCATCACACCCCCTCATCCAGACTCACCTCTGTTAGATTATAAGAGTGACTTCCTCCTACATCAATATACACAGCATCTTTATCGTACACGATACCACCAACACCTGCCATAGGAGCATACACCATTCTCTCTTTCTCGTTTAACGAACGTTTTTTAATCTTATCAGGTGTAGGACAAGGGTCAGGTGTAGCTTGTATATCATTTATATCAAAATCGCCACAACCTGTACAAATAAAATACATGACTTTAAATATTTCTGGGATTTGCAGTAGGTGGAAACCTGAAGAAAACACCCAAGATTAGAAATGCAACCCTACTCTTTGACAAGTACAACCAGAGACACAAACTAGGTCATTTTATGGTTTAATTTTATTTCAATAATTCGCTTGTGCGTAGGGGTTATTAGCAGTGGGAGGAAACCAGAGGACCCGGAGAAAACCCACAAGGTTGGACAGGTGACCCTACTCCTCGACACATACAACCAGGGAATCGAAACCACGCCAGTTGACTCAATGACAGACTTTATGATACAGCGCGCACGTGCTAAATATTCAGACACCCAACCTACCTCGTGAGATGGAAACCATGCGACTTGACTCAATGACAGACCAGTGATATGAATAATTAAATTGATGGGATTTGTAAGACTGGTAATAATGATTTTAGGTGTAACTGGCAGGCACTCCTCTTAACTGGTACTTGACCTTTTGAACTTTGTACAGGTTAAATTGAGCCGGACATACAATCTGATTAAAACACAGATCTTATTTATTACTTGTCTTTACTACACTGGGATCTGGAAGAGTTGTTGTTATATAACCTGCGTTCTGGATGATGTGAGGGATTAACCAGTGAAACGGTCTGTCACGACAAGTTTTTGGTGTAAAGTGCACGGAACTGTGCGTATCCCTACTAGAAACATAATGCTGATTGGTTAATCAAATGTTTGACATCATAGGGTCAAAAGCTGCTTGTATGACTATTGACGGGACCTTCCACTACTTGATACATTAAAACAACAAAAGTTTTATGAAGAGCTATATTTTAGTTAATATAAGGCAAACAATTTTGAGTAAATTCTTAACTTAAGCCTGAGAATGTTTTATGAAACTAGGGTCTGGATTCTTGAGCCAGCACCATAGTCAATGAGCCGCCAATATTCTGTAGAGAGAAGTGACATATCCCTAAAAAATTGACCCTTTTTATTACCTGGTATGTGTATACTCTGTTTGTTTTTCATGTGAGTTCCACGAACGTAACCATAGAGACAGACTTTACGATCACATTTACCATTCTGTCGTATCAATTCACCACCAGTTATATCTTCCATTCTTAAAATATAAATAAATTATTACAGTCACCATCATTTATATCTTACATGAAAAAAATAACTGTTTGTATGCTAATAATGCATTTAAATATGTTACTGATCAAATAAAAAAAAAAACCTATGATCCCTAAACTATGTTTTCTTAATGTTTGTTTCGTTCATAACTTCTGATGGTGTTATTAACAAAATAGTATTTGCAGCTTCGCGCTCGCCATCAATCACTTGACAATTTTCCTCAGCCGCTTATAACAATAAATAAATTTCTATTAAAATCGAATATTTCCCCTGAACAATTAATTAATTATTCATTGTGATTATTGTAAACGACTGCAAAAATTACAGGCGCTGTGGTTGTACCATAGTCCAATTACCCCTAAATACCACTAGGATTTTGGTGTGTGTGTTTTTAGTTTTAGCATGTTTTGAATGTTTTAAATGATATGATTATTTGACATAAAACATTCCGTTAATTTCATTTTATTGAAGCTCCTTTATTTTTTATATGAGTATCGATATCAAGAACTGAATATCGATATTTTCCCGAAGTCGCCGACAATTATCGGCTATATCGATATTTTTCGCCAGCCCTCGTCACCATTATTTATATCTTCCATTCTTAAAGGACAATATTGGTGTCAGTCATATCGTCATCGAAGGAATGATTAGTGAGCAGAAATTTGTCTGTGTATCTGTTATAACTCGTCACTTCAGTCAGTTATATAGAAGGATAACTCGTGTTTTCCCTTTACGTTCGTCACTTCCCTTTCTTGAAATGTTCATAACGCATCCATCGTAGCAATGATCTCTGTGTTAAAATTATATTTGGAACGTGTTTAACCAGTTCTATCATATATGTGATAATGACTGACACCCAATATTTGGAACGTGTTTAACCAGGTCTATCACATATGTGATAATGATTTGACACCAATATTGTCCTTTTAATATAAATAAATTATCACCATCACCACCAGTTATATCTTCCAATAAATAATCTATGATATAAGATTTAAATACATACCTATCGGCTAAAATGTATGGGTGAGTTGTTCTCCAGTGTAGAGGTCGGAACTTCATCACAGAAATAAATCGACATAAATTATGTATCTCCATTCTTTGATACTCTCCATAAACCATTCCAGATAGATAAAATAATTTAGCACCCTGAAAGAAAGGAAATTAGACAGAATTTAAATGAAATAGGGTTTAAGATCCTACTGTTCTGCTCTGACTGGGCTAATGAAGACGGGCATACGCCATACAGTGTGCTATGAGGGAAATTTTGCACGTGTTACCAATTCAGCCACCCAACCCCCCTTTAAATAGTATATTTACAATGGTATGGTTACCCATTACATTCACAGAGTATGCTAACTCACTATATTCATGGTAACTCATTATATTCACAGAGTATGGTAACTTATTACATTCACAGAGAGTGCCAACTCATTACATTCACAGAGTATGGTAACTCATTATATTCATAGTAACTCATTACATTCATGGTAACTCATTACATTCATGGTAATAAATTACATTCACACAGTATGGTAACTCATTATATTCATGGTAACTCATTACATTCATGGTAACTCAGTACATTCATGGTAACTCAAAACATTCAGAGAGTATGGTAACTCGTTACTTTCATATTATTTGGACGTTTGTCAATCCAGGTGGAGATGTCCGACATATACAGATGAAACAGTGATTTAAACTAACCTGATAGATTACTGTCTTGACATATACAGACGAAACATAAACAGTGGTTTAAACTAACCTGATAAATTTCTGTCCAGAATCTGTTTTTAAGCCTCTTTTTCGTTTTTCTCATCTGTTTATTTTCTTGAAATGTATCCAGATGTGTCAAAACACCCATAATTCTCGGAAAACCATGAACTTGACAAATATTTAAAAACTCAAACTGTTCCATCTCAAAACCAAAACTAGCATCAACCATTAATAATACCTGTAACCAGAAATAGATTGCATGAAATATTATCCCTTGTTGATCTAATAAGGGGGCCATGATGGCTAAGTGGGTAAGACGCATGCTTGCTAGCCTGGAGGTTGCGTGTTCGATAACTGCATTGGCCGAGAAAGTTCATCGGGATTTTCTGACGTGGTTTCCCCTTGTCAGTGGTGCAGATCGGAGGGCCGGACAAGGATAGCTGTCTAGTTGTTCAGATAACACGAAAAAAACGAGGTCCCGTGTATACATTGGTATACACGTAAAAGATCCCTTGGCAGTTGGAATTCGATATAAGAGCAGACCATAGTGCCGCTGCCCGGGCAAAATTTCTCTCTATGGCCTACCGTTATATCGAATTCCAAGTGCCAAGGGATCTTTTTTGTGCGCGCGAATGTACACATGGGACCTTGGTTTTTCCATCCCATCCAAACGATTAGACAGCTGTCCTTGTTAGGCACTCCGTCCTGCACTACTGACAAGGGGAAACCACATTGGAAAGGTGGAGGAGAAGACAGGGGATGTTGGGGGAGGGAGGTCCCCAGAATAAGTTAATGAAAGTAACAAGAACAGAGTTTCTTACCAGATCAGCTATTTTACCAACATCTATCATACAGTTAATATCATTATTACATTCTATAAACGTTATTCTTCTCTTCTTTCCTGAAAATAATATAATATATATATATATATCATCAGTCCTAAATCATAACATGAACCAGGAACAGGAACAACATCTAGCAGAAGATTTCTCACTTTTCACATTGCAGGGCTGTCTTCATTAGCATATGGCATGGTTGTCTTCATTAGCATACGGCATGGTTGTCTTCATTAGCATACGGCATGGTTGTCTTCATTAGCACATTGCATGGGTGTCTTCATTAGCATACGGCATGGTTGTCTTCATTAGCACATTGCATGGGTGTCTTCATTAGCATACGGCATGGTTGTCTTCATTAGCACATTGCATGGGTGTCTTCATTAGCATACGGCATGGTTGTCTTCATTAGCACATTGCATGGTTGTCTTCATTAGCACATTGCATGGGTGTCTTCATTAGCATACGGCATGGTTGTCTTCCTTAGCACATTGCATGGGTGTCTTTATTAATATACTACATGGCTGTCTGCCCGACTGAGGCAGAAAACTAGTATGATAAACACCTCACTTCATTTCAGATTAAATAGCTGATGATCTAAAGATAGAATTAGTGTTAAACTGGCATCAAGCCTGCCTGGAAATAGGGCACCTGTCACAGACAATGTCAGACACAAAGTCAGGTTTCGTCAGGCACAAAACCTCTGGTGACACTGCCAGTCATTGTGTTTGTTATAGATTTGTCTTTCTCAGGGTTTTTATTATTGATAGTTTAAAAATAGATTATGCAAGAGTTAAATCTGCCTATTACAAGTCTTTCTTTAGGCCTGAAATGTTATCTAAATTATTAATTAGACATTAATTAACTTATCCAGACCATAATCAACTCTCGATACCATCGGATGCCAGAGATTTTCAACGGATCTAAACACGATTGGTGATTAATGATTTAATCAAAAAATTGCATAATCGAGACTTTTTAGAATTGTAACAATGGTAGCAGTGACAATCAAGACTGCGCTATTTTCCAAACAGCCCTAACATTGCTCAGAATGAAGTAATTTGACTGAAATTTTCAATATTCTCTTCTCATTATCCAGAGAGCGGTCAGCTCTTTATCTAAATCTTACATAATGTCTCTTTAATGTAAAACAAAAACTTCCAGAAAGTTTGTTAGTGTCTGTCATTCTTTTTTACAACTACAATCATTACATGTATATACGGGCCTGACTGACAGTTTTATATACGATTGGTAAGTGTATAATAATTTAAATCTGAATAAAATACAGATCTATATTTCGTTTCGTTCTTTTATAATTTCGATGGCCTCTACTACATGAAGAGCTGACCAGTTGAAGTGGGAGGTCGCGTCAAGAGGTTATACGTGCAGCTTTTGACCCTACAACATCAGACATTTGATTAACCAATCAGTGTTGATGTTTCTAGTGGAATACCCACAGTTCCGTGCATCGCACATCAAGAACTTTCATTGGCTAATCCCTCATATCATTCAGAACGCGGATTATATAACAACTCTTTAGGATCCTATTGTAGTAAAGACAAGTAAAACGAAATTATGAACTATTGAAAAACATGACAAAATAGGATTGGTGTTTTATTCAGATTGTAATAATTTTAGGTCTACCTGCTACTACTGTAATAGGACCATTCACATTCGACAAGTTTTGTCTCGTATAGTTCTTCACCAGACATTTCAACAGAGTTGTCTTCCCTACTTTAGGTGGTCCAACAATAGCTACAACGATTGGTGGAGGCTCAATCGGTGTTCTATCAACCAATGGAATGTGTTGTTTCTTCACATTCAGATCAAGAGTTCTATAAAAATAAAAAAAAAATAAAATGAAATGGGGTTCAGAGAGAGAGAGATGGGATTTCACATCCACTCGACACAAACTAGGTCATTTCTGGACTAACATATGGTTCAATTTTATTTCAATAATTTGCTTGTGCGTAGGGGTCTTTAGCAGGGGGGGGGGGGGGCGAAACCAGAAGACCCGGAGAAGACCCACGAGGTTGGACAGGCGAACCTACTTCTTGTCATGTACTACCGGGGAATCAAAACCACACCAGTAGACTCGATCATAAAATAGTTAATTTCTGGGTTTGTAAGTTCGTAAGTAGAATTTTCATGTGGTCCATCATGTACTGTTTGACGTACATTTCGATTTATAAAGCAATCCCAGCCATATCATATCTTACAACACCTTTAATATCCCCTACCCACCTTCTAACAGTTTTCTCTGTTTTCCTGATCGACTGAATAGCAAAAGCTTTTGGATTTCGTTGTTTTGGTGTCAACTCTTCTTTGTCATCGGTCTCAATCTTTGCTTTTTTCTTTCGAGCTTTTATTCCTGCAGCCCGTGGACGATACGGTTTGTGTTCTTTATCCTCCATTCTGTAAAAGAGTGAAAGCTTGCAGTGCAATATCAGAATATGTTCTATACGAGGGAAATTTGCATTGAAAGCATTAGCATGAGCTATGGCCTACTCTGATTTTGAATTCGACTTTTAAGGTTTGTTTTATGTGTACGTTAATGTGTACATGGATTCTCATTTTTTGTTTCATTTGAACAACTAGACAGTGTGTTGATCATATTATAGATAATATATAACATTTGGATTACTGCCCTATCCCGACTAAGACTTGGGGAAACCTCTCTTTCTAATCAGTTTTGTGTGTTAAAACATATCATATTGTTGTTATTTGGTTTCTGAATTTATTTGTAAATTACACTTCAAGATCGACCGACTTATTCTACAAAATGATAACTATGAACAAGAGAAAAACTTCAACAATAATTTTTACCTTAAAGTTGACAATATTCTTTCTAAAAGTAGTGGTTAAGTCGGTTGTTTACAATTTACATTACAACACGTGGGTGCAGCCATTTTATGTAAGGGGAATAACTCTACAATAATATTATGGTTTCAGACCACAGCTTACTGCAAGTTATTTATCAGATCTTTGACCTGAACAATTAAACTGGGAGGGCGAACAAAATTATTCTAATAGAATAAAATTTGATTAATCATATGATGCTGAAAATAAAATAACGCATTATATTAACAGTACAAAAATATTAGAAATTTACTACAGTTTAAACGCACTGATAGGCCTACTGTTTCGCCTGTGAATGCCGGTCATGTCCTACGGAAGTTGGCAAAAATCCAACCTGGAATATGCCCAATTGGGCATAAAGATATGGTGATTCATATCCAAAATTCAAAAATAATATTGACTGTACTGAGGTTAATAACTATTACTAACCTCGTTTGTCGTTGATAATTTAGGTGATCGACCCCTTGATGGTGTAATACATGTACCTTAATTGATTAACTACTTAATCTGCCTTGATTGACTTCCTTAATCTATTCAAATTTAAGCTCCCTGGAAAAGTCATTTCCGAATCCATATAATTTATAATATATTGAGTGTAATTATAAATTAATAAATAGTGTTTAAATCAAACCCCCTTTCAACAAGAAAACCCGAAGAATGTTCCCGTGTATACGATTTCAGCAGCGTGCTTAGAGTTTTGAGCAGAGAGGACCAGGGGTGGAGGCTACGTCAAGTTGGACGTGAGCTCTGGGCCAATATTTCTGCTCATTTAGGTGAATACATGTATAAAGGATTAGAATTGAGTCAGACCAAAATGGCGGACATGCTTCTCACGTGTTTTGTTCGATGTTATTTTTATGAATGCCGGTGAAAAAATAATGCTGTTCGCGAGCAACGGCGATTGGACCCCACACTGATCCGCAGTGAATATTCGCTAGGCCGTAATACTCTGTGGAACAGATTGATTGGACCTACCTCTACCCCCACTGGACACCGACGGTAGACACGTGCTTGCTATTGCTTATTACATGTATATGTAAATTGAAATAAAGATACACGAGTGGACTTTTTTAGATGTTGTTGTTTTGTTTATTTTTTAAAAAATATTTTTATTCATTAAATCTGAATTTGGATTGGGGAACAGGCTATGCCTATGTGTAACCCCTCTCTCTGAGTTAGATACATCTACACATGATAAATATTTACATACATAAATACATAATTACATAAATATAGAACATATATGATACATCATGGTTAATATAGACTTTGATGATTATACAGAGTGCAGGGCTTGTTGTTATTGAAATAAACTGGGGTTTATTATTGGTATCATGGTATCAGCTGGCTTTCAATTTGGGCCCAAAACTACTTCAGAGTCAGGGGCTATTCGATTGTTGCCATATTAGTTCTAAGATTTGGTAGGCCTACAAACGAAGAAGCCAAAGAGAACATTCCTGCTTGGGTTAATTTGGCGATATTGTGTATTTTAAATTGGTACTACCGGCCTGGTTACTACTGATGAAAATACCAAAGACCCGAATGGCCGAAAATCTCTTTGAGATTCAGAAATACGATAATTCTGGAAGTGATTGTCAAATGATGACATATTTACTTACTTCAAGTGGCTAAGTGGGTAAGACGCTGGCACGCTGCATTGGCCGAGAAAGTTCATCCAGATTTCTCGGCGTGGTTTCCCCTTGTCAGTGATGCAGGACGGATGTCCTGGCAAGGACAGCTGTCTAGTCATTCGGATGAGACGAAAAACCGAGGTCCCATGTATACATTGGCTTGCACGTAAAAGATCCCTTGGCAGTTGGAATGCGATATCAGAGTAGGCCGTAGAGCCGCTGCCCGGGCAAAATCACCTTCATAGCACACTGTATCTTCATTATCCCTGTGGGACCAGAACAGTAGGACGTTAAACCCCATTTCATTTCATTTTTACTTACCTAAACTATACCTTCCTGTTTCTTTTCTGTTGAAGCACCGGCTTAATTTTTTTTTATTTCAGCGTGGTTTACCCTTGTACGAGTGATGCATGCAGAACGGACATTATAGGGCCTGACAAGGAACAGCGCGCAGTCGGTTGGATTGGACGAAAAAAAACCCAAAGTCCTGTGTATAAGTCCGTGGCGTACATGTAAAAGAACTCTTGACAGTTGGACTTCGGAAAATAAAGCTTTGCGGAAATACCGCTATGTAGACAAATATTCCCCACTGCATGACGGATACGGGTGATTATCCCATGGGTGTGCAAAGTTGAATGTTTTTGTGTCACTCGAGTTTTTTTCTGTTTTTTTTCTTTAATTTTAAAATTTAAAAATATTGCATGTAACTCCCCTTTATTTTTACAGAAAATTCGGATAAGAAATTTGGATTTATTTAATAGTTTATAGGCCTACATTTTATAAGATCAGACATGGGAGAGCTGGGGTCCTGTGGGTATGCTTTTCAATGTCACTAACACTACATGTATTTTTCAAATTGTTCTTTACTATATTGATCAAAAAAATAATCATGCCAATCAGGGCGCATAAGCATCTACTAGGACTATTGTCAGATTCGGTATACAACAGAGTCGTTAGGTATGGTTGTAGAATCTTTAAAATTCAAATTTTAAATTGTCACTATCAAAATGCTCAACACCGTAACACTGATAGTTTTCCCGCAATATAACTTATCTACTGAGGCGAGGGTCACTTCACCACGTGCCACCAACCATCTCTGTCAGTCTGGTCTGTCCAGCTTGAAAACAGTTCTGTGAATATTATAGAGTTAAAGGTAAATCCAATCAAAGTTCTGATTTTGCTTGCGTGTATTAATTCATAATCAACACCGTAACGTGGTTTTCTTGCATTTGTAGTCGATTTGATCAGAAACAATGTATATATTTGAATTTAAAATGGTGTACCGATACATACGTTAACGGCGTTTCTCACACATGCGCTCTTGGCTCAAAACATAAACTCCATGGTTCTCAACACCGTAACGCTCAACTCCGTAACATTAAGTTTTGTTACGGTGTTGAGAAACCGATAGGGTGTTGAGGTTTGGTTCACCAACGCTTAAATTAAATCTTATCTTATCAACATAATTATGTAGAATAACATGTAGTTCCTCTAATATTTCACCGGAGTGGATATTCTCCACTCGGATGGCAAACATCCTAGAACGATAAAGATAGTTATTCGCCATTCGTTTTATACAATAAACTTAAAATTCGAGTAGATTGCTTGTGCTTTAATGGTAAATATAGAATCCGAATCCCTTTCTAATGGTCATTTGTTAATTAAAGGGTGATAGTGTAAACAGGCGTCCTCGTTTATAGCGAAAGATAGAGAAACCAACATTTTGTATAGATGGGAGTGGCATAAATCTGAGACGTTTCCTATTCTATGGAAGTGTGTATCTGACTAAACCAGGAACATTGTAAAACGCATTTATTTGTACTGTGTTGATCACAAATAAGATAAACTACAAACCTAATCCAATTTCATTCCTGTAGAGCGAAAAAGGCAGGTTCTATTGAAATGGGCCTGCCTAGCTGTCTGATCCGCCCACCCGGACTACCCATATATTTCATTGTCAACCTCAAATTTTATCTGCAACGGTGCACCCGATTAGATTTTATTACATACTTCGAGAAGGTATTTGTTGAGTAATAAAACCTTCTAGTAGTTTATCGAGGGCTGGCCGTCCTTACCGCACGGTACAAATATTATCACCACTAGAAGCAACAAATTCCAGAACAAGCCAGAACTCATACCAAAATTGCCGCTTTATACAAATGAGTATTTATGGGAATACTAACCCGAACCCTAACCCTTTTAAGAGAAGTAAAAACTAAATTAGACCCAAGTTCAGTCTTTTAAAAAGGGTTAGGGTTCGGGTTAGTTATCCCCAAAATTCTCATTTATATAAGGCGGCCATTTTGGACTCCGGAAGCACCCGAACCTCGATAAACTACTAGAAGGTTTTATTTGTACCGTGCGGTAAGGACGGCCAGTCCTCGATAAACTACTAGAAGTTTTTATTACTCAACAAATACCTTCTCGAAGTATGTAATAAAATCTAATCGGGTGCACCTGTATATTTGATCTCTTACCATATATTTCATTTACTAGCAATCAGGGCCGTAACTAGCTCAGAGCAACGGGGGTGCGGGGCGGTGGGGGCGGTGGGGAGGGGAAATGTTCTCAGGGATGCTGTAAAAATGACGGACAATGTATATCTAGGGGGGGGGGGGCTTCGAGAAAAATTTTCAAAATTGAACTGCCCGGAAACGCTATTTCCTGCACTCTGGGCAGCCTCGTCAATCGTCTTTCGCCCTTTCACACCGAAGAAATCGGTCAATTTTCATGCAAGACCCCTCATTTGAAGAAAATTTGAGCAGAAAACCTCAAAATAGTCATCTTTGAAGATCTGAAAAAGGTAAAAAATCCAGAAATCTGGATAAAATCCGTAAACACTGAGAATCCGATATCAAATATACCGATGATTTTTTTCACATGGGGCGAGATTTTTTCATGGTCGACCAATTTTAGTTACGGGCGTGCTACCAATATATTTCATTTCCAACCGTGTGTTTTATTTACCACCCGTATATTTTATTTACTTCCCATGCATTTTATTTCTAACCGCATGGTTTTTATGCCAACCGTATAATTAATTAGTGTTAAATCAGTATTTTATCAAGATTTTAATGTGCTCCCGATAATATCGATCAAATATTCAACGAGTTTTGATTGTGTCTGGAATAAAATGTTCAATAAATTACGTGTTCTTGAAAGGTTTAATATATCAAAATGGCTATTGAATATATTTTTGTGTAAAGTAGCAAACTGTTATGTAAACCTACTTTTTTTTTTGTAATGTCTTATATAAGGTTATTGTTTATTATATAAAGCTACCAATTTAAAAATATCATTCTGAGCATTATCATTTTGTATAAGGGCATATGTTATCTCAACACCGTCACGGGAATTCAACACCGTCACAGAGTGTAAAATCTCTCATTGCTGCTTTTTCTTAAAGTTAAAGAACCATTTTATAAGCGGACAGAAATATTAATTGATCAGTCTGTGTTACTGAATCAAGAAATCAAATACAAAATCATGTTTTTATTGCGCTACACTTTAATACAATTACAAAATATGGAGCGATTTGAGGTAAGTGGTATAAACTACAAATTACAGCAAAGAAATTATGACGATATAAAAAGAAATATTATTTTTGAAGTGTAATCCCCTTCATCTTTTCAGAAGGGTGAATGTTTTTGCGTTTTCTGGTTAATTTAAAATATTTTTTGACTATACAATACCGTTACGGTGTTGAGATTTTGTAAAACACGTTCCACTAAAAGCTTAATTTTTTGTCTTAAAATTCTAAAGACTGCATGTCAATTGATAACATAGGACGTAGAAGATACTAGTTGTCGAAACAAAGTCAAAAATGTATCGCTTCGAGATGGTTCAATAATTCGGAACTCTGATACCATGAATGCACACTCACGAGATAATTACCCATACCCGTTTTCATTAGCCCAGTCGGGCCAGAACTGTAGGGCTTTTTAACTCTTATTTCATTTCTTTTGGACATCTATTTGAACAACACGAATGGAGGTTTATTATTCGTTCAGGGTTTCCGTTTAACAGGGTGTGAATCTTAACCTGGTTGGTTATAATGGGTTTTTATAACCATCATATGATGATGTTTTAGAATGGGGTTTAACGTCCTACTATTCTAAGGTCCGCATGTGGCCTGTCCAACCTCGTGGGTTTTCTCTAGGTCTTCCGGTCCCCGCCCCCCCCCCCCCCATTTTGTGTCGACTGGAAATTACCCCCCCCCCCTCTCTCGCTCTCCTACTATTCTGCATCTACCGGGCTAATGAATTGAAATGGGGTTATAACGTCCTACCTAGTTCTGTTTTGCCCCGACTACATACACCTTCAATAAGTTTATTTTCAAAATTTAATTTATAGACGTTTGATAATATATATGGTGATATGAGTAATGTGTAGGCTTTAATTCTATTATACTTCATGTTTTACGTATCAATAATACGTATGATTCATAATTTAGTAGGTGTGTCGATTGGCTGTCAATAAGACGAAAAATGGAGTTGTCTCCCTTTAGTTCCACGCACCTGTTACATCAACACAGTCCAATCAGAATAGCGGATTCAAGCCTCTAAGAACTGGAATAATGATGGCTGTCGACCACTACTACTACATTTCGATGGAAGTAAAATAACTGGGCATATTTCGTATAAAGTCATTAATGACATAAAATTTAGGTAAGTAGCTTTTACAATAATACTAAAAGTGGTTGTCAACGAGCAGCCTAACAACAACAATGCACTGGATGAATGAATGGCGACAAAGAAGGCAAACGTATCAGGCTATATAATATAATATAGCATATAGATAGTCTGTCTATATCTGTTGCTATTCCATTTATAACTTGGTGCTTATATGAACTTGACCAAAAGTAGTTCACGGTATACTTCAGCTTTCAGGCGGTGTATAGTCTATCTAGCTAGACCAGCCATAAATCTGGGTATAATTATTGAGGATAAATATCAATATTAATTACCTATAGGGTTAGATTCTGGCATACTGCCTATTTCTCCATAGGAATGTACCAGTAAAATATTCATACTAACTAACATACCCCTATTGACTAGTTCTTGCAAATAGATCACTATTCATATGTCTGTAGCTGAGATATGTATTAGTAATATTACATTAAAAAAACATTTGGGGCAGGATAAAATATATAATGTCTATTTATAACATTTTGTATACCTATGTGGAAACATTAATTATTTAATAACGTATACAATGGTGTAATATATTTTTATGTTATTCAATTCATGTCTAAGCAGAAGAAATGAAATGAAGTTTAATGTCCTACTGTTCTGCTCCGAACTGGGCTAATGAAGACGGGCATGCCATACGGTGTGCTATGAGGGGAATTTTGCCCAGACAGCGGCACTACGGCCTACTCTTATATAGAATTCCAACTGTCAAGGGATCTTTTATGTGCACGCTAATGTGTACATGGGACCTCAGTTATTTGTCCCATCCGAACGACTAGACAGCTGTCCTTGTCAGTTCTCTGTCCTGCATCACTGACAAGGGGGAATCACGCCGGAAAATCTGGATGAACTTTCTCGGCCAATGCAGGGATCGAACACCTGACCTCCAAGCTAGCGAGCCAGTGTCTTACCCACTTAGCCACTGTGACCTCTTGTAAGCAGAAGAGAAACTGGGACAAATGTGTTGATGTCACATTTAATACAATTTAATATTGTACATAGATTACAATTACCGCTATTGTAAATTGGATGATGATTCATTTTGTCATTTTTGTGATTTTTATGCTAATTTGGCTTAAAGATTTCTTTTTTGAAAATTAACAGAGGGCCTGACAAGGACAGCTGTCTAGTTGTTCGGATGGGATGGAAAACTAAGGTCCTGTGTACACATTGGCGTGCACGTAAAAGATCCCTTGACAGTTGGAATTCGATATAAGAGTAGGTTGGGTGCCGCTGTCGGGACAATATTTCCCTCATAGCACACTGTATGGCGTATGCCCGTCTACATTAGCCTAGTTTGAAGGAAAATTAACACATGGTTAACCAAACTTAATGTAATTTTATTTGATAAGACTGTGTGCAAAATCATAATGTCTGTCATTGATTCAAGTGGCGTGGTTTCGATTTCCAGCAAGAAATAGGTTTTCTCTGGGCCCTCCAGTTTCCTCACACTGCCAGAAACCCCTACGGTGAAGCGAATTAGGCCTATTGACATAAAATTGAGCCATATTTTTAGTTCCGAATTGACCTCTCTCTCTCTCTCTCTCTCTCTCTCACACACACGTCATAAGATTGTTTGAACAAGTGAAGTTTTAATTGTGATATGGAGTCACGGTGGCTAGTTGGGTAAGGCGCTGGCTCGCTAGCCTGGAGGCGGGTGTTTGATCCCTGCATTGGCCGAGAAAGTTCATCCCGATTATCCGACGTGGTTTCCCCTTGTCAGTGATGCAGGACGGAGGGCCTGAGGGTCTGACAAGGACAGCTGTCTAGTCCTTTGGATGAGACGAAAAACCGAGGTCCGGTGTAAACATTGGAACGCACGTAAAAGATCCCCTTGTCAGTGGTGCAAGACGGAGGGCCTGACAAGGACAGTTATCTAGTTGTTCGGATGAGACGAAAAACCGAGGTCCTGTTTATACATTGGCATGCATGTAAAAGATCCCGTTGGCAGTTGGAATTCGATATAAGAGTAGGCGATAGTGCCGCTGCCCGGGCAAAATTTCCCTCATAGCACACTGTATGGCGTATGCCCGTCTTCATTAGCCCAGTATAGGAGCAGAACAGTAGGACGTTAAACCCCATTTCATTTTATTTCATTTAATTGTGATATGAATGAAACTAGAGAAAGTTTTGTTGTCACGAATATGCAGATAAGATGAAAAATTGTTTTATTTAGTGTGCATTACTTGAGGGTAAAATTGAATGTTGATTGACATATGTAGGAATATAAAGATGTCTAGGTGTCAATCATATTTTTATATACATATCTGAGTGGTACATGTACATGCAGACGTACATGTGAATAAAATCTGCTATGGAGAATGTCAGTGTTGCATTATATCATACTTTTAAACATATTCTCTTGTCCCAGGGTGGAAGATGCTGTGTCGTTGACCTTGAGGTCACTGACCTTGAGGTCCTGTGTTCGACTCCAGTGTTGGTCACAAAATTTGCTCAACGTTTTCCCTTTTCAGTTTGGTGCTGGACTTGGATCTCTGTTATTATGAAGTGATTTCAAAATTTATACGTTCAACTGTTTAGGTTTGCTGTGGCAATCTGCAAACACACCAATCTGATTAAAATATAGATTTATATTTTGTTCCGTTTTTTTATACTTTAGATCTGAAATATTATATAAACTATTAATTAGACATTTATTAACTTAATATCCTTAAATGACATTTAGAAGTAGAGGTATAATATTCATAATAACACAACTTTATGGATTTACTACCTCTTGGTTTATTTACATGCAACGTTTCAATACTCTTACAGGTATCTTTATCCAGCAATTGATTGATAAAGATACCTGTAAGAGTATTGAAACGTTGCATGTAAATAAACCAAGAAGTAGTAAATCCATAAAGTTGTGTTATTATGAATTTATTAACTTATCCAGACCATAATCAACTCTCGATGTCATCAGATTTTTGCTGGATTTGAATCCTATCTGCTGCTTAACTCTCATTGATGAATAAATCCAAAAATGGATAGCCGAGACTATGTTTTTATCGTACCAACTTTAGTAATGATGATTGAGGCTAGGCCTAAAATTCAATCTCTAATATCTTTGTTCATGGTGGAGCAATTTGATAGAAATTTTCAGCAAATTCCCTTTACATTATCTAGTTTTTAACTATTATAGTCAGAACTGCCAGCTCTTTATCTACTCTCCCATAATGTATCTTTAACAGTGCGATTGAATATAAATATCTTTAATGTGTATAATTGTATAAGCCCACTGGTCTAAATGATAAACTACAGCTACCAATATTTGGTATGTGGGGTATTTGTTAAGTGTGGAATTTTGTGAATGATACATATATTAAGCATACTATAATGTCTGTACTAAAACTATTATCACATAACCAACTAATTTAATTCAGTCATTGTGTGACATTTCTAGTGATATATTATCAGTGAGGGATATGCTGGAGGTCTTGAGTTGGCTCCCGGTGTTGGCCGAGACACAAACTAAGTCATTTCAGGACTAACATACGGTTCAAATTTCAATAATCTGCTTGCGCTAGGGGTCTTTAGTAGTGGAAGGTAAATGGAGGACCCGAGGAAAACCCACAAGGTTGGACAGGCAACCCTACTCCTTGTCATGTATAACTTGGGAATTGAAACCACGCCAGTTGACTCAGGGATAGACCTTATAATACAGCGCACTCACGCTAACCATCTATATATAGCCTGTATAGATAAATAAAGTGTAATAAGTAATATGTACTTATTGTACTCAGGTCACGAAAACAATAAAAATATCACAGACAGGGTTAAATACGGACTGGTAAATATTAAATATACACAGTAGATAGAGGAAAATCTGAGGTATATTATTATTTATTCACAGGTATATTAGGCCACTTTAATTAATTTTTTCTTTCCCGTGACCCAACTGCATGTCTGTTTTCATCTGTAATACATACATATAAAAATATCACAGACAGGGTTAAATACTGACTGGTAAATATTAAATATACAGATAGAGGAAAAATCTGAGGTAAATTATTCACAGGTATATTAGGCCACTGTTAATTAAATTTTTCTTTCCCGTGACCCAACTGCATGGCTGTTTTCATCTGTAATAATGTAATTATCAATCTGATTAATTGACAGATCCTATTACAGATTGTAATAATTATACACTTCTACGATTATATGTTGTAATAATTATACACTTCTACGAGTATATGTTGTAATTGCTTTCTAAGAATTGATTTGTTAAAATCCATTATTTACATATGATAGACATGACACTGTAGGTGACAAGTAACTAGGCAAGTACTGTATCAGTATGTGAAAAAATCCAATACAGATACATTATGGGAGATTAGATAAAGAGCTGGCAGTTCTCACTATAATAGTTAAAACTAGATAATGTAAAGGGAATATGCTGAAAATTTCAGTAAAATTGCTCCGCTTCACTCTAAGCCAAGAAAACCTTATTTTGAAATCACTGTAGCCTTGACCATTGTTACCAAAGTCACGAAAATTAACCAAGTCTTGATTACCCGGTATCAAAGGGTCGTTGAACTGCAGATCGGATACAAATTCAATGAAAATCGGACTCATAAGAGGGCATCGACAGTTGAACCATATCTTAGTCCTGAAATGACCTAGTTTGTGCTGGGTAGAGGTTGAACTCATCTCTCTCTCTCTCTCTCTCTCTCATATAAACGTGTGAGAAACAAACAATTAATCACCCATGGCCTTACAACCTTAATATAGATATGTACAGTTCCAATAAGTCTATGTCAACATTCTTGCCAACTGTAGGAGGAGTATATTAATAAAATATATGAATTTATTCACTTAACAAATGTAGAGTGTACAATGTACATAGTTGACTGATCGGTAGTTGAGAGGTTTTAATACATATATCGTGACAGTTGGATTTGTAACATAACACAACACAGTTCTATGGATAAAAATCACTATATTATATACACACAACATTTCGACAAGATTTCACTGGTCGTTATCAGGCATACAAATTCAAATGAGGAAAAAATGAGTGTGAAATAGTTTTATTTAACGTGCGCTTCCACCGAGGTGATATCGCAGACAAAAGAGGAAAAAAAATTGTGACAGTGTTATATATAGGTACATTGAACAATAATAAGAGAAACCATAAGTTAAACATACAGTATGCAAGAGCTAAATCTGTCTATTGCAGGTCTTTCTTTAGGCCTGAAATGTTATCTAAATTATTAATTAGACATTAATTAACCTATCCAGACCATAATCAACCCTAGATGGCATCGCTAGCCTGCGATCTTTAGTGGATTATGAGCCGATTTACTGCATAACTTTCCTTCACGATTTCACGATTAAATGGATAATCGAGACTACGGTATGCTGTTTATAGTACTGACGAATGAAATTTTCAGCAAATTGCCTTTACATTATCTAGTTTTTAACTATTATAGTGAGAACTGCCAACTCGTTATCGTTATCTAATCTCCCATAATGTATCTTTAACAATCATGAAACCCTAGCTTCAATTTACCAGAGTAAGTATATTAAGATTTAATTATGATAGCACATAGTATAGTAACAACAGCGGATAAAGGATTAAAGAGGGATTAATGAAAACATAGATGATGGGTGAAACCTACTAGGTGAAGTCATAAGATGGGTGAAACCTACTAGGTGAAACCATAAGATATGTCCCTGGACATCAAAGAGCTTTAATGAATGGTGAAAAAGCACCTTAATTAAAAAGAAGAGGAGTATCAGTACACCAACAGTCGAATTCTGTATCAGTATTTACAAGGATACTGTATGATGAAATGAGAATATCACCACATTCAACATACTCATTACTCTGCAGATAATTTAAACAAACCAGTGCCACCTATAAATGGTTGTTGAAATCTTTTGATGGATTTGTTTTTAATCTTATTAATGTCAAGCCAGGAGATTTCTACAGTTTTTTTTTTGTTAACTAAATGTTAAACATACATTATACAAGAGCTACATCTGCCTATTTCAGATCTTTCTTGAGGCCTGTTATCTAAATTATTAATTAGACATTAATTAATAAAAAAAGATCATAATCAACTCTTGATGGCATCGCTAGCCTGCAGTGTTTATTGGATTAGATTCCGATTTGCTGTTTGACTTCCATTCATGATTTAATAATGAAATGGATAATCGAGACTATGTTTTTTATCGTACCGACTTTATTAATGATGATCGAGGCTATGTCGAAAATTCAATCGCTAAAACCTTGGTTGGTTCAGAGTGTATCAATTTGACTGATTTGATCTAACATGTAGATATATATACCTTACTTAAGAAGAGATTATTGAAGCACCTGTTAAAACACAATAACATATAGTCACATATTGTATGATATATGACTCACAATACATGTATATACTGATTGACTTGAGATCAAATCACATCAGATCACATTTCACCACAGATTAACACAAATCTTTTAATCAGCTTAATTATTTAGTAGTTGTCAGCGATTTTATCCTGTATTGTTCACCATTATGTTCTTTTTTGTCTAGTCGTTTGGATATGACGAAAAATTGAGGTCCCCGTGTATACATTGGCGTGCACGTAAAAGATCCCTTGGCAGTTGGAATTCGATATAAGAGTAGGCTGTAGTGCCGCTTCCCAGGCAAAATTTCCATTATAGCACACTGTATGGTGTATGCCCATCTTCATTAGCCCAGTATAGGAGCAGAACAGTAGAACGTTAAATCCTATTTCATTTCAGTTTAATCCGTAAAAAAATGTAATTTTAAAAGTGTATAAAATACCATGTAGAGATCATACAATGTAATCATTTACCTGGAATTAAGGTAGAGATTTACCTTTCAAACAATATCAAGATTGGTCACATCATCTCTGTTACATCTTTCTTATAAATCTTTTGTGGGGTGGATGGCCGAATGGTTAGCACGTGCACGTTGTATCATAAGGTCTGACATTGAGTCAACTGGCATGGTTTCGATTCCCCAGTTGTAAGTGACAAGGAGTAGGGTCGCCTGTCCAACCTCATGGGTTTTCTTTGGGTCCTCTCTGCAAATCAGGATAATTTATTGGCAGTTTCTGATCATACTAATTCTTGTATATGCATATTGATTTAATAGTACTAAATGTTCATAACATTTTGATAGTTTCTTTAACATAAAGTCATTTACCTAACAATAATCTAATTCTATGCAGTACTATAAGGTTATAAGCAGTACTGAATGTGGGATAAATAACTGAAGTTATAGTGATAAAATGAAAGTAGACTACACCCTACATTGTTGTACACAGGAGACAAAATGGCAAAGTATTCTCAGTTTGTTTATTGAGTGGTGGGCAATTGTTATATTTGAACTTTAGGGGTGGAAATTCTCACAAATAATTGTTTCCGTTTTTATAGGATTTACTGTGGTATTAGTAAAGTGTCAATTTGGAACAGATCTTTCTTTTAAACATACACATGTACTACATAGTAAAGGACTTAGGATTACTCAAATCACCTGCTCTCATCAGAATATGAAAGATATTTAATTTCACTTTGGAACTATTCATTTTTGTTAATATTACATAACACTGTAACCTGGGTATCATTTAATCTTGTGTATTTAGCACTAATTTCTTTCACGTTCATTTAATATCAAATCTTTGTTTAAAAAAATGCATAAAAATAGTTTAAATCACCCAAAAGTCATCTAATTTGTGGCCAGTTTAAAGCTGACTGATTAATCTTGATAATGTGTGTCTAATTTACATGTCTTGTTAATTTCTCCATCACTGTTAAAAATGATTTATTTTTGAACAGTTGTCAGGAAATTAAACAATTGTAAATTGGACACTCATTATCAAAATGAATCAGTCAGCTTTAAACAGGACACAAGTACAAATTAGATGATTTTTTTGTGATTTTAAATGATTTTTATGAATTTTTAAACAAGGATTTGAAATTAAACGAATGTGAAAGAAATTAGTGCTAGATACACAAGATTAAATGATACCCAGGTTACAGTGTAAATAACTGGAGATATTCTTCTTCATACACGATCAATTCATTTTAATGGAGATTTATCAACGTGCATGTCAGCGACCGTACAATCTCTAACTGCATAAATTTATCTAGTATTTGATGTTATTTTGACAGGTATGCATTTTAATATCGTTAACAAGGATGTTTGTGATGTGATAAATGTCAATGAATCCTATATTTATATGTATTTTGCGTATAAATAGGTCGGTTGTTTACATTCTGTTTTATTTTTATCAATTGTTCTACAGTGTAAAGTATTTGAATTGATTGTTCTGAGAGAGGAATATTGGTGTTCTAATCTCGAGCGTGGTTCTCATGGCATCGGTCAAACCACCTGTCATTATTTTCTTACCAGAACATATCTCATAAACTCGTCAAGGTATGAAATTCATACCTGTTACAGGTAGAAGTTGAGTCTTTTGCTAAATTTCTTAGATGTAAAAATTTGATGTGTTTCCATGAACAAAAAAATAAAAAGATATCGGGTTTAATGACCACTCGACACGAACCAGGTCATTTCGGGACTAACATATGGTTTTTAATTTCATTTCAATAATTCACTTGCACATAGGGATCTTTAGCAGTGGTGGTAAACTGGAGGGCCCAGAGAAAACCCACAAGGTTGGACAGGCAACCCTACTCCTTGTCACGTACAAGCAGGAAATCAAAACCACGCCACTTGACTCAATGACGCGTTAACCATTCGGCCATCCAACTCCCCATGTTTCCATGTTCAAATTTGACTTAGTGTTTGGCGTACATGTACATCAAGCAAATGGTGTTGTTGTTATTTAGAAAATCAGACAGCTAAGAATTGTTTTTGATGACTGATTTTGATGCATGAAAATGAAATGGGGTTTAACATCCTTCTGTTCTGCTCCGACTGTGATTTTAATGCACATATGCACACATGTATTTGAATATTGGGGGTTGGGCAGCCGTATGGTTTAACAGGTGCCTGTTGGATCAAAAAGTCCTTCATGGAGTCATGTGGCGTGGTTTTGATTCCGTTTGCACCTTGTCGAAACCTTGTGGGTTTTCTCTCAGTCCTCCGGTTCCTCTCAGTGCTAAAGGCACAAGTGAATTATCGAAATATAATTGAATCATATTTGGTTCCCAAATGACCTAGTTTGTGTTAAATGGATGCTCTCTCTCTCTCTCTCTCTCTCTCTCTCTCTCCCCCTCTGTATTTGATTATATTTATTACTTTCTTTATATAGCCTTTGTTTCTTTATTACAGCTACAGAACTTAAAGAGAAATGTCGAGCTCGGAAATACCTGTATCCCTTGCAGAAGCTTTAGAGATTCGGGGTTCCGCCCTGACAGAAAATGAGGCATGGGGAGTCCTCAGTCAGACGGCTGAATCTGTTCAAGATTTATTTATCAAGGGTAAGTCTAATCTTGTTAATAATTTAAATTAATTATTGACGATGCCTTCCAAGATTTAAACTGTGTTATTTGCTGATATATTGGACAAAAAACATATTCAAACAAGGCTCTACATGGCAACTAAAACACTCGCCATGGCGACCAAATATATTTTCTGGCTAGTTAAAATTTTCACTTGAGTCGCCAGCTGGCGACTGTAAGTTTTTTTTCTCGTTTTAAAATAATTACAAAGTTTTTTTTTACAAAATTGAATTTGTTTATTCAGTGCTTCGTAAAACCGGAACTTACTAGGGGAAATAACTCCAATTTAACGACAATATTTACGACATTCATATATTTTCTTACCATGTGCCGAAAATCGTTCTAACTTCTAACTTACGGCAATGTATACAAAATGTCCGACTACGCATGTTGTTGACCCATTTTTCTAACCCATACATTAAAGTTATTCCCTATATAATGATAAAATGTTTAGCATTATGATAAAGATTAAAAAAAACAACGCGTAATATCTAGTAGTGATTTACGTTACAGACTACAGTTAATAGCATTGTAATTTCTGGCTACTAAAATTTTGGTGCTGGCTAGTAAATTTTTAGCATTTAGTAGCCAGTGAAGACTAAATTTTCCATGCCCATATTGACCCTTGTATTCAAACTAATTTATCTATCATATCTCTCTCAAAATGTATAAAATTGTGAAAGTTGAAATGAAGATTGTTGAATATTTTATGTGATCTTATAAACTAGTTGGAAGAACAGCCAGTAATTGTTATACAAAGTTCTGACCTTTTCAATAAAATAATTTTTAATGTCATGTCTATTTTATAACCAATTTTCATCTGGTTGACGAGTTTAAACTGAAAGATTTTATATATAGAAATAACTATAAACTTGTGAAGAGAATAAGTTTATATCCGTGTGGGTGTATGTAGGCGTATAAGTGGACTCATCTTCATTAGTCCAGTTAGTACAGAACAGTAGGATGTTGAACCCCATTTCATTTCATTTAAACATACATTATGCAAGAGCTAAATCTGTCTATTGCAGGTCTTCCTTTAGGCCTGAAATGTTTTCTAAAGTATTAATTAGACATTTATTAACATATCCAGGCCATAATGAACTCTAGATGGCAGCGCTAGCCTGCAATCTTTAGTGGATTGTAATTTGATTTACTGCTTAACTTTCTTTCTCGATTTAACTTTTAAATGGATAATCGAGACTATGCTGTTTATTGTACTGACTTTAGTAATGATGACTGAGGCTAGGGGGAAATTTCAGTCGCTTAGTTCTCGGTTCATAGTGGATCAATTTGAATGAAATTTTCAGCAAATTACCTTTACATAATCTAGTTTTTAACTTTTATAGTGAGAACTGCCAACTCGTTACCGAATCTCCCATAATGTATCTTTAATTCTAGTAGCCAGTAAAAATTTACTTTACTTTCTATTGATATTATACCAGCATATTTAATGTCTTATGGTCAATGAATCGCCTGTTACTAGCCAATATAATATATACATGTAATATTGTAAATCTGTATGACAATCTACTAGTTGATATATAGTAAAACTGGCAGAAAGTCTTAACCAAATCTCAAATAGGCAAATGAAATGAAATGAGGTTTAACGTCCTACTGTTCTGCTCCTAAACTGGGCTAATGAAGACGGGCATACACCATACAGTGTGCTATGAGGGAAATTTTGCCTGGGCAGCGGCACTATGGCCTACTCTTATATCGAAGTCCAACTGCCAACGGGATCTTTTACATGCATGCCAATGTATAAACAGGACCTCGGTTTTTCGTCTCATCCGAACGACTAGATAACTGTCCTTGTCAGGCCCTCCGTCTTGCACCACTGACAAGGGGAAACCACGTCGGAAAATCCTGATGAACTTTTTCGGCCAATTCAAGAATCGAACATGTGATCTCCAGGATAGCGAGCCAGCATCTTACCCACTTAGCCACCGTGGCTCCCCAGCACTTAACAACAGGAGACGTAGAGAAGAGATTTCGGGACTAACATATGATGCAATACTACTTCAAGTATTCGCAGTGGTTTCAATCCCCGGTGTGAGTGTATGCTGTCTAGTCATTTGGATGGTACGAAAAACCGAGGTCCCGTGTACATATTGGCGTGCACATAAAAGATCCCTTGGCAGTTGGAATTCAATATAAGAGTAGGCCGTAGTGTCGCTGCCCGGGCAAAATTTCCTTCATAGCACACTGTATGGCGTATGCCCGTCTTCATTAGCCCAGTTCGGGAGCAGAACAGTGGGATGTTAAACCCCATTTCATTTCATTTCTCCAGTTTCCTCCCACAGGAAACGCGTGCACTAAGATAATGGAAAAAATAAGACAACTTGTCTGCGATATCACCTTCGGTGGAAGCAGACGTTAAACACAAAGAACAGCAACATTTGGCCATTTCTGCCTTCATCAGAAAATTAGGACATTAAACCCCATTTATTTCAACCTTTAATATGTATTTTTCAGGTAAAGCCTTCACATCTGAAGGTTTAAATTTCGTGCTAACACCTGATACCTTGCTGTTAAACAGTAACGGTCATGTTAGTTTTATACAAGCAGCTCGACTGGTTGATAGTAGCTACATAGCACCAGAATATCAGGACGGTAATTTACCATCCTCGGATGGTGCAGTTGATAAGGTTTGTTCGTAATAAATACTTTAGATCATAAGGTCTGTCATTGAGTTAGTTGATCCCATGCATGTACGTGCCAATGAGTAGGGATGCTTGCACTGTAACCCAGGTATCGTTTATTCTTGTGTATCTAGCACTAATTTCTTTCACATTCGTTTAATATCAAATCTTTGTTTAAAAATTTGTAAAAACTGTTTAAAATCACCATAAATCGTTTAATTTGTACTTCTGTCCAGTTTAAAGCTGACCATTCAATTTTGATAATGAGTGTCCAATTTACAAGTGTTTAATTTCTCAATCATTGTTAAAAAATAAAACAGGAAATTAAATACTTGTAAATTGGACACTCATTATCAAAATTAATCAGTCAGCTTTAAACTGGACACATGTACAAATTAAACGATTTATGGTGATTTTAAACAGTTTTTACAAATTTTTAAACAAAGATTTGATATTAAACGTATGTGAAAGAAATTAGTGCTAGATACACAAGATTAAACGATACCTGGGTTAGGGTGTTGCCTGCCTAACCTTGTGGGTTTTCTCTGGGTTCTCTGTGTATCTCACTGCTAAAGATCTCTGCACCCAAGCTTGTACTTGACAATGAGTAGGGTTAGAGTGTTGCCTAACCTTGTGGGTTTTCTCTGGGTTCTCTGTGTATCTCACTGCTAAAGATCTCTGCACCCAAGCTTGTACTTGACAATGAGTAGGGTTGCCTGCCTAACCTTGTGGGTTTTCTCTGGGTTCCCTGTGTATCTCACTGCTAAAGATCTCTGCACCCAAGCTTGTACTTGACAATGAATAGGGTTGCCTGCCTAACCTTGTGGGTTTTCTCTGGGTTCTCTGTGTATCTCACTGCTAAAGATCTTTGCACCCAAGCTTGTACTTGACAATGAGTAGGGTTGCCTGCCTAACCTTGTGGATTTTCTCCGGGTTCTCTTTGACTTTCACTGCTAAAGATCTCAGCTCGCAAGCTTGTTTGTGCCTGTCAAACCTTGTGGGTTTTCTCTGGGTTCTTTGTGTCTCCCATTACTAAAGATCTCTGCAGGCAAGCGTGGATGGCCGAATGGTTAGGATGTGCGCGTTGTATCATAAGGCCTGTCATTGAGCCAACTGGCATGGTTTCGATTCCCCGATTGTACGTGACAAGGAGTAGGGTCGTCTGTCCAACTAGTGGGTTTTCTCCAGGTCCTCCAGTTTCCTCCCACTGCTAAAGACCCCTTCCTACTTGCAATCGAATTATTGAAATAAAATTGAACCATATGTTAGTCCCAAAATGACCTAGTTTGTGTTGAGTGGATGTTAAACCCCATTTCTCTCTCTCTCTCTCAAAAGTCTATTTTCAAATAAAATGAGAGAATGATTACGGAGAATAATCTGTATTACAATATATGTATATTTTATAATTTCAGATGTATGTGTATTCTCTGGGTAGAACACTACATAATTCAACTCAATATAAACTCACACAAACAAAGGTAAGCATATTTATTACTGTACAACTTGGCCTTCCAATGTTTGTCAAATGAAGGACTTAAATTTTTCATATGACCTCATAATTCCAGGATGGCTTTTTTATTCTCAATACATCATATCTTTGTAAACGGAATAGAATGATTTTGTGTTTATTTCTGTTAGAATATCGATGTTGACAATGTTATATTTACAAGAGATTCATAATCTGTCAAAATCTGATCAGTGGCTTTAATATAGCCCTTTTGTAGTCTGTATATCAAATAATCTTGTGTATTTAGCACTGATTTCTTTCACATTTGTTCTATGTCAAATCTTTGTTTAAACATACATTATGCAAGAGATAAATCTGCCTATTGCAAGTCTTTATTTAGGCTTCTGTAGACGCACTGATGACTTGGATACGGTTTGGATTTAAACAGCCTCGTACATTTAAAATTAAATCAGTAAGTGGCGGACCAAGCTAACGTTTACTGTTACTCGCTGATGTCACAACCGGAAACTGGTAATGAAAAGCCTGCCAAGCGAGACTACCATAACCATTGAACATGTTATTTGATAATCGAGAATATGTGCTTGGAGTTATCGTTTGCCAATCAAAAGATCGCCAATTCTTAAAGACGGTGAAGACAGAATTGATGCCTATTTCTAGTCCAAACTTCTAACAGTGACAATTCCGTTCAGAACAAATTAATTTGACTGAAATTTTCAACGTTTTCTTTTTTTATCATCTATTTTTGAATTATTATAGCAAGAATGGCCAACTCTTTATTAAACTCTTAACTAATGTATCTTTAAAAATTCATAAAAATCATTTAACATCACTCAAAATCATCTAATTTTGTACTTTCATTTATTCATATGTATCATTTCAGGTGCCCAAATTGTCTCATAATTTAGAGAGTTTATTTGGGGCCATGTGTGAGACGGACCCCAATCATAGATTGGCATTGGTCCATGTGTTAGAGGTAAGGATTATTTATTTATTCACTCATTCATTCCTTGTTTGGTGGACTATTCTTGGCAAAATTTACCTCATAGCACACTGTATATTGTTTTATTGCTCTTTAAAAAGCGCTTGGATTGATTTGGTGCTCAAGAAATGCACATTTATTATATTATTATTATTATGGTGTATGTCTGACTTCATTAGTCCAGTTGGTGCACAACATAAGGATATTAAACCCCATTTCATTTCATGTTAAGTGTGGAATGGATGTCAGACTCATCTTTGTGTTCTACTTGGTCAGATAGACTGGGTTAGAACGTCTCGTCACACCAGAAAGGAAGGTTAGTTCCAGCCATTTGGTACCTAAAACAAGAATTTGAACCTGGATCAAACAGAACAGTAGGATGTTAAACCCCATTTCATTTTTTATCACCATGATATATTATGTATGTTTACTATTGCAGGCCTGCACAATACATGCCCAGAAGAAATCAAGCAGGACGTCCTCCTCTAACTATGTAATAAGACTACATCAAATGGTGCTTGGTGGAAGTCTTAATGTACGTGCATGTAATTTTATTCTTTCCTTTATATATGTGGTCGTCAGGCCATCGGGGCATAAGCATTCTTCGCTCGTCTGTGGTTGCGTCTACGAGTCTGACACAAAGATTGTGTCTAGTTGTTCAGATGGGATGTAAAACGGAGATCGATCTGTGTATATATTAATGTGCATGTAAAAGATTGATGTGGGTGGGGTGGATGGCGGAATATTTAGCGCGTCCGCATTGTATCATAAAGTCTGTCATTAGATCAGTTGTATGTGACAAGGAGTGGGGTCACCTGTCCAACCTCGTGTGTTTTCTCCAGGTCGTCCAGTTTCCTCTCACTGCTAAAGACCCATACATGCAAGCAAATTATTGAAATAAAATTAAACCATATGTTAGTCCCAAAATGACCTAGTTTAGGTTGAGTGGATGTTAAACCACAAGAACCCTTTGCGGTTGAAATTCAACGAATACATGTAGAAGGTGGAAATTCCCATGTTCAGGCAAATTCTCCTCCCCTTGCATTATGCATGTAACAATAGAAACAACTTTCACCATACTGGCTAAGTGAGTAAGACGCTGGCTCGCTAGCCTGGAGGTCACAAGTTTCGATCGCGGTGTTGGACGAGAAAGTTCATCAGGATTATCCAGCGTTATTTCCCCCTTGTCAGTTGTGCAGGATGGAGGGCCTGACAAGGACAGCTGTCTAGTCATTCAGATGTGATGAAAAACCGAGGTCCCGTGTACACATTAAAGATCCCTTGGCAGTTGGAATTCGATGTGAGAGTAGGCCGTATTGCAGCTATCCGGGCAAAATTTCCCTCATACCATACTGTATGGCGCATGCCTGTCTTCATTAGCCCAGTCAGAGCAGAAAAATAGGATGCTAAATTTCATTTCCTTTCCCCATATGTCAATCTCAATTGTTTCTCTATATGTTTGTATTGTCTATACTTCTGCATGTTTGTTCTGTCTGTATCTTGTTGTGCAGTTGTCCTGTATGTTTGTATTTTCTATATTTTAGTATGTTTGTTCTGTCTGTATCTTACTGTGCAGTTGTCCTGTATGTTTGTATTGTCTATATTTTAGTATGTTTGTTCTGTCTGTATCTTGTTGTACAGTTGTCCTGTATGTTTGTATTGTCTATATTTTAGTATGTTTGTTCTGTCTGTATCTTGTTGTACAGTTGTCCTGTATGTTTGTATTGTCTATATTTTAGTATGTTTGTTCTGTCTGTATCTTGTTGTACAGTTGTCCTGTATGTTTGTATTTTCTATATTTTAGTATGTTTGCTCTGTCTGTATCTTACTGTGCAGTTGTCCTGTATGTTTGTATTGTCTATATATTTATATTTCAGTATGTAAATATGTTTGATAGTAGTTATGGTAGTGATATAAGTAGTCTAACAACCTCCACACAAACATCGCGTAGACGAAGGTCACGTGATGATCGTAGACGGAAAACATCTCACAGATCACGTTCACGATCCAGGTCACGATCAGGATCAGGTTCCAGAAACAACGGAGGTGAGACAAGTTTCAATAATTTATGTAACTGACTTTTTGGCCACAAGGTTTTTTTTTTAGGGTTTTCAGTAAAGTCAATTGGGTGTCATCATGAATCTGATTCCTGATCAATCTTATTTAAACACAGATCCTATTTCGTTTCATTTTTTATAGTTCAAAATTTCGTTTTACTTGTCTTTACTACACTAGGATCTGGAGGAATTGTTATATAATCCGCGTTCTGAATGATGTGAGGGATTAGCCAATGAAACGGTCTGTTACAGCTAGTTTTTGCCGTGAGCTACACAGAACTGTGGGTAACCAACTAGAAACATCAACGCTGATTGGTTATTCAAATGCCTGATATAATAGGGTCAAGAGTCACTCGTATGACCTCTGACCCAACCTTCAACTACAACCGGTCAGATCTTCATGTAGTAAAGGCCATCAAAAGTATAAAAAAACGAAACGAAATATAGATCTGTATTCTAATCAGATTGATTCCTGATTGGTTTAAACCCTCGCCTCCTTCTAACCTGCGCGTCCGTTCGCCATATGTACACAAGAATATTCTATGCCACATTGTCACCACATGGATCTTGATGGAGAGAGAGAGAAATGGGGTTTAACGTCCACTCGTTATAAACTAGGTCCTTTCTGGACTAACATATGGTTCAATTTTATTTCAATAATTCGCTTGCGCGTAGGGGTCTTTAGCAGTGGGAGGAAACCGGAGAAAACCCACGAGGTTGGACAGGTGACCCTACTCCTTGTCTCGTACAACCAGAAATCGAAACCGAATAGACCTGAAATGACCTGGTTTGTGTCGAGTGGATGTTAAACCCCATTCGTCTCTCTCTCTTCTAATAAACTGACAATACTGGGTATAAGATTTCTGACGGCCATCGTATTTGTCATGAATTATTTAAATTATCAATAATCTGATCTTTTTTGTTTCTTTTATTCAGTAACAAATGAATCGGAATTTAGATTGTATCGAAGAAAGTCGAATCCAGATAGGGATTCTGGGATAGGAACTTTACGAGAAGCAGATTTGAATGCACGAATGTCACAAAGCATTTCTGAAGCACAGTCATCTTATGTTGCTGCAATGCTTACACATGACGGAGAGGAAAACTCGGCACCTTATACGACCAAACAAACGACATTGCCATCTAATGTTGAAAACCAGTTGCCCAAAGGACTGGATGATCAGTACTCACAATCACAGTATCCAGTCGGCTACGAGAAATATTTACGATTGAAAGAGAGACAGAGACGATTACGAGCTATCCGGGGACGAGGTGATGATCGACCTTTATCGTTTCGTCAACCTGGTAACCATGAGAACATTGCCGATAGTAAATCACTTCATTCAATGATGTCATATACAGCAGGTAATTGCTAAATTATTTTATATGTTCGCTGAGCAGTTTTTTTCTAGATTTTCAAGTCTGGTTTTAACTTGCCAGTGGTGCAGGACAAAGAGCCACGCAAAATATACAGTGTACAGTATCAATGCACAATATACTGTATTTGTACACAATCTACAGTATCAATGCACAATGTACAGTATTAGTACACAATCTACAGTATCAATGTACACGATACAGTACCAATGCATAACATACAGTATTAATACACAATATGCAATATCAATGCACAATATGCAGTATCAATGCACAATATACAGTATCAATGCACAATATACAGTATCAATGCACACTATACAGTATCAGTGCACAATATACAGTACCATTGCACAATATACAGTACCATTGCACAATATACAGTATCAATGCACAATATACAGTACCAGTGCACAATTTACAGTATTAATACACAGTGTCCATGTACAATTAACACCATCAATGCACTATATATACAGTACTCCTTGAAACGCCTGGAAAATTAACATTTGTGGTTTCGCTATATGTTTTAAGATATAAAACTGACGTAGTCCTCAAATGTTTCTTCAAAAGTTCAGGAGTTCGTCGCCGTAAATGTTCTTCAAGTGTAAATAAAATACAATCTGATGTAGAGATCTATACCGGGACCCCTGGAATCTGGTAAATAACTCCTGGAAGCCTCCTGGAAATTTAAGTGTTCTGAGTTGTGCACACCCTGTGATAGGTCAATATAAACACAGTTTAAACATACATTTGCAAGAGGTAAATCTGCCTATTTCGGGTCTTTCTTTAGGTCTTAAATGTTATCTAAATTCTTAAATAGGCATTGATTAACTTATCCAGACCATAATCAACTCTCGATGCAATCGTTAGTCTGTGATATTTACTGGATTTGAATACATTTTGTCGTATATGATTTAACGTCAAAATAGGTAATCAAGACTTTGTCTTTTATTGTACCGACTTTAGTAATGATGATCGAAGCTAGGCCTAATATTTAATTTCTATTATCTCAGTTTAGAGTGGAGCAATTTGACTGAAATTTTCAGCATATTCTATTTACATTATTTAGTTTTTAACTATGATAGCGAGAACTGTCCCCTCTTTATCTAATCTCCCATAATGCCCCTATAACTAATATGATTATAAAGTTTAACATTAAACAGAACCTGCCCACATTAAAAGGGCATTATGTAAGATTACAAAAAAAGCTGACAGTTCTCGCTATAAACTTTAGCTTGGTCGGCCATTTCTTGGTTTAATTTTAAATGGACGACTGTTTAAATCCAAGCTGTATCCAAGCCATCCGAGGGTCTACAGAGTTGATTTTGAGCTTGTTGTGTAAGTAAAGGTCTAATTAATAATTTCTATAACATCTGAAGGATATAGGACTTGCAATAGTCAGATTTAGCCCTTGCATAATGTATGTTAAAACAGAAGCTGCACACATACACAGTATTTAAACAGGAAACTAGTATAACTTAGTTGTCTGTCCAATCTGGTGGGTTTTCAGAGTGAGGGGGGAATGGTTAGCGCATGTGCGCTGTATCGTAATGTCTGTCATTGAGTCAACTGGTGTGGTTTCAAGGAGTAGGGTCACCTGTCCAACCTCTAGGTTTTCTCTGAGTCCTCCAATTTCCTCCCACTGCTAAAGATCCCTACGGACAAGCAAATTATTGAAATGAAATTGAACCATATGTCGGTCCCGAAAGAACCTAGTTTGTGTTGAGTGGACGTTAAACCCCATTTCTCTCTCTCTCTTGTGGGTTTTCTCTTGGTCCTCGGGTTTCCTCCCACAGCTAAAGACCCCAATGCACAAACAAATTATTGAAATATATTTGAACCATATGTCAGTCTCAAAATAACTTAGTTTTGCATCAAGTAGTCCTTTAACCCCATTTCTCCCTCTCCCATACAACCTAGATTTTTCCTTATCACAAATGAATCTAATTATTTGATGAGTATGAGGATACTGTGAAATGATTTTACTGAGTAATAAATATTCTAGCATTACAACTTGGTACAGAAAATAGAAATACTCAGGGTAATTATATGATGTTGTGTTCAAACTATTAACATTATTAAACTAATAATATGGTTGATTACTGATATAATTTATTTTGTATATAGTGACATTGGCTTGTTGATTAATGACATTATCAAAATAAATAGTTTAATTATAATGAATGTATTAATTAATGTGTGATCTCAATTTAATAACCTTTTCATTAGTGAAATAACCTTTTGTTTAGTGAAATAACCTTTTGTTTAGTGAAATAATCTTTTGAATAGTGAAATTATCATTTGAATAATCTTTTGAATAGTGAAATAATCTTTTGATTGGTGAAATCATCTGTTAGTGACATTTTCTATCAATTAGTGACATCATCATCAATCGATTAGCAAACAGTGACATCCTCAATTAGTGAATTGTGACATCATCCATTGATTAATGAAAAGTGACATCATCATCCATCGATTACTGAATAGTGACATCATCATCTATCAATTAGTGAATAGTGACATCATCATCCATTGAATTGTGATGACATCATCTATCCAATAGTGGCATTGACCATTTATCTCTGAATTATTCCCGTGAAAAATCTCAGAAATGATCACTGATATTTAATTCAGTTTATTAAAATAGTTTTTTTTTTTTTTTATTATCAAGAATGGTTCAAATAATGGTTTAGAATTTCACTATCTAAAAAAAACAAAACATGAAAATATGAAGGAGAAAAAAAACAACCCATCATTTCACAGCCTATAAATGATTAATAGTCAGATTTGTTATATTCAATATTTTCCTTCATTTTTGCTTTCAGGGGGGTTGGATGGCCGAATGGTTAGCACGTGCGTACTGTATCATAAGGTCTGTCATTGAGTCAACTGGCGTGGTTTCGATTCCCTGGTTGTACGTGACAAGGGGTAGGGTCACTGGTCCAACCTTGTGGGTTTTCTCCGGATCCTCAGGTTTCCTCCCACTGCTAAAGACCCCTACACGTAACCGAATGATAGAAATAAAATTGAACCATGTGTTAGTCCTGAAATGACCCATTTTTTGCTTTCAAAAGTGGGTAGGACGCTGGCTCGCTAGCCTGGAGGTCGGATGTTCGATCCCAGCATTGGCCGAGAAAATTCATCTCGATGTTCCGGTGTGGTTTCCCCTATTCAGTGGTGCAGGACGGATGGCCCAACAAGGACAGCTGTCTAGTTGTTTGGATGGGACGAAAAAAAACGAGGTCCCGTGTATACATTGGCAAGCACGTAAAAGATCGCTTGGCAGTTGGAATTTGATATGAGTAGACCAGAATGCCACTGCCCGGGCAAAATTTCCCTCATAGCACACTGTATGGTGTATGCCCATCTTCATTAGCCCAGTCGTAGCTGAACAGTAGGATGTTAAACCCCATTTCATTTCATTTCAATGAGATGAAGTTTTTTCAGCCATTTTATTGAGTGAAAATTATTCGCTTTACGCATATTTGTGTAAGAGATGAAAGAGTTTACTTTATTCCCCCTGATTGAAAGAGATGTGGGAGGAGGGGGGGGGGGTCGAAGGGTTAGCATGTGTGCGCTGTATCATAAGGCCTGTCATTAAGTGACAAGGAGTAGGGTCGCATGTCCAACCTCGTGGGTTTTCTCTGGGTCCTCCGGTTTCCTCCCACTGCTAAAGACCCCTACGCGCAAGCGAATTATTGAAATAAAAAATTAAACCATATGTTAGTCCCGAAATGACCTACTTTGTGTCGAGTGGACGTTAAATCCCATTAATGGGTTGAACGAGTTTATTTTATTCCCCCCTGATTGAAAGAGACGTACTATAAATATTGTTAATGGATTGTGATTTTATCTCATGTCAACAAGGATGTAGAATTTGATCTATTACCCTGAATATTAAAGATGCATTATGTAAGATTAATATTGTTGGTCGTTCTTGCTATAATATTTCAAAAATAGAAAATGTAAAATGAATATACAGTAGACTCATTGAATTCCGATTACACAGTGTGTCGGAATACTCAATTGCCTCAATACCGGAAATATTATTGTACCTACGAATACCGGAAGTATTGATTACCCAAAATAGATAATGAAAACTGAATATATTGAAAAGTTTTGTGAATGTTTGAAATTTTGACAACAATAGTGTAGTCTCAAACTCGGATGAGTCCAGTCGCCGATCTCTGTGTCTCTTTAACTACAGAAATCAAAGGGTCTGATATACCCTTGTATAGCTAACTGCAAAATTTATTTAAAGGCTCAATACCACTCTTGTTGTAACTGAATAATATGTCACAATCTTTATTCTGGTCAATAAATTGTACAATTTTACAATATTCCAAGAATTAATTGAGGATACAAATTTCATCTTAACACACCTAATTTAAAAAATTAAAAAAATTAAACTAAATGATTTGAAAAGCCTGACGTAAAGCTTTTCAAATGTTACTTGGATTTAAAAATATTTTTGTACCCTCTGGACAAGTAAAATAGGATTTAATGGATAATTTACACAACAGGTAAGACACTAACACATCTAGTACTTAGAATAAGGCTTTTTTTTTATTTTCTGGAGCTGTCAAGCCAGCAAGAGTGTTATTGTCCCTTTAATAGACAACGTTGTCACTAGATGTGGAATTAATCAAGTCTGTAATTAAATACGTGTAGTGGACAGTATATCTTATATCGTAGATCAATAACATATGGGGTTCCATAGGTTCATGTATGTGGGGTTCAGATTGGATCTATGCATTTAAATAAATACTTTACATGTATATAATATAATCTTAATGTGATACAAGTTATGGAGCACTTTGTCACACCTGCAAACGGCAGGTTTAGGTCTTACATAATGCATCTTTAATCTACTTCTGTGTTTTCTTTGAGTCATAAAATATTTTCATCACCTGAGATCTTAGACCAATATTTTCTTAACGATATCATAAAATAGCTATCTAGAAACTAACGATATCATAAAATAGCTATCTAGAAACTATTTGGGTTATTTTTTTTACTAGATTTATTTATGGCTTTTTATATTGAATAGTGTTTTATTGTATCGGTTGTACAGGGGCGCGGCTGTAACCTACTTGTGTCACGGTTAATATTGTTTGCACTGTGATATAGTTCAGTTAAATATTGCATTAAATAAATAATCCATTCAATTGATTCACTTATACTGTAATATAAACACATCAGGTATATACTGGTTATTATAATTCAAGCCGGTAGATACGGGGCCACCTGTCATAGAGGTTATCAGGCTTTAATTATAACTTTGTAATGCTCAATTCCTTTACTGTCCTGTTTAGGTGTGTTATATTTTCTGTGAAACAATATCCAATATGTCAGGTGATACATGTAATTCACTAGTTTCTTTAAAAAAAATTCAGGTTCGACTAAAATAGTTATAATTTCATAGAGAAACCGATACTGGAGTATTCTCCTCAATTTATTTGCAAATATTGACGGAGTAATCTCTTGTTACATATTGATAGGTGTAAGTAGCTTCTTTCAAAGTTTCTCAATTAACTTTTTTTAGTAACAAAATCCAACGTGGGCTAATGTATTTTTGTATTTTTTCAGGTACTTACATGCCTGACCTTCACCCCCAGTATGGGTCAGAGGTCGCCTATAGATTAGGTCAAGGGTCAGATCAAGATAGCATGTTTAGTAGTGATTTATCAATGATGGCCGATCATAATACTCTCAGGTAAAAGGAATTAAATAGAATAAAGAATAACATATCAATGGGAGATGGAATTACAATATGGAGCCATGGAGGCTCAGTGTGTAAGATGCTGGCTTACTAACCAGTCTGGGGGCTTGGGTGGTCTAGTGGTTTAACGCGCGTGCATGAAATCACAAGGTCTGTCATTGAGTCAACTAGCGTGTTTTCAATTCCCCAATTGAACGTGACAAGGAATAGGGTCAACTGTCCAACCTGTCTGGTCGTTTGGATGGGATGAAAAACTGAGGTCCTTTGGACACATTGGCGTGCACGTAAAAGATCACTTGACTATTGGAATTCGATATAAGAGTAGGCTGTAGTGCCACTGTCCTGGCAAAATTTCCCTCATAGCTCACTGTTTGGAGTATTCCGTTTCCATTAGTCCAGTCGGAGTAGGACGTTAAACAATATTTCATTTCATTTGCATAAAAGTAGGACATGAAATCCCATTTCATTCCCTTCACCCAGACTGTGTAAAATAAATAATATTTTGTATATTTTAGAGCTAGTAAGACTACAATAAACTCTGGTGTCCCGGTTGCTCCTGTTAGAAAGAAGCGAGTCAAACAAGTTACAACGAATCCACCCGTTAATAGGGTAAAAATAATTTAATCATACTTAAACATAACATTAAAGAGCTGGCTGTTCTCACTACAGGGTTCCCGCGGTCCTTGAAAATCCTTTAATATCCTTAAATTTAAAATTTCATTTTCAAGGTCTTGAATATCTTTGAATTTCGCGGAAATAGGAAAATATCCTTGAATTTCAGTTGAGATCCTTAATTTTGTTTCAAATGTCTTCAATTCCTTTTAAATATGAGATTATAAAGATAGTTGGTAATGTTTTGGTTATTTTTAAGATGAAAAATTGTAACTTTAGGCTAAAAAATGTCCTTGAAAATCCTTGAATTTGACGTATATTTATCCTTGAATATCCTTGAAAAAATGTTTGACAAAGCCGCGGGAACCCTGCACTATGATAGTTAGTTTTCACAATCATCTTTATCTGTAGCCTTTAGCAAAATAAAACAATTTTACAATTTAAAGATACATTATGGGAGATTAGATAAAGAGCTGGCAGTTCTCACTATAATAGTTAAAAACTAGATATTGTAAAGGCAATTTGCTGAATATTTCAGTCAAATTGATCCACTATGAACCGAGAAATAAGCGATCGAAAGTTCTGGCTAGCCTTGATCATCATTACTAAATCATGAATGTAAGGCGAACAGCAAATCGGACAATATTCCAATAAACATCGCAGGCTAGCAATGCCATCGAGAGTTGATTATAGTCTGGATAAGTTAATTAATGTCTAATTAATAATTTAGATAACATTTCAGGCCTAAAGAAAGACCTGCAATAGGCAAATTTAGCTCTTGTATAATGCATGTTTAAGACTACTGTATTATAATGCTAGGTTCTCACTGTAATGCGATGGGTTGCGATAGGATTGTCCCTAATGAGTCCACAATCCGGTACGTACAGATACGTTTCAATACAGTCAACACGATTGCTACGAATGACCTCAATATACGATAAGACCTGATAGGATCACCACGATTACTCCACGATTAAAACCACGATTTCAATCGCAGCAAGAATCGTGATAGTGGGAACCTTGCATAAGAGATAAGAGTGGTTATCCCGGTTGTCAGTGACTAGTTTCATTTAGCTATTTTTTTATCATCATACCTAGGCTACTGTATATAATATATGGCTGTATATTATATCATCATACCTAGGCTACTGTATATAATATTATATGGCTGTATATTATATTATCATACCTAGGCTACTGTATTATATCATTATATGACTAGTATATTATATCATATACTTAAGCTACTGTATTTTTATATTAAAACAGGATTTTGTGGGTCCAGAATTTGTCCACTTTGCTGTTAAGCCACCTATAAGAATACCAATGCCACTACAAGGGGAGGTATGTGTTATTTTAAGTTGTACAAGAACATATTTATGGCTTTTAGTTAAAGTTCGTTGCAGGAAAACACTTGTTTTCTTTATTTGAATTTAACAAGGGCTAAAAGTATTGGATAGTAATTTAGATGATTCTAACATAAAATCAAGGTTGGAATGAAATGGGGTTTAACACCCTACTCTTCTGCTCCGACTGGCCTGATGAGGGTGGACATTCCCCATACAGTGTGCTATGAGGGAAATTTTGCCAGGAAACAGCGGCACTACTCTTATTTAGAATTCCAACTGCCAAGGGATCTTTTACATGCACGTCAATGTGTACATGGGACCTCAGTTTTTCGTCCCACGTCGGAAAATCCTAATGAAAAAAAATAAATCAAAATTTATGTACCGTATAGAAATAAGCCATCGGTTTGATCCAGGGCATCACTGTAGTCGGGCAGTTAGAGCATGGCCAAAAAAATTAGAAATATCAGGACATTTTATAAGGTCCCGAGTTCACTTTGTTGTTTTCATGTATCAAATACACCAGTAAGAAACTATGTACAAAGTTTTGTGTTTCTGGATCAAAGATATTTCTCATAGGCAGTGATTGAAAGTTGAGTAAATTCTTAACTTAAGTCTGAGAATGCTTTGTGAACTCGAATATTGTGACTTTAATCTAATTTGGTTTAATTTACAATAAACAGAGTTTAAAGAATCCATCCCATGCTAGAAGAGTTATAATAGTTCATCTAACCGGACAGAAGTATGAAGTTATCTGTGATCCTAGTACGAACGGCAGACAACTATTCGATGTTCTTGTGACACATATCGGTCTAGCAGAATATTATTATTTTGGTTTGACCTTTATAGCAGGTTGGTGTCATAAACTATTCTTATTTTATAAATATGATTAGTCTGATCTATGAATTTATGGTTATTGAGTGCAAGCACTTTGAATTTATATTTTATGTGTACTTTAAAATGTCTATAAAAATTTGGGTAATGGTAAAAATTTCATATTCTGTTGAAAAAATATGATTAAAATACAGATCTATATTTTGCCTCGTTTTTATACGCCAAAAGTTATGATCCAATTGTTTTAAAATTTAATCCTTGAGTGGCATTTAGCGATTGAACACATTAAAAACACAACACAGTTTATATGGAAATACAATCACTGGTTTATAAGTATAGCACGACGTTTCGACAAGTATTCTCTTATCGTTATCAAGCATCATTTGTGCTTGATAACGATAAGAGAATACTTGTCGAAACGTCGTGCTATACTTATAAACCAGTGATTGTATTTCCATATAAACTGTGTTGTGTTTTAAAATTAATATATGTTGTTCACATTGGTGAGATGAAGAAGCCTATTTAATTTCAATAATTTCCGTTTATTACGTCTAGAGTTATGGCCCGTATATCACTTTGTTGGACTTTGTGAATGCTCTAATGCCAAAAGTGATCATCCAATCTTTGTGAAATTTATATGCATTATTAAATTAGTGAAACGAAGAAGCCTATTGAATTTCCGTTTATTACGTCTAAAGTTATAGCCCTTGTTTCACTTTATTCTACCTCGTGAATGCTCTAATGCCAAAAGTTATCATCAGACCTTTCTAGAATTTATATGCATTGTTTAAATTAATGAAACGAAGAAGCCTATTGAATTTCAGCAATGTTAGTTTATTACTCATATGACCCTGGACGTGACCTCCCACTACTACTGGTCAGATCTTCATGTAGTAGAGGCCATCGAAAGTTTTAAAAAAAACGAAATGAAATATAGATCTGTATTTTAATCCGATTGATGTTTAGCTTCATTCATCCAGTCTCTTTATTACTTTATTATGCTCTGTAGTGGTTTAGGGGATGTTTAATTGAGTAAACACTTTGTCACTTCAAGTTCAAGGAATGCAAAAAGCAAACTTTGATGTCAATTTATAATATATTGTGTCATTTGTTATTTTATCAGAGTCGGAACATTTTTTTATTGATCCTGATACGAAGCTACACAAGGTGGCTCCGGATGGTTGGAAGGAAACGGTGAAAGGACAAATCCCTATTATAACATTCACAGTATATGTACGAGTCAAGTTTTATATGGATAGTATTACAGACATCAGGTATGTCAGCTACCCTCCTCCCCCTATTCCCCCCACCTTCCTCCCTATTGTCTTGCGAGGTTGGATGGCGGAATGGTTAGCGCGTGCACGTTGTATTATAAGGTCTGTCATTGAGTCAACTGGCGTGGTTTCGATTCTCTGGTTGTAAGTGACAACCTCGTGGGTTTTCTCCGGGTCCTCTAGTTTCCTCCCACTGCTAAAGACCCCAAGCGAATTATTGAATTAAAATTGAACCATATGTTAGTCCCGAAATGATCTGGTTTGTGTCGAGTGGACAATAAACTCCATTTCTCTCTCTCTCTCTCTCCTTATTGTCCGGAATATTTTGTTATGACTCTAAGATATTTGATTGAAATTTTGCATATAACACTTTTATTGTCATGATCAGCCCCCTATTGTCCTAAATTTTCAGAGGGGTTGGATGGCCGAATGGTTAGCATGTGCGCGCTGTATCATAAGGCCTGTCGTTGAGTCAACTGGCGTGGTTTCGATTCCCCGGTTGTACGTGACAAGGAGTAGGGTCGCCTGTCCAACCTCATGTGTTTTCTCCGGGTCCTCCGTTTTCCTCCCCCTGCTAAAGACCCCTATGCGCAAGCGAACTATTGAAATAAAATTAAACCATAGTTTTTGTCGAGTGGACGTTAAACCCCATTTCTCTCTCTCTCTCTCTTTAATTTTCGGAATATTTGATTGAAAACTGATTCACTGCTGTATATAACATTACTGCTTATATTAGATAAACTATTTTTGATATAGATTACACTAACCCTGGCCCAACCGTACTGTGGGTAAGAACTGCCTCTGTTCGAACAATTCCCCCCCCCCCTTCCATTATTAACTAATGCATATTTAAGCTAATAAATGAAAACAAAATAATATTTCAGACATGACAGTAGTTATCATCTGATGTATCTACAGTTACGACGAGATATAATAGAGGATAGATTTTACTGTACCGACGATCAGGCCCTGGCACTAGCTGGTCTCGCTCTACAGGTAGAGTTCGGAGATTATAATCCTGCTACCATGACAACAGGATATTTTGTACCAGAACAGTACTTCAGCACGAGAATGACGAGAAAACTTGGTATGCAGTATTTACGCGATCATGCAAAAGAAATGCATCAGAATTTACAAGGGCATCCGTCTTCTCAGTCGGAGTTGGAATTTATTAAGGTATAGAGTTTTTTGAATGCATCTTGTTCATCTTTCATTGTCCTTCTGAAATACGGGGTTGGATGGCCGAATGGTTAGCATGTGTGCACTGTATCATAAGGTCTGTCATTGAGTCATCTGGCATCATTTTGATTCCCCGGTTGTACGGACAAAGAGTAGCTAGGCCTGTCCTACCTCGTGGGTTTTCTCTGGGTCCTCTGCTTTCCTCCCACTGCTAAAGACCTCTACACACAAACAAATTATTGAAATAAAATTGAACCATATGTTAGTCCCTAGTTTGTGTTGAGTGGAAGTTAAACCCCATCTCTCTCTCTGCATTGGCCAATTTGATTTAAGAGTAGGCCACAGTGCCACTGCCTTGGCAAAATTTCCCAAATAACACACTGTATGGCATATGCTCGTCTTCATTAGCCTAGTCGGAGCAGAACAGTAGGACGTTAAACCCCATTTCATTTCATTTTCTTCAAGCAGTGATGAAGATTAAGACTTGAAATGAAACCTAGTCCTAATTCGCTCATAGAATTGTGTTGAAATTCAAATTAAGTGTGTTTTTTTTATTATTTAGAAATATATAGTAAATCAGTAAATGTATTAAAAGGGTTCAATATCTGTTTTTATTTTCAGTGTATACAGAAGTTACCAGAATATGGAATTCATTACCACAAATTGTTAAAGGTATTCTATTCGTTAATTAAACTCTATGTGTTTCTTTTTCATTTTTGAGAAATATCAAATTTTCCATGCTGAAATGTGCTTAAATTGATTATTTAACATTTAAAGCGTCACTATGGAAGATAAAGAGCTGTCAGTCCGCGTTATAATAGTTGAAAAATCGATAATGTACTGGGAATATGTCATTAAGTCAAGTAGCGTGGTTTCGACCCATCGCTTGTATGTGACAAGGAGTAGGGTCACCTGTTCAACCTCATAGGTTTTCTCTGGGTCCCCCGGTTTCCTCCCACTGCTAAAGACCCCTACGTGCAAGCGAATTATTAAAATAAATTTGAAGCATATGTTAGTCCCGAGGTAACCTACATTGTGTCGAGTGGACGTTAATCTATCTCTCTCTTATCATTAGCAAGGAATTCAGAGTCCCTGAAATGCCGTTCACTTTAGTCCTGTTATAAAAATGATGGAGTGACTTCTGATGTAATTTGTGTATCCATCTTTTTCTGTTATTTTTAGAACAAACACGATTCAATGAGCACTGTGTGGGTTGGAATATCCAGTCGGAATTTAGTGATTGCTGAAAATCAGGGACATGAACGAATTATCGTACAGCGTCATCCATGGCAGTCGACACAGAAAATATCATTTAATAAACGTCGATTCAGTGTTCAACCAAAACCAGATATCGGTACACATATAGCCAAACCTCCCAAGATTAACCTCTATTGCAACACATATAGAAAGTAAGTTTATGAACCTATGTAGGATTAACCTCTATTGCAACACTTACAAAAAGTAAATTGTCTAGGCTAACCTGTTTTGTAACACTCCCAGAAAGTTGCTGAATCATCCTACATTTAGGCTAATCTCTATTGTAACACTTATATAAATAGAAATTAATTTTCTGAACCTCCCTAGATTTACTTATAGAAAGCAAGTTTTCGAACCTCCCTAGATTAACCTCTATTGTAATACTTTAACCTCCCTAGATAAACCTCTATTGTAACACTTATAGAAAGTAAGTTCCTGAACCTCCCTAGATTAACCTCTGTTGTAACACTTATAGAAAGTAAGTTTGTGAACCTCCCTAGCTAGATTAACCTCTATTGTAATACTTAAACCTCCCTAGATAAACCTCTATTGTAACACTTATAGAAAGTAAGTTCCTGAACCTCCCTAGATTAACCTCTATTGCAACACTTATAGAAAGTAAGTTCCTGAACCTCCCTAGATTAACCTCTATTGTAACACTTACAGAGATAAATTCTTGAACCTCCCTAGATTAACCTCTGTTGTAGCACTTATGGAAAGTCAATCTTGAACCTCCCTAGGTTAACCTCTATTGTAGCACTTATAGAAAGTAAATTCTTGAACCTCCCTAGGTTAACCACTATTGTAGCACTTATAGAGAGTAAATTCTTGAACCTCCCTTGATTAACCTTTATTGTAGGTTCAGTTAGTTGAAGTCAAGCTAAATTGAAGTCAAGCTAAAAAAATTCTTGTTATTTGTTTTTTTCCAGGGGTCGCTACTTGTTACAGATTTCAACAGCTCAGCATCGTTTTCAGATGAGAATGCGGACTCGACCCAGTAATACAGAAACTATTCATGGTATGGCTATTACTTTTCGCTTTTCTGTATCTTGGAAAAAATACTTACGCCTAAACTTTATATTTAAACATACATTATGCAAGAGGTAAATCTAACTATTGTAGCTCTTTCTTTAGGCCTGAAATGTTATCTAAACTATTAATTAGACATTAATTAACTTATCCAGACCATAATCAACTCTAGATTATTATTAATTTGTAAAAAAAACAACCATGTCCCGTCTTTGCATGCAGTTAAAACATATTGTATTATGGTCATCTGTAATAAAATCTTATCAACCACAACATTTCTCATATATGTTGGCTACCAAAAGAATATTATCAGGACCAGGATCCAAGGGTTACATCTTCACCACCTTCTTGGAATTGAGACGTTACATCAAAAATCGTAGTCTGTCAATTGATGCACAAGTATCAAAGGAACAATCCGGCCAAGTTTCATATCGTTAGTAATTTAATTGACTTAGCATTATGCTTTTTATGAGGAGTGTCACGATCAAGATCAATAACACGATGAGTAATGCTTGGAGGAGACCAGTTCCTGGATATATGTAGTATTAACTTTGAAATGAAATTTGCTAATGAAGACGGGCATACGGCATACAGTGTGCTATGAGGGGAATTTTGCCAGGACAATGGCGCTACAACCTACTCTTATATCGAATTCCAACTGCCAAGTGTTTTTTGACATGTATGTCAATGTATACACTGGACGTTGGTTCTTCATCCCTTCCGCACACGACTGTATAAGTTGTCTCTTGCCAGGCTCTCTGCCCTGCACTGACACGAAGGAATCACACCGGTAAATCCTGATGAACTTTCTTGGCCAGCACCAGGATCAAACATTGGACCTCGATGATATGTATTGTACTGACTGTGGTTATATATTTTAGGTCAGGAAGCAGTTGCTGGAGCGTCTGTCAGTTTGGGTTTGACGTCTGCTGGTGTCATGGAAGATTATCTGATTGACGACAGAATCAGTGTTGATAATAGGGTAAATAATTTATGTCAAAACCATTTGGAAATCATACAGTCTGTGGTATTTGGGAAGTATGGTAAAAATCAACGGTTCCCTATCTTTCTGAAACATGTAAAAACAATGACCCTATCTCCCCAGACAGAAACTCTCTCAATCCCCCCTGTCTTCCCCCCCACCCTTGACTGGGAAAATCTGTGTACATATGAAATTTGAGCAGCAAAATATAGAGGAATGGTGTATTTACCTTTCCTCAAAATTTCAGCTCAAAACGTCAAACACGTAACCCTTTTAAGATTTCGGATCAGTTTTTTCCTTGGGTGACCTGATAATTTATTGTCGTTCCTTTAGTGGTCTATACAGTGCATGACCCACATGCTGTTCTTGATAACGAAAGGTAAATTTCACCTACACGTTATTTTTATAAATTAAAGTCTGGTTTTATCCAGACACCGCATAAAACTGCTTGGGACACCGGTCTTCATTTCCAGATGAAGACTGGCAGTTTAAGTGTTTGAAATGGATCACGTATATTGAGATAGTTGCTTGACCCTAAGGTAGAGGATTTTACGGATTTCTAACACAACATTAAGCAGTTTTATTCTCCAAAATATTATGGGGATTGGCCCTTTAAAGAACGTTCATTGTGAAATATTAAACATTTTACAAGATTTTAAGTACATTTCTTATTCTCCAGAAAAATCTATTAATTGGATTGGATGTTTTAAACTTTAAATTGTATTTTGTATATTATATTTTTAGGGCTATGATACAAGTTTTGATGCAGGAAGGATTGGATATTTTAAACTTTTAATCATATTTTGTTTATTTTATTTTTAGGGTGTTAGTAGTGCTAGTGCCTATGATTCAAGTTTTGATGCAGGAAGTATCGGGTTTGTTGCAGACACCAGGTCTCAAGAACCACCTTTAAAATACAGAAGGTATGGTGGACCGTATGCATGGAACGTGTCATGATTAACTTGCATTTTGGATTGTTTCCATTGAATATACTAAATTTATAGATTTTGGAATGTCTCCTTTCAATCTGATTAAAACACAGATCCTATTTCATTTCGATTTTTATAGTTCAAAATTTCATTTTATTTGTCTTACTACACTAGAATCTGGAAAAGTTGTTATATAACCCGTGTTCTAGTTGATGTGAGGGATTAGCCAATGAAATGGTCTGTTGCAGCAAGTTCTTGGAGTGCGATGCATGGAACTGTGGGTATTCCACTAGAAACATCAACACTGATTGGTTAATCAAATGTCTGATGTTATAGGTCAGAAGCCGCTCGTATGACCCCTGACGCGACCTCCCACCACAACTGGTTAGATCTTAATGTAGTAGAGGCCATCGAAATTATAATAAGTGAAACGAAATATAGATCTGTATTTTAATCAGATTGATCCCCTTTGAATATACTAATGTATAAATTTTGATGATGAGAACTGCTGATAGGTAATTTTAAAATGTTTTCTTTAAATACTAAATTTATCGTAATTGGGTTTTTTCGATGAGTCATTTTAAAATGTTTCCTTTAAATACTAAATTTATCGAAATAGGATTTTATTGGTGATGACTGATGAGACATTTTGGAATTTTTCCTTTAAAAATACTGAATCTATAGATTTTGATGATGATGACTGTTTCGGAGAGCAAAGATTTGAGAGGAACAGTGGGGGACGAGCGTAAAGAGGCATTTTGATTTGTTAACTGAAATATGCACAAATATCCTAAACAATTTTAATTACAAAAACACATGCGCCTTCTTTGTAAAGTCGACGAAAAAAGAAGTTTTAAAAATATGTTGCGTTATAACTTGATTGTGTTTATATTTACTGATGCTGCTTGCTGCTTGAACCTTCTCTTGTTTTTTTCCCTTACATTTAAATGAATTAATTAGGGAAATAACTCTAGTGTGAATATTCTCAAATGAATTGTAATCATGTTTCACAGAACTCTATTGCTGCAGGTGCTCTATGGCAAGAAATCCACTTGTTAATCTAAAAGTGGAGCAAGTCACAGTGATTTATTGAGTTAGGCATTGGGAGCTTTTAGTGGCTCAGTGAGTCAGGCATAGGGAGCTTTGAGTGACTCAGTATCATTTAATCTTGGGTATCTAGCACTAATTTCTTTCACATTTATTCAATATCAAATCTGTGTTTAAAAATTTGTAAAAGTCGTTTAAAATCACCAAAAATCATCTAATTTGTACTTATGTCCAGGTTAAAGCTGACCGATTAATTTTGATAATGAGTGTCCAATTTACAAGCGTTTAATTTCTCGATCACTATTAGAAACAAACAACCCAATTGATTATTGATGTATAATGATTAAGTTTTGAACAGTTGTCAGGAAATTAAATACTTGTAAATTGAACACTCATTATCAAAATTAATCAGTCAGCTTTAAACTGGAGGCAAGTACAAATTAGATGATTTTAAATGAGTTTTATGAATTTTTAAACAAAGATTTGATATTGAATGAATGTGAAAGAAATTAGTGCTAAATACACAAGATTAAATGATACCTGAGTTATCGAGTCAGTACTTTAAATTTCCTTTCATCAAAGATTGGTGTGAATTGGGGAATTCAATTCTAGAATGTTCAATAGAGTTTTTCCTGGTACTAACAACATTTAATATGTCTAAATTACTAATGAAAATGGAAAGTTGATCGTAAGTAACCTATTTATAACCATATAATTTGCATGTTAAATTATTTAGCCCTCCACCATATCGACCTGGCTTGAGTTACAGTCTGGATGACCTTCGTGACCCCTCCTTATCACCATTACGACAGCCTTTAAATAACAATATGGCCGCCTCCAACATGGAGTTGCATCGTCCTGTTGCTGTGCATGGTAATTTGCATGTTGATCGATCCTTGCATGATGACCGTTATCACTCAGGTTTGTATTATATCTTTAGCTAATTTTAAAACTTTACGTTTTAAAATACTGTATTTATGAGAGAGAGAGAGAGAAATGGGGTTTAACGTCCACTCGACACAAACTAGGGCATTTCTGGACTAACATATGGTTTAATTTTATTTCAATAATTCGCTTGCGCGTAGGGGTCTTTAGCAGTGGGAGGATACCGGAGGACCCGGAGTAAACCCACGAGGTTGGAAGGCGACCCTACTCCTTGTCACATACAACCAGAGATTCGAAACGGTGCCAGTCGACTCAATGACAGACTTTATGATACAGCGCGCGCACGCTAACCATTCAGCCATCCAACCCCCCTGTATTTATGACCACAGACTTATTCAAATCATCTGGCCCTGGCCCCAAGTTCACAAATCATTTTCAGACTTAAGTTAAGAATTGTTCGCCTTATCTTAACTAAAATGTAGCCCTTTATAAAACTTTAGTTCTTTTAATATATCAAATATATCAATAAGAAACTATGTGTTTCTGGATCAAAGATATTTCTCATAAACAGTGATTAAAAGTTGAGTAAATTCTTAACTTGAGTCTGAAAATCCTTTGTGGACTCGCTGGGCCTGGTTCCACGAAACATTCTCAGACTAAAAAGTTAAGAATTTACTCAAAACTGTTTGCTTTATTTAAACTAAACTTATATATCCCTTTATAAAACTTTTGTTGTTTTAATGTATTAAATACATCAATAAGAATATATCCAGATCACACTGAAGTAGACTTCGATTCCCCGGTTGTACGTGACAAGGAGTAGGGTCGCATGTCCAACCTCTCCGGGTCCTCCAGTTAAGAATTTACTCAAAACTGTTTGCTTTATTTAAACTAAACTTATATATCCCTTTATAAAACTTTTGTTGTTTTAAAGGAGCTAAATCGCTAACATTTGGGACCTAGAAATTCACAAAAGTGAGTCGCAATGCATATAATACTGTAATATGAATGTATATAAACTGATTTACATTTAATGGTTTCCGTTTTTACTCCAATTTCAAATCAGTTATGTTCGGCGAAATAAGTCAGCAATCTCAATTGAGTGCAAATTTCTAGCGTCTAGTTATTCTAGTCTACATAACTCCATTTGATTTGGTGCAATGTGTCTAGCCTCGTCCCTCGAGTCTCTCAATACAACTGGGGCTGAAGCGCATTATGGTACACGATTATTTTATCTTAAATATTGGATATCAGAAGCTCATCTTTTCCCGGTAAGTTTACATCATCAATGTTGATTTAAATTGACCAATAATTCGTGTTTTCGATGTCGAAGATTTTGGAGGATTTTGAGTTACGGACTTAGGTCCTTTAATGTATTAAATACATCAATAAGAATATATCCAGATCACACTGAAGTAGACTTCGATTCCCCGGTTGTACGTGACGAGTAGTGTCGCATGTCCAACCTCGTGCATTTTCTCCGAGTCCTCCAGTTTCCTCCCACTGCTGAAGACCCCTACGCGCAAGCTAATTATTGAAATAAAATTGAACCATATGTTAGTCCCGAAATGACCTAGTTTGTGTCGAGAGGATGTCAACCTCTCTCTCTTCTCTCTCTCTCTCTCTGTAAAATCTTTGAACACTGTGGTGACAAAATTTATCGTCTAAAGATTTGAAATTCATATTCATTCAGACTGGTTATATGTAGAATTCTCTTGCAGCATTATCTGATAATTACCCATAGAGTTACTGCCCTTGATTATGTACCTGAATCATAATATACAGTCTGAAGATTTTTCTTTGTATTTACATAAAAATTCATAAATCGACAACCTTTATGGGACTATTCAAACGACTGCTGTGGGCGTATTTTACCGTTGCCTGGCAACCAACCTTCAATAATGTTTTATTGTATTCTAGGAGGAGGCTAAGTGGGTAAGACGCTGGCTCGCTAGTCTGGAGATCGTATGTTCGATCCCTGCATTGGCCAAGAAAGTTGATCAGAATTTTCCAATGTGCGTTCCCCTTGTCAGTGGTGCAGGACGGAGGGCCTGACAAGGACAGCTGTCTAGTCATTCGGATGACACGAAAAACCAAGGTCCTGTGTCTACATTGGTGTGCACATAAAATATCCTTGGTAGTTGGAATTCGATATAAGAGTAGGCCATAGTGCCGCTGCCCGAGCAAAATTTCCTTCATAGCACACTGTATGGTATACCTGTCTTTAATAGCCCAGTTGGATCAGAACACTAGGTCGTTAAACCCCATTTCATTTTATTGTATTATAGGTTTGAGGAGAGAAGAGGAGGAAACCCAATCATTCAATAATTCTATAAATAGCAGTAAGTAGTCCAGATTAAACTAGATTAAATACACTGTATCTATCAGGGAGTAGTCCAGATTAAACTAGTTTTAACTCTATTATAACACTTTTAGAAAGTAATACCACATCTATTTGTTTGGATAGGAAGGAAAACCAAGCTCCTGTGTACATGTTGGCCTGCATGTAAAAGAGCCAAAATTTCTTTCATTGCACACTGCATGGTGTATAGCCATTGTCATTAGACAGGTTGGTGCAGAATAGTGGAACATTTCACCGACTGGAACCATGGTGGCTAAGTGAGGAAGACGCAGGCTCACAAGCCCGGATGTCACGGGTTCGCTCCCTGTGTTGTCCAAGAAAGTTCATCAGGATTTTCCGGCGTGGTTTTCTCTTGTCGAACAAATACATCGTATAACTGAAATATAAATTTTGATTTTCATTACAGGCAATGTAGATCAAACAGAGGAGGCCCTTCTTTCCGCACCTTCACGTCTGGGACCTCGAGTAACGGAAGTGACCTTGAGGAAAGAAGAGCATCATGGTATAGGAATGACAATAGTGGGCGGTAAGAGCACGGAGAAGCTTGGGCTGGGGATATTTGTAAAAACTGTTGTACCCCGTGGACCGGCGTATCGAAGCGGCTATATCTTTCCAGGTGATCGTATCGTTGCCATTAACGATAACAGACTTGAGGGAGTTGAGCATCGTGGAGCAGTTCAGATGATTCGGGATTCAGGAGTAAATGTAAAATTGTTAATAGCCCAAGCTCGAGCACCTCCTACTCTTCGTCGTAAACATTTAGAACAGGAACTTAGCGACGAGCTAGATGCTGAGTTGGACGAAATAGCTCGTAGTTATGAAGATATTTATACTAGTAGTTTATCTGCAGACTTGAAAAACAATCAACTCAGTCGTTCCATGGATAATCTGGGTTCAAATCCTGGTTCAAATCCTCCGATCAAACCTCCACGAGGTCGCAAAACAAAAGATTTACCGCCTGTCAATGACTTAATGCGGGAACTGTCTCAAACAGGCATGTCGTACCCTAGAACTGATCATGTGATCGTACAGCCATCCAATCACAGACAAGAACAGAAAATCAGCGTTAAAGCGGATATAGAACATTTACCTCTGACCCCAGAGGATATAATATCAGGCAATTTAGTGTATCGGGATCAATCCAGTCTTGTATCGACTATTGATGTTCATGAGGAAGCTGCAAGACCAGATAATCTAGACTTGTTACTGGATGAATCAAACAATTCACAAGAATTAGAAATTGTTGGAGGTGAGTTTGTGAGATTTGTTCGTAATATACCGGTTACTACGTTGGTTTAGCCAGAAGATCGTGTGTGCGAACCTGGTGAGGGGGGGTTGGATGGCCGAATGGTTAGCGTGTGCACGTTGTATCATAAGGTCTGTCATTGATCATTGAGTGAACTGGCATGGTTTCGATTCGCTGGTTGTACGTGACAAGGAGTAGAGTAGCCTGTCCAACCTTATAGGTTTTCTCTTGGTCCTCCGGTTTCCTCCCACTACTAAAAACCCCTACGCGCAAGCGAATTATTAAAATAAATTTGAACCATATATTAGTCCCAAAATGACCTAGTTTGTGTGGAGTGGACGTTAAACCCCATTTCTCTCTCTCTCTCGAACTTGGTGTTGACTGAGGAAGTTCCTAAGTATTTTCCAAATTGTTTTCCCCCTGGTCAGGTGTTCCGGAAAGAGGTCCTTGCATTCGTAGTTGAGAGACACCCAATATCGCAGAATTAAATCCTGTCACAGTTCTGCCAGTCTCGAAAACAAGTGTTGCGTAATGAAATGTTTCAGCTGTGCTGATTGGTCGAGCTACACTGTAACCCAGATATAATTTAATCGTGTGTATTTAACACAACTTTCTTTCGAATTCATTTAATATCAAATCTTTGTTTAAAAATTCGTAAAAATTGTTTGTACTTGTGTCCAGTTTAAAGCTGACCATTCAATTTGATAATGAGTGTCCAATTTACAAGCGTTTAATTTCTCGATCACTGTTAAAAAAATAAACATCTCAATTGATTATTGATGTATAATGATTATTTTTTGAACAGTGGTCAGGAAAGTAAATGCAAATTAGATGATTTTTTTGTGATTTAAAATGATTTTTACAAGTTTTTAAACAAAGATTTGATATTAAAAAGTGAAATAAATTAGTGCCAGATACACAAGATTAAATGATACCTGGGTTACAGTGTTGAGTTGAATTGTCGACCAAAATTCTTCTATTTACTCGATTGACACCTTTTGAGCGTTTGAGAGAATTCAATTCTGGAATGTTCAGTCGAGTATTCGCCTACCACTATATAGTGCCTGGCAGCCACTGGTTATTCATTAAAATAAATCTATTTTTACAGAAATTGCAGAAATGTCTATACATGACTCATCGTCTGATTCTGATTTTGATTCTGCTATATATGATGTCATAATGGGTAAACCTAAAAAAAATGGCCGTCTGCAATCACAAGACGAAGTGGATCATATTGATACAGGACAAGACAGGTACTGGTATATTCAAGAGTTAGCCTCGCTCCTCCATTTTTAACTTAAATCATTAAATGACCAAATCGCTCTGATCTAGAAAAAATCTTGAGCATCCGATGGCATCGAGGGTTGATTATGGTCTTGACAAGATGTGTGCACAGTGGTAATTAACCAGGGCACTGGTATAATCGGGCCCTAGCCTCGCTTTCCCATTTTTAAATTAAATTTTTAAATGGCAAATCGTTTGAATCTAGTTAAAATCTCGAGTATCCGATGCCATCGAGAGTCGATTATGGTCTTGTTTTGTTAATAAATATCTAATTAATAATTTATATAACATTTCAGGCCTGAAGAAAGGCCTGCAATAGGCAGATTTAGCTCTTACATAATGTATGTTTAAGTTGACTGGCGTGGTGTCGATTCTCAGCTTCTATATAACAGGGAATAGGGTCGCCTGTCTAACCTCATGGGCCTTATTTGGTCATCCAATTCTTCCAGCTCCTATAATCCCCTCTGTGCCAGCAAAATATGGAGATAAAATTAAACCATATATTAATCCCAAAACCCCATTTCTCTTTCAGTCTTTCTGGGTTCTACCAAAGCAATCAACTGAGGAAGAGTCCATTATTTATGGAAAACCATTTAATTTTTAGAGTAATTTGATAGTTCACAATATTCAATTTTATTTTATTTTATTTTTTTTATTAGAGACAAGTTACCAACTGCTTCTAAAGGAAAAGTTTTGTTAAAATCAGTAGATGATTTTTATTTTTACGTAACTGAAGGTAATTTCAAATTTTATAACTCTTTTTTTAAATGTGGTCACAATTTGTTATGAACAATCTACCAATCTGATTACAATACAGATCTATTTTCCGTTTTATTTTTTTTTTATATTTTCGATGGCCTCTACTACATAAAGATCTGACCGGTTGTAGTGGAAGGTCATGTCAGGGGTCATTTAAGCGACTTTTGATCCTATGACGTCATACATTTGATTAACCAATCAGCGTTGATATTTCTAGTGGGTTACCCATAATTTGGTGAACCTCACACCAAAAACTTGCCGTAACTCTCTCTCTCTCTCTCTCTCTCTCTTTCCCTCTAATTTGTCATTCGGCTTTAAAAAAAAATTGTTGCTAATGTTAAAATGCTTTAAATTATATTTTAGATAATACATATGAAGTTGATCTGGTCAAGGGTACAAATGGTTTAGGTTTTAGTATTCAAGGTGGCGTAGATGTACATCCAACGGATCCAGCCCAGTGTGTACCCCGCGTTAAAAAAGTCTTTATGTTAGGACCAGCGGCCGAATCTCAGGTCATAAGGGCTGGTGATGTCATATTACAAGTACAAGATACACAACTTAGAGGACTCACCAGAAACGTAAGTAGATAATTTATAGAGGGAAGGGGAGAGAGGGAGGGAAATAGTTAGAGAGACAGGGAAAGAGAGAGGGGGGGAATGGAGAGAGGGAAAATAGAGAGATAGGGAAAGAGAGATAGAGAGTGAGAGACAGAAGAAAATGAAATGAAATGGGGTTTGCCATCCTACTGTTCTACCCTGGTCTAAAGAACATGAACATACCCAATATAGTGTGGGATGAGGGAATTTGGCATGGACAGCAGCATTTCTCTGACTACTCATCAGCGATTTCCAACTCCAACTATTAAAGTCGGGTTAGTCCTGAAATGACCTAGTTTGCCTATCTCTCTCTGTGTGTCTCTCTCTCTGTCTCTTCGCACATCACTATAGTCAAACCAGACATGGCCCAAGTAAAAACTAATGAAATCATAAACTTTTCGTCTTGTATTTGTAGGAGATAATTGAAATGATGCATACGACACCTAAAGAAGTTAAGCTGATTATGTGTCGACCTGATTCTGGTATTTTACCTCCAATAATGCGTGGCGTAAGTTATATAAATTACATCAGATTTAATAAACCATATAGTAATAATAACCAAAGGTCGCAGTTTCCAGTTGTGTAAAAATACGCAGACATTCCAAAATTATCCGTTTTTGCACTCTACATTTTCGTGACTTAGAGACTCAAAATACTCAATAGAATCAAGTAAAATCGTTACGTGATAAAATCTTTTTTTAAGCGTCATTATTTTGTTGATACTGTATTTAGTCTAATGACGACTGGAGGTTAACGGCACAGTCACTTGGACAGGATGTAATGATATCTGGGTTACAGTCTAATGAGCAAACTATATCTCCGTGAAAGCCAATATTTGATTGGCTGAATGTAAACAGTTTATCCTGTACTAGCCAATCCAAAGTCTTGTATGAAATATGTGTAATTGCAGCAAATGAGGGGGTGTCTCAGAATAGCCACGTATAGAAGGCTTACTGCCATGAACATAAATTACGTTACTTACTACCAAAAAGCCATGGCACAATCGTAAGCTAGCAGACAACTAATCGAGACATAGAAAACTTATCCAGCCTTTTTATTGGCATAATAGTGTAGTTGTCGAATGTCTGGATATAAAAACCTAAATGTAAATGCCACATGAAGCACATAGATTGATGACTACAACAAAGATATAATAGAATAATTGTATCGGTTATCTAAACATGATCTAATTATTCTCATGTAAATTTTCTGCATGTACATTACGTAGCATCCGTCAATATTTGCAGTGGTTGTAACTGTTAGGTTAGTTAGCCATGGATATAACTGATAGGGTAGTTACTCTGGTTTATAACTCATAGTGTAGTAATCCATGATTTATAATTCATAGGGTAGTAATCCATGGTTTATAACTGATAGGATAGTTAGCCCTGGTTATAACTCATAGTGTAGTAATCCATGGTTTATAATTCATAAGATAGTTAGCCCTGGTTATAACTCATAAGATATTTAGCCCTGGTTATAACTCATAAGATAGTTAGCCCTGGTTATAACTCATAAGATAGTTAGCCCTGGTTATAACTCATTAGATATTTAGGGTAGTAATCCATGTTTATCATTATGCATAGAGTAATAATCTCTGATTATAAACCATGCAGTCCTCACCAGTTGACTCAGTGACAGACCTTATAATACAAGGTGCACACGCTAACCATTTGCCCCCCCCCCCCCATGAGGTTGTACAGGCGACCCTACTCTTTGTCACGTACAACCGAGGAATCGAAACCAGGCCAGTTGACTCAGTGACAGACCTTATAATACAAGGTGCACACGCTACCATTTGGCCCCCCCCCCCATGAGGTTGTACAGGCGACCCTACTCTTTGTCACGTACAACCGAGGAATCGAAACCAGGCCAGTTTACTCAATGACAGAACTTATGATACAATGTGCACATGCTAACCATTCATCCATCCAACCCCCCAAACAAGCCATAGAATGATGATTAGTGGCTTTCAACAAATCGTCTGTAAATAGATTTTACCTTTGTCTTTCAGGACAGCGTTGATTCATTGGAAGCTCTACTCCACTCACCTCAAACTCTTCTTTCTGCGTCCATGTTCCTGGATAATCAGGACTCATTATCGGAGTCAGATGACGAAACAATCCAGTCAGACAGAAGTTCTCCTCCGATACCAATCGTTAACAGAATACAAAACCACCCAAATGATCTGGTCTATTCCCCGAACAATCAAACTCTTAATTCCACGACTCCAGTTTTGCGGAGATCTTGGACTGATCAAAATATTGTGGTTCTTTCATCGGAGTTGTCTTCCCGGGATAGTTCTGGAATTTTACTGCGATCGCAGAGTGAACAAAATGCTCTGTCTCCAAATACATCTACATCTCCGATAGCAGCCGACACAAAGAAATATTTTCGCGAGGAGAAGAAATCCGATCAAGTATCCTCGGCTGTTAGATCTCCCTATGGTAACTTCGAAAATTTAGCGATGTTAGGATGGTCAGATGATCAAGCAGCACAGGATACTTCAGACGCGGGAAGTGCATGGTCAGACGATGAACCTGTTACCAGGGAAACGCTACAAAGTATTCCTAATAATGAGACCGATTCCTACAGATCGCCAAAAATCGAACCAAGAAACAGTACACTATTATCAGACATACACGAGATTGATTTGTTGGAGGGAAATTCTCAGGAAGTGAAAAACGAAAGTAGAAAACAGTTATCTCCCCTTTTCCACTCGTCAGCTAGCGATCCAATTATAGTAAATAATAGAGAACAAGACGTTCGGGACAAAATGTCAATATGTAGTTTATCGCCTGTTAATAGTCCAAGGGAAGCAACTCTTGATGGCTCCAAACAAGGGGAGACTACTTTAAATAACTTTACATTTAGTTCTTATTCTGTGGACCAATATAAAAGGGACAATGAAAGTTCAGAAGATGAAAACCAAAGGGTGGTAACTCCTGAAGCATCTCGCAAAGGGGAGATAACTGTGAGTAGAAACAATTCTGATACTAACTCTGAGTCAAGTATTACAAATAAGACAACTGTGAAATCAAATATTCCTCCGTATTTAAGGCGTCAGGATAAAGTACAGGTGATGAGTGACGACGAACAGTTAAATGTGAATAGTGACGTAGAAAACAATAAACAAACTGTGAATTGTCGTGATAATAAAGTTCATGATAAAGATCTGTCTGTATGTGAAGATGACGTACACCCTCAAGTTAGTATAATCTTATTATTTATACTACCAATCTCGGCTCTCAGAGAAAAGTTAACTGTTCATTTCTCTCCGGGGAATCACGCCAGCCATTAATCAGTCTGAGATCGGTTCCTAAGCTCCTCCCCCAGTGGCTACTGATTGGCTGAATTTTTTTGAATGAAATACTGCCGATTTCTCGACTATTTGGCATATGTTCGTCACATGAGTTGCATGGAGGTCTTTCTTTAGGCCTGAAATGTTATCTAAATTATTTATTAGACATTTATTAACCTATCCAGACCATTATTAACCCTCGATGTCATCACTAGCCTGCGATATTTACTGGATTAGGATCCCATTTGCTGCTCAACTTTCATTCAGGATTTAATCATGAAATGGATAATCGAGACCATGTTTTTTATCCTACTGACTTTAGTAATGATGATCGTAGCTAGGCCAAAAATTCAATATCTAAAATCTTGGTTTAGATTTGATCAATTTGACTGGAATTTTCAGCATATTCCCTTTACATTATCTAGTTTTTAACTATAATAGTAATTATCTAATCTCCCATAATCTACCTTCTTTGATTGGCATTTAGTAATTGAACATATTAACACAAGGAACAATTTTATGGATACACAATTACTATGTTTAAAACTAAGCGACGTTTCTACGAGGATACTCTCATCTGTATCAAGCAAATGATACAGGTATGTGAACGTGGGCAAATATATACAGAATATGCAACAAAGATAACAATCAAATGCAATTAAAGCTTAACACCTTTGATTAGGGGGCCATTAGGAACTAAGCCAACACAACAGAAATCTCTTACAGGGATTGAAAGGAGGTGAATGCTTTATTTATAAAGATCAGTGTATTAACACTGTTAATGGAAAACCAATAAACCTGAGCTATAGATAAACAATATATAATATAATATAATGTATCTTTAATTGTTAATCAAGCCTTTAGTAACTGGATAGAGCAATACTGAATAAACTATAACACATGCTTATGGAAGAACAATTACTAATTTATTTGGCCGATGTTTCAAAGAGTTTTCTCTCAAAGTTTTAAATCAAGTTTATTGTTATTTACAGGATTTTGAAGTAACATTAAGAAAGCGTGATGGTGGTGGTTTAGGGTTTGCTGTAGCAGGAAGTGGTCAATCAATGACAGGATGTTATATTAAAGATGTTTTACAGGATCCTGCTCTTTCTGATGGTAGATTACAACCAGGTGATCAACTTATTGAGGTCAGTATCTCTAGATGGAGGGGGGTTGGAGGCCGAATGGTTAGCGCGTGCGCGCGCTGTATCATAAAGTCTTGTCATTGAGTCAACTGGTGTGGTTTCGAATCCCCGGTTGTACGTGGCAAGGAGTAGGGTCACCTGCACAACCTCGTGGGTTTTCTCCGGGGCCTCCGGTTTCCTCCCACTGCTAAAGACCCCTACGCGCAAGCGAATTATGTAAATAAAATTAAACCATATGTTAGTCCTGAAATGACCTAGTTTGTGTCGAGTGGACGTTAAACCCCATTTCTCTCTCTCTAGATGAAGGGGGGATGGACGGCCGAATGGTAAGCACGTGCGCGCTGTATCATAAAGCCTGTCATTGAGTCAACTGGCGTGGTTTCGAATCCCTGGTTGTACGTGACAAGGAGTAGGGTCGCCTGTCCAACCTCATGGGTTTTCTCCGGGTCCTCCGGTTTCCTCCCACTGCTAAAGACCCCTACGCGCAAGCGAATTGTTGAATTAAAATTAAACCATATGTTAGTCCCGAAGGACGTTAAACCCCATTTCTCTCTCTCTCTCTCTCTCTCTCTATATATTTCTCTATTGTGTTAGTTTGTTTTACAGGTTAATGGTGAGTGTATGTTGAATATGAATCATTTCGAGGCTGTGACCTTGTTACGCCAGGCTCCGACCTTGGTGAGAATAAAAGCCAGACGACCCAGCGGTAACTCCCCACAGAATCCTCGTGTAGCAGGATCTGTTCAAACTAAGACAACTGGTGCCATGAAAAATCAACAATTGTCACAGGTGAGACCAGTTTCTTGTTTTATAAAGTGTTTTTATCTATCTTGGAATATTCACAGACAAAAAAGCGACAGGGGCTAATTGGGTAAGACATTGGCTTGTTTGCCTGGAGATCGCGGGTCGATCCTGGTGTAGGCCAAGAAAGTTCATCAGGATTTTCTGACGTAGTTTCCCGTTGTCATTGTTACAGGATGGAGGGCCTGACGAGGACAGCTGTCTAGTCATTCGGATGGAACAAAAAACACCCAAGGTCCCGTGTACACATTAATCGGTGTGCTCGTAAAAGATCCTTTGGCAGTTGGAATTCGATAGAGGAGTAGGCCATAGTGCCTTTGCCCGGGCAAAATTTCCTGTCTTCGTTAGCCCAGTTGGAGCAGAACAGTAGGACGTTAAATCCCATTTCATTTATGTATTTGGTTTGTGTCAGTTTTGAAATAAAAAATTGTATTGGCATGCTCGTAAAAGATCCCTTGGCAGTTGGAATTCGATATAGGAGTAGGCCGAAGTGCCGCTGTCTTGGCAAAATTTCCCTCGATAGCCCAGTCGGAGCAGAACAGTAGGACGTTAAACCCTTTTTCATTTCATTTATAGATGCAGAAAATTAGGACGCTAAATCCCATTTCATTTATATATTTGGTTTGTGTCAGTTTTGAAATAAAATAAAAAAAGTGTTTGTGTTTTCATGAGTTAAGCCCCCTGTTTTTAAATGATGTTGATTATGATGATTATTTATCACTAGCCTATAGATAAGAATGAAGTTGATGAAGTTGGTGAAGGACGTAGAAAAGAGAGAGTACAGGATATAGAAACTATTAAGATGGGAGTTAAAGATATGATCAAATCTCTAGAAAATAGAAAAATATCTTTAACACCAGGCGATAGTGATACAGATAGTAGATCGTCAGATAAATCAGAGGTTAGTTATTGTTCATTTTAAGTTAATTTATGAAAACTAACGCCACATCCAGTCTTTTTATACGCCCACATTGAAATGTGGTCGTATATTGTCGTCACCACCGTCCGTCCGGACGCTCTAGGGGCTAAAGTTAATATCCGATTGACTTTAAATTTATACACAGTGTTTAAGGTCATGAGACGAAGAAGCCTATTGATATTCAGCGATTTCCGATAATTACTGCCAGAGTTATGGCCCTTGATCACTTCAAAAAATCTTGATGACGCTCTAAAGGCTAAAGTTAATATCCGATTTACTTTAAATTTATACACAGTGTTTAAGGTCATGAGACGAAGAAGCCTATTGATTTTCAGCGATTTCCGATAATTACTGCCAGAGTTATGGCCCTTGATCACTTCAAAAAATCTAGAGGCTGACGTTAAATTTATACACAGTGTTTAAGGTCATGAGACAAAGAAGCCTATTGATTTTCAGGGATTTCAGATAATTACTGCCAGAGTTATGGCCCTTGATCACTTCAAAAAATCTTGTGGACGTTCTAGAGGTCAAAGTTAATATCCAATTGACTTTAAATTTATGCACAGTGTTTAAGGTCATGAGACGAAGAAGCCTATTGATTTTCAGCGATTTCTGATAATTACAGCTAGAGTTATGGCCCTTGATCACTTCGAAAAATCTTGTGGACGCTCTAGAGGGTAAAGTTATTATCTGATTGACTTTAAATTTATACACAGTGTTTAAGGTCATGAGACGAAGAATCTGATTGATTTTCAGCGATTTCCGATAATTTTTGCCAAAAATCTTGAGGACGCTCTAGAGGCTAAAGTTAATATCCGATTGATTTTAAATTTATACACAGTGTTTAAGGTCTTGAGACGAACAAGTATATTGATTTTCAATGAATCTTTATGACTTGAACAGCTAAATCCATGATGTTAAAAGTTTCGTATACTAAACGTTAGCATGGGGCAGAACTTTATGAAAACCGAACAAATTCTAATGGTTTTCTGATAATTACTTAATGAGTTGTTACTCTTAATCAGATTTTAATGTATTATAAATGTTTCATTACAGAAAAAGTAAAAATATGCGACAACTCTTGTTGACTGCCCGGACGATATAGCTGCTGTGGGCGTATGTTTCGTTGCCTGGCAACCTATCTTTAAAGATGCCTTCCCGTGTATAATAAGCCATGTGATTTGATGATGTATTTGGACTAAAAATATATTTATCTATATAATTTATCTATAAATAGTTTGCTTCAAATCCACCTCAACACACTGTAATCAGAATTATCCTACATGTTTGTTACATGACTTAATTGAGGGAGAATCCATTAGGACTGTTTGGAGAATAGTGATTGTTATTGCTACCTTTGTTAAGCGCCAATCGCCTTTAAATTTGTTGAAAGTCAAGATGGTCTAATGGCATAGAGAGTCTTTGTGGCTGCCCTAGAGTCACTCGTCTCTACTGGGAGTTTCAAAACACAATTGAATCAATCAATAGTCGTACCAGTTATCAATAGTTTATTCACCTTGGTAATTAGGAGTAGGAGTAGGAGATAACAATCGTTGACAACTTTGTGGGATAAACAAACAAAAAATATACATGAAGATTCCAAGCTAGATCACCCTGAGCACATGGCTGCCTCAACAGACTCTAGAGTGATCTCCTCTTAGTTCTCAATTTTACTGAACTACGGGAGGTAACTCCATTTAAGAACCCATTCCCAGGGATCAGACCAATTTATAACTTCACTGCAAATTGCCGCAGTGACAGTCTTGTTTGTCTTGTTTTGTTAATAAATGACTAATTGATAATTTAGATAACATTTAAGGCCTAAAGAAAGACCTGCAATAGGCCGATTTATCTGTTGAATAATGTATGTTTAAACCTGTTTATATTACAGGGTGGTATTATACGTATTAAATTATCTAAGTGTATAGATGAAGGATATGGTTTTAGTTTAATAACAGCTGATCGTGGTAATACAACTGGTGTTTATGTTAAAACTATAAAAGGGGGAGGTGTAGCGTATAAAGATGGACGATTACAAGTTGGTGATAGATTAATTCAGGTAAATTTCTTTTCGTAATTAACCCAAGGCTCGTATTAGAGAGTTCAAATTTAATCGACATGTGAACGATCGGAAACAACAAAACGGAAGTATCTAAGAGAGACAGATTGCCCACACCACAGGCGTCTGTAACATGGTAAATATTTGAAAAATAACATTAAGTATATGTCTAAAGTCTGTTACATCCATGTTCACCACTCTAGATTCCGTCAACCAGTGGCAATACTCACTAATTTTCACTAGGTATACAGTCGAGTCTATGATGACGTTTAAAAATTGTCCACGTGACCCTGTGACTTAAAGAGGGTCATGTGGATAATTTTAAAAACACACCGAAGACTCAATTGTTTACCTAGCAAAATCTAGAGTGGTGAACTTTGATCCCAATTATTTAATTCCAACCCGTTTCTCACCTTGGTATTATTATATCAGATGAGTTATTTGCCCCTGTGTGATTGGAATCAGACCAGTTATTTGATAATCTCGCTTACGAACATGGACATAACAGACTTTAGACATATACTTAGCTTAGTCATATTTTTGAAATATTTTCCATGTTACAGGTGCCTGTGTCCCACACTGACAGTCTGACTACTCTGTGTGAGGTTGAGGGGGGTTGGATGGCTGAATGGTTAGCGCTGTATCATAAGGTCTGTCATTGAGTCAGCTCGCGTGGTTTCGAATCCTTGGTTGTACGTGACAAGGAGTAGGGTCGCCTGTTCAACCTTGTGGGTTTTCTCTGGGTCCTCCCACTGCTAAAGACCCCTATGCACAAGTGATTTATTAAAAGATTTGGCAAGGGACAACGTATAGCCGTTCGGACGGGACGAAAACCAAAAACCAAGGTACCTTGGCGTGCATATAAAATATCCCTTGAAAGTTGGAATTCAATCTAAGAGTAGGCCATGGCGTCGCTATCCAGACAAAATTTCCCTCATAGCACACTGTATGGCATATGCCCATCTTCATTAGCCCAGTAGAGACAGAACAGTAGGACTTTAAACCCCATTTCATTTATTTCATTGTCACCAGGTAGCTTGTATATATTACAGGTGAATGATGAATCGGTTATTGGTTTAAATCATAGTAAAGTCATCTCCATGTTACGAGACACGCGACAACAAGTTCAATTAACAGTAGCAAGGTAACCTATCGTCATTCTAAATATTCTCTTTATCAAGTAATATTGAAATCCCAACACTGGTTGTTATCAAACAATGACTGAAACATTGCAGTTAATAAAGCTGTCTTTTATTATCACTGGAACTCGGGTATCATTTAATTGTGTGTATTTAGCATTAATTTCGATGGCCTACAATACATGACCAGTTGTACTGGGAGGTCGTTTCAGGGGTCATATGAGTGGCTTTTGACCCTATGACGTCAGACATTGATTAATCAGCGTTAACGCTTCTAGCGGTTTACCCACAATTCTGTACGTCACCTACCAAGAAGTCATGTAACAGACCGTTTCATTAGCTAATCCCTCACATCAACTAGAACGCTTGTTATATAACAACTCTTCCAGATCCTAGTGTTGTGAAGACAAGAAAAACAAAATTTTGAACTATAAAAACGAAACGAAATAGGATCTGTGTTTTAATAAGATAGTTCATTCGTTGTTTATTCAGTAATTGTTGGTTGTGTTGTTCTGTGATCTCGTTTTATCTTTAAACATACATTATGCAAGAGCTAAATCTGCCTATTGCAGGTCTTTCTTTAGGACTAAATGTTATATAAATTATTAATTAGACATTAACTTATCCAGACCATAATCAACTCTAGATATCATCGCTAGCCTGTGATATTTACTGGATTATGATCCCATTTGCTGCTCGACTTCCAGTCATAATTTAATCATGAAATGGATGATCCAGACTTGTTTTGTATCGTACTGACTTTAGTAATGATGATTGAGGCTAGGCCGAAATTTCAATCGCTTATTTCTCGGTTCATAGTGGATCAATTTGACTGAAATTTTCAGCAAATTGCCTTTATATTATCTAGTTTTTAACTATTATAGTGAGAACTGCCAGCTCTTTATCTAATCTCCCATAATGTATCATTAAAATAGATCTGGTAGACTTTCAAACTTGGAAGAGGTTACCAAGGACAGCCAAAGTCAGACGTCAAAACCAGCCAATGAGGAAGATTCTTTTACACGGTTGATAGATCCAGCCAATGAAACAGACGAAGACATAAATGCCATGGCAGGGGACGCCAAATACTTTCTCAAACAAAATGGCAATTTAAACTCTTCTAATATTTCTCTTCTTACGCCGAGAGACGCATCACATGATGTGGATATTATAAATTATAAATCACCGCGTAAAATACCCATAGCAGTACCAGAGGCTCTGACAGACGATTGGTTAGAATCTATTCCTGTGCTGTCAATCAGTGAGGATGGGGAGGACTTTATAAGTGATGTTCTTCATTTATTGGTTGAAAAAGTAGAGCAGGAGGAGCCTTATGAAGAATTTAAGGTATTTGATCTTTGAGTGGCTTTTAATTCAAAGTTTTGCTCAGTCTTCATTATCCCGGTCTGTACAGAAAAGTAGGACTTCATTAAACCGCATTTAAATTCCAAATTTTGTTTGCTGATCAATTTTGGACATTTTTGTCGACTTCCAATCAACAAGATATTGTTTTTGCCATTCTTTTTATGTTTTAATGTCTTTTTACTGTAAATTTAATTGTATAATATTTTGAGGTTAAATTGTTCGAAACAATGTACGTAATTTTATTTCATGAATAGTGACTGCAACGTAAATTCTCTGGGAAGTCAATTTCACTGCCAGACGTGGAGTGAAGACTGCAAAAGAGTTCTAGATTGATTCCACTTATTTTCTGATATCTATTGGAAAAAAAACGAGTTTCAAAGTGACTTTCATTAATTTTAAGGAGGTTTTGTAATCAGACTTTCCTATTTTGCAATAATACAGGAGGAAAGCGGTGGGGGTGTGGGAGGGGGAGTCGCAGTAGAGGAAAAATTAGGGAACTTGAGCATCCACTAGGGCCCGAACCCATCTTTATTGGCCCAGTCAGAGTAGAATAGTAGCACATTGAACCCCATTTCATTATGTTAGTCCAAAAATGACCTAGTTTGTGTCGAGTGGAGTTACACCCTCTCACAGGTGGTGGGTTTAAAGAGTGTACATGAAATCACAAGGTCCTCATTCAGTTAAATGGCGTAAATCCCCGATTTGCCAGGATCTTTCTTGTTAAGCTCAAGGATTGAACTTTAGTTCTCTTGTTTAGTGATCCATGTAAAACTCACTGAACCATCAAACCCATTTATTGAAAATGATCCCAACCTGGAATCACATCAGATTATTTTATTATTTTAGAATTTACGACTAATAAAAGCAACAGATGAATGTTTAACTGCCAGTCTTCCAAAAAATAAATTAAAAAACAGATATAGAAACGTTCTTCCATGTGAGTTTCAAGTTTTAATTTACTTTTAAAATGATGACTGCCTTAATTTCTCATTGTGACAGAGCGTTATCTCGGTCTGCGATCCCGTCCTCTGAATAAACTACTAATGCCAGTCAAAGAAACAAACTCATAGGGTTTGACACAGCCACTCGGCATCAATAAGCAGACCTATTTGGAAATTAGACATTATTATATTGTATCTTTTTGAGAGAAATGTTTCCCATGGAACGTATTTTCTCATGTCTTGTAATATCTGGCCTCAAGTTCACAAAGCATTCTCAGACTTCATTTAAGAATTTACTCTACCAGTTTCAATCACTGTTTTTGAGAAATATCTTTTGATTCAGAAACACAAAACTTTGCACATAGTTTCTTATTGATGTATTTGATACATTAAAACAACAAAAGTTTTATAAAGGGCTTTAATTTAGTTAATATAAGACAAACAATTTTGAGTTAATTCTTAATTTGGAGAATGCCTTGTGAACTTGGAGTCTGGGCTTAACAGAACGACTCTGCAACCCTCAACATACCTTTTGAAAATTAAACAATATTTTATTATGTGTTCTTTTGAAAGTAAAGTTTCCCACCATTTCCTGTATTCTAGAATCTATTTATTAATTTATATGTTATATTATATCAGATGACTGTAATCATGTTATAATATATCAGATGACTGTAATCATGTTATAATATATCAGAGGACTGTAATCATGTTATATCAGATGACTGTAATCATGTTATATCAGATGACTGTAATCATGTTATGTTATCTCAGATGACTGTAATTATGTTATATCATTTCAGATGATTGTAATTATGTTATATTATTTCAGATGACTGTAATTATGTTATATTATCTCAGATGACTGTAATCATGTTATATTATTTCAGATGACTGTAATCATGTTATATTATTTCAGATGATTGTAATCATGTTATATCATTTCGGATGATTGTAATTATGTTATATTATTTCAGATGACTGTAATCATGTTATATTATTTCAGATGACTGTAATCGTGTCATGTTAAATGGTACAGATGATTATATAAACGCTAGTCATGTTAAAATAGATGTTGGTGATAGTCAGCTGTGTTATATCATGTGTCAGGGACCGCTACCCAACACGGTTGATGATTTCTGGTTGATGTGTTGGCAACAACACGTATCTGTTATCGCTATGTTAACCCTAGACATCGAAGATTTAAAAGTTAAATGTCACAAGTATTGGCCAGAATTAGAGGAAAATAATCTTAAAGTATTGAATGGGTGAGTAAAATATTTCTGAAGATTATTTCTGGCTGGTGTTCACCATATTGTCTGGTTAAATTACTAACGTTAAAATTTACCTGTTGCAGTTAATATTGACATTCTTGTTCGTGTTAAACTTATGGAAAGGATATGTTGACATAATTACTTGCATTATTTAAGTTGTTAGTCTCAAGCAAGAAATTGTGATATATTGATACACCATTAATTCCTGGCCATACAATATGTTGTCTTCATTAGCCTAGCCAGAGCAGAAAAGTAGGACTTTAAACCCTAATTTCACTTTATTTCCAATCTGATTAAAATACAGATCTAACCCCTAACCCCTAACCCAACCCTATATTTCGTTTTGTCTTTTTATTCTTTCGATGACCTACACTACATGAGGATCTGACCAGTTGTAGTGGAAGGTCGCGTCAGAGGTAATACGAGCGGCTTTTTACCCTATGACGTCACAGATATTTAATTAACCAATCATTGTTGGTGTTTCTAGTGGATTACCTACAGTTTCGCGCACCTCACAGCCAAAACGCGTCATAACAGGATCTGTGTTTTAATCAGATTGCTCCATTTCATGTTTTATTGCAGGCAATATGAAGTAAGTTGTGAATCGAAACAGAGATTAAATGATTTTATAATACGATATATAAAGATGGAAGATATGACGTCTGGAAGGATACATAGAATCGTTCACCTGAATTATACAACATGGCCGGATCATGGTACACCTGATACAGCACTACCTTTATTACAGGTAATTATTTTCTGGTGTCTCTCGTCTACCATTTCCTTTATCGTCCTGCCTTTACTGTCCTCCCTTATTAGGCCTTATAAATTACATCTCGCAATAGGGACTGACCTTTTTACTCCTGCCTTTCCTTTCTCATGCTCCATTTCTCAATAACAAGGGGGGGGGATGACCGAATGGTTAGCATGTGCACGTTGTATCATAAGGTCTTGTCTTTGATTCAACTGGCGTGGTTTCGAATCCCCAGTTGTACGTGACAAGGAGTAGGGTTGCCTGTCCAACCTCGTGGGTTCTAACCGGGTCCTCCGGTTTGATCCCACTAAGCGCAAGCGAATTATTGAAATAAAATTGAACCATATGTTAGTCCCGAAATGACCTTGTTTGTGTCAAGTGGAAGTTAAACCCCATTTCTCTCTCTCTCTCTCATGTATATATTTACAGGTAAATAATAAGGTGTGAAGGTATTTACAGGTGTGAATATCTATTGTTTGTATATATTGACAGCTGTGAAGGTATATATTTACAGGTGTGTATATATCTATTGTTTGTATATTTCAGTATTTACGATTAATACACCTGTTTCATACAGGAGGACCAGTAGTTGTACATTGTAGCGCTGGTATAGGACGATCAGGTTCACTAGTAACTATAGATACGGCTCTTTTAAACATGGAAAACATGAAACATGTAAGTTATATATCACTTGTTTATATATCACTTCTTGGTTAATGAGGTTGGGGTAGATGACAAGTATGGCACAGGTAGATGACACGTTTGACACAGGTATTACGTTAGGTGAGAGATATGGCATAGGTGTCGGGGTAGATGATACATATTGCACAGGTAGATGACATGTATGACACAGGTATCGGGGTAGATGACAGGTATGGCACAGGTAGCCTGTTTCTAACTTATCGAGGGTGATGTCTGTGTCTAAGTACCTATGCCAGTCTTAAAATAACAAAAGGCAGAGCCCTCACATAGGAAGCTTGGGGGACGGGGGGGGGGGGGGGGAGATTTCAGTATTTACGGACTGGTTTCCTTGGAGGCTGGGGTAGCGAATCACCAGCCTTCGCTTCCCGTAAACCTGTGTAAACCACATCTCTGTGTATTACCTGTATAGCAAGCTGAGGTAAACCATAGGTTCATATCTGAGTATTAACAGTATAGGAAACTGAGGTAAACCATAGGTTCATCTCTGTGTATTACCAGTATAGGAAACTGAGGTAAACCATAGGTTCATCTCTGTGTATTACCAGTATAGGAAACTGCGGTGGCTCAGTGAGTAAGACGTTGGCTCGCTAATGCTGGAGGTCTTGGGTTTGCTCTTGGTGTTGGCCGAGGGCTGGGACATCAGTATTTCATCCAATCCAAATGACTAGACAGCTGTCCTTGTCAGGCCCTCTGTCCAGCACCACTGACAAGGGGAAATCACACCCACTAATCCTGAAGAACTACCTCACAATTCCCTGTTTGGTGTAGATACATTTTTAGCCCATCTCATTTCATTTCAGTTTCAAATATATGATATTGTATCAGAAGTACGTCAACAAAGATACGGTGTTATTCAAACTAAGGTTGGTATATATTACGAAAGGTTATTACACATGGTTTACGACTGAATTAACAACATTCCATTAATAGACTTTGATGTATATGTCCTCATGCATAATCATTCCATATTTCTTTAATATATCACTTTTAAAATAAATAAAATTATAGTTCCACTGCTAATTAATAAGTTATAGTTCCACTGATAAATAATCAATTTATTATTTATCATATCACTTTTTAAAATAAATAAAATTATAGTTCCACTGCTAATTAATGATTGTTGTTATAAATCTTAATTAATGTTATGTTTTGATTGTTTTACTCATGTATGTTCTATAAATGTATGGTTGATATTGATTATTGATCACCAGGAACATAAACGATAACATTAACATGGTACATTAAAACAATCATTCCACCCTTCTGCCACGGCAGTGGCTGAACTCGGATGAGAGTCCATACGCTGGTCTCCGCTGTCCTCTGCTACTCTCCGCTCGTCTCCTACCCCGTTCTTCTCTTCCCCACTCGCCCCCCTCGTCCCCCTAACTGTCAGTAAACTGGTGGTTATAATAAACCAAGAAGTAGTAAATCTATAAAGTTGTGTTATTATGAATATATTTTATTATATATTTCAGGATCAATACATGTTCTGTTATACAGCCTGCATGCAAGCTCTTCTTAGTGTTGCTAGTTAACACACAACCTAGCCCATAGCAACCATCAACCAATCAAAAACTCTGTAATATAATAACAATGTGCCATGACATCATTAGAGTAGTTTTATTTTGGGGTTTGTTTATTTATTAGAGGATAATTTGAGTATTTATTTATTTATTTTGAAGCAATCTCATGTTTATGATTGATTGGGAGAAATTGATTTGTTTTCTGCCGTTTAGAATCAGGAACATTAGAATCAGGAACATCGTGTGAATTTAACTAAACTTGATCTCCAAGAGTTCAATTCAGGGGGGTTGGATGGCTGAATTGTTAGCGTGTACGCTCTGTATCATAAGGTCTGTTATTGAGTCAACTAGCGTGGTTTCGATTCCTCGCTTGTCCGTGACTAGGGGAAGGGTCACCTGTCCAACCTCGTGGGTTTTCTCCGGGTCCTCCGGTTTCCTCCCACTGCTAAAGACCTCTATGCGAAAGGCAATTATTGAAATAAAATTGAACCATGTTAGTCCCGAAATAACCTAGCTTGTGTCGAGTGGAAGTTAAACCCCATTTTTCTCTCCCTCAACAAGCAGGGGTAAAACGTGAAGACAACTGAATGAACAACTCAGTCTGTTTCTAATGGCCATCTTCATTAGCCCAGTCATTGCAGAACAGTAGGATGTTAAACCCCATTTCTAACAGCAAGGGAAGGATAACTCATCCATTTCTAACAGCAAGGGGAGGATAACTCCTCCATTTCTCCCATATCTTTTCTAGACATACACATTAGGGTATTTTTATGTAGAATGTCAAATTATTGGAGACATGATATTACTGTTAAATTTAAACGCTGAACAACTTATTTGGTCATGGTCGAGGTTTTAGCAGTAATTTTAGGTCAACGATAATTATAAATTTTACTCCGTGCATTTATCAATATCTATTTATTTTTGCTTATTGTAATAGTCTCGTGGTATTATAAAAACTTAGAATATCAAGCCATAATTATTTTCCTGTCAATTATAAAGTATACCATAATTATTTTACATGATTGTGTGTTGCAAATTTAATTTATTTAGTTACCATGGAAATGAAGTTGACTTTCTGTGAATTATATATAATAATCATTTTGCATTTTCTTGTGCCAAAAAAATATTTTGTTTGGTTACCATGCAAAAAAAGTTGACTTAAAAAATATACCATAATTATTTGTGCCGATAATATTATTTATTTAGTTACCATGGAAAAGAAGTTGACTTCCTGTGAATTTTACATTTGCCATAATTTTAATTAGATAATTAAAATGTTCAAAGTCTGTTCAGCATAATAGTGCCTATATCTTTATATAATATTTATAATATATTTTGTATTTCTAACTTTGTATTTTATATATCTATGACTTATTATTAAATATTTTACTTTCGATTCTAATCACCCGAAGATATTAAAAAGATATATTATTTATTTCATTGTATATTTAACTAGTTGATTTTGCTAGTATTTTTACCCAGACCGAAGATAACAATTATCAATGTGTTCATTTAAAAATCTGATATTTGAAATATTTAACAGACCTGATATTTGAAAGATCTGATATTTGAAATATTAGATATATTTGAAATTGATATTTTATTCATTTGTTGACATAATTTAGAACCCAATTCTTGTATGGTTTTTTTTATAATTTATTGTGAATTCTTTAAATATTGATTTTAATAGCAAGTCATAAATATATTAAATAATATTTTCTACAAAACTGTCTCAAGTTTTTTTCCGTCCCTTTTCCTATAATAATGTCATTGATTATCTATAGCTATATGCAATTATATAAAACATGTATTCAAATAATGATATTTTTAGTTTATTAAAAATGTTCATATATTCATCCAATGTAGCTATTGGGTTTTTTTTAACTTAAAGATACATTATGGGAGATTCGATAACGAGTTGGCAGTTCTCACTATAATAGTTAAAAACTAGATAAGGTAGAACGCATTTTGGTGAAAATTTCATTCAAATTGATTCACTATGAACCGAGAACTAAGCGACTGAAATTCCCATAAGCCTCGGTCATCATTACTAAAGTCAGTACGATAAACAGCATAGTCTCGATTATCCATTTAATCGTTTAATGAGAAGGAAAGTTATGCAGTAAATCGGCTTACAATCCACTAAAGATCACAGGCTAGCGCAACCATCTAGAGTTGATTATGGTCTCGATAAGTTAATTAATGTCTAATGAATAATTTATATAACATTTCAGGCCTAAAGAAAGACCTGAAATAGACAGATTTACCTCTTGTATAACGTAGTTTAGTTATATTCACCTGTAATAGGCAGATTTACCTCTTGTATAACGTAGTTTAGTTATATTCACCTGTAATAGGAAGATTTAGCTCTTGCATAATGTATGGTTAAAGATACATTGTCTTAAGATTTAGATAAACAGCTGGATGTTCTTGCTATATTAGATCAAAAGTAGGTTAAACGAAGTGAATGTATTGAAAATTTCATTCAAATTACTTTATTCTGAGGGAACACTATTTTAGTGATAACAGATATCAGTTTAGTAAATAAAGGATTTATTTACATGGAACAGAATATTAAAACAGCTACATCAATCAAACAGGAACTAAAACTACACCAGGAATATAAACGATAAAATTAACGTGATATATTTAGACAACCAATCCGCCCTTCTGCCACGGGAGTGGCTGAAACTCAGATGAGAGTCCATACACCGGTCTCCACTGTCCTCTGCTACTCTCCGCTCATCTCCTACCCCTCTCTTCTCCTCCCCGCTCGTCTCTCGTCTGTGTCTCTTTAATTATCGTTCATTTCTAGAGTTTTACGTCCACTTCCACCAATGGTGATATTGTAGACAAGTGTTTCCTAAGAAACTTACTAGAGAAATCCATAAGGAATAGTCTTGGTGGTTATATACCTTTCAACTGGATCTAAACACACAAGATCATTACTATATATGGTATTTACAAGTTATCTTAATTTCACTGACTGATATAAATATATACACGTAGAATTGATAGTCTTTAATTAGTGCGTACGTGTTTAGAACAAAGTGTATAATTGAAAAGCCGATATCATCTATTATCAAAACTAGCTGAATAATAATTAGCATTTTATAAAATAGAAAATTGAGCACTTTGTCACACGCAGCCTTTGAAGGTTTGACAAGATGTGTGCACTGATTGTAACCACTGTACTGGTTGTTCAAAGCTAAGTCTTGCTTCACCAGTTTTAGATTAAATCATTATATGACTGCACTGTTCTAATCTGTTTAAGATAGGACCTATCCGATGATATCGAGAGTTGATTATGGGCTTGATAAGTTAATTAATGCCTAATTAATAATTTAGATAACATTTAGCTCTTGCATAATGCATGTTATATATTTCACTAGGTATATCACGTGACTATCGTTAAAATATCAAATTTCTCACGGCTTAATACACCTAGATATGTACTCAGATTAATTATTTAACATTTAATTAAGAATACAAAAGGTGTTGAGTAATTAACAGACTAATTAATTAATCAACATGGCTCTATAAACTAAAAAGTGATAAACCCAACACTAGGTTGGGATGGCCTAGTGGTTTAGAGTGTCACGTTTTGACCTCTAGCTGACCGGTCACCTCTGGCTTGCATTTGTGGTTTCGACGCCTTCTCAACCTCGTGGGTTTATTCCGGGTACTCCGGTTTCCTCCCACAGGAAAGGCGCGTGCGCTAAGATAATGAAAAACAAAAAAAAATAAAAGACAACTTCGGTGGAAGCTGACGTTAAACACTAAGAACAACAACAACAAATTATCTAATCTAGACAGACCCTTTTTAAACTACACAACAGTAGAAACCAAATGTTTTTTTTATAATTCTTAATGAATTTGATCAGTTTTCCAACAGTGGCTTGAAACTGGGCATACAGTGTGCTATGAGGGAAATTTTGCCCGGACAGCGGCACTACGGCCTACTCTTATATCGAATTCCAACTGTCAAGGGATCTTTTACGTGCACAGGGGACCTCGGTTTTTCGTCCCATCCGAACGACTAGACAGCTGTCCTTGTCAGGCCCTCCTGCATCACTGACAAGGGGGGACCACGCCGGAAAATTTGGATGAACTTTCTCGACCAATGCAGGGATCGAACACCCGACCTACAGGCTAGCGAGCTGGTTTGAAACTAAACAGTAAAAACAGAAACTCCTGCTAAAACAAACCAACTAAATAATACTTGAGTTTTAGTGAGTATAGATCAATGAAATTTCAATTGATCATATTTTTTTAAATTCTGAACGGAATTAAACGATTAGTTGACTGATATTCCTATGAGAGCTTCATCTTTCACGATATTGCAGTCGGCAAGGAATTCCCATAGCTATAAATGATGCATCGAGCCTTTATTGGGTTCCACAGTAGCTAACGACGAATTTCTGGATTTCATCCTGGTGTTGAAGACCCCTTGATAGTTGGAAATTAAAATAATAGACAGCAGTACCACTGTCTGGGCAAAATGTCCCTCATATCATTTCACTTTAAACTATTGCCAGCCGGTGAATTTTTTGTTAAATGTTTTTTTTTGTCTTGCATGTCTTAAGCCCGGCTCAGATCGACCTTGCGACGCGACACAACTGTCGGCGACTATCGTAAATTGCACTCAGATCGAATTCAGCAATGATCGCCGACCAGTTGCTATCGGTCGTACGATTGAACGCGAGCGCGCTCACATCGACACCGATACACCGACTTGTGGCGTCCTCACGAATAGATCATGTGACTCGTTCAAAATGGCGCCACACAGAATGCAGGTACGCGCACACAAATTTTCCTCATAAAAATACAAAATATGCCTAAAATGTTACTATAAGCGGGATTCGAACCCAACCACGCAGTAACGCGACGAGCTTTCGTGTTTTAATCGTTTAAGTTGCGTTTTTAACTGCTTCTACCAGATCTATTGAGCTCTTTAGCCATTTCATCTATTGCCTTTCTTTTTTTGTCCCTATCGGAGTACTCTTTTGATGATATTTTATAGAGGCATGGTCTCTCTTCCCACATAACAATCAGGCTTTCTTCTTCTTCGGTCTTCCATGAGGTCGCCATGTTGATTTTTCATTCGCCGCTCTGATTGGCTAGAATTATAGCGCAGTCGGCAACCGATCGTAGAAACGCACACATCGACGATGACGAGTCGGCGACTGGTTCCGTCACGTCGTAGAAGTAGAACATGTTCAACTCCTGCGACTCAGTCGCCGTTCGTGAAAAACTGTCGCACGACGGTCGTAGCTAGACTCAGATCGACTAGAATCGGCGACGGAAATTGTGCGACGATCGGCGGCAGTCGCCGGAAAACCAGTCGGCGACCAGTTGAGTCGCGTCGTAAGGTCGATCTGAGCCCCCCTTTATAATCTTATTCATGTATTTATCACTGAAATATATCATTCTGTTGCAAGCAAGGGGGGTGGATGGCCAAATGGTTAGCGCGTTATATCATAAGGTTTGTTATTAAGTCAACTGGCGTGGTTTCGATTCCCCGGTTGTACGTGACAAGCAATAGGGTCGCCCGTCCAACCTCGTGGGGTTTTTTTCCGGGCCAAATGGCTAGCGCATGCGCGTTGTATCATAAGGTCTGCCATTGGGTCAACTGGCGTGGTTTCTATTCCCTGGCTGTACGTGACAAGGAGTAGGGTTGCCTTAAAAGCTCGTGGGTTTTCCCCGGGTACTCCAGTTTCTGCTAAGGACCCCCTGTGCGCAAGTGAATTATTGAAATAAAACTGAACCATATGTTAGTCCCGAAATGACCTAGTTTGTGTCGAGTGGACGTTAAACCACATTTATCTCTCATTCTGCATATTTCATCCAAGGTCAAGAGGTGTAAACTGGGTTTAGAGCACGTGATTGTTGCCGAGGATTGTGGGTTAGGGTTAGTGTTAGGCGTAGGGTTAGGTCTTGGTTAGTGTTAGCTCTAGCCCTGTTTACATCTCGTGACCTTGAGGAAATTATGCGTTTGACCTTGTCAAATAAATCTAACCCATTATATACACACAGAGATCTATGTAGGCTACTTCATTCCTCGAGAATAGATCTCTGTCCTAAATGGCCACCAAATTGTAAAATGAGAAAACTGTTTTGTTATGCGGTTCTACTCAGTTTCACACCTGTAGAAGACCGTTTCACACCTGTAGAAGACTGGTAAATAAATAAAAGACAAAATAAATATGGTCATTAAAATTTATACTTTTTTCACTTCAGCAACTGTTGCATATAGGCCTACACGTTGGTGAAGTTTTTTAAGTATGGGTCACTGCTTCAAATTCAAATGAATAAAAAATACTTTAGATTTTAAAACTGCACATCTATTGAAAAGTATAATATTACTGAAGATCACATTTGTATTGTAAGTTTTCAGTGTTTTTCATGTCCGCTGTGTTTCGAAAATTTGACAGAAACGCATGTTTTTGTAATTTAGTCATAACTCCCTTAATACACTGTCTATTTGTATAATTCAACTAACAAAATTTATTAAAGGACGTGTTTTATCAGCATGCATTTATATCCTTTCCAAAGCAAGTTACAGAAAATATATTAATTTGAGTTTCAAAATACAATTTATAGAAGTAAGAGAGCACAACGCAATAAAATGGCTATTTTTGGGACATATTTATTGCTGTAACCCAACAACGAACATATATAATGACTTGGAATTTGGTGTTGATTAGGAGAAGACGTTATTACAAATATTGAATATAAGAAATGGACTGTATAATTCTGGAAGTTGTTTCCAAACTGTATATAACATCAAAAGATTGAAAACTGGACAAATACATGTACTGTGTTTTACCCGTTTTTCAATTTTATTATGGAAGCCGAATAAATACTCAACAAAATTCGTGGATGTATACTTAGTGTTTTTGGTTAAAATCGTCGATTTAGGACTTAAAATGTCGGTTAACTAGCTTAGTGTCTGTTCTCTAGCGGAGCTTACTGTAGACAGACAGCCCAAGTTTAGTATGATGCTGACTGACTGACCAGGAGGTTTCGGGTTTGATTCTCGTGTTTGCCAAGAAAGCCCTGAAGGAATTTCTAGCGTGGTTTCAATTTGTCAGGAATGACCAAAACCCAGCTTAACCGGTGCGGGGCCCCTGACGCGACGAAAAAGATTATTTCATATTCTTTTGAATGACACGCATGCGTAACACACAATTAAACGGTCTGTAATACAAGAATAATGACAGAGAAGGTTGAGGGATGGCAGTCTCACCCAGTCTCCGCCCATCGCGCCACTAGAAGCATAGACAGATCACGAGTGGAACTTCACGGGGAGGTTGAGGGATACCTCAGTCTCCGCCCATCGCACCGCTTGATCGATTACCGTGAAACTTTCATCTGGAATTTGATTTTTTTTTCTATTTTTGCCATGAACCGCCCCACCCCCTTCCCCAAAACCACAGGGCCCTGGGCCTGGGTCCCTCAGGCCTATGACTAAGCTGGGCTTTGGGAATGGCAATAGTTTTGTTTTTTTGGGACCAGGAGGAACTGGTTGCTAACCACTACACTTGTCTCGTTGTTGTTCTTCTTGTACTTGCCTCTGAAAATAAAACCATCAATGACCCCATGCCAGTGATTTCAAAGAACTTCCGATGCTTATGTCTGGCCCTTGGGTCCATTCTCTTGATTTGATTTGACTTTCCTTTTTTTTATGTTTAAATGTAAAATAAAAGCAATGCTATCTAAATGTATATTTTATATCCCCATGACATTTTACTAAATTTGTTAATCAGTCTAGAGAAGAAGAATAAAATTGCGTAGTTTATAAAGTTTAAATGTCAGTAAACATTACTCAACTGCATCAGGAGAATACAAGCTGTCATCATTTTTTCTGTTAGGGTGGCTAAATCGTTAAAGATACATTATGGGAGATTAGATAAAGAGATGACAGTTCTCACTATAATAGTTAATGTATATTTAATATCCACTTGACATTTTACTAAATTTGTTAATCGGTCCAGAGAAGAAGAATAAAATTGCGTAGTTTATAAAGTTTAAATGTCAGTAAACATTACTCAACTGCATCAGGAGAATACAAGCTGTCATCATTATTTCTGTTAGGGTGGCTAAATCGTTAAAGATACATTATGGGAGATTAGATAAAGAGATGTCAGTTCTCACTATAATAGTTAAAAACTAGATAATGTAAATTCAATTTGCTGAATATTTCATTCTCATTGATCCACTATGAACCGAGAATTAAGCGATTGAAATTTCGGCCTAGCCTCGATCATCATCACTAAAGTCTGTACTATAAAAAACATAGTCTCGATCATCCATTTCATGATTAAATAATGAATGGAAGTCGAGCAGCAAATGGGATTATAATTCAGTAAATACTGCAGGCTAGCGATGCCATCGAGAGTTGATTATGGTCTGGATAAGTTAATTAATGTCTAATTAATAATTTAGATAACATTTCATGGCTAAAGAAAGACCTGCAATTGGCAGATTTAGCTTTTGCATAATGTATGTTTAATAGAGACTTAATCTTAGATATAGGAATCCCTTGCAATAATGATACACCAACATCAAAGGCTGATGTAACATCTGTATTTTAAAGCAAGTTATAACCCAATCTTACTGTACTCAAAGCCACTGATCGTCATCTGACTGATTGTTAATCTCTTGCAAACTGTTAGCAGGTGCGCGCTGTATCATAAGGTCTGTCATTGAGTCAACTGGTGTGGTTTCGATTCCTCGGTGACAAGGATTAGGGTCGCCTGTTCAACCTCGTGGGTTTTCTCTGGGTCCTCCGGCTTCCTCCCACTGCTAAAGACCCCTACTCGCAAGCGAATTATTGAAATAAAATGTTAGTCCCGAAATGACCTGGTTTGTGTCGAGTGGACGTTACCCCCCCCCCCCCTCTCTCCCTCTCTCTCTCTCTAGTTATGGCCCATGTTTTACTCTGTCGAACCCTGTGAACGTACGAACGATCTGTATGCTAGAGGACACGAAAACGTAAACGAAGATATGTTCGTTTTGGTGTTCGTTTTCGTACCGATGCGAAAGGTCCCTAATTTTTGTAAATTACTTCCAGAATTAAACCCTTGTTTCAGTTTGTAGAACCTGATCTATGTGAAATTAACTTGTAAATGCCCCCCCCCCCCCCATTACCGACAAAAATTTAAATATGCGACAACCCTGTTGACGATTGAACTGTTGTTGTGGGCGTACGTTTCTTTGCCTGGTAACCTATCTTCTCTTTTACTTTTGATTTTCTACTTTCTACCCCAGATATCCCCCATAATGTAGGGAAGAATCAGTTTAGAAATAAAATGAAATGAAATGGGGTTTAGCGTCCTACTGTTCTGCTCCGACTGGGCTAATGAAGACGGGCATACACCATACAGTGTGCTATGAGAGAAATTTTGCCCGGACAGCGGCACTACAGCCTACTCCTTATATCGAATTCCAACTTGCCAAGGGATATTTTACGTCCACGCCAATGTATATACGGAACCTCGGTTTTTCGTCCCATTCGAACGACTAGATCGCTGTTCTTGTCAGGCCCTCTGTCCTGCATCACTGACAAGGGGAAACCACTAAAAATCAGTATAGGTCAAAAGTCAAAATGAATTCCGCCAGTATGGTCGACTCCTCGTCTGCGTTATTTATTCTGAGACGTATTTTCTAGAGACATTTATTTCCGGTTTCATTGACCTTTAAAATATGTCAGTTCTTGTGATTTGTGTGATCAATACTATTGAGAATCGTGAGAACATGCAGTTGTCTTTGATCTTCTGTGTGGGTGTTAAAGACGAGGAAATGATGTTCCTTATAATAATCGTCTCTTGGATCAATACCGTTCTCACAGTAGAGTTCCAAATAAAAATATATCGCTTAATGGATCAATCACGTTCTCTCAAAAGCCCCGGGGGATCTAAATAATGATAGTTAGTTTCAATTAAATGAAATGACATGGGTTTTAAAGTAGCTAAGTCTTTAACTCAATATCATCCAAAGTCTCCGGCATTGACAACACGAATAATTTGTCAATTTAAATCAACACGGATGTTGTTATCTTACCGGGATAAGACGGCTTTTGATATCTAATATTTAAGACAAAATAAACATTTTACCATTGGTACACGAATCGTGCACCACAATGCGTTTCAGCGCTATTTGTAACAAGGGACTAGACATATTCCACAAGTCATGTCAAACGGTGACGCGATATTCTTATCTGGAGAACATGCACAATAAATACTATCGGTGAAGACTGGAATAACCAGACGCTAGAGACGGCCATTCGATTGAGACTTCAGGTGTATTTCGCCAAACATAGCTGATTTGAAATTAGAGTAAAACGGTAACGATTGAATGTAAATCAGGTTATATACATTCATATTACATTATTATATGCGTTGCAACCCATTTGTGTCAATTTCTAGGTCCCTAGTTTTAGCGATTTAGCGTCCTACTATTCTGCTGCTCTTACTGGGCTAATGAAGACGAGGATACACCATGTAGTGTCCTAATAGGGACATTTTGCCCGGACAGCGGCGATACGGCCCACTATTAAACTAAATTCCAGTTGTCAAGGTTTCCTTTTGCGTACACGCCAATGTGTACACGAAACCTTGTTTTTGTCCCATCCGAACGACTAGACAGCTGACCTTGTCAGGCACCCCAAGTTGCAGGACGGAGGGCCTGACAAGAACAGCTGTCTAGTCCTTCGGATGGGACAAAACACCGAGGTCCCCGTGTATACATTCGCACGTAAAATATCCCTTGGCAGTTGGAATTCGATATAAGAGTAGGCGATAGTGCGGCTGCCCGGGCAAAATTTCCCTCATAACACACTGTATGGCGTATGCCCGTCTTAGCCCAGTTCGGAGTAGACCAGTAGGACGTTAAACACCATTTCATTTCATTTCATTTCATTTCAATTGAGTTCACGATCTGATACGTGCGGATACGTTCAGATACGTTTCGGTACGATCAACACGATTGCTACGACTGACCTTAATATATGATAAGACCTGATAGGATCACAACGATTAATCCACGATTAAAACAACGATTTCAATCGTAGCCCGAATCGTGATAGTGTGAACTGAACATAAGCATACGCTATACAGTGTGCTATGAGGACAACTGTGCCCGGATAGTGGCACTACGGCCTACTTTTACGTGCACGCCAATGTGTACAAGGGACCTCGGTTTTTCGTCCCATCCGAATGACTAGACAGCTCTCCTTGTCAGGCCCTGCTGCATCACTGACAAGGGGGAACCACTCCGGAAAATCTGGATGAACTTTCTCGACCAATGGAGGGATCGAACACGCGACCTCCAGGCTAGCGAGCCAGCTTCTTACCCACCTAGCCACCGTGACCCCACGTGAACTCAATAGGGACCACCCTAATGCATCGCATGATAGCGGGCAATCTGTTTCACAGAGAATTACGAGTCTTCTCTAATTGTAGCGACCTAGCGAATATTCACTGCTGATCAGTGTGGATAGTGGGAACTTGGCATTAAGCGGCATTTAGTAACTGTATAAGATTTACACATGGAATACAAATTACTTGAAGAGTTTATTTCTGGCGAAGTTTCAACGGGGAGTTCTATCGTTTGTATCAAACAAAGAATGACTTATTTTCTTCATTGTGTCAACTCCAGTCACTGGGCAAAAAGGTTTAGGCTATCTTCTCCTAGAAAATGGTCTTTCTTTCATTACGTGATGGCCGCTTTCTTTATTTGTACAAGGCTTTTTATTAAATGTCCACACTGAATCACAAATACAGAAGTATCTCTCAAGATATTTCCCAGGATGATGTGATTCACAATACTTCGATTGAATGATAAATGTAGAAGTAGCTCTTAAGATTTATTTTGGGGCATGATATGGTTTCCATCACTTTAACTGAAAGGTCCCCTTGACGTCTATTAAATCAGGTTGAAATATCTTCTTCTAATGAGAATGAAAAGTGATGGCCTGATCGACATTTTCTTGGGCGAGGAAACTAGGAAAATACAAGGCGATCTTAGTTACAGGTTAAATTAGTTCTCTTCCTTCAAGAAATAAGAGAGAGGTGAGGTTTAAAATCCACTCGACACAAGCTAGGTCATTTGGGGACTAACATATGGTTCAATTTTATTTCAATATTTCGCTTGCGCATAGGGTTCTTTAGTAGTGGGGGAAAACCGGAGAACCCGAAGACAACCCACGAGGTTGGACAGGCTACCCTACTCCTTGTCACGTACAACTAGGGAGTCGAAACTACTCCAGTTGACCCAATGACAGACCTTATGATACAGCGGGTACGTGCTAACCATTCGGCCACCCAACCCCCCTGTTTATTTGAAGCAGTGTACGTCCGGCTTAAAGATGCATTAAGTACATTTAGCTCAATCTGATTCAAATACAGTTCTATATTTCGTTTCGGTTTTTTTTATATTTTCGATGGCCCCTTCTATCGGTTGTAGTGGAAGGTCGTGTCAGGGATCATAGAGCGGCTTTTGACCTATGACGTCAGACATTGATTAACCATGTCAGTGTTGATGTTTCTAGCAGGATACCCACAGTTCCGTGCATCGCACGCCAAGAACTTGCTGCAACAGACCGTTTCATTGGTTAATCCCTCACATCAACAAGAACGCGGATTAAATAACAACTCTTCCAGATCCTACTGTAGTAAAGAAAAGTAAAACGAAATATTGAACTATAAAAAACGAAACGGAATAAGATCTGTATTTTAATCAGATTGGATTTAGATAAAGAGCTGACAGACCTCACTTTAATAGTTTGAAAATAGATAATGAAAAAGGAAAATTTCAATCACATTATTTCATTCTGAGCGAAGTTTAGAATGTTTGAAGAATAGCGTAGTCTCGATTATCAATGTCAGGCAAAGAGGTGAAGGAATCCCAAACTCAAACGACTCGAAATTTAAAATTTTTTAACACGAGGGAGTTGGATGGCCGAATGGTTAGCACATGCGCGCTGTATCATAAGGTCTGTCAATGAGTCAACTGGCGTGGTTTCGATTCCCGGTTGTACGTGACAAGGAGTAGGGTCGCCTGTCCAACCTCGTGGGTTTTCTCGGGGTTCTCCGGTTCCTGCCACTTCTAGGGGTTAGGGTTAGGGTTAGTCCCGAAATGACCTAGTTTGTGTCGAGTGGACGTTAAACCACATTTCTCTCTCTCTCTTTAACACTAACTGGGATAATAAAGACGGGTTTAACCCATGCAGTGGGTGGACAATTTTGCCGGGGAAACGGTTCTGTGGCCTACTCTTATTTCGAATTTCAAATGCCATGTGTTCTTTTACACACAGGCCAAAGTGTAAGCAGGAGCTCGACCGTTTCTCCCATCCGAACGACGAGACATTGTTCCCTGCTAGGCCTTCATCCTGCACCACTGACAAGTGGCAGTGCACGTGAAAAATCTCTTGGCGGTTGAAAAGCGAAATAAAGGTAGGCCGTGGCACTGTATCCACGCGTAAAATTCCACACTGAGTAGTAGTGAATATTCGCTAGGCCGCTACAATCACAGACAAGGATGACATCCATGCGATGCGCCACAAATATTAACTTTTTTCCTCCGACAAATTAAATTCTAAAACATTTTGTTTTATGTATTAGAAAAATAAATGAAGCCATTTGAAGTATTTGTAGGTAAACAATATTTCCTATTTAGTGTAAATGGGTATTAAAATGAGTAAAAGGTACCATTCTGCCCGAACCAGTCACGTCTTATGTAATCCATGCACGCGCCATTGAGCCAATCATTGATGCCGCGTGATGTGACTTCACGTGTTGAAGGTAGTCATCTTTTACAGAGATATTAGAAGACTTTCGAAATCCTCTGTGAAACAGATTGGTAAAATCTTTTAAAGAACGATACATGGCGTATTACTCGCCTTCACTGACCCGATTAAAGATACATTATGTAAGATTTAGATAAAGAGTTGGCCATTCTTGTTATTATAGCTAAAAAATAGATAATGTAAAATGAAAATATTGAAAATTTCATTTAAATTACTTCATTCTGAGTCAAGTTATCACTGTTTGTAGTTTTGACAAGATGTGTGCATTGTGGGTAACCAGGGCACTGGTATATTCGAGACTTAGCCTAGCTTTCCCATTTTTAACTTAAATTTTTAAATGGCGAACCGTTTTGATCTAGTTAAAATGTCGAGTATCCAATGCCATCGAGAGTTGATTATGGTCTTGTTTTGTTAATAATTGTCTAATTAATAGTTAATATAACATTTCATGTCTAAAGAAAGACCGGCAAATAGGCAGATTTAGCTCTTGTATAATGTATAATATATGTTTAATATGAAATAAAATTGGGTTTAATGTGCTACTGTTCTGTTCCAGCGTGCTACGGCCTACCCTTATAACGAATTCCAACTGCCAAGGAGTCTTGCACGTGTACGCCAATGTGTAACCGGGACCTCGTTTTTTTTTGTACCATCCGAGCCATTATACGTTGTCCTTTGTCAGGCTCTCGGTCCTGCACCACTGACAAGAGGGAAGCCACGCCGGAAAATCCAGATGAACCTTCTCAACCATCACCAGGATAGAACGCGGCTGGACCTCCAGGTTAGCGAATCAACGTTTTACTCACTGGGCTACTCGTCAGCTCATCAAACAATATTACCGGACCCAGAGAAAACCCACACGGTTGGCCAGGCGAACCTTCGTATTGTCACATACAAGTTTGGCTCAATGATATTTCGTATGACTTAAAGCGCATGCGTTATACCACTCAGTCCCCGCCCCCAGTACTATGAAAAGCTGGTTAATGACGAGAAATTAATCTGACCTGTATAGAGTCATTGCCGCTTTAATAAAAGATATGTTTATCGGTGAAATCCCCCCCCCCCCAGCCCTCCGACTTACAATTAAACATACATAATGCAAGAGCTAAATCTGCCTATTGCAGGTCTTTCTTTGGGCCTAAAATGTTATCTAAATTATTAATTAGATATTAATTAACTTATCCAAACCATAATCAACTCTCGATGTCATCGTTAGTCTGAGATATTTACTGGATTTGAACCCGATTTGCTGCTCAACGCTCGTTGATGATTTAATCCAAAAATGGATAGTCGAGACTATGTTTTTTATCGTACCGACTTCAGTAATGATGATCGGGGCTATGCATAAAATTGAAAAGGTAATATCACGGTTCAGAGTGGACCAATTTGACAGAAATCTTCAGCAAATTCCCTTTACACCATCTAGTTTTTAACTATTATAGCGAGACCTGTCAACTCTTTATCTAATCGCCCATTATGCCCCTTTAATTAAGAGTGCGAATAAACAAATTAGCATAATAATACACAACACTTATATACTGGACACAGGACTATTATTCATCTCTCTCTCTCACTCACTCTCTCTCTCTCTCTGACCCACTTCAGACTACTAGAACACGCACCAAGGGAGTTAATTTTGTGATTAGTATTTTTGTCATCGGTTTAAACGACAAGCCAGACAGAGATTGTTATAACGGTGCCGATTCTACAAGGTCCGCCGTATTCTGAATGAGATTGGTTAATCCCGACTAAACCTAATAACATCCTAGTAAATAAGTCAATATCACGGAAGTCTCTCTCTCTCTCTCTCTCTCTATCTCTCTCTCTCTCTGAGATGATCAGATGATAATAATCTATAGACTATAATAGAGGTAAACCTGTAGGGATCCTCTATAAAATACTAATGTGATTTTATAATGAGAAAATAAATGAGCCTAGAAATAGCGGATATTAGATAAAATAAAAGTCGCTGTTAAATATAATGATTATAGTCATATTTCTTCATCTTCCATCAAGGTATACTTGCACAGTTGGTGTAAGAACGTTGGAGCTAAACCAGGCTAATTCTGATATCGTAACAACGGTAGCAATGACAATCGAGGGTATACACTGTTCTTCAATCGACCATAACTCCGCTCGGAGTATGCTCACTAGTCCGCGGGTTCATTAGTCCGCGGGTTAATTAGGGTTCATTAGTCCAACAATATCTATTATTAGGGTTAAGGTTGGGTAAGGGTTCATTAGTCCACCAATATCTATTATTAAGGTTAAGGTTGGGTAAGGGTTCATTAGTCCACCAATATCTATTATTAGGGTTAAGGTTGGGTTAGAGCCAGGGTTCATTAGTTCACCAATATCTATTATTAGGGTTAGTGTAGGGTTAGGTTTAAGAATTTGGGGGAGAGGTTAAGTCTCCACATTACATAAGCACTGACCTAGGATGATGAAAAATTAGTTCGTGATATTTCCTAGTTTTATTAAAAATACATACAATACATTAGATTTATACACAATGGCGATTTCACTGTTTTTTGGTGTTGGTGGCGCTGATGGTCTTCCTAGGAAGGTGCTTCTGGTATTCTGGTATTATTGTTTCTGAAGAAAAAAGGAAAAAAATGGAGGCTCTCGGGAGAGAGCCACATTAGTGTGTTTCCTACTACGGGTTGGAATTTCTAAAAAATCATGTTTGTTCCACATCACCGGGTTAGGGCTAGGGATTCTTATATCTAGTTGATTTTATTTACTAACGGTTAGGGATAGGATTTGATATATGGTTTGTTTTGGGTTAGGGTGGAGACTGGTCTTATTTAATCTAATTTACTGTGCACTAGGGTGTCGTTCAGATTTTTATTTTTAGAATATGCAATTATAAGTTTCTGTGTGAATATTTTCGGGTGATTTTCTTGGAGATCAGTATAGTGTTTTATGGTGATTTTGGATGCACTTGCTGCTGTTGCGCTAAATGGAACTACAAAAGGGGCTATTGCGCTAGCCGTATGAATATTCAAACCTGGGGGGGGGGGGGCTGTTGTTTTCAATTTGTCAATCCAGAATTTTTCTCTTGTTAGCCTAAACGTTTTAATTTCTTCTGTAGTTTCAAAGTCGCTCTTGGTCTTTTCTATTGGCGTGACAATGAGATCAGAAATGTCATGATTTGGTTGGATGAAGTGAATTGAGACCGGTTTGTCTTTGTGGGTGACTATGTTTGACCGGTGACCGTTAATTCTTTCCCGAAGTGCATTTTCGGTCTCCCCTACGTATTGTTTGTCACATCGTCTACATGAAATTAGATAAATTATGTTTGAACTATAATGCATGAAAGTTGGTCTAATATTGGGAATTGTGTGCCGGATGTTTTATTATGAAAATCGTCGGATATGTTTATAATTTTGCATGTTTGACATCTTGGGCGGCCACAAGGCTTGGTTTTAACTGCTGATTGCATATTATTTATTTCTTTGGCGGCAAGTTCAGCTGAGTGTTGTTTTTTACATGTCGGAGGTAACGTTTGGAATACCCCCTTTCTCTTAGTTTGCTAAATACCAGCATAAATGCTGACTCAATGTCGGTCGTCTGAGTATATATCCTATGAAAACGGAGAATCTGAAAGTTTATGATGCCAGAGAACGTATGTTTTGTACGAATATAAGGAGCGGTCAAGTAATGTAAAAAGGTCATTTTCGCGGAAAAAATCGTCAAAATTAACCTTTTTGAAAATGAAAGTGAAAATCGCTGTACAGAATGTTGGTTAGTGACGAACAAGTCTCCCATCATGTGAATCGTGATACAGTGAAGTAAATAAGTATAAGTAATCCAGTAAAGTCGCCACCTCTGTTGGGGCCGCATTTGCCCCGGTCGCAGGCAGCAGCCGACACTGTCTATAGGGCGTTTGACAGCAGAAGATGGCGATGTCTTTTGGGGCCGCATTTGGCCTGGGTCGTAGGCAGTTGTCGACACTGTCTATAGGGCCTTTGGCAGCAGAAGATGGCGATGTCTTTTGGGGCCGCATTTGGCCTGGGTCGTAGGCAGTTGTCGACACTGTCTATAGGGCCTTTGGCAGCAGAAGATGGCGATGTGTTTTGATTGGTATAAGAACACGCGGCAGTTAGCAGGATAATAAGGGTTAATATATGATCTTGGAACCGCCTGTGTTTAAAAAGACATCACTCGGGGATACATTTAATGACATATGATGAGACGAACTAGAGAAAAGGAAGACAGTAATTGTTTCCTGATTGACTTCCTTCTTCCTTCAACAACAACATAGATAATTCTAGTTGGACTCAGCGGTTTACGGCCAGCTTCATTAGACTGTTACATTGAGAGAGAGAGAGAGAGAGAGAGAGAGAGAGAGAGTTTAACGTCCACTCGACACAATACTAGTTCAATTCCTGACTAACATATTGTTCAGTTTTATTTTATTAGTTCGCTTGCGCGTGGGGGGGGGGGGGGGTACGTAGCAGTGAAAGGAAACCGGACAACCCAGAGAAAACCCACGAGGTTGTACAGGCGACCCTACTCCTTGTCACGTACAGGAGGGGATTCGGAACCTTACCACGCCTTGACTCAATGACTTAACGCGCACGTGTTAAACCATCCGGCCCCAGCCCCCCCCCCCGGTCGACAAAGCATTGTCCACAAGAGAAGAAAGGAAATGGGGTTTAACTCTAATAATTATATTATAGTAATTATGAAAATTAGCATGGACTATTACTTTCGTTTTCTAATTTCATGCAGAAGAGAGCAATTTCATGCAGAAGTGACTGATTTATGAGATTATTAGTAAAACGACTGTCGCCAAGGGAATATAGCTTTATCTATCATTCAGATATGATTTAGTAGTAATTGTCCACTCTACATAAGTAGAATAGTAATTATTAATAAGATTACCGCCAAGGGAATATAGCTTTAACTAATGATCCGATATTAATTGTCCAGATCTTTCGCAGTCGGTGCTCCGAAGTTATTAAATATCAAACGAAACTAAAAGCGCAAATTCTATTAAAGGTTTTAAAAAGTATCTCAAAACCGAACTTTTTAATCAAATATACAACTGATTGAATACAGTTCTTCTAGCTGTGTTTATGTCAGACTTTTGCCATGTGTACTAAATAATGTTCTCTGTTTTTGTTTATGTCTTTTTTCATGGATTGTCGGCGCTTTATAAATTAATTATTATTATTATTTTATCACCGGCAAGGCTCTTCAGATATAACAAGGCTAGAATGGATCTTTCATATTGGAAACTTAGAATAATATACATATAGGACCTATAATACTGCTATGACAAAGTACAATCATTTATATTTATATGGTTAAATCTATTTTACAGAACCCGTAGCTTTGCTGTAATTATGATTAAAATAAAATGATTAGCCAGAGATTTAACCACATAAGTCATAGTTTCAGTACATTGTGTCGTACACATGACAGGATATGCTTACTCTATCTCAAACAAGTCTCCTTTACATATTCGACATAATTTGCCGTCACATTGTTTGTAACGTGGACAATGTTTTAAAACGCTGCTAATCTTGGGTATTAAATGAAGTTGGGTTTAAGTCAGCGCCCACTGGGTTATGATGCGGCAAACATACAGTGACGTCTATAAGAAAAGATATCACAGTCTAAGTAAAAATACATTTAAAATGAAAAACAGAAAAACATTACATGTATAAATACAAATAAAATTTACAATATTAAGTTTGTCTTCTATAACAAGTTCAGCACTTTACAATATGATCCGGTTGGGCAAACAAGGGGATGAGCTTTACGTCAAAGCAATGGTTCTTGCTAAATATATATGAAAAATATTTGAATTTTGCAAGACATAGACTAGTCATAGACACTTAAAATGACTCATACTAAATAAAGAACTTATGAGTAGGCACCAGTGAATATTCAATTGGGATCACGTGGTTTTTCGTATTTTCCTGGTGTGCCGATCAAAATTTCGCTGCACACTTGTTGGGAATCACTGCGTTAAAGTAATGACATTCAAATTAAAGTCGACCAACTGTTAAAGTCAACTAACACGCCTATTCGACTTATACAACACACCATCTGAATCAGATAATAATTGGTCAGAGGGCCTGGCGAGGAGAGCTGTCTAGTCGTTCGGATGAGGCGAAAAACCAAGGTCCCGTGTATGCATTGGTGTGCACGTAAAAAACCTGTGGCAGTTGGAATTCGATTTAACAGTAGACCAGAGTGCCGCTGCTCGGGCAAAATTTCCCTCATAGCACACTGTATGGCGTATGCCCGTCTTCATCATCACAGTCGGAGCAGAAGAGTAGGACGCTAAACCCTATTTCATTTCATTTCAGACAATAATTGGGCTATAATTGAATGTGTTTGACAAGTTGATGACACGATTCTCTTCAACAAATCCGCTTTATCTTGAAACAATCTGGATAGTTTCGCGTTAGTCGTAGAACTGTATTATCACTTGAACTCTGGCTTGATTACAGTTCTGTATGTGGTTAATTAACATCTCTATCATAGTAAGATTTATTTAAAGAGCATTCACTCGGGAATCATCGTGGCTAATTCTGGAATCACCGTCTCTGATTCCCCACTCAATTAGTGTTAACTAATATTCTGACCTTGATCTCAGGCCCGTAGCCCGTGAACTTTTTAGTGGAGGCGGGGAGTACCAGGGTTCTCCACCGGGAAAATTTTGAAAATTGAACGACCGCAGACGCGTTTTCCAGGCCAGAAAATCGTTCTCTAGCGAACTCTGAACAATGAACATAGTGACAAGACAGGGACCCCACGACAGTGGGCCATTGGGCAAGTCAGTACAAAATATATGTCAGATAGATGACAGAACATAACCAATAGGCTAATATAAGACTGGGTGCAAGGTGCCACGTCCCCAAATCAATACTCAACGTGATGATCTCTGAATGCTGTCTATTACAAACAGTACTGGGAATTCCCGTATTTAAGCCCTGGGCTTAATCTAGAATTTGACCATGGCATGACCATGTCAGTGATGAAACATTTCTTCTGATGCTTAATTTCGAATTTGACCATGTCAGTGATGAAACATTTCTTCTGAAATTAAGCCCAGGGCTTAAATTCAAAACGAGAAAAAAACGACAAACATTTGGGTTCTTTTTTTATAATTTTAAATGGAAAGAATCAAATTCATCAACAAAAATGGCTTTTAAAACACAATTGTGATATACCGTCACATAAATGTTCTGAAACACAAAAAGAAACTGTCCATAAACTTTAAATTTCAAAGTTCTTTGAACAAATCAGATCTCAGGGCTAGCTTTTACTAGTATGCTGAGCATCCGTTATCCATCAATGTCCTCGTCTGAACTGGAATCCTCGAACGGGTCATCACTGAGTTGGTGATGTGATTTGAAAATTTAAAAGGGAGACCACTCTAAAATAAATTTTAAATTTAAGCCCGTGGGCTTAAATTCGAAATTTAAACTCGTTATTTAGGCTACGGGCTTAAGAGAGAGAGAGAGGGAGAGAGAGAGAGAGAGAAAGAGAGAGAGAGATGGGGTTTAACGTCCACTCGACACAAACTAGGTCATTTCGGGACTAAACTCGTTATTTAGGCTACGGGCTTAAGAGAGAGAGAGAGGGAGAGAGAGAGAGAGAGAAAGAGAGAGAGAGAGATGGGGTTTAACGTCCACTCGACACAAACTAGGTCATTTCGGGACTAACATATGGTTCAATTTTATTTCAATCATTCGCTTGCGCGTAGGGGTCTTTAGCAGTGGGAGGAAACCGGAGGACCCGGAGAAAACCCACGAGGTTGGGCAGGCGACCCTACTCCTTGTCACGTACAACCGGGGAATCGAAACCCCGCCAGTTGACCCAATGACAGACCGTATGACACAGCGCGCACGTTCTTACCATTCGGCCATCCAACCCCCCTTTTTGTTTCGTATGAATGATATATGAAAGAACCTGGCCAGTTGGATTTCGACAAAAAGTCAGCGAAACCGCCGCTAACGGGGAAATGTGTCATCACAGCACACACACGGCGTATTTCCGTAGACTGGTGCAAACAGGTAGGATGTTAAACCCTATCTGCTCAAGTTATTTTACGGTACTATGGCCTATATCTACAATAGATACACCACGATTTTATATCATGACGTCACGTGTTATCAAAAATATAGTACCAGATATTAAGAAACCGTACCATGTATAATCTCAATAGTTCACATGTTAAAGATACAGTCCCACCAAAATATTTATACGCTAGTTATTTCTAATAAAATGTTCTGCTCCTATACTGGGCTAATGAAGACGGGCATACACCATACAGTGTGCTATGAGGGGAATTTTTTCCCGGACAGCGGCACTATAGCCTACTCTTATATCGAATTCCAACTGTCAAGGGATCTACCATACTGACATACAAATAAATACATATATCTATCTATCTATCTACCATGCTAACATACAAATATATATATCTAGCTACCATATTGACATAGACATATAAATTGTATTATGTGACGGACGGACGATGACTAGAATTTGTAACCTTTTCACTGTTAATGCAAGGGCTCCAGTGAAATATTCAGTCAGGGGCCCCATGTAAGCTTAAACCGGTCAACGCACACAGTTTGTACGCGGGAAGGCATCTTTAACTGTAAAAATGACTAAGCGTATATTATACAAATACATGTACAGCAATATTTACAAAAAAGTCGGCCAAGGTTAAATGAACGTTTTGACGACCTGCACGTGGACCAGTCTTTTACCTCAGTCCTCATTAACCTGCCAGGCCCGTGGCAAGCCCAAGCATGTTGGGGGGGGGGGGCTTCTGGGGGTGCTCTCCCCCAAACCATTTTGGAAAATAGGGTTTGCACCTGAGCAGAGAAACTATGAAAATGACAGGAAAATTTCAATTTTGAGGCTGAATTTGCGATATTGGCGTATTATGACATTTTGAGATTGACAGGCTGCCCAACAAATGTCACTTGGTTTTATGGGCGCCTCGCCAAACATGTCGTTATATGTGAGCCGCCCAGAAATGGCGAGGGGCCTAATAATGAATCACACGATTAACACCACATCTTGATTGATGTGGTGCCCGAAACGGCGTGATTTGTCGGGTGCCTTATCCCGGAGGGGTGCCCATAATGACATAATTGGTGGGGCGCCTTATAATTGCTTTATCGTGCGCCCATACTGATATGGGCACGTTGGTCGTTGGCTTCGTATTGTGGCCAATGGAAAGGGCGCCCATTGGGGGCGGCGATTTTTTTTCTCCAGGGGAGCAGCTGCCCTCCTTGCCGCCCGCCCCCCCCCCCCCACGCTACCTACAGGCCTGCCCGCGGGTCGATACAGAACAGAAGAACGTTAAACCCCTTTTCATTTTTTTTCATTTCATCTGATTTACCTGGTGATGTAGAATCTTAGTTAAACATACATTATGCAAGAGGTAAATCTGCCTATTGTAGGTCTTTTTTTTCTTTAGGCCTGAAATGTTATATAAACTATTACTTAGACATTTATTAACATGACAAGACCATAATCGACTCTCGATGGCATAGGATACTCGAGATTTTAACTATATTAAAACGGCTCGCCATTTAAACATGCATTATGCAAGAGCTAAATCTGCCTTTTTCAGGTCTTTCTTTAGGCCCGAAATGTTAACTAAATTATTAATTAGACATTAATTAACCTATCCAGGCCATAATCAACTCTAGATGGCTGCGCTAGCCTGCGATCTTTAGTGGATTGTAAGCCGATTTACTGCATTACTTTCCTTCTCTATTAAACGATTAAATGGATAATCGAGACTACGCTGTTTATCGTGCTGACTTTAGTAATGATGACCGAGGCTTACGGGAATTTCAGTCGCTTAGTTCTCGGTTCATAGTGGATCAATTTGAATGAAATTTTCACCAAATTGACTTCTTCATTATCTAGTTTTTAACTATTATAGTGAGAACTGCCAACTCGTTACCGAATCTCCCATAATGTATCTTTAATTTAAAAATGGGAAAGCGAGGCTAAGTCCCGATTATACTAGTGCCCTGGTTACCACTGTGCACAAATCTTGTCAAAACTACAAACAATAACTTGGCTGAGAATTTTCAATATTTTCTTTTTTTATCATGTATTTTTGAACCATTATAACAAGAATGACCAACTCTTTATTAAACTCTTAACTAATGTATCTTTAACAGATACTGTAAATAAATGAAATGAGGTTTAAAGTCCTACTGCTCTGCACCTACTAGATGAATGAAGACGGGCAAACGTCATGCAGTGTGCTATAAATGAAATGAAATGAAATGGGGTTTAACGTCCTACTGTTCTGCCCCTAACCTGGGCTAATGAAGACGGGCATACGCCATACAGTGTGCTATGAGGGAAATTTTGCCCGGACAGCAGCGCTACGGCCTACTCTTATATCGAATTCCAACTGCCAAGGGATCTTTTACGTGCACCCCAATTTGTACACGGGACCTCGGTTTTTCGTCCCATCCGAACGACTAGACAGCTGTCATTGTCAGACCCTCCGTTCTGCATCACTGACAAGGGGGAACCACGCCGGAAAATGCAGTGTGCTATAAGGGTAACTTATAATCTTCGTCAAATTCCATCTTTTACATGTATGTAACGTGTACATCCCATCCGAACGACCAAACGCTGTGAAATGTCATAGCCTTTCGTGCTTCACAACTGACAAGGGGGAGACCACATTGAAAAATCCGAATGGACTTTCTTAGCAAAAATCGGGGTCGAACCAGGGACCTTCTGTATAGTGAGCCAGCGCCTTGCTCAGCGAGTCACCGTGGCTTGTTTGATGTAAACATCCAAAAGCCTTTTAATCTGATGTTTAGATGATTGAATTAAAAAAACACAATGGAGGAAGAACTAACAAAAAGACCTGGAAACAAAACTCTTTTTAATACTGAAGTTACGTGTAGGTGTGACAGGTTACGTGTAGGTGTGACTAGGTACGTGTAGGTGTGACAGGTTACCTGTAGGCGTGACAAGTTAAGTGTGGCATGTTACGTGTGACAAGTAAGTTACGCGTATGTGTGACAAGTTACCTGTAGGTGTGACAAGTTACGTGTGACAAGTTACGTGAAGGTGTGACATGTTACGTGAAGGTGTGACAAATTACGTGTCGGTGTGAAAAGCTACGTGTAAGTGTGACAAGTTACGTGTTACAAGTTACGTGTAAGAGCGACAAGTTACGTCTAGGTGTGACAAGTTACGTGTAGGTAGGACACGTTAGGTGTTGGTCGGACACAAGCTACGCATAGGTGTGACAAGCTACGTGAAAATGTGACAAGTTACGTGTCACAAGTTACATGTAGGAGTGACAAGTTACGTGTAGGTGTGACTAGTTACGTGTAGGTGTGACAAGTTAAGGTCTGTTCATACTACATCCGTATCCGTATCTGTAAATACGTGCGTGAATACGTACTGATACTTTAGTAATTTTTAGTTAAAGGGTTGAAATAGAATCCGGCACGTATCTGTAAATACGTGCGTGAATACGTACTGGTATACTTTAGTCATTTTTAGAGAAAGGGTTGAAATAGAATCCGGCACGTATTGCGCACAAAAACAACTGCGTCCGTTAAGCCGGATTGATTGCTCCCAGAGCGTAGTTTTGTAAAGTACGTCCGGCATTTCGGCTAGTGAGCCGTGCTTTAGCCAATCAGCGAGTACTTTCCCCTTATTACATCATCTCCCCAAATAGAAACTCAATCTCTGACAGACAATTCAGCCTTGAAAGCCGGACGTTTTCGCGTTTTCTATTTGAACGGCAAAACGCGGATACGGATGCGGGTACGGATGCGGATACGTTTATGGATACGGATGTAGTATGAACCGAGCTTTACACGTAAGTCGGACACGTTACCTGTAGGTGAGACGACACGTTACGTGTGACAAGTTACGTGTAGGTGTAACTGGTTAGTTTTATCGTCTTATATAAACATCTGTTGTCTTATCTGATTATACTGAAGAACGTGTTGTTCATTACACCAAATAAAACAAACTATTGTGGATTCAGTAATCTTATTGTTTATCTTTTAGATTAAACAACGCACCAATATGGCCACCGATTTTCATCAGTGTTTGAAGTTAAGTGTTTAGACGAGCACACAATGGCGGGTGTTTATGTAAATTTGATAAAATAACTATTTCAGGGAACTGTTTACGGAAGGAGGCTTTCAGACAAATTCTGCAGAGTAATATACGCATATAATAAACTCAGGAAGCGGTCTTGACATTGCTTACCATTTACGATTCGAACGCATTCAACGATTCCTGTTATCAAATCTGCAATGGCGTCATACTCAGAACTTTAATTCTTCTGTAATGGAGATTTGATCGAGAACCGGAAGTGGGCACAATATTGCTATTTGCTGTACTCTTATATTTTACGAGTTATTATAAAAGCTTGTGAGAATATAAATGGAATAACCGTGTAATTTTGTTAGTAGTAGACATTATCTGTTACAATCGGCACACTTCGGTGTTTTTATTGCCGACCGACAACCATGTGAATGTCTGGTGTTACTTGAGCCATCACAACTAACCGGATATCTTTGAAAATGTGATTTTGTCATCAGACCCACTCGTAAGTTTCTTGACATTCATTTGATATTTTCTTGAGATTTTATGACATATTAAATATATTTTTAGACTTTATTAAAGTGTTTTTATAGCGATCACGCGAAAACAAATTAAAAGAAGCCGATAACAGCCGGTGTCTGGTTATTAAGGACTTTAAAAAAAAAAACGAATATAATGCACGGTTTAAGATGATACAAATCCTTTCACAATTAGGATTTAACGTCCTACTGTTCTGCTCTGACTAAACTAATGAAGATGGGCATACACCATACAGTGTGCTATGAGGGACATTTTGCCCGAGCAGCGGCACGACGACCTACTCGTATATTGAATTCCATCTGCCAAGAGATCTTTAACGTGTACAACAATACACTGCACCACTGACAATGTGGAACCACATAGGAAAATTCCGATGAACTTTCTCGGCTAACCTCCAGGGGGGGGGGGGGGGCGAATGGTTAGCACGTGCGCGCTGTATCATAAGGCCTGTCATTGAGTCAACTGGCGTGGTTTCGATTCTCCGGTTGTACGTGACAAGGAGTAGGGTCGCCTGTCCAACCTCCTGGGTTTTCTCCGGGTCCTCCGGTTTCCTCCCACTGCTAAAGACCCCTACGCGCAAGCAAATTATTGAAATAAAATTAAACCATATGTTAGTCCCGAAATGACCTAGTTTGTGTCGAGTGGACGTTAAACCCCATTTCTCTCTCTCTCTCTCCCCTCTCTCTCTCTCCCCCCTCTCTCTCTCTCTCTCTCCCCCTCTCTCTCTCTCTCTCCCCTCTCCCCTCTCTCTCTCTCTCTCTCCCCCTCTCTCTCTCTCTCTCTCCCCTCTCTCTCCTCTCTCTCTCTCTCTCTCTCTCTCTCTCCCCTCTCTCTCTCTCTCTTACTCACTGAACCATCGTGGCTTTCAAAGTAAAATTTAATCGTATAGACAATACCACATCAAATCAATTCCTAAATAATAGAGATTTAAATGACATCCTGTTATCAGGTTAGTTCGCTACAGTGATTCCTAATATAAACCACTCCGAAACATCCCGGGGGACATTTCTCGGCGAACGCATGCTATAATATAAGAAAAGCGGGGCAGTAAGCCTCATTTAATAGTAATACACGATAACCGACATCTTATAAGAAAAGGAAGATGTTAAACCCAATTTCATTTTATTTTGTAATACATGGTATGGGAAGACGGGGGATCACGTGGCTAAGTGGGTAAGACGCTGGCTCGCTAGCCTGAAGGTCGGGTGTTCTATCCCTGCACTGGCCGAGAAAGTTCATCCTGATTTTCCGGCGTGGTTTCCCCTTGTCAGTGACGCAGGACGTAGGGCCTGACAAGGACAGGTGTCTAGTCGTTCGGATGGGACGAAAAACCGAGGTACCGTGTACACATTGGCGTGCATGTAAAAGATCCCTTGGTCTACTGTCTTATTATAGCTGCTATTACTAAATAGGCATTACTACTCGAAGATTATTTTCGCTTTATTTCCACAAATCCAAGCACCGACATACTTCCCTCCATTATCCGATAAACTCAACGAAAATCACTATAACAATTTGTCTCTTGAAACGCTTGCTTCAACGACGGTCTAGCAGATTCGTCTCTTGAAACGCTTGCTTCAACCATGGTCTGGCAGATTCGTCTCTCGAAACGCTTGCTTCAACGACGGTCTGGCAGATTCATCTCAAATTTCGTACACAATCTAATTTTAATACATGATGACATTTAACGGTGAAATCACATTAAATCGATAAACACGATAATATTAGAATTATCCCTATCTCATGATCATTATGTTAATTATTATATTTTAGAGCCATTTTCAAATTGAATATTATTATTTAGAAACGGATTAATATAAGCTTTAAAACCTGTTTTCGAGTCTACCTAATACTTTATTTCTGTTCACCCTCTCACCAAATCCTTCGTTTTTTCAAATTGAACTTTCACAATATTTTAGTGTACAAAGGGAGAGAGAGAGAGAGAAATGGGGTTTAACGTCCACTCGACACAAATTAGTCCATTTCGGGACTAAGATAATTCGCGTGCGCGTAAGGGTCTTTGGCAGTGGGAGGAAACCCTAGGACCCGGAGAAAACCCACGAGGTTGGACAGGCGACCCTACTCCTTGTCACGTACAATCGGGGAATCGAAACCACGCCAGTTGACACAATGACAGACCTTATGATACAACGCACACACGCGAACCATTCGGCCATCTAAGTGTATAAGGGACTAACAATTTCTTAAAAAACGAGTTCCCGAGTACATATTGGCGCGCACATAAAAGAACCCCTGCCAGTTGGAATTCGAAAAAAAGTAGGTCGTACCGCCGCTGTCCGGGCCAAATTCCCCCAAAGCACACTGCATGGCGTACATTCACAGGGGTGGACCCAGGAATTTTTGAGGGGGTTTGCCAGGCTCCTGTTAAGGAAATTTGGCAATTGACAATGTATGATGTCATCATCGTCTCGAAACTACGTAGGCATACACATACATTGAGATTTTTAAAGAGAAAGACACAACAGCCCGTTTGATACCAATTTTTATTATGAATTAATAGGATCACACTACGATTCAATTTCATTGATGCAAAGCATTAATTGTGATATCACACATGTCTATATTATATCGCAATTTCAATGCCCATCCCATGCCACCATCTGATGATAAAGAATAAAACACACAACCGTTACACTTTCCTCATAAAGTGTTGTTTTACAATTTAATTTTTTATGTAGCTGAGCAGCATGGGGGTTGACCCCCCCCCCCCGCCCGGGATCCGCCCCTGATTCATTACACCACTCAGTGCAATGAAGTAGGACATTAAACCCCATTTAATTTTATTTCTATTCAATAAAATAAATGATCTTAAATAATCAATCGGACGACATTTTGACAGCACTGAGGATCAGCGGTATTAACTTCATGTCGATTGATCCACCATCGAAGAAGATAACAATTAATTGAAACTTTATACATTTTATTGCAACTACACAGACATTAAATAAAATAGGATTATCTTTCTGCAACAAAACGATAACTTTACAAATGGTGGAGATAATATATCGTCGTGCTACCATTATCTATTTACTACGCTAGGGAATATTCTACGTTTTTATCATCATTTTATTATCATTGCCTTGTTTATGGACATATTTATGTCAAGGAATTAACAACTTTATAAATGGCCGCAATCTTGAACGTTTATTAGGGTTATACAGGTTTTACCCTAAAGGAGCGGAGAGTACTCAAAACTGATTATCCCTTATCGGTTTTAACATCCTTAGTGTTTATGTTTAAAAGCCCGGCTATAAAATATCGCCTTCTTTAATCTGTTCAAGTAGAAATATAATAGAGAGTCACGGTGGTTAAGTGGGTAAGACGCTGACTCGCTAGCCTGGAGGTGACAGGTTTATCGGGATTTTCCGACTTGGTTTACTCTTGTCAGTGATGCTGAACGGAGGGTCTGACAAGGACGGCTGTCTAGTCGTTCGGATGAGACGAAAAACTGAGGTCCCGTGTAAACAAACATTGGCGTGCACGTAAAAGATTCCTTCGCAGTTCTTATTTTTTATGGGGATTAGATGGCCGAATGGGTAGCGCGTGCGCGCTGTATTATAAGATCTGTCATTGGGTCAACTGGCGTGGTTTCGATTCCCTGGTTGTATGTGACAAGGAGTAGGGTCGCCTGACCAACCTCGTGATTTTTCTCCTGGTTCTCCGGTTTCCCCCCCACTGCTAAAGACCCCTATGCCCATGCGAATTATTGAAATAAAACTGAACCATATGTTAGTCCCCAAATGACCTAGCTTGTGTCGAGTGGATTTTAAACCTCACCTCTCTCTTATTTCTTGAAGGAAGAGAACTAATTTAACCTGTAACTAAGATCGCCTTGTACCTTCCTAGTTTCCTCGCCCAAGAAAATTTCGATCAGGCCATCACTTTTCATTCTCATTAGAAGAAGATATTTCAACCTGATTTAATAGACGTCAAGGGGACCTTTCAGTTAAAGTGATGTAAACCATATCATAACAAAATAAATCGTAAGAGCTACTTCTACATTTATTATTCAATCGAAGTATTGTGAATCACATCATCCTGGGAAATATCTTGAGAGATACTTCTGTATTTGTGATTCAATGTGGACATTTAATAAAAAAAACCTTGTACAAATAAATGAAACGTAATGAAAGAAAGATCATTTTCGAGGAGAAGATTGCCAAAACCTTTTTGCTCAGTGACTGGAGTTGACACAGTGAAGAAAAAAAGTCATTCTTTGTTTGATAAAAACGAGATAACGACAGGAGAGCCCTCTTAGAAACGTCGCCAGAAATAAATCCTTCAAGTACCTTGTATTTCATAATTTGTTATTCTCATTCAGTTACTAAATGCCACTTAAGGAATTTAAAGCTTGATTACAAAACTCCAGAAATGATTAAATAAAAAAGTTAACACCCTAAACAAATTTTCAATTTGTAAAACAAACATGGCGATTGTCCACGGCGTACAAAAACAGAGGCAGACCTCGCCCACATCAAGTATATGCCTTGCCAAGCACAGTGTCCACATCCGGCTAGCAATATTTCAGCTGACTGATTGACATTTTTCGATATCGGCTTACTGAAAATATTATTGCTACAGAATTATTATGTCTGATCAGGTACATATTATTTTACTTATTCGACGAATAAGCCAACCACTATGTACTTTTGCTTTAAAACTAAGAGAAAAACTGCCTTACCCCAAACAATAACCCATTCTTAAACCTAACCTTTAATCTCGCCAACAATCACGTGCCCTAACCTTATTTACATTTCTGCGACCTTGACAAAATTGAGCTGGCTTTAACGAAATGAAATGAAATGGGGTTTAACGTCCTACTGTTCTGCTCCGACTGGGCTAATGAAGACGGACATACGCCATACAGTGTGTTATGAGGTAAATTTTGCCCGGACAGCGGCACTACCGCCTACTCTTGTATCGAACTCCAACTTTCAAGGAATCTTTTACGTTCACGCCAATGTATACACGGGACCTCGGTTTTTCGTCCCATCCTTTTCAGGCCCTACGCCCTGCACCACTGACAAGGGGAACCACGCCGGAAAATCTGGATGAACTTTTTTGGCCAATGCTGGAATTGAACACCCGACCTCCAGGCTAGCGAGTCAACGTCTTACCCACTTAGCCACCGTGACCCCGAGCTGGCTTTTAAGAAATATATTTAGCCCTATGGTAACCAACATCTCAACAAAATGAAATGAAGCTTAACAGCCTAATGAATACTCCGAATAGCGGCACTTCGGTCTAATCTGATTTCGAATTCCAACTATCAAAGATTCTTTTACGTGCAAACCACTGTGTACACGGGACCTCGGTTTTTCGTCCCATTTAAACGACTATACGTTGTCCCTTGCCAGTCCCTTCGTTCTGCACCACTGACAAGAAGTGTGGCGGTGGGGGTGGGGTGGATGGTCTCAACACATCCTGTAACCCATGTGGCTGATTTGAAGCTTATAAGATATAAAAGCCTGCATCCAGTTTATGTGTGAATAAACAAACTTTTTGTGTAAGAAAATGGAGTTTAGAATGCAGTATTTACACTTAAAGATGGGATCCCGCGTACAAACTGGGTGATTTAATGGTATATATGGACCAAAAACATATTCAAACTAATTAATTGGTCATAATTATGCTTCAAATCCTTCTCAAACATTGTAATTGCGAAGGAATGCCCTGCTATTAAAATTCGATCAAACCAGGTCATGTTTACGTCACGTCTTGGGAGTCTGAGGAGAATTCATTGCATACATAAGACGATGTTGTCTTTAATCGCTTACTATTTATTACAAATATCGAATCCTAATTAAATTCTCGGATTATCCACTACCCGCGTCTTTTTCCGTCATTTTTATCTCAGAAAGTATTGTACGTCTAACTCTTCATAAAGTTTATCAACTTGTACATCAAGCGCTTAATGTTCGCTTGTGACCTTTGACATCACGCGTTCAAAAGTTCCTAATCGTCGGGCTGTTGATTAGGGGAACCCTGACATTTTTGTCCTGTATACGCTCCATGAATGTTTTTCGGGGAATCTAGTATTTTTCTAGTAAGAAGATTGGATATCTCCTCTTTCCATATATACCAAAATTGCCATACTTTTATTGGAAATAACCACCCGATAAATACTTTTCTGGGAACCCATCTTTTTATGCACCCATCATTTATCAAAATCCTGAATCCGCCCAATATGAATGTCTGCAGATAAACAAAACGGACAAAATAAGAAACGTTAGAGACTACCAAATTTGAACATGGAGGATTATTGATCAATCTGAGAAAGAGAGAGAAATGGGGTTTAACGTCCACTCGACACAAACTAGGTCATTTCGGGACTAACACATGGTTTAACTTTATTTCAATCATTCGCTTGCGCGTAGGGGTATTTAGCAGTGGGAGGAAACCGGAGGACCCGGAGAAAACCCACGAGGTTGGACTGGCGACGCTACTCCTTGTCACGTACAACCGGGGAATCGAAACCCCACCAGTTGTCTCAATGACATAACCATTCGGCCATCCAACCACCCCTGATCAATCTGAATCAATCTGATTAAAATACATATCTATAGAGATCCTAGTGTAGTAAAGACAAGTAGGCCTAAAACGAAATTTTGAACTAGGCCTATAGAAAAACGAAACGAAATAAGATTTGATTGATATTGATATAAAGACAAAATTTGTCTAGCTCTAAATGGCATAAACCGCATTGAATGGATTACACCTAACTTTATTATAAAACATTTTCTATTTTAAAACAGGAAGAAGAGGCCTAGTGTAAAATGGCGATAAACACGTCTCAATTCGACCATACCTTGCCTTGGCTGCACACTATAGACAAAACAGATCCACAACAAGTCCAGGAACTTCTTCAAAATGTCTGTAAACGGATACTCAACGTCAGCCATAACGAATCGGATCTGACGTTCTGTAAACCCTTCATGGAGAGAACACCAGAGACATTTCAGCCGACCAGTATTCCCATTGACGTCATCAGAGACATAAGTAACGTCACAAAAAGCATGCTAGTGTTCCTGTATAGCGTCATAATAACGGTGTCGCTCGTGGGCAATTCGTTAGTGTTTTTAACGTTTATATGTAATCGCCACATGCGGTCTATTGTTAATGTTTTCATAGTTTCGTTGGCTATTAGTGATTTTACTGTAACCGTCACGTGCATGCCTATTAACCTCGGCAACATTCTGACTAAATATTGGATATTTGGCGCCTTTTCGTGTAAACTTGTGCCGTTCATTGATAACTTAACCGTGTCATCAAGTTCCTTGACGCTGTGTTGCATCGCTTTTGATAGATATTATGCCATTGTTCACCCGTTAAAAGCCAATGCTGTAAAAACACCAAAAAGGGCAGCCATTTTGTTGCTAATTGTATGGATTATCGCCCTTGTATCAAGCATACCGTATTCGTTCTGTTTTGAACTGTTTGAAGTGTGTGTGGATCCTAAAGGTTGCCCTAAACACACAGATCACCGAACGGCTCATTTCTGTCGGGGCCACGACAGAAGCCCAATTGACCAACTACAAATATGGTTAACTATGGTCGTCTTGTTCATAATCCCGTTCGTCTTCATGACCGTGACGTATTCTGTTATATGCTATACGCTGTGGTCCAAGCGACCAATAGGTTCATCATTCCGACAATCCGAGGACGTTCAGACTCGTTACAAGAAAAAAGCGGTCAAGATGTTAATCGTGGTTGTGTTGTTGTTCACAGGCTGTTGGTCGCCATTAATCATCTTTGAAGTCGTCGCTAAAGAAACAAAATTATTGGCCTCGGAAAAATCACTGGCCTCAAAATATTATTTGCAATGGCTGGCTCTTAGTAGCGCGTGTGTTAATCCAATTGTGTTTGCTTTTATGAATGAAAAGTTTCGGAAGAATTTTAATAAGATCTTGTGCTGTCGACGTAATCAAATTGATCCTGTGCCCAAGAGGACGACTCAGCCGATTAATTTAACATTAATGGACACCGGTAATAATTCAACTCCCGAATCGCAGAGAGCTAAATCTGAATCAGTTATAAAGGATACCTCGTCTACACAAGTTTGAACAGACGATGGAGTAATCTGTTCGTTCAAACAGATGGTGGAGTTATCTGTTCGTTCAAACAGATGATGGATTTATCTGTTCGTTCAAACAGATGATGGAGTGTGTTCAAACGAATGATGGAGTTATCTATTCGTTCAAACGGATGATAGAGTTCTCTGTTTGAACAGATTGTGGGACAGATTGTTCAAATATAAATGATGAACTGTTCAAACAGATAAAGGAGTTACTTATTCAAACATGGAGTTCCAACAAATGGGATAGTTACCTCTTTGAACACACCGTGGAAACATATGACGTAATTGTATGTTATCTGTTGAAACGTGTCTAAACATATGATGTGAGTTATATGTTCGTCAAAATAGACGATGGAGATATTTGTTCGTTTAAATAGACGGACAAGACGGTGGATTATCTGTTCGTTCAAACAGATGGAGTTATATGTTCGTTCAAACAGCTGATAAAGTTATCTGTTCGTTCAAACAGCTGATAGAGCTATCTGTTCGTTGAAACAGATGATAGAGTTATCTGTTCGTTGAAACAGATGATGGAGTTTCCTGTTTGTTGAAACAAATGGCGAAATTATCTGTTCGTTAAAACAGATAATGGACTTATCTGTTTCTGTTCGTTCAAATAGATGTTCAAGCTGATGGTTGGGTTTACCTATTCAAACCCCGTCATCATTAGCCCAGTCGGAGAAGAACAGTAGGACGTTAAACCCCATTTCATTTATAAGTTCAAACAGATGATGGAGTTATCTATTCGTTTAAACAGATAATGACCTCACATCCTAAAACATACAATTAAAAGGAAATGCACATAGATGATCGAATTGTGAAATATTATACCTGGTGATATAAAATGATGTGGTTGTATTAGGGTTAAGGTGGGTATTGGGGTCGGTGTCGGGGGCGGGGGCGGGGGCGGTTATTGCAATGCAGATGCTAGCTACAGTCATCTGCATTTATATGTCACCTGGACATCCAATGCGGGTTCTCAGTATCTTTAGTAGACATAATCACACTATAATTTCTAACCCCTGTAAACAGACATGAATTAGGGAATCACCAACGAAGACGAAGACACAGCCTATAGAATTCTTCGGTCGGGCGTTGGGCCAACTCTCTTCAAGGTGGTTAGATAGATCTAATTGATAAGGCTAACTTCAAGTTTAGCCAAAGGTCACGAGATGTAAACAGGGCTAGCACTAATCCCAACCATAACCCTGTTTACATCTCAAGGCATTGACGAAATCTGCAGGTCCTAACCCACATTCCGCATATAACGTCAAATGTGCTCAAAAGTGGAGGATCATCTCCGATCTGTCTTTCTCTAGGTATCATGGATTTAACGGGGAGAACATTACTAGGTTATACGATCTAAAACACAGCTACCACTGGCCCTAAGGTCTAACGCGTGCAATGGGGAACTTGACGTCTGTCATGGCATAAAATTTGCCGTGTCATCAAAAATGTTTTCTTTGATTTCAGCCATGCACATTTTATGAACGTACGACCGGCTTGATACCATGACAGACGTCAAATTTCCCACACTCGTTGTATTTCCTGCTTTCAGTGCAAGGATACAGTTTAGATATGTGTCGGCCTTAAGGGGTGTTCTAACTGTGCGACTGCACAACACCCGCAACCGGGGGGGGGGGGGGTAATCGTACTGCGTAGCTGCACATGGCTCGCAATCTAGGCGGTGTGATCGAAATGCGTAGCTGCACATGGCTCGCAACCTAGGCGGTGTGATCGAAATGCGTAGCTGCACATGGCTCGCAACCTAGGCGGTGTAATTGAAATGCGTAGCTGCACATGGCTCGCAACCTAGGCGGTGTAATCGAAATGCGTAGCTGCAGATGGCTCGCAACCTAGGCGGTGTAATCGAAATGCGTAGCTGCACATGGCTCGCAACCTAGGCGGTGTAATCGAAATGCGTAGCTGCACATGGCTCGCAATCTAGGCGGTGTGATTGAAATGCGTAGCTGCACATGGCTCGCAACCTAGGCGGTCTAATCGAACTGCGTAGCATCTTGTGGTATTCCTGTATTTCAGATCAACAATCCATCAGGGGGAGGTGTGATTACTGTATACTGCACACGACTCTATTTATGTTAAGGTTGGCGCTGCTTTGGATGAATCTATAAATATGGTAATGACCCCCCCCCCCCCCCCGGCGATCCCCTTTTTATGTGGACGCATATTGTTTGTAGACACTCTACAGGTCACAATTCTTATTCGATTTTGGCGATATTGGCAATTTATCGGATAGAAACTTCATGGATTACGGCCTCTGATTTTACGCAAAATCATGTTTTTAGCTTGTGGTCACTCAGAGGTCACAATTTTTATTTAGATGAAACATGAAATGTATGTTTATAACCCAATGATCTCGGTTTCTGTCGATATTCGTGCATATCGGACCGCAACTTCCTGGGTTATGGGCCCTGATTTTAGCTTGTGGTCGCTCTAGAGGTCACAATTTTGATCCGATTTAAAAAAAAAAAAACCAAACATTCTAGTATATCACCGTTACACCATAATGATAATTGACTTCGAATTTCGTAAAAATCGGACCGAAACAGCCGGACAAAATGGCAAATAGTGTAAAAGTATGTAATACCAAGGTTGTGGGCCCTGTAGAGGTCACAATTTTTATCCGATGTTGAAGAAACTTGAAATATATGTTTATATCCCAAATATCTAGGTTCCTGTAGATATTCACGCATTGCGGACAGTAACTTCTTGGAATATGGCTCCTGATTGTACGAAAAATCGCTTCTTTCTTTCGCTTGTTGTCTGTCCAACTTTTGCAAAATGTGGGCGTATCTTGCATGGCAACCGCTTCTTGTTTATCTACAGTGTGTGTCAGACAGACGTGAACTAATTGACGTCATCTCAAACAATTCAACCATGCTGAGACAAATTAGATCATATCTATTATTATATCACATGACTGAGTTCAATAATTTCCGTCTCAACTGTTTCCAGAATCGTCAACAAAAGAAACATTGAAACGTAATAGAGTGCGGATGTTGTAACCATAAAGCAAATATGTCCCTGTATAATTTGATGGACTTAGTTTTAAATAATAACAAATTAATATGTAAAATGGAGATTAACCCCCTAATGTTCTGCCCCGACTGGGCTAATGAAGGGAGATATTGAATTCCAAATCACCAAGGCATCTTTTACGCGCACGCCAATATTGTCTCTTGTTAGACCCGCTGCCCTACACTACTGGCAAGAAAGAGAGAGAGAGAGAGAGAGGGAGAGAGAGGGGGTGGGGTAACGTACACTTGTCACAAACTAGGTCATTTCGCCAGTTGACTCAATGATAGACCTTATGATACAACGCACACGCGCTAACCGCCCTCCCCCCCTCCCAATATGTCTAATAAAGACCAGTATGCGCCATGCACTGTGCTATGGGGACAGTTTTTCCAGGAAAGAAGCATGGTCTTTGTCGAATTCCATCTTTTACGTGCACATGAACTTGTACATGGGACATCTGACGTTGTTCCGTGCCAGGCATGCAGTCGCGCTCCACTGACAAAAGCAACCCACACCCGTCCTGGTTATTGATTGGTTGATGGTGGATATTAAAATCATGTGCTTCGTTCCCGTGGAAAGGGGGACGGGGGCTGAAAGGACGACTGGTTAGTGCGCGCTGTATCATAAGGTCTGTCATTGGGTCAACTGGCGTGGTCTCGATTCCCCGGTTGTACGTGACAAAGAGTATGGTCGCCTATCCAACCTCGTGGGTTTTCTTCGGGTCCTCCAGTTTCCTCCCACTGCTAAAGACCCCTACGCGCACACGAATTATTGAAAATTTGTTAGTTACGAAATGACCTAGTTTGTGTCGAGTGGACGTTTAATCTCATCTCTCTCTCTCTCTCTCTCTCTCTCTCTCTCTTTTTCAGACGGAACTAAAAATCATGGTCCCTTGTACGCGTTGGCAGGCACGTAAAATTAGTTTTAATTTTCAAAAATGTATTTATTAGAAATGGAAAGAAAAGGAATATAATGTCGTCTATAAAATACGCTGTATCATAAGGCCTGTCATTGAGTCAACTGGCGGGGTTTCGATTCCCCGGTTGTACGTGACAAGGAGTAGGGTCGCCTGTCCAATCTCGTGGGTTTTCTCCGGGTCCTCCGGTTTCCTCCCACTGCTAAAGACCCCTACGCCCAAGTAAATTATTGAAATAAAATTAAACCATATGTTAGTCCTAGTTTGTGTCGAGTGGACGTTAAACCCCATTTCTCTCTTTCTCTCTCTTGAGACAAACATAAATTTATTTAACTATGTTCACCCTATAAAGTGGACTTGATAATTCCAGAGATTTCCTTTCGATGCACGCCGATATTCAATTCTGGGACAGCCCAGTCGAGCCTCCACTGACGAAAAGTCAACCTGCAGCCGAATCATCCCTAATAACATCTTAATTTTATCTCGAAACATCCTGTGCACTTTGGAATATTGTGATTATCCAAAGAAGAAATTATGTTACAAACACGGTTTATTGAGCACATATTAAATATGGAAGCGTTGCTATGCCAACAGTGGTACAACATTTATCATTTTATATACAAACAAATCAGGCGTATAGTGAAATGATGAATTGAGGGCGCCACCTTTATATAATATTTATATATATGTATATTTCGATATGTGAAAGACAATAGTCAGTGATAACACCATGTTCTTGATAACCATGACAACGTAATCTCCAGCGACGATACGCTCTTAACCTGTCCCATCCATCTGTATCAAGCATCACGCATGAATACACGAACTCTTTCTGGAATGCCTAATTTTGGACACAAGTAAACGATGTTCTCCGAACACACAGTTTTTCAATCAACTTTAGTTAGTTCGGTCATTTCTACCCGTTCAACTTTTATAACGTTAGTATTGGCGGTATGGTTCGGAGTGTGAATAATTTCCTCTATCTGAGTCTCGGCTTCTTTCTCGTCAATAACCTCCGGGGCTGGACCCACGGCGTTACCACCGCCACCCTTTTTGCTCGTAGTCGCTTTGTTATCTTTATTATCTTTACTGTCCTTCTTCGTTTTCGTTTCGTTTTCGTCGCCCGAGTCGTCCGAGTCCGGTTCGTCTTCCTTCTTTTGTAGCGTTTTCTTGACTCCGTCACAAGGCACCAGCTGATAAAATGCGGTACGGAATTGTTTATTGGTCGCCACGTATATTATAGGGTTGAGCAAACCCGCACATTTAGCCAACAGAGCTGGCAGAGTTCCCACAAGAGGTGAAATAGCATGTGCCCCACCAAATGCTGCGTAGAAGGACACTGCGGTGTATGGCGTCCATGCTCCGACAAAGGCAGCTGAAAACAAAAAACAGAGCAATCAATAATTAACTGATTAGTTCTTATTTTTTAGATTAATAATTTCAACTGCCAAGGGATCTTTCAGGTGCACTATTAATTCAAGGTGTCTAGAAGCACCCGAGGGGCTACACAAACCAGCTTCGCAATCACCAACTAACACAATTGGGAAGCCCGGTTCTTCAAAATATGGAAGAAAAGAAATGAAATGGGGTTTAACGTCCTACTTTCAGACTATTGGAGATGGACATACGTTATACTGTCAGCAGTTCTTGTACGTGCACACCAATGTGTACACAAGATCTCCTTTTTTCGTCTCTTCCAAATGACTATACGTTATCGCTTGCCCCTGTCCCCTTCTTGCACCACTGAAAAGAGGAAACCACGCTGGAAAATCCCGATGAACCGCTGCCCAGCCTTTCCATTTTGAAATTGGACGGAGGGCCTGACAAGGACAGCTGTCTAGTCGTTCGGATGGGACGAAAAACCGAGGTCCCATCTACACATTGGCGTGCACGTAAAAGATCCCTTGGCAGTTGGAATTCGATATAAGAGTAGACCGAAGTGCCGCTGTCTGGGCAAAATTTCCCTCATAGCACACTGTATGGCGTATACCCGTCTTCATTAGCCCAGGTTAGGAGCAGAACAGTAGGATGTTAAACCCCATTTCACTTCATTTCATTTTCATTTTTAAATTAAATCTTTAAATGGCGATCGTATTTCAGTCCATTTTAATCTGTGCCATCCGATAATCTAGAGAGTTGATTATGGCTTGTCATGTGAATAAATGTCTAAATAATAACTTATATAACATTTGATGTTCTAGACAGCAGATTATAGGCTTGTCATTTGAATAAATGTCTAATTAATAACTTATATAACATATGAAGTCCAAATAAAGACAGGCAACAGGCAGATTTAGCTCTTATATAATGCCCCTTAAATATATCGCAGGACGTTAATCGATTTCAATGTACACTTATCCCGATTTGAACAGAGTCTCAAAAATAAAAGTCAGTGTACGTATGAAAGTTAAGTGCCATAATATAGAGGAATGGTGTATTTACCTTGTCTCAAAATTTCAGCTCAAAATATCGAGTCGTTTGGACGTGAACGTCTAAACCGTTTATCTGGACATGTAACCCTTTTAAGACTTCGGGTGTTTTTTCGTTGGGTGACCTGATAATCGATTGTTATTCTTTTAGAGGTCTATACAGTGCATGACCCACATGACCCATGTGCTGTACTTGATAGCGAAAGATAAATTTCACCTACACGTTATTTTTATTAGAGAAAAGTCTGGTTTTATCAAGACACCGTATAATACTGCTTGGGACGCCGGTCTCAGTTTTCAGATGAAGATTGACGGTGTTAGTTACTCGGTTTAGTTGAGTAAGGGCTTTTAACACAACATTAAGCAGCTTTATTCTCCAAAATATTATCGAGATTGGCCCATTAAGTGATAGATAATGGTCGAAGACTGTCCATTATGTAAATAGAAAGAACAACTGGTTAAAAACATCGAAGGGTGGCGTCATATCTATGTTTTAAGTATACTTACCGCACATGACTAGAATTGTTTTAAACATTTTCTTCTCGATTCTAAGATTTCTACGAGCTACTCGACTTTTCATGTCCCATACTTGATTCTTATTGATGGATTTAATCTGTAATGAAACTAAATCAATAAATAACAGGAACCGGCACAGATTGAAAGATACATTATGGGAGATTAGATAAAGAGCTGGCAGTTCTCACTATAAGTAAATACTAGATAAGGTAAAGGGTATTTGCTGAAAATTCCAGTAAAATTGATCCACTCTAAACCGAGATATTGTAAAGGGAATTTGCTGAAATTTTCAGTCAAATTGATTCACTTTGAACCGAGAATTTAGAGATTGAATTATCGGCCTAGCCTCGATCATCATTACTAAAGTCGGTACGATAAAAAACATAGTCTCGATTATCTATTTCATGATTAAATCATGAATGAAAGTTGAGCAGAAAATAAGATCCTAATCCAGTAAATAACGCAGGCTAGCAATGACATTGAGAGTTGATTATGGTCTGGATAAGTTAATTAATAATTTAGATAACATTTCAGGCCTAAACAAAGACCTGCAATAGGCAGATTTAGCTCTTGCATAATGTATGTTTAATAATTTATATAACATTACCTCTTTTAAAACTTGAAAATGTAATTGGTTTGACTGTACAACAAAAAAAGATACTTAATAAATTGTTAAAACTTGAATCGTCATATCTTATGATTGTGAATTATCGGGGTTATATATGGACGAATAGATATGATGACGAGTGATGTAACAGGTTGTCTATTGTACTCTGTATGAACCAAGAATCGTGATTATATTTTTCCAAAACAGGATGATGATGTCATTAAGTCAACAATAGACCGATAATGAGAGAGTTATAGCCACATAATCGATCATCATTACTAAAGTCGGTACGATAAAAAACATAGTCTCGATTATCTATTTCATGATTAAATCATGAATGAAAGTTGAGCAGAAAAAAAGATCCTAATCCAGTAAATATCGCAGGCTAGCAATGACATCGAGGGTTGATTATGGTCTGGATAAGTTAATTAATAATTTAGATAATATTTCAGGCCTAAACAAATACCTGCAATAGGCAGATTTAGCCCTTGCATAATATATGTTTAACTAAAGCTTTTCAGGACATGACATACATGGGGGCGTTGTTCACAGTATCACCAGAATTTGTGTTATATCAGAATAGACTACTGCGAGGGATTTATATTGTCTTTGAGAATCACAAGGGACATTTTAACACAGATTTCATGAATGTACGCGAGATGTGCCAAAAACCAATTTTGGTGATAAGGTGAGCAACAGCCCCTGCTTGTGTTCCCAAAAACCACTTAAAGGCCAATTTATACCTCGATAAGCGAAGCTTCAAATGCGAAGTGAAGCTAAGATAGGCGAGGAGGTGGATGGCCGAATGGTTAGCACGTGTGCTCGCCTGTCCAATCTCGTGGGTTTTCTCCGTCGATTGTACAAAAGCTAGCAGAAGCTGGCCTTGTCATGGTGTTAGATGGTTCACGTGATCGCAATGGCAGACGTCGTGTTGCTGATTGACTGACTGTTCGGCTGCGATGTTTAAAGCGAAGCGCAGAAGTTAAATTCAACAAAGTTCTACTCATTAGCTTCGCTCAAAAAATGATCTGCGAAGACGTTGCGATGCTAAAACTTCGCCTCAAGGCTGGGCTTTGAAGTGGGCGAACATTTCTGGCTTCGGGGCTTCGGGGCTTCGCTTATGGCCTTGGAAGTGTGAAGAATGCATTGAATAACATTACATCTCCGGGAGCCTCGGTGACTCAGTGAGTAAGAAGACGTTGGCGGTCCCGTGTTCGATGTTAGCCTGGCACACCAAATGTGTTTGTGAAAAACCAAAGCTTCGATCTGAAAAGTTTCTGTGTAAAATCGCCTTTAACCCTTGTGCGTATACAAGGGGTATTTCTGGGGCCCTACGACAATATCGTTAACATTTGTGGAGAACTAGTTCATAATTACTTAACGAGAATTTTATACATTGTTAGCTACTTAACGTCGGGTATAACGGAAGTGAGGTAATGGCAACATTCATCATTTGACAAGAAACTACGAGTATTACATTATCGGAAACAAGGGTCCTCCCCTTTCCTTTTAAACATTTTGCTGGTCTAATCTGTTCTGCCCTCGGTGCTAGCTTTGTATTTGGAATCTTTCTAACTGATGATATTGTGTTGATCATTCTAGTAATCTAGATCTGAACACAAATCTAGGTACTCTACCATCCCCGTCAAAAGACGATTCTACATGGAAACGTAAATTTGTATGGTTTCAAAAATACCTTATAATTCATATCGTCACTGTTAATACCTCAAATATTTTTTTTTTTACTTTGATTATTATTCAGTCTTTATATGAGGCTGTAGTTTGATCATATTTGAATAAAATTATGCATCCAAAAACCAATTTATGTCTGGGGTCTTAGATTACCCCTTGTTGTCGACGTGTCCGCACAAGGCTTAAGGACAAAAAAGAAGGAGAAGAAAAAAAAATGGTAGCACGGTATTGCCATGGCACCCATGTTTAATTCTCTGTTCGTCTTAAGGGTTGGTTAATCCTTTGCCAAATGGAAAACTGTGAAAGTTTAAAGTAACTGTTTAAAGGCTCAATACCACTCTTGTTGGAACTGAATAATATGTCCCAATCTTTATTCTGGTCAACAAATTGCACTATTTTACAATATTCCAATTAATTGATGATACAAATTTCATCTTAACACACCTTATTAAAAATTTTGAAAAATTCAACATAATGGTTTGAAACGTCTGACGTAAACCTTTTCAAATGAAACTTCGATTTAAAAATAATTTCGAACCCTCTGAACAAGTAAAATAGGATGTAATGGATAATTTACACAACAGGTAGGACACTTAAACATCTAGTACTTAGATAGAGATATTATTTATTTTCTGGAGCTTTCAAGCCAGCAAGAGTGTTATTGTCCCTTTAAATGGAACAGGCAAATTACATAGGTGGTTTTTTTTTTAAGGAATCCAACTATTTCTATAGTTTCTTGCCTTACATTAAAGTTCTTGACGGAAGTAAAATGTGTTTTCAATTATAACTCAACTGACGATATTATTGTATGAATATATATATAGAGATAAATGGGGTTTAACGTCCACTCGACACAAACTAAATCATTTCCGGATTAACATATGGTTTAATTTTATTTCAATAATACGCTTGCGCGTAGGGGTCTTTAGCAGTGGGAGGAAACCGGGGGACCCGGAGAAAACCCACGAGGTTGGACAGGCGACCCTACTCCTTGCCACGTACAACCGGGGATTCGAAACCACGCCAGTTGACTCAATGACAGACTTTATGGTACAGCGCGCACGTGCTAACTATTTAGCCCCCCCCCCCTGTATGAATATAAGTTCCATAAATCACAGAGAGAAACCAAACATGAAATGTTATTAATTAGACATTAATTAACTTATCCAGACCATAATCAACTCTCGATGTCATCGTCAGCCTGCGATATTTACTGGATTTGAATCCGATTTGGTGCTCATTGATGATTTAATCCAAAAATGGATAGTCGAGACTATGTTTTTTTATGGTACCGACTTCAGTAATGATGATTGAGGCTAGGCCTAAAATTCAAAAGGTAATATCACGGTTCAAAGTGGACCAATTTGACTGAAATTTTCAGCAAATTTCCTTTACATTATCTTCGTTTTAACTATTATAGTGAAACCTGCCAGCTCTTTATCTTATCTCCCATGATGCCCCTTTAAGAGTGTGAATAAACAATTAGCATAATAATACACAGCACCTATATACTGGACACAGGACTATTATTCATCTCTCTCTCTCTCTCTCTCTCTCTCTCTCTCTCTCTCATAAGTAATCGATTTCTCAAAACTAAACATTTAGAATTAATTAAGAGTGTGAATCAACAATTAGCATACAAATAATTGACACGCCCTGTAATACAAACTGTCAGCAGGAAGATGACACCCAACTAATTGACAACTAAACTCAACCCATAATTACTTATTTCCATGTAAACTGTCATGATATGTTTTGAGAAATATGCGTTTGAAACTATTTTTACATCCGCATAGCATCGAAGGGTGTATCAATTGTACAAGACGCCATACCAATATTTCAGTTAAATACCAGGGCCCTGTTTCACGAAATCTTCACTAAAGATAAAATCTACATTTTAGTAGATACTTCAATTTTGATTGGCTAAGCACTAAAATCAATCTAATATTATCCAATCAAATTACTAAAATTTTAGTTCAATTTTGATTGGCTAAGCACTAAAATCAATCTAATATTATCCAATCAAATTACTAAAATTTTAGTAATTTGATTGGATAATATTAGATTGATTTTAGTGCTTAGCCAATCAAAATTGAACTAAAATTTTAGTAATTTGATTGGATAATATTAGATTGATTTTAGTGCTTAGCCAATCAAAATTGAACTATCTACTAAAATTTGGATTTTATCTTTAGTTAAAATTTCGTGAAACAGGGCCCTGGTCATCAGTTAAAATTTGTACATGGATTTAAATCTCAACCACGACCCTTGGAAACAGATCATGTTCAACATGACGTAATTGGTGAAAATAACAGCATTTTGTACAGATCAAGAATGTAAAACTTTTTAATTTTAAAGCTGAAAACGGAAGAAACCACAATTTTCAAATTGAAGTTTTTAAAAGCGGAAGACGACTCGTTAACTAATTTTAGTTTAATCTTATGTTAATTATGTCTACAGTTGAACACCAGTCTCATTACGGACTTAAGTGTGATTTTGAGATTTAAAATGCTCAACAAAGACGGAACATTATCCTACGAAACAAAATGAAACGGAGAGAGAGAGAGAGAGACAGAGAGCCAAATCCCTGATATGAAAATAAGAATGTCTTTAATATGACAAATTGCACGTTTAGTCCAACCCTTCTCTTCGTTAAATACAAGTTAGGAATCGATAGCATGCTTTTTGATTTAACACCCAAGCGATAGACCATTCGTCAACACAACACCTCGGCACAGAGTTTTTATCCAATAGACACAAGTCTGGAGGAAATAAACGGAGGTTTTGTGATACATTTTTAAATTAAAGTATAAGACAAAGTCGTTTATTTTCTACAATAGCCCACGCGTGTCACTGTTTTTCTTGAAAACAAAATTAAATTCTTATAAAAAATAAAAACAAATAAATCTAACTTGATGTATCTTCAAAAAAGGACGTCATCCGCCATAGTAAAGTTAATTTTAAAGGCTCAATACCACTCTTGTTGTAACTGAATAATATGTCCCAATCTTTACTCTGGTCAACAAATTGTACTATTTTAGAATATTTCAATTAATTGATGATACAAATTTCATCTTAACACACCTTATTTAAAAATTTTGAAAAATTCAACATAATGGTTTGAAACGTCTAACGTAAACCTTTTCAAATGAAACTTCGATTTAAAAATATTTTCGAACCCTCTGGACAAGTAAAATAGGATGTAATGGATAATTTACACAACAGGTAGGACACTTAAACATCTAGTACTTAGATAGAGATATTATTTATTTTCTGGAGCTTTCAAGCCAGCAAGAGTGTTATTGTCCCTTTAAAAATAGGAATATCTGGAATCTGTGTCATGAACATGTAGTTGATTTAAATGCCTGTATTCAATGATATCGAATAACACATTTCCGTGGGAAGTTTTTTATTTATTCCGCTTTTGTTAAAGGTGTATGTTATAAGATTTTGATAAAAAGCTGACAGTTCTCGCTATATATAGTTCATGAGAGGGAGAGAGAGAGAGAGAGAGAGAGAGAGAGACTAACGTCGACTCAAGACAAACTAGGCCATTTCGGGACTAACATATGGTTCAAGTTTATTTCAATAATTGGGGAGAAATCCCTGAGGATGAACAGACGACTCTACTCCTGGTAACGTACAAGCGGAGAATCGAAACCACACCACTTGACTCAATGACAGACCTTATGATCCAACGCGAACGCGTTAACCATTCGGTCACTCAACCGCCGTCGAATCTACTAAAGACAAAATGAAATGAAATGGGGTTTAACGTCCTATTGTGCTGCCCGGACTGGGCTAATGAAGACGGGCATACGCCATATATAGTGTGCTATGAGGGGAAGTTTGCCCAGACAGCGGCGCTAAGGAATCTTTTACGTGCACGCAAATGTGTAGACGGGACCTCTGTTGTTCGTCCTATCCATACGACTAGACAGCTGTCGAACACGGGATCTCCTACTCACTGAGCCACCGTGCCTCTCACCCCTCGAATCTACTAAAGACAAGTCTGAAGGAGAGAGAGAGAGAGAAATGGGGTTTAACGTCCACTCGACACAAACTAGGTCATTTTGGGACTAACATATGGTTCAATTTTTTTTTTTTAAAAATTCGCTTGCGCGTAGGGGTCTTTAGCAGTGGGAGGAAACCGGAGGACCCAGAGAAAACCCACGAGGTTGGACAGGCGACCCTACAAGTCTGAAGGGAATAACCAGATTTTATGGCATGGCACCGGGAATCTCCTGTTTATAGAATCAGCACCTTCCTGGCAAAGAAGATAAAAGAATTTTGTGGTTATTGTTACAAACAAGGAGATGACGATGAATAAGACTACGAGCACGCGAGCTGTAAATCTATTTTCTCTGTATAACAGTGGATGACAGCTAATATCAATCAACCTCGTACAATAAATATAAAAAGCAGTTGATATAAAAATTATTTTACTATATAATAGTTTCGCTTTTTATGACGTTCTTGTTTTATGTTAAAGCAGCGATTCGTCATTTACAATTTTCGCGAAAATATCAAATTCCCCACGGCATAATGCACGCTAATATGTACCTATTAGATTGGTTATTTAAAGGAGTTAAATCGCTAATATTTGGGACCTAGAAATTGACACAAATGGAGAGAGAGAGAGAGAGAGAATGGGGTTTAACGGCCACTCGACACAAACTAGGTCATTTCGGGACTAACATATGGTTCAATTTTATTTCAATAATTCGCTTGCGCGTATGGCTGTTTAGCAGTGGGAGGAAACCGGATGACACAAACGGCCGGTCGCAATGCATATAATAATGTAATATATGAATGTATATAAACTGTTTTACATTTAATCGTTTCCGTTTTTACTCTAATTTCAAATCAGTTATGTTCGGCGCAATACGCCAGAAGTCTCAATCGCATGGCAATTTTTTGGCGTCTGATTATTCCAGTGTGCACCGTTAATATTTTTGCGCATGCTCTCCAGATAAGAAAATGGCGTCACCGTTTGACATGATTTGTGGAATGTCTAGCCTCGTTCTTCGAGTCTCTGAAATGCAATGGTAGAATGTTTTTTTTGTCTTAAATATTAGATATCAGAAACCCACCTTTTTCCGATAAGATTACAACATCAATGTAGATTTAAATTGACAAATAATACCTGTTTTCAATGACGAGAACATTGGATGATATTGACTTAGAGACTTGGCTACTTTAATGTGTAATTATAACGATGCTTTATGCAAGAGCTAAATCTGTCTATTGCAGGTCTTTCTTTACGGCTTAAATGTTATTTCAAATTATTAATTAGACATTTATTAACAAAACAAGCCTATAATAAACGACTATCGGGTGGCTCCGATTTTAAATAGATTTGATCGGTTCGGCCAATTAATTTAAAATAGAGAGGCGAAGTTAAGTCTCGAATATGCTAGTACCGCGGTTACGATAATAAACAATCAATGCACGGTTCGGCCAATTAATGATTTAATTTAAAAATGGAGAAGCGAGGTTAACTCTCGAATATACTAGTACGCCCGTCTACATTAGCCCAGTTCGGAACAGAACAGTAGGGCGTTAAACCCCATTTAATTTCATTTCATTTCATTTATAATAATAAACAAGCAATGCACACATCTTGTCAAAACTACAAACAACCAATATAGCCAGAACGACCAGCTCTTTATCTAACTTTTACACAGAGAGAGAGGGTAACGTCCACTCGACACAAACTATGTCATTTCGGGACTAACATATGGTTCAATTTTATTTCAATAATTCGCTTGCGCGTAGGGGTCTTTAGCAGTGGGAGGAAACTGGAGAAAACCCACGAGGCTGGAAGGCAACCCTACTCCTTGTCACGCACAACCGGGGAATCGAAACCACGCCAGTTGACTCAATGACAGACCTTATGATACAACCATCCAACTCCCCTGTTGTTTTATGTGTTGTCGTCCTGTAGACAGATTATTGATGTGTGTACCATTGAAGCAATTTAACAAGCAAGCCACAGGTAATATTAGACTTATATAAATCACAGGACGGACAGTTGACTTCCGTTTCATATTATTAAAACCAATCATTAGCCTTATTTAATCCCACAGCGGGAATATGTCGTCAGATAATGTCTGAATTACGTTGTACATTTTGACGGGAACATTAGGTCATATTTTAGTTCGGCTAGTCCCAATCAGTATCATATTACCGAACACAATTATTGACCTATTTAAATCAAATGAAATGGGGGTTTAAAGTCCTACTGTTCTGCACCGACTGGGGTAATGAAAGAGAGAGAGAGAGAGAGAGAGAGAGAGAGAGATTTAACGTCCACTCGATACAAACTTTGTCGTTTCGGGACTAACATATGGTTCAATTTTATTACAATAAATCGCTTGCGCTTAGGGATCTTTAGCAGTGGGATGACCCGGAGAAAACTCACGAGGTTGAACAGTCACGTGCAATCGGGGAATCGAAACCACGCCAGTTGACTCAGTGACAGATTTTAGGATACAGCGCGCACACGCTAACCATTCGGCCATCCAACGCCCCCTGTTGATAAGAGAAAAATATTAATTTTATTTCACTTACCGTCATATACACGTTGAAATAGGAGAAAAACATGACACCTAGAGGAACAACCAGACAGGCGAAAAATATTACAAATATATAGCTCATGTCTGAGGGGTTGTCACTCTGCCATACAACACTGCAAGATATCTCGGCTCCTTCCAACGCGTAGCGATTCCAACCCACGGCAGGTAACGCCGACCACAAGAATCCCAGAAACCAGCAGATACCAACACTTATTCCAGCAATACGATGTGTTATTTTAGAAGCTTGTAATGGCTTGGCTATAACAAAATATCTATCGAATGATATGGCTGCCAGTAGGTACATGGATGTTTGTCCGAGAAAATAAACCATGAAACCCTCGTATAAACAACCGATTTCTCCAAACATCCATCCGTGGGACAAACTTGAGAACGCCGAGAACGGAGCTGCTGCAGATGCCATGAGGAAATCACAAATATTTAACGCCAGTATAAACATATTGGTCGGGGATCTGAGATTCTTGTTCTTGGCAAAAACCAGAATGGAGCAACTGTTGAAAGTGAATCCCAAACAACAATAACACATCATTACTATCCCAATTATCGTATAAGCCAAGGATGACATGGGGGGAGGCTTCGGTCCAGCGGAGGACGTCTCTGGAACTAGAGATGTCATCTCCTCCGAGGATATGACCATGGTGGTGAGATCGCTGCTGGCCGCCATGTCCGACAAGCAAGAAATGTAAGAAGCTTCTGGACATGTGGACGTTTTCTGGTCGAGTTTTGTCCTTCACGTCTTCTTCTTTGATTTGCAGAGAGTTGAGATGAGTTGAAAATGAGAAAAATCCACAGATCTTAATTCATCAAATGAAGTTTCATCTCATCTCATAAAACAAAATAACAGATGTACACGAAAACTCCAGATTCTCCATCGATGAAATTAAATCTATTTTTGCTTGCTTCGCAGGTAGGATCCGTTACCATAGTTGGGATTAATTAAACCAGTAATGTCCAATATCTTGATTGGTCCCACGGCCATTAGATTTATTCTACAAATAAGCAAAACGATATATATATATATATAGATATATAACACGCCATTTGACGATATAAAAGATTTCCAATAAATTATAAGAGCATGTGTGTAATATACATCCAATTAGACATTAACAAATAACTAATCGTGTTAATTTTATTGGTATTACTTAATTAACAAATCATGGTAAGCTGGTGCCTGGGTGACAAAGGAAATACGGTTTTAATGTCGGGATCGACAGGGCTTTTGAAGACGGTTATGCGCCACGCATTGCGCAATGGGGCAATTTTTGCCCTGTCACAGCTTTTTGACCAACCGGATAACAAAATCTATATTTCGGTTTACCAGCTTACTTTTCGGTATCGATCGAACTAATAAAATGAATTGGGGTTTAATGTCCTACTGTTCGGCTCCTATAAGGTGCTAATGAATACGGACATACGCCATACAGTCGGCTATGAATTTTTGCAGGACGGGATTAGCCCGATACTTGAGATAGTATATCAATGGGGTTTAACGTCCTACTGTTCTGCTCCTATACTGTGCTAATGAAGACGGGCATACGCCATACAGTATGCTATGAGTATGACGGAAAGTTTGCCCGGACAGCGTCGCTACAGTACAGTCTACTCATATCGAATTCCAACTGGCAAGGCATCTTTTACGTGCACGTAAATATGTACACAAGATCTCGGTTTTTCGTCCTATCCAAACGACTATACGTTGTCCCTTGCGAGGCACTCTACCCTGTATCACTGACAAGGAGGAATCTTCACGGCCACACAGGGGGCAAATCAGCGACGGCCAGACTACCGAGCCAACGTCTTACGGAGTCACCGTGGTTCCCCGGACTAGTGAAGACGGGCATGCGCCATTCAGTGCTTAATGGGGGCAAATGTTGCATGGACACAGTACCGGATCTAGGGGGGGGGGCAAAGTGGGACAAATGTCCCGGGCCCCCCACATTTAGGGGCCCCACAATTCTGGGTCATACTAATATTTTATCCCGGACGGAGCCAACCAGTACCTGGGCTGAGGGGGCGAGGATTGGGCCCTGGGCAGTAAGGGATATTGGGGGGCCCCCGGGACTGGTAGGTACCAACAGATTTTCGGAGCCCAGGAAATCGCTGCCTAAATTGTCTCAGATGCACTGAAATTAATCCTAATTTTAAAAAAAAATTCCTGGAGGAAAACACCCCAGTCACTCAAGGGGGCGGAATACATACTATAGTACGATCCGCGGTCAGTACGAACAATTTGAACAAACAACAATGGGGGCCCCCGCACAGTTGGTATGTCCAGGGCCCCCCACAAGGTTAATCCGACAGCTGCGTTATCACACTGATCAGCAGTGAATATTCGCTAGACCGCAACAATCACTAATAAGGATGACATCGATGCGACTTAATGAGAAACAAATATTAACTTTTTTCCTCCGACAAGTTAAATTCTAAAACATTTTTTTATGTATCAGAAAAATAGACATTTGAAGTATTTTTAGGTAACAATTATTTCCTATTTTAGTGTAAACGGGTATTAAAATGAGTAAAAGGCGCCATTCTGCTGGAATCAGTAACGTCTTATGTAAAGAATGCACGCGCCACCATTGAGCCAATGATTGACGCCGCGTGATATGACGTCATGTGTTGAAGGCAGTCATCTTTTACAGAGATATTAGAAGATCTTTGTAATACTCTGTGAAACAGATTGCTGCGTTATTTCAATTTCGAACTGTTTACAGGGGCGGATCCAGGAATTTTTGCAGGGTGTGTGTGTGGGGGGGGGGGGGTGTACGGAGGGGGGGCGGTACTTGAGACAATGTAGCCATGAGGAGGGGGGGGTCTCCCGCCGGCCTTGGAAATTTTTGAGAAATACATGGTCTTTATGGTCATTTTGGCGTACATACATACATACCCCGTTTGACGTCAATGTTTATTATGAATTAATAGGATCACATTGTTATTCAATTTCATTGAAATGAAATGAAATGAAATGGGGTTTAACGTCCTACTGTTCTGCTCCTATACTGGGCTAATGAAGACGGGCATACGCCATACAGTGTGCTATGAGGGAAATTTTGCCCTGGCAGCGGCACTATCGTCTACTCTTATATCGAATTCCAACTGCCAAGGGATCTTTTACGTGCTTTCGAATGTATACACTGGACCTCGGTTTTTCGTCTCATCCGAACGACTAGACAGCTGTCCTTGTCAGGCTCCCAGTCCTGCATCACTGACAAGGGAGAACCACGCCGGAAAATCTCGACGAACTTTCTAGGCCAATGCAGGGATCGAACACCCGACCTCCAAGCTAGCAAGTCAGCGTCTTACCCAATTAGTCACCGTGGCCTCCATGTTTGAAACTGGTTGAGCATCAGAACAAGATGATTTTTTTCATTGGAAATAACCCCGCACATACCCAATGGAGTCGGACAAACTATAAACCAACTGCGGTTTATATATTAGACAAATTAATATTATTATTTACACATGGGAGTTGAATGATAACGTCTTACCCCAAACAAATAGCAAAAGAAACCATGAAGTTTCGGAGAGCGATATCTCGTATCACATATGCCCGAAACACATGTCGCGCGTAGAGAAGAGTGTCTCTAGACACCTTTTATTTAAATTACACTGATTTTAAATGTTTTTACCCATTAGTCAATTTAAAGAAATTTCGTTTTGCGAAAAATTCATGATATAATTAATGGTCGATGACCGAAAATTGACATACAATCCGGAATGGGTCCAGGCCAAAACATCATGGAATTTCAGACACTTATTTTGACGGCTAGAAGGCAAAAAGGTTTTATCTCCCAAATTGTTATTTAAATTTTCATTTTTCACTTTACCCGTCTGCACATAAGTTAAATATATTTAATAGCGCTTTTATCTGGTGTATCTTTTTATATTGTTTTCTTATGAATTAGGCTATATAACAATAATATGCGCTTTTTGTTGTATATAATAATAATAATAATAATAGTTTGTTTAGTTATACTTCTCGTTTAAAAAATGTATGTTTTATCCCCTATAGAATCCTTTTCGCGGAAATCTATGACGTGTCTATGCACATCCCTGTCATGGCAGCCAACAGTATAATAGGGCATATATAAATAGATAGTTACTAAGTTAGTAGGTACTATTACTTGGGGCCCAATATGGTGTCTTTTCTAGCTTCACAGTTGTCGCAACTGTATCTATATACGGCTTTGAACTACGTCATTGAGTGACGCTGCAAGCGACAAATAGACCCACAAAGATTATTGATCCTAGCGAGAGTGACGTCTGTTTTTGAGGTTGGGTCCAACAATAAGCCATTTCGATTTTTTATTTCATTTAGAGATAAAATTACTCATAAATGTTCAGGTGTAGTGGAAGGGTCTGTCGTGCCGCGGACCGTAGTGGTCCCACCACTGGTCTATACGGACCTGGAACCAAGTATGACGTCATCGCCGTCATTTCAAAACTGTGGCGTCATATTAGAAATCGAAGTCCATCCATTGATGCGCAATTGCCCAAGGAACAAACATGGCAAATTTTATGACGATCATAGTTGAACCGATCTGATTAAAACACAGATCCTATTTCGTTTCGTGTTTTTATAATTCAAAATTTATTTGTCTTCACTACACTAGGGTCTGGAAAGAGTTGTTATCATTGACGTGTTCTGGATGATGTGAGGGATTAGCCATAAGCTACTTTCGAAGAACTTTACCAAACTGAATAGCGCTTGATTTCATTCATACGGGACGAAAAACCACGTTCTACATGGGCTTGCATGTAATGAATTCTTGGCAATTGGAATTTGATATAGCACATTGTACAGTATGATGTATGCCCGTCTTCGTTAACCCAGTAGGACGTAAAACACCATTTCGTTTTAGGGGGTTGGGTGACGGAATGGTTAACGCTTGCGCGTTGCTCCATAAGGTCTTTTATTGAGTCAACTGGCATCGTTTCGATTCCCCGTAGGGTCGCCTTTCTGTCTTCGTTGAACATTTTAAATCTCCAAATGACGTCCGTAATTAACCAAAAAACTAAAATTAGTTATCGGGTCGTATTCCGCTTCAACTGGGAGAGAGAGAGAGAGAGAGAGGGAGAGAGAGAGGGTCATTTCGGGACTAACACATGGTTCAATTTTATTTCAATAATTCGCTTGCGCCTAGGGGTCTTTAGCAGTGGGAGGAAACCGGAGGATCTGGAGAAAACCCACGAGATTGGACAGGCGATCCTACCTTGTCACGTACAACCAGGAAATCGAAACCACGCCAGTTGACTCAATGACATACCTTATGATATATTACCCAACGAAATTACTAAAATTTGGATTTTATTTTAAGTTAAAATTTAGTGAAACAGGCCCCAGTTCTTAAGTTTATGATTTTAAGTTTTTGTGAATAATAGCCCAGGGGCCCGTTTCACGAAAATTTAACTAAGATAAAAAAAATCCAAATTTTAGTAATTTGATTGGATAATATTAGATTGATTTTAGTGCTTAGCCAATCAAAATTGAAGTATCTACTAAAATTTGGATTTTATCTTTAGTGAAGATTTCGTGAAACAGGGCCCTGGTATTTAGCTGAAATATTGGTATGGCGTCTTGTACAATTGATACACCCTTCGATGCTATGCGGATGTAAAAATAGTTTCAAACGCATATTTCTCAAAACATATCATGACAGTTTACATGGAAATAAGTAATTATGGGTTGAGTTTAGTTGTCAATTAGTTGGGAGTTATCTTCCTGCTGTGTCCAGTATCTAGGTGTTGTGTATTTCACAGTTAGCTGGACAGTTTGTATTACAGGGCGTGTCAATTATTAGTATGCTAATTGTTGATTCACACTCTTAATTAATTCTAAATGTTTGGTTTTGAAAAATCGATTACTTATGAATGAAAGGGAGAGAGAGAGAGAGAGAGAGAGAGAGAGAGAGGCATTAGTCATTTCGAGACATACATATAGTACATTAGTCCCGAAATATAAATTGTACTAGTTTGTCTCGAGTGGACGTTAAACCCCGCCCCCTCTCTCTCCCTCTCCCTCCCTCTCCCTCCCTCTCTCTCTCTCTCTTTCCCTCTCCTACCCTAATTTGTCTCGAGTGGACGTTAAACCCCGCCCCCTCTCTCTCCCTCTCCCTCCCTCTCCCTCCCTCTCTCTCTCTCTCTCTCTCTCTTTCCCTCTCCTACCCTAGTTTGTCCCTCCCTCTCTCTCTCTCTCTCTCTCTCTCTCTTTCCCTCTCCTACCCTAGTTTGTCTCGAGTGGACGTTAAACCCCGCCCCCTCTCCCTCCCTCTCCCTCCCTCTCTCTCTCTCTCTCTCTCTCTCTCTCTCTCTCTCTTTCGCTTTCCTACCCTTGTATTGATTGGCCTGTACATACACGTAGTCAATCCATATAATTAACCATGTTCACCCATTATAAATCCAACAAAAACTATCTAAAATAATCACTCATCGATCCGACAAACATTCCCGTGGCTAAGAGTACAAGAAACCATGCTGATGTCGTTGTTCGTAGGCACACACACACTAGTACTAGGTCATCTCGACAGAGTCATTTCGAGAGAGAGAGAAACATACACACACACTAGTACTAGGTCATTTCGAGAGAGAGAGACACACACACACACACTAGTACAAGGTCATTTCGAGAGAGACATACACACACACACCATTACTAGGTCATTTCGAGAGAGACATACACACACACACCAGTACTAGGTCATTTCGAGGGAGAGACACACACACACACACCATTACTAGGTCATTTCGAGAGAGACGCACACACACACCATTACTAGGTTATTTGGAGACACACACCAGTACTAGGTCATTTCGAGGGAGACACACACACACACACACCATTACTAGGTCATTTCGAGAGAGACGCACACACACACCATTACTAGGTCATCTCGAGAGAGACACACACACACAAACACACACACCATTACTAGGTCATCTCGAGAGAGACACACACATCAGTACTAGGTTATTTCGGGACTAATACATGGTGGAATTTTATTTCAATAATTCGCTTACGCGTATGGGCTTTAGCAGTGGGTGACCCTATTCCTTGTCACGTACAAGAGGATAACCGAAACTCACGTCACTCAACTGAATGCCAGACCCTGTGATCTAGAACCATTCAGATCTGTCATTGATTCAACTGACGTTGTTTCGATTCTCCGGTTGTACGTGACAATGAGTAGGGTCGCCTGCCCAACCTCGTGGGTTTTCTCCTAGCACTCTCTCTCTCTCTCTCTCTCTCTCTCTCTCTCTCTCTCTCTCTCTCTCATCATTTCATTCCTATATAAAAGTCAAATATTTTGCCCATTATTCTAATCTATGTTAATTTTTAATTATATATGTTGATTGTGTCTTGTATCTAGGATAAATCGTGTGTGGTTCTTCATTAACCGAGTTGGTACAATCCCATTTCAAGAATTAAAGAAGGCAATGAATCCAATTATTGTCTATCATTTACTAGATAACAGCAAGAAATAATCACCTATTCCATCATTATAACGGCTTACCCACCTTGGTTCATTTAATTGATTTGATATACATATATATATCTTGTTTAAAATGACTGTGTGGGGTGCTCGAATGGTTAGCGCGTGCGCGCTGTATCATTAGGTCTGTCATTGAGTCAACTGGGCTGGTTTCGATTCCCCGGTTTTACGTGACAACCTCATGGGTTTTCTCCGGGTCCTCCAGTTTCCTCCCACTGCTAAAGATCCCTACGCGCAAGTGAATTATTGACATAAAATTGAAACCTATGTCAGTCCCGAGATGACTTAGTTTGTGTAGAGTGGACGTTAAACTCCACTTCTCTATATATATATAAATTGTGTGTAGCGGGGGGGGGGGGGGGTCTAGTGGTTTAATGCGTGCGCGTGAAATCACAAGGTCTGTCACTAAATCTGGTGCCGTGGTTTCGATTTCCCGCTTGTAGGGTCGCCTGTCCAACCTCGTGGGTTTTCGCCGAGTCCGGTGGCCCTAAACGGTGGTCAAGTGTACCCACTGGTGTGCACGTAAAAGAACCCTATAAGATTAGACCGTACCGCCGCTGTTCAGACTAAATGTATGGCACACTTTATGACGTTATCTTGTCTTTATTAACCCAGTCCGTATCGAAGCCAGGGGCGTACATAACGATTTTGTTTGGGGGGGGGGGGGGGTGTTTTGCCAAAATGCGACCGACTGATGCCCATACCCCTAGTACGAGTGACGCAGTCAGGAACCGAGTAGCTCAGGTGCGAGTTTTGTAGGGGCCATATGCAGTAGCGGATCTAGATGGGTGGGGGGGTCCAAATCTAGGGCGCCACCCCAGCCACAATGCCACCCCACAATGAATGTCAACAAAATACTGGTTATAACATTAAGCGTCCCGGTAGAACATAGATGGTAGTACGAGTGACGCAGTCAGAAACCGAGCAGCTCAGGTGCGAGTTTTGTAGGGGCCATATGCAGTAGCGGATCTAGATGGGTGGGGTGGGGTCCAAATCTAGGGCGCCAGCCCAGCCACAATCCCACCCCACAATGAATGTCAACAAAATACTGGTTATAACATTAAGCGTCCCGGTAGAACATAGATGGTATTGTATAATTATAATTAGACAAAATCTCAAGATCTGCCCCCTGTCAATTCCGCCTGTTTTGCAGGAGTTGACAGAACTTTTGTATAGTCTGACGCCCCACGCCCCACACACCAGTGCCAGTGGTACTACTAACATTACTAGGCAGTTCAGTATAACCGTGAATATGATAGTGCTGAGACAGTATAAGACAACAGAGGAATGGAAGAATGATGTTATAATGGAATCGAGCGCCGCGGGCGCGAAAAAATTTGAGATGTGTAACCGAGCTTTAAATTTTTGGGACTGGGCCTGACAATTATAGTCAATGTCACGGCAAATGGATCCAAATTCTCGTTAACGAGAGGATAAGAAATGGGACAGAATCTTGAGGCCTATCTGTCAATGTCGCCTGTTTTGTGAGAGTAGAACTAACAATTCTACAGTCTTTTGACCCACGAGTGACTCACTAGTGGTACTACTAACTGGACGATTCACTGTAACTGTGAATATGATAGTGATGAGATAGTATAAGACAGAGAAGGAGTTGAAGAATGATGGCATAATGGAATTGAGCGCCGATATGTTACTGAGCTTTTAATTTTTGAGAACTGGGCCTGAGGGCACTTTACCTCAATGGGGCGCTTACATGGTCTCTGAAATGCCCTGGACTGATGGTCAGAAAAAACCCCATTAATTCATTTAGTCTGAGACCGACTGCGGTGAGCACTTTTTTTTTGAGACCGACTATTTTTTCAAACATGATAAGTCGACAAGGTTATTTTATACTAAAGTTTTGCGTGAGTAGATTGGCGTGTGCAGTGAGCACTTATTTTGATACCGACTGCTCATATCTTACGACGGACTGCACTGATTTTGCGACCGACTAGTATTTGGGATCTATTCTGGCATTATTTGTTTACCTCATTAATTCATTAATTTTGAGACCGATTGCAGTGACTGCACTTATTTTGAGACCAACTATTTTTCTCCCTGGGGTAAATTTTGTTCTTAGACCTACATACTCACAGCAGAATAAGAGTGAAACACATTAAGTTTTCAAGGTTATTTTATACTAAAGTTTTGCGTGAGCAGCGTGACGTGTGCAGTGAGCACTTATTTTGATACCGACTGCTCTTATTTTGCGACCGACTGCACTGATTTTGCGACCGACTATTTTTTTCCTGAGGGGGGGGGGGGGGGGTACCACCACCCCCACCCCCCCACCCCACATTTACGCCCCTGATCGAAGCGTACGACGTTAAACCCCCGTTTCATTTAATTTCACGGTCCGCTTGAACTTACTATTGTTGGGAAAGTCTGAAGTGAAAGTGACATAATTACTAGAATGTTATTATGTTTGACCTGGATTAACCAATCTCATTCAGAATGCGGACCTTGTAGAGTCGGCTGAGCTAACAATCTGCCTGGCTAGTCGTTTAGGCCGATGACAAAAATACTAATCACCAAATTAACTCCCTTGGTGCGTGTTCTAGTAGTCTGAAGTAGATTAGAGAGGGGGAATCGAAACGCAAATTAAAGAAGTTAAATCGCTAATATTTGGGACCTAGAAATTGACATAAATGTGTCGTAGCGCATATAATAAAGTAATGTGAATGTATATAAACTGATTTACATTCAATCGTTTCCGTTTTTACTGTAATTTCTAATCAGTTATGTTCTGCGAAATACGTCAGATGTTTCAATCGAATGGCAATGTATGACGTCTGGTTATTCCAGTCTACACCGATAGTATTTATTGCGCATGCTCTCTAGATAAGAATAAAGGTCACCGTATGACATATGTCTAGCCTCGTTCTTCGAGTCCCTTGTTACAAATGGCGCCGAAACGCATTATGATACGTATATTAATGGTAAACTGTTTATTTTGTGTTAAATATTGGATATCAGAAGCCTATCATTTCCCGGTAAGATCACAACATCAATGTTGATTTAAAATGACAAATAATTTTTATTTTCAATGTCGAAGACTTTGGATGATATTATTAAGTCAGACTTAGCTACTTTAAAGCAACCAATACACGTTCAATGTTTTCGTTAATAAATTAATGAAGAAATTGAACGTGCATGGAAGACGGTGAATTAATTCAAACAATTTAATTGAACCATTTAACTGACGGATCAAAGTTCCTTTGATATTTATTGACGACTCGCCAACTAAATAGACCTTGTATGCTATTCCTTTCATCTGGATGTTTTCGATCAGAATGAAAATTGACGCTAATAAATTGACGAAAAAATTGAACATGTGTGGGCCGCTTAACTCAATAACGTGACACCACTGCCCTGCACCAACTGGACTGATGAACACGGGCATGCGCTATGCAATGTGCTACGGGAAAAATATTCCAGGACAGCAGTGATACGGCCTACCATTTTTTCGACTTCTAAGGCCTCTTTTACGTGCACACCAACGTGTAGACCGGAGCTCGGTTCGACTATAGACTTAAAAATGTACGAACTTAGTCTAGTAAAAGCAAAAGACTGCCACATATGCACTGTCAAGGCTTCTTTTACGTGCACACCACGGTGTAGACCGGACCTCGGTTCGGCTATAGACTTAAAAATGTACGAACTTAGTCTAGTGAAAGCAAAAGACTGCCACATATGCACTGTCAAGGCTTCTTTTACGTGCACACCAGGGTGTAGACCGGACCTCGGTTCGGCTATAGACTTAAAAGTGTGTGAACTTGGTCTAGTAAAAGCAAAAGACTACCGCACTATATTATACATGCACTGTCAAGGGTTCTTTTACGTGTACTTCATGTGTGTACCGGACTCACACCACTGTTGTATTTTTTCTTTTATACAGAAAGAGAATAATCCAGAGATGATATGTATGATTAGGTAGCAAGAACTAATTATAGGATATTATTGATTAACAATTACAGCGATACTGTCGTCTTTATTAAGGTATTTAAGGCCAGCTTGCACCGAAACAGGACGCATTTATAGATTACATCTTTAGTCGTTAACACTGTGGTTATGGGATTATATACTCTTCAAAAAAAGTAGGGGATATTCAGAAACAATACAAAACTGCGGAAATGCACTGCTGTTTTTATTAGAGGTAACCAGTGTATGTTAATAACAGGTCAATTGCCTACACATGAACACAAACAGTTCATTTGGGCGGCTTATCTGACGGCACCATTTCACTCGCAAAGAGATACACTGTCAAAAGTGAAAATGGACGTGTTTGATTTTTGTCTTAATGTTAAGTAATTGCTCCACCAATACTCAGACATTCAGCAATTCGTCGTGGCATGCTCCTAATCAACCGTCCAATCACGATTTGGAGCAATCTGACTCATTCCTCTTGCAGTGCCACGGCCAATTCTTGCAGTGTTGTCGGTTGACGTTGACGTCGACGAACATGAACACGTCTCCCGATCAAATTAAACGTAACACACTAAAGCAAAGATACGCTAAACAGTAAATCTTATGCAAGAACCGATAGGAAAGCAAACATGGATAGATAAACCAGCACGCGGCAGTTTTCATCAACCCTTCCTTGAAGTGTCAAATTTGACAATGAACCCCTCCCACTTGTATGGCGCTATTGCGTGTCGCATGTGCAGCTCAGTGGTTCTGTTGGGGCGATAAGTTCTTCATCTGTGAACATACTCTCAAAGCATGTCAAGTGTCCATGACTATTTATCATATCACAACCTGCATAGGTATTTGCATTTCAATATCCCCTACTTTTTTGAAGAGTATATTTACCCTTTAATAACTGTAATCTTTAGTCGTTAACACTGTTGTTATGGGATTATCTTTAGCCGTTACGAATAAAACGTTAGTTGAATTAACATACTATAATAGGAACGACGGCTAAATCTATTTGTTAAGGCCAGCTCAATTTTCGTCAAGGTCGCTGAGATGTTACAAATAAAACTGTAGTTTAAACATATATTATGACGTCACATTAATAATGACGTTATTGTAGTTTAAACATACAATATGCAAGAGCTAAATTTGCCTATTGCAGGTCTTTCTTTAGGCCTGACATCTTACTAAATTATTAATTTGACATTAATTAACTTATCCAGACCATAATCAACTCTCGGTGTCATCGCTACCCTGCGATATTTACTTGATTAGGATCCAGTTTGCTGCTCTACTTTCATTCATGATATAATCATTAAATGGATAATCGAGACTATGTTTTTTATCGTACCGACTTTAGTAATGGTGATCGAGGCTAGGCCGAAAATTTAATCGCTAAAATCCCGGTTCAGAGTAGATAAAATTGATTGAAATTTACAGTAAATTCCCTTTACATTATCTAGTTTTTAATTATTATAGTGAGAACTACCAGCTCTTTATCTAATCTCCCATGATGTATCTTTAATTGACATACTATAATAGGGCCGCCTGTAGCAGACTAACCGGGTGTGATATAATGAGAGTCGAGCCCACGTAGAAGAATAATGACAAACGATTACAAATGATATTGAACTAGTTTCCATTTTAACACAAAAAAATCTTTATGTTCTGTACATATCGACCAACAGCTGATCAAATTGTGACGTATTGTCCCTTGGCGCCAAACTGTCGTCTGCTAACAGTCTTCTATAGTATTCCTGTACTTTGCCTATATTTAATGGACGCCTTAAATACGTCTTCTTTGGATTCAGCGGACATGAAGTTTTGGAAAAATTTGGAATTTATATTTATACTTTCTGAATATCTTCACAAGCAATAAATTCTCCGCAACAGGTCAGGGTCAGATCGAAAAAACAATGCTAAGCGGGTTGGTCGTTGAATGGTTAACGTGTGCGCGTTTGATCACATGGTCGGTTATTGAGTCAAGCGGGTGGTTTCGAATCCCCGCTTGTACATGGCAAGTAGAAGGGTCCAACCTCGTGGGTTTTCTCCCGGTCCTCCGGTTTCCTCCCACCGCCAAGGACCCATTCGCGCTAAAGCACTATTGAAATAAAATTGAACTGCATGTTAGTCCCGAAGTGACCTAGTTAAACCCCCTCTCTATCATTATTAGGTGCATACGTGTTAGTGCTAAATCATAAGGCCAGCTGCTCGATTTATTAGGTGCATATGTGGTTAGTGCTAAATGATAAGGTCAGCTCAATTTTTTGTCATAGGTCACGAGATGTAAATAGGGCTAGTGCTAATCCCAACCCTAAGCCTAACCCTGGACCTGGCCCAAATGTTTACCCTAACACTAACCTACGATCTCGCCAACAATCACGTGCCCTAACTATATTTACATCTCAGCGACCTGGAAAAAAATTGAGCTGGCCTTAACAAATAGATTTAGCGCTCTATTATTATTAGCCTCCTTAATAACTCGAGCACGATGTGTCGCATCGACAATATTGTCTTTAAAAAGTCAATATGCAGTTTCGACGCAATTTTCTTAATTAGTCTGCTCCATAGGCATACTAGCAAGGGAACCGGGGGGGGGGGGCAGCTGCCCCCGCTAACTTTCGGGCAATCTGACTTTTCGGCCAGACGGGTAAAGTGAAAAAAAATTTGTTATTTCATCCACTTGCCAAAACCAAGTGCCCGAAATCTAATAAAACACTAATTTTACTTTTCTTTTAATGGACACTTTGTGCGACATTTTTCGGGCATCGATTATTATTTATGAATGCCGCTGCAACAGTCTGACTGTTTGGTTGGAATTCAGGTCGGCATAGAGTGGGATTTCGGTTACAAAACCATTGGACAACTTTGGAGTTGCTTGACTTATGGTCTAGAATAGCAGAAAAACACATTTGCGGCGGTTAAATTTTCAAAATTTTCTCCGGGAGGGCTAGGCCCGCATACCCTGCGACAATTGATTGGTTGTTTGGGATTCAGGTCGCATTGGTAATTCTTTAACTGGTTAGGACGTATCTTTAAATGTATCTGACAATCCCCATTAATGACTGCTTCACATTGTGATTGAATATACTGCATCTTAAATAGTATGAATAACACACAAGATGACCGGAACAAAAATACGATTTCTACAGTTTTATATCAAACTGGATACATGGGTTACAAGCATATATTATAATCTAGATGTTGTCCCTTGAACCTCAACGGTCTCTCCTAACAAATTTCTACATGATGTTTCCTCTATTAAATCTTCATGATGTCCACCCTAAAGTGCACATTCTATTAATTATATACTCTCAAATTCACAGCCATTAATTATTCTATTGGCCAATTATGATGTAATTAATCATGTGATTGGTCACCCATGCCAAATATGGAATGGTAACTTTCCTATTACGTGTTTTTAGACATAGAATCTATCCTTGAACTAAGACCCCTTTTCCTGTTATTCTCAGAATATTTCATAAACAATTTAATTTGCGTTTTAAATAAACTCATACAATAGCTAATATACTGACAATGGAGAATAATTAATGAAGGTCATAATATTATTATACATATGTGTTCTTTAGCACAAATCCCGCCACCCATATTACTATACTGTAAACGATTGATTTGTTGATTGGAATTCGAGTCAGCCACCTTAATTAGGCTATATTAGACCCCTTTGAAGTTGCTTTGTTCACGTGTTGTCCTGGAATAGCAGGAAAACGAGTTTGCGGCCGTCAAATATTCCAGAATTTTCTTGGGGGTTCCGTACACGGTAAACTCCGCTCCTTCGCCTCTCGCAGAAGACCGGCGCCGCTGTCTGTAAACCCGAAATGTTTTCGGCCATTTCGAGTTCTGCCCCCACCCCCACCCCACCACCACCCTAACTGTCATCGAACCCGTACGGGTTCTCCCCCCCCACCCACCACCACCCTAACTGTCATCGAACCCGTACGGGTTCTTCCCCCCCCCACCCACCACCACCCTAACTGTCATCGAACCCGTACGGGTTCTCCCCCCCCCCCCACCACCCTAACTGTCATCGAACCCGTACGCCTATGCTTTCTTCGATCCTTAAGATTTAAATGTGTGTTTTTCTGAAGTACTGTTCTAGTTCATTCAATTTATTGTCTAGTAACCTAATTTCTACATCTTTCTGTGTGATAATTGAATCGAGTTTCAATACTCCTTCTTCAAATTTATCAAGATCAAATTTCACTTCCTCGATGATAGTTATCCGCTCATTGATTGAGCGTAGTTTTACTTGTATTGCCTTCCTTAAAGGGACCATCTCGATTTTATCGGAGTTTTAGAAATAAAAGTCCGTGTACGTTGTAACACTATCTTAGTGATAATTGTAGGTTAGTTTCGTATATATTGAGTTTATTTACATCAGGTATATAAAACGCAGCTACATAACCACAACAACAATACAGGAACTTGTATACAGGAACATGTATTAAACAGAAACTAGACTACGACAGGAGCACATCAGGACAGTACATAACTATATTAAATCCACCATTCCGCCCCTCTCCCAAGGCCGTGCTCGGGCGAGCCCCCGCACTCGTCCAAGCCTCTCCTCTCCTTTTTTTTAAGCCATTTTATTTCCCAGAAATAAACAGAAACCGCGCTTAGGTTGGGGCCTAGGCTTGCTGCTTTATAACAGTTTTATAAATAGTATACATGGTTATCGTAATTTTATAGTACATGTAATAGTTCATTGGTGCAATGGTCGTCTGTCTAACTGTCAGCAAACAAACTCCTAGTTATATAGGGTCCGACAATAGATAAGACTCGTGATCATATATGGGATTGTCTTCTTATCACGTCATGATAACTGACCAGTCATGTCGAGTGTTGTACACAGATCATATGTAGTTTGTAAATGACATATTGAATTAGTTACATGTTTAATTAGATCAAAGACAGTTCGTGCCTTAAGAGAAGTATACACAGAGTTGAAAATTCGATATCGTCTATTATCAAAATCAGCTGGGGTCAATAAGTTCACAAAATCTAAATAATAGTTCGTATTTTATAAAATAGAAAAATTTGTCACAATGTATGAAATTAAATCGCCAAAATATAAAGGAATGGTGTATTTACCTTGTCTCAAAATTCCAGCTCAAAATATTGAGTGGTTTGGACGTGAACGTCGAAATCGCTTAACCGGACACAAAAGATATAATGGAGATTGTCCCTTTAAATCAACCTCTAACTGTGCTACTCCAACAGATACGGCTTTATTTACAATTTCAATAAGAGTCGTTATATATCTATAAAAAGGTCTTCTTTACCTTGGTTAGTATTCTCCGACGCGTCTACATGGGGTTTCTTTAAAACTAGTGAATATGCTATCTTCTTGACAAACTGTGTCGTGAGCTCTTACCATTTCGGGAGCCACGGTGGCTAAGTGGTTAAGACCCTGGCTCGCTAGCCTGGAGGTCGCGTGTTCCATTCCTACATTGGCCGAGAAAGTTCATCGAGATTTTCCGGCATGGTTTCCCTTTGTCAGTCGTGCAGGACGTAGGGACTGACAAGGACAGTGGTCTAGTCATTCAGACAGGAAGAAAAAACGAGGACCCGTGTATACATAGGCGTGCACATAAAAGACCCCTTGGCTGTTGAAATTCGACATAACAGTAGGCCAAAGTGCCGCAAATTTCCTTCATAGCTCAATGTATAGCGTATGCCTATCTTCATTAGCCCAGTCGGAGGAAAACAGTAAGACGTTAAACCCCATTTCATTTCATTTCAATTCTTTCGATTTGATATAATAAGACGTTAATTACGTTCGATCATGAACATTCTATTATAGTTTCATCCTATTTGTGTAAATATCGAATGGAATTGAACTGGACCAATCTAATATCAGTAGTTTTATTATATGTTGACCAGAAGGTTATCGTAAATGAAATGAAATGAAATGGGGTTTAAGGCCCTACTGTTCTGCTCCGAACTGGGCTAATGAAGACGGGCATAAACCATACAGTGTGCTATGAGGGAAATTTTGCCCGGACAGCGACACTACGGCCTACTCTTATATCGAATTCCAACTGTCAAAGGATCTTTTACGTGCACGCCAATGTGTACACGGACACCTCGGTGTTTCGTCTCATCCGAACGACTAGACAGCTGTCTTTGTCAGGCCCTCCGTCCTGTATCACTGACTAGGGTAAACGTAAAATAACCGGACTTGTTTGCCTGGGGTTAATTTCAGTGAATCGAGGTACAAGATCCAATGTCAGGACAAAACCCAATATTTATATCGTGAAATGAAATGGGGTTTAACGTCCTACTTTTCTGCTACGACATGTGGTAATTAAGACAGGCAGTGTGCTATAAGGGAGATTTTAGTCGGACATCAGCGCTGTGACTTACTCTTACTCTTATTCCAACCTTCAAAAAAGGTTCTCTTACGTGCACGCCAATGTGTGCACGGGACCTCGGTTTTTCGTAGCACCCGGACGACAATACGCTGTTCCTTACCAGGCTATCCGTCATACACCACTAACAAGGGGGAACCTCCAGAATATGATTATGAAATGATCAAGATCAGAATCGGGAAACGAAAGTTCTTAAAAAACTACACGGGGTCGGGCTGGGGCAAAAACTCTACACCAGCGGTTCTCAACCTTTTTTAGGCAACGGCACACCTTAGAGCACATGAAAAAATAGCGGCACACCTGGCTAAATATATGTGAAAAATATCTGAATTTTGCAAAATAAAAACATGGCAAGTCATAGACGGCATACAACCGTAGACACAGGCTAGTCATAGAAACATAGAACGACTCAAACTAAATAAAATAAAACACAGCTATGAACTTACTAGTAGACATCAGTGAATACTCAATTGGAATCGTGTGGGTTTTCGGATTTTCTTAGTGTGCCGTCGAAAATTTCGCGGCACACTTAGGAAGATCTCGCAGCAGACCTGTGTGCCGCGGCACACTTGTTGAGACTCACTGCGCGTCACTGTGTCCTGTTCGATTTTATCTGATGACGTGTTTAGTGTGATGACGTGTTTAGTAGAGAAAGTCTGTGTTAAAGATGCATTATGGGAGATTAGAAAAACAGTTGCCCTTTCTCGCTAATAGTTAAAAAATAGATAACGTGAATAGATGTTGAAAATTTCAGTCAAATTTCTCTACCCTGAACCGAGATATTAGCTTTTGAATTTTAAGCCTAGCCTCGATCATCATTACTAAAGTCGGTACGGTCAAAAACATAGTCTCGATTGTCCTTTTTTGGATTTAATCATCAATGAGTGTTGAGCAGCAACTCTAGTGAAAATCGTCTGGATAAGTTAATTAATGTCTAATTAATAGTTTATATAACATTTCGGGCCTAAAGTAAGACCTGCGATAGGCAGATTTAGCTCTTGCATAATGTATGTTTAATTAATTACTTAGAGTGGGAAGTTTACACCAGTGACACTAATTAATTAGAATAGATTATAGTCCTACACCCACAGTCCAGTAACCTCCCAATCCCTTACCAAAACAATCTGGGGCCTGTTTCACGAAATTTTAACTAAAGATAAAATCCAAATTTTAGTAGATACTTCAATTGTGATTGGCTGAGCACTAAAATCAATCTAATATTATCCAATAAAATAACTAAAATTAGAATTTTATCTTAGTTAAAATTTGGTGAAATAGGCCCCAGATGTGGGGATAGTGAAGTTAAACTTAACGGGTATCCTAAATATTATTCACTTATCTTTCATTCACAATTTACTCATGAATGAATCAATTGTATGATTAGAAACTCACTACCACTATATAAGGATATTTATCACCCAATAACACTTAGTTGGCAGTGGACGTAAAACTCTAGGTAGTTTATGGTAGTTTACTTACAAATTTAATTGTTATAGGGAAATAAAAAAAACCCCAACAAATAGCTGCATTTAACAATTATAAACAGCTAATGTATTATATTGTTGTCCATTGCATATTGCCAATTTTACATATTATTATAATTTTGTATACGTGTATAATATGTTAATAATATTTGTAAATAAACTTATTTAAAAAAAAAAAAAATCTAGAAACTAACGAACGAACGAAGCAATAACACAGTCTACAGTAGATATCGCTTGTGTGATAAATTTCATAATCTTCTTAGCAGATATCTAGGAGATATCTCCTTTACATGAATTTGATTGGTCAATTAAAAAGGAACTACGGTTGTACGTGGCAAGGAGTAGGGTCGCCTGTCCAACCTCGTGGGTTTTCTCCGGGTCCTCCGGTTTCCTCCCACTGCTAAAGACCCCTACGCGCAAGCGAATTATTGAAATAAAACTAAACCATGTGTTAGTCCAGAAATGACCTAGTTTGTGTCAAGTTGACGTTAAACTCGCTCTCTCTGTAACAAGTTTGTGACACTTCAACAAAATGATTTATACAATATTTAGTGAAAATGATTACATGTAAAAGATACATATAATATGGCGGTACTGTCTTCTTTTGGGAGCAAGTGTACACCCAGATTTCAGTTGTCTGATGGTTAGTTCAATATACCTATCTGTTCAATACCTATCTGTTCGGACTGAATCAAAGAGAGAGGGAGAGAAAAATGGGGTTTAACGGGGGGTCCCTACTCCTTGTCACGTACAACCGGGGAATCGAAACCCCGCCAGTTGACTCAATGACAGATCGTATGATACAGCACAGCACGCACGTGCTAACCATTCAGCCCCCCCCCCCCCGGGACTTAATCAAGTTTAGGAACTTGTATATATTTGGATGGCCGGGACCAAGCTTCTTCATTTTAAAGTATCAAATGTTTAAACTTTTCAAATGTGTAGGTGTTCTTGGTCCCACAGTTGCGAAATGGTTCCAGATTTCTCTGTCACCATTTTCGATTCAGAGGATATACATATGTCAACTGATAAGCTGTGATTAAATATCAGTGGTTTATTTTTTTATATTTCAAATTAATTATTACATCAACACAGTTCGCAATTTAATTTTAAATTTATAAGTAAACTGATTTCACCAATTTGCCCTTCTACTGATAGTGGGAAGTGTTCACCAGTGACAGTGAGAGAGAGAGAGAGAGAGAGAGAGAAATGGGGTTTAACGTCCACTCGACACAAACTAGGTCATTTCGGGAGTATCATATGGTTTAATTTTATTTACATAATTCGCTTGCGCGTAGGGGTCTTTAGCAGTGGGAGGAAACCGGAGGACCCGAAGAAAACCCACGAGGTTGGACAGGCGACCCTACTCCTTGCCACGTACAACCGGGGATTCGAAACCACGCCAGTCGACTCAATGACAGACTTTATGATACAGCGCGCGCACGCTAACCATTCAGCCATCCAACCCCCCACCAGTGACAGTAATTAAAGATACATTAGTTAAGAGTTTAATAAATAGTTGGTCCATTCTTGCTATAATAATTCAAAAATATAATAATTCAAATTACTTCATAGTCTGCTAAGTTATCATTGTTTGTAGTTTTGACAAGATGTGTGAACAGTGGTAACCAGGGCACTGGTATAATCGGGACATAGCCTCGCTTTCCCATTTTTAAATTAAATTTTTAAATGGCGAACCTTTTTAATCTAGTTGAAATATCGAGTATTCGATGCCACCAAGAGTCGATTATAGTCTTGTTTTGTTAATAAATATCTTATTAATAGTTTATATAACATTTCGGGCCTAAAGAATGACGTGCGATAGGCAGATTTAGCTCTTGCATAATGTATGTTTAATTAATTAATTTGAGTGGGAAGTTTACACCAGTGATACTAATTAATAAGAGTGGGAAGTTCACACCAGTGATACTAATTAATTAGAAAAGACTATAGTCCTACACCCACAGTACAGCAGGGGGTTGGATGGTTGAATGGTTAGCGTGCGCGCGCTGTATCATAAAGTCTGTCATTGAGTCGACTGGCGTGGTTTCCAATCCCTGGTTGTACGTGACAAGGAGTAGGGTCGCCTGTCCAACCTTGTGGGTTTTCTCCGGGTCCTCCGGTTTCCTCCCACTGCTAAAGACCCCTACACGCAAGCGAATTATTCAAATAAAATTGAACCATGTATTAGTCTCGAAATGACCCAGTGTGTGTCGAGTGGACGTTAAACCCCATTTCTCTCTCGCTCACTTCGGAGTCTCCGGTTTCCCTCCACTGCTAAAGACCCCTACGCGCAAGTGATTCATTGAAATAAAATTGAACATGTTAGTCCCGAAATGACATAGTTTGTGCTATATATCTCTCTCTCTCTCTATCTATCTATCTCTCTGTGTCAGTAGTGATAATATAAGATGAACTTACGTGATGTGAGATAGAATCCGTGTGTTAATATCAACTGATACAATACGATGAGGTACTATGAATGAGTATTATACAGGAGACAGTGGTTGGTTAATACTGTAAGAGGGGACGCTATCAATAAATGATGTTGAGAGTATCACGCCACTACTCTACCCTACAAAGATCAATACATTCCGATATTCATGTTTTTATCAGCAATTATCAGTGATTATTTCATGGTGTCGTATAATAACTATACCTATATTATATCTATAGTGGTTACACATTAAAGTGGCGTGCAGTCGGGGAGAGGTTGGGGGTGTCATTTCGAGGGCAGTCATAAGTTATCATGTCATATTGTGGTGTGTGGGTGTGGGTGTGTGTGTGTGTGAGAGAGAGGGGGGGGGGCGTTAACGTCCACTCGACACAAACTAGGTCATTTTGGGACTAACATATGGTTTAATTTTATTTCAATAATTAGCATGCGCGTAGGGGTCTTTAGCAGTGGGAAACCAGAGAACCCGAAGAGAGCGAGAGAGAAATGGGCTTTAACGTCCACTCGACACAAACTAGGTCATTTCGGGACTAACATATGGTTTAATTTTATTTCAATAATTCACTCACGCGTAGGGGTCTTTAGCAGTAGGAGGTTAACGGAGGAACCCGGAAAAAAAAACCCATGAGGTTGTACAGGCGACCCTACTCCTTGTCACATACAACCAGGGAATCGAAACCCCGCCAGTTGACTCAATGACAGACCTTATGTTACAGCGCGCACGTGCTAACCATTCAGCCATGCACCCCCTTCCCCCCCTGGACTGTGGGTGTAGGACTATAGTCTGTTCTAATTAATTAGTGTCACTGGTGAACACTTCCCACTATCAGTAGAAGGGCAAATTGGTGAAATCAGTTTACTTATAAATTTAAAATTGCGAACTGTGTTGATGTAATAATTAATTTGAAATATAAAAAAAATAAACTACTGATATTTAATCACAGCTTATCGGTTGACATATACAGCTCCTCTGAATCACAAATGGCGGCACAGAAATCTGGAACCATTTCGCCACTGTGGGGCCAAGAACAACTAATCATTTAGCAGGTTGGCATTGTAAACTGAAGAACGTGGTCCGCAAGCGAATTATTGAAATAAAATTGAACCATATGTCAGTTCCGAAATGACCTAGTTTGTGTTGAGTGGACGTTAAACCCCATCTCTCTCTCTTCAATTTATATCAGAAGAGGAATGAAATCGAGTTTACCGTCCTACGTGTATACTGTATCAGGACTAATGACGACGGACATACGCCACACAATGTGCTGTGGGTTGAACTTTGACATTCTACTATCGCAACGCTAAAAAATGTAAGGGAGTATTTGCAATTTGCAAGACCGATTTGTAAAACTTGAAGAAATGGAAAACGAAGTTTGGAGTCGGTTGCCCTAAACATGGGTAGTTTTATTTAAGACGCTGGCTCGCTAGCCTGGAGGTCGGGTGTTCGATCACTGCATTGGCCGAGAAAGTTCATCCAGATTTTCCGGCGTGGTTTCCCCTGTCAGTAATGCAGGACGGAGGGTCTGACAAGGACAGCTGTCTAGTCGTTCGGATGGGACGAAAAACCGAGGTCCCCTATACATATTGGCGTGCACGTAAAAAATCCCTTGGCAGCTGGTATTCGATATAAGAGTAGGGCGTAGCGCTGCTGCCCGGGCAAAATTTCCCTCATAGCACACTGTATGGCGTATGCCCGTCTTCATTAGCCCAGTTTAGGAGCAGAACAGTAGGACGTTAAACCCCATTTCATTTATTTATTTTCATGTTTGGTGGGTGGGAGAAACTTGAATAAATCTTGGTGCCCCCGTTCCCGATACATGTACTACTATACCACAATCTGATCCAAACACTGATCCTATTTCCTTTCGTTTTTTATCGTTCAAAATTTCGTTTTACTACACTAAGATGCACTATAACCAACTTTCTGGATGATGTGAGGGATTAGCCAATGAAACGGTCTGTTACGGCGGGTTTTGGGCGTGAGGTGTACGGAACTGTGAGTAAACCACTAGAAAAGTCAACGCTGTTTGATTAACCAATGTCTGACGTCATATATTTGATTAATACGCTGACGCGACCTTCCACTACAACCAGTCAGATCTTCATGTATTGTAAGCCATTAAAAAAACGAAACTAAATATAGATGTGTACTTTATTCAGATTGAGTGAACTAGGACCCGGAAACCAGACGAAATGTTTTTATAACGACATGTATGAGCTTTAGGCTTAGTTTTCATAAACAATGACATATTTAATAATATCTCAATGTTTCAGACAAGTGGGTATCTGTTTTCATAAAAACAAAATTATATAAAAATAAGTACGTCCATACTATGAACCAGGAAACAGCTAGCCATTATTGATTTGTGACGTCCATAGGCGTACGAGTCTGATCGGGGAGTGGGGGGGGAAAGACCCATTTCAGTTATGGCTGGCAAAATCGGGCCCCAATGAGCGCTGAAGGAGACGCCCATCACGACTTGTGGGGACAGCGAGCGTCTTTTTTGCTGCTATTTCAGTCGATGGGTACAGCAACCTGAAAGTGGTCCAATATAGCCCATGCTAACTCAATCTATCAGATTGTTGCATTCACAATACCACAAATTTCACTGGGAGCTTAGTGACACAAATAATAATCGATGCCAGAAAACTGTCGCACAATGTAGAGTGGCTACAAACCAAAACGCCATGGGAATTCGGGCATTTTATTTTGACGACTGCAAAATTTCTCTCATAGCACACGGTATGGCTCCATTTTACTTCATTTCGAACTAACATGACTAATGAAAACAACAATAAGAGAGACAGACAGACAGACAGAGAGAGAGAGAGCGAGAGAGAGAGAGTTTAACCTCCACTCGAGAAAACTAGGTCATATTTGGACTAACATATGGTTTAATCATGGACATTATAAGGTCCATGGTGTAATAAATTATATTTCAATAATTCGCAGTGTCTTTAGCAGTGGGAGGAAATCTACATGAAATTATCTTGCTGTATATATAAATATATGAATGGTAAACATCTATAAAAAAAAAACAACAGAAATATCAAGACGACTTTTTAAACGAATTTATATGACATTAATTTACATGTATACGAGGATTAAGTAACAGTTTATTCTCTATAGAATTCCCTTAACTAAACGTTTATTCATCTTAGACATTGATTTCAAGATGTCTTTTTAAAACAATTTATATGACATTAGAAGATTGAATTTGTTTTACATGGGGTTTAAGTAACAGTTTATTCTCTAGAGAATTTCCTTAAAGGCTCAATACCACTCTTGTTGTAACAGAATAATATGTCCCAATCTTTATTCTGGTCAACAAATTGTACTATTTTACAATATTCCAATTAATTGATGATACAAATTTCATCTTAACACACCTAATTTAAAAAATTGGAAAAATTCAACTAAATGATTTGAAAAGCCTAACGTAAACCTTTTCAAATGTGATTTGGATTTAAAAATATTTTCGAATCCTCTGAAAAGTAAAATAGGATGTAATGGATAATTTACACAACAGGTAGGACACATAAACATCTAGTACTTAGAATAAGGCTAATATTTATTTTCTGGAGCTGTCAAGCCAGCAAGAGTGTTATTGTCCCTTTAACTATACGTTTATTCATTTTAGACGTTGTTTTTATTTAGTTACACTGTTAACCTTGACCTTTTGTTCTGTAACCGGAAACGGGAGAAATGTAAGAATTATTTTCGCCAGTTTAATGGATGCTGTCAGATCAACAGAGCATTGATCCCGGAAAAATAACATTGTTTTTCTTAAATCCGCATTAGGTAAGATTTAGATGAAGAGCTGGCAGTTCTCGCTTTAATAGTTAAAAAATAGATAATGAAAATTACGTTACTCTGAGCCTAGATATTAGCGATACAATTATAGGCTAGCCTCGGTTGTCATTACTACCGTTGTTACGATAATAAACAAAGTCTCGATTATCCAGTTTTACGATAACCGTATCCACCACAAAACGTATTTAAATATATACTCAGCCAAATTAAAAACTTGACACTCGGGATTTTTGGGACTAGATTTTTATATTTGGTTTAAGGCAACTATTTTAGTGTTATATTGTGCACAGACGACCTTGACATCAACAGAAAGCAAGAATACGCCTCGCCGAAAGTCCTTGACATTGATAACGTTCGTGATGTCACAGTACCCCCCAAAATGAAATTCACAGACTTAGAGAACAATCGAAATAAAGTGTTTAGTAATGGTTGTGGCCTCCTCTAGCGTCTCGTACTGCCACACAACGTCTTCTCATGGATCTCAGAACATTATTAAACACTGCCCGAGGAAGACGTCGCCACTGCTCAGCAAGAGCATGTTGAAGGTCCTGCAACGTCAGTGGTGGATTCACTTGCTGACGAACACGTCGACCCAGTTCGTCCCAGATGTGTTCAATAGGATTAAGGTCGGGGCTAAGCGACGGCCTATCCAGGACTTGGACACCGGCATTTCTTAAAAAATCCTGGGTAGCAATTGCTGTATGGGGTCGAGCAATGTCTTGTTGAAACGTTAGTCCAGGCCCATGTCTCTGCATAAACGGAAGAAGAACAGATTGCAAAATCTGATCCCTGTACTGGACAGCATTTAAGTTCCCTTGGACAACAACAAGAGGAGAACGTCCATGTGCACAAAAAGAACCCCAAACCATGACGCTGCCGCCACCAAATCGGTCAACTTCTCTGACGCATACTTGAGCGTAACGTTCACCTCGTCTGCGGTACACTCGGACCCTGCCATCGGCAAATCTCAAAGTGAATAGAGATTCGTCAGTAAAGACAACCGAATTCCACTGTCTTTGAGTAAATCTTATGTGTCTTGTGGCCCACACAAGTCGGTTACAGCGATGAAGAGGTGTCAATATTGGTCCATTAATTATAGTGCCTCCGAGCTCGAAGACCAGCAGCCTGCAAGCGATTTCGAACAGTTTGTGCAGTTACCCTTCCACCAAACATCTCTCTACTTGTGGAGGTTGCAGTGACAAATCTGTTTCTAAGATGACGTAATCGTATTGCTTGATCTTCCTGGAGTGACGTCACACGTGGCGCTCCCGCCCTTGGGCGGTCGGCAATAGTTCCAGTTTGAAGCACTCTCATTCTAAGATTAATTATTGTCTGGCGTGAACAATTAAAGGCTCTTGCAACAGTGACCACAGACTGACCAGCATAGAGCCTACCTATAGCACGTAGACGTTCTACATTTGAAAGGCGCGGCATTTTCTAACAAAGATGAAAATAACAATTTTAATTTGTTTTTCCAGTTCAAGTTACGTGTGCGTGTTCATTTTAAGCAAACTTGCATCGATTGACCTCACGAGTTTGTGCTTGCACGTATTTTTCAGGTATTTCATCTTTATATGCTCAAAAGTCACGTGATCCACGTGACTTTATAATTTTATGAAATTAAAGGCTTCTTACTACTTACTATCGTTAGAAACACTTTAAAATTTATTTGACTTACCAGAAAAAAAAATTTGTTGAAATTCATCAGTGTCAAGTTTTTAATTTGGCTGAGTATACTAATATCGCAGGCTAGCGATGTCATCGATAGTTGATTATGGTCTTGGTAAGTTAATTAATGTTTAATTAATGGTTTAGATAACAATTCAGGTTTAAAGAAAGACCTGCAATAAGCAGATTTAGCTCTTGCATAATGAATGTTTAAAAGATCTAATCGACATTGAACATCCGGGTTTATTTTGTCGATTACACTAGATATGGGTCGGAATGTCCCTGGCGTTCCTTTAGATCATAAGTCTGTCATTGAGTCAACTGGCGTGATTTCGATTCCAAGCTTCAACGTGACAAGGAGTAGGGTCGCCTGTCCAACTTCGTGGGTTTCCTCCTGGTTCTCCGGTTTCCTCCCACACGCAAGAAGTTATTGAAATAAAATTGAACCATATGTTAGTCCCCAAATGACGTAGTTTGTGTCGAGTGGACGTTAAACCCCATTTCTCTCTCTCTCTCTCTCTCTCTCTCTCAAACAGATCCCAGAAGAATATTTAGGAATGGAAAATGGTAATTTTATCCGAAAAACGAACGATAGCATCTGGATTAAAAATATGTCGCTGATTGCTGAGACCAAGCATTCATCAAACAAGGTGATCGCATTTACAATAGAGGGGGTGGGAGGGGTGAGAATTGATGGTCGAACGGTTAGTACGTGAGTGCTGTATTATAACGTCTGTCATTTGACTCAATAACAGACCTTATGATACAACACGCACGCGCTAACAATTATACACATAGACCAGATTCATTAAATCTATGACGTGTATGGAAGCGCAATGTCACGCTTTCATTCAAAACGGTTTAACAAGGCGCAATAATTATAGTTCTGTTTTTCTGTTAATGCTGCCTTAGGCACCGTAAATTTAGCCAAACATCGGTAATTGGTAGGTAGCTGTATTCTTGAATCTGGCGTGTCTAATGAGGGATGTTTAACACGTTACGGCAAATTCAATATAACCGTAAAGACCATCGTGCTCTGAATTTCTCAACGGTTTGTCATAGCCATAATAAACACTACATTAATTCAAAGTCAAATCAACTGACATCGATTCAAATTACTGTATTTATGGTTTTGTGCATTTTTAGTTTTTGAAAACATAAATAAGGGTAATTATTTCAGCAAATCAATTTATTTAAGCAGGAAGCCTGTATCAAGAATCGGTGTTCTAAAATAAGACCATTGTTGGTGAGGATTCTATTTTAACTCTTATTCACAAAGAGAGTGCGGGCGAGAGAAAGAGATCGGGGTGAACTCGACACAAACGTCGGGACTATTTCAAAGGTTGCCAGGCAACGAAACATACGCCCACAGCAGCTAAATCGTCCGGGCGGTCAACAAGAGTTGTTGCGTATTTATTCTTTTGTAGGTAATTAGGGACATTTACAAGACAATTTCAAACAGATCAGATTACAATTTTCGTCATTTGAGGGTTCACAGGGCTCTACAAACTGAAACAAGGGCCTTCACCCTGGAAGTATTTTATAGAAATTGTTGAAATTTGACAGGCTTTTTCGTTTCACTAATTTAAATAATGCATATAAATTTCATACAAATCGGATGATAATTTTTGTCATTTGAACGTTTACAAGATTCACAAAGTAAAACAAGAACCATAACTCTAGCAGTAATTGACGAAAATTGCTGAAATTCCATATACATCGGTTTCACTTATTTTAATGATGCATATAAATTTCATACACATCGGATGATAACTTTCATCAATCGAGCATTAACAAGGTTTAACAAAGTGAAACAAGGGCCATAACTGTAGAAGTAATTATTGTTAATTGCTGAAATTCAATAAGCTTTGTCGTTTCAAAAATCTAAATGATGCATATAAATTTCATACAGAGTGTTAAAGCGTTCACAAGGTTCAACAAAGTGAAACAAGGGCCATAACTCTAGATGTAATTAACGGAAATTGCTGAAATTCAATAAGCTTCTTTGTTTCACTAATTTCAATGACGCATATAAATTTCATACAGATCGGTAGATAACTTTTGATGTTAGGGTGTTCACAAGCTGCAACAAAGTGAAACAAGGGCCATAACTCTAGATGTAATTAACGGAAATTGCTGAAATTCAATAAGCTTCTTTGTTTCACTAATTTAAATGACGCATATAAATTTCATACAGATCGGTAGATAACTTTTGATGTTAGGGTGTTCACAAGCTGCAACAAAGCGAAACAAGGGCCATAACTCTAGATGTAATTAATGGAACATTAAAGAGGCTTTATCATCTGACTAATGTAAATAGCATATATAAATCTAAAAACAATCGGATGATAACTGTTGGCGTTAGAGCGTTCACAAGAAATTGTGGACGGACGGGCCGACAGACGTACGGACGAGGCGTGAACGTATAAAAAGAAAACCGGAGAACCCAGCAAAAACATAATCATAACGTTGCAGGTCAGATCCATGTGACAAGGCCAGGCTCACGAGATGTAAATAGGGCTAACACTAACCCTAACGCGAGACCTATAGTGCTACGCCTTACACTAACCCTAACCGACAATCCTAGGCAACAATCACGTGCCCTAATCCTGTTTACATCTCGTGACCTTGGGGAAATATGAATTTGGCCTAGCCAAATAGATCGAGTCTAAAGCTGTACAGGCGACTCTACTCTCGTGTACAACATTCAGTTTATCGGGATTTACCGACAGCTGTCTAGTCGTTCGTATGGGACGAAAAACCGAGGACCCGTGTATACATTGCGTGCACGTAAAAGATTCCTTGGCGGCTGGAATTCGATATAAGAGTAGGCCATAGTGCCGCTGCCCGTGCAAAATGTCCTTATAGCACACAATATGGCATATTGCCGTCTTCATTAGCCCATTCGGAGCAGAACAGTATGCCCCCATTTCATTTTATTTTTTCTTGTGTACAACATTCGGGTCGGGAACACGTCATTTGACTTAATGACAAACGTTACCATGTAAAGTGGACTTGGGCCACTACACAACCCCACCACTTCTGTGAGATAAAAAGTCGAATTCCATTTGAAGAGCTCCGGGGAAGAACGATCTAACTCACTTTTTAAACAAACCCCAGTTAATGGCGTCATCCAGTAGCAAACCGTATAAGCTTTTTGTGGAACAATCATTTTCAGGTAAAAACGATCGGAGTCACATCGAACCAAGGCCCTTCTGAAATGACCTCCCGGACAAATGCCAGTCCATCGTACCCTTTATTTAACCTTAATTTGCCTGAAAAGTTGAAGTCAGTTGTACTGGTAATTATGATTCGTATTAAACATCATTTTGAAGTTATAATTAAACTCAATCGTTGCTTTGTTGGCGTCAAAGATTCTCGTCCAAAAGTCTGTTTTGCCTTTTATGCCAAGAGACAAAAATGTGACTTAGATCGTTCTTCCCCTGTTTTTTTCTTTATCATTATCCTTGGAATAACTTTCCAAGCTCATTACTTTATTTCAACAAGTTTCTTGTGTTGTAATTTTAAACTCCTTAGTTCACTTGTACCATAAAGGTCGAATTTATTTCTCTTTAATGTTTCGTTGGTGTATTTTAGGACATGGACTTGAAAGATATTTCAACATCTTCCTACATATGTATGACAAATTTAAAAGTATCTTAAGACTTCTTATTTATCGGGAGTCGAGGTGACTTAATGAGTAGGCGCTAAACAAGATGACCCAGGTTGGAGTGGTTTCGAGTTTTCGGGACCTGACAAGAAAAACCCGGGGACCCGTGTAGGCCCTACACGTTGGCGTACACTTAAAGAAACCCCTGTTAGATGGAATTCGATGAAAGAGTAGACCCTAGTACCGCTGCCCGGACAAAATGTCCCCCATAACACAATGTATGGTATCTGCCCGTCTTCCTTAGCCCAGTTGGAGCAGAACAGTAGGATATTAAACTCCATTTTATTTCATTTGTCGGCCATCTTGAGCCGACCGACACGTCAGATTGGTTTCTAACGGTTAGAGCTAAATGATAAGGCAAGCTCAATTTGTCGTCATAGGTCACGAGATGTAAACGAGGCAAGCGCTAATCCCAACTCTAACCCTGAACCTAGCCCCAATGCGTGGCCTAACCGTTTTTTTACATCTCAACGACCTTGACAAAAACTGAGCTGGCCTTAACAAATAAATTTAGCCGTTCCTTACCGAATAATTTAGAAATGTATTATGTAAGATTCAAACATACATTATGTCTAAATTATTAATTAGACATTAATTAATTTCTAATCAACTCTCAATGCCATTGCTAGCCTGCGATATTTACTGGATTTGAATACATTTTTTTTTATGGTGCATGATTTAACGTCAAAACAGATAATCGAGACTTTGTTTTTTTATCTTACCGACTATAGTAATGATGATCGAGGCCAGCCCTAAAATTCAATCACTAATATCTCGGTTCAGGGTGGAACAATTGGACTGAAATTTTCAACATATTCTGTTTACGTTATCTAGTTTTTAACTATTATAGCGAAAACTGTTAACTCTTTATCTAATCTTCCATAATACCCCTTTAAATAAGAAGCCGGGTCATTCCCGCTATAATATTTTTCACGATAAAAGCCTCGATCGTTAGTGTAATTACTACGATTATTTACGAAGTAACAAGCTGGGTCGTTCTCGCTATAATATTTTTCACGATAAAAGCCTCGATCGTTAGTGTAATTACTACGATTATTTACGAAGTAACAGAAGCTGGGTCGTTCTCGCTATAATATTTTTCACGATAAAAGCCTCGATCGTTAGTGTAATTACTACGATTATTTACGAAGTAACGATTGTCCGTTTTAAAGTAACGATCCGCCATTGGCATTTGTCACGAATATATCAATTTACCCGCGGCTTAATCCAAGCTAATATGTACTCAGGCCCCAAGTTCACAAAGCATTCTCAGACTTTAGTTAAGAATTTACTTAAAATTGCTCTGCTTATTTTAACTAAAATATAGCCTTTTATAAAACTTTTGTTGTTTTAACATATCAAATACATCAATAAGAAACTATGTGCAAAGTTTTGTGTTCCTGGATCAAAGATATTTCTCATAAACAGTGATTGAAAGTCGAGTAAATCTTAACTTAATTCTGAGAATGCTTTGTTAACGTCCACTCGACACAAACTACGTCATTTCGGGACTAACATATGGTTCGATTTTATTTCAGTAATTCGCTTGCGCCTAGGGGTCTTTAGCAGTAGCAGCAAACCGGAGGACCCGGAGAAAACCCATTTCATTTCATTTACAACTTGCGCTATATATATATATATATATATTACATTAAAGATACATTATGGGAGATTCGATAACGAGTTGGCAGTTCTCATTATAATAGTTAAAAACTAGATAATGTAAAGGCAATTTGCTGAAAATTGCATTCAAATTGATCCACTCTGAACCGAGAACTAAGCGAATGAAATTTCCGCCTAGCCTCGTTCATCATTACTAAAGTCAGTACGATAAACAGCATAGTCTCGATTATCCATTTAATCGTTAAATCGTGAAGGAAAGTTATGCAGTAAATCGGCTCATAATCCACTTAAGATCGCAGGCTAGCGATGATATCGAGAGTTGATTATGGTCTTGTCATGTTAATTAATGTCTAATTAATAGTTTATATAACATTTCAGGGCTAAAGAAAGAACTGCAATAGGCAGATTTAGCTCTTTAATTCATAATGTATGTTTAAATGCGTTCTTTTTTTGCGCAGTTGTTGTTTGTATCCGAGATTTATTGTCAAAGACAAGTAAAAAACGAAACGAAATAGATTTACTGTTCATGTGGCATCAAGGTTATAATTATGGAAAGATTTGTTGCCTATAAATTTGATACTACTTTCTTTTCCAAGGGTTGATAATGACCGCATGTCATCAATTTCACATCCCACGGATAAAATTAATAGTTCACTGCCTTGAAATGCATTTCAGTTTTTTATAGAACAACTTGTCAGCATTAAAATTTGTTTCTATACAATATTGGATTTAGCCAATTTTTCAAAGTGCTTGTCGCTGCACATTTACCATTAAGAGGCATGTGGTCTCCTTTATTGTTGAAATGGCATCAGGATATAACAAATGTTTCAGTTCGCTTTTACGGTATTAAATTTGTTTCTACCAGATTGGAATTCTTTAATGTCAATCTCATTTAAATACAGATTTATATTTCGTTTCGTCTTTTTTTTATATATATGCTTTCGATGACCTACACTGCACGAAGATCTGATCGGTTGTACTGGAAGGTGGTGTCAGGGGTCGTACGAGCGGCTTTTGATCCTATGACGCCAGACATTGATTAATCAATCACCGTTGGCGTTTCTAGTGGTTTACTCATAGTTCCGTGCATCAAACGCAAAAAAGTCACCGTAACAGACCGTTTCATTGGCTAATGTCTCACTTCAACCAGAACGCCGGTAATATAACAACTCTTCCAGATCCTAGTGTAGTAAAGACAAGTAAAGGGAAATTTCGAACTATAAAAAACGAAACGAAATAGAATCTGTGTTTTAATCAGATTGATCGAATGTCTCAAAGCGTTACTGTACGTTTACCATTAAAGAGCAAGGGGACCACAGTGGAATAGTGAGTAGGGCGTCCCGGGTTTCATTCAGCTGTTAGCCGAGAAAGCATAAGTTTCCAGCTTATTTACCGGAGGATCTACAAAGGAACTAACCATTTGGCAAAGAAGATGTCAAGGTATTTCAAAACATGTGGGCTGACATTATTAAAATAAATATAATGTTCTTTTAATAAGACACGTGATGATGATGGGATGAAATAGATCAATTTCATTCAGCTATAATGTGTTTTATTCTCTTCCATTCCTATTCCCAGATTACCCACAAACATTGTACAAGAGCTAAATCTGTCTATTGCAGGTCTTTCTTAAGGCTTCAAATGTTATATAAACTATTAATTAGACCTTTATTTACACGACAAGCTCAAAATGAACACTGTAGACCCTCGGATGGCTTGGATACAACTTGGATTTAAACAGTGGTCCATTTAAAATTAAATCAATAAATAGCCGACTAAGCTAACGTTTACCGTTAGTCACTGACTACCAATGAAAAGTATACTGAACTGGGCTAATGAAGACGGGCATACGCCATACAGTGTGCTATGAGAGAAATTTTGCCCGGACAGTGCCACTACGGCCTACTCCTATATCGAATTCCAACTGTCAAGGGATCTTTTGCGTGCACGCCAATGTGTACACGGGACCTCGGTTTTTCGTCCCATCGGAAAGACTAGAGAGCTGCCCTTGTCAGGCCCTCCGTCCTGCATCACTGACAAATTTTCCTAGGAACTGGGTGATCCAGTGTGCACCTGCGGTGCGGCCTCGCTTCGTAGGCTCGATCATTTACCGACCAAATTTCGAGTAACGGATAGGTTTATAAGGGACTGGGTGATACAGACTGCTACAAACAAATCTTATTTCCGGGCTGATGAAGACGGATATCGCGCTTCAAGTTTGATTTGTAATTAATAACGCTGTTAAATGGCCAATTTAATTACATCGGAAGCTGAATAATGATCAAATAAGGCCTCGTTGGCAATAAAAACGACGGGTAGTGTTAGAACTAGTGAGTATTGTGGGATGTTAGCAGACGAAATGCCTTGAGGACGTGAAAACAAAGATGGCGGCTGAAATACCTTCTTATATACTATAATATATAGCCAAGCAGTAGTAAGAAGTTTTATTTTAATCCCTTCAAGTGCCTGTGAACCACGCGGAAAATCTGGATGAACTTTCTCGGCCAATGTTAGACCCGAAATGACCTAGTTTGTGTCGAGTGGAGAGAGAGAGAGAAAGATGGGATTTAACGTCCACTTGACACAAACTAGGTCATTTCGGGACTAACATACCGTTTAATTTTATTTCAATAATTCGTTTGCGCGTAGGGATCTTTAGCATTGGGAGGAAACCCGAGGACCCGGAGAAAACCCACGAGGTTGGATAGACAATCCCACTCCTTGTCACGTACAACCGGGAAATCGAAACCACGCCAGTTGACTCAATGACAGACCTAATGATACATCGCGCACCCCCCCCCCCCGCACCCACCATGTAAAGGGTAAACACCACGTGGTCATAGATCATTCACATCAATCCCAATCTAATTAAAGTACAGATGTATATTTCGTTTCGTTTTTTATACTTTCGATGGCCTACACTACATGTAGTAAAGTGTAAAGTCAAGTAAAACGTAATTTTGAACTATAAAAACGAAACGAAATAGGATCTGTGTTTTAACCAGATTGCATCAATCCGCCACTTTTGTTGATTGTGTAGTCTGAAATCAATAATGGTTAATCAGATTTGTAAGAAAATAAAATGAAAAGCCACTTAAGGTCTTATATTTCTACATTGATCAATCGAAGTCAAGTCAAACAAATCTGGCGAAGATCATAGCTGACGTCTGCAATGGAGGACAGAACGAAATGGGGTTTAATGTCCTACTGTTCTGCTCCGGTTGGACTATGGGGTAAATTTTTGCCCGGACAGCGGCACTATGGTCTACTCTTATATCAAATTGCAACTGCCAAGGGATCTTTTACGTGCACGCCAATGTGTACACGGGACCTCGGCTTTTCATGCCATCTGAACGACTATACATTGTCCCTTGCCGGAAAATCACGATGAACTCTATCGCCCAACAACAGGAGCGAACCCGTGAACTGGAGGCTCGTGAACCAGCGTCTTACCCACTGAGCCACAGTGGCTCCCTCTGCAATGGAGGATGCCGACTGTTGAAATTTTCAATTCATCACATCTTTGTAAATACTGCACGGAGATTGGACCCCTTTTTTTTTCATTTGTGGCAACTTTTGTGGGCTTTTATGTGGAATTTATCATCAGAAGAGTTTTATAAGATATTTGATTTTTAAAAAAAACTGACAGAAATTCATCCAAATAAATTTCTACCATTTTCGCACTGATATTTCTAGGTGGTAGATCAAAAACTAATGAAATGGCAATCAAATACTTTAAGGTCTGGAGGTCCATTTATTAGATCCGTCTGGAGAGGAAGAAATCATTTATTTAAATGTCAATATGTTGCGAGGATTTTCGGACTTTTGATTGATCTTTTTCATGGTATCTTCATTGAAGACCGTAAAGGGCATTTCAAATATAGATGCAAAAGGCGTGTTTAGGAATATGAGCAGCGAAGGGTTCAAGGTGTAGACAGCATCAAATATAGCTGCAGGGGCGTGTTTAGGAATTTGAGCAGCGAAGGGGTCAGGGTGTAGACATCATCAAGTTTGGCATGAGGTCGGGGTGGGTGGGGGTGGGGGGTACCCGTGACTTTTGTAAAGCCACAAGCTTTGAGAAAATATTTCTCCTCATTTAGGTGGTGTTAGTGCTAAATGATAAGGCCAGCTCAATTTTTCGTCATAAGTCATGAAATATAAACAGGGCTAGCGCTAATCCCAACACTAACCCTGGACCTAGCCCCAATGCTTACCATTACCCTAACCCAACCCTAACTTACAATCTCGCCATTCAGGTGCACTAACCTTATTTACATCTCAGCGACATTGACAAAAATTGAGCTGGCCTGAACAGAATCGGTATTATTTCACGTGCATGGACGGGTCCGCACCAGAGTTGACTATGGTAGTATATTTGAGAGCAGAAAAGCACAGTTGAAATGTATGACGTCACAATCCGGTTAGTCTCTATCATTCAGACGATTCAATAGTCGTGGTTTCACTCGGTTTGTCAGAGGTATTGAACCATGCAATACTTTACTCTTCATTTTGTCTTTTCTAGATATATAATGGCGTTTGTCTATTTAGATCTGGAGACCACGGTAGGTAAGGCGCTGGCTCGCTAGCCTGGAGGTCGGGTGTTCGATCTCTGCTTTGGTCGAGAAAGTCCATCCAGATGCAGGTCGTTCGGGTTCGGACGAAAAACAGACGTCCCGTGTACACATTGGTGTGCACATAAAAGATCCCTTGACAGTAATGTTGGAATTTGATATAAGAGTAGGTTGTAGTGCCGCTGTCCTAGCAAAATTTCCCTGATAGCACACTGTATGGCGTATGTCCGTCTTCATTATCCTAATTCGGAGCGGAACAGTAGGACGCTAAACCCCATTTCATTTCACATTTCCAGTTAGATCTAAATATAAAGGCCACATATAGATTTCGCCAAGGTCACCCACGAGGCGACCCTACTCCTTGTCACATACAACCAGGGATTCGAAACTACGCCAAGTTGACCTAATGATAGACCTTATGATGCAGCGTGCACATGCTAACCATTCGGCCATCCAACCGCCCTGTCACGAGATGTATACAAGGCTAGCACTAATGTAGTAATATTGGATGTCAGATTATATATAATAATAGTGTTAGTATGAGTTTATTTGAAAACGTGAATTATTTTGTTGATGAAATTCTGTGGGAATAACAGGATGCTGAGTCAAACTGACAAAGCTAATCTCAATCAGATTAAAACACAGATCCTATTTTTTTTATAGTTCAAAATTTCTTTTTACTTGTCTTTACTACACTAGGATCTGGAAGAGTTGTTATATAACCCGCTTTCTGGTTGATGCGATAAATTAGCTAATGAAACGGTCTCTTACGGCGAGGTTTTGGCGTGAGGTGCACGGAACTGTAGGTAACATCAACGCTGATTGGTTGATCAAATGGCTGACGTTATAGGGTCAAAAACCGCTTGTATGACCCCTGACGCTACCCCTCCCCCCCCCCCATTACAACTGGCCAGATCTTCATGTAGTGGAGGCCATCAAAAGTATAAGAAAACGAAACGAAATATAGATCTGTATTTTAATCTGATTGGGCTAGTCCTCATCTGGGGAGTTCGTCAGAAATAAAACCAGTTTAAACAAGACTTCACTTTAATTTGAAAACAATCAGGAATATAACCCAAAGAAACCATTGTGTAAAGTCAGCATGAGTCATGATCTGCTATATGTTAGGCTACAATAAATATGAAGGTAAGCATATTGTAGTAAAATTTAACTATTCAAGTAACCACATCGGTGAAATGTATAAAAAAAAACCAGGTAGTCTAAAACTAAAGTTAGGGCACATGTTCCACCCATCACAAAAACAGAGCGAAAAACAAACAAATACTGAATGCAAAGAAGCAAATGGGAAAATGTGGACCGTCTCCAAAGATAGCCGTCTGCTGGCTGAATGACGAGACGTAAAAAAGGCGGTATGTTGTCAATGACGTCAAAATTTAGGTGACAAAACTCCCCAATAAAAAGGGCGATAATCCTGACAAAATAACACCAAAAGGTCAATAAACTATCAATTTAGCAACCAATCGGAATTATTAAGTTATGTAATTGTACAATTTATAAAATATTAATATAATACCCCACACAAGAAATGCAAAACAGGTATGCTGAAGAAATCGTACTACGTAAGTGTACTTATAAAGGCATAAAATAAGGGAGATAATCCAGATAGGATAAGGTAACTACAGACAATTTAATATGTAATAGTTTACATATACTTAAAGGAGCATTATAGGAAATTAGATAAAGAGTTGACAGTTCTCACTCTAATAGTTGAAAACTAGATAATGTAAAGGGAATATGCTGAAAATTTCAGTCAATATGCTCCACTCTGAACTGAGATATTAGCAATTGACTAAAGTCGCTACGATAAAAAAAACCCAAAAAAACATAGTCTCGATTATCCATTTTTAGATTAAATCATCAATGAGCGTTGAGCAGCAAACCAGTGAAAATGGTCTGGATAAGTTAATGTCTAATTAATAGTTTATAATATTTCAGGCCTAAAGAAAGACATGCAATTTGCAGATTTAGCTCTTGTATAATGTATGTTTAATAAAAGTCTAATTAATAATTTAGATAACATTTCAGGCCTAAAGAAAGACCTGTAATAGGCAGATTTAGCTCTTGCATAATTCATGTTTAAGAAATAACATGACTTTCATTCTCGTAACTCCATTCATGCGATGTCAATCAAGCGTAGCCAGGCTCCTTGGTAGTTGTTCTTAGTGTTTAATGTCCGCTTCGACCGAAGGTGATATTGCAGACAAATTGTCTTATTTTTCATTTTTATTATCGCAGACAAAATAGCCGCATTTGCGAATATTCCTGAAGCAATGGCCCGAGAAGCACCCCTCCATCCACCACCACCTCCTCCGTGGCCATTGCTGGAATGACTTCTGATACTTGAGCTTTTGAAGGAGTGTGTCTATTCTTCCCGTTCAATCAAATCTATCCCAAGTACAGCAACATGACAGCACTTCGAGTATTCTAGGGTCTTCCCTAAAACTTTGGACAGTGATTTAAGGTATTAAAAACGGTGAAAGTATTGTTCGTCTCCAAACAGTATTGTTTACATTGTAGTCGTTCTGATAGCCTCGCTTGTCACGCAGTTAGTTTGTCTGCAATATTCTGCTATGCACTGGTTAATTGGGCGTAATAAATTTCGTGAGTAACGACAACGTTATGTAAACATATCTAGAACTAAGTTATAGATCCGAATCATAATGTTACGCAGTTAGGTATTGGTTGTTAAACTGTCATAATTTGGAACAGAAATTTGCTTTCATTACGGCAATGTTAAGTGGGGTTAGGTCTAATCAAACGAAATACTGTGATTAGTGTGGCATTTGCATTGATTTACATGCTATTCAGTGGAATAGTATAGCCTAGTTACGAGTTAGTGTATCCAGTGGCGGCGCCAGCCGTCGGTGGTTGGAGGGGCAAAGCTGGGGCAAAGTCCAAGGTTAAGGGGGCAAAGGCACAAGCTTCATTTAGAGGTGGGGAGGGGGCTCTCCCAGAAAATTTTTTAAAAACAGGTTGCCGGAAATGCAACCTTGCAGTATTTCAGGCACTTATCGTTGAGTTAAAGTGTCAAACGAACGGACTTGCGAACCTCGACGAAGCCCACTCACGAGCGCCAAAGCAGAAAGTGGTTACGGATAGTATGGGGGACCTTCTCCAGAAAATATTGAAAGATAGACTGCCGGAAATGCTGTCTGACAGTATTCAGTCAGGCACCGATCGTCGAGATAAATAGATCAGGGGCCGGTTGCTCAAAACTAAGTTATTTTAACGATCCGTTAGAGTTTAACGGATCGTTATCTTGGTAACTTGTCGTTTGTTAACGGTCCGTTAAATTTCTGTTGCTGGAAAGTCAATTTCATTATCCGTTAGCTAACGGATTCATTAAAGTTAATCCAAGAGAATACTGTTTGTTCATTGGCTTAATTTTAAATTTTTGAATTCAATGTACATGTATAACAACTTCATAGAAGTTAGTATTAACAATAAACTGAAGACAGTGAGACAACTAACTGTGCAGTCTGTTCACAAAACTTGATTAAAGACAAAAAGATAACCAGAATTTACTACAGAAAACACCATATACTCATAGGCGTACGGGGAAATTTTTGACTGGGGGGGGGGGGGGCGGTGGTGGTTGGTTCCCACAAAATGTAGTTAGGTTCTTAGTATGTTACATAATAGTAATAAATTCGCTGTTAAATTGGACACATTCAAGAATACAATAATTTTTTTTATACAAATTTTACAAAGTACAATTGTGTGCCCAAATTTTCCCAGCATTTGGTACCCCCGCCACCCCCCCCCCCCAGCTCGTACGCCTATGAGAATACTTTATTTTTTCCTTTAGATATTTTAGCATAAATCTGTAGGAAAAATTATGGGATTTGGACTACAGAATTATGGGGCCATTATTTCCTACAGGCCACCAAAATTCTGTAAAATAGTATAGAATTTCATCCTATAGAAAATGGAATAGGCCCGCATCTGCCAACCCTCTAGAATGTTCTATAGAAAATTACATAGGTACAATGTAATCTATGACTTTTTGCTACAGCCAACTAGTGTCATCATTAAACAGATAACGGAGACCAACACCTACGTTAACTATAACGCCAAGTTAACTACACGTTAAAGTTAACGGGGCTTCCAGCAACAACCTTTCTCTCCGTTAAAGTTAATGATCCATTAACTCCATGTTAACGGATCGTTAAAAGATAACAGAGCTTTGAGCAACCGGCCCCTGATCAGATACCGTCCGTCGCCTAATCACTAGTTTATCCGACCAGAGAACAAAATGTCAAACGAACGGACTTGCGAACCTCAACGAATTCCCCTTATGAGCGCCAAAGTAGCGAGTCCTTGTGGGGGGTCCTCCCCAAGAAAATTTTGAAAAATTGACTGTCGGAAATGCTCTACAACATGCAAGTCTATGACTGAGTGGGGATGTGGTGGGATTTATTCACCATAGAAGGTATTGATTACCGCCCCCCCCCCCCGCTTGGCGCCACCACTGAGTGTATCTCTCCATCTCAATCCGACACTGTTTGGTATTAAGATGATTCTTATTAATAAATGATAGGTTGCCAGGCCACGAAACGTATCTCCACATCAGCTATGTTGTCCGAGCAGTCGACCATACCTTGTAACTAGCGGGTATTAAGATGATTCTTATTAATAAATGATAGGTTGGCAGGCCACGAAACGTATGCTCACATCAGTTATGTTGTCCGAGCAGTCGATCATACCTTGTAACTAGCGGGTATTAAGATGATTCTTATTAATAAATGATAGGTTGCCAGGCCACCTAACGTATCTTCACATCAGCTATGTTGTCCGAGCAGTCGATCATACCTTGTAACTAGCGGGTATTTAGATGATCTTTATTAATAAATGATAGGTTGCCAGGCCACGAAACGTATGCTCACATCAGTTATGTCGACGGAGCAGTCGATCATAGCTTGTAACTAGGACATTTACAATAAACTAAAAAAAAAAGAAGACGAAAGACAAAAATGATAGGAACATGGTACTATTCGACAACCGTCTTCCTGGCACAACTATCGACTATACTTATGAATGTTATGTCAATCGGGTGGGGATTTCAACTGCTAGCGCGACCACCATTTAATAGAATTATATTTTATTCCAAAAAATGTAATTATTGTTTTACTCAAATCTTTATGTATAGACCGGAGGATCAGCGCGGGGGGGGGGGGGGTCCATCAAATGGGCACAAAACCAGACCCAACTTTTCTAGAGTAAAATTTTGCGTAGAATACGATGCCGAGCGGTAATCAGTCCGCCGCTGGGGCGTTTTCGAGATATTCGGGGTCAAAGGTCAAATGAGTTCATTTGCACTGAAAGTGAATGCGCAGTCGTTCTTGTATTAGGAAAAGAAGCTGAAAATGATCGAAAGTAATCAAACTTTCAATAAAAATGTAAACTTGCTAAATTCACCTTTAGTCTTAGTGACCCTGGAGGTCAAAAGGTGAAATTTACCGTTTTTGCACTAGGAAGATTTAAAGCAATAAAATGTCAACGTAAAATAAAAAAATTAAAGCGAAACCTGTTCTAATTAATAATAGGAACATTTCAAATTTATCTTTAGGTGGTCTTAGCACCGAACTTTTACTTTGGAACGTCGAAAATGATCTTGCATAACAGAACCAACACACTTTGAAACCTGTTTGAAAAATACGTAAAAACCGTCAAATCGAAATCTCTCCGATTTATTTACAAAAGGAAAACAATACATACACTTAGCGGAATGGTTAAATTATAGTCATATACTATGTTAAACATACATTATTCAAGAGCTAAATCTGCCTATTGCAGGTCTTTCTTTAGGCCTGAAATGTTATCTAAACTATTAATTAGACATTAACTTATCAAGACCATATTCAACTCTCGATGGCATCGGATTTCTCCGATATTAAATAGATTAGAACAGCCATTTTTTGATTTAAGCTAAAAATGGAGGAGCGAGACTACGGTGGTTGAAATTACTGTACACGTCTTGATAAACCTTCAAAAGCTAATATCTTCGCTCGCAGTAATTTGAGTAATTTGAATGAAATTTTCTTATTATTTATTTTACATTATATATTTTCGAACTATTATAGCAAGAATGGCTGGCTCTTTATCTAAATCTTACATAATGTATCTTTAATGTACCTTGTTGATGTTTAATTTATGTTCCTGGTGTATTTATGTAGGTGTTTTATATTTTGTTCCTGCTGTAAATAAATGATCCATATACAAAACCGATATCTGTTATCACTAAAATAGTGCTACATTTATTCTGAGCGAAGCTGTAAGTGTACAAATAAAAAACAATACTTGCATTTTGTTTTTGTTTTTTTAAAAAAAAAGAAGCCTTAACAATACCTTTAAACCCCAATCTGATAACAGTAGAGATCGATGTTTGTGACCAGTTATATTGGAGGTTGCGTCAGGGGTCATACGAGCTGTATTTGACCCTATGACATCAGTCATTTCATTAACTAATCAGCGTTGATGTTTCAAGTGGGTATTTGGAAATACAATTTTTTATTTGTCTTGGCCGGGAATGTTTACCCACAGCATCGTGCATCACACACCAAGAAATTACCATAACAGACCGTTTCATTGGCTAATCCCAAACATCAACCAGAACGTGGGTTATATAACAACTCTTCCAGATCCAAGTGTTGTGAAGACAAGTAAAACGAAATTCTGAACAATAAAACATGAAATGAAATAGGATCTGATTGATTAATTCCATGTAAATGCTGATTTAAACCCAGAGAGTCTCTGCTGTGTCGAACAAATAGTTTATCACTCACAGGATATTGGTTCCTGAAACTCTAACATTGTATTTCTTATAACTAGCTAATTCTTCCTCTTTATTTTAAATTGGATCTGCGCGTGTCTAAAAAAAAATTAGTCGGAAAATAGTAAACTGTCGTGAAATTGTTAATGAAGCTTCAAGTTGTCATGTACTCGTAGAAATACTGTTTTTCTTTGACAACCAATTAAAGCGACGATAGGCAACCAGGCAGCCATATTGAAGCCGCTATTTCATTAAAAACAAACCGGATGAAGAGAAAAAGAGACGTAGAAGACTAATGGTGTAAAAAAAACAATCAGTAAATTAATCACATCTTTTTTTTACTTACAAAGCTTTGAATGAAATAAAATGAAAGGGAGTTTTACTTTGCTACTGAAAATAACTGAATTGTGGTTTAAGGTCCTACTGTTCTGCTCCGACTGGGCTAATGAAGACTGGCATACGCTATACAGTGTGCTATGAGGGCAATTTTGCTCGGACTATGGCGCTTCGGTCTTTAAGTGCACACCAATATGTACACTGGCTCTCGGTTTATCGTCCCATCCGAACGACTGTACGTTGTCTCTTGCAAAGCCTCCAGTACTGTACCACTGACAAGGAGGAACCACGCCGGAAAATCACGATGAACTTTCTCAGTCAACGCACGAATAGAACACGTGACCTCCAGATAATCGAGCCAACGTCTTATTCACTGAGACACTGTGGCGCCCACTTTGCTACTCTTGGTCTAATGAACTGTCTCTTACGTGCATGCTGTCGTTTACATGGGCCACCCGCTTTTCGTCCAACCAATCGAAACGACTTGACGCTGTTCCTTATCAAGAAAAATAAAACAAACCGAAAAAAATCCTGAGAAATTTTCTTGACCAATAACGGATCAGATCTGTTGGAGAAAAGATCAGACGCATTTGTGAGAAGATCAAATCGTCAGGCCGGTTCGGGAGGCGTTCAGGCCGATTGGGGAGGAGATCCGGTCGGTTGGGGAGGAGATCAGGCCCGGTTCCACAAAACATTCTCAGATTTAAGTTAAGAATTTACTCAAAATTGTTCGCTTTATTTATGTTAACTAAAATATGGCTCTTTATAAAACTTCTGTTGTTTTAATATATCAAATACATCAATAAGAAACTATGTGCAAAGTTTTGTGTTTATGAATCAAAGATATTTCTAATAAACAATGATTGAAAGTTGAGTCAATTCTCAACTTAAGTCTGAGAATGCTTTGTTAAATCTGGGCCAAACCGGTTTGTGTGAAGATCAGACATGTTGTTGTCTAACTCATCGTGTTTCACCCTTCAACATGGTGGTGTCTAAGTCATTGTGTTTCACCCTTCAACATGGTGGTGACTAAGTCATCGTGTTTCACCCTTCCACATGGTGGTGTCTAACCCATCGTGTTTCACCCTTCCACATGGTGGTGTCTAAGTCATCGTGTTTCACCCTTCAACATGGTGGTGTCTAACCCATCATGTTTCACCCTTCCACATGGTGGTGTCTAACCCATCGTGTTTCACCCTTCCACATGGTGGTGTCTAAGTCATCGTGTTTCACCCTTCAACATGGTGGTGTCTAACCCATCATGTTTCACCCTTCCACATGGTGGTGTCTAACCCATCGTGTTTCACCCTTCCACATGGTGGTGTCTAAGTCATCGTGTTTCACCCTTCAACATGGTGGTGTCTAACCCATCATGTTTCACCCTTCCACATGGTGGTGTCTAACCCATCGTGTTTCACCCTTCCACATGGTGGTGTCTAAGTCATCGTGTTTCACCCTTCACCATGGTGGTATGTAACTCGACGTGTGGCAATTTCAAAACTGCCAATAACAATGCGATCAGAAAATCTGATAACAAATTGTTCATTTTCTCCTTAATCTGTTAAAATAAGAGGGAAATTATTGTTTAAATTTTTCCTTTGTCCTCAGATAAAGAGTCATTCGTCAATCTCCGGTATAATATGCGGAAACAACCGACGGAAATTACCGAATGCTTAAACATTTAGTAAGCCTATAAGTAATCTAGATTATCAACCACAATGAAAGATGGTGTGTATTTTAAACAATAAAACATCAACTATTGTTTCCTTTCAATTCATCAACTAGGAGAAATTCTAGATAAATCTCTTTCTGTTGAGGAAGTGATAGAGGTGAATTATATAAAGATTTGTTTGGTTGATGTAAGGCCCTAGGGAAATCGATTTCTTTATAAGAAAACGATAATAATAAATATGGTGTCAACGATAATAAATATGGCGTCAACGGAAGTTACAAATCACCTGGAGCGCAGAATCTAGGATGTTACGCATTTCTTTCTCAAATAACATTTTAAAACAACAAAACAATATTAAATAAATTAAAATAGTGATATTAAATCTAGGTTTAACGCAGTCTGATTAAAACGCAGATCCTATTTCGTTTCGTTTTTTTATAGTTCAAAATTTCCTTTTACTTGTCTTTACTACACTTGGATCTGGAAGAGTTGTTATTTAACTCGTGTTCTGAATGGTGTCAGGGATAAGCCAATGAAACGGTCTGTCACGGCGAGCTTTAGTCGTGTTTTGCACGGAACTGTGGGTAATCCACTAGTAACAACAATGCTGATTGGTTAATCAAATGTCTAACATCATAGGGTCATAAGTCGGTCTTTTGACCCCTGACATGACCTATCGCTATAACTTGTCAGATCTTCATGTAGTGTAGGCCATCGAAAGAATAAAAAAAAACGAAACGAAATATAGATCTGTATTTTAATCCGATTGGGTTTAACGTGTTACAATAACCGACGCAAAAATCTCATTTGTTCATAATTTTGGTCACCAGTATAGGATCAAAACAGAAGGATGTAAAACCCCATTTCATTCCATTTTAAATTGTATACTTTATGGAGGCACGAAAATCTTTTAAGTGCTTAGGACCTCACTATAGGGCTTAATCCGACACCGAGGGCGTGCTTTTGTATTCTGACTCCAACGAGTACGTGTTCCTTTATTTTGATATAAACCGGTGCGTGTTCCTTGTAGATATTAATTATTTATAAATGACAGCTAATCCCAGAACATTTGAACAGTGAACATCACATGCAGTCATTTAAAGCTTTTTGTAACACATAATAACTTCAACAATACAACAAAAATATAATGGCACGCGATAAAATATAGACTAAAGAAATTAAAATTTGAAAAACACATCTGTTAAATCGATTAACTGTAAATTTAATTTGTGTATATAGTTGATAACGACATGTAAAATTTTGTATAAACCCAGCAGTGTATTAAACCTTATTGTTATTCCATTATATTCCATAAATAGTGTTTTATTTAGAGTCGCCAGTATGTTACGTGCACAGTTCAATGGGTTCAGGGGGGGTTGATGACCGAATGGTTACCGCGTGCGCGTTGTATCATAAGCTCTTCCTTAATTCAACTGGCGTGGTTTCGATTCCCCGGTTGTATATAATTATATATATATATAATTCCAGTTATTGGCTATTGACGACTGAGCCTACGCACTGCCAAGATCATTTAGCCAAAACATATGTTGAAATATTATAGGTGGACTGGAAGTTGTTTATTCCCTTGTACACCATGACGCTAGACTGTTGAACTTAAAAAATTTAACAGTTATGGCATTATCACAGATGTTAGAAAGATATAGTCCAATCGTTAATGTAAATCCGTCGGCTTTACGGGTAGAAATCGTGGAATAAGCTTTATTTTGTAGGTTTTGATGTTCGATGACAAAAAAACAATGTTGACATTTTTTCTGAGTAGGTCTTCATAGTATGGGAGGCCATTTTGCGATAATATTCCAACTTATTTTTTTTATTTTCACCTTATTTATAATGTTATCGACATATCAACTGTGATTTGGTAATGTATTAATATTGTAGTATATTTTCCATCACTTTATGAAGATATTTACAAGATGGCGACCATTTTTAGCGGGAAAATCGGACGATGTGCTGATTTCGTTTAAGTAGTTGTGTTTGGTATCAATATAAATGTATTGGGGGTCACAGATTCCATTCCTGACATTTACAACCTTGTAAAATGATCGCATGTTCATATACTTAGCATATTTCCAAGATGGCTGACATTTTTGGCGGAAAAATGGGGCGATGTGCAGATTTTGATTAAGTAGTAGTGTTTGTTTCAACTAAAATGTTTTAAGAATTCTGTCCCTTCACTGACGATAGAGCTACAGTTTGTACTATGGTGTTAACTATCAACCAATGAAATGAAATGAAATGGGGTTTAATGTCCTACTGTTCTGCTCCGACTGGTCTAATGAAGACAAGCATACGCTATACAGTGTGCTATGAGGGAAATTTTGCTCGGGCAGCGGCGCTACGGCCAACTCTTATATCGAATTCCAACTGCCAATGGATCTATTACGTGCACGCCTAACCTGGGCTAATGAAGACGGGCATACGCCATACAGTGCTATGAGAGACATTTTGCCCGGGCAGCGGCGCTACGGCCTTCTCTTATATCGAATCCAACTGCCAATGGATCTATTACGTGCACGCCAATGTATACACGGGGCCTCGGTGTTTCGTCCCATCCGAATGACTATACAGTTGTTCTTGCCAGGCCCTCTGTCTTGCATCACTGACAAGGGAAACCATGTCGGAAAATCACGATGAACTTACTCGTCCAATGCAGGGATCTAACACGCGACCGCCAGGCTAGCGAGCCAGCGTCTTACCCACTTAGCCACCGTCATCAAACTATAAAATGACCGCTTCCCTAAGATGTTTTAGTTTAAAATTTCGTGAAAAAGACACTAATTCATATATCGTTTATCACCGTTTTTGTCTATTTTTTGTTTTCCCTCGTGTTCATATTTAAATGCTAATGTTAAATGCCGAGTACTGGGGTCTACTGACGTGTGACGAATGTCTTCGAACGACGCCATTTTGAGGCTTTCTTTCTAAAAGCGGCAGGTCTTCCTAACAGTAAACCGACAGCCGCATCACAATTGTATGGGTGTAGTTACATATCCCTTATGGTCATACAGCGGGGACTAGATGTTTGCCGAATAGCTAACCAGCATTAATGCTAAATCTATTTGTTAAGGCCAGCTCAATTTTTGTCAAGGTCTCTGCGATGTAAATAAGGTTAGGGCACGTGATTGTTGGCGAGATTGTACATGTTGGTTAGGGTAATATATGTGTCTAGATCCAGAGTTAGGGTTAAGGTTGGGATTAGCGCCAGCCCTGTTTACATCTCGTGACCTATGACGAAAATTGATCTGGCATTTTCATTTAGCACTAAGCCCAGCATTAGTGCGAACTGCAAGGGTTGATAACTCTGCTTGGGAGAATGAGTACGGCGGTACGCGTTTTTAAAATTGATGCGAGATGTTGTATAATAAATGTAATGCCCTCTTCTGCCAGGCGGTTAAACGTTTTATTTATTGCGATATCATGAAAGTTTGACAAATGAATATACGTAGACATTAAACGCAGAATAACTACGCTAGTTAGTTTTCTATGATGAATGGATAATACAGGTGAGGGAATATAACCAGGTGAATAAAACAGGTTTCCAGACAGGTGATTTATTTATTTGATAGGAAAATAGCAAACAATTAATATCTTATATCAAAACATTTCTTCTACTTTATATTTTTTTTTGGAGGGGGGGGGGTCCCCCCAAGAAAATTATCCGTCATTTCCTTGCATCTGTAGCCATTCCAAGAGCTATTTGGGTGATATTTTCGTCTAAGTAAACGTTCGGAAATCGTTGAAAAAGAGCCTTAAAATCGAGCAAAAAAGCCAGTTGAACATGCGGCTCGAAAATTGTCGAGGGCGAGCGAGGCATTATGATGTGAAAAAAGACGAATCTATTCCCTAGTCACTTCACTATTTAAGCCTTGTAACTCGTACTTTGTACTGTCCACACATGAAACAATGCTACATCAAGTTGCACTCATGCGCGTCGGTGATGGACATGAGTGTATACGCCGCCGATTCCACAAGATGTCTGTCTATAGTCACTCTATAGGATTAGGGCACCGTCAGCTAAACAACAAGGATTCGGTTGAAAGTGGAAGCATTAATTAGACCAGACTGGTGTGTTTGAATCGATGGTTTGAGTCATTTGGGATCCCTGCAACGGGTTGGGAACGGACATATTTGGGTCTGAGAAAAGGCACTTTCAGCAGTAAAAAAGTGCACTGTCGAAAATTAGGGGGGGGGCGCCCCTCGCCCCCCCCCCCCTTGAATCTGCCTCTGCCAAAAATACATTTGGATGGCTGAATGGTTCGCAGCGTGCGTGTTGTATCATAAAGTCTGTCATTGAGTCAACTGGCTTGGTTTCGATCCCCCGGTTGTACGTGACAAGGTGTAGGGTCGCCGGTCCAACCTCATGAGTTTTCTCCGGGTCCTGCCACTGCTAAAGACCCCTACGCAATAGCGAATTATTGAAATAAAATTGAACCATGTGGTAGTCCCCAAATGACCTAGTTTGTGTCGATTGGACATCACCCCCTCTCTCTCGCTTTCTCTCTCACTCTATCTGGAATGAGATTTGATGTAATATCATTCTGGTATTTCATTTGGCTTTATTAATGTGGAGACCAGGTGAGTTTCTAATCATAAATATAAATAGAGTCAGGCGCTGAACTAGGAGCACCTGATCGCTATTAACACCAACAAAGTATACAAATAAATCCTGTTTTAAAATTTCCAGACATTTAAATATATGTGCTAAAAATTTAGATATTAAAATTAGTATTTCCCCCTTGTTTAAAAAATGAAATGAAATATGCCGATACGATTAAAAGGAAAAATGAAATGAATTGAAATGGGGTTTAACGTCCTACTGTTTTGCTCCTAACTGAGCTAATGAAGACGGAGAGAGAGAGAGAGAGATGGGGTTTAACGTCCACTCAACACAAACTAGGTCATTTCGGGACTAACATATGGTTTAATTTTATTTCAATAATTCGCTTGCGCGTAGGGGTCTTTAGCAGTGGGAGGAAACCGGAGGACCCGGAGAAAACCCACGAGGTTGGACAGGCGACCCTACTCCTTGTCACGTACAACCGGGGATTCGAAACCACGCCAGTCGACTTAATGACAGACTTTATGATACAGCGCGCGCACGCTAACCATTCAGCCATCTAACCCCCCTAATGAAGACGGGCATACACCATACAGTGTGCTATGAGGAAAATTTTGCCCGGGCAACGGCCTTATCGCATGCTTACTGACCAGTATGTATATCCTTTGAAGTAAAGCGTAACGTGTCCACAGATCATATGTAGTTTGTAAATGACATATGGGATTAATTACAGAAGTATTTACAGAGTTGAAAAGTCAATATCATATATTATCAAAACTAGCAGAGGTCATAAAGTTCTATGCACCTAAATGATCGTTCAATTTGAGGAAAGGTATAGATCACTTTGTCACATTAGCCCATTTCGGAGCAGAACAGTAGGACGTTAAACCCCATTTTATTTCGTTTCATTTCTCTATATATGATGTTAATTGGCTTGTCAGTACAATATGTCGGCCCTTTTCAAACAAGTAATGTTTATTTCTGTTCCCTATTTCAAGAGTAGACACCATTCATGATTCTTCGATAGAAACTAAGAATGAAATTCACATAGTCGATCAATCCGATTAGGGAATAAAGTTCTTGATCCTTTTAACATCCTATCAGTATTTAAATTGGTTTGTAGTCAACTTACTACTGACCTTCTAAGATATGGGATTACACATACTCCCCGCAGTGTTTCGTTTACTTAGACCTAATCCCACCAAACACTGTTTTAAAGTAGCTAAGTCCGTAACTCAATATCATCCAAAATCTTCGACATTGAAAACACGATTTTTTGGGCAATTTAAATCAGCATTGGTGTTGTGATCTTAACAGGAAAAGATGGGCTTCTGATATCCAATATTTAAGACAAAATAAACATTTTACCATTGGTACACGAATCGTGTACCATAATGCGTTTCAGCGCCATTTGTAACAAGGTGCTCTAAGAATGAGACTAGACATATTCCACAAGTCATGTGAAACGGTGATATCATGTTCTTATTTGGAGAGCATGCGCAATAAATATTATCGGTGTTGACTGGAATAACCAGACACTAGAAACTGACTTGCGGTTGAGACTTCTGATGACAATTCACAGTAAAACCGACACGATTGAATGTAAAACAGTTTATATAAATTCATATTACATTATTATATGTGTTGCGACCCATTTGTGCCAATTTCTAGGTCCCAAATATTAGCGACTTAGCTCCTTTAAAGATGGGTTCCCAGAAAAGTATTTATCGGGTGGTTTTTTCCAATAAAAGTATGGTAATTTTGGTATATGTGGAAAATAGAGATATCCAATCTTACTAGAAAAATACTGGATTCCCCGAAAAACACACATGGAGCGTATACAGGACAAAAATGTAAGGGTTCCCCTAATCAACAGCCCGACGATTAGGAACTTCTGCACGCGTGATGTCAAAGGTCACAAGCGAACATTGCGCGCTTGATGTACAAGTTGATAAACTTTATGAAGAGTTAGACGTACAACACTCTCTGAGATAAAAATGACGGAAAAAGACGCGGGTAGTAGATAATCCGAGAATTTAATTAGGATTCGATATTTGTAATAAATAGTAAGCGATTAAAGACAACATCGTCTTATGTATGCAATGAATTCTCCTCTGACTTCCAAGACAGGTAAGTCACGTGACGTAAGCATGACCTGATTTGATCGAATTCCTTCGCAATTACAATGTTTGAGAACGATTTGAAGCAAAGTTATGACAAATTAATTAGTTTGAATATGTTTTTAGTCCATATATACCATTAAATCACCCAGTTTGTACGCTAGAACCCATTTTTAATGGAAGCATATTTCTGTTCCAAATTATGACTGGTCAATAGTCCCATTAACAACCAATATCATTACGCTTTAAACATAGCTCTACATTGGACCGAATATGTTTACATAACGTTACGTGATGACTCACGATTTCATTATGCCCAATTAACCAGTGCATAGCAGAATATTGTAGAAAACTAATTGCGTGACAAACGAGGCTATCATATCAAATACAATGTAAACAATACTGTTTGGAGACGAACAATACTTTCACAGTTTTTAATACCTTAAATCACTGTCCAAAGTTTTAGGGAAGACCCAGATTAAAGGGACAATAACACTCTTGCTGGTATGACAGCTCCAAAAAAAATAGCCTTATTCTAAGTACTAGATGTGTTAGTGTCCTACCTGTTGTGTAAATTATCCATTAAATCCTATTTTACTTGTCCAGAGGGTTCAAAAATATTTTTGAATCCAAGTCACATTTGAAAAGCTTTACGTCAGGCTTTTCAAATCATTTAGTTGAATTTTTCCAATTTTTTTAAATTTGGTGTGTTAAGATGAAATTTGTATCATCAATTAATTGGAATATTGTAAAATAGTGCAATTTGTTGACCAGAATAAAGATTGGGACATATTATTCAGTTACAACAAGAGTGGTATTGAGCCTTTAAACGAAGGGCTGTCATGCTGCTGTACTTGGGATCAATGGCCAGAGAGGGATTTCTCGGGCCATTGCTTCAGGAATATGTTTAAAAAACTGACCTTCGAAGATATGGGATTACATGGCCATTAGAGTTATATAAGTTGAAGATACAATCAGTCCAGCTGATGTATGTAAATGCTCAAGTTAGATAATCATGTATAGTGGTAACATAAGTTGTCACACATCAATTGTTATAATAGCCTGCTTATTATGTATGCATGTACAATACTAGTTAATTATATAACTGTAATGAATTGAATTGGTATAAATGAGCCCAGGTATATGACATAAAATGAGACGGGCTTTGGTTGCTCACTAGAGAAGCTAGGATGCTCGAGACAGAACGAGGTCGAAATGACTACAATATTATATGATATAATCATAGGCTTACGGGCTGGATGACAGCTAGGGGGGCAGAACCCGAAATGCCCGAAAAAATTTCGGGTGTACAGACAGCGGCGCCGATATTCCTCGAGAGGCGAAGAAGCAGAGCTCCCCTTGTATTGTACCCCCCCCCCCCCCCCGCCCCCCACAAGAAAATTTTTGAATATTTGACGGCCCGTGAACAAAGCAACTTCAAAGTGGTCTAATATAGCCTAATTAAGATGGCTGACTCTAATTCCAATCAAAAGATTGGAGAAAATTTTGAAAATTTAATAGCCGCATACGAGTTTTACGGCTATTAAACGAAAAGTAAAATTAATGTTTTATTAGGGCTCAATGACAGAAACTAGAAATGCCCGAAAAAATTTCAGGTTTACAGACAGCGGCGCCGGTTTTGACGGCCGCAAACGCGTTTTACTGCTATTCCAGCCCGTAAAATTAGTGTTTTATTAGATTTCGGGCACTTTATTTTGCCAAGTAGATGAAATTAAAAAAAAATTTTTCACTTTACCCTTCTGCCCGAAGAGTCAGCTTGCTCGAAAGTTAGGGGGGCAGCGTACGCCTATGGATATAATCCTTATACGGCATTTAGTAACTGAACATATGATATAAAACACAAATTTATATGGAAAACATTCACTGGGTTTATTTCACACCACGTTTCAACAAGAACGACAACGACAAGAGGAACTTGTTGAAACGTAGTGTGAAATAAAACCAGTGATTGTTTTCCATATTAATTTGTGTTTTATAGGAAATGATATGATATGTGCCCGTGCCCTGTATTGGTTGTTAGAATTATAGATTTAATAATTATCAATGTGTGTTCCCCTACTGTTACAGCCTTTGATACTATGTTAAATTAGCTGTAATGTACCAAAGGTCCCCGGGGAAGGTATTAGACCTGGCTGTACATTGATATACAGGATTCTAGGAGAGTTAACACTGTTAGGTGTAATTCGGTGATTAATACCTGTTAACAAGGGAATCAATCGGATTAAAATACAGATCTATATTTCGTTTCGTTTTTTTTATACTTTCGATGGCCTACACTACATGAAGATCTGACAAGTTGTACTGGAAGGTCGCGCCAGGGATCGTAGGAGCGGCTTTTGACCCTATGATGTCAGACATTGATTAATCAATCAGCGTTGACCTTTCTAGTGGTTTCTGTGCATCGCACGCCAACAACTTGCCGTAACAGACCATTTCATTGGCCAATCCCTCACTTCAACCAGAACGCCGATAATATAACAACTCTTCCAGATCCTAGTTTAATAAAGACAAGTAAAACAAAAATTTAAACTATGAAAAAACGAAACGAAATAGGATCAGTGTTTTAACCATATTGCAAGGGAATATAGAGTAGTCAGAATCTATTTATATATATATATAATTTATGATTAGAAACTCATTAATAAAGCGGAACGAAATACCAGAATGACATTATATCAACTCTTGTGCCGTGTAATTTCTTCTTTAAATGAGAAAGAGAGAGAGAGAGAGAGAGAGAGAGGGAGAGAGAGAAAGAGAGAGTTTGACGTCATCTCGACACAATAATTCGGGACCCGGAGAAAACCCAAGAGGTCTGACCGGCAACCTTACTCCCTGCCACGTACAGGCGTGTAATCGAAAGCACAGCACTTGACTCAATGATGGGCGTTATGATATAATGCACACGCTTTAAATCATTCGGTCACTACACACCCCACGCCCTCACGATTCGAAAGCAGCTACCGAGCTAACGAAGCCCTTTATGCGCCATGCATGGGATTGCAAGCTGGTGGAGAGAGTAAGACGCTGGCGCATTATCCCGATGTTGGATGGAAATGAAATGAAATGGGGTTTAACGTCCTACTGTTCTGCTCCTATACTGGGCTATGAGGGAAATTTTGCCCGGGCAGAGGCACTATCGCCTACTCTTATATCGAATTCCAACTGCCAAGGGATCTTTATGGGCATTCCAATGTATATACGGGACCTCGGTTTTTCGTCTCATCCGAAGGACTAGACAGCTGTCCTTGTCAGGCCCTCCGTTCTGCACCACTGACAAGGGGAAACCACGTCGGAAAATCCAGATGAACTTTCTCGGCCAATGCAGCGATCGAACACCCGACCTCCAGGCTAGCGAGCCAGCGTCTTAACCACCTAGCCACCGTGGCTCCCCGATGTTGGATTGAGAAATATCTTTGGGATTTTCCAGCGTGGTCTGCCTCGATCAGTGATGCAGAGCGGGGGAGTTACAAGGACCGGGGTTTAGTTGTTCGGGTGAAATGAACTCCTGACATTTGGTATTTGATTACTGCCCGGGCAAAATGTCAACCACACAGCACTGTATGGTCATCGGCGTCACACATGGGGGGGGGGGGTCCGGGGGATCCGACCCCCCACCCCCAATTGTTTTTCTAATGGTGTCTGAATATACTTGCCCCCTCCCCCCCAAAAAAAAATTACATAGTAGGCCTTAACTCCTATTTATTTACAACAATTATTAGGATTAGTTAAGATTCTATCTGTATAAAACTTGTACATAACCCAATTTGCATACGGCACCCCCTGACTTAAACATGATAAACATTGTATTGGTGTGATGTTTTAGTTTAACACCGTAAAATATGCCAAAACAGTGTTTACAGAAGACTGTAACAATGGCAATCGAGGCTACAGTGATCTTAAATTAAGATTTTCTCGACTTATCTTGTTTTTAACTATTATAGTGAAAACTACCAGCTCTTTATCTTATCATCCATACTGCCCCTTTAACTAATACAATTTAAAAATCTTATTACCAGGCATGACGATAGTTTCTTTCAATAGCATTTAGTAATTGAACTGGAGTATACAGGTCATAATTGTATGGAATACAACTACTACTTATTACTGAGCGTCGTTTCGACTTGATAATGACTAGAGAAGCCTAGTCGAAACGTCGCTCAGTAATAAGCAGTAATTGTATTCTATAGAATTGTGACCTTTGTATGCAATCTAGTTAAAACACAGATCCTATTTCGTTTCGTTTTTATAGTTCAAAATTTCGTTTTACTTGTCTTTACTACACTTGGATCTGGAAGAGTTGTTATTTAACTCGTGGGGATCACGTGGCTAAGTGGGTAAGACGCTAGCTCGCTAGCCTGGAGGTCGGGTGTTCGATCCCTGCATTGGCCGAGAAAGTTCATCCAGATTTTCCGGCGTGGTTCTCACTTGTCAGTGATGCAGGATGGAGGGGCTGACAAGGAAAGCTGTCTAGTCGTTCGGATGGGACGAAAAACCGAGGTCCCGTGTACACATTGGCGTGCACGTAAAAGATCCCTTGGCAGTTGGAATTCGATATAAGAGTAGGCCGTAGTGCCGCTGCCCGGGCAAAATTTCCCTCATAGCACACTGTATGGCGTATGCCCGTCTTCATTAGCCCAGGTTAGGAGCAGAACAGTAGGACGTTAAACCCCATTTCATTTCATTTCATATTTAACTCGTGTTCTGAATGGTATCAGGGATAAGCCAATGAAACGGTCTGTTACGGCGAGCTTTAGGCATGTTTTTCACGGAACTGTGGGTAATCCACTAGTAACATTAATGCTGATTGGTTAATCAAATGTCTGTAATCATAGGGTCATAAGTCGGTCTTTTGACCCCTGACGTGACCTCCCACTATACTTTTTCAGATCTTCATGTAGTGTAGGCCATCGAAAGTATAAAAAAACGAAATCGAAAGTTTAAAAAACTAAACGAAATATAGATGTGTATTTTAATCTGATTGCCTGTTATTTAATGTCTATAGAACATTCTTTAATCTGACTGAAATTACCTATTTTAACTATTATAGTGAGAACTGTCAACTCTTTATCTAATCGTCTATAATGTATCTCTAATACACCACGCAGTGTGCGATTATGGATTTCAGCGGTTGGCTTTATTTGCGACCCTTCCACTGAATTTCTCTGCAGTATTAATTCAGATTATGTACATGTATATTCAATTGAAGAGCCCCGGGGAAGAACGATCTAAGTCACTTTTTCAACGAACCCCAGTTAATGGCGCCATCTGGTAGCAAACTGTAGAAGCTTTCTGTGGAACAATCAATTTCAGGTAAAAACGATTGGAGTCACATCGAACCAAAGCCCTTCTGACATGGCCTCCCGGACAAATACGTCCATCGTATCCTTTATTTGACCTTAATTTGGCCGAAAAGGGAAGTCAGTTGTTGTACTGGGGCCGGTTGCTCAAAACTAAGTTATTTTAACGATCCGTTAGGGTTTAACGGATCGTTATCTTGGTAATTTGTCGTTTGTTAAAGGTCCGTTAAATTTCTGTTGCTGGAAAGTCAATTTCATTATCCGTTAGCTAACGGATTCATTAAAGTTAATTCAAGAGAATACTGTTTGTTCATTGGCTGAATTTTAAATTTTTGAATTCAATGTACATGTATAACAACTTCATAGAGGTAGTATTAACAAGAAACTGAAGACAGTGAGACAACTAACTGTGCAGTCTGTTCACAAAACTTGATTAAAGACAAAAAGATAACTAGAATTTACTACAGAAAACACCATTGAATACTTTATTTTTTCCTTTAGAAATTTTAGCATAAATCTGTAGGAAAAATTATGGGATTTGCAGTACAGAATTATGGGGCCATTATTTCCTACAGGCCACCAAAATTCTGTAAAATAGTATAGAATTTCATCCTATAGAAAATGGAATAGGCCCGCATCGCCCAACCCTTGAATGTTCTATAGAAAATTACATAGGTACAATGTAATCTATGACTTTTTGCTACAGCCAACTAATGCCATCATTAAACAGATAACGGAGACCAACACCTCCGTTAAATATAACGCCAAGTTAACTACACGTTAAAGTTAACGGGGCTTCCAGCAACAACCTTTCTATCCGTTAAAGTTAATGATCCGTTAACTCCATGTTAACGGATCGTTAAAAGATAACAGAGCTTTGAGCAACCGGCCCCAGGTAATTATGATTCGTATTGAACATCATTTGAAGTTGTAATTAAACCCACTCGTTGTTCTGTTCGCGTCAAGCATTCTCGTCCAAAAGTCTGTTTTACCTTTTATGCGAAAAGACAAAAATGTGACTTAGATCGTTCTTCCCCTGGACTCCTCAATTGTTTTCCGATCTACATTAAAATAAAATATAAACTTTCATCAATACTGAATTATACAAAATAATTTCTTACCTACAAGTGCCGTACTTTATTACATTTCAAGTTTGGTCTTTTTTTTCTCCTCTCTCAAAATACACGTATCACCAACATTTTGAAATGATTTCTTTAACAGTACGTTACAATATCAGCTTTTTATCTGGTTACAAGGGAAATCATTTTGATACAACGCCAACATCTCAATACTCTAAAAAAATATATATCTTGAACTTACACGAGGGAACTGCCATTTTCAGCGATAAACTACAATATAACACAGCCGGTATTTCTTATTACCCGTAACAATATCTGTTTTTACCTGGATAACTTGGATAATGTTTTGATAACTCGCAAACATCTCGATCAAATTTAAAGTAGGTAAGTCTCTAACTCAAAATCATCCAAAATCTTCGACAATGAAAACACGAATTATTTGTCAATCTAAATCGACATTGATGTTGTGATCTTACCGGGAAAAGATGGGCTTCTGTTATCTAATATTTGCCATTGGTACACGAATCATGTACCTTAATGTGTGTCAGCGCCATATGTAACAAGGGACTCGAAGAACAAGACTAGACATATTCCACAAGTCATGTCAAACGGTGACCCATATTCTTATCTGGACAGCATGTGCTATAAATACTAGATGTGTAGACTGGAATAACCAGACGCTAGAGATTGCCATTCGATTGAGACTCCCGGCGTATTTTGCTGAATACAACTGATTAGAAATTAGAGTAAAAACGGAAACGATTGAATGTAAATCAGTTTATATACGTTCATATTACATTGTCATATGCGTTGTGACACATTTGTGCCAACTTCTAGGTCCCAAATATTAGCGATTTAGCTCCTTTAACACACTCTAAAAAAAGGTAGCACAACCTTAACCAGGAAATTACAAGATTCTATAAGAAAATAAAATATATTATTATAGTGAAGTAGAATTTGATCTGAATAAAGAGAAATGAAACAGGGTTTAACGTCCTACTGTTCTACTCCGACTGGGCTAATGAAGACGGGCATACGCCATACAGTGTGCTATGAGGGTAAATTTTGCCCGGACAGTAACACTACGACCTACTCTTATACCGAATTCCAACTAACAAGGGATCTTTTACGTGCATGCCAATGTGTACAAGGGACCTCGGTTTTTCGACTTTCTCGGCCAATGCAAGGATCGAACACCCGACCTCCAGGCTAGTGAGCTAGCGTCTTACTCACTTAGCCACCGTGGCCCCCCTTTCAAATGTCGTTAATACAGTCACTGATGCCAATTTTTTAAGCAATCCTTGCCATGTGGTGAAAGACGAAACTCTAGAAATATCCTTACAAAAATAGATGGGGAGGGGGAATGGTTAGCACGTGCGCGCTGTATCATAAGGTCTGTCATTGAGTCAACTGGCGTGGTTTTGATTCCCCGGTTGTACGTGACAAGGAGTAGGGTCGCCTGTCCAATCTCGTGGGTTTTCTCGGGGTCCTCCGGTTTCCTCCTCCTTGTAAAGACCCCTACGCCCAAGCGAATTATTGAAATAAAATTGAACCATATGTTACTCCCGGAATGACCAAGTTTGTGTCGATTGGACGTTAAACCCCATCTCTCTCTCTCTCTCTAGCTCTCTCTCTCTCTCGCTCTCTCGCCCATTTTGTTTAATCCGATTGAATCCACGCCAGGGAGTTATCTTGAGTTGGTATTTTGGTTATGTTTTCTTAATTAAAGATACATTATGGGCGATTAGATAAAGAGCTGACAGTTATCGCTATAATGGTTAAAAACTAGATAATTTAAAGAGAATATGCTCAAAATTTCAGTCAAATTTATTCACTCTGAACCGAGATATTAATGATTGAATTTTAGGCCTAGCCTCGGTCATCATTACTAAAGACGGTAAGATAAAAAATAAAGTCTCGATTATCCAATTTGACGTTGAATCACCGATCATAAATTGTATTTAAATCCAGTAAATATCGTAGGCTAGCGATGACATCGAGGGTTGATTATGGTCTGGATAAATTAATTAATGTGAAATTAATAACATTTCAGACCTAAAGAAAGACCTGCAATAGGCAGATTTAGCTCTTGCATAATGTATGTTTAAATGTTAAAAAAACAAAAATTGAGTTCGTCAGCACGTATTAAGCCGTGGGAAATTCCATATGTTAGCGAAAAATAAAAATGACGCATTGTTACTTTATGACCGCTTCATGTTAAATTGAGAAAAATGAGTGTAAAGTTTTGCATCCATATGTTGGCGAAAAATAAAAATGAAGCATTGTTACTTTATGACCACTTCATGTTAAATTGAGAAAAATGAGTGTAAAGTTTTGCATCCATATGTTAGAGAAAAATAAAAATGACGCATTGTTACTTTATGGCCACTTCATGTTAAATTGAGAAAAATGAGTGTAAAGTTTTGCATCAAAATATTTTAAAACTCCATGAATTTTTACCAAATTGTCACAGTTGTGAAGGCTATATGAAGCCAGTATATATAGCGTGTGTGTTGTTTCTCAAAGCAGTGTGATTCAATTTCATCTAACTGAATCAACCCAAAATTATAAAAAAAAGCCTATGTGTTGGTGTTTTTTTTGGTAATTTAACCTAAGGGGGGGCGTTCCTTCATTACGTCATGCTCACATGACATATAGGATCTGTTGATTCTCAGACAGTTTTTATACCAATATCTCACCTCAGCCCACAAACTGTTAGTACTAATAACATACTAAATGAATTATAGAAATAATCGTAAATGGAACAGTGGCTTGTTGGTTTACTATTCTCGACAAATCAAATTACTTATCTCTCTCTCCTTGGTAAATTATTGATCTCGCTCAAGATAAAAAAAACAATCTACAACACGTTTGACAAGGAATCATGGAGGTAGTCAATATATACACCTCTATGCAAGGAATGGACTAAAGGCCTCTACGCGCATGCCAAAAATTGACAGTTAAACTCTCTCTCTTGCTTGATAACGGTGTCTGTTATTGAGTCAACTGGCGTGGTTTCGATTCCCCCTTAGTACGTGACAAGGAGAACCTCCTGGGTTTTCTCCGTTTTTTCGATTTCCTCCCACTTCTAAAGACCCCTACGCACAAGCGAATTATTGAAATAAAATTAAACCATATGTTAGTCCCGAAATGACCTAGTTTGTATCGAGTTGACGTTAAACCCCCTCTCTCTCTCCCTCTCTCTCTCTCTCCCTCTCTCTCTCCCTCGATGGGTCAAGGGGTCAAGGGGTCAATAAATCCAATGTTACCATATTATCTATAATCTCATGCCTCCTGTATCCTTTCTTCTTCTTCTTCTGATAGAGCAGGAAAAAGTTCGACATGAATGAGAGAATATTCTAGCATTGGGTGAAAACTGAGGAGCGAGTAGGAAATGTTATCACCTTTTTGATAAAGGTTTTGTAATACAATATATATTAAATGTATCGTACTTTGTCCCTACTAATTGGACCCCCCTCCACTCCTCCTTCCCCAGTTATGCCACGATCAACTCCCCACGTCCCTCTCCTGGCACCGCGGTCCCTTATTCATATCGTAAAATCAAAAAATCTATGCGAGCAAGTTGAAGAGAGAGAGAGAGAGAGAGAGAGAGAGTGAGTCATGTGGATGAGACGAAAAAACGAGAACTCGTGTACACATTGGCGTGCACGTAAAAGATCCCTTGGAAGTAGGAATTCGATATAAGAGTAGACCATAGTGCCGCTGCCCGGGCAAAATTTTCCTCATATCACACTGTATGGCGTATACCCGTCTTTATTAAACCAGTCGAAGCAGAATAGTAGGACGTTAAAAGCCATTGCATTTCATTTCATTTCCATCTTTCTGTGGCCGAGTTCACAAAGCATTATCAGACTTAGGTTTATCACTGTTTATGAGAAATATCTTTGATCCAGAAACACAAAACTTTGCACACAGTTTCTTATTGATGTATTTGATACATTAAAACAACAAAATTTTATAAAGGGCTTTTTTTTTTTAGTAAAAATAAGGTGAACAATTTTGAGTAAATTCTTAACTTAAAGATACATTATGGGAGATAAGATAAAGAGATGGCAGTTCTCGCTATAATAGTTAAAAACTAGACAGTGTAAAGGTATTTTGCTGAAAATTTCAGTCAAATTGATCCACTATGAGCCGAGAAAGAAGCGGGTGAAATTTTTGCATAGTCTCGGTCATCATTACTAAAATCATTAATATAAACAGCATAGTCTCGATTATCCACTTTTATTAATTTAATTATCAATAGCCGTTAGCGGCATATAGGAATCTAATCCAGCCAACATCGAAGGCTAGCCTTGACATCGAGAGTTTATTATGGTCTGGATATGTTAATTAATGTCTAATTGATAATTTAGATAACATTTCAGGCCTAAAGAAAGACTTGTAATAAGCAGATTTAGCTCTTGCATAATGCATGTTTAAGTCTACGAATGCTTTGTGAACTCGAAGTCTGTTGTATTTAGCAGTGTACCAGTGTTTACTATGTAATTTCTAAAAATAACGTGAAATCTGTTTTATTCTGTCAATCAACAGAGAAACTAATACCTGTAGGTTACATTATTATATCACCTGTCTATCAAACTAATAATAACTATATCACCTGTTTATCAAAATCTCTTCCTCAGTTTCACTTGTTGGGGAGAATGAGAAATGGGATTTAACGTCCACACACGACACAAATTAGGTCATTTCGGGACTAACATGTGGTTCAATTTTTGGGAGGTAATTCACATGAGCGTAAGGATCTTTAGCAGTATGTGTGTGCGGGGGGAATCGAAACCACACCATTCAATGACAAACCACTAGACTATCCACCCAACCCCCTTACTTGTTGGGAATTATTTTGAAACCCTGGGAGCCACGGTGTCTAAGTGAGTAAGACGCTTGCTCGCGTGTTCGATCCCTGCATCGGGATATTCCGACGTAGTTTCCCTTTGTCAGTGGTACAGGGCGGAAGGCCGAACAAGGACAGCTGTCTAGTCGTTCGGATAGGGACAAAAACCGAGGTCCAGTGTACACATTGGCGTGCACGTAAAAGATCCCTTGGCATTTGGAATTCGATATAAGAGTAGGACATAGTGCCGCTCCCCGGGCAAAATCTTCCACATAGCACACTGTATGGCGTATGCCCGTCTTCATTAGCCCAGTAGGAGCAGAACAGTAGGACGTTAAACCCTGTTTCATTTCATTTGAAACCCTGCTCTTAATAATTCGCTGAATGAGTAATGCACTGCCTCGTTTGACCAATACGTCCCGGGTTCGATCCCGGTGTTGGTCGCGAAAGTTCCTCGAGAATTTCAAGTGTGGTTTCCCTTCTGTCAGTGCTACAGGGCGGGGAGAATAGTCGCTAGTTGTTCGGATGGGACCAACACCGAAGTCCCGTGTACCCGTTGAAAAGTAGGACGTTCAAGAACAGTAGAACGTTGTTCCTCATGTCACTTCATTTTATTTCATCTCTTAATAATTGTTCATGATTGTAATGTCGACGGAAAGAATGAAGGAAAAAGGAGGAATTTCAACATCTAGTGCGTTAGACCATTTTAAAATGAAGGAACGGATTAATTTGTAGATGATATCAGCCTTTTTCCTGTTTATATAAAACAACTTCTAATCATATCTTCCTGGTCGGATCAATTAAATCTTGTAACAAACACTTTTTATCGGAACCAGAAAATAATCTATAATCATTTGAGTTGAAGACTACATCAATTTTATTAAATACACTTTCAGAAAATTTCAGAAAATATTAACGCCATTGTTATCTTTGTTTTCATGCTTGTGTAAAAACTTGGTTGTTTAAATGTCGCAAATATTATCTGAATCTCAAATAATTTAAAATCGTTTGGATCGAGGACTTTTTATTGGCTTTTATTCATGTTATTGAATTCACTTCCTGTAAAATATTAAAATTATCGCCATCATTTTTCAAATCCTTGTTATTTTGGATTCTATAGTAATTGACAACATAAAGAATAATATTTAAGCGCTTTAGACATCTTTGTATAAAGAATGCGCTGTATAAATCGATCATTTTGAAACGAGAGAGAGAGAGAGAGAGAGAGGGGGGGGAGGGGGGTAACGTCCACTCGACACAAACTAGGTCATTTCGGGACTAACATATGGTTCAATTTTATTTCAATAATTCGCTTGCGCGTAGGGGGTCTTTAGGAGTGGGAGGAATCCGGAGGACTCGGAGAAAACCTATGAGATTAAACAGGTAATCCTACTCCTTGTCACGTACAACCGAGGAATCGAAAGCACGACAGTTGACTGAATGAAAGACCTTATGATACAACGCGCACGCACTAACCATTCGGCCATCCAACCGCCCATATTTTGAAACAGTTATAGTAATTTATGTTTTTATGGTTGTTAATGCTATCCCGGCCAGTGGCGTTCCGGCATATTGTTTTGGTTACATGTGAGGCTTGCCCAGGCAGTGGCGTTCCGACATATTGTTTTGGTTACATGTGAGGCTTGCCCAGGCAGTGGCGTTCCGACATATTGTTTTGGTTACATGTGAGGCTTGCCCAGGCAGTGGCGTTCCGACATATTGTTTTGGTTACATGTGAGGCTTGCCCAGGCAGTGGCGTTCCGACATATTGTTTTGGTTACATGTTGTTGAGGCTTGTCCGTGTACTGGAGTTTTCATGTACTGTTTCGGAGCCACGGTGGCTAAGTGAGTAAGACGCTGCTTCGCTAGCTTGAGATGAAAAACCAGTGTACACATTGGTGTGCAAGTAAAAGATCCCTTGACAGTTGGAATTCGATATAAGAGTAGGTTGTAACGTCGCAGTCCGGTGACAATTCCCTCATAGCACACTGTATGGCGTGTATCCGTCTTCCGCAGCCCGGTCAGTGCAGGATGTTAAACCTAGAACCGGATTAGGACGTTAAACCCCATTTCATTTCATTTCTATTTACTACTAGAAGAATGCCCGGCTTCGCTCGGGGGTCATAAGCCCGAAACCGGAAGTGGTAGACTAACGCCACCTGGCCTATGTTACTCCCTGGTCCGCGCTACCCCTATACCCCAAATTTCAGACTCGGGGCAGACCTAGTGTAGCCGCCAACCCCGAACAGACAGACAAACAGACAGACAAACAACAGTCACAAATATTAGTATAGATTATTTTAGAATCGATTATTCATACCATAAAAATTAAAACGACTCGAGCTACGTTTCTATGGAGATCTTCGAGTGTTAAGCATTCTCTGGCAAGTATTCAGCATGTTCTGGCCAGTGTATGGTTAGGTTTGCTAACAACCTTGTAATTTCGAATATTATAGAAAATATTGAGTTAAAGATTTAGCTGCTAAAATGTGAAAACCTACTGTTATTAATATATTATGTATGTCAGTTTTATGTTATCCTTCATCTTCAATAGAAGGCCTGATCTCGCTTTAACTACGTACATCTTATCAAGGCCTCCACGTAATACCCTGAATATTTCGGCACTAATTTCGATTGGGTACAAGCCCAGTTTGTGAGCCTATCAGAGTCCTCGGTCGTCGCGAATACCAAGTCTCGCGCTTTCAAGTTAAAATGTCTACCTGTGATAATCGAGTTGCAGAGTTCAAGGTTCGTTCAATGTCAAGGTTTCCGTGGAGGTTGCGATGTCACAACCTCTGACTGGACCCTAATGTTCACGTGTCTGTAGATAGTTGTAAAACTCTCAGTCGTTGCTTCAGGAACATGGGCATCCTTTAAGAATCTTAAACATATCCCATTACATTGTCAATGAGATCGAATCATCTATTCAGAATTTTCTGTGGAGTGGTACAAAGACATTAATAAAATGTTACACTATATTCTTGGCACTTATGAGCAAGGAGGATTAACTATTTCCAAAAGGATTTTAAGACAATGTGCTTTTAGTCTCATTTGGCTTAAAAGAAATATCGATAATTCTTATAATAGTCCAAGAGCTAATGACAAAATAATATGGTCTTCAGTTACAAAAGGTTCCCCCCCCCCCCCCACAAAAAAAAAATAAAAATCTGTAGCAGGTATTCGTACGAGTAAAAATCAATTGGTCAGATCGGGCACTGCTCGGGCGTATAGCCACAGCAGCACCTTAAAGTAGCCCCATGGGGCCTATAATTAGGTCATAAGTTACATGGCTGAAACTTTCTAGGGACAATGGTATCCACAGTCGGAGTAAATATTTCACAAATCTAACCAAAATTTCCGGGGCTTTCCCCAAGTCAGACCACTCCCAATATCGCCTGACGGGGCTAATAATATGGTCATCAGTTACATGGCTGAAACTTACCAGCAACAAAGATCTTTACTTGGTAAATACAATTTTCAAAAATCTAACCAAAAATTTGGTGCCTTTTCCCAAGTCAGATCGCTCTAAAGTATGTCCGACCACACCCTAAAAATGGCTCTTTTTATATGGTCATCAGTTACATGGCTGAAAATTACCAGCAACAAAGATCCATACTTGGAAAACATATTTTTCAAAAATTTAACCAAAAATTTTAAAGCTTTCCCCAAGATAGATCGTCCTAGAGCCCAGCTGACCACGCCCTAAAAATGGGACTTTTTATATGGTCATCAGTTACATATTGTTCCATGCATTAAAAATGTATTTTTCGAAAATCTAACCATAAATGTGTGGGCTTTCCCCAAGTCAAACGGGCCTTAGAATTGCAGCCCCACCCACCCTCTCTATATAAAGCTTATAATAATGTAATATCAATAATACATTGGTGAACCGCATCAAGATTCAAAATTATAGCACAAAAATAGAACAAATGTTTATTAGCTATGTGAAATCCTAAAATGAGCAAAAGTGTTAAAGGAAGAGTAAGCATGTCATACCCCATTCACGACATATGCCATGAATAGATAGTTAGGACTGATGTTAAATTTATGTTTTCAAACGTTCTGTATTCCATCCCAACAACCAATTCAACAATGATTCAGAATGTTATTCAATATCTTATAACAAAGTGGAAAATTCAAACAAATAATTCGAAAGTATTTATTGGATTAATAAGTTGCTTTGGTTTGAATTCTATAGTTTTTGCTTTTGCCGATCTACGATAAAGAATAACAAGCTAATTGGTTTTAAACAATGTAAGTCAATGATGAATTATTGAAATTATAAAATCTATTTATAGTCTTAATACATATAACTTTAGTTTTACTTCCGTTTCATCGTCAAACAACATTTTAATGATTTAAAATAAGTGTGTGAGTGTGGCTGGGTGATGACAATTGTTAATCTGTCTCACTACAAGAATTGTTTGATTTGTCGTCGGAGTCAGTGCTTTCTTTTTCACTATCTTCATCTCTGCAAATACTGTAACACTATCTTAGTATAACAGAAATCAGTTTCGTAAATATGTGGTTTATTTACATAGGAACAGAATATAACATTACTACATCAATACTACAGAAACTAGACTATACTGGAACTAAACTATATCGGAACACATTCTTTATATTAAATCCATCATTCTGCCCCTCTGCCAAGGCAGCGGCTGAACTCGGTGAGTCCATGCCCTCGTCCAAGCCTCTCTTCTCCGCCTAACTGTCAGTAAACTCCTCAATATATACCCTCGGACGATAGATAAGACACATGGTCATACATGCAATTATCTTTTATCTCGACATGGCATGCTTACTGACCAGTGCATATTTCTTTGAAGTAAAGCGGAACGTGTGCACAGATCATGTGCAGCCCGTAAAGGACATATTGAATTAATTACATGTTTAATTACAACACCGACAATCGTGACTTAAGAACAGTGCATACAGAGTTAAAAGGTCAATATTATATATTATATTATCAAGAAGCATGGTTGGAGTTTTGTATGTATTTATCTACCGTAAACATAGACATATTTGTACTGGATTTACTTTAATCTATATATGCTTACATATTACTGCTTGATCTTATGCTTTAATTCAGAATATTGGGAAAGTTCAGTTATATTATTTGTATGCATTATATATTACCAACTGGATTGATTTTACAATCGTCTTCTTCAATTTCCTTGTTATAATGAGTTCTTAGGCTTCAACTAGCAAAATGAATGAAATTTGTTCCGACTGTAACAATTACATATTTGTGTGGAAGAAAATAAAATAATTGTACTCTACGAGACACTGTAACTGAAGACTAATTAATATACATGTACAATACATGTAGACCTATAGAATATTATCTGTACAAAATATTTATATTATGAGATAAACTGTTCTAAAGAACACCATGGGAACTGCCAGACCCAAGTTATAAAACACATATACAACATCACTGTAAGTTAATTTTAATGTAAATATGTTTAGATGATTTATATAGAGGGGGTGGGTGGGGTTGCAATTTTAAAGCCCGTCTGACTTGGGGAAAGCCCACACATTTATAGTTAGATTTTCGAAAAACACATTTTTCATGCATGGAAAAATATTTCTGGTAAGTTTCAGCCATGTAACTGATGACCATATAAATAGACCCATTTTTAGGGTGTGGTCGGACATACTTTAGAGCGATCTGACTTGGGGAAAGCCCGCAAATTTTTGGTTAGATTTTTGAAAATTATATTTACCAAGTGCGGATCTTTGTTTCTGGTAAGTTTCAGCCATGTAACTGATGGCCATATTATTAGCCCCGTGAGGCGATATTGGGCGTGGTCTGACTTGGGGAAAAACCCCGAAATTTTGGTTAGATTTGTGAAATATTTACTCCAACTGTGGATACCATTGTCCCTAGAAAGTTTCAGCCATGTAACTTATGACCTAATTTTAGGCCCCCTGGGGGCTACTTTAAGGTGCTGTTGTGGCTATACATCCGAGCAGTGCCCGATCTGACCAATTGATTTTTACTCGTACGGATCCCTGCAACATTTTTTTTTTTTGTGGGGGGGGGGGGGGTTGGTGTCAAATCTTTTGTAACTGATGACCATATTATTTTGTCATTAGCTCCTGGACTATAATGATGTATTGAAACACTTATTCAATTACTTTTTAAAATCATATTACCGAATGAATTTAGTTATTGAAGTATTTTCTATGAAATATCTCAAAGGTGGTATTAAAAATATATCTATATTTTAGCTTTGTTAAACATACATTATGCAAGAGCTAAATTTGCTTATAGCAGGTCTTTCTTTAGGCTTGAAATGTTATATAAATAATTAATTGGACATTAATTAATTTATTCAGACCATAATCAACTCTCGATGGCATCGGCTGCTCGAGATTTTAACTAGATTAGAACGGTTCGCCATTTAAAGATTTAATTTAAAAATGGAAAGCGAGGCTAAGTCTCGAATATACCAGAACCCTGGTTACCACTATGCACACATCTTGTCAAAACTACAAACAGTGATAACTTGGCTCAGAATGTAGTAATATGAATGAAATTTTCAATATTTTTTTTATTTTACATTATCTATTCTTGAGCTATTATAGCAAGAATGGTCAGCTCTTTATCTAAATTTTACATAATGTATCTTTAATTTCCTGAAAAAAATATTAATAATGAAAATCTAATACTACCTACTAAACCAGCAATTATTTTATAATCCACATATTCTACATTTTGATTATTATATATTTCATAAGATTGTAAAAATTGCTGACATAATTTGTTATTGTGTAATACCGGGTTTGCTCCCTTTAACACATATACTAGAGGCGATTAGATTAGGTTTTGATTTGCTAGTACGATTTGTTATGATTTCGATTTGATTAGCTATGGTCCACAAATGTGAAATTTGATAATTACGATTTGGTAAGATGGCAGCCATCACGGACACCGATCAGAAAAAAAATTGTCTCTGCTAACATGACGAGGGGGGGGGGGGGCGTGTGTTTCACGTGTAGTCCAAGTTACCTACAGATTACAGTGACATTGCTGGCACCCAGAGGGCCTAAAATTGCTTAGAGCCAGAGGTGATCTAACATTCTTGTGGACTATAAAGTTAACATTAAAGGAGCTAAATCGCTAACATTTGGGAGTGAGTCGCAATGCATATAATACTGTAATATGAATGTATATAAACTGATTTACATTCAATGGTTTCCGTTTTTACTCCAATTTCAAATCCGTTATGTTCGGCGAAATAAGCCAGCAGTCTCAAGCGAGTGCAAATTTCTAGCGTCTGGTTATTCCAGTTTACATACGCCGTTTGATTTGGTGCAATGTGTCTAGCCTCGTCCCTCGAGTCTCTTGATACAACTAGGGCTGAAGCGCATTATGGTACACGATTCGTGTACCAATGGTAAAATGTTTATTTTGTCTTAAATATTGGATATCAAAAGCCCATCTTTTCCCGTTTAGATCGCAACATGAATGTTGATATAATTTGACAAATAAATCGTGTTTTCAATGTTGAAGATTTTGGATGATATTGAGTTAGAGACTTAGCTACTTTAAACACATCAAATGCGTTTTAAAAAAAACATTTTTTATGGAGAAAAACAACAATAAGCATTAAAAATTACTTACGATGTCGAACATTCCGCCATTTTGAAAACGTCAAATCTAATCGCCTAAACACCTCCTGGGACGATTAGGTCGATTTGCCTAATCAGTTGAGTTAAATCGTCTCACAAATGTAACGATTAGCATAATCAACTTGGTTCACAAATGCGTATAATAGCTAACCGGTCTAATCTAATCGGTTCACAAAAACGCCTTAGATTTGTTTGATTGTGATGATGACAGAGCGAGAGAGAGATGGGGGGGGGGTTAACGTCCACTCGACACAAACTAGGTAATTTCGGGACTAACATATGGTTTCATTTTATTCCATAAAGTCGCGTGCGCGTAGGGGTTTTTAGTGGTGGGAGGAAACCGGAGGACCCGCAGAAAACTCACGAGGCTGGACAGGCGACCCTACTCCTTGTCACGTACAACCGGGGATTCGAAACCACGCCAGTTGACCCAATGACAGGTCTTATGATACAGCGCGCACGTGCTAACCATTCGGTCATCCCCCCTCCTTGATATAGTGATGATGAAGACACTGATTATTCCATTATTGAAAGATATTTTAATATACCTCCTACTTGTTTGATTAATATTGATAATAAAAACCATTTGATACATTACGAAATAAATTTTACATCTATTATATTTTATACCTATCTTATTAAATTTCGTTTTACTTGTCTTTACTACACTAGGATCTGGAAGAGTTGTTATATAACCCGCGTTCAGGATGATGTGAGGGATTAGCCAATGAAACTGTCTGATGCGTCGGATTTTTTTGCGTGAGGTGCACGGAAATTTGGGTTACCCACTAGAAATTTCAACGCTGATTGGTTAATCAATGTCTGACGTCATAGGGTCATCTGTACGACTGACCACAATATATAATAAGACCTGATCGGATCACCACGAATACTCCGCGATTAGAACCATGATTTCAATTGTAGCGGGAATCGTGATAGCAGGAACTTAGCGTAATGAGAGAGAGGGGGGGGGGGGCGTTAACGTCCACGCGACACAGACTAGGTCATTTCGGGATTAACACATGGTTCAATTTATTTCAACAATTCGCTTACGCGTACGGGTCTTTATTTATTTATTTATTTATTTTTTCAAGAGGAATATCATACATGACAAAATAGATGATCATATGAAATTACATGATAATAAGATGAGAAAGTTTTAATGAGAGAATGAGTAATGATGTCATGGGTGACCAGCCTCTTGAGGATAACCCATAAAAACCTGCTTAAAATAAAACTAGGTTTAATTAAAATAAAACTAGGTTTAATTAAAATAAAACTAGGTTTAATTAAAATAAAACTAGGTTTAATTAAAATAAAACTAGGTTTAGCAGTGAGAGGAAACCGGAGGACCTAGAGAAACCCACGAGGTTGAACAGGCAACCCTACTCCTTATCACGTACAACCAGGGAATCGAAACCACGCCAGTTGACTCAATGGCAGGCCTCATGATACAGCGCGCGCGTGCTAACCATTTGGCCACCCCCCCCCCCCCCCAAAGTGTCATGTGGTGATAGGGCATTTTCAGTGGCATCACCCATCCAATGGAATAAACTCCCAGCAACATTAAAGAAAGCCAGAACATTAGAGTCCTTTAAATCATCCTTGAAGACTCACTTATTTAACTGTGAATACCAAACGTGACAGTGCAACTCAGCGCCATCGAGTAGAACAGTTCTAGATGAGAGGCGCTATTCAAATTCATTATTATTATTATTATTTATTCATAAATATTTATGTTGCCCGCCTAGCCATAATAAAACGTCGCAATGTGTTGATTAAAACAGGAAAAAAACTAGGTGTAGTACAATTATTCATGAAATGCGTCGAATCTTACTGTCAATATCTTTTGGTTCCTTATAAAGAAGCCCACGTTAGGGAGTTATTCGAGACATTTGTAGCACCATGGGTCTTTTGTAAGACGTGGAAAACAGGCCTTCGGCACCCCTGGGCGCCACATCCTACGTATAACTTATGAACTCTTTTCTTACTACATAACTTAATAGCCTTGTGGTCGTCTAGTATTTGTAATTCTCTTCTTGAGTCCCTTTTCACGTTGTGTATTTTCTTCTTACTATCTCAGTAGTTAAGACGTTTGTCTTACCAGGAAAAATAATGCAACAGTTTGTTTCCACATTTTATATAAAGGTTTTCTCGGCTTAGAGTGAAGCAATTTGACTGAAATTTCCAGCATAATCCTTTTACATAATCTCGTTTTTAACTATTATAGTGGGAACTGCCAGACCGCGGTCTTCTTGAACGTGATCTCATTTCGACATAATTCTTTGAATATTACAGGTACCTTTTGACCTAAACAAAATAGATATATTCTCACTGATATATCAACGGAAAAATATGCTTTCATTTAATGGGGTTTAACTTCCTACTTTTCTGTTCCGACTGAGCTCATGAAAACTGGCATACGCCATACAGTGTGCTGTGGGGGAAATTTTGCCCGGCAGCGTCTCCATGGCCTACTCTTCCAACTACCAAGGAATTTTTACGTGCACGCCAATGTGTACACGGAACCTAGGTTTTTTGTACCATCCGAACGACTAGACAGCGGTCCAGGACCACTGACAAGGGGAAACCACGTCGGAAAATCACGATGAACTTTCTCGGCAAACACTGGGAGCGAACCCGCAACCTCCAGACTAGCGAGCCAACGTCTTACCCACTTAGCCACCATGGCTCCTTTTATTTAAGAACGCGTCTGCAAAAATTGAATAAAACGATAACCCTGGGGGTCAGCAATTTTCAATCATACATAGTCTTTGGGGACGCCTAGGCGACAGAAATCACGCGATGCAGTGAAAACAAATTTTAATGGCAACTTCCGGTATAACTGGAAATTGTTGTTTTTGATCAAAATGTGCCATATTTCGACCATTTTGTTTGCTCAAATCTCAAAACGCTCCTACTCGAAATCTTGTGATCCTCAAATTTTGATATTGGTCAGGTATTGTTTCGTTACTTGAACATGCCTGTTAAATTGGGTATTTTGGTCAAAAATCAGAACGTTTTCGTATCAAAATCCGGCTTTCACGCTAGCTGGATAGCCGAAGGGAAGGTCATAATAAGTCATGCATAATTATATAGTGATTAGACCATGGTTATTTAGGAGCAGATCATCATATAGATTTATGGGCTGCCATGACTATCATAAACTTGACATATCTATTATCCATATTCTCATGTAAGAAGAACCACAAGAAAAAATATTTTTAAGAGTTCATGGAGAGGCATTTAATATCTGGCAGTGCCCTTGTTTAGAAGACCGTCATGCTTTTCATATTGAAATGCCCGAAGGGGAAGATGACATAGATCACAACAGGTTTCAGGGCACTCCAGACAATCCAGGATAATTCTGACTGCACATGCCAACCTCCGGCATATACCTATGTTCGAGCAGACGTGTTCACTTACTTAGATTCTGACCTGCCTTCCTATGTTCTTAGTTTTGGGACCCCATTTTTGTAATGATGTTTTGTGTCAATATGTCATCTTCTCCTTCAGTAGATTTCAATATGTAATGTATATATGGTGTCTCCTGATTTGCAATAACTCACTCTCCATTAAAACTTCCAAATGTTTCTATACACTCATCGGCTTCTAACAAATTCCTAAAATATTTTTGACAAACATAGCCTTTTTGGCACGTTCAAGTAAACAATCATGGACGAAAAAGTCATTTAAAGACAGACGCATACGTGAAACAATGCCATACTTAACATCCTTATACATGTGTACATATGCAATTCTAACATTCCATTGTTTGGTCTCGATTTCCCGGTTGTACGTGACAAGGAGCAAGGTCGCCTGTACAACCTCGTGGGTTTTCTCTGGGTCCTCGAGTTGCCTCCCACTGCTAAAGACCCCTACGCGCAAGCGAATTAGTGAAATAACATTGAACCATATGTTAGTAGCGAAATGACCTAGTTTGTGTCGAGTGGATGTTAAACCCCATCTCTCTCTCTCTCTCTCTCTCTCTCTCTCTCTCTCTCTCGCTCCATCCATTGTTAATTTGAAAGATATAATGGTAATCAATTTTAGCATGTGTAGTCATGCTGACCACGTGTTTATGGCTCATTTCGGGACTAACATATGGTTCAATTTTATTTCAATAATTCGCTTGCGCGTAGGGTTCTTTAGCAGTGGGAGGAAACCGGTAAGTTAAAAGTGGTCTAACACATGTGGTTTAGATCATAAGGCATGTCTTAGAGTTAAGTGGTGTGGTTTCCATTACTAGCTTGTAGGTGACATGGTCTAGTGTTGTCTATCCAATCTCAAGGATTCACTCTTTGCGCGCGTGAATTATTGAAATAAACATGTGTTATATGTTAGTCCCAAAATTACCTAGTTTGTATCAAGTGGAACGTAAACCTCATTTCTTTTTCAATTCAAAATATTTCAATTGGTGGCGACTGAATGGAATATATATAAACTTAGTAAAGATGACGAAACATATGCATCACCATATGTTCGTCCCAAAATGACCTAGTTTGTGTCCAGTTGACGTTAAACCCATTTTATTTGTTTTCTCCCATACCGTGTGATATTGATAGCAAACAGTCAAGGGCTATTTTACTATCTAGCCAACCTGTACATGGGAACTCGGTTTTTCGCCCCATACGAACGACGAGGTGTGAAATCCGCGTGAATTCCCTCTTCATCGCGAATATGAGAAAACCGAACACCATTAATTGCTTCGCGGGTTACGAAAAAACTATTAATAGTCTATCCACACACACCCCCCCCCCCCTTCTCCACCCACCCCTTTGCATGTCAATTTTTTTGTTGACTTTTTGACCTAAAATCGAAGAAAAAGGTTTGCATATAAATTTTCTGTCGGGTTTTTGTGAATATTTATGATTTTGAGGCTGAAGGATACGCGCGTTAATGGATTAAGACTAGTAATTATTTCCCCTTATTACGAATGTAGTGCGAGTTATAAATAGACAATTTTTCCCTTAATTTTTTTCTCCCCTCTTCCTGCATTTTTGGGTTGACTTTTTGGTCTAGAATTGGAGAAAAGGGATCAAATTTGCAATTTCATAGCAGTTTTGGGTAATACTGATGATATTACAGCGGAGGGATAGGGGGTGTAAAGTGTCTTTCTGCAGAGCAATCATTGTGTCGGAAGTGAGATTTTCACCCCAGTCAACTTCAAATCCGTGTAGCAAAAAATCTAAACGGTCAACCCCCTACAAAATTATGGTGAGGAGATTGCCAAATGTTGTCCCCATTGTGCCTATAAAGATTGGAACCAACGGAATGTTGAGAAAAAAGCTACAGCCTGTGATGTTACAGCCATTTAACATTGAAGTCAATGGGCAAATAATTGCTAGTCTGAGACCTAATAGGTTGGTTACAGTTGCATGTTTATTTCTATGCTACTTTCAGTTTCGATATCTCACGATTCCCATATTGAACCTGATACATGCTTTTAAATAAGAAGTTGCCACACGTTGCCCTGTCTGTTGTAGAAAATAGGAGAAGAGTTAGAGCCGGTCAAAGATTCGAGAATTAACATTAAAGTATACGGTGTTATAGCTTATAAGAGGCGTTTTTGTGAGTCGATTAGATTAGGTTTTGATTTGCTAGTACGATTTGGTATGATTTCGATTTGATTAGCTATGGTCCACAAATGTGAAATTTGATAATTACGATTTGGTAAGATGGCTGCCACCACGGACACCGATCAGAAAAAAAATTGTCTCTGCTAACATGACGAGGGGGGCGTGTGTTTCACGTGTAGTCCAAGTTACCTACAGATTACAGTGACACTGCTGGCACCCAGGGGGCCTAAAATTGCTTAGAGCCAGAGGTGATCTAACATTCTTGTGGACTATAAAGTTAACATTAAAGGAGCTAAATCGCTAACATTTGGGACCTAGAATTGACAAAAGTGGGTCGCAATGCATATAATACTGTAATATGAATGTATATAAACTGATTTACATTCAATGGTTTCCGTTTTTACTCCAATTTCAAATCCGTTATGTTATGCAAATTTCTAGCGTCTGGTTATTCCAGTTTACATACGCCGTTTGATTTGGTGCAATGTGTCTAGCCTCGTCCCTCGAGTCTCTTGATACAACTAGGGCTGAAGCGCATTATGGTACACGATTCGTGTACCAATGGTAAAATGTTTATTTTGTCTTAAATATTGGATATCAAAAGCCCATCTTTTCCCGTTAAGATCACAACATGAATGTTGATATAATTTGACAAATAAATCGTGTTTTCAATGTTGAAGATTTTGGATGATATTGAGTTAGAGACTTAGCTACTTTAAACACATCAAATGCGTTTTAAAAAAAACATTTTTTATGGAGAAAAACAACAATAAGCATTAAAAATTACTTACGATGTCGAACATTCCGCCATTTTGAAAACGTCAAATCTAATCGCCTAAACACCTAAACATTTGGTTCACAAATGCGTATAATACCTAATCGGTCTAATCTAATCGGTTCACAAAAACGCCTAAGGTTGTGTAAAAAGGTTACGCGACCTACCTATTCGAACGTGGCACGAAGATATTTGTTTAGTAGAGGTCATATTGTGTTATATCGTTTTAAGTAGCCTACTTTGTGATATAGGCCAGTCATAACGAAATAAATAGTATGCGCTTATTGTTGATACAGGGCAGACATAATGAAGTTTGACGATGTTCTCGAGACAATAGGACCGTTTGGGAAATATCAGAAAATACGATGTTTTTTATTGTGTCTGTTTTCATCCGTGTCTGCGTGGCATGCGTTAAATATGGTGTTTATCGGTGCCGAGCCAAAATTCCACTGTGATATTTCAAACGTTAATATTTCTAGTAGTAAAATATCTAATGTTAGCGATGATGTTTTATTAGAGTTATTGGTACCAGATGATCCCTGTAAACAGTATGATGAGAAAGATATTGTCAATTATACAGGTAACCATATCCTGTTATCCAATATGTCTACCACGGATTGTACCAGGGGATTTTGGTATTCTAAAGAAATATATTCATCAACAATAGTTTCACAGGTGAGTATGACACACCTGTATACAGGAGGTCTGGGCAGGGTGATTTAAATTGCAGAGATGCTTCAAAACGGATACGTCGCAAAAAAATTGTAGAAGTTTAGGAGGGGGGCTGGGGTCTACTGGACTGTATGTGTAACGTTTTAGTAACGGGTGGACCACGTCAACTGGAAATTCTGCTGGCCGGGCACAATTTCCCTCAGAGCACATGTTGTATGTCTGTCTTCATTAGCCTGACTATTGTAGAATAGTAGGTCGTTCCACCCCATTAAAATTCTATTCACTATCATGTTGATATAATTATGAATGCAGCTGAATGCGTAATCACGTGACTGTGAGATTGTGAGATTCGTTATGCAATGCAGGGTGTTTAAATATTCACGCGGAAACTTTGTGTCTGTGGTAGTCGAGCGCATAGGGAGAGAGAGAGAGAGAGCGCGAGAGAGAGAGAGAGAGAGAGTTTAACATTCACTCGACACAAACTACGTCATCTCGGCACTAACACATTTTATTTCAATAATTCGCTTGCGCGTAAGGGTCTTTAGCAGTGGGAGGAAATCGGAGGACCCGGAGAAAACCCACGAGATTGGACAGGCGACCCGACTCCTTGTCACGTACAACCGGGGTGAGCGCTTAGGGACTAGAAATAAAATGAAATAGGGTTTAACGTCCTACTATTCTGCTCCAACTGGGATAATGAAGACGGACATACGCCATACAGTGTCAAATGAGGGAAATTTTATCCGGACAGCGACACTACGGCCTACTCTTATATCACATTCTAACTGCCAAGAGATCTTTCGCGTTCACGCAACGTGTACACGTGATCCGGGGTTTTTGTCCCATCCGAACGATTATACGTTTGAACTTGCCAGGTCAAGCCCTTGACCTGTGCCACTAACAAGGGGGGGCCTCGCCGGAAAATACCAATGGACTTTCTCAGCCAACGCAGGCATCGAACACGGGACCTCCGAGTTAGCAAGCCTACGTCTTACTCACTGAGCCACCGTGGCTCCAAAATAAAGAGATAATGTCCTGTATCATATTGAAGCCGGTGTTGCCTGGTAATGTCTAAAGAATTGAAGTCGGTAATTTTAAAACATTCCATAGAAGTATGTCCTGCTGTGTAGTAATGGTTTTATTTGTAAATATTTTATGTTGACTTCAATACATCTAAATACAATCTGATTAAAACACAGATCCTATTTCGTTTCGTTTTTTATAGTACAAAATTTCGTTTTATTTGTCTGTACTACACTAGGATCTGGAAGAGTTGTTAGATAAATGAAATAAAATAAAATGAAGTGGGGTTTAACGTCCTACAATTTTGCTCCGAACTGGGCTAATGAAGGCGGGCATACGCCATACAGTGTGCTATGGGGGAAATTTTGCGTGCACGCCATTGTGTACACGGGACCTCGGCTTTTCGTCCCATTCACTGACAAGGAAGAACCACACCGGAAAATCTGGATGAACTTTCTCGGCCAATGCAGGGATCGAACACCCGACCTTCAGGCTAGCGAGCCAGCGCCTCACCCACTTTGCCACCGTGATCCCCGAGTTGTTATATAACCTGCGTTCTGGATGGCGTGAGGGATTAGCCAATGAAACCATCTGTTACGGCGACTTCTTGGCGTAAGTAAACCACTAGAAACTTCCACACTGATTGACTAATCAATATCTGACGTCAAAGGGTCAAAGGCCGCTCGTTCGACCCTGACGCAACCTCCCACTACAACTGGTCAGATCTTTATGTAGTGTAGGCGATCAAATGTATAAAAAAAACGAAACGAAATATAGATCTGTCATTTAATATCTACAATAGTTCGATCTGGTATGTGAGAGAAAGTTCTGGAAGAGTACGTCCAAGTCGGTGTTTTTCTTGGGAAGATTGTGTGGAGCTGTTTTATTTGGTCAGCTGTCAGACAGGTAAACTTCATTTTTCATTAATTAAAATTGTTTTAATCAGCAAACTACGACTGAAATGCCACGGGCATATGAATTTCTGTTCTTTGGGATTTCCAGGTAAAAACTCTAATTTCTCAAATAATAATAATTCAAAAATAAAAAGTACCTGGTTGCTCTCAATCTCTATTAAAGAGATAAGTTTACCCGTTGCTTATTTCTGGTAAAACTCGCTGACCATTAATCAGCGTGGCATCGGTTCCTAAGCTCCGCCCTCGGGATTAGTTAGAATGAAATGCTGCCGATTTCACGACAATTAGGCATCGGTTCGTTGCATGACTTACATATCAATTAATCTGGAACATTTTCCACATCTCGACATCAAAAGTTCATTCGAAAACAGCCGATTTGATGATTTACCGGAAACTATTTTAAGCACTCAATGCGAGTGATTCGGTTAAATACGTGAAATTTCTGAAGAAACGCCAGTTTGAGCCGCCATCTTGGATCTTTGTGAAGCGACCGACGGAAGGATACATCACGTGACATTCAAAATGGCCGACGTATGGCCGGCGATGTTTTACCAGAGATAAATAAAGGGTAGTATTATTCCTGAGATCGAGATTGGGTTGCTCTTATAGTTCAAAATATTAAAGTTTTAAATTTGTAAAACCAAACATTAGATTTGAGAGGGTTGTTCAATGATAAAGATCATGAAGAAATAAAATATAAATTAATTCGGAACAATATAATAATCTAATATTCATATTTTTAATTGTAGATTTTGTCGACGTCCTGTGTTATTATCTGATATTCTATTTTTTATTGTAGATTTGCTCGACATCCTGTGTTATTATCTGATATTCTATTTTTTATTGTAGATTTGCTCGACATCCTGTGTTATTATCTGATATTCTATTTTTTATTGTAGATTTGCTCGACGTCCTGTGTTATTATCTGCTATTCTATTTTTCATTCTATAGATTTGGTCGACGTCCTATGTTTTTTGTTGGTGCTGCTATATTGTTAGTAGCTGGAAGTATTGCTGCCGCTGCCCAAAACATATATATGTTTTTACCGATGTATTTTCTACAAGGAGTAGCACAAGCAGGAATATTTCTTGTAGCGTTTACACTGTGTAAGTTATATTCCTCACCAGTTGCAATTGAAGGAAGCGTAATCGGAAACGTCTTTTTAAGGGCACCCTTTCCCCTCCCACTGCATACATAACAATAGGAGGGGGCGGGGTTGGATGGCTGAAAAGTTAGTACGTGCGTGCTGTATCATACGGTCTGCCATTGAGTCATCTGGCGTGGTTTCGATTCCCCGGTTGTAGCTGACAAGGTGTAGGGTTGTCTGTCCAACCTCGTGGGTTTTCTCCGGGTCCTCCAGATTCCTCCCACTGCTAAAGACCCCTACGCGCAAACGAATTATGGAAATAAAATTGAAACATAGTTTGTGTCGAGTGGACGTTAAACGCCATCTCTCTCTCTCTCTCTCATTACAATAGAAATACAATTTGTCATATATTAGTCCCTAGATAACCGAATAATTATGTTGAAGAGGGCTGAAATTTACAATCGTGGAATCGTAGTTCCTCAGTGGATAAGGCACTGTCAAGTTTCTTGCCAAGGTTCTGGACGGAAAGCCTACCAAGTAACAGTGGCTAATCGTTCGTTTGGGAGTTCCTGTGTGAAATGAAATGGGGTTTAACGTCCTACTGTTCTGCTCCTAAGGACTAGACAGCTGTCCTTGTCAGGCCCTCCGTTCTGCACCACTGGCAAGGGGAAACCACGTCGGAAAATCTGGATGAACTTTCTCGGCCAATGCAGGGATCGAACATCCGACCTCCAGGCTAGCGAGCCAGCGTCTTAACCACCTAGCCACCGTGGCTCCCCGGGGTCCTGTGTCAAGTTGGCGTATATACGTAAAACAACCAGTTGGAAGATATATCCTACATATCCTATGCATGTCTTTATCAGCTCGGTTGGTGCACAAGATAGGACATTAAATGGGCTAACTCGCTAATATTTGGGACGTAGGAATTGAGACAACTGGGTCGCAACGCATATTATTAATACGAATGTATATAAACTGATTCACATTCAATTTACTTTACTTTAATTTCAAATCAGTTATGTTAGGCGAAATACGCCAAAAGTCTCAATCGAATGACAATCTCTACCATCTGGTTATTTCATTCTACACCGAGGTATTTATTGCGCATGCTCTCAAGATAAGAATATGATGTCACCGTTTGACGTGACTTGGGAATATGTCTAGCCTCGTTCTTCGAGTCCCTTGTTACAAATTGCACTGAAACGCATTATGGTACATGATTCGTGTACCAATGGTAAAATGTTTATTTTGTCTTAAATATTGAATATCAGAAGCCCATTTTTTCCCGGTATGATCACAACAGCGGTGTTGATTTAAATTGACAAATAATTCGTGTTTTCAATGTCGAAGACTTTGGATGATAATGAGTTAGAGACTTCGCGCCTTTAAACGCTATTTCATTTCCATTTCAATTTTGTGCGTTTTATTTTCATTTATTTCCAGCTACAGAACTTGTTGGACCAAAGTATCGTCTGTTTGTCGGTATTATGATTTTAATGTTCTATTCTGTTGGTTATATGACGTTATCTGGCATGGCGTATGTATTACGAGATTGGAGATATCTAGAACTAGCAATAACTCTACCTGTTCTACTTTTTGCCGCATACTGGTGGTACGTATATTATATTTATCGATCTTACTGATTAATATATTAATAGAGAGACAGAAGGGTAGAGAGGGAGAAGGGGGTGGGAAGAGAGAGCGAGAGAGAGAGGGGGGAATAACTTCTCCAACCAGCCTAATCTCCTCCCTAGAAAGAGAGAAGGGGGGTGGGAAGAGAGAGCGAGAGAGAGAGGGGGGAATAACTTCTCCAACCAGCCTAATCTCCTCCCTAGAAAGGGAGAAGGGGGTGGGAAGAGAGAGCGAGAGAGAGAGGGGGGAATAACTTCTCCAACCAGCCTAATCTCCTCCCTAGAAAGGGAGAAGGAGGGTGGGAAGAGAGAGAGAGAGAGAGAGGGGGGGAATAACTTCTCCAACCAGCCTAATCTCCTCCCTAGAAAGGGAGAAGGGGGGTGGGAAGGGAGAGCGAGAGAGAGAGGGGGGAATAACTTCTCCAACCAGCCTAATCTCCTCCCTAGAAAGAGAGAAGGAGGGTGGGAAGAGAGAGAGAGAGAGAGAGGGGGGAATAACTTCTCCAACCAGCCTAATCTCCTCCCTAGAAAGGGAGAAGGGGGTGGGAAGAGAGAGCGAGAGAGAGAGGGGGGAATAACTTCTCCAACCAGCCTAATCTCCTCCCTAGAAAGGGAGAAGGGGGGTGGGAAGAGAGAGCGAGAGAGAGAGGGGGGGAATAACTTCTCCAACCAGCCTAATCTCCTCCCTAGAAAGGGAGAAGGGGGTGGGAAGAGAGAGCGAGAGAGAGAGGGGGGAATAACTTCTCCAACCAGCCTAATCTCCTCCCTAGAAGGAGAGAGAGCGCGCGAGAGAGGGGGGAATAACTTCTCCAACCTAATCTCCTCCCTAGAAGGAGAGAGAGCGCGCGAGAGAGAGCGAGAGAGAGAGGGGGAATAACTTCTCCAACCAGCCTAATCTCCTCCCTAGAAAGAGAGAGAGCGCGCGCGAGAGAGAGAGAGGGGGGGGAATAACTTCTCCAACCAGCCTAATCTCCTCCCTAGAAAGAGAGAAGGAGGGTGGGAAGAGAGAGAGAGAGAGAGAGAGAGAGAGAGGGGGGGAATAACTTCTCCAACCAGCGCGCGCGCACACACACACACACACAGACCAATTACAACCTACGTCATTCATTAAGCTGACTTCTTGATATGAATAATATGACATATCTATCGGTCTGTAAGTTTTATTAATAGTTTATACAGTGTACACCCTCGTGCTTGAGGCACGGTTTGTTGGCCTTTGTATGGAATTTGTCACGAGAAGAATTCCACAAGATAAGAGTCCGTGGAATGTAATTTTGACCTGTGGGGTTTTTGTACCACAAAAGTTGATGTCAAATAACTTCTGGAACTTATGGGGTAAAAAAAGACATGGACAATAAACACTCAATCAAAATTATTCTTAGTCGAAAAACCTTTGGAATGTGGTACCACGCAGGGAGATAAGGGGGTCTGAGACGTCATATATTATATACTATTCAAAAAAAGTAGGGGATATTTGATTTTGGGGGCATAATACTAAAATATGCAAATGACTACGAAAAAAGTCACTATAGAACCTAACAGAAGAAACATTTCCATTTCCATGTGACGCCCAAACGCACCAATAGCTACCGCATGGAATGCAGGTAATGCTTGGGATCATCATGGGGGTCCAACCCAAGATTTGCACAACTCTGACTTTGAATGTTACAGTCATTGTGGCATTGAATTCCAGGGTGGAAACATCAGTTTAATTGTTTTAGTGACCAGAAAACAAATTTTGATATGAGTCGGCTTACCCAAAATGAAAGGTTACGTGCCCTTGGCATGCTACAGATCGGCACAACACAGGCGGTTGTGGCGCGGACGATGAATGTTTCTCAGTCTGTCATAAGCAGGCTATGGTCCAGATACCGTGATACACAATCTGTACAAGACAGACCACGCTCAGGTCGACCAAGGGCGACAACTCAAGCCCAGGATCCATTTATCCGTACCTTGTCCTTGAGAAATCGTGTCATCACAGCAAATCAGATCAGCGCTCGTCTTCAAACAGACACTGGTGTGAGAGTGAGTGGCCAGACGATTCGGAATCGACTGAATATTGGTCACCTTTGCGCCCGACGTCCTCGCGTGATCCCTTGTTTGAGAGATCATCACATTCAGGCAAGACGTCGTTGGTGTAGGGATCGTCAACACTGGGATAATCGACGCTGGAGCAATGTGATGTTTTCAGATGAGTCAAGGTTCATTGCTGATCTTTTGGACAGACGTAGGAGGGTGTGGCGTCGTCGAAACGAGCGCTTCCAAGACGTTAACGTCATCAGACATGATCGATTTGGGGGTGGTTCTGTTATGGTGTGGGGAGGCATCACTGTTGCTGGAAGAACGGCTTTACATGTTGTTGCAGGGCGTGTTACAGGCCAGTACTACCGGGACAACATCTTGGCAGTCCATGTTGTGCCGTTCGCACGACGTCATGGCCGCCGTTTCATCTTCCAGGATGACAACGCAAGATGTCACGGGGCCAGGATCGTTACAGATTACCTCCAACAACAGAACATCACCACATTACCTTGGCCAGCACTGAGTCCCGACCTCTCCCCCATCGAGCATGTCTGGAACATGCTTGGACAGAGGTTACGTCAACGTCAACAACTTGCTGCTGCGTTGCAACAGGAATGGGACAATCTGGACCAAAATGACCTTAGACGTCTCATTAGGAGTATGCCACGTCGGATCAATGCTTGTTTGGCAAACAGAGGAGGATTTACCGTTACTGACTTGGTTGTGATGCTGTGGTAACTTTGCTGTTTGACCCCGGGTATCATTTTACCCTTATAATGGTCAGTCTGTGCCTTACTTAGTCTAACGATCATTTGGAATAAATCGATGAATGTGAACTTCATTTCATTTTGTCATTTGTTTCTTCGTCAGTTTCATTAGGTGACTTTAATAACACTTAAAAATCAAATATCCCCTACTTTTTTTGAATAGTATATATAACAGCGTCATTACAGTATCATGAGTTTACTGGAGGCTAGTCTATCGAGTCATGTATTAGAAATTAGAAATATAATATGTTTTTTTTTCTAGGTTTCTACCAGAATCTGTTCGTTGGTTGTTATCTCAAAATAAGAATGAAGACGCTCAGAAATATCTCCAGAAAGCAGCCGCTGCAAATGGAACGGTACTCCCGACATCGATCACAGAAAATGTTCAAGTTAGCACCGCCGTTAAAACTGACAGAAAATATTATTTCATAGATTTAGTTAGAACATGGTCGATGGCTAAAATCTCTCTTAATCTTTGGTTTAATTGGTACGTGGGTGGAATCAGTTCCGTCATTAGCGTTGATCTGGTTTAGATTTGGTAATGTGACAATACTGAGAAATTACTATTAAGGTTAACACCAGCAAAACCCCAATGCCGGCCCCAGGAATGAGTTAACTGCCTTGTTGCATAGGATATGGGGTGGGGGAGGGTGGTGGCGTGTGTGTTGTATCATAAGGTCTGTTATTGAGTCAACTGGGGGGGGGGGGGTCGCTTCCCCGATTGTGCGTGGTAGTGAGTAGGGCCGCCTGTCCAATCTCGTCGGTTTTCTCCGGGTCCTCCGGTTTCAACCCACTGCTAATGACCCTATACGCAAACGAATTATTGAAATAAAATTGAACCATATGTTCGCCCCGAAACAACCTAGTGTGTGTCGAGTGGACGTTAAACCCCATTTCCCACCCCTTGTTGCGTAGGGTCCACATGTTAGGAAGGGATAAGTGGTGCTATCATCTTGTAATAATAGTTATTGTTGGTCTGTTAAAGCTGCACTTGTGTAGTTAAATTTTACTCATAGATGGTGTTGGTCTGTTAAAGCTGTACTTGTATAGTTAGATTTTACTTATTATACTTGTAGATGCAATATATAAGATATACACAAAGAGCTGTCAGTTCTTGCTATAAAAGTCCACAAATAGATAATTAACAATGAATATATGGAAAATTTCATTTAAATTCTTTATTCTGAGCGACGTTACGAGCGACGGAAGGTGTAGCGTAGATTGTTTATTATCGTAGTCAACCGAGACTTATCATCGATTATCCATTTTATCATAAAGTTTTTAAATCTTCCGGCTGTTTTAATCCATTGAAATATCTGCCATCCGATGGTCTAGAGAGTTGATTATAGGCTTGTTATATTAATAGATATCTACATAATCGTATATATAACATTTGAAGCTAAAACAAGACCTACAGTAGGCAGATTTAGCTCTTACATAATGCATCTTTAAGAATCTTCTCAAATACTGAGAATTTGTTTGAATTAGGAAGTTCCCCAGCCCGTGAATATGGCGCCGACAGATTAACCAAGATGTCTCAGAATTTTCGAGACTGGTTTTCTCTTGTCAGTTGTTCAGGAGGAAATGTCTGGCATAGATACGCCTCTTCAGATTGAACAAAACAGCGCTGCACGTTAAAGATTCCGGTTGAAAATCAACTTAAAATTAGAATGTAGCGCATCTGTCCGGCCAAAATTTCCCCCATTAGTACATTTCATTACACATGTGGGTGCAGGAACTTAGACAGCTAAACCCCATTTCATTTAATTTTTATTTTTCGCTGTTTTTATTTTTAAAGGTTTGTAAATGCTTTGGTCTACTACGGATTGTCGTTGAACACAGAAACTCTAGCCGGTGATCCGTATCTGAACTTCTGTATTGCTGGAGCAGTGGAAATACCGGCGTTGTTATTGTGTATGATATCTTTAAACAAAGTAGGAAGAAGGATACCATTATTTATATCAATGTGTGTTGGTGGCATTGCCTGCATATTATCAGGAACTATTCCTATTAATGATAATTCAGGTCAGTTGTTTGGATTGTTTATCATTATTTTAAAGGGGGGTTGAACTGGCGTGGTTTCGATTCCTCGGCGGGACAACAGAGTAAAAGGGGGCATTTGGAACTGTAACGCATGCGTCGTCTCAATAACAAACTATCTCAACCAACCATGGCAGCCAAAACATATTCGTTGTGTTTAATTACGTCACCATTCTACTTACACCACCTCCGTTGTCGGGGCTGACAGAACTGTCACAGGACTGAATTCCGAGCCACTCAATTGTAATTCTGTCAATTCGAGACGTTCCGGACTGACAATCCAGCATCCCCTTCGTTGTCGAGGCTGACATAACTCTCAAAGGACTGAATTCCGCGCCACTCAATTACAATTCTATCAATTCGGGACGTGCCTGACTGACAATAGACCATCCTAGATTGGACAGGGTGACAAGCAAAATGTGCGCACTCGTTCTGGTGGGTTTAACAACCTCACTGACAATTGGAAATCGAATAATTTTTCTTCATTTTTTTTTTTTTTTTTTAGATTTAGATTTAGAAACACTGAAAGTCGTATTGGCTATGATTGGAAAGTTCTTCATAACCGCATCTTATGGAATTATACATTTAATGACTGCTGAGGTGTTGCCTACTGTTGTGCGGTAAGAAATGACGGAAGTGGTATGACAACATGTCATATACATCGCCGGTCAATCGTCTTACTCGCTTGGGTCAGACAGGTTTCCTTGTGACGATGGCATCACGGACGTGCTAATAGCAATAAGGGGTGACTGGGTTATTTGTCTACGGCCCAGAAACTGTGTCTGAAAAAGTACGACAACGTGGATCGTCCTGAAGTTTCCTGCCCTACGCTGAAATTGCCCATGGTTTCATGGTAAACATGTGTCTGCGACATCACCCTCGCTAGAAGTAGACGTTAACCAGTGAGTTCCATTTTGTACTTGCACCAAGGTATATATACATTTAAGCTAGGATGGACGTGACCGACCAATAGTGACCTTTGACCTACTCAGAACGGATATATTTCAACGTTAGTAATTCCCGCCATTCTCCGTGAGTAGTCTGTCAATAAACAATCCGTGGCAGGGCCGTAACTAGCTCAGAGCAACGAGGGGGCGGGAAGTGTCCTCATGGGTGCTGTCATATTGATGGACAATGTATATCTATTTTTTTTTTGGTCGAAAAATTTTTTCACGCGGGGGAGGGGGGGGGACTTCGCACCCCCTCATCCCTGTCACGGATTGTTCATTGACGGAAAGTTACGACTACTCACGGAAAACTGCGGAAATTACTAACGTTGAAATTTACCGGTTGACATAATTACTTACATTTTTTTTAAAAAACAATGAAGCTTTTCCTGTGACCTTTAAATTACTAAACGTCGTCATTGGACCAATTTGTTACAGGAATATCGGGATGGGAGTGGCATCAATGTCGGCACGTATTGGTGGTATACTGGTTCCTACCATGTTAGATTTAAAGTCGATCTGGACACCGTTACCACTAGTTATTTTTGGTAGTCTATCTATAGCAGCTGGTATTTTGGCGCTGCTGTTACCAGAAACCACGGACAAACCACTACCTCAACTATTGGAAGATGTATCAAGTAAAAGTAAAAAACTGTTAGTATTGTATTATTCAACATCCCATTCTTTCACTGAAAATATGTTCTTCACGTGATCACCAAACCTCTGTAACTATGCTATGGGAAGCTAAGTCAAGTGAGATTACTGGCCATTACTATCGAAACTACATTGAGGCAGATCACCATTAAATTTCATCATCTCGGTACCCACAAATTGTAGATCGTCTATTTATAGTAATCATCTATCTGTCTCTTTTCTCCCCTTTTGCATGCCCATTTTTGTTGATTTTTTGGTCTAGAATGGATGAAGAGGGTTTGAATTAACATTTTCAGCCAGGTTTTAGTAAATATTCATAATTTTGATAACGGGGTTATCAAGTTGGCTACGGTGATATGTACGGCAACTAGTTTGTGTTACATGTTTTAGTAAGCTTCTTCAAGTTTGTATATCTCACAATTTTGGTGGTCAACTTCATACAAGTTTTAGTGCAAAGACATGACTGAAGTGAAAAGCATTCAGCCCAACGAAAATTTGGAGAAAAGTTGGAGGTGGGCAAAGAGGCCAGGTCAACTTCATACAAGTTTTAGTGCAAAGACATGACTGTAGTGAAAAGCATTCAGCCCAACGAAAATTTGGAGAAAAGTTGGAGGTGGGCAAAGAGGCCAGAATTAACATTGAAGTCAATGGGTAAAATAATGATGGTCTACCTCCACATGCTATTTTCACTATGTCTGTTTATGGACAATGAGCCAGCGAGTAAGGTGCTAGCTCATTTACCAGGAGTTCTCGAGTTCCTTCCCGGTTTCGTTCCGGTGTTGACCGAGCAAGCACCTCAGGATTTTCGAACGTGGTTTCACCTCCACATGCTATGTTCACTATGTCTGTTTATGGACAATGAGCCAGCGAGTAAGGTGCTAGCTCATTTACCAGGAGTTCTCGAGTTCCTTCCCGGTTTCGTTCCGGTGTTGACCGAGCAAGCACCTCCGGATTTTCGAACGTGGTTTCACCTCCACATGCTATGTTCACTATGTCTGTTTATGGACAATGAGCCAGCGAGTAAGGTGCTAGCTCATTTACCAGGAGTTCTCGAGTTCCTTCCCGGTATCGTTCCGGTGCTGACCGAGCAAGCACCTCAGGATTTTCGTACGTGGTTTCACCTTGTCAGTAGTGAAGGCCCGGGGACCTAGCAAGGGACAGTTGGCATGCACGTAAATAGCACCTTGACAGCTGGAATTTCTCAAAGGGGCCGACAAAGGGACCGGGAGGGAGGGAGCGCCTGTCTAACCTCGTATGTGTTTTTCGGGTCCTCCTCTCCCCCCCCCCCCCTCTCTCTCTAATGACATTCAATTACTTTATTGAATTGTCAGATATCCTCTTACAGTCCCATATAACAACTTTTGGTCTTCGCAGGAATTATTAGTGAGCAGAAATTCGGCCGTGTATCTGTTATCACTCGCCACTTCACTCAGTTATATAGAGGGATGTCTCGCGTTTTCCTTTGGCGTTCGTCACTTCCGATTCAGGAAATGATCTCTGTGTTAAAATTATGTTTGGAATGTGTTTAACCAGCTCTATCACATATGTGATAATGACTGGCACCAATATTGTCCTTTAACCTTTCACAATATTATAGTTTGCAAGGGAATTTATCAAATCCGTCAAAAGGTGACCAACAGCTTTAACTTAAATACATTATTTAATCTTTTGAAACAGGGAATTCGAAACTACGGAGGAAGAACGGGAGAAGTGTGATGATACACTGTTGTAATTGTTAAATGGAATAGGGAGCGTGGACTGGCCCTACAGTGATACCGTGCTGTTTAACTGTTGAATAGTTTGGGAGCGTAAACTGGTTCTATAGTGATACCATCCTGTTGTTACTGTTGAATGGAGTTGGGAGCGTAAACTGGTTCTACAGTGATAACATGCTGTTGTTACTGTTGAATGGAGTTGGGAGCGTAAACTGGTTCTACAGTGATACCATGCTGTTGTTACTTTTGAATGGAGTTGGGAGCGCAAACTGGACCTATAGCGACACCATGCTGCTGTTACTGTTGAATATAGTTGGGAGCGTAGACTAGTTCCACATTGATACCACACTGTCGTTTATGTTAAATAGAGTTGGGATATGAAATGAAATGGGGTTTAACGTCCAACTGTTCTGCTCCGACTGGGCTAATGAAGACGGGCATACGCAATACAGTGTGCTATGAGGTAAATTTTGCCCAGACAGCGACGCTACGGCCTACTCTTATATCTAATTCCAACTGTCAAGGGATCTTTTACGTGCACGCCAATGTGTACATGGGATAGGCTTCGAAATTAGAGGACGCAAAGACGCTAAAAACGTGCTAAAATATGAAAATAGCGTGTTAGATTTGAACTAAAACGCAAAGTTCAGCGTCTACGGTATTTAGTTTAAAAAGCAAATTTTAAAACTTGAATTATTCTATAGCTTCTTGATTGTCATACGAATAATATTAGTCGAACAGTTGGTAAGAAGTTATCGGAAGTATAGTTTTTTTTCAGAAATGCGTAAAAAAATTAATTCAAATGATGAAACTTTAAGGCGATCTATTGCACTTAAGAATTTTTACTTGTTGCATATTCAATCCCAGGAGAAATTAAAACGTATTTTATTCATGTTGTAAGTGTTTTTTGACCATCAGAATTCTAGAAAAGCTTTCCCCAGATCCCAAAGTCCAGAGTCCTCAAAAATTAAAAGCTCAGTTACATATCGGCGCTCAATTCCATTATGTCATCATTCTTCAACTCCTCTTTCTTATACTATCTCATTACTGCCATATTCACAGTCACAGTAAATCACCATGTTAGTAGTACCACTAGTGAGTGGGTCGTGGGGCGGTAGACTGTAGAATTGTTATTTCTATCTCACAAAAAAGTCGAAATTGACAGATAGGCCTCAAGATTTTGTCCCATTTGCCATGAAATTGACTAAAATTTTCAGGCCCAGTCCCCAAAAATTAAAAGCTCAGTTACACATCTGAAATTTTTTCGCGCCTGCGGCGCTCGATTCCATTATAACATCATTCCCCCACTCCGCGGTTGTGTTATACTGTCTCAGCTATTATATTCACAGTTGTAGTGCCCAGTTAGTAGTAATTGTTGCAGGCCGGGTTATTAAACTAACCATTAAAGGGACATAACTCTTTCCCCATTGGGATGCAGACGACCATTAATTTCCCCATTGACTTCAATGTTAATTCTGACCTCTTTGCCCACCTCAAAATTTTCCCCAAATTTTCGTCGGGCTGAATGCTTTTCACTACAGACAGAGAAATAAATGGTCATGTCTTTGTACTAAAATTTGTATGAGGTTGACCATCAAAATTTTGAGATACACAAACTTGAAGAAGCATAGTAAAAACATGTAACTATTCGCCATACATATCACCGTAGCCAACCTAATAAGTCTGTTATCATTCCGCCTCAAGATCATGAATATTTACCAAAACCTGGCAGAAAATGTCATTTCCAACCTTCTTCGTCCATTCTAGACCAACAAATCAACAAAAAGGGGCATGTAAAAAGGGAGAAGAGAGACAGAGAGAGATGGTGAAATTTAAACATACATTATGCAAGAACTTTAGGCCTGAAATGCTATCTAAATTATTAATTAGACATTAATTAACTTATCCAGACCATAATGAACTCTCGATGTCGTCGCTAGCCTGCGATGTTTATTGGATTAGGTTCCGATTTGCTGTCCGATTTCCATTCATGATTTAATCACAAAATGGATAAACGAGACTATGTTTTTTATCCTACCGACTCTAGTAATGATGATCGAGGCTAGGCCGATAATTCAATCGCGAAAATCTCGGTTCAGAGTAGATCAATTTGAATGAAATTTTCAGCAAATTGCATTTACATTATCCAGTTGTTAACTATTATAGTGAGAACTGCCAGCTTTTTATCTAATCTCCTATAATGTATCTTTAAAGCTGGTCTGTCCCCCTATTACATATTATTAAAGGGACATGAACATTTTTATACCATACGCCATTGTCACGCATCCTGTCCAATTGGCTAACCAGGAACTCCCGGGTTCGACCGCGGGTGTTGGCTAAGATTTACTGCCCTTGCATCGGTCTGAGTTCTTTTAATCGCTGTTGTGCAAATTAATGGAATGGCATGACACAATATTTTGGTCCATTCGGAACGACTAGCCTTACTTTCCTTGCCAGTTATACCATCTTGAATCTGGGTTATTCAACAATCTGATTAGAATACAGATCTATATTTCGTTTCGTTTTTTTATACTTTCGATGGCCGCTACTACATGAAGATCTGTCGGTTGTAGTAAAAGATCGCGCCAGAGGTCGTACGAGCGGCTTTTGACCCTATGACGTCAGACTTTGATTAATCAATCAGCGTTGACGTTTCTAGTGGTTTTCACACAGTTCACACAGTTCCGTGCATGGCACGCCAAAAAGTCGCCGTAACAGACCGTTCATTGGCTAATCCCTCACGCCATCCAGAACGCAGGTTATATAACAACTCTTCCAGATCCTAGTTTATAAGAAACGAAACGAAACAGGATCTGACAAAGCCGCCCGACTTTGTCAGTCCCCATATAAACTCGGTACAGCACCGCAATTCTCCCGTCAAAAGTCAAAACCTAGTAACTCACTTTTTTTTTTATCAAAATTGAGTTAGAACCAAATTTGTAGTTATTAGGGTTTGTGCTTCCTGTTGTTGTACTAGATATTCCGATCTCTTCATTTTGTAAGCAGTTACACCCATGACACAACCTAGCAAGTTTTTTTATTTGCCTAGTATGCCACAGCAAAACCTAGTAACTCAATAGTCAAATCAATGGCTAAGCTGGAGTTTAATATTCATTCATTACGTTTTCCTTTGTTTTCTCAAAATAAGAAAAACGTGAGTTACTAGGTGTTGCTTTTTGACGGGAGAATTGCCTACCTGTTCGTTCTTCAATCGACATTATAAACACCACTAATATGCCAAACAAAATTATTCGTGTTATTTATTTATGAATCGATCGGTGGTCACGCCTCTCTGACTAGAAGCATAGAAGCCTTAGTATGACTATATTGTTGATACAAGGCAGACATAATGAAGTTTGATGACGTTCTCGAGACTATAGGACCGTTTGGAAAATATCAGAAAATACGATGTTTTTTATTGTGTTTATTTTCCTTTGTGTCTGCGTGGCATGCTTTTAATATGGTATTTATCGGTGCCGAGCCAAAATTCCACTGTGATAATGAAAACATTAATATTTCTAGTAGTAATAAATCTAATGTTAGCGATGATGTTTTATTAGAGTTGTTGGTACCAGATGATCCCTGTAAACAGTATGATGAGAAAGATATTGTCATGTTATACGACAATTATACAGGTAACCATGTCCTGTTATCTAATATCTCTACCACGGATTGTACCAGGGGATTTTGGTATTCTAAAGAAAAATATTCATCAACAATAGTTTCACAGGTGAGTAGAATATATCTGTATACAGGGTCTGGGTCAGGGTGGTTTAAGTACAGTGGACTCGACCACGCATGCCGGATTCAACAGCATGTCGGAATACTCAATTGTCGCTATACCGGAAGTATTATACCGGAAGTATTATGATAATGCACCCTCGAATAACCAGAACTTAAAATATAACATTCAAAATTTCATTACATTATATCAAACAACTGCATAACAAGACGTACCAATAACATAACTATTTGTTTTGAATGTATATATTCATCTAAAGTTGATTGTTTTTACTTCTGGTTTGAATATCGTACATTCCCTTGTATTTATTCATTCTATACTTAATAAAAACATGGTAATGCGCAGATTTTTATATTTTTTTTCCCGTGTTCTCTTATCTAGTGACAGTCAATTTCTTTGAATTGTCACATATTCTCTCACAGTCTGACTCAACAACTTTTGATCTTCGAAGAAATTATTAGTGAGAAGAAATTCGCCCGTGTATCTGTAATCATTCGTCACTTCAGTCAGTTATATAGAAGGATAACTCGTGTTTTCCTTTTGCGTTCGTCACTTCAGTTTGTTGGAACCTTCATTATTCATCTATTCATCTGTGTTAAAATTATATTTGGAACGTGTTTAACCAGTTCTATCACATATGTATATGTAATAATGATTGACACCAGTATTGTCTTTTAAGCCTGTTGACACTGTATCTTCTTCATCATCTTCGTCTTCAATTGTTAATACACTTATCTTCCAAGCCACCCCACCCCCCACCCCCGATAGATGACGAGCTTGGATCCTGAGATCGGGTGAGTTAAAACAAAAGTAATGAAACATCATTGCCCCCATCGTTTTTTCGATATTGGTGAATATACTCGTTTTTCGATATTCGCGAATAATGAAAAACAACTAGCTCGTTTTTCGATATTGGCGAATCTCGAAAAACGAGCTACTCGTTTTTCAATATTCAAACTTGAATCTCGTAAAAGCAGATTAAATGGATGTATATGTACAGAATATCTTCAAAACACATTTGATTAAATATGTTTTGTAAAATGAACTAAACATATCATAAATGAGGATGCCTGTGCAGTTGATTCACATAAAAAAATGCTCCTTTTCCTTGTTTTTTTATATTGGCGAATGGCTAAAACGAGGTACTCGTTTTTCGATATTCACCAATATCAAAAAACGAAAAACCAAAATCGAGCTAACTTCGCACTGCCAATAGAAAATATATATATAAATATGAAATGAAATGAAATGTGGTTTAACGTCGTCCTGTTCTGACCCTAGTGCGCTAATGAAGACGGGCCTACTCCATACAGTGTGCTATAAGAGAAATTTTGCCCGGACAGCGGCTCTACGGTCTACTCTTATATAGAAAAGACGGGCATACTCCATACAGTGTGCTATGAGGGGAATTTTGGGCCCGGACATTAGCGCTATGGCCTACCCTGTCTGCAAAGCATTCTCAGGTGGGCTGATTGGGTTTGGTCCTATCTTACTAAATGTATAGTACTATGGGGTTCCTAGTTTAATAAGTTATGGATAGATTACGAAAAGCGTCTATTTAAGTCAGAGAATGGACAGTGTGAGGGGCTAAATCTATTTGTTAAGGCCAGCTCAATTTTTTTCAAGGTCGTTTAGAATTTAGATGTAAATAAGGTTAGGGTACATAATTGTTGGCGAGATTGTGTGTTAGGGTTAGGGATAGGACTTAATATATGGTTTGCTTTGGGTTAGAGTGGAGACTGGTCTTATTTAATCTAATTTACTGGGGCTAGGTCTCGGTCCAGGGTTAGGGTTGGGATTAGCGCTAGCCCTGTTTACATCTCTTGACCTATGACGAGAAATTGAGCTGGCCTTATCTTTTAGCACTAACCCTGTTTAGTGTGTGTTAGGATCGGTCAATATCTACATAATGCTATAAGATTCAAATTGATATAGTAATGATATTGCTGTCATAAAATAAAATATAAATTAACGGAACATCCAACTGTATAAATGTTCTGCATACATAAATTAAATTTAATGTTGTAAATTCTGGAGAGGAGTCAACATAGGCCAAGAGAAATGAGAGAGAAAGAGAGAGAGAGAGAGAGAGAGAGAGGGGGGTGGAGAGAGAGAGGGGGGGTTTAATGTCCACTAGAAACAAACTTAGTTATTTTGGGACTAACACATGGTTCAATTTTATTTCAATAATTGGCTTGCGCGTAGGGGACTTTAGCAGTGGGAGGAAACCGGAGGACCCGGAGAAAACCTACGAGGCTGGTCAGGTGACCCTACTCCTCCTTGTCACGTACAACCGGTAAATCGAAACCACGCCAGCTGACTCAACGACAGACCTTATGATACACCGCGCACGCGCTAACCATTCGGCCATCCACCGTACCCCACCCCCTTTCTTCCGAATGAATTAAAATATTGTTTATAAAAACAGGAATATATGTAAATGTCTTTTGTTGGTGGGTATATTTTTTTTACTTCAATAGATCCAAATATCTTTTCAAAAAATTCTTTTGTTTCTACAATAGTTTGATCTGGTATGTAAGAAAAAGTTTTGGACGAGTACGTCCAAGTCGGTGTTTTTCTTAGGAAGATTATGTGGAGCTGTTTCATTTGGTCAGCTGTCAGACAGGTAAACTTATTTTTTCATAATTTTGTGCTAACCGAGATGACCAGAAATCATGGAATGTTATTGAAGGGAAAGTCGGGGAATCCTTAAACATACATGATGTAAGAGATCTGCCTATTGCAAGTCTTTCTTTAGGCCTGAAATGTTATATCTAAATTATTAATTAGACATTAATTAACTTTTCGAGACTACAATCAACTCTAGATGGCATCGCTAGAATGCGATATTTTCAGGATTAGAATCATATCGGCTGTTTAACGCTCATTGGTAATTAAATAAAAAGTGGATAATCGAGACTATGTTTTTTGTCGTATCGACTTTAGTAATGATGATCGAGGCTAGACCCAAAATTCAATCGGTAAAATCTCGGTTCAGGGCGGATTAATTTTGACTGATATTTTCAGCAAATTGCCTTTACATTAACTATTATAGTGAGAACTGCCAGCTCTTTATCTAATCTCCCATAACGCCCTGTCGATGGCATCCCCGGGACTCCGAGAATACATCTCTGGCCAGAATGACCACCATATTTAAAAATTAATATACAATTTTCGTAATGCGGTTCTACCCCGTTTCACCTGTCATAAAAAAAGAATAACCTTTCCTTTTTTTATTAAATTTAAACGAAATAAAAGAATCTCAGTATTCGCGAACTATACTGTGGTTTCGACTAAAATCGTCGATATAGCAAATAAAATGTCAGTCAACTAGCTCAGTGTCTGTTCCAAAGCGCGGAGTGCCTGACAAGGACAGCTGTCTAGTCAAAGAACCGAGGTCCCGTGTACACATTGGCGTGCACGTAAAAGATCTTTTGACAGTTGGAATTAGATATAAGAGTAGACCGGAGAGCCGCTGTCCGGGCAAAATCTCTCTTATAGCACACTGTATGGCGTATGCCCGTCTTCATAAGCCCAGTTCGGAGCAGAACAGTAGGACGTTAAACCCCATTTCATTTCATTTCATTTGTTCCAAATCGGAGCTGATTGTAGGTAGACAGGTGAGTTTAGTATGATCATCAGGATAACTAGATATTTTGCTTCCTCCATCAATCATCACTGACGATAGGACACAGGACAGGAAAACCTTGAGAAACCGGGATCGAGTCTGGGACCCACTATTCAGTAAGCCGACACCATACCCCCTGAGTCACCGCGACGAAAGCATTTATTCTCGGATTAATTATAGGAGTAGCCCATGCGACTGTACATAGTGATGTGTGACAATAACGTATGGTATAAATAGATAAAGTAAATAAGACGAGTAGGAGATTTTATTTATCACCCAAACCTTTCTTACGTGCACAAATAAATAAATATAATTATTTGCTATAGATTTCACTTTTACTGAACTTGATTACATTACGACGTAGTGATACATCATTTTTTGACAGCAACTCAACCATTGCAAAGTCCTTTATATTGGCCCAGTGTTTCCTTTAAGGTCAATTAAATAAAAATAGTTCATTTTTAATAAAAATTAAAAAAAAGAAGTTACTTTCATAAAAAAAAAAATGAACTGTTCTTTGAAAATAAAAAAAAATTAGTTACTTTTAAACTGGTCAATATCGCAGTAGATTATGAAATTTATCACACAAGCGATATCTACTGCCGAATGTATTATTGGGTGATAAAGTTTTATACGCTTATGATAGTAAATTAGTGGATTCAATTAGATGGGGTGTTCCCACTTAGCCGGCAGGCTTTGATGTCAAATTTTGCCGCTAATCCAGAGTTAATCCTAGAACAATGGTGTTATACACTATAGTCCATATCTTTTTTAAGACTAAAACTGTATTGATTTTAACAAATTTAACTCTTATTAAATAACATTAAATAGCTTACACATATAAAAATATATTGATTTTAACAAATTTAATATTTATTAAATAACATTAGATGATTTACACATATAAAAATGCATTACAATTTACACATTTAACTTTTATCAAATAGCATTATATAATTTATAAATAAATGCCTTACAACATAAATAAATGCCTTTCGACACAGATCGACCATCTATTTATATTAATATAGTGAATTGAATTCATGTTTGAAATCATAACGCCGGCATGAACTGTGTTCAAAATGTCATTAATTAGTTGGTTAATAAATTTTATTAAGAGGGATTAAGAGCTCATTAACGCTGAACACTAGTGAACAGTTCTTGAGTGACTACTTTTAAACAGACTATAGTTTTAAGATCAATCAAAGGATTAACAGTCTGCCGGCTAAGTGGGAACACACCAATTAGATTTGGTCGACCTCCTACGTTATTATTATTTGACCCCGTATTCATTAGCACGTAGGACGTTAGACACTATTTCATACCCATTTCATTCATTTATTGTTATTCTACTTTGTTATTGTATAGATTTGCCCGACGTCCTGTGTTATTATTACTTGATATTCTATTTTTTATTGTAGATTTGCTCGACATCCTGTGTTATTATTACTTGATATTCTATTTTTTATTCTAGATTTGGTCGACGTCCTGTGTTATTATTACTTGATATTCTATTTTTTATTCTAGATTTGCTCCACGTCCTGTGTTATTATTACTTGATATTCTATTTTTTATTCTAGATTTGCTCGACGTCCTGTGTTATTATCTGATATTCTATTTTTTATTGTAGATTTTGTCGACGTCCTGTGTTATTATCTGATATTCTATTTTTTATTGTAGATTTGCTCGACATCCTGTGTTATTATCTGATATTCTATTTTTTATTGTAGATTTGGTCGACGTCCTGTGTTATTATCTGATATTCTATTTTTTATTGTAGATTTGCTCGACATCCTGTGTTATTATCTGATATTCTATTTTTTATTGTAGATTTGCTCGACGTCCTGTGTTATTATCTGCTATTCTATTTTTCATTCTATAGATTTGGTCGACGTCCTATGTTTTTTGTTGGTGCTGCTATATTGTTAGTAGCTGGAAGTATTGCTGCCGCTGCCCAAAACATATATATGTTTTTACCGATGTATTTTCTACAAGGAGTAGCACAAGCAGGAATATTTCTTGTAGCGTTTACACTGTGTAAGTTATATTCCTCACCAGTTGCAATTGAAGGAAGCGTAATCGGAAACGTCTTTTTAAGGGCACCCTTTCCCCTCCCACTGCATACATAACAATAGGAGGGGGCGGGGTTGGATGGCTGAAAAGTTAGTACTTGCGTGCTGTATCATACGGTCTGCCATTGAGTCATCTGGCGTGGTTTCGATTCCCCGGTTGTAGCTGACAAGGTGTAGGGTTGTCTGTCCAACCTCGTGGGTTTTCTCCGGGTCCTCCAGATTCCTCCCACTGCTAAAGACCCCTACGCGCAAACGAATTATGGAAATAAAATTGAAACATAGTTTGTGTCGAGTGGACGTTAAACGCCATCTCTCTCTCTCTCTCTCATTACAATAGAAATACAATTTGTCATATATTAGTCCCTAGATAACCGAATAATTATGTTGAAGAGGGCTGAAATTTACAATCGTGGAATCGTAGTTCCTCAGTGGATAAGGCACTGTCAAGTTTCTTGCCAAGGTTCTGGACGGAAAGCCTACCAAGTAACAGTGGCTAATCGTTCGTTTGGGAGTTCCTGTGTGAAATGAAATGGGGTTTAACGTCCTACTGTTCTGCTCCTAAGGACTAGACAGCTGTCCTTGTCAGGCCCTCCGTTCTGCACCACTGGCAAGGGGAAACCACGTCGGAAAATCTGGATGAACTTTCTCGGCCAATGCAGGGATCGAACATCCGACCTCCAGGCTAGCGAGCCAGCGTCTTAACCACCTAGCCACCGTGGCTCCCCGGGGTCCTGTGTCAAGTTGGCGTATATACGTAAAACAACCAGTTGGAAGATATATCCTACATATCCTATGCATGTCTTTATCAGCTCGGTTGGTGCACAAGATAGGACATTAAATGGGCTAACTCGCTAATATTTGGGACGTAGGAATTGAGACAACTGGGTCGCAACGCATATTATTAATACGAATGTATATAAACTGATTCACATTCAATTTACTTTACTTTAATTTCAAATCAGTTATGTTAGGCGAAATACGCCAAAAGTCTCAATCGAATGACAATCTCTACCATCTGGTTATTTCATTCTACACCGAGGTATTTATTGCGCATGCTCTCAAGATAAGAATATGATGTCACCGTTTGACGTGACTTGGGAATATGTCTAGCCTCGTTCTTCGAGTCCCTTGTTACAAATTGCACTGAAACGCATTATGGTACATGATTCGTGTACCAATGGTAAAATGTTTATTTTGTCTTAAATATTGAATATCAGAAGCCCATTTTTTCCCGGTATGATCACAACAGCGGTGTTGATTTAAATTGACAAATAATTCGTGTTTTCAATGTCGAAGACTTTGGATGATAATGAGTTAGAGACTTCGCGCCTTTAAACGCTATTTCATTTCCATTTCAATTTTGTGCGTTTTATTTTCATTTATTTCCAGCTACAGAACTTGTTGGACCAAAGTATCGTCTGTTTGTCGGTATTATGATTTTAATGTTCTATTCTGTTGGTTATATGACGTTATCTGGCATGGCGTATGTATTACGAGATTGGAGATATCTAGAACTAGCAATAACTCTACCTGTTCTACTTTTTGCCGCATACTGGTGGTACGTATATTATATTTATCGATCTTACTGATTAATATATTAATAGAGAGGGAGAAGGGGGGTGGGAAGAGAGAGCGAGAGAGAGAGGGGGGAATAACTTCTCCAACCAGCCTAATCTCCTCCCTAGAAAGGGAGAAGGGGGTGGGAAGAGAGAGCGAGAGAGAGAGGGGGGAATAACTTCTCCAACCAGCCTAATCTCCTCCCTAGAAAGGGAGAAGGGGGTGGGAAGAGAGAGCGAGAGAGAGAGGGGGGAATAACTTCTCCAACCAGCCTAATCTCCTCCCTAGAAGGAGAGAGAGCGCGCGAGAGAGGGGGGAATAACTTCTCCAACCTAATCTCCTCCCTAGAAGGAGAGAGAGCGCGCGAGAGAGAGCGAGAGAGAGAGGGGGAATAACTTCTCCAACCAGCCTAATCTCCTCCCTAGAAAGAGAGAGAGCGCGCGAGAGAGAGAGAGGGGGGGAATAACTTCTCCAACCAGCCTAATCTCCTCCCTAGAAAGAGAGAAGGAGGTTGGGAAGAGAGAGAGAGAGAGAGAGAGAGGGGGGAATAACTTCTCCAACCAGCGCGCGCGCACACACACACACACACAGACCAATTACAACCTACGTCATTCATTAAGCTGACTTCTTGATATGAATAATATGACATATCTATCGGTCTGTAGGTTTTATTAATAGTTTATACAGTGTACACCCTCGTGCTTGAGGCACGGTTTGTTGGCCTTTGTATGGAATTTGTCACGAGAAGAATTCCACAAGATAAGAGTCCGTGGAATGTAATTTTGACCTGTGGGGTTTTTGTACCACAAAAGTTGATGTCAAATAACTTCTGGAACTTATGGGGTAAAAAAAGACATGGACAATAAACACTCAATCAAAATTATTCTTAGTCGAAAAACCTTTGGAATGTGGTACCACGCAGGGAGATAAGGGGGTCTGAGACGTCATATATTATATACTATTCAAAAAAAGTAGGGGATATTTGATTTTGGGGGCATAATACTAAAATATGCAAATGACTACGAAAAAAGTCACTATAGAACCTAACAGAAGAAACATTTCCATTTACATGTGACGCCCAAACGCACCAATAGCTACCGCATGGAATGCAGGTAATGCTTGGGATCATCATGGGGGTCCAACCCAAGATTTGCACAACTCTGACTTTGAATGTTACAGTCATTGTGGCATTGAATTCCAGGGTGGAAACATCAGTTTAATTGTTTTAGTGACCAGAAAACAAATTTTGATATGAGTCGGCTTACCCAAAATGAAAGGTTACGTGCCCTTGGCATGCTACAGATCGGCACAACACAGGCGGTTGTGGCGCGGACGATGAATGTTTCTCAGTCTGTCATAAGCAGGCTATGGTCCAGATACCGTGATACACAATCTGTACAAGACAGACCACGCTCAGGTCGACCAAGGGCGACAACTCAAGCCCAGGATCCATTTATCCGTACCTTGTCCTTGAGAAATCGTGTCATCACAGCAAATCAGATCAGCGCTCGTCTTCAAACAGACACTGGTGTGAGAGTGAGTGGCCAGACGATTCGGAATCGACTGCATAGGGGTCACCTTCGCGCCCGACGTCCTCGCGTGATCCCTTGTTTGAGAGATCATCACATTCAGGCAAGACGTCGTTGGTGTAGGGATCGTCAACACTGGGATAATCGACGCTGGAGCAATGTGATGTTTTCAGATGAGTCAAGGTTCATTGCTGATCTTTTGGACAGACGTAGGAGGGTGTGGCGTCGTCGAAACGAGCGCTTCCAAGACGTTAACGTCATCAGACATGATCGATTTGGGGGTGGTTCTGTTATGGTGTGGGGAGGCATCACTGTTGCTGGAAGAACGGCTTTACATGTTGTTGCAGGGCGTGTTACAGGCCAGTACTACCGGGACAACATCTTGGCAGTCCATGTTGTGCCGTTCGCACGACGTCATGGCCGCCGTTTCATCTTCCAGGATGACAACGCAAGATGTCACAGGGCCAGGATCGTTACAGATTACCTCCAACAACAGAACATCACCACATTACCTTGGCCAGCACTGAGTCCCGACCTCTCCCTCATCGAGCATGTCTGGGACATGCTTGGACAGAGGTTACGTCAACGTCAACAACTTGCTGCTGCGTTGCAACAGGAATGGGACAATCTGGACCAAAATGACCTTAGACGTCTCATTAGGAGTATGCCACGTCGGATCAATGCTTGTTTGGCAAACAGAGGAGGATTTACCCGTTACTGACTTGGTTGTGATGCTGTGGTAACTTTGCTGTTTGACCCCGGGTATCATTTTACCCTTATAATGGTCAGTCTGTGCCTTACTTAGTCTAACGATCATTTGGAATAAATCGATGAATGTGAACTTCATTTCATTTTGTCATTTGTTTCTTCGTCAGTTTCATTAGGTGACTTTAATAACACTTAAAAATCAAATATCCCCTACTTTTTTTGAATAGTATATATAACAGCGTCAGTACAGTATCATGAGTTTACTGGAGGCTAGTCTATCGAGTCATGTATTAGAAATTAGAAATATAATATGTTTTTTTTTCTAGGTTTCTACCAGAATCTGTTCGTTGGTTGTTATCTCAAAATAAGAATGAAGACGCTCAGAAATATCTCCAGAAAGCAGCCGCTGCAAATGGAACGGTACTCCCGACATCGATCACAGAAAATGTTCAAGTTAGCACCGCCGTTAAAACTGACAGAAAATATTATTTCATAGATTTAGTTAGAACATGGTCGATGGCTAAAATCTCTCTTAATCTTTGGTTTAATTGGTACGTGGGTGGAATCAGTTCCGTCATTAGCGTTGATTTGGGTTAGATTTGGTAATGTGACAATACTGAGAAATTACTATTAAGGTTAACACCAGCAAAACCCCAATGCCGGCCCCAGGAATGAGTAAACTGCCTTGTTGCATAGGATATGGGGGGGGGGGGGGGTGGCGTGTGTGTTGTATCATAAGGTCTGTTATTGAGTCAACTGGGGGGGGGGTCGCTTCCCCGATTGTGCGTGGTAGTGAGTAGGGCCGCCTGTCCAATCTCGTCGGTTTTCTCCGGGTCCTCCGGTTTCAACCCACTGCTAATGACCCTATACGCAAACGAATTATTGAAATAAAATTGAACCATATGTTCGTCCCGAAACAACCTAGTGTGTGTCGAATGGACGTTAAACCCCATTTCCCACCCCTTGTTGCGTAGGGTCCACATGTTAGAAAGGGATGAGTGGTGCTATCATCTTGTAATAATAGTTATTGTTGGTCTGTTAAAGCTGCACTTGTGTAGTTAAATTTTACTCATAGATGGTGTTGGTCTGTTAAAGCTGTACTTGTATAGTTAGATTTTACTTATTATACTTGTAGATGCAATATATAAGATATACACAAAGAGCTGTCAGTTCTTGCTATAAAAGTCCACAAATAGATAATTAACAATGAATATATGGAAAATTTCATTTAAATTCTTTATTCTGAGCGACGTTACGAGCGACGGAAGGTGTAGCGTAGATTGTTTATTATCGTAGTCAACCGAGACTTATCATCGATTATCCATTTTATCATAAAGTTTTTAAATCTTCCGGCTGTTTTAATCCATTGAAATATCTGCCATCCGATGGTCTAGAGAGTTGATTATAGGCTTGTTATATTAATAGATATCTACATAATCGTATATATAACATTTGAAGCTAAAACAAGACCTACAGTAGGCAGATTTAGCTCTTACATAATGCATCTTTAAGAATCTTCTCAAATACTGAGAATTTGTTTGAATTAGGAAGTTCCCCAGCCCGTGAATATGGCGCCGACAGATTAACCAAGATGTCTCAGAATTTTCGAGACTGGTTTTCTCTTGTCAGTTGTTCAGGAGGAAATGTCTGGCATAGATACGCCTCTTCAGATTGAACAAAACAGCGCTGCACGTTAAAGATTCCGGTTGAAAATCAACTTAAAATTAGAATGTAGCGCATCTGTCCGGCCAAAATTTCCCCCATTAGTACATTTCATTAGACATGTGGGTGCAGGAACTTAGACAGCTAAACCCCATTTCATTTAATTTTTATTTTTCGCTGTTTTTATTTTTAAAGGTTTGTAAATGCTTTGGTCTACTACGGATTGTCGTTGAACACAGAAACTCTAGCCGGTGATCCGTATCTGAACTTCTGTATTGCTGGAGCAGTGGAAATACCGGCGTTGTTATTGTGTATGATATCTTTAAACAAAGTAGGAAGAAGGATACCATTATTTATATCAATGTGTGTTGGTGGCATTGCCTGCATATTATCAGGAACTATTCCTATTAATGATAATTCAGGTCAGTTGTTTATCATTATTTTAAAGGGGGGTTGAATGGCCGAATGGTTAGCACGTATCATAAGGCCAGTCATTGAGTCAACTGGCGTGGTTTCGATTCTTCGGCTGTACGTGACAAGGTGTAGGGTCGTCTGTCCAACCTTGTGGGTTTTCTGCGGGTCCTCCGGTCAGACCCCTACTTGCAAGCGAATTATTGAAATAAAATTGAACCATATGTTAGTCCCGAAAGCACCTAGTCTGTGTCGAGTGGACGTAAAACATCACCTCTCTCTCTGTCTCTCTCTATCTCTGTCTCTCTCTCTCATTATTTTAAAGTCTGTAATAAAAAGCGTTTTCATTGATATAAATACAATTTCCAAGAAAGATAACTCTCGTTTTCACACCTCCTCAGAGGGGGCGTGGCAATCGAAGAGCCAAGACACTGGATTCTAGGGGAATACGCTATTGTCTCACTCACAAAATTCGGGACAACAGAGTAAAAGGGGGCATTTGGAACTGTAACGCATGCGTCGTCTCAATAACAAACTATCTCAACCAACCATGGCAGCCAAAACATATTCGTTGTGTTTAATTACGTCACCATTCTACTTACACCACCTCCGTTGTCGGGGCTGACAGAACTGTCACAGGACTGAATTCCGAGCCACTCAATTGTAATTCTGTCAATTCGAGACGTTCCGGACTGACAATCCAGCATCCCCTCCGTTGTCGAGGCTGACATAACTCTCAAAGGACTGAATTCCGCGCCACTCAATTACAATTCTATCAATTCGGGACGTGCCTGACTGACAATAGACCATCCTAGATTGGACAGGGTGACAAGCAAAATGTGCGCACTCGTTCTGGTGGGTTTAACAACCTCACTGACAATTGGAAATCGAATAATTTTTCTTCATTTTTTTTTTTTTTTTTTTTAGATTTAGATTTAGAAACACTGAAAGTCGTATTGGCTATGATTGGAAAGTTCTTCATAACCGCATCTTATGGAATTATACATTTAATGACTGCTGAGGTGTTGCCTACTGTTGTGCGGTAAGAAATGACGGAAGTGGTATGACAACATGTCATATACATCGCCGGTCAATCGTCTTACTCGCTTGGGTCAGACAGGTTTCCTTGTGACGATGGCATCAATGACGTGCTAATAGCAATAAGGGGTGACTGGGTTATTTGTCTACGGCCCAGAAACTGTGTCTGAAAAAGTACGACAACTTGGATCGTCCTGAAGTTTCCTGCCCTACGCTGAAATTGCCCATGGTTTCATGGTAAACATGTGTCTGCGACATCACCCTCGCTAGAAGTAGACGTTAACCAGTGAGTTCCATTTTGTACTTGCACCAAGGTATATATACATTTAAGCTAGGATGGACGTGACCGACCAATAGTGACCTTTGACCTACTCAGAACGGATATATTTCAACGTTAGTAATTCCCGCCATTCTCCGTGAGTAGTCTGTCAATAAACAATCCGTGGCAGGGCCGTAACTAGCTCAGAGCAACGAGGGGGCGGGAAGTGTCCTCATGGGTGCTGTCATATTGATGGACAATGTATATCTATTTTTTTTTTGGTCGAAAAATTTTTTCACGCGGGGGGGGGGGGGGGGACTTCGCACCCCCTCATCCCTGTCACGGATTGTTCATTGACGGAAAGTTACGACTACTCACGGAAAACTGCGGAAATTACTAACGTTGAAATTTACCGGTTGCCGGTAATATTACTTTCGTAAGAGATATGTTGACATAATTACTTACATTTTTTTAAAAAAAACAATGAAGCTTTTCCTGTGACCTTTAAATTACTAAAAGTCATTGGACCAATTTGTTACAGGAATATCGGGATGGGAGTGGCATCAATGTCGGCACGTATTGGTGGTATACTGGTTCCTACCATGTTAGATTTAAAGTCGATCTGGACACCGTTACCACTAGTTATTTTTGGTAGTCTATCTATAGCAGCTGGTATTTTGGCGCTGCTGTTACCAGAAACCACGGACAAACCACTACCTCAACTATTGGAAGATGTATCAAGTAAAAGTAAAAAACTGTTAGTATTGTATTATTCAACATCCCATTCTTTCATTGAAAATATGTTCTTCACGTGATCACCAAACCTCTGTAACCATGCTATGGGAAGCTAAGTAAAGTGAGATTACTGGCCATTACTATCGAAACTACATTGAGGCAGATCACCATTAAATTTCATCATCTCGGTACCCACAAATTGTAGATCGTCTATTTATAGTAATCATCTATCTGTCTCTTTTCTCCCCTTTTGCATGCCCATTTTTGTTGATTTTTTGGTCTAGAATGGATGAAGAGGGTTTGAATTAACATTTTCAGCCAGGTTTTAGTAAATATTCATAATTTTGATAACGGGGTTATCAAGTTGGCTACGGTGATATGTACGGCAACTAGTTTGTGTTACATGTTTTAGTAAGCTTCTTCAAGTTTGTGTATCTCACAATTTTGGTGGTCAACTTCATACAAGTTTTAGTGCAAAGACATGACTGTAGTGAAAAGCATTCAGCCCAACGAAAATTTGGAGAAAAGTTGGAGGTGGGCAAAGAGGCCAGAATTAACATTGAAGTCAATGGGTAAAATAATGATGGTCTACCTCCACATGCTATTTTCACTATGTCTGTTTATGGACAATGAGCCAGCGAGTAAGGTGCTAGCTCATTTACCAGGAGTTCTCGAGTTCCTTCCCGGTTTCGTTCCGGTGTTGACCGAGCAAGCACCTCAGGATTTTCGAACGTGGTTTCACCTCCACATGCTATGTTCACTATGTCTGTTTATGGACAATGAGCCAGCGAGTAAGGTGCTAGCTCATTTACCAGGAGTTCTCGAGTTCCTTCCCGGTTTCGTTCCGGTGCTGACCGAGCAAGCACCTCAGGATTTTCGTACGTGGTTTCACCTTCACATGCTATGTTCACTATGTCTGTTTATGGACAATGAGCCAGCGAGTAAGGTGCTAGCTCATTTACCAGGAGTTCTCGAGTTCGTTCCCGGTATCGTTCCGGTGCTGACCGAGCAAGCACCTCAGGATTTTCGTACGTGGTTTCACCTTGTCAGTAGTAAAGGCCCGGGGACCTAGCAAGGGACAGTTGGCATGCACGTAAATAGCACCTTGACAGCTGGAATTTCTCAAAGGGGCCGACAAAGGGGCCGGGAGGGAGGGAGCGCCTCCTCCCCCTCTCTCTCTCTAATGACATTCAATTACTTTATTGAATTGTCAGGTATCCTCTTACAGTCCCATATAACAACTTTTGGTCTTCGCAGGAATTATTAGTGAGCAGAAATTCGGCCGTGTATCTGTTATCACTCGCCACTTCACTCAGTTATATAGAGGGATGTCTCGTGTTTTCCTTTGGCGTTCGTCACTTCCGATTCAGGAAATGATCTCTGTGTTAAAATTATGTTTGGCATGTGTTTAACCAGCTCTATCACATATGAGATAATGACTGGCACCAATATTGTCCTTTAACCTTTCACAATATTATAGTTTGCAAGGGAATTTATCAAATCCGTCAAAAGGTGACCAACAGCTTTAACTTAAATACATTATTTAATCTTTTGAAACAGGGAATTCGAAACTACGGAGGAAGAACGGGAGAAGTGTGATGATACACTGTTGTAATTGTTGAATGGAATAGGGAGCGTGGACTGGCCCTACAGTGATACCATGCTGTTTAACTGTTGAATGGAGTTGGGAGCGTAAACTGGTTCTATAGTGATACCATCCTGTTGTTACTGTTGAATGGAGTTGGGAGCGTAAACTGGTTCTACAGTGATACCATGCTGTTGTTACTGTTGAATGGAGCTGGGAGCGTAAACTGGTTCTACAGTGATACCATGCTGTTGTTACTTTTGAATGGAGTTGTGAGCGCAAACTGGACCTATAGCGACACCATGCTGCTGTTACTGTTGAATATAGTTGGGAGCGTAGACTAGTTCCACATTGATACCACACTGTCGTTTATGTTAAATAGAGTTGGGATATGAAATGAAATGGGGTTTAACGTCCAACTGTTCTGCTCCGACTGGGCTCATGAAGACGGGCATAAGCCATACAGTGTACTATGAGGTAAAGTTTGTCCGGACAGCGGCACTACGGCCTACTCTTATATCTAATTCCAACTGTCAAGGGATCTTTTACGTGCACGCCAATGTGTACATGGGATAGGCTTCGAAATTAGCGGACGCAAAGACGCTAAAAACGTGCTAAAATATGAAAATAGCGTGTTAGATTTGAACTAAAACGCAAAGTTCTGCGTCTACGGTAATTTAGTTTAAAAAGCAAATTTTAAAACTTGAATTATTCTATAGCTTCTTGATTGTCATACGAATAATATTAGTCGAACAGTTGGTAAGAAGTTATCGGAAGTATAGTTTTTTTTCAGAAATGCGTAAAAGAATTAATTCAAATGATGAAACTTTAAGGCGATCTATTGCACTTAAGAATTTTTACTTGTTGCATATTCAATCCCAGGAGAAATTAAAACGTATTTTATTCATGTTGTAAGTGTTTTTTGACCATCAGAATTCTGGAAAAGCTTTCCCCAGATCCCAAAGTCCAGAGTCCTCAAAAATTAAAAGCTCAGTTACATATCGGCGCTCAATTCCATTATGTCATCATTCTTCAACTCCTCTTTCTTATACTATCTCATTACTGCCATATTCAAAGTCACAGTAAATCACCATGTTAGTAGTACCACTAGTGAGTGGGTCGTGGGGCGGTAGACTGTAGAATTGTTATTTCTATCTCACAAAAAAGTCGAAATTGACAGATAGGCCTCAAGATTTTGTCCCATTTGCCATGAAATTGACTAAAATTTTCAGGCCCAGTCCCCAAAAATTAAAAGCTCAGTTACATATCTGAAATTTTTACGCGCCTGCGGCGCTCGATTCCATTATAACATCATTCTTCCACTCCGCGGTTGTGTTATACTGTCTCAGCTATTATATTCACAGTTGTAGTGCCCAGTTAGTAGTAATTGTTGCAGGCCGGGTTATTAAACTAACCATTAAAGGGACATAACTCTTTCCCCATTGGGATGCAGACCACCATTAATTTCCCCATTGACTTCAATGTTAATTCTGACCTCTTTGCCCACCTCAAAATTTTCCCCAAATTTTCGTCGGGCTGAATGCTTTTCACTACAGACAGAGAAATAAATGGTCATGTCTTTGTACTAAAATTTGTATGAGGTTGACCATCAAAATTTTGAGATACACAAACTTGAAGAAGCATAGTAAAAACATGTAACTATTCGCCATACATATCACCGTAGCCAACCTAATAAGTCTGTTATCATTCCGCCTCAAGATCATGAATATTTACCAAAACCTGGCAGAAAATGTCATTTCCAACCTTCTTCGTCCATTCTAGACCAACAAATCAACAAAAAGGGGCATGTAAAAAGGGAGAAGAGAGACAGAGAGAGATGGTGAAATTTAAACATACATTATGCAAGAACTTTAGGCCTGAAATGTTATCTAAATTATTAATTAGACATTAATTAACTTATCCAGACCATAATGAACTCTCGATGTCGTCGCTAGCCTGCGATGTTTATTGGATTAGGTTCCGATTTGCTGTCCGATTTCCATTCATGATTTAATCACAAAATTGATAAACGAGACTATGTTTTTTATCCTACCGACTCTAGTAATGATGATCGAGGCTAGGCCGATAATTCAATCGCGAAAATCTCGGTTCAGAGTAGATCAATTTGAATGAAATTTTCAGCAAATTGCATTTACATTATCCAGTTGTTAACTATTATAGTGAGAACTGCCAGCTTTTTATCTAATCTCCGATAATGTATCTTTAAAGCTGGTCTGTCCCCCTATTACATATTATTAAAGGGACATGAACATTTTTATACCATTCGCCATTGTCACGCATCCTGTCCAATTGGCTAACCAGGAACTCCCGGGTTCGACCGCGGGTGTTGGCTAAGATTTACTGCCCTTGCATCGGTCTGAGTTCTTTTAATCGCTGTTGTGCAAATTAATTGAATGGCATGACACAATATTTTGGTCCATTCGGAACGACTAGCCTTACTTTCCTTGCCAGTTATACCATCTTGAATCTGGGTTATTCAACAATCTGATTAGAATACAGATCTATATTTCGTTTCGTTTTTTTATACTTTCGATGGCCGCTACTACATGAAGATCTGTCGGTTGTAGTAAAAGATCGCGCCAGAGGTCGTACGAGCGGCTTTTGACCCTATGACGTCAGACTTTGATTAATCAATCAGCGTTGACGTTTCAAGTGGTTTTCACACAGTTCACACAGTTCCGTGCATGGCACGCCAAAAAGTCGCCGTAACAGACCGTTCATTGGCTAATCCCTCACGCCATCCAGAACGCAGGTTATATAACAACTCTTCCAGATCCTAGTTTATAAGAAACGAAACGAAACAGGATCTGACAAAGCCGCCCGACTTTGTCAGTCCACATATAAACTCGGTACAGCACCGCAATTCTCCCGTCAAAAGTCAAAACCTAGTAACTCACTTTTTTTTTTATCAAAATTGAGTTAGAACCAAATTTGTAGTTATTAGGGTTTGTGCTTCCTGTTGTTGTACTAGATATTCCGATCTCTTCATTTTGTAAGCAGTTACACCCATGACACAACCTAGCAAGTTTCTTTATTTGCCTAGTATGCCACAGCAAAACCTAGTAACTCAATAGTCAAATCAATGGCTAAGCTGGAGTTTAATATTCATTCATTACGTTTTCCTTTGTTTTCTCAAAATAAGAAAAACGTGAGTTACTAGGTGTTACTTTTTGACGGGAGAATTGCCTACCTCTTCGTTCTTCAATCGACGTTATAAACACCACTAATATGCCAAACAAAATTATTCGTGTTATTTATTTATGAATCGATCGGTGGTCACGCCTCTCTGACTAGAAGCATAGAAGCCTTAGTATGACTATATTGTTGATACAAGGCAGACATAATGAAGTTTGATGACGTTCTCGAGACTATAGGACCGTTTGGAAAATATCAGAAAATACGATGTTTTTTATTGTGTTTATTTTCCTTTGTGTCTGCGTGGCATGCTTTTAATATGGTATTTATCGGTGCCGAGCCAAAATTCCACTGTGATAATGAAAACATTAATATTTCTAGTAGTAATAAATCTAATGTTAGCGATGATGTTTTATTAGAGTTGTTGGTACCAGATGATCCCTGTAAACAGTATGATGAGAAAGATATTGTCATGTTATACGACAATTATACAGGTAACCATGTCCTGTTATCTAATATCTCTACCACGGATTGTACCAGGGGATTTTGGTATTCTAAAGAAAAATATTCATCAACAATAGTTTCACAGGTGAGTAGAATATATCTGTATACAGGGTCTGGGTCAGGGTGGTTTAAGTACAGTGGACTCGACCACGCATGCCGGATTCAACAGCATGTCGGAATACTCAATTGTCGCTATACCGGAAGTATTATACCGGAAGTATTATGATAATGCACCCTCGAATAACCAGAACTTAAAATATAACATTCAAAATTTCATTACATTATATCAAACAACTGCATAACAAGACGTACCAATAACATAACTATTTGTTTTGAATGTATATATTCATCTAAAGTTGATTGTTTTTACTTCTGGTTTGAATATCGTACATTCCCTTGTATTTATTCATTCTATACTTAATAAAAACATGGTAATGCGCAGATTTTTATATTTTTTTTCCCGTGTTCTCTTATCTAGTGACAGTCAATTTCTTTGAATTGTCACATATTCTCTCACAGTCTGACTCAACAACTTTTGGTCTTCGAAGAAATTATTAGTGCGAAGAAATTCGCCCGTGTATTTGTTATCATTCGTCACTTCAGTCAGTTATATAGAAGGATAACTCGTGTTTTCCTTTTGCGTTCGTCACTTCAGTTTGTTGGAACCTTCATTATTCATCTATTCATCTGTGTTAAAATTATATTTGGAACGTGTGTAACCAGTTCTATCACATATGTATATGTAATAATGATTGACACCAGTATTGTCTTTTAAGCCTGTTGACACTGTATCTTCTTCATCATCTTCGTCTTCAATTGTTAATACACTTATCTTCCAAGCCACCCCCACCCCCACCCCCGATAGATGACGAGCTTGGATCCTGAGATCGGGTGAGTTAAGACAAAAGTAATGAAACATCATTGCCCCCATCGTTTTTCGATATTGGTGAATATACTCGTTTTTCGATATTCGCGAATAATGAAAAACAACTAGCTAATTTTTCGATATTGGCGAATCTCGAAAAACGAGCTACTCGTTTTTCAATATTCAAACTTGAATCTCGTAAAAGCAGATTAAATGGATGTATATGTACAGAATATCTTCAAAACACATTTGATTAAATATGTTTTGTAAAATGAACTAAACATATCATAAATGAGGATGCCTGTGCAGTTGATTCACATAAAAAAATGCTCCTTTTCCTTGTTTTTTTATATTGGCGAATGGCTAAAACGAGGTACTCGTTTTTCGATATTCACCAATATCAAAAAACGAAAAACCAAAATCGAGCTAACTTCACACTGCCAATAGAAAATATATATATAAATATGAAATGAAATGAAATGTGGTTTAACGTCGTCCTGTTCTGACCCTAGTGCGCTAATGAAGACGGGCCTACTCCATACAGTGTGCTATAAGAGAAATTTTGCCCGGACAGCGGCTCTACGGTCTACTCTTATATAGAAAAGACGGGCATACTCCATACAGTGTGCTATGAGGGGAATTTTGGGCCCGGACATTAGCGCTATGGCCTACCCTGTGTGCAAAGCATTCTCAGGTGGGCTGATTGGGTTTGGTCCTATCTTACTAAATGTATAGTACTATGGGGTTCCTAGTTTAATAAGTTATGGATAGATTACGAAACGCGTCTATTTAAGTCAGAGAATGGACAGTGTGAGGGGCTAAATCTATTTGTTAAGGCCAGCTCATTTTTTTTCAAGGTCGTTTAGAATTTAGATGTAAATAAGGTTAGGGTACATGATTGTTGGCGAGATTGTGTGTTAGGGTTAGGGATAGGACTTAATATATGGTTTGCTTTGGGTTAGAGTGGAGACTGGTCTTATTTAATCTAATTTACTGGGGCTAGGTCTCGGTCCAGGGTTAGGGTTGGGATTAGCGCTAGCCCTGTTTACATCTCTTGCCCTATGACGAGAAATTGAGCTGGCCTTATCTTTTAGCACTAACCCTGTTTAGTGTGTGTTAGGATCGGTCAATATCTACATAATGCTATAAGATTCAAATTGATATAGTAATGATATTGCTGTCATAAAATAAAATATAAATTAACGGAACATCCAACTGTATAAATGTTCTGCATACATAAATTAAATTTAATGTTGTAAATTCTGGAGAGGAGTCAACATAGGCCAAGAGAAATGAGAGAGAGAGAGGGGGAGAGAGAGAGAGAGAGAGAGAGAGGGGGAGAGAGAGAGGGGGGTTTAATGTCCACTAGAAACAAACTTAGTTATTTTGGGACTAACACATGGTTCAATTTTATTTCAATAATTGGCTTGCGCGTAGGGGACTTTAGCAGTGGGAGGAAACCTACGAGGCTGGACAGGCGACCCTACTCCTCCTTGTCACGTACAACCGGTAAATCGAAACCACGCCAGCTGACTCAACGGCAGACCTTATGATACACCGCGCACGCGCTAACCATTCGGCCATCCACCGTACCCCACCCCCTTTCTTCCGAATGAATTAAAATATTGTTTATAAAAACAGGAATATATGTAAATGTCTTTTGTTGGTGGGTATATTTTTTTTACTTCAATAGATCCAAATATCTTTTCAAAAAATTCTTTTGTTTCTACAATAGTTTGATCTGGTATGTAAGAAAAAGTTTTGGACGAGTACGTCCAAGTCGGTGTTTTTCTTAGGAAGATTATGTGGAGCTGTTTCATTTGGTCAGCTGTCTGACAGGTAAACTTATTTTTTCATAATTTTGTGCTAACAGAAATCATGGAATGTTATTTAAGGGAAAGTCGGGCAATCCTTAAACATACATGATGTAAGAGATCTGCCAATTGCAAGTCTTTCTTTAGGCCTGAAATGTTATATCTATATTATTAATTAGACATTAATTAACTTTTCGAGACTACAATCAACTCTAGATGGCATCGCTAGCCTGCGATATTTTCTGGATTAGAATCATATCGGCTGTTTAACGCTCATTGGTAATTAAATAAAAAGTGGATAATCGAGACTATGTTTTTTGTCGTATCGTTTTTAGTAATGATGATCGAGGCTAGACCCAAAATTCAATCGGTAAAATCTCGGTTCAGGGCGGATTAATTTTGACTGATATTTTCAGCAAATTGCCTTTACATTAACTATTATAGTGAGAACTGCCAGCTCTTTATCTAATCTCCCATAACGCCCTGTCGATGGCATCCCCGGGACTCCGAGAATACATCTCTGGCCTGAATGACCACCATATTTAAAAATTAATATACAATTTTCGTAATGCGGTTCTACCCCGTTTCATACCTGTCACCTGTCATAAAAAAAAGAATAACCTTCCCTTTTTTTATTAAATTTAAACGAAATAAAAGAATCTCAGTATTCGCGAACTATACTGTGTGGTTTCGACTAAAATCGTCGATATAGCAAATAAAAAGTCAGTCAACTAGCTCAGTGTCTGTTCCAAAGCGCGGAGTGCCTGACAAGGACAGCTGTCTAGTCAAAGAACCGATGTCCCGTGTACACATTGGCGTGCACGTAAAAGATCTTTTGACAGTTGGAATTAGATATAAGAGTAGACCGGAGAGCCGCTGTCCGGGCAAAATCTCTCTTATAGCACACTGTATGGCGTATGCCCGTCTTCATTAGCCCAGTTCGGAGCAGAACAGTAGGACGTTAAACCCCATTTCATTTCGTTTCATTTGTTCCAAATCGGAGCTGATTGTAGGCAGACAGGTGAGTTTAGTATGATCATCAGGATAACTAGATATTTTGCTTCCTCCATCAATCATCACTGACGATAGGACACAGGACAGGAAAACCTTGAGAAACCGGGATCGAGTCTGGGACCCACTATTCAGTAAGCCGACACCATACTCCCTGAATCACCGCGACAAAAGCATTTATTCTCGGATTAATTATAGGAGTAGCCCATGCGACTGTACATAGTGATGTGTGACAATAACGTATGGTATAAATAGATAAAGTAAATAAGACGAGTAGGAGATTTTATTTATCACCCAAACCTTTCTTACGTGCACAAATAAATAAATATAATTATTTGCTATAGATTTCACTTTTACTGAACTTGATTACATTACGACGTAGTGATACATCATTTTTTGACAGCAACTGAACCATTGCAAAGTCCTTTATATTGGCCCAGTGTTTCCTTTAAGGTCAATTAAATAAAAATAGTTCATTTTTAATATAAAAAAAAAAAAGAAGTTACTTTCATAAAAAAAAAAATGAACTGTTCTTTGAAAATAAAAAAAAATTAGTTACTTTTAAACTGGTCAATATCGCAGTAGATTATGAAATTTATCACACAAGCGATATCTACTGCCGAATGTATTATTGGGTGATAAAGTTTTATACGCTTATGATAGTAAATTAGTGGATTCAATTAGATGGGGTGTTCCCACTTAGCCGGCAGGCTTTGATGTCAAATTTTGCCGCTAATCCAGAGTTAATCCTAGAACAATAGTGTTATCACTATAGTCCATATCTTTTTTAAGACTAAAACTGTATTGATTTTAACAAATTGAACTTTTATTAAATAACATTAAATAGCTTACACATACAAAAATATATTGATTTTAACAAATTTAATATTTATTAAATAACATTAGATGATTTACACATATAAAAATGCATTACAATTTACACATATAACTTTTATCAAATAGCATTATATAATTTATAAATAAATGCCTTACAACATAAATAAATGCCTTTCGACACAGATCGATCATCTATTTATATTAATATAGTGAATTGAATTCATGTTTGAAATCATAACGCCGGCATGAATTATGTTCAAAATGTCATTAATTAGTTGGTTAATAAATTTTATTAAGAGGGATTAAGAGCTCATTAACGCTGAACACTAGTGAACAGTTCTTGAGTGACTACTTTTAAACAGACTATAGTTTTAAGATCAATCAAAGGATTAACAGTCTGCCGGCTATAATAAGTGGGAACACACCAATTAGATTTGGTCGACCTCCTGCGTTATTATTATTTGACCCCGTATTCATTAGCACGTAGGACGTTAGACACTATTTCATACCCATTTCATTCAATTATTGTTATTCTACTTTGTTATTGTATAGATTTGCCCGACGTCCTGTGTTATTATTACTTGATATTCTATATTTTTATTGTAGATTTGCTCGACGTCCTGTGTTTTTATTACTTGATATTCTATATTTTTATTCTAGATTTGGTCGACGTCCTGTGTTATTATTACTTGATATTCTATATTTTTATTCTAGATTTGGTCGACGTCCTGTGTTATTATTACTTGATATTCTATTTTTTATTATAGATTTGATCGACGTGCTATGTTTTTATCTGATATTCTATTTTTTTATTCTAGATTTGCTCGACGTCCTGTGTTTTTATTACTTGATATTCTATATTTTTATTCTAGATTTGGTCGACGTCCTGTGTTATTATTACTTGATATTCTATTTTTTATTATAGATTTGATCGACGTGCTATGTTTTTATCTGATATTCTATTTTTTTATTATAGATTTGATCGACGTGCTATGTTATTATCTAATTAGTCGAGGAGGCTGACTCCATATGGCCTGTTTAGCGGGAAAAAATTCCCACTAAAATGATTCCTGATTTTTCTGAAACTATAGGATGGGTAGTGTTCAAGAAAAATTCCCCCCGTTAATCGGCCTTGGGGAAAAAAAATTACAGCCATTTTTAGGTTTGGTATCCGAACTTTGTGAAATTTCAGTTTTTCGATCCCTGATTTGTCAATGGTACTTTGTATGGTGTCTATATATAGGTTTTCGGGGTCGGAGAATGCGAAAATAGTGTTTATTTTGTCGTACGGTTACCATATGACGCAACTTAGTCAACCCGGTATTGTTTTTATCACCATAAAGAATACTATGCAGCAAATGATCAGTCCGTCATCGTGGTGGCCAATGACACTGATATATTGATCATGCTACTATACCATTGGAAACCTGGGATGGTCATAAAAATCAGAATGTATTCAGCCAAAACGGTAGAAATGTATAGTATTAAGACAATATGTGATAATCTTGCCGAGTCTACTAGAAAGAACTTACTATTCACTCACGCATTTACAGGGTGCGACACCACCTCAGGAATTTTTGGACTTGGTAAAAACGCCATTTATAAATCTTTGGATTCAAATGATAAGCTCAAGCAACTGGGTGGAATAATATCTGACTCTGATAGTAGCGGTGAAGAGATAGCTAAGGCTGGGTGCGAGGTTTTATGTATTCTTTATGGTGATAAAAACAATACCGGGTTGACTAAGTTGCGTCATATGAAATTCAATCAGATGATGTGTGATAAAAATACTATCGATGCGGCCCGCTTGCCACCTACTGAACGTGCAGCTAAGTATCATACACTGAGAGTTCATCAGCAAATTATTGTTTGGGAGAAATTAAACGAGACTATCTTAGATCCTTTGTTATGGGGATGGAAGGTGGTTGATGGCCAATTTAGACCAGTGCCAACTGACCTTCCCCCTGCACCAGATAATGTTTTAAATTTTATTCGATGCAAATGTAAATCAACCAAAAATTTATGCGGTACAAATCACTGTACCTGTAAGAAGAACGGGATGAAATGTGTTGCTGCGTGTGGGGGCTGCCACGGGGAAAGTTGTAAAAATGCAGAACAGATTGATTTGGAGGAATAAATTGGATGCGAGTATTTTTTGTATTTTTATTTTGTAATTTGGCCTATGTAATCTTCCAGTGGTAGTAGGTCCATATTAGTGTCTTAGCTATTCAATAACTAGATTCCATTCTACTAGTTTTGGGCCAAATTAAGGCAAATATGGGCTATTGGGCCATCTTATCTACAGAATACCCTTAGAATCGGACTCAGCGCCCCTAAAAACCTATATTTTGACACCTCACATGTACTACAAAAAAATTATGAAAAAAATCACAAAAATCGGATACCAAACCTGAAAATATGGTTACCATGGTAACCGTACGAAAAAATAAACACCATTTCCGCATTCTCCGACCCCGAAAACCTATATATCGACACCATACAAAGTACCATTGACCAATCAGGGGCCCAAAAACTGAAATTTTACAAAAGTTCGGATACCAAACCTAAAAATGGCTGTAAATTTTTGTCCCCCAAGGTCGATTAACGGGGGGGGGGGGATTTTATTGGAACACTACCCATCGTATAGTTTCAGAAAAATCAGGAATCATTTTAGTGGGAATTTTTTCCCACAAAATATGCCATTCTCTCCGACTAAATATTCTATTTTTTATTGTAGATTTGCTCGAAGTCCTGTGTTATTATCTGATATTCTATATTTTTATTGTGTAGATTTGGTCGACGTCCTATGTTTTTTGTTGGTGCTGCTATATTGTTGGTAGCTGGAAGTATTGCTGCCGCTGCCCAAAACATATATATGTTTTTACCGATGTATTTTCTACAAGGTCTAGCCCATACAGGAATATTCCTTGTAGCGTTTACATTGTGTAAGTTATATTCATCGTCATGTCTAAGACAAGACAGTTTAAATATAACATTCAACGATCAAAAATAAACGAATGCCATGTTTAGTTAATTTACCACAAATACCTGAAGATGAAGATATTGAAAGTGATATAAGTGTCGTTTACACTTGATCCCCAAGTCCGGAGGGCGTGACAAGGACAGCTGTCTAGTCGTTCGGATTGGGCGAAAAACCAAGATCCTGTGTATTCACTGGCTTGCACGTAAAAGATCCCTTGACAGTTGGAATTCGATATAAGAGTAGGCCGTGGTGCCGCTGTCCGGGCAAAATTTCCCTCATAGCACACTGTATGGCGTATGCCCGTCTTCATTAGCAGAACAGTAGGACGTTAATTAAAACCCATTTCATTTCATTTCATTTGATCCCCAAGTCGGCAATTTTATATTTCACTAAAAGATTATACGCGACCCAAAGGCTTAAATTTGCATTCAAATGTTATCTGAAAAACCGAGGCATTCTGCTGAGGGATAACGTGTCCCTTTCTTTGTTTGAAAAGTGGTAATGACGTTCTCGTTTTTTGTTTGGGACGTGCAATGGCGTTTCCGTTCGTTCCTTGTTTGGGGAGTGGGGTTCATCTTGTCTCAATTGATGAAATGCTAGCCTATAAATTATGAGGTCAAAGTCTCCGAAGTCTTATGTTCGCGAGCAATTAACACCAGGGGCGCGGTCAGCTATTTGAGATGGGGTGGGGGCGGGGGCATGAGATCTGGGGTACTAACCCAGCATCTAATAAATTCAGAAGCTCTGGGACAATATTTCTGCCCATTTAGGTGCATGTAAAATATGTTCTGTGCGAGCAGGGGTTTGTCCACCCCACCCCTTCTCGACACACACCTGTCATTTCAGGGCCCTGATTCTCGAAATCTTAACTTAAGATAAAATCCAAATCTTAGTAGGTACTTCAATTTTGATTGGTTAAGCACTAAAATTAATCTAATATTATCCAATCAAATTACTAAAATTTGGATTCTATCTTAGTTAAAATTTCGTGAAAGAGGCCCCTGTTTTGTAAATGAAATACCCTAAATCATACAGCATGTACAGGGGGTTAAAGTTGATTTCATTTTCCAGCTACAGAACTTGTTGGGCCTGAGTATCGTTTTCTTGTTAGTGTTACGATTCAGATGTTTTATTCTGTTGGCTGTATGATTTTATCTGGCATGGCGTATTTATTACGAGACTGGAGATATCTAGAACTAGCTATAACTCTACCTGTTGTACTTTTTGCAACATACTGGTGGTACGTATATTATATTTATCGATCTAACTGATTGTGATCCTATCAGAAACAGGGTATGTAATTGTAGTTCCAACGATACTGTGTCACAGCTCTCAAAACCCTGGACACAACGATAGACTTCACTACGGACTTCAATATGACTTCACGTCACATGTCTGACGTCACGTGATTGGCTTCACGTCACGTGATTGGCTTCACGTTGTATTTGACTTCAAGTGAAGTGTTTGACTTCACGTTCTGTCTGACTTCACGTTGTGTTTGACTTCACGCATGAAATGAGTTGAACTGAGCGTAAGATCATACGATCTGTCAAGTAGTGTAGTTTCAATTACCGCTTTTAAGTGGCAATGACTAGGGTCACCTTTGCATTCTCGTCGGGTTTCTCTGGGACCTCGGCCCCCATCCCCCAAACTTATGCACAAGCGAATTATTGAAATAAAACTAAAACATACGTTTCTCTCCCCCCATGTGTACCGAATCATGTATTATAACAGTATCTTGAGTTTACTGGAGGCCACTCTACAGAGTATGGTGGCTGATAGGTGTCATGTCGTAAAAATGTCGGAATGTCGCGTAAAAATGTATTGTCGGGTTAAAATGTCGTGATGTCAGGTTATCGGGTTGTCTTGGTGTCTGATTAAAATCTTGTGATGTCAGGTTGTTGGATTGTCATGGTGTCAGATTAAAATGGTGTGATGTCTGATTGTCGGGTTGTCGCCTTATGAAGAGCGACACCATGACATCACGACATGATACCAATCAGCCTACATAGCAGAGTCATGTATAATTATAATAAAAGCATCATAAGATGAGTTATGTATTAGAAATAGAAGTATGATTTTATTACAGGTTTTTACCTGAATCTGTTCGCTGGCTGTTATCTCACAACAGGTATGACGAGGCTCACAAATATCTCCAGGAAGCCGCAGCTACAAATGGCACAACACTCTCGCCATCGATTATGAAAAGTCTTCAAGACGACAACAACAACGTGAAAACTGGAAAGAAATATGGCTCGGTACCCCCAGTGACGGAAGGCCACCAGGACGGCAAGACCATACAAAATGGAAGAAAGTATTATTTCCTAGATTTGGTCAGAACATGGCCAATGGCTAAGATCTCTCTTAATATTTGGTTTAATTGGTAAGTATCTGAATGGAGGGCCCGTCAAGGACAGCTATCTAGTCCTTCGGATGATACGAACACCCTAGATTCGATGTTACACTTTGGCATGCATCTAAAGAATCTGTGGCAGTTGGAATCGGATATTAAAGTAAGCCGTTGCGCCGCTGCCCGGACAAAGTTTCCCCCATAGCCCACTGCATGGCGATGAATATTCGATGATTTTGAGGCGAAGGATACCAGAGCTACGATTTTGGTTAGGTTGAACTGTAGGGCGGACAGTTTCATTTTACTTATATGCTACTTCCAGTTTGTTTATCTCAAGTTTTCCATGATGTAACTCATCATACGTGCTCTTCAGCAAGAGGTTGCCACTTGTTGCTCCATCGGAGATAGAAAGCGTTCAACCCAACGATAATTTGGGAAAAAGTTAGAGCCGGTCTAAAAATTGGTGATCTGTGGCGACATATTATGAAAACCATGATTTAATAATATCAAATTTAATTCTATAACTATAAAGTATACAAATAACGCTTAAAGTCTGTATGGGATAAGACCATACTTTATATCCATACAGTCATACACGACACATTGCAGTTGAAGATCGAATGCCCGTCTTCAATAACACTCGTGAACTTGGGAAGGTAACACGTTAAATCTTGTTTCATTTTTGTTGTTTTTATTCTTAAGGTTTGCAAATGCATTGGTCTACTACGGGTTGTCGTTGAACACAGAAAATTTAGTTGGTGATCCGTATCTGAACTTTTGTATTGCTGGAGCGGTGGAAATACCGGCGTACATATTATGTATAGTATTTTTAAACAAAGTGGGAAGAAAATTAATAGTAGTAATATCGATGTGTGTTGGTGGTATTGCTTGTATATTATCAGGAACTGTCTATATAAATGGTAATTAAGGTTAATTATTCAGAATTTATATGGTGAGAGAGAGAGAAATGGGGTTTAAAGTCCACTCGACACAAACTAGGTCATCTCGGGACTAACATATGGTTTAATTTTATTTCAATAATTCGCTTGCGCGTAGGGGTCTTTAGCAGTGGGAGGAAACCGGAGGACCCGCAGAAAACCCACGAGGTTGGACAGGCGACCCTGCTCCTTGCCACGTACAACCGGGGAATCGAAACCACGCCAGTTGACTCAATGACAGACTTTATGATACAGCGAGCACACGCTAACCATTCAGCCATCCAACCCCCCAGAATTTATATGGTGTAATGGGACACAGAAACTCCTTTGTTCACTATTCAGTTGGGGTGGGTGGTGCGGGCGTTTTCACTCTTAATTTGCATATTAGTGCAATGACACCACGTACGTAACTAACGTACGAAAATGAAATGGTAGCTGGCTTCTGTGCAGGTAGGGTGAGTCTGTCGTTCAGATTGATGACACCACACTCGGTCAAATACTTATTGTGTTGCAAAATGGATGAGGTGCTTCTCCAAAAGGCGGGATAGTATTGTATTAAATTCAAATAATTCAAGCCTAAACATTTTTCAACAAGTAAAACTTCGAAAATATCTTCAAAAATTCAACCGAATCAATAATTGATCAAATATGTATGTGATTTCACGAAATGAAAAAATAAATGTTACAAAATAAAGATCTAGGGAAAATATACACCCAATGATCTCAAGTAAGGCCTTAGCGGGTTTTTTTTAGCATGTAGGTTAACATATCCCATCATGCATTTATGTTCTAAAGTGTCCTATACTACTGATGCGGAAACGTTCGAAATTGGTCCTAAAAATCTATTTATTTTTTCCATTGGGTTTTTGATGCGGAAACGTTCGAAAATGGCCTAAATAATCTATTCATTATTTTCATTGGTATTTTTTTTATGTAGGAACAGTGACAATTGTATTGGCCATGATAGGAAAGTTCTTCATAACCGCATCTTACGGAATGTTATATTTATTGGCAGCTGAAGTGTTTCCTACTGTTGTACGGTAAGATATACTGAATGTTGATTAATATTGGCAATAGGTAGTATACTTAAAAAACAATATCTATGGTAAATGTGGGTTGCTGCTAAATGGTAAGGCCAGCTCAGTTTTTCGTCATAGGTCACGAGATGTAAACAGTGCTAGCGGTAATCACAACACTAACCCTAACCCTGCTTGCCCTAACCCTAACCTAGAATCTCGCCAACGATCACGTGTCGTAACCTTATTTACATCTCAGCGACCTTGACAAAAATTGAGCTGACCTTAACAAATAGATTTAGCCGGAAAATATGTCAGTTTTGCAGGACACGCGGCTTGGCAAGGACAGTGTCTAGTCGTTCGGATGGGACGAAAATTCCAGACCCCGTTTACTCATTGGCATGCACATAAACAAAAATGTTTTTAGCTGGAATTCCAAATAATAGTTGCCGTAGCACCCGTCTTCGTTAGCACAATCGGTGCAAAAAAGTAGGACGTTAAACTGGATTTCGTTGGTGTATAAAGAAAGGGAGAGAGAGAGAGAGAAATGGGGTTTAACATCCACTCGACACAAACTGTCATTTCGGACTAACATATGGTTCAATTTTATTTCAATAATTCGCTTGCGGGTAGGGGGTCTTTAGCAGTGTGAGGAAACCGGAGGACCCGGACAAAAATCACGAGGTTGGACAGGCGACCCTACTTCTTGTCACGTACAACCGGGATTCGAAACCACACCAGTTTACTCAATGACAGACCTTATGATACAGCGCGCACGTGCTAACCATTCGGCTATCCAACCACCCTGGTGTATAAAGGATTGTATGTATGTTTATTACAGGAATATCGGTGTAGGGGTGTCATCGATGTCCGGAAGTATTGGTGGTATACTGGTTCCTTCATTGTTAGATTTAAATACGATCTGGACACCGTTACCGCTAGTTATATTCGGCAGTTTGTCTATAACCGCTGGTACTTTGGCGCTGCTGTTACCAGAAACCACGGACAAACCAATGCCTCAACTACTCGAAGATTTGTCTAGCAGTGAATAAAAGTTTTCATTATTTTATCATTTAATGTTTATTCATCACGTGATCTCTATACAACTGACTCCGTCCTAAGAGAGATGGTGACAAAAATGCTTGCCTTTATTTTTATGTAAATAAAATGCATCCTTCTTCATCTACGCGTTTGTCCTTAAAAGCTTTCCATACTCTGGCAAAGGGTTGCCATGATGTTTCGTCCCTTTACACACGTGAGGTTTGTTTACATTTGTTGTGGGAAAGAATCTCGTAAGTAATTTCATATTTTTTTTTAAATTTTCATTGATTTCGCAATTGACATTAGATGTATTTCTCGTAATTATAAACATGCATAGACCAACATGAGCCCAACATATCTGTATTTTCAGGCCACCTATCAAAATGTGCCTTGGGGCCAGCAGAGCCTTAATCCGGCGCTGACCTCACCCACCCACCAGGAAGAATGCCCGTCTCAAAATAAGTGCAGTCGGTCCCAAAATTATGCATCGGCAACTAAATGAATTAATGAGGTAAACAAAGAGTGGCAAAATAGAAGGGAAAAATCGCAAATACTCAATATATGTATGAATATGTCTGTTTATATGCTTGATCGACTTGATTGGATATCACAATTCTGAAATTAGTAAAATCTACTATGCGTTCAGTCGTGAAGCAGGAACTCCTCAATGAACTATTGACTCTTCCGTGTGAGTTTGACCTGACGGACACGATCGATCTTGACAAAATCGCTGATCGCTGGTCAAGCGTGACTAAGCGCGGATGCTTGATGCATTTAGGTGCATAGAACTTTATGACCTCTGCTAGTTTTGATAATATATGATATTGACGTTTCACCTCTGTATAAACTTTTGTTAAGGCACGGACTAATTAATTCAATATGTCATTTACAAGCTACACATGATCCGTGTATAACACTCGGCACAACTTTATGACTTCAAAGGAAACACGCAGTGCAGTTACGGATACCATAATTTGATAAATAAACCATACCATATATGATGATCACTTTTATCCATCTTCCCTAATTGTTGGACGCTATATAAGCAGGAATTTACTTGGAATAGAGCTCCTCCCGATTTATGTCTATTTCATGTTCTTAATAAAGGTCTTATCAATTATGCTGATCTTCTGTTATCTGTAGTGTTACACATGGATATAAATTGTTTTAAGAGGTACATCTGCCTATTGCAAGTCTTTCTTTAAGCTTCAAATTTTATAGAAATTATTAATTAGACCTTTATTTACATAACAAGCCCACAATCAACTAAGTACTGAAAAAAAAACTTGTATTAAAACAACACAAACTTGTGTTATTTTCAACACAAGTTTGTGTCTCTATTTAACAACACGAACTTGTGTTAAACAATACAAACTTGTGTTAAACAATACAAACTTGTGTTAATTGTTGAAACAAAATAAAACTTGTTGTATAACCAATTTATGTCTAGTATAGCAACCTTTCCCACGCAGCCCCCTCCTTTTGTTCTGTTTTAACTGTAATGTTTGATAAATGACAATAAGTTTATTTGTTAAAATATTATTTATTAAATGATATGAAAAATTAAATTAATGCCAAATCAATACTAAACAGACATTTCGAAGGATAAATACAATACTAATAAAATAAATTGTGGTAGACAATAAAAAATATCTAAATTTAATAACAGCCAATCCAAGCACAAAAGACATTAATTTTCCACTAAACTGAAATACTTTCAATAACTGAAAAACTTCAAACAAATGAAATATAGGAGACGTATACTAAAAAGACACTTCAAAGGGTAATAAAAACAAAGTAAACCCAATACTAATCAAATTATGGTATACAATAAAAAAAAATATCTAAATTCAATAACAGTCAAATCAAGCACAAAAGACATTAATTATTCATTAAACTGAAATACTTTTTATAATTGAAAAACTTCAAACAAATGAAATATAAGCGACCACGGTGGTTCAGTGGATTTTCCAGCATAGTTCCCCCATGACAATGTATAGTCGCTCGGATGGGATGACAAACCAAGGTCTCATATACACTATAAAAACCTTTGACAGTTGGAATATTTAATAATAGAGTAAATTGTAGCAATGCTGCCAGGGCAGAATTACCTTCATAACATAGAAAAGTAGGATGTAAAACCATATTTCATATTAAAAGCAAGGAAAAGTCGCCTTAATGTTCCTGAGGGTTTTTTTGTAACTTTTTGTATATGTTATCTACATTTGGTTTCTAGATATGGCCTATATAATACTTTATGATTTTTATAGGTCACTTTACATTCTATATTTTACACAAATTTCTGGAGAAAATTAAAATATAATTGTGTTTGGGAGGGTATTTAACATTAAAAACAAAAACAAAAATAATTAAAGATACATTATGGGAGATAAGATAAAGAGATGGCAGTTCTCGCTATAATAGTTAAAAACTAGATAGTGTAAAGGTAATTTGCTGAAAATTTCAGTCAAATTGATCCACTATGAGCCGAGAAAGAAGCCGGTGAAATTTTTGCATAGTCTCGGTTATCATTACTAAAATCATTAATATAAACAGCATAGTCTCGATTATCCACATTTTCTGATTTAATTATCTTTGGCCGTTAGTGGCATATAGGAATCTAATCCAGTCTACATCGAAGGCTAGCCTTGACATCGAGAGTTTATTATGGTCTGGATAAGTTATTTAATGTCTAATTGATAATTTAGATAACATTTCAGGCCTAAAGAAATACTTGTAATAAGCAGATTTTGCTCTTGCATAATGCATGTTTAAATAACACCTTAAATGCAACAGATAACTTATTAGTTTTCACAATCACTGCATTCTTTTTGAGAATTATAAAATAATTAGATGGTTTAATATCCAAAATGTATGGTTGGATTCTCGTATTGTTGTTATCATACATCAAATAGTCTTCAAAGAATTTTCTAAACTGAAAAATAAATAAAGTAGGCAATAAATATACTTTCTATGGTTCAGAATGTTTAAATAAACAAATCATTTTGCCACATATTGAATCTCTATTGTGTTTCAATAAAATGAATATATCCTTAAAAATCTATTGAAATCTATTTGAAAAGTAAAATTATTGTCCATCATTTTTAAACTGCTATAAGCAACGACTACAATCTTACTTCTCTCATAAATGCATTATTTCATTTTAATTTCTTTTGCCTCGCAGCTTGTATTGACTATTCTTGGCTATCCAAGTTCTTACCAAATATGATATATTCTGACAGAACCTTGTTTTATGCATTTCTGTCAGTTTGTAGTTGCCATGGCATCAGAAAAATCTTTGTTATTTCTTTCTGTAGAAACAAAATGGCTTGCGTCCACTTAAATCTGGGTTTGTATTTTTTCCGACTTCTAACATATCTTCTGTAATTTTTTAATGAAACCGTTTCCTGAAAAAATGACAATAACAATGACAATCTAATCATTGGATTTATCAATTAGCTCCTCTAAGGCAATTGTGAATACAGTATTGCAAACAGTATTTTAATATGATATTGGGGGGTTGGATGGCCGAATGGTTAGCGTGCGCGCGCTGTATCATAAAGTCTGTCATTGAGTCGACTGGCGTGGTTTCGAATCTCCGGATGTACGTGACAAGGAGTAGGATCGCCTGTCCAACCTCGTGGGTTTTCTCCGGGTCCTCCGGTTCCCTCCCACTGCTAAAGACCCCTACGCGCAAGCGAATTATTGAAATGAAATTAAACCATATGTTAGTCCCGAAATGACCTAGTTTGTGTCGAGTGGACGTTAAACCACGTTTCTCTCTCTCTCCATTTCTCTCTCTCTCTAATATGATATTATTCATATATTACCGCCCTTGGCCTTTACAAATTCATGCATTTGAACACTTTATAATATTTGTTATGAAAGGATGTAACATTGATCCATCTTATAATTTTGACGTAATATATCAAAACTCGAAGAAAATCAACCAATGCGATTGTCAAAAAAACCCCAAGCCTTTCATGTTGATCGTATTTGAAATGGTAGAGCCCTAGACAATGCCTCAACAAGAAGAACTAGAGTACTCCTGATTCAAAAAAACAAATACTTACATAGCATTTGTCTGAAAACGCTTCCACAATATCAATAGCCATTTCCAACAGTCTTGATCTTCTGAGTTGGGTAACTGAACAAAAAATATGCAATGTATTAGTTGACTTAAATTGACTAGACAGTTTTGATTTAGTTAAAAAAAAATGAAAGTGTTAATGTAATTACATATGTTTTGTTTCATGTGTTGGTTTGCTTTGCCACAGATGAGATAGTCATATCTATTAAGATTCTGTCTGTGCACATACATGTACGTGTACAGTTTTACTATACTAAACTGAATTTTAGATTCCAAAATACCATAACAACAATCTTTTCTATTAGAATTGGATAGTTACCCACCAAGAACACTTTTCAGAAATTTATAAGCTGCTCCATCATCTTTGTTTCAGCCATTTCTTCTCCCATCATTTTTTTCTTATTAAATTTCTTTTATTATATGATGTGTTCCTGTGAGATTTGCTTCCTCCCACGGCTAAAGACCCCTACGCGCAACCGAATTATTGAAATAAAACTTAACCATATGTTAGCCCTGAAATGACCTAGTTTGTGTCGAGTGGACGTTACCCCCCCCCCCCCCTCTCTCTCACTCTCTCTCTTTCTCTCTCTCAAAACCGTTTTATGTAGACGTCGTATAATACAGCTTGAAGACTGACGGGTTTAAGTTGTTTGAAAACGTATCCCGTATATTGAGTTAGTTGCTCAGCCTTAAGGTAGAGGATTTTAAGGGTTTTTAACACAAAACTAAGCAGTTTTATTCTCCAAGATATAATCGCGATTGGTCCTTTAAGGATGTGTGAAAAAATGTAAAATTATTAAAATAAGAAGTATGAAAAATTGGATATACTCCATTTGTGTTATAAAACTAATTTCGGCGGTAATGTGAGAGTTATGTCCCTTTAAGGTGACCCCAAAAGTGTTATAGCGACTAATTGTAGGCCTCAAACCTTTTGTACTCAGATGTTTGCTATAGCTCCTGAGCTATGATTAAAGATACATTCCCGCGTACAAACTTTGTGATTTGATGATATATTTGGGCTAAAAACATATTCAAAGCAACCAATCTATCAAATATTTGCTTCAAGTCCCTCTCAAAACTTTGTATTTTCCGGGGATACCTATAGCTATAAGTAAGCTGTTGTTAGACGCAATGTCTGTCAACTTAGCTTCATTGTGGGAGGGTCCATTTTTCAGAATGTATTTATCATTACTTACTTTACATTTACCATACATATTGAGGCCTAAGTAAATTCTTCATTATTTCTGTCAACTTTCTTTTCCGCCGTTTATTTGCAGAGTCTTTTGTACGTTTACACCCCTCAATGTTCCCAAAGCCGTCTAACCATTTGATCAAGAAATAACAACCGCTCCCTCACTTAAGCTGGCACACAATAAGCTGGCAGATAACAGTCGGGTTGCCATGGGCGTTTTTCGGGTAATCCAGGGTGTCTATACTTTCCATATATACCAAATTTGACATACTTTTATTGGAAATAGCCACCCGATAAACACTTTTCTGGGAAAGTATCTTTATTAAGGCGCTGGTTCAATCCCAGTGTTGGCCGAGAAAGTTCATGGGAGTTTTCCGGCGTGATTTCTTCTTGGTGGAGCACTGGGGACCTGGCATGGAACAGCGTCTAGTAGGTGGGGTGACGTGAAAATTAAATGAAATGAAATGGGGTTTAACGTCCGGCTGTTCTGTTGGAACTAGGCTAATGAAGACGGGCATACGCCATAGAGTTTGCTATGAGGGAAATTTTGCCCTGGCAGCGGCACTATGGCCTACTCTTATATCGAATTCCAACTGCCAATGGATATTTTACGTTCATGCCATTCTATACACAGGTCCTCGGTTTTTCGTGTGTGCGCATTTAGATCATGGGGTCTGTTCATTGAGTCAAGTGACCCACACTAAAACAAATCTTGAAAACTATGTGTAGCTCGTTCTGACCCAATTCCCTCTCAAAATAACGTTCATGCATGCCGTATTTCCATAGGCGTACGGGGAAATTTTTGACTGGGGGGGGGGGGGGGGCGGAGGTGGTTGGTGCCCAGAAAATGTAGTTAGGTTCTTAATTAGTATGTTACATAATAATAATAAATTCGCTGTTAAATTGGACACATTCAAGAACACAATATTTTTTTTATACAACTTTTACAAAGTACAATTGTGTGCCCAAATTTTCCCAGCATTTGGTGCCCAAAATGGGGGGGCGGCCGCCCCCCCCCCCCCCCAGCTCGTACGCCTATGCGTATTTCATAAAATATAGAGAACCGTATATTTGGACGTTCTCAATGCCATTGGAGTTTTGTCCCCTTGCCAGTTAATGTTCTTGAAATTATAAATACGTTAAGAAAATTGGTTTTTGATTGGCTAAGAGCTAAAATTTGCACTATGATTTTAACTCCAAACCAATCAAAACGCAGGACCCTTCTTGAAATTATACATATTTTAAGAAAGCTGACTTTTGATTGGCCAAGATTGAAAATTTGCACTAGGATTTTAATTCCCAACCATTCAAAAGGCAGGATCTATACAATATTTTAGTTCAAGTGTTCGTGACTTCAGCCCCGGGACTGTAAATATTTTAAATATTTGTATATTTATACCAATATTTAGATATTTATAATTTATTACAATATTTGGATATTTATAATTTATTACAACATTTGGATATTTATAATTTATTACAACATTTGGATGTTTATAATTTATTACAATATTTGTATATTTATTACAACATTTGGATATTTATAATTTATTACAATATTTGGACATTCATAATTTATTACAATATTTGGATATTTATAATTTTTTTTATTACAATTTTTGGATATTTATAATTTATTACAACATTCGGATATTTATATTTTGATGTTTATAATTTATACTAATATTTAGATATTTATAATTTATTACAATATTTGGATATTTATATGTGGAATAGATAACAAGCTGTTCATCTTGAAATAATTTCACATAAAAAATTGATAACGTTATCATAAAATTTAAAGCAATCATTAATTACGCGGATATGATCTTATTCTTATTCATGGTTTTTATGAGGAATTTTCAAAAAAAAATTGATAACATTATCATGAAATTTAAAGCAATCATTCATTACGCGGATATGATCTTATCCTTATTCATGGTTTTTATAAAGAATTTAAAGCAATCATTCATTACAGGGACATGATCTGATTCTTATTCATGGTAAATAAATCTAAATGAAATGGTAATGAACTGTCGACTGTTCTGCACCGACTGGGAAAATGAAGACAGCACTACGCCATATAAGAGAAATTTTGATTCTTATATGAAATTCCAAAGGGGGCCAATCTCAGTTTGTGGGAGGGTGGGGGCTGCTGATTCTGAGTTCCGGTACTTGGAATATTCTTTAATAAATACCGATTGCTTATCTCTCTATAACGTCACTTCCTGTTGCTGATCTCTCTATAACGTCACTTCCTGTTGCTTATCTCTCTATAACGTCACTTCCTGTTAACAAGTGTTTTTGTTAAACGTTGTGTTTTGAGATCACCATAATATAGAATGTTTTAACGACCCATATGCAGACTGGATATAGTTGTTGGTTTTATAAATCAGTGACAATGTTAATACGTTAAATTCACAAACGGTTCCACATTCAAAACACAAAAATATTGCATAGAAAATTTCACAGTTGACTCGTTTCACAGTCCGTGCTTCAAGTTCAACGAATATTAGCCACATACTAGAGCAGTGATTCTCAACCAGTGTGCCACGGTACACGGATGTGCCGCGAGATCTTCCTAAGTGTGCCGCGAAATTTGGAACGGGACACTAAGAAAATGCGAAAAACCACGTGATCCTAACTGGGCATTTACTGGTGTCTACTGATAACTTCATAGCTATGTTTTGTTTTCTTTATTTAGTTTGAGTCATTCTATGTGTTTCTGACTAGTCTCTGTCTACGGTTGTATTCCGTCTATGACTTGTCATGTTTTTATTTTGCAAAATTCAAATATTTTTCATATATATTTAGCCAGGTGTGGCGCTATTTTTTCATGTGTTCCAAGGTGTACCGTTGGCAAAAAAAGGCTGAGAACCAATGGACTAGATGTAAGCCTACGCTCTGCTCTCAACGAATATTAACCATTGACTAGAGGCCTGTCTACGCTTCAATTTCAACGAATACTAGCCCATGGACTGGGCGCTCAAAGCTCCCTTCATCAGTTACACCTTTGAATTATCAAACATTTCCTTTTCTTCCTCTACAGTTACCAATTTTCTGTTAGAAAATAGTAAAAAAATATATTAGCAGGTTCAATTTACAGATCCTAATTGAATACCGTAAACATTGCTGGGTCCACTTAGATCAAAAATAACCCGGGGTCAGTGGCAGCGCCAGGATATTGCAGTTGGAGAATTTCCAAAAATCATTGTCACATAGCTTCATTCATTCATGGGGGGTACCATAAAGTCCGTCATTGAGTCAAATGGCGTGGTTTCGAATCCCCGGTTGTACGTAACAAGGAGTAGGGTCGCCTGTCCAACCTCGTGGGTTTTCTCCGGGTCCTCCGGTTTCCTCCCACTGCGAAGGACCCCTACGCGCAAGCGAATTATTAAAATAAAATTAACCATATGTTAGTCCTGAAATGACCTAGTTTGTGTCGAGTGGACGTTAAACCCCATTTATCACTCACTCTCTCATTCATTCATTCAGTGAATGAAAAGTAACCTACTCACATTGAAACAGAGAGGCATCCGCCAGCCAGCCTCTGCCACCGAATCTCTACTGATAAATTTACTAGACTGTCATTCCAGACAAGTACTTTTCGTCAAATGTCACTCCATTTGTGCATTGACAGGGTACTCCATCTTAGAGTTACTTCCCTTTGCATGATGGGATATGTTGACCATAATTACCGTGGATTTGGTTGTATATTATCGTAACTAATAAAGAATGTGGTCCTAAATAAAAAGGTATTTACCGTTTTCTGTTTTTGTTTGATACATCTTCCAATAGTTGAGGAAGCGGTTTGCCCGTGGTTTCTGGTAACAGCATCGCCAAAATACCAGCTACTATAGATAGACTACCAAACATAACTAGTGGCAACGGTGTCCAGATCGACTTTAAATCTAACATGGTAGGAACCAGTATACCAGCAATACGTGCCGACATTGATGATACTCCCATCCCGATATTCCTGTAAGAAAGAGAGAAATGGGGTTTAACGTCCTACCCTTCTTCTCCGACTCTGCTATAGAAGAGGGGTATACGCCACAGACAAATGTTCTTGTCAGTCAGGACCTCCGTCCTGCACCACTGATGAGGGGGAAGAGGAAACCATGCCGAAAAATCACGATCGACTTTCTCGGCCAACACTGGAAGCGATGCCACGACCTCCAGGCTAGCGACCCAGCGTCTTAATCACTCATTCATCGTGGCTTCCCACACAACGGACCACGATTTGCCAAGTTCTTCCACATCTGTAGTAATATGGAGGGAAAGAATCTGTGCTTTGAAACATCTATGTAAAATAATATTAGGATTTTGATTAATTATTCTCCATTGTCAATATATTAGTTATGGTATAAGTTAATTCTGAAACGCAAATTAAATTGGCTATGAATATTGTGACAATAACCAGACATGGTGTCTAAAGACAAGAATGCAGAAATATGATGGCTAGAACAATAGCGTTATCTTTCATATTATTGATTCTAACTTCATAACCACAAATATGGAAGGTATATGCCTGTTATTTTGATACGTTAACTGAGCTATAGATTAATGAGCATGTTGGTCATTCACATTTTTCTTTGTTATAAAAACATATATCATATTTGTTGACCAAATAAGGTAACAATCCCTGGCGATGTTCAGTTTGGGGTGCATGTCCTTTTCATATTTAGAACTTAGTTGTTATCGGTCTTTAGATTAATACCTCAAACAAAGGAATAGGCACCTATAAAATAGGGTGGGGAAATAGCATTCGGCAGAGCTCACTCCGCCGGCCATACCAGTCATTTAGTTATTTGAGACTAGGAAGAATTGTAACACTTCCAGTTTGTAGAAATAAAGTATTTAAGAAAAGAACCTGAACTGTAGTTGTAACTTAGTCACGGAAGAAAACACAGCGTGAAGATTGAATATTGAAGATTGAATATTGAAGATTGAACATCTATCTGATAGTACTACACATCTCATTGGCGATATTTTAAGGAAACAGACTTTCTTTCAATAATTCGCTTGCGCCTATAGGGGTCTTTAGCAGTGGGAGGAAACCGGAGGACCCGGAGAAAACCCACGAGGTTGGACAGGCAATCCTACTCCTTGTCACGTGCAACCGGGGATTCGAAACCACGCCATTTGACTCAATGACAGGCCTTACGATACAGCGCGCCCGTACTAACCATTCGGCCATCCACCCCCCCCCCATATTTTTAGGAATATATATTCATTTCTTACCGTACAACAGTAGGATAAACTTCGGAAGCCAATAGATATACAATAGCATACGATGCGGTTATGAAAAACTTTCCAGTCATAGCCAAAACAATTGTCAGTGTTTTTATATCTAAAATAGAATGAAAATATTGAATAGATTATAGAGTTTAGGGATCTTTTACGTGCACGCCAATGTGTACACGGGACCTTGGTTTTTCGTCTCATCCGAATGACTAGACAGCTGTCCTTGTTAGGCCATCCGTCCTGTAACACTGACAAGAAGGAACCACGCCGGAAAATCTGGGTGAACTTTATCGGCCAAAGCAGGGATCGAACACCCGACCTCCAGACTAGCGAGCCAGCGTCTTACCCACTTAGCCACCGTGACCCCCATGGAACGAAAAACCGAGGCCCGTGTACACATTGGCGTGCACTTAAAAGATCCCTTGACAGTTGGAATACGATATAAGAGTAGGCCGTAGTGCCACTGGCCGTAGTGCCAATTTCCCTCATAGCACACTGTATGGCATATGTCCGTCTTCATTAGCCCAGTTCGGAGCAGAACAGTAGGACGTTAAACCCCATTTCATTTCATTTCATTTCTGTATAAATTTATGGCTTTTCAGAAATTATATTCGGATTATCGCCTTAATGTTAAAATTTAACGTTCCAACTTATGACGTAAACTGGCAGACTATCGTCATTCAGGAGACCGATCGCATTTTTAGTTTGTCTTGTCCGCAGATCAGTCTTGTCGGTTTTGTTTTACGTGTAGTGCAGTCGTGCCCCCCCCCCCCTCCAACAACACCATACTCCTCGCAGTGTTTCGTTTGATCAGACCTAATCCCCCTCAAACACTGCCGTACTCCGCGCAAATTTTTGTCCCAAATTATGACTAGTTAACAGTCCGATCAACAACCAATACAGTACTACGTAACAAAATCGTGATTAATTAGAACTCTAAATATATTACCGTAAAGTGTCTACGAGTGACAAACGCGGATACATAACGTCAAAACGCGAGAAATGTATTACGCTCATTTAACCAGTGCATAACAGAATATTGCAGAGAAACTAATTGTGTAACAAACGAGGCTATACAAAATAGCTACAATGTAAACATTGGGTAATCGCCGCGCACGTGGAATCTTTTTATCATCTCTTGGACCACACAGCAGACTAAGGGCTGTCATGTTGCGTATTGTGTTTCAACAAACTGGATAGAAATACGACATCATGTGCCTTTTTGATGAAATAAATAATTCATGGATTTTCTTCACAAAAAATGGATAAATATTATCGAATACTTAAAGGTAGGCATTAATAATTAGTACAGACAGACAAGTTTATAGGATTTATATCGGAGATTTGAGTAAAAGAACTTTCGTTCCAACAGCGAGTTTCAGCGACTGCCAAATTTACCGATGCGAGTATCGATGTTTGCTCCAGATGCATTTAAGGGTAAATTATTTTTGAAATCAGTACTAACAACCTTTGGGATTTTTTAAAGAGGTCGCTCACGTTATGCGGCCAGCCATGAAAATTCCCTTTATTTTCCTGTACTCGGGAGAGATTTGATTGGACGATGAGAATGGACACACCCCGTCAAAAACTCAGGTTTTCAGTCTTTCGGGGGGATTTCTCGGATCATTGCTTCAGGAATATATCCTACACTTGCTATTAGAAACACGCAGTTGTTTACTCACAAGGAACTTGTAAGAATATATGTAATCGAAGAGTCCATAAATCAAATTGCTGGGTGGTTGTTTACGGGATATGGAATGGGGTTTAACGTCTGCACCAGTAGTATAAAGGGCACTCTCTGGATATTTTTAATACTAACACTAAATACGTCACAAAATGAATTAGGGTTTATCTTTTCTGCCTTAATTTTTAAACTGTGCGTGGGATTGGGCTTAATGCGATGTATGAGAATTTTTACGAGGACAGTGGCGTTTCCACTTACTAATCGATTTCAAATTGCCATGGGGATACAGGGTGGACCTCTGATTTTCAATTGCCATGGGGGTACACAGTGAACCTCTGATTTTCAATTGCCAAGGGGGTACACAGTGGACCTCTGGTTTCCAATTGCCATGGGGATACAAAGTGGACCTCTGATTTCCAATTACCATGGGGGTACACGGTGGACCTCTGATTTCCAATTGCCAAGGGGGTACACTGTGAACCTCTGATTTCCAATTACCATGGGGGTACACGGTGGACCTCTGATTTCCAATTGCCAGTGGGGATACACTGTGAACCTCTGATTTCCAATTGTCATGGGGGTACACGGTGGACCTCTGGTTTCCAATTGCCATGGGGGTACAAAGTGGACCTCTGATTTCCAATTGCCATGGGGGTACAAAGTGGACCTCTGATTTCCAATTACCATGGGGGTGAACAGTGGACCTCTAGTTTTCGGTCGATCTAAATGTATAGGCAAACTTTCCAAGTGATCCTTATCGGTGCGTTCCCTTACACGTGATGGAAAACGGACGAACCGGGGACATTCCAATCGATAGTCCAATGACCTGATCTTTCGACTGCCACGTCCCAACTGAGGTGCTAAAACGAGCATAACCTTTGTGGGAAAGGAAAGCTCAAAGTAACTTCATAAAATATTTTGTATTATATTTTATATCAATGAACAATTAACTAGCTATCGAAATCTTTAAAAGTTAAAAAAAAACTCCGAACAACTGACCTGAATTATCATTAATAGGAATAGTTCCTGATAATATGCAGGCGATGCCACCAACACACATCGATATTACTAATGGTATCCTTCTTCCTACTTTGTTTAAAAATACTATACATAATATATACGCCGGTATTTCCACCGCTCCAGCTATACAGAAGTTCAGATACGGATCACCGGCTAAATTTTCTGTGTTTAACGACAATCCGTAGTAGACCAAAGCATTTACAAACCTTTAAATAAACATGAAATGAAACTAGAAAAAATAAATGAACCACAGTGAGCCACGAAAATCAGTATCAAAATTAAGAACTGTCTAATTAAAGTAGTAGAATGCCGATAGACCAGCTGCATCTAATACAGGGGATGGTCATCCTTTAATATACCATGCGTCAATATGTTAAGATGCGCCATACAACTCCACTCTGCCCACAGAAATCCATCTACTTCACTCTTTGAGAATAGACCTCTGCCCTAAATTTGCCGCCATATCTAAAAATTTATATACTATTTTGTAATACGTTTCTACTCCGTTTCACATCTGTCATACACACAAAGACAAGATAAACTTTCTCAATCTTTCCCTAAACGGAGGGTCCTATGCCGCAACACAGTCCACGCAGCTATAATGCCCGCACTAACACGGGAATATCCTTTTAATGGGTTTTGGTTGGTGCTGGACTAATTTTTACTTTTCTTAATTGTTACCTAAATTAACCCAAAATTCCAACTAAATATTATTGTCTCATTGCCAAAAATCACTTTAATGATTAGAACAGCTTACCAATTAAAGCAAATATTAAGAGTGATTTTAGCCATGGCCCATGTTCTAACTAAATCTAGGAAATGATACGTTCTACTCTTTTCTACTGTCTTGCCGTCTTGGAGGCTTTCTGTGATTGACGGTGGTAGTTTTGTGCCGTTTGTAGCGGCGGCTTCCTGGAGATATTTTTGAGCGTCTTCGTTCCTATTGTGAGACAGTAACCAACGAACAGATTCCGGTAGAAACCTAAAATAAATATATTACTCATCATACTGTAATAATACATGACTCGATAGATTGACCGCCGTGGCCCAGAGAGAGAGAGAGAGGGGGGTGGTGGTGGAGAGGGGGGGGGAGAGAGAGAGACATATATATATAATATAGAATATAAAAACGTATTGAATTCAGGTATTAAAAGAACACGTGACGTGAAGTCAACATAGCGTGAAGTCAAACACGTGACGTCAAACAAAACATGACGTCAAACACGATGTGAAGTCAAACACAACGTGAAGTCAAACACAACGTGATGTCAATCACACATTGAAATCAAACATAACGCGAATTCAAACCCAACGTGACGTCAATCACAACGTGACGTCAATCACAACTTCAAGTCAAACACAACGTGAAATCAATCACAACTTCAAGTCAAACACAACGTGAAGTCAACACAACGTGAAGTCAAACACAACGTGAAGTCAAACACAACGTGAAGTCAACACAACGTGGGATCATATTGAAGTCCGTAGTGAAGTCCAGCGTTGTGTTTTGTTGATTTTGAGAGCTTTGACACAATATCGCTGGAACTACAATTACATACCCTGTTTCTGTTAGGATCACAATCAGTAAGATCGATAAATATAATATACGTACCACCAGTATGTTGCAAAAAGTACAACAGGTAGAGTTATAGCTAGTTCTAGATATCTCCAGTCTCGTAATAAATACGCCATGCCAGATAACGTCATATAACCAACAGAATAGAACATCTGATTCATGATACCAACAAACAGACGATACTTTGGTCCAACAAGTTCTGTAGCTGGAAATAAAAGAAAGTCGAATCAATTGTGCGTTCTGTAGGCTATAATTTAGTTTAGTCACACAATCGTAATGGAAAGGAAATGGGTGTTTGTGTCTCGTCAACAGGAGGACCAATGTATGATAGCTTTCATCTCCATGGTTACGCATGCTGTGCGGAAGGCGGCGGGGTGGGATTTTGTCCGGGCCAGGTTGTTTCCACATACTCTAAGTTCGTTAACCTGCACAACCTTCTCCGCCTCTCACCTAAGAACGAGAACGGGAACGGGAACGCCATCCCACATCTCAATCAACAGAGAAGCCCTACCATCTCCCAAACGAAAAAAAGTAAACGTCATACCAAACACAAAACCGGGAAATCCATCCCTCAGCACAGCACCACTGTTTCTTAGACTACTTCTTCCAGGCATTCGTAGAAGGACAAATATTTGTTTTTGATCCGTAAATGTTACGTTGAAAATGTATTGACTTAAGAAATGGCGAGAAATAAAACTTACACAGTGTAAACGCTACAAGGAATATTCCTGTATGTGCTAGACCTTGTAGAAAATACATCGGTAAAAACATATATATGTTTTGAGCAGCGGCAGCAATACTTCCAGCTACTAACAATATAGCAGCACCAACAAAAAACATAGGACGTCGACCAAATCTACAATAACAAATAGAATATCAGATAATAACACAGGAGGTAGAACAAATCTACAATAAAAAATAGAATATCAGTTAATAACATAGGAGGTCGAACAAATCTACAATAAAAACATGGAATATCAGATAATAATAAGCAACATCGACAATATCTACAATCAAAGCTACAATTTTAAAACATATAATTTAATATATTCTTCCAAAAAAAGAAACGCATGGTCGACGTCGGTATACCCTCGCACTAGCATCGCCTCGTTGCAACAGGAACCGCGACTAGTTGCTGAACCAAACGTGGCTGTGGCCATACCCGGAAGTCGGATTTGACTATGTCGGCGTATTTCAAAAGAACGCCTCTACTGCTCTAAAGCAGTGATTCTCAACGAGTGTGCCGCGGCAAACAGGTGTGCTGCGAGATCTTCCGAAGTGTGCCGCCGCGACATTTTGAACGGCACACTAAGAAAATGTGAAAAACCACGTGATCCACATTGAGCATTTACTGGTGCCTACTGATAAGTTCATAACTGTGTTTTATTTTATTTAGTTTGAGTCGTTCTATGTGTCTGTTTTATTTAGTTTGAGTCATTCTATGTGTCTACTTTATTTAGTTTGAGTCGTTCTATGTGTCTATGACTAGTCTGTGTCTCCGGTTGTATGCCGTCTATGACTTGCCATGTTTTTATTTTGCAAAATCAAAATATTTTTCACATATATTTAGCCAGGTGTGCCGCTATTTTTGCATGTGTTCCAAGGTGTGCCATTATCAAAAAAACGTTGAAAACCACTGTTGTAAAGGGACGTCTGGCTCGTAATACGGTTTTACGTAGGCGTCTATGGACTGTCTAGTCTGAGACCTTACGCCGTCCAGGAACTGCTGCTGCAGTAGAGGTCGCTATTAGGAACCGTTTCCACAAATAACGTAACCGGACGTGACGATCCAGGACAGTAATGGGTCACTCTTGTTTGGCCTGAGCTTGGGCGGTCACGTGTTGAACTTCGTTGTCGGTACCTATCCCAAAGGCGAGAAATGGTACTCTGAAAAACATTTAACAGCCTGGCTACATCTGTTTAGGATTCAACTGCTTGTAACCGAACGATAGCGTTGTTGCATTGGGCTTACTTCAAAAGTGGCATCACTAGGCTCGTTGGGTGTGCAACTGATTTTGAAACCGAGAACCCCGGGATTTTATAGGCCTTAGATTTGGGTTTCAGGGGAAAAGCTTGCGAAGTTTTTAAACTAATGTGTCAAGCGAAAACAAATTTCGGCAAAAAATATGATCAGCAGTCACAATTAGATACCCTACATTTAAAATCAATAATGAAATTCTATTATCGTTAGATAATGACATAAAAAAAAGTAAGATTTATAGAAACAATGTTGAAAAAGGGCTGTGGGTTTCCTTTTTTTTTCTTTTTTTTTTTTTTGAAGAGTATATAATAAAATAGGGCGTTGACCAAATCTACACCATACATTCCTTTTTCTCCACAATTAACCCATTATTCAGAGACTGTTATGCGCTACTAATCACCGACACGGGTGCGTTGTTGTTAATAGCGCCCAAATTATTGCCCCCCACCCCACCCCACCCAAAAAAAAAAATTCGACAATGAAAGCATATGTATATCATATCCAAAATCTAAATTATTTCATAAAAAATGGAAAAAATAATAGGTTTATTGTTTAAACACAATTTATTGCATCAACAAAAATAACTGTTTATGTAATTGGACTGCGCAAATCTTAATAAATTTTCTTTTCATTCAGAAATTGTATGAATGACATGTGAGTGAAATGTTGACACAATGCGACGTAATACCGTTTGAGTCAATATGGCCTCTGATAGAGCTAGAAGATTTTTAGTCTCTATCATCCAGAAAAATATTCTACGTATGTTGAAGACTAGGAGGTTCTGGGTGACCGAGACTAGAAGATTTTATTTTGAAATATAACCATTGACATTCGTTGAAACGTAACTATGTTTTGACATGATAAGCAGTATCTTATATTGTTACATGTCGGTATGTTTATTTCCTATATTGGCCCTTGTTTGTGATTGTGTCGTGCCCATTGGTAAAACAATATGGGCTCTTACAACCCGCAGGTTTGCCTTGTCAACCCTAGTACCCATACCAAACGTGGCGTTGTCCCCACCTAGATTTAAACAATATTTATTCAAATAAAATAGATAATGAATACAATCTGATTAAAATACAGATCCTATTTCGTTTCGTTTTTTATAGTTCAAAATTTCGTTTTACTTGTCTTCACAAGAGTTGAAATATAACGCGCATTCTGGTTTAAGTGAGGGATTAGCCAATGAAACCATCTGTTACAGCGACTACTCTGATCAATGTCTGACGTCATAACGTCAAAAGACGCTCCAACGATCCTTGACGCGACCTTCCACTACAACCGGTCAGATCTTCATGTAGTGTAGGCCATCGAATGTATTAAAATAAGAAACGAAATATAGATCTGTATTTTAATCCGATTGAAAATTAATACACAAAAGTAAGGATTCAAAAACAAACCAAGGACTTATATTAATTCGTCTCCCTATTTAATAAATATACCACAAATACAATTATAATATGTACACTTAGCAGTACGGTATTTTATATTAAATTTAATTTTAATCGTCCTTGTAAGTAATTTTTTAGTTTGTGTCATTTTCAGTGTCTTCCCCTATTTATAATACGCTTGCTTCATATGATATTTTGAAATATTGACGTGAAACGGTGCTCATCAGGGACACTTGCCCAAAAATGGTAATTGCCCCGCCCTAATAGCTGACGCATCTAAACTTTCTATATAAGAAAGAGCGGGGTAAAATTTCTGTTCAGACATCATGTAGGCTTCCTAGTGAGACATAACGTTAGCCGCCTTGGCCTACAGGCCGGGTGAGAACATCATGTAGAACTTTACAAGTGTGTGGTTCGTGCCACCACGTTCCCACAGCCTCGTCGGCTGAGAGGCTGGGAAATAGATATCATTTAGTAGTCTTAGAAGAACGTACTCTCAGCGTCTGGTTCGAGGCTGTGATAGAGATAATGTAGTGTTTCAGCCGTTAGGTCTGAGTTCTAGGCTTGTAAAAGTCAGACTGTAGATAATATAATAACTCCTAATGTACTATCATAGATGTTGTAGTTTCCTGTATTCCGTATATATAAACATACTGTAGTATAATTGACCATATACGCAACGTGGAAGTCATAGTTAATTTATAATTGATCGCAGTGTCACATTGGCCGATAAAAACAATTTTAATTGCAGTTGACCGATTAAAAACAGATTTAAGTAATGAAATTAAGTTTACCTGTCTGACAGCTGACCAAATGAAACGGCTCCACATAATCTTCCTAAGAAAAACACCGTCTTGGACGTACTCTTCCAAACCTTTCTCTGACATACCAGATCAAACTATAGTCAATAATCGAAAAAACATGAAGTCAAACTGTTGGGATTTATAGAAACAAAAATATTAAAGATACAGTATGCAAGAGCTAAATCTGCCTATTGCATCACTTTCTTTAGGCCTGAAATGTTACATAAATTATTAATTAGACATTAATTAAATTATCCAGACCATAATCAACTCTCGATGGCATCGCTAGCCTGTGATGTTTATTGGATTAGGTTCCGATTTGCTGTTCGACTTCCATTCATAATTAAATCAAAAAATGGATAATCGAGACTATGTTTCTTATCCTACCAACTTTAGTAATGATGATCAAGGCTAGCCCCAATAATATTCAATCGCTGCAAGGGCAGTAACCGATAGGTGCTGCCAGTACAATAATATACCTAGGCAAGATGCGATGAAAAGTCTTAGCCAACACCGCGGTCGAACCCGGGACTTCCTGGCTAGCCTGTCGGCGCTGCTCCCAATTGTACGGGATGCGTGACAATGGCGTATGGTATAAAATGTTCATACTGTTGATTCTAAATGTACCTTTAATAATATGATAGGGAGGCAGACCACCATTAAAGATACATTATGGGAGATTAGATAAAGAGCTGGCAGTTCTCACTATAATAGTTAAAAACTAGATAATGTAATGGCTATTTGCCGAAAATTTCAATCAAATTGATCTACTCTGAACCGAGATTTTAGCGATTTAATTTTCGGCATAGCCTCAATCATCATTCCTAAAGGATAAAAAACAAAATCTCGTTTATCCATTTCGTGATTAAATCATGAATGGAAATTGAACAGCAAATCGGAACCTAATCCAATAAACATCGCAGGCTAACGACGACATCGAGTATTCATTATGGTCTGGATAAGTTAATTAATGTCTAATTAATAATTTAGATAACATTTCAGACCTAAAGTTCTTGCATAATGTATGTTTAAATTTCACCATCTCTCTCTGTCTCTCTTCTCCCCTTTTGCATGCCCCTTTTTGTTAATTTTCGGTCTAGAATGGACGAAGAAGGATTGAAATAACATCTTCTGCCAGGTTTTGGGAAATATTCATGATTTAGATGCGGAAGGATAACCGAGTTATCAGGTTGGTTACGGTGATATGTAATATGCTTCTTCAAGTTTGTGTATCTCAAAATTTGGGTGGTCAACCTCATACAAATTTTAGTGCAGAGAGATGACCATTTGATTCTCTGTCCAGAGTGAAAAGTATTCAGCCTAACGAAAACTTGGGGAAAAGTTGGAGCTGGGCAAAGAGGACAGAATTGACATTGAAGTCGATGGATGCAACATAATGGGGGTACTCGATTGAACGTTCCGGAATTGAATTCCTTCAATTCCAAAAATAGTGACAATCGAGTGAAAAGGTGATTTCGGGCTACAGCGCATGCGTCGACTGAATAAGTAAATATCTCAACCAACCGTGCAGCCGAAACCTTTTAATTACGTCACGATTCTACTCACACCACCTCCGTTGTTGGGACTGACAGAACTGTGACAGAACTGAATTCTGCGTTACTCGATTGCAATTCTGTCAATTCGGGACTTTCTGGACTGACAATCGAGCATGCCCTAAGCCTATATATTTATAGCCTCTCATCTTTGTAATCTGTATGAACCAAGCTATTATCATGTAAAACTGAATGTCGTAGTATATGATGATATCGATCACGGCCCAAAACTGTGGTATATGATAAAATTAACACGGGTATATTCCTGAGTATTTGAGGTAATTCTTTCGAGGGCACTTTTTCAGGAATGAGGACACTTTTGTAGAACAGGGGGTATATAGCCACGCATACTCCTATACGGTACCTGGTAGGATACCTGATCAGATTCAAGGGGGTTGGATGGCCGAATGGTTAGCGCGTGGGCGTTCAATCATAAGGTATGTTATTGAGTCAACTGGCGTGGTTTCGATTCCCCAGTTGCTCGTAGCAAGGAGTAAAGTCGCCTGGCCAGCCACGTGGATTTTCTCTGTGAAACAGAATGAGCAATACCATCTTCATTGTGATATAAAATATGACAGGACATTGGGAGCCACGGTGGCTCAGTAAGTAAGACGTTAGCTCGCTGTGCTCGATCCCTGCGTCGGACGAGAAAGTTTATCGGGGTTTTCCAGCGAGGTTCCCACTTGTTACTGGAATCGGAGAAAGGGCCTGACAAGGGAAAACGTGTAGTCGTTCGGATGGCACAAAAAAACGAGGTCCCGTGTACACATTGGCGAGCACTTAAAAGATTTCTTGGCAGTTTGAATTCGATACAAGAGTAGGCAGTAGTGCCGCTGTCCGGGCAAAATTTCCCTCATAGCACACTGTATGGCGTATACCCCTCTCCATTAGCCCAGTCGGAGGAGAACAGTAGGACGTTAAACCCCATTCCATTTCGTTTCACTTCATTTCTAGCCCTATGCGCTCGACTACCACAGGCACAAAGTTTCATAATTATATCAACATTATATTGAATAGAATTTTAATGGGGCGGAACGACCTACTATTCTACAATAGCCAGACTAATGTAAACAGACATACAACATGTGCTCTGAGGGAAATTGTGACCGGTCAGCAGAATTTCCAGTTGATGTGGTCCACACGTTACTAAAACGTTACACATACAGTCCAGTAGAGCCCCGCACCCTCCTAAACTTCTCCAATTATTTGCGACGTATCCGTTTTGAAGCATCTCTACGATTTAAATCACCCTGCCCCAGACCTCCTGTATACAGGTGTGTCATACTCACCTGTGAAACTATTGTTGATGAATATTTTTCTTTAGAATACCAAAATCCCCTGGTACAATCCGTGGTAGACATATTGGATAACAGGATATGGTTACCTGTATAATTGACAATATCTTTCTCATCATACTGTTTACAGGGATCATCTGGTACCAATAACTCTAATAAAACATCATCGCTAACATTAGATATTTTACTACTAGAAATATTAACGTTTGAAATATCACAGTGGAATTTTGGCTCGGCACCGATAAATACCATATTTAAAGCATGCCACGCAGACACGGATGAAAACAGACACAATAAAAAACATCGTATTTTCTGATATTTCCCAAACGGTCCTATTGTCTCGAGAACGTCGTCAAACTTCATTATGTCTGCCTTGTATCAAAAATAAGCACGTACTATTTTCCTTGTTTGATGGCAACTGTCTACTATAATGATCTGGGTTCGCTTCTACTCAGAGAGGCGTGACCGTTGACCCCATCTACCCGACACCAAATTAAACTATATATATGATATTATTAAAGGTATCATTTGTTTTTGCATATTTGTCGTTAAACGTAACCGCATGTCACAATTATAATGGCGCGGGAACTATATTTTGAGCGAGTTGAGAGACTATGAAATGAAATGAAATGAAATATGGGGTTTAACGTTATACTCCTACACTGGGCTACATACGCCATACAGTGTACTGTGAGGGAAATTTTCCCCGGGCAGTGTTACTATGGCCAGTGTATACGCGGGGCTCGGTTTTTCGTACCATCCGTCCTGCACTACTGACAAGGGGAAACCACGTCGGCCAATGCAGGGATCGAACATGCGACCTCAAGGCTAGTGAGCCAGCGTCTTACCTATCCAGCCATGGTGGCTCCCCCTTGCTGACTATGAATTCTGGGGTTGAGCGGGGGGGGGGGGTCGTTCTGCACCGCCTTTGGGAAATTTTCGGAAATTGTCGAGTAATTTTCTAGCATATCTGCAGGAATATACCGACTAGGTACATATTCCTCTGAAATATACATTGACCGTGTATATGTTATATGAGTTCATTGCTGGGGACTGCTCTGGAAGCTTTACTTTGAAGAATGCAAAAGTACCTGTGAACAAAGATGTGGGTTGACAAAATATACCTTTTAAAGATCACCTGTAAATGCTAGTTGGTGAACGCCAACCCAGTCGACCAGCCGATCGACATCACGCGCCATACGTCGTGCCGGCGCATATAGCACTCACAAGGAAAGTATGGACTGTCGTTCGGATAGGGATCCATAACTAATAATCATTCCAGTCCGGACAAAATTCCTTTACCTCGCATTGCCAGCGTAACTAATAGGAATAACACGGGTTCGAATCTCGGTATTTTGTAAGTCCGCCCTTCATTTGTCGGACTTGGCTAGAAAAATGTGCGTAGTCATTCGGAAGGGACCCAAATAAGAGTGTTGACAAGACATTAAAACCACAGGCCATTAATCTGCTGCCAGACCTCGTTCTGTATCGTCAGTGAAGTGTCAAAAGTGTGTTTCTCTGGAAATTAGTCAAATACACTTTTTTGTATATTTTAAAATGCACATTTCTGTCTAAGCTGTGTATCTCTACGCCAATTAGAACTGTTCTGGGTATCATGTGTCCAAATGTTGTATCTTGATTTGTGGAAATTTTGAAATACAAAAGGTTTTATTTCTTAATTTTTAGAAATTCTTAGATACATCCTTTTGACACTTCACCGACGATATGAATTTCGCTCCGATGAGCTTTTATTGCCAGCACATCTGGACGCGACGGTATGCATGACAATAGCGTATCATACAAAGGTTGATAAAGGCTAACACCATTATAAAATAATATCTCAATTTATTTAATTGGATATGTACATCTGTTAAATAACTATATAAATGTCAATAAATTCTTATCTCGTGGTCTTTAAACCAGAATGAGATTAGGTCTTCATTAGCATATATATCTATACATCCTGTCAACCTGATTGGAATGAAATAAAATGGGGTTTAACGTCCTACTTTTCTGCACCTACCGGGCTAGTGAAGACGGGCATACGCCATATACACGGTTTCGATTCCCCGGTTGTACGTGACAAGGAGTTGGGTCGCTTGTCCAACCTCGTGGATTTTCTCCCGGTCCTTCAGTTTCCCCTCCCACTGCTAAAGACCCCAATGCGCAAGCGAATTATTGAAATAAAATTGAAACATATGTTAGTCCCGAAATGGCATCTCTCTCTCTCTCTCTCTCACTCATATCACGTAAATCAACGACATGGATGGTAATTTGATACTTTATTTACCTTTTTGGCTGTCATATCATATCATATTCTATCTTGTTTGTGAAACTACACCAAGGGTGATGGAGTGTATTTTGTTGGACAAATTATGTTATAATCCCTATCAACGTGCAGTATCAATGGAATTGGGTTTAACGTCCTATTTTTCTGCACCTTCCGGGATAATGAAAACTGGCATACGCCATACATGTGGGTGGGGTGGGGCAAATGATGTAATGCGTGAGCGTATCATGAGTTCTGTCATTGAGTCAACTATATGTTAGTCCCGAAATGACCTAGTTTGTGCGAGTGGACGTTAAGTTAGCTCTCTCTCTCTCTCTCTCTCTCTCTCTCTCTCTTGCGTTGACGTTAAACTCCTCTCCCTCACTGACAAGGGGGCAACCACACCAAAAAAATCACGATAAACAATATTCAGAAATCATAAACAAACGTACATATGAGACGGGGGGCTGTAAAGTCCAGGGCCTGTAGTGACACAGACATCACTCAAAAATGAAAACTAACAGTAAGGAGAAATATATGTGTTATAGTTTATTGCTCTCTCCAGTTTCTAAATGCCACTAGAATATTATGTGATGACGCATGACATTTTTTAAATGTTAACCTATATTTTACACGTATTATACATATCTGTTTCACAGAGTATTACGAAAGTCTTCTTATATCTCTGCAAAAGATGACTGTCTTCAACACATGACGTCATACCACGCGGCGTCAATCATTGGCTCAATGGCGCGTGCATTGTTTACATAAGACGTTAATGATTCGAGCAGAATTGCGCCTTTAACTCATTTTAATACCCATTTACACTAAAACAGGAAATAATTTTTACCTACAAATACTTCAAACGTCTTTATTATTTTTTTCTAATACATAAAAAAATGTTTTAGAATTTAATTTGTCGGAGGAAAAAAGTTAATATTTGTGGCTCATTAAGTCGCATCGATGTCATCCTTATCAGTGATTGTAGCGGCCTATTCATTGTTGATCAGTGTGGTATTTCTCTAAGTGTTCATCTCTCGTTGACAGAGTTTTAAAACTTTCGTTTATCAATGGGGATTGCTAGTTTCTGGCATTGAACAACATCAATATAGACATCTTTTAACATCAGTTCGGACGAACTTGCTGGTGGATATGTATAAGTGCATCCAAAATCATCAGAAAACACTATTCTGATCTCCAAGAAAATTGACCGAAAATCTTCACACAGAAACTTATAATTGCATATTCTAAAAATAAAAATCTGAACGACACCCTAGGGCACAGTAATTTAGACTAAATAACACCAGTCCTCGCCCTAACACAAAGCAAACACCATATCAAACCCTAGCCCTAACCCTTAGTAAATAAAATCAACTAGTTATAAGAACCCCTAGCCCTAAACCACGGGATAGTGGAAATTTTTTTTTTTTTTTAGAAAACCCAATCCTAAGTAGGAAACACACTAATGTGGCTCTCACCCTAGAGCCTCAGATTTATCCTTTTTTCTTCAGAAACAAAAATTGGTAAACTTTTTGCTCTTAAAATTAATAATAGGTTTATATTGTATCTTTAAAGATGATGTAAAATGAATAATTTGAAAATTTCATTCAAATTACTCTATTGCAAGCGAAGATATTAGCCTTTGAAGGTTTGACAGACGTGTGCAATAATTTCAACCACCGTACTGGTTGATCGAAGCTGAGTCTCGGTCCTCCATATTTGATTAAATCAAAGTATCGCTGAACCATTCTAATCTATTTAATATCGTAGAAATCTGATGCCATCGAGAGTTGATTATGGTCTGGACAAGTTAATTAATGTCTAATTAATAATTTAGATAACATTTCAGGCCTAAAGAAGGAGCTGCAATAGGCAGATTTAGCTCTTGAATAATGTGTGTTTAATTATTGGATTCACACATTCTATAGAAGTCAGATCTCGTGCATTCAAATAATGGTTGACATATAAAAAAGGTTTATGTCAACCATTCTACAAGTCCCTTAATTTCCAATTAAACTGACACAAAACTGTACTGCACATATCTTAACATATAATAAACCAATTCCCATTGAAAAAAGGTGAAACCTTACCATATAATTATATGATTTGATTAAACCCAACAGCTATGCGAAATTTCCGTCGTTTTTATAATGGCCGTCAAACCAGAATTAGAACACACACGTGATTAAACTTCACCTGGAAAATGTAGAAAAACTGTTCGGTAACTATTTCAGTGGTGCACTCTTCACTATTTGTAACATAATTACTTATTTCCATGCAAACTGTGATGATATGTGTTGAGAATTTGGATTTGAAGCTATTTTTACTTGCGCAAAGTACAGTCTAGCTCAGAGTGTATGAATTGTAGCGGCGAACAAGACAAGACACTGCTTCAATATTGTAGCTGCCGCTTTATTAGCCAAATCGGTGCAGAACAGTGGGACGTTAAAGCACATTCCATTTCATTCTGCTAAAAAAAGACCACTACGTATGCGCAAGCGAAATATTGAAATAAAAAATGTGTACCATATTTAAGTGCCGTAATGGCCTAGTTTGTGCCGAGTGGACGTTAAACCCCATTTCTCGTTCTAGATACAGATAGACAGAAATGGGGTTTAACGTCCACTCGACACAGACTAGGTCATTTCGGGACTAACACAGTTTTATTTCAATAATTCACTTGTGCGTATAGGGGTCTTTAGCAGTGGGAGGAAATCGGAGGACCCGGAGAAAACCCACGAGATTGGAAAGGCGACCATACTTCTTGTCACGTACAACCGGGGAATCGAAACCACGCCAGTTGACTCAATGGCAGACCTTATGATACAGCTCCCACCCGCCCCACCCCACCCCACCCCCTGCGTTCTAGATATGGATGTATTTAAGAAAAGGTACTTTACAATCGACAACTGTTTCACGATTTTTTTTTTTTAAAAAAAAGATAAGAATGATACATACTAGTAGTTGCTTGATCAATATTTCTCTTATGGTTCGGAGGTAAACCGAAAAAAAAACCCCAACATTACTGTAAAAACAGTTATTTAGTTAGTCTGAATCCTGGAGTATTGGGCGACTTGTCTCCCTTGATAAAATCCGGAAGTCGGTCTCTTCTAAAAATAATCACGTAAGTGGAAAGGTGGATTACACGTTGTCCCCTCAAAAATCTGTAAAAATCTGAGCCATCCCCAAATAAATAATAAAAGCCATGTAATAAATGTATTATAATATGGTTGGTTTATGTTTCCCTTGAATTATTTCAATTATAATTGGAATAATTTACGCTTTTCTTCAAATTTTACTTGAAATAAATGGTCACTTATTCATTTGGTTCAAGTTTATGATAATCGAAATTACGAGACTGCTCTTTGCCTAATCGAACAGTTCTTTTTGAAATAATAAAGTATGTAACAGATAATATTTGGTGAAATTGATGGTAAATGCGTGTACAGGTCCCCAAGGCCATGGCGATGTGGTTAACCGGCTACGCTTTTACTTAGTTGTAGTTGTATGCAACAGTGAGTTACTGAGCAGGTTTGGGTCGCCTCTGCCTGTCAATCGAAGGTTTTGTTTTCTAACTCAACTAGCTTCTATATTCTAAAGAACCCTACGTGCAATATTTGAAATCGGTTCTTTTACCCCCCCCCCTCCCTCGTTCTCACATGGCATGTATTAGTATAGAATCCTGTCGAAAATATGACCTTTTTGGAAATTAATTGAGATGCCAGATGGCTTATTGTTTTCCTTTATTTTTGTTTTGTAGCAATGGCGGACGCAGCCCCAGCAGCAGCAGCACCAGCCGGTGGTCCAGCAGGCGGAGATCGTGGTCGAGGTGGATTCCGTGGAGGATTTGGTTCAGGAGGTAGAGGTCGCGGTCGTGGCCGTGGAAGGGGTCGTGGTAGAGGTCGGGGAGCTAAAGAAGATAAAGAATGGTTGCCATCCACAAAACTAGGACGTCTTGTAAAAGATTTAAAAATCAAGAATTTGGAGGAGATTTACCTCTTTTCACTTCCCATCAAGGTTTGTACTTATCTCCCCTTATAATGAAGTTATCCTTTGTGCACGGAAAAGATCCCTCAACTGTGGAGTTTAAAATAAGAGCATGCCGTAGCTCCACTTTCCTTCTAAAATTTCCCTAATGTCGTAATGACATATGCCGATGGAAGTAATCCTTAGTGCACATAAGATCCCTTAACATTTGGAATTTGAAAAACCCGAAAGAGCATGCTGTGGCTCCAATTTCTTTTTAAAAATTTCTCTAATGTAGCTCCACTTTCCTTCCAAATTTTCCTTAAATTTGTCTTAACATGTCAGTCTTCATTAGCATTGTCTAGACAGAAAAATAGGGTGCTGTACCCCATTTCATTGCATTTTCACTAAGTTTAATTTAATTCATGATCGACTGGGTTTATTAGGTAATCATTCAAGATGATGAGAGCTTTGATTTAGTCATTTGTTTTATAAATGATACACCTCCGGCTGACTGAATTGAATGATTAACTACTAGAAATTCGTTGGGAGGGGGGGTATGGCACGGCACGGCACGGCACGCTGTATCATAAGATCTGTCATTAAGTCAATTAGGGGTGATGATTTTCCGTTTCAGAAAATAGCAAATTCCGTTTTAAGTATTTTTAATTCCGTTATTTTCCGTTTCAGAGCTGACCATATTTCGTTTTTTCGAGATAAAATGTTATTTTATGAATAAATGAATAAAACATCTTAAAATGCCTTTTATTACAAAATGGATCATTTTAAACCAATGATAACAAATGTTGAATTGTGAATGACTTGTAATGTTCAATGACTAGTTATTCTTTAAACCTGTTTCCCGAATTAAATAACAGAAAATTACATCTCGTGAGCTCGTTTCATCTTTTTAGCAGACGAAGCCATTTTTCTCAGCTGCTAGGTGTAGTCGCGATTTATCCAGACATCTTCGTAGTTACTACCGTTTCTTCGAGAATAAGGGATGGATTCACAAGGCTACGGTATATTTCTGATGTCACGTGGTTAATGCGGATAAACACGAGTCACGAGCCCGGCAGTAAAATAAGAAGTAAATGAAACGATTTTTACTTTTATGAAGTGACAGAAGTTTTTTTTAAGACAATGTTTAATTCAAGTTAAACTACAGAGTAATTTTATAATGGGATACATGAAAGACGGGTTTTCGTTTCGATTAAAATTATGATTCCTAAATGATGAAATGAAAGTAGCGAAATACTAAAATAGACAGTAACAAAACCACGCGATATCATTCAATATTTCCGATTTTTATGAATAAAAAGATGAAATACTTGGATAACTGCAAAATTATTTTGAGTTTGTGTTTAGTATCAGCAAAATATCGGCTTTTCCGTCTTTTTCCGTGTGAGATTTCAAATTCCGTTATGAGTGGACAATTCCGCGATTTCCGCGTTGTTTCCGCGATCACGGAAAATCATCACCCCTAGTCAATTGGCGTGGTTTCGATTTCCCAGTTGTATGTGACAAGGAGTAAGATCGCCTGTCAGCCTCTTAGATTTTCTTTGGATCCTCAGGTTTCCTCCCACTGCTAAAGACCCCTATGCCCAAGCGAATTATTGAAATAAAATTGAACTATGTGTTAGTCCCAAATGAACAAATTTGGGTCAAGTGGATGTTAAACCCCATTTCTCGCTCTGAACTATGTCCCAAAATGACCTAGTCTCTCTCATAATTGGAGATATATCAATTATACAGTAGTCATTTGTTTTTATTACAGGAGTTCGAAATCATTGATTTATTCTTGCCTCCAGGAACATTAAAGGACGAAGTTTTAAAGATTCTACCTGTACAGAAACAAACTAAAGCTGGTCAGAGAACCAGATTCAAGGTAAATCAAATATTTTAATACCTTCAAGGCAGTGGTGGTTCTCAACCTTTTTTGCTAACGTCACACCTTGAAACACATGAAAAATAGGGGCATACCTGGCTAAATATATATGAAAAATATTTGAATTTTTTGCTAAATAAAAACATAAGTCAGACAGAATACATCCGTAGACAGAGAGTATAGTCATAGACACATAGAATGACTCAAACTAAATAAAGAAAAACACAGCTATGAACTTATCATTGGACACCAGTGAATACTCACATGGGATCACTTGGTCATAGACTCAAACTAAATAAAGAAAAACACAGCTATGAACTTATCATTGGACACAAGTGAATACTCACTTGGGATCACTTGGTTTTTACCATTTTCTTAGTGTGCCGTTTAAAATTTCGCAGCACACTGGTTGCGAATCACTGGCTTATGGGAAGAAGCGGTCTCTCAGTAATACGCTGCCTCGCTAACAAGGTCTTGGGTTTGCTCCAGATGTTGGCCGAGAAAGTTCATCAGGACTTTCTGGCATGGTTTCCCCTTATCAATGATGCTGAACGGAGAGCCGGACAAGGAATGAACAGTGTCTTATTGTTCGGATGGATGAAAAACTTAGTGCCCATGTACAAATTGTAGTGCAAAAGTGCATGTAAAAAAGAATCCTTGAAAGTTAGAAATTAAAATAAGAGAAGTTGTAGTGCCACTGTCCGTGCAAAATTTCCCTCATAGAACACTGTATACATTCCCTATTTTCTAAATGACTTGGGGGGGGGGGGGGGCAAATGGTTAACATGTCTCAATGTCTGTCATTGAGTCAAGTCGCGTGGTTTCGATTCCCTGCTTGTACGTGACTATCAGTAGGGTTGCCTGTCCAACCTTGTGGGTTTTCTCCGGGTCTTCTGATTTCCTCCAACTGCTAAAGACTCCTACGCGCAAGCAAATTATTGAAATAAAATTGAACCATATGTTAGTCCCAAAATGACAAAGTTTGTGTCAAGTGGACGTTAAACTGGTTATAAATGAAAGCTTGTTAACTGCAAGTATCCATTCTAATTGAAGGGAGATAACCAGTAATTGATACTGAAGAAATTGTGTCTTTATGATGAGCTTAGTTTCACAGTAACTCCCTGGTCAAAAATTACATTTTCTTTTTAATTTACAGGCTATCGTTGCCGTTGGAGATTCAAGTGGACATGTTGGTTTGGGTGTAAAATGCTCAAAGGAAGTTGCCACAGCTATTCGTGGTGCCATCATTGCCGCTAAGCTATCAATTGTTCCCATCAGACGAGGTTACTGGGGTAACAAGATCGGTAAACCACACACAGTACCCTGCAAGGTATGTATAAAGTTTCAACCACTCCTCTTATAACGGTCGGGGATCACGTGGCTAAGTGGGTAAGATGCTGGCTCGCTAGCCTGGAGGTCGGGTGTTCGATCCCTGCATTGGCTGCGAAAGTTCATCCAGAAAGTTCATCCAGATTTTTCGGCGTGGTTAACCCTTGTCAGTGATGCAGGACGGAGGGCCTGGCAAGGATAGTTGTCTAGTCGTTTGGATGGGACAAAAAACCGATATTCATGTATACATTGGTGTGCATGTAAAAGATCCCTTGGCAGTTGTAATTCGATATAGGAGTAGGCCATAGTGACGCTGTCCGGACAAAATTCCCCTCATAGAATACTGTATGGCGTGAAGTAATTTGACAGCAAGAACTGTCAGCTCTATTTAAATCTTAGAGCAATAACTCCACTCAGAAGTAATTTGACTGCAATTTTCAACATATTCCCTTTTCATTAACAATTTTTAAACTATTATAGTTAGAACTGAAAGGCTTATAGTGTTTTGTAACGCGATATATTTTTTATAACTTACAGCTAACAGGTAGATGTGGTAGTGTACTAGTAAGATTGATTCCAGCCCCTAGAGGAACTGGTATCGTCAGTGCTCCTGTTCCCAGAAAGTTATTAACAATGGCCGGTATTGATGATTGCTACACCTCTTGTAAAGGTGCCACTTCCACCATCGGAAATTTTGGTAAGTTGATAGTGAGATGGTTTTGTTCCGAAAATATTCAATCGATATGGTCGCCATCTTACTGTGATTGTTGCTGTTCTAGGCTAATAATAGAATGCGGCCAAGTCCGATGGACCCACAGAAATTTTATGTAGTGTTTGGTAACCTTGGTCTTTAGTATTAAAAAGAATAAGATGGACCGGTTTCCTCTTGTAATGGGGGGGGGAGGGAGGGATGGCCGAATGGTTAGCGTGGTTTCAATTCCCCGGCTGTATGACAAGAGATCAGTGTTTAGTCTTTGGATGGACTAGAAAACTAAGATACAGTTTATTAAATGATATTGTGTGTAAAAGAGTAGGCCCTTGGGTTTCCTCCCACCGCTAAAGACCCCTACGTGCAAGCAATTTATTGAAATAAAACTGAACCACACGTTAGTCCCAAAATGACCGAGTTTGTGTCTAGTGGATGTTAAAACCCATTTCTCTCTCTCCCCCCCCACCTTCATGCATTATTCCATTGTGAAATAAAAAACTTTTTTTCCCACAAAAACACTGGTTGGATTCAACTATCATAATATTGTTAATAGATGGGATGAAAAACCGCAGTCCTGTGTATACATTGGTGTGCACGTAAAAGATCCCTTGGCAGTTAGAATTCGATATAAGAGTAGGTCATAGTGCCTCTGCCCGGGCAATATTTCCCTCATAGCACACTGTATGGCATATGCCTGTCTTCATTAGCCCAGTCGGATTAGAACAGTAGGATGTTAAACCCCATTTCATTTCAATTTCATGATCTTTTCATTTCAGCCAAAGCAACCTTCTTTGCCATTATCAAGACATACAAATTCTTGAGCCCGGACATGTGGAAGGACAGTGTTCTAACCAAGGAACCGTTCCAAGAGTTCTCAGATCATCTCCACAAGCACCATCAACCAGTCAGGGTGCAGAAACAGGAACAGAAAGTTTATTAAATTAACAGATGACTTTCTGATACAAAATACAAAATAAAAAAAAATTAAATGTTGATGTAGTTTTGTTTTCTTAAGAAGTAATTTGTAAACATATTGTAGGCCTACAACAAACTGATTGAAACACAGATCCTATTTCGTTTCATTTTTTAAAGTTCAAAATTTTGTTTTAAAAGGAACTGGAAGAGTTATCATTTGACCTGTTCTGGATGATGTGAGGGATACCCACAGTTCCAAGTACCATACACCAAGAACTCCACGTAACCACAACATTGGCTAATCCCTTACATCATCTAGAACGCTGGTTATATAACAACTCTTCTGAACCTAGTGTAGTAAAGACAAGTAAAACGAAATTTTGAACTATAAAAAATGAAACGAAATTGAAGACCCCCCCCCCCTCCTCCCCCGCGCTATTGTCTGAGTAAAATTTCCCTAAAACACTATGCACCACATAAGCCTGTCTAAAGAAGCTCAGTTGGAACTGTTAGGGAGATAACAGAAACGGAGGCATGTTGGAAAAATATCTCAGACTGTTTGAAGTCGAGAACAGTGGAAGGTTTCCAGGCCAAGTGGACCTCAAATTGCAAACATTTCTACAGAAAGAGCAATTGAGAAGCTGAAAAAACCCTGGATACCTCAAAACAGTTAATTTTGGGAGGCAAATCATGCACAAATGGAGTAAGATACTAATTTTGTTCAGTCCTCTTGGCTGAACATTTGACAATTCTGCTCACATAATCTCTAATAGGGATTGGCAGCACTTGGAAATGACTATTTGGTGATCTGAACAGGAAAGTCTCTAGTTTTTATACGCCCACATAGAAATGTGATCGTATATTGTCGTCGCCCCTGTTCGTCGGTCATTGTGGACGCTTAGAGGCTAAAGTTAATATCTGATTGACTTTAAATTGATACATAGTGTTTAAGGTCATGAGACGAAGAAGCCTTTTGATTTTCAGCGATTTCTGATAATTGTTGCCAGAGTTGTGGCCCTTGATCACTTCAAAAAATCTTGCGGCCAAAGTTAACATCCGATTGACTTTAAATTCATACAGTGTTTAAGGTCTTGAGACGAAGAAGCATTTTGTTTTTCAGCGATTTCCGATAATTGCTGACAGAGTTATGGCCCTTGATCACTTCAAAAAATCTTGTGAACTCTCTAGAGGCTAAAGTTAATACTCGATTGACTTTTTTAAGGTCGGAGATGAAGAAGTCTTGATTTTCAACGATTTCCGATAATTACTGTCAGAGTTATGGCCCTTGATCACTTCAAAAAATCTTGTGGAAGCTCTAGAGGCTAAAGTTAATATCCGATTGACTTTAAATTTATACACAGTGCTTATGGTTATGAGACGAAGAAGCCAATTGATATTCAGCGATTTCTGATAATTACTGCCATAGTTATGGCTCTTGATCACTTTGAAAAATCTTGTGGTCAAAGTTAATATCCGTTTGACTTCAAATTTATACACAGAGTTTAAGGTCTTGAAACGAACAATTTTGATCAGCTAAATCCACGATATTAAATATTTCGTATACTAAACGTCAGCATGGCCCAAACAAATTCTAATGATTTTCTGATAATTACTTAATGAGTAGTTACTCTTAATCGGATTTTAGTGAACTATAAATGTTTCATTACCAAAAAAAAAAAAGTAAAAATACGCGACAACTCTTGTTGACTGCCCTGACAATTTAGCTGCTGTGGGCGTATCTTTCATTGCCTGGCAATCTATCTTTTAACTTTTTAGTGTGCATGTAAAATATCCCATGACAGTTTGAATATGAGTAGGCCATAGTGCCACCGCACATGCAAAATTCTCCTCATATCACGGGACGTCAAGTATTGCGAGCCAACGTCTTACTCACCGGGTCACCGTGGATCCCTGATTTCCACTGCGGCATTGGAACTATCCAGGGGCGCCGCAACGTCCAAGGGGCGGAGGGGGGGTGTCTCTCCCCCGGTTGAGGGAGGTCCGTCCTCCCCCGAGAAAAGTTTTGAAAATCGGGTGCAGAAACGATGATATCGACGTCTTCTGGCAGGCTACTAGTTAAAACCTATCAGGTCAAAATACAACCCAGATCACTGGAATCAATAACCAAAAATATCGAATCCTGTTCTTGTACAATTTCATTATATTCAAAATTATAAAATCTTATCATGACATATAGTAGTACGGCAAAATATACTTAACAGAGGTAGGCCTATATCAGGCGTGGGTCCAAGGGGGGGGGGCACCCGGCGCACGCCCCTTCAGGCGAACAATTTGCGGGAAAGGAGAACAAAAATACTTAAAAATGGTAGTGATCCCCGTCGTAATTTACTCCGAAACGAGCCGGTTGGTGACTTGGTTGATTGCCCGACAGTCCGCCCATCGAGGGCCGGGCTTCGCACTCCCAAGTGGGGGCAGCACGCCCCCCCCCTTCTGAAAATCCTGGATCCGCCCCTGTATAATTTACACCTTATGTGATCTAGCAATGAGCTCTATAACTATCTTGTATAAATCTATTTCGTCAATACGATTTTTATGAATAGAAGCAAACTGTGCGAACCCACACTGAAGTCTCCACTCACTAACTGGAGACGAACCTAAGCAACCAATGTTGTAAAAATCGGGGAAGAGTTGAAGCGAGAAGGATGGTCAGACAATAAAATAAAACCAAGTAGTATACGAACAATCCAAACCATTAGACAAAATTCGTAGTCCTAAAAAAACGGTATCAGCAAATAGATTGTTCACCGTGTAACAGGTGGTAACAGGTGTCCGGAAGAGTAAGCTTCACTGCCTGGCGCCACACCCTCCATAGCTGCATCCGAACAATTAGATAAAAACGTTGGTAAAATAGCGTATTATATGGCCAATGGACTTTCTGTATGCAAAATGCACATGACGAACAGTGTTAACGTGTCAATTAAATATATCCAGAATAACAGCTGAAAGAGACATACTATACATGTATACTAATCAAGTCAATATGACGACCATAATTTAATAAAGGTTAATTCAAATTGCTGGCGCTGCAGTACGAAAAACATTTTAAAGGACATTCAGCAAAAAAAGTAAGGGCAGCGGTACAATTACCTCGTGCTTTTGGGGACAGGGGCGCATTTGCACCCATAGCCCCGCCGTTCCGGTGCCTCTTATAGAGTGGCTGGAACTTTCAACACCAGATATGAACTTATAATGTCATGGGACAGATTGTCTACTTTCAATTTGTGTTTTAGTTTCATAAGGTTGTTGGCTATATGGTCGCGAAGGACAGCTGACTTGTTCCATTTAATTTTGATCATGCACATTAAATATTGAAGTTCGGTAGGGACATGATTAATATTCTATAATGATTTCCTCCGAAAAAGTAAAAATGAAATTACCGGTGCTTTCCTGTAAAAATTACCTCCCTTAATTTTGCCACGTTGAGGTGTGTTGCGCATGACAAAATGTTACAAGGTACATCCGGTTTTATACCGTGTACAACGCAAAGACAGCCAACAATATGATTTTGGCGTAGCATTTTAATTGTTTCATTCATAATTAACCAGAAAAAAGGACATATTTTTAAAAGATTTTATTATTGTGATCAGAACAGTTAGTATTTCGAAGTAAGATCAATGATATTTAAGTGATATAGACAGATATGGCGGATCACAGACAGCCAAATCCAACGACATTTGGATCTAATTTTCAACAATATCGACCCCCTCCTGGCCCACAAACGGGAGGTTCCGGTCCTCCCCAACAATGGATACAACAGAATCAAGGTATATACAAATATAGGATACATATTTTATACTAAATTAAATATTAGGTTTGATAAATTGATATTATAGCGGCAGGAGAGAGAGACAAAAGATCAAGAAGACAATTAAGATGATAATAATGATATAGCAGATAGTGACTGACAGTATGATCTTCATATTATGTCTGGGAAATCACCTGTTGCTTGCTGTAGGCATTGTATGATAACATCTTTCGTAACGTCTTCGATCGATTTAAATTATTTTGGGTAATCACTTGTTGCTTGCTGTAGGCATGGAATGATGATAACATCTTTCGAGGCACCTTCGATCTATTTAAATTATGAAGCTAAAAAGTTACTGCATCATACGTGTACGTGGAAATGTTCTGCTAGTGAAGATGGGCTTACGCCATACAGTGTGCTATGAGGGAAAATGTGTGAGCGTGTGAATCTTCCTGGTTAGCGAGCCAGCATCTGACCCACTGAGCCACAAGTTATCGTACATTAGAAATGATAACATTACTCGGTTGCCATTTGGCAGATGGGTAGCCGTTTGATTGTATTAGAGCACCATGATCCATGATGGTACAGACAATAAGAAACAATCAGCCTGTTATTGCACGATAATTATCAAACATTTTCTCAAAACAATGATAGACCTACACAACTGTAGAAATATCTGTGATCGGTCTACTGTATAATTTAAGGTAACCTAGTGGTTCAGGAATGGAAGCTATGCAAAGAATGGGCCTTCGCCGGTTTAAACTCTCTCCTGGTTGTCAGCCCTGAGACAACACCATAACATGAAAGCGGATACATGTACCATATTAAATCTTGTCCATTTTGTGGGTTTTTTTTGAGACCAAAGCAGATCTTAAAAGTCTAATTGCAATCTTGTTGTGTTTTTCAGGTCCGGGAAAAATGACCGCTAATTCTTATGGACCTCCAGGACAGTTTCAGACTCCGCCTATGGGTGGCCCTCCACGTCCTGGTCTACCCCCACCAGGTGGAGTAATGCCCCAAAACTTTAATCAGCCTCCCACAAACATGGGCATGGGGCAGCCTGGAACCTTGAATGGACATTCACAAGGAAACTTTATGCCAAATAGTCCACCACGTGGTGTTATGAATGGTCCAAGTGGAACACCACCTCCAGCCATTCCCACATCGATGGGCCAACCAGGAACGCAATCCAACTTTTCTAATTCAGGAATGCCACCACAAACAATGGGGCAGAGACCTCAAATGGGTCCTGGTGCACACCCCAATCAACAGAGAATGCCACCTCTTACAAATTCATTGCCAAGAATGCCCCCTTCAATGGGACAATCGACTGGATTCCCTCCAACCTCAATGGGACAAAGGATGCAACCGCCTCAGGTTGGTCAAACTCCTTCTCCTCAAATGGGACATGGACCACCTCCAATGCAAGGAATGCCACCTTCATCAATGGCACAAGGAATGCCACCTTCTTCAATGGCACAAGGCATGTCTCCTCATCCTGGGAATAACCAAGGGATGCCACCTCAAGTGGGAATGCCCCAAGTGATGGGAAGAGGAATGCCACCAGTATCATCATATGGTCAAGCTCCACCACAGACAAGACCTCCAGTTTCTAATAATATTGGAGCACCTCCATCATCTTTTGGTTCCCAGCAACCGCCTGGTCCACCATCCATGATAAATAATACAACAGCATTAGGATCGAGTGGTAAGCTTTTAGATATAATTGCCAGAGTCATATATAAAGAGAGGCTGGTCATCAAGTGCTACCATGGTAACCATTTTCTTACCCAATCTGTAAGTTTGAGAGAGAGAGAGAGAAATGGGGTTTAACGTCCACTCGACACAAGCTATGTCATTTCGGGACTAACATATGGTTTAATTTTATTTCAATAATTTGGTTGCATGTAGGGGTCTTTAGCAGTGGGATGAAACCGGAGGAAACCCACGAAGTTGAACAGGCGACCCTATTCCTTGACAAGTACAACCAGGAAATCGAAACCACGCCAGTTGACTCAATGACAGGCCTTATGATCCAGCGTGCACAGCAAACCATTCAGCCACTGCTAAAGACCCCTACACGTAATCGAATTATTGAAATAAAATTAAACCATATGTTAGTCTTAAATGACCTAGTTTGTGTCGAGCGGACATTAAACCCCATTTCTCTTTCTCTCTAGTGTGAACTGTGTAAGAATTTGTGATTACATGTACATAGTCCTAGGATTAGACGAAAAAGCCATTCAGGTACTCCTGGTTGTACGTGACAATGAGTAGGGTGGCCTGTCCAACCTCGTAGGTTTTCTCCCGGTCCTCCGGTTGCCTCCCACTGCTAAAGACCCCTGCACGTAATCAAATTATTGAAATAAAATTAAACCATATGTTAGTCCCAAAATGACCTAGTTTGTGTCGAGTGGACGTTAAACCCCATTTCCCTCTCTCTCTCTCCCCATTCGGGTACTCAATGTCATTTGAGGTACTAGAGGATCAGTCTCTCTTTATACATGGTTCTCGATGTAACAACAAATAACGACATAAATCATGTGTGTCGCTTGTATTTTTAATTGAGCATGATTGGCCGCTTTAAGCATGCTTCCTTTTAATACATTCATTTGCTGGCTATACATGTATATCATTTTTTTCAGTTTGAAGGTGGTTTGTTAAATTTTATCACTTAATATATTTGCTATATTTTATTTTTACACGTTTTTTACACCTTTGAATTCCAGTGGCTCGATTTCTAGTTGAAAAACCCACAATATGAGCCAATGTGTGAACAGGGCCCCATTTTTTGTTCCATCTGAATGACTATACATTGTCCCTAGCCAGGCCCTTGGTCCTGCACCACTGACAAGAAGCACCACACCAGATATACCTCTGAATTAGGAGGCTAATGTCTTACTCACTGAGCCTGTGGTAACTGATTAAATGGCTCGATGGATGTGCTAAATATATTTGTTTTTGTTTTCATGCACAACATACATTTTCATGTAGTATGGTAGGCCTACATTATTTCAACTTGCATAAATTAATTATATGGTTTATTTTACATTTTACCTGGTCAAGCCTGGAAATAAGGCACCTGTCACAGACAATGTCAGGCACAGATTCGGGATTTGTCAGGCACTAAACCTCTGGTGCCTGTCATTTTGTCTGGCACTGATTTATCTTTTTTATTGATATTATTAATACATGTCCGGCACTAAGTTGAAAATGTCAGGTACCTATTTCATTAGTGCCTGACATTTTTTCAGGTACATCTAAAACCGTTATTTCTAGGACTGTACATCATTTTCATCTCAAAGACAGACCAAATTAAAACTTACAATATTCATAAATACCTATTCTGATGATTCGTTTTCTTTACAGTTTGTTTAAAAATGATTTTTTTTTTTGTGTGTGTGTGTCAGATATAGGCCTACTTGTACAGTCAATCGCGGTGTTGAAACTGTTATTAATAGTATTTCTTTTTGTTTTTCTGTCAGATTTATTATACCAGTCGATCGTGAGAATAAATATTAATAGTATTTTATTTACTCTGTGTTCTAGATCGACCTAATGAATTACCAGTTCCTTATCATGGTCAAGCTCAGTATTCCCATCAAATAGGGTCATCCATGCATCTTTCCCCTGGCGTAACTCCCGGATCAGGTTAGATAACTCTTCCTATCTTTACCCATCTCATTTCTCTTTAGTTATTACACAGCAGATAACTTGTCTTCTATATATTACAGTTTGTGTAGTCGACTTTCGTTTTTGTATTTGTAAAACAAAGATTCTGTGACTTCCTTCAAGCTGTTTATTGAGGATATAGTAGTGTCTTTAGATTAGTTATTTTTAGAATTTGAATATTTTTCTATCAATTAACAAGTTTCTTAACAAGTTTCTTAATTAACAAGGTTCTGTTCTTCATTAATACAATCTACATGTCCTGATTCTAACATCAGAGCAGTCATTGGTCAACATTTTGTTATAAAAATGGCAGATAAAATGTTCATATGCAGTCATTGTTTTTTTTAAGGCGCTTGATCAAGCTTGAGTGCTATTGAGCCCGTTAATCCTTATCGAGTAGAGAATTTTATTTGTGAGTACTGGACAGATGAAAATCAGTCTCCATTATTTCAATATTTTATATCATTAACAAAAGTGACAGTGTAATTGCATATATACGTCTTAGACTGAAGTTCTGGCTATAAACATGTAGACTCTAAATCTACTACTCTAAGGTGGGGCCTCGGTGGTTCAGTAACACCTTTGCTCGCTAACCTGTGATTCCCTTGTTGACAGAAAGTTCATCAGTGGTGCAGGGACAGCGTATAGTCTGTCGGATGAGACAGAAACCTAAGGTCCTGTGTACACATTGGAGTGCACGTCAAGGACTTTTGACAGTTAGAATTCGATATAGCAAATTTTCTCTCATAGCACACTGTATGGCATATGCTTGTCTTCATTAGCCCAGTTGATGCAGAAAAGTAGGACATTAAACCACATTTCATTTCTTTATTATGAATGAAAGTAATATCTCGTTATTATGATTTATAACTCTCCTTGGTTACCAAATTACTCTCCTTGGTAAGCCTTGGTTACCAAATTACTCTCCTTGGTTACCAAATTACTCTCCTTGGTTACCAAATTACTCTCCTTGGTTACCAAATTACTCGCCTTGATCAGACTGGGAGAACATTTTTGAGGGAGCAATTTTGGACTTCTGCAAATTAAGAAGTGGGTGGGGACTTTTTTCAGCTCATCAATGAAATATAGAAAAACAATGACTACGTATGGATCATGTTTATATATTCATTCATTTAGATCTTCCGAATAATTTCTCTCGTTCATGTAGGTGGTGCAGGTTGTCCTTGGCCCAATTTTGATGGATGATTTTTCTGCACAATTTCAAGTCCACGATTCAAACCTTATCTAATTTTTCCACGGCTTAATTCATGCTGCTCAAATTGATTATTTAACATTTGATAAGAAAACAATCAAAGTAACACCAGTAGATAATCGGCGGACTGTTTACCACTCGGCATCGTATTGTACGCAAAATTTGACTATAGAGAAGTTGGGTCTGGTTTTATGCCCATTTGATGGACACCCGTCTGCACTGAGCCTCCTGACTATAAATGTTTTACCAAATAAGTTATATATCTTCAGATCTGTTTGACAAGGCTAAATGTATATTTCTTCAAGGTCACAAGATGTAAACAGGGTTAGGGCATGTGATTATTTCCGAGGATTGTGAATTAGGATATGGTAAGGTCATGGGTAAGGGTTAGCGCTAGCTCCGTTTACATCTCGTAATTACATGTATTGATAGGTGACAAGATCTTGTTAATATCGTCCGATGCCAATTGTTGTGAAATTTTTAATTCATCTTCTTAACACGTGTCTTTGTAAATACCATTTTTGAACTGATATTCAACCTGCACAAAATTATTGTTTGTATTGAATTCAAAATCCTTTAATTGCCGATCAGCGTATTTAAAAACGAAGCGAGCATAGAGTATTAACTGTAAATAGCCATATCTTTGCACTTTGCTCATTATGCATGTCACAGTTTTATGTTTTAAAGTTTTTGTAATTCATTGACATTTCATTTTGAATAATTCCTAGCACTAATCATTGACCCAGCTTTAATATGTGGAACCCCTCCTGCTAAGATATTAATTTATTTTGAATAATTCTTAGCACTATTCATTGACCCAGCTTTAATATGTGGAACCCCTCCTGCTAGAGTATTAATTTATTTTTGCTTTGAAAAGTATGCATGTTTTGTATTTCTTTCAAATAAAATGTTTCTGAATGAAAATCGAATGATATGGGCTAATATTGATTGGCCTATTCATTTCAATATTGCTTTTAGACACCAATGGTCTAAATCTATTTGTTAAGGCCAGCTCAATTTTTGTCAAGGTCGCTGAGATGTGAATAAGGTTAGGGCACATGATTGTTGGCTAGATGTTAAGTTAGGGTCAGGATAAGTATTGGGGCTAGGTCCAGGGTTAGGGTTAGGGTTTGGATTAGTACTAGGGTTTCGATTCCCCGATTGTACGTGACAAGGAGTAGGGTCGTCTGTCCAACCTTGTGGGTTTTCTCCGGGTTCTCCAGTTTCCTCCCACTGCTAAAGAACTCTACAGGCAAGCGAATTAACGAAATAAAATTGAACCATATGTTAGTCCCAAAATAACTTAGTTTGTGTCGAGTGGACCTTAAACCCCATTTCTCTCTCTCTCTCTCTCTCTCTCTCTCTCTCTCTCTGTAAAATAACAGAAAGGTACTGTAACAAACAATATTGAAATACATCCCATTTTTATTTTGAAAAGATAACTTTTAAAAGTTGATATTTTTGTAATGAAAAATTGATTTTTCTGGATGTTAATATTTTATCATAAATCTTAAAGTTTATACAACTGGTGTAAAATCAATATCCACCTTGTATGACAGGTTTTTAAATATTGAGTTTATGGCTACCACATAACATATGAAGTGATTAGATACAATTATACATTATCTTTATCGGTACATGTACACATGTATATCCGATATAAAACATACAGACTTTTCAAAAAGGGGGGGGGTAGCGTCCACTTAATACAAACTAGGTCCTGCCCATTTCGGGACTAACATGGTTCAATTTTATTTCAATAAATCGCTTGCGCGTAGAAGTATTTAGCAGTGGGAGGAAACGAGAGGACCCGGAGAAAACCAACAAGGTTGAACAGGCAACCCTACATTGTCACGATCAACCGGAGAATCGAAACCACACCAATTGACTCAATGACATACCTTTTGATTGAATGTGCATGCGCTAATCATTCGACCATCCAACCCCCCACCCCCCGGGAATTTTCAAAATATTTTTTTTTAAATATTACTTTATTATTCTGTTGACTGACTTATATATTCATAATCGATTATACTTGATAATGATAAGAGAATACATTTCTGGAAACGTTGTGCTATATGGGTATAAACCAGTGATTGTTTTCCATATAAATTGTTGTGTTTTTTATTTATTCTTGTTTAATGTTTTTCCAGGACCACCATCTAACAAATCATCTCGAGCAGCAACACCAGTTAGTGGACAAACGTACGATGCTTTAGAGGGACAGTTTACACCAAATAAACAGGGTGAGTTCAATCAATCATTTACACTGATAAAATATGTCAAAAAGGTTCCACTTAAACATACATTATGTAAGAGCTAAATCTGCCTATTGCAGGTCTTTATTTTGGCTTCAGATGTTATAGAAATTATTAATTAGACCTAAATTTACACAACAAGACCCACAGATAGCTTGGATACAGTTTGGATTTAAACAGTTAAAATTAAATCAATAAATGGCGGACCAAGCTAATGTCACTACCGGAAACTGGTGATAAAAGACCTGGTAAGCGAGGCTACCATAGCCATTGAGCATGTTGTTTGATAATCGAGAATACGTGGGTGGAGTTATCATCTGTCAATCAAATGATCGCCAATTCTCATTGACGGTGCAGATACAATTGATGCCTATTTGTAGTACAAACTTCCAACAGTGACAATTCCATTCAGAACAAAGTAATTTGACTGAAAATTTCAACATTTTCTTTTTTTATCATCTATTTTTAAATTATTATAACAAAAATGGCCAACTCTTTATAAACTCTTGACTGATGTATCCTTAACTAGTATGGCTCTGATTTACAAACCAGAAGTCCAGGGTTTAGTTGTGGTGTTCAGGTTGTCCAAAAAAATTTCTCTGGACTTTTTACCATTATTTCCCCCCTGTCTGACAAATTTGTACGGGGCAAAATGACAAGACACCTGAGGGGTGTTTAAGAGTGGCAATTAGTTACTGAAGCAACAAAAAAAAAATAAAAGAAAAAAATGGTTTATAAATTCTCAAAGGAATGTATCATACACACCTTGAGTATATATATAACATTAATAATTTATCATATTTACTTTTTGTTTGTTTTCAGGTGGTCCATCCCCTCCACAAGGTTATAATCCTTCCCCTCTTGCTAGTCAGCCTCCCATTGGTCAAGATATGGGTCAAAGGTCAACAGGAATAACTGGAAGAAGACAGTATCCACAAGGAGTAGGTTTTATTTACAGAAAATATTTTACTAATAAGAGTTGACCAATCATTGGGGGGTTTGATGGCCGAATGGTTAGTGTGTGCGTGCGTGCTGTATCAGAAGGTCTGTCATTGAGTCAACTGGCGGGTTTTGATTCTCCGGTTGTACGTGACAAAAAGTAGGGTTGCTTGTTCAACCTCATGGGTTTTCTCCAGGTCCTCTGGCTTCCTCCCACTGCTAAAGACCCCTACGCGCAAGCGAATTATAGAAATAAAATTGAACCATATGTTAGTCCCGAAATGACCGAGTTTGTGTGGAATGGATGTTAAACCCCATTTCTCTCTCTCTCTATTGATGTTTTTGTTATTTCAGGCTGGAAAAGAAAGTCAAATAGCGCCAAATTATCCTGGTAGTTACGGGAATAAAGCAGGAGATCAAATGTATCAAGCTCCTTCTGGGATACCTCCCTACGGTAACCTGCAGTCACCTGCGATGCCACAAACGTTACCAGCACCAAACTCTGGTTATTCAAACCCTAACCCTGATCATTTAACTTCTAATTTTAATAAACTGGGATTAAACGTAAGTTATTCTTCAATCTGATTAAAATACCGATCTATATTGCGTTTCGTTATTTTTATACTTTCGATGGCCTACACTACATGCAACTTTTGACCTATGATGTCAGACATTTGATTAACATATCAGCATTGGATTACCCACAGTTCCTTGCAAAACATGCCTAAAGCTCGCCGTAACAGACTGTATCATTGGCTAATCCAGAACATGTCAATGATAACAACTCTTCCAGATCCTAGTGTAGTAAGACAAGTAAAACAAAATTTTCAACTATAAAAACGAAACGAAATAGGATCCGTGTTTTAACCAGATTGGTTCTTCTTATTCAACATGGAAAGCTCTTCCAAAATTTGGGGATCACGTGGCTAAGTGGGTAAGACGCTAGCTCGCTAGCCTGGAGGTCGGGTGTTCGATCCCTGCATTGGCCGAGAAAGTTCATCCAGATTTTCCGGCGTGGTTCTCCCTTGTCAGTGATGCAGGACGGAGGGGCTGACAAGGAAAGCTGTCTAGTCGTTCGGATGGGACGGAAAACCGAGGTCCCGTGTACACATTGGAGTGCACGTAAAAGATCCCTTGGCAGTTGGAATTCGATATAAGAGTAGGCCGTAGTGCCGCTGCCCGGGCAAAATTTCCCTCATAGCACACTGTATGGCGTATACCCGTCTTCATTAGCCCAGGTTAGGAGCAGAGCAGTAGGACGTTAAACTCCATTTCATTTCATTTCTCTTCCAAAATTTGGGGGCTGACAAGAAGAAATTTGTGTTGTTATTCGGATGGGACAAAAAAAGAAGAGGTCCCCTTTTGTACATATTGGGCTGTCTCTCTATCTTATCACCATAGGTAAATAAGATAACGAAATGAAATACCTTGAACATGTTTAATAGTATTGGTTTCAAATTATTGACAGCCTTCAACATGATTTTTTCTTCATAGAAATTAGAAACAAATATCATGTTTTGGAACAGGCCTGTTTTAAAATGTTGAGGGACTTCAAAGATAATGAATGGTGTGTCTTTCGCAAAAATAAGAAACAGATATATTGTTTTGGAACAGATTTCTTAACATTGTTATAGATAGACTGCTGTGATTGGTTATAGATAGACTGCTGTGATTGGCTATAGATAGACTGCTGTGATTGGTTATAGATAGACTGCTGTGATTGGTTGGATACACAATTATTTAAACTCTGCAATCCAGTAAGTGTATTTGGTTGAATCAATACTAATTCTTTCAATATTTTGTGTGTTTCAGGAAAGCCCCCAGAATCAGACGGCAGTGAATCTGTTGAACGAACGGCATCTTATCCACCATGAAGGTTTAGAAACAGTAAAACCAAATTTACAACACGATTTTAAAAAAGTACATTGTAACCCCGAGTAAGTATTGACAGTCGGTTACAAGGAAACAATCTGATTACAATACAGATCTATATTTCGTTTCGTTTTCTTTTTATACTTTCGATGGTCTCCACTACATGAAGATCTGACCGGTTATAGTGGAAGGTAGCGTCAGGGGTCGTACGAACAGCTTTTGACCCTTTGATATCAGACATTTGATTAACCAATCACCATTGATGTTTCTATTGGAATAACCACTGTTCCGTGCATCGCACGCCAAGAACTCGCTGCAACAGACCGTTTTATTGGCTAATCCTTCACATCAACAAGAACACAGCTTATGTTACAACTCTTCCAGATCCTAGTGTGGTAAAGACAAGTAAAATGAAATTTTGAACTATAAAGAACGAAACGAAATAGGATCTGTGTTTTAATCAGATTGTTTAGGAAATGTTCCCTTTTTGCGTGATTGCGTAAGGCTTACTTACCCAAAGGTCCTTGGTTCAATCCCAGTGTTGGCCAAGAAATTTCTTCCGAGTATCTTGTGTTGTGTTGTGTTGTTTTGGCAGAAGTTTCTGTATTTAATGTTTAGATAATCAGTGTTGGGTTTATAACTGTTTAAAATTGTTTCTAGAGCCGTGTTGAGTAATTAATTAGCCTGTGAAACTAAACAGTTATAAACCCAACACTCAGTATCTAATCTAGACAGACCAATTTAAACTACGTGACAGTAGAAACCCAATAATTTTCTATGATTCTCAACAGATTTGAACAGTTTTCCAACAATGGTTTGAGGGGGGGTTGGATGGCTGAATGGTTATCATAAGGTCTGTCATTGAGTCAACTGACGTGGTTTCGATTCCCCTGTTGTACGTGACAAGGATTAGGGTCGTCAGTCCAACCCTGTGGGTTTTCTCTGGGTCCTCCGGTTCCTCCCACTGCTAAAGACCCCTTTTCGCAAGCGAATTATTGAAATAAAATTGAACCATATGTTTGTCGCAAAATGACCTGGTTTGTTTCAAGTGGAGTCTCTCTCTCTCTCTCTCTCTCTCTCTGTCCTTGGGTTTGAAATGTAAACTAAATTTATTTTTATGATTTCCCTGTAATAATAGTTCTCAGAAATGTAAATAGTTGGTTGAAATGAGACTTGTAATGTTTTTATTTTCAGTGTGTTTCGGTGTACATTAAACGCGATGCCTCAGACATCTACATTATTGAATAAGGCACGGCTACCATTAGGAATCCTTATTCATCCCTTTAAGGACCTTTCCGTAAGTGAATTATTATGTATTTCGTTTCTTTTTAATGTCACAAGGTATAAAGATAAAGCTTTGAATGTTTAAACTTTTCTGTGTAAACTTTGTTACTTTGGTTGTAATTAATGTTTATTTTATTAGTAGTTTGAATAGTTGAGTATTTGTTAGTGTTAAAGTCTATTCAATGTCATGATTTTAATGAAACAAGATTTTGAATTGTGGTTAATGTATATTGTCGTCACTCCTGTCTGTCTGTTTGGCATCCAGGGGGGTTGGGTGGCCGAATGGTTAGCACGTGGGCACTGTATCATAAGGTCTGTCATTAAGTCAACTGGCGTTGTTTCGATTCCCCAGTTGTACGTGACAAGGAGTAGAGTCGCCTGTCCAACCTCGTAGTTTTTCTCTGGGCCCTCTGGTTTCTTCCCACTGCTAAAGACCCCTACGTGCAAGCAACGAATTATTGAAATAAAATTGAAATGACCTAGTTTGTGTCGAGGGGATATTAAACCCCATTTCTCTCTCTCTCTCTCTCTCTCTCTCTCTGAGCTCCCTCTCTCTCTCTCTCTGTTTGTCATCCACAATAACTTTTGGGTTAAAATTATCAACTGATTTACTTGAAATTTATACACAGTGTTTATAGTCATTTCTGATAACTCCTTCATGAGTTGTTGCCCTTGATCAGTTTTAGTGTCAAAAATGAAATGAAATGGGGTTTAACATGGAATGCGCCATACAGTGTGCTAAGGGGGACATTTTGCCTGGGCAAACTCCAACTTCCTAGCGATCTCCACGCCTATGTATACATGGAACCTCTTTCCTCACAAGGCGGAACCACATCAGAAAATCCAGATGGACTTTCTCGGCCAATGCAGGGATCGAACATGCTACCTCCAGGATAGCGAGCCTGCATCTTACCAACTTAGACACCGCGACTCCCCTTTTAGTGTTGTGTAAATGCTCCCATTAACTACAAAACCATAAAAATGTGTTAGTCTTTATGGACACTTTGTGTCACTTAGCTGCATATGTTTTGTGTCCTGGCAACCCATCTTTATTACTGTTCCACATAACAATATCTTAATGAATTATTCTGTAAAAATGGGTCGATTTTTATGGACCTCTCGGACAACTTAGCTGCTGTAGGTTTATGTTTCGTTGCCTGGCAAGCCATCTTTATTCACAGTATTTCACAGTGTGTTTGATTTAGCCATGATATATTCCCAGACAATATTTAGCCATAATATATTCCCAGACAATATTTAGAATTCTCTAAATTTTAAACTTTTTTTAACAACACAACTATGTGATTATCGTCTAAATCTAATGAGTTTAGTATGAATTGGATCATAAATAAAAAATATTTAAATGTCAACCACTGAACAATGACAATGATTATTACAGTGAAACATCTGGCGTTGAGATAAAACTACCCATAGACTTTTATACGGCTTGCATATCATTAGTACAAGATCTAGTTACATTTAACACAGCTCGACAAGCATTTGAACTACACTATATACTAATAGATCTAACCAAAACTAACTCAGAATAGTATGAATGAGAAATTTCAAATAATCATAACTTCGATATGTTTAGAATAAGGGGGTTGGATGGCCCAATGGTTAGCACGTGCACGCTGTATCATAAGGTCTGTCATTGAGCCAAGTGGTGTGGTTTGGATTCCTCAGTTGTATGTGACAAGGCCTGTCCAGCCTCGTGGGTTTTCGCCGGGTCCTCCAGTTTCCTCCCACTGCTAAAGACCCCTAAGCTCGAGCGAATTATTGAAATAAAATTGAACCATGTGTTAGTCCCAAAATCACCTAGTTAGTGTCGAGTGGACCTTAAACCCCATTTCTCTCTCTCTCTATTGAAGGGCTCAGTTGATTAAATTTTAGTTTTAAACAAGATAGAATAATGGGAAGGATATTGAAATGGGTTATGTCCCCTCTCTCTCTCTCTCTCTCTTTCTCTGATAGATATAGATATTTTTATGGAATTATTGATGAGAATATATATAAATAATTATTGTAGGAGATTGAATCAGATAATGTGAGTAGTATATAATATATACAGGGTGTAGGATCCAATTACAAGTTTTACATACAACGTCTGTCTAACCTGATCTAACAAAACATAACAATAAACATGAAAGCGATTTGAGTAAAATTTGTCACTATGCATGCCTTGTGTGGATATTTAAAATAGGTCATATGTATCTGGGGGTGTTGGATGGCTGAATGGCTTAACGTGTGCATGTTAGATGATAAGTGGCATGGTTTTGATTCTCCGCTTGTAGTATGTGACGAGGAGTAGGGTCACCTGTCCAACCAAGATCCCTACGAGCAAGCTAATTATTGAAATAAAATTGAACTATTTGTTAGTCCCGAAACGACCTAGTTTGAACAATTAAAGAAAAGTCACTTCTCCGTAAAACTTAACTCTACTTTAGCCTTGGTCACATTAAGATATCAGAGGTCTGTGGAAATAAAATTGAACGTCCTGCTGCTCTGCTCCGAGGGAGTAACAGTTGACTAGACAACATATAGTTGTTCGGATGACACGAAAACCCGAGGTATTTGATTTTAGAGTAGGCAGTAGCACCACTGTCCAGACAAAATTTCCCTCACAGCACACTGTATTGCATATGCCCGTCTTCGTTAGCCGAGTCAGAGTGAAACAGTACAGCGTTAAACCCCATTTCATTGATCTGTTCCAACTGGGCTCATAAAGACGGAGATGGAGATGGTGGGGGTGGGGTGGGGTGGGGTCTCAAACTGATTATGTTTTGTTAGAATAGTTAGATTGAAGTTATATGTATTTTTATAAGATGTCAGATGTTTCTTGGGTCTTGTAGTAGAACTTCAATATTATAATTACTTACACTCATCCTGTCTTGTTATATTATATATTATATATTATAAATTATATATTATATATTATATATTACTTTAAGAGTTGTGCTTATACTCAGACCTGTCTTGTAGTTTAAGTCTCTCCATTTTATTTGAGTAATTGAGGAATAGGAGAATATTATAAAAGTTGAATCTCGAAAAGAAATATCAATCCAACAATGGTTCAATTACAATCTGATTAAAACACAGATCCTATTTCGTTTCCAGGGGTTGGATGGCCAATTGGTCTGTTATTGAGTCAACTTGGGTGGTTTCGATTCCCCAGTTGAACGTGACAAGGAGTAGGGTCGCCTGTCCAACCTCATGGGTTTTCTCTGTGTCATCCGATTTCCTCCCATCGCTAAAGACCACTACGCACAAGCGAATTATTGAAATAAGATTGAACCATGTGTTAGTCCCGAAGTGACCTAATTTGTGTCGAGTGGATGTTAAACTCTCTCTCTCTCTCTCTCTCTGTAATCTCTCCTGCCAATCACAACGCTGGTAATATAACAACTCTTCCAGATCCTATAGTAGTAAAGACAAGTAAAACGTAATTTTGAACTATAAACAACGAAACGAAATAGGATCTGTGTTTTAATCACATTCGAGAATTTGAAATGAGGTTTATAGTTTATTATTTTGACGTTTATACTAAATAGCTACTATTCCTTCTCTTCCTTTCCTCAGTTTCTCTCTCTTCTTTCGCTAGTAGAATAACGCTTGTCATAACTTTAAAACACCTGTTATAGCCATAAACATATTTTACTATTACTGGGTCTTGTTGTATAAACCATTCATAACGTCGATCATGCACGCATGAATAAGTTGATCACATTAACATGTAATAAATTATGTGAGTTTTCAATGTACTTCATTCAACACGACCCAGGTTTTACACAGAAATATTGATGGGAAACCATCATTGGTTTTATTATATAAACACAACGTTTCAACAAGTATCCTTTTATCGTCTTGGGAACCACGGTGGCTAAGTGGGTAAGATGCTGGCTCGCTAGCCTGGAGGTCACATGTCCATTGGCCGAGAAAGTTCATCAGGATTTTCCAGCGTGATTTCCCCCTTGTCAGTGATGCAGGACTGAGGGCCTGAGAAGGACAGCTGTCTAGTCGTTCAGATGGTCGAGAAACCAAGGTCCCATGGTACACATCGACGTGCACATAAAATATCTCCTGGCAGTTGGAATTCGATATAAGAGTAGGCCATAGTGCCACTGCCCGGGCAAAATTTCCCCTCATGACACACTGTATGGTTTGTCTACATTAGCCCAGTCGGATCAGAACAGTAGGACTTTAAACCCTAAACACAATAATGATAAGAGGACACTGGTTGAAAAGTGCTTATATAAATAAAACCAGTGATTGTTACCATTAAGATTTAAGTTTTATTTCTCAATTACTAAATGCCACTTACAGATGATTTTATACTTGTCTGCTACAGGATGATAATAAATTAAAACCCACAGTTATTTTATCTGATATCATCTTAGAATGTTACATAACACTTAAATGTATTATTCCAATTTTTTCTGGTTATGTGGTAATAAATAGAGATTTTGTTTTACAAGTAGTTTAAAATAGAGAGAAAGCAATATATCCCATTAAAAAAATTGAACGACTCATAAATCCCTTTTCATAAATTTGAAATAAAATAGTTTACAAAAAAAATGAAGTTTATTTTCTGGTTATCGGGTTGTTTATGTCTGGTTTCGGTTCTCCTGCAATAACTGTATATATATATATATATTAAAGTAGATAAAATACAAGTACTTCTTTGTTTACGGTAGATAAATACATGAATAAATTAAAATATACGTCCACTTTACTTCATTCTGACATACATTAAATCATATAAGCTAGCTGTCTGCCCTGGCTAGGTGTGTTCAGATAATAATGTATGTCAAGGGATGATGCCAAGGGATGATGTCTGAATTTGCATTTGACAGTAACTACATGTACATGTATAAGCGATAGGAGATATGTTATACTTGACATTATCTATAAGCCATTGGCGATATGTTGTCCTTGACATTATCTGTAAATCATGGAAGACATTATCTATAAATCATGGATGACATTATCTATAAATCATGGAAGACATTATCTATAAAGCATGGAAGACATTATCTATAAAGCATGGGTGACATTATCTATAAAGCAGGGATGTCTATAAATCATGGGTGACATTATCTATAAATCATGGGTGACATTATCTATAAAGCATGGGTGACATTATCTATAAAGCATGGGTGATATTATCTATAAAGCATGGGTGACATCTATAAATCATGGAAGACATTATCTATAATCCATTGAAGATGTTTTGTACTTTCTGCATCTCTCTGATTGAGAATAAACCATAGTTCTCAATTAAATGGTTTTTATTTTGTAATTTCAGCAATTACCTGTGATTCAATCGAGTGTGATAGTACGATGTCGATCGTGTCGAACTTATATTAATCCATACGTACATTTTGTGGATCAGAGACGATGGAAATGTAACTTGTGTTATAGAGTCAATGATTGTAAGTATCGGACAGGGGTGATAACTCTATCAATTTTGTATAAATCAGTGGTGATAACTCCATCAATTTTGTATCAAGGGCAATAACTCCATCATTGTTGTATCAGGCAGGGGTGATAACTTCATCAATGTTTTATCAGTCAATGGTGATAACTCTCTCTATGTAGTATCAGTCAGGGGTGATAACTGCATCAATATTGTATCAGTCAGGGGTAATAACTCCATCCATGTTGTATATCAAGGGTCATAAACCATATTCACATCCTCGAAACTCAAACCAAGTTTCCGTGTACACATTGGTGTGCAGGTCAAAGATCTCTTGGCAGTTGGAATTCGATATATGAGTAGGCAGTAGCGCCGCTTTCCGGGCAAAATTTCCCTCATACATGGAGCTCACTGCATGGCTTATGCCCGTCTTCATTCGCTCAGTCGAAGTAGAACAGCATTACGTTAAACCTCATTAGAAATTTCCGACCTGGTTTCCGCTTGTTATTTGGGCGAGTAAATAATTATATGAGGCCCTGTGTACACAATGGTGTGCAAATAAAGAAACCTGTGTCTGTTGTAATTCGATGGAGAGAAGGGTGTCTAGGCAAAATTCCCTTAATTGTACACTGGATGTTGTGTCAGTGTTCAGTAGTCCAGATGGTGCCAAAAATTTATATTTCAATTCTTGATTTGAAGGACAGATATGATATAAGGAATATCGGCTAGTAGTTTTATAACGGAACCAGATCTGTTATACGAGTAACCATTTATATCCTTAATTAATAGGGGTTGGAGGGATGGCCGAATGGTTAACGAGCGTGTTGTTTCATAAGGTGTGTACGTGTTCGGGTCCTCCTGTTCCTCCCACTGAATTAATAGAGTATTTAAAACCAGCTTTAACTGTCTGGGCAACCTTCTTCTCCATCACATATATAATCAGTCATACATCTATTAGAAAATATAAAGCCAGTTGTAAGTGGCACCGTCTGGGCTAAATTCTTCTTTCTTGAATGGAAAAAACATAGCATATAGAATACTCATATTTTATTGGTTATTTTTTCAGTACCAGAAGAATTTACTTTTGATCCCGTTACTAAAACATACGGGGATCCTCAGAGACGACCAGAAATACGCTCAGCTACCATAGAATTTATAGCTCCTTCAGAATATATGGTAAGTACATATATACACATTTAGTGGCGCCACAGTGGTTCTGCTCTGCCTGGGCTAATGAAGTTAAGCATACACCATATATATGCTACCAACACCTGTAATCTTTTGAACGAATATTAGATCAATTTTAAATTTAATGTATTAAACGTAGATTATACAGGAGCTATAAATCTGCCTATTGAAAGTCTTTATTTTGGCTTCAAATATAATATAAAATATTAGTTAGCCATTTATTAACAGGACAATCCTCTAATCAGCTCTCTAGATCATCGGATGGCAGAGATTTAAATGGATTTGAACACACACATGATTTAAAATTATAACGATAAAATGGACAACTGAGGCTAAGTATTGGTTGTCATGTACCATTTCTGCAATAATAAATGATCTCCGCTATGTCTTCAAACAGTTATAACTTTGCTCATTATATTTATTTTTGATTATCTATTTTTGAACTGTTATAACAAGAACTTCCAGCTGTCTATCTACATCTTACATAATGTATCTTTAATTGTGTATATTTATTTATTATTTTAGTTAAGACCCCCTCAACCTGCTGTATATTTATATCTATTAGACGTGTCTTTCAATGCTATAGAAACTGGTAAGTTGATTTATTGTTTGTAATGTATCTTTACAAAACCTAAAATCAAACATGATGTGTGTTGCTATATCACCGTTACACCGTAATGATGGTTGAAAATTGGAACAAAACTGCTGGACAAAATGGTCGCCCCTCGTACGCAACCATAATGCACGCAGCAAGCCATCTACGTCATATTTCCCAGAATGTGACACTGCCCTGATTACCCGCCATTTAAAACGCTCACGTGATCATTTTGGGGCGGGACTTATCGACTAGACACCGTTTTGTTTAGGCAACAGAGTAAAAATAACCCAAGCAACTGTGTTTTATGTAAACACGCCATGTCGCTGACACTCGCGTAAAAGCGATATATAATATGTGCTATGGGTAATATTGCAATAAATTCTTTACCATTGTAAACTGTCTTTAGAGTTTCTATCTGTTTATCTTTCAAAACAAGGTTAGATACTCCTAAATTTGTTTTCGCAAACAAAACCGCCTCTGTGAAATTATGTTTCATGGGCGCCGCCATATTGAATAGGACTATTTTATGATTCTGCTTTGATTAGCATGACATCTTTCATACACACAGCGGCTAAATAAACATATTTAATTTCATTCAATATGACAATAGAAGAGAAGTAAATACTTTAGCCGGAGCTAACTGTAGATAGGCAGCCTAAGTTTGGGATGGTACGCAACTAGTGTAAAAATATGGTATATCAAGGTTGTGGACCCTCTAGAGGTCACAATTTGATCTGATTTTGACAATTCGATATAGGCATGTATCGGACCATAACTGCATGGATTATGGCCCCTGATTGTATGAAAAATAACTTTTTTTAGCTTGTGTACACTCTCGAGAACACAATTTTGATCTGATTTTGATGAAACTTGAAATACATGTTTATAACCCAAAAGATCTTGGTGCCTTTCGATATTCGCGCATATGGGATCGTAACTTCCTATATTATTGCCCTTGACTTTACGAAAAATCGCGTTTTTGCTTGTGGTTCTTCTAGAGGATGATCACTGGTCTAATGCGTGTGCTTTAGATCATGAGACCTGTCATTGAGTCAGGTGGTTTGGTTTCGATTCCAAGCTAGTACATAAATAGGAATAGGACCGCCTGACCAACCTTGTGGGTTTTCTCCAGGTTCTCTGGTTTCCTCCCACTGCTAAAGACCCATACACGCAAGCGAATTATTGAAATAATATTGAACCTGGACTATATGTTAGTACCAAAATGACCTAATTGTGTTTCTTTCTCTCTGGTCAGTAAACATAGATTCTATTTTGGATGGAACTTTTTTTAATTTAATTTCAGGTTATTTAAATCTGTTCTGCCAAACATTATTAGAAGAAATAGATAAAATACCAGGTGATTCGAGAACACAGATCGGGTTTCTGGCGTATGATAGATCCCTGTATTTCTTTAACCTAGCAGAAGGTCTATCGCAACCACAGATGTTAATTGTTCCAGATTTAGATGGTAAGTTCTAGCCTCGAGGTTCCATCCCTGCATTGGTGTGGTTCCCCTATATCAGTGATGCAGGACGGGGGACAGCTGTCTAGTAGTAAAAGATCTCTTGACAGTTGGAATTCGATATAAGAGTAGGTCATAGTGCTGGTACCTAGGCCTAATATCCCTCGGCACGCTGTATGTCGTATGCCCGTCTTCATTAGCCCAGTCAGAGCAGAACAGTAGGACGTAAAACCCCATTTCATTTCATTTCATTTTCTAGTCTGGAGCATTGTCATCGCATTATATTATTAGACTGTATACAAGGGAGTTAGATCGTAAGATCTGTCATTGAGTCCTCTGGTTTCCTCCCACTGCTAAAGACCGCTATATGCAAATGAATTATTGAAATAGAATTGAACCATGTGTTAGTCCCGAAATGACTGAGTTTGTATCAAGTGGACGTTAAACCCCATTTCTCTCTCTCTCTCTCTCTCTCTCTCTCTCTCACTCTCTCACTCTCTCTCTCTCTTTTGATTTATTGTTTTAATAAACTGTGTAATATATTTTAATGAACTGTTTAATTTATTTATTTTAGATGTATTTTTACCCTTACCTGATGAACTATTGGTGAATTTACACGAGAGTAAAGATTTAGTCATAGATTTATTAAATCAGTTGCCAACGTTATTCGAAGGAAACACAGAAACAGGAAGTGCCTTGGGTGCCGCTTTACAGGCAGGCTATAAATTAACTGTAAGTTATAGATACAGATATCAAATAAATCCATTCAGACACACAGGAGTCACTGTGGAGGTATATAAGCTGACTCGCTTACCAGCAAGGCCCTGGTTAAAGTTCCTTGAACCTTTTTAGCCTGGTTTCCCCCTTGGTCATGTTTGCATTAACGAGGGCCTGGTATCTTGTCATTGGAAATATGAAAGGCAAAAGTGAAAACCCCATTTTATTTCAATCTGATTAAAACACAGATCCTATTTCGTTTCGTTTTTATAGTTCAAAATTTCGTTTTACTTGTCTTCACTACACTCTAGGATCTGGAAGAGTTGTTATCATTGAAGTGTTCTGAATGACGTGAGGGATTAGTCAATGAAACGGTCTGTTACGGCGAGTTCTTGGCCTTTTAAAGCACAGAACTGTGGGTAAACCACTAGAAACGTCAACGCTGATTGATTAATCAATGTCTGACGTCATAGGGTCAAAAGCCGCTCATTTGACCCCTGACGTGAACTCCCACTACTACTGGTCAGATCTTCATGTAGTGTAGGCCATCGAAAGTATAAAAAAAACGAAACGAAATATAGATGTGTATTTTAATCAGATTGGTTTTATTTCAAACTTTGTACATGAAACACTGCACCAGTATTCTGACTATATTATATGGTTTATTACCATGGTTTCTAGTGTTGATTGACCAGGCCTCACATAATGAAAAGGTTAACAATAATATTTCTTTTTGAAAGAGGTGTGCTAGGATAGTGTTGTAGATTGATTAATCTTGTGGTCTAAGGGGAGATAATATAGCTTGGATGTCAAAATCACAGAGTAGTCTCCCCTGAATAAAAAAAAAGTTTGAATTGATCCAAGAAAAAAAGTAGAGGTGAAAAAAAAGACTGTCCCATACAGTACATCCATCTTGATCGGGATGGCCAACCTACTCTGGCATTTTCGGCCATTCCATATGGTACATTTGACCATTCCAAGTGGCACACTGCACGTAATAATAATAATGATCGAAAAATACCAGTGTGCCCTTCTTTAATTGTCTGTGATTCCCCTACAGGGATTAATAATGTGTCTATTTGTAAGTTGTACAATAATATCAGACACATGCCCACCTCTAATCTAAATTAAAGTTGATTATTATTGGTAATATGTTTTATTTAATTTATTTGGTAAGACAGGGAGTTTGTAACCCTATATTTTAATACAGGGGGTCGTATAGCTATATTTCTATATATTGTAGAGTCCGACAGGGGGTTGTAAAACTATATTTTTATATATTGTAGAGTCCCACAGGGGGTCGTATAACCGTGATGCAGACCGTTTTACCTACCGTTGGTCAAGGAGCTTTACAATTACGTGAAGCAACCCCTCAAACATCAGCTAAGGTAAGTTTAAATATTTAATGGAGAATAAACAGAATATTTTTAGATTATTCTTCGTAGCATTTTAATAATTGGTTACATTTAATAATGGTTCTTCTTAAATTCAATAATTGTTGAAATCTCTCCGAACATCATTTGAGGGATCCAACAAAAAACCAATATTATGAAAGTTGATGCTCTAAAACAAATATCACTGCAAAAGTGTTTCAAAAGATATGAAAAATTTCTGTGTTTGGCATCTTCTGCAGACAATAAATGACACTTTTAATGGATCTTGTTTTAATGTGATTGAATCTAAGGTAAAAGATTATCTATGATTGACATTTTGCATTAATTAAATAATTTGATAATGTTCCCCCCAAATTTTGATTGACAAATGAAAATTTTTTTATGAGCGTGTTTGTGGATTTTGGCACGAAAATTGAAAACTTAAAAAGCATGTCGACAAGATGGTAGCATTGATGATCATGGATTAGTGCTAAATGATAAGGCCAGCTCAATTTTTCGTCATAGGTCACGAGATGTAAACAGGGCTAGCGCTAATCCCAACCCTAACCCTAACTGGACCTACACCTAATGCTTACCCTAACCCTAACCTACAATCTCGCCAACAATCACATGCCCTAACCTTATTTAAATCTCAGTGACCTTGATAAAAATTAAGTTGGCCTTAACAAATAGATTTAGCCATATTAACATATCTTTACAGTAATGTTTGTTCATTCATTCTTTTCAATGAAATGGTTATTTTTTTTCGGTTATTTTTTTGTAAGAGATATTTTATGCACTATTAATGAATTGGAGATACGCTAACAGGCAAAATAGATCTAATGCCAACAAGGGAGGGAGAGAGATAAAAGTTGAGCTGGCCTTAACAAATAGATTTAGTCGATGATCATGTTTGTTTTGTATTTTTTCCAGAACATCCCACATCTTGGTCCAGCAACAGATTTTTATAAGAAGTTAGCTTTAGATTGTTCCGCTCAACAAGTGGCTGTTGATTTATTTATGTTAAACGGACAATATGCTGACATGGCATCTATATGTAAGTAATAAAATAAGAAGACTCTAGGTTTCCATGGAAACATTGTTAAATTCACATATTTCTTAATTAGATAGCTTTATAAAGATGTGTATTAGATGTAGCTCCAGACAGATGGACGGTAGCCTATTTCAATATCCCTCTTTCATTCAGGGTTATGTCGGTCCAGATCCTATTTCGTTTCGTTTTTTTATAGTTCAAAATTTCGTTTTACTTGTCTTCACAACACTAGGATCTGGAAGTTGTTATATAACCCACGTTCTAGTAGATGTGAGGGATTAACCTATGAAAAGTTCAGTTACAGCGAGCTTTTGGCGTGAGCTGCACGGAACTGTCGGTAATCCACTAGAAACATCAATGCTTAATCAAATGTCTGACGTCATAGGGTCAAAAGCCTCTTGTATGACCTCTGATGCGACCCCCCAAAACAACTGGTCAGATCTTTATGTAGTGTAGGCCATCGAAAGTATAAAAAAACGAAACGAAATATAGATCTGTATTTTAATCAGATTGGTTTTGATCTTGACATCATCAAATTATTGTAATCAAAAGTAAATTCAAAAATGTGCAAGTTTTAATGATTGTCATCTGTTTATTTTCAAATTTTAGCGATTGACATGGCCTCACTGTTAGCTTGTTTTTCATGTGCTTATATTTTTATACTTTAAAAATAATGAATTTGTTTATTAACATTTTTTTTTTTTTATCACTTTTTAGCTTGTATATCAAAATATTCGGCGGGTTGTATTTATTATTACCCATCATTCCACACAATAAAAAATACAGCGTTATCAGATAAATATGAAGCTGATTTACGTCGATATTTAACGAGAAAGATTGGATTTGAATCAGTAATGAGAATAAGATGTACAAGAGGTAAGTTAATCAGGTTTTTGTCTGGGTAATCTCACGAGAAGCTACGGTGGCTCAGTGATGGGGGGAGCCACGGTGGCTCAGTGATGGAGGGAGCCACGGTGGCTCAGTGAGTAAGGAACTAGCTCACAAACTACGAGGTTCTGGACCAAGAGGTTCTGGACCATGGTTGTAAAGACTGTCAATCTTCATTAGCCCAATTGTTGCATTCGGAGACACGATTGCTAAGTGGGTGAGACCCTGCTCGCTAGCCTGGAGGTCGCGTGTTCGATCCCTGCACTGGCAGAGAAAGTTCATCAGGATTGTCCGACGTGGTTTCCTCTTGCCAGTGGTGCAAGACGAAGTGCCTGACAAGAACAGCTGTCTAGTTGTTTGGATGGGACGAAAAACCGAGGTCCTGTGCACACATTGGCGTGCATGTAAAAAAGATCCCTTGGCAGTTGGAAATTGATATAAGAGTAGGCCATAGTGCCACTGCCCGGGCAAAATTTCCCTCATAGCACACTTGATGACGTATGCCCGTCTTCATCAGCCCTACTGTCGGAGTAGAACAGTAGGACGTTAAACACCATTTCATTTGCATTCAAATTTGTAGAGCAGTTTAGAAACTATAACAAATAAGTTAAAGTTATATTGTTTAAGGTTGTATTTCTGATGTTATTATAAGTTTATTAATTACAGGATTAAGTATTCATACCTTCCATGGTAATTTCTTCGTGCGATCAACTGATTTATTATCGTTACCTAATATAAATCCTGATGCTGGGTTTGGTATGCAGATGTCTATAGAAGATACACTAACGGAATGTTCAAACGTCTGTTTTCAAGCTGCTTTACTCTATACATCCAGTAAAGGTTCGTAGTCTTCTTCTTCTTCTTGTTTTTAAGGGATTCGATATCGAGCTCCAGAATCTGAATCAAGGAGAGATTTTTTGTATCAAGCACCATTCAGCTGAAAATTTATTTCCATAATATGATTAACGGATAAAAAGCCTAAAGTAATAATGCAACTATCACTGTAACTCAGGTATCATTAAATCTTGTGTATCTAGCACTAATTTCTTTCACATTCGTTTAATATTAAATCTTTTCAAATTTTTAAACAAAGAATAGATATTGAATGAATGTGAAAGAAATTAGTGCTGGATACACAAGATTAAATGATAACCAGGGTTACAGTGTATGCTATTTAGAATGAAGTCCTGGCTATATAGACTCTTTAAGTATCACTGCCTTATGAATGAAAGGACTCGCTCTCTTTACTAATAATATAACTCTCCTTATTTATCAAATCCTTCACCTTGTCCATAATAATGACCATATGTTATCTGTCACAAGTAGACTTTTGGCAGCACCTTGACAATATGTCGAGTTGACAGCACGTTAAAGATCCCCTTGATAATATATTATTGAGTTGACAGCCATCTGAGAAGTTTTTTCTTCATTAACTTAGTAGGTGCAGACATTAATCCCCATTTTATATCTATATTGAACAAGATATACCTGTTATTATGTTGTAGGTGAAAGAAGAATTCGTGTCCATACTTTATGTTTACCTGTGACCAATCAGATATCAGATGTTTACGGCAGTGCTGATCAACAAGCTATAATAGGGCTTCTCTCAAAAATGGGTAAAAATAATTTATATTATACCAAATATGACCAAGTATGACCGTACCCAGAGGTCGCAGTCACGCAAAAATCCGCGGATTTCACACATTTTTTTCAAAATAAATGCAAATATTGACGGACGCTGCGTAATTTACACGCAGAAAATTTCCCCGACGTGAGAATAATTAGATTATTCTATGTCGTAGTTTGTACAATTTATGTGCTTCATCCGGCATTTACACACCTCTACTGTACGTAGTCTCCGTAGTTTTTTATATTTCCTCTTATTTCATTCATAAGTTCATGGCAGTAAGCCTATACGTAGCTATCCTATTGGAAGCAATTACATTCAGCCAATCAAATGTTGGCTTTCATAGCGATAGTTTTCTCTTTACGTCCTGTTGAAGTGAAAGATTGAAATGACTGTGTCGTCAATCGTAGACATGCCGTTAACCCAGGGCTCAAACTAGGGACAAATTTTAGGGAGAAGTGACTTCTCCCTACAGACAGAATAGGGAGAAGTGAGGGAGACTTGAAGGAGAGGTCATATTTCATGCATTGCTGCAACCAATCTTACCAAGTCTTTACACAGTCAATATGCTAAATAAATAAACATACATCGTTTAGCTGCACACATATATTTATTTCAGTATGTCATCATACTCTTACTGGTATCAAAGTTACTGTTATAATAAATTACATAATACTAGTACTAAGCCAGACTTGACTTTAGCAATACAAATAAGATTTGTGATACCCCTCTATCAAATACATCAATATTTATACCCTTTCGTGCCTAAATACATTTAATTACTAGTCCTGGGTCTATTGTGTGATTGTTTTAGCACCTTTCACAATAGGATAGTCATATTGTTACGTAGTACGACAATGTATATGATGAAATTTAATTATTGTTTTGACACACCACTCACTTACCTTCTTTGTTTTACGTTTATGTGTTTAGATTAGTGGAACTAATAATATCGACGTAGATTTAATTATCAACCCGACATTATACCTATCAACACATTCTAAATACATGTTGTAATCTTTCTGATAACAATTGTTTTAATATCTCCATCCGTCTACAGAAATGTTCGCCAACGCTATTTTCACTCGTCACACGTGTTGTTCTTTATTGACTGTACCATGTTGACACAACAATGTACACCTTTCGTCACCTTTCAGTCACAAGTTTTATGTTTATTATTCTTTTTATTATTAAATTATTTCAAAGAAGGACTAATTTAGTACTTTGTCTATTCTTATAAGACAGAAATACATGAAAAATATCGTATCCCCCGCCATATTGGCCATCGCAGCTTTTGATTATCTGTTATTTCTAGACGAAGCCAGAGGTTGTAACGGAGATTTATGATTCGATTCCTTCGCTTTATTTTAAAGAATTTTATTTCCTGTTGACATCAAATACCATGGTTATTATTGAAACTATTAAACATTGTCACAGCCAACACAGAGAAAGTCGAAAAACAAAATATTAATACATGTTTTGCTTTTCACAACTTGTTTAATTTTCAGTTTTCCTTTGAAGCTCACACTGCGAACACGTGTTGTGTTGTTTTGAAAATGCTTTGTTTACCGTTGATATCGATGCCTGTTACCTACTTCGCCCTTGCACAAATGTACGGCGAAGTGAGGGCAACTTCAACTTCGCCCTATTGCCTTTTAGGGCGAAGTCATCAATGGGTTAGGCGACTATTTCGCCCACGTCGCCCGCTAATTTGAGCCCTGCGTTAACCTCCAGTCATCATTAGACTAAATACAGTAGGCATATCAATAAAATAAGGACGTTTAAAATAGGGTTGTTCACAAAACGACTTTACATGCTTCTATATTGAGTATTTTGAGAGGCTCTTCACGCAGATGTAGAGGGCAAAAACGCAAAATTTTGGAATGTCTGCATATTTTTACGCAACTCGAAATTGATCCACTGCGACCTCTGACCGTACCATATTATTACATGTATTATTTTTCAATTTATATATAGCACTTCATTACACATGAGTGTTTCTTAGCACATTCACAACAAAACAGTTCAAAAACATTTTTGAAAGGAATATGTTTTTAAGTTACTCTTAAAGCTCAGGACCCTGTTTCTCGAAATCTTAACCAAAGATAAAATCCAATTTTAGTAGATACTTCAATTTTGATTGGCTAAGCACTATAATCAATCTAATATTATTCAATCAAATTACTAAAGTTTGGATTTTATCTTAGGTAAAATTTCGTGAAACAGGAACCAGATCTATATTTCATTTTTTTTTTTTTTTTTTCGTTTTTAATTTTTTTCGATGGCTTCTACTACATGAAGTTCTGACCCGTTGTAGTAGAAGGTTGCGTCAGAGGTCATATGAGCGACTTTTGACCCTATGATGTCAGACATTCGATTAATCAATCAGTGTTGATGTTTCTAGTGGGTTACCTACAGTTGCGTGCACCTCACTCCAAAAACTCGCTGTAATAGACTGGTTTATTGGCCTTATGGTTCATAACCTTGTGGGTTTGCTTTGTGTCCTTCGGTTATTGATTAAATTGAACCATATGTTAGTCCCGAAATGACCTCTCTATCTCAATATGGAAGCTATTCAGTGTAACCACTGAAACAATGTATAAATTATAATGTTTAATATTTTTTGCTCGAAACCATTACATAACTTAAAATACAGACACTATTCCCCACGTACTTTTCAATGAAATATGTCACGTGAGTCCAATATTTCATCTAGTATAGATAATGTACGATTGGCAAGTTGCCCGTACATTATTGGAAATAATGGTATGCCAACATCAAACATCAAAGGATGACGTCACATCTGTATTTTAAATATGGTTTTAATGCTATAATAAATTCTTAAAATCTCAGAGTTTTCAGCTAAATGCCACTAAAAGATTAATATTTTATTATTTACAGCTGTTGACAGAACGTTGACATCTTCTATGGGTGATGCTAGAGATGCCTTGATGAACGCAGCTGTTGATAGTCTAGGAGCATATATGAGCCAAATACCCGCATCACAGAAGATTGGATCGTTAATATTACCATTTACATTGAGAGTTATCCCCCTCTTTATTTTATCGCTGTTAAAAAGTGTAAGTTGTTCAACTCAAGCAATTTATTCTTTAATTGAAAATTTTAAAAACTCCAAATTTAGAAGATTTTGAGAAAATGTTGTCTTAAGATTGATTTTTCCTCCCAAGAAAGAGTAGGACAATTTTACAATTTGATTAGAATACAGATCTATATATCGTTCCATTTTTATACGCCCACATTGAAATGTGGTCGTATATTGTCGTCGCCTCTGTCCGGACGGCGTCCACAATTACTTGTGGATGCTCTAGAGGTTAAAGTTAATATCCGATTGACTTTAATTTTATACACAGTGTTTAAGGTCATGAGACAAAGAATCCTATTGATTTTCAGCGATATCTGATAATTGCTGGATTATATAGTTGATCACATGATTTGAGTTTAGGGGACTGGGTATTGTTGATCACATGATTAGAGTTTGGGGGACTGGGTATTATCGTTGATCACATGATTTGAGTTTGGGGGACTGGGTATTATTGTTGATCACATGATTTGAGTTTGGGGGACTGGGTATTATAGTTGATCACATGATTTGAGTTTGGGGGACTGGGTATTATAGTTGATCACATGATTTGAGTTTTGGGGACTGGGTATTATTGTTGATCACATGATTTATATCTATTCTCTAATTACAGATGGCGTTTAAAGGAACAGCCAGTACGAAGACAGATGACCGTGTATTTGCGTTACAACAGTTTAAAGTGCTACCCATCTCCTACCTCCTGCAGTCTGTATACCCACATTTATACCCAGTACATGCCCTTGATGAGAAGGTACGTTTATATACCCACATTTATACCCAGTACATGCCCTTGATGAGAAGGTACGTTTATATAAAACATTTATTGAAATTCAAGTATTACTGACCTGGTGTCGGGTTGGATGGGCGAATCATAAGTTCTGTCATGGAGTCAGCTGGCGTGGTTTCGATTGTACTTGACAAGGAGTAGGGTCACCTGTTCAACCTTGTGGGTTTTCTCTGTGTCCTCCAATTTCCTCCCACTGTTAAAGACCCCTACGCGCAAGCAAATTATCGAAATAAAGTTGAACCATGCGTTAGTCCCGAAATCACCTAGTTTGTGTCAGTGGACATTAATCTCTCTCTCTCTTACTCTAATGGTTGTTATATGTTTTATTTCAGTCACCAGTAACAAAAGGTGGTATATCAGTTCATATTCCACCTTTAATCCAGTTGTCATCTGCTAATATAGATCGTCATGGTGTATATTTAATGGATACAGGTGATTGTGTATATATGATCGTAGGAGGATCTGTGTCGGATCAATTCTGTCAGAATGTTCTAGATAAGCCTAACTTTATGTCTATACCTGAAACCATGGTAAGTAAACCATTTGGACACCCAACCCCGCTACCCACTTTAATGGCATTAGCCAACTTTGTGATGTTAAAAAGTCACCATCTTTTAAAAACCTGCAGGGCGGACTGCTCCACACATAATTACACAAAACAAATATATGTACAAGACACAATACGCAGAAATCACAAACGAACGTACATATCAAATTAACCCTTAACCAGTCATTGTAGACTATAGTCACCACAACGTTATACAGCTAAGTGGTCACGGTCGACCAAAGTCGACCACGGCAAGAACCTTTTTTATAAGCCCCATTTGAGTATTTAGTTTCGTATTTAATTGATATGGCCACGTAATTTAACGGTGTCGGGAACGTTAATGACGCTCGAAGTGGTTGAAATACTTATGAATTATTCCGAATCGGATTATATCGATGACACCGATTCTGAAGCCGATATTTCTGATGAAAAGGATTTAGAATGATTTGCAAATTATAGATCAACTTATCCCCAGCAACTTTTTTATTGGTGTTAAGAGTCTATCACTTATAATTATTCGGCAGTAGTCGATTGAAATAGGCATACAAAATATTTCACGTCAGCCTTTATTTAGCCTGACCACTTGACGTCATAACGTCAAAATGACGTTGACCGGTTAAGGATTAAGTGAATGGATCCGGGGCTTGCCGTAAGCGTCCACTGCGCTGTACAGTCCCAGACCTGTGGTGATAGAGACTTCACTCAAATTTGAAAACAAAAAAAAGGAATACAACCCAGTGAAAAACATTGTGTAATACTAGTACGAGTCATGATCTGCTATTTGCTTCCTGATTACTAGTTATTTGGGAATAAGTTGATCTATTACTCCTCAATGGGAAGCCATGGTGGCTAAGTGGGTAAGAGGCTGGCTCGCTAGCCTGGTGGTCGCATGTTTCGATCCCTGCATTGGCCAAGAAAGTTCATCAGGATTATCCAACATAGTTTCCCCTTGTCAGTAGTGCAGGATCGAGGAGGGCCTGACAAGGACAGCTGTCTAGTCATTCAGATGGGACGATAAAAGATCCCTTGGCAGTTGGAATTCGATATAAGAGTAGGTCATAGTGCCACTGCCCAGGCAAAATTTCCCACATAGCACGCTGTATGGTGTAGGCCCGTCTTCATTAGGCCAGTCGGAGCAAAACAGTAGGACGTTAAACCCCATTTCATTTCATTTCATACTCCTCAGTTAAATAGATGAAGCTCCTCTACAAAAAAAGATTTTAATAATAAATTAGTTTCATGACATTAAACAATGTTTTTTGTGATAGCCAGTTTTGTATTTAACTGTTATGTATCTATCTTTATTTCAGACCGATCTGCCGGAAATGGAAAATCCAACGTCAGAAAATTTACGTAATTTTGTTAATTATTTGTTAGATAATCGGCCAAATGGTACAACTTTCTTAGTCATGAGGTAAGTACAATAACATACAACTTTCTTGGTCATGTTGTAAGTACAATAACATACAAAGGTTTATTTTTTTAAATCATAAAGTTCGCACACTCCTTGAAGGGGGTTGGATGGCCGAATGGTTAGCATGTGCACGCTGTATCATAAGGCCTGTCATTGAGTCAACTGGTGTGGTTTCGAATCCCTGGTTGTACGTGACAAGGAGTAGGGTCGCCTGTTCAACCTCGTGGGTTTCTCCGGTTCTCTGGTTTCCTCCCACTGCTAAAGACCCCTAAGCGCAAGCGAATTATTGAAATAAAATTAACCCATTTACGAATTATTATATTTGGTGATTTTACATGATTTTTACGAATTTTTAAACAAAGATTTTATATTAGATGAATGTGAAAGAAATTAGTGCTAAATACACAAAATTAAATGATACCTGGGTTACAGTGGGAATGTTTTCAATGTTTGATTATTTCAGAGACAACAGTTAGTCTTGTCATTTATTGATAGGTTTATTAATTGATTTATTGATAGATTAATTGATTGATAGATTTATTTTACAGACAACAGTAAATCTTGTTATTTATTGATAGGTTGATTGATTGATTGATTGATCGATAGATTTATTTATTGATTGATTTATTGATGGATTGATTGATGATTGATATATTGATAGATTTATTGATTTATTTCAGAGATGACAGTAAATGTCGTCATGTATTTTACCAACATATGATAGAAGATAGAACCGAGTCTAGTATGAGTTATTATGAGTTTTTACAATATCTTCAACAACAGATAAAATAACATGCTGTATATAAACAACGATAGATCATCATGTATTATACACACTAATTCTCATCTCTTTAATCAGATACAGTCAAAAAACAACAAATTCAGATCCAGGATTTCATTGGTTGAAATCTAAAATCTCTGCTAGGATTTTAATTCTTGACCAATCAAATGACAGGATTTGTATATTATTTAAGTAATATTTATGAGAATTAGACCCCTGTCATCCGATTATTGTATGTATGAAATTTTAATATATATGGCAATATTGTTTATAGCCACCTCCTTGAACCGTTTTCTGTTTTAATAACTTTGTTAGGATACCGCTTCCTTATACGCAATTTATTATTTATATGGTAGACTGACACCAATCTGATTAAAACACAGATCCTATTTCGTTTCGTTTTTTATAGTTCAAAATTTCGTTTTACTTGTCTTTACTACACTATGATCTGAAAGAGTTGTTATATAACCCGCATTTTGGATGATGTGAGGGATTAGCCAATGAAATGATCTGTTATGGCGAGTTTTTGGCGTGAGGTGCACGGAACTGTGGGTAACCCATTAGAAACATCATCGCTGATTGGTTAATCAAATGTCTGATGTCATAGAGTCAAAAGCCGCTCGTATGACCACTGATGCGACCTTCCACTACAACTGGTCAGATCTTCATGTAGTAGACGCCATCGAAAGTATAAAAAAAAACCGAAGTGAAATATAGATCTGTATTGGAATCAGATTGACTGTACTCTTGTTTTAAATAACTGAAATAAATACCACATGTTGTTTTATGAATGGAGTGTGTTTATGTTTTGTGAGTGTGTTTAGAGGAGAGAATGGAATTTACAAATATAGATATTCATAATAGGTTGTTAATTAAACTAGCAAAATATATCGATAAATTTATTGTAGATTATATTCATTAAAGGTACATTATGTAAGATCTCGCTTTGATAGTTAAAAAATAGATAATAAAAATAGAATATGCTGAAATTTCAGTCAAATTACTTAACTCCGAAGATTTAGATAAAGAGCTGACAGTTCTCACTATCATAGTTGAAAAATACATAATAAAAACAGAGTATGCAGAAAATATCAGTCATATTGCTTCACTCTGAACCGAGATATTACTACCGTTGGTACAAAATGTATTGAAATCCACGAAATATCATAGGCTAGCGATGGCATCGAGAGTTGATTATGGTCTTGATAAGTTATTAATGTCTAATTTAGATAACATTTCAGGCCTAAAGAAAGACTTGCAATAGGCAGATTTAGCTCTTGCATAATGCATATTTAAATAAAATGTAGATTATGATTTATTTTAGGTCAGTCTTTGCTCAATTATTGTCAGGTATTATTTGTTTATATTATTTAGACAATATATAAAAATACAATAATCATATTCATATCGTGACAATCTTAGGAGTCGTCTAATGTTTCGGGTGTCACTGGGTGGTGTGGTTTTAATCACAAGAGTAGGGTCCCTTGTCTAACTTCATCGTCTTTCAGTAATTACATATAGACCCTGCATGCTGTGTTGAATAAAATGAAATATGACCAAATTTGTCAAATAAACACTCAAAAAAACTAAAATATTATCAATAAACTATGTTTCATATTGACTTGAAAAGTCGACTTTCATCAATGATCTCTACAAACAAACTGCCATTTTACAAACAAAAAAAACTCATCACGTGATATTCTACTGGTTAACAATGGCTTTGATTTTCACAACATGCTTGTTATATTTCTGGCTTGCTAGTTGTTGCACGTAATTTGACAATGTAAAGTTTTAATGTATACCGACGTTTAAACAGTTTTATCTTGTTAATATCATATGTAGAAGATAGAGGGGTTGGGTCACCTGGTTGTATGTGACAAGGAGTAGGGTCGCCTGTCCAACCGCTTCGGTTTTCTCCGGGCCCTTTGGTTTCCTCCCACTGCTAAAGACCCCAACGCGAATTATATGTTAGTCCCAAAATGACCTGGTTTGTGTCAAGTGGATGTTAACCTCTGTCTCTTTTTGTAGAAGATGGTGAATGTTCATTTGGTCATTCTTGGTATATACTGAACGAAAGTGAAATCATTTCAGCGCCGATTCAATTTTCACAATATTGTACTTTGCAACGGATTCCTCCATCCATCATGCTGATCTTTAATTCTCATCTGCTTAAATTTTTTTCCTGGCTTTGTCCAACTTAGTTCTTGGTATCCCCTTTGGTATTGTTCCGTTCTACTCTACTAACCCCCGGGTCTATCCATTGGTGTTTTCACAAATTCAAATTATCTGCCCTCGATTACATATCAGTCTTCGAATCATTGTTTTCACTCACCACAATAACCTTAGTAACAATAAAATGTGAGTTACTTCCCTACGCCCTCTCGATTGGTCGATAAAAATGAAATGAAATGAAATGGGGTTTAACGTCCTACTGTTCTGCTTCTATACTGGGCTAATGAAGACGGGCATATGCCATACAGTGTGCTATGAGGGAAATTTTGCCCGGGCAACGGCACTATCGCCTACTCTTATATCGAATTCCAACTGCCAAGGGATCTTTTACGGCAGTTGGAATTCGATATAAGAGTCGGCGATAGTGCCGCTGAAGTATCAAGGGTGGATAATTTGTCTGTGTCTCCCCAGTGGGTGGACCCAGATGTTAGTGGAGTAGAACTGAACGATACCACAAGTGATACCGAGAACGTGTCCAACCTAGTTCTGTGTGTTGTACTATATATCGTGTTTATATAATGTAGGGTATCGATAAATTGATGATTGCATCTCATCCAAAGATTTCAATTTGCGTGTGCCAAATTATTAACAGCAGAGGTATAATACAAGAATAAAATTTAGCAAACTTTCCATAAATTTATGTCTGCCATTTTCATTGTTGCCTTAATATTCGTTGTTTACGTATCTTGTGTGTATCTTCAAATTGAGGTTTATGTTGTGGTATATACATGTAACCACGGTAACATTTAAAGGGACATTATGGGAGATTAGATAAAGAGTTGACAGTTTTTGCTATAATAGTTAAGAAATTGATAATGTAAATAGAATATGCTGAAAATTTCAGTCAAATTGCTCCACTCTGAACCGAGATATTAGCTTTTGAATTTTAGGCTAGCGTTGATCATCATTATTGAAGTCGGTACGATAAAAAAACAAAGTCTCGCTTATCCATTAAGAAATTAATGCTTAATACACAAGATTAAATGATACTCAGGTTACAGTGTAAGTTACGCATATTTTTCTTATAGTAGGCTCGTTGTTGGGTGAAACAAACAGAGTTGAGGTTAGGTGTTCTGGTAAGGGTAATGTTTTCATAAGACCCATCTACTCCTAGTAATAATTTGAACTTGGATTTTAGAAGCCAAATCTTGTGTAGATAGTTCACAAAGGTATTTTTAATTAATGTACTGCTTATTAAAGATACATTATGGAAGATTAGATAAAGTGTTGACAGTTCTCACTATAATAGTTAAAAAACTAGATAGTGTCAAGGAATATGCTGATAATTTCAGTCAAATTGCTCCACTTTGAATCAAGATATCAGGGTTTGAATTTTAGGCCTAGCCTCGATTATCATTACTAAAGTTGGTATGATCAGAAACATAGTCTCGATAATCCTTTTTTGGATTAAATCATCAATGAGCATTGAGCAGCAAACAGATTCAAATCCAGAGAAAATCCGACACATAAGATTACTATGGTCTGGATAAGTTAATTAATGTCTAATTAATAGTTTATATAACATTTCAGACCTAAAGAAAGACCTGCAATAGGCAGATTTAGCTTTTGCATAATGTATGTTTAAGTCTTTTCCCAGCTTATATTTTGTCATTTAGTAATTTAATTTGAAATACATGGGGCACAATTCGTCGCTTTTCTGGCGAACCGACGAATATAAAAAAATTAAGTATTCAGATTCGCCTGTTCGGCAGAAAAGCGACGAATTCCATGGAATACAATTACTGCTTATTACCGTGCGACGATGTTTCAACAATACTTCTTTATCCTGGTTATAACGGTTTTATTTTTCTTGCCATGACTAAGATCTGAATGGCTTTCACATATTCTTGATTTACAAAGAAATGGAATGTTATAGGGTTAACTGTTTAATAAACTGTGAATATTATATCTGTACATAGCTTCATTTATTATCTCCCCTTAATAACCATATATAGACGTAGGTGGCACACAATAAACAACACAGTTGTTTTCGGCTAAATCTATTCGGTAAGGCCAGCTCAATTTTTGTCAAGGTCGCTGAGTTGTAAATAAGGTTAGGGCATGTAATTGTTGACGAGATTGTAGTTTAGGGTAAGCATTGGGGCTAGGTCCAGTAGGTTAGGGTAAGCATTGGGGATAGGTCCAGGGTTAGAGTTGGGATTGGCGCTAGTCCTGTTTACATATCGTGACCCTGGACGAAAAATTGAGCTGGTCTTATCATTTAGCAATAACCATTATTTCCTTGAAATTATCCAAGTTATTTGTTTATTTTATATATACCTTGAACTTTGTTTATTATTAGTCTGATTCAATTTACATATCGTTAAGCTAAACTTTCATTAATATGGCCCATAGAATTAATTACATTGTAAATTAGACTTTTTAATTATTTATAACAATAATTTTTGAATATTGTGTATAAAACAAGATAAAATGAATTTTTAATAAGTGTATTATAAAACACCAGAGATAAAACTGTCAAATTAAATGTTTCGTGCTCCAGAAAATAATTATTATTATTATTATATATAATGTTTATACATGTAAATAATTTATATATATGCATAAACATGTCCTGCTGTAATATATATATTATAATAAATAAATCCATGATAAATAACATAAGATATACCATGATTTTCATGAGTCTTTGTAAATGCATTAGTTTTAAGACAGGATATACAGTTTTTTTGGGGGGGGTTTTGTTAGTTAAAACTAAAAAGCTTTTTCAACTTACTGTGTGTAAAATAATTAACAGGTGTACTTGTCTTCACTCTTTGATTCAATGTAAATTAGTTTTCAGATAGAATACATACTGTTTTTTGTGTTATGTTTTCTTTTAAATTAGTTAAAACTTAATTAATAGGCTGTTGATTTTGCTTTTGCTGATAAAAGGATGTTTTGATATTGTTGTTGTGAGGAGTAGTGACAGCCAGACATTTCTTCTTTTTTTTCACATACTTTATTTTAAATAACTCTTTCCATCTTTATTTCAATGTCAGCTAAGTGTTTTACTCATAAAATAATAGGACTTTATTAAGTGTAATGATGGTGTTATATTACGACACTTTCCATCAATATTTCCGTGTAAGCTAAGCGTAAAACTACGACTTAATTAAGTTTGATAATGTAAAATGATGGTGTTTAATTACGACTCTTTCTATCAAAATTTCCGTGTAAGCTAAGCATAAAACTACGACTTAATTAAGTACGATAATGTTAAATGATGGTGTTTAATTACGACTCTTTCTATCAATATTTCCGTGTAAGCTAAGCGTAAAACTACGACTTAATTAAGTACCCTAATGTAAAATGATGGTGTTTAATTACGTCTCTTTCCATCAATAATTCCGTGTAAGTTGAGCGTAAAACTACGACTTAATTAAGTACCCTAATGTATAATGGTTTTATTAGATAATATTTGTCAGTTTTTGAAATCTGTCATTACTAGGTTTGATAAATATGACTGTCAAATAGCCCTGGATCATTATTTTCATGTAACAATGTAAACTTAATTCTTATATAAGCACACTAGATATATATAATGACTGTCGAATAGCCATGGATCATTATTTCAATGTAAGCTATGTGTAAAACTACAAAACTATTATTTAAATATGAACACTAGTTATATAATATTGGTATCAGATAATACAAATTAAATATCAGTCAATTTTTTAAACCTGTCAGTTTGGACTGGTTAAATTGTCTGTAATAATAGCCCTGGAGACTGTACAGTGTATTAATGTAACAATAATAATAATTGTATTATAATTAAATTTTCTATTGATAATTATCAATATGTAGATAAAAACATGTGCATTCAATTCAATTTTTTTGTTGTTGAAACGTTTAAATATATTGTTTTTATTTGTATGTATTAAAGGGAAAGGGTGGGATATATTTGTTATATATACTGTATATGTTGTCTGAATCTATGTGGTATATAAGAATTCATTTTGTTTACTCTGATAAATAAATAAACTAATATTTAAATAAACATTTTAAAATCAATTCAGAATTTGTCTATGGCATATTTATTTGTAAAATAGAAGAATTCATTTCATTTACTCTACAAAATAAAAACCAACTTATATAAAATCAATTCAGAATTTGTCTACCATATATTTGTGGAATAGAAGATTTAATTTTATTTACTTTGCAAAAAAAATAAAATTATAAAATCAATTCAGAATTTGTCTATCACATATTTGTAGAATAGAAAAATAAACTTATAAAATCATTTCAGAATTTGGTTATGAAAAATATAAGAATTTTTCTAAAAGTTCTTGAATTATTGAGAAACAATATGAGATTTTCTTATATTATAATGAGTGAAATTGATATAAATCTATCTTTGTATGGGTCGTTTTAAATAATCGACTTTAAAATGAATTGATCCTTGTTAATAAATTGTACATTGTGAAATTAGTTGAATATTCTTAGTCCAGTTATTTTATTCATGTTAAGCCAGTATTTTTTTTTTATTTAATTATTATTTTTTGGGCTTTGGCCTACATATCTCAACACACAGGCAAGCTAGATAAAGATGTTGAGCATATGAAATTGATATATTATAGTTGCTTGTCCCAGTAAATCCCAAAACAAGAATGCATGTACGATATTTCAGCCATAGAGGTTTTGAACTCTAACCACTCTCAATGACTTTTTCCGGTAAATCTCTAACATTGTTAATAAACATCTACAACATAAATTAAATTAAATTCTAGAACCTTTTTTTAAAGTATTAGAAAAATAAATAAAGGTGTTTGAAGTATATATCTGGATAAAAATTATGTCCTATTTAGTGTAAATGTGTGTATACAATGAGTAAAAGGCTCCATTCTACCCAGAGCAGTTTACCTTACTACGTCTTATGTAAACAATGCATTCACTATCGAGCCAATGATTGACGCTGTCTGATGTGATGTCACATGTAGAAGGCATTTGAACTCATAAAGGTCAATCATCTTATACATAGTTAGAAGACTTTTCTCATACCTCTGTGAGACGAAATGAAATGAAATGAAATGGGGTTTAACGTCCTACTGTTCAGCTCCTAACCTGGGCTAATGAAGGTGAAACAGGTTGGGCAGTTTGGACTAATAATAGTGTTGCTCTCTGACCAAAAGTTCGCTCACAGATAGTCTGTCGTTTAAGCCCAGTTGGGTGGCTGGTCTGTCATCGAGTCAAATGGTGTGGTTTCAATCCCCAGCTTGTACGTCTTGGTTTTCTCTAGCCCCTCCAATTTTCTCCCACTGCCAAAGAATCCTACGTGCAGCGAATTATTGAAATAAAGTTGTACCGAAATGACCCTATTTATGTCAAGTGGACATAAAACCCCAATTTCGCCCCCCCCACCCCACCATCTCTTTAAATATATTTATATCTATGGGACTGATAAAAAATAAAATGTGTTAGAGAGTCGTGATAATATATAGAAATAAATTGTTTTTGTTTTTGGTTGATGTGCAAGATGTAATTCTGTGTATATTTTTTTTTACAGTTTATTACATGTAATGACTTGTTGTTGATTACATGTAATGACTGCTGTTGATTACATGTAATGACTGCCGTTGTTTACATGTAATAACTGTTTTGTTACATTTAATGACTTGTTTATTACATGTAATGACTGCTGTTGATTACATGTAATAACATGTAATGACTGTTGTTGATAATTTTCTCTGTAATATACCATGCCCAGTAATATGTTAATAAAATACATCATGCTAAATATCACACAGTTCTATTGTTCTGCTTTAGATGATAAGATCTCTCATTGAGTCAAGTGATGTGATTTTTCGATTCCCCACTTGTATGCGACAAGGGGGTGCGCCTACCTCGTGGGTTTTTCTCTGGGTCTTCCAGTTTCCTCCCACTGCTAAACACACCTACTCATAGATCAATTAGTCTCGAAATGATGTAGTTTGTCTTAAGTGGACGTTACATTCCATGTTAGTTGTGTGTAAACGGCTGTGAAAATGAAATGGGGTTTAACGTCCTACTGTTTTGCTCCGAACTGGGCTAATGAAGACGGGCATTGACCATGCTATGAGGGAAATTTTGCCTGGACAGCAGCACTACGGCCTACTCTTATATCAAATTCCAACTGTCAAGGGATCTTTTACATGCACGCCAATGTGTACAGGGGACCTCAGTTTTTCGTCTCATCTGAATGACTAGACAGCTGTCCTTGTCAGGCCCTCCGTCCTGCATCACTGACAAGGGGAGAACCACACCGGAAAATCTGGGCGAACTTTCTCGGCCAATGCAGGGATTGAACACCCAACCTTCAGGCTAGCGGTCCAGCGTCTTACCCACTTAGCCACCGTGATCCCCATCTTCAATAGAAGGCTTGATCTCGCTTTCGTTCGTTCGTTCCTGGAGTTTTACGTCCACTTCCACCAAGGGTGATATCGTACACAAGATCTCGCTTTAACCCCGTACATCTTATCAAGCCCTTCAAGTAATACCCTAGATATTTCGGCACTAATTTTGATTGGGTATTCACTCAGCTTGAGAGTCTATCTGATTCCTCGATCATCGCGGGGCGGGTCTAAAAATATAACATTATAAATAGCACCACCAGGTAAAATATAAAATTTATTCACTTTTAGTACATACACATCAAAACTGCGACTAAAGATGGAAAACCATGCCTTAAATAAAAAATTTGGCCAAGAGAGAAATGGGGTTTAATGTCCACTCGACACAGACTAGGTCATTTCAGGACTAAAATATTTAATTTTATTTAAATAATTCGCTTGCGCGTAAGGGTCTTTAACAGTGGGAGGAAATTCGAAACCACACCAGTTGACTCAATGACAGGCCTTATGATACAGCACGCACACGCTAATCATTCGGCCATCCACCCCCTCCCCACACAAAATGAGAAAGAAATAAGAACAAAGGAAGATTTCCCGTCCATGTTACACATATACATGACACTCAGTAAAGATGCATTATGTAAGATTTAAATAAATGAATATATCGAAAATTTCAGTCACATTACTTTATTCTGAGCAAAGTGGACGCAGATTGCATATGTTAAACGGGCTAATACTATTATGGTTATGTTGCTGATCATTTTCCAAGACATGTCGAGACACTATGGTCAGTTCATAACATCCCGAATTGCAATTGAGTGACACAGAATTCAATCCTGTGACAGTTCTGTCAGTCTCGACAACTGAGGTGGTGCGAGTAGAATCATGACGTAATTAAACAAAACAAATATGTTTCAGCTGTCATGCTTGGTTGAAATATTTTCTTCTACAGTCAGCGCATGCGTTGTAGCCCGAAATCGCCTTTTTCACTTGATTGTCAGTGTTCCCCTATGGTTTTCCAAGAATCTCTCATCACCTGACATCAAGGGCGTGGATTTGTCATAACTTTTGGGGGGGACGGACGAACCCTGGAACCTTTCATTACCAAATCAAAATAATAATTACGAACAGTTTACCAGTGTTATTTCAATGAAAGCTGTAACTAGGGGTAATATGATGACGATATGGTAAAATTGACTACCTACAATTAAGGAGGAAGATATCATGAAGATGAATTACTGTGGCGAGACCCAAGGCAGTGGTTAGATAGCCTTCAGAACGGGACATTCATGTGGATATAAACATGAAAATCAGACCTGGCAATCAAAATCATGGGGGGGGGGGGGGGGACAGAGACCTATTCGTCCCCCCTTTCGATTCTAAGGGGGGGAACCGCCCCCCCCCCCCCCCCGTCCCCCCCTAAATCAACGCCCTTGCCTGATATAAATATTATAATAACTAAACAGATCGCGATTATATTTTCTTGAACACCAAGTCATTTTTATCAGTTACGACTGAAAACTCCATCTTGACGGGACACTTTAAAAAATGTGATAATAGTTCTTCTGTGTAACCAATCAAGAAGTAGTATTTTTTCGGATCATGTGACATACGCTGCTGATAACTGCCGAGAAGTAACCCACATATTGTAATCATGTTATGGCGGCGTTTTATGATAACCTCCGATGCCAAGAGATAATGAAATGTTCCTTTGATAAATCTACGTATAAACATATCGTCAATCGTAGTTTCACCTGTACTCTCTTCATCTTGTAGATTACCTGAAAAATAAATTATTTAATATTTCAATCAAAGTAATGAAATGAACTGATATTCAGTGGGGTTTCGCAGCCTACTGTTCTGCTCCGAACTGGGCTAATGAAGACGGGCATACGCCATACAGTGTGCTATGAGGGAAATTTTGCCCGGACAGCAGCACTACGGCCTTCTCTTATATCGAATTCCAACTGCCAGGGGATGTTTTACGTGCACGCCAATGTATACATGGAACCATTTTTTTGTCCCATTCAACTGGAAAATCCTGATGATCTATCTCGGCCAATGCAGGGATTGAACACGCGACCTCCAGGCTAGCGAACCCGCGTCTTACCCACCATTGCTCCAGTCAAAGTAAGACCTGACCTAGAGAGAGAAATGGGGTTTAACGTCCACTCGACACAAACTAGGTCATTTCGGGACCAACAAATGGTTTAATTTTATTTCAATAATTCGCTTGCGCGTAGGGGTCTTTAGCAGTGGGAGGAAACTGGAGGACCCGGAGAAAACCCACGAGGTTGGACAGGCGACCCTACTCCTTGTCACATACAACCGGAGATTCGAAACCATGCCAGTTGACTCAATGACAGGCTTTATGATACAGTGCGCACGTGCTAACCATTCGGCCATCCAACCCCCCCCCTCATGTTTCCACCTCTGCAAATTATTACACAACGTATCTGTATTTGCCTGACAAAGTCTGTGACAGGTGCCTTATATATCCAGGTATGCTCATAATAACTTACTTGTATTCCATGAATTCCAGGCTTTGGTGACTCCTATTCTATAAGGCGGCTGAGCTTCTTCGTAAGATAAAGGTTTATTTTTGAATGGGGTAGTTTTGGGAATGCCTGTCCGTATATTTTTACACTGACATGAAGTCGTCTGTATTCCTCTCTTGATCATCCAGCCCCATAGTTCATTATATAAAACACTCTTCTGGAAGAAAAAAATAATTACAGTAATTAGATGGTCTTAAGCGGTCGAAATTCGCCTAGTGTGTCCACTGATATTCGGCTGAATTGATATATTCGCCCAGTGTGTCCGCTTCGCCGAAGCATTCGCCTGATTGTAGAATTTATTAGCCAATCACCACTCATCATCCAATCATATAGAGAAGTCACATGATTGTTTTAAGACATGGTCGCTGCCATGTTTAATCGTGTGACGTGAAAGCCGTTGCAATCGTCTGGAGAATAAGACGAGGGATTTGCCTACTGTGTCCACCCATTCGAAGAACGAGGCTAGACATATTCCACAAATCATGTCAAACGGTGACGCCATATTCTTATCTGAAGAGCATGCACAATAAATACTATCTGTGTAGACTGGAATAACCAGATGATAGAGATTACCATTCGATTGAGACTTCAGGTGTATTTCGTCAAACACAACTGATTTGAAATTACAGTAAAAACAGAAAAGATTGAATGTAAGACGGGCATACGCCATACAGTGAGCTATGAGGGTAATTTTGCCCGGACAGCTGCACTACGGCCTACTCTTATATCGAATTCCAACTGTCAAGGGATCTTTTACGTGCACGCCAATGTGTACACGGGACCTCGGTATTTCGTCTCATCCGAATGACTAGACAGCTGTCCTTGTCAGGCCCTCCGTCCTGCATCACTGACAAGGGGGAACCACGCCGGAAAATCTGGATGCACTTTCTCGGCCAATGCAGGGATCGAACACCCGACCTCCAGGCTAGCGAGTCAGCGCCTTAGAGAGAGAGAGAGAAATTGAGTTTAACGTCCACTCAACACGGTCATTCCGGGACTAACATATGGTTTAATTTCATTTCAATAATTCGCTTACGCGTAGGGGTCTTTAGCAGTGGGAGGTAACCGGACGACCCGGAGAAAACCCACGAGGTTAGACAGGCAACCATACTCCTTGTCACGTACAACTGGGGATTCGAAACCATGCCAGTTGACTCAATGACAGACTTTATGATACAGCTCGCACGTGCTAACTATTCGGCCATCCAAACCCCAATAGCCATAGGGGAAAAATAGTCCTAGGCGACAAATTGTCCAGGGATGAATTATCCTCAGGGACGAGTTGTCTGGGGATGAATTGCCCAGGGACGAATTGTCCTGGAGCCTATACTACTACACTAACACTTAAAAACATGAAAACCATACGAAACATTTTTTATTTGCACTAATAATAGAAACTAACAATTAATAAAAATTACATAAATTTAGCAAACAGATACACACGTCAAATAACAAATCAACTCTAATAATATTAATAATAATAAAAATCTTTCAAAACAAAAACCATCTTGTTTATATTATACACATAAGCACGACTTTTCATTATCAAAAATAAATTGGTTGCCACTGTGGCTCAGTGAGTAAGATGCTTGCTCACATACCAGGAGGTCTAGGGCGACGAAAATATGCTGAAAATTTTAGTCAAATTACTTAACTCTGAGCCGAGAAATACTCATTTTAATAACCATGTAGCCCCGATTGTCATGGTTACCATTGTTATGTTATAAACCAAGTCTCAATTATCCATGTTTATCATCAACGGCCGTTGACTGGCAGACCGCATTCAAATCTAATGAAAATCGGACCCATCAGATGGCATCGAACGAACGTTGAATATGGTCCTGTCAATTGTCATGTTAATAAAAGTCCAATTAATAGTTTATATAACATTTCAAGGCCTAAAGAAAGGCCTGCAATAGGCAGATTTAGCTCTTACATAATGTATGTTTAACTTTTAAAGATGGGTTCCCGCGTACAAACTGGGTGATTTAATGGTATATATGGACTAAAAACATATTCAAACTAATTAATTTGTCATAACTTTGTTTCAAATCCTTCTCAAACATTGTAATTATACCCTTGCTATAAAAAAATCGACCAAAAGAGGTCATGTTTGTGTCACGTGACTTACAGGTGCGAAGTCGGAAGAGAATTCACTGCATACACAAGATGATGTTGTCTTTAATCGCTCCCTATTTATAACAAATATCGAATCCTAATTAAATTCTCAGATTATCCAATACCCGCCTCGCATCTTTTTCCGTCATTTTTATCTCAGAAAGTGTTGTACGTCTAACTCTTCATAAAGTTTATCAACTTGTACATCAAGCGCTCAATGTTCGCGTGTGACCTTTGACATCACGCGTGCAGAAATTCCTAATCGTCGGGCTGTTGATTAGGGGAACCCTTACATTTTTGTCCTGTATACGCTCCATGAGTGTTTTTCAGGGAATCCAGTATTTTTCTAGTAAGATTGGATATCTCTACTTTCCATAAATACCAAAATTACCATACTTTTATTGGAAATAACCACCCGATAAATACTTTTCTGGGAACCCATCTTTAAGTAGTCTATTTTAGTAAATTGCACATTCATGATTACAGGCTAGAAGAAACACCATCAATAAGTGTTTAACCATTAATCATCCATTTATGCTAGCATTCATTTCTTGATTTACACAGATCTTTGGTGTGTCATTTTAACCTATCTCTAAAAAATCACCATGTGTTTGGCACCATATAGCCCGGTTGGAGTTGACGTGCCATAAAACTTCATTTAACCTATTTATTGTAAGATTATTCTGTGCCGTTGATTATATTAAATAAATTATTTGTGAAAATATATCTGATTATGACAGATTATACTTAAAAATATTAAATTAGATTCTAAGCTACATAACAATGCTGAATTAGACCCTAATCTATATAACATTGTTAAATTAGACTCTAATCTATATAACATGCTGAATAAGACCCTAATCTATATAACATTGTTGAATTAGACCCTAATCTATATAACATTGTTGAATTAGACCCTAATCTATATAACATTGTTGAATTAGACCCTAATCTATATAACATGCTGAATTAGATTCTAATCTATATAGCATTATTGAACTAGACCCTGATATACATTGTTGAAATTAGATCTTCATATAAATACCATTGTTGAATTAGATCCTCATTCATATATACATGAAACAATTGTTGAATCTGATCCTGATCTAAGGCCTCAGTCAGACCAGGTTGGCATCCTAACTGCGCTGCTGCGACCGTATGGTGACCAGAAAAGGCACAAGGTCACCGGCAAACATGAACACAATACAAGAAAATGTTCCCAAAAATTACAAATTTGAAAAAAGTCGCTTTCAGGTATGATCACAGAAACCTTGGAGTTTCTTTGAACATGCTCAAAACAACTGCTGTGACTCGCAATCATTTGCGACCACGGCACGATTTCTGGTGTTTCCATCACGCATTTACCATACTTATGGTGATCTTGGCGCGCTACGAGACCATTTTCCGTTGCCGTAGCAGCACAGTAAGGACGCCACCCCAGTCTGACTGGGGTATAATATAACATTATTAAATTAGATCCTGATATATATTGTTCAATTAGATTGTGATCTATATATATATATATATATATAACATTTTTGAATCAGATATAAATATATATTTAACAATTATAAATTAGGCTATGATCTATACCAATAATTAACAATTTCAAATTAGATCTTATTTGCACATGGAAGACATCATCCTCGGTATCCCCAGTGTACTCATTCCGTTCTATTCCACTATACCCAGGGTTCATCCATGGGGTTTTCACTTATTCAAGTTATCTGCCCTTGATCCTAGCTTGATTTTACGAACCAATCAAAAAACAGTTTACAAACCAGTCTAAGACCTCATTGTTTACGTTCACAACAGTACGGCGTTCTCTCGATTATGAGAAAGTTTGAAAGAAAGTGAATTGCACACAGAAAGATGTCCTAATGGGACGGATGTTTTTATGTCAGTTTTTATGCATTTACATGTTACAATATTTTTGATTGGTCGATAAAAATAACACAATCATCAAGGGCAGATAATTTGAAAATGTGGTGGAGTAGAATGGAATAAGACCACCGTGGATACCAAGGAGAGGAGGACATCTGATCAATCTATATTTTCATATGAATCATATATTATGCATATTTCTTGGTAATGTGTACATACATTTTTATATCCAATGTGCTACTGTCATTTCATAAACTTATTAACAAAATGTAACAAAACGATAATCCATGAAAACTGCTAACTAATTTCAGGGAAAAATACCAACTACATTCATCTCTATCCCACTTTATAAAGCTACTGTACGTGCATAATCCAAGATGCTGCCTACAATTAGACTCAAGGGCTCGTGACACATCTCTCGTTTCTTTCAATGAATTAAAAATGACCATCTAAACAAATTCTGTGAGACAATTATAAGCCTTATGATTTGAATTTCAAAGAGTTTAACCAATTTTTGGCACTAGAGATGACGTTACCCTTCGTTTATCTTTGGTAAAACCCACCGGCATTTGATCAAGGTGAAATTGGTTCCTAAGCTCCGCCGCCAGTGGTTACTGATTGACAGAAATTGTTAGAATGAAATGCTGCCGATTTCTCGGCAATTGGGCATCGGTTTGTTGCATGAGTTACATATTCCACTCTTGAAATCAAAAAGTTCGTTTGAAAGCAAACAATTTGAGGATTTACCGGGAACTATTTTTATTTGAGGATTTATCGGGAACTATTTTTATTTGATGATTTATTGGGAACTATTTTTAGAGCACAATGTGAGTAATTCAGCTAAATATGTGAAATTTCTGAAGAAACGCGAGTTTGAGCCACCATCTTGGATCTTTGTTAAGTGACCGACGGAAGTATACATCATGTGACATTCAAAATGGCCGGCGAGTTTTACCAGAAATAAACGAAGGGAATAAACTTTTATCCCTGGGATCCAGAATGGAGTTTAACCTTAAAGCTAAATAAACTTAGTAACTAAAGCCTACCATTAAATGCATTAGGCAAAGAGGGTGCATGGACACGATCTTTGAGAAGGACTGTGGTCACATTAAGGTTAGGAAAAAAACGTACAAAAATATACATAAATTTTAGCTATTTTCATAATACACTAGCGTTGTACAGCCTTTAAAATCAATGCTTTAAAGATTAACGTGCATTCGATTAACATGTTTTCGTTTATTATAACTAGAAGAAAGGGTTATCTTGGTCGTCACACCTTCAGGTGACTGAGTATCAGCATCTTTCCATTTATTAGTATTAGTGGTTATAGATAACTCAAACTCTGGCTTCAGATGAGCTTTTTTACCCTTTCTACTTGTTTTGGAATGTTTCAAGGGGATGGATTCGGTTTGGACGAAGTTAAATTCTGGCAGATGATCATCAGGAATATCTGTAATGCTGTGTTCAGAATCAGGTGGTCCAAAACTATAACTGCCCTGATCCTTTTCAGCTGGCGTACGTCCCAATTCCAAAGATGAGCCACTTTCTCCGAAGGATTCTTTTCTGAAAACAATTTCGGAATTATGGTCCTGACCCTTGTCCCAATGAGTATCAGTAGCAGCAGAATCACTTAAGTTTAAGTCAGTGTGTTCCAGATTTGATGCACTTATCTCATTCACATCACTTGACGAAAATAGTTTAATACCCCTACAATTTTCATCAGGAACTATTTCATCAGATGAATGAACACTTCCTGCAGAAATTATTGGATTATCATCAGATGAGACAGAATTATTTTCATCGACATTAACAGATTTAAAATTATCCTCCTTTTGGTCAGTTTCTTGAACAAATTCATTACTATCGGTACTTGTTCCTAAATGTGATGCTTCATTTGAGTCAGTGTCATCAACAGCTTGTTCCTCTACCTCCTCATGGACTTCCCCAATACATGTACCGGTACCTTCCATGGAATCACTAATACAAGTAAAGATAGAGGACACTTCATGATCATTTTCATCATCACTGCTGCAGACTTCTTCGATCTTTTCAAGCTTGGTCACATCTTCACTAATTTGAGTAGGGTCAAAATTGACTTGTATCGATTCTGTCTTTACTAAATCCACAGCTTCAAAGCTTAAACAGTTGTCATTTTCGTTTTTACTGTAACTTTCATTGAAGTTCATATCAACAAGCTGAAAGTCTGAAATATCAGAAGAGATCTGTTCGTCATCTGTATAACTACCAGGAGGAAGCTCAAGAGATGAATCAGATTGTACATCAAGGATTTCAGGATCAGATACCTTACTTTGGTCATCATTCAGTTGGTGTTGTGATGTGGACAAAAATTCGCTGAAGATTTTTAGTTCTTCTTCCTGATCTCTCTTTCTGGTCATCTGTTGATTTGGATCAATATTAACAGTGACTCCACCTGGTCCTTGAAATGATGAACCTACAGATGGATTATCCTTAGATGTTCCAGAGCCTTTACCGTTTGAGAAAGAACCTGATAAACTCTGATCTAGATTGGATTCTTTATGTTTCATTAGGATTCGGTTGTTTAATCGGTTTAATTCTTCATCAATAGCATTAAACTGCCATGTCCATGAGTTGTTATAAAGAATCTGTCGATGGTCAAATCGGTTGTCGTCAGGACTGTAAGATTCAGCATGATAGGCTGGCGTGAGTACTGTCATCTTGTGTCTATTGATAGAGTAAGACCGGAAGAAATGTTTCACTTTGGCTGCTACTTCACTTGGTGAACAGCTATTGCTCCAGAAGTATATCAGCTTACAAAACATGCTGTACGGTCCACAATATTTCTGCTTCCTAAGTTTCCCATAAACTGAAAGCTCCTCGTAAGTCATTCCCATATCTTGTTCATCTGTCTGGGCAATCTGTCCATCACTCAATGGTTCAAGTTCAGCTGTTGGTGAAGCAGCGTAAATCTCTTTTAAAGAATTGAACCCAAACTTCCTTGTACAATATTTGATAAAATGTCTAAGATCCGTTTTACTTATTCCACCAATTGGGTTGATATCTGCACTGGAGCAGTCGTACTTCGTCATGTAGCCTCTCAGACACTCGTCAACATTTGAAGATCCTAACACCAACAGACCTCCAGGTTTTCCTCTGGCCCAAAGAGTGAGCTGAGCAAACAAGTAAGCTATGACCATTCTTATTCGTGCCTGGAGATTTTGAAGAGCTAAGTTTTCTCTGATGCTTCCACCATGAACTTTAAATTTAGGGACCAAATTGGTAGCGGCTGTGAAGATGCTCATTACAGCTGCACACGCAACATCAATAGATACACTTAGATGATAACTTCCTACTTCTGAAGCCAAGTCTTCAGCTCTCTTTCTTGTCAAGTTAGAACTATTTTCAGAACCCATGTAACAAGTGGTAAAAATTCTTCCAGCAAGTTCTCTTGGATCTATAGGATAATAGCCGTCCTGTCCAACAATTCGCCTCACGTCCTCTAAAACCTGAACATCTCCTTTAGCTACAGCTTCACAAACAAGATGACACATGGATGATACAAGACAAGCTGTTGATGAACTGTCAATTCCTCCACTTAACGGTAGAAAGAAACCACCCTGTTTACTCCGTCTCAAATAATCCCAAAGCCAACAAGCAGGACCCAGCGCAATTTCTTCTTCTGCTTTGTGAATCAACAGTGGTATTGGCTCGGTCACTGGCCTCCATTCGTTTTCGGAATCAGTTAAAGCAAAATCTACATCTACTCGAGGAAAACTGGGCAAAGTTGTTGAGATTTCCGATGTTGTTCTCAAACCATTTCTATAACTCCTCACATCTTCCAGATCAACTGTTGCAGTTGTTACAATTACTTCTTTCAGGGAAAACTGAGGTCCATGAGCAACAAATTCTCCATTAACTGAAATCATAGAGCCACCGTCAAAATACAACCTCTCTCCGTCCCCACCAATAAGATTACTAAACAAATAAATTCCACCACATTTGTATGTAGCAGATTTGACCAGATCTCCGCGAGTGTATCCTTTCCGTAACTCATGGTGACTTCCACTGCCATTTGTAATAATCTCGACGCCATCCATGTAGAGGTCTGAATGACAACTCTTGGCAGACCATAACTCTTCACAGATCTCGGTACCTAGACATGTATCTTGAGTTGAAATAACTCCATCTCCAAACAAAACTTTCTTCTGATGGGTAATTTTTTGGATCATTCGCGGCAAATAATACTCTTCACATTGTCGGGACTTTCTCCACGGTACAAACCATCTGACCTCACGATAATTACCGGTGTTGCATAGGAACATTTTTGGTCGGATAAGAAGTACCTTTCCGTTCAAGAAATAAATTCTGCAATTGTAGGCTACACCTTTGTGCATCACAGGCATACCAATGTCACAAAGAATGTCCCGGGTTTCTGGACTACTCAAAAGCTCTGACAATGCTTCCCATGAATGAAGGAATGTATCACTTTCAAGAAAATGATCCGCGCAACTATATCCTGTTATCTCCAGTTCCGGACCAGTTCTATATTTAGCGCCATTATCTTTAGCCTCGCGGATGCTTTGTTTGATTCTGGTTAAATTACCTTCAAAGTCCATCGCCCACTGATTAAGGCTGCAAACCGCTAAAGTAGCTTTCCTCCCCATTTTAGTACTATGTTTTATCAATCTTTGATTCAAAGCAAGTTTATCACACACTATCAGTTGTCAATGTTTGTTTTTTAATGGACGACAGATCTGGTTACAGTACTTACACTGTTACAGGCGTTATCTAAACGATCCAATTATCACTACACATGCGTGTCATGCAAACCTGGTTTTATAGGTCTTATCTTCATCAATCGCTTCCGCAAGATTAACTAACAATGGATCTCAATTGAACACAATTTTTTTTATGTTATTAAACTGTCAATTTCTGATCTATGACTTTTTATTTCATTACACATCAGTTGTTTGAGATTTCAAAAGTTGTCTGCTTTCGGTTTTAACTTTTTAAGACAAAAATAAAAGACGGTGTTTTTCTTTTTCTATACCTGGAACGAGCAATGTCAATAATAGCTGAAATGTGCCATTTACATGACACTTTCTAAGTTTAATTCACAAAGAGAAAAGCATCCATTTCTGCTAAACAGACCACAAGTTTACATTGATACATAAATAGACTATTAGTCATGCTTCTGGAAATTCTATTTCTGATATTTCTTCCTTTTTGGTGGGAGAATACATAATGGGAGACAACTCAAAATAAAAGCAATAGTTGTCTCCCTTCTAACATTTTTTTTTTTTGCTGAATCACAATTCATGCTATGTTTATATTATGCTCATTTGTATCCCCATTAAAAATATTCCCGCTATATTAGCGCAATACCTGATATTTTATGCCTAAATTGGGCTTGCTTTAAATCAGAACCAACTGAAAAATAACGTCAATATTCATATGATTCCTGACAATGACGATTGTGACACTGAAAGATTATGAAAAGGTCAAAGTTTCTGCTGATAACCTCATTCTTAATAATCAAAATAATGTCTAAAAATAACATGCACACGCTTTTCAATAAATATTTACGCTAATCTGAAATAAATAAGACTTCGATAGTAAATAAAACGTTGTACCTGACACGCCAAAAAAGCCATGCTTTGACTTTCTTGTCAGAAAAATAAATACAAATCTAGTTTTGCAAAATTGTATTTGATTGGACAGCTTTCCGCGCATAACCAATGAAATATGGCCTTGTTTAGCAGGAGAGACGAAACGTCATCAACATCCATCTTGTTTGGTACACGTATCTCAAAAACGAAAATTACGTTTGGCGTATTTTCAGCTTAGATTAAATAAATTGTATTGTAAGGATCGCCGTTTTAAATAGTAAGTATGTCAAAATGTGTTTTATGTAATTGGTGTTTATTTAGGAGTAACCGGAACGTCGAAAACCTCAGATTTGATGCGACATTTGACGTTGAATGATTAATCGAAGGAAGAAGAGTGAAACAGACAAAATAAGACATTCGATTCACTAATTCAGTCACTGGCTAATTGGAATTTGGAACTTGTTCTAACAGATCCACAGGTTATTTTCGATAGTTCAGTGACATTATTTTTGAACACTACAGGTTAGAATTGTCTCTCATTTAAGGACGGTATTGACTCGCGATGTCGTGGTGGACCATGACTTGCATCGTTGACCAATTCTGAATTCAATTTTCAAATGTGTTGACTTAGTAACTTAGTTCAGCCTTTCTATTGACTAAGTTATTATATAACTGTTTGAAGATTATAATACAGCTTTAGATTTAATCTTATTTTAATGATTACCGTTAATTAGCTATAGGCTATGATATCAACCTTATCTTATGATATTGTGAAGTTAAGAATTAGCCATGTAGTATGTACGGATTCATAATTTTAACTTTTGTTTTAAACTTATATTATCAGTATGTATAATATTAAAAGATATTACGAGGTGACGGTGGGGTTTGGTCTCACTTTATTGAATGAGTTAAAGAGATATTAAACCACTTTTAGTCTGTTGTATTTCTGTCTTTATCAATTGAGTTCGAGATATATTTTATGGGTTGGTTATTAGCTATGAGGGAGGTTGGGTATAGCCACTCTAGATTATACCGTATGTTTCGATCCTTAGCGTACGGGACAATGAGCAGGGTCACATGTCCAACCTGCTGTTTTTTTTCTGATCGTCAATTCCATTTTTCAGACAATATCTCATTTTTCATGGTTTAATCCATAGATAAGACATTTGTTTTTTTTTTCATTTTAAAACAGAATTCCACTTTTCCGATGTAGGGTACCAGAGTCTGCAAAGGTTTGCCGAATGTAAACTATCTGTTTTTCATTATAACACGTAGTTTGATTAGTTATTGGCCTTATTTCGTCCAATGAATGGTATCCTAACATTACGAACTTGGGAGTATCAAGTACATGTGTCAAGTTCGCATGGCTTCCAGGATATAGTGGAATGTGATTTTGTCACAAATAGTGCAGATAAGGGATTAGAAAATACATGGAAGTGGGAATGGCTAGAGAAAACAGTTGGAGATGAGTGGAAGAAAATTACAAGTAACAGCTGAAAAATTAGGGCTTCCTCAGTGCCAGGAAATGTTTCAAACAAATTTGGGATTTTGCACCATTTTACTTAAGAGCTTCCGGGGGGGGGGGGGGGGGGAGCCTTAAGCTGTACCCAGAACTCTCGCCGTACAGTCTAAATCACCTTCAATCATATTTTCTGTTTTTTTCTTTTCCTTCTAAAATCATGTCTGATGGATTGATTATTTACCATTTAATTTAGAAAATAAAACCAATAATCTTAATATACATATAAAAAACAACAGTTTATAGATAATCTTCTAGCTGATTAAAAAGAGGCTTATCAACATTATTTACTCATCATTAATACTTACATTACTGTTGGCGAGGGAGGTTGGATGGCCGAATGGTTAGCGCGCTGCATCATGAGGTCTGTTATTGAGTCAACTGGCATGGTTTCGATTCTCCGGTTGTACGTGACAAGGAGTAGGGTCACCTTACAGGTTTCTCAGAGTGCTCCAGTTCCCTCTCACTGCTAAAGACCGATACGTACTAGCGAATTATAGAAATAAGATTGAAACATATGACATAGTTTTGTCGAGTGGATTCTCTCTCTCTCTCTCTCTCTCTACTATTGGTGATGTTTTTTTTTTTCAATTCATGTATCTTTGTAAGTTGAACCATTTTTGCACTGATATTCCTTTTGTAGATTGAACTTTCACAAATTGTAGTTTATAAGAGATTCAAAATTGCTCGACGACTGCATTAAAGATACAATAGTTAAGAGTTTAATAAAGAGTTGGGCATTCTTTGTATAATAATTAAAAAATAGATGATAAAAAAAGAAAATTTCAGTCAAATTGCTTTTTTCTGAACAGAGTTGTCACTGTTGGACGTTTGGACTAGAAATAGGCATCAACTGTGTCGACACCGCCTACGATAATTGCCGATTGTTAGATTGACAGACGATAACCCCACCCACATATTCTCGATTTTCAAGTGACATTCTCAATGGCTACTTCCACTTAACAGGTCCTTCATTGGTGGTAACGTTAGCCATTTATTGATTTAATTTTAAATGGACGACTATTTAAATCCAAGCTGTACATGTATCTAAGCCATCCGACGGTCTACAGAGTTGATTTTGAGCTTGTCATGTAAATAAAGGTCTAAGTCTAATTAATAATTTAGATAACATTTCAGGCCTAAAAAAAGATCTGCAATGGGCACTGGGCAGATTTAGCTCTTGCTTAATGTATGTTTAAAGCAGCTTTAAAGGACAATATTGGTGTCAGTCATTATAAAATATGTGATAGAGCTTGTTAAATACATCCCAAATATAATTGCTACGGGAGTTCTGTAACAACCATGTGAAGAAACGGGAAGTGACGTCAAACATGACAAACACAAGTTGTCCTTCTATATAACAGACTGAAGTAACGAGCGGTAACAGACAAACGATCGAATTTCATTTCACTGATAATTCAGTTGAAGATGAAAAGTTGTATATAAATATAAAGGTTGTCTTTGTATCAATAAAACCACAGAATGGAGACAAATATATGTGTGGACAAAATAACAGTTACCCAACGAGGGATTGTGCCTGGCTAGCCTAAATTATTGCCTGACAGTGATAGGCGACATATTTCCATGTTTAGTGATGAACTCACTGTCCATCAGTGTATGACTGAAACATTATAATTATAGCCATGCTTTTGTTATTAACTATGCATTGATCATGTAATATACATAGTTCTACAGTGAATGTTTATGAATAGTTATGTTTTCACCTGTATATATGTACTAAGCTTGTGTAATTATATAAATAGACATTATAAACATATATTCATTTGTCTATTTCCAGGTACAGAGAATGTTTTTATGGGATTGGTTTGCCAGTGCACTTAATTTTCTAGGTAATTTTTATTTCTATATATATATATAAAAAGAAAATATTAACCATTAAATTTATTTTAATCTTATTTTAGTCTATCAACATTACATTGTACAATAAAAAACGATTAGATTTAATCCAAACACACACCTTTATATTGGGGAGCCACGGTGGCTAAGTAAGACGCTGGCTCGCTAGCCTGTACAATAACATTATTTTTTCCAGATTTTTTCGAGGGGGTCAATTTCCCAACTTTCTGAAAATTGACCCACTTAACATGGAATGACTCATGTTCAGGCCTTGTTTATATACATGTTTAGATATTATTAGAGTAGACAAAGTCCCATATATAGAATAAAACTATGTTATAGTGTCCCACATATTGACACCATTACATGTGTATATTATATACAGATTATAACACAAGCATATCTTAAATTTAAATAAAACAAATATTTACACTGTGACAATATCAACATTTTACTTTTATTATTATATAATATTATTATATATTTATATAAACCAACCACTACCAGTCTTTGCATGGAGTTAGAATACATTTAAAGACTCTTTAATTCTTTAATTGCTGTGTACATATATGTAAAGAACCCTTGGCAGTTAGAATTTCTGGAAGAATTGTAATTGTAGGAAACGCTAGTATCCAGGAAAAATTTCCCTCTTAGCGCACTGCATGTTGTATGCCTGTCTTCATTAGCCGGCTTGGCACAGAAGATTAGGATGTTTAACCCCATATCATTCAAATTACGTTTTACATTACCACAAATAAAACAAAGCTACAGAGTATGAAAATAAACTTTTATCTTTCTACACGCCAGGCCTGAGAAGAAAATCGGGTAAATTGATATTCTTAGGCCTAGATAATGCTGGCAAAACAACTTTATTAAGTGTTTTAAAAGAAGGCCATTTAACACAGCCTGTTCCAACTCTACATCCGAGTAAGTCAAGTTGTGACGTGTATAGGTGTACGATAGCTCCACTCTACCACAACTTATATAATAACTCTAGGTCAAGAGGAGACAACTCATCTTGGTACTATAACCACACCTTTGCCGGCTAAATAAGGTTAGGGCACGTGATTGTTGGCGAGATTGTATGTTAGGGTTAGGGTAAGCATTGGGGCTAGGTCCAGGGTTAGGGTTGGGATTAGTGCTAGCCCTGTTTACATCTCGTGACCTATGATGAAAAATTAAGCTGACCTTATTATTTAGCATTAACCCACCCTTGTCCCAACATGTAAGATAGCTCCACCCAACACCAACATGTATGGTAACTCTACGTGTAGGTCTAAATAAATGAGACGTCTCATCTTGGTACTGTATATCCACACCCTTGCCCCTTTTGTACAAACTGTGGTTTACTGTCTCCGTATTCCACATTCGATTGTCTGCAATTAAGGAATTGCGAAAACTGTTTAAAATGGTCCCAATGTGATTGTCATGGCAACTGTGAAAATTTATTGAGCGTGGTTATTTCATACCAAGATAAATTGAAATTTAGTGAAATCGGCCATTCTTCATTACTGTGATTATTTGGGATAATTTGGTTTGATTCTGAAAGTATCGTACACCTATTATGACATTTATGAATGCTGGTTTGAAACTACAATGAAATAGTCATGCATGGTTTGATGTATTTGAAATAGAATAAATTTCATATATTCCAGTTTGCTTCATTAACAGTTACTGCATGGCTGCGTGATAATTAATTTATTACATCATAGATAATTATAATTAATATAGTCATGTGTTTTATGATATCGTCATGCTCGTTAGATAATTTTAATATAATATATACATGTATGCAGTATTATCATAGCGATATAATCACTATATTGAGATATTTTATGAAATGTCAATACTTTCAGTTTATCAATTTTTTTAAAATGTAAATAAACATGCATAAAAAGTTGGGAATACCCCTGGAGTATTCACTGAACATTTTCTAGTCAGTATTATTATTTCTAGTCGATATTATTTTTAGCATACAATACTGAATTTACAAACAAAATTTACAAACTTGCAATATAGTTGTTGTTTATTACAGTTTTAATTTTCAAAATATTAATTACAATATTTTATTTAATTTAAAAATATTGTGTTCTTTCGACGTGTATATTTATTTTTATAGCTTCCCTTGAAAACTCGTTTTTTCTCACTCTCACTCAAGAGTATACCTTCTTGATGATGCATTATATAATACAAGGATAGTAAATTAAACTATAAAACATAAGTACTATGTCAAAAAGTGTCCATTGATTTAGTCAAATAGCGATTTTTCGGATCCTGGACCGCTGTGCATACACGTCCGACGCTAAATGATAATCAGTCTACCGGAACTCTCAAAAAATATAGTTGGCAATGTTGGCATTATTTATATTTCTGCATTATTAAAATTTATTTCAATCTGAAAATCAATGATTCCTTTGGAAAATCAAAGTATCGGTATAAACAATTTGTCAAGATGTATAGAAATTGAACAGAAACAGGGATAATGCTAATGGGTGGAAAAGTGAGCGAGAAGTCACATGACGTAAACAAAGCTCCTTATCGGCATTTGCAAACTTAGTGGAATGAATACTCGGGAGTGTATAACAGTATTTATTCATCATTAAGCAATAAAATAACGTAAATAACATCAAAAGGAAAACATTTTTTCAATATTTATATTAAATATCATCCAGAAAAATCAAAATGGTACGTGTTTTTTTACTATTAAAACTGTTTGTGTCGCGTGAAAGCCATGGCATTCGCCAATAACATACATTTTTCACCGATGTAAGAATTTGTTTGATGGAATATAACGACAATAAAGAAAGGTCAATTATGATATGTGTATTGTTTTTATTGAACAATCATGTTATTCAGTAACAATAAGCGAAAAAATATTACACGCATTTTTTTTCGTGTGACATATTTTGTAACACGCAGCCTACAAAATCAGCACGCATTTTGCATGTTTGCGTCCGTCAAATTCGATCCCTGGACAAGGGGAAACCACGTTGGAAAATCCCAATGAACTTTCTCGGCCAATGCAGCTATCGAACACGCGAACCCAGGCAAGCGAGCCAGCGTCTTACTCACTTAGCCACCAATTTAAAACATAACAAGTATTACCTAGCAGTGCTGTGCGGACTTTATTTCCCCCATACTTAAAAATAAGATATTAAATTGGTATGACCATGATGTAATATGAAAACATTTGAAGTGTGGGGTTAATTCAAATATTGGAAAAAAAATTATGTTTCAATATCAAATAATTCACGTTTTGAAATAAATTTGAATAGATACAAATTTTAACTTGTAATTAAATGTATTGAATATTTTAATAGTGACATTCACAGCTGTAAGTGACATATGAAACAACAAAATTCCATGTCATCAAATTCTTCATCAAACAAGTTTAGAATAGACCATCAGTTATATATATTATATATATTAAAACAGGAGGACTAATATCCTGTGAATAAATGAAATGAAATGGGGTTTAACGTCCTACTGTTCTGCTCCTAACCAGGGCTAATGAAGACGGGGATACGCCATACAGTGTGCTATGAGGGAAATTTTGCCCTGGCAGCGGCACTACTCTTATATCAAATTCCAACTGCCAAGGGATCTTTTACGTGCATCCGAATGTGTACATGGGACCTCGGTTTTCCGTCCTATCCGCACGACTAGACAGCTGTCCTTGTCAGGCCCTCCATCCTGCATGTGTATACGTGTACATGTATATATAACAGACTGAGTTATTATAATATAGAGAATGAGATGTTATCTGCGTCTATTGTTAGTTTAATATATGATGTGACAGATGGTGTGATAATACATAGTACATATACAGGTACTCACACCTTATCATTATAAATACATTCACACCTGTCTTAATTAATTACATATACAAATTGACTGGACAGAAAACCTAATGGTTTAGATTATACAGTCTGTTATTGAATGAAGTGGGGGGGGGGTGTTGAGCGTGATAAGAAGTAGAGTTATTTAACTAACCATGTGAGTTTTCTTACTAAAATAAAATTAGTAGACTATGTTAGTCCCGAAATGACCTAGTTTGTGTAGGGTTGATATCTCTCTATCACCATGAAAAGAAACAAATTGTTACTTACATATAAGGAAGCCGGATAGCCACTGTGACTCAGTGAGAAAGGTGCAAGCTCACAAACCAAGAGATCCCAGAGTTGGCCGAGTAAGTTCACCTGCATATTTCGTCTTGGTTTCTCGTTATTTGTCAGTGGTGCGGTGGGCATGAAAAACATGCGGTCCTGTCTACACTTTGCCGTTCAAATTTAACAAAGAGTAGGCAAAGACGGCTAAAATTAAAATATGGGAATACTCCAAAAAACATCTAAAATATGGGAATACTGCTAAAAACACACTTAAGATATGGGAATACTGGCTATAAAAAAAACCAAAAGACCAAAAAACCCCAAAACACTTAAAATATGGGAATACTGCTGAAAAAACAAAAACATTGAAAATATGGGGATACTGCAATAAAAAAAATAAACACTTTAAAAAAAAAAAAAAAAAAAAAAAAACCCTTTAAAATAAGGAATACTGCTTAAAAAACAAAACAAAAAAAACCCTTTAAAATATGGGATACTGCTTAGAAAACAAAACCAAAAAAAACCCCTTAAAATATGGGAATACAGTGTACTTCTAAAAAAAAAATCCTTAAAATGTGGGAATTTTAGAGCTTTTTGACTTTGTGAGTCTCCGTATGACAGGACTTTATATTGAATTTTTCCAGTTTCATTTAAAACAATTCATTCATTGTCATTGAGTTTGCATGTTATTGTGTTTGTAGGTTTGTGGAAAAAATCAGGAAAATTAGTGTTCCTTGGTCTCGATAATGCTGGCAAGACAACTTTACTTCATATGTTGAAAGATGATCGAATGGCACAGCATGTTCCAACCCTACATCCAAGTAAGCTATAGACACCATTTATTTCATCTTTCTACTCATTTCAAAAACAGATTCTCCAAGAGTGAACAGCATCAAAAAACAAATATTCCAGAGCTATATTTAGATCAGTCCTGGAAATAACGGTTTTAGATGTACCTGACAAAGTGTCAGGCACTAATGAAATAGTACCTGACATTTTCAACTTAGTGCAGGACATGTATTAATAATATCAATAAAAAAGACAAATCAGTGCTGGACAAAATGACAGGCACCAGAGGTTTAGTGCCTGACAAAGCCTGAATCTTTGCCTGACATTGTCTGTGACAGGTGCCTTATTTACAGGCTTGATTTAGATGAATCTGATTAAAATACAGATCTATATTTCGTTTCGTTATTTTATACTTTCGATGGCCCACACTACATAAAGATCTGACCGGTTGTAGTGATAGGTCGCGTTATAGGTCATACGAGCGGCTTTTGACCTATGGCGTCAGACATTTGATTAACCAATCAGTATTGATGTTTCTAGTGGGTTACCCACAGTTCCGTGCATGGCACGCCAAGAAGACTCCGTAACAGACTGTTTCATTGGCTTATCCCTCACTTCAACCAAAACGCCGGTAATATAACAACTCTTCCAGATCCTAGTGTAGTAAGGACAAGTAAAACAAAATTTTGAACTATAAAAAACGAAACGAAATAGGATCTGTGTTTTAATCAGATTGTATTTAGATATAAAATAAATTGGATATAAGCACACAAAAGAAGTTTACGAAAAAAAAGTTAAAAATTGAGTTGACCACAGAAAATCGTAATGTTAAATCTGCATTAAGAAATGGAATAAATCGAAAGATTAAGATAAAAAAATATTTAAAAATACATTATGCAAGAGATAATCTGCCTATTGTAGGTCTTTCTTTATGCCTGAAATGTCATATAAACTATTAATTAGGCATTTATCAACATGAAAAGACCTTAATCAACTCTCGATGCCATCTAATGTGTCAGATTTTCACTGGATTTGATTCCGATTTGCTGCTCAACACTCATTGATGATTTTAATCAAAATTGATAATCGAGAATATGGTTTTTTTTATCGTACTGACTTTAGTAATGATGATCGAGGCTAGGCCTAAATTTCAAACGCTAATATCTCGGTTTTGACTGAAATTTTCAGCATATTCCCTCTACATTAACTAGTTTTTAACCATTATAGTGAAAACTACCAGCTCTTTATCTAATCTTCCATAATGTATCTTTAAATTTAAGAAAATAAGATCTCTTTGACAAAAAGTGAAATTTCATATTTGATTGAGTTTATGGGTAGAATCTCTACTAATTGTAATCACGCTAATTCAACCCAGTCAGCATGCTTGGGAATTTATTTATCTGGAAATAGGAAAACAAATAGACTAGTGTGGGGTGGTTGGATAGCTGAATGGTTAGCATGTGCGTGCTGTATCATAAGGCCTGCCATTAAGTCAACTGGCGTGGTTTTCGAATCCCCAGTTGTACGTGACAAGGAGTAGGGTCGCCTGTCTAACCTCGTGGGTTTTCTCCAGGCCCCCTGTTTCCTCCCACTGCAAAATAAAATTAAACCATATGTTAGTCCCGAAATGGCCTAGTTTTTGTCGAGTGGACGTTAAACCCCATTTCTCTCTCTCTCTCTCTCTCTCTCTCTCTAATAGACTAGGAATGTTGCTATATATATATGTAGGTAAAACTAGTGTGAGGTCAGATAATGGTCAGTAGACATGTTTCCACTGTTTGGCACTGTTAATAGTTTCTGTACATTTGGAACAGAGTCAAAACAAAGCTGGATTATGGCATAGACTAATGTTACCAATAAATCACTTAATACCAGGGTTCAAAGTTCATAATGGAGTTCTAATACAAGTCCCAAAAACAATTTTAAATCTTTTAAACCGTCAAGTGAGAATAATGAATAAATAACAAAAGATCCCTCTACCCTCCCCGCTTAACATTGATCTAACAAAAGATTCCCTCCTCCCTCCCTGCCTAACATTGATCTGACCATTGTGATGATATTTTAAGTAAAAGCATTTTATTTGCATGGACTTGAATTAGTAGAATTATCGGATTTAAGACGAGACATTGATCTACATTCAAACAAAGTAGGGTAACATTGTACATTATTTATACTTGATGATTTTATTGTAATGCTACTGGATAGTGTCTGTATTACAGATAGGCATCTTTGATTTTATTTATATAGAATGTAGATTAATGTCTCTGTCCTAATCTTTAAACGTACCTGTATCTATATATATATATATATATATATAATAAGTACAGGTAATACTCATGTTGTAATATTTTTTGGCATGTATCGTTTATATAGTGTTTGTGCATTATCTAATTTAATGATAACCATACAATTGTTTATTTTCACAGTAACATTTTAATATTTATTCCATTATTATATAAAGTGTTTCGAATACGCTGAACAATAAAAGTATAAAATCATATGAAATGAAATAAACATGGATAGAAATAAATTGTTTAACACTTTAAGAAGTTTTCATTAATTAAAAATTTATATGTTAAAATAGTAACCACTGCGGATACAGATTGTGTTTATTAACAACTTTGTGAAATCTACTTTTATATGTCTTATAACGATTATTATAAGGATCAGATAGTGGATGAACCCAGGGTATAGTGGAGTAGATCGGAATGAGACCACTACGGATACAGATTGTGTTTATTAAAAACTTGTATATATTGTGTAATTATTATAAATTACAGCATCTGAAGAGTTATCTATGGGTGGAATGAGATTCACAACTTTTGATCTTGGTGGACATAGACAAGGTAAATACATTTTATTACAAGGACGTACTCTCGGCCATATGTAAACATATTATGATTATTACAGGGACCACCTACTCTCGGCCATACATCAACACATTATAATAATTACAGGGACCTACTCTCGGCCATACATCAACACATTATAATTATTACAGGGACCTACTCTTGGCCGTACATCAACACATTATAATTATGTTTCTCAGCTGGCAAATTTACAGCATTTCATTGCAAAATATTGTTTTATTATTTATTTCTTTAACATTCATTCAGTATCAAAACTTTGAAAATTCAGGGGTGGGCACTGTATCAAAAGGTCTGACATTGAGTCAACTGGTGTGGTTTTGATTCCTGGGTTGTACATGACAAGGAGTAGGGTCACCTGTTCGACCTTGCTGGTTTTCTCTTGGTCTTCTGGTTTCCTCCAACTGCTAAAGACCCCTACGTGCAAGCAAATTATTGAAATAAAATTGACCATATGTTAGTCCCAAAATTACTATCTCCCTCTCTCTATATATATATATTGTATGAATTATTTCTATTTAGCACGTCGAGTATGGAAGGATTATTTCCCAGCAGTGGATGGTATTGTATTTTTAGTGGATGCCTGCGACAGAGAAAGATTTGTAGAAGCTAAAGCTGAATTGGATGTAAGTATCATTTATCGTTCAAAAATATTTAAAATCACATTTTGAATATTGTAAATATTGAATCTCTGAAAGTCCATGAGGAGTTGATGGCATTTAATTTCCTGATCACTGTTTAAAAATTAATCATTATACATAAATAATCAATTGGGTTGTTTATTTTTTATCAGTGATTGAGAAATTAAATACTTGTAAATTGGACACTCATTATCAAAATTAATCAGTCAGCTTTAAACTGGACACAAGTACATATTACATATTAGATGATTTTTGGTGATTTTAAACGATTTTTCCAAATTTTAAACAAAGATTGGATATTAAACGAATGTGAAAGAAAGGTTAAATGATACCCGTGTTACAGTGATTACTTACTAGTGCTAAATACACAATATTAAATAATACCCGGATTACAGTGAAAAAAGACTTGAATCCTGAGTAATCTGGCTATTCCTGGTTAGTGAGCCAACACCCCACTTACGGATTCACTTTAAATTTTGATCTAGCGTTGAACAGTGTTGATGGTTCCATGTTTTTATTTTATTTCCAGAGTTTATTAACAGATGAGCAGGTCGCTAATGCTCCTATTTTAGTTCTTGGTAATAAAATAGATAAACCAGGTGCAGCCAGTGAAGAAGAAATCAGACATTGGTTCGGACTTCACGGTCAGACGACAGGCAAGGTAAAAAAAAAACAAAAAAACTTTTCTTATCTACTGTGATGGGGCAATCTGATTACAACACAGATCCTATTTCTTTTGTTTTTTATAGTTCAAACTTTCGTTTTACTTGTCTTTACTACACTAGGATCTGGAAGAGTTGTTATTTAACTCGTGTTCTGGATGGTGTCAGGGATAAGCCAATGAAACGGTCTGTTACGGCAAGTTTTTGGCTTGAGGCGCACGAAACTTTGGGTAAACCACAAGAAACCTCAACGCTGACTGGTTAATCAAACGTCTGACGTCATAGGGTCAAAAGCCGCTTGTATGACCCCTGACGCTGCATTCCACTACAACCGGTCAGATCTTCATGTAGTAGAGTTCATCGAAAGTATAAAAAAAAAAAAACGAAATATAGATCTGTATTTTAATCAGATTGGTGAAGGGGGTGGTTAAGTGTCAAGTTGTGTGGTTTTAGACTATTGATGTGAACTTAGCTGTGGGAGGAAACTGGACGGCCCGGAAAAAACATATGAGGTTGGACAGGCAAATTATTGAAATAAAGTGATACTGTGTTGAGTGGACATTAAATCGTGGGTTTTCTCCGGGTCTTCCGGTTTCCTCCCACTGTTAAAGACCCCTACCCGCAAGCAAATTATTGAAATAAAATTGAACCATATGTTAGTCCCGAAATTACCTAGTTTGTGTCGGTGAACATTAAACCCTCTCTCTCTCACTCTCACTCTCTCTCACTCTCTCTCTCTCTCTCTCTCTCACACTCTCTCTCTCTCTCTCTCACACTCTCTCTCTCACTCTCTCTCTCTCTCTCTCTCTCTCTCTTAATGTTAATAACAATTTTAATATCTTGGTTTTTTTGCAGGGTACCGTTTCACAAAATGATTTACCAGGCCGACCGATGGAACTTTTTATGTGCACAGTGTTAAAACGTCAAGGTTATGGCGAGGGTTTCAGATGGTTAGCTCAGTATATCAACTGAATAGGACAGATTTTAGGCAATTTTTGTGACTGTGTGTGGAATCTAGGAGACTGTGTAACATTTTGGTATCCTGCTGCTCGTCTCCTAGATTTGAACTGCGAGAAAAACGTGATTATTATACAGTGATTCTATCAAGAGACATTCTTTCATTACAATCTGTAAATACAACTAGAATTTTGATACAATAATTTTACGGAGAGAATGAGATATATATATATATATACAAGACTCAATAAATGGTAGGTTAGCCATAATTCAACAATTCCATAAAAGAAGAATTTAGCAATATATAGGAGCAGGTGCTATAATACCAACAGATGATATATTACACCACCGTTATTATTAAATTGTGGCTGACTTTACCATCAAAAATAAATTCTGTGTCAACTATCAATTTTTAACTTTAGGTTTATGTTTTCTTATTCAGGGATGAAGATAGCATTTGGCAATCTGATTAAAACACAGATCCTATTTCCTTTCGTTTTTTTATAGTTTAAAATTTCGTTTTACTTGTCTTTACTACATTAGGATCTGGGAGAGTTGTTATATTACACGCGTTTTGGTTGAAGTGAGGGATAAGCCAATGAAACGGTCTGTTCTTGGCGCTTCATGCATGGAATTGTGGGTAAACCACTAGAAGCGTCAACGTTGATGATTAATCAATGTCTTTACGTCAAAGGGTCAAAAGCCACTCATACGACCCCTGACACAACCTTCGCAGACAACTTGTCAGATATTCATGTAGTGTAGGCCATCGAAAGTATAAAAAAACGAATCGAAATATAGATCTGTATTATAATCAGATTGAGCATTTGGAAGATCGGGGACGGGGCGGGGCGGGGCGGGGCGGGGCAATTGTTACATTGAATCAATGATAATAAATAGAATTAAAGCTTAATAAAAAAAATGTCTGCTATTTTCCCTCGACATCAAATTCTATCTACATCCCTGTCAGTGTAAAAACTAATATCGTCAAGCTATAGCAAAAACTACGCAAGTCATTATAGAAAATAAATTTGAGCCACATGATAATTGTCCCGATATGGTTATAATTTATACTTGACTGTCTGGTGAACGTTAGATCATAAGGTCTGTCATTGAGTCAACTGGTGTGGTTTCGTTTCTCCACTTGTACGTGACATGGAGTAGGGTCGACTGTCCAACCTCGCTGGTTTTCTCCGGATCTTCAGGTTTCCTCCAACTGCAAAAGACCCTATGCTCAAGTGAATAATTGAAGTAAAATTGAACAATATGTTGGTTCTGAAATGACCTAGGTTGTGTTGTGTGGATGTCGAACGCCATTTCTCCCTCTCTCTCGCTATACCCCTATTTGGTACCATTTATAAGCAGGGGAGTTTTAAATTATGTTCAAGTGAATAATTGAAGTAAAATTGAACCATATTTTAGTTCCGAAATGACCTTGTTTGTGTGGAGTGGATATTAAACCCATTTCTCTCTCTCTCACTCTCTCTCTCTCTCTCTCTGGTGAGAAATATTCGATTGAGGCTTCAAATAAAAGGTTGATAAACAAAGTTTTGTGTCTTTCGTGACATGTGTTAAAAATGACGTGCAACGAAAAAGAAGACTTGGCAAAATTTACTTATACTAGAGCACATTGTGTGGATTACGTCTGTCTTCATTATCCCAGTTGGTGCAGAAAAGTAGGATATTAAAGGACAATAAAACTCTTGCTGGCTTGACAGCTCCAGAAAATAAAAAATAGCCTTATTCTAAGTACTAGATGTGTTAGTGTTCAAAAATATTTTTAAATCCAAGTCACATTTGAAAAGCTTTATGTCAGGCTTTTCAAATCATTTAGTTGAATTTTTCCAATTTTTTAAATTAGGTGTGTTAAGATGAAATTTTTTATCATCAATTAATTGGAATATTGTAAAATAGTACAATTTGTTGACCAGAATAAAGATTATTACATATTATTCAGTTACAACAAGAGTGGTATTGAGCCTTTAATATACATTTCATTTCTAATGACTTGGGGCAGTATTAGCTTCAGCTTGACGATATATATATATATATACACATATACCTGTATGCCTATATATATATATATATACATACATATATTTAATCTGTTCACTATTTTGTGTAGATATTCCATCTTCCATTCAATATTCCACGCTACACACTGGAGTGTTATATTTTAATACCTACCTAATATACTTCAATAAAATTTACAAGTCGAGGTATAACATAAGTTCTATCTTGTGGCTTCTCATTGCGGCATTCATCATTTATTAAGGGGTGGGGAGGGCATGTGTCGACCTTGCAACTGGAATCAACTGACGTTTCGGCAACTGAAAAAGGTCGACCTGAGCACCTCTTGCAACTAGTTGCAGTCAGTTAACACATGTTTAACTTTCAGCAACTCCATGGAACTAGTTGCAGTTGACATGAGCGGTCTTACAATTGGTGTCAACTCGTTTCCATGGAAATAACATCACGTGATAAGAGACATGTGTCATGTGACTTTATAAATAAGCAAAGTGGAAGTGAACAAAGACACCCACTTTTCAAATGTTGATGATGTCGATAATAATATATTAATAGAATTGTGGCAAGAATGACCATGCCTTTAGGGTGCTTCTTTTAAGGTATTCCACATTTTGTTGATCATGTGATGAATAAATTAAAAGTCACATGTTAAGTGTAATCGGTATCAGTTTCGAATTCAGTTGCTCTTGGTTGTCCTCAGTTGCTGATATGATCGACCTAAGCATATTTGCAAATGACTAGCACTAGTTGCTTTGAGTTGCAAAGTCGACATAAGCCCCGCTTTAGACAATGATGGATTTAGCTGTAGCACATCAGTCTTGAAAGTTAGTCAAGCTTGGATCATAAATGTATTGTTGCTTTAAACTAAAATATTTTAACAATGCAGCCTTTTTCATTGTCCAAGGGGGTTTTGGGGGCCGAATGGTTTAACATGCATGCGTTGAATCAGAAGGTCTGTCATTGATGCAAGTGCTGTGGTTTCGATGCCCTGGTTGTACGTGACAACCCCCATGGGTTTTCTCGGGCCCTCTGGTTTCCTCCCACTGTTAAAAACCCCTACGCACAAGAGAATTAGTGAAATAAAATTGACCATATGTTAGTCCCAAAAATGACCTAATTTGTGTCCTGGACCTTAAATTTCATTTCTCTTTTTTTCTCTCTCTCTCTCTGGTTAAAGGGTAATGAAAATGTTGAAAAACAAAGTCTCTCGTTTCAGATATATGAGCCAGTGAAATTGACCAACTGGAGAACTGAGCTGTCACTCAATTTACTAGCCATAAAATTAAAATTTAAAAGAATTTAACAGGAAAGCACAATAAAATACTGTTCACTTTATTAAAATATTTACATCTGATTAAGAATTTGATGTCGAGGAATTTTGGTTACATCTCAAAATAATTTCTTGTCAATGTTACATCCAAATTTAAAATTAAAAATCTAAGTTTAGACATGAGATTAAAGATACATTATGGAGATAAGATAAAGAGATGGCAGTTCTCGCTATAATAGTTAAAAACTAGATAGTGTAAAGGTAATTTGCTGAAAATTTCAGTCAAATTGATCCACTATGAGCCGAGAAAGATGCGGGTGAAATTTTTGCGTAGTCTCGGTCATCATTACTAAAATCATTAATATAAACAGCATAGTCTCGATTATCCACTTTTTTTAATTTAATTATCAATGGCCGTTAGCGGCATATAGGAATCTAATCCAGCCAACATCGAAGGCTAGCCTTGACATCGAGAGTTTATTATGGTCTGGATAAGTTAATTAATGTCTAATTGATAATTTAGATAAAATTTCAGGCCTAAAGAAAGACTTGTAATAAGCAGATTTTGCTCTTGCATAATGCATGTTTAAGTTTTTGTGTTAATATAGCCCCCTCCAAAATTTTCAAAAAATTTCATTTGTTTTGCAACATTAAAAAAAATTGGGGGACAAAAATTATTTTGAGATGTAACCAAAATTTGTTGACATCAAATTTTTGATCATATACATTTTTAAAAATTGGGATAATGCTCGTATTCTTTAGGAAAAAAATGTCTTGCTAATACGAGGTAAACAAAATGACTGGCAATATTTTGAAGTGAAATCTCTGGTAAACAATTTACTCCTGTCCTCACTTCGTTTGATCTATTTAGATACCTGATAATTTCTAAAAAGTTGCAACAAATTTTTAAAGTTGACCTTGTTTTCCTAAATGCTGAGCAGTTACATAACAGCAAGTACTGAGTAACTACAACAATGCTGAGCCACTGGACAACAGTTCTGAGTAGCTTAACAAGACAGTCAAGTAGCTATACAACAATGCTGAGTAGCTACATGACTCTGCTAAGTATCTACACACATTTGAAGAGTAACTACACAACATTGCTAAGTAGCTACACAACAGTACTGAGTAGCTATAACACAACAGTACTGAGTAGCTATAACACAACAGTACTGAGTAGCTACATATCTGTGCTGAGTAGCTACATATCTGTGCTGAGTAGCTAGCTAAACTATGTGCCGAGTAGCTACACAACAGTTCTAAGTAGCTCAATAACATGACTGAATAGCTACACAACAATACTGGGTAGCTAAATAATTGTGCCATGTAGCTACACAACAATACTGAGTAGCTACATAGCTGTGCTGAGTAGCTACACAATAATGCTGAATAGCTACACAACAATGCTGAGTAGCTACAACATTGCTAAATAGTTACATAACAATGCAGAATAGCTACACAAAAATGCCGAGTAGATACAACATAGCTAAATAGTTACACAACATTTAAAAACACTGATTAGCTCATCTGTTCTTCCCCATCATTCAGGAATACAACCTGTAAAGAATACTATGAATATCGTGGTTATTCGCGTAGGATATATTTCGTGAATAAATGTCCTTTTTCCATTAATTTTTTTTTTAAAGTTATAAATTTTGTGAAGCCATGAAATGATATTTTATTTATGTTCTGTGTTAATACATGTAGATCCGTCAACTATTAAAACATTATATAATTAACATAAACTGTCAACTCTTTATTACTTACCAGGGGGGTTGGATGGCTTAATGGTTAGCGTGCGCGCGCTGTATCATAAAGTCTGTCATTGAGTCGACTTGCGTGGTTTCGAATCCCCGGTTGTACGTGACAAGGAGTAGGGTTGCCTGTCCAACCTCGTGGGTTTTCTCCGGGTCCTCCAGTTTCCTCCCACTGCTAAAGACCCCTACGCGCAAGCGAATTATTGAAATACAATTTAAACCATGTTAGTCCCGAAATGACCTAGTTTGTGTCGAGTGGACGTTAAACCCCATATCTCTCTCTCTTTATTACTTACCAAATAAGGTTCAAGGAGGGTTCTGTCTTTCTGACCTTCCATACTACAGGTACGGTTTTTTTGGCAGAGAGAAGGGGGACTGGGTGGCCAAATGCTTAACGCATGCGCATTGGATCATGACGTTTGTCATTGGCGTTGGGGGTTGGATGGCTGAATGGTTAGCTTGTGTGCGCTGTAATGTGCACCAGTGTAATGTACTAATACCATCGCACTATACCTGGTCGTGGGACTGAACTCTCAACGATTCTACCTTCAATCAAGTTGGTGGCGACTGTTTCAGGAGAGTCTTGGGATATCAGAAATCCCAACACCAAGTAAGACACAACAAGAGTTAGGTTTAGGGTCAGGTATGGTTAACCATAAACTAGAATTACTAATAGATGAATTTTTCGTATGGAAATGACCTCCCCAACCATCATGAACTCGTCCAACTCGTCTGATCTCCTCAACCGGCCTGATCTTCTCCCCAATTGGCAGCTCTCCCAAATCAGTCTGATCTCCTCCCATTGGTAGAATCTTCCAATCAGTTTGATCCCCTCCCTAATTGACTGAATCTACCAATCAGTCCCATCTCCTCTCCAATTGACTGAATCTCCCAATCAGCCCGATCTCCACCCTAATTGACTGAATCACCCAATCAGCCCGATCTCCACCCTAATTGACTGAATCTCCCAATCAGCCCGATCTCCACCCTAATTGACAGAATCTCCCAATCAGCTTGATCTCCTCCCCAATTGACTGAATCTCCTCCCCAATCAGTCTGATCTCCCCCCACCCCCAACTGGCAGGATCTCCCAATTAGTCTGATCCCCTTCCCCAATTGACTGAATATCCCAATCAGTCCGATCTCCTCCCTAATTGACTGAATCTCACAATCAGTCTGTTCCCCTTCCCAATCAGCCTGAAATTAAACAAGGCCTACAACCAAAGCTCCTTGCAAAAGGGGAAAACAGCTTCAAAGCTCGGATTACCAAATAAATCACAGGAATTCTTCTGGTCCACGTCCCTGTAGAACTGCTGCAAGGGTATGTTTTGTTTCATTGCCTGGCAATCTATTTTTTAACGGGGAACTACAACAGATAAATGGATTCTATCCTCCCAGCAATCAAAATAATTCCCAAAAATTATTTTTCTATAAAAAGTTTATTTATAAAAATTTAGTCTTGGTATATTTAAAGTTTATCATACAATTTCAGCAGTAATACCAACTAGGAATATTATGTATATATGTATGTAAGTATAAAAATAAAACTTTCTACAATTTACGCGGAGTGGATTAATTTAAGATGACGGATATACATTCTATAAACATTGAGATATACAATTTATCACTGAGACATTCTAACTATAAAAAACACATAAAATAATTTGCTCCTGTATACATTTTAAATTCTGTAATAACCAATCGCAAATACACAAGATACAATTATATCGAATACAATTACTCGGCTAAAACAAAGAAAATAATATATTAATTTGAGTTCCAAAATACAATTTATTAAAGTAGCTATTTTTGGGACCTGTTTATTGCCGTAACTCAACAACGATATATATTGACTTGAAATTTGGTGGTCATTAATTAGGAGAGGTCATTATTACAAATATTGAATATAAGAAATGGACTGTTTGATTCTGGAAGTTGTTTCCAAACTGTATAACATCAAAAAGTTGAAAACTGGACAAATACTGTGTTTTACCCGATTGGTAATTACTTGATTAAGACCGGAGACGCCTGGTTTAAACGTCTTTCACTAATAAACATTAATAAAATTCCATAGAACTGTGTCCAGTCTAGATTTTGCCTTTTTTGTAAAATTTATATAAATGGCTTTGGGTAGCAAGTAGATTGAGAGAGTGACTTTTAGATTTCATTCAATTTGCTACAATGAAACCAGACAGTCAACAATTGTAGTGAATACAACAAAATATTACAATCGATCTATTTTTAACTACAAAACCCACAGAGAGACATTCTTCAATTTCATTAATTAATTTTGATCAAGGTTTTGGAACTTCAATCTATTTCGAAGAGTTAACAGTATTTTTTTTTGATTTCTAAATAATTTTTTTCAAGATTTTATTAAATGTTTATAAAAAGTTAAAATTCCAGTAGATGTGGACAAATCAGTAAATTATTTTGTGGCTTTTTTTTCTATTCTCAGCCCATGGGGACCTTGTTATAAGTTTTTAACAACCTAGTAAAATTAAAATAGAACATGTGATAAAAGAGAGAGAGAGAAATGGGGTTTAACGTCCACTCGACACAAACTAGGTCATTTCGGGACTAACATATGGTTCAATTTTATTTCAATAATTTGCTTGCGCGTAGGGGTCTTTAGTAGTAGGAGGAAAACGGAGGACCTGGAGAAAACCCATGAGGTTAGACATGTGATAAAAATTAATGTAATGTACAAAGTAAGCATCTATGTATGGTATATGTATTATATCTACCAGTATATGTATATATATATGTATGTGCACATGTAAATATATACAAAATTTAACGACCTACGATTTGAGATACAGTGTCATAAAGAATTCTTAAAACTCAACAAATATCATGAATGGAATGTTCTTTAAAGTCAACTCAAAACTTTGGTCATTTTGATACTAACATGTGAAATGTGATGGAGGAGAATTTTGCCCAGATGGTGGCATTTCCACTTACTTTTTTTTTTAATTCCAACTGCCAAGGGATCTTTTATATGCAATATCAATTTTTGTACTAGATACACTGTCCTTGCTACCCTTGACAAGTGGAAACCGAAGCTTGAATTTTCACATTTTGGTTGTCCTAAACACTGCCATACCCCAAAGTTCCTGTATTCCATAATAATTTGATTTACAATAAGGGTCTTAAAAAACTCAATAAAAATAATTGTATTAAAAATAAAACTTTATAGTATCAAAATCAATAAAACAAAAAATACCTTAATAAGCAATTTGAGTATTAAAAAAAACACCCTTCATATTATCAAAATCATTGAAACGAAAGGGCTTGAAATTAATTTTTTCAGCGTTTGAGCAAGTAGGTTATATTAAGCCTTTGTGACAGATTATTAAGTGGGTTATAATATATCAAGCCTTTGTGACAGATTATTAAGTGGGTTATATTAAGCCCTTGTGAAAGATTATTAAGTGGGTTATATCAAGCCCTTGTGACAAGATTATTAAGTAGATCATGTTGAACCCTTGTGACAGAGGCCACATACATGTATTTCAAATTTATGACAACAAATTATCCTTTAAATTGAGATTCACATTAGACAGGTGTCATGCATTAGGCAGACTTTACTGAGCATGTACTAAAACATGTCCACACAAATTATTTAGATTACATGATAAAAAACTAAACCAGGAGCTTACAATAATGTATATCAAAGGAATTGTTACTAACTAATTATAATATTTATCACAAGTTTCAATTCACAGCATCATAGGTCTAATTGTGGTTTATCCATTAATTTTTACCTTAGTTTATGAACTAATTATAATATTTATCACAAGTTACAATTCACAGCATCATACAGCTGATTATGGTTTATTCATTAATTTTCAGTCCTTTGACAACCATAAATATTTCTTCGTCCTATTCTGGACACAAATGACTTTTTTGATTGACACTCCCCAAACCCCTTGAAATAGCAGGGAGATATTTTATTTACCTCAGAATAGCAACAAGTTTTTTTCGCAAAAGATTGTGCCAATATTTACTATCATCAAAATCTTAGTTTAGACATATAAATTTAACCATATTTATTGCATTTTAAGGTAAATTTTTTATGGTATGTAAATTTCGTCAGGGAAGATGAGAGTATGAGTTAAATAAAATACCGGCTCCCATCCCTCCAGCCGTTTACAAGTAATAAGTTTATTATAGTAAGTTCCTGGTGCATGTTATAAAAAAGCATTATGACTTTTGTAATGGAATTAATTATCACAAAATGTTTTCACAGCGACGTGCGTGGTTCGTCTTCCTCTTTGATTGAGGGTGTCGTGTGACGACGATTCAATTCGGGAGAATCAGCGATTATCACTGTGTCGATTTCTTCCTCCTCTTCCTGGGGTGGCGGTAAATCATGGATATAATCATGGTCTGGTTCATCGTCAACGACCGTTTCTATGACAGGTTCCGGTTCCTCGGTAACGGGAGTAGGGGGTCTGTACGACGGCTCAGGTAGATCATCATCAGGTTCAATGGTCGTAACAATAACGGGTTCTTCTGTTTCTGGTTCGTTAGGAGGTGTGGTATGAACGGGTCTCTGTACTGTAGCATATTCCTGGGGTTCAACGGGTTGTGGGGTAAATACAGCAGGATCATCATCATCATCATCATCATCATCTAGTACCATAGGAGCAGCGGTTGGAGCAGCAGGAGCAGGAACGAAAACAGGATTATCGTACATTGGATTCACACTCTTTCCCACATCAACAGGCTGTAATATATATTTATGTTAATCACATAGGTCATAGGTCAAAACATAATGTTGAACTGGGCTAATTTAAACATACATTATGCAAAAGCTAAATCTGCCTATTGCAGGTCTTTCTTTAGGCCTGAAATGTTATATAAACTATTAATTAGACATTATTTAACCTATCCAGACCATAATCAACTCTAGATGGCATGGCTAGCCAGCGATCTTTAGTGGATTATGAACCGATTTACTGCATAATTTTCCTTCACGATTTAACAATTAAATGGATAATCGAGACTATGCTGTTTATAGTACCGACTTTAGTAATGATGATCGAGGCTAGGTGGAAATTTCAATCGCTTAGTTCTCGGTTCATAGTGGATCAATTTGACTGAAATGTTCAGCAAATTGCCTTTACATTATCTAGTTTTTAACTATTATAATGAGAACTGCCAGCTCTTTATCTAATCTTCCATAATGTATCTTTAATGGGTTGTTTTATTTGAAGGAGCTAAATCTATTGGATTTTAGTCCACATAAAGAATTGAATTGGGATGATCTGGTGTTTTATTTTGATTAAATTCTACTTTTAAATATGGCATACAATGTGCTATGAGGGAAATTTTGCCTGGGCAGCAATTGAATTTCTCAACTGTCCTGGTTCATCACGTGCACATCAAAGTGTAGACACACGACCCCAGTTTTTTGTACCATCCGAAAAACTAGACAAGGTTGGATAAAACCTGAGGTACTTTATCAACCATCACCGGGATAGAACAAGGGAATTCCTGGTTTGTGAACCAACACCATATTCCCAGAGACATCATAGCTCCGATCTTTATAATACTGACATGTAATATAGACAGACATCATGGCTCCGATCTTTATAATACTGACATGTAATATATACAGACATCATGGCTCCGATCTTTATAATACTGTCATGTAATGTAGACAGACATCATAGCTCCGACCATTATAATACTGACATGTAATATATACAGGCATCATGGCTCCAATCTTTATAATACTGTCATCTAATATATAGACAGACATGGCTCCGACCTTTATAATACTGACATGTAATATATATAGATAGATATCATGGCTCCGACCTTTATAATACTGTCATGTAATATAGACAGACATCATGGCTCCGATGTTTATAATACTGACATGTAATATATATAGATAGACATCATGGCTCCGACCTTTATAATACTGTCATGTAATATAGACAGACATCATGGCTCCGATCTTTATAATACTGTCATGTAATATATACAGACATCATGGCTCCGACCATTATAATACTGACATGTAATATATACAGACATCATGGCTCCGACCTTTATAATACTGTCATGTAATATAGACAGACATCATGGCTCCGATCTTTATAATACTGTCATGTAATATATACAGACATCATGGCTCCGACCATTATAATACTGACATGTAATATATACAGACATCATGGCTCCGACCATTATAATACTATCATGTAATATATAGAGGAAGTTGAATATTTACCTGTGCTACCGGTTGAATTGGAGCACCTACAATATGTTCTGTAATAAAACATTATACAAAATTAAACATTTATTATTTCATTTATTCAGTGTTAAGACTAATTTACTTTCCACCATTCAAATTTTAACGTCCACTCGACACAAACTAGGTTATTTCTGGACTTACATATGGTTCAATTTTATTTCAATATTTCGCTTGCGCGTAGGGGTCTCTAGCAGTGGGAGGAAACCAGAGGTCCCAGAGAAAACCCACGAGGTTGGACAGGCCAGAACAGTAGGACGTTAAAGCCCATATCATTTAATTTTGTTTTATTTTATTTATTAACACATATTATTGGTGAGAAATATTGACAATGTATATATTGATTTTTATACATTATTATTATTTCATCTGTTCCACAATAACTTGTTGACAAGATGACTCTTGTTATGTTTTGTTTTTTATACAATGTGTAAGATAGGTTGGGTTTTTTTTTTTGCCAGATGTTGGCAGAGAGAGAGGGAGAGAGAAATGGGGTTTAATGTCTACTCAACACAAACTAGGTCATTTCGGGACTAACATATGGTTTAATTTTATTTCTATAATGGGTCTTTAACAGTGTGAGGAAACAGGAGGACCCGGAGAAAACCAACAAGGTTGGACATATGTGACCCTACTCCTTGTCATGTACAACTGGGGAATCGAAACCACGCCATTTGACTCAATGACAGACCTTATGATACAGCGCACACACGCTAACCATTCGGCCATCCAACCCCCCAGAATAGATCTTTAATTTTTATGTATGAACGAATGACCTAATTATAACGTTGTGGGAATACATCTTTAATTTTGGGGTGTGAATGAATAACCTAATTAAGATTGAGACAATACATCTTTAGGTCTGAACGAATGACCTAATTATAATGGTGTGGGAATACATCTTAAATTACAAGAAATAAAATATGAAATACGTACCAGATTGATATTTTCTGATCTTTTTCTGTTTCCTGATAAAATAAAAATTAATAACATTTGAACATAATTTAAAACTTCCCTGCTTATAAATGGTACCAAATAGGGGTATAGCGAGATAGGCAGAAATGCCGTTTAACATCCACTCGACACAAACTAACTATGGTTCAATTTTATTTCAATAATTCGGTTGCGCGTAGGGGTCTTTAGCAGTGGGAGGAAACCGGAAGAACCAGAGAAAAACTCACGAAGTTGGACAGGCAACCCTACTCCTTGTCACATACCACCGGGGAATCGAAACCATGACAGTTGACTCAATGAGGGTATTCTTGTCAACACAATATACTGCGGTCATAGCGTAACATACTAAATATCCTCGTCTTTATCAAGCAAATAATAACATATCAGTAAAATGAAATGGGGTTTAATGTGACTGAGCTAATGAAGACAGGCATACGCCATACAGTGTGCTATGAGGGAAATGTTGCCCACACAGCGGCACTATGATCTACACTTATATCAAACTCCAATTGCCAAGGGATCTTTTAGGTGCACGCCAAATTGCACACTGAACCTGGGTTTTTCATAAATACGAATCACTAGACAGCAATCCTTTATTTGACACATCCAAACAATTATACATTGTCCCTTGCCAGGCCCGTCGTCCTACACCACTGACAAGGGGGAAACCACGCCGTAAAACCCCAATAAACTTTCTCTGTGAACACATGGATTGAACCCACGACCTCTAGGCTAGCGAACCAGCGCCTTACTCACTTAGCCACCATGGCTCACCAATCAAGAATTAAAAGTTTTAATATAAAAATACTTACGAGTCATGGATACAGAAGCAGGCGAGACAGAAGAGAATTATAGCCATAATGATGAGTAGTATTACTATAATTAGTACAACAAGTACAGGTGTACGATCAAAAAACGCTAAGAAAGAATCAGATTTTCCCTGTAAATATAAAATCAATAATATTATTAGTCAATCTCATTAAAGATACGTTCCCAGAAAAGTATTTATCAGGTGGTTATTTCCAATAAAAGTATGGTAATTTTGGTATATATGGAAAGTAGAGATATCCAATCTTACTTGAAAAATACTGGATTCCCTGAAAAACACTCATGGAACACATAGAGGACAAAAATGTCTGGGTTTCCCTAATCGACAGTCCGACGATTAGGAATATCTGCATACGTAACATCAAAGGTTGCATGCGGAGATTGAGCGGTTGATGTACATGTTGATAAACTTTATGAAGAGTTAGACGTATGACACTTTCTGAGATAAAAATCACGGAAAAAGACGCGGGCAGTGGATAATCCGAGAATATTCGATATTTGTAATAAATAGTCAGCGATTAAAAACAACATTGTTTTGTGTATGCAATGAATTCTCCTCCGACTTTGCACCCGTCAGTCATGTGACACAAACATGACCTCTTTTGGTCAATTTTTTATAGCAAGGGTATTCCTTGACAATTACACAGCTTTGAGAAGGATTTGAAGCAAATTTATGATAAATTAATTAGTTGGAATATGTTTTTAGGCCAAATATATCATCAAATCACCCAGTTTGTACTCGGGAATGTTTCTTTAAACATACATTGTCGTCAGACACAGAAGATTTAGAGTTACGGTATCTTTTATGAAAAATTGATTTCAATCCTGTACTGAACCAAGCTATTTGTATTAAAACATACATTATGCAAGATCTAAATCTGCCTATTGCAGGTCTTTCTTTAGGCCTGAAATTTTATCTAAATTATTAATTAGATATTAATTAACTTATCAAGACTATAATCAATACACGGATGGCATCGCTAGCCTGCGATATTTACTGGATTAGGATCCGATTTGCTGCTCAACGATAATTAACTCTTAAATGACCCAGAGGTTTGATGTCATAACGTCATAAAAACCCACGTCTTAATCGGCAATAGTGTTAAAATATACATATACATTTTAAAGTCATAATATTATTAAAAAACAACTTTAGATAGACCCTACATGTAAATGGATGAAAAAATCTAAATTTAATGTTATTTTCATAAATATGAATTTTAACTTTATACCAAAAATTAATATAGACATTTCATGCAAAATTTATGTATATAATGGTTAGTTGTTTGGCTATTGTGAACTAAAAATCATTCAACATGAATCTCTTTTAATGTAAGCTTATTTAAGTAATTTGTTGATTAAGCCTACTTGCTTCTATCACTTATCAGTAGTATCACGTTCTAACGCAAAACTATAAAATTCTACACAAACGATAAAATCTGAATCACTGTCATTCAAAAAGGATGGTAATCCGTCCTATGGAGAACGTCATCCTATAGGCCTAGACATATCACTTTTTTATTATAGTTTTTCAAAAAGAAATAGTAAGATATTTCACTGTCAAAATGTCAAACAGGAAGTAAACAAACGAGAAAAAGTCATCTGTCCATAAGGGAAGAAACTCTCATTACGCTAGTAATGTTGCATTCAGCTAACTGGTTTTGTCAACAAAAGTCACCGTGGGTACTTAACGGTAATATTATACGCGTCGACAAAAGTTGCCGTGGGTCAGTTAAGAGTTAATAATTTAGATAACATTTCAGGCCTAAAAAAAGACCTGCAATATATTACATAGCGACAGAAGTTATAGACGCTTCGTGCCATCTTGACATGTGAAATCAATTTTAATATCAACCTGTCTGCTATCGACACCCCTGGTGGTCCTGCTGGCATTCATTAGTCATTATGTAACATCCACTTGTAGCTGGCCTGTTTTATTTAATTTCCTTTGTCTGATAAGCAAAATGTAGTGAATGTTAAATCTGATATGATACAGTAGCCAGATGTGTAATGAGATCAGATCCTTTGTCTAGAAGGGTTTATAAACCCAGAATACAAACGAATCAACAGAGGAGGCTAGGCACGGGCATCTAGAAGTTAACTTAGGACCAGGCAGGTCTCGAGTTAAGACCGGACAATGGCCATGTAAGAGTTGGCTAGAACCATGGCTCCCTCAACACAAGCTAATTACGGAGTCTTAAGTTTTGTACATGATATGTCAGAAGCAGAATAAAAGTATTATTTGAAGTTAAACTAGTGTTGTCATCAAGAACCTGATTCAAAGACCCAATACTGTCACAAAAAGGCAGATTTAGCTCTTGCGTAATATATGTTTAACAGAGAGGTTTCGCAACATAACAGTTACAAGTCCAGTTTTCCCTCAATTAAACCATGTTATTACTGGCTAAGCAAGACTATCAGTAATCATTGATAACATATATTTAGAATTATCATCAAGTTTTTCTCCATCAGACCATATAATTGCTTACCGTTCCACCCATGCTGTCAATATAAAGAGCATCAAAGTCACGTTTGTTTTCAGCCTGTGCCTTCGTAAGTCGAGCGTTTAGATCAGAAGCTGGTAGAATGGTAAAGATTGGCGAATCGTCTGCTGCTCTACCTTCTGATATACCAGTCACATATACATCAGTTCTAAAATAAAAACACAATTTCTATTAACAAACAAGACAGTGACACTAAGGCTTACTCTTAGTTCTAAAATATAAATACAATTTTTATTAACAAACAAGACAGTGGCACTAAGGCTTACTCTTAGTTCTAAAATAAAAACAAAATTTTTATTAACAAACAATTCATAACAGAAAGTTTGCTATGATAGTAATTTTGCCTAGGCAGTGGCACTTCGAGAGAGATGGTTCAATTTTATTGCAATAATTTGCTTGCGCGTAGGGTTCTTTAATGGGAGGAAACATGAGGACCTGGAGAAAACCCACGAGGTTGGACAGACGACCCTACTCCTTGTCACTTACAACCGGGGAATCAAAAACACGCCAGCTGACTCAATAATAATGATACAACACGTTTCACCATTCGGCCATCCAATCCCCCTCTAGGTTAATGAAAATGGGCAAACCCCATACAGTTGGCCGTCATGGAAATTTTCCTTGGATAGCAGCATACACTGTTAAGGATTTATCAAAGAACGCTAGCATGGAGACGGTCTTGCACATTTTAGCACATACGACGTCATATGTGGATTGTGGGTTAGGGTAAGGGTTAGGACCTGCAGATTTCATCAAAATCTCAAGATGTAAACAGAGTTAGCCCTAACCCTAACCCTGGACCAAGCCTAACCCTTACCCTTACTCTAACCTGGAATCCACGTATGACGTTAGATGTGCAGGTCGGTCTCCTTTCTCCTGGATTTCTATCCATTCTGAATAACTATTCACCTTTCCTAGACGTTTCCACGGTCCTGCACCACTGACAAGGGGAAACCACGCTGGAGAACTAAGAGGTACTTTCTCTGCCAGGGATCGACCCCAGGACATTCAGGTTAGTGGTACTCTTTTCTGCATCAACTGGACTAATGAAGGTGGCCATCTGGCATACACCATACAGTGTGCTATGAGGGAAATTTTGCACGTACAGCAGTGCTGCGGTCTACACTTATTATAAATTCAACCACTTGTTTGGGGTCAAGGGGCAGATAACTATGAGGTAAATTTGGCACGTACAGCGGTGCTACAGTCTACTCTTATTTTAAATTCAACCACCTATTTTGGGGTCAAGGGGCAGATAACTCTGTATATAATGTGTATTATTAATTATAACTTACGATGTATCAGAGATCTTTCCATCATCCATCACATGATCTCGAATATTAGTGACACAGATATATTTAATACCAGTAGAATTCATAGATAACGTCCTGAAAAATATACAAAATATGTCAACAGATCATCGTCATCATCATCCATCATGTTAGATATTCAGTCCAGTGGATTAGTAACAGCCTTTGGAGAGAGAGAGAGAGAGAGAGAGAGAGAGATATGGGGTTTAACCTCCACTCAATACAAACTAGGACAAGCGACCCTACTCCTTGTCATGTACAACCTGGTAATCGAAACCAGGTTCCTGGCATTCTGATTAGAACACAGATCCTATTTTGTTTCGTTTTTTATAGTTCAAAATTTCGTTTCACTTGTCTTCACAACAGTAGGATCTGGAAGAGTTGTTATATAACCGGCGTTCTAATTGATGTGAGAGATTAGCCAATGAAACGGTCTGTTACTGCAAGTTCTTGGCGTGCGATGCTTGGAACTGTGAGTAAACCACTAGAAACATTCAACACTGATTAATTAATCAATATCTGACATCATATTATTTTTTTTAATTTTTTGTTTGTTTTGGGTTTCTGAGTATGACCACTAGGGTTTCCATGTCAGCTGACGTGTAACCCATGGTTACCACCTATCCTGTTAAACTATATTAACGTACCTGATGAGTTGTGGTACAGAACGTCGTACTTCAGATTCAGGTTGTAAAATCACCAACTTCTCTTCGTTATCGTCTGTTGTCACAAAAATCTGAAATTAAAAAAATGGTGTTTGTTTGATCAGAAAAATAAAATAAATTCATTTGTATCATCTATGGTAGATTATGTTTTACTACAAAATTACTTTTCGTGCTTCGAGTGGCAATTAGATCACTAAATAAAATCCTAAAATATTGTGGGGGTTTGGATGGCCAAATGGTTAGCACGTGCGCGTTGCATCATACGGTCTGTCATTCAGTCTAGAGACAGGGTTTTGATTCCCCGCTTGTACATGACAAGGAGTACGGTTGCCTGTCCAACCTTGTGGGTTTTCTCCGGGTCCTCCGGTTTCCTCCCACAGCTAAAGACCCCTACGCACAAGCGAATTATTCAAATAAAATTCAACCATATGTTAGTCCCATAATGATCTAGTTTGTGTCGAGTGGACATTAAACCTCATCTCTCTCTCTCTCTCTCTCTCTCTCTCTCTCTCTCTCTCTCTCTCTCGTGACTAACATATGGTTCAATTTTATTTCAAGAGAGAGAGAGAAATGTGGTTTAACATCCACTCAACACAAACTAGGTCATTTCGGGACTAACATATGGTTTAATTTTATTTCAATAATTCGCTTGCGCGTAGGGGTCTTTAGCAGTGGGAGGAAACCTGGAGGACCCGGAGAAATCCCACGAGGTTGGAAAATTTTATTTCAATAATTCACTTGCGCATAGGAGTCTTTAGCAGTGGGCCCGGAGAAAATCCACAAGGTACTCTATTTCACGTACATGTGGGGAATTGAAACCATGCCACTTGACTGAATGACAGACCTTATGATGCAATGCACACATATTAAACATTCGCGCACCCCCCCTCCACCGTAAAAACGATATACTTACATAAGCTTCGGCTTTATCCACAAGACTGGTATCATTAGCATTTACTGTTAAATCATAAACTCGTTTAGTATTGCTACTCAAGAAGTTACGATTTGAAATCATTCCAGTTTTAGAATTAATAGTAAACATGTTGTCATCGTTACCAGACATAATATTAAATCTAATACCAGCAGGACCTCCTGAATCATCATCAGTTGCTGATACCTGTAGAATACTCTGACCGTACGGAGCATTAACAGACACACCTGAAAAAAACAAACAAATTCATTACATTCAACATTTTAAAGATGGATTATATACACTGTAACCTGGGTATCATTTAATCTTGTGTATTTAGCTCTAGTAAGTAATCACTGTAACCCAGGTATCATTTAATCTTGTGTATTTAGCACTAATTTCTTTCACATTCATCTAATATCAAATCTTTGTTTAAAAATTCGTAAAAATCGTTTAAAATCATCTAATTTATACTTGTGTCCAGTTTAAAGCTGACTGATTAATTTTGATAATGAGTGTCCAATTTTACAAGTATTTAATTTCCTGATCACTGTTAAAAATTAATCATTATACATCATTCATCAATTGGGTTGTTTATTTTTTTTAACAGTGATTGAGAAATTAGGTTTCAAGCCTGTTGCTCAATCCCATTCGTTTATGAATAAAATATTGTTTAAATAACTTACATCCGTGGTATTTTGTAGCTCCAGCAGGGTAGATAAACCTTGGTTCCACATCGTTTCTATCTCGCACGTTTATACGAACAGTTGTCATGCTGGGACTGGTAGAACGCTTTCTACGATTACGAATAACGCTGTAATCGTTGACGTTGTTAGTGGCGTTGATGAACAGTGTGTACGTAGCTTGATCTTCTCGGTCAATAGGTCTATTTAACCGTATCTCTCCTGATGTTGTGTTAATTCTAAATTGGTCTTTTTCATTACCAGCTGAAAGATAGACAATATGATGATCCATATGAGATACAAAACATTAAAAATGAAATGAAATGGGGTTTAACGTCCTACTGTTCTGTTCTGACTGGGCTAATGAAGACAGGAATATGCCATACAGTGCGCAGACCATGGCGCTACGGCCTACTCTTATATCAAATTCCAATTGCCAAGGGATCTTTTACATGCACACCAATGTGTACACAGGACCTCGTTTTTTTATCCTGTTGTCAGACAATTCGGACTAGGCCACTGAAAAGGGTAGACCTTACCGGAAAATCCTGATGATCAAGACATAAAAGGGCATAAAACTTTATTATTATGGCCATAAAATACATGAAAATGGGTCTAAAAGCACATTATTCATGTAAAATGAGTAAGTACATATCTAGTGATTTCCATTCAATTTTTTAAAATTTCATTGTAATTTCTAATTAATTATGTTCAGACAGTAACAAATTGAATGGCAGTCGTTTGCATCTGCTTAGTAAATTCTTCAAAGGGTTTTATAATTATTAATTTGTTGTTTGTGAATCAGTCATTTTATCTTTGGGATAGGTTTTTCTATGTTCATTACAAATAGCATCTGAAACCATTATGTCATCATCATCATCGTTGCCTCCAGTAAGTATAATCTGACCAGAGACAAGTACATGACGTAATTATTCGCACAGAATGATTTTCTAAAAAATAAACAAAACTAAATTGTGAGCACGATGTAGAAAATATGGCCGATAATAAGAGTTACTATAGAAACGACAACAATGGCTGATGGGAGAGTAACTATAGAAACAACAACAATGACTGATGAGAAGAGTTACTATAGAAACGACAACAATGGCCGATGGGAGAGTAACTATAGAAACAACAACAATGACTGATGAGAAGAGTTGCTATAGAAACAAGAAAGACAACCTACCCAGTATAACGTAATATATTTTAGAATATTGGGGTAAATCTCTGTCAATGGCCGTGACACGACCAATAAGTGTACCAGCTGGACTGTCTTCATTCACTTCAAAATCATATGGTATAACAACGCCATTCTAAAAATAGAGATAAAATTGATAGTTTTATGTCTAAAAAAAATATTGATATTGTTAAAAATGTCTGATTCCTTGAGAAAGAGTCTTGCTATTCCAAAGTTAACTGGATGGAAAACCCTGGAGTGAAAACATCCTATTTATATCCATAGTTTTATGTGTTAACGTCTCACGTTTCTGATCCAGAAACCATGGATAGGTGGCGGGAGGGCAAAGCGCACAACGAGGGATCCAGAAAATCGTGAAAACTAGAAGCCTGGAAATGCCATTACAAGAAGTGATCTAAGACAAGAATCTGGTTCTAACAGATTTGAACAGTTTTTCAACAGCGGCTTGAAATTAAATATCTGATCTCCCATAATGACTCTTTTAAACACAATATATGTTACATAATAAGTAACATCTAAAATTAACACACTTATATGGATATACTACTTCTGAATTTTATTAACATGCTATGTTTCAATACACATACAAGTATCGTTATCAAGCATAAGAATTAAGTAATATCTATTCGTAAAATAATAAATGGATATACTTACACTCATTGGGAAGGTCGGTGCATTGTCATCAACATCTAGAATTCTGACAGTGACAAAACGTGAAGTACTTTGAGGATTGACGTCATTATCTCGAGCTATGATTTGTAACTGTAAATAATACAAATATAAAAATTAGATTTTTGTAACAAGAAACTGGGGTTTTATTTAGAAATTCTAAACTATAATATTTTTAGAATGATGATAATTACAGCACAAGGTCCATCATACTCATCTTCTGCATGACAATCCTATACATTCGGTAATACTGACTCTGCAACACAATATCAGAGAGATAGAGAGAGAGAGAGAGAGAGAGAGAGAGAGAGAGAGATGGGGTTTAAACTCCACTCGACACCAACTAGGTCATTTCGGGACTAACATATGGTTCAATTTTATTTCAATAATTCGCTTGCGCGTAGGAGTCTTTCGCAGTGGAAGGAAGCCGGAGGACCCAGAGAAAACCCACGTGGATGGACAGGCAACCCTACTCCTTGTCACCTACAACCGGGGAATCGAAACTAAGCTGTTGACTCAATGACAGACCTTATGATACAGCGCTCAGAAAATACACCCCACTTCTCAATATGATTTTTACTAAAACTAGTGTTAACCAGCAAAAGCGTGCAATAACATTGAACATGTCTAGTTATTGCACAGTTAAGCTCCACCCAATCTACTAGAGGGAAAACAATCTGCTTATTCAACGAGAAGAACAAAGGAAGATTTCCCGTCCATGTTACAAGATCTGTTATACTTACGAAATATCGATCAACTTGTTCTCGGTCATAAACTATCTCCGCTCGTATCACACCAGTCACACGATTAATATGGAATTCTTTTGTCTGATTGGTAAATACACCACCATGCATAAACCCGTAATCAATTACACCACTAGGACCGTCATCGTCATCTTCTGCATGACAATCATATATGAACATTCCGTAATACTGACTCTAAAATACAACATAATACTGCATGAGCATCATACACAATCATACATGAACATTCCGTAATATTGATTCTACAATACAATATAAATGAAATTAAAAGGGATTTAACGTCCTACTGTTCGCTCCGACTGGGCTAATAAACACAGGCATATGCCATACAGTGTACTATGAGGGAACTTTTATGTGCACGTCAATGTATACACCGGACCTCGGTTTTTACGTCACATCTGAACAACTAGACAGCTGTCCTTGTCAGGCCCTCCGTCCTGCAAAACTGACAAGGGGAAACCATCTCAGAAAATCCTGAACTTAATCCAACCTGTGACCTCCAGGCTAGCGAGCCAGCGCCTACCCACTTAGCAACTAGTATAATTCTATTAAATTCTTTGATCCTCGTTTGAGAGATTTTGAATTGCTAGGAGCTAGCATACTACCAGGGAATAAGTCATGGGACCTTGATTCAGAGTCGATTCCCAAGTCGTTGACTTCAGTAGTTCACAAAGCCCAAAAACGGCTAAATCTATTTGTTAAGGCCAGCTCAATTTTCGTCGAGGTCGCTGAGATGTAAATAAGGTTAGGGCATGTGATTGTTCACAAGATTGTAGGTTAGGGTTAGGATAAGCATTAGGGCTAGGTCCAGGGTTAGGGTTGGGTTGGAATTAGCGGTAGTATAACCGAAGTCGAGGACCTTATCTTGCTTATAAACCGTCTATGTTTACATGTATGCAAAATGAGAATGTCCCTGAATTCCCGTAAGCAAAACCTTAGATCATGTTTTCTTATGGAAAAAAAAATTCTACCCTTGAAAAATAACCTGTTACAGGTTTAAAGACAAACCTTCAGAAGAATAACCTCAAATTCCACTCTATACATGTATATCCAAAGCCGCCCAGGAATAGAATATACTCCAACAGTGACCGCCCTAGACTCTTAAAACCTTTAAGCCAAATTTTTAGCCAAATCAAAATTTTATTAGCCAATTCAGAAAGTTTTAGCCAAATATTTTATATCATTTTTATTCATATGTTTGTTAATTAAAAATGAAAATAAATGTGTGTGTGTTAGTTGTATTTTACGTCCGCTTCCACCGAGGTGATATCGCAGACAAAATGAATGTTTAATATATGTACTTTTATTTTATGATCAGTAGTGGAATATCGCGTTTTATCAGTGAAATAAAAGTGTTATTCCACTGGCTAGTTGTTTTTACCTAAAATGATTGTAAAATCATAAAATAAATAGCTACATTTGTCGTTTTGTCGTGAATAACATATTTTATTTCATCTCTAAGCAAGAAAACGTTTATATTTTCACTCATGCTACGCATTCGTGAAAATATAAGTTTTCTTGCTTCTCGATGAAATAAAATATGTTATTCACTCTAAAACGACAAATATCCTCTATATATAGTACACAAGAATATTATTTTATCTCCTTGTTCATGCAAAAGTTCACATTATTGAGAGAATGAATGCAGATAACAAAAAAATGTTTATAGGACGTACTTCACAGTCACATGATTTAATTTACTTAATCGTCATAACAGAAAAGACACGACGATTCTTTTTAAGACACCACTGATTTGAAATTTATGTCCGGTCCATCCATTTTTATAAGCATGAGGTCATTGAGGGTTAGCTCGACGGTCTCGGTTAATTTTTGTCCACATGTTGATGAAGCCAACGAAGGACTTGCGTCCGAGATGACACGCTCACTCACGGAAGTAGATTCTGGACTAACAGTAGTCGTAGGAAGGAAAAAGGAATCTATCCTTATTTTGGGTTTACTAGTATTAGTTGTCATTAATGTGCGTTTTATTTATTTGCTGCGTAAGTAAAGAAAACTTGTAGTGAAGCGAATGTAAACAACGCAGTGCCACACAAAAGGGGCGTAACTGTGTTTTATAGTCTCCAGACTCGATCTTTCGGTCGTTTTAATGCGTAATATTGTAACATTGACTGATTTGCGACTTGTAAGATTGAGACTAGAGTAATTAATGTACTAAAAATAGACACTCCATCGAGTCGATCGAAAGAAGCGTTTAACGAGACGATTTCAAGTTTAATATTAGCAGATTTACGAAATAACACTCTCTAAAATTCATTCGCCAAATTTTTCGCCAGTATCATCACTTTATTCGCCAATAAAAATAATTGTCGCCATTGGCGAATTGGCGAATGTCTAGGGCGGTCACTGCTCCAAAGATCAAAGAGATTTAACATATAGGTTTTTAAAATGTTGGAAAACCCATACTGTTCTAAACTACCTACCTCTAACACATGGTGGTGAATTGTTTTAAACTACCTACCTCTAACACATGGTGGTGAATTGTTTTAAACTACCTACCTCTAACACATGGTGGTGAATTGTTTTAAACTACCTACCTCTAACACATGGTGGTGAATTGTTTTAAACTACCTACCTTTAACACATGATGGTGAATTGTTTTAAACTACCTACCTCTAACACATCTATTGTCATGTTCTCATAAGGTGGGAAAACCCATCTTGGTGGTGAATTGGTAGCAGGTAAAACGGTAATAACAACAGTAGCTTTTGCCGTTAGATAATTAGGTACGCCATCTTTATCTCGAACTTCCACTTCAAATGTATAATCACCAGATCTTCCGACAAGTGGCTTATCCACTGTTACTTTACCAGATTGTCGACCGACAGCAAAATAATCTAAACGAGAGAGATATGGGTATTAACGTTGACATTCAATACAAACTAGGTCATTTCGGGACTGACACATGGTTCAATGTCAGAGGTATCTTAAACATACATTATGCAAGAGCTAAATCTGCCTATTGTAGGTCTTTCTTTAAGCCTGAAAAGTTATCAAAATTATTAATTAAACATTAATTAACTTATACAGATCATAATCAACTCTCGATGTCATCGCTAGCCTACGATATTTACTAGATTATAATCCGATCTGCTGCTCAACGATGATTAAATCAAAAAATGGATAATCGCTAAATTCTCAGTGTGGATCAATTTGACTGAAATTTTCAGCATATTTCAGCTATTGTAATCTAAAGCACATAAAAACGTAATTTTTAGATTGAGAGGGGAGAGAGAGAGAAATGGGGTTTAATGTCCACTCAACACAAACTAGGTTATTTTGGGACTAACATATGATTCAATTTAATTTCAATAATTCGCTTGCTCGTAGGGGTCTTTAGCAGTGGGAGGAAACCAGAGGACCCAGAGAAAACCAACGAGGTTGGACAGGCAACCCTACGCCTTGGCACATACAACCAGGGAATTGAAACCACGCCATTTGACTCAATGACAGACCTTCTGATACAGTGCGCACATGCTAACCAATCGGCCATCCAACCTACCACAGGCCTTGACAGAATAAAATTATGAAAAAATATACTAACCATTAGGATCTAAGATACTTTGTGTTTTAAAGAAAGCCAAATTAGCATTTTCACCAAAATCCAGATCAGACGCTATAAGTGGTACAACCTCGGCACCCACAACAATGGTCTCTATAATGGTGGCGGAATAAACAGCCCGAGAAAACTTTGGTTCGTTGTCATTCGCATCCAATATAATAAAGTATACCTGTAAAAAAAAAAAAAAAAAAAAATTGTTCTTTATTGATAAGGAGAGGGGGAAATGGGGTTTGCTTGCGTGTAGGTTTTTTTAGCAGTTCGAGGAAACTAGTGGTTCCTGAGAAAACCCACAAGGTTTGAGCGAGGAAAATGGAGGACCCTAAGAAAACCCTCAAGATATGAGGAAGTATGTTTTGATCAGACAAATTTTAAATTCAAGATACGACAAAAAAACATTTATTAGGTATGGGAAATTCTTGAATAAAGGGAGAGAGAAATGGGGTTGAATTAGGTCATTTTTGGACTTACATATGGATCGATTTTATGTCAGTAATACACTTGCGTTTAGGGATCTTTAGCTGTGGGTAAATACCGGACGACCCTGAGAAAACTCTAGAGGTTCGAGAAGGGCGACCCTACTTCTTGTCACATACAAGCAGGGAACGGAAACCACGCCACTCAACTTGACAGACTTACGATCCAACACGCACAAGTTAACCCATTCAGCCAGTGAACGAGAAAGTAGCGTGAGATTTGCTAGAGTTTAATATATAAACCTACTGGAATGGTAAATTCTCGACGGACTTCTGGTGTATTGGGACTGTCATACGCAGTAACTTGTACGGCAACTATTGCCTCTCTTTCTCTGTCTAATTCTTGACCAGCTCGTAATTTTATTTCACCCTAAAATAAAACGAATAAACCAAGCTACAAATAATTAATAATCAATAATCAATGCCTATCATGTTTGATTTATTTCATTTTCTTCTGATTAAAGAAGCATTATGTAAGATTCAGATCAATCTGATTAAAACACAGATCCTATTTCGTTTCGTTTTTTATAGTTTAAAATTTCGTTTTATTTGTCTTTACTACACTAGGATCTGGAAGAGCTGTTATATAACAGGTGTTCTGGATGGCGTGAGAGATTAGTCAATGAAACCATCTGTTACAGCGACTGCTTGGCGTGCCAAGCACGGAACCGTGGGTAAACCACTAGAAATGTCAACACTGATTTATTAATCAATGTCTGACATCATAGGGTCAAAAGCCACTCGTTTCGTTTGACCCGACACAAACTAGGTCATTTCGTACTAACATATGGTTCTATTTTATTTCAATAATTTGCTTCCACATAAGGGTCTTTAGCCGTGGGAGGAAACTGGAGGGTCCGGAGAAAACCTACGAGGTTGTACAGGTGACTCTACTCCTTGTCACGTACAACCGCGGAATTGAAACCATGCCAGTTGACTCAATGACAGACCTTATGATACAGCGTGCACACACGCTAACCATTCGTTCATCCAGCACCCCCCATGCCTATTACAGGTCTTTCTTTCGGCTTCAAATGTTATATAAACATGACAAGCCTAAAATCAACAATCAACTCGCTAGGCCATCGGATGGCAGAAATTTAAATGGATTAGCACACCCACGAGATTTAAAAATTTAACAATAAAATGGACAAACGATACTAAGTCTTGAATGTCTGGTACTGTTGCTACAATAATAAACAATCTGTGCTACATTGTCCAAGACCCATAACCTAGCTCAGAATAAATTAATTTGAATGAAATTTTCAATATACTTTTTTTTCGTTATTCATTTTTGAACTATTATAGCAAGAAATCTTACACAATGAATTTTTAAAGATGTGCTATCAATATTACTTGGAGAAGTGCTATAAATTTTACTTAGAGAAGTGCTATCAATTTTACTTAGGGAAGTGCTATTAATTATACTTAGAAAAGTGCTACATATTTTACTTAGAGAAGTGCTATCAATTTTACTTAGCGAAGTGCTATTAATTTTAATTACAGAAGTGCTACATATTTTACTTAGAGAAGTGCTATCAATTTTACTTAGGGAAGTGCTATGAATTTTACTAAGGGAAGTGCTATCAATTTTACTTAGAGAAGTGCTATGAATTTCACTTAGGGAAGTGCTATCAATTTTATTTGAGAAGTGCTATGAATTTTACTAAGGGAAGTGCTATCAATTTTACTTAGGGAAGTGCTATAAATCTAACTTAGGGCTATCAATTATACTTACAGAATGATATGCTATCAGTTCTACTAACAGACATGCTATATATTGTCTTAAAAGGGTGTGCTATCAATTTTACTTTGAGAAGTGCTATCAATTTTACTTACAAAAGTGCCATAAATTTTACATACATGCTATAATATTCTACTTACAGTCACGTTTTGAATTTCAAATTGAGTCTTCCTGGAGTCAAGTCGATATCTAACCACTCCAAAATCTTCTAAATCTATGTCATTTGCTGATACTTGTAGCAATACAGCACTGGGACCCTTCTGTTCTCGGACTTCTTTCGTATATGTATCCTAATAATATAACAAACAGACTCAATCACCACCATACAAATAATAATAAGCTCAAGTTTTAACAGTGAGGCTCATGTCCCCCACCCAACTGAGGGGGCTGGATGGCCGAATGGTCAGCGCATGTGCGCTGTATCTAAAGTCTGTCATTGAGTCAACCGGCATGGTTTCAATGACAAACCTTGAAATAATGCGCATTTATATAAGCTTTGGCTTGTTTTCACATCTTGGGAGCCACGGTGGCTAAGTGGGGGGTAAAACGCTGGCTCGCTAGCCTGGAGGTCACGTGTTCGATCCCTTCATGGGCCGAAAAAGTTCATCTGGATTTTCCGGCGTGGTTTCCCCTTATCAGTGAAGCAGGACGGAGGGCCTGACAAAGACGGCTGTCTAATCATCCGGATGGGACGAAAAACCAAGGTCCCATGTATACATTGGCATGCATGTTAAAGATCCCTTGGCAGTTGGAATACGATATAAGAGTAGGCCATAGTGCCACTACCCAGGCAAAATTTCCCTCATAGCACACAGTATGGCGTATGCCCATCTTCAATAGCCGAGTCGGAGCAGAACAGTTGGACATTCAACTTCATTTCATTTCACTTTCACATCCATTAGTATTGTATATAACCGCGGTGGGTTGAAATAATATGTTATATTTATAGCACGGCTTTCATGAGTTAACAGGTTTAAACATCGAGGCCGTAGGCCGAGATGTTAAACATGTTAACGAACGAAGCATGCTATAAATGACTTGTAACATTAACACCTGCTTAACATACTTGTTATTATTCCACAGAAAACCCATCCCACTTCTCCATATGATTTCTACTAAAACTAGTGTAAACCAGCAAAAGTGTGTAATAACATTGCACATGTCTAGTTATTGCACGGTTAAGCTCCACCCAATCTACTAGAGGGAAAACAATCTGCTTATTCAACGAAAAGAACAAAGGAAGATTTCCCATCGATGTTACAAGTCTAGCTACTAGAGGAAAAACAAAGGAAGATTTCCCGTCCACGTTACAAATTGTATAGAGTAACTCACATTAATAAAACGTGGACTGTTATCGTTAATATTTCTAATCCTAACAGAAACTGTGGTAGATCCACTGAGTTGAGGGACGCCAGTATCATAAGCCTGAACTATAAACTTGGTTGAATTCATCTGTTCATAATCCAAACGACCATTTATACTGATAACACCTGTAAATAATACACACAAAAATTAAATTATCACATCAATCAAAATAGGTATTAATGATCTACAATCCCGACTAATGAAGGGGGTTTAACCTCCACTCAGCTCACATTAGGTCATTTCGGGACCAACATATGGTTCAATTTTATTTCAATAATTTGCTTGCTCGTAGGGGTCTTTAGCAGTGGGAGGAAACTGGAGTACCTTGAGAAAACCCACGAGGTTGGACAGGCAACCCTACTTGAATCGAAACCATGCCACTTGACTCAAGGACAGACCTTAAACCACTAGACCACACAAACCCCCTAATTTGATAGTAGAAAGGTTGATTTTTTAAAGATGGGTTTCCGCATACAAACTGGGTGATTTAATGGTATATATGGACCAAAACCATATTCAAAAGATGGGTTCCCGCGTACTGACTGGGTGATTTAATGGTATATATGGACCAAAACCATATTCAAACTAACTAATTTGTCATAACTTTGCTTCAAATCCTTCTCAAACATTGTAATTGCGAAGGAATGTCCTGCTATCAAAATTCGATCAAACCAGGTCATGTTTACATGATTTACCTCTCTTGGAAGTCAGAGGAGAATTCATTGCATACATAAGACGATGTTGTCTTTAATCGCTTACTATTTATTACAAATATCGAATCCTAATTAAATTCTCGGATTACCCACTACCCGCGTCTTTTTCTGTCATTTTTATGTCAGAAAGTGTTGTACGTCTAACTCTTCGTAAAGTTTTTCAACTTGTACATCAAGCGCTCAATGTTCGCGTGTGACCTTTGACATCACGCGTGCAGAAATTCCTAATCGTCGGGCTGTTGATTAGGGGAACCCTTACATTTTTGTCCTGTATATGCTCCATGAGTGTTTTTCGGGGAATCCAGTATTTTTCTAGTAAGATTGGATATCTCTACTTTCCATAAATACCAAAGTTAACATACTTTTATTGGAAATAACCACCCAATAAATACTTTTCTGGGAACCCATCTTTAAAGGAGCTAAATCGTTAATATTTGGGACCTACAAATTGACACAAATGGGTCGCAACATATATAATAATGTAATATGAATGTAAAAAAACTGATTTACATTCAATCGTTTCCGTTTTTACTCTAATTTCAAAGCAGTTATGTTCGGTGAAATATGCCAGAAGTCTCAATCGAATGGCAATCTCTAGCGTCTGGTTATTCCAGTCTACACCGATAGTATTTATTGCGCATGCTCTCCAGAGAAGAATATGGGGTCACCGTTTGACATGACTTGTGGAATATGTCTAACCTCGTTCTTTCTGGTCACTTGTTACAAATGACACTGAAATGCATTATGGTACACGATTCGTGTACCAATCGTAAAATGTTTATTTTGTCTTAAATATTGGATATCAGAAGCCAATCTTTTCCCGGTAAGATCACAACACCAATGTTGATTAAAATTGACAAATAATTTGTGTTTTCATTGTCGATTGTTTTGGATGATATTGAGTTTGAGACTTGGCTATTTTAAGACTAACCTGTGCTTGGTGAAATCGTGAAATAGTTATTTGGATTGGATATCATCTCGTATCGATCTATAGTATTATCATCGTCCATAGCAACCAGAGTTGTAACAAACGTTCCTATTGGTCGTTCTTCATCAATAGTTAGAAAGTAAACAGCCTGTTCGAAGTATGGAGGATTGACGTTATACTCTAATACTGTTATAATTACAGTTCCTGAAATTAGAAATGGTCAACTTCCTACTGGGTCAATGGAGAGAGAGAGAGAGAGAGAGAGAAGAGAGAGAGAGAGAAAGAGAGAGAGAGAGAGAGAGAGATGGGGTTTAACACACAAACTAGGTCATTGCGGGACATATATATGGTTTAATTTTATTTCAATAATTCACTTGCGCGTAGGTTCTTTAGCAGTGGGAGGAAACCGGGGGACCCGGAGAAAACCCACGAGGTTGGACAGGCGACCCTACTCCTTGTCACGTACAACCAGGGATTCGAAACCATGCCATTGATCTGTTGTGTCTGTCAGATCTTATTTATATCATCTGTGGTATACTGATATCTTTGGACTGATATTCATTGGAGATTTGGGGCCATGGTGGCTAGGTGGGTAAGGCGCTGGCTCGCTAGCCTGGAGGTCGGGTGTTCGATCCCTGCATTGACAGAGAAAGTTCATCCCGATTTTCCGACGTGGTTTCCCCTTGTCAGTGATGCAGGACGGAGGGCCTGACAAGGACAGCTGTATAGTCCTTCGGATGAGACGAAAAACCGAGGTCCCGTGTAAACATTGGAATGCACGTAAAAGATCCCTTGGCAGTTGGAATTCGATATAAGAGTAGGCGATAGTGCCGCTGCCCAGTCAAAATTTCCCTCATAGCACACTGTATGGCATATGCCCGTCTTCATTAGCCCAGTATAGGAGCAGAACAGTAGGACGTTAAACCCCATTTCATTTCATTTCATTAGAGATTTACAATATTGTAGTTTGTAAAGAAATCAAAGTCCCTTTATTTAATGATCTCAGAGACTATGATATTCAAACTTTGGTGATTCAGGAACCATAAGGGACAAATGTTATCAACATATTGGATTAATGGATAATCCTTTAATTAGACCCAGGGAGATAAGCTATTGTCTAGTTTATTGGCTTAGGGAGATAAGGGAGTAGAGCTTTATTTAATTAGACTAAACAATAAAGTGGGGAACCCTTCGGGACTACATCTTATCATTAATGCCATCCTGTGCGAATGTTCTTAAAGTGTGAATCTATTTGAATTTATTGGCTTTTCTTATGACATCGTTTTTGCCATTATCTGGGTCAGTCTTAAAAAGCTCTATAATTTTGATCATAACATTTCGACTTGAAAGTCCTTTTAAATTGAAGTGTATTTCGACTGTTGTGTTTAATATCTGCATAGTGTTCCTTTATTCTCACTTAAACATACATTATTTGAATGCACGAGATCTGACTTCTATAGAATGTGTGAATCCAATAATTAAACATGCATTATACAAGAGCTAAATCTGCCTATTGCAGCTCTTTCTTTAAGCCTGAAATGTTATCTAAATTATTAATTAGACATTAATTAACCTATCCAGGTCATAATCAACTCTCGATGGTATCGCTAACCTGCGATCTTTAGTGGATTATGAGCCGATTTACTGCATAACTTTCCTTCACGATTTAACAATTAAATGGATAATCGAGACTATGCTGTTTATCGTACTGACTTTAGTAATGATGGTCGAGGCTAGGCGGAAATTTCAATCGCTTAGTATTCGGTTCATAGTGATTCAATTTGACTGAAATTTTCAGCAAATTGCCATTACATTATCTAGTTTTTAACAATTATAGTGAGAACTGCAGACTCATTATCGAAGCTCCCATAATGGATCTTTAATAGGTGTATGGGTCCATGAGTTAATTACCTGTTCCACTTTGACCAGGTGAAGCTGTATCTTCTACAATCATCTGGTAGGTAATAACGGAACTTCTATCACGATCTAACCGTCGAGCTGTTTTTATACGACCAGTGGTTGGCTCCATAGTAAATAAATCCTTTAAAAATAAAATAAAATAAACAACTACTCAGACCATGTCGTAAAAGGGGACTGATACCTCACACTAGACAATCATCAAAAATGAAAAGAATTGAAAAGGAAAAGGGGGTTTAACGTCCTACTGTTCTGCTCCGAACTGGGTAAATGAAGACAGGCATACGACATACAGTGTGCTAGGATGAAAATTTGCCCGGACAGCGGCACTACGGCCTACCCTTATATCGAATTCCAACTGTCAAGGGATCTTTTACGTGCATACCAATGTGTACACGGGACCTCGGTTTTTTGTACAATTTCCGAACAATTAGACAGCGGTCAACATAATTTAAAGAGGAATTATGTAAGACTTAGATAAACATACATTATGCAAGAGCTAAATCTGCCTATTGCAGGTCTTTCCTTAGGCCTGAAATGTTATCTAAATTATTAATTAGACATTTATAAACTTATCCACACCCTAATCAACTCTCGATGACATCGCTAGCCTGTGATATTTACTGGATTTTAATACATTTTGTGATGGCTTATTTAACGTCAAATTGGATAATCTAGGCCTTGTTTTTTTATCGTACTAACTTTAGTAATGATGATCGATCCTAAAATTCAATCGCTTATATCTCGGTTCAGAGTGGAGCAATTTGACCGGAATTTTCAGCATATTCCCATTACATTATCTAGTTTTTAACCATCTAATCTCCCAAAATGCCCCTTTAAACTGGTCCACACAGGGGTGGACGGGATAGATCTGGGACCTCGGACTACGTCCAACTGCTTTACACAATATCAACATAAATACTTACGCCAAAGTTGTAGGAGTTGATATCAACATCAGTTCCTTGTGGAGTAATGGCTGACTTTGGTCCCTCAAATTTGAATCTTAATACGGCTGACACGTCTGGATCGGTGGCTTTAACGGTGTACACGACCGTATCCAGGGCAACATCTGAAATACAAATAAATATATAACTAGCGGTTGACATGCAAGATAGCTCACATTTTGCAAGAGATTTTTCTAGTAAGATTGGATATCTCTACTTTCCATATATACCAAAATTGCCATACTTTTATTGGAAATAACCACCCGATAAATACTTTACTGTGAACCCATCTTTAAGTTTGTCCGTTAATAAAAACATCTGTTTTTCCGTCTGTCCTTAAATAAAATAAAAACTTACTTTCATTAACTTCAAATCGCTGGGTTGTAGGAATAAAATAAGGTAGTCGATTATTTTTATCACGTACAATAACAGTAACCGTGGCAGTTCCAGTTCTCTGTGGTTTACCGCCATCACGAGCCAATATCTACAAACAATAAATAATAAATTGTTTCAATGGCATTTAGTAATTGAACTGGAATATACAAGGTCACAATCCTATTTAGTAATTGAACTGGAATATTCAGGGTCACAATCCTATTTAGTAATTGAACTGGAATATACTGCATCACAATTCATTTAGTAATTGAACTGGAATATACAGGGTCACAATTCTATTCAGTAACTGAACTGGAATATACAGTTCTATTTAGTAATTGAACCGTATTCCTGAAGCAATGGCCCGAGATATGCCTCTCTGGCCATTGCTGGATTGACTTATGATACTTGAGCTTTTGAGGGAGTGTGTCCATTCTTCCCGTTCAATCAAATCTATCCCAAGTAGACGAACATGACAGCCCTTCGTTTAATCTGGGTCTTCCCTAAAACTTTGGACAGTGATTTAAGGTATTTAAAACAGTGAAAGTATTGTTCGTCTCCAAACAGTATTGTTTATAATATAACCGTTGATAGCCTTGTTTTTACACAATTAGTTTTTTTGCAATATTCTGCTATGCACTGGTTAATTGTGGGTAAAAATTTCCTGAGTCATGACGTAACATTACGAAAACAATGTGGAGCTCTGTTTAAACCTGAATGACATTGTTACGCAGTTAGGCATTAGTTGTTAATCGGACTATTGACCAGTCATAATTTGGAACAGAAATTTGAGTGGGATTAGGTCTAATTAAACGAAACACTGCGAGGCCGAGGAGTATGTAATTAAACTGGAATATACAGGGTCACAATTGACAAGTGAATCCTGGTACAATCTGATTTCGTTTCGTTCTTTATAGATCAAAATTTCGTTTTACTTGTCTTTACTACACTAGGATCTGGAAGAGTTGTTATATAACACGTGTTCTGGTTGATGTGAGGGATTAGTCAATGAAATGGTCTGTTGCGCGGAGTTCTTGGTGTGTGGTGCAAGGAACTGTGGGTATTCTATTAAAAACATCAACGCTGAATGGTTAATCGAATGTCTGATGTCATAGAGTCATAGGGTCAAAAGCCGCTTGTATGACCCCTGACCCATTGAAATATCTGTATTTTAATCAGTTGAGGCTGGGCTTGAGGAAAGAGAGAAAGAGAGATAGAGAGAGAGAGAGGAAGGGTTGAATGTCCACTCTAGGTCATTTTGGGACTAACATATGGTTCAATTTTATTTCAATAATTCGCTTGCGCATAGGGGTCTTTATGCAGTAGGAGGAAACCAGAGGACCAAGAGAAAACCCACCTGGCTGGACAGGCGACCCTACTACTTGTCACGTACAACTGGGGGATCGAAACCACGCCTTATGATACAACGTTATCCTGTTGGATTAACAGAAATATTAAATACTTTTTTTTTAAAGTTCAAAAGTGGATTAATCAATACAAACCGTTAGTAGATATTGTCTCTGTACATCATAGTCGAAAGTGGCTACGGATGAAGTTGAGACCTGTCCAGTATTTCTATCGATTTCAAATTTACCCTGTGAACCACTGACAATGGTGTATTCAAATCTACCATTCTCCGATGTTGGGGAATCTTTGTCAGTCGCGGTAATCAATATCACAGGGGAATCTGAAATAAATAATTTAAATCGTATTAATCCGAATTATGTTAAAGATAGGTTGCCAGGCAACGAAACACAGTCGCCCTCCACAGCTTAGATGTTCTTTGAGCAGATCACATTTGGTAGGTTCATCGTTTAACGTCCACTCGACACAGACTAGGTCATTTCGGGACTAACACATGGTTCAATTTTATTTCAGTAATTTGTTTGTGTGTGGGGGTCTTTAGCAGTGGGAGTAAACAGGAGAAAACACACGAGGTTGGAAAGGTGACCTTACTCCTTGTGATGTACAAGCGGGGGAGACTAACCCATGCCACCAGAGAGGGAGGGAGAGAGAGAGAGGGAGAGAGAGAGAGAGAGAGAGAGAGAGAGGTTGAAAACCCACAAGGTTGGAAAGGTGACCTTACTCCTTGTGATGTACAAGCGGGGGAGACTAACCCATGCCACCAGAGAGGGAGAGAGAGAGAGGGAGGGAGAGAGAGAGAGAGAGAGAGAGAGAGATTAATATACTTACTAAATGCTATATCTTCATCAATAAATTCTGTATAATCCGCGGGAACAAATGTGGGACTAAAGTTATTCTTATCCTGAAAAACAAAATGAAATGGGGTTTAACGTCCTACTGTTCTGCTCCTAAACTTGGCTACTGAAGTTGGGCATACGCCATACAGTGTGCTATGAGGGAAATTTTGCCCGGGCAGAGGTACTACAGTCTATTCTTATATCGAATTCCAACTGCCAAGGGATCCTTTATGTGCACTCCAATGTGTACACAGGACCTCGTTTTTTCGTCCCATCCGAACAACTAGACAGCTGTCCTTGTCAGGCCATCCGTGCTGCATCACTGACAAGGGGAAACCACGCCGGAAAATCTGGATTACCAACTTAAAGTTAATCCGAAAGAGAAAAAGAGTGGTTTAACATCAACTGCTCGCAAACAATGGCATTATGGGACTAACATATGGTTTGATTTCATTTCAATAATTCGCATGCGTGGAGGGATCTTTAGCAGTGGGAGGAAACCGGAGGACACAGAGTAAACGCACGTGATTTGACGGATTGGGCAGACGACACTAAAAGACAAACAAGATAGGTTGAAATTTCTACAATTTTTCAGTCAATCAGAAAGCCGATTTCTGAGTTACATGGTCACAGATGCTGATCAAATCATTAAACATACATTAATGCAAGAGCTAAATTTGCCTATTGGAGGTCTTTATTTAGGCCTGAAATGTTATCTAAATTATTAATTAGACATTAATTAACTTATCCAAACCATAATCAACTTTCGATGCCATCGCTAGCCTGCGATGTTTATTGGATTACGTTCCGATTTGCTGTTTCGACTTCCATTCATAATTAAATAAAAAAAAAAAGGATAATCAAGACTATGTTTTTTATCCTACCGACTTTAGTAATGTAAAGTCATGATGATCGAGGCTAGCTCCACAATTCAATCACTAAAATCTCGGTTCATAGTGGATCAATTTGACTGAAATTTTCAGCAAATTGCCTTTACATTATCTTGTTTTTAACTATTATAGTGAGAATTGCCAGCTCTTTAACTAATCTCCCATAATGTATCTTTAAATTGAATTTAACGGAAATTTTCTAAGAAGGACAAATGGATACCAAATGTTAAAGAATCTTGGCACTTACTATAACTATGATGTAAACTGGAACAATATTAGTGTTTGGTCTGGATCCACTGTTGCTAGCAGAAACGGTAAAATTAAAACTAAAAAATAAAAAAATAAAAAAATAATCAAATTTAGACATGAGAGAGAGAGAGAGAGAGAGAGAGAGAGAGAGAGAGAGAGAAGGGATAGGGTTAAATTCCACTCGACACAAAACATATGGTTTAATTTTATTTCAATAATTTGCTTGCGCGTGGGGGTCTTTAATAGTGGGAGGAAACCAGAGGACCCGGAGAAAACCCACAAACCCCTACTCCTTGTCACGTACAACCGAGGAATAGAAACCACACCAGTTGACTCAATGATAGACCTTATGATAAAGCGTGCACGTGCTAACCATTCGGCCATCCAACCCCCCAGACATGAAATAAAATGGTGTTTTATTTGCTACTTTCTCCACCAACCCGACCAATGAAAACAGTCATACACCATGCAATGTGGTACCAGGTAGACGATGTTTCTGCCTATTCTTGGGGGGTTGGATGGCCGAATGGTTAGCATTTGTGTGCTGTATCATAAGGGCTGTCATTTAGTCAATTGCCGTGGTTTCGAATCCCCGGTTGTTCAATTCCCTGGTTTTACATGTCAAGGAGTAGGGTCGCCTGTCCAACCTCGTGGGTTTTCTCCAAGTCCTCTGGTTTCCTCCCACTGCTAGGGTGACCCACCATAAATAAATATCTCCATATATCTCGACAATTACGCCACAATATTTATATATATGCCAAGCCTCAAATCAGTTTCACACAATTATAGTCACTAAATAAACGATCATGTTGTACTTAATAAGCTATGACCATTAATCATCTATAAATAATAGTCTGAAAACTGGTTCCAAGAGTCGTCCATAACATCCAGACACATTTGAGTAAAAGATAGGTTACGTGCCCTTGTTTTGAAATTAGTCTCGCTTAACCAGTCTATCGACCATTCTACGTCTGATTGACAGGTCGGGATAATCAAGACTACTTTTTTACGAAACATAACAGAAAGCTAGAACAAGAAATTGAATTTAGAAATAAGCACTTTAGACAACTCAACAATCGTTTTAAGAAGCTTGTAAAAGTAAAATGAAATTATTGCTAGTATCATGTTCCTGTCTAACCCGAGTGATTCAGAGATATTATTTGTACTAAACCAAAAGATGCCGCTCTTAACGGTACAGTTAATGATAAAGCGATTTAAAAAATGAAACGAAAGTAATTTCTAAATCTGCTGTAATAACCAAGAAGCTTAATTTTACTGCTATTCAAAATCGTCAACAATAAATTTTTTACGGCTGTATTAGTTGATAGATTTGTAGAGAATTGCACGTGCCATGGCTATTTATAGTATCATACTGTCAGAAAGTTGGTCTCGGCACGGCGAATGTGCACGCTTCAGTGGTAGTCTCGAACTATCAGCGGTGGACTGTATTTCTGTGAGTACATGGGTCACCCTACCACTGCTAAAGACTCCTACACGTAAGCGAATTATTGAAATAAAATTGAACCATTTATTTATCCTAAAATGATCTAGTTTTTGTCCGTGGACATTAAACCTGCCTATTTTTCATCGACTTCCAACTTCTTCTATTAGTGTTTAACGTCTGCTTCCAACGATGGTGATATCACAGACAAGTCGTCTTATTTTACTATGCTTAGCGCACGTGTACAGGGGTCTTTCCTGTGGGAGAAATTCAGAGTATCCAAAGTAAACCCTCGAGTTTGAGAAAGCCCTCTATCTCCAAGCCACAAACGCTCACACCAGGGATCAAACCTACGACTGCCAGCCAGAGGTGCTTGACCAGCTAGAGGTCGAAATGCAACACTTGAACAAAATGGCCTCCCTATGCTAGTTTTTCTTAGCATTGAATGATTTAAAGGAGAATATTTAAACCATAATCTAGCCTCTGTTACATTTTATACAATTATCCATGGACTTCATCCACCAATCTATTCGTGTCCCATTCAACCCTACCTACTGACCCAACCCTTTTCTATCCATTACAGGAAACAGAACCCTTTTTTTGACCTCAGCCCTTTGGAAATAGGACGTACTACGCGAGAGAACAGTAACCTTACATCCAACTACCTCTGCGCATTAATTGATAAAGCCTTACTATAAGAATCCAGGGGAAGAAAGATCTAAGTCACTTTTTCCACGAACCCCAGTTAATGGCGCCATCTGGTAGCAAATTGTATAATGGCCTCTCAGACAAATACAAGTCCATCGTACCCTTTATTTAACCATAATTTGCCTGAAAAGTTGAACTCAGTTGTACTTGTAATTATGGTTCGTGTTAAACATCATTTTGAAGTTCCAATCTTTGTTCTGTTCGTTCGTGTCAAACATTCTCGTCCAAAAGTCTGTTTTGCGATTTATGCGAAAAGACAAAAATGTCACTTAGATCGTTCTTCCCCTGGGCTCTACAAGTGAGAATCAGGTTCTATTTGGCCCGCACCTATCTACCTCTCCCCATGGATTGATAGAGACTTACTATCCTTTCGCAGAATCTTCATATTTAATAGGAGCTACAGCTGTAATATTCCCCGTCCGGCTATCAATACGCCATAAAGTAGTTCCAAGTATGGCAAACGTCGTAGGTGCGCCAACTGTATCACCATCTTTGTTATCAGCATCAGTTATCTAAAACAAAATATAAAAAATAGAATCTACCCACCAGAGGCTGACTAGCTACGTAAAAAAACCCATAGCAAATGAGATCATTTCTACCCGCAAGAAGCTGACTGGCCATACAGGCATATCTACCCACCAGGGGCTGTCCAGCTAGGTAAAAACATACCATAGCAATTAGATCATTTCTACCCGCAAGAAGCTGACTGGCCATACAGGGGCTGACTAGCTAGGTAAAAACATACCATAGCAATTAGATCATTTCTACCCACCAGAGGCGGACTGGCCATTACAGGCATTTCTACCCACAAGAGGCGGACTGGTCATTTGGATAATACCATGTGGGTTGGGAAAACAAGGTAAAAAATGGGAGAGAGAGAGAGAAATGGGGTTTAACGTCCACTCGACACAAACTAGGTCATTTTGGGACTAACATGTTTTTTTTTAAATTTAATTTCAATAATTTGCATTTGCGTAGGGGTCTTTAGCAGTTTGAGGAAACCGGAGGACCCGGAGAAAACCCACAAGGTTGGACAGGCGACCCTATTCCTTGTCATGTACAACCAGGGATTCGAAACCATGCCAGTTGACTCAATGACAGACCTTATGATACAGCGCGCACGTGCTAACATTTTGCAGGACCTGGTGTGGGAAGGAAACCGGAGGCTCCGGAGAAAATCCATGAGGTTGGACAGGCAACACTATTCCGAGTCACGTACAACAGGGGATTGGAAACCACAGTAAAAAATGGGCCACAGAGCTGGATATAAATACTGCGGTTAAAACAATATATGAAAAGTGGGTTGACCTTGTAGGTGAAAAATACCTGAGCTGTTTCAATGGAGCTACACCTCTAAATAACACTAGGGACCGGGTATCATTCAGATTTGATGAAAAAAGGAAAGAATCTGAGCTTACCATCTATAATCTAATACACATTCAATAAATAGATTGCCATGCAGAAAGTATTAAATACCATCAAGATTCATCAAATAATGCCCAGTTTGTGCTACCTTTTAGTTTAAGAAACACCATTTAGTTTTGACATCGGTCATCTAGTTTATGACCATTTAGTTTAGTTTTGTTATTGGTCATCCAGTTTATGACCATTTAGTTTTATAAACTAGACAACCAATGTCAAACTAAACGGTAGCACAAACAGGGCATTTTTTGATGAATCTTGATGGTATTTAACACTTTCTGCATGGCAATCTATTAACTGAATATGTGTACTAGATTATAGATGGTAAGCTCAGTTTCTTTAATTTTTTTATCAAATCTGAATGATACCCGGTCCCTAGTGTAAGTATCAAACATAATATTTGAAATTAAAAACACCAATTAGTATTCCAATTTGATGTTGTTATCTTACCGTGAAAATATGGATCCTAATATCTAATATCAAAATCAGTACGCCACAGTTTATACGCTATAGACATAATGTTGGAGGTCCTTAGCAGGTGGCGGAAACCAAAGAACTAGGAAAAACACATGGGGTTGGACAGGTGATCCTACTCCTTAACACGTACAAGCTGGGAATCGAAACCAGGCCATGTGACTCAATAATAGACCTTATGATCTACCGTGCACACGTTAGAAAATCCAGCAACCGAATTAGCCCATTTAGTAAAAATACAATATTTACCGACACCACCAAAGGATCAATGGTAAGTATTTCTCCCTCGTTGATATAGCGAAGATAACTGGGTAAGCGAAACTGTGGTCTGTTATCGTTGATGTTTTCGATATTGACAGTTAAAGATCCAGTGCTCTCTCGTCCTTGGCCATTCTCATCACGTGCCATAACTGTTAGCTGATATTGTTTTCTATCTTCGTAGTCTATACACGGTCTGACACCAGGGGTTGAACAACTCTTCACAGTTATTGCTCCCGTTCTGCTCTCGATAGCAAATCTAATAATAATGATAGTAAGAATGATGCAGAATAATGATAAATGATGATGATCATGATGATGATCATGCATAATGAAGATGATGTGAAGATGATGCTGATAAATAATGATGCTGATAAATAATGATGCTGACAAATAATGATGATGATGCAGATAAATAATGATGATGATGCTGATAAATAATGATGCTGATAATTAATGATAATAAATGATGGATAATAATGATTATAAATAATGATGATAAATGATGGATAATAATAATGATGATGATGATGATGATAAATAATGTTGATAAATTGTGGATAATAATAATAATAATAATAATAATAATAATAATGATGCTGAATGCTGATGATTAATCTGCAGTTGAATGAAATTATACAGGATTTTGGGATCGTAAAATTTTGAAATTTTTTTTTTTTATTTCAGCAAGTTTTGTTTCATTTCTAAGATAAAAATTCATTTTACAATTTAGGATCGTAGGCTATTCATTCTTAATTACATAGATCTGAGAGCACCATAATCTTTATAGTGCTTTGGGCATCTCAAAGTCTCAATTTGGCCCTTGCTCATCTTCAATAGAAGGCTTGATCTCGCTTTAACTACGTACATCTTATCAAGGCCTTCATGTAATACCCTGCATATTTCGGCACTAATTTCAATTGGGTATTCACACAGCTTGGGAGCCTATCAGATTCCTAGGTCATCGCAAATACCAAGTCTTATGCTTTGCAGCTAAAACGTCTACCTGTGATAATCAAGTTGCAAAGTGCAAGGTTCGTTCAATGTCAAGGTTTCTGTGGACATCACTATGTCACAACTTCTGATTGGATGCTACTGTTCACGTGTCTGCAGATAACGTAGCTATAAGTTCGCGAAATGTGAAGTAATCTAGTAACGTCCAGATGTTGTAAAACTCGCAGGAACATGGCCCTTGTTAGGATGGTGTTATTAATAAAAGGAGTGCGAGAAATGTGACCCATCACATCGAAACAGGTAGTAAGTCACACGTAGGGGTCTTCAGCAGACTGGAGAAACAGGAAGACCCGGAAAAACCCAAGAATTTACTTCTTGTCACGTACAGGGGGGGTTGGATGGCTTAGTGGTTAGCACATGTGCCCTGTAACATTAAGCCTGTCATTGAGTCAACTGGCGTGGTTTCAAATCCCCGGTTGTACGTGACAAGGAGTAGGGTCGCCTGTCCAACCTCGTGGGTTTTCTCCGGGTCCTCCGGTTTCCTCCCACTGCTAAAGACCCCTACGTGCAAGTGAATTATGGAAATAAAATTGAACCATGTCTTAGTCCCGAAATGACCTAGTTTGTGTCGAGTGGACGTTAAACCCCATTTCTCTCTCTCTCTCTCTCTCTCTCTCTCTTGTCACCTACTAGTGTAGGATAGAAACCATGCACTTAGACAGACAGACCTTGAGATGTATAGGGCATGCTTTAGAGCAATAGAAATGAAATGAAATGGGGTTTAACATCCTACTGTTCTACTCCTATACTGGGCTAATGAAGACAGGCATACGCCATACAGTGTGCTATGAGGGAAATTTTGCCCGGACAGTGGCACTACGGCCTACTCTTATATCGAATTCCAACTGTCGAGGGATCTTTTACATGCACACTAATGTGTAGACGGGACCTCGGTTTTTCGTCCCTTCAGAACAACTAGACAGCTGTCCTTGTCAGGCCCTCCGTCCTGCATCACTGACAAGGGGAACGTCGGAAAATCTGGATGAATTTTCTCGGCCAATGCAGGGATCGAACACCAGAGCTCCAGGCTAGCCAGCCAGCGCCTTACCCACTTAGCCGTTGTGATCCCTTTAGAGCAATAGACCTAGCATTAACCCCACCCTCATCTCCATTAGTAAAATAGCTGAATAATATATTAACTTACTTATCAGCACCGTTACCAACCAATGAAAACACAATATCACTAACTTGATTATTGTCCGCATCTGTCGCCTAAAATATATCGCAAAAAACGTTTCTTTTATACACAATAGAGCCGTACATACCATATTGTCTATTCACGGTACATAATATACTCTTCAAAAAAGTAGGGGATATGGAATGCAAATACCTATGCAGGTTGTGATATGATAAATAGTCATGGACATGCTTTGAGAGTATGTTCACAGATGAATAACTTATCGCCCCAACAGAACCACTGAGCTGCGATACGCGATAGCGCCATACACGTGCGAGGGGTTCATTGTCAAATTTAACACTGCAAGGAAGGGTTGATGAAAACTGGCGCGTGCTGGTTTATCTATCCATGTTTAGAGTGGTTCGTGCAAATAACAAAAATCCAATAAACGAGCTACATTTGGGGCTTATTTTAACAAATATAAGACTTACCATTAAAATCATCATTCATTAACAATTAAACTATTGCTAAGTTGGATATTTGTGTGATTTTGCCATTTGAATGGGACTTTCTAATTATATGGACAAGTTGATCGCCCAAGTAGCGTTACAGCGGTAGATTTTTTCATTAAAAAGAGTTATGTTTCTTGGTCACATCAAAGTTTCAAATTTTGCTCTGGAAAACGAATTCTTAATTTCCGCAGTCGGCTTTCTTCGTTTTTTTACGTACGTACAATTAACGATTGAATTTAACATTTGTACGTGTGCGTAGCCCTTAGTTAGAGAGAAAGAGAGGTTGTCTTTATTTTGAGCTGATTTTTTCAACGTTTACATGCAATAGACTATAGTTAAATCCTTCTAATAAGGGGTGAATTTCATGGTTTACAAACGCAGTATGTAGAGAGTGCTTACCGTACTCATATTGTAGATGTTAAATATCCTTTATGATAATCCTATTTTGTTTCAAATAATTATCACAAATATAAAAATCATACACATCAAAAACAGAGGAGCACACGACATGCGCAAAGAAAAAAAGCCTTAAGCCCTAAAATGATTAGAATCCGAGTCTTGTGACCAGTACCGTAATTTTATTTTAATCATACACGTCTGGTTAATCGAGACTAGGGAAAATAATTTCGTTCAATTAATTTCCCGTCTCAAATGTTTTCTGCGTATTTAGAGCTAGCAACAATGTAACTTCTAAAGTAACTAAAGCGCCCACTAACAACAGAGTTTTACGGTTAAATAAAAGTAACTTTCACAGTCTTACAGTGTCGGTATGTTGCCACGAGAGTGGATTTAAAAGATAGAAAAAGGGCGAACTACATGAGTTGACTCTGAACCGAGAACCGTTACAATATATACAATCAACTAAGTTAGAAATTAAATCGCCGAGTTTTAGCCAAAATTTTAATCTAGTTCGTAACTACTTATTTTTAAAAGTCCAACGAGTAAAGAATAATTTTTTACATGGCTTCATTGATAAATAAGTGAATGAATATTGTCACGTGAATGTCTATTTTGGGCGACTGTTTGCTACTTACAGTGCATGAGCGAGCCCGTGAGAGCACTTTTCTCATAAACGAAGTTTTGATCCGCGTGACAACATGCTGTTAAAACAGGTCAGTTTATATAGTACAGATAATTGAGTCTGTGGGTCACTCTACCATGTTTGCTTTCCTATCGGTTCATGCATAAGATTTACTATTTAGCGTATCTTTGCTTTAGTGTGTTTCGTTTAAGTTGATCGATAGACGTGTTCGTCGACGTCTACGTCCACCAACAACACTGCAAGAATTGGCTGTGGCACTGCAAGAGGAGTGGGTCAGATTGCCCCAAATCGTGATTGGACAGTTGATTAGGAGCATGCCACAACGAATTGCTGAACGTCTGAGTATTGGTGGAGCAATTACTCATTATCAAGACAAAAATCAAAAACGTCCATTTTCACTTTTGAAGGTGTATCGCTTTGCGAGTGAAATGGGGCCGTCAGATAAACCGCCCATATGAATTGTGTATGTTCATGTGTAGGCAATTGGCCTGTTATTAAAATACACTGGTTACCTCTAATAAAAACAGCAGTGCATTTCCGCAGTTTTGTATTGTTTCTGACTGAATATCCCCTACTTTTTTTGAAGAGTATATATTCCATAATAATTGTATATACACGGTACACAATATATATCATAATAAGATATTGTATATACATGGTAGATATAATATACCATAGTAACATATTGTATATACACGGTACATAATATACCATAGTAACATATTGTATATACACGGTACATAATATACCATAGTAACATATTGTATATACATGGTACATTATTATGTTAATTTCATTATACCCGACAGATTACATCACGACATGCACAAAGTTTCGTCGTGTCCAGGGATTTTATGATTTAGCACAAAATATGCTATTTTTCCGGCGTGCAAAGTGACCTACGGGTCTGATCCAGTTTCGGTCATTTTCCAAAGCCCCTGGTCCCGACCGGCATATACGGCCGACATGGAACCCGTGATGGTACATAATATACCATAATAAGATATTGTATATACACGGTACATAGTATATACCATAAGATATTGTATATACACGGTACATAATATATACCATAATAATATATTGTATATACATGGTACATAATATATATACCATAATAACATATTGTATATACACGGTACATAATATATACCATAATAATATATTGTATATACACTGTACATAATATATATACCATAATAACATATTGTATATACACTGTACATAATATATATACCATAATAACATATTGTATATACACGGTACATAATATATACCATAATAACATATTGTATATACACTGTACATAATATATATACCATAATAATATATTGTATATACACGGTACATAATATACCATAATAAGATATTGTCTATACACGGTACATAACATATACCATAATAAGATATTGTATATACAAGGTACATAACATATACCATAATAGGCTATTGTATATACACGGTACATAATATATACCATAATAAGATATTGTCTATGGACGGTACATAATATATATACCATAATAATATATTGTCTATGCACGGTACATAATATATATACCATAATGTGGTTTAACGTCCTACTGTTCTGCACTGACTGGGATACTGAAGACGAGCATATGCCATACAGTGTACTATGAGGGAAATTCAACGTCCAGCTGTTCTGCACTGTCCGGGCGGAAGCACAGAGATCTGAGAATACTATTTTTAACTTACAGTAACCGTGACAACTAGCCTACCACCCACAGCATTTTCAGGTATAGTTCTTATATAATTTGGAGGATCAAATATTGGTAAGTTATCGTTGACATCTAGGATGTTGACAGTAACACGAACGGATCCTGTCTTTGGATTGACGGTTTGTGTTTCAACTGCTAATACCTGCAAGTACAATAAAAATTGGCCTGGATAAATCCTTTTTACATCAACACAGTCTTGTCAAGTTTGTGTACAATAAAACTTGGCCTCGATAAATCCTTTTTACATCAACACAGTCTTGTCAAGTTTGTGTACAATAAAACTTGGCCTGGATAAATCCTTTTTACATCAACACAGTCTTGTCAAGTTTGTGTACAATAAAACTTGGCCTCGATAAATCCTTTTTACATCAACACAGTCTTGTCAAGTTTGTGTACAATAAAACTTGGCCTGGATAAATCCTTTTTACATCAACACAGTCTTGTCAAGTTTGTGTACAATAAAACTTGGCCTCGATAAATCCTTTTTATATCCACACAGTCTTGTTAAGTTTGTTGCCGGGGATTTTTTACTATGATTTATCTACAAGGAATGGTTCCTGTTTTTCCTCGGATGCATCACCGAGATCCAAACTTGCCTGCACTGTTATGGGGACTCTTTCACCCTTCTTTTCCTATCGAGTGTGAGGTTTTATCGTCTCCTTCTTGGGATTATTTACAATAAAAAGAGAGAGAGAGAAATGAGGTTTAACGTCCACTCGACACAAACTAGGTCATTTCGGGTCTAAAATATGGTTTAATTTTATTTCAATAATTCGCTTGCGCATAGGGGTCTTTAGCTGTGGGAGGAAACCGGAGGACCCCGAGAAAACCCATGAGGTTGGACAGGTGACCCTACTCCTTGTCACGTACAACCGAGGATTTGAAACCACGGCAGTCGACTCAATGACATTTACAATAAAAGTAAGTGAAATGTGGTTTAGAACATGAGAGATACATTATGTAAGATTTAGCTACAGAGCAAGGCTTCCACTTCAAAATTTACACTGCTGGACATTTTTGATAACGCACGAAAACTGTGCAAAGTAAATTCATATTTCAGATTCTATATTTATGGTAGGGTATTGTGAATTCACATGTCTATATCACTTTGTCAGCATGGGGTACACAAAAAATTATGTATTGGACTTTAAAAATGGTAAATAGCAAATGGCCTTATGATTTAAAATGCACACATTAGATAACTTGACCTCCTTCAATGATTTATGGCAAATGGCCTTATCACCTTACAATCTAAAGTGCAATTGTTAGACTATTTGCACCCCCTTCCTGAATGTTGAATAGCAAATGGCATTATCGTGATCTGAACTCAACACCCTTCAATGATTTATGGCCTTATGACGGCAACCCATCCCCCCTTCCCTTATCCATTAATGGCCCGTGGTCTAATGATCCAAACCTCTCTTGATGACAAATTTTGACCACAATGCCCCCTCCCCACAACCTACATAAGTTGTAAGAACTTACATCAAGAAAATATTGTCTGGGTCCAAGTTCGTAATCTATTTTTGTTGTGTTTATGACTTTTATACTGGCTGTAGTTTGAGCTTGTCCACTGTCTGGGAAGATGGCGAAGATATCTGTATGATTTAACAAAACAAACTTGTAGAAATTAGCTGTACCCTGTGAAATATAAAATAAAATAAAATGTGAGAGAGAGAGAGAGCGAGAGAGAGAGAGAGAGAGAGAGAGAGAGAGAGAGAGAGAGAAAGATGGGGTTTAACATCCACTTGACACAACAAAGTCATTTCAGTTTTATTTCAATAATTCTCTTGTGCGCAGGGGTCTTTTTAGCTGTGGGAGAAAAACTGGAGGACTCGGAGAAAACCCATGATGATAGGCAGGCGACCCTACTCCTTGTCCAAACGTGTTGACTACCCTGTTTTTTCCGTGAGACTCATGGATTCGCGACCTGTCTCTCGATCTCCCGCACGGAAGGAAATTTCTCACGGAAAATGGTCATAATGCCAAATACTATTTTTATTTTCACGACGGAGGTAACTCCCTTACGTCCGTTTCATAAAAACGACATCATGATTGGCTGAATTTGACCGGAAACGCTTGACAGCCCAACGTGTGTTTGTGACTATATGTAGTATTGTTTGGAGTAAATAAAGTATATAGTAATGGTATCAGAGTACATGAGCATACCAAATAAAATAGAGACCTGTACAAGGTTCTTTCAATAAATATATCATTTTACCCCCATGGCTAGTAAACGTCTATCTATGCGATTTTGACAATTCTCCTGCGAAGAGAAAACAGTTCATGCCATGTGACTTCAGCATGAAATCGGAAGCCATTGACTGAAATTTAGCCGACTTTCAATCCGAGATTTTGGATTACTTTTTCAGTTAAATATATCATTAGCGATTGTATTATAATACTTTGATATCGATCTCAATATACATGTATGCAAATAATCTGACTCAAAAGTTATCGAAATATAAGCACAATTACCGTTTATGTATGGGAGACACTTGCGGGAAAATAGCGCTCTGACGTCACGTTTCCAGGGATTTCCATTCACACGATTACAGCCATAGAAAACGGGATTCATCGGTTTCGCAGACTGAAATTTGCTACTTTTGACTAAATGTAGCCTGCTTTTTATCTGATATTATCAAGATTATAAATATTTAATATATTATCATTCAAATTATTACGATTTTTATAAGTTTTAACTGGCTAATAATAGCGGATTTGAGTTGTAAAATTTGTACGACCGATTCTATACCGCTTATTTATGTCACTCAGATGAGACTGAAAAAACATTTTGGAATACCGTATTAAAGTCTTTTGGGTAGCATATTATGTATATTTTCATAAAATATTTAAAAAAAAAAAATTTCTGTCATTTAAATTATTGACCCGAAACTCAAAGGGAATTTTCATTGTTGTACGCAGCAAAAACGATTGCACTGTGTAAAAAGTGCTAAAGCCATTTATTATTAGCCTAGGATCAATAGAAGTGAAGTTACAGTAGAATCTGTACGAGCAGCCATTCCTATTCAGCGACATCTCCTTGTAAGCGGTCACAAGAAATTCCCCCCCCCCCCCCCCCGTAGAAATTATATTGTTCCATCTCATTAATCAACGGTCACTCCTCTAACGCGGCCAGCGGTCACTATTTTACTAACAAATTTAGAAAAATAGCACTTATTCAACGTTGAATGTTGAATGATACCATCTTGTTGTACTTCCGTAGCACCTCCGCTAATCCCGTGATTAATAGTTAATTATCTACTCCGCCACCAATCAGGTAAAACGAACTATGAAAATAACAATAAACCCGGGATTACCTGTTAATTAATTTTTTGTTTTATTAAATGACATACCCTAATCATTGTTTTGACACGTAAAGAAACACTATTTCATACTGATTAAATGAACTAAAAGTACCGTCAAAGCCGGGTTTTGTCACGATCATTTAGTATCCATTTTCCATTGCCACTTTGTTGCTAAACAGAAGTTTTAGCGCCTCCTATATTATATAAGAGTTACACCCCCTGAAAATCGGTGACAAATTCAGCGATGGTTTTTTGGTCGTGTGCGTTTTTGATAAAATAAAATTAATTCATGGATTGTCTTCACAAAAATGGATAAATATTATCGAATACATCACAATCGTAGACAGTAGTATCAATCTTGGTACAAAATGACACGTTTACAGAAGATATCTCAGAGATTTGAGTCAAAGAATTTTCATTCTAAGCAATTTTCAGCAATGGCCAAATTTACCGATGCAAGCATTAATGTTTACTCCCAATAATGCACACAAACGTAAAATTTACTTGATGATAGCACTAACAAACACTGAGATTTTATTAAGCGGTCACTCCCGTTAAGCGGTCAGTAATGAAATTTCCCTTGAGTGGCTGCTTAATACAGATTCTACTGTATTTGATGACATTCCCCGGGTTTTTTTTATTGCTGGTCTCCTGTTTTTTCATACGTCTGTCCTTGTCACATACAAGTTGGGAATCGAAACCATGCCACTTGATGTCAACGACAGATTTTGTGGTCTACCGGGGGATCACGTGGCTAAGTGGGTAAGACGCTGGCTTGCTAGCCTGGAGGTCGGGTGTTCAATCCCTGCATTGACCGAGAAAGTTCATCCAGATTTTCCGGCGTGGTTTCCCCTTGTCAGTGATGCAGGATGGAGGGCCTGACAAGGACAACTGTCTAGTCATTGGCGTGCACGTAAAAGATCCCTTGCCAGTTGGAATTCAATATAAGAGTATGCAGTAGCGCCGCTGCTCGGGCAAAATTTCCCTCATAGCACACTGTATGGCGTATGCCCTTCTTCATTAGCCCAGGTTAGGAGCAGAACAGTAGGACGTTAAACCCCATTTCATTTCATTTCATGTTGTGGACTCCCTGTTTGTGGCCAAACTTGTTTAACCATTCGGTCATCCAACCGCCAAGAAGAGCAGAGACTAGAAAAACAAATACTCACAGTATCTTCATCAGTAACAGTCATAATTAAATCCGGTAAAGCTGATTCATTTGGTATATTTTCATAGATTGATACCTCATAGTTATTTTCCTTAAACTTGGGAGCGTTATCATTCACATCCAAGATACTGATTCTAATGGTTGCATCAGCTGTCGTATCACTTGTATTACCAATCTCTCCTGTAGCTTGATTTATTAATTCACTTGCCTGAAAAAAACAAAATGTGAAATAAAAAAAAATGGGGTCTAATGTCCTACTGTTCTGCTCCGACTTGGCTAATGAAGAGTGAGATAATTTTGGAATTAACATATGGTTTAATTTTATTTCAATAATTCGCTTTTGCGTAGGGGTCTTCAGCAGTGGGAGGAAACCAAAGGACCTGTAGAAAAACCACGACTTTGGACAAGCAACCCTACTCCTTGTCACGTACAACCAGGGAATCGAAACCACGCCAGTTGACTCAATGACAGACCTTATGATCAGGTCCTCCAATTTCCTCGATCTGCTAAAGACAACTGGGCAATATGTTTGACCTACTTTGTGTTCAGTGGAGGCGCTCTCTCTCTCTCAGATCAAAACAGTAGGATGTTAAACTCATTTCATTTCAAATCATCAGTTATTTCCTGCTTTGAGTCAATCCTAAGCTCCATACTAAACCTTGAACCAGATGTTAGTCCCAAAATGACCTAGTTTGTGTCCAGTGGATGTTAAACTCTCTGTCCTCTCTCTCTCCCATTCTCCCTTTCTCTTCCACCCTCACCCCTCTCGATATCTGCTCCCTCAGACCTTATGATCTAAGACGAATGCATTAGACTATTCGGCCACCCAAAAAACAAAAACCCTGACTTACCCGAATACATAAATCAACATATCCTTGCGCTAGATCTGGATTTTCACGATTTAAAACAGCTATGTTTGTTATATTCCCGCTTACATAGTCCACAGCAAAATATTTACCATCAGCTGTAATTAGAGAAAACATCGTAACTTGTAATTTATGGTGTGTTCCCACTTAGCCGGCAGACTGTTAATCCTTTGATTGATCTTAAAACTATAGTATGTTTAAAAGTAGTCACTCAAGAACTGTTCACTAGTGTTCAGCGTTAATGAGCTCTTAATCCCTCTTAATAAAATTTATTAACCAACTAATTAATGACATTTTGAACACAGTTCACGCCGGCGTTATGATTTCAAACATGAATTCAATTCACTATATTAATATTAAATAGATGGTCGATCTGTGTCGAAATTATATTTATTTTAAAATGGCAAATGTTCTGGTTAATATTCGCGATATCTCCAATAATCGAGGTGGCCGATATTTAATACACAATGGTTACAAGTTCAGTATAAAGTCAAGCAGACCAAATGCCGTCCATTGGAAATGTTCAACAAAAACTTGTCCAGCTACTGTAAACACCAAGAATGATGTTCTTATCACTGTTGCTATTTAATGTTATTTAATAAAAGTTAAATTTGTTAAAATCAATACAGTTTTAGTCTTAAAAAAGATATGGACTATAGTTTATAACACCATTGTTCTAGGATTAACTCTGGATTAGCGGCAAAATTTGACATCAAAGCTTGCCGGCTAAGTGGGAACACCCCGTAATTTATCTAGCCTCACCTTCTTATCAAATTATTGTAAATACTCAACAACAAGCTATTCATTAATCATTTGTGTTTATTTCAGGTAAGGTGGTCGTTAATAACATTTTATCAACTTTTATCTTCTTTGATCGTTTTTCATTATCAAAACTTAATAAATGATTGTATATACTCCATAACAAGTTATCCATTAATCAATTAATCAGTTTGTGTTAATTTTCAGGTAAATTGGTCTTATTGAATGTTGTTATTAGCATCAAACTTTATAATCCTTAATTAAATTAGATTCCCTTTAGGTACATGTAATTAAGGGGTATCTCTGGTTTGTCAGCATTAACTAAGTATTGTTGTGTACATGTATATATAGTCTTGTTATTATTATATTTTATCATTGTCTGCGATATCACCTCGGTGGAAGCGGACGTAAAATACAACTAACACTAACTAATATTTTATCATTGCTTGATAATGACTAGAGAAGACTAGTCGAAACGTCGCTCAGTAATAAGCAGTAATTGTATTCCATAGAATTGTGACCTGTATATTCTGAAAGGAAGCTTGGTGGTGATGTTCAAGATAGCTTTCGTCTCAGTCTATCCTCAGAAAAACGTGAACCTATATTAAGGAGAGGTTGAGTGGTCATTCCTCCCAGTCAAACTGTCTTTTATTCGGTTCCACAACCTACAGTCTTGACGTTACACTAATATTTTTAACCAGGTCCATAAGTTTATAGATATGTCAAACAGATTTTAAACTCGATCAATAAATATTTTATCATCTATTTTATGTATAATATTAGCTAGTCTCTCTAATGTTGCCTATTAATATTACAAAATTATTACTATGGTTGCATATGTATAACTATTAACTATACTAATGTCCAAAATAACAGTTTATCCTAAGGCCTACATTAGCCTGTCACAGACAATGTCAGGCACAGATTCAGGTTTTGTCAGGCACAAAACCTCTGGTGCCTGTCATTTCGTCTAGCACTGATTTGTCTTTTTTATTGAAATTATCAATACATGTCCGGCACTAAGTTGAAAATGTCAGGTACTATTTCATTAATGCCTGACATTTTGTCGGGTACGTCTAAAACCCTTATTTCCAGGAGTGGCCTGTATTAGCTTCTAACAAAGCATAAAATATGGCACTAATAATTAATATTCATGCATAGAATTTGCCGAAGTGAGGTAGACTATATGTACATGTAAAGACAGTACCAGATTTAAATGACGATAAAGGCTTAACCCTTAACCGGTCATTGTCGACTATAATCACCACAACGCTATACAGCTTATAGTAAGTGCAGGAGGACCGCACTACACGCAAAACAAAAATCTACAAGATAAACCTGCAGACAAGACAAAAAATAGACACCGCACCAAATAAACAAATATCAAATCAAGTGAATGGATACGGGGGCAAGCCGTAAGTGTCCACTGCGCTGTACAGTAAGTGGTCACGGTCGACTAACGGTCGACTAAAGTCAACCACAGCAAGAACCTTTTTCATAAGCCGCAATTGAGTATTTAGTTTCGTATTTAATTGATATGGTCACGCATGCGTGTCAGACAGGAACTTGTCATGTCAAGGGCATTGAGAAAAACACGTCTTTGTTGAACATTTTTGACAAAAAACGTAATTTAACGATGTCGGGAAGGTTGACGACTCTCAAAGTGGTTTAAATGTTTATGAATGATTCCGACTTGAATTATATCGGTGACACCGATTCTGAAGACGATATTTCTGATAAAAATGATTTAGAATGATTTGCAAATTATAGATCAACTTATTCCCTTCAACTTTTTTTTATTGGTGTCAAGAGTATCATTTACAATTATCCGATATTAGTCGATTGGAATAGGCATACAAAATATTTCACTTTACCCTTTACTTAGCCTGACCACTTGACGTCATGACGTCAAAATGACGTCGACCGGTTAAGGGTTAAGCCTGCCAAGCCTATAGGTAAATTTGATTAGGCCCGCCCGATATAAATTTATACTTACTACAAGTGAGCCTGTATCTGATTGGTCGTTTATTAGTCCTATCCCCGTCTACTGCGATGACATAGTTTACAACACTACCCTAAAACAAAAAAACAGCTTAACTTTAAAGACACATTGTCCTGAAAGTATTTATCGGGTGGTTATTTCCAATAAAAGTGTGCCAAATGTGGTATATATGGGAAGTATAGACACCCAATCTTACTAGAAAAATACTGGATTACCCGAAAAATACCCATAGGGCAAGCACTGGGCAAAAGTGGCAGGGTATCACTAACTGGCAACCCAACTGTTGTCTGCCAGCTTATTGTATGCTAGCTTGTCGTGAACAAATGGTTAGGCGTTTTTTTGGACATTGAGGGGTGTCAACACAGTAAAGACTCTGCAAATAAACGGTGGTAAAAGAAGTTGACAGAAAATAATTAAGAATTTACTTAGGCCTCAATATGTATGATAAATGGACAGTAAGTAATGAAAAATACATTCTGAAAAATGGACCCTCCCACAATAAATTGAGCTGACAGACATGGCGTCTAACAACAGTTTATTTATAGCTTGTGGTATCTCCCCGTTTTGAGAGGGTTTTGAAGCAAATTTCTGATAGATTTATTAGTTTGAAAATGTTTTTAGTTCAAATATATCAACAAATCATGCCGTTTGTATGTGGGAAAGCATCTTTAAAGTCACTCATTCTAATCATGAATTTTTCAGACAATACGAAAGAATTTTACGGCTTAATGCATGCTAAAATGAAAGAAGTCAGATGAGAACAGTTGATCCTTTTGATTAAATCTATAATTAGCATTATTATTATGTACTCTGAAAACCATTATAGCTGTGATTGTTAACGTGTTAAACCAATTGGTCACCCAACCCCCGCTGCCTTCCACAGAACTCTTGTAATCTTTTTATTGTGTTGAATTACCAAATGGTGTTTGAAAATCATGGAAATGCACAGGGGCCTGTTTCACGAAATTTTAACTAAGATAAAATCAAAATTTTAGTAATTTGATTGGATAATATTAAATTGATTTTAGTCCTTAGCCAATCAAAATTGAAGTATCTACTAAACTTTGGATTTTAGCTTTAGTTAAGATTTCGTGAAACAGGCCCCTGGATGTTGGACTGTGATATACCCCTCGCAGTGTTTCGTTTGATCAGACCTAATTCCCCTCAGACACCGCCATACTCAGCGCAAATTTCTGTCTAAAATTATGACTGGTTAACAGTCCGATCAACAACCAATTCATTACTACGTAACAAAATCAATCGGGATTAACCAGAACTCTAAATATGTTACCGTAAAGTGTCTGGTGACAAACACGGCTACATTACGTGTGATATGTATTACGCTCAATTAATTAACCAGTGCATAACAGAATATTGCAGAGAACTAATTGTGTGATAAACGAGGCTACCCGAAATAGCTACAATGTAAACATAGGGTAATCGCCGCACACATGGAATCTTTTTATCATCTCTTGGAAAACACAGCAGATCAAAGAGAAGGGCCATCATTTTACGTATTGTGTTTCAACAAACAGGATGGAAATACAACATGTGCTTTCTTGATAAAATAAATAATTCATGGATTTTCTTCACCAAAATGGATAAATATTATCGAATATTTAAAGGTAGGCAGTAATAATTGGTACAGATAGGCACGTTTATACATTTATATCTGAGATTTGAGTCAAAGAATTTTCGTTCCAATAGTGAGTTTCAGCGACAACCAAATTTACCAATGTGAGTATCAATGCATCCAAGGGTAACGTTTTTCTTGAAATCAGTACTAACAAACACTAGGATTTGTTTTTTAAAGAGGTCACCCCGGTTAAGTCATGAAAATTCTCTATATTTTACTCCAGATAGATTTGATTGGACGATGAGAATGGACACGCTCCGTCAAAGACTCAAGTTTTCAGTCTCAATAGAGCAATTGCTAGAGAGGAATTTCTCGGGCCATTGCTTCAGGAATGTGGTGAAATGTGTACTTACAACTGGTGTATCCTCACTGACAACAGCAGGCACTTGACGAATGAAATAAGGAGGAGCGTCATTGACATCAACAACTTGTATTTCTAAACTCTGGGTATGTCTATTTCTACCATCCTATAAATACACAAAACACAATATGTCTTGTTACCATAAATTATTAGTCTCTAGTTATCTCCACTATATAAAGTCTCTAGTTATCTCCATTATATAAAACAAAGTCTCTAGTTATCTGCATTATATAAAACAAAGTCTCTAGTTATCTGCATTATATAAAACAAAGTCTCTAGTTATCTGCATTATATAAAACAAAGTCTCTAGTTATCTCCATTATATAAAACAAAGTCTCTAGTTATCTCCATTATATAAAACAAAGTCTCTAGTTATCTCCATTATATAAAACAAAGTCTCTAGTTATCTCCATTATATAAAACAAAGTCTCTAGTTATCTGCATTATATAAAACAAAGTCTCTAGTTATCTCCATTATATAAAACAAAGTCTCTAGTTATCTCCATTATATAAAACAAAGTCTCTAGTTATCTCCATTATATAAAACAAAGTCTCCAGTTATCTTTATCATATAAAAAAGTCTCGCTCGAATGTAGGTATCCTCTGGCTAGGAAAGCTCTAGTACAGTTTTCTGGCCCCGAAATAAATTGTGTGGGGAAAAAAAATGAAATAAAATGAGGTTTAACATACTATTTTTCTGCACTGACTGGGGTAACGAGGGAAATTTTGCCACGGCCTACTATTATTTCGAATTCCAAAACCAATCGACAAGAGTTCTTTTACATGCAAGCCAATGTGTACACAGGACCTCGGTTTTTCATCCCATTCAATGGACTAGACACTTCCCTTGTCATACCACCACCATCAAGCACCGCAGCCAAGGGGAAACTGTCAGATAAATCACGAGAGACTCTGTCAGCCAACACCAGGCCCCAAGTTCACAAAGCATTCTCAAGATTTATGTTAAGAATTTACTCAAAATTGTTCACCTTATTTTAACTCAAATATAGACCTTTATAAAACTTTTGTTGTTTTAACATATCAAATACATCAATAAGAAACTATGTGCAAAGTTTTGTGTTTCTGGATCAAAGATATTTCTCATAAACAGTGATTGAAAGTTGAGTAAATTCTTAACTTAAGTCTGAGAAGGCTTTGTGAACTCGGGGCCTAAAGCGAACCCCAAGACCTCCTGGTTAGCAAGCCAGCGTTTTATTAAAATTTAAAATAATCACTTACAAAAGTTATCAAACTGATCTGGTACGTTGGTCTGGTTTCATAATCAAGACTTTGATTTAAAACTAAATTACCCCTCCATAAACGCCTGGAATATGATAACCTTTTCAAGAGAAAGATATTACACGAGTCCTTATACTGAAAAATATAATCAATCAAAATCAAGATATGCACCATGTAGGAAAATTATGCCATTTTAACAGTTTTGTGTAGAAAACATGTGGGGCTAATTTCTTAATGAAAAGCAACCGCATGGCCACGAGGGCTACAAGATCAGAGAGAGAGAGAGAGAGAGAGAGAGAGAGAGAGAGAGAGAGAGAGAGAGAGAGAGAGAGAGGGAGAGAGAGAGAGAGGGGGGGAGAGAGAGAGGGAGAGAGAGAGGGAGAGAGAGAGAGAGAGGGGAGAGAGAGAGGGGGGGGAGAGAGAGAGAGAGAGAGAGAGAGAAGAGGGAGGGGAGAGAGAGAGAGAGAGGGGAGAGAGAGAGAAGAGAGAGAGAAGAGAGAGAGAGAGAGGGATGTGGTTTAACGTCCAATCAACACAAACTAGGTTATTTCGGGACTAACATTGGTTCAATCTTATTTCAATAATTCGCTTGCATGTAGGGGTCTTTATCACTTGGGGGAAATCAGAGGACCCGGAGAAAACCCACGAGGTAGGACAGACAACCCTACTCCTTGTCAAGTACGACTGGGGAATCAAAACCACACCATCGAGCCAACTATAAGTTTTGGAAATGAAAATGAAATGAAATGGGGTTTAACGTCCTACTGTTCTGCTCCTATACTGGGCTTATGAAGACGGACATACGCCATACAGTGTGCTATGAGGGAAATTTTGCCCGGGCAGCGGCACTATCGCCTACTCTTATATCGAATTCCAACTGCCAGGGGATCTTTTACGTGCATTCCAATATATACACAGGACCTCGGTTTTTCGTCTCATCCAAAGAACTAGATAGCTGTCCTTGTCAGGCCCTCCGTTCTGCACCACTGACAAGGGGAAACCATGTCGGAAAATCTGGATGAACTTTCTCGGCCAATGCAGGGATCGAACACCCGACCTCCAGGCTAGTCAGCCAGCGTCTTAACCACCTAGCCACCGTGGCTCCCTATAAGTTTTGGATAAAAGTGGTTAAAATTCAACATAACTTACCACAACATCAACTAGACTGGTATCACACCTTACTGTCAAATCACTGTTTACGTAATCTTTATCGGTTACCGTTAAATTTGGAAATATAACTGAATTAATGGGAGTAGTCTACAAATAAAATGAATAAAAAAAATTTGCATGGACAAACAAATGGGAGAGAGAGAGAAATGGGATTCAACTCATACAAACATATGGTTCAATTTTATATCAATAATTTGCTTGCTCGTAGGGGTCTTTAGCAGTGGGAGGAAACCAGAGGACCCGGAGAAAACCCACGAGGTTGGACAGGCGACTGTACTCCTTGTCATGTACAACCTGGGAATCAAAACCATGCCAGTTGACTCAATGACAGACCTTATGATACAGTGTGCACTCACTAACTATACGGCCATTCACCCCCAGGACAAATAAATGGTTTAGTACATTCTCAACAGGATCGAGTTACTGGGCCACAAACAAACAGTAAGTCGGTAAGCTTGTCTGCAAATCCATCTGTCAACTCAGTGTTGGTAGTTCTGTGAAAATGTATGTAATAGTTGTATTAAACATACATTATGGAAGATTCGATAACGAGTTGGCAGTTCTCACTATATTAGTTAAAAACTAGATAACGTAAAGGCAATTTGATGAAAATTTCATTCAAATTGGTCCACTATGAACCGAAAACTAAGCGAATGAAATTTCTGCCTAGCCTCGGTCATCATTACTAAAGTCAGTACGATAAACAGCATAGTCTCGATTATCTATTTAATCGTTTAATCGAGAAGGAAAGTTATGCAGTAAATCGGCTCACAATCCACATAAGATCACAGGCTAGCGATGCCACCGAGAGTTGATTATGGTCTGGAAAAGTTAAGTCTAATTAATAATTTAGATAACATTTCAGGCCTAAAGAAAGACCTGCAATAGACAGATTTAGCTCTTGCATAATGAATGTTTAAGCTAAGATAAATGCTTTTTAAAAATGAAAAGAAATAGGGTTTAACATACATGACTGTGCTGCTTCGACTACATCCTCGTTATCCCTAGTGGTCTCATTCTATTCTACTCTCCGTATTCAAATTATTTGCCCTTGATGACTACAGCGTTATTAAAATGAGGATTTCTCAGCTTAGTGAGATGAAATGAAATGAAATGGGGTTTAACGTCCTACTGTTTTGCTCCTAAACTGGGCTAATGAAGACCGACATACGCCATACAGTGTGCTATGAAGGAAATTTTGCCCGGGCAGCGGCGCTACGGCCTACTCTTATATCGAATTCCAACTGCCAAGGGATCTTTTACGTGCACGCCAATGTGTACACGGGACCTCGGTTTCTTGTCCCATCCGAACGACTACACAGCTGTCCTTGTCAGGCCCTCCGTCCTGCATCACTGACAAGGGGAAACCACCCCGGAAAATCTGGATGAACTTTCTCGGCCAATGCAGGGATCAAACACCCGACCTCCAGGCTAGCGAGTCAGCGTCTTACCCACTTAGCCATGTGATCCCCCTTCTCGGCTTAGAGTGAAGTAATTCAACTGAAATTTTCAGTATATTCCCCTTACATTATCTATATCTAATCTTCCATAATGCTGCTTTTAAGTAGAGACAAGGGGTTATACATAGGAACAGCCTGTCCCCCAATCCAAATTCAGATATGAATACAAATATATTTTACAAATAAAAAAAAAAAGATGGGGGACAAAAAACAGGAAATGATAAATACCTCGGCAACCCGAATATCATAATGATTTTCAGTAAACACAGCGTCATTATCGTTAGCATCCACAACATTGACCGATACCTCTTGAGATGTCTGGAATAATAAAATAATAAAATATCCAATTGTTGATTTTATTATCACAAAAGTAAAAGATGATGGAACATACAGTTTGCTATGAAGGAAATTTTGCCCAGACAGCTACAGCATACTGTACACAGCTGTCAAGGGATATCCTAAGTGTGAAACATCCTTAAAGTAGCACTTTAAACCATATGGTCATCATCAACACTGTAACCCAGTGAATATTTCATTAATAAATAACTATCATAAGCCTTAATAATATTTTAATTTTAAGTCCAATATATAATTTTTTGTGTACACCATGCTGACAAAGTGGTATAGACATGTGACTAAAAAACATGAAATATGAATTTATTTTGTAAAGTTTTCATGCGTTATCAAAAATGACCGACAGTAAAAATTTTGAAGTGAAAGTCCTGGTCTGATGTCTGCTAATGATATGGTAGACAAGAACTACACTGTGACCTAGGTATCATTTAATCCTGTGTATGTATCACTAATTTCTTTCACATTCATTTAATATCCAATCTTTGTTTAAAAATTTGTAAAAAACGTTTAAAATCACCATAAATCATCTAATTTGTACTTGTGTTCAGTTTAAAGCTGACTGATTAATTTTGATTATGAGTGTCCAATTTACAAGTATTTAATTTCCTGACCACTGTCCAAACATTAATCATTATACATCATTAATCAATTCTTTACCTAATTTCGTCCAGCGAGCATGGGAGATAATCTATTTATTATGTTTAACGTGCCAGTGAAATAATCTATAAAGTTCGTTCAGCATGCCTGGCGAATAATCAAGTTCGTTCAGCGTGCCTGGGGAATAATTAAGTTCGTTCAGTGTGCCGGGCCGGAAATCTACTACGCTCAGCGTACGTGGAGAATAATCTATTAATTACATTCAGTCTGTCTGGGGAATAATCTATTAATTACGTTCAGTCTATCTGGGGTATAATCTATTAATTGCATTCAGCGTTCACAGGGAATATAATCTATGAATTGCGTTCAGCGTGCACAGGGAACAATCTATTAATTACGTTCAGCGTGTGTGGGGTATAATCTATTAATTACGTTCAGCGTGCCTGGGGATTAATCTATTAAACACGTTCAGAGTGCATTGGGGTATAGTCTATTAATTACGCTGAGCGTGCATGGGGAATAATCTATTAATAACGTTCAGCGAGCGGGGGGAATAATCTATTAATTACGTTCAACATGCATGGGGAATAATCTATTAATTTCATGTACGTTCAGCGTACACGGGAAATAATCTATTAATTACATTCAGTCTGTCTGGGGTATAATCTATTAATTAAATTAGAATACACGGGAAATAATCTATTAATTACATTCAGCATGCACTGGGAATAATCTACTAATCACTCACCTCTAGTTGATTAGCATCTCTAGCAATAACACGGATATTCAAAGCAATTTCACCCGCTTCGTAATCCAGTAATCGAGTAAGAGTCACATCCCCTGTATTCTCATCAACTTTAAACATGTCAGCTACTATACCATACGTTACTTTACCGCCAGCAGGGTCCCGAGCATACAGCGTGTATACACTTTTACCTAAAGTAACGAATAAAAATTTTACTTTTACACTTCAAAACTTTTTGTATGGAAATATACGATAAATCTTCATGTATGATATTCATAATGAAAAACCCTGAGTAGGTAAAAGTGTGAGCAAGGCATAGACACAGAAAAACATTAGATTTTAATATTAAAGACAGAGTGAGAGAGAAATGGGGTTTAACGTCCACTCGACAAAAACTAGGTCATTTCGGGACTAACATATGGTTCAATTTTATTTCAAAAATTTGTTTGGGAGGAAACCGGAGGACCCAGAGAAAACCCATGAGGTTGGACAGGTGACCCTACTCCTTGTCATGTACAACCGGGGAATTGAAACCTACGTCAGTTGACTCAATGACAGACCTTCGGCCATCCAACCCGCATTTAATTGTCTTGCACATTTTATTTCTCAATATCATTACTAAATGGAAGCATTTACTTACCAATTACTTCATCTTCCTCTATATATAATAGGTTCATATTATCAACAAATATTGGTCTAGCTGCCTCTACTAAACCTGTTGAAAAAAATAGAAAAAATAAGTAAATAAAGGATCCCCATACCCAAGAAGAACAGAGGCTAGTGTAGATCCGGCAATACTATATACCAAAAAACACTGGAAAACACCGGAAAACACCATGTTACACTGAATACCGGAAAACACTGGAAAAACACTAAATACCGATTTAATGATAATGTTTCGGTCTTTAATCGACCGTCATCAGATACATGTACCTCTTTCTCCCGTCTACGGCTTCAAAATATAAAAAACACAACAATTAAAGTGTCCATCCCGATTTTACCAGAGTCTCAGAAATAAAAGTCTGTGTACGTATGAAATTTAAGCGCTAAAATATAGAGGAGTGGTGTATTTACCTTGTCTTAAAATTTCAGCTCAAAATAGTGAGTTGTTTGGACGAGAACGTCAAAACCGCTTATCCAGACCGTAACCCTTTTAAGATTTCGGGCAAATTTTTTCGTTAGTTGACCTGATAATCTATTGCCGTTCCTTTAGAAGTTTATACAGTGCATGACCCACGTGCTGTACTTGATAATGAAAGGTAAATTTCACCTACACGTTATTTTTATAAAATACAAGTCTGGTCTCCATTTCCAGATGAAGACTGACGGGTTTAAGTTGTTTAAAAACGTATCACGTATATTGTGTCAGTTGCTCAACCCGAAATATAATCAAGATTGGCCCTCTAAACGTGCATTGTCCAAGAAACAACAAGTTTTTATACACTAATTACAATATCTAGTAGCTAGAGTAATGTATATACTAATTACAATATCTAGTAGCTACAGAGTAATGTATATACCAATTACAATATCTAGTAGCTTGAGAATATACCAATTACAATATCTAGTAGCTAGAGTAATGCATACACAAATTACAATATCTAGTAGCTAGAGTAATGTATACCAATTACAATATCTAGTAGCTTGAGAATATACCAATTACAATATCTAGTAGCTAGAGTAATGCATACACAAATTACAATATCTAGAGTAAGGTATATTGTGGGTTTATAAAAAAACGAAATGAAATAGGATCTGTGCCTAATCAGACCGCCTAAACATGTACATGTATGAAATGAAATGGGGTTTAACGTACTACTGTTTTAATCCAACCGAGTCAATGGATATAGCCACCCCATTTCATTACCGTACGCTAAACTACATGTAATACTTTACTTGTAGAATACACGTACAATAGTCATTAATTTACAAGTACAAGTACTAGCTGTAAAAGATCTCACTTCTAATGTTAAAGCATCATTAGTTCTTATACCCAATTCTATTGAATAGACAAACACATCAAATAGTATCGTATATCATTCAATAGTCAATGTTTTAAGGCCTTAGTGACATAACACCTACTTACACTAGGGACCGGGTATTATTCAGATTTGATGAAAAAAGGAAAGAAACTGAGCTTACCATCTATAATCTAATACACATATTCTGTTAATAGATTGCCATGCAGAAAGTATTAAATACCATCAAGATTCATCAAATAACGCCCAGTTTGTGCTACCTTTTAGTTCAAGAAACACCATTTAGTTTTGACATCGGTCATCTAGTTTATGACCATTTAGTTTAGTTTTGATATTGGTCATCCAGTTTATGACCATTTAGTTTCATAAACTAGACAACCAATGTCAAACTAAACGGTAGCACAAACTGGGCAGTTTTTGATGAATCTTGATGGTATTTAACACTTTCTGCATCTATTAACTGAATATGTGTATTAGATTATAGATGATAAGCTCAGTTTATTTCCATTTTTCATCAAATCTGAATGATACCCGGTCCATAGTGTTAATGACTACTGTATGATTACAAACAATTTTAGAGGTGCATTATGCTAATTTCTTTAACATTCATTTAATATCAAATCTTTGTTTAAAAATCTGTAAAAATCGTTTAAAATCACCAAAAATCATCTAATTTGTACTTGTGTCCAGTTTAAATCTGACTGATTCATTTTGATAATGAGTGTCCAATTAATTTCCTAACCACTGTTCAAAAATTAATCATTATACATCATTAATCAATTGGGTTGTTTATTTTTTAACAGTGATTGAGAAATTAAACACTTGTAAATTGGACACTCATAATCAAAATTGAATGGTCAGCTTTAAACTGGACAGAAGTACAAATTAAACGATTTATGGTGATTTTAAACAGTTTTTACGAATTTTTAAACAATCATTGGATATTAAAAGAATGTGAAAGAAATTAGTACTAGATACACAAGATTAAATGATACCTGGGTTACAGTGAAGACTGTCAGATCTTTATCTATATCTAACACAATGCATACTTACACGTAAAGAAACATTATGTAAGATTTAGGTAACGATCTAGCCATTCTTGCTATAAATTATAGCATAATATTATAGTAGGCCTACATTGTATATTATAGTATAATAGTTTGAAAACAGATATAATGTAAAATGAATAATTTGAAAATTCCATTCAAATTACTTTACTGCAGGCGAAGATATTAGATTTTGAAGGGTTGACAAGACATGTCCAATAATTTCAACCACCATACTGGTTGTTCGAAGCTAAGTCTTGCTCCTCCATTTTTAAATTAAATCAAAATATGGCTGAATCGTTTTAATCTATTTAATATCAGAGAAATCTGATGCCATCGAGAGGTGATTATGGTTTGGATAAGTTAATGTCTAATTAATAGTTTATAAAACATTTCAGGCCTAAAGAAAGACCTAAAATAGGCAAATGAAATGAAATGGAGTTTAACGTCCTACTGTTCTGCTCCGAACTGGGTTAACGAAGACGGGCATAAACCATACAGTGTGCTATGAGGGAAATTTTGCCCGGACAGCGCCACTACAGCCTACTCTTATATCGAATACCAATTGTCAATGGATTTTTTACGTGCACGCCAATGTGTACACAGGTCCTTGGTTTTTCGCCTAGATGAACTTTCGCAGCCAATGCAGGGATAGAACACTTGACCTCTAGGCTAGCGAACAAGCGTCTTACCAACTTAGCCACCGTGACACCCCTCCACCCCTGTAATACATGTAGGCAGATAACTGAGTAATAAACATTATATATATAACATTACAACTAAGATATGTTTGTGTTATTTAGTTTCCTTTATAAACAGTTTTTGTTCATAAGTAAATGATATCATTGTTACACATATAAAATCCAATCCTTACCTTGATAGAAGCACAAGGCAAGCAATATATTTATCATCATGGTGGCCATGATGAATTAAAGAGATCTTCTTCTTGATCCCTGAAATATAGAAATGAAATGGGGTTTAACATCGTACTGTTTTGCTCCGAACTGGGCTAATAAAGATGGGCATACGCCATACAGTGTGCTAAGAGGGAATTTTGTCCGGTCAGCGGCACTACGGCTTACTCTTATATCGAATTCTAGCTGTCGAGGAATCTTTTTTGTGCATGCCAATGTGTACACGGGACCTCCGTTTTTCGTATCATCCGATAGACTAGACAGCTGTCGTTGTCAGGCCCTCCATTCTGCACCACTGACAAGGGGAAACCACGTCGGAAAATCTGGATGAACTTTCTCGGCCAATGCAGGGATCGAACACCCGACCTCCAGGCTAGCGAGCCAACCTCTTAACCACCTAGCCAGCGTGGCTCCCCCCATATTTAGTATTTATATGCATGTAATGTACAGTGTATTGGATTAGGGTGGAGTGAAATCAAAATGTGAAACACCATTTGTCGCTCTCCTTGAAGGTGGAGTTATTATACTTAATACAATCATATATAATATGATAGACCCTAAGACAATATTATAAAAATAAAAATCAGATTTAGACAGAAGAATTGAATGTAAATAAAATGATTGATTATAAAAATAAAAACAATATCTTATTAATTTATATTATGCATGTATCTGCCGTGAACCACCATACAATACTAATATAAATAGTAATAACCAACAAATAAACTTTAACTTTATTCAATAAATTAGACAGGTGTCGCCACAAAATCATTATCATGATATTTCAAAATTAAAACCAATACACTAAGGTAGGCCTAGCACGACCATTATAAAATAATGCCTTTTTTCTGTTACATAACATTTACTCTACATTCAATATAAGAATCCAGGCTAAACTTAACTTTATTCAGTAAAAAAATAATAGTTTAAACTTATATATGCCATGTAGGCTATCTGTGCTGTGTATTACTATAGTTTAACTATTAAATTAGGCCTACCAGGTAGAATATATATCTATAATCTAGATAGAGTAGGCCTAGAGGCATAATTCATGCCTTTTTCCTGTTTCAACATTAATCCTATTCCTAATAACAATGAGAGATAAGCTTAACTTCATACAAAAACATAAATTTATTTTCCCCATAAATTAATTATCATAAAAATACTTTAAAAAACAACAGATCAATGATAATCTACCTGCCCGGGCTATTTTACTTTAGTTTTTATTGAGAAATTACCGAAAATCTTTTCCTTACCGTCCAACCACCGTTATACCAGCCCTTATTCACACCCAGTTTATCCAACCCTATAATAATTTCTATACCGTATTGTCAAGCTAACAATTCTATACTACCTGTGCATGGCTATATTTAGTTCAGCAAACCGGTCTGACGAGTCTATTCAAACCTTTATCGAACCATTCATGCGAATCTTGTTTACAATAACCGCCATTGAAGTCTTGGATACTAAAAATAACGCATTCCCAACTCTACTTAAACGAAATACGAATTAGTGACAACATTCGTATTTATGATAAAGAAAACGTTCCATACGTCAAAAAAGTTATTACATAATTTGTATTACTAAAATATAGAAATTATAAATTACCACTTTTATTTACGGGAAAATAAATGTAGAAATATTCATATTTAGGCGTTATTTTGTTTCGTTTATTCTCCGACGCTATATTTACATCTTTGGGTTCGGCAGCTTACAAAAAGTGGGCGGGGATTGAAATGTTATGATTGTGAAGCGACAATAGATCTATTTTTATACCTGTAAAACCGGTCCTTGATAACAATGTACAGTTATAGTGTAAATTGTATTGGGTGTGCACGGGCCAGGTATGATCACGTTCTGTATGGAGTTATAACACACAACAGATCAGGTAGAATCTTCGATCATTATAAATTTGTTGAATATTTCTTTTTTGGGGGGAGCTGCTAATTTATAATTAAATGAATGATAATTTAATAGTAATACTTATTAAAAATTTATTTTACTTTTATTAATTGTGGTTTTATTTAGGCTATATATATTATGATAATAATTGACAATATCTTAGCAAGTACAGCAAGATTCACACTTTCCACCATCAGTTTGATTTTAAATACAAAATTGCTAACATCATTCATTAGAGTGATAGCCTACATTTAACATGTGAAATTAATTTTAATAAATACAAAGTTGTAAAATTAAAACCAAGTGCTCCTACATGTAGCTAGCTTGTCAGATCAGAAGTTAAAGACTTTGTTGGTATTGTTGATAATTGACAATTATAATGCGATTGATCTTGATTGATACACACCTGTCCATTACGAAAGGTAATGACTTAATGACGACACTGATTATATCATTATGGACACCTGATTATTACCTGATTAAATTAAATGGTGTATTATTCTAATTAAGCTCCCAGAATATTTCCTTTGAAAAGAAATTCCAATTAAGTGCTCATGGCTTGTCATGAGTTCAAATTAATAAGACATTATACATGTATATGTATTTTCATCAAGAAACGGCTTTTAAAATACTACACCAAGATTTTTCTTTTTTAATATAATGCTCTTTCATCAAGAAATGACTTAAAATACAAAATACTATGTTTTTGTCAAGAGAAATTTAATTTGATCAATGTTTTTTTGTTTTTTTTCTAGATTTTTCGTTAAATGTGCTTGAAGATGGAGCACAAGCTCCTGTGTTTGTTTTTTTTAATAGGTAGGTCTTATCATCTTATAATAGAGAGAGAGAGAAATGGGGTTTAACATCCACTCGACACAAGCAAGTTCATCTGGATTTTCTGGCGTAGTTAACCCCCTTGTCAATTGAGCGAGAGAGAGAGAGAGAGAGAGAGAGAGAGAAATGGGGTTTAAAAAACTAGGTCATTTTGGGACTGACATATGGTTCAATTTTACTTCAACAGTTTGCTTGCTCGTAGGGGTCTTTAGCAGGGGGAGGAAACCGGAAGACCTGGAGAAAACCAACGATGTTGGACAGACGACCCTACTCCTTATCACATACAACCGGGGAATGGAAACCATGCCAGTTGACTCAATGACAGACCTTATGATACAACGCGCATGCGCTAACCATTTGGCCATTCAAACCCCATTTCTCTCTCTCTGAAATTTAAATTGGTTGTCTATTTCCTGTAGAAAAAATTCATCCAATTGATTTTCAATTTTCAATCAACTTCCAAAATTATGCCCCTTTGTTATGAAATCTTGTTAGCATTTTATCAATCGGTTTTACAGAGGTATCGCGAAGACTAATAACTCTGTTAAAGATGACTGCCGTATCATGTGACTTCACGCACCATTAACATTGGCTTAATGGTACGTGCAATGTTTACATAAAATGATACTAACCCGGGCAAAATGGTGGCTTTTACTCATTTTACATACCAATATTTTAACATATTTTTCTACATATATTTGAAATGCTTAAAAAAAATGTTCTAGAATTCAATTTGCAGAAGGATAAACGTTAATATTTGGCGCTCATTAAGTCGCATCGATGTCATCCTTATCAGTGACTGTAGCGAATATTCACTGCTGATCAGTGTGGCATTTTATAGGCTGCAATTCTAAAACTTTCTTTCTGAAATTCACATTAGTTGTCTGTCGTAGGGTTTTAAAGAGCTAAATGAATCCATCTCATACAATTTTGATATTATTTTTTTACAGGATCATTATCCCTTTCATCTTGTCAAAACGGTGAGTATAGCTTTTAAATCTGTTTCACAGAAGCCTTTAATGAGCTCTCTAGAAAGTCGGATGGCCGAGATTTAAATTGATTTGAACACCTAAAGATTTAAAACTTTAGCAATAAAATGGATAATTCTTAAAGCGAGAATTTCATATTTTTAAGTTATATTTTTAAAATGTATTAAAATAAAGCCTTTAAATAGATGGTATGTATAAACAGTCCTACCTTGTTAAAGAATAATCCTATTAATCCTATAATTCACTATTGCCAGTTGAGAAAGTGGCAAAAATATCATTTTCAACTTTAAATTCAAACGTTTGAAGATAGCTATTCCATGCGGGGAATAGAAAAACAAGGGAGGTAATTGTGTTATTATTTCCGGGGTGAATGATTTTTAAGTGTGAGAATAATACCTATAATCGTATAATAGTGAGTTGACAACCTATTGAGCAAAAGACATAGAAATAATTATGTTTTGACTTTCTTAGAAAATATGAAATTCTCGCTTTAATGGATCGTCTTGGAACTTGGCATATGTATTCCTTATAACCTAAGGATGACAACTATTAATTTTGGTGCATGTTCCGACCCCCAGGTGCAGAGCCACGCCCAGTTTTTGTGTTTATCATCGTATACAGTCCGCAATTCTGAATGGATCATCTTGGAGCTTGGCATGCATGTGTATGTATTCCTTATCGCCTAAGGATGGCAACTATTGATTGAACCACGCCCATTTTTTGTGTTAAGTGTCTTAAGGCCAGAATTCTAAATGGATTATCTTGGAACTTATTCCTTACACCCTAAAGACGGCAACTATTGATTTTGGTGCATGATCAGCCCCCCCCCCCCCGCCCCTTGGGCAGTGCCACACCCACTTTTTGTTAATATTTTGTCTTTAAATAATCTACAGGTTGCAATTATTAACAGATTTGGATCCAATTTGGCATGATCCGTCATAACATTGTACATGGACCTTCTTGTATTGTTCCATATCCAACCCCCCGGGGCTGAGCCACGCCCAATTTTTCTGCTAATCATCTACAGGCTGCAATTCTGAATAGATTATCTTGGAACTTTGTATATAAATTCCTTATACGGTAAAGAACCCGTCTTCATTAGCTCAGTTTAGGAGCAGAACAGTAGGACGTTAAACCCCATTTCATTTCATTTATACGGTAAAGAAAGCAATTATTTATTTTGGTGCATGCCTTGACGCGCCCAGGAATGTGGATGTATATTGCAGCGGTACCGATGCGCTTGTTGCCTGTTTCAAGGTTCCAAAGAATAGAGCTATACCCCCTTTAAGGCAGGCTAAACGTTTATGGATCGTAATGAGATGAAAATTATTTTGATATTTTTAATTTTTTTTTGTAGCCGCTCCACAATTTCGGACGTTAGCTAGAGATGGTATAGATGGAAACCTGTATGATCGCCTCACTGTCAAGGGAATCGAAGAAAACCTTCCTATTGGTAAGTTAGGGTTAGGGTTAGCTACATTATTTCTTTGTATAAACTGTAGGAGATATCTTTACCCTAAATTATGTCTGGTTGGAAAAAGATGAAACTCCAATAGAATGCACTGTGTAAATAGAAGAGAGAGAGGGAGAGAGAAATGGGGTTTAATGTCCACTCGACACAAACTAGGTCATTTTGGGACTAACATATGGTTCAATTTTATTTCACTAATTCGCTTGCGCGTAGGGGTCTTTAGCAGTGGGAGGAAACCGGAGGACCCGGAGAAAACCCACGAGGTTGGACAGGCGACCCTACTCCTTGTCATGTACAACCGGGGATTCGAAACCACACCAGTTGACTCAATGACAGGCTTTATGATAGAGTTCGCACATGCTAACCATCCGGCCAAAAAATTGAACCATATATTTGTCCCGAAATGACCTAGTTTGTATTGAGTGGAGTTAACTCTCTCTCTCTCTCTCTCTCTCTCTCTCTCTCTCTCTCTCTCTCTCTCTCTCCTCTTCTCTCTCTCTCTCTCTATCTCTCTGTCTGTCTCTCTCTCTCTCTCTCTCTCTCTCTCTCTCTCTCTCTCTCTCTCTCTCTCTCTGTCTGTCTGTCTCTCTCTCTGTCTGTCTCTCTCTCTCTCTCTCTCTCTCTCTCTCTCTCTCTCTCTCTCTCTCTCTCTCTCTCTCTCTCTCTCTCTCTCTCTCTTATTGTGTTTTTTATTTCTATTTTTATTATATTCCAGGTAGTGTTCTTGGTAAACTCAGCTGTACCGATGCAGACGGAGATGCAATAACATACCAGGGTGAAGGACAAACGTTACTTGTCAACGCGACTGGTACCGTTTTTATGAATCGGCTGTTAGATCGAGAGGTATGACACACTAATGGACTCTTAAACATACATTATACAAGAGCTAAATCTGCCAATTGCAGGTCTTTCTTTAGACCTGAAATGTTATATAAATTATTAATTAGACATTGATCAACTTATCCAGACCATAATCAACTCACGATGGCATCGCTAGTCTGCGATATTTTCTGGATTAGAATCCTATCTGCTGCTTAACCCTCATTGATAATTAAATCCAAAAATGGATAATCAAGACTATGTTTTTTATGTACCGACTTTAGTAATGATGATCGAGGCTAGACCCAAAATTCAATCGCTAAAATCTCGGTTCAGAGTGGATCAATTTGACTGAAATTTTCAGCAAATTACCTTTACATTATCTAGTTTTTAACTATTGTAGTGAGAACTGCCAGCTCTTTATCTAATCTCCCATAATGTATGTTTAACATTGACGTCAATGTTAAATTTAACATAAATCGGATTAAAATACAGATCTATATTTCCTTTCGTTTTTTTATACTTTCAATGGCCTGCACTACATGAATATGTGACCAGTCCTTGTGGAAGGTCCCGTTAGAGGTCATACGAGCGTCTTTTGACCCTATGACATTAGACATTTGATTAACCAATCAGCGTCTATGTTTCTAGTGGGTTACCCACAGTTCCGTGAAGGTCACGCCAAAAACTTGCCGTAACAGACCCTTCGAGTGGATAATCCCTCACATCATCCAGAACGCGGGTTATATAACAACCCTTCCAGATCCTAGTGTTGTGAAGACAAGTAAAATGAAATTTTAAACTATAAAAAACGAAACGAAATAGGATCTGTCCTTTAATCAGATAGTTGGGGAGCCACAAGGGATTAGTTAAGCAGGAAGTCTTGGGTTTGTTTCTCGTGTTGGCTGAGAAAGCTCCTCAAGATTTCCCACATGGTTTCCCGGGTGGTGCAGGACAGAAAGGCCAACAGGGGGAAACGACACGAGAAACTCCTGAGGAATTTTCTCGGCTAACACAGGGAACAAACCCAAGACCTTCTGGCTAAATAAACCCCTGTGGCTCCCCAACAATCTGATTAAAGCACAGATCCCATTTCCTTAAAAACCTGGGCGAAAAATTTGAGTTCATAAAAGATGTTTGAAAATATGGACTGTTTCAGATTTTGATCTCTGATGATTGATTTTCTCAATTTGGGATTTTTGTAATACATATGGCCAGATCTAAAGGAGGGGGTGGATGATGGCCCAATGGTTAGCACGGGCGTGCTGTATCATACGGTCTGTCATTGAGTCAACTGGTGGAATTTCGATTTCCCAGTTGTACGTGACAAGGAGTAGGGTCGCCTGTCCAACCTCGTGGGTTTTCTCCGTGTCTTCTGGTTTCCTCCCACTGCTAAAGACCGCTACCCGCAAGTGAATTATTGAAATAAAAGTGAACCATGTGTTGGTCCTGAAATGACCTAGTTTGTGTCCAGTGGATGTTACCCAACTCTATTTCTCTCTCTCTCTCTCTCTCTCTCTCTCTCTCTCTCGCTCTCCATATCTAAAGTTTAATCCTGTTTTTCTGATTCTGTTTTTCAGAACTCGCCAGCTAATTCCGTATCCAATACTGGAGCCCGAATTTTAGTTCATAAATTCTCCTGTATGGACAACCAATTAACGGTAAGTTGAACTTAGTTTTTATTTAGAGATACATTCCTAAGTTTTCATTATGAGATACTTTCCTAAGTTTTCATTTAAAGGTAAATTCCTGAGTTTTCATTTTCATGATGACGGTTTTGGTCTGTGAAAGTGAAATACAATGTACGTCATGTTCTGTTATAATTTGTTGGTGTTTATTTGACTGACATATGTTTTTCTGTCATATACACCCTGTTCTATTATAGATGTGACATATGTTCTTCTGTCATATACACCCTGTTGTATTATAGATGTGACATATGTTCTATTGTCATATACACTCTGTTCTATTATAGATGTGACATGTGCTCTATTATAGATGTGACATTTTCTATTATATGACATATGTTTTATTGTCATATACACCTTGTTCTATTATAGATGTGAAATATGTTCTATTATAGATTTGACATAATTGTTCTTTTGTCATGTACACCTTGTTCTAATATAGATGTGACATGTTCTATTATATGACATATGTTCTATTGTCATATACACCTTATTCTATTATAGATGTGAAATATGTTCTATTGTCATGTACACCTTGTTCTATTATAGATGTGACATAGGTTCTTCTGTCATATACACCCTGTTCTGTTATAAATATGACATATGTTCTACATCATTTTGTTATAAACTAAACTGTTTTTTTTCTCCCTCAGGCGACAGCAGACATAGAGATAACAATAACAGATAAAAATGACAATGCTCCAACCTTTCTTAGCTCTACAGCTTATTCTGGTAGAATACGGGAAGTAAGTGTTATACATGTATATATATTGATATATACCAATAGTTCTATACAGAGAGAGAGAGAGAGAGAGAGAGAGAGAGAAATGGGGTGGACACAAACTAGGTCATTTCGGGACTAACATATGGTTTAATTTTATTTCAATAGCAGTGGGAGGAAACCGGAGGACCCGGAGAAAACCCACAAAGTTGGACAGGCGACCCTAATCCTTGTCACGTACAACCGGGGAATCGAAACCACACCAAATGAAATGAAAAGTGGTTTAACGTCCAACTGTTCTGCTCCGACTGGGCTAATGAAGACGGGCATACGCCATACATATGAACTTTCTCAGCCAATGCAGGGATCGAACACCCACTTAGCCAAAGAATATAAGAAAATGAATATAAGGCGCGTGTTTGATTTAATCAAATTCTCTTTTAAATCCCCAGACCTCACGGCAAACTTAAAGTTGTCTAAACTCCTGACACCCCCCGTTAAAAAATCCTGAATACGCCCCTAAATCCTTGTCACGTTCAACCGGGGAATCGAAACCACGCCAGATCTGTATTTTAATCTGATTGAGGTATTTATGTAGATTAGTTAAACACTACATGTATGTATTTTTTGGCTATTTTAGGATGCTGTACCAGGAATAACAACACTTCTACCAGGGTTGGTCATACAGGTAGTGGATACAGATCGTGGTTTAAATGCTGTCGTTGATATTTCCTGTTTTGCAGATGATGTACAGGTATATCTAATTCCTTTAATTAATTGTCCAGAGATAAAAGTTAAATGAAATAAATCCTACATTAATGACAAGGGGAAATCCTCCATCCGACACCAATGACAAGGGGAAATCCTCCATCCTACACTAATGACAAGGGGAAATCCTCCATCCTACACTAATGACAAGGGGAAATCCTCCATCCTACACTAATGACAAGGGGAAATCCTCCATCCTACACTAATGACAAGGGGAAATCCTCCATCCTACACTAATGACAAGGGGAAATCCTTCATCCTACACTAATGACAAGGGGAAATCCTTCATCCTACACTTATGACAAGGGGAAGTCCTCCTTCCTACACTAATGACAAGGGAAAATCCTCCATCCTACATTAATGACAAGGGGAAGTCCTCCATCCTACACTAATGACAAGGGGAAATCCTCCATCCTACACTAATGACAAGGGGAAATCCTCCATCCTACACTAATGACAAGGGGAAATCCTCCATCCTACACTAATGACAAGGGGAAATCCTCCATCCTACACTAATGACAAGGGGAAATCCTCCATCCTACACTAATGACAAGGGGAAATCCTCCATCCTACACTCATGTCTTTCTCACTGAAATTGCCTCTTTGAGACATGGAAATATAATGAAAAGAAATGAAACAGATTTAATGTCCTACTGTTCTTACGAAGACGGGAAATTTTACCTGGACAGTGGCGCTACGGCCTACTCCTATATCAAATTCCAACTGCCAAAGGATCTTTTGTGTGTACGCTAATCTTTACATGGTACACGAACAACTAGACAGCTATCCTTATCAGGCCCTCCGTCCTGCACCACTGACAAGGGAAAACTACCCCAGAAAATCCTGATGAACTTTCTTGTCCAACACCGGGAATGATACCGCGACCTCCAGACTAGCGAAAAAGCGTCTTATTTTGCCACCATGGCTCCTTATTTGGAAATACTGGGCATATGATGTGGATCGTGGATGTATATTGTGAAACAATTTTCCTCTGTCGTTAGTTTCTTCTCAAAAAACTCTCAGAAAACTTGTATTATGACAAGACAAGGATTCCTGTTTGTTTTTAGCAAAATCTGAAAAATAATTTTAGAGGCATGCCCCTTAAACATACATTATGCAAAAGCTAAATCTGTCTATTGCAGGTCTTCCTTTAGGCCTGAAATGTTATCTAAATTATTAATTAGGCATTTATTAACCTATCTAGACCTTAATCAACTCTAGATGGCATCGCTAGCCTGCGATCTTTAGTGGATTATGAGCCGATTTACTGGATAACTTTCCTTCACAATTTAACAATTAAATGGATAATCGAGACTATGCTGTTTATCGTTGTGACTTTAGTAATGATGGTCGAGGCTAGGTTGAAATTTCAATCGCTTAGTTTTCGGTTCATAGTGGATCAATTTGAATGAAATTTTCAGCAAATGGCGTTTACATTATCTAGTTTTTAACTATTATAGTAAGAACTGCCAACTCTTTATCGAATCTCCCATAATGTATCTTCAATACAAAATAAAGGCTACCGTTTCTAATTTGACCGGGGGGGTTGGGTGGCTGAATGGTTAGAGTGCGCGCGCTGTATCATAAAGTCTGTCATTGAGTCGACTGGTGTGGTATTGAGTAGGGTCGCCTGTCCAACCTCGTGGGTTTTCTCTGTGTCCTCCGGTTTCTTCCCACTGCTAAAGACCCCTACGCGCAAGCGAATTATGTTAATAAAATTAAACCATATGTTAGTCCCGAAATGACCTAGTTTGTGTCAAGTGGACGTTAAACCCCATTTCTCTCTCTCTCTCTCTCTCTAATTTGACCTTGTTATGTACTTGTATTTTTATTCAGGCTGAAGAAGCTTGTGATTACTTTGGTGTGACCTCGATACAAACGGGGGAAGGTAGATACAACTCTACAATCTATCTAAAAAAACAAGTTGATTATGAAACTCAAAGAGGTTATACGATGACTCTCTTAGCTAAGGTAAGTAACTCTTTCAATCTGATTAAAACACAGATCCTATTTCGTTTTTTTTTTTTTTTTATAGTTCAAAATTTCGTTTTACTAGGATCTGGAAGACTTGTTGTTATTGACGCGTTCTGGATGATGTGAGGGATTAGCCAATGAAACGGTCTGTTACGGCACATTTTTGGCGTGAGGTGCAAGGAACTGTGGGTGACCCATTACAAACATCATTGTTGATTGGTTAATCAAATGTCTGACGTCATAGGGTCAAAAGCCGCTCGTATGACCTCTGATGCAATCTTCCACTACAACTTGTCAGACTCGAGCTATGATCAAGGCCAGGGTAGATAATTTGAAATCGAGAAAACCCCATGGATTAACCCAGGGTATAGTGAAGTAGAACAGAATGAAAACACTGGGGATACCGAGGACAGCCCCAAGGGTTAGGGTTAGGTTTAAGGTTAATCTTTGCTGCAATCTTTTAATGAGCATCTTTTTAATCCGGTTACATCCAAGTCGGAAGATTATTTACAAAAGACATTTAGATTATGTGTTTTTAAAGGCTCAATACCACTCTTGTTGTAACTGAACAATATGTCCCAATCTTTATTCTGGTCAACAAATTGCACTATTTTACAATATTCCAAAATTAATTGATGATACAAATTTCATCTTAACACACCTAATTTAAAAAAATTGGAAAAATTCAACTAAATGATTTGAAAAGCCTGACGTAAAGCTTTTCAAATGTGATTTGGATTTAAAAATATTTTTGAACCCTCTGGACAAGTAAAATAGGATTTAATGGATAATTTACACAACAGGTAAGACACTAACACATCTAGTACTTAGAATAAGGCTATTATTTATTTTCTGGAGCTGTCAAGCCAGCCAGAGTGTTATTGTCCCTTTAAATTAAATTTTACAATATAATTTTGGTACATTTTAACATGAATTATGCCATGGAAAATTTGATATTGTTTCCCGAGAATTGCGGATGAATTGAAATGAAATGCAATGCAATGAAATGGGGTTTAACGTCCTACAGTTCTGCTTCAATTGGGCTAATGAATACGTGTATACATATATACTATACAAAATTTAATGAGGAAATTTTGTGCAGACAACGGCGCTATTGTCTACTCTTAAATTGAATTCTAACTGCTAACGGAAATGAAGTGAAATAAAATGGGGTTTAACATCCTACTGGTCTAATGAAAATGGGTATATGCCATGCAGTGTGTTATGAGGGAAATTTGGCCCGGGCAGCGGCACTATGGCCTACTCTTATATGGAATTTCAACTGCCAAAGGACCTCAGTTTTTGATCCCATCCGAACAACTAGACAGCTGTCCTTGTCAGGCTCTCCTTCCTGCACCACTGACAAGGGGAAACCATGTCAGAAAATCCCAATGATCATTTACGTGCATGCCAAAGGACCTCTGTTTTTCGTCCTATCCAAACAACTAGAATTGCTGATGACTTCAATGTTTTGATTGCTATGTTTATTGTCCTATCCAAACAACTAGAATGTTTTGATTGCTATGTTTATTGTCCTTACCAAACAACTAGAATGTTTTAAATGCTATGTTTGTAGGATCGAGGTGTAGCAGGAGAAAAACGTTTTAATTCAACAGCCAATGTTTTAATAGAAGTCCAAGATACCCAGGATTCGCCGCCAGAATTTCTCAATGTTCCTCTGACAATTTACGTACAGGAAAACATTGCTATTGTAAGTATTTAGAACAGTCATTGTTTTTTAAGGCGAGCTCTTGTATAATGTATGTTTGATAAATGAAATCAAATTCATCTTTGAATCCACTGAAAGATATAATGGGCAAATCCTAGGAGAAAAAAATGCAATGAAATGAAATGGGTTTAACGTCCTACTGTTCCACTCCAACTGGGCTAATGAAAACCGGCATACGCCATACAGTGTGCTATGAGGGAAATTTTGCCCGGGTTGCAGCACTATGGCCTACTCTTTTATTGAATTCCAACTGCCTATGGATCTTTTACGTGCACGCTAATATATACATAGAACCTCAGAGATATTCTTTGAATGGCATTTAGTAATTGGAACATCAAAATGTTTGAATCATTCCATTCTAGTTCTGACCATTAAGACTTGTGAACACGATTTAGGAAAAACTTAAAAGATTTAGTAGGAATATTTGTTTATGGTTCAGAAAGAACAGTTTCCAAATTTTTATTTTTATTTTGAAATCGAACCAGTAATTTCGTCCACGTTTATTAATGGGAAACTTTTTGTGAATCAATGTATTAATTTATTTTATTATTTAGGGAACCTCTTTAACTCCGTCAATATCAGCACAGGATCAAGATCAAGGTGCTCCAAGAGCTGTAGATATCTCTATCGTTAATGGTAAGTATGCGTGGAACCTCTTGATCAAGGTGCTCCGAGAGCTATAGATATCTCTATCCGTAACGATAAGTATGCGTGGTACCTTTTGCTGTATGGTACCTGATGTTATTTATAATATGTTGTCATGGAAATCTATTAATCTACAAGGGGGGTTGGATGGCCGAATGGTTAGCATGTGCGGGTTGTATCATAAGGTCTGTATTGAGGTCCCACACTTGACAGTCTGACTACTTTGTGTGAAGTTGAGGGGGGGTGTATGGCCGAATGGTTAGCATGTGCGCGTTGTATCATAAGGTCTGTCATTGAATCAACTGGCATGGTTTCGATGCCCCAATTGTACGCGACAAGGAGTAGGGTTGCCTGTCCAACCTCATGGGTTTTCTCTGGGTCCTCCGACTTCCTCCTAGTACCAAAGACCCAGATGCGCAAGCGATTTATTGAAATAAAATTGAACTATGTGTTAGTCCCGAAATGACCTAGTTTGTGTCGAGTGGATGTTAAACCACATCTCTCTCTCTCTCTCTCTCTCTCTCTCTCTCTCTCTCTCTCTCTCTCTCATTGTGAAACAGGAACTTTTATCCAATAATATGGACATTTTTAGTGCTTGAATTTTTAATAGCGAAAAAAAACAAAACAAATAATACTTATTTTCGTTTTCAGATACTAAGGGCCTGTTTCGGATGGGACCATCAACACCTATTGATGTGACAAATAAAGCTTATCAAGCATCAGTTTTAACCAGACAACCTATAGACAGAGAAGAACTACAAGGAAGATATATTTTCCAAGTCCGGGTATATCACTTTTTTAGTTACATGCTTTTCGTTCTTCAACTTAAAGTAGCTAAGTCTCTAACTCAATATCATTCAGAGTCTTCGATATTGAAAACACAAAATATTTGTCAATTTAAATCAACATTGATGTTGTGATCTAACCGGGAAAAGATGGGCTTCTGATATCTAATATTTAAGACAAAATAAACATTTTACCATTGGTACACGAATTGCCATTTGTAACAAGGAACTCAAAGAAAGAGGCTAGACATATTCCACAAGTCTTGTCAAACACTGACGCCATATTCTTATCTGGAGAGCATGCCCTATAAATACTATCGGTGTAGACTGGAATAATCAAACGCTAGAGGTTGCCATTCGAAACATCGATGCGGGTCATTTTTGAAACCGGGTTAGTGAGGACAGGCAAACACCATGCAGTGGGCACTGATGCTTGGACATCGTCAACACTGTGAAGGATTATTTTACGAATAAATAGACGATTGTTGCCGGGGGCCCCCAATCTGATTAAAATACAGATCTATATATTGTTTCATTTTTATACTTTCGATGGTCTACATTACATGAAGATCTGACCGGTTGTACTGGAAGGTTGTGTCAGGGGTTGTAGGAGCGGCTTCTGACGTTTCTAGTGGTTTACACACAGTTCCGTGCATTGCACACCAAGAACTTGCCGTATATCAGACCGTTCCATTGGCTAATCTCTCACTTCAACCAGAACACCAGTAATATAACAACTCTTCCAGATCCTAGTGTAGTAAAGACATATAAAACAAAATTTTGAACTATAAAAAACGAAACGAAATAGGATCTGTTCTGTAATCAGATTGCGGGCCCCCCCACCCCGCATCCTACGCCACAGAGAAATGGAAACCATGCTGAGTCAGTCTCCTCCACGGATCCACGATGCCCTCCATTTCTCACAGCACATCAATTTAAACATCTTTTATAATTCTTGTGATATTTCCAGGCAGAAGAGTTATATCCCAATGGAACTAAAAGCGGAATTTTCGAGGATTCTGATGTCACTGTCAACATACTGGATGAGAATGATAACCAGCCTACCTTCCAGAACACAAATTATAATGTCAATTTAACCGAAATGGATTCAAATGGAACTCAGACGAACAGTCAAGTACCTAATTTGAATATTCAAGTCACTGATAAGGATGATGTAAGTTAAGTTTAAATATTTTTTGAGAGAGAGAGAGAGAGAGAGAGAGAGAGAGAGAGAGTTAACTCCACTCAACACAAACTAGGTCATTTCGGGACTAATATATGGTTCAATTTTTTGGCCGAATGGTTAGCACGTGCGGACTGTATCATAAAGCCTGTCATTGATTGAGTCAACTGGCGTGGTTTCGAATCCCCGGTTGTACATGACAAGGAGTAGGGTTGCCTGTCCAACCTCGTGGGTTTTCTCCGGGTTCTCCGGTTTCCTCCCACTATTAAAGACCCCTACGTGCAAGCGAATTATTGAAATAAAATTGAACCATATGTTAGTCCCGAAATGACCTAGTTTGTGTCGAGTGGACATTAAACCCAATTTCTCTCTCTCTCTTCCCTATTTACAGAGAGAGAGAGAGAGAGAGAGAGAGAGAGAGAGAGAGAGTTTGATTTGTGGTTTAAGTCCGTGTGACACAAACTTGATCATTGTGATTTAATTATATTTCAATAATTCACATGCACACAGGGATCTTTAGCAGGTTCAAGGAGTTTTAAAGAGGCCTAACTAGGACTGCTTCAAACAGTCACTAGGTCTAAAGGGTTAACACGAGTCCGCTTCACAGTACTAGTATACCGTTCTTGAATAGTTCACAGTACTAGTATACTGTTCTTGAATAGTTCACAGTACTAGTATACTGTTCTTGAATAGATCACAGCTAGTCACATGACTAAGGATGTTTGAAGTGGCAAAGGAAGCGATAGTTTAGGCAGTTTTGGGCGCTGCAGGCTTAATTATTATTCATCATTACACAAAAATATAACTCACAATAACGTGGGTCAGTGGGGGAAGTGTGGATTATTACATCAGTTCAGTTTCAGGAGTATTTTAGGTGGCTTCAGGAGTATTTTAGGTGAGTTCAGAAGTATTTTAGGTGAGTTCAGGAGTAGTTTAGGTGAGTTCAGATAATTGCATTATTTTGTTGTTCTTTAACTTTTATTATTGTTTTTAAGATGATGTTTTTTGTAACTTTCAGTCCAGTAATGCTAATTACTATGTAACGATTGGTAGGCAGACCTATCCTGGTGCCTTCCGTGTCTCACCTAGCGACAATTCTACAGGAACAACGGCCGTTAACATGCTGATTTTGAATTCCGACTTTCTGGATTTTGATAATCCAAATTACAGACGACAAATTGTGGTGGTAAGTACCAGTGTTACAGTTACATATATACCATCGCCTCATTTCAACAGGAACCGCAACTCTTCGCTGAACCATACTGTTCTCCAGCGTTGCTGTGGCCATACTCTGTGTGTCTGAACCCATTGAAGTCGGATTTGATGATGTCCATGTATTTCAAAACGACAGCTCTAAGAGGACGTCTGTCTCGTAATACGGTTTCATGTAGGCGTCTATGGACTGTCTGGTCTGAGATCCTACGCCATCCAGGAATTGATACTGCAGTAGAGGTCACTGGTGTGAGCCGTTTCCGCAAATAACGTAACCAGATGTGATGATCCAGGGCACGCCAATGTATACACTGTTCTTCGCCCCATCCGAACGACTAGACAGCTGTCCTTGAAGGACCCTCCGTCCTGCACCACTGACAAGTCGAAACCACCTTGGAAAATTACGATGAACTTTCTCAGCCAATGCAGGGATCGAACACGTGACCTCCAGGCTAGCGAGCCAGCGTCTTACCCACTTATGCACCGTGGCTTCCAATAAGAATCCTGTGGTTGTTTATTAATCAAAACCCTCAAGAACAAAATAGATTTAGCCTTAGATTCATGTCTTGTATATGTATTTATTATTTTAGATTGAAGCGAGGGAACTGACTTCTTCTCAGTCAACCCCAAAAACATCAAGTGCAACAGTTACCATTAATTTACTGGATTTGAACGACAATTCACCTATTTTTGCACAGGCGCAATATGAACGAACATTACGAGAGGATTCAGCTATTAATACACCTATAATCACTATAACGGTATTTATTATTATTATTATTATTATTATTTAATGTATAATGATTAATTTTTGAACAGTGGTCAAGAAATTAAATACCCGAAATTGGCCACTTATTATCAACAATAAATGGTCAGTTTTAAACTGTACACAAGTACAAATTAGTTAATTTTTGGTGATTATTTATGAATTTCTAATTAAAGATTTGATATTAAACGAATGTGAAAGAAATTAGTGCTAAATACACAAGATTAAATGATACCTAGGTCACAGTGTAGTTCTTGTCTACCATATCATTAGCAGACATCAGACCAGGGCTTTCACTTCAAAATTTTTACTGTCGGTCATTTTTGATAACGCATGAAAACTTTACAAAATAAATTCATATTTCATGTTTTTTAGTCACATGTCTATACCACTTTGTCAGCATGGTGTACACAAAAAATTATATATTGGACTTAAAATTAAAATATTATTAAGGCTTATGATAGTTATTTATTAATGAAATATTCTCTTTTGGCTGAGTGAGACCTTTAAGTAAATACAACTTAAGTTTTAGATTTCTTTAACAAATACATGTGTTATGTGGTTTTATGGTCGTCCTTCATGAGACGCCAAATAATTGCAAATTACATGTGTAAGAAAAAACAAAATCTAGTTTTTAGGATACTACCATTTTTATCAGGTTAAACAGACTGGCTAAAATCATTAAACATGTGCAAGAGCTAAATCTGCCTATTGCAGGTCTTTCTTTAGGCCTAAAATGTTATCTAAATTATTAATTTGACATTAATTAACTTATGCAGACTATAATCAACTCTCGATGGCATCGTTAGCTTGCGATATTTACAGGATTAGGATCTGATTTGCTGCTCAACTTCCATTCATGATTAAATCATGAAATGGATAATCGAGACTATGTTTTTTATTGTACTGACTTTAGTAATGATGATCAAGGCTAGGCCTAAAATTCAAACGCTAAATTCTTGGTTTAGAGCGGATCAATTTGACTTAAATTTTTTAGCAAATTCCCTTTACATTATCTAGTTTTTAACTATTATAGTGAGAACTGCCAGCTCTTTATCTAATCTGCCATAATGTATCTTTAAATTGTAAAATTGTTTTACTTTGCTAAAGGCTACAGATAAAGATGAGGGTGAAAATGGAAGAATTACGTACAGCTTACGAGGAACGGATCTAGAAGTGTGAGTATAAATAAGCTTTACTCGGATTTGAACCCCCCCAAAAAATAAATAACCGGCGTAAAAAATCAATTTAAGTAAGTCTTAGATCAGAGGCATTTTTCAGGCCTTGAAAACTACAAAGTAGAATCTCAGAGGGAGAGAGAGACAGAGAGAGAGAGACAGAGAGAGATTTCAGATCTTGAAAACTACAAAGTTGAATCTCTTAAATGAAGTAACTCCACTCAACACAAACTAGGTCATTTCATGACTAACATATGGTTCAATTTTATTTGAATAATTCGCTTGCACGTAGGGGTCTTTAGAGGACCCAGAGAAAACCCATGAGATTGGACAGGCAACCCTACTCCTTGTCACATACAACCAGGGAATCGAAACCAGGCCAATTGACTTAATGACAGACATTATGCAAAATGAAAGACAAACTTACAATAAAACAGAAGGGAAAACGACAAAAACACAAAATAAATTTTAAAAATTTTCTTTTAGCAATATTACAAGAAAGACACAATACAAATAATGTGACAGGCTTTGACGGTGGCCGTATGCTAAATGGCGTCTCTGAGATATTTAACATTATTTTTTTTTTAAAACAGGTTTAACCTGAACAGTGCTACAGGTGAAATCCGGCTCAGACAGACTTTGGATTATGAAACACAAACCGAATATCCAGTTATTCTGGTAGCTCGTGATAATGGGCTACCACCAAGAGAATCAACCAAAACTTTTACACTAAAAGTTTCTGACTTCAATGATCTGGGACCACAGTTCATACAAGATTCGTATCAAACATATGTATTTGAAACCAGTCTACAGTTGCAACCAGCAGTAACAGTTCAGGTAAGTGGTAAAAACAGTCTCAGTGTCGAGGCCAAATAAATTTACTCATTAGTTCTTTGGAGTCTAGGGTGCAGGTGGCCCAAATGGTTAGCACGTGCGCGCTGTATCATGAAGCCTGTCATTGAGTCAACTGACGTGGTTTCAAATCCCCGGTTGTACGTGACAAGGAATAGGGTCGCCTGTCCAACCTCGTGGGTTTTCTTCGGGTCCTCTGGTTTACTCCCACTGCTAAGACCCCTACACGCAAACGAATTATTGAAATAAAATTAAACCATATGTTAGTCCCAAAATGACCTAGTTTGTGTCGAGTGGATGTTAAACCCCATTTCTCCCTCTCTCTTTGGAGTCTAGGATGCAGGTGGCCCAAATGGTTAAACATTTGCACTTTAGATCATAAGATCTTGTCATTGAGTCAGTTTTCATTCCCCACTTGTATGTGGGTTTTCTCATTGTCCTCTGGTTTCCTCCAACTGCAAAATCAAATTATTAGGATAAATTTGAACCATGACTCTCAATTCACTGACCCAATACTTGAAAATTGGAGTCATGAGAGAGCCTTATGTAGAAATAATGTCATCAGACATTTCATCTAAAATGAAAAGCATGTGTTTTACACGGAATTCATCGTGGCAGTATATCAGTTGTAATGACTGAGCAGAAAAATGAGGTTTAACCTCCACTCAACACAAACTAGGTCATTTTGGGACTAACCTATGGTTCAATTTTATTTCAATAACTCACTTGCACGTAGGAGTCTTTAGTTAGCAGTGGGAGAAAACCCACGAGGTTGGACAAGTGACCCTACTCCTTCCACGTACAACCGGGGAATCAAAATCCCGCCAGTTGACTCAATGACAGACCTTATGATACAGCGCGCAAGTGCTAACCATTCGGCCATCCACCCACCCCACCCCCTCATTAATAGAGAGGTATCGCAACTGTCCAGTTACACTTACGTTTACATTAAGATAAGTCTAACTGTACATTATGACGTTTCACTTAATTCACACTTACAGTTACACCTAGAAGGTGGCAGCACAAAACTGGTCCATGATCTTGATCGGCCGTTATCACCGATAGATTCTTGAAGATGAGATTACTAAAAGCATGCATGTTTTGTCTCAGCCTCTTATTTTGTCTACATGAAGGAGAAGGGCCTCTCTGTGGATTTAGTTCGTAAAAACCACGATTCAGAGAAAAAATATGGACAGGATTATAGAAATTAAACAAGATTTAGCTAAGTGTTGCTATCCAGCAGACACACTTGTATGATTTGCGCTTCACGTCACAAAAATTGATTACGTTTTAAGTGTAAATGTAAGTGTTAATATAAATGTAAAGTTGCGAAACCTCTGTAATATTTCCAAACTGATTCATTTATTGAGCCAGCATCTTACTCACTTGTTTTATTTATTGTATTCCAGGCAACTGATCCTGAAGATCCAACTGGTGTGGTAACGTATCGAATTATTGCTGGCAACATAAACAATGCATTTAGTATTGATCCCAATTCAGGGGTGTTAACTCTAACTAAAAATATTGATTACGATGACACACCTGGTCAATCGGGCAAGTAAGTAGATCATCATTTTAAGCAGGTAAGACACTGGCTCGCCGAAGGTTGTGGGTTCACTCCTGGCATTGGCCAAGAATATTCATTGGGATTTTCTGACGTCATCTCCCCCTTGTCAGTGATGCAGGATGGAGGGCCTGACAAGGACAGCTGTCTAGTCGTTCTGATGATGTGATGAAAAACCGAAGTCTTATGTACACATTGACGTGCACATAAAAGATCCCTTGGCAGTTGGAATTCGATATAAGAGTAGACCGTAGTGCCGCTGTCCAGGTAAATGCCCATCTTCATTAGCCCAGTCAGAGTAGAACAGCAGGACGTTAAAGTCCATTTAATTCCATTTCATTTCAAATCAGTGGGGTTGAATGGCCGAATGGTTGGCATGTGCACGCTGTATCATAAGGCCTGTCATTGAGTCAACTGGCGTGGTTTCGATTCCCCGGTTGTACGTGACAAGGAGTAGGATCGCCTGTCCAGCCTCGTGAGTTTTCTCCGAGTCCTCCGGTTTCCTCCCATTGCTAAAGACCCGTACGCGCAAGTGAATTATTGAACTAAAATTAAACCATATGTTAGTCCCGAAATGACCTGGTTTGTGTCAAGTGGACAATAAACTATCTTCTCTCTCTCTCACTCTCTCTCTTGCTCTCTGTCTCACTCTCTCAGACTATTTATAAAGAATAAATTATTTTTTAAATCAGAATTGAGTTGATTGTCGAAGCTAGTGATCGAGGTTTGAATGGTGAAGCTGGATTACAGACTAATACTACTGTAACCGTCAATGTACAGGTAAGTTAATTATGATTCTTATAAAAAAGATGGTCAGGAGTTGGGGTCGGGTACAGTAATACGCCCTTAAAAAAGTATCAAATGATGATAATCCCTCAAATGACATTCAGAGTTAATTGAGATAACTTTCAGAGATGAGGAAGGGCATACGCCATACAGTGTGCTATGGGGGACATTTTGCCTGGGCAGTGGCACTATGGCCTACTTTATATCAAATTCCAACTGCCAAGGGATCTTTTACATGCTCGCCAATGTATAAACGGGACCTTGATTTTCGTCCCATCCAAACGACTAGACAGCTGTCCTTGTCAGGCCCTTAGTCCTGCACCACTGACAAAGGGAAACCACGTCGAAAAGTCCTGATGAACTTTCTCGGCCAATACAGGGATTGAACACCCGACCCCCAGACTAGCGAGCCAGCGTCTTAGACATTTAGTCACCGTGGATCCCGCATTTTGCACATAACGCAGACAATTAACGTGCATGATATAACAACATGACAGAGTAAAATATAAAACAATAATTTTAAAGATATTGATAAATACCAGGAATTATAAATAAGATGGTACTTCTTGACTTGTGATTTAAAAACAGAAACTGATACGATTTGTCTGATATAAAGAGGAAGTTTGTTTTTGCGATGCTCGTATTAACTTGTTAATCGAACTATTGACCAGACATAAGTTGAAAACCTGCCCCCCCCCCCCCCCCCGGGCAAATGCTTAGTGTACCCATGCAGTAAGACAGCCCTGCTTGCCTGTCATTTAACTTAATTTGTTTGTTTTTATTTTTACAGGATGAAAACAATAATAGCCCCATATTCAACCCACCATCTTATAGTAAAACCATATCAGAAGTCGCCCTTTCAGGTAATACACAAAATATTACACTTCTTTAGCAAGAGAAATGAAATCACATAAAATGAAATGGGGTTTAACGTCCTACTGTTCTGCTCCAAACTGGGCTAATGAAAACGGGCATACGCCATACAGTGTGCTATGAGGCAAATTTTGCCCAGACAGCAGCACTACGACCTACTCTTATATCGAATTCCAACTGTCAAGGGATCTTTTACGTGCATGCCAATATGTATCACCTGGTAAATGTACATATAGACTACCCCCATTTTACCCTTTAGATCCTGGTACACATAAATATAGACTACCCCCAGTTAACCCTTTATCACCTGGTACATGTAAATATAGACTACCCCTAGTTAACCCTCTAGTACCTGGTACATGTAAATATAGACTACCCCCAGTTAACCCTTTATCACCTGCTACATGTAAATATAAACTACCCCCAGTTAACCCTTTAGATCCTAGTACATGTAAATATAGACTACCCCCAGTTAACCCTTCATCACCTGGTAAATGTACATATAGACTACCCCCAGCTAACCCTTTAGATCCTGGTACATGTAAATATAGACTACACCCAGTTAACCCTCTAGCACCCAGAACATGTAAATATAGACTACACCCAGTTAACCCTTTATCACCTGGTACATGTATATAGACTACCCCCAGTTAACCCTTTATCCCCCGGTTCATGTACATATAGACTACCCCTAGTTAACCCTTTAGATCCTGGTACATGTAAATATAGACTACCCCTAGTTAACCCTTTAGATCCTGGTACATGTAAATATAGACTACCCCCAGTTAACCCTTTATCACCTGGTACATGTAAATATAGACTACCCCTAGTTAACCCTCTAGCACCTAGTACATGTAAATATAGACTACCCCTAGTTAACCCTTTAGATCCTGGTACATGTAAATATAGACTACCCCTAGTTAACCCTTTAGTACCTACTACAGTGCACTCTGTGACATCCGACCTCTGATCACTCCAGCACTTTGTTACATCCGACACCATTTTCATGTCCCGATTTATTTCCTTATTACTTCAGCCAAAAAATCTCTGGGTAATTCGACCTCTGTACGTTCCGGATTACGACATCAATACGATTTCCATTGAATCGACACCGTACAATCCGGCCTTCAATCGGTGGGTGTGAAGCAAACACTTACCGATCAATTATCCGTGAGATTAAAACTGGATGGGTGTGAAGCCACAAAAGATTAACAAGCAATCATCAATCAATTATCTGTTAGATTAAAACTCGCTAACATGGGTCTTTGTTGATTACTTTGATAATTTTAATCTCTTGTACGACAGTTGTGACAAATACTCAAGAATATCCACGAATTTTCCCCCGAATTCACAGTCGTCAAAATATTCCTAGCACCTGTTGGAAACATTCGTTGCGCATGCCGATTGAACCTGAATAACCTATAAGTTTGGTCTCTTGTAAGTTGTAAGACAGTTTTGACAAATACTCAAGAATATCCACAAATTTTCCCCAAAATTCACAGTCGTAAAAATATTCCTCGCACCCTTTGGAAACATTCGTTGCGCATGCCGATTGAACCTGAATAACCAATAAGTTTGGTCACCCTACGGATCTCTTCGAACCGTGTGACGATGCTCGATTCACAGTCCGGAACGTCCCAAATTGACAGAATTGCAATCGAGTGACGCGGAATTCCGTCCTGTCACAGTTCTGTCAGTCCTGACGACACGACGAACAGGTTCCGGCTGCATGGTTGGATGAGATATTTATATATCCAGTCGACGCATGCGTTGTAGCCCGAAGCACCTATTTTCACTCGATTGTCAATATTTTTGTGATTGAGAAAATTCAATTCCGGAACGTTCAATCGAGTACGCCCATTATCAATGAACACGTGATAGCAAAGACAAGAGTGCGATCAACTGAAGACAGCGAAGAAGATAAATTAACGACAGACTTGACCTATTGAAAATGCCTACGCATCTTAAATGAAATAAAAAGTAATGTAATAAAATTTTGAATGTACAGAAAAGTTTATCATTTTTAGAGGGAATAACATTCTGGTGATTCGAAGTTCTATTTTCGAAGCTACATTAAAATAATACTTCCGGTTTTCGAAGTTACAATTTTTCATGTTTTGAGAAAACTGGGTATTCCGACACTCTGCGTAATCCGCCATATTGTAACGATCCCGTACGATGTCGGATGTGACAAAGTGCACTGTACATGTAAATATAGTTAATCCTTTACCACCTGGTGAATACCACCGTTAACCCATGACCTTTTCCTGTCATTGAATTGTTGAAACAGACTATAATTAAATTTCTGTGTGATTTTCCCATTTATAAAGGTTCTGAGATCGTCACGGTTACAGCTAGGGATAGTGATAATGGTGAGAATGGCTTGATAAGATATACTATTGATCGAGGAGGATTGGATAATTTTGAGATAAACGAGGACTCTGGTATGGTTACCATCAGTCAAAGAGCTCAACTCGATTTTGATGCTTTTCCTCGCTATGAATTAGTCGTAAGTACCATTATTGCTCAGTAGTTTTAAAATTCTAAAGATATGGGCAATGAAATGGCGTTTAGCATCCTGCTCTTCTGTACGGACACGAGTATAGAGGGTATTAAGGATGTGTGCTCAATAGGGTATTGAGAATGTGTGCTCAATAGGGTATTGAGAATGTGTGTTCAATATAGATGATGTGTGCTCAATAGGATCTAGAGGATGTGTGCTCAATAGGGTCTAGAGGAGGATGTGTGCTCTATAGAGTATTGAGGGGTAGAGAGGTTGTGTGCTCAATAGGGCAGAGAGGATATGTACTCAATAGGGTATAGAGGATGTGTGCTCAATAGGGTATAGAGAATGTGTGCTCTATAGGGTATAGAGGATGTGTGCTCTATAGGGTATAGAGGCTCAGTAAGCTTTAGAGGATGTGCACTCCATAGATTATAGAACATGTATACTCAATGGGGTAGAGAATATGTGCACTTAATAGAGTATAGAGGATGTGCACTCAATAGGGTATAGAAAATGTGTGATAAATAGAGTAAAGAAAATGTACACTCAATAGAGTATAGAAGGTGCGCACTTGATAGGGTATAGAATGTGAGTACTCAATAAGGTATTGAATGTGTGCACTCAATAGGGTATAGAGGATGTGCACTCAATCGATTATAGAAAATGTGCACTTAATAGGGTATAGAAAATGTACACTCAATAGGATATAGACGGTGTGCACTTGATAGGGTATAGAATGTGTGTACTCCAAAAGGTATAAAGGGTATGCACTCAATAGGGTATAGAGGGTGTGCACTCAAAAGATTATAGAAATTGTGCACTCAATAGAGTTAAGATGTGTACTCGATAGTGTATATAGGGTGCATGCTCGATATGATAGTTAATAATTGTAATTAATAACAATGTTTATTATCAGGTATATGCCATTGATAAAGGAGGTCCACCAAGGACTGGTACTACCACTGTCACCATTACGGTAACAGACGCTAATAATAAACCCCCCAGAATACCACAGGAGATATACACTGTTAACGTACGAGATGGTAAGTAGACCGTACTTTTAATTCCCCACTTGTACGTGACAAGGAGTAGAGTTGCCTGTCCATCCTCATGGGTTTTCTCTGAATCCTCCGGTTTCCTCCCACTGCTGAAAGACCCTTATGAGGAAGCAAATTATTGAAATAAAATAGAGTCATATGTTAGTCCCAAAATCACCTAATTTGTGTCCACAGTAAGTCCTTTTCCGTTGTTATTCCAAACTACAATGTTGTGGAAGTTGAATTTCAAAAAGAATTACAAGAATTGGTCCAGTTCCTTTCAATGCTTACAAATATATAATGAACTGCAGACATATACATGCCTGTCAGTGTGTACATGGCACCTCCATCCTGCACCACTAACAAAGGGAAAGCAGACCCCGAGTTCACAAAGCATTCTCAGACTTAAGTTAAGAATTTACTCAAAATTGTTCGCCCTATTTTAACTAAAATATAACCCTTTGAAAAACTTTGTGCAATGTTTTGTGTTTCTGGATCCTGCATCACTAACAAAGGGAAAGCAGACCCCGAGTTCACAAGGCATTCTCAGACTTAAGTTAAGAATTTACTCAAAATTGTTCGCCCTATTTTAACTAAAATATAACCCTTTGAAAAACTTTGTGCAATGTTTTGTGTTTCTGGATTAAAGGTATTTCTCATAAACAGTGATTGAAAGTTGAGTAAATTCTTAAATTAAGTCTGAGAATGCTTCATGAACTCGGGGCCAGGTTGGAAATTGAACCCAGGGCTTCCTGATTAGTGGGTCAGCACCTAAACTTGATGAAATTCCAACTACTAAGGCTTCTTTATGTGCAACAGACCTCAGTTGTCCGTTCCCTTCAAACAAGCCGACATCACTCCATTCTGCACCACTGACAAGGGTACATCATTCCATTCTGCACCACTTACAAGGAGACATACTCCATTTTGCACCACTGACAAGGGGACATCAATCCATCCTGCACCACTGACAAGGGGACATCACTCCATCCTGCACCACTGACAAGGGGACATCACTCCATCCTGCACCACTGACACAGGGACACCACTCCATCCTGCACCACTAACAAGGGGACATCAATCCATCCTGCACCACTGACAAGGGGACATCACTCCATCTTGCACCATTGACAAGGGGACATCACTCCATCCTGCACTACTGACAAGGGGACATCACTCCATCCTGCACCATTGACAAGGGGACATCACTCCATCCTGCACCACTTACAATGGGACATCACTCCATCCTGCACTTACTACTTGGTTAAAGATAAATAAAGAGTTGAAATATGTCGTATATAAACTGTTTTATATTTCAGATGTACCTATTGGCCATGTTGTGATAAAGATAACTGCCACGGATTCTGATAGCAGTAGTAATTTAGAATATTCGTTATACGGAGCTGAAGCCCGAGACAGCGGTGGTAATATAATATCTGCTGTTAACCAGTTTGATTATAGAGTAAGATTCAGTTTATTATAGGGGAGATTAGATGGCACCTCATGTATCATAAGGTCTGTAGTCATCTGGCGTGGTTTCGATTTCCCTGTTGTACGTGACAAGGAGTAGGGTCACCTGTCCATCCTCGTGGGTTTTCTCCGGGTCCTCCGGTTTCCTCCCACTGCTAAAGACCCCTACGCGCAAGCAAATTATTGAAATAAAATTAAACCATATGTTAGTCCCAAAATGACCCGGTTTGTTTCGAGTGGATGTTAAACCCCATTTCTGTCTCTCTCTTTAGTATATTTGTTGCTTGGTGTCAGGAGTTTAGATTCTTTAAATCCTCGCCCCTCGAGTTTTATCCCCCTCATATTATATCAGGGAGGGGGGTTGGATGGCTGAATGGTTAGCGTGCGGGCGCTGTATCATAAAGTCTGTCATTGAGTCGACTGGCGTGGTTTCGAATCCCCGGTTGTACGTGGCAAGGAGTAGGGTCGCCTGTCCAACCTCGTGGGTTTTCTCCGGGTCCTCCGGTTTCCTCCCACTGCTAAAGACCCCTACGCGCAAGCGAATTACTGAAATAAAATTAAACCATATGTTAGTCCCGAAATGACCTAGTTTGTGTCGAGTGGACGTTAAACCCCATTTCTCTCTCTCTCTCTCTATATCAGGGACTTTGCTTCATCGGTATATAGTTTTGTGCCCTATTGTGTTTTGGCTCCCGATTTCTAAAATGGAAAATAATCGCATGTTTTCAACGTGATTTTTAATAGCCTTTAACGTATTGTGATCTTCATTGCTTCCTGATGTTAATTCTCAACGAGTGTCAAACGTAAACAGTGGCTCAGATCGACTCCAAACACCCATAAATTTCTCAGAGAGGAAAAAAAATTCGGTTTTTGTGCCTCCACAGGGTTTTGTTCATCATTGCAAATCAGCAGTCTCCAAATCCCTGTATTCAGTGCTAAGCAGAGAGTGGGTGGGTGGGAAAGGGGGTGACAAGCCGACTCTCCATGTATATATCACATCCAACATAATTCATTTATTTTCATCTATCTTGACATAATATTTAAAATGTCTTCTCACATTTCTGTAGTCCTTGGGGCATGCAATCCAGAAATTGTTCGTGGGTTTTGGCTATAATAGTTAAAAAAATGAAAACAGAATAGGCTGATTCAAATCCTTTTAAAATCTGAGGCATCAGATGTCATCGAGAGTTGATTATGGCCTGGATAAGTTAATTAATGTCTAATTAATAATTTAGAAAACATTTCAGGCCTAAAGAAAGATCTAAAATAGGCAGATTCACCTCTTGCATAATGTATGTTTAAATGTATATTTATTGTATTGGTTGTTCGTACAAAACCAACATACATAGATATGCATGGGGCCCATATATATATGCTCATGCAACTGGCTAGATTGTTGATCAGTTATTGTGTTTTATTTTTACAGGAAGCATTTAAAGTCGACCCAACAAGTGGTGTTGTTAGAACTAATTTACAATTAAGACGAGATCAAGCGGCGCAGATTGGGTTTATAATACAAGCCAAGGATACAAACTCAGTTACAGGAATTCAGACTGCCACAAGTAAGTCATGCCAAATTATTTGAGGGGGGTGGATAGCCGAATGGTTATCGCGTGCGTGCTGTATCATAAGGTTTGTCATTGAGTGAACTGGCGTGGTGACAAGGAGTAGGGTCGCCTGTCCAATCTCGTGGGTTTTCTCTGGGTTCTATGGTTTCCTCTCACGGCTACAGACCCCTACGCGCAAGCGAATTATTGAAATAAAATTGAACTATATGTTAGTCCTGAAATGACCTAGTTTGTGTCGGGTGGACATTAAACCTTCTCTCTCTCTCTCTCTCTCTCTCTCTCTCTCTCTCTCTCTCTCTCTCTTTTCACTGCTTAAGACAGTACCGGCAACAAAATTATTGAAATGAAATGGTAGAATATGTTTGTGTCAAGTGGAGGTTAAACCCCATTTTTCTCTCTCTCTGGCTGCCATATTATTTGGCCTATTAATCAATAGCCGCCGCATTATTATATATCTTGAAAATTTTAGTCAAATTACTTTATTTTGAGCAAAGATGTGAATGTTTTGACAAGATTTGGCCAAAATAGTCCTGATTATCAATTACTGATGTTACGATAATAAACATTCTTGATTATCCATTTTGATGTTTAATTATTAAATGGCACTGAACACTAATACTCAACTGTCTTTAACACTAATACTCAACCCGTGCCAACTGTCTTTAACACTAATACTCAACCCGTGCCAACTGTCTTTAACACTAATACTCAACCCGTGCCAACTGTCTTAGCTCAGATATGCTACAATCATGTGAGCATCTTATTCAGCTGGGGGGGGGGGGGGATGGCTGAATGGTAAGCGTGTGTGCGCTGTATCATAAGGTCTGTCATTGAGTCAACTGGCGTGTTTTCGATTCCCTGGCTGTACGTCACAAGGTGTAGGGTCGCTTGTCCATCCTCGTGGGTTTTCTCCGGGTCCTCCGGTTTCCTCCCACTGCTAAAGACCCCTACGCGCAAGCGAATTATTGAAATAAAATTAAACCATACGTTTGTCCCGAAATGACCTAGTTTGTGTCGAGTGGACGTTAAACCCCATTTCTCTCTCTCTCCCTTATTCAGCTGGTAGCCACGCTGGCTCGCTAGTCTGGAGGTCACAGGTTCGATCCCGGTGTTGGCCGAGAATTTGCATCAGGTTTTTCCGGCATGGTTTCGCCTTGTCAGTCATTCGGATGGTACGAAAAGACGAGGTCCCAAGATTCTTTGACAGTTGGAATTAGATATCAGAGTAGGCCATAGCGCCACTGTCTGGGCAAAATTATTCTCATATCACTCTGTCGACATTAGTGCAGTCGGAACAGAACAGTAGGATGTTAAATCCCATTTCATTTTTATTTTTCAGCTTCTGTACTGGTCGTAGTTCTCGGAACCCAGATATCTTCAATAACGTTTAATTCTCCATGGACCCCCAGTAATCCCTATTATAGGTTTACTGTCAACGAAGGTCAGTCGATCAACTCTGATATTGTAACCCTGAGTGGTCGGGATCCATCTTGTGGATGTGCTTTAGTCAACTTCACGAAAATTAAAGATACGAATAATTATTTTCTACTGGATGGAGCAATAGGTATGCATATAGATCATTAGAATTTAATACCCTTAGATTAAAATAAAGCAGATAATCTGTTTAATCCTCCAGATCGTCATTTGAAAGATTTTTAATCCCTTCCAAACTATATTATTTTGCAAGTTGAATCCCTTAAAGGAATATCAAGATTTTTAAGTCAACTGGCGTGATTTTGATTCCTCGTTGTATGTGACAAGGAGTAGGGTCGCCTGCCCAACCTCGTTGGTTTTCTCCGGGTCCTAAAGACCCCTAAGCGCAAACGAATTATTGAAATAAAATTGGCCATATGTTAGTTCCGAAATGACCTAGTTTGCGTCTCTTCCCAAGAGATAGACAATCTCTCAAATTACTTTAATAGACTTTAAATTAAAGATACATTATGGGAGATTCGATAATAGTTAAAAACTAGATACCGGTAATGTAAAGGCAATTTGCTGAAAATTTCATTCAAATTGATCTACTATGAACCAAGAACTAAGCGATTGAAATTTCCGCCTAGCCTCGATCATCATGACTTAAGTCAGTACGATAAACAGCATAGTCTCGATTATCCATTTAATCGTTAAATCGTGAAGGGAAGTTATGCAGTAAATCGGCTCATAATCCATAAAGATTGCAGGCTAGCGAAGCCATCTAGAGTTGATTATGTTAACATTTCAGGCCTAAAGAAAGACCTGCAATAGACAGATTTAGCTCTTGCATAATGTATGTTTAAGATACATATTTTTGATTTTTCAGTAAGATTAAATAAGACTTTAGACTACGAGAGATTGAGGAGCTTGCAGATTGAGGTTAGAGGATTTTCTAGAGACCAATTACGATCTGTTACTGCTACTATAATAATCACTGTAGGAGATGACAATGATAACAGTCCAGTATTTGGCCAGGTGAGTTAATTACTAGGTAGTCATATACTAGGGATGACAGTGAGGCGAGTAGTTGTATCGCAGACATACGCTTCAGATTATAAGACGTTCCATCTAAAACTGATCAGTATTCGATTGGCCGCTACTATCACCGAAAGGGATGACATCGAAGCTTGTTAACTACTGGTAGCTCTCAGTTTTAACATTTTGTCTTCAGTAAATTAAATTCTAAAACAGTTTTTTTTAATAAATTATTAAGAAAAAAATAAAATGTGTTGGAAGTATATCTGGGTAAAAAATATTTCGTAATTAAAGATACATTATGGGAGATTCGATAACGAGTTGGCAGTTCTCACTATAATAGTTAAAAACTAGATAATGTAAAGGCAATTTGCTGACAATTTCATTCAAATTGATCCACTATGAACCGAGAATTTAGCGATTGAAGTCAGTACTAAAGTCAGGAAAGTTATGTAGTAATTCGGCTCATAATCCACTAAAGATCACAGGCTAGCTATGCCATCGAGAGTTGATTAATGTCTAATTAATAATTTAGATAACATTTCAGGCCCAAAGAAAGACCTGCAATAGACAGATTTAGCTCTTGCATAATGTATGTTTATAATGTAAATGGGTATATAAAATAGTAAAATGAGTAAAAGACACCAATTCTGCCTGAATCAGTTTGTGTTACTACGCCCACTGTAAACACTGCATGTGTTATGAGGTGACGTTACACATGCTGTCAAGGCCGTATCATGTGACATCACACGTGAACTTAAAGGTCACTTTAAAGAAGACTGTTGCATTACCGCTACGAAATAGATTGTTTTCATCTATATAAGTATGAGTTTGATTCTAAGCTTATATCCAGTTGCTTTGGTTGAAGATGTTCTCTGGCCTTGCTGGTTGAAATAATTTGAAAACATTTTAGGGATATTAGAACTTGTTATTTAGAGTGTGTTATATGTGACAAGGATTATAGCACGATATAAATCATCATCATCATCATCATCATCATCATCATTATAATCTGAATGTCATTTGAACTAGCAGTTACACAGATCTACCGGCCTGTCCAGCCTCGAAGTCCCGAAATGACCTAGTTTGTGTTAAGTGGACGTTAAATCTCTCTCTCTCTCTGTGATAAGAATAAAACACAGAATACCTAAAAGGGCTCGTTGGACAAATCGCAACTTGTGGTACAGGAGTTAGATTCCACGCCTCGGCAGACATTTTGAGATCATGTGATATCAATCATGTCTCCGATTGACTAATAAAAATGGTTCGCCCGACAATATGCGTGACACAGGCACATGACTGAATTTGATCGCCGGCGAAAAATATTCGGCCGAAAATATCTAACATGCTAAATACGAGCAGAATCATCGTCGCTGTGAAGGGGCACACGTGCAATTTTTTCAAACGATTTTAAAAATCAGCATGATCTGGCGAAAAAATATGCTTGTGTGCCCCCCACTTAAGACAGTGTTGTTGTTTCCCCTCCCTTTTCTCATTATTATTATTTTTATTATTATTCAATTGGTGAATCTTTTTTAATATGTATTTCAGCCCGATGGTTATACCTTCTCCGTGGGTGAATATGAAAAATTCCCCTATAATGTTGGTTCAATCGATGCGTCAGACGCTGATTCGGGAAGTTACGGCTCTGTAGAATATTCTTTAACGGGACAAAACGTTAACGATTTCTATATTCATCCAACAGAGGTTAGTCATTATATAAAACCATTGTTTCTATCTGTCACAGGTTTATTTAAGTTGCATTTAACGATTGGGAAATACATTAACAAAACACAATTTTTATGGGAAACAATCACTGGTTTTATTCTAAAAGCACAATGGTTGATAACGATAAAAGGATACTTGTCGAAACATCGTGCTTTTAGAATAAAACTAGCAATTGTTTCCAATAAAAATTGTGTTCTGTTAAGGTTTATTGAAGATTCCATTGCAGACAATCTGTCTGGTTAAAAAAAAACACAGTGCACAGATTCTCAACACTGACTGTTCATCTGGAATGTGTGCTGCAGTGGCTAAATGTGCTTACTCAGAAAAAACACAAAAAAAGTAGAGGGATAAAACCCCTAAGTCACTTACTTCCAATGTTGACCAAGAAAGTTCCACAGATTGTTCCAGCGAGGTATTTCCATGCCAGTAATGCATGACAAAGGGCTTGATAAGGAAAGTGTGTAGTTGTTCACATGGGACGAAAAAAAATGAGGTTTCGTGAACACATTGGCGTTTGTGCGAAAGAGCCCTTGACAGACGGAATTGGACATAGGAAAAGGTCATAACGTCGCTGTGCGTGCAAAATTGCCCTCATAGCAAACTGTATGCATGGTGTATGCCTGTTTTCATTAGCCCAGTCAGAGCAGAAAAGTAGGACGTTAAACCTCATTTTATTTCTAATATCAACTGTATTCATTCATTACTATTTTGAAATTTAAAATTCTTAATTCAATTTACTGTTGCAAGTATTGATGTTTTCTCCCAGTGCATCCAAGCGTAAAATTTACTTGATGTCAGCACTAACAAACACTGAGATTTTATTAAAAGGTCACTCCCGTTAAGGGGCCAATCATGAAAATTTCCTTGAGTGGCTGCTTACTGTACGATATGAATATTCATAATTCAATCCTACAGTTTGATTTTAAATCATGAATATCTTTGCAATCCCGTCAAAGGATTATTAATCTGTTACTAATTGACAAAAGACTTGTGTCGTGGAATAAAACGATTCTTCTTCTAATACCGTCTTGCCAAGTTCGTTACTTGGAGAATATGACGTATATTCATGTTTAAATGTTATTGATTTTTGTCCAGGGTAAAATATTAGTCGCTGAAGGAACTCAGTTAAACTATGAAACGAGAAAAAGTTACAGTTTACAGGCCATAGCGAGAGATAATCCTAGAGCCAGCACGTCAGGTTCAGAGTTGAGACGTCAAACTTCTGTATCGGTAAGTTATAAACCTTTAATCTTGTTCATAATATAGTCAAAGGGACATAACTCCATATAAGCGACCGTTGCCATGGGATACTTGATTGAATTCCAATTGGCACTAACCAGGAGGTCCTATAGTTCTCTACCGGTATTGGTTGAGTCGAGATTTTTTAGCATGGTTGTCCTTCGTCAGTTGCGCAGATCAAGCAGAAGGCGTGGCAAGGATCAGCATCTAGTTATTATGAAAAAATGTGGTCCCGGGTTCACATGGAAGCAGAAAAGCCGCTTTTAGGACAAAATTTCCATTTGTAACACATGGCATGTGTCTGTCTTCAAGGAGTATGTGACAAGGAAGGAGTAGGGGCGCCTGCCCAAGCCCATGGGTTTACTCTGGGTCGTCAAATTTTTTCCCTCTCCCCCCCCCTCTCTCTCTCTCTCTGTCTCTCTCTCTCTGTCTCTCTCTCTCTGCCTCTCTCTCTCTCTCTCTCAACACAAACTAGGTCATTTTGGGACTAACATATGTTTCAATTTTATTTCAATAATTCACTTGCGTGTAGGAGACTTTACCTGGGGGAGGAAACCGGAGGACCCAAAGAAAACCCACGAGGTTGGACATCCAGTTGTACTTTTTGTCAAATATAAGCAGGGAATCGAAACCAAGCCAGTTGACTCAGTGATAGACCTGTTGATCTAATGTGCTTGCGTTAAATCGTTCATCCCCCCCCATGTATTATTTTTATATTTCCAGTATTGTGTCACGGTGGCTAAGTTGGTAAGATGCTGGCTCGCTAGTCTAGAGGTTGGGTGTTCAATCCCTGCATTGACCGAGAAAGTTCATCCAGATTTTCCGTTGTGGTTCCGCCTTGTCAGTGATGCAGGACGAATGGCCAGACAAGAATAGCTGTCTAGTCGTTCGGATGGTACGAAAAATCAATGCTTTCGCGTATGCATTGGCGTGCACATGAAAGATCCCTTGACAGTTTTAATTCAATATAAGAGTAGGCCGTAGTGTCGCTGTCCGGGCAAAACCGCCCTCATAGCAAACTGTATGGTACATGCCCGTCTTCATTAGCCCAGTTCGGAGCAGAACAGTAGGACGTTAAACCTCATTTCATTTCATTTCATTTTATATTTCCAGTTAACTATTATGGTTAGAGATGAGAATGATAATGCCCCAACATTTGGTGAGAATACGGTGTATGCCTTCTACACAGTAGAGAGTTATCCAATAGGCTCGGTAGTCGGAACAGTGGTTGCCACGGATGGTGATAGTGGTACAAATAGCCAGATATCATATTTCATTGCAACTGCAACAGCAGACGGTAAGTTATGTAAATGTTGATCACTATTTTTCATCGTGTACTGTTTCTCATTGACATTATCGTTAAAAATTATATTTTTATGTGGCTCCGACTTGGATATATTTTTGGTCTTTACAACATCATTCTAATTAAAACCTAGATCCTATTACGTTTTGTTTTTATAGTTCAAAATTTCGTTTTATTTGTCTGTACTACACTAGGATCTGGAAGAGTTGTTATATAGCCTGCGTTCTGGATGGTGTGAGGGATTAGCAAAGGAAACCATCTGTTACGGCGGCTTCTTGGCGTACGATGCACGGAACTATAGTTAAACCATTCGGAACGTCAACACTGGTTGGTTAATCAAATGTCTGACGTCATAGGTCAAAAGCCGTTCGTACGACACCTGTCAGATCTTCATGTAGTGTAGGCCATCGAAAGTATAAAAAAAAAAAAAAAAAAAAAATATTGATCTATATTTTGATCAGATTGACACAACATAAGATCTAATTACATTTATACCAATATAACTTTATTACCATACTAAATATAACTTTATTACCATACTAAATATAACTTGATTACCATACTAAATATAACTTGATTACCATACTAAATATAACTTGATTACCATACTAAATATAACTTGATTACCATACTAAATATAGCACAATTAGCTACTAAATGCAACATTATTACACCATACTAAATAAAATTTGATTACCATACTAAATATCACTTGATTACCATACTAAATATAACTTGATTACTATACGAAATATAACTTGATTACCATACTAAATATAACTTGATTACTATACTAAATATAACTTGATAACCATACTAAATATAACTTGATTACCATACTAAATATCACTTGATTACCATAATAAATATAACTTGATTACCATACTAAATATAACTTGATTACCATACTAAATATAACTTGATTACCATACTAAATATAACTTGATTACCAGACTGGATATAACTTGATTACCATACTAACTATGTACTATTTTTTTTTTAAAATTGCACATTTAATATTATCATACAATTTTAAAGATTAAAATAAACTTTATAACATTGAAATAATCTCATTTTAAAAAATTTCTATATTTTGTAATTTGTTCTGCTCATATAGACTTTCTTTATTGATGTTTGCCAGTTTACATTCCATCTTCTTCAAGTAGATGATTTTTTTCCGATACATTTTAAAATGCTCCTTGATTCCCTCTTCCGAAACTATTCCTTCGGCAGTGGCCTGTCATTGAATGGAGCAGAGTAGTTTCAATCTCCCATTTGTATGTGACAAGGAGAAGAGTTGCCTTACTAACATTGTGGGTTTTTTTCGGGTCCACGATTTTCCTCCCACTGCTAAAGACCCCTAGGATTGTTAGTCCCGATTTGTGATGAGTAGATGTTATATTATATGTCTCTCTCTCGGTGCATTTTGTCGATAAAAATTTGATCCCTGCATTGGCCGAGAAAATTTATAAGAATTTTCCGATGTGGTTACCTCTTGTCAGTGGTGCAGGACATACACATAAAAGATCCCTTGGCAGTTGGAATATAATAGAAGTATTATATTGGTTTGCTTTTAACACTAACAAGGTCCAAGACGTTCAGGGTCGAATCCCGAGTGTTGCATGAAAAAAGTGCTTCATGAATTTTACAGTGTGGCTTCCACTTGTCAGTGGTGCAGGACAGAGAGTTTAGCAAGGAACAGTGTCTAGTCTTTCGAATGGGATGAAAAATCAAGGCTCTTTTTATACGTTGGTGTACAAGTTAAGCAACCTTTAACACTTGGAATTTGAAATAAGTGTTGACTGTGGTACCGTTGTCTAGGCAAAACATTCCACATGGAACACTAGATGGCGTACGTCTGTTATCATTAGCCCAGTCGGTGCAGAAAAGTAGGACTTAAGACCTCCTTTCATTTAAACAAAGAAAGTCTATGTATTTTAATTTACTCATCTTTTTATGCTTTATTTTAATGATAACCATGTTTTGCTTGCTATTAACATCAAATATTTCTACTCTCTATCTTTTACAACTTTCTAGGTCGACCCGGTGTTAATGGTAGGTTCACCTCACGTAGATTGGCCACGATTTACCAATTAAAATATAAACCTTCAATTCTGTATCGTGTTCGATCCCTGTATTGGCCGAGAAAGATCTTCGGGATTTTCCGACGTGGTTTCCCCTTGTCAGTGGTGCAGGACTTAGAGCCTGACAAGGACATTGGCTCTCTAGCCTGGAAGTCGCGTGTTCGATCCCTGTATTGGCCGAGAAAGTTCATCGGGATTTTCCAACTCGGTTTCCCCTTGTCAGTGGTACATGACGGAGGGCCTGACAATACAGCTGTCTAGTTGTTCGGATGGAATGAAAACCAGAGGTCTCATGTATACATTGGGGTGCACGTAAAAGATCCCTTGGCAGTTGGAATTCGATATAAAAGTATGCTGGGCAAAATGGCCCTCATTACGCACTGTATGCTCGTCTTCATTAGCCCAGTTGGAGCAGGACAGTAGACATTAAACCTCATTTCATTTCATTTCCGTTTAGTCTTGGGCATGGACCAGATTGGACATGATTTCAGTGTTGTTGAATGGTCGAGAGTGAGACATTAAGTAATACATTGATACTGCACGATGGCGTTAGCCCGAGTGTTGTTTCAATATGTTACGCAATGTCTTAAGCTCGGGACCATAACTTCAAATGCAGACACTATCCCGCATGTATGCCCTTCAATGAAATATGTTACGTTAGTCCAATCTAGTATAAATAATGTGCGATTATGATTGGCAATTTTCCCGTACAATATTTGAAACAATGGTACGCCAACATCGAAGGATGACGTCACATCTGTATTTTATATTAGAATTAAATTACTGATAAAAATGATTTTAATTGGTAAATCCATGGCCATATTTTATCTATCACTACTCACAAGTTAAAGTATTGAGAATTAGATGGATGTATTATTTAGATCAATCTGATTAAAACACAGATCCTATTTCTTTTCGTTTTGGGGGGTGGATGGCTGAATGGTTAGCGTGCGCGCGCTGTATCATAAAGCCTGTCATTGAGTCGACTGGTGTGGTTTCGAATCCCCGGTTGTACGTGACAAGGAGTAAGGTCGCCTGTTGAACCTCGTGGGTTTTCTCCGGGTCCTCCGGTTTCCTTCCACTGCTAAAGACCCCTATGAGCAAGCGAATTATTGAAGTAAAATTAAACCATATGTTAGTCCCGAATGACCTAGTTGTGTCGAGTGGACGTTAAACCCCATTTTTCTCTCTCTCTCTCTCGTTTCGTTTTATGTAGTTCAAAATTTCGTTTTACTACACTAGGCTTGTTATATTACCGGAGTTCTGGTTGAAGTGAAGGATTTGCCAATGAAACCATCTGTTACGGCGACTTCTGAGCGTGCGATGCGCGGAACTGTGGGTAAACCACTAGAAACATCAAGGTTGATTGGTTAATCAAATGTCTGACGTCATAGGTCAAAAGCCACCTGTATGACCCCTAAAGCAACTTTCCAGTACATCCGGCCAGATCTTCATGTAGTGTAGGCCATTGAAAGTATAAAAAAAAACGAAACGAAATATCGATCTGTATTTTAATCAGATTTAGATAATAAAGTATTGAATTATTTTGATTGATTAGTGATTATACTGTCTCAGTATCACTGAATTTTACAGTTTCCAACGTGGTTTCCACTTGTCAGTTGTGCAGGTCGGAGGGCCTGACAAGGACAGCTGTCTAGTCATTCGGATGGGATGAAAAACTGAGGTCTCGTGTAGTCATTAACGTGCACGTAAAAGATCCCTTGGCAGTCGGAATTCGATATGGATTTTACAGACAATGATAATAGGAGGTTGGGTGGCCGAATGGGTTATCGCATGCATGTTGGATCATAAGGTCTGTTATTGAGTCAAGTGGCTTGGTTTCAATTCTCCACTTGCACGTGACAAGGAGTAGGGGTTTTTTCTGGGTTTCCTCCTACTGCGAATTATGGAAATGTTAGTCCCAAAATAACCGAGTTTGTGTCGAGTGGATGTAAAACCTCATTTCTCTCCCTCTCACACAAAGATGATACAACTCACTTGTTATTTGGACCGACCATGTGTTTGAATTGTATTGCTGGTATCAACCTTAATTAAACAAGGATAGTGATGATTCAGCAAAATCTACATGAAGTGAAAGTCTATGGGGTTGGATGGTCTAGTGGGTCTAACAACTAAACTTTAGATCATAAGGTCTGTCATTGAGTCAAGGGACATGGTCACCTGCCCATCGTCATGGATTTTCCTGAATCCTCAATTTTCCTCCCACTCCTGAACAATGCTACGCAAGAAATGTCATTTAGGTCACCCCTGCTTCCATTTTTGTTCATGCTTCCTATTTACTCAAGAATTTTTTTTTTAAAAAAACAATTTTGAAATTTAAACAAGTGATCATACTCGAGTAGTTAGCTATCAAGACTCAGCAGAATGAGAAATTAGATCGATTGGAAAGTTTAAAATCATTGTTCCCAACACCGCAGTCACTTTTTGTTTATCTAAACCCTCAAGAACTGAATATGAAATTTATTTAACATTTACAGTGGATTATGGGAGATCACAGTCCCGTGTATACATTGGCGTACACGTAAAAGATCCCTTGGCAGTTGGAATTTGATATAAGAGTAGGCGATAGTGTCGCTGCCCGTGCAAAATTTCCCTCATCACACTGTATGGCGTATGCCTGTCTTCATTAGCCCAGTTTAGGAGCAGAACAGTAGGGCGTTAAACTCCATTTCATTTCATTTCATTTACAGTGGATTTTAATTGACTAATCCATTTAATTTTTCTTTTTAGCTGCCGATTTTTTCAGTATTAATGAAGATACTGGTCAGATAATAACGATCGCCAGTTTACGTGAAAAAGCTATAAACAGCCCCTACAGATTAACAATTATGGCCAGGGATAACGGTAATCCACCAGAATCTAGTATAGTACCAGTTACCATTCATGTTAGTGATGGACAACTGAACGATGGTTCACCGCTTTTCTCGTTTCCTGGCAATGATGAGCGTATTACTGTTGTAGAGGTAAGAATTTTGATATAAACTTGATTATTTTTTGTTATTTGTGACGCAAATTAACAATTAAATAAAATTATGGATAAATTGAACAAGTATCTTTATTCAGTTAGCACAAATCGACAGCCATCATAAATTCCAGGAAAACAATGGAACATTTATGCTGAACAGTCGCGGACTTGTCTAATTTCTCCAGCTATCCCCTATCATGCAATACAACTAAAAAGAAATCAAATGAAACTAAACACCGAAAGAATACTGACGTGTTTCGGCTAAATGTGACACTTCGCACCATCATTTCATTTTTATGTTCAAGACTTTAATAGTCATTGTCAAGCCAAATTCAATCCCAGAGACAACTTGGCCCTTTGTTTATCGCTGGTAAAATTAACCGGTCATTAATCAGCGTGAAAGAAGGGTTTTTGTAAAATCCAATATGGTGGCCAAACAGTTCAAAATGTTATTGAACAAGGTCTCTGAAAATGAAAGATAATATCTGGGGCTAACACCATAATATGTCATTTTTGGACTATTTTTAAAATGGAGAGAACTATTCGTGTTCTGGAAAAAAATCGGAAGGCCTCTGAAGTTTCCGGAATCTGTCGCAAAGATTTTTAATAAACCATTTTGAAAGCCTCAATGTTTTCCTTATTTCTACCAAGTTTGATACCTCAAATACTAACAAGGATACGCCATCTTGAATGTTAAAAAAATGCTGAAGAAAACTTTCGCAAATCTTTGAAGCTAAAACTAATCGAGCGAACTTCCGAATTTTGAAACACTAACAAAGGGGAACCACGCCAAAAAATCCAGATGAACTTTCTGTGTAATAGTGCCTGTATTGTACCTGACAGGGATGGTTGGATGGCCGAATGGTTAGCGCGTGCGCTTTGTATCTTAAGGTCTGTCATTGAGTCAACTGACGTGGTTTCAATTCCCTGGTTGTACGTGACAAGGGGTAGGGTCGAATGTCCAACCTCGTGGGTTTTCTCGGTGTCCTCTCGTTTCCTCTTACTGAGAAAGACCCCTACGTGCAAGTGAATTATTGAAATAAAATTGAACCATATGTTTGTGTCAAATGGACGTTTAACCCACGTTTAAAAACTAGATAATGTAAAGAGAATATGCTGATAATTTCAGTCAAATTGCTCCACTCTGACCCAAGATATTAGCGATTGAATTTTAGACCTAGCCTCAATCATCATTACTAAAGTTGGTACGATAAAAAACATAGTCTCGATTATCCATTTTTGTGTTTAATCATGAATAAGTGTTAAACAGCAGATCGGATTCAAATCCAATGAAAATCGGACACGAAAGATGGTCTTTTCATGTTAATAAATGTCTGATTAATAGTTTAGATAACATTTCAGGCTTAAAGAAAGACATGCAATAGGTAGATTTAGCTCTTGCATAATGTATGTTTAAGCATCGGTTGGTTTATTTTATTACAGAATTCACGAATCGGCACACCAGTTATAACTGTTATAGCTACATCTAGAATAAGGGCACCAATAGAATATGGACTTACAACAACAACAGGAAGTAATGGCGATGTAACAAAGTTTGCTATAAATAAAACAACTGGAAATATAACTGTTAATGGTTTGATTGATCGAGAAATACAATCGCAATATACAGTAAGTAATAGTATTATACACAGAGAGGGTATTCTTGTTTTATACACAGAGAGGGTATTCTTGTATTATACACAAGGGGGGTATACAGGTATTATACACAGGGAGGGTATACTGGTATTATACACAGAGAGGGTATACAGTAAGTACTGGTATTATACACAGAAATACAATGACAATATACCGTAATACACCTTTGTCAGTGGTTCGGGGCAGAGGACTGGGTGTATACCATTGTCAACATGTTTAACACACCACCGAAAAGACAAAATGGCTGTTATTTTTTTACAATGTACACAAAGTTCAGTGGAAGGGGATAAGGATTTGAAATGGAATGTCAAGCATTCTTTTACGTTCTTGCTAACATTTACACAGGACCATTTGGGTTTGGGGGGGGCTGGATGGCCGAATGGTTAGCACGTGCGTACTGTATCATAAAGTCTGTCATTGAGCGGTTTCGAATCCCCGGTTGTACGTGACAAGGAGTAGGGTCGCCTGTCCAACTTCGTGGGTTTTCTCCGCGTCCTCCGGTTTCCTCCCATTGCTAAAGACCCCTACGCGCAAGCGAATTATGAAAATAAAAATGATATGTTAGTCCCGAATTGACCTAGTTTGTGTCGAGTGGACGTTAAACCCCATTTCTGTCTCTCTCATTTGGGTTTGGTTTTTTTGCACCAGATCCCGTTTCTTTCCAATCACTTCATCCTGCACCACTGAGAAGGTAAAAACCTTGCTGGAAAATCTGTCCTAAAATCCCCTATGGAAGCTACTCCTGATCGAGAAAAACCCTGTATGAAAAGATGCCCCTCCTCCCCCACCTCCCTTCCAACGATTACTTCGGAGAAAGCTAGATCGGAGACGATCCTGCACATATGACGTCATGTGTTAGGGTTAAGGTTAGGCTGGGTACAGGGTTAGGGTTAGAGCTAGCCCTGTTTACATCTCGAGACTTTGATGAAATCTGCAGGTCCTAACCCTTACCCACAATCCACATGACGCCATGGGCTAAAATGTGATTATCATCTCCTATCTAGCGTTTTCTGATTACTTCTGGTACATCTATCTAGCACATTCACAGCTATGCCTGTCCCATACCTAAAGATTTCTAATATGTAATTTTTGTTTTTTTTTGTTTTTTTTTCAGTTTTTAGTGGTAGCAAGAGATACAGTAAACAAATCGCAGACGTTTAAGAGATTATTTATAGATGTTATAGACGTAGACGATAATCCACCATCGTTTAGTCCTGCCGTAGGATTAATATATCCTGCTTGTAAAGATAAGGGGGTACGTTCATATCATGGTTATAGTCAAATCCCTGGCGCTATTCCACTTTTGCACCAGTTCCCGTAGTCGTAGAACCTTGAAATTTAGACCTATCGAGATCACAATTTTTTATCCGATTTTAAAATCCGTTTAAATATATCACTATTCCACCATAATAAAGGTTGAATTTGGATTTTGGGAAAATCCAAATGAAACTGCCTGACAAAATGGATGCTCCTTGTACGCAAATTATGCAAAAGTATGTAATATGAAAGTTGTGGACCCTCTCAAGGTCACAATTTTTATCTGATTTCAATGAAACTTAAAATATGTCTTTATATCCCAAAGAACTCAGTCCCTTTCGATATTCGCACATTTCAGACCATAACTTCCTGGATTATGGCCCCGGATTGTATGAAAATCACTTTTTTGAGGGGCTTGTTCACTATCCATCTCTTGCAAAATGTGGGCGTATCTTGCCTGGCAACTGGTGGGTTTTTTTATCAGTTGGTTGTACCTGTCTCTGTTACTAGGGGAAACGCAGTGGTTCATTGAGTAAGATGTAAGCTCGCTAACCTGATGGGTCATGTGTTCGAACCTAGACGGGTCGAAAAACCAAGGTCATGTGTACACATTGGCACACACGTATCAAAAAATCTTGTCAGTTGGAACCTTGGTTTTTTCATCCCATCCGAACGACTAGACAGCTGTCCTTGTCAGGCCCTCCATCCTGCACCACTGACAAAGGAAACCACGTTGGAAAATCCCGATGAACTTTCTTGGCCAATGTAGGGATTGAACACCCAACCTACTGGCTATAATACATTGCGGTCAGTCGTGGCAATCGTGTTGATCGTATCTTCACGTACCAGATCTTAGACTCAATAGGGACAATTGTATCGTATCGCACAGTGGGAGCCTAGCATAACCAGTTGGTTGTAATCCATTTAAATGATCAAAGTGTTTGGATTTTTTATTTACCAGCGTCTTACCCATCTAGCCACCGTGGCTTCCACATTACAATTATTCTTGTCGTTTCTATATATTGTAAGATATTATTATATTTTACCAGTTGGTTGTATTCCATTCAAATAACCAATGTGTTTTTTTTATTTACCAGTTGGTTGTATTCCATTCAAATAACCAATGTGGTTTTTTTATTTACCAGTTGGTTGTATTCCATTCAAATAACCAATGTGGTTTTTTTATTTACCAGTTGGTTGTACCAGTAGAATTACGTATGGCAGAAGAAAGACCTATAAAAACGTTTGTTTATGCTGTAAAGGCGTGTGACCCAGACGAGGATTCAGCCAACGATGCAGAATATTTTCCTGTCACAAGTGATGGAATGTGTAAGTATTCATATCTTATATCCAAAATTTTATATTATGGAAAATGTTTTCCAGTCGATAGTTATATTATGTTTTCCAGTCAATAGTTATATTATGTTTTCCAGTCGATAGTTATATTATGTTTTCTAGTCGATAGTTATATTATGTTTTCCAGTTGATAGTTATATTATGTTTTCCAGTCGATAGTTATATTATGTTTTCCAGTCGATAGTTATATTATGTTTTCCTGTCGATAGTTATATTATGTTTTTTGCTGTCGATAGTTAAATTATGTTTTCCTGTTGATAGTTATATTATGTTTTCCTGTCAATAGTTATATTATGTTTTCCAGTCGATAGTTATATTATGTTTTCCTGTCGATAGTTATATTATGTTTTCCTGTCGATAGTTATATTATGTTTTCCTGTCGATAGTTATATTATGTTTTCTAGTCGATAGTTATATTATGTTTTCCAGTCGATAGTTATGTTTTCCTGTCGATAGTTATATTATGTTTTCCAGTCGATAGTTATATTATGTTTTCTAGTCGATAGTTATATTATGTTTTCTAGTCGATAGTTATATTATGTTTTCCAGTTGATAGTTATATTATGTTTTCCAGTCGATAGTTATATTATGTTTCCCTGTCGATAGTTATATTATGTTTTCTAGTCGATAGTTATATTATGTTTTCTAGTCGATAGTTATATTATGTTTTCCTTATATTATGTTTTCCTGTTGATAGTTATATTATGTTTTCCTGTTGATAGTTATATTATGTTTTCCTGTCGATAAATATATTATGTTTTCCAGTCGATAGTTATATTATGTTTTCTAGTCGATAGTTATATTATGTTTTCCTGTCGATAGTTATATTATGTTTTCCAGTCGATAGTTATATTATGTTTTCCAGTCAATAGTTATATTATGTTTTCCTGTCGATAAATATATTATGTTTTCCAGTCGATAGTTATATTATGTTTTCTAGTCGATAGTTATATTATGTTTTCCTGTCGATAGTTATATTATGTTTTCCTGTCGATAGTTATATTATGTTTTCCAGTCGATAGTTATATTATGTTTTCCTGTCGATAGTTATATTATGTTTTCCTGTCGATAGTTATATTATGTTTTCTTGTCGATAGTTATATTATGTTTTCCAGTCGATAGTTATATTATGTTTTCCAGTCGATAGTTATATTATGTTTTCCAGTCGATATTATGGAAAACTAGAAGAATGCCCGGCTTCGCTCGGGGGTCATAACCCCGAAACCGGAAGTGGTAGACTAACGCCACCTGGCCTATGTTACTCCCCGGTCCAAGCTACCCCTATACCCCAAATTTCAGACTCGGGGCAGACCTAGTGTAGCCGCCAACCCCGAACAGACAGACAAACAGACAGACAAACAGACAGACAAACGACAGTCACAAATATTAGTATAGATGTTGTTTTTGCAAAGTTTACCAGTGAGATAGTTATATAAACTGATGTCCAAAACAAAGTATGCACTGTGCATTTCGTGCTGCATCGACCAAAGTCATATTCCATTGTATGGGGCATTTGGGTACAATGTCAATTTGTTTCGGTTTTTTATTTTGCTTAGAAATGTTGAGTTTGTCCCTTGCGTCCAAACTCAGTAATGTTTTATCAAATGTTTTTAATATAAATAAAACTTAGGACCACCTGGGACACCATTACAGTGAGGGGGCACCTTCTGAAATCAGGCAATAAATTTTTTCGTGGTTTTGTCAAAATTGCTCCGGCTTGAAACCACAGCCCAAAACAGGGCTGGGGGAAACGTAATTGTATATTTCAACAAGTTTGATAAAGATAACCCCTGATATTTGAAGAAGTTAGATATTTTTCCAGAAGTTTGTTAGATTCCATTGTTAGTATATTTCAAGAACTTTGTTAAAGGACAATATAATTTTATCACAGAGATCATTGCTACGATAGATGAGTAATGAAGGCTTCTACAAAAGGAATTGACGAACACAAAAGGAAAACACAAGTTATCCTTCTATATGACTGACTGAAGTGACAAGTGATAACAGATACATGGGCGAATTTCTGCTCACTAGATAAGAGAAAACGAGAAAAATAGAACAAGTCTGTGCATTACCATGTTTTTATTAAGTATCGAATGAATAAAAACAAGGAAATGTACCGACTATTTCTATTTTTCTTGTTTTCCCTTATCTAGTGATATTCAGTTATGTTTTTGAATTGTCAGATATCCTCCCAGAGTCTCATATAACAATTTTTGGTCCTCAAAGGAATTATTAGTAAGCAGAACGTGTTTAACCAGTGCTACTATCACATATGTGATAATGATTGACACCAATATTGTCCTTTAAATTTGGTCTGGTACATTTGTTAAATTCAGTCCCTTTTATTTTCAAGAATTTTGTTAACTTTAGCTCCTGATATATTTCACGTGGTTTGATAAATATGGCCTTTGGTATTTTTCAAAAAGTTTAAAAGATGGCCCTTGTTATTTTCAAGATGTTTGATAGACACAGCCCAATCTGATTAAAATACAGATCTATGTTTCGTTTCGTGTTTTATACTTTCGTTGGCCTACACTACATGAAGATCTGACAAGTTATAGCCATAGGTCACGTCAGAGGTCATACAAGCGGCTTTTGACCCTATGACATCAGACATTTGATTAACCAATCAGCATTGATGTTTCTAGTGGACTACCCACAGTTCCATGCAAGACACACCTAAAGTTTGCCGTAACAGACCGTTTTATTGGCTAATAGCTCACATTATTAGGAACATGGCAATGATAACAACTCTTCCAGATCCTAGTGTAGTAAAGACAAGTAAAACGAAATTTTGAACTATAAAAACGAAACGAAATAGGATCTGTGTTTTAATCTGATTGGACACAGCCCCTGTTATTTTGTAAACAGATATTTATTTTTAAGAAGTTTGATAGGTTCAGCCCCTATCATATTTGATAATAAATTCAGTTGCTGGTATATTTGAAGAATTTTGATCAATTCAACACCTGATATTTTCAGGTAAAAGAGAAATGGAGAAGAATAACTTTGATGTGAGTCTAAATGGATCGATCTACACGAACAAGAAGTTAGATCGTGAGACTCAGGAGACGTATTTAATTTGTGTCGGTGTCCGAGCTGCTGCTGTCGGAAGAAAGAAGCGAGCTGTTTTTAACATATCAGAAATGGTGAATACAGACAGGGTAGCTTACATAGAAGTGACTGTGACTGATTTGAATGATAATCGTCCAACTTTCCCTGTTAAACAAATGCAACAAGGTATTGGTCATATCTTTTTATCTTGATAAATCTCAGTACATATTTATCATCATCATCATCATGATTAAATTTGTAATAGTCCATCGATGCAAGTCTTACAAATGAAATAATAATGCATATTAATGAAGTAATAATGTGTCGGTTTAAAAGAAGACAAAATGACAATGCCCGGGTTTAAATAACAGAATTATCCCGTGATATAATGGTATATATGGTCCATGATGTAACAGATTAAAGAAATGCGTACGCCAATCTTCACACGTAGGCACACATACTTCGCCGAAAATAAACGATCAGAGGCATGATTTAATTAAAACACTGAGTCACACCGTGTTTTCAACACCGAGGGAGTGCTATCGTGTCACTCGATATTCGCTCAGTGTTCACTCGGTAAATCACGGAATTCCACGATAAAAAACATGGTAATATCGTGTTTCGTCAAACCATCGCGACGTCCGAACTGTACCATAGATGATGTAACAATCCCTTTAATCAGCCAGATGTGTGTTTTGGTTTACCCAGATCCACTGTAACGTTGATATCGTTGACTAAGCAACAAATAACTGTTATAAATGTAATTATACAACACTAATAGATCAAAGTCATCAGTTTATATACATTTATAAGTGTTTTAGTTAAAATTGTTAGTAATCAGGCAGTAGTCATTAAGTAGGTGATTGAGTGCAATCATCTCAAGAACATAAGATCAAAATATTACCGTTGCCAGTCTCTACGTCATCTGTTTGCCTAACCGGGTTTATATTGTAACATACTAGACTTTTTAAAAGAGACATGTTTTTATAATAAATTTTAATTGTATATTTATCATTTCATTTTTGTATTTTAAATATTAATATACATAAAAGGTTTATTTTATTTTTAATTTTATTTACTGTGATATTGTTTTTATTTATGGATATAATATTTTTTCTGTGATATTTATTTAACTTGTCTCACATGAATCACCATATGTTTGGCGCAATATAGCCCGGTGGGTGCTGACGTGCCATAAAACCACATTTCATTTCATTTCATTTCGTTTTGTCACTAAGGTGTTAAAAGTGTGACTATTAAATGATATACACCACTGTTGTCCAGGTTTGTGTATTCAATAGTGATAGGTGTAGTCTCGCTTTTACACCAGTAGTGACACCTTTTACACACACGTGCTAATTAATGACAACTGTATAATTTCTAACCACTTTCTATGCATACTAAACATTAGTTTAGAGAGAGAAATGGGGTTTAACGTCCACTCGACACAAACTAGGTCATTTCGGGACTAACATGTGGTTCAATTTTATTTCAATAATTCGCTTGTCGATGCTTTGGGACAGGATAACTTTGATTCTAACTTATGGAGAGTGATGAAAAACTTAATGAAGAGTTTCACTGTCAGGTACTTCAAAACCTTGACAGAGAGAGAGAGTGAGAAATGGGGTTTAACGTCCACTCGACACAAACTAGGTCATTTCGGGACTAACATATGGTTCAATTTTATTTCTATAATTCGCTTGCGCGTAGGGGTTTTTAGCAGTGGGAGGAAACCGGAGGACCCGGAGAAAACCCACGAGGTTGGACAGGCGACCCTACAACCGGGGATTCGAAACCACGCCAGTTGACTCAATGACAGACTTAATGATACAGCGCGCACGTGCTAACCACTAAGCCATCCACCGCCCAAACCTTGACAGAGTTCGATTGTGAACATTTTCTGTTTGGACTAAGAACAGATACTCAGTTTGATTGCTTGACTTTTTTCAAAAAATAAATATGCTATTAATTGATATGTGTTATCCATTTATTTTGGGATTGTGGTGAGAGACATCAGCCTCAGTGTTGGCTTGTTTAAAGTATCATTTAATTACCGTGACATTTTATTTATTTATTTCAGGTTTACCATCAGTGCCTAAATCAGAATCAGTGATTACGGTATCGGCGTCGGACAATGACTTGCCACCATATAATCGTATTCGCTATTCAATCACTAACATCCAGTACTACGATGGTAATACAAACTTCCCGTTACCTGGTGCGTTCACTATACATCCAGACACGGGTATAATCAGCGTCAAACTTCCGTCCTACACAGATTTCTCCGGCAATTATTTCGTCGTAGATGTCTTAGCTCAAGATTTTTATAACTCGGCCATGAATGATTCTGCATCTGTTACGGTAAGTGGAAAACAAGCTTGCCGTTTGGGGTAAATTTTATGTGAATTTTTAGCGGGTATTTGTACCTATTTGTTGTTATATTTTGTGGTTAATCACATGTAGGAGCCTATTCAGAAATATACGACATAAGAAATTACCAAGAATTTTTTTTTGCTTAAGTGTAGTTATATTAAGGGGTGAGGCTACCCGAAAAATGTTTTCTGAAATTCTAAAGCTATTGAATTGAAAATGGCACAAGTAGTCAGGATATGTAATAAACAAGGGAAAACTAACATTAAAAAAAGGAAAAAAGTTGTTGCCAGGGTAACACATTTTTTTGGAAAAAGTATGAAAAACGTAGGTACAGAATATCTCTGATAATCATAAAGATAAATGTCTCATTTTCGGATTGCTTATTCTTTAATGATAACTCTAAAACCAGACAGAGAGTTTTTCTCTTAATTTTTATAGTTTCTTGGAAAATGGTGTATAAAACATTTGCCTTACTACTATATGTTGTCTTTGGAGAAATATTTTGATAACTTTTGAAATATTAATGATAAATCAAATTGCTTTCTGTCTGATTCTGTGGTAGATATTAGTTTATATATCCTGCAAATTTGGTGAAGATATCTTATTTAGTTACAGATAGAGATATATCATACCTACTTTTTTTTATAATTTTTTCCCCTAAAATGAGTTACCCCGGAAACAGTTTTTTTTTTAATGTTAATTTAATGTTGTTTATTACATTTTCTAACTATTTGTACTGTTTTCAATTCAATAGCTTTAACATTTCAGAACCAAATTTTTTGGATAGCCTCCCCACTTAAACGGGAATGTTGTATGTTCGATCCCTGCACTGGCCAAGAAAGTTCATCAGGATTTTCTGATGTGGTTTCCTCTTGTCAGTGGTGCAGGAAAAAGGACCTGACAAGGACAACTGTAATAGTTCCCTGAGCAAACCTTAGAAAAATCCTGAGGAATTACTCGGCGAACATCGGGATGATCCTGGGACTGTCGCTCACGATCCCTGAGATCCCTGCTGCAAAACAAAGGGATAAAATGGGGTTTAACGTTCTACTGTTCTTCTCCGAAGACAGAATATTCTGATGAACTTTCTCAGACAACACAGGCATCGAACATGGGACCACACTGTTGCTTCTGTAAAAAAAGGAACCTTTAAGAATATAAATTTTGTTTCTCTTTTTCAGATATATATATTTGATCAACCAGAGATATTACGATTAGTGCTGGATTCTCCCCCAGATGTCAGCATTGAGAAGGCCGGAGATATCATCACGTAAGTCAATCACTATCAATGACATACAGCGAACGGAAGTTTAGGGATACCCCGGGACAATAATGATAAATAAGTAATTTATATAGGGCCGACAATTTAACTCTGCTAGCAAAATTTTAGAGTTCAAAATTTTGTTTTACTTGTCTTCACTGCACTAGGATCTGGAAGAGTTGTTATGTAGGCCACGTTCTGGATGATGTGAGGAATTAGCCAATGAAACAGTCTGTTGCAGGGAGTTCTTGGCGTTCGGTGTACGAAACTATGGGTAGACATTCGAAGCGAAGACAAAGCAATAGCTGTATTTCAAAATACCCAATTGAAACATCATCACTGATATATTAATGAAATGTCTGATGTCATAGGGTCAAAAGCTGCTCTTATGACCCCTGACAAGACGTCCCACTACAAACGGTCAGATCTCCATGTAGTGGAGGTCATCAAAAGTATAACAAGAATGGAGAATCCGTCAGATTTCGAGCCAGGCTCGGAAATCCAGGAGAACTTTCTCTGCCAACACCGGGCTCGAACGAGAGATCTCCTGGTCAGTGAGCTAGTGCCTTGTTCACTGAGCAAACATGGCTTCCTTTTATAGGTAAAACGTGCGAGCTAATTAAAATGGATGTATTTTGGGGCTCCCACATTTTTGCTAATAATCAAGTGATTGGATCAAATCCTGGTGTAGTTTTCTTGATGTACTACTGTCATTGGTCAGTCAAATCATTAACACCGGTAATATATTAACACATGTGTATTAACCTCTGCCATATTAACCTCTGTATTAACCTCTGTTGTATTAACCGCTGTCATATTAACCTCTGTCATAGTAACCTCTGTTATATTAACCTCTGCCATATTAACCTATGTATTAACCTCTGTTAACCTGTGTATTAACCTCTGACATATTAACCAGTATATTAACCTCTGTTGTATTAACCTCTGCCATATTAACCTGTGTATTAACCTCTGTCATATTAAACCATGTATTAACCTCTGTCATATTAACCTGTGTATTAACCTCTGTCAACCTGTGTATTAACCTCTGTTGTATTAACCTCTGTCATATTAACCTCTGCCATATTAACCTGTGTATTAACCGCTGTCATATTAACTGGTGTATTAACCTCTGTCATATTAACCTGTGTATTAACCTCTGACATATTAACCTGTGTATTAACCTCTGTTAACCTGTGTATTAACCTCTGCCATATCAACCTGTGTATTAACCTCTGTTAACCTGTGTTTTAACCTCTGACATATTAACCAGTATATTAACCTCTGACATATTAACCTGTGTATTAACCTCTGTCATATTAAACCATGTATTAACCTCTGTTATATTAACCTCTGACATATTAACCTGTGTATTAACCTCTGTCATATTAACATGTGTATTAACCTCTGACATATTAACCCATGTATTAACCTCTGTCAACCTGTGTAATAACCTCTGACATATCAACCTGTGTTTATTGTAGAGAATTGAATGGTGTATCTGATGGAAGTGATTTTAAATTACAAGAGATATCGTATCATACAAATAATCAAGGTGGTAAAGATGTTTCAAAGTAAGTCATTCTAATTCTAATTATCCTTCCGTTTAAATCAGGTGGTAGCAGCAGGCCCATAAACACCAGCAGGTGGAGTGGCTGATTGGTTTAACCCAGGTAGGGGGGGGGGGTGGCCAAATTGTTTAATGCGTTCATGTTAGATCGTAAGGTCTGTCATTGAGTCAAGTGGTGTGGTTTCGATTCACATACGTGGCAAGGAGTAGGGTCAACTACTCATAACTATCTTCCAGGGTACTTTTATGTTGTCCTGGTTAGTGAGCTAGCACCTGATTCACTGAACCACCAACACCTCCTGTTACCCTTTGAACAACATTATGGGGGGTTGGATAACCGAATGGTTAGCACGTGCGCGCTGCATCATAAGGTCTGTCATTGAGTCAACTGGCGTGGTTTCGATTCCCATATTGCATGTGACAAGGAGTTGCCTGTCCAACCTCGTGGGTTTTCTCTCTGGGTCCTCCGGTTTCCTGTCAATGCTAAAGATCCTGAGGCACAAGCAAATTATTGAAAAAAAAAGGGACCATATGTTAGTCCCGAAATGAGTTAAGTTAAACCTTCCCCCCCTCTCTCTCTGAACAACATTAACTAAGGATGTTGGCAATAATATCTGTTTAATGTTTTCTAGGACAGATGTATGTTTTGTGGTAGTGAGAGAAAAAAGAGTTTTATCGGTTCAGGAAGGTCAGCGTATCATGTCGGAAAGAAATAACTACCAAGAAGTCCTTTCAAAATATGGCGTTACAGACACAGGAGTAAGTTGCATTTTAATATTTCAATAAATTTTATTTATGAAAGTAATGAAAATGAAATGCAATTGGGTTTAACCAGTTGATCGTCCGTGTGGACTGGCGTGGCTCATCGGCCAGACTTCAGAATTAATAGACATACTTTTCAGTTGAACCGTCCATGCTCCATGTGACAAGTGATACTAAGATATAATTATTTCAGTTCTTTATCCAGGGAATACTCCAAATCACATATTTTATCATGAATTTGTTTTTGATTTTCTGGGAAAGTCTTGGTGAAGCCACTGCACCTCGTATTAAAAATGAAATTTGATATTTTGATAATGTATGATATTTAGTGTTTTAATAATGTATGATATTTGATATTTTGATAATGTATGATATTTTAATAATGTATGATATTTTGATAATGTATGATATTTGATATTTTGATAATGTATGATATTTTGATAATGTATAATATTTGAATAATGTATGATATTTGATATTTTGATAATGTATAATATTTGATATTTTAATAATGTATGATATGTGATATTTGAATAATGTATAATGTTTGATATTTGAATAATGTATGATATTGTAATAATGTATGATATTTGATATTTTTTAGAATTGTTATAGAGCTAGTGCATCAGCAGATAATGTATACTGGTCTGATCTCTGGTGGGTTCTGGTGTTTGTGGCTATTTTTATCTTTGTGTGTTGTGTAATCCTCATCATAGCTACCATTATATTACATAGAAAGTAAGTATACTTCACCTCATTACACCCCTAAATAACCAGACAAATATATCCAGGGAGAGATAGAGATGTGAAATGAAATGGGGTCTAATGCCCTACTGTTCTGCTAATGGCTAATGAAACAGAGAGAGAGGGGGGGGGGTAACATCCACTCAACACAAACTAGGTCAATGCAGTGGGAGAAAACCCCGAGAAAACTCACGAGGTTGGGCAGGCGACCCTACTCCTTGTCACATCGAAACCACGCTAGTGGACTCAATCACAGACCTTATAATATAGCGTACACACACTAACCATTCGGCCAACCCCCAAACTCCCCTCCCAGTGTGAGATGGAGGGATTCCCCTTGTCATTTGTGTAGGTTGGAGGTCTACAACCTGGGAATCAAAACTACACACCAGTTGACTCGATCACAGACCTTATGATACAACATGCCCACGCTAACCATTCGTCCATCCAACCCTCCTGATATTTAAAATAGACAATTGTATAATTTAATTCATAAAATAAATCCTATAAAAGAATTTTAAATTATAAAATGTTGTTTTCTTTGCACAGTTATAAAAGATACATGAATACAAGAAAATTATGTAAGTAAAGAATTTTATTGTGGACTGTTGAGAAACATCTAGTTGTTTGGGTGGGACAATAAAAGGATTACGCCTTTAAGTGGGAACTCGATGAAGAGTCGATAGAGTGGACGCTGTGTGGGCAAAACTGTCCTCATATCACACTGCAATGACTGCATTGTGTTGCCCGTCTTCTTATTTTATTTGGACTGTTGAGAAACATCTACATGTAGTTGTTTGAGTGGGGCAATAAAAGACTCCACCTATAAGTGGGAACTCGATGAAGAGTCAATAGAGTGGATGCTGTGTGGGCAAAACTGCCCTCATATCACACTGCAATGACTGCATTGTGTTGCCCGTCTTCTTATTTCTTTTTCCGGAGTGGTTCCCCCTTGTCAGTGGTGCAGGACAGTCACCTGACAAGGAACAGCTGTCTAGTCATTTGGATGGGACGAAAAATGGAGGTCCCTTGTAAACATTGGCTTGCATGTAAAAGATCCCTTGACAGTTGGAATCCGATATAAGAGTAGGCCGTAGCACCGCTGTCCGGGCAAATTTCCCCCATAGCACACTGTATTGCATATGCCCCTCTTTCATTAGCTCAGTCGGAGCAGAACAGTAGGACGTTAAACCCCATTTCATTTCATTTCATTTCTGTTCAGTCTTGGGCATTGGACCAGATTGAACATGATTTCAGTGTTGTTATACCTCATTTTATTTCATTTCAAATCTCTTATTTCTGATAATTACTTCATGGATTGTTAGTTTCTCTTGATGCGGTTTTAGTGTCTTGTAAATGCTCTGTATTCTACAAAAGAATAAACAGGCAACAACTTTTGCAATCTAATTCAAATACAGATCTATATTTCGTTTCGTGTTTTATACTTTCAATGGCCTCTACTACATGAAGATCTGATCAGTTGTAATTTGGGGTCGCGTCAGGGGTCATACGAGCGGCTTTTGACCTGTGATGTCAGACATTTGATTAACCAATTAGCGTTGATGTTCCATGCACCTCACGCCTAAAACTTGCCGTAACAGACCGTTTCATTTGCTAATCCCTCACATCATCCAGAACGTGGGTTATATAACAACTCTTTCAGATCCTAGCATAATAAAGACAAGTAAAACGAAATTTTGAACTATAAAAAAGGAAAAAAAAAATAGGATCTGTGTTTTAATCAGATTACAACTTTTGTGGAGTAATCGGACAATTTAGCTGCTGTGAGCTTGTGTTTCGTTGCTGGACAACCAGTCTTTTAAAGCAATTTTTTTAATTTTGACCAAATCTAAAAATCTTGTTATATTATTATCACATGAATTTAATTTTATAATTTCAGATATGGTTCCACAGTAGATTAACTAGAAATAGTCTCAAGAGATGGATAGATGAGAATTCTTTATTTTTTACGTATTTCACATAATATCTGATAAAAGTAAATCCAAATTATACAAACTAGCAATATTGTTATTCATATAGATTTAAAAATACAAAATCAGAAAACCTCTGATTACAAAACAAATATGAAAAATCAGTAACAGCTAATTAACCATAATTAATAGGGAAACCATTTAAATATATTTAGTAAAATCACCAATCAAAGGAATAAAAAAAATATATATTTGTTAGAACATTGATTATTTTAAAAACTTTTTTTTTTCACTACAAACTATCAAAACCATTAAACAAATTTATTTTTATTTTTCAATTATTGTTGGATTTTTATTTTCAAAGTCTCAAATGGAAACTGTTATACATCATAGTTCCATAAAATTTATTTAGTGCTGAGATTTTTATGTTTATGTTGATAATAATTAGTACGATTTAACCAAATATATTTTATACCTCTCAATTTAATCTTCCTGTCTCTAAAAATAAAAAAAGAAAAAAAAAAGGAAAACGAACCTCATCCAGTTGAATCTCATTATTTCATTAAAGAGGTAGTCAGCATTTGATAATGCAGGTGCTTTAGATGATGAGGTCTGTCATTTAGTCAAATGGTGTGGTTTCGATCTAGGGAGTTATGTCACGAGGAGTAGGGCCGCTTGCTTGACCTTGACCTTGTGGGTTGGGTTTTCTCAGGTCGTACGCATTGAATTTTGATCTGAATGCAGAACACACGTTTCATTCATATTTACCTCTCTTGACAGGCTGTCGCTGACATCAACGGGTTGTCAGTCAACTTACACTCCATTGATAGATTTTATGCGTAAAAATATTAAAAAATATATTTAAATATTGTCGGATTCTTTGGATGGAAAGTCTACTTTGTTCATATTTTTAAGTGAAAGTCCTAAAAGAAACAAAGTCACTTTACTCAAATGACAGACAGGGCATATTCCTGGTCGGACAATTTAGGACGTTTCGAAAATAGCGTCAGACATGTCCGAAATATACCTGCGAAATCCCATCACTGAGACAGGTGCCCTTTGTGAATATATGACTGCCTCTTTATAAAGTACAAATATCGCATAATACACTGGATCTTTAACTTTAGTTAGTTTCTTTTTGTATAAACTAGATTTTTGTATATTTTTTATTGTCGAAATGTATATAATTATTGTAATATACCTTTAAAAGTATAGTTAATTGTAAAATATGTTTTTATATCCATTTAAAACTTGGTCACATTTATTATTAATAATTAATCAGTGATTTCATACAGGCAGGTTTTGTTCTTTTAGCAATAATAGATACACCAGTGGCCAGTACACATACATAGGTTAAAGGCCTATGATGAGCAGATCAATTACGACTGGCATTTGCCTTTACTACACCCATCCTTGAAGACAGTGCTTCCCAACCTTTTTCCACCCATGAAGATTCCCCAGTTCTATATGACAAGGAGTAGCAGGGTCACCTGTTCAACCTCGTAGGTTTTCTCTGGGTCCTCCAGTTTCCTCCCACTGCTAAAGCGAATTACTGAAATAATGTGTTAGTTCTGAAATGACCTAGTTTGTGTCGAGTGGACGTTAAACCCCATTTCTCCCTCTCTCTTGAAAAACTCTGATCGAAATCTTAGCACATAACCTAAAGACATGTGATCGCTATTCATATTAATGTGCCTCTGACATCAGTCGCTAAAATTCATTGTCTGTCACAATACCAACTTTTTTCATACTGAATTTTACTCGGCTACCGTTTTTCTCACAGACCTCCCATTTTCCTCACTGACACTTTGCAAACCACTCACTTAGACTTCGTGACCAAAGATTGGGAAACACTGCTATTTAGATTAGTTCATTAGCTTTACAAATATTTCTATAAATATGCCTACATTTTAGCAAAAGCTCTTGTATGTTTACGTTTAATTTTATATAATGATGATAATAACGGTTGCTAAGGCAATTTAACATGTGATATTTTTAATATACTTATACACCAACATTCTAAAATATATATGATATTCATAGTACTTAATAAGGATTTAATTTTATTTTTAAACATTTGTTCGTATTATAATAAGATATTCCTTAAATAAACTCATTCATTTGAAGTTGCTGGTGGGTTGACAAGATTTTGGTATTTGAGACAGCAGTCTGTTGGGATTAGAAAAAGTACGTAAAAGGGGTTGTCAGGGACCGCTTAAAGATAGTTATTAACATTGCTAAACATATTGTGATATACTGTAGTTCTTAAAAGCCTTAAATCTATACAGCTTTCATTTTAGCTGTAATGACTCAATAATGGCCTTGGGTGTCCAAGGACCGAAGGGGTTGCACATGGCCTGTAATTTAGTGAGGGCCTGAAAATATAATTTGTAGTTAATTAAATAGTTTTTTGGGGGTTTTTTTTGGTATTTTATAAAATTTTATTTTGTATTCACTTTTGTTGAACATCCTAATTAAATTGAGATAAGGACATCGCTGAATCGCACCGCTGTATATGATTCTCCGTATATTGAAGCTACATACTTTACAAGTTCGCCATTTTAATACCCTGTTGCTGCTGATTATTATAGTATATTAATTCATTGTATTATTGTATAGAATTCTATATTTTTATACAAAAATAAAACCACATAAAATTGTAAATTATATTTCTCGTCATTTATTCCCCGAATATAAATTCTTATCTCACTTTTTGTGTTGGTTGCAGAAACAAATTGTCGGTTTTGAACTGATCTTCTGTCTATACTATTACCGCAAAAAAGCGACGGAAATTGTCATATTTTAAAGGGGGTGGAGATATATGTGGGGTAGATAGGAGGGTGATATAAGCAGAGCCAGGGTTGGGGGCTAGATGGGAGGGTGGGGTGCCAACCAGATTGCACTTCGTGAGTGATCTACAAGGATACTGATTAATAAGGATTTGGTCGCTAGATGGGAGGCTGGGGTACAAACCAAATTGTTCTTCGTGGTTTTTCTACAAGATTACTGACTAGTTAAATCTGTCTATTGCAGGTCTTTTTTTTTTTGGTCCCCATCTTCATTATCCCAGTCGTAGCAAAGCAGTAGGGCGTTAAACCCTGTTTCATTTCATTTCTCTTGGCCTCATAGCTCTGTAGACCATTTAATCATTTAATATAATAACTTGTACTTTAAAACCATAAGAGAATGTTTGAAAATGATAAGAGAACACTTGTCGAAACGTCGTGCTATAATATGTGTATAAACCCATGATTTGTTTTCCACACATTGTGTTGTGTCTTTTAATGTGCCCATATCGTTAAAAGGCCACTCAAGGATTATGACTGGTTGTATTTTACGGTCGTGCCATTTGGTTTAACCAATGCGCCTATTACTTCCCAGCAACCACTGGAAAACAGAAACCAGCTTTTCTAAACGCGTAATGTAAGCAACAATTGATAAAATTGAAAGCGGGGGAAATAAAAAAATTTATGTTTTTATTATATGCAAAATTAATAAAGAAAGGCAAATTTCGGAAATGACAGTAGGCAAGGACTATTCTGAGAATGTTGGTTTTTCATAGTAAAAAATAGAACCGGGTTTCCACTCCACCCGGTTATCTATAACAGCATATCTTTTAACTTGTGACTATCTTTTTACGTTGAACTAATAAGAAATGTGCGTGTTACTGTTTCTATGAATTAGCTGGGAAGGTAGGAATTATCTCGTGGCTCAACGGATCCTCCGGTTTCCTCCCACAGTCAAACAGCCCTACGCGCAAGCGAATTGTATTCTTTATTTGACTATATTCTAGAATATTTTGTCTTGAATTTAGTCTTCTCACCAGGCACCAGGGGCCGATTGTTCAAAGCACCGTTAACTTACAACGACTCATTAAAATGGAGTCAACAGATGGATATCCAGGGCGGATCCAAGGAGTTTTGCAGTAGGGGTTTGCCAGGTTTCCGTTAAGAAAATTTGACAGTTGACAATACATAATCCCATCATCGTCTCCATATTACGTATACAAACACACTTCACAGTTGTCCCACTTTCTTCAGTTTCTTGTTAATACTAACTTTTATAAAGTTGTTATACATGTACATCAAATTTAAAAATTTAAAAATCCAGCCAATGACCTAACAGTCTTCTCTTGGATTAACTTTAATCCATCCGTTAGCTAACGGATAATGAAATTGACTTTCTAGCAACAGAAATTTAACGGACCATTAAGAAACGACACGTTAGCAAGATAATGATCCGTTAGAGTTTTACTGTTCTGCTCCGACTGGGCTAGTGAAGTGTGTTATGAGGGAAATTTTGCCCGAGCAGCGGCACCATGGCCTACTCTTATATCGAATTCCGATTCCTAAGGGATCTTTTACGTGCACGCCAATGTGTACACGGGACCTCGGTTTTTCGTACCATCCGAACGACTAGACAGCTGCCCTTGTCAGTCACTCCGTCCTGCAGTAGAGTTTAATAGACTTTGATCAATAATAATCGTTATTAAACATACTCTATTTAAAGGGCCCGGTCCCAAATTGTGGATTTGTAGGTAATATCCCTATATTTAACGACTTAATCCACACTAAAACATACTCATACGTCCGATGCACACTGATTAGCAGTGAATATTCGCAAGGCTGTTACAATCACTGATAGGGATGACATAACACTGATCACCAGTGAATATTCGCTAGGCCGCTGCCATCACTGATAGGATGACACCGATGCACACTGATCAGTAGTGAATATTCGCTAGGCTGTTACAATCACTGATAGAGATGACATCGGTTCGGCTTAATGAGACCCCAATATTAACTTTGTTTCCTTCTGCGTAAATTCTAGATCTTTTTTTAAGCATTAGAAAAATAAATAAAGGGGGGGGGGCATAAATTCACAATAAAAACTAAGATATTTAGTTTTCAAACCTTTATTAAAATCTCTGAAAATATATACATTGGATCAATAATTAATATACATCAACAAACATATATCACAGTAGTAGAACAAAGGCATGTATAATTAAAATTACATTACGCAAGAGCTAAATCTACCTATGGTATTTCAATAATTAACACACTAAAATACATCACCCATTAAATATGCCTTAAAATTATCTTAAAGATACATTATGGGAGATAAGATAAAGAGATGGCAATTCTCGCTATAATAGTTAAACTAGATAGAGTAAAGGTAATTTGCTGAAAATTTCAGTCAAATTGATCCTATGAGCTGAGAAAGAAGCCGGTGAAATTTTTGCATAGTCTCGGTTATCATTACTTAAATCATTAATATAAACAGCATAGTCTCGATTATACACTTTTTCTGATATAATTATCTTTGGCCGTTAGCGGCATATAGGAATCTAATCCAGCCTACATCGAAGGCTAGCCTTGACATCGAGAGTTTATTATGGTCTGGATAAGTTAATTAATGTCTAATTGATAATTTAGATAACATTTCAGGCCTAAAGAAAGACTTGTAATAAGCAGATTTTGCTCTTGCATAATGCATGTTTAAATGTACATGTATAGTGTATAAGTAATTGATCACCCATATTTAATATGCCTTAAATCCATCTTAAGTGTTATATATGGATGTCAGATTTTTCGTAACCTGGCTGTTTCGTACTTAGTTGATTCGTACCTCGCATTAGCCGTTTCGTACTTCACTTCGTACCTCAAATTGATTCATACCTTTTCCTATATTTGTTTAAATCAGTTAAAAGAAATTGAAATAAAGGTGAAAAGATTTGATCAAATGCAACGGCTACGCTAAATTTATAAAAGTGGCTGCCGGGCCATAATTAGAATATGCACGAGATTAGTTTGTTTTCCTAAATGTGTTTGAAAGAAATTGAAATAAAGGTGAAACCAGGGGCGTACATAACGATTTTGTTTGGGGGGGGGGGTGTTTAGCCAAAATGCGACCGACTGATGCACATACCCCCAGTACGAGTGACACAGTCAGGAGCCGCCCACCACACGTGCCAGTTTTCTAGGGGTCATGTGCAGTAGCGGATCTAGAAGCTGGGAATAGGGGGTGGGTGGTTCCAAATCTAGTACGCCATCCACAATCCCACCCCACAATGAATGTCAACAAAATAATGGCTATAACATTAAGCGTCCCAGTAGAACATAGATAGTATTGTATAATTAATAGTTGTTCGCCGATCGTTGTCTCGCCGGAATGCAGTTTTATTTAAGTTGACAAAAAGTTTATGTCATATATGATGATTGTGCCTATAACACTGAGCAGCCTGAGAAAAATTGAGTCAATATCCTAGCATTTGAGATCATTGCTGGGAGAAAGTCTTGTGGACGAGAGGACCAGAAATGTGAGTCAATGGGACAGAATCTCGAGATCTGCCCCTGTCAATTCAGCCTGTTTTGCAAGAGTTGGCATATCATTTGTATAGTCTGACGCTCCACGACCCACACACCAGTATAACCGTGAATATGATAGTGCTTAGACAGTATAAGACAACAGAGGAATGGAAGAATGATGTTGAAACGGATTTGAGAGCCGCAGGCTCGAAAAAATTTAAGATATGTAACCGAGCTTATAATTTTTCGGGACTGGGCTTGAAAATTTTAGTCAATGTTATAGCAAATGGAACCAAATTCTCGTTAACGAGAGGATAAGAAATGGGACAGAATCTTGTGGCCTATCTGTCAATTTCGCCTGTTTTGTGATTGTTTGTTTACCTCATTAATTCATTTAGTCTGAGACCGACTGCGGTGATCAGTACTTTTTTTGAGACCGACTATTTTTTTGCCATGGGGGAAAAACATTTCATATAACAACATACTTGCAACAGAATAAGAGTGACAAACATTTTTTCAAACATGACAAGCAGACATGGTTATTTTATCCTATAGTTTTGTGTAACGTATGCAATTTAGGCTCACAGATTCACGCAAATACATAGTATTTGGGATCTATTCTGGCATTGTTTGTTTACCTCATTAATTCATAAAGTCGCCGATGCATAATTTTGAGACCGACTGCAGTGACTTCACTTATTTTGAGACCGACTATTTTTCTCCCTGGGAGAAATTTGGTTCTTAGACCAACATACTCACAACAGAATAAGAGTGAAACACAACATTTTTTCAAACATGATAAGTTGACAAGATTATTTTATACTAAATTTTTGCGTGAGTAACGTGACGTATGTAGTGGTCACTTATAAGTTATTTTGATACCGACTGCTCTTATTTTGCGACCGACTGCACTGATTTTGCGACCGACTATATTTCTTCCTGGGGGGGGGGGGGGGTGTACCACCCCCACCCACTCCACATTTACGCCCCTGGGTGAAACATAATTGAACGATTTGATCACATCCAACGGCTGTGGTAAATTTATAAAAATGGCTGCCGAACAAAGCTATGATGATTTAATAACAAAATCCAAACTGTATGCATTGAAAAAAAAAAAATAGAAATTTCCATATTGATATTACACAGCCTGCCCAATAGTAGTAATTCACACACAAAGGATATATTTAAACTAAAATTGCTTCAGCATTTCACTAAATTTACGATCGAAATCCATTTTCATACAGTCGGACCGTTTCAATAACAGAATTACCGCGTGCATGATATAACCGTACATGTATATATAGGCCTACAATTAAGTGATCACCCACTTGCCTTCAATTTATCTTAAATATTATAAGTGATCACCCATTAAATATATTAAAATTATGCATTAAGTTTATCTTAAATGTTATATATATAAGTGTTCACTGTTCACCCATGAAACATTTTAAGTACCGTATGCCTTCAATTTATCTCAAATGTTATAAGTGTTCACCCATGAAACATTTTAAGGGGGGCGTGAAGTGTTCTCAGGGGTGCTGTAAAATTGACGGCCAATGTCTATTTTTTATTTTTATGGTCGATAATATTTTCACAGGGGGTGTGTGGGTGAAACTTTTTGCGCCCACACACCCCCGCTAGTTGATAACCCATTAAATATATTAGCTATATATACCCAAAGATTATTTTTTTTAAAAGAAGCCCACCAGGATGGCAAAACACAATTATTTTGTTTGAAACCAAGGGGGCTAGTTGAAGTGTAAGAAGACAGTTCTGGTTAACAAGTTATATAGCCCAGTTCCAAGTAAAATAAGTGTTAAGATGTTACTGTTAGTGTAAGGTGCGCTACTCAATGCACTATATAACTTTGTAACACAATAAAGCCTGTAAATTATAAATATCTATTGAATTGAACATGCCGCGCAGTAGTGTACAAAACCGCCTATATAATCTCGATTGCCAAGACGCGTGGGTCGTGAGACGGTAATGTATCATTTTGATGACGCACGTTGTAGCTTCGATCACCAGGAGTTATAAATGGAATGACAAGTTGTTGGCTGTGTGGTATGTATATACGAGTAGCTTAATATAATATCGGCCCTGTATATATATATTTACTTCCATCGTGTAGGCTACGTCGGGGATTATTAAATTAGACAGAAATTCGATCTGATCTCAGTCAGACTGTTCGTAATTATCATACGATATATTTCACATTCTCTCGATCTCCACTTGTTATATCGAAACTAGTCACGATGAATAAACGTTATAACCGTGTCATATACAATCATCATACCGACCTGTCGTCAATGATTTAATTTCAAAACTAGATAGAAATTACGATCTGATATCAGTGAGACTAGCTGTTCATATAAATATTATACGATATTTTTCACATTATCTCCACTGTTACATCGAAACTAGCCACTATGAATACCTTCCTGGTTTCAAGTTATACATGACCTAAATTAATATGTCCTGTTTCATGGCCGAATGGTTAACGCGTGCGCGCAGTATCATAAGGTCTGTCATTGAGTCAACTGGCGAGGTTTCGATTCCCCGGTTGTGGGTGACAAGGAGTAGGGTCGCCCGTCCAACCTCGTGGGTTTTCTCCGGGTCCTCCGGTTTCCTCCCACTGCTAAAGACCCCTACGCGCAAGCGAATTATTACAATAAAATTGAAACATATATGTTAGTCCCAAAAATGACCTAGTTTGTGTCGAGTGGACGTTAAATCCCATCACTCTCTCTCTCTCTCTCTCTCTCTCTCTAGTCTCTTATAGCTCTCTCTTCATTTAGTATTGATACATACTTTACGCAAGTCTTACTCTTATATTGTGTCTATTTTTAGCCCGTTTTGCGGGACTACAGGGAGTTTCCATAAGGAAGACACATCTATTGGGATTTCTGGATTAAGGTTAGGAATACATATCCCTGTCCCTCACCCTTGGGGCGTTTAACTCGGCGTACATGACTACTTTACGTAAGCCTTCTAGACCACTCCAACCCCGTGGGTTTTCTCCGGGTCCTTTGGTCCCTCTCTCTGCTAAAGACTCCTACGCGGAAGCCAATTAATTGAAATAAAATTTAACCATATCTTAGTCCCGAAATGACCCCCATCTCTCTCTCATAAACTACCAGTGGTCTCTTTTTTTCGTCCGGTAGTGGGCGAGGCTGTGGGAATTTCCATGGACCAGTGGTCTCTTTTTTTCGTCCGGTAGTGGGCGAGGCTGTGGGAATTTCCATGGACCAGTGGTCTCTTTTTTTCGTCCGGTAGTGGGCGAGGCTGTGGGAATTTCCATGGACCAGTGGTCTCTTTTTTTCGTCCGGTAGTGGGCGAGGCTGTGGGAATTTCCATGGACCAGTGGTCTCTTTTTTTCGTCCGGTAGTGGGCGAGGCTGTGGGAATTTCCATGGACCAGTGGTCTCTTTTTTTCGTCCGGTAGTGGGCGAGGCTGTGGGAATTTCCATGGACCAGTGGTCTCTTTTTTTCGTCCGGTAGTGGGCGAGGCTGTGGGAATTTCCATGGACCAGTGGTCTCTTTTTTTCGTCCGGTAGTGGGCGAGGCTGTGGGAATTTCCATGGACCAGTGGTCTCTTTTTTTCGTCCGGTAGTGGGCGAGGCTGTGGGAATTTCCATGGACCAGTGGTCTCTTTTTTTCGTCCGGTAGTGGGCGAGGCTGTGGGAATTTCCATGGACCAGTGGTGTCAATGTTTTCATCGGGTTGTGGGCGGGACTGTGGGAATTCCCATGGGGGAAAATACATCTATCGTGAATTCTGTTAAGAATACCAATCCCTCGCCCTTGAGTAATATGTGATATAACTCAATCTGCAAGCCACTACCTCACAGTTGACCTTGTCGAATCGGCTTTCAAGTCACAACCAGTTATTTAATCTTTATTTGCATATCACATGACCCCATTCATACAGTTGCTATAAAAAGATCGATTGAACCAAAACTGCATATCACGTGGCTTCATTCATACAATGAAAACTGTTTAACGGGCGTATATGAGCTAAATCTATTTGTTAAGGCCGGCTCAGTTTTTGTCAAGGTCGTTGAGATGTATAAGGTTAAGGCACGTGATTGTTGGCGAGATTGTACAGGCCCGTAGCCAGAGAGGGGCAAGGGTGGGGGCATGCCCCCCCTCCGAAAAGATGTTTTGCCCCCCCCCCCGAAAATTTAAATTTGCCGACCATAGCTCTAAATTACCTACTGTAGACTGTGCTGGGTGTCCCCCCCCCCTAAAAACTTCACTGCCCCTCCGAAGCTAGGAAGCTGGCTACGGGCCTGGATTGTAGGTTAGGGTTAGGGTAAGCATTGGGGCTAGGTCCAGGGTTAGGTTAGGGTTTGGATTAGCGCTAGTACTGGGCCCTGTTTGTCGAAATTTTAACTAAGATAAAATCCAAATTTTAGTAATTTGATTGGATAATATTAGATTGATTTTAGTGCTTAGCCAATCAAAATTGAAGTATCTACTAAAATTTGGATTTTATCTTTAGTTAAAATTTTATGAAACAGGCCCCTGTTTACATCTCGTGACCTATGACGAAAAATTGAGCTGACCTTATTATTTAGCACTAACTGGGCGTATGACTTTATTCTGTGAAACCATAAAATAGACGATAATGGGTGTAAAAGCACATAATGTGATATATTATAAAGTGATTATATTCAATTTTAAATTTTTTATCATAAATTCTAATCAATATTGTTCGGCGAAATAGTCCAAATTGAACAGCAGTCGTTTACACCTGGTTAGTCCGATCTACGCTTTTTATACACCCACATGGAAATGTGATCGTATTTTGCCGTCGCCCCTGTCCGTACGTCCGTCCGCCCGCCGTCCACAATTTCTTGTGAACACTCTACAGGCTACATTTATCATCTGATTGTTTTGAAATTGATATATGCTGGTTACAGGGCCGTATTAATTAGCTCAGAGCAGCGAGGGGGCGGGTAGTGTTCTCAGGGGTGCTGTAAAGTTGAGGGGGCGAAGCTTTTTGCAGGAGGTCACGTGATCAAGCTGGTTGAATTGATACCTCATGTGGGGTCGGATTACGACAAAACTACGAACATACATACAACATAGATTTCGACCTCCCCCTACCCCTCCCGGCGCTATTGCACTTTCGTACCTCTACCAGTTCCCGTGGTCATAGGCACTTGAAATTTTCAGAGGATGTTAAGGGGGGCTAGCAATGACCACAAACCAAATTTCAGCCAAATCGATAAATAACTTTTTATTTTACCGACCTTTTAATTTCTAACGAGAGAGAACTTCATCCGTTTGACGCCATTTGCTTTGTTTACTAATTAGACTTGAATAACAAGACACTAAGACGGAAACCGACTCGAATAACAAGACACTTAGACGGAAACCGACACACTGCACTAGCTGCCTAACACTGCAGTTCATAAAAATTAATATAATTTTCGTATACTTTAATTTTTGCGCGAAGCCACCATTTTCTATAAAATACTATTTGGTGTTGATCAGTGGATTGGCCTTTAGGTGTAAATATTGCCGTGACCTTGATTTTGACCTTGAGGCCAAACGTCCCATCCATCTCGGGCCCTTTGCGTTTATGCTTGCCGTGGCCTTATTTCTAACTGTATTATCAAAGTTAATGTTCGAGGTGAAAGCAGAGACGACGTCCTCCAGAAAAGATAATTGGGTCAAAGTCGTAGGTCAAGGTCATCTTACAGAAAACTAAACTCGGACTTTTCAAAGTCAGTTTTGGGACATTTGACCTTGACTTAAGGCCTTGACCTTGTAACCATTTTCGAAGGCTATCACCTTGGCTTGAACCATCGACGTTTACTTTGGTCCTGTCGCACACTGTTCGGTCAGAAAAGTGTCAAACGCAAAGGGCCCGTGTCCGAAAGGAAGTCAATGGGCGTGGTCAATGTGAAAGGTTGTGGTGACCTCCACTAGTCACCTTTAATCATCCGTGACCTTGACTTTGACCTTGAGTCCAAACTTCCCATCCATCTCGGGCCCTTTTCGTTTATGCTTGCCGTGACCCTATTTCTTACTGTATTATCAAAGTTAATGCTTGAGGTGAAAGCAGAGACAACGTCCTTCAGAAAAGTTAAAAAGGTCAAAGTCGTAGGTCAAGGTCATGTTACAGAAAACTAAACTCAAACTTTTCAAAGTCAGTTTTGGGACATTTGACCTTGACTTACAACCTTGACCCCGTAACCATTTTCGAAGGCTATCAACTTGGCTTGAATCATGGGCGTTTACCTTGGTCCTGTCGCACACTGCTCGGTCAGAAAACGGTCAAACGCAGAGGGGCCCATGCCCGAAAGGAAGTCAATGGGCGTGGTCAATGTGAAAGTTCGTGGTGACCTCCACTAGTCACCTTTAACCATCCGTGTCCTCGACTTCGACCTTGAGTCCAAACTTCCCATCCATCTCGGGCCCTTTGCGTTTATGCGTGCCGTGACCTTATTTCTTACTGTATTATCAAAGTTAATGTTCGAGGTGAAAGCAGAGACGGCGTCATTCAGAAAAGATAATTGGGTCAAAGTCGTAGGTCAAGGTCATGTTATAGAAAACTGAACTCAAACTTTTCAAGGTCAGTTTTGGGACATTTGACCTTGACTTACGAGCTTGACCCGTAACCATTTTCAAAGCCCATCATCTTGGCTTGAACCATCGACGTTTACCCTGGCCCTGTCCCAAAAATGACTTTGAAAAGTTTGAGTTTAGTTTTCTGTAACATGACCTTGACCTACGACTTTGACCCAATTATCTTTTCTGAATGACGCCGTCTCTGCTTTCACCTCGAACATTAACTTTGATAATACAGTAAGAAATAAGGTCACGGCACGCATAAACACAAAGGGCCCGAGATGGATGGGAAGTTAAGACTCAAGGTCAAAATCAAGGTCACGGCAATATTCACACCTAAAGGCCAATCCACTGATCAACACCAAATAGTATTTTATAGAACATCGTGGCTTCGCGCAAAAATTAAAGTATACGAAAATTATATTAATTTTTATGAACTGCAGAGATAGGCAGCTAGTGCAGTGTGTCGGTTTCCGTCTTAGTGTCTTGTTATTCGAGTCTAAATAGTAAACAAAGCAAATGGCGTCAAACAGATGAAGTTCTCTCTCGTTAGAAATTAAAAGGTCGGTAAAATAAAAATGTTATTGATCGATTCGGCTGAAATTTGGTGTGTGGTCATTGCTAGTCCCCCTTAACATCCTCTAATAATTTCAAGTTCCTACGACCACGGGAACTGGTAGAGGTACGAAAGTGCAATAGCGCCCCCCTCCCATGCAACATAGCTTCCAGATCCGCCACTATGCGGCCACCACTTATAGTTATACCACAGAGTTATTTTTACTCTGTGCTTATACAGCGTATACTACAGTATGTGTGACGTCAGGTGCTAAAATGTGGGAGTCATGTACCCACTGTGTAAGGCGTCTGAGTTCGATCCCAGTGTAGGTCAACCAAGTTTGTTAGGAGTTTTAAGGGTTGTTTTTCACATGTCAGTGTTAAATGGGCGAACGTTGTCTAGTCGTTCGGATGGTACAAAATACCAAGGTCTCTGTCATAGTTCCAGCTAACAGCAGTTAGAACCTGTCACCCCCGCCATAACATCATCACTGCAATAGTGGACTGTTCTATCACCCTTGTTCATTCAGTCTCAGTAGACTGACCCAAAACCCCAAAAACCAGGCTTTTGTAAACATCCTGTTTATGAATGTAGAACCTTTCCTCCATATTAAAGTGTTATATATAAGTTTATGTCATTAAATTTTTCGCATAAACAACTCCTTGACAAGTTGGAATTCCACGAAGAGTAGGCAGAAACGCCACTGCTCGGTCCAGATTTCTCCCATAGGCGGAGCCACGATGACTAAGTAAGTGGGTAAGATGCTGGCTCGCTATCCTAGGGGTTGATGTAGTTTCCCCTTGTCAGTGGTGCAGGACGGAGGGTCTGGCAAAGACAGCTGTTTAGTAGTCCGGATGGTGTGTACTAAAAAGATCCCTTGGCAGTTGGAATTCGATATAAGAGTAGACCATGTGCTGCTACCCGGGAACACCCCCCCCCCCCGCCCCCGCCATGGCCCATTATGGCGTATGCCCGTCTTTATTAGCCCAGTCGGCGCAAAGCAGTAGGACGTTAAACCCCAATTTCATTTCATTTCATGTTCCCATAGCAGGCTGCATGGTATATTCCGGTCCTCATTTGCAGAAAAGTAGGACGGTTAAAGTAGGAGCTGTTGAAACAAATCCACGCCGATGGTACATTGTTGTAGGCCTATAGCAATTGAGTGTGGCCTTACCTGGAGTTTTATTTTCCAACAAGAAGATATTTCAAATATATTTATTTATACATTTCAGATTTTCATTATCCAATAAAAAGTGATTTGCCTTGCAGACAGGATTCAACAGATAATATTGTCCAGGATTACTAATTGTTGTTGACTTTCCAGTGAGAATTCAAAATGGCGGCGCCGAGAGGAATGACAGACGTAGTGGAGTATTTGATAGACAATGGTGCCGATGTTAATCTTCTGGATTCATTCCAAAATACCGCACTTCATTATTTGGCCGCTAATTTAAACCCCCATACGGATAAAGCATATTTAGTTCAGAAATTCGTGGATTCGGGAATAGATTTTGATATACAGAATGGAAAAGGAAAGACGCCATTATTCATCGCTGTAAGGCATGCCAACGAAGATGTGGTGCGTGTTTTGATCCGAAATAAATGTAACGTAAATCTGAGAGGGGGGAAGACAAAGGAACCGCCCTTGAAGGCCTCCATATATCGCTATGTTAAAGGCAGAAAAAGTTTGAGTACTATGCTGTTAACAGCGGGCTGTGACGTAAATTCGTCTGATGCCGATGGCGTGACGCCATTGATGATAGCTACCAGATACAGGAATACAGATCTTATTAAGATGCTCATTCAAAAAGGCGCCGATGTTAATGCTCGAGATAAGCGCGGTAGAACTGTTTGTCACTACTGTTTCCATGCAGGTGTGGTCCGCAACCCTAGCTCCAGACGTATCTACACTCTTGATCCCAGTCTTAATATTTTAGAGTATTTTAAAACGTTAGGAATAGACGCCCTGAAAGAGAATAAGAACAACGCGTTGCTATGTAATGTTTTAAGCTGTTCCGATTTCACATCACTTGATTATCTGCTAGGTAAAAACATAACTTTTAACGAATTGAATGAATCCGGCGAAAACATCCTTCATCATTTGGTTAGAGCCAGAGATTTTAAAATGGATTACGACTTAGAAAAATTAATTGTTGAGGGGGTCGACATCAATCAAAGAAATAAAAATGGCGACACGCCCTTCATGGTGGCAGCATTCATGATGAACATCAAATGCATGGAAGCCATGTCCAAGATAAAGGGGAGTGAACTCGGTCTGACTAATAACAGGGGCCACAACGCACTGCATCTTTGTATTATCGGTTTCTCGTGTTCTGAAATGAATTTAATAACTTCCGGTTTATCGGTTTCTGACAACCATAAATTATATTTAAGTTGTGTATGTTTTTTATTAGGGCGCGGAGTCCGCGTAAATGAACGTGATAGGCATGGTCGAACGCCTTTGATGCTTGCAGCCAGCAGCAACGATTCCCGCCTAGTCAAAACCCTGTTAGATGTCGGAGCCGACGTGACTCTTTTAGATAATTTGGGAAAATCCGCTATACAGTATATTACCATAAAGGAGAATGAATCTCATGATGTGAAATGCTTTTTGTACTTATTTAATGCCGGTTTTAAATTTCTCAACATTCCAGATTACGGCGGTAATACAATTCTACAGTCTGCTTTACGCACACTCAGACATAAAACTGCTTGCAGAGCACTAGTGGACTTTTTAATTTCGGAGAACTGTCATTTATATAAAAGATTTTGTTTTGATCCGAGCGGATTTCTTCAGAACAGGACTGCTGATTTTGTTAATTGTCGTAAAGCTCTTCTATGCACGATGTATCAGAGTGGGATGTCGCTAAATATCATTAAATGGGCGTCAGACGACATGACTAAACATTCCCACGCTCTACCGGATAGGCCTAATGCTCAGGTCCAAGACGACTTCCCTTCATTCCGTCTCAAAATGACGCTGCAATCTGAATGCAGGCGAATTATTCGACAAGCACTAGGGCTTGGTATTAAGAAGACCGTAACCACACTTGGCTTACCCACTACGCTACAATCATTCATTTTAATGAAAGATGTCTTACCGACCAAATATTTCACCAATGACGTGTGGTCAATGGATCTTATTACTGAGAAATGTTTCCATGAAAAGTATTATGCCAGTCATATCCGTGTTTACTATAGTCAACAAAAACAGGACGACACCACACATTACAGGATGATGTACCACAAGAACACGTGCTCTCTTAACGACGAGTCGGATGCTGAATCAAGTAGTAGTGATGGAGAATCTCAAGATGATTAGTGGAGGAATAGACAAATACACAATCTCATTAAAACACAGATCCTGTATCGTTTCGTTTCCCCGTCTTCATTACCCCAGTCGGAGCAGAACAGTAGGACGTTAAACTCAATTTCATTTCATTTTATTTCGTTTTTTATATTTCACAATTTCGTTTTACTTGTCTTCACAACACTAGGACCTGGAAGAGTTGTTATATAACCCTGGATGGTGTCAGGGAATGGATTAGCCAATGAAACGGTTTGTTACGGCGAGTTCTTAGCGTGCTCTGCACGTAACTGTGGGTAAACCAGTAGAAACGTCAACGCTGATTGTTTGATTCGATGTATGACGTCATAGGATAAAAGCCGCTCGTATGACCCCTGACGCGACTTCCTAGTACAACTGTTACTGGTCACATCTTCATGTAGTGTAGGCCATCGAAAGTATAAAAAAAAAACGAAACGAAATACAGATCTGTATTTTAAAGGTACATTATGTGAGATTCGATAACGAGTTGGCAGTTCTCACTATAATCATTAAAAACTAGATAACGTAAAGGCAATTTGCTGAAAATATCATTCAAATTGATCCACTATGAACCGAGAACTAAGCGAATGAAATTTCTTCCTAGCCTCGGTCATCATTACAAAAATCAGTACGATAAACAGCATTGTCTCGATTAGCCATTTAATCGTTTAATCGAGAAGGAAAGTTATGCAGTAAATCGGCTCACAATCCACTTAAGATCACAGGCTAGCGATGCCATCTAGAGTTGATTATGATCTGGATAAGTTAATTAATGTCTAATTAATAATTTAGATAACATTTTAGGCCTAAAGAAAGACCTGCAATAAGCAGATTTAGCTCTTGTATAATGCATGTTTAATCATAGAAAAAAATACATGAAACTATAATTGGACAGGGAGAGGGGTTTAATATAGGCTATGTCTGTTCCCTAATCCTTATTCAGGTACAAATCTCAATAAACATATTGTTTTTAAAAAAATATATAGATAAATACGATTTAAAAGGCGCAGTCTGAACTTAATCCATGAATTAAAAAGTGGGTTGGAAGTAAAGGGCCATTATGGAAGATTAGCAAGATAATGTAAAGGAACTATGCTGAAACTTTCAGTCAAATTACTTTACTTGAGCCGAGGTCCCGTGTACAAATTGGCGTAAAAGATCCCTTGGCAGTATGGCGTATGCCCGTCTTCATTAGCCCAGTTTGGGAGCAAAACAGTAGGACGTTAAACCCCATTTCATTTCATTTCAATGAGACGTTATAATAATTTGTTTTAAATTTGAGTAAATAAAGACACGGCCTTCACCTTTCTAATCGATCGTTTTCATGTTGATGTCCACATTTTTACGGCTCGTAAAACTTCCGTGGCTTAGATTTTGCAACTAAAAATGAGATTCGACTTCACGGATGCATGGAAGACGTTAATTTCAGATCATCTCTGGAAAATAAATTCAACTGACTTGACGATGAAATCTGTTTGTTATCAGCGCAATAAGCTCACATATATGAATTAATAAAAGCAGGAATTATTGGTCCTGCCAAATACATTTCCCTGACCCAACGTGACCACCACTCGCCGTGTCACATTCCCGAATTAAAGATACAGTATGTAAGATTTAGATGATAAAGAGCTAACCGTTCTTACTATAATAGTTCGATAAAAGATAATGTAAAATGAATAATTTGAAAATTTCATTCAAATTACCCTATTGCGAACGAAGATATTAGCCTTTGAAGGTTTGATAAGACGTGTACAATAATTTCAACCACCGTACTGGTTGTTCGAAGCTAACTCTCGCTCCTCCATATTTGAATTATATTAAAATATGGCTAAAATATTCTAATCTATTTAATATCGGAGAAATCCGATGCCATCGAGAGTTGATTATGGCCTGCATCAGTTAATTAATGTCTAATTAATAATTTAGAAAACATTTCAGACCCAAAGAAAGACCTACAACGGGCAGATTTAGCTCTTGCATAATGTATGTTTAAGACACATGAGGGCCTGGCCAGCTTCCTCTCAAAATGTTCAAAAACTGTCCCTATGTACATTCCAATACCGAGAGTAAATTAATTATTTTTGTTTTGTTTTTTAAAATTATAACAATAATAATTTATTTCTATTTTTATTAATTTTTTTTTCAGTGATTTTTATAATGTATCTCAAGTGTTCAATACAATAAAGTTGATTTTATCTTTAAGCATATATACCTTGAGTTTCTTGGCCTGTTTCCGATTAATGTAGGGGTGGCGGGAAAGGGTGGGGGGCAGAGAAATTGGTCTGTATAACGCTTTATGTTTACTTTAGTGAGATGAAGACACCTATGGAATTTCAGCAATTTCCGTTTATAACTCCTAGAGTTATGGCCCTTGTTTCACTTTGATGAACATTGTGAACTCTATAACGCAAAAATTGATCATCTGATCTGTATGAAATATATATGCATTATTTAAATTAGTGAAACGAAGAAGTCTGTTGAATTTCAGCAATTTCCGTTAATCACGTCTACAGTTATGGCCCGTGTTTCACTTTGTTGAACCTTGTGAACCATGTAGTGCCAAAAGTTATCATCCAATCTGTATGAAATTTATATTTATATGCATCATTTAAATAAGTGAAATGATGATTTCTATTGAATTTCTGTCTTCATGAGTCCAGTTGGAGCAGAAAAGTAGTATAAATAAAATAAAAACAAGTACGAACAATCCAAACCATTAGACAAAATTCGAAGTCCTAAAAAAACAGTATAGGCAAAATAGTGTTATAAGGCAAAATAGTGTAATCAGCATATGGACTGTTCACCGTGTACAAAATACACGACAAACAGTGGTAACAGGTGTCCGGAAGAGTAAGCTTACCCTCATTTCAATTCAATTCAATCCCATTGAGTTTCCGGTAATAACTTCTAGGGTTATGGCCCTTGTTTCACTTTGTAGAACCATGTGATCCCTCAAAGGACGAAAATTATAATCTGGTCTGTATGAAATTGTCTTGTAAACCCCTCCTTCCCCCCATTACCTACAAAAAAATAAATAGGCAAAAACACATGTCTGCTGCTCAGACGATTTAGCTGCTGTGGGCGCATGTTTTGTTGACTTTAAATTAAATCATTATTTGGTTGAACCTTTCTAATCTACTTAAAATCGGGATGGCATCGAGAGTTGATTATAGTTTTATGTTAATAGATCAGATAACATTTCAGGCCTAAAGAAGACTTGCAATAGGCAGATTTAGCTCTGTTTAACTTCCAGAGGTGGATTCAATGGGGGGCACGAGGGGCGCGAGCCCCCCCTAATTTTCGACAGCGCCCTTTTTTACTGCTGAAAGTGCCTTTTCTCAGACTCAAATATGTCCGTTCCCAACCTGTTGTAGGGATCCCAAATGGACACAGATCACTAAAGATTTCCCCATTGACTCCAATGTTAATTCTCGTATCTTAGACCGGCTCTAACTTTTTCCCAAATTTTCGTTGGGTAGAACGCTTTCTACCACAGATGGAGCAACATGTGGCAACCACTTGCCCAAAAGCACGTATGAGGTTCTTCATGAAAAACTTGAGATACACAAGCTGGAATTAGAGACAAGTAAACATGCAATTTCAGGCCCTACATTTCAACGTAACCAACCTCTCAACTCTTGTATCCTTCCGCATCAAAATTATGAATATTCACCAAAACCTGGCAGAAAATGTATTTTCAAACCCTTTACCTCAATTCTACACCAAAAAGTCAACAAAAATCGCCATGCAAAAGGGGGAAAAAGGAAAAGGGAGAGGAAGACTAAAAATAGCTTTGGCCCTTGTTTCGTGGGTGACGGCGTAGGAATAATTGGTGATCTGTGTCCTATATAGGGGTGAAACTTTAGGGATCACCAAAAGGCCTTTTTTATTTCCTTCCCATGTGTTCTGGCAACATGCCGGTGAAAGAAAATCAAAATCAAAGAATAACTGTAAAAATGATGGTCCTTTAAGTACACATGCTGCATTATGTACACTGGTGCATCTCAGGTCCATAGGCCTTTTGTGCTAAAATTTAAAAATCTTTCTTATTAAAGGCAGTATCTGAGTTCTGTGAAAAAATTAGACAAGTAACAAAGAAACTACATACAAAACACTCATAATTTGGAATTTTTTTCAAAAATATAATTTTTTACTGCCATGTGATGAAAAATGTACAAAATTTACATGTAGCATCTCTCAAAATACCAATAATTTTCCACTTTTTTAAATATCCGGACGGACAAGAAATATATTTTTAGAATCTGTGGACAATATGCAAACAGAAAAAATGCAAACCAGTTGCAATGATTGTAATATTAGAGATCTATACTGAAACATGTATGCCTACCCCCTGAACATGCCACTGATTGAATTAATCTAATCTATGGTTGCAGAACTTACACTACCAAAGGAATCTGTCTAACAGCTATGTTTTACCATCCCTGGCTAACATATGCACATATAAACTAAAATAGGTGCAATAAATATGAATTATGGTTAAAAATAGGCCTTGATGAATGAAAAAAAATGCCATATTTGGTCTATGATCACCCCTCTCTAACAGAAGGGTCACAGAATACACAATTTTCACAAATTTGGGAATATTTCAATGTTTCCAACATCTCAAACCTCAGAGGCATGTTACAAATTTGTATTGCAATCCTTGTGCTGAAGCAAGATGTCTGGAACTTTACATTAATTTCCTGAAAAAATGAAGTCAAAAAAGTAGTCATGACAGACTTGACAACATAAAAAGAGGCCTGAAAAGGAGAAAAATTAACATTTTATTGTTTTATAGGCAACATAAATGCAGCAAACACCACAAATGCTGGATTTTGATAAGAAAATATTGAACATTAAACTGACATTTACACATCTACACCAGTTTTATATCTGGGTCTGGTCTCATTGGCCTGAAATGCCTCAGGGTTCTACGTTTGACTCTGAACAAATAAGGGTTAGAAATCCTTGAAATGCACAAAAAAAATATTTTTGGGTGAAAAATAACATTCTTAGCTGTAATTCAACCACAAATTCCAATTAAGATCATTTACATGTCAACACAGGTGCATTTAAATCCCTCAAAACACATTAATAGAAAAGGGTGGGGTGGGGCATTTATTGCCTCTCTAAAAAGAATGATGGAGTAAAAAATGTCTAGAAAGGCTGGGATATTGCTTCCTACATGAAGGAAATGCAAGAATTTAATGTTTCAAAGAAGAAAAAAATGCTTATTCTGGGTAAAATAGTGGCAAAATTGAGCCAACCCCTGTTTTGAACATTTTGTACAAACCCATCTGCTGTACATTATTAACTCAGTGTTACCAATTTTCAATTTTCTGTAGGAAAGCTGGAGCTATTTCTAAACCTGACAAACATGTAGATCCCATCTAAGTTATATTAGCAAAGAAAATATGGGCATTTTTAGACATTTTGACTCATTTTAGTAGTCATGAAAATATTAATTTCTACATCCAAATGGGGGGAATCTCAAGATTTTTTGTGAATATTCCTGATTTTTAGACAAAATTTGGTGAAATTTCAATACTGTTCATTTTATCTGTGCTTTCTGAGACTGAATAAGCCAACATTGGGCATTAGAATATTTTACTTACTGTTAAAAATTCAATAAAAATTGAAAATTGAGAAATTTGCAGTAAAATCACAATTTTTCTTCAAAACTTTGATTTTTTTTTTTTTAATTAACTTTTTTTAGTTTTTCTGTAGCCAAACTATTTTATTCATATTTTCTGAGAATTTAATCTTCATATTTTCAAAACTAAGGCATATCAGTGACAGCCTTATCACACACAGACAGGACACAGATCACTAAAGATTTCCCCATTGACTCCAATGTTAATTCTCATATCTTAGACCGGCTCTAACTTTTTCCCAAATTTTCGTTGGGTAGAACGCTTTCTACCACAGATGGAGCAACATGTGGCAACCACTTGCCCAAAAGCACGTATGAGGTTCTTCATGAAAAACTTGAGATACACAAGCTGGAATTAGAGACAAGTAAACATGCAATTTCAGGCCCTACATTTCAACGTAACCAACCTCTCAACTCTTGTATCCTTCCGCATCAAAATTATGAATATTCACCAAAACCTGGCAGAAAATGTATTTTCAAACCCTTTACCTCAATTCTACACCAAAAAGTCAACAAAAATCGCCATGCAAAAGGGGGAAAAAGGAAAAGGGAGAGGAAGACTAAAAATAGCTTTGGCCCTTGTTTCGTGGGTGACGGCGTAGGAATAATTGGTGATCTGTGTCCTATATAGGGGTGAAACTTTAGGGATCACCAAAAGGCCTTTTTTATTTCCTTCCCATGTGTTCTGGCAACATGCCGGTGAAAGAAAATCAAAATCAAAGAATAACTGTAAAAATGATGGCCCTTTAAGTACACATGCTGCTTTATGTACACTGGTGCATCTCAGGTCCATAGGCCTTTTGTGCTAAAATTTAAAAATCTTTCTTATTAAAGGCAGTATCTGAGTTCTGTGAAAAAATTAGACAAGTAACAAAGAAACTACATACAAAACACTCATAATTTGGAATTTTTTTCAAAAATATAATTTTTTACTGCCATGTGATGAAAAATGTACAAAATTTACATGTAGCATCTCTCAAAATACCAATAATTTTCCACTTTTTTAAATATCCGGACGGACAAGAAATATATTTTTAGAATCTGTGGACAATATGCAAACAGAAAAAATGCAAACCAGTTGCAATGATTGTAATATTAGAGATCTATACTGAAACATGTATGCCTACCCCCTGAACATGCCACTGATTGAATTAATCTAATCTATGGTTGCAGAACTTACACTACCAAAGGAATCTGTCTAACAGCTATGTTTTACCATCCCTGGCTAACATATGCACATATAAACTAAAATAGGTGCAATAAATATGAATTATGGTTAAAAATAGGCCTTGATGAATGAAAAAAAATGCCATATTTGGTCTATGATCACCCCTCTCTAACAGAAGGGTCACAGAATACACAATTTTCACAAATTTGGGAATATTTCAATGTTTCCAACATCTCAAACCTCAGAGGCATGTTACAAATTTGTATTGCAATCCTTGTGCTGAAGCAAGATGTCTGGAACTTTACATTAATTTCCTGAAAAAATGAAGTCAAAAAAGTAGTCATGACAGACTTGACAACATAAAAAGAGGCCTGAAAAGGAGAAAAATTAACATTTTATTGTTTTATAGGCAACATAAATGCAGCAAACACCACAAATGCTGGATTTTGATAAGAAAATATTGAACATTAAACTGACATTTACACATCTACACCAGTTTTATATCTGGGTCTGGTCTCATTGGCCTGAAATGCCTCAGGGTTCTACGTTTGACTCTGAACAAATAAGGGTTAGAAATCCTTGAAATGCACAAAAAAAATATTTTTGGGTGAAAAATAACATTCTTAGCTGTAATTCAACCACAAATTCCAATTAAGATCATTTACATGTCAACACAGGTGCATTTAAATCCCTCAAAACACATTAATAGAAAAGGGTGGGGTGGGGCATTTATTGCCTCTCTAAAAAGAATGATGGAGTAAAAAATGTCTAGAAAGGCTGGGATATTGCTTCCTACATGAAGGAAATGCAAGAATTTAATGTTTCAAAGAAGAAAAAAATGCTTATTCTGGGTAAAATAGTGGCAAAATTGAGCCAACCCCTGTTTTGAACATTTTGTACAAACCCATCTGCTGTACATTATTAACTCAGTGTTACCAATTTTCAATTTTCTGTAGGAAAGCTGGAGCTATTTCTAAACCTGACAAACATGTAGATCCCATCTAAGTTATATTAGCAAAGAAAATATGGGCATTTTTAGACCTTTTGACTCATTTTAGTAGTCATGAAAATATTAATTTCTACATCCAAATGGGGGGAATCTCAAGATTTTTTGTGAATATTCCTGATTTTTAGACAAAATTTGGTGAAATTTCAATACTGTTCATTTTATCTGTGCTTTCTGAGACTGAATAAGCCAACATTGGGCATTAGAATATTTTACTTACTGTTAAAAATTCAATAAAAATTGAAAATTGAGAAATTTGCAGTAAAATCACAATTTTTCTTCAAAACTTTGATTTTTTTTTTTTTAATTAACTTTTTTTAGTTTTTCTGTAGCCAAACTATTTTATTCATATTTTCTGAGAATTTAATCTTCATATTTTCAAAACTAAGGCATATCAGTGACAGCCTTATCACACACAGACAGGACACAGATCACTAAAGATTTCCCCATTGACTCCAATGTTAATTCTCATATCTTAGACCGGCTCTAACTTTTTCCCAAATTTTCGTTGGGTAGAACGCTTTCTACCACAGATGGAGCAACATGTGGCAACCACTTGCCCAAAAGCACGTATGAGGTTCTTCATGAAAAACTTGAGATACACAAGCTGGAAGTAGAGACAAGTAAACATGCAATTTCAGGCCCTACATTTCAACGTAACCAACCTCTCAACTCTTGTATCCTTCCGCATCAAAATTATGAATATTCACCAAAACCTGGCAGAAAATGTATTTTCAAACCCTTTTCCTCAATTCTACACCAAAAAGTCAACAAAAATCGCCATGCAAAAGGGGGAAAAAGGAAAAGGGAGAGGAAGACTAAAAATAGCTTTGGCCCTTGTTTCGTGGGTGACGGCGTAGGAATATTTGGTGATCTGTGTCCAAATGACTCAAACCATCGACTCAAACACACCAGTCTGGGAAATAGCTCTTGGAATGGCTACAGTTGCAAGGAAATGACGGATAATTTTCTTGGGGGACACCCCCCCCCCCCCCCACAGCGGCGTGCCCCGTCTCCGCGGTCAATGCCTTCATTTTGCAGTGCCCCCCCCCCCCCCTTTTCAAAATTCCTAGATCCGCCCCTGACTTCAGGGTTTTCTCCGCCTCCATACGCGCTGGAATTCGATATATGAGTAGGCCATAATGCACCTGCATGAGAGAGAGAGAGCGATCAACACAAACTAGGTCATTTCGGGACTAACATATGGTTCAATTTTATTTTATTAATTTACTGGCACATAGGGGTCTTTGGCAGTGGAAGGAAACCAGAGACCCCAGAGAAAACCCACGAGGATGGACAGGTGGCCCTACTCCTTGTCATGTACAACCGGGAAATCGAAACCACTCCAGTTGACTCAATGACAGACCTTATGATACAACGCTTTAAAGAACAGTATATTATCAAATATCATTATAAATTATTGTGATACAAGTGAAAATAATGGTGGATTTGGTTACAACTTTCAAACTTACTTGGAAATCGCATTTTGAGAGGCATTTTGACACAAAAACAATACCATTGTAAATTTAAAATGAAAATTTGGAATATACAACAGTATATTATCAGATATTGATAGAAATTATTGACTTATAAGTTGAAATAATGGTGAATTTGGGTACATCGGGCTACCTGGGCCTGGCAAGTAAATTAGTCTAGTTGATCACGGATGGGAGGAAAAACTGAGCCATGTCAGTGTGGTTTCCCCTTGTCAGTGGTGTAAAACGGAGGCCCTGATAAGGACAGCTGTCTAGTCATTCGGACCCGTGTACACATTGGCGTGCACGTCAAAGATCCCTTGGCTGTTGGAATTTGATATAAGAGTAAGCTATAGTGCTGGTGATATATGGTATAACTATTACTATCATTCTGTTTGTGAAGTTGCTGCTGACTCAGCAACTGTTTATTCTAATTTCATCATGTATATGTTTGTGAAGTTGCTGATTCAGCAACTGTTTATCATGTATCTCTTTGTGAAGTTGATGATTCAGCAACTGTTAATCATGTATCTGTTTGTGAAGTTGCTGATTCAGCAACTGTTTTTTCTAATTTAATCACATATCTATAGTAGAATGAAACCTCATAGTTTTATACAACTTTCTTAGTTAAAATTTCGTGAAACAGGGCCCTGATCTCCTCAGATATATCTTTTGGCCTTCTGGGTTCACGACTCTTTAATCTTCACCAGACTGAATTTTACGTATTATATCATTACGCTCCTCTTTTCGTAAAGCGGTAATTATCGTCTCTGACGATGCATTTTGTCTATTATTATCCAACCAGAACTGAAATGTCTGATGGATCTTTTCTCTCATATCACGATCACACTTGTCATCTATATATTCAATGTCTTCATCGGCTACTCCCAATCGACGGAATAAAAATCTCCAATTCTTTCCTAAATTCTTTGCTAAAATCGTTCTCACGTTCTGAAGTCCTGTAAAATAGAGTAATATGTGTTATGAGTATGAGAGAGTGGGAGAGAGAGAGAGAGAGAGAGTGGGAGAGAAAGAGAGAGAGAGAGAGAAAGAGAAAGGGGGTTTAACGTCCACTCGACACAAACTAGGTCATTTCGGGACTAACATATGGTTCAATTTTATTTCAATAATTCGCTTGCGCGTAGGAGTCTTTAGCAGTGGTAGGAAACCAGAGGGCCTGGAGAAAACCCACGAGGTTAGACAGGCGAACCTCCTCCTTGTCACGTTCAACTTGGGAAACAAAACCACACCAGTTGACTCAATGACAGACTTTATGATATCATTCGACCATCCAACCCCCATAAATAGAATAACAAATGACACAATTTTAAGGAATGCAAGTTACTTAGAAGTTTATTTCTGGCGACGTTTAAACGAGGGCTGTTTACTTGATGGGGCGCTGGATGGCCGAATGGTTAATGCATGCGCGTTGTATTATAAGGTCTGTCATTGAGAACACTACCTTATTTGGTCTATCAACCACATGACATAAACAGATAGAATTTGATGGATATTTTGACAATGGTAAGAATTTTACCAAATTATCACTGTTTTTTACATATACACTTGTCATTTATTAGTACGTGGGATTTGACTTTACAATTAGTTAAAGGTACAATATGATCTTAAGATCCAAAGTACTACACTAGACACATACTAGGTTATTCCGGGACTAACATATGGTTCACTTTAATTAACATCTGTATCAGTAGGCGGAAACCACAGGACCCGGAAAAAACCCAGGCGACCCTATTCCGTGTCACATACAAGCCTGAGATCAAAACCAAACCACTTGACTCAATGACAGACCTTATTAGACCGTTCAGACACCCAACCAATCTGATTAAAATACAGATCTACATTTCGTTTCGTTTTTTATACTTTCGACGGCCTCCACTACATGAAGATATGACTGGGTGTAGTGGGAGGTTGTGTCACAGCGGCTTTTGATCCGATTAACCAATCAGCGTTGATGTTTCTAGTGGGTTACCCACAGTTCCGTGCACCTCACACCAAAACCTCGCCGTAACAGATCGTTTCATTGGCTAATTCCACACACCATCCAGATCTTCCAGATCCTAGTGTAGTAAAGACAAGTAAAAATGAAATTTTGAACTATAAAAAACGAAATGAAATAGGATCTGTGTTTTAATCAGACTGTCACCCAAACCCCGACGTCTGAACAGGTAATCCAGATTGATGGTATGTTTTACCTGAACAGGTAATCCAGATTGATGGTATGGTAAATGTTTTACCTGAATTGGGAACATGTGACACAGCATCCATAGTATTTTCTCGTGAAATTCCATTTGGAGATTTTTCATATGTCTCTATAATAGTTAATAGATCTTTCCGCTCTGATAAATTTGACAACATTTGTTTAAGGTATGCCAACTTTTTGGGGCCCAAGTCTTCTCTTTGCTCCAAGATTTCAAATAGTTGTATAGCCATTGTTATCTTTTCTCTAATCTTTCCTGGAACATGTGCATAAAATATCAATACTTTTAGCTCATTTTCTTTGATCTTGGATCCAATTTCAATCAGCATTTTCTTGTAAGGATCTCCCATTGTCTGAAGATAGAAAGAACAGTTACATACCAAAACAACTGAATAATTCAATTTTACCCATAATCAGAGAGAGAGAGAGAGAGAGAGAGGAGAGAGAGAGAGAGTAGAGAGAGAGAGAGAGAGGGGGTTTAAGGTCCACTGGACACAAACTAGATTAGTTCGGTAACATATGGTTGAATTTGATTTCAGTAATTTCCTTGTGTGTAGGGATCTTTAGCAGTGGGAGGAAACCAGAAGACCCTGAGAAAACCAACGAAGTTGGACAGGCAACCCTACTCCTTGATGGAATGACAGACCTTCATGTGCACATGTTTGACCACCCAACTCCCACATGTACAAGGCCAGGGAGGAGAATTTGGGCCAGGCATTGGCATTTCCACTTATTCTTCATCAAATCCAAATATCAAGGGATGCTGTACTTGAATGTCAATATGTACACGGGCAGACCTTGTTTTTTCACACTCTCCCAAGAACTAGACACATTTTAGCTCTTACATTTTCAAAATACAATACTTACCGTTGTATACTGTATATATGATTTATCTTTATTTTTTGGCTTTGGTTATGTAGCCTTTTTGTAGAGTGCTTAGATTTTGGTTAATACTATTTTTTATTAGACTCCTCGTGTAATCTTTTTCCTGAATAAGAAATATAAAATACAATTCAGCAATATATTTTTGGGCAGGTTGGGTGGCCGAATAGTTAACGCGTGCGTGTTTGATCGTAAGGTCTGTTATTGGGTCGATATGAATTATTGTGATATGAGTTATAATAATCGCCGATTTGGTTACAACTTCCGAACTTGCTTGGAAATCGTATTTTAGGGGGCGTTTAATTGACACCAAAACGTTACGATTTTAAATTTTAAAAAATGACAATTTGTCATAAAGAACGGTATATTATCAAATATCAATATAAATTATTGTCTTGTAAGTTGAAATACATGTAAGGGTAGATTTGGGTGAATCATGTTACCCTAGTTTAACTGCTTGTCATTTGTATTGTACAAGTGCAATTCTTGTGTATTTTCTGGAATTCTTGCGGTTGAATAAATGAAGACAGGCCTTTTGTTGGTTGTTAATATTACTATATGCTTTGGTTAACATAACTTACAGAAGACAATTAATATAACAATTATTGGTTCAATGCTTAATAGTAAATAAGCTCCAATGTGGATATGGGAATTGACATAAACTTGTGTCTCCAAATATCCAGCTACAGGTAAATCAAGTCTGTCCTTGGAGATGTGAATGTGATCTGAAGTTGATCTCCTTGTGACAGGTTTCTAGAAGGCTTAACCCTCTAATTCTGTTATTTGGGTCTATATATCCCCACGCATCTCCTACGGCATTAATCCTACAAATCTATCGTCTATACAAACAATACACCATGGTAACTTAAAATGCTTTAGTCCAATAATTACAATTTATAAGGTCAATTTAAAGTGTAAAACAAAAAATACTGGAGACCGGTAATTAAAGAAATATATAAGACAATATTAAATAGATATAAATGGGGGGTAATTGTGGATTAATTAAGATCCATTAAAATATAGTTTACTGAATTAATACTGTGCGGATTAGCACGACGTATTGCATTTACTATCGGGTCGTAATTCACCTCACTACAATTGCACGATGTATTAAACATTTACTATCGGGTCGTAATTCACCCTACAACAGTATATGATGTTGACAATTTACACTATTATTAGCCAGAGAGAGAGAAATGGGGTTTAACGTCCACTCGACACAAACTAGGTCATTTCGGGACTAAATGGTTTAATTTTACTTCAATAATTCGCTTGCGCGTAGGGGTCTTCAGCAGTGGGAGGAAACCGGAGGACCCGGAGAAAACCCATGAGGTTGGACAAGCGACCCTAATCCTTGTCACATACAACCGGGGATTCGAAACCACGACAGTTGACTCAATGACAGGCCTTATGATACAGCATGCATGTACTAACCATTTGGCCATCCCCCCCTATTAGCCAGAGAACTGTCCTGGTGAAATTTGAAGTATTTAGGCCTACATCCTCTTCTTATTTTAATTTAAAAAAGTCAAACTCACAAAATGACTGGGGAGATGGCAAATATTTCCTTTCTCCAGGTAGTCTAGTGTTGTGAAATTTACCTAGAATCGGACTTCACTGAATACCAGGAATTTCGTTTTGGGTTTTTTCGTGATCTATTTTTAGAAGTGGATTGACGTTTGGAATAGAGACGACATAAATTGCATGCAATTAGAACACGATTGATTTTCGACATGTCTGTTTCATTTATTCAATATTTCGTATCATGCAACATAAATAAATCATGGGTTGATATAGTTTACCTCCTTGAACTTATTTTCTTCATTAAAATAAGTGAATTGCTATCCGAAGTCCAAAACCGATCCGCAAAAGAATTAAACACAAAGTCGCCCGAGTTATCTTCCCCTGGAAAAAGATAATTTTACCGATTTCATCAGTTAGAATTTGTAAAATGAAGTGTTTACTTGTTTTTCTATCAATAACCGTGTGTTTGGTTGACCATGGTTACAGTAATAAGTATAGCGAGGAGTCAAATAAGAATTGGCACGAGGAAGAAATACGACCATTCAGAATGAACAAGATAAACCTGCTGTGGGAGAAAGCAAAAAAGGTGGGCGTATCCCCAGGGTAGTTTTAATAGCGACAGTAGGCCATAGAGCATAGAAATGGTTCCACTACTAATGTCTTCCGTCTTGCGCCAGCCACAGTAGTGGACCGTCCTAAGGCCTTCCTTTGAGCAAGTTTTGTAGTCAACTGACTACAAAACAGTTACTGGCCTATAACTCCCTTAATTTCCTGACTCCATAGCCTACTCAGTAGTGTAATATCTAAATCTACTGCCAGGAATAAGGCAGGGTTCTTGCACAGTAGATCTGAATAAACGTGTGTGTATCTTAAAATTCCTTAATTATTATTTTAACTAATAAATGTCTCCACAGAAACAGTCTTATTTAGCTTCAAAGATTGCAACAGCTACCGTCACATCCACCATTTACCACAAATACTGCATGAAAAGTCCCCTCGACGTGATGTAATCCACAGAATACAACAATATTATCAAGTTCAATGAGTCCTTTTAATTACCATCAATACAATAATTTATAGTCAACAAATGGTTGTACTGCATACAAGCGTACATACAAAGTGGAGCGAAGTAGGTAGACGAAAGTTATGTTATATGGTACGTCACTGAAAACAAAATGAAGTACGATATAACAACTATAATGTATAATAAACTACTATACATAACATTAAACATTTAAAATGATTTATGGTTGATTGACAATAATTAACTTATGTTCATAAAAAATGACGATAAAATAAATCGTGGCACAGTCACTTTAAACTTAGACTAGTGTAGTGCCGTACTAGGCAAATGCGAATGACATTTTGAACAATATAATAAACATAAAAACATCGTTACTTTGAGTCATAGATCCGCTATAGTATTAGGCTAAGTCTTACCATATGATGCCGAATTAAAATCAGTTTTATTTTATTTCCCGAAGGTGAAATAAAGTTGCCTCATGCAGGGAATTTTCTCACACACGTGAATTCTAGAAGTTTTATCCAAGACATCCGTTTTAGTCAGCTGATCGCTAGCGCGGTCGCTGATTGGATAAAAGACCGATGACTCATGTACACAATATAACTACAATTAAAGTGACAAAGTTAAAGGGACATGTACATGAAATAAAGTTATTGAAAACGAGTCGGTTTATTTATTTGCCGACCACAACGTGATGTTTGTACAACAGTGGGTTTATCTGTTGTTTTAGTTTTATCAACCGCAACGCGGTTACAATATCTTAATTTAATTTTAAAATAAGAGTAGGCTAGGCCTAAACTGAAGCACCTAGATTTCCAACCTCATAGTCCACTGCATGCATATTCCCATCTTTATTAGCCCAGCTAGTTCCGGAAAGTAGGATGTTAAACCCCAATTCCTTTCATTATAGATTTAGTGAATGTTTCATTATTATTAAATGTTTTAGAAGCTGGAAGGAAACAGATTAGCAGATCTTTATGCTGATTTAAAATTACACGATAAATTGGAAGGAAAATTAAAGAAATTGAAATCAGATGATATGGATAAAGATGGTCTTCAAGAAGCTGATGTTCTCGTCCGATTTAGAAGTAATGATTTTGATAATTTTTCTCCGCTATAAGATCACCCTAATTTGATGGTTTGTTCTTCAGGATGACCTGTTTAAATTTTGCTTATTTCTTTGTTCGATCCCTGCATTGGCCGAGAATTAAGTTCATCGGGATTTTCCGGCGTGGTTTCCGGCTGTCTAGTCGTGCGCGTAAAAGATCCCTTGGCCATTGGAATTTGATACAAGAGTAGGCCATAGTGCCGCTGCCTGGGTAAAATTTCCCTCATAGCACACTTTATGGTGTATGTACGTCTTCATTAGCCCAGTAGGAGCAGAACAATAGTATATCAAACCCCATTTCATTTCATTTATTATTTCTTCAGCAAAAAGAGAGAGAGAGAGAGAAATAGGGTTTAACATCTACTCGACACAAGCTAGGTCATTTTGGGACTAACATATGATTTAATTTTATTTCAATAATTCGCTCGCGCGTAGGGGTCTTTAGCAGTGGGAGGAAACCGGAGGACCCGGAGAAAACCCACGAGGTTGAACAGGCGACCCTACTCCTTGTCATGTACAACCGGGGATTCGAAACCACGCCAGTTGACTCAATGACAGGCTTTATAATAAAGCGCGCGCACGCTAACCATTCGGCCGTCCATCCCCTCATTCAGCAAAAAGACTAATTTTAAAACCAAAAGTTCTTGTTTGCACTAAATCTGATTAAAATACCGGGCCCTTATTCACGAAAACTTAAACTAAGATACAATCGAAATTTTAAGAAATACTGCAATTCGATTGGCTGACCAATATGCAAATTGGATATATGCAAATTGATTTTATTGGTCATCCAATCGAATTGCAGTATTTCTTAAAATTTCGATTGTATCTTACATGTAGTTTAAGTTTTCGTGAATAAGGGCCCAGATCTATATTTTGTTTCGTTTATTTATACTTTTGATGGTCTACACCCTACTATAGTGAAGACAAGTAAAACTACACTAGGATCTGGAAGAGTTATTTTATAACCTTCATTCTGGTTGATGTGAGGGATTAGCCAATGAAATGATCTATTGCAGCGAGCACTTGGCATGCGATGCACGGAACTGTCGGTATCCTCACTGATTAGTTAATCAATTGTCTGACATCATAGATTCAAAAGCCACTTGTATGACCTCTGATGCAACCTTCCACTACAACCGGTCAGATCTTCATATAGTAGAGGCCAACGAAATATAGATCAGATTGCCTGTGACCAAACAGTTATGTGTTTTATGCCACTTGTATAATATATAACATTACCAGGCCTGACAAAGCCTGACATTGTGTGTGACAGGTCCCTTATTTCCAGGCTTGAGTCCATTCCTTTTTTAGATACAAAAAAAGCGTTTCTTGAAACTACTCTTAGAGAAATACATGTAATGGTATATAAAAAAATTACATTAAAAAAAGAAATAAACACATTTTTTTTGTTAATATTTTCAAATCTTCAGGCCATATTAATATCATATATATATTTATTGTTTTTTTTCTAGATATAGTCTTTAAATATAGCTTACAAGATTTTTTCCCCGTTGAGGATCCTGCTTGGTTAAATGATGTTCCTACTAATGACAAATCATGGCCATTTTTCTCAGACAAAAAGTTAGAAAAAATATGGAAAGCAGCATCGCTTTCTGACTTTTCAGGTGAGTGAACAATGTGAAATCTTTTATCGGCAATGGGAAATATGATGTAAGTTTTGTATATTGGAGGTGGAAGTGGGTGTCCGAATGGTTAGCACGTCCATGCTGTATCATATGGTCTGTCATTGAGTCAACTGGTGTGGTTTCGATTCCCTGGTTGTACGTGACAAGGAGTAGAGTCGCCTATCCAACCTCGTGGGTTTTCTTCTGGGACCTCCAGTTTCTTCCCACTGCTAAAGACCCCTACACGCAAGCGAACTATTGAAATAAAATTGAACCATGTGTTAGTCCCGAAATAACCTAGTTTGTGTGTCTCTCTCTGTGTATATTGGAGACAAACAAGAGGGATTTTTTTATGGTCTATGTCTGATGCGAGACTCAGGTGTCACATCCTTGTAATGAAATGGGCTTAACCGTTAAACGACATGCTATGATTATGAATGAAATTTTGACGGCTTGCTCTTCATCAAGCTCGGTTTTATTTATCTGTACGCCGAGTAGATAGATATCATGCTCATAGCACACTGCAGGTTTTTTATTATTTACTGTTGTATTTGAAATCGAAATAAAGAGTAGCCAAAAGTTCGCTCATAACACACTGCAGGGAGTTTTATTTGGAAGATGATTGAACATAATGCACAGGTATCAACACTCAGCAAACCTCAGCAGATTCCAGTACCCTAGCTCTAGCCTCGGTAAATTCCGGGATTACCAGTGGCGTTGCCCATGACAACGCCTTTGAAGAATGTTTTATCATACAAATATTTCAAAGTCTGAAGCTGTTTTACTTTCAAGTTTATCCGATTTTTTTCAAACAAGGACAACTTTGCACTGAAAATTCTACACACTCTGCGAACGACGCAATTTTGAGAACTTAGTTTTAGAAGCGGCAAGTTTTCCAGCAAGTGGCGCATCACAATTGTATAGGCGTAGGTACATATGACTTACCGTCATACAGCTGAGGCTAGATGTAGAGTAACGAAATCTGCCGAGGTTTGCCGAGTGAAGTTTTTATTGTTGTATAAAGGGAAATAACTCAGATGTCGGTCATTGTTTTTTAGAGGATGAACTGGATAAATTACGTGACGAATTTAGACATCAACAGATGAAAATTGATGAATTGAATGCCCTAAAAGATCAAGTTGAAGGTACGGTAAATATTTGTTATATGCCCACATTGAAAAGTTGTTGTATCTGGTCATCACTGTGTCCGTTGGTTGGTTGGTCCGACACCCACAATTGCTTGGGGTGGGTTGGCTGATCATAAGGTCTTTAATTCAGTCAAGTGTCGGGATTTCGATTCCCCACATGTACATGACAAGGATTAATGTCGCCTATCCAACCTCATGGGTTTTCACTGGGTCCTCTGGTTTCCTCCTGCTGTTAAAGATCACTACGCTCAAGTGAATTGTTGAATTAAAATTTAACCATGTGTTAGTCCCCAAATGACCTAGTTTGTGTCGAGTGGGCGATCAACGATATTTCTCTCTCTCTCATGAGCGGTTTGTTGTCGCTCGATGGATTTGTTGTTCTGGATGGTCCAGGTTGCTAAAGAGTTAACTTAATTAACCATATTTATATAATTTCAGATATTAACGACAATACAATCCATAATAATAAAAATGGTGGGAATGATTTCCCTTCAGCAAGCGATAAGAAGACTGCGATGAAAGATACTAATCGTGCCATTAAGGAGGGTTATATACGATTACAGAATATGATGGAGAAAACTAAAGATGGGGTGGACTTTAAAGATCCACGTGTATACCAGCTGTGGGCCCTCGTTAAAAAAGCCAATTTATCTCAAGAAGAGATGGAATCTTTTAGGGTATGTTCTTTCAGTTTTCTATTGGGGGTGTTGCATAGTCGAATGGTTAGCACGTGGGTGCTGTATCATTAGGTCTGTCATTGAATCAACTGGTGTGGTTTCGATTCCCAGGTTGTACGTTTCCTCCCACTGCTAAAGACCCCTACGCGGAAGCGAATGGTAGGAAAAAAAATGGAACTAGTCCCGAAATGACCTAGTCTGTGTCGAGTGGACGTTAAACCATTTCTCTCTCTATAGCCATTCCTTGTAAGTATGAGAGTCACGGTGGCTCAGTGAGTAAGATGCTGCCTTGCTAGCCTGAAGGTTGTGAAAGTTCAATCCTGGTCTTGGCGAAGAAGCTTTGTGATTTTACAGCGTGGTTTCTCCTTGCCAGTGGTGCAGGATGGAGAGCCTGACAAGGACAGCTGTCTTGTCATTCGGATGGGATGAAAAGCCAGGGTCCCGTGTACATATTGTTGTGTACGTAAAAAGATTCCTTGGCAGTTAGAATTCAATGTAAGAGTAGGGTATAGCGCAAGCGTATTATTGAAATAAAATTGAACTATATATTAGTCCTGAAATGTCGAGTGGACGCTAAACCCCATCTCATTTCATTTCGATTATGTTAAAATTATGGTGGCCCAATGGTTAATACGGGCACGTTACATCATAAGGTCTGTCATTGAGTTAAGTGGCGAGGTTGTGATTCCCCACTTGTACGTGACAAGGACATTGCAATAAAATTGAACCATATGTTAGTCCCGAAATGACCTAGATTGTGTCTTAAACCCTCTCTGTCTCTCTCTGTCTCTCTCTCTACATGGGTCCTTACAGTATGTATTTTGTATTTCGTAGGAAGAATTACGTCATTTTGAACATCGGATAGAAAAACATGAATATATGCAAGGTCAAGTTGAACTGTCTAAGTTAGGTTTAGAAGACGAAGTTAAAGATGGCCGATATCCACAAAAACATCTCGACTTAGAAGAAAAGGCGAAACAATATAAACATAAGGTAAATAGTTTCAAGTATTATTTTCATGCACCAGTTCTATGAGGGCCTGCTCTAATACAGTCTGATTAAGATACAGATCTATATTTCGTTTCGTTTTTTATACTTTCGATTAACCAATCAGCGTCGATGTTTCTAGTGGGTTACCCACAACAGACTGTTTCATTGGCTAATCCCTCACATCATCCACAACGCTGGTTATAAAACAACTCTTCCAGATCCTAGTGTAGTAATAACAAGTTAAACAAATTTTTGAACGAAACGAAACGAAATAGGATCTGTATTTTAATCCAATTGACTCCAATATGAGACAAAGAGAATGAAATGAAATGGGGTTAAACATCTTAATTTCCTGCATCAGTTGTTGTAATGAAAATGGAAATACGCCATTCAGTACGTTATGAGGGAAATTTTGCCCAGATTGTGGCGTGTATAGTTTTTCAGGTATTTCAGGGTATTACAACAACTCCATGGGAACCCAACATGATTAATTCTGAGTTACGATATTTTCATGCATATTTTAGGAACCAATTGGTATACGAGAAACAGGGATAGGTTTTTCACCCGAATATGTGTTAGGAAATAATTAGGAAATTTGAGTTTAAATTTTCTTCTTTCAATAATTCATTCAGAATTTCAACTTGTTATATGTATAGGTTTTTAGCGAATACGTATTTAGATTTCAAAAAAGTAAAAAATCTGCCTTGTTTATCAATAATTTATTTTTATTTTTTGATTTATTTTCAGATGAAGAAACTCCATATTGATTTACAGAATCGTGTGAATAAAGTAATCCAGCGACACACAGAATTATAACCCAATCAGAATTAAAGTCATCCAGACATTAGCCCCAAAATTATAACACTTCCATTATTAAAATGATCCAGAGATTGACTCCAAAATTAGAACACTTCCATCATGAAAATGATCTAGACATTGGCCCCGAAACTAGAACACTTGGCGTGAGGTGCACAGAACTGTGGGTTACCCACTAGAAACATCAACGCTGATTGGTTAATCAAATGCCTGATATCATAGGGTCAAAAGCCGTTCTTATTACCTCTGATCTTCATGTAGTGTAGGTCATTGAAAGTATAAAAAAAACAAAATGAAACATAGATCTGTATTTTAATCAGATTGTTGTACGAAAAAATGATAAAAAAAATTATTTGTCAATGCTTTGGAACACCATTGCTGTGGCCTTATCCATACCTGTATTAATGAATATTTTTAATGTTTGTTTGTGTGTATAAAAGTTTGTGTTTTTTTTATTTTTCATGTATATGATTAATTAGGGTGAAAGTTTGTTTTATTGCATGATATTTATATTAACAAATGTATGTGAAATTATTGGTGGTTTATCTATACTAATATTTGTGACTGTCGTTTTTTTGTCTGTCTGTCTGTCTGTCTGTTCAGGGTTGGTGGCTACACTAGGGTTGACCTGAGGCTAAGGGGTGTAACATGGCTTGATAGGAGACGGTCCTGCACATTTTAGCACATATGATGTCATATTTGGATTGTGGGTTGGGGTTAGGGTTAGGACAGGCAGATTTCGTCAAAGTCTCAAGATGTTAACAGGGCTAACCCTGGACCAAGCCTAACCGTTACCCTAACTCTAACCTGGGATCCACATATGACATTAGATGTGCAGGACCTTCTCCGATCTAGCGTTCTGTGTTTGCGCGGGGTGGGGGAGGGGGTGGGGGCGAATGGTCAGCGTTTGTGCACTGTATCATAAGGTTTGTCATTGATTCAACTTGCGTGGTTTCGATTCCCCGGTTGTACTTGACAAGGAGTAGGGTCGTTTGTCCAACCTCGTGGGTTTTCTCCGGATCCTCTGGTTTCCTCCCACAGCTAATTATTGAATTAAAATTGAACCATATGTTAGTCCCAAAATGACCTAGTTTGTGCAAGTGGACCTTAAACCCTATTTCTCTCCCTCTCTCTCCGGCTTGGTAGCAATTCCGGTTTCGAAGTTATGCTACCCCCGGTTCCTGTCTTTACTCGTGCTAACCCAGGTCAACTGCTAGTATTATATTATTTGTCTGAGTGGTTTCATATATTAAAGATACATTATGGGAGATTAGATAAAGAGCTGGTAGTTCTCACTACTAGATACTATAAAGGGAATTTGCTGAAAATTTAAGTCAAATTGTTCCACTATGAACCGAGATTTTAGCGATTGAATTTTCGGCCTAGCCTCGATCATCATTACTAAAGTCGGTAGAATAAAAAACATAGTCTTGGTTATCCATTTCATGATTAAATTATGAATGGAACCTAATCCAATAAACATCGCAGGCTAGCGATGCCATCGAGAGTTGATTATGGTCTGGATAAGTTAATTAATGTCTAATTAATAATTTATATAACATTTCAGGCCTAAAGAAAGACATGTAATAGACAGATTTAGCTCTTGTATAATGTATGTTTAACTGAAAGTGTCTAGTCATGTATTGGTTGACAGAAGGCCTCTATCTAGGCATTATTTCTCTCGTAGCACACTGTAATACAGTAGCCTACTTTAGATGATTGTAAATTATTTTAAAATTGTAATCTCATGTTATATAGATCTAGATATTTATATGTTTTATAAAATATACATTCCTGATAAAACTAATGGGTTTCTTGTATTTTGTAACGATGTTGAAATGATTTTCAAATGTTTGTTAAATGGGCATTAGCCTGGATCATCATTACTAAAGTCGGCAAGATGAAAAAAAACAAAGTCTTGATTATCCATTTTGACCTTAAATCATCCATGATAAAATGTATTCAAATCCAGTAAATATCGCAGGCTAGCAATGGCATCGAGAGTTGATTATGGTCTGAATAAGTTTAGATAACATTTCAGGCCTAAAGAAAGCCATACAGTAGGCGGATTTAGCTCTTGCATAATGTATGTTCAAATGAAGGTTAACTATAATTATATATTCTTTATACAGTTATCAGACCCACGTAATGTCTACCATTCATGGAGTCTATGGGCCCAAGAATATCAAAGTTCAAGATTGAAATCGGCAATTATGCATAATTTTTTTTATTGTTCCTTTGAAGCTTATATAAGTATATACAAAAGTTTTCGCTTTCTGGCAATCTGCTAGTGAATCATCTAGATTTGGAAAGGAGAGGGAGGGGGACAATAAAGGTCTCCCCCCCCCCCCCAGCACATGTTTTTCCTCTCAAGGGCCCCTGTTACAGAAAACACATTCAAAACAAGTTTTGCTGAAATTGTTCAAGGATTCCAAGTATTTTACTCTACTACATAGGCCTTGATAGCTTAAATTATATCAAGTATCGGAGAGTTTTTCCTGATATTTCGTCTCGTAAATATACAGAAAGCGTCCAAATATAACCTTATTTGACTTTGCAATTCAGAAAGATTTGTAGGGAAGAAGGGCTGAAAAATAATGACCAAGACAGTTTCCTCGGAGGTATGGTTTTGCCGCCGAAAGGCCACTCCATGCCCAATCACCGGAAATTTAACTTCCCGAGAAACTGGTGAATGAAAAAATGCCACACTAGACACTGTTTATTATTACACTGATTTTAAATATTTTAATTTACGTGCAATTTGCAATGTCAGAAATATGTCGTAGTTATAGACGTTTTTATCGAATTGCTAAGTCGATTTACATTTGGTGGAGATGACATGTGACAGGCAGTATGATCGATTTCATTTAGCCTACTTTGATGAGTTCGTTAAATGCGCCGATAAGCTGTAAACAATTCTTGTGGCTGGACGTAGTTGAAAAACAATCGGTTGCCATGCAAGATACGCCCATATTTTGCAAGAGATGGACAGAGCTAGAACGAGCTAAAAAGTTTCATTGTGACCTCTATAGTGTCCACAAGCTAAAAATGTGATTTTTCGTACAATCAGCAGTGAAGTTTAGATCCGATACATGCCAATATCGAACGGAACCGAGATCTTTTGGAGATATTTCAAGTTTCATCAAAATCGGATAAGAATTGTTACTTGTAGATTGTCCGAACGGACAGAGCCGGCGACAATATACATCCACGTGAAAATGTGGGCTTATAAAAACATGTGATTACCCGATCAAATCGGTGATTTGTGGTAATCGCTTCGGGAATTGGTGTCGATAAATTTGTTGATCAGAAGAATCAATGATTTAAATGGACATTAAAGATGAAAATTTGATTGAAGGCAAATCACTTTGACTAAAGACCCCTACCCACGAGCGAATTATTGAAATATAGTTGAAACACATTTTAGTCCCGAAATGATCTAGTTTGTGTCGAGTGAACGTTAAACTCTCTCTCTCTCTCTCTCCGGTTGGGGTTTTATCTTAGTGCACACTACTAGATTAATAATATATTATTATCTTAACGTTGTGTAGCCGCTAGATAGAAATAGTTTTATCCGTAGAATTATATGTTTTACTGTATGCATACGTGAAGATATTAGCGGTGCTCACTACAAGATATATTATTATCTCGACGTTAGATATAGCCGCTAGTACAGAAATAATTTCATCAGCTTGCTTAGAAACACAATTCCGCTTCGTGGTCCTCCCTAATAAGCAAAATATATATGTTTGGAAAGCTTTTAACGGTTTATTAGGGAGGACCGTGTAGCGGAACTTCACGCTAGAAATTTTGGCTGCAGGCCTATATCAGATCAATAATTGATTTGTACCAAGAATATCACCTTTCACATCTACTCGTACAAAAAGTAATAAAAACGTTCTTTTTAACTTAACATTTTCAACGGGTTGACTTTTTCATTAAGAAGACATTTTTTTGTAAATATTTAATGAACAGAATAAACATTCAAGGTATTTTATTATATCACCTTTCACATTTACTCGTACAAAAGCAATAAAAACGTTTCTTTTAACATTTTTAACGGGTTGACTTTTTCATTTGGAAGACTTTTTTGTAAATATTTAATGAATAGAATAGATATTCGTCGTTTCTCAGACACATCAATATGTAAACGCTGTGGTCCAAAATGTCTATAGATTCATGGCTAAACCCATTTCATTGTATAGATCTCAATGCAGTAACTAATAAACGGCTTCCGACTCTTGTAAGAAATATTAAAAATAACATACAATTGAATAACTAAATATTGGCCGGTAATAATAGGAACCTAACAACTACACGCACAAGATATTTGGCTGAATGGTAAAATATACGAAGAATTATCGTAAAGCTCATTCATACCCAGTTTTCTCAGCCTATCCGAAGATTTCTTACAATTTTTCGAACCTTTTTATAGACCCACCAAAATCGATTATCACGCCATTGGCCCATATTATGTGTTTTTGAATATTGGTGGCTATCTTATGGCGTTTATTTGATACGTATGAACCGCTTTGTGTTGTATACACGTGTATTTTATCTATGTATTGTATACACGTGTATTTTATCTATGTGTTGTATACACGTGTATTTTATCTGTGTGTTGTATACACGTGTATTTTATCAGTGTTGTATATACGTGTATTTTATCTATGTGTTGTATACACGTGTATTTTATCTATGTGTTGTATACACGTGTATTTTATCTGTGTGTTTTACACACGTGTATTTTATCTATGTGTTGTATACAAGTGTATTTTATCTATGTGTTGTATACACGTGTATTTTATCTGTGTGTTGTATACACGTGTATTTTATCAGTGTTGTATACACGTGTATTTTATCTATGTGTTGTATACACGTGTATTTTATCTGTGTGTTGTATACACGTGTATTTTATCAGTGTTGTATACACGTGTATTTTATCAGTGTTGTATATACGTGTATTTTATCAGTGTTGTATACACGTGTATTTTATCAGTGTTGTATATAAATGTATTTTATCAGTGTTGTATATACGTGTATTTTATCAGTGTTATATATACGTGTATTTTATCTATGTGTTGTATACACGTGTATTTTATCTATGTGTTGTATACACGTGTATTTTATCTATGTGTTGTATATACGTGTATTTTATCTATGTGTTGTGTACACGTGTATTTTATCTGTGTGTTTTACACACGTGTATTTTATCTATGTGTTGTATACACGTGTATTTTATCTATGTGTTGTATACACGTGTATTTTATCTGTGTGTTGTATACACGTGTATTTTATCTATGTGTTGTATACACGTGTATTTTATCTATGTGTTGTATACACGTGTATTTTACATAATTATTTTAATAAATGTATTATGTGTATTTTGTCTAAATGTACTTGTAAATGCATGCGTGCTGCCTGTAATGAAGTAAACATCTGATATTATTTTTTATAAGAAAAACGGGAAAAGCTAAGAAAAACAACTTTATAATTGTTAAAAACATTCGTTACTGATTATAACCTCGCGATTACGTTCTTTTTGACGGCTATATTATGAATATTGATTATCGATTTCGGGGACACTATACAAAATGGTTGACGAAGTTTGTAGTTGTACCGTTCTGGGTGATTTTAGAACCTGTCAGTGACGTCACAATAAAACAACATCGGTTGACATACTTCAGAAATATAGCTTCCATCTGTATTTTTGTGTAGATTAATTGTGTCCATGAAGCGGTTGTTGAGGAAGTTGGATTAAAGACCTATTGAGTCCCGGTATAAAAACATGCCGAGAAGGTAATTGTGATGTTGTTATTAAGTTTAACGTCCTACTTTTCTCCACTAACAGAAATAATGAAGACCATCATACACGGGGTATGAAGAACACTTGGTCGGACAGCGACACTGTGGCCTACTCGTATTTCGAATTCAAACTGTCAAGAGTTCTATTACGTGTGCACACCAACGTGTACGCGGTACCTTTGATTTTTGTACCTTCCGAACGGCTAGACGCCCTTCATTGCTCAGTCCGCATTCCTACACCACTGGCAACGGAGCCGCGTTGGGTCGTTGAGTAAGACTCCAGCTTGCTAACCTTGATATCCCATCATCGATCCCGGTGTTGGCCCAGTAAGTTTCTTGTGATTTTTCTGCCAAGGAGACGCGTGATTCGTTCGGATTTGACAAAAACCCTAGGTCTCATTCACACATTGGCGTGCACGTAAAAGAACCATAGGCAGTTTGTTAAGCTAGGGGTTTCGTGAAATACCTGTAATCCCTAAAATATTCAGAGGTTTAATGCAATCCTTAAGATATTTAGAGGTTTCAGTAACAAACACAATATTATTCTCCAGGAATGTTTTCATTAAATTACCGGAGAAAAATGGGCGTGTGTTTTGGATAAGGAATCGAATCGGGGAAATAATCTTAGCATTGATGATTAGAAATAGAGGAACATTGGCTCACGGAAATAGAATATGGCTTACGTCGAATGAAACGCGTACCGGTACATATAGTTGTCTGAATCCATACATGTTGAAATGAGTTATGCCCCCTTTGTTGTCTTGATTGTCAAAACGTCACTTAATACGTCAGTGATAAATATATATAAATGCACTGGATTGGGAATACCCAAATGAAAGAAGTGTGTTATTTATTGTAGCCTACTGAAGAAAGAATGAAAAAACACAGAAACAAGTGAATATAATAATAAGTTTTTGGCTGACAGACTGAATCACAAAGATGAACATGTGTGACAGTATCTCCTCTAAAATCGGACAATTCCGAAAGGCTAATTGTGAAAGTGGGTAAGAATACGAGATTTATATTGTGTCCTCGATCTGCCGGTGTATATAATATTTAATAAGGAACATGAAACTAATTAGTAGTAGTTGTATTGGAGATTTCTGGTCTCCATGTTGGCCATGCTTGTAATTCCCGGAGATAATATAATAGAGTAACATCTAATTTGTTTGATTCTGTAATGTCCTATTCTATACTAATACTAATAGAGTGTTATAGGCTAACAATAGTAACCCATTCTTATACCTCATTAATATTCATTAGTTCCACCAATTCCTTATATATAAGTATGTTACTATATAAGAGCCGACATCAATAAAGCGGACGTAAAATACAACTAACTCATCATAAAGCTTAGCAGATTATATTATAATAGCAGGCGTGCCTTTGTCTTATTTTATATAGAAGCTATTACAGATTCCTAGAAATGGTACCAGTACCACTTCTCTTGTCTGAAGATGGGGTTTGAAGCTACACATATATCTGCAATTTCTTGAATTAAAAAAAAAAACAACCATATCATATTTTTCTTGAAAACAGCAATTTATTTTTGTCATTTATTCATTTTTCTCAATATAAGGTACCGGTATAATATTCCCGCCTGATACCACTTACGGCTAGCCCCTGGATCCATTCATTTAATCTGATATATCTGTCTGTGATTTCTGTACATGACAAGCAGTATAGGGTCAGCTGTCTAATCTCGTGGGTTTTCTTCAGGACCTCCGGTTTCCTCCCGCTGTTAAAGACCCCTACGCGCAAGCAAATTATTGAAATAAAATTGAACCGTGTGTTTTAGTCCCAAAACCGGAGGACCCAGAGATAACCCTCAAGGTTGGAACGGCGACCCTACTCCTTTTCACATACAAGCAGGGAATCAAAACCACGCTACTTGATTCAATGACAGACCTTATGATCTAATCCGCACCAACCAACCAACCAATACTTTAATTGAGAATCTTTTACATGTTTTTATTACAGGTTAATGAACAAACGTGCTGCTCCTGGTCAGGCATATGTACCAACGGATGTAGAACACGTAGCTAATGTAGTCACACATGGGGTAATATATTATTTTTACTGGTATATTATTTTTTTAATCTTAGGCCTCCCAACTATCGTGCGATGCATTACGATAGGATTGTCCCTATTGAGTCCTCGATCTGGTTTGTACAGAAACGTTCGGATACATTTCAATACAATATATGATAAGACCTGATAGGATCACCACGATTACTCCACAATTAGAACCACGATCTGGTACATGCAGATATGTCCAGATACGATCCACACGATTGCCACGACTGACCTCAATATATGATACGACCTGTTAGGATTCCCCTTGATTAAATCCACGATTTCAATCGCAGCTCGAATCATGATAGTGGCCACCTAGCATAAAGTAATGATAATCTAAATTTTATTCACAGGCACCTGTCACAGACATTGTCAAGTTCAGATTATCACATAACGTACATATTATAATATAAATGTTCTGTGATAATTTGTGACTGACAAAGTCTGTAAGTAACAGATGCCTATAATATCATTAATAGTTTTTATTTATTGTCTGATGTGTAATGGGGGGGTTCGATGGCCGAATGGTTAGCTTGTGCGTTCTGTATCATAAGGTCTGTTCTTGTGTCAACTGGCGTGATTTTGATTCCCCAGTTGTATATGACAAGGAGTAGGGTCGTCTGTCCAACCTCGTGGGTTTTCTCTGGGTCCTCCGGTTTCCTCCCATTGCTAAAATTGAACCATATTTTAGTCCCAAAATGACCTAGTTTGTGTCGAGTGGACGTTAAATCCTATTTCTCTCTCTCTCTCGTCGTCTGTGTTGAAGCCAAACACTCACAGAACATTTTTTTTCCACGCAGCACCAATCAGCAGTCACATTTTGAAATCACCTGATTTTATGTGGTAGTAGCAATTACGTACGTTAATGTACATGTGTATGCATCTTTGAGCAGTTCTCTATTGTTCGAGCTAAAATATTCTTTCGTTTGTGGGACTATGTTCGTTGTCTGAGGTGATTTTATGTGGCACTAGACCTATTGTTTCGAACTTAAACATTAGTTCGTCTGCTTTGCCATGTTCGTGGTCTAAAATATTTGTTTAGTGTTTTTGTTCGTCGACATAAATGTTCGATCGTAGGCTTTACATATTTGTTAAATTTGAAACCGTGTTTCTATTGATATATTGTTATATATTATATTATATTATAGATATGGATATTACCCAGTTTAATCTGTGATATATTATAGGTATAGGTATTACCTAGTTTAATCTGTGGTATATTATATTATAGGTATGGGTATTACCCAGTTTAATCTGTGGTATATGGATGTTATATCTGGCGAGTACATCAGCTCAATATATAACAGCTTTAGTCTATGGAGCAGCATTATGGTCACTATTTACTGTCTCAACTACATTTCATACTATTTCATATACTGGAAAATGCTCGTAAGTTGTAAACTTTTTGAAAACAATATTTTTATCAAGTTAATGGATGGATATTGAAATGAGATCTGTCTATCCGTGGTGGTTTATTGAAATAATTTGTGATAATTTGACTTTCTCAGTTCAATAATATTTGTGTTTCTATGGAAACAAATTTTTCAGACCTTTTGGTATGCAATTATATATTGGAGCACATCTCAGGAACCATTCAAAGACATCTTTAACCTGCACATCCTTTTCCTTTATATAGGCCCCTCATGGATATCTTTGAATATAAATCAATGATTGGTTTTTTTTTGTTGCTTATTTCAGAAGTTTAAAGAATTTTTTTCATATTGGTGATCGAGCCGTTATTTATCTATTTATAGCCGCCTCCTATACCCCGTGGTAAGATATACTTGTTATAGACCCTCATGGAATTATGGTCATGTTTTGTCGTCACCCCCGTCAGTCGTCCATACTTTCTTCTGAACACTTTATATACTACTGTCTTCATCCGTTCTGTACGAAATTTATATGCATTATTCAATTGTTCTTAATTCAAGGGTGGTTGGATGGCCGAATGGTTAGTGCGTCCACGTTGTATCATAGGGTCTGTCATTGAGTCAACTTGTATGGTTTTGATTCCCCTGTTGTACGTGACAGGTAGCAGGGCCGCCTGTTCAACCTCGTGGGTTTTCTCTGGGTCCTCCAGTTTCCTCCTACTGCTAAAGACCCCTATGCTCAAGCGAATTATTGAATTAAAATTGAACCATGTGTTGGTCCCGAAATGACCTAGTTTGTATCGAGTGGACGATAAATCCGATCTCTCTCTTTCACTTCTTGGGTTTTCTGCAGGTACTTCTGTTTCCTCAAACTTATAAAGATGTGTGAGTTAGTTGTATTTTACGTCCGCTTTCACTGAGGTGATATCGCAGACAAACTTAAAAAGATCCCTGTGTGCACTGCAAGTTATATAGGCCTACCGTTGTCTTAGTCTCAAAATTACCTGGTTTATGTTGATTGGGCGATTACCCCCAGATCCACTCCCTCTGTAGTATATAACAATAGATAATGCACAAAATTAAGACACTGTAATATGTAACGTACAGAATAGTCCGATTGAGTAATTAGAAATTTTCCCCTTACAGTCACATCTAATCATAGGCGTTTTTACGAGAAACCGATTAGGGCTAATCGATTTGCATTTCCTTTCCAAACAAATTTACGGCAAAAATTAGCCTAATCGGTTGCACCTAATTGTTGTATTTACCACGACGATTTGCCAAATCGATTATGCAAATCTTCCAACTTGCTCGCCTGCCGGATTGACGATTTGATTTCCAAGATGGCGTTCCAAACAAGGGACACGACGTGTCCGACGTTAGATCATTTTCTTTTGAATTTCACGTTAAAATATGAATATTATGGACATTTCTAATAAAAATACGGGGCATTTGGGGACAGTCAACTGGTACAACTTTTCGTTTTTATTTTTGGGTGGTGTCGCCAAGAACATAATAAAGAAAAGTGATTTTTTTAAACATTTTTCCTCAATTCTTCAGTCTTCAGCCATCTTGGGAGGTAACTCATTGCGTTTACGAGAACCGATTCGAATACCAACTCGAGACCTATGTCTTTGTACAAAACGAGATAGGTAATCAAAACCGATTTGTTTTCTTGTAAAAACTCCTCATTTCATGGAAAAATACTCCATGCCAAAGACATGGAGTGCCCTCTGTGAAATGTAACAGAGTTATCTCCCATGTACTGTTAATTTTGTTATTTAACAGGTTATGTTTAAAAGATTTGGGTAATTGGGGTATATCAGTATTATGGCTAGTGTGGATTCTGGCAATATTAGGTATAATATACCAATACACCTTCCATGAAAAGTAAGTTATTTAATATCAATAATTAAAAAAGCCTGAGGATCTGATGGCCGAATGGTTAGCATGTGCGCGTTGTATCATAAGGTCTGTCATTGAGTCAACTGGCATGGTTTTGATTCCTCAGTTGTACGTGACAAGGAGTAGGGCCGCCTGTTTAACCTTGTACGTTTTCTCCGGGTCCTCTGGTTTCCTCCCGCTGCTAAATATCCCTACACGCAATTGAAATAAAATTGGACCATATGTTAGTCCCGAAATGACTTAGTTTGTGTTGAATGACCGTTAAACCCCATTTCTGGCCTGGCAAAGAACAGGATCTAGTTGTCAAGTTGAGAAATCTGATTAAAATACAGATTTATATTTCGTTTTTTTTTTATATATACTTTAAATGGCCTACACTACATGAAGATATAACCGGTTGTAGTGTAAGGTTGCGTCAGGGGTCATATGAGCGGCTTTTGACCCTATGATGTCAGACATTGATTAATCAATCAGTGTTTATGTTTCTAGTGGTTTACCCACAGTTCCGTGCCAAGAACTCCCCAAAATAGTCCGTTTCATTGACTAATCCTTCACTTCAACTAGAATGCCCGCAATATAACAACTCTTCCAGATACTAGTGTAGTAAAGACAAGTAAAACAAAATTGTGAACTATAAAAAACGAAACGAAATAGGATCTGTGTTTTAATAAGATTGGAAATGAAATGAAGTCTGTTTTTGTTTGAATTTCAGATATAAAATGTTGGAATTATTATTTTATCTGGTTATAGGTGTTTGTCCTGCTACGGTAGCATTTGCTATGGTATGTATTTATATACAGCCCACTAGTGGGATTTATTTTAGGGTTTGGGGGTTAACGGGGGAAGTCCCTTGTCGAGTTATAAGTGTACTTAACTCTCGACTAGAAGGTCACAGGTTTGAATCCCAGTGTACGTCAAGATGATTTTTGGTGATTTTAAACGATTTTTACTAATTTTTAAGCAAAGATTTGATATTGAATGAATGTGAAAGAAATTAGTGCTAAATACACAAGATTAAATGATACTTGGGTTACAGTGCTAGAATATTGCAATATTGATTTCTATCATGGGGAATAATTGTTTGAATGATATTTATTAATAAGGACATAATCTATTTGATAACGTCTTGTGAAATCTTGTTAAAACATTGCAGTTTAACAAACTATAGTAATTGTTATTCTATAAAAGTGTGTTATTTGATCGTGGGAAAGCCTGATTTCCAAGTTATATTGCCTGTAGGCGGCAGGTAACAAGGGAAATGTGTCTTGGTCATTTGACATTCTGTGTACACATTGGTATTTTATTGTGGCAAGAAAAAGAAAACAGTTTCATTCTTTTTTAAAGATGCATTCTGTAACCACCATTATGTAAGAGCTAAATCTGCCTATTGCAGGTCTATATTTTGACTTCATATGTTATATAAACTATTAATTAGACACTTATTTACATAACAAATCTATAATCAACTCTCTAGACCATCGGATGGTCGTGATTTTTAATGGATTGAAACATGATCGCCATTTAATAATTTAACTTAAAATGGATAATTGAGACTTTGTTTATTGTCATACTAATGGTAGGCCTTTATGACAATCGAGACTATATTGTGAAAACTTTAAACTTCAAACACTCATAATTTCATTCAGAATAAAGTAATTTGACTGAAATTTTCAATATATTCATTTTTCATTATCTATTTCTGAACTATTAAAGCAAAAACTGTCAGCTCTTTATCTGAAATTATCAATATATTCATTTTTTCATTATCTTTTTCTGAATTATTAAATGAATGAATGAAATATGATTTAGTGGCATGTCAGTACCAACCGGACTATAATTCGCCATATGAACTATTAAAGCAAAATCTGTCAGCTCTTTATCTAAATCTTAGATAATGTATCTTTAATATATTTGTATTGTATTTTATTACAGAAAGAAGGATCAGGCCTAACAGAGTTATGTCTAGGTGGAGCCACCTATATTGTAGGTGTTGTATTTTTTAAAGCTGATGGAACGATACCCTTTGCTCACGCTATATGGCATTGCTTTGTATTGGTCGGATCGATGGTTCATTATTATGCCGTTTGTACACATTTACTAGGAAGCAGAAGTTTGGATTCAACCCGTGCCTTCGCTACCGAATTATAAAAACACTGTATCCCGCCAATTGTGTATTTTCAGATAATATTTATTATTTTTTCAGGGCTTGTTCCACGCTAAAATGTACTCGTATTTATTGTTATTTAATATTTCATTAAAGCGAGAATTTCATATTTTCTAAGAAAGTCAAAACATAATTATTTCTATGTCTTTTGCTCAAAAGGTTGTCAACTCACTATTATACGATTATAGGTTATCTTTCTCACACTTAAAAATCATTCACCCTAGAAATAATAACAATTACCTCCCTTGTTTTTCTATTCCCCCATGGAATAGCTATCTTCAAACGTTTGAATTTGAAGTTGAAAATGATATTTTTGCCAATTTCTCAACTGGCAATAGTGAATTATAGGATTAATAGGATTATTCTTTAACAAGGTAGGACTGTTTATAGATACCATCTATTTAAAGGCTTTATTTTAATACATTTTAAAAATATAACTTAAAAATATGAAATTATCGCTTTAAGAAAACAAAACTTTCAATGAGCCTCTCGGCTTTGAATCCATCGGATCAAAAAGGAGGCCCATCAATAGATTTTAGCAAACACTTATAGGTGGCACTGGCTTGTTTTTATATCGTCTGCAGATAATGACAAACGTTAAACTTTCAGTTTATCATATCTTTGTAAATACTGAAAGGAATTGAACCACTTCTGGACTGGTATGTGACAAGGAGTAGGGTCGCCTGTACAACCTCGTGGGTTTGGTCCGGGTCCTCCATAATCTCGCACTGCTAAAGACCCCTATGTGAAAGCGAATTATTGAAATAAAATTGAACCATACACTGTATGTTAGTCCCGAAATGACCTAGTTTGTGTCGAGTGGATGTTAAACCCTATCTCTCTCTCTCTCTCTCTACTTGTGGACTGATATTCCTGATAGAGATTCAAATTCCACAATACAGAAGTTTACAAGAGACTCAATTTCACAATCCCAAAATGATGGCTTTAGATACATTCAACTATAGTTCAAGAATTTAATACAACAGAAACTGTTCGCTTTATAATACTTGGAAACAAATGAGAAATGGCCAAGTGTTCAGTATTTAACTCCTGGTTGATCAACCATCCTTGTTTAAGAGGAATCTGTGTAAAATGTCAGATTTTAAAGAATTCACAATAATCCCAAGTTCTTGCTGAATTAAACTCATTTTTGAGAGGTTGCTAACTGTGTAAAATAAGCTCATTCCATGACACCTGTTACTTCAGTTTAATCTTAATTCTCCTAATACACAGGACACAATTCTCCTAATACCCAGGACACAATTCTCCCAATACACACGACACAATTGTTCCAATACACAGGACACATTTCTCCTAATACCCAGGACACAATTCTCCTAATACAGAGGACACAATTCTCCCAATACACCGGACACAATTCTAATACACCGGACACAATTCTCCTAATACACAGTTCTTCTAATACCCAGGACACAATTCTTCTAATACACAGTTCTCTTAATACACAGGACAGGACATGACACATAATTCTAATATTCAGGACACAATTCTCCTAATACACAAGAAACACTCTCCTAATAATATAATACACAATTCTTCTAATACATGGGACACAATTCTCATAATGCACGGGACACAATGGTCTTAATACACAGGACAGGACACAATTGACACAATGGTCTTAATACACAATTTGTAAAGTAATTATCCTATCTTCATTACCTGGTTGCAGCATAAATGTAGGACATTAAACTCAATTCATTCAAGTCATGTTTTAATTCCCGTCGTCATGATGGACCCCTCAAGGTGTAAATCTGACCCCGATGAGGATACTGTAAAAGTAATCTTGTATATTTATTTAAATGTAATTAATGTACATTGTGTTGTTTGTGTATATTTTGGGTGTGTTGTAATTTGTGATGAATTTATTGTAAAAGGCATATTTAAATTGTAGACAGCAACTGGGTGCACTTTTACCCCGTGGGTTTTCTCCTGGTCCTCCGGTTTCCTCCCACTGCTAAAGACCCCTACGCGCAAGCGAATTATTGAAATAAAATTGAACCATATGTTTGTCCCAAAATGACCATTCGGCCATCCAACCCCCCCTTGCCATAAAGAGCAATTATTTTGAAACCTAAAAAATTTGTATTAAAGATGCATTATGTAACAAGAACGTAGCTCTTTGTCGAAATCTTACATTGACAAGTAAATATTGAGATATATGTATATGGTCACGTGTCCATGTTGGCGTGCGCGTTAAAGAACGGCCAGCAGAAAAGTATGACATTAAATTAAACCCTATTTCATTTTTAAACTACAGAAGTTCTATGGTCTTGTTATGCACCAGACATCATATCTTGGTATCACTGGGAGTGTAACGTGTTAAAAACATGACACCGTGATAATACAGAATATCAGTTTGTCCGAGAAATGTTACAAAAACTTGTTGGTTAAAACATAAACTTCTTACAATTTTATACCAACTTTTTTATTTTATTCTATTCATTTGTTTGCCTAGATATTTTTGCGTATTTAAGTATGGATCGATTAGATTCTATTCCCAAAAGGATAACAATATATAGTTAAGAGTGCATATATTTATATATCAATTGCTCAAAATATCATGTATTACCCCCTGTAGCTTCTACATGCCAAGCCAAATTAAATGTTTTTATATTCTATTTTGTTGGTTTTTATTTTTTAATTACTTTTGTCGGAACTAGAGGTTGAGAGTATAAAATGTCTACACTGGGCTGGGGGATCAGAGTATAAAATGAATTCATACTGCCTACACTGGGAGATCAGAGTATAAATTCAATTACTTCTGCCCACTTTGGACTAATTTGGTGGGTTCCCGTGTACATATTGGCGTGCATGTAAAAGATCCCTTGGCAGTTGGAATTCGATATAAGAGTAGGCCGTAGCGCCTCTTCCTGGGCAAAATTTCCCTCATAGCACACTGTATGGCGTATGCCCGTCTTCATTAGCCCAGTTTAGGTGCAGAACAGTTGAACGTTAAATCCCATTTCATTTCATTTCTATCTCATGGTGTATAGAGCAGCCTGATCTGATGGTGAGACGAGTGGTTCGTAACAAATTGATATAAGTGATAAGAGAGGCTATGAAGACTTGGACAGGTAGGTCTCTCATCCTTCGGTTATGTGATATTTATAGCACGGCTTTCATGAGTTAACAGGTTTAAACATCGCGGCCGTAGGTTGGGATGTTAAACCTGTTAACGAATGAAGCGTGCTATAAATGACTTGTAACATTGACATCTGCTTAACATGCTTATTGTTCATGCACAGAAAAGCCACCCCACTTCTCTGTATGATTTCTACTAAAACTAGCGTAAACCAGCAAAAGTATGTAATAACATTGAACATTTCTAGTTATTGCACAGTTAAGCTCCACCCAATCTACTAGAGGGAAAACAATCTGATTTCCCGTCCATGTTAGAAGTGTCTTTGTTGAATGAGTGGTTTCTTTTCAACCAGATCGTCTGTGGACCGATTTGATTCTATCTCTTGTAAATGAGAGAATAAAGATTTTAGCCGGGATAATATCTTCTGTCAAAGTGGGATTGATTCCAAGACAAAAACGGGAATCATGACCAACCGATTTGATCAAAAAAATTAGCCATAACGAGATCGTAAGCAGAGATAGAGATACTATAAGAGATAAGAGTGGCTTTGCAGAAGAACCAATTTTAAGCACTTTTATCCTAAAAATCAACCAAGGGAACTAACCCAGCTGTCTTTCCCACTATCCTCAATTTGCCAACATCGTATTCCAAAATCTTTGTCATATCTTGTGACCCTCTAATATATTTTAGCTGTCTACAGTCCTGGAGAAAGAATCCCTATACCGCCCACCCATAATCATAGATTATCAAAATATACATATAATATAACTAAAATGAAAGAAGCCTAAATAACTTCTGTTGGGGGGGGGGGGGAAGGGAATGGCGTTCAGACAACTGTCACGGTTTCGATTCCCTGGTTGTACGTGACAAGGAGTAGGGTCTGCTGTCCAACCTCGTGGGTTTTCTCTGGGTCCTCCGGTTTCCTCCCACTTCTTAAGACCCCCTACGGGCAAGTGCATCATTGAAAAACCAGCGGCTGCCAGGCAGGATACGCCCACATTTTCGAGAGATGGATAGAGAACAAGCTAACAAGAAAGTGATTTTTCCTACTATCAAGGGCCATAATTCAGGAAATTACAATTCAATATGCGCAAATATCGAAAGGAACTGAGATCTTTGTGTTATAAACTTACATTTCAAGTTTCAACAAAATCGGATAAAAATTGTGACGTCTATAGGGTCCACAACCTTGATATACCGTATTTTTACGCTATTTGAGAACGAACGACGGCCATTTTGTCTGTCAATTTTAGGTTGATTTTCACGAAATTCGAATTCAGTCGTCCTTAGGGTGTAACAGTGATATAATAATACAGTTTTTTAAATTGGATAACAATTATGACCTCTATAGGGTCCACAAGCTAAAAACGTGATTTTTCGAAGTGTCGATCCAATACATGCCAATATCGAAAGGAACCAAGATCTTTTGGAGATAAACCTATATTTCAAGTTTCGTCAAAATCGGATAAGAATTGTGACCTGTAGAGTGTCCACAAACAAATTGTGGATGGACGGACGGACGTCCGGACGGACAGGGGCGACGACAATATACGTCCACATGAAAATGTGGGCGTATAAAAATTGAACCATGTGTTAGTTCCGAAATGACCTAGTTTGCGTCGAATGGACAATAAACCCCATTTCTCTCTCTCTTTCCGTTGGGCACACAATGACAGCTGGGGCATACACTTGGTGAACATGTAACTTGAAATTTGAAAACAAGTCTGAATTAAATAATAAAACATAATTAATATTATTATATAAAATTTGGCACACATTAACAATAAGTTATCAATAACAAAATAAATATTTCCCAAAAAATTATTTACATATTAATTAGGTATGTAAATTTTTCAAATTACATTTTCTTGAAACTTGAAATGAATCATATTATATATAAAATTATATATCAATAACAAAATAAATATTTCCCAAAAAATTATTTACATATTAATTAGGTATGTAAATTTTTCAAATTACATTTTCTTGAAACTTGAAATGAATCATATTATATATAAAATACTGAGTAAAATTTGGCATTAGATTGTAATTAGGAATGTAAAATATTTCTAAATATACGTTTTTTTTACAATCTGATTAAAATACACATCTATATTTCGTTTCGTTTTTTTATACTTTTGATGATCTCTACTACATTAAAATCTGACCAGTTGTAGTGGGAGGTTGTGTCAGAGGTCATACAAGTGGCTCTTGACCCTATGATATCAGACATTTGATTAACCAATCAGCGTTGACGTTTCTAGCAGGATACCCACAGTTCTGTGCAACTCTCGCCGTAACAGACCGTTTCATTGGCAAATCCCTTACATCTTCCAGAACGTGGGTTATATAACAACTCTTCCAGATTGTAGTGTAGTAAAGACAAGTAAAACGAAATTTTGAACTATAAAAAACGAAACAAAATAGGATCTGTGTTTTAATCAGATTGGTTTTCTTACGAGGTTGTGGTATATTCAAAAGACCGTTTATGACCAATGAACAACATTTAGAATCACATTCTATAAAATATTGAGTAAAGTTTGGCGTTAATAATTAAATTATGATATAAATATATATGTTTAATTTCTATCACTTCATTCATCCGTCACTCGGCCATTAAAGCAGCTTCTATTGCAGCATCAGCACCGGCTGAGATAGAATCTTCATCTTTCTGTAAATATACAAATACATTACAAAACATTTGAAAATTTTTTACTATTCAATGACAGAATTTAATCTGGGTTTTTTCTTTGTTGTATCATAAGGTCTGTCAATGAGTCAAGTGGCAGAGTTTCGAATTCCCGCTTGTACATGACAAGGAGAAGGATCGGCCTGTCCGACCTCATAGGTTTTCCCCGGGTTCTCCAGTTTCCTCCCACTGCTAAAGACCTCTATGTGTAGGCAAATTATCGATATAAGGTTGAACCACATGTTAGTCCCAAAAGGACCTAGTCTGTGTCGAGTGGAATTTAAACCCCATTAAAAAAAGAAAAAAAAGGAAACCAAAGCACCAAGAAGAAGCCCTCCTCCTTGTCATGTATAAATTTGGTATCGAATCCCCCCAACTTGACAGACCAGATAGATGAGATTAAATGAAATGAAATGGGTTTTAACGTCCTACTGTTCTGCTCTGAACATACAGTGTGCTATGAGGGAAATTTTACCTGGACAGCAGCACTATGGCCTACTCTGATATCGAATTCCAACTGTCAAGGGATCTTTTACGTGCATACCAATGTGTACACAGGACCTTGGTTGTTCGTCCCATCCGAACGACTAGACAGCTGTCCTTGTCAGGCCCTCCAAGATGAGATTAAGGCTAACATAAAGGTTAAAATATATCACTCACCTTTTGTTCTAAGATAATTAAATTACTCAGTCTCTTTATTTCCTTGGGTTTCGTCATCAAGACAGCCTCTCTTTTTTCATGCTCTCGTAATATTTTATGTTGTTGACGAACAAACACTGCACTCTCTTTTAAATTTCGATGATACATTCTGGAATAATAAACAAATCATCACTGTACACGTATGCTATAACAGAAACCACGACAGCAAACCAGAGCTCGACACACGATACTACAGACCACTAGGCCCTCCCAACACCTCCAACAGTGAATCACAGCTATCCTTTATTTATATAATAATAAACATATCATCACTGTACACGTATGCTATAACAGAAACCGCGACCACAAGCTAGAGGTGACCAGTCCGCCAGAGTTCGACACAATACACTCCAGAATACTAAGCTATCCCAACCCCCTTAAAGAGAGAGAGAGAGAAATGGGGTTTAACGTCCACTCGACACAACTAGGTCATTTTGGGACTAACATATGGTTTAATTTTATTTCAATAATTCGCTTGCGCACAGGGGTCTTTAGCAGTGGGAGGAAACCGGAGGACCCGGAGAAAACCCATGAGGTTGGACAGGCGACCCTACTACTTGTCACGTACAACCGGGGATTCGAAACCACTCCAGTCGACTCAATGACAGACTTTATGATACAGCGCGCGCACGCTAACCATTCAGCCATCCAACCCCCCCAACCCCCTTAAAGGGGCATTATGGGAGATTAGATAGGGAGCTAGCAGTTTTCACTATAATAGTTAAAAACTAAATAATGTAAAGGGAATTTGCTGAATCAACTCATCAATGACCATTGAGCAGCAGATCAGATTCAAATCCATTAAATATCGCAGGTTAGCGATGACATCGAGTGTTGATTATGGTCTGGATAAATTAATAAATGTCTAATTAAACATACATTATGCAAGAGCTAAATCTGACTATTTCAGGTCTTTCTTTAGGCCTGAAATGTTATCTAAATTATTAATTAAACATTAATTAACCTATCCAGGCCATAATCAACTCTAGATGGCAGCGCTAGCCTGCGATCTTTAGTGGATTGTAAGCCGATTTACTGCATAACTTTCCTTCTCAATTAAACGATTAAATGGATGCTGTTTATCGTACTGACTTTAGTAATGATGACCGAGGCTTATGGGAATTTCAGTCGCTTAGTTCTAGGTTCATAGTGGATCAATTTGAATGAAATTTTTACCAAATTGCCTTTACATTATCTAGTTTTTAACTATTAGAGTGAGAACTGCCAACTCGTTACCAAATCTCCCATAATGTATCTTTAATAGTTTAGATAACATTTCAGGGCTAAAGAAAGACCTAAAATAGGCAGATTTAGCTCTTGCATAATGTATGTTTAAGAGTGAATCACAGCTAGCCTATCATATATCTTGTACTGTCCACAATGTCTTCCAGCACTTCACATTTTAGTTTAAACAATATTTTATTCAATTGAATTGAACAACAGGCAAGGGCTTTTATCATATAATATAGAAACCCACTTACTCTTTGAATTTATGTTCAATATTTTTAATTGTTTTAAAAGAAGAATGGATGACATCTCTGTACGTTGGCTCATCTACTGTATGTCTGTTAAGGTTTCAAATTTTGGGACGGATATGGAAGATTTTTTCTAAATAATTTGTGAAAGTGTAGGAGTCTTTAGCAGTGGGAGGATTCAAAATACATACAAGGTTTCAAAATACATACAAGGTTCAAGCTTTGGATTGAAACCACAGCACTCGGCTTAATAAGAAAGAAATGAAAATGAAATGGGGTTTAACATCCTACTGTTCTGTTCCTTAACTGGGCTACTGAAGACAGGCATCCGCCATACAGTGTGCGATGAGGGAAATTTTGCCCGGACAGCAACACTATGGCCTACTCTTATGTCAAATTCCAACTGCCAAGAGATCTTTTATATGCACGCCAGTGTTTACATGGTCCCTTCTGAACAACTAGACAGCCCTACATCCTAGACCACTGACAAGGGGAAACCACGTCGGAAAGTCCTGATGAACTTTCTCGGCCAATGCAGGGATCGAACACCCGACCCCCAGGCTAGCGAGCTAGCGTCTTACCCACTTAGCCACCATGGCTCCTGGCTCAATAACAAACCTTATGATCGAAAGCGCATGTGTTAGACCATTCAACCCACTCCACCCAAAAAAATAAAAGGGAAACCAAAAGTTGTGAAAGATGATGCCATAATGTAGGCTATGTAGACAAGGATATGATGGTAGGTTTTCCAACTCAGTTCTTTGAACTCGAACATTTACGCCCGATACTGTAGATAACTGCTTCATTCGTAGAAAATGTGCCACCAGAGGGCTCTGTCCAAAAACATTAAACGATGCCTTGATGTAATCTGGACCTTTACATGCTGGATGAGACTAAAATAAATAATAAATAAAATTAATAAAATTAAGGATACATTATTATGTAAAAGCTAAATCTGCCTTTTGCAGGTCTTTCTTTAGGCCAGAAATGTTATCTAAATTATTAATTAGACATTAATTAACTTATCCACACCATAATAAATCTCGATGGCATCGGATTTCTCCGATATTAAATAGATAAGAACAGTTCAGCCATATTTGGATTTAAGCTAATAATGGAGGAGCGAGACCTAGCTTCGAACAATGAGTACGGTGGTTGAAATTATTGCACACGTCCTGTCAAACCTTCAAAGGATAATATTTTCGCTTGCAATAGAGTAATAATAATAGGTTCATGAAGATATCTTGAGAGAAAGAGAAATGGGGTTTGACATCCAAATGACACAAACTAGGTCATTACGGGACTAACACATGGTTCAATTTTATTTCAACAATTCGCTTGCGCGTAGGGGTCTTTAGCAGTGGGAAGGAAACTGGAGGACCTGAAGAAAACCCACGAGTTTAGACAGGCGACCCTACTCCTTGTCACGTACAACTGGGGAATCAAAACCATGCCAGTTGACTCAATGACAGACATTATGACAGAACACGCACATGCTAACCATTTGGCCATCCACCCCCCCCTTGAGAGATGATGATGATGATGATGATGATGATGATGTAGGTAATTGATCTCACCTCGTACTGATGTCGACTAAGAAGATCTTTACTAAGTGACGACGATAAGTAGGACATTTTAGTTTTCTCTGAGATATCTTCACCCTCACAAGTGATCTCTTGTATCGGGGTAAGAGGATCCAGTTTCCGTGGTTCTCCACTTGACTTCTGTAACAGAATTCCTTGTCTTCTTGGTGATGTCTGGGCCTTGTCCACGGCATCTATAGTGAAATCTACAGACGATATCGGTGATTGACACTTGGGTGACGGCGGGTGTTGGTTATTTGTCGTATGACAACGATTCTGTTGATTACGACCCATCACTTTATTTGTTCCCCATGAAATTGATGATTTAGAACCTGCTTGACTGAGTGACGTGACGGAGCCACCGTGACTCAGCTGTCTGGCCATCAGTGTATCAAGGTAATCCAAGTTTAATGCTGGGGATGCTGGAAAAGATAGAAAATTTAATATAATTTCCATGTTTATTAATTTTACAAGACCACCCAATCCTACATGATGGGCATACGCCATGGAGTGTGCCAAGATGGAAATTTTGCCCTGATAATGACTTTTGCCCTGATAATGACTTTTGCCCTGATAATGAATAATGATTTGATAATGATAATGACTTTTGCCCTGATAATGAATAATGATTTGATAATGATAATGATTTTTGCCCTAAAGGTTCTTTTACATGCATGCTGAAGTCAACCCCGATTTTCAGTCAGATCTAAATATTAAGGCCACTTGCAGGTTTCGTCAAGGTCACAAGATGTAAAGAGGGTTAGGATTGAGGATTGTGGGTTAGGGTGAGGGGCAGCGCTATCCCTGTTTACATCTCTATAACACCAATCATGAGGTTATGTGGCTTCTATACGTGCGCATTATTCTGTACTAGCCGCACAATTTTATAGTTTTATAGTTACATGGGGGGGGGGGGGAGGGGGGAGGGGGGGTCAATCATAGCCATGTTTGAAAATTGGGTTTTGAAAAAAAAGGCTATTTTTCCGAGATGAAAAATGACCGATGGGTCAGATCGTGTTAGCCGTCAGTCTTGACCGACAGATATGGCCGACGTGGAACCCATGATTATTACTCCAGGTTCCAGTTTCACAAAGCATTCTCAGACTTCAGAATCTACTCAACTTTCAATCACTTTATGAGAAATATATTTGATCCAGAAACAAAAAACTTGGGAATCGAAACCATGCCAGTTGACTCAATGACAGACCTTATGATAAAACGTGCACATGCTAACCATTCAGCCATCCAACCTCCATGAGATTTAGAGAGGTTAACATGGTATAGATATCAGATAGGGAGAGGGGTTTAATATAGACTATGCCTGTTCCCCAATCCCTATTAAGATACAAATCTCAATAAAGATATTTAAAAAAAAATACCCCAAAAAATAGATATCAGATATATAATAATGTTATTTACATTTTTTATTATTTTGAGGTAGTATCTCATCTCGTGATTTGATGTTAGGTGGATCTAGTTTATCAAAATTCCATGATGTCCACATTCTAGGGGCTGGTCGAACTCCTTAAAAATAAAAAAATATAAACTAAATGCATTATATCAGAACCTAGATTTTTCAACCCACACAAAGAACTAGAGGCTGTTCCTCGCCAGACCCTGCCCCACTGGCAAGACCCAGCACCACTGGCAAGACCCAACACTATTGGCAAGACCCAGCACCATTGGCAAGACCCAGCACCATTGGCAAGACCCAGCCCCACTGGCAAGACCCAGGACCACTGGCTAGACCCAGCACCACGGGCAAGACCCAGCACCACGGGCAAGACCCAGCACCATTGGCAAGGGTAAACCATATTGAAAAATCCAGAGGACTTTCTCGGCCAACACTGAAATCAAATCCAGCCCCATCCCCCAAAATAAATACATGAAATCAAATGTTTAAATCGTTGTACATGTATATTTAAATCTGTTTATTTGTTCTTGTAGATGGGAATGAAATACAGTAGTTAAATGCCTTGCTACCACCAATATTTTGTTTTTTTAGATTAACATTTATCTCCGATTGGGCATATTCCTGGTCGGACAATTTAGGACGTTTGGAAAATAGTGTCGGACATGTCCGGAATATACGAGCAAAATCCCATCATTGTTACATATTCAATGTGAGATAGGAGAATTTTAGTCAATCAGCAGAGTTACAACCAACCTTTCTTCAATTTCCAACTGTCAAGGGTTCTGTCACAACCACATACTAGTTCTTTTGTCCCATCCATAAGACTAGACACCCTTATTTTTTCTATAGCCTTTTTTCCTATTATTTTTTTATAAATTCGTACCTGCCATCCACTGTGAAATTAACATCAACAACTCATCTTTAAAATCCACACCAAATTGACGATAAGAATCGGGAAAAGCATGACAGAACGAAACATAAACAGCTTGTGCCATCAGTAGTGGATAATCCTGTTAAATAAATATTCACAGGAACAATTTTATTATAGCGAGCGAGAGAGATGGGGTTTAACATCCACTCGACACAAACTAGGTCATTTCAGGACTAACATATGGTTCAATTTCATTTCAATAATTCATTTGCGTGTAGGGGTCTTTAGCAGTGGAAAGAAAACCGGATAACCCGGAGAAAACCCACTCCTTGTCACGCACAAGAAGGGAATTGAAACCACGCTACTAGAGTCAATAACAGACCTTGTGATGAAACGCGCATGTGTTAACCACTCGGTCACACCTCCTTATGCCCGCCATTTCATTATTTTATTATATCACAAGAGTAATTGAAATGAAATGTATTTAACGTCCTACTTTTTCAATATCAATTGGGCTAATGAAGACTGGCATATACCATGCAGTGTGCTATGGAGGGGGGTTTTGCCCAGACAGCAGCATTTCGGCCTACTCTTTATACAAATCAAAATGTCAAGGGTTCTTTTACGTGCACGTCAATGTGTGAAAGGGAACATCGTTTTTTGTTCAATACAAACTACTAGACACTGTTTGTTATCAGACCTTCCATCCTACACCACTGACAATGGGAAACGAAGCTGGAAAATCCTGGTGAACTTTCTTGACCAACACTTGGATCAAAATGAAATGAAATGAATAGGGTTTAAAGTCCTACTGTTCTGCTCCAAAACTGGGCTAATGTAGACAGGCATACACCATACAGTGTGCTGTGAGGGAAATTTTGCCCGGGCAGCGGCGCTACGGCCAACTCTTAAATCGAATTCCAACTGCCAAGGGATATTTTACGTGCATTCCAATATACACACGGGACCTCGGTTTTTCGTCTCATCCGAAGGACTAGACAGCTGTCCTTGTCAGGCCCTCCAATTTGCACCATTGACAAGGGGAAACCAAACCAGAAAATCCAGATGAACTTTCTCGGCCAATGCAGGGATCGAACACCCGACCTCCAGGCTAGTGAGCCAGCGTCTTACCCACTTAGCCACGTGATCCCGCACTTGGATCGAACCCCGAACCTCCCATTGGAGCCAGCATCTTACTCACTGATCCTCCATGGTCCCCAAAATTAAAATGTTTAAGAGAAAATGTAAATTACCTTGAAGAACGTTTCCTTATAGACCTTTATTTTACAGTAAACTAAGAGTTTAACGTAATTATGGGCGATACGATTAAATAACTTAGGTTGAGCTGTGGTACCAGGCTGAAACTTCTCCAAGAAAAACCACCAAAATATGTCCTGTAATGAAATATAATAGAGAAATAAATTCCTCCTCTCTCTCAACTCACCCTCATTCTGTCCCCCATGCCCCCTCTCCCATCCCTTCTCCAAGAAAAACCAGCAAAATATGTCCTGTAATTAAAACATAATATGGAATTAACTTCCTCAAATCCTGAAATTTGTTGACAACATCGTTTGCAGATAGTCCAAATTAAGAATTCTGTAACTCACATAATGATAATTTTACAATTCTTTAAATGTAGACCAATAATTTCAACTGAAGTTTCACATTTATAGCAGGTATAGTTTTATGGATATTCAATTTATGAATTTACTACTCTGTAATGCTTCGACGAGAATCCTATCTTTATGGGGATGGTAGAAAAACACCCCAGAATCAAGTGGTTACCAGTGTGTCAAATTTTATCTTACCACTACCAGTATGTCAAAGTTTGACTTACCAGTATGTCAAAGTTTGACTTAACAGTATGTCAAAGTTTGACTTACCACTATTTTGCCATACAAGTATATTGACTTACAAGTATTATGACTTACATGTATTTTGACTTACAAGTATTTTGACTAACAAGTATTTAGACTTACAAGTATTTTGACTTACAAGTTACAAGTATTTTGACTTACAAGTTACAAGTATTTTAACTTACAAGTTACAAGTATTTTGACTTACAAGTATTTTGACTTACCAATATTTGGTTTATTTTTGATTAATAAGATATATTTTCCAAAGAATATATGATAACAAGATATTACAATTTTTAGCTACATCCCAATTTCATTATATATTTTCAAAAGCTATAAATTCAAACTTGTCTGCAGTTCTTATTTATGGTTTGTAAATTGACCAACAGGTACATTCTCCAGTAATTTATTTTACCTGAACAATGGCTTGTGACATCTTTGAATAAAATAATCTTTCGAATTCTGGTTTATACCTTGGCTGAAATTAAAAAATTAAAAAGAAATCTAATTAATAAGATATGTGTGTATTATCATTGATTTAATTCGAAGGAAAAATTAATGATTTAATCTGTTGTCAGTCGAGTTAACAAAGAGAAACAGTCTACTGACTGAGGAATATAAAAAAATTGGACAGATATTCCTTTTAGAAATTCAACTTTCATAATATAGTAGTTTGCATGGAAGAGAAAGAGAGAGAAATGGGATTTAACATCCACTCGACACAAACTAGGTCATTTCGGGACTAACATATGGTTCAATTTTATATTATTAATTCGCTTGCTCGTAGGGGTCTTTAACAATGGGAGGAAAGTTGAGAACCCAGAGAAAACCCATGAGGTTGGACAGGCGACCCTACTCCTTGTCAAGTTTTCAAGGGATTCCTTAAACATTTCCACTGGCAAATTCTAGTAAAAATTGCTCTACTACAAAAAAAACACACTAAATTACTCAAATAACACCTATTAAAAGGGTGATTTTTATAGTTGATAATTATTATAGTCTATCATTCTGATGCTATTTTGAATGAATAATGATCCCAGTAAAAAATCATTGACAGAGAGACAGAGAAATGGGGTTTAATGTCCACAGGGCCGTAACTAGCTCAGGGCAACGAGGGGGAGGGGGGGGCGGGAAGTGTTCTCAGGGGTGCTGTAACATTGACGGACAAAACATATCTATGGTCGACATTTTTCACAACATCCACTTGACACAAACTAGGACTTTTTGGGACCAACATATGGTTCAATTTTCTTTCAATAATTTGCTTGCACGTTAGGGTCTTTAGCAGTGGGAGGAAACCAGAGGACCTGAAGAAAACCCACGAGATTGGACAGGTGGCCCAACTCCTTGTACTGAAATTTGGGCAATCTCTGCTAACATCTACATCAATTCCACTGAAAACTTTTTGAAGATACATGTAAGATTAAGAGCCAAATTCAGACGTTAACAAGAATCTCGATCTAAAGCTAATAGTAATATATTCCCCAAAAAACCATAAAAAATAGTATTATGAAATGGCGATTCAGCGTCTCGTGATTAAATACGATTAAATATGCAAAATAATGTATGTATAATTTTTTGTGTGATTAAAAGACGAACCTTTCGATGTAGAGCCATGGTGGCTTGTGACACGATTAATAACATATCTACAGCATCCATATCGGCAGGTAGGGGAGTTAACTCTAACTTATCAAAACCTGGATATTGTTGTAACTGAAAATAAACCAATACCAAGTGTTTGGCTTGAAAATATGTATTCCCTGACAAAATGAAAATGAAATGGGGTTAAACGTCCTACTGTTTTGTATCGACTGGGCCAATGAAGACGGGCATACGCCATACAGTGTGCTGTGAGGGAAATTTTGCCTGGACAGCAGCACTTTGACTTACTCTTATATCGAATTCCAACTGTCAAGGGGTTTTATGTACATGCCAATGTGTGCTCGCGAGCTCGTTTTTTCATCCCATCCGAATGACTAGACAATGTTACTTGCCAGACCCCCCATCCTGCATCACTGACAAGGGGGAACCATTTACAATAGAATTTACACATACATAGGCAACGTTATTGAGAGATAAATTATAATGTTTATTGAATCTGGGTCAAATTACTCTCAAATCATATAAATCCCACCATCATATAAGATCTGTTTGGATCTATAATTCACAGATGGCCACAGCCGCCATTATTAACCGGGTTATATCAATATTTCACATCGTATAAAAGAAGAGGAAAAAAGAAATCAAGAACCTATTCATGGCACAGGCGTCTGTAACATGGAAAATATTTCAAAAATAACATCAAACTATGACTAAGTATAATGTCTAAAGTTAAAGGAGCTAAATCACTAATATTTGGGACCTAGACATTGACACAAAAAGGTCGCAACACATATAATAATGTAATGTGAATATTGATAAACTGAAACTGATTTACATTCAACTGTTTCTGTTTTTACTGTAATTTCTAATCTGTTATGTTCGGCGAAATATGCCAGAAGTCTCAATTGAATGGCAATCTTTAGCATCTGGTTATTCCAGTCTACACCAATGATATTTATTGCGCATGGTCTCCAGATAAGAATATAGCGTCACCATTTGACATTACTTTTGAAATATGTCTAGCTGCGTTCTTTGAGTCCCTTGTTCCAAATAGCGCTGAAACGCATTATGGTACACGATTCGTGTACCAATGGTAAAATGTTTTTTTTTTCTTGAATATTGGATATCAGAAGCCCATCTTTTCCCTGTAAGAATCACAAGACCAATGTTGATTTAAATTGACAAATAATTTGTGTTTTCAATGTCCTAGATTTTTGATGATATTGAGTTAGAGACTTAGCTACTTTAAAGAAGGTCATGTGGATAATTTTAAGAAAGTCATTGTAGAATTGTAGACTCGATTGTCTACCTAGCGAAAATTGCCACTGGGTGATGGATCTAGAGTAGTGAACTTTGACCCCAATTATTTAATTCCAATCCATTTCTGACCTTGGTATTATTATATCTACTGAAAGAGAATCAGTTTCAGATGAGTTATTTGCCCCTGAGTTAGAAATCGGGATCAGACCAGTTATTTGAGATCTCACTTACAAACATGGACATAACAGACTTTAGACATATACTTAGTCATAGTTTGGTTTTATTTTTAAAATATTTTACATGTTACAGACGTCTGTGATTCATGGCAGCGAATTTTCGTTCCAGTTCATAAATCTGCGATTGGGAATACAGAACTTCTGTAAAAATGGACAATTATCGGCAAATACGGAAGTGCACCGATCGATATTGATGTTTTAATCGCTAATCGGTTTATCTCTATTATTTATTAATTCACTCACCTCAACAAATTTTGGCTTTCCAGTATCTTTGTTTTTTGTCTGAAAATAAAAGATGAAATTAATAAATCTATGTGTGTCCCATTTTTGTGCAACTCTGGTAAGTGTGAGAGAGATGGAGTTTAAGGTCCACTTGACACAAGCTAGATTATTTCAGGACTAACATATGGTTCAATTGTTATTTCAATAATTTGCTTGCATGTAGGGGTCTTTAGCAGCGGGAGGAAACTGTAGGACCAGGAGAAAATCGACCTGTCACGTACAAACGGGGAATCGAAACCACTCCACTTCACTCAATGACAGACCTACTCTTCATCAAATTTCAATGTGAATGCCAATAGGGGCCTTTTTTTTTCGGTGCCACAGCGGCTCAGTGAGCAAGACATTGGCTGGCTAACCTTGAGGTCCCTTGTTAGGTCCCTGTGTTGACCGAGAAAGGTCGTTAGGATTTTCTGCCATGGTTTCCCCTTATCATTGGCGTGCACGTAAAAAAACTCTTGGCAGTTGGAATCTGTTATAAGAGTAGCCTGTCAGGGCAAATTTTCCTCATAGCAATATGTATGGTGTAAGCCCATCTTGATTAGAACAGCAGGACGTTAAACTCCATTTCATTTCATTTCATTTTTTTCGGTCCCATCCAAATGAGTAGGCAACAAATATCCTGCATCTACCACTGACAAAACGTTAGATAAATAACTAGTCCCTGTTATAAAACTATTTGTAATTGAGTAGGATGTTAGAAACTCACAAGTGTGGTTTTACTGGGGTTCATACTGATCTTTGATATATTCTTCGCTCTGTTACTTAATCCAGGTACAAATGCTGAAATAAAGACACGACACAAGGTACAAAATATAATTCACCTTTCAAGTAATCTACAAATGCTGAAATAAAGACACATGGTTAAACAGTACTCCTTTTGGTGATCTTTTACAATTACAAATATAGGATATTTTAAAAAGTCACGATACATATATAACAGAACTTTCACGTTTATCTGCCAAAATAAAATAGGAAATTTATTTATTAAAATAAATAAAACTACATGTCAATTGTTGAAGCAGCATTTGTTTGACTGGCATGTTACTTGGATGATGTTTATTTCTGGCCACATTTCGATGAGGGCTCTCTTGTCCTTACGCGTAGGGGTCTTTAGCAGTGAGAGGAGAGAGAGAGAGAGTTAACGTCCACTCGACACAAACTAGGTCATTTCGTGACTAACATGTGGTTTAATTTTATTTCAATAATTCGCTTGCGCGTAGGGGTCTTTATCAGTGGGAGGAAACCGGAAAACAGGGAGAAAACCCACGAGGCTGGACAGGCTACCCTACTCCTTGTCACGTACAACCTCAATGACAGGTCTTATGATACAGCACGCACGTGCTAACCATTCGGCCATCCAACCTTCCAGCAGTGAGAGGAAACCGGAAGACCCAGAGAAAACCAAAGAGGTTTGACAGGCAACACTACTCTTTGTCACGTACAACCGGGGAATCGAAACCACGGCACTTGACTCAATGACAGACCGTATGATACAATGCGCACACGCTAACCATTCAGCCATCCACCCCCACCCCCACTGTAAGATATATACAAGACAAATATTAAACTTACATGTTTTAAGTGTGTAATATCCAGCAAACTTGAGAACTTCTCTATTTTCTTTCTCTGAATAAAAAAAAAACAACCATAAATACACTTTAAAGTTTGTACCAAGAACCATTAACTGCATTTGTTTAATTATTTCTACAGTGATAACAATTTAACAATTGAATTCACATGGATTTCAAACATTTGTGGGATGATGAGCACTTAAACATACATTATGCAAGAGCTAAATCTGCCTATTGCAGGTCTTTCTTTAGGCCTGAAATGTTATCTAAATTATTAATTAGACATTAATTAACCTATCCAGGCCATAATCAACTCTAGATGGCAGCGCTAGCCTGCGATCTTTAGTGGATTGTAAGCCGATTTACTGCATAACTTTCCTTCTCAATTAAACGATTAAATGGATAATCGAGAGTATGCTGTTTATCGTACTGACTTTAGTAATGATGACCGAGGCTTATGGGAATTAAAGTCGCTTATTTCTCGGTTCATAGTGGATCAATTTGAATGAAATTTTCACCAAATTGCCTTTACATTATCTAGTTTTTAACTATTATAGTGAGAACTGCCAACTCGTTACCGAATCTCCCATAATGTATCTTTAAACATACATCATGACTCACCTTTCTTGATATATCTGTCTCTATCTCGTGAACTAACAGGTATCTCATCTTGACTTGCTGAGTAATCTGACAATCGACTCTCACACACTAACTGGGTATATTTCTGTAATTGACGATCTAATTTACCTATTCTTCTACTCACTTCGTCAATTGACCCAATCAAGAAAGCTTTAAATCATCAGTTAAGAAAATACATTTTTGAACATTCTTCATGATTTGGATGAAAACTAGTTCAAAAGATAACCTGGCCCCGGTTCCACAAAGCATTCTCAGACTTAAATTAAGAATTTACTCAACTTTCAATCACTGTTTATGAGAAATATCTTTGATTCAGAAACACAAAAATTTGTACATAGTTTATTATTGATGTATTTGATACATTAAAACAACAAAAGTTTTATAAAGGGCTATATTTTAGTTAAAATAAGGCAAACAATTTTGTGTAAATTCATAACTTAAGTCTGAGAATGTTTTGTGAAATAGGGGTCTGTTTGTTATTATAGGTCCAAAATGGCCATTGTTATCAGTATTTCTGGATGCAGTAATTTGTGTACGATAGCTATGCAAAGCTTTGTTTCAACTGCAGCTTATGCAAAAGGACAACTTGAATGTTCAGAAAAGTCGCAGAACGCTTAATATTGATAGATTTCATTCTCTCATGACCCCAATGCTTCCCAGCAAATTTGAAAGAAGTCTGTTAAAAATCAAAGATCTATTTGATTCACAAGGTTTTTTAGCAAAGGGGGATAACTCCTGAAAGGAAAGGTGTAGAACGTTGGATTTCAATAGGTTTCATCCTCTTATGACTAAAATACTTCCCACCAAACATGAAAGAAAACTGTTAAAAACTATAGCCTCTATCACGATCACAAGGTTTTTGGCAAAAGGGGGATAACTCCGGAATGGAGGTTTAGGTAAATGTGATTTTGGATAAACCTGTTTTACTGGACAGCTTTTTTTCCAGTGAGTTTTGTTGCTGCTTAATGACAGTTCCTCGAGTAAGCTAGAACATGTGGAATATACCGACTGGCACCTGCTTGAGGCATAGAGAGATAACATGTGAACAATAAATATACCTCTCTGCACCATGGGGTATTAAAAATGGTAATACCAATTAGGAGAGAGAAAGAGAGAGAAATGGGGTTTAACGTCCACTCGACACAGACTAGGTCATTTCGGGACTAACATATGGTTTAATTTTATTTCAATAATTCGCTTGCGCGTAGGGGTCTTTAGCAGTGGGAGGAAACTGGAGGACCTGGAGAAAACCCACGTGGTTGGACAAGCAACCCCCCATACCAATTAGGTCCAAGAGTTGAGTTGTAATGCTGACAAGTTCAATCAAAATGCTTGGTCTTTGCCTTTATATAGAGCGAAGCTCTAAAGCTTCAGACGAAGTGCAATGCTTGGGCACAGCACTTTTCCGGTAACACAGGAGCGTAACTGAAACTGTCACTCAAAGACTGTTGGTTTAAAAAAAATTCAGACCGGAACTGGATACACTGCGAAAAACTGGCAATGCCCATGTCAACTTCCTAAATCTCCCCCAAGCTAGATTACGCGTCTCATAGAAATATTTCTATAATCTGTCTAATCAATGACATCACATATTTTTGACGTCAATGAAAATAATAAAATTAATCATACAATTTAGACACAAACTAGGTCATTTTGGGACTAACACATGGTTCAATTTTATTATTTATAATCTGCATGCGCGTATAGGTCTGTAGTGTCGAGTGTATATTATCCAAGCCCCGCTTGGCATGTAAGGCATCCGCATAAACTAACAATGTTACCTATTTTGAGTCTAAACATAATCTGAGCCGCTGCTACGGCAAAACAGCAATATATAGGTTAAATCCCGCTGGTAGCACGAGACTCCGTGGATAGGTGAAAGTAGTGTTGGTTATCCTGACGGACATCTGTATTATACAGGGCAAAATCACAACAGGTCTTTAGAAGTGGGAGGAAACCGGAGGACCCAGAGAAAACCCACAAGGTTGGACAGGCAACCCTACTCCTTGTCATGTACAACCGAGGAATTGAAACCACACCAGTTTACTCAATGACAGACCCTATGACATGATACAGCGAGCATGTGTTATCACCATTCGACCAATCCACCCCCCACGCCATGACTTCTAGGAGACAGGTGTGTAACTATAAATCATAAAGTTGTGCTTGCAATTATTTATGCCTCCCAAAAATTGGGGATAGATCATATGTCATTGGCAGTGTGCAATTTCTGAAAGGGGCTTTATTAAAGGGTCTGGGAGGGATTGAGATTGCTCGAGTCAGTGCAGAGCCGATGATCGAGCACCGGATGGCGGATGTATTTTCCAACCACAAAAAACAAAGAAATCGACCCCAGAAATTAAAAATAAAAGGGATACGTGATCGAGTCCGTTGTTTCTCTTGTAATTCTCTTTTTCTTTGATTTATGGAGCCTTGCGTTTCTGTTAAACCCTCATCACAAACATCCATAGGCGTTCCAGCTCGATTTATGTCCGCCATCTTTGTTTACCTCAGTTACGAATCTACAAAGCTATAATTTTGATTTTCGTATATGTGATTCTTGGATTTGTTTCATAATTATTTTCCAATAATATCAAATACAAATGTATGAAAATGATCCAAAAATAACTCTTAATTGAATCAAATGCCTCAAATCGTAAAATACTAAAAGTAACAAAATTTGCCATACTGAGCCAAGTCTGTATAATTTTCGTACAAACCCGGTGCATGCTGTACTAATTGTTGACGTTTCTTACATAAACAAGTTATTTTTGGTGTCTAAAAATATTTTAATAAATATCACAAAATGTCTTTCTGTTCGTGGACATCTGGTGAACATTATAGAGACCATTTTGAAACAGGTATATTGTGTATGTCTTGTTTGCGCAGAACCCAGTGAAATAAAACTTATAAAACTTTATTGGCACTGGGATTGAAAACTGTCAAGTCATGTCTCCAGAACTCTGACAGAAAACCGAAAGTAGATCAACCTGCAGAAGCTTGTATTTTAATAATGAGCTTTACTTTTCATGAGCTTTTAGATCACATGGGTTCAATTCCCAACTAGTTTGCATATGACAATTGTAGGGTTGATCGCCTACTGCCTAGCTGTCTTAATAATTGCAACCTCGTGGTGTTAGTTTTTTCTGTCTGGCAACCTCGTCGGTTTTCTTCTGTCTTGCAGCTTGTCGGTTTTTTTTCTGTCTGGGTACTACGGTTTCCTGCCACTGCTAAAGACCCCATATGCAAGCAAATTATTGAAATAAAATTGAACCATATGTTAGTCCCAAAATGACCTAGTTTGTGTCGAGTGGGTGTTGCAAACCCCATTTCTCTCTCTGCTTTACACATGACATCTGGGACCATCATCTGGCTGATGTGTTGATGTAATGAATATGTTTTTTTTTCTGTTTTCAGGAATTTATGTCTGCGCAGAATGTGGTTATGAATTATTTCACAGTCACACAAAATATGAACATTCTTCACCATGGCCTACATTTAGTAAATTAATTCGTCCTGATAGTGTTCAACGTCGAACAGAATCTCCAACTGCTATAAAAGTAAGCATTTAAGATTTTGAAATTCAGTAGTATTGTGAGTTTCCAGCCATAGGTCTGTTTAGGTCGATTGCCTTCCTGCTCACTGGATGTCTTTCGGTATTGTAATTAAGGTTTCGGGTTAACGTAATGAAAGTTTCAGAATGTCATATGAGGAATTTTTAAGAAAAAAAAACTCTGATTCTTGGTCATAATACCATTTCACGGTGGCCAAGTGGTTAAGACGCTGGCTGGCTAGCCTGGAGGTCGGGTGTTTGATCCATGCCTTGGCCCGAGAAAGTTCATCAGGATTTTCCGACGTTTCCCCTTGTCAGTGGGGTAGGAAGGAAGACCTGAAAAGGACAGTTGTCTAGTCATTCAGATGGGACGAAAAACAGAGGTCCCTTGTATACATTGGCATGCACGTAAAAGATCCCTTGGCAGTTGGAATTCGATATAAGAATAGACCATAGTGCCGCTGCCCAGGAAAAATTTCCCTCATAGCACACTGTATGGTGTATGCCCTTCTTCATTAGGTGAGTCGGAGCAGAACAGTAGGACGTTAAACCACATTTCATGTCATTTTTTCATAATGTTGAGTATTACACTCAGCTTGCTCATAGTGTATAAAACACTGTAATACTAAAGTTCGTTGACTGTAAGTTTTTTGTCAGTTTTTTGTAATTAATCTTGAAAAGATGAGTTTTAAAGCAATATTTGAAGATTTATAAAGACACAAAAAGTTCAACTTGGAGTGAATTCCATCTTTTTCACTGTGGTGGCTCAGTGAGTAAGACATTGGATCACTAGTGTGGATGCCCCATGTTCGATCCCAGTGTTAGACGAGAAAGTTCATCACTGCTAAAGACCTCTACGCACACGTGAATTATTGAAAAAAAGTTGAACCATATGTTAGTCCTGAAATGACCTAGTCCATTTCTCTCTCTCGTTCTCTCTCTCTGAGATTGTTTGAATGTAACTGTCTATTATTATAATGTTTGTCCTTCTCTCTCTCTCTCTCTCTGAATGAGATTGTTTGTCCCCTCTCTCTCTCTCTCTCTCTCTCTCTCTCTCTGAATGAGATTGTTTGTCCTCTCTCTCTCTCTCTCTCTCTCTCTCTCTCTCTCTCTCTCTCTCTCTCTCTCTGAATGAGATTGTTTGTCCTCTCTCTCTCTCTCTCTGAATGAGATTGTTTGTCCCCCCTCTCTCTCTCTCTCTCTCTCTCTCTCTCTCTCTCTCTCTCTGAATGAGATTGTTTGTCCTCTCTCTCTCTCTCTCTCTCTCTCTCTCTGAATGAGATTGTTTGTCCTCTCTCTCTCTCTCTCTCTCTCTCTCCCTCTCTCTCTCTCTCTCTCTCTCTCTCTCTGAATGAGATTGTTTGTCCCCCTCTCTCTCTCTCTCTCTCTCTCTCTCTCTCTCTCTCTCTCTCTCTCTCTCTGAATGAGATTGTTTGTCCCCTCTCTCTCTCTCTCTCTCTCTCTCTCTCTCTGAATGAGATTGTTTGTCCCCTCTCTCTCTCTCTCTCTGAATGAGATTGTTTGTCCTCTCTCTCTCTCTCTCTCTCTCTCTCTCTCTCTCTCTCTCTCTCTCTCTCTCTCTCTCTCTCTCTGTGAATGAGATTGTTTGTCCCCTCTCTCTCTCTCTCTCTGAATGAGATTGTTTGTCCCCTCTCTCTCTCTCTCTCTCTCTCTCTCTCTCTCTCTGAATGAGATTGTTTGTCCTCTCTCTCTCTCTCTCTCTCTCTCTCTCTCTCTCTCTCTCTCTCTCTCTCTCTCTCTCTCTCTCTCCCTCTCTCTCTGAATGAGATTGTTTGTCCTCTCTCTCTCTCTCTCTCTCTCTCTGAATGAGATTGTTTGTCCCCTCTCTCTCTCTCTCTCTCTCTCTCTCTGAATGAGATTGTTTGTCCTCTCTCTCTCTCTCTCTCTCTCTGAATGAGATTGTTTGTCCCCTCTCTCTCTCTCTCTCTCTCTCTCTCTCTCTCTCTCTCTCTCTCTCTCTCTCTCTGAATGAGATTGTTTGTCCTCTCTCTCTCTCTCTCTCTCTCTCTGAATGAGATTGTTTGTCCTCTCTCTCCTCTCTCTCTCTCTCTCTCTCTGAATGAGATTGTTTGTCCCCTCTCTCTCTCTCTGAATGAGATTGTTTGTCCCCTCTCTCTCTCTCTCTCTCTCTGAATGAGATTGTTTGTCCTCTCTCTCTCTCTCTCTCTCTCTCTGAATGAGATTGTTTGTCCTCTCTCTCTCTCTCTCTCTCTCTCCCTCTCTCTCTCTCTCTCTCTCTCTCTCTCTGAATGAGATTGTTTGTCCTTCTCTCTCTCTCTCTCTCTGAATGAGATTGTTTGTCCTTCTCTCTCTCTCTGAGATTGTTTGAATGCAACTGTCTATTATTATAATGTTTGTCTTATCTCTCTGATTGAGGTTGTTTGAATACCTATTATTATAATGTTTGTCTTATTACAGATTTTATGTGGTAAATGTGGTAATGGATTGGGCCATGAATTTTTAGGGGATGGACAGAAAAAAGGAGAATCCCGTTTTTGAATATTTAGTTCAGCTTTAAAATTTGTACCAAAGTAACGTAAGTAAATAATAATAATAATATAAACTGCTCAATGGCACTGAATTGTCTGTCACAGAAAATGATGTTATATTGAAGTAAAGAGATGTGTCTTTAGTCTCTTTTTGAATTCTGCAATGGTTCCTTCTTCTTTTACCTGTTGGTGTAGCTTGTTCCATAGGACTGGTGCTGCTATAGAGAAGGCCCTATCACCAAACGATACAAGATTTGTTCTTGGAATATCAAGTTGTAGCCTGTATTTGAATTAAAGACTTTAATGGGATTTTATTTGAATTAGAGTGAAATAAGCATACAACAGAATCGTGTACCTGTATATGGCTGTCTGTATTAACCAGTACAGAAAAGTAGGACATTTTTCACCCTGGCTTCCCCTTGTTAGTGTTGCAGGACATAGGGTCTGGCGAGCAACAACATTTAGTCATTCATAACAAATGATTAGATTTCATTCCTCGATTTTTTTTAGCACTGCCACATGTAGTTGTGACAATTTATGAATAAGATGTAGACTTTTGGTCAGGTCTTATGTCTGAAGCCAATTCTTGGCAGTAGCTTTCGAAGTCCCACTGATTTTAAATGTTATTTCTTCGTTACATTAAAAATATTCGTTAGAAAACAAATCCTTATGCTTTTTATCGTGTAATACTATTTTTGTTCAATCGGACACACCTCGATTAACTAGACACACGTGATATAAACAATAATATTTTACGGTAATTCTTACTTTCATTTATCATTTTACAATACGTTAACATGTATTTATTTTATTTACAATACGTGCGTGCGGGATACATTGGTTTTATTTCTTTCAAAGTGAATACTGAAATAATTACTTGAAATTGACATGTCTTGCAACGTGAGTGGTACTACTTTCTTCCCCATTTACAGCTTAATAACCCCTATTCATAGAGTTATGTCCCTGTATTATATAGTATAATAAATTGTGTCTGGGTAATTCTAGAAGAAAATGTCACACGGAGAATTCAGTTTTGTTTATAAATGTGGACAATCTTTGTGTCAATATCCAAAATGACAGGCATATTATTGATTCGCAGTTACTGCGAATCAAAAACTTTAGATTTTAATTTTTGATTAGCAACGGACAAAATATGTATCGCAAATTGCGCTGCGATACTGTTTGTCGGCAGCCCTGGTCTGGAAGAGTTGTTTTATAACAGGCGTTCTAGTTGAGGAATTAGCCAATGAAATGGTCTGTTACAGCGACTTTTTGGCATGCGATGCACAGAACAGTGGGTAAACCACTAGAAACGTCAAGGCTGATTCATTAATCAATGTCTTACAAAAGCCATTTGCATGACCTCTGACACAATCTTTTACTACAACCATTCAGATCTTCGTGTAGTGTAAGCGGAAAGACAGCTGACCATGCAAAATTCTCCATATAGGACACTGTACGGTGCATGCTGGTCTTCATGCCGAAGTGTTGGACATTTTTATTTCATTTCGATATTATGTAGACAACTAATTTGTTTATTTGTTTTGTTTATTTGCCAGGAAGTTTAAGAGGTGATGAAATATGGCTGAATTATTGCTACAGCAGATAACCCAGACATCTCTCTGACTTATTCTGTTTCAAATAATTGTAAATTGTAACTTTATTCACTAAAATTTAACCTTAAATATTTTAACAGTGCAGGAGGGCCACATCTCTCATAAACAATTACACAAGACAAAGCCATAGACAGGACATACAAAATACACTTCCACCTTGTCAGTGGTGCAGGACAAAGGGCCTGACAAGGACAGCTGTCTAGTCGTGCGGATGGGACGGAAAACTGAGGTCCCATGTACACATTGGAGTGCACGTAAAAGATCGCTTTGCAGTTGGAATTCGATATAAGAGTAGGCCGTAGCGCCGCTGCCCGGGCAAAAATTTCCCTCATAGCACACTGTATGGTGTATGCCCGTCTTCATTAGCCCAGTTTAGGAGCAAAACAGTAGGACGTTAAACCCCATTTCATTTTATTTCATGTTATAAAAGTAGAAGTAGGAATTATTCAGCCATATTATTTTATGCCAAGAGTCTAGATAAAGATTAAAGATAAACCTTTATATAAATATGATATTATTTTAGTTGTATATACAAACAATCTGATTAAAACACAGATTCTATTTCGTTTCATTTTTTATACTTCAAAATTTCATTTTACTTGTCTTTACTACACTAGGATCTGGAAGAGTTGTTATATAACCCGCATTCTGGTAGATGTTAGCCAATGAAATGGTCTGTTACAGCAAGTTTTTGGCAGGAGGTGCACAGAACTGTGGGTAAATCACTAGAAACATCAATACTGATTGGTTATTCAAATGTCCGTCAAAAGCCTCTCATACGACCCCTGACGTGACCTTCCTCTACAACCGGTCAGATCTTCATGTAGTATAGTCCATCGAAAGTATAAAAAACGAAACGACATAGATCTGTATTTTAATGTGATTGATATTAAGTTGATATTAACACCACTGGTTGTTATTTGTATATAATGGACAATATTTAATTGTTCACGGCTTATTGTACTCGAAAATAAACTTATAATGATTACTAGCTTGTTACCCGGATTCACCCGGGGCCCAAGATCTGCTTAGTCGCCATCTTCCTGTCTTGCACACTTTCCCATTATCTTACATCATCTGTTACTATTATTAACTTAATTACCATAATAAACAGAGTTACCTCCCATTAACCGTTAATAGCGTTAAAATAGTTTGGTTGCAGGCACATTCCTTTCTTGCACGCTTTCCCATTATCTTACATCATCTGTTACTATTATTAAACTTAATTACCATAATAAAACAGAATTACCTCCCATTAACCGTTAATGGCATTAAAACAGTTCAATTTTTGGCTGTGATAAACTAACAAATGATCTTGAGCTTGGCCTAAAACATCCACAGAGTCATGCTGGTTAATTTGATACCAGATATGTGGGTATGGATCATGGCGACGAAGCGTGATGGGCGAACACATACACACATACATACATACATCTTTGATTTTATTTATATAGATAGATTAAATAATAATAATCATCAATTTGTATGGCACTGAGTGTTCCAGCTAATAAGCTGCTCTAGGGTGGTCTTTACAATTAAAATACATAGAGCATGAAATAACCACTGCGCCACTGAGTAGTTTTACTGAATATACCAGCCCTATACAAGATGGATTATTATTATTAAAACATTAAGAAAATTAAAACTGTCAAAATGTTAATTAGGAAAACAAAACTAAAACATTAATAGTAGATAATTTCCTGGGTTGAATTTAGATTAAAAAGAGGACCATTAAAAGATTTTACCCAACAGCTTGATATTATGATTACATGTATCTCGCATATAAATTGGATGGAATTTCATATTCCAACTAAACTACACTAAGTTTATCTTTTATTATTCATGGATCTCCACACTCAATCTACCTCCTATGTGACCTGACAATGTAGTCATGACTAGACAAGACATTCAGACTCAACTCAATCTGGCAATGTGACATCTAGACTCAACTTGACCCGACGTGACATGACATCTCGACTCGACATGACATGACATTAAATTCAACGTGACATGACATCTAGACTCAACATGACATGAGATCTAGATTAAACAGGACATGATATCTAGACTCAACATGACATGACATCTAGACTCAACATGACATCCAACTAGACTCAACTTTATCTGACATCTAGACTCTTGAAGAGAAAGTTTGTAAAAGATTTAAATATGTTTATATTTTGTTAAGAAAGGATGAAGTCCTCTGACCAAAGCCCCACGGGGAAAGTTGGGGGATGGAAGGATATCTTATAGATATGATTATAATTTATTTGTTTTACTTATTCTCTGTTTACGCTGCAGGGAGATAAAGAACCCCGGAAAGCCACATCAAACGCCACCCTTTCTGCTGAAATCTCAGGTTTACTAAAGATTATTTTAAAATATTTATCGCATGTTTTCTTTAACCAAATCGTAGAATCAGATCTCAAACAGTGTTAAATGATGTGGGTTTTTTGGGGTTCCTTATTTTATTTTTTTTTAAAGATTATATGAGTAATCATTATCCAAAAATATCTCGATCCAGTTCAGATTTTCAATGAAAATGGATAGTTATGTTTAAAAATATGTCTTCGAAACAATAAAGTTATATATCTATGTTTTTAAAGAAATATATTATTTGTACATTTCTCAAATAAATGCTGTTTCATATATTTGTGATACCCCACAAAGAATGACGGTCTGAACAATACCTAATTGTATTTTGGAAACAGGTGTCTCAAAAAGTTCAATATTTGAAAATACATGTGATTAAAACCTATCAGGAATATATAATCAGAACTTACGAGTTGATGTATTTGAGATAATTTTTGAGACACAGAGTTCAACCTCCACTTCACACAAACAAGGTACATGTACAAACCTTGTGCTCTAATGTGCAAATGTTAACCCATGTTCCTGAAGCAACGACCCCGAGTTTTACAACATCTAGCCGTTGCTTCAATCCTCAACAATTCCCGAATTTTTGCGCTCGTTGTGTTTACACTGACTAATTAGCATTGTCTAATCAGAAGTCGTGGCACATAACACACTGTAAACAAATATGGCGGCCTCCATAGAAAAAGAAATTGACAAGTTTACAGCCTTTGTTGATCAACCATAATTTCCAAAAACATTGACATTGATCGAACCTTGAACTTTGCAACTCGATTGTCACATGTAGACATTTTAGCTAGAAGCGCGAGACTTGATAATCGTAACGATATTTTTAACGAAGGAATCTGATAGGATCACAAGCTGGGCTTATACACAATCAAAATTAGTGCTAAAATATGCGGGGTATTACGTGAAGGGCTTGATATGATGTACGTAGTTAAGGCGAGATCAAGCCTTCTATTAAAGATGATGTTAACCCAATCGGCCACCCAACACCCCCTACCTTTTTATAGATCAGAAGGTTTCATTTACCTTCTAGAATAATTGAGTAATAAAGTGGAATGAATAAAATATTATTTATTAAGAAGGGATTGATTATTGATATATAAAATATTGTATAAGTTTATAGAACTATATAAATTATGTGCCATATTATTATTATTATACCGTGTGAATTGAAGATGTAGATAAATTGAATTGGATTTATTGATTAAATTTATAAGAATAAACAGAACATAAAAAAACCCCAATAAATTTCAGTTTTTATTGTCTTGTCATTTTAAATATCGGATGATAGTTGCCATGGTGACTAACTAAGACGTCCAGGGTTCAGTCTCAGTGTTGGTCAAGAAAGTACCTCCGGATTTTCCAGTTTGGTTTCCCCTTATTATTGGCATAGACAGGAACAGTGTCTAGTCATTTTGATGGGACCATAATCTGAGGTCCCATGTACAAATTGGAGTGTGTGTAAATGAACCCCTTGACAGTTGGAATTCGAAAAAACGCCCACTGCCAGGGCAAAATTTCCCAACTTGGATTCAGTGGAATTAAAAAGAGGCCAATCAAAATATTTATTAGGCGGTGCTGGCTTGTTTTCACTATACATCGTTTGCAAAATGTTCATCAGGACTTTCTTGCATGGTTCCCCCTTGTCAGTGGTGCAGGAGATAATATATAGTATTTCGGATGGGACAAACAACCAAGGTCCTGTGTACTCATTGGGGTGTAAAAGATCCCTTTACAGTTGGAGTTCGATACAAGTGTAGGCCGTGTCACCGCTGTCCTGGTTAAATTTTCCTCATAGCACACTGTATGGTGTATGCCCATCTTCATTAGCCCAGTCTGAGCATATTTAAGTATTTTGAATTGCTGAATTTTGCACCGTGAACATTGAAATATTATTGGCAACGTTATCCTTCCATACACCAACACTGGTTCACCTATGGTCCCACTTGATTAAAAACAAATAATTCCACTGACTTGTCTTTGATATCACCCTAGTGGACGAAGCAGACTTTAAGCCAATGAACGAATAAATTCATTATACTGAGTATTACTCCTGAACGGTGCCTGTTCTATTTTTTATCTCCTTTTGTTGTATCAGAAACCGTGATTTATTTTGTAAGTTGAACTATTATTTGTGACATTATATATTGTCATATACAAGATATATTTGTAACTTTAAAAACAACAAAATATCAAGAAATTTTCACAATCATCAACTTTATTTCTTTGGAAAATTTAAAAACCGAATACCACTCCCATAAACAATTTTTGATGTTAACCATCTTGAAAAAATATGGTCTGTTCTCTCTGCATTACCCTGGAACACACTTCCTTTAATCAAGGATTCCCTATCTCTTTCATAATTAATCAGATTAAAATACAGATCTATATTTCGTTCCGTTTTTTATACTTTCGATGGCCTACACTACATGAAGAACTGACCAGTTGTACTGGGAGATCGCGTCAGGGACCATACAAGCAGCTTTTCACCCTATGTACTGGAAGGTCCTGTCAGGGGTCGTACAAGTGGCTTTTGACCCTATGACATCAGACATTGATTAATCAATCAGCATTGATGTTTCTAATGGTTTACCCACAGTTCCATGCATGGCACACCAAGAAGTCGCTGTAACAGACCGTTTCATTGGCTAATCCCTCGCTTCAACCAAAACGCCTGTAATATAACAACTCTTCCAGATCCTATTGTAGTAAAGACAAGTAAAACGAAATTTTGAACTGTAAAAAAACAAAACAAAATAGGATCTGTGTTTTAATCAGATTGTTTCATAATGATCTTATAATCAGTTCAGATACTTGGGTAGATTGATGATTTAGCCACGTCGAAATGTCACACCTTCAGATACTTGCTTCACTGTGGGTCCATGTCTGTACATTTGTTTTCATCTTATCAAACTGTCATCCAGGCTTCAGGGTTTTCAAACCAGGGTTGATAATTTTTTCTATTCAGGAACTTACATTTTTTCCCACAATCTAAACATGTTATCTCTGAATACTTTTCCCCATTCGCTGAAATATATAAACGGATTAACTCAATATTATCTATTAAAACCGAGCCTGTCAAAGCATGTATTATCACACAAGTATATACACAACTTTATCAGACACAAATTATTATACAACATAATGTATTATATTCCTTATGTATTATAATACATTATGTCGTGTGATAATATGTGTCGGTTAAAGTCTGTTACAGGCAACAAAACATACACCCACAGCAGCTAAATCGTCCGAGCTGTCGACAAGGGTTGTCGCATATTTATTTTTTTGTAGGCAATTCAGGGCTTTTACAAGACAATTTCATACAGTTCAGATTATAATTTTTGTCGTTTGAGGGTTCACAAGGGTTTTCAAACTGAAACAAGGGCCTTAACTCTGGAAGTAATTTACAGAAACTTTTTAAATTTGACAGGCTTTTTCATTTTACTAATTTAAATAATGCATATAAATTTCATACAGATCAGATGATAACTTTTGTCATTTGAACGTTCACAAAGATCACACATTAAAACAAGGGCCTTAACTCTAAATAATATTTTGAAAATTTCAGTGAAATTGCTTCATTCTGAGTGACATTTGGAGAATAGAAGAGTCTTGATTGTCATTGCTACTGATAGTAAACATTGTCTCGATTATCCATATTTTAATTAATAGTAGTATGAATTCGTGTTTGAACAACATTGATGCATGGTATGAAAAAGGTTGGTCATCCTGTAGGTAATATAAAATACAATATGATTGTTTACCTTTTATTCTCACTGACATTGTTATTCCTGGCACCAATAAAACACAACATTTCTTACAGATACTTCTCTTTATATACGGATGTCTAAAATATATCACAAATATTACAAATATATCAAAAAATATCAAACATATTACATATACGAATGTCTAAAAAAAACACAGAATTTTAACCAATGCCAGATTTACTATGGTGAAGCTGAACCATGACGCACAAAAAGGGCGCCACAATAAAATGTATATATACATCTGGATTTGGTGTTCAAAGTCCCATTTCAATTTCAGCATACAGGTAAGCTATGTTTCATTGTAGAATTTATAGGCGTAGGGGCAGGTATTTGCGTTTTTTGAGCACAAACATCAAAGAATGAGACCATATACTTAAGTGGAGCTTTGTAGAAAACTTGTTTTAGTTCATGATTGATTTATTCTGAAATTTCAGATTTCAAAAGAAAATTTTGGGGCAAAAAGCCTCATCCCTCTCCCTCAAACTGAGATTGGCATCCTACGCCTATGGATATAACAAATTTAAACGCTGCTCCATATTATGCGTAACTTGATAGCAAATGGCCTACCTCCTTCAGGATCCAAGTAAGGGGTCTCATAACTTAACAAGCACAGGATCCATTTGTCCTAAATCCAGCATTGGATACAAATAAGGGAACCATAATCTTCATTGTTCCGAATCTCTAAAGGTATGAATTCGGCCCTCGTTTTGATGGCAAGATTTTTATTTCTTACAATGGAGTTTAAAATCTTACTAATCTGAACTTAACAAGTTAATGTGGGAAATTTTGCCTACTTTTCATTGAACTCCAACTGTCAAGGCCTCTCTTATGTGCATTCCAATAGGAACACAGGACCTTGACTAGACAACTTTTCTCTGCCAACACCAGGCCCTAGCTCCATTCTATACCAATGACAAGATGAAACGAAGGCTGGCAAATCCCGAGGAACTACCTACCTCTACCAACACCAGGATTAAATGTGGAGCTCCCTGTTTCTTGGACAGAATGAGTACAGTAATTAATGTAACTTACAAACGAAGAACTTGTCGCTGCGTAATGGCTCTCAATGTCTTGATATAAAATCGACATAAACTCAGATCAGATGGACTTGTTGTTAATGCCTGGTGAGCTGCCTACAAATAAAACAATATTCAATTACAAACCAAGATGTCGCAGACTTTGTCGGTTGCACTCTCTCTAATATACACCATGGACCTTATAAATGTGTACAGCCTGTACAGGTATATCCATTCCCCCAAAATAGCTTGCAAAATGTGGGCTACACAGATTTGTCTCAGAGTTTGTCTATAACATGACCTCCAATGTGCCAATTTCTACTGTTTAAATACAGAATTTATTCATTAAAAGGAAGAGCAAAATTATGGGGTGACAGATGGGGAGACCGAATGGGCCAGTTCTTCGGATAGTAAAACCATCCACGTGTTCACGCGTCAGACATTCAAAATCTGAACAAAAAAATTAATACCTCACCTGATACAGAAAATTTATTCTTTGATAAATTTCTTTATGAACTAAACTACCCTTCTTTTTGGCCATGATTTTTAATAGGCCTATAGGCCTACTACTCCTTTCAAATTATGATGAAAGATAACGAAACATGTTTGTAAACAAAACTTATCTAAACCGGATATTTTATTTAACGCATGCGCGATTGTTGTATAAGGCGCGTGTTCCGGTTAATGGTTATTGACAGAACTTGTTTTAGGAAACGACCGCATTCTGAAAAATTGTTGATTATTCCACAAACAAAAACACAATTAATGCACGATTACACATTCAGTTATCTCTGCAAAAACAGCTTTCGTTTATGAAAATGACTTGAACTAGAGAATTCCCCATAAATAGAAATGGGCAGTGGGTTGCTTTACGTAACCTTGAGTGCGAAGAAAGGTGGTTTGTTGACAGCAAGTGGAGTTAGCGGACGATTTATTAGAAGCCATAGCAATATCCCATGGTTGCTGACAGGTCACAGAGGAAATGTGGTTCATAACCATAACACAAGATGTGTAAGAAAATACTGATTTAATTTTTGGATTGCATAAAACAAACTAAAGGGAGGGGGTTTAAAAGGTCCCCAAGATGATGATGTGTCTTTTTTTTTGGGCCTAGCACATGTACGTTGACCCGGCTACTTTTGACTTCCACTACTAACCATAAGTAGCCGGATCAACGTACTGCGCCTGTCTTTTGGGGGTGGGGGAGGGACTCTCCCCTCTGCCTTGAAAATTTTTGAGAAATACATGGTCTCTCCCGGGCCTGCCTTGAAATTTTTTGAGAAATACATGGTCTCTATCGTCATTTTGGCATATATCTGGGGTACCAGAGGGCACTTTGACAAAACACAGAAACTGGAATTTTACATAAAAAACATAGTAAAAACATTTACCAACTACACTATGTTTTAGTTTTACTGATAGGCAATAAAATCAGTTCTGTAAGAGTTGGACAGGAAACTTTAATGAAGCAAAATAGAAAAACAAAAGGCAGTGGCTGTTGTTACGACAAGTTGTAAAAATAGTCCTCAGACTATTGTTACAACGATGCTTTCAGAGCCCTGCATCGGCGAAGTTAAAAACTGAATAGTCGTAAAAATAGTCCTCTGGCTATTGTTACGACCATCAATTTCTATTTACTCCTCTGAATCAATGGATTTCAACTTCACTACAGGCCCGGATCCATCGAATTCAAAAGTGTTGTTTTACAATTTTTTTTTTTTTATGTAGCTGAGCAGGGGGAATTTAGTTGTTGTACCCTTCACTAATTCCCATTGCAACCCTGCATTAAAGCATAATCATTATTAAAATATTAGAGAAATATGTACCCCTCCCCCCCCCCCCCCCCAACCTTTTCCGAACCATATTTCTCTATGTATTACCTATGACACAATTACCAATATTACCATCTGACATCAAAGGCCAATTGGTAATAGAGTTTTGTTCAGAATGGGCAGATTAGAAGCCCAGACACTTCGAAATTCCTGCATGCAGTCATTTTGAATATTGATACTACCGATATATCACATGATTGCTTATAGCCAATGAATGATGAATATAGGCCACCACATGATACACTCAAACTGAAATGCTATGAATTGAATTTTACTTCAAAATTTCCTTTTAGATATTTTACTAAAACAAAACCATATATATCTGAAATACAGTTGTGCATGTAGTTTGAACACTAATATTATTTCATATTTTTCTTTTATAAATTCTAGTTAGCAACAAAACCAGTATCACCCCCCAAAATTGACGTATATTTGGAAAATGGCCAAAATGATCATCATATTCCTGAAACATTTAAGACACATTCAAGAACTTTATCCAAAGATGGTGGTTCTCATTCAACATTACGAGAATCCATAAGTGATGTACCTCAAACAGATTTATTGAAAAATATCACCCACAATAACAACGTAACCCTGCATTTTAAAAATTCAAGAACTTTGGCTCATTTAAGTTCAAGCCATATAGACAACATATCACTATTTGTTCCTCATAAAAATCAACTTATAAATTTTACTCGTCCGGATTTAGCGGAGAGATTGAAAAGATTAGAGAAAGATAAAACAATACCAGCTAATGTGATAGATTCTATAGACGAAGTACACTGGAAGGAACAAAGATTAGAGTTAAATAAACTACCTGGCTATTATTTAAAATTATCTAAAATACGACTTACAGGTGAGGTTGTTTTTAAAGTAGCTAAGCCTCTAACTCAATATTATCTATTAAAATAACGAATTATTTGTCAATTTAAATCAACATTGGTGTTGTGATCTTACCGGGAAAAGATGAGCTTCTGATATCCAATATTTAAAACAAAATAAACATTTTACCATTGGTGCACGAATCGTGTGCCATTTGTAACAAGGGAATTGAAGAACAAGGCTAGACATATTCCGACCTCATATTCTTACATGTATATGGAGAGAATGTGCAATACCCAGACGCTAGAGATTGCCATTCTCTTGCGTATTTCGCCGAACATAGCTGATTTAAATTTACAGTAAATATTGAATGTAAATCAGTTTACATACATTCATATTACATTATTATTTGGATTGTGACCCATTTGTGTCAATTTCTAGGTCCCAAATATTAGCGATTTAGCTCCTTTAATGGATAGGGGCATTGAGTGGTCTAATACTTAAACTTTAGATCATAATATCTTTTAATGTGTCAGGTGACATGGTTTCGATCCCACAGTTGTACTGTAGGTGATGATAAGGAGTAGGGTGTTTGCCTAGTCTGGTAGGTTTTGTTTCTTGTCCTCAGGTTTCCTCCCACTGCTAACGACCCCTATATGTATTTTCATGCGAAATTATTGAAATAAAACCTGTTATTATATTTTAGTTCCCAAAATAACTAAGTGGAGTGAATTATGATCTTCTCTCTCTCTCTCTCTCCCTCTTGTTAGTCCTGAAATGACAGTGTTAAACCCCCTATCTCCCTCTCTCTCTCTCTCTCTCTCATTCCTTATGAAAGTTCTTCTCAAAAACTTTGTATATAAACTGTTTTAATTTTATTAGGTTTGGTTGTGTTGACGACGATGGCAGGGTATGCTATGTCCCCTGGTGTTTTCGATCCATCAATATTTTTATTATGTAGTGTTGGAACAGCTTTAACTTCCTGTGCAGCTAATTCTATAAATCAGGTGGGTGAATCACTTTTTTGTGAGCTTCTGTTGTTTCATTGGCTGTGGGGCAGGGCAGGGCACAGGGCAGGGCAGGGCAGTTGAAGGCAGAATGTAGGTAAAACTTTTTCTTGTGAGCTTCTGTCGTTTTGGAGGGGATGGATGGCCGAATGGTTAGCACTGTATCATAAGGTCTGTCATTGAGTCTGCTGCCGTTGTTTCGATTCCCCGGTTGTACGTGACAGAATGTAGGTAAAACTTTTTCTTGTGAGCTTCTGTCGTTTTGGAGGGGTTGGATGGCCGAATGGTTAGCACTGTATCATAAGGTCTGTCATTGAGTCTGCTGGCATTGTTTCGATTCCCTGGTTGTACGTGACAAGGAGTAGGGTCGCCTGTCCAACCTCGTAGGTTTTCTCCAGTTTCCTCCCACGGTTAAAAATCCCTACGCGCAAGCGGATTATTGAAATAAAATTGAACAATATGTACTAGCTCACAAATTAGGTCACTGGTTTGATCTCGTCTTTTGGAACGAGAATGCACAGCAGGATTTTCCAGCGGAGGGCCAAGAAAAATTGTCGTTACGGATGGGATGAAAATTTGATCGTCTTGTGAATACTAACAATCCCCTGTACATATTGGCATGCACGTCAAAGAAGCCTTGATAGTTATGTCATAGCACATTGCATGGCATAACCGTCTTCATTAGAAAGGTAGGAGCAGAAAAGTAGGAAATTAAATCCCTCTGACTTTATTTACTGTCGGTCTGCATCAATTATTTCTATCTGGTCTAACTTGCAACTGTCTGAATTCAAATGTTGTTTGACATTTTATATACAGGAGCCACGGTGGCTAAGTGGGTAAGATGCTGGCTCGCTAGTCTGGAGGTCGCCTGTTCGATCCCTGCATTGGCCGAAAAAGTTCATTGGGATTTTCTTACGTGGTTTCCACTTGTCAGTGGTGCAGGATGGAGGACCTGGCAAGGACAGCTGTCTAGTCATTCAGATGAGACGGAAAACCGAGGTCCCGTGTATACATTGGCGAGCACGTAAAAGATCGCTTGACAGTTGGAATTCAATATAAGAGTAGGCCATAGTGCCGCTGCCCAGGCAAAATTTCCCCCATCGTACACTGTACGGCATATGCCCGTCTTCGTTATCCCAGTCGGATATCCGTCTTCTTTGAAGTTAGATTAATTAGCAGAAATGTTATGTTTAAAATTGATAAATATTTAAGAAATTGTTTTTCAGTTTTTTGAAGTTCCGTATGATTCGCAGATGAATCGGACAAAGAACCGAGTTTTAGTTCGTGGCTACCTCAGGTAATTTTCATTTATAAAACTAAATTTGGATGAGAATGGACTGTTTCCTATAGGGGGGTCGGATGGCCGAATGGTTAGCCTGTGTGTGCTGTATCATAAGGTCTGTCATTGAGTCAACTGTAGTGGTTTCGATTACCCGGTTTTACGTGACGGAGTGGTTTCGATTACCCGGTTTTACGTGACAGAGAGTAGGGTCACCTGTCCAACCTCGTGGGTTTTCTCCGGGTCCTCCAGTTTCCTCCCACTGCTAAAGACCCTACGTATGTGAATTATGGAAATAAAATTGAACCATGTGTTAGTCCCAAAATGACCTAGATTATGTTGAGTGGCCGTTAAACCCCATTTCTCTCTCTCTCTCTCTCACCGATGACATCCCTGCATTGGCCGAGAAAGTTCATCCAGATTTTCCGGCGTGGTTTCCTCTTGTCAGTGATGCAGGATCGAGGGCCTGACAAGGACAGCTGTCTAGTCGTTCGGATGGTATGAAAAACTGAGGACCCGTGTACACATTGGCGTGCACGTAAAAGATCCCTTGGCAGTAGGAATTCGATATAAGAGTAGGCTGTAGTGCCGCTGCCCGGGCAAAATTTCCCTCATAGCACACTGTATGGCATAGGCCCGTCTTCATTAGCCCAGGTTAGGAGCAGAACAGTAGGACGTTAAACCCCATTTCATTTCATTTCATTTCTCTCACCCATGACAAGGGAAATAATAAACAGCCTTGTATGAAGTCAGACTACTAATTCTCTTCCCATTGACTTCAATTTTGCTTCCATGACAAGGGAGTTGCTTTGAGCAACAGTCGGCAGATTACAACCCAAGTTCTTATGGTAATGAAATGGGGTTTAATGTCCTACTGTTTTGGTCCGACTGGGCTATTAAAAACAGGCATATGCCATACAGTGTGCTATTGCAGAAATTTTACCTGGACAGTAGTTGAATTCCAACATTCAAAGCTTCTTTTGGAGCACATCATGTTGTACGAGGAATCTCGATATTTTGTCCCATCCGAATGACTAGACTTTCTGTTGCTGGGTCTTCCGTCCTGCCTAACTCACGAGCCAGTTTTGCGGTAATAATAGATGCTATAAAAGGTTATCGCTAGAAGCAGAAGGACTTGATTATCAAGACTAAAATTGAAATTGTACGTTTTTATTTTTCAGTCCCCTTCATGCTGTTGGATTTGCTACAGTTTGTGGTGTAACGGGTGTCTCTATTTTATTATTAGGGGTGAACAATCTGACAGCTCTATTAGGAGGCTTTAATTTATTACTGTATACACTAGCTTACACCCCTATGAAGAGGTATAGTACAGCCAATACGTGGGTAGGTGCTGTAGTAGGAGCTATACCACCTATGATGGGTTGGACAGCTGTAACAGGTAGTCTAGATCCAGGTATGATAAAACATTATTTAAATATGAGAGAGGGAGGTCTAGTAGATTAACCCATGAACTTTAGATCATAAGGCCTGAAATGACCTATTTTGTGTCAAGAGAATGTTAAACCCTATTTCTCTATCGCTCTTTGGGGGTTGGATGGCTGAATGGTTAGCACATGCACGCTGTATCATAAGGTCTGTCATTGATTCAACTGGCAGGGTTTCGATTCCTCGGTTATACGTGGCAAGGAGTAGGGTCGCCTGTCCAGCCTCGTGGGTTTTCTCCGGGTTTTCCAATTTCCTCCCACTGCTAAAGACACTTACGCACAAGCGAATTATTGAAATAAAATTGAACCATGTGTTAGCCCAGAAATGACCTAGTTTGTGTCAGTGGACTTTAAACTCTCTCTCTCTCTCTCTCTCTCTCTCTCTCTCTCTCTTAAGTACAAACAGACTTGTGTAGAATAAAGTCGGAAAGTTAATGGTTATAGAAAGGTTATGATTAAATTACAGCTTTATTCTACATAACAAGGTCGTTTTACAAGTAATTTATTGATGCTGTTTATTTTGTATTTCATTCTGTATTGAATGATGAAATTGACAAATGATAATTATTGCGTTATAAATTCCAATGGTGGGGTAGAGTCATCTGGTGGTTTAATGCATGAACGTAAAATCACAAGGTCTGTCATTGAGTCAAGTGGCATGGTTTTGAATCCCCGCTTGAATGTGATAAGGAGTAGGGTTATCTGTCCAACCTCATTGGTTTTCTCCGGGTCCTCCAGTTTCCTCCCATGTGCAAGCGAATTATTGAAATAAAATTAAACCATATGTTAGTCCCAAAATGACCCAGTTTGTGTAAAGTGGATGTTAAACCAAATCTCTCTTTCTCTCTCTCTCTCTCTCTCTCTCTCTCTCCCCCCATATAGATGTTATAAAACTGATTTTTATCCCCGGTTGTACGTGACAAGGAGTAGGGTTGGCTGCCCAACCTCATGGGTTTTCTTCCGGGTCCTCTGGTTTCCTCCCACCCTTACGCACAAGCAAATTATTGAAATAAATTTGAACCATGTGTTAGTTCTAATATGACCTAGTTTGTGTTGAGTGGACTTAAACCCCCTCTCTCTCTCTCTCTCTTTCTCTCTCTCTCTCTCTCTAGATGATGTATAGATGTTATAAAAACAGTGATTTTCACACTGTAAAATTCAGAGTGAATAACAACATTGTAATTTATATTTTGGTAGGCATGATTAGATGTTGCTGGCTCGTTTACTAATACAACTTTTATTCTTTACAGGTGCTTTGTTATTAGGAGCCATTTTGTTTTCCTGGCAGTTTCCTCACTTCAACGCTTTAAGTTGGAATTTACGTCCGGACTATTCTCGTGCTGGATATCGAATGATGTCCGTCGTCAATCCAGATTTGTGTAAAAGAGTTGCTTTCCGTTATTGTTTAGCTACAACTGGATTGTGTTTAATGGCCCCACTGATTGATCTAACAACGTGGACATTCGCAGCCGATTCCCTTCCTTTAAATTTATATCTTTCATACTTAGGATGGCGTTTCTACAAACAAGGTGATAGCAACTCTTCTAGAAAACTTTTCCGTTTTACGCTTGTACATATTCCAGCTTTATTATTGTTAATGTTAATCAGTAAAAAAACTTTCGGTAGTCACCAGAGTCAACAAATTACACCTGTCGTGGTTAGCTAGGGGTTGTGTACAAGGTGCGATGTTAGAACACATAATTAATATAAACTCAAAAGAGACAAAATAAGGACATTGAAAGCCATGGTAGAGCTGTTAGATCATGTCTATAGACCTAAGAAGTTCACTGTAATATGTAAGAACTCACTCCAAACACAAACCACTTAAACATGTGTTACATCATGGAGACTAACTTGTGAGGTGTTAAAAGACATTATGCAAACCAATTGAACATGCATTACACGACGAGATGGAACTTGGGAATTGAAAGGCATTGAAGAGCTGTAAGATCATGTGCCAGAACCCTAGTGTCAGCTGTAACGTGTAAGATGTTCGAACACATATATGCAAACCAACTGAATACATTACATGAGGAGGGCCTTCAGTTCTGCTTTATGGTGAAACTTTTGTAAATTTGATTTGCTTGTTATTGATGTGTGCCACTGAGTTGAGTCTAGGCTTGTGAAAAAAAGGCTAAATAATAGATTATATAACGTTTTGAACATAGGCGTATAGACTTGATGAATGTTAGGGGAAGCAGAACCTGAAATGCCCCCCAAAATTTCGGGTTACAGACGTCTAGGGACACTCCCTGAATACAGCAATGTGGTCCAATATAGCCTACCTTTAGTGGCTTACCTGAATCCCAAACAACCAATCGATCTTCGCAGGGTAATGGGGGGGGGGGAGAAAATTTTGAAAATTTAACTGCCGAATATGCTTTTTCAGCTATTCTAGCCCATGAGTTAAGTAACTTCAAAGTTTCCAATCGTTTTGTAATCCCACTCTATGCCGACCTGAATTCCAATTATCCAATCGGACTATTGCAACTGCATTCATAAATCATGATTTATAAATCATAAATCACAATTTGTGGTATTCAATTAAAAGAAAAGTAAAAATAGTGTTTTATTAGATTTCGGACACTATATTTTGCCAACTAGATGAAATAATAATTTTTTGTTTTCACTTTACCCATCTGCCCCGAAAAGTCAGATTGCCCGAAAGTTAGCAGGTCAGCTGCGCCCCCCGCCCCCTTCCCCTTCCCCCTGACTCGTACGCCTATGGTTTTGAAGCCAAAAGAAAGACCTGCAATAGGCCAATTTATTTTTAAATTCACAAAACATTGTTATTGTTTTTGTTATGTTACATACCTCAAAAAATCATAAATGCAAAGAATTCAGGCCTCGAGTTCACAAAGCATTCTGTGACTTAAGTTAAGACTCAACTTTCAATCACTGTTTATGAGAAATATCTTTGATCCAGAAACACAAAACTTTGCACATAGTTTCTTACTGGTGTATTTGATAAATTAAGACAAAAAATGTTTTATAATGGGCTATATTTTAGTTAAAATAAGGTGAACAATTTTGAGTAAATTCTTAACTTAAGTCTGAGAATGCTTTGTGAAGCCGGCCAGGTGTCAACCAACTGCTTACATGTACATATAAATATATATATATATATCAATGCAAACTAACAAACCCATAAGGTTATGCAACTTTTTTTCTTTTTTTTTTGTGGGGTTTAACCCCTAGATAAAGTGTCTATCAATGCAAAACTTAAACAATAAATCAATTTCCTGCTTGTATGTGACAATGAGCAGGGTTGCCTGTCCATCCTCTTGATGGTCTTATGGTTTTCTCACACTGCTAAAGACCCCTATGCACAAGCAAATTATTGAAATGAAATTGAATCGTGTGTTAGTCCCAAAATGACCTAGTTTGTGTTGAGTGGACGTTAAACCCCATTTCTCTCCCTTGCAAACTACTATATTATGAAAATTGATTTTCTAAAAGAAATCAGCCGTCTGATAAAGTAAAATGTCGGGGTTGTTTCAGTTTATTTCTGACCTTGTACTAAATTCATTTTGCTACATTTTGTGAAAATTTGGCGTTGGCTCAGTGAGTAGGGCTCTGACACACCAATCTGGGAGTTCGATCCCAGGTTGAGAAAGTTCGCTAGGATTCCCCTCGTCATTGGTGCAGGACAGAGAGTCTGGAAAGAACAGTGCCAAGAAGTTTGGATGGGATGGAAAACCAGTTAGATAAAATTTTCCTCATAGCACACTGTATGTTTTTATTAGCCCAGTTGGTGTAGAAAAGTAGGACGTTAAACCCCACCCATATCATTTCAGTCAGGGAGGTTGGATGGCTTAGTGGTAAGCACGTGCACGTTGTATCATTAAGTCTGTCATTGAGTCAACTGCCGTGTTTTTGAATCCCCGGTTGTACGTGACAAGGAGTAGGGTCGCCTGTCCAACCTCGTGGGTTTTCTCCAGGTCCTCCAGTTTCCTCCCACTGCTGAAGACCCCTACGCTCAAGAAAATTATTGAAATAAAATTGAACCATATGTTAGTCCCGAATTGACCTAGTTTGTGTCGAGTGGAGCTAAACCCCATTTCTCTCTCTCTCTCTCATTTCAGTCAGGGAGAAAATGAAATAGTAATTATATTTTAATTATAGTGTTATTATTTAAACAGTGATAATTTTATATAGTAATTTGTTATTAATGATTTGATTGATATAACAAGATGTGAACTTGATTTTACTGTGTATATTGTTGATAATGTATGTTAATACGTGTAGAGTGAAATATTATTTAATTTAATAAAACTGGACACTAATATTATACCCGTCTTTATTAGTCCGGTAAATGATCAGATCTAAATATTATAAGACCACGTGCAGGTTTCATCAAGGTCACAAGATGTAAACAGGGTTAGGGCATGTGATTGTTGCCGATGATTGTGGGATAGGGTAATGGTTCTCAACCCTTTTTTTGCCAATGGCACACCTTGAAACACATGAAAAAAATAGTGGCACACCTGGCTAATTATATATGAAAAATATTTGAATTTTGCAAAATAAAAACATGGCAAGTCATAGACGGCATACAACCGTAAACTCAAACTAAATAAAGAAAAACATATCTATGAACTTACTTTATTGCAGTGTTTCGAATTTCATCAGGCTAGCTCGCTAGCCTGGAGGTCGGGTGTTTGATCCCTGCATTGGCCGAGAAAGTTCATCCAGATTTTCCGGCGTGGTTCTCCCTTGTCAGTGATGCAGGACGGAGGGGCTGACAAGGAAAGCTGTCTAGTCGTTCGGATGGGACGAAAAACCGAGGTCCCGTGTACACATTGGCGTGCACGTAAAAGATCCCTTGACAGTTGGAATTCGATATAAGAGTAGGCCATAGTGCCGCTGTCCGGGCAAAATTTCCCTCATAGCACACTGTATGGCGTATGCCCGTCTTCATTAGCCCAGGTTAGGAGCAGAACAGTAGGACGATAAACTCCATTTCATTTCGAATTTCATCAGTCAAATAGCTGGCTTCTTTAGTGAGAAATTTTCTTAGTGTGCTGTTCAAAATTTGGCGGCACACTTAGGAAGATCTTGCAGCACACTGGTTGAGAATCACTGGGTTAGGGTAATGGTTAGGGCTTGGGTTAGCGCTAGCCCTGTTTATATCTCATGACCTTGATGAAATCTTCAGGTGGCCTTCAGATCTACCCCTGCTCGTAGATGCCGAAATGTGGGATGATAAAACCCCGGGCTGGATTCAGCTTGAATGGGGCCCCTGGCTGCAAAGTGACTAGGATCCTTGTATAAACAGTGAAAAGGGGACATACCCGGTATTTGTGTCAGTATGGTAGATTTATTTGGCACGAACATATACAATTTTATAATTGATATATTTATGGTACAATTTAGTTTTAGATGTAATTTGGGGTCCCAGGCTGCCGGGTGGGGGGGGGGGGGTGTAAGCCGAATGGTTAGCATGTGCGCATTGTATCATAAGGCCTGTCATTGAGTCAACTGGCGTGGTTTTGAATCCCCGGTTGTACGTGACAAGGATTAGGGTCGCCTGTCCAACCTCATGGCTTTTTCTCCAGGTCCTCCGGTTTCCTCCCACTGCTAAAGAATTATTGAAATAAAATTTAACCATATGTTAGTCTCGAAATGACCTAGTCTGTGTCGGGTGGACATTAAACCCCATTTCTCTCTCTCCCCCAGGCTGCAGACCATTCAGCCCTACCTCACTTTAAACCTTGGTTGAACCCTGTTTCGTGCATTCATAGTACACTGCATGGCGTTTGACGGTCTTCATTAACCTAGTAGGTACACAGAAATATGACTTAAACCCCTTTTCATTTATTCAGCTGGATACCCAGCAATGGAGGCAGACCACCATTAAATTTCACAATCTCGGTAGTTCGTCTATTTATAGCAATTCTCTCTCTCTGTCTCTTTTCTCCCCTTTTGCATGTCTATTTTTGTTGATTTTTTGGTCTAGAATGGACGAAGAGGGTTTAAATTAACATTTTCTGCCAGGTTTTGGTAAATATTCGTGATTTAGAGGCGGAATGATAACAGAGTTATCAGGTTGGCTACGGTAATATGTACGGCGAATAGTTGAATGTTTTTACTATGCTTCTTCAAGTTTGTGTATCTCAAAATTTTGGTGGTCAACGTCATACAAATTTTGGTGCAAAGACATGACCATTTGTTTCTATGTCTGTAGTGAAAAGCATTCAGCCCAACGAAAATTTGGGGAAAAGTTGGAGCCGGGCAAAGAGGCCAGAATTAACATTGAAGTCAATGGGGAAATTAATTGTGGTCTGCCTCCTGTCTCCAAAACAAAGTTGTCATCATATGCCTATAGGACGTCCAGTCCCCGTTTCATTTATTCATTCATAGTACACGGCAACATGACGTATGTCCGTCTTCATTAGCACAGTTGGTGCAGAGGAGTTCAATTTTAAAGATGTCTTCCCGTCTACAAACTGTGATATTATGATATGCGGGGTAAAAACATATTCAAACTAATTTACAGAAGAGTGCAATTTTAAAGATACCTTCCCGCGTACAAACTGTGATATTATGATATGTGGGCTTAAAAGAAATTCAAACTATTAACAGTTTGCTTCAAATTCCTCTCAAAACATTTTAATTGGAGGAAAGCTACACCCAAGAATCTATATTAAGAATCCCTGTTTGTCATGTGACGTGATTGAGGCGGAATCCATTTTAAACTTGTGTTGTCTTTAGTCGCTGTTAGGGGGGGGGGGGGGTAGCACGTGCGCGCTGTCTCATAAGGCTGTCATTGAGTCAACTGGCGTGGTTTCGAATTCCCGGTTGCACGTGACCAGGAGTAGGGTTTCCCTCCACTGCGAAAGACCCCTTTGCGCAAGCGAATTATTGAAATAAAATTAAACCATATTATAGTCCCGAAATGACCTAGTCTGTGTCGAGTGGACGTTAAACCCCATTTCTCTCTCTCTATTTCCCCAGATTTGACGAGATCATTCGCTTTTTATTAGAAAATATTTATTAGTCAAAATAAATGGCATGGCTCTACTCTTTGGGTCATAAAGTAGACAAAAATGGTTCCAAAAACAAATATTAATATCAATGTGATATGCATGAATATTCAGTGATTTATAATCATTGTTTAAATTTTTATAATTACTAATCAGCCATTACTAATTACTTCTGAATTGATATGTTTTTATTTGTTAATTACAAATGGCACCCGAAACCATAGAAATACACGACTGATTATAAAATGTCCATTACGTCTTAAATATTGGACATTAGGATCAATTTTGTTCGGTGAAATACTTTGTGAATCAGCCATTACTAATTACTTCTGAATTGACATGTTTTTCTTTGTTCATTACAAATGGCACCCGAAACCATAGAAATACACGACTCGTGTACTGATTATAAAATGTCCATTACGTCTTAAATATTGGACATTAGGATCCCATATTTTCATAGTTAGATAAAAACATCAATATTGATTAAAATGGACCAATATTGAATTGTAATTTGTGTTTTTGATTTCGAATTCTATGGAAAATATTGAGTTAGTATATAACTCCTTTAACATTTTTATCACACGTCTGTTTATTTTGGATGTTTGAGATGATTGTCAAAGCCTGGCACCTTTTATCGTTTTCATCTCGTGGCCAGAAGCAACGATCATCCCTTGGTGGAGATGTAGACGAAGAAACACGACAGCTTGTCTTACTAGTTGAGGGTTGGTTTTCATCTCGGCCATCAGAATCGGAAGTAAAATCCACTAATGGCGTCACCATATCATTAGAAGACAGTTCAGTTAATCCGGTGTTATGTTCTGAAATGCTTTCCGATAATAAAAGAGAAGTCTGGGTCTGAATTAGATTGGATAAAAATTCTTTGGTACTGTACTTCTCCTTTTCTTTAAACTGGGGTTCATATGTGTTTGAAGAAGAACCGCAGCCCATTGCAGTTGAATGATGTTTTGGTCCGGGTTACAATTAGTTAGTAAAAAAACTATATTCACTGATTTTAAAAGTAACCGTCACTATATTCACAGATTCAAAAATAACTATATTCATTGGTTTTAAAAGTTACTATATTCACTGATTTTAAAAGTAACTTTATTACCTGATTTTAAAAGTAACTATATTCGCTGAGTAACTATATTCACTGAGTTTCCATATTCACTGAGTAACCATATTCACTGAGTAAGTATATTCACTGAGTAACTATATTCACTGAGTAATTATTTTCACTGAGTTACCATATTCACTGAGTAACTATATCCACTGGGTAATTATATTCACTGAGTAACTATATTCACTGAGTAACTATATTCACTGATGTTAAAGTAACTATATTTACTGTTCCTAACTGGACAATATTACACACTTGAACGTTAATTTGTACAAGTTACAATTAATTTGTAATAACAAAATATATTCATCGATTTAAAAATAGTTCATTTTTATACATGGAACTATCTTTATTTATTGTAACTATCTTTGTTTATTTTACGGGTAACTATACAGGTAACTAAATCACAAATAGAATTTCCTATTTCCATACATTTAATTACCTACATTTAAATAATGTCTGTAATCAGAGTAAATCAAATCTACAAGATGATTTATCGTTGATTTTAAAGAATCCATTTGAGTATATTTTAACGTGGATGAATCGTTGAAGAATGATAGAATTGCCCAAAATAAATCCTTATATAAAACTTTTATAGGTTGTCCACTTTTGTTTGAGGCAGACGTTAAAACATTTTGGCGATATCACAACAGTGGAGACAGGCGTTAAACAAGAAGCTCCTGCCACAAGCTTAAAGCAGTACAAATAAGGAACCAATGTCATTAGGCACCACGCACCTGTACTAATGATTCGCCATCTGACTTGACATCGTTAGCAGACAGTTAGCAGCATGAAAATAAATCTAATTATATATTTCAAGGGTTAGCAGAGTTTTCATTACGTCATCCACGCTGTTATTAATATATCGGACTTCTGTAATTGCTATTTATGACGTCATACATCAAATTAAAGCGGTGCACCAGTTAAATTATCAAAAGTCCTACTGTTTTGCTGCAATTCGGCTAATGATGACGGACATCCGTCATTCAGTGTATTAGCTAATGTTTGAGGTAACTTTTCTCAGACACCTGCTCTACAGTCGCACCCGATTAGATTTTATTACATACTTCGAGAAGGTATTTGTTGAGTAATAAAACCTTCTATTAGTTTATCGGGGGCTGGCCGTCCTTACCGCACGGTACAAATAAAACCTTCTAGTAGTTTATCGAGGTTCAGGTGCTTCCGGAGTCCAAAATGGCCGCTTTATATAAATGAGAATTTTGGGAATAACTAACCCGAACCCTAACCCTAACCCTTTTTAAAAGACTGAACTTGGGTCTAATTTAGTTTTTACTTCTCTTAAAAGGGTTGGGGTTAGGTTTCGGGTTAGTATTCCCCTAAATACTCATTTGTATAAAGCGGTCATTTTGGTATATATGAGTTCTGGCTTGTTCTGGAATTTGTTGCTTCTAGTGGTGATAATATTTGTACCGTGCGGTAAGGACGGTCAGCCCTCGATAAACTACTAGAAGGTTTTATTACTCAACAAATACCTTCTCGAAATATGTAATAAAATCTAATCGGGTGCACGTCTACTGTTACTTCAAAGGTTCTTTTACATATGTCCATCAATATGAACAAGATGGGGTTCTTCTTTCCTCCCTTCCAAACGACCAGACCAACATTGTATGTTCCTTGGCTGCCCTAGAGGACTCTTGTCAACCGTCCAATTCCATGAAAGCTCGGCTATCTCATGGTTGAGAGAGAGGGAGAGAGAGAGAGAGAGATGGAATTAAAACATCCAATCGACACAAACTAGGCCATTTCGGGACTAACATATGATTCAATTTTATTTCAATAATTCGCTTGCGCGTAGGAATGGGAAACCGGAGGACCCGGAGATAATCCATGAGGTTGGACAGGCGACGCCTGTGCTGCGGGGGGAACCACGTCGGAAAATCTGGATGAACTTTTTCGGCCAATGCAGGGATCGAACACTCAACCTCCAGGCTAGCGAGCCAGCGCCTTACCCACTATAGCCACCGTGACTGACCCCTACCACTGAAGAGGATTAAGGCTATCGATATGGTGCCTGCTCATTCTGGCAAAGATTGAAAGTCGTCGGGAACATGGAATCAAGTGAAATAGTGTTTAACTTTCCACTTCGCTGCAACAAGTCCAACGAAGACGGGCATGGCAAGCGTCTTTCTGGTCACTCTTCAACTGCCAAGTGTTCTTTTACGTGCCAACGTGTAGGCTTACATGTACAGCCCATCGGTGCGTTCCGGCCTGGTTCCTTCTCGTCAGCGATGCAAGGGGGGGGGGGGGCTGACACGGGATCTCGAATAGTCGCTCATGTATGAAGAAAACCCTAGGTCACGTGCACACATTTTCATTGACAGTTGGAATTCGATATAAGAGTAAGCCATAATGCTGCTGTCCGGGCAAAATTTCCCCCATTGCACATTGAATGATGTTCGCCTATTTTCATTAATTCAGTCGACGTTAAACCCTATTTCATTTCGTTTCTCACGGACTACGTTGTATGAATGAACGGGGGGGGGGGGGGGATGGTTAGTCAATTGGTGTGGTTTCAATTCCCCGGTTGTACGTGACAAGGAGTAGGGTCGTCTGTCCAACCTCGTGGGTGTTCTCCGGGTCCTCCAGTTTCCTCCCACTGCTAAAGACCCATACGCGCAAGCTAGCCTAATTATTGAAATAAAATTGAACCATGTGTTATTCCAGAAATAACCTAGTTTGTGTCGAGTGGACGTTAAACCCCATCTCTAACTCTCCCTCACTCTCCCCCCCCCCTCTCTCTCTGTATGTGGGATGGTTGCTTTGAACTGTGTACATCTATAATTATCAGTATCGTATCGTCATTAATTAACACCTGTTATTACCTCCCTGTAATATAAGTAATTGTCGTACAACACAAAACAGTAATTATCCCTATAATACAAATCTATAATCATCTTCCTTTTATTCTTACTGTTATATATGAAGGGTATACGGTTTCTATTGTTACAGTTATATATTAAGGATATACGGTTTCTATTCTTTCAGATACGGTATACATTTATTCTCTCAATCTCTTTCACAGATGATTACCAGTCTTCTAATATCTCTGTAAAAGATGGCTGCCTTCAACACGCGGCGTCAATCATTAGCTCAATGACGTGTGCATTGTTTACATAAGACGTCACTGGTTTCTGGCAGAATGCTGCCTTTTACTCATTTTAATACCCATTTACACTAAATAGGAAATAATTCTCACCTACAAATACGTCAAACGTCCCCTATTCGTCCGCCCACAATTGTTTTGATGAAACTTGAAATATAGGTTTATGTCCAAAAGATCCCGGTTGCTTTCGATATTGGCATGTATTTGATCGAAACTGCATGGATTCTGGCCCCTGGTTATACGAAAAATCACGTTTTTAGCTTGTGGACATTCTAAGGGTCACAATTTTGAACCGATTTTGATGAAACTTGAAATGAATGTTTATAACCCAAGATCTCAGTTCCTTTCGATATTTGCGCATATCGGATCGTAACTTCCTGAATTATTGCCCCTGATTGTACGAAAAATCGCGTTTGTTTTTAGCTTGTTCTCTATCCATCTCTTGCAAAATGTGGGCGTATCCTGCCTGGCAGCCGCTGGTTCTAATACATAACAAAAATGTTTTAGAATTGAATTTATTGGAGGAAACAAGTTAATATTTATGGCTTATTAATTCGCATCAATGTCATCCTTATCAGTGATTGTAGCGGCCCAACGAATATTCACTGCTGATCAGTGTGTCATTCCGCACACAGAGATCCATGCATCTACTGCATGCTCCGAGAATATATCTCTGGTCGAATGGTTAGCGTGTGTGCGTTGTATCATAAAGCCTGTCATTTAGTCAACTGGCGTGGTTTCGATTCCCCGGTTATACGTGGCAAGGAGTAGGGTGGCCTGTGTAACCTCGTGGGTTTTGTCCGGGTTCGCCGATTTCCTAACACTGCTAAAGACCCCTACGCGTAAGTGAATTATTGATATCAAATTGCACCGGATGTTAGTCCCAAAATGACCTAGTTTGTGTCGAGTGGACGTTAAAGCCCATTTCTCTCTCTGTATGTGTCTTAAATGACCGCCATATCACAAAATGAGCATACTGTATTGTAGTAGAAATGAAATGAAATGGGGCTTAATGTCCTACTGTTCTGCTCCGAACTGGGCTAATGAAGACAGGCATACGCCATACAGTGTGCTATGAAGGAAATTTTGCCCGGACAGCGGCACTATGGCCTACTCTTATATCGAATTCCAACTGTCAAGGGACCTTTTACCTGCACGCCAATGTGTACATGGGACCTCGGTTTTTCGTCCCATCAGAACGACTAGACATCTGTCATTGTCAGGCCCTCCGTCCTGCATCAATGACAATGGGGAACCACGCCGGAAAATCTGGATGAACTTTGTCGGCCAATGCAGGGATCAAACACCCGACCTCCAGGGTAGCGAGCCAGCATCTTACCCACTTAGCCACCGCGAACCCCCGTATTGTAATGAGTTTCAACTCTGTTTCACGTACATCTGTCATACACACAAAGACTAGATAAACGTTTTCAATTTTATTAAATGGAAGCAGAATAAACACTCAACAAAATCCTCGAAGTATACTTAGTGTTTTTATACGCCCACATTTTCATGTGGACGTATTATGCCGTCGCCCCTGTCCGTCCGTCCGTCCGTCCGTCCGTCCACAATTTGTTTGTGGACACCCTACAGGTCACAATTTTTATCCGACTTTGACGAAACTTGAAATATAGGTTTATCTCCAAAAGATCACGGCTGCTTTCGATATTGGCATGTATCGGATCGAAACTTCATGGATTATGGCCCCTGTTTGTACGAAAAATCACGTTTTTAGCTTGTGGACCCTATAGAGGTCACAATTTTTATCCGATTTTGTTGAAACTTGAAATGTAAGTTTATAACCCAAAGATCTCGGTACCTTTCGATATTCACGCATATCGGACCGTAACTTATCAAGGTTGTGGACCCTATAGAGGTCACAATTTTTATCCGATTTTGTTGAAACTTGAAATATAAGTTTATAACCCAAAGATCTCGGTTCCTTTCGATATTCGCGCATATCGGACCGTAACTTCCTGAATTATGGCCTCTGATTGTACGAAAAATCGCGTTTTTAGCTTGTGGGCCCTATAGAGGTCATAATTTTTATCCGATTTAAAAAAAAACGTATTATTATATCACCGTTACACCCTAAGGCCCAAAATTGACAGATAAAATGGCCGCCGTTCGTTCTCAAATAGCGTAAGAATATGGTATATCAAGGTTGTGGACCCTATAGAGGTCACAATTTTTATCCGATTTTGTTGAAACTTGAAATGTAAGTTTATAACCCAAAGATCTTGGTTCCTTTCGATATTCGCGCATATCGGACAGTAACTTCCTGAATTATGGCCTCTGATTGTACGAAAAATCGCGTTTTTAGCTTGTGGACCCTATAGAGGTCATAATTTTTATCCGATTTAACAAAACGTATTATTATATCACCGTTACACCCTAAGGACGACTGAGTTCGAATTTCGTGAATGAATTTCGATATTGGCATGTATCGGATAGAAACTTTATGGATTATGGCCCCTGTTTGTACGAAAAATCATGTTTTTAGCTTGTGGGCCCTATAGAGGTCACAATTTTTATCCGATTTTGTTGAAACTTGAAATGTAAGTTTATAACCCAAAGATCTCGGTTCCTTTCGATATTCGCGCATATCGGACCGTAACTTCCTGAATTATGGCCTCTGATTGTACGAAAAATCGCGTTTTTAGCTTGTGGACCCTATAGAGGTCATAATTGTTATCCGATTTAAAAAACGGTATTATTATATCACCGTTACACCCTAAGGACGGCTGAGTTCGAATTTCGTGAAAATCAGCCCAAAATTGACAGACAAAATGGCTGCCGTTCGTTCTCAAATAGCGTAAAAATATGGTATATCAAGGTTGTGGACCCTATAGAGGTCACAATTTTTATCCGATTTTGTTGAAACTTGAAATATAAGTTTATAACCCAAAGATCTCGGTACCTTTCGATATTCACGCATATCGGACCGTAACTTAATAATTCCTGAATTATGGCCCCTGATTGTACGAAAAATCGCGTTTTTAGCTTGTGGACCTTATACAGGTCACAATTTTTATCCGGACGACTGAGTTCGAATTTCGTGAAAATCGGCGCAAAATTGACAGACAAAATGGCTGCCGTTCGTTTTCAAATAGCGTAAAAATATGGTATATCAAGGTTGTGGACCTTCTAGGGGTCACAATTTTTATCCGATTTTGTTGAAACTTGAAATGTAAGTTTATAACACAATTAAAGATCTCAGTTCCTTTCGATATTTGCGCATATCGAATTGTAATTTCCTGAATTATGGCCCTTGATTGTAGGAAAAATCACTTTCTATCCATCTCTCGAAAATGTGGGCGTATCCTGCCTGGCAGCCGCTGGTTGACTAAAGTTGTCATTTAGGACTTAAAATGTCAGTCAGCTAGCTTAGTGTCTGTTGTTCTCAAGCGAAGCTAATTGTAGACAGGCAGTCTAAAGTTGAGTATGGGTATACATCATCACCTACAAAAACCGACAAAATGATATTTAACGTGCTACATTTCTGCTCCATTCGAGCTAATGAAGACGGACATTCGTCTGGTTGTGTGTGAGACTAATATATGATTTAATTTTTATTTCAATAATTCGCTTGCTCGTGGGGGTCTTTAGCAGTGGGAGGAATCCGGAGGTCCTAGAGCCCCCCCCCCCCCACACACACACACGTCTGGTTGTGTCCTATAGAGAAAACTTTGTCCGGACAACGGCGCTACGGCCTACTAATATACAGAATTTCATGTATTGAGGTTTTTCTTCCCATGCGCACGACAAGTCGCGGCTCCTTGTATCATTGACTAGAGGAAACGACACCGGAAAAAACCGAATTATTTTCTCAGCCAACACTGGACTTGCAGTGTAGCGAGCCAGCGTCTTATTCACTGGTAGCCAACGACTTACCTACGTCACTGGCCGCGCCAACGCCTTACTCACTGGCACCCAACACTCGAGTGTTTCTAATACTCTTAAAAGTATAATTATTCAAACATATAATTTATCATAAAAGAGTTTTTACGCGGTTCACACATATTTATCAATATCAATAGATGAGCTCTAGTCGGTTAAATTTAATTTTTGTGTTTTGTTTCAGTTTCTAAATTGTTTCATGGATGCCATTTCGCCCATATATGCCGGCATGTCCTACGGAAGTTGGCAAATTTCCGACCGGGAATCTGACCAATCGGGCCCCAAGATAGGGAGAATCATATTCAACTTTTACTAATCTCGATTGTGGTTGATAATAGTCGGGTTGATTAAGTCATTATAGTGATTAATACTTTTAAAGGGTTATACGCCTGCCTTATTTTGGGTGCTCTTTACCAAAAACCGCTCAGGTCGGGGATTAGTAGGACTGGTCAAGCCAACAGTGTGTGTGTGTGTGTGGGGGGGGGGGGGCACTGGTGATATTCCAGGAATGGGTGTGTATGGAGACACTACTTTATTTTAAACCCTCTCTGATCACAGGTGGGTTCAATAATATTCAGATAAGATTGCAGGTAAATAAAAACGATGTTTTTTGTAAAATTTTATTTATAGATAGGATGATTATAATGTAACAAAATAAATATACTGTTGGTTTTTACAAATTTTACAGCAAATAATTAAAATATGCTTTTACCGTAAATTATTAAAATATCTCCATGCTTTTACCGTAAACTATTAAAATATCTACATGCTTTTACAGTAAATAATTAAAATATCTCCATACTTTTACCGTAAATAGTTAAAATATCTCCATGCTTTTAAAGTAAATAATGAAAACATTTCCATGCTTTTACGGTAAATTATGAAAATATCACCATGCGTTTACCGTAAATTATGAAAGTATCACCATGCTTTTACAATAAATTATGAAAATCCACGTTTTTAAAAGTAAATAACGGTAAAGAAAATATCTCCATGCTTTTACCGGAAATTATGAAAATATCTCCATGCTTTTAACTTAAAATAGTTCCATGTTTTCAAAGTATAATTTTATTATAAATTAAAATATCTCCATGCTTTCAAAGTATAATTTCTAAATGGTTAATGCAAAATTACTTGTGTGGAACTGATGCCAAGAACTTTAATGAATATATCTACATTAAATCATTCAAGCCATCAATCTAATATGTATAGAAAGTGGTTAGAAATCATTCAGTCGTCATTAATTAGCAGTTGTGTAGCTAGCTGTAAAAGATGTCACTTCTCGTGTAAAAGCGTGACTATTTATAATACTAATACCCAACACTTTTAAATACACAAACCCGATCAACAGTGATGTAAGATTATGTCTTTTATCTTTCTGGGTTTTAATACCTTAGTGTTAGAACACCTACCAAATGACTTGTCTGATTACTAACCATTTTAACCCTTAATAGCCATATAAAATAAAGACTTAGATCGGTTTGTGGCAGGTTTTTTATTGATAAAAGTTATTTGTTCAAATGTGGAGGATATGATTCTCCAGTGTTATTAGTTGTAAGGAAATAGACGAGTAGGTAATGGCCATACCAAATCTGAAAAAATAAAATAATTATAATCTTTATTAAAATATATGATAGATCAATAAAGAGAGGGAGAGGGAGGGAGAGTTTAACGTCCACTCGACACAAACTAAGTCATTTCGGGACTAACATATGGTTCAATTTTTATTTCGTTAATTCTCTTGTGCATAGGGGTCTTTAGCAGTGGGAGGAAACCGGAGGACCCGGAGAAAACCCACGAGGTTCGACAGGCGACCCTATTCCTTGTCACGTTTAACCGGAGAATCAAAAACCACGCCAGTTGACTCAACGACAGACCTTATGATACAACGCGCACGCGCTAACCCTTCAGCCATCCGAAAGCATTCTTTCATCATATCTGAACAACTTAACTCTGTTCCTTGCTAGGGCCTGGGCCTTAGTCACACCATGTATTCTCATGCATCATTAACTGACATGGGGGAAATCACCCTGAAAAATCCTGAGGAACACATTTCTTAACGCTGGGATTGATCCTGGGACCAATGTCCACTCAATACAAACTAGGTAATTTCGGGACTAATGGTTCAATTCTATTTCAATAATTCGCTTGTACGTAGGGGTCTTTAGCAGTGGGAGGAAACCATAGGTTGTGAAGAAAACCCACAAGGCTGGTCAGGCGACCCTACTCCTTGTCACATACAAGCGGGGAATCAAAACCACGCCACTTGACTCAAAGACAGACCTTATGATCTAAGGTGCACTTGTTAACTAGATCACCAAACACCCCAACTTTTAAATGAATAAATAGTCGTGCTACGAAGAGAAATGACGTTTAACAACGTTTAACGTCCACTTGACAAAATAGGTCATTTTGAGACTAACATGGGAACAATTTTATTTCATTAATTTGCTTGTGCATACGAATTTTTTTAGCAGTCCGAGGAAACCAGAGAACCAGGAGAAAACTCACGACAGTGAGTAAGCAACCCTTCACCTTGTCATTACAAGTGCGGAATGGAAATAACGCCGTTGAACTCAATGACAACCCTTATGATCAAATATAAAGGGGCAGTTTGATGGCCGAATGGTTAGCGTGTGCGTGTTGTATTGTAAGGTCTGTCATTGAGTCAACTGGCATGGCTTTGATTACCCCGTTGTATGTGACAAGGCCTCGTGGGTTTTCTCCAGGTCCTCCGGGTTTCCTCCCAATGCTAAAGACCCCTATGCACAAGCAAATTAATGAAATAAAATTGAACCATATGCCAGGTTGGAAATGACCTAGTTTATGTCGAGTGGATGTTAAACCCCATTTCTCTCCCTCTACATATAATCGTGTATTACTTTAATGAATGGGGTTTAACGTCCTACTGTTCTGCCCCGAACTGGGCTAATGAAGACGGGCATACGCCATACAGTGTGCTATGAGGGAAATTTTGCCCGGACAGTGGCACTATGGTCTACTCTTATATCAAATTCCAACTGTCAAGGGATCTTTTACGTGCACGCCAATTTGTACGCGGGACCTTGGTTTTTTGTCCAATCTGAACGACTAGACAGTTATCCTTGTCAGGCCCTCTGTCCTGCATCACTGACAAGGAAAATATGGATAACTTTCTCGGCCAATGCAGGGATCGAACACCCGACTACCTAGCCAGCGTCTTACCCACTTAGCCACCGTGGCCCTCGTGTATTACCTGTATCTGAATGAACATCAAATGGTGTTTGATAAACGTCTAAATATTCTGATGGTAAAATCATTTGAGGATCCTCTTCTTCTAACAAATAATGTACAACGGCTGGAAAAAAATAACAAATTTAGATTTATAATTCAAAACTGTTATGGTTAGGAATGCGTATTGAAAATAATGGGATTGCCATAGATCACTCATTATTACTCATGTTAAACATAGATCACATTTATTACTTAAAGATACATTCCCGCATACAAACTGGGTGATTTAATGGTATATATGGACTAAAAACATATTCAAACTAATTAATTTGTCATAATTTTGCTCTAAATCCATCTCAAACATTATAATTGCGAAGGAATGCCCTGCTATAAAAATTTGATCAAACCAGGTCATGTTTACGTCACGTGACTTACCTCTCTTGGAAGTCAGAGGAGAATTCATTGCATACATAAGACGATGTTGTCTTTAATCGCTTACTATTTATTACAAATATCGAATCCTAATTAAATTTGCGGATTATCCACTACCCACGTCTTTTTCCGTCATTTTTATCTCAGAAAGTGTTGTTCGTCTAACTCTTCATAAAGTTTACCAACTTGTACATCAAGCGCTCAATGCTCGCGTCTGACCTTTGACATCATGCATGCAGAAATTCCTAATCGTCGGGCTGTCAATTAGGGGAACCCTTACATTTTTGTCCTGTATACGCTCCATGAGTGTTTTTCGGGGAATCCAGTATTTTTCTAGTAAGATTGGATATCTATTTTCCATATATACCAAAATTACCATACTTTTATTGGAAATAACCACCCGATAAATACTTTTCTGGGAACCAATCTTTAAGTTAACCATAGATCATATTCAACAAACTAAATTATGCAATATCTTTACCTTGATTAGGAAGCAAGTCTGGTACTCTTTCATGCAGTGCATCTAAAACCTTTTTTACGGACATCTGAAATACACATTTAATGTGATATAAATATACATCCAGTGTATTTAACATGTTCCAATTGGTAATCATTTTCCAAGGAGAAACAACGGAAGTTTAAGCCTATGTTGAAAGATAGTTTTTACGAGGAAGTGCAGTAGGATCCTACTACACAAAGCCCATAAGACAACCCCGTTGACAATGGTACTATTGTATTGGTGTGTTTTATTCTAGGATTGTCATGGATTGGTTTTATTTATACAGTCCATCAAAACTAACATCCAAGTTCACCTAATTACATAGACACTGCAAGCAATAAACAACAGCTGTACATATCAAATTATGTGCATGGATCCAAGGCCAGACCTAAGCCCTAAGCGTTTCGAAAATTGGTGTGGCCCAGAGCCTTATATAAAGAGTCTGGTAAAACAAAAAATATAAAATAAAGAGTGTCAGTGAAAACAACTGGAATGATAGTTCTGAAAAGACACAATCGGATTATAATACAGATCTATATTTCGTTTCCGTTTTTTATACTTTCGATGGCCTATACTACATGAAGATCTGACAAGTTATAGCGATAGGTCACGTCAGGGGTCAATAGACCGACTTATGACCCTATGATGTCAGACATTTGATTAACCAATCAGCATTGATGTTACTAGTGGATTACCCAGAGTTCAATGCAAAACACGCCTAAAGCTCGCCGTGACAGACCTTTTCATTGGCTAATTCCTCACACCATTCAGAACACGTCAATGATAACAACTCTTCCAGATCCAAGTGTAGTAAAGACAAGTAAAACAAAATTTTGAACTATAAAAACGAAACGAAATAGGATCTGTGTTTTAATCAGATTGGAAAAGACAATAGTTGGCCAGAATCTATAAATGAAATGAAATTTGGTTTAACGTCCTGAACCGACTGGTGAAATGAAGACATACATATATACGCCATACAGTGTGCTATGAGGGAACTATTGCCAGAACAACTGTGCTACGGCCTACTATATTGAATTCCAACTTCAAGGGTTCTTTTACGTGCATGCCAATGTGTACATGGGACCTTAGTTTCTAATGCCATCCGAATGGCTAGAAGCTGTCCTTATGACTCATGAGGCTCTCTATCCTACACCACAAACAAGGGGAAACCATGCTGGAAAACTCTAGGCCACACCAAATGAAACATATTTGGTCAGATTTTCTACATATCTGGTGTTTCCTAAGAGCAATCTGTTTATATATTCTTGGGATCACGGTGGCTTAGCGGGTAAGACACTGGCTCGCTAGCATGGAGGTCGGGTGATCGATCCTTGCATTGGCTAAGAATGTTCATCCAGATTTTCCAGCGTGGTTCCCTCTTGTCATTGATGCAGCTGTCCATGTCAGGCCCTCCGTCCTGCATCACTGACAAGGGGGAACCACGCCGGAAAATGTGGGTGAACTTTCTCGGCCAATGCAGGGATCGAACACTCGACCTCCAGGCTAGCGAGCCAGCGTCTTACCCACTTAGCCACGGTGACCCCTACCTTATAATACAGCGTGCACGTGCTAACCATTCAGCCATCAAACCCCCCAAATATGCTTATATAATCTTACCTTGGGTTGTTTACGTATATAGGCTCCCAGTTTCACGAGTTGTGTTGACAGATCAACAATCAGTTTATCAACTGTTTCCGACGGTTCATACGCCTCTAAACGATGAACTTGAATTTCTAAAGCTCGAAAACTCCATTGGTTAAATAATCGATCAGCTATGTGTTTCAGGTCAAGGTCAACAGTAATTTGAAAATTTTGAAGGATTTTTAGTAAACAAATGAAATAAATTAACATTGTGACCACCAGGACTCTCACTTAAATTATATATTTCCCAGTCTTAACAGACTGGAGAACTCATCTACTCAATAAACATACATTATGCAAGAACTAAATCTGCCTATTGCAGGTCTTTCTTTAGGCCTGAAATGTTATCTAAATTATCAATTAGACATTAATTAACTTATCCAGACCATAATCGATTTCATCGCTGGCTATGTCATAAAATTAAAATTTCAACAAATTTAACCCATAAAAAAAATACAAACAGTTGTATTTATGTCAAAAGAAAATGAGATAATAGTAAAAATTGTCAAAACATGACTTGTTGCCAAAAATTGAAGTGAAAACTCTGGTTTCAACCACAAAGTCCATGGAAAAAGTGAAAATCCAATCATTCTATTAGGGGTTGTTTTTGAATAGACTTATTTGGAAATTCAAAACTTTAATTGACATCAGATTGTCAGTGTAATTTATTATTATTTGTATACAAGGATATATTATGATGTAACTGTTTGTATACAAGGATATATTATGATGTAACTGTTTGTATACAAGGATATATTATGATGTAACTGTTTGTATACATGACATATCATGATATAACTGTTTGTATACAAGGATATATTATGATGTAACTGTTTGTATACAAGGATATATTATGATGTAACTGTTTGTATACATGATATATCATGATATAACTGTATAAAAGGTTATATTATGATGTAACTGTTTGTATACAAGGATATATTATGATGTAACTGTTTGTATACAAGGATATATTATGATATAACTGTATAAAAGGATATATTATGATATAACTGTTTGTATAAAAGGATATATTATGATATAACTGTTTGTATACAAGGATATATTATGATGTAACTGTTTGTATACAAGGATATATTATGATGTAACTGTTTGTATACAAGGATATATTATGATGTAACTGTTTGTATGAAAGGATATATCATGATAAAACTGCTTGTATACAAGGAAATATTATGATGTAACTGTTTGTATACAAGGATATATCATGATATAACTGTTTGTATACAAAGATATAACATGATAAAACTGCTTGTATACAAGGAAATACATGTATTATGATATAAATGTTTGTATAAAAGGATATATTATGAGAAATGACTAATATCTTGGATTCTGAAATAAAATTGTCATCGGATTCTTCACCGAGGTTTAAATCTTTAACAATCTCTAACAACATATCAATAGAACTCTGGAATAAAACAACATATCAATAGAACTCTGGAATAAAACAACATATCAATAGAACTCTGGAATAAAACAACATATCAATAGAACTCTGGAATAAAACAGCATATCAATACAACTATGGAATAAAACAAGATATCAATACAACTCTGGAATAAAACAAGATAAATATTTGATATGTTTACATTAATTCACATTTAAATATGGAATACTGATGGATCTTTGGAGAGAGAGAGAGAAATGGGGTTTAACGTCCACTCGACACAAACTAGGTCATTTCGGGACCAACATATGGTTTTTAATTTTATTTCAATAATTCGCTTGCGCGTAGGGGTCTTTAGCAGTTTGAGGAAATCGGAGGACCCGGAGAAAACCCACGAGGTTGGACAGACGACCCTACTCCTTGTCACATACAACTGGGGATTCAAAACCACGCCAGTTGAGTTGACTCAATGACAGGTCTTATGATACAGCGTGCACATGCTAACCATTCGGCTATCGAACCCCCCCCCTCCATGGAATAGATGAGATGAAAGCCAGAAATCAGTGTCCCTACCTCTACAACATGAACAACATGTTTCATATAAATCAACATTAATCCACTGATCACTTCACTTTGATAAACATTCTGTAAGTTTTTTAACATGGCTTCATATTGACCTAAAAATAAACCAATATTCAATATCAACATTTTTCAATTGAGATAATATAAAGATCATAAAGAGAGAAATGGGGTATAACATCCACTCGACACGAACTAGGTCATTTAAGGACTAACATATGGTTCAATTTTATTTCAATAATTCGCTTGCGCGTAGGGGTCTTTAGCAGTGGGAGGAAAACAGCGACCCTACTCCTTGTCACATACAACTGGGGAATCGAAACCACACCAGTTGACTCAACGATCTTGCGCTAACCATTCGGCTATCGCTACCTACCCCCCCCCCCTTCGTAATAGACTAAGTCAACACAATATATAAACTAACTATAGAAGCTTTAGTTCAGTATAATAAGACAACACAATAACAGAAGAGAACAAATTCAATGCTCACACAAAATCTTGTGAATTATAAAGAATATAAATAAGATTTCATACTTCCAACTAGACTTCTGTCAACGTCTGGGTTTCTTAATTTTGAAATGATCACCATCCGATGAAGCAAACTTTTCTGTAATTAAAAAAAATACAGTAACATAAGACAACGGTACATTATGTCAAAGTATAAACATTGAAATTAAAGTAAAAGATCTTTTTGTAGCTTGACAGCTTACCCGACTTATTAGAGCGTAATTGAAACTGTCACAGACTGTTGGTTTAAAAAAATTCAGACCAGAACCGGATATATTAAGCAAAACAAGCAATGCGCATGTCAACATAGTTATCTCCCTTCTATCTCGTCCAAGTGAGATTACGTGTCTTACCAAATTAATCAATGACATCATAAATGACGTCAATGAAAATAATTCTCACTTTTTTCTTCTTTTTATTTATCCAATACTTATACGATTTAAACCAAAATCAATTAGGAAAACTAAAATTATTTTGCATTTTTTTCATCACTGGATGAACTTAAAGCGAGAATTTCATATTTTCTAAGAAAGTCAAAACATAATTATTTCTATGTCTTTTGCTCAATAGGTTGTCAACTCACTATTATACGATCATAGGCATCATTCTCACACTTAAAAATCATTCACCCCGGAAATAATAACACAATTACCTCCCTTGTTTTTCTATTCCCCCCCCCCCCCATGGAATAGCTATCCTCAAACGTTTGAATTTAAAGTTGAAAATGATATTTTTGGCAATTTCTCAACTGGCAATAGTGAATTATAGGATTAATAGGAATATTCTTTAACAGGGTAGGACTGTTTATAAATACCATCTATTTTAAGGATTTATTTTAATACATTGTAAAAATATAACTTAAAAATATGAAATTATCGCTTTAATTATAAAGGTTTTATATTTGACAACAATCCGCTTAGCTCTACTCAGACAATGCCCGTTACATATTTATATCATATCAAACGGTATTATTTATACCGGTAACTAATTTATGGGTAAAACATCGTGTTAAAAACAAATATCAGAGTTCCAGAAAAGATTTAAATGGTGAATAGCGTCAAAGTATAATAGGTAACCTCGTTATTGAATATTGGCTCTTCTTATAATCACAAAACTGCAGATAGATTGATCATTGAACTTAAATTAAACTTAACTAATAATAACTAGGCCAAACAAATGGCACAATACTAGATATTTGTACGATTTGATTGAGTCTGAGAAATATCTTTCGGTTATATTATATACCCACAATTCTAACCATAACCCTTCAGAATAGTTTTAGCCACAATCCACCGTTGTTACAGCTTTAATTCGTACGTTTGACATGTAATTTATAAACCTAACCCAAACCCTAGAGAAAGATATTTCTCAAATCGTACAAAGATCTAATAGGCCCTATTGGGCTATTGTCAATTGTGCCAAATGAACAAGCTACATATATGAAGTTTGTCAAATAAGAAAGGAAAAGTATATTAAAACCAGATGCTTTATTTGTCAAAAAATACTAAAGTAGTAAAATTAAAATAAATATTGTGAATTAACCTTGTTTACAGCCCTGTTATTGTCTTCAATTATATCTAGTAAAGATGTTCTGTGATTATCAACAAGAGATTCTTCTGGACCTTCATCTTCTGACGCCATCTTGTCAACGTTGCTGTGGAGACTGCACGTCTCGCGATAAGCAACGTGATTTATGTTGAGAAATGACCGGTTGATCAAAGCTACATGGTAAATAAAAGACAAAATGATCCGGAATATCTAAGGGGAAATTACTCTCGCTAATATTTTCTAACAGGATAAAAAAATCAAGATTAAAAAATTGACGATGTAAACGTTTATCGTATGATTAGTATTAGATTTTATCGAAGCTCTGACATAGTAACATACACGTAATGCTGTATTTGTGAGTCAGTTCATAGATTGGTAGGTTGAAAGATATGATTTTGTTTTTTATAATTTTATTGTAAATATAATATGAGAAAATTTACGTAAAACGTCTTTCATGAATGCGTTAGTAGTTTAGAAGAAGATCACCTGTAATATTGGATTGGGTTGATCAGTCAGTGATATGAATTATAGCCGACAAATTGTATACAAATAATTATGAAGCTTAAAGGAGCTAAGTCGCTAATATTTGGGACCTACAAATTGATACAAATGGGTCGCAACGTATATAATAATGTAATATGAATGTAAAAAAACTGATTTACATTCAATCGTTTCCGTTTTTACTCTATAATTTCAAAGCAGTTATGTTCGGCGAAATACGCCAGAAGTCTCAATCAAATGGCAATCTCCAGCGTCTGGTTATTTCAGTCTAGTATTTATTGCGCATGCTCTCCAGATAAGAATATGAGGTCACCGTTTGACATGACTTGTGGAATATGTTTATGAAAAAGGTTGCATCCTTAGTTTAAGATTTTATGGATAAGGCACAAAATCTTTAATAAATATTGTTGCTTTTTATATTTGTAGTATGATGGCACAAATGTTCATCACATTTCAAAGGGTGGGGTGCGGAGTGGGGCGGTGGGGTGCGGAGGTGGCCGAATGGTTAATATGCATGTGTTGGATCATACTAGCTCTGTCATTCATGATTGAGTCAAGTGTCGTGGTTTCAATTCCCCACTTATATTTTCTCCTGTTTTCTCGATCTGCTAAAGTGACTTGCGTGTATTGAAGTAAAATTGAACCATATGTTAGTCCTAAAATGACTACATGTACTTTGTGTCAAGTGTTAAACCCCATCTCTCGCACGCGCTCTCACTCTCTCTCTCTCTCTCTCTCTCTCATGGCATGCTTGAGAAAAGTTCTGTCTGCCCCATTACACCTAATATTGATTATTTAATATATTTTTCTCTGTAGGACTACAGGATGAATTCTAAATGGACTTTCAGGAATCTACAAAGTGATTACCAGAACTTGATTCCTTTTGTTCCTGCTAATGATGGCAAAGAAGATGTAGAAAGTTCCAAGAAAGAGGCAAGCGAAGATTGTCATGTCAGTGGAACAGAAATTAAAGAATATTACGAGAACTTAATCAATGATGACAGCAAGAAAATACAGAAACTGTCACAAAATATTGTGGAAAAATACAAATCAAGGAAAACATGTAGAAGCTCCGAAAGAGATCGAAAAAGATCTAAATCTGAGATTAAGACCCGACCCGCAACAGAAGATGGTGCTGCAAACGATGATAATAATAGATTAATAAATCGAAAAAACAGTGAAATGCTAAAATATTCTCAGAACGGTGACCTGATTGGTTTGAGAAAAGCTGTAGAAGATGGAGCAAACGTTAATTATCAGGACGGTTTTGGATGGTCCGCTTTGATGTGTGGGGCGGTTGCAGGTCATGGGAAGGTTGTTGAGTTTCTGTTGGAGAAGGAAGCTGATGCCAATTTACAAAATAATCTCAAGCAAACTGTCCGAGATATGGCAGAGCAGGCCAGATTATTTAAAGTTGTTGGGATATTGGACGAACACAAACATTATTTTAAGCGAAAAATAAAAGTAGAACCAGAAACAAGGGCAAAAGTTTATTGCGAAATTTGTAAAGTAGATGTTTCTGATCGTAGAAAACACGAGACTTCGACCGCACATTTGTTTAATCGTCAAATTAAACCTACTGAGCCATCTTTTATGATACCTGAATCGAACCGAGGGTTTCAAATGATGCTTAAACATGGCTGGGATAAAGGTCGGGGACTGGGTTCCGAGGGACAAGGTCAAAAATATCCTGTCAAGACCGTGCTGAAAAGAGATCGACACGGCCTTGGTGCAGTTGCAAAACAGAAATCGAAAGTAACTCATTTTAATGCAAAAGACTTACAAGCTGTTCAACGTGTTCGTAAAAATGTGGAAAGACACGTGACCTCTCGAACTTTATCTAAATGGGAGATGAGGCGAAGGGAACGAAAAGATAAAAATTGGGAACGTGACATGAGACACTATTTTAACACTTAATATTAGGCCTTAAATGTGATGAGACGGTGTTTTAATACAAAATGTTAGGGCTTAAATGTGACAAAACAGTATTTTAATACACAATAGATATTAAGCCTTAAATGTGACACAATAGATATTAAGCCTTAAATGCAACACAATAGATATTAGGCCTTAAAAAAATATGATGAGAAAGTATTTAATACAGAATTTTAAGTCTTAAAGGAGTAGGGTCGCATGTCTATTGTCCAACCTCGTGAGTTTTCTCTGGGTCCTCCGGTTTCCTCCCACTGCTAACGACCCCTATGCGCAAGCGAATTATTGAAATAAAATTGAACCATGTGTTAGTCCCGAAATGACCTAGTTTGTGTCAGTTGGACATTAAACCCCATTTCTCTCTCTTTTTGTACAAAAAGTGTTCATGTATTGAAAGCCATTGCCCTTTCAAATTGCTTTCAACTCAAAGAGTGTTTATAAAAAGAATAAGAATGTATTGATTGTGGGTTTTTTCTGGGTCCTCTGGTTTCCTCCCACTGCTAAGCTGTTCAACTATGGAGGTGTCCAGAAAGGCTTCTTTTCTTTAACTCAAAGATAGATTATGTAAGATTTAGATAAAGAGCTAGCTGGTTGTTATTGTTATAATGGCTTAAAGATACATTATATAGGATTTAGATAAAGAGATGGCCATTCCTGATATAATAGCTCAAAAATACATAATGTAAAATGAAAATATTGAAAATTTCATTCAAATTACTTCATTCTGAGCCAAGTTATCACTGTTTGTAGTTTTGAAAAGATGTGTGCATTGTGGTAACCAGAGCACTGGTATATTCAGATTTAGCTCTTGCATAATGTATGTTTAATTGTATTTATGTCACAGGTTGTAAATTATAGTTAAATCATAGTCTATATTTATAATAAAGAAACACTGTACTATATGCCAGAGTGGTTGGTGGGTAAAAGAAAGACTACTTTATACTATTGGTGGGTAATATATACACTGTAACTGTATACCATTGGTGGGTAAAATATACACTGTACTGTATACCAGGGGTGGGTAAAATATACACTGTACTGCATACCAAGGGGTGTGAGTAAAATTTTCATAGATGCATAACTCATAACTGTCTTTATGTAGTCTAGAGTAGATATCTACAGTAGATGTCGCTTGTTATACACCCACATTTTCATGTGGACGTATATTGTCGTCGCCCCTGTCCGTCCGTCCGTCGTCACAATTCTTATCCGATTTTGACGAAACTTGAAATATAGGTTTATCCCCAAAAGATCTCAGCTGCTTTCGAGATTGGCATGTATCGGATCAAACTTCATGGATTATGGCCCCCTGTTTGTACGAAAAATCACGTTTATAGCTTGTGGACCCTATAGAGATCACAATTTTTATCCGATTTTGTTGAAACTTAAATTGTAAGTTTATAACCCAAAGATCTCAGTTCCTTTCGATATTCGCGCATATCGGACCGTAACTTCCTGAATTATGGCCTCTGATTGTACGAAAAATCTCGTAAAAATATGGTATATCAAGGTTTTGGACCCTATAGAGGTCACAATTTTTATCCGATTTTGTTGAAACTTGAAATGTTTATAACCCAAAGATCTCGGTTCCTTTCGATATTCGCGCATATCGGACCGTAACTTCCTGAATTATGGCCCCTGATTGTACGAAAAATCGCGTTTTTAGCTTGTTGACCCTATAGAGGTCATAATTAGTATATCACCGTTACACCCTAAGGACGGCTGAGTTCAAAATTCGTGCAAATCAGCCTAAAATTAACAGACAAAATGGCCACCCTTCGTTCTCAAATAGCGTAAAAATATGGTATATCAAGGATGTGGACCCTATAGAGGTCACAATTTTTATCCGATTTTTTTGAAACTTGAAATGTAAGTTTATAACACATAACAAAGATCTCGGCTGCTTTCGATATTTGCGCATATCGAATTGTAACTTCCTCAATTATGACCCTTGATTGTAGGAAAAATGGCTTTCTTTTTAGCTTGTTCTCTATCCATCTCTCGAAAATGTGGGCGTATCCTGCCTGGCAGTCGCTGGTGTTATATATTTCATAATCTACGGCGATATCTCCAGGAGACATCGCTTTACATGAATTTGATTGGTCACTTGAAAAAGAACTACTTTGTTTTATTTTCAAAGAACAGTTCATTTCTTATTAAAAGTAACTTTTTTTATTATTAAAAATGAACTATTGTTATTCAATTAACCTTGATGGAAACACTGGGTCAATATAAAGGACTTTGCAATGGTTGAATTGCTGTCAAAAAATGATGTATCACTACGCTGTAATGTTCAGTAAAAGTGAAATCTACAGCAAAGAATTGTATATATATATATATATCTATTTGTGCATGTAAGAAGGGATTGGGTGATAAATAAAATCTCCTACTCGTCTTTTTTGATATCAAAAAATATCAAAAAAGACTGGTATGAGATTCTCTATCTAACATGGATTCATCAAGCCTATACAAAGTAATATTTACTGATGGTATAGATCAGTGGTTCTCAACCTTTTTTTGCCAACGACACACATTGGAACACATGAAAAAATAGTGACACACATGGCTAAATATAGATGAAAAATATTTGAATTTTACAAAATAAAAACATGGCAAGTCATAGACGGCATACAACGGCAGACAGAGACTAATCATATAAACATAGAATGACTCAAACTAAATAAAGAAAAACACAACTGTGACCTTACCAGTAAACAGCAGTGAATACTCAATTGGAATCACGTGGTTTTTCGGATTTTCTTAGTGTGCCGTCAAAAATTTTGCGGCACACTTAGGAAGAACTCCCGGCACACCTGTGCACACTGGTTGAGAATCACTGGTATAGATTGAGGTTGATAAATTTTCCGATAAAACGGTTTCAAACCCCACTGTCCGGATCACTTATCTCTCTCTGTATTGTATTGCAATGAAATGAAATGGGGTTTAACGTCCTACTGTTCTGCTCCGATTAGGCTAATGAAGACACACAAACGCTATACAGTCTGCTATGAGGGAAATTTTGCCCGGACAGCGGCACTATGGCCTACTCTTATATCGAATTCCAACTGTCAAGGGATCTTTTACTTGCATGTCAATGTGTACACGGGAACTCGATTTTTCTTCCCATCCGAACGACTAGACAGCTGTCCTTATCAGACCCGCATCACTGCCGGAAAATCCCGATGGACTTTCTCGGCCAATGCAGGAATCGAACACGCGACCTTCAGGCTAGCGAGCCAGCGTGCCATCGAACACGCGACCTTCAGGCTAGCGAGCCAGCGTGCCATCGAACACTCGACCTTCAGGCTAGCGAGCCAGCGTGCCATCGACCTCGCGACCTTCAGGCTAGCGAGTTAGCGTGCCATCGAACACGCGACCTCCAGGCTAGCGAGCCAGCATCTTACTTACTGAGCCACCGTGGCTTCCCTGTATTGTACTACGGTCCTACCTAGAATTATGATATTGATAACATTTTTCAGTCTGTGGTGTTTATTTTAAACAAGCAATCTGTGTAATTTGGGATGAAATCCTTACTTAAATATACATTATGGGATATTAGATAAAGAGCTGACAGTTCTCACTATAATAGTTTAAAAAATAGATAATGTAAAGGGAATATGCTGAAAATTTCAGTCACGTTGCTCCACTCTGAACCGAGATATTAGCGATTAAATTTTAGGCTTAGTCGGTACAATAAAAAACAATTAGTCTCGATGATCCACTTTCATGTTAAAGCACCCATCACAAAATATTTTCAAATCCACTGAGAATCTGACACATAAGATGACATCGAGTGTTGATTATGGTCTTATGTGAATTAATGTCTAATTTAGAAAGACAGCAATAGGCAGATTTATATCTTGCATAATTTATGTGTACGCACATTCCCGATAACACATCCATGTATGACGGCCGTATGACAGGTAGAGATTTTACCAAAATAACACGAATATTTTTAATTAAATATGTTTAATTAAGCAAAAAGACAATAACAAATTATTTGTTTGTTAGACGAACAATAGGATAATTTTAGAAGGAAAAGTATTATAGATATCATTATGTTGGTGGGCGACATTTAATAATCACTCGGCAAACCTCGGCAGATTCCGGTACCCTACATCTAACGTAGAATCTGTCGAGGTTTGCCGAGTGATTTAATAATTACTAGCGGATTACCCGGCGCTGCACGGATCGAAAGTCGTATAACTCCGAAACCGGAAGCGGTGACCAACGCCACGTAGCCCATGTTACCTTCCGCTCCGGGCTATCCCTTTACACCAAATTTCAGCCTCTGGACAACCCTAGTGTAGCCGCTAACCCTGAGCAAAAACAGACAGACAAACAAACGACAGTCACCAATATTAATATAGATTAGATCCACGAGATTGTTGGTCATTCAATATTATCGCTACTTTAGAGTTTAAAGTTCCTACCATCATTTACATTGCGAGGACAATATTTAATTTTTACACAGCTTAATCTATGTAAATAAATTATACATCGATTATTTAACTTTAGAGAAAATAACAAAAAACTGTCAAGTTTAAATAATCTTCCGATTTGGATTCTACCGGATTTTACTCAAAACTTAGGCCTATAGGTGGCGCGGTCTTGATATCATCATTAGTTAATGCCTAATTTTGACAAAATTTCATTTCATATTTTTGTAAATACTGAATGGAATTTAGGCGTTTGTGAGCCAATATTCCTTCAACCTGATTACAACACAGATCCTATTTCGTTTCGTTTTTTTATAGTTCAAAACTTCGTTTTACTTGTCTTTACTTGACTAGGATCTGGAAGAGTTGTTATATAACCCGCGTTCTGGTAAATGTGATGGATTAGCCAATGAAACCGTCTGCTGTTGCGAGTTCTTGGCGTGCGATGCACGGAACTCTGGTTATCCTACTAGAAATATCAACGCTGATTGGTTAATCAATTGTCTGACGTCATAGGTGAAAAACCGCTCGTATGACCTCTGACGCGACCTTCCACTACAACTGGTCAGATCTTCATGCAGTAGTGGCCATCGAGAGTATAAAATAGAAACGAAATATAGATTTGTATTTTAATTATATTTCTAGTCGTTTTAGAGATTCAACTTTCACAAATGTGTATTTCTAAAGCGATTAAAAATCTCGCAAATGAGGATTAACGGCTTTAAAATGGAGTAAGATGCTTAAGTTCTTAAAGTTACGGCCACGTCATAAGGTTCGGGTTTAATGGTCAGACCAAACGACCCTTCCAGATTGTATTCCTCCACCGATGCCGGTTTACGAAACTCGCATCTCTGTAAAATGGCGGAAAAGAATAAAAATACTTCCATTCTGGCCAGAAATTCTCCAAGACACTTTCTACGACCCAGAGAAAATGGAGTGTACAAGTCTGTTTTAGTTTTGTCGAGTTCGCCATTTTCATCGAGGTATCTTTCTGGACGGAAGTTGTTAGGATCCCCCCAGGTCTGTTCATCATGGCTAACAGAATAAAAGTTAGGTATAAGTATTGTCCCTTCTCTTATTTTGTACCCTCGCAACTCCGTATCACGTGTAGCGGCATGGGGGACAGCGAGGGGAACAATATCAGCAAATCTCATAATTTCATTGATGGTTGCCATGGTGTAAGGCAAGTTAGGCTTGTCGTCAAGTCGCGGCGACCTTGACCCTACGACATCGTCAATCTCTTCGTGAACCTTTCTCTGAACGGTCAAATTATTCGCCAGTAGGAGAACTGCCCAGGTTAATGTCGTCGACAGCGTTTCAAACCCAGCTGACGTAATGTCACCCATGACGTGGCGAACATGGTCACCTGTTAGGCCATGTTCGGGATCAGCTTCAACTTCAATGGCCGCTTTAAGGAGACCGTCGGTTAAATGCCGCCTGTTGTCTTTGGAATACGTAGCTGCCTCCTCTTTAAGTTTCGATTCGATTATTACCTCGAGCTTACGGACTACTGCCCAAAATTTGGTTAATTTCCAAGGCATGGCGAAGCGTAACCAAGGCATAACGTCTACAGGGTTTCCAGCCCCAGTAAATTTGGTAAAATCGCCCGATACTTTTACGAATTGTAGAAAATTCTCGTCATTTCTGATTTCTTCGTTCCGGCCATAACATAGTTGATATAAGACACTTCCCACCGAAACATATATACCCTCACTTGGATCGAAAGCAGCCCCTTTCATTTTCCCAAAATCTGAGCAAAGTCTTTCAACTTCTTCTTGTATGATGTCCTCCAACGGATTGGTTCGAGCATTCGCGAACACATAGAGAACGTTACTTGCAATCTTCCTTTGTAACACCCGTCTTGGACCGAACGTTCCGAATGTTACGCTTTCTCCATCATCCAATAATTGTGTCGTATAAAAATTCGGTCTTCCGGCGAAATCATCCCCTGACGTCACTAACGCTTCCCTAATCAAGTCCTTTCCATTGATAACAACGGCGGGAAAACTCCCCATCTGGATGCTGAAAATGTCACCATATCGTTTCCGTAAATTGAAGAAGGTCTTCTGGGGATTTTTACCAAAGAAAGGGAGGTAACCAAAGAATGGTACTCCTCTGGGTCCGGGAATTTTGTTGCGTTTCAGCCGGAAGTAATCGACCAGCAGGACCACGCATAAACCGACCAGGAATGTTGAAATTATGACAGGAGTTGTCAGCCACGAGAACGGCGTTCTTAATCTTTCAACAATACTATTTATAATATCCATTTTCGATGTCCAATATTTTACAGTTTAATTATGGTGTATATTTTTTAATGCCACAAGATCTACAGTAAAGTCCCTCTATTCTCCATTGGATCATTTCATTATTAAGTTGTTAAAATTATATATATATATTATTTAGACGGCTGCTTAAATGGACATTTTGTACACCAATATCTGAAAAATATAATAACATATTATGACATAAACTGAAATGGGGGTCGCGGGGTAACGTTCTGTATATACAAGGCTAAAGAGAGAGAGAGAGATGGGGTTTAACGTCCATCCGACATTTCGGTCCATTGTGCTTGATAACGATAAGAGAATACTTATCGAAACGTCGTGCTTGTGTATAATAAACCAGTGATTGTTGTCCCATATAACTGTGTCAGTTTTGTTATGTTTCCAATTGCTAAATACCACTAAAGGATTATAAAAATATTAACTATATGTGTTATTTTGTTTGAATACACTATTTTGCCTATAACGTTTTTTAGGACTTCGAATTCTGTCTTATGGTTTGGATTGTTCGTACTTGGTTTTATTTTATTTACTGTTAATTAGGGGAGAAACGGCTGGGTTTTTTGCTAAGGCCCCCATCTGGATCCGCCACTGCACGGCTGATTATTCTCACCTGAGTTTCATTCACAGGAAACCGAGTTAAACCGGGTACCAAAAGAAATCGCGACACGGGCCTTGAAAATTATTCTAAAATGAAATGAAATGAAATAGGGTTCCGTCCTGTTGTTCTACTCCAACTGGGCTAATGAAGACGGGCATACGCCATACAGTTTGCTTTGAGGTAAATTTTTCCCGGACAACGGCACTACGGCCTACTCTTATATCGAATTGCAACTGTTAAGGGATCTTTTACGTGCACGCCAATGGGTACACAGGACATGTTTTTCGTCCCATCCGAACGACTAGACAGCTGTCCTTGTCGGGCCCTCTGTCGTGCACTGACAAAGGGGGGGGGACACGTCGGAACCCGAGTTTCATGCAGAGGAAACCGAGTCAACCAGAGTAGCACATCACACCGCGACACCGGGCTTGAAAATTCTTTTGACAGCCAACCTGTCAGGCTTCTAGTTAGATATGTATGATATAAAAACAATCAAATAAATACAGAAACCGACGATTATACTTACCTTAAAATAAACTATTCCCCAGAATCAAATAGTTCTATCTCATTTCGTTTTAATCGTGTTCTTTTGACGGAATCAAGCGGGTTCAATTCCAATTCCTATTAACTTGACTGCAGGTCGCAAACTATCGACACAACTTATATAAAACTTAAATAACACATGACCTAGTTATATATATATATATGAGTACATAGATAATAGTGCGCAAACCGGTCTAGCAAGGGTTGACATTTAAATTTATTTACAGTCATATAAACCCTTGTATGTATATATACAGTGATATAAACCCCTATAAATACATGGACCGTGGAAAACATCGATATTATTCGGGGGTTATTAAAATTCATGAACCGTGAAAATCATCGGTATCATTCGGGCGTTACTATAATTCATGGGTCGTGGAAAACATCGGTATCATTAGGGCGTTACTGCAATTCAGCGGCTGTGGAAAGCATCGGTATCTTTCGGACGTTACTAAAATTCATTGAGCCTGAAAAACATTGGTATCATTCGGGCGTTACTGTAATTCATGGACCGTGAAAAACATTGACATTATTTGGGCGTATTCGAATAGATACACACTGTTAGAGATCATGGTGGGACATTTTCGAATGTGTGTGTTAAATATCTCTATTAAAAACAGTTTGTAGATGTGTGGTCGAAAGAAATGATGGGTTTAAATGAAAGGTCAGCATCAGTTGAACTAAAAATATCACTTCGTTTGGAGCGCAAATGATGATTTGCCTTCTAATTGACAGGTGTTTTGTATAAATGAAATGAAATGAAATGGGGTTTAACGTCCTACTGTTCTGCTCCTATACTGGGCTAATGAAGACGGGCATAAGCCATACAGTGTGTTATGAGGGAAATTTTGCCCGGGCAGCGGCGCTACGGCCTACTCTTATATCGAATTCCAACTACCAAGGGATCTTTTGCGTGCACGCCAGTGTTTTGTATAAGGCCAATCCTTATTTCTCTGATACAGTCAATCATTATTGCTCTGATTAAGCTAATCCTGAAGTTAATCCATATTGCTCGGAGAGAGAGAGAGAGGAGAGAGAGGGAGCGAGATGGGGTTTAACGTCCACTCGACCACAAACTAGGTCATTTTTATTTCAACAATTTGCTTGCGCGTAGGGGTCTTTAGCAGTGGGAGGAAACCCGAGGACCCGGAGAAAACCCACGAGATTGGACAGGCGACCCTACTCCTTGTCACGTACAACCGGGAAATCAAAACCACATTATTTGACTTAATGACACCCCCACCCCTCACCCACCCCATATTCCTCTGATAAGGGTAATCCATATTTTTCTGATAATGTTAATCCATATTCCTCTGATAAAGTTAATTGATATTTCTCTGATGAATTTAATCCATATTCTTCTGATGAATTTAATTCATATTCCTCTGATAAAGCTAATTCATATTCCTCTGATAAAGCTAATTCATATTCCTCTGATAAAGCTAATCCATATTCCTCTGATAAAGCTAATTCATATTCCTCTGATAAAGCTAATTCATATTCCTCTGATAAAGCTAATCCATATTCCTCTGATAAAGCTAATCCATATTCCTCTGATAAAGCTAATTCATATTCCTCTGATAAAGCTAATCCATATTCCTCTGATAAAGCTAATTCATATTCCTCTGATAAAGTTAATCTATATTCCTCTGATAAAGTTAATCCTGTGATATAAGGGTAAACCATATTTCAAACTAATATAATCTAATGGAAATGAGACCACAATGATACACATTTAACCTGCGTATTTTAAAAGATCGAAAATATTAAACAAATTGAACAATTTTTAAAACTAAATATCAAAGATCTGCATTTTAGGGGGCGAGGTGCGTAGTAGGACTAACACAATTTGTTGGGACCAGTCTGTAATTACGTAGTCAGAGATTGTTTGGGGTTTGTTCCTACACCTATGACGTACAGTCCCAGACCTTTAATTGATGACATGCCAGATGTTTTAAAACATGCTCGCCCAGATTGTTGACTAATTTATAAACAAACAGTAAAAAATTCTGTTTAATCTTCTTCTGGTTTTAGCCTTTTATCAGTTAAATCCCAGTTTAGAACTTTAATCTCCGAGGTTAAATTTAGTCGACTGTACTTATGCGACTTGAATCTGGGAATTTTCTCTGCTAGACATCGTCATTAACTAGGAAATGAAATGAAGCATAACATTATACTTTTCTGCAATGAATGGACTAATGAAGACTTTTCTAAACCAATACTGTGATAATGAAGATGGTCATACGCTATACAGTGTGCTATGACGAATTTTAACTGCCAAGGGATCTTTTACCTACACGGAAATGTATACACGGAACCCCTGTTTTTCCTCCCATCCAGACTACTAGACCTTGTCAGGCCTTCCGTCCGTCACAACGGACAGCGGGAAACCAGGTACCTTTGCTTACACATGTGGCATCTGCGAACGTTAAATGGACTCTCTGAATTGATTAAACGACAATGTTGGTCCGACCTGCTCTTTAAAAAAAAAAAAAAAGCAATCGACGCCCAGTGAGTTTCGAATAATTGGAATATTTGACTGCAATTGTTATTCTGGTGTTATACATTCTAAAAGCTCATGAATTAATATCAGAACGCTCTATGTAATAAATCATTTTCTAACAATTACCCTGAACTTAATTTGAGGGACTGACATGGACAGCTGTCTAGTCATTCGTGGGGGACGAAAAACTGAGGAACTGTGTATATATTGGTGTTGCACGTAAAAGATCTCTTGATAGTTGGCATTCGATATAAGAGTAGACCATAGTGCCGCTGACCGGGAAAAATTGCCCTCATTGCACACTGTATGGCGTATGCCCGTCTTCATTAGCCCAGTGAGAGCAGAACAGTAATGGGATCACGTGGCTAAGACGCTGGAGGTCGGGTGTTCGATCCCTGCATTGGCCGAGAAAGTTCATCCAGATTTTCCGGCGTGGTACCCCCTTGTCAGTGATGCAGGATGGAGGGGCTGACAAGGACAGCTGTCTAGTCGTTCTGATTGGACGAAAAACCGAGGTCCCATGTACACATTGGCGTTCAGGTAAAAGGTCCCTTGACAGTTGGAATTCGATATAAGAGTAGGCCATAGTGCCGCTGTCCGGGCAAAATTTCCTTCATAGCACACTGTATGGCGTATGCCCGTCTTCATTAGCCCAGTTCGGAGCAGAACAATAGGACGTTAAACCCCAATTCATATCATTTCATTTACAAAATTGTTAAATTGTATATCAGTCCAAAAACGGTTCAATTCTGTTCTGGAGACGATACAAACGAGATATGGTCAAAAGCGAGAGAAAGAGAGAGAAATGGGGTTTAACGTCCACTTGACACAAACTAGATCATTTCGTGACTAACACATGATTCAGTTTTTTTTCAATAATTCGTTTGCACGTAGGGTCTTTAGCAGTGTGAGGAAACCGGAGGACCCGGAGAAAACCCACGAAGTTGGACAGGCGACCCTACCCCGTGTCACGTACAACCGAGAATCGAAACCACGCCAGGCGACTCAATGACAGACCTTATGATACAACGCGCACGTGCTAACCATTCGCCCCCCACCCCACCCCATTATTCAAGAGCTAAATTTGCCAATTGCAGGTCTTTCTGTAGGCCTTAAATGTTATCTAAATTATTACTTAGGCATTTATTAAACATGACAAGACCATAGGCCGATTTTAAATAGATTAGAACAGTAATTTAAAAATGGAGAAGCGAGATTAAGCCTCTAATATACCAGTACACATCTTTTTACAACTACAAACACAGATAACTTGACTCAGTATACAGTAATTTGAATGAAATGTTCAATATATTCATTTTCTATTATCTATTTTTGAACTATTATATCAAGAATGGTCAGCTCTTTATCTAAATCTTACATGATGTATCTTTAAATAATCAATCATAAATAATATCTTTATAGCGTTGATCAAGTGTAACACCACAGATAACAGAAGATCAGCATAATTGAAAAGACCTTTATTAAAGATACATTATGTAAGATTTAGATAAAGAACTAGTCATTCTTGCTATAATAGTTCGAAAATAGATAATGTAAAATTAATAATTTGAAAATTTCATTCAAATTACTCTATTGCAAGCGAAGATATTAGCCTTTGAAGGTTTGACTGACGTATGGAATAATTTCAACCACCGTACTGGTCGATCGAAGCTAAGTCTCGGTCCTCCATATTTGATTAAATCAAAGTATCGCTGAACCATTCTAATCTATTTAATATCGGAGAAATCTGATGCCATCGAGAGTTGATTAAGGCCTGGATCAGTTAATTAATGTCTAATTAATACTTTAGAAAACATTTCAGGCCTAAAGAAAGACCTGCAATAGGCAGATTTAGCTCTTGTATAATGCATGAAATAGACATAATTCGGGAGGAGCTCTATTCCAAGTCTGACTTACTGTCAATAAACTCTTGGTTATATAGCCTCAGAAAATAGATGAGTCATCATCATATATGGTTATGGTATCTGTAATTGCACTGCGTATTTCCTTTGAAGTCATTATCAGGTCATGGTATGATGCACTAACCACTGCATTCCCTTTGAAGTCATGCCACGTGTTGTACACAGATCATGTGTAGGCTGTACAGGGCATACTGAATTAATTACATGTTTAATTATAACACGGACAGTCGTGACACAGAGAAGTACAATCTGGTTAAAACACAGATCATATTTCGTTTCGTTTATTTAGTTCAAAATTTCGTTTTACTTGTCTTTACTACACTTGGATCTGGAAGAGTTGTTATTTAACTCGTGTTCTGAATGGTGTCAGGGGTAAGCCAATGAAACGGTCTGTTACGGCGAGCTTTAGGTGTGTTTTTCACGGAACTGTGGGTAATCCACTAGAAACATCAATGCTGATTGGTTAATCAAATGTCTGACGTCAAATAGGTCATAAGTCGGTCTTTTGACCCCTGACGTGACCTATCGCTATAACTTGTCAGATCTTCATGTAGTGTAGGCCATCGAAAGTATAAAAAAAACGAAACGAAATATAGATCTATATTTTAATCAGATTGAGAGAAGTATATACAGAGTTGAAAGGTCAATATCATATATATTATCAAACACCAGCTGGAGGTCAATAAGTTCTTTTTGATAAAAGTTATAGATCACTTTGTCACACAAGCCGTGGAAAGTTAGATATTGACGATCTGAGACGATTAGGCCAATCTGAGACGATTAGGCCAATCCGAGACGATTAGGCCAATCTGAGACGATTAGGCCAATCCGAGACGATTAGGCCAATCCGAGACGATTAGGCCAATCTGAGACGATTAGGCCAATCCGAGACGATTAGGCCAATCCGAGACGATTAGGCCAATCTGAGACGATTAGGCCAATCCGAGACGATTAGGCCAATCTGAGACGATTAGGCCAATCCGAGACGATTAGGCCAATCCGAGACGATTAGGCCAATCTGAGACGATTAGGCCAATCCGAGACGATTAGGCCAATCTGAGACGATTAGGCCAATCTGAGACGATTAGGCCAATCTAATTAAAATACAGATCTATATTTCGTATAGTTTCTGGAGATTTTCCAGTCCGTGTTCTCCTTGTCCGTAACAACGAATGGCGTCTAATCTTTCGCATGGGACAAAAATCACGGCCCAGTGTATACATCACCTTAAAGGTTCCTTGACAGTTGAAAATCGAAATAAGTGTCGGTCGTAGCACCGTTCTCGTGCGCATTGCATGGCGTATGTCCGTTTTCATTAGCCAGGTTGCACTCTGATTCAAACACAGAACCTATTACGTTTCGTTTTTTATAATTCAAAATTTCGTTTTTCTTGTCTTTACTACACTAGGATCTGGAAGAGTTGTTAAATATATAACCTACATTCTGGATGATGTGACGGATTAGCCAATGAAACCATATGTTACGGCGATTTCTTGGCGTGCTATGAACGGAACTGTGGGTAAACCACTAGACACGTCAACGCTGATTGATTAATCAATGCCTGACGCCATAGGGTTAAAGTCCGCTCGTGCGACCCCTGACACAACCTTCCAGTACAACCTGTCAGCTCTTCATGTAGTGAGGCCATCGAAAGTATAAAAAACCGAAACGAAACCTAGATCTGTATTTTAATCAGAGTAGCCCGGTTGGTTCAGAAAGTAAGACGTAAAACCACATTTCATTTAATGGAGCCTACCTGGTAAATTGTTTATAAATAACTTTACCTATTTTCAGCTTGGTGTAGAAATGTCAATCATAGCGAAATCTCGTTGACCTTTCAACCCCAGGATTATCACAACATTTCACACCAACACGTCGAACCTTTTTAAATCTACCATGATGGTTGCAAAGAGAAATGAAATGATATAGCTAGGGTTTAATTAAAGTCCTACTTTATCGCACCTATGGGGGAGGGGGAGGGGCGGGGAGAGAGAGAGAGAGAGAGAGATTTAACGTCCACTCGACACAAACTAGGTCATTTCGAGAATAACTCACGGTTCAACTTTATTTCAATAATTCGCGTGTGCACTTAGGGATCTTTAGCAGTGGGAGGATACTTGGAGGACCCGGCGAAAACCCACATGGTTGGACAGATGATCCTACTCATTGTCACGTTAAAGCAGGGAATCGAAACCAACCCCTCCATTCTGCACTGTTGACAAGGGGCAAACCACGCCAGAAAATCCAGATGAACTTTCGCGGTCAATACAGGGATCGAACACGCGACCTCCAGGTTAGCGAGCCAAAGTCTAACACACTGAGCCACATACATTTAGATAGTTTCGAAATAAAAATGAAATGGGATTTAACGTCCTACTGTTCTACTCCGACTGGGCTAATGAAGACAGGCATACGCCTTATAGTATGCTATAAGGGAAATTAAGCCCCGGCAGCGACACTATGCTTACTCTTATGTCGAAATCCAACTGCCAAGGGATCTTTAACGTGCACGCCAATGTATACACGGGACCTCGGTTTTTCGTCCTATCCGAACAACTAGACAACTGTCCTTGTCAGCCCCTCCGTCCTGCACCACTAACAAGGGGGAACCACGTCGGAAAATAGATAGTTTCGTACGGGACCGGGGACAGTCAGCTGTGAAACAATGATTTTCAAGGAGGGCGGACACGATCTGGAGAATGTCCTAAGCAAGGAACAAAATCAACGAAAATAATTAAAAAAACAGCCCGATTTTGTGGGTTGTCGTTTTGAAATTCTTTAGTCCGTTGGATTGGGACGGCGCCAGTCCCCATCTGATATCGCCACTGTTATATGTATTTTAATAAGTACCGGGAATGGGCCCACATCCGGATTCGAACCCGTGACACCCCATTACCGAAAACACATGACTACCAAGACCCCAAGTAAACAAACGTTACACAACAATAGTAGACTGGATTATTCGGGTATTTCTGTAGCCGCGATTTTTTGTGTGTGATATTTACATGTTTATAAAGTCGACTAAGAGATTAGCGAAGATTTACACATGGCGAGGGAAGCTTAAAACATTTTCTCTTGTATGAAGCGGGGATTTAACAACAAATATCTATACACAACTACACAACAACATACAGTTTCAAATTTTTAACATCGTTATTTTAAAATAACACGTAAAGGTAAGCTCATTTTTAACATTTGAAATGAAATTTAAATGGGGGTTTAACGGCCAACCGGGCTAAAGAAGACGGGCATACTCCATACAGTGTGCTATGCGGGAAATGTTGCCCAGACAGCGGCACTATGGCCTACTCTTATATCGAATTCGAACTGTCAAGGGTTCTTTTACGTGCACGCCAATGTGTAAACGGGGTGGCGGTTTTTTGTCCCATCCAAACGATACGTTGCCCCTTGTCAGGTCCGCATTACTGTGTGTACACCATGCAACAGTTATTATTCTACAGCTTGGTAATGCTGTCATACATTAACACAGGAATTACTGGAAACGGCATTAAACTGACTACTGGACTAGATTATCCAGGCATTGCATGCCATTATTATCCAGGGATAGTGACGTGGTGATTCGGATGGGAGGAAACTCATGGTGGTTCTAAGGCACATTTTGATAGGTGGTCTGAAAATACAGATCGATAAAAAGAAAGAAAGTGATATTTAACACATGACGCGATTATATGGAATACAAGTTACTTGAAGAGTTTATTTCAGCGACGTTTAGACGAGGATACTCCCGTCTTTATCAAACAAAGAATGGCAACCATGGTGCAATGAAGATACATATACAACATATAGAACAAAGGCAAACATTAATATACAATCAGAAATAATCATTTGGAAACCATCAAAGGGGTGGGAATGGTGAATCCTTTCGGCACCAAACGACTAGGTCCCGTGTTTACATTGGAATGCACGTAAAAGATCCCTTGGCAGTTGGAATTCGATATAAGAGTAGGCGATAGTGCCGCTGCCCGGGCAAAATTTCCCTCATAGCACACTGTATGGCGTATGCCCGTCTTCATTAGCCCAGGTTAGGAGCAGAACAGTAGGACGTTAAACCCCATTTCATTTCATTTCATTACCAAACGACTATCTGTACATCGCATGAGAAATGTTAGACTGTTACACACCTGGTGGATGAGATTATCAACAGAAAATTTATTTATTTAATTTTTTTTTTGTAGCCTGGATTTCTGACTGCCCCTAAAGCACGTGCCTTATTTGATTAATTAGTTAATCCGACATTGAGGAAACCCCTCGTGTAGACGTTACCCCTGCTGATCCCTATAAACCCCGTTTAGGATATAATTCAATCAACGCCACAAAACATGCAATGATAATGAGCCCTATTTTATTTGGCGAAATAAAATGGGGTTTAACGTCTAATTTTTCTGCTCCAACTGGGCTATAAATGAAGAGGGATATGCCACATACAGTGTGCAATAAAGTAAATTTTGTCCGGACAGTGGCGCTACGACCTACTCTTATTCAAATTCCAAGGTTTTCTTTTTTTACCTGTACGCCAATGTGAACACGGGACCTTGGTTTTTCGGGCCATCCGAACGACTATACGCTGTCCCTTGCCAGGCCCTACGTCCTACACCACTGACAAGGGGAACCACGCCGGAAAATCCCGAAGACCTTTCTCGGCCAACGCAGGGATTGAACACGGGGCCTACATCCAAGTGCTCCCAATCTCTTCCCCCAATAAATAGGGATATAATTCTCATATCATTCTGTTTCTGTGAAACTTGAGCTTTTTTTTTTTTTTTTTTTTTGCTTGAGTGTCCAGATAGGCCCCACAAATCACGAGTTTTCTCGGAGAAGTACCCTCGCTCCACGCCCCCTAACCCAATATCCGGCATCCGCCATTGATTAAGTGTGTGCGGTCAAGGTCATCCTACGGAATCCAATTTACGGAGACGGGACGTCCTCACCGTGCTCCCCAAAACATTAGCTGAGCTGTGAAACCATTCACCTCAAAATGCACTAAAACTCGTCAAAGGCGATGTAGAAATAAGAAAAAAGTTCAAACCCTCGGTAAAGGTCAAAGGTCATACCAGTTGACCTTGGTGACATCAACAATATATATAACCCGTAGTGCATCAATAGTGTCTCCATTCCAAGATTTGTTTGTGTATTTCATTGAACAAAGGTATAAGTATTATTGTCCCTGACGTTGTGCTAATTCCTTTTTTTTCTTTTTTTTGTATTTTCAATCAGGAACTGAAGTACAAAGTTAGAAAACTGTTACCCCACTCTTTGTAAAATATTGTCATTAGTGTGTCCATTCTTAATTTTTGTTTGTGTATTTTCAATGAACTAAAGTACAAAGTTAGGAATCTGTTATCCCAATTTATTTAATTGTCATTGATGTTATTGTGGTTAAATTGTAGAGTTTTTAACAAGTTTACTTATTTCCTTGTATAAACTTGTGTAATTTACTGTAAACGTGGTCTATACTTATATCAAATTATATCATCTATAACGTAACATTTGGAGGTAATATAATAATTATTTTACAGTTTTATAAAATATTTGAGTGGATTACGTTAGACTTTTATAACCTTAAAGTAGCCAAGTCTCTAACTCAGTGTCGTCAAAAATCTTCGAATTATTTGTCAATTCAAATCAACATTGGTGTTGTGATCTTAAAGGGAAAAGATGGGCTTCTAATATCCAATATTCAAGACAAAATAAACATTTTACCATTGGTACACGAATCGTGTACCATAATGCGTTTCAGTGTTATTTCTAGGTCCCATATATTAGCGATTTAGCTCCTTTAAGCCTTACACACACGGGTGATTTGTGAATGATTTTTAATTGACCCTATATATTACTGGGAAAATGTTCCCCGGGGTTTCATTCCACGTCTCGGGAGCGGTGGTGGCTCCGTGAGTAAGACACTGGCTCGCTAACCAGGATCTCTCGGGTTCGCTTCCGGTATTGGCTAAGAATGTTGCTAGGGGGTACAGGACGGAGGGTGTGCCAAGGAATAGTGTCTAGTCGTTCAGATGAGAGGAAAACCTGAGCACGTAAATAAATAACACCCGACAGTTGGAATTCGATATAAGAGTAGGCCGTAGTTCCCGCGTCCAGGTAAAACTTTCCTTATAGCACACAATATGGCGTTTGTCCGTCTTCAGTAGCCCAGTTCGGAGCAGAACAATAGGACGCTAAACCCCATTTCATTTCATTTAATACCCTTTCGAGGTGTTGGGGTGGGGGTTCGACAGTAGCCTTGTGGGTGAAGAAAAATAGGGCATTAAACTCCATTTCATTTCATACAACGTTTCGAGCTTCAAACGCGGAAAACTGGTGTTGGCACGCTGGAAATCAACCAAATCAGACAACCAGACCCGCGGCAAATTATGGCTTACGAAATGAAATGAAATGAAATGAAATGAAATGGGGTTTAACGTCCTATACTGTTCTGCTCCAAACTGGGCTAATGAAGACGGGCATACGCCATACAGAGTGCTATCAGGGGAATTTTGCCCGGACAACGGCACTACGGCCTACTCTTATATCGACTTCCAACTGTCAAGGGATTTTTTACGTGCACGGCAAGTATATACGGGACCTCGGTTTTTCGTCCATCCGAACAACTAGACAGCTGTGCTTGTCAGGCCCTCCGATTATAGCTTACATAAATATCGATCACATGAGTTCGGGTAAAGAGAAAAGAAACACATAAAAAAAACACCCACCAAAAAAAACCCAAACAAATAAAAGAAGCACAAATAAAAACACGTGTTCACACTCACAAATGAAACACCCAACCACGTAATTTTGTAAAATCTGTAATAATGAAGGTCACCAATGTTGGTCTCCCCGCCAAGAATTTTACTATAAAATAAACTCAACATGTCGGTATTAAACCACAACAGATAATACATAGCGCGTGCGCAACACAGCAGGCTCATTTTATAACTTTAAAATCTTCTTTTCTGATAAGTCCGCCATAAAGTATCATCAAATCTCCCGCCGTTTTTATCTCTTTACGATAATTAATGAAGTTAATCTGCGAAATTAAAGCCTTCTCACCTTGGCGGTTTTTTAATTTCCTAATTATAAATGTTAATTCATGAAAATATTTATACATTTACATTGGATTGTTTGCGTATTGATGGTTTTATGAATTAATAGACTTTGGGAAATTATTACGGGTAAATATTTTGATTTTGTTTTAGGCACTTTTAGACATTATGTTCTATCTATTTTCACAGCAGAGTTGTATTTTGTATAACGTAAGGTTGGTTTGGGATCTATTTTCACAACAGAGCGGACCTTGGATACAAATTTAAAAGTTTTGTTGTAATTGCGTGGGAACCACTGTGGCCCAGTGATAAAGGCGCTTGTTCGTTAAATCGGAGGCCATAGGTTCGATCTGGATGTTTGCCTATAAAGGACCTCGATATTTTCCAACCTGGATCCCCCCTTATTGTATAAGGACGAAGGGCCTAGCAAGGAACTGCGTCAAGTCACTTGGATGGAACGGAAAACCGAGGTCCCGCGTACACCTTGGCATGCACGTTAAAGATCCCTTGATGAATAGTAGAGGGAAACACCGCTGTCCTGGCAATTTATACCCCGGTAGGTGCAGATAAGCAGGACCCCATTTCTTTTCATTTTGTCCAACGTCGTGAGTTTTCTCCGGGTCCTTCCACTACTCTCTCACTCTCACTGGGGGCGTGATTGTATGGACAAATGGTTAGCGCGTGCGCGTTGTATCATAAGGTCTGCCATTCAGTAAACTAGCGTGGTTTCGATTTCCCGGTTGTACACGACAAGGAGTAGGGTTGCTTGTCCAACTTCTTGGGTTTTCTCCGGGTCTTCCGGTTTCCTCCCACTGCTAAAGACTCCTACGCACAAGTGAATTTTTAAAATAAAATTGAACCATATGTTAGTTCCGAAATGACCTAGCTCGTGTCGAGTGGACGTTAAACTCTTAATTGAATATAATAAGTTTATAAAATTGTGTTTTTCAGATGGCGAATATCAACATTTTTAGCATTCTCCTCATTGGATATACTTTGGTCACTCTAACATATGGTAAGTTTAATTTATTTATACATACATTATGTAAGGTTTAGATAAAGAACCGACAGTTCTCGCTATAATAGTTAAAATCTAGATAACAAGGTGTGAATTTCTTGAAAATTCTTGTTAATTCATTTTTTAATTAAATCATGAACCCTCAATCGTGTTTAAATCCGTTGAAAATCTAGAGCATCCGATGGCTTTGGGAGCCGATGGTCTTGTCAAGTTATTACATGTCTAATTAATAATTTAGATAACATTTAAGTTCCAAAGACCTGTAAAAGGCAGATTTAGCTCTTATTACATGTCTAATTAATAGTTTATATAACATTTAAATTCCAAAGAAAGACCTGCAGTAGGCAGATTTAGCTCTTGCATAATTTTGCCCTTAAACATGCAATATTATTATTAATCCATATAAACAGTGTCGTCGGATTTAGATGAAGAGACTATCTTCCCACGGCTATTCCATTTATATTGGATTTAGATGAAGAGGGGCTATTTCACTTATAAGGCCCCGCCTAGTCCCCTCACCCACGCGCGGCTTCAGGAAGACGAGAGTCTGTTTAACCACAATTGAGCAAAGCCGTGTATAATGTCGGATGTTTCAGACTACAGTGCCTTTAAGTAAGACAGTTGCGGATATTTGTCTACATGTTAAATCTTAGGTCCCAGGACCCCCCCCCCCCCTCCGACCCCTCCTCCCTTTCCCCCTCTCCGTTTTCCCAACCCTGTTCCGGACTGGACGACGGGACTGGACTACACTGGACTAAATCAATTTCACATGACCTACTACACCTACAATGTACAATATAGTACAACATGGCGCCAAGTTATGGTATGATTAAGCCCAGCGTCTTTCACATGTTTAAAACTATTTAAATTATTGTGAAATGTCAAGAAAGGGATTTTTCTGGTGTAAGATCGGGGTGGTAACTCTTCTCACAGCAGGAGGTTGGGAAATATTTCAAGTTAAAATACCACATACAGCGATTCAACAATATTGTCGTTTTTATAATATGGAATGTGCACTTAAAGACGTATTTCCTCGTCAATCTGATCCAGTGAGTAAGTAACTGGATCACTAACGTGGAGGTATCGGGTTCGACCCTGGTGTTCCTCCGGATTTTTCAAAGTGATCTCAGTTCGTCGGTGATGTATGACGGGGGGGGGGGGCTGGCAAGGGACATTGTCTAGTTGTTCGGATGGGACGAAAAACCGAGGTTGCATGAAAACATTGCCATGCGCGTAAAAGAACAATTTGCAGTTGAGTTCGGCGAACAGTTGAGTTCGACCCGGGTGCAAGTTCCCTCATAGCACACTACATGGCGTTTGTCAGTTTTCAACAGATGTTTCATGCAATCGTGAAAATAGACGTTTCATAAACTCGAGAAAATGGATGTTTCATACGCTCGTGAAAATAGATGTTCATAAACTCGTGAAAATGGATGTTTCACACGCTTGTGAAAATGGATGTTTCATACGCTCGTTAAAATAGATGTTTCATACACTCGTGAAAAAAGATGTCTCATACACCCATGAAAATAGATGTTGCGTAAACACACGAAAATAGATGTTTCATAAACTCGTGAAAATAGATGTTTCATACACACACGAAAATAGATGTTTCATAAACCCGTGAAAATAGATGTTTCATACACTCGTGAAAATAGATGTTTCATAAACCCGTGAAAATAGATGTTTCATGCACTCGTGAAAATAGATGTTTCATACACTCGTGAAAATAGATGTTTCACAAAGTCGTGAAAATGGATGTTTCATACGCGCGTGAAAATAGATGTTTCATACACACGTAAATTAGATGTTTCATAAATTCATACCCTCGTGAAAATAGACGTTTCGTATACCCATGAACATAGACGTTTCAAACACTTGTAAAACTAGATGTTTCAGCCACTTTAAACATCGTTTAGAAAACAAAAGATTTAGAAGGTAACTAACTTCACAGGAATTAAACCTATTTACACACTCATGTCGTAACTAGGCCCCAACCTTCTCCGTGTCCCAACCTTTTCCCATAAGTGAGGCATACACACAAAAACAAATAACAACCCTAAAAAATGTTTTCAAAGTTGCAACACAGCAAATTAAGAATAAACAATAACGTTTTTTTGTAACAGTTTTTGAGAAGATAAAAATGAAACCGTAAGCAGATATTTTAAATTCCTGTCTAAACAAACACCCACCTTGCTGTTGACTTTATTTAAAAGTTTTCTGTAATAAAACAAGCGGTTGGCATGCAAGATAAGCCCACATTTTGCAAGAGATGGGCAGAAACAAGCGAAAAAAAATCATGATTTTTTTGTACAATCAGGGGACATCATCCAGGAAGTTATGGTCCGATATGCGCGAATATGAAAAGGAATCGAAATCTCTGGAATATATACATAAACTTTAAGTTTCCTCAAAATCAGATAACAATTCTGACCTCTAGAGGGCCCACAAACTTGGTATTACATACTTTTACACCATTTGCGTTGCGTTCAAGGAGTGGTCATGTTCTCGGGCATTTTCGGTCCGATTTTTACAAAATCCAAACTCAATCATCATTAGGGTACAACGGTGATATATTTAAACAATTTTTAAAATTGAATAAAAATTGGGTCGACAAGCTAAAATCGCGATATTTTCGTACAATCAGGACCCGTAATCCAGGAACCTACGGTCCGATATGTGCATTTTCCGGCGTGGTTCCCCCTTGTCAGTGATGCAGGACGGAGGGCCTGACAAGGACAGCTGTCTAGTCGTTTGGATGGGACGAAAACCCGAGGTCCCGTGTACACATTGGCGTGCACGTAAAAAGATCCCTTGACAGTTGGAATTCGATATAAAAGTAGGCCGGAGTGCCGCTGTCCGGGCAAAAGTTCCCTCATAGCACACTGTATGGCGTATGCCCGTCTTCATTAGCCCAGTTCGGAGCAGAACAGTAGGACGTTAAACCCCCATTTCATTTCATTTCATTTCCGATATGCGCGAATATCGCAAGAAATCGAGATCTGTGGGACCTCTAGAGGGCCCACAACCTTGATTATTACATACTTTAACAACATTTGCGTACATAGAGCGGCCAATTTGTCCAGCAGTTTCAGTCCGATTTTCACGAAATTCAAACTCAATCATCATTATGGTGTAACGGTGGTTTATTTGAACGGTGTTGTAAATCGGATAAAATTTGTGACCTCTAGAGGGACTACAAGCTAAAAAGCGATTTTTCGTACAAACAAGAAGTCGCGGTTTGATATACGCCAATATCGCAAGGAACCGAGATCTGTGGGTTACAAACATATATTTCAAGTTTCATCTAAATCAGATAAAAACTTCTAGAGTGTCGACAAGCTAACAACGTGATTTTCGTACAATCAGGGGCCATAATCCGATACATGCCAATTTCGAAAGGAACCAAGATCTGTTGGAGATAAACCTATATTTCATGTATCATCAAAATCTGATAAGAATTGTGACCTGTAGAGTGTTGGACAGGGCAGGGCCGTAATTACCTCAGAGCAACGAGGGGGGACTGGAAGTCTTAAATAAAGTCTTTTGTGTCCTTTTGGAGGCATTCCATGCCCCTTGTACACTATATATGTTGTTAAAATTGAGTCTCGAACGGGAATATCAGTTCAAAATGGCCCCGATCCGTTCAGTATTTACATTTGAAATGTCAGTGGTGCAGGACGGAGGACCCGACAGGGACAGCTGTCTAGTGGTTCGGATGGGGCAAAAAACGAGGTCCCGTGCACGTAAGAGATCCCTACTCTGTTGGAATTCGATATGAGAGTACGCCATAGCGCCGCTGTCCAGGAAAATTTCCCCTCACTGCCCGTCTTCATTAGCTCAGCCGAAGCAGAACAGTTGGACGTTCAACCCCATTTCATTTCTTTTTGTTACAAAGCACCGAAGAAAGTTTTGTCATTAGACGGGCATTTGTCCAATATTCAAAAAGTCTCCGATATAAACCCCGATTACGATGGATGTAGTCTTATTCCGTGTAAACCGTTTTAAGGAATTTGACATTTCACGTATCGGGATATAATTAGGGAGATTAAGAGAAAGAGGCGAAAAATGCGGAAAGGATTTACATACTTGGTGTTAACAAGTACAGTTGTATTTTCAAAATGGCCATCATCAAAATAAGTTAGATTTCACAGATAACAAAACTAACTACGTCGCAATAAAAACAAAAAACCAAGGACAGCGTCCATGTTGTAAACACGTACGTAGTCAAAACATAGGTGTGTGTACCAGTCATATAAACTTTGACCAGGCGTCAATAACTCACTGAACCGTCGTCTCAACGCAACATCAAAGAACATACCGGAGACAACGTTATTTCGAACCGGACGGAAATAGCCGAAAAGCTTTGAAACCCGAATGAAATTTCGTTTAAAGTCTTTCATTTCTGCGTTGTATCATAAAGTCTGTCATTGAGTCAACTGGCGTGGTTTCAATTCCCTGGTTGTACGTGACAAGGAGTAGGGTCGCCTGTCCAACCTCGTTGGTTTTCCCCGGGTCCTCCTGTTTCCTCCCAATGCTAAAGACTCCTACCAGCAAGCGAATTATTGAAATGAAATTGAACCATGTGTTAGTCCCGAAATGACCTAGTTTGTGTCGAGTGGACCTTAAACCCCATTTCTCTCTCACCAATATGTATACGGTACCCCTTTTTTTGATAGGGAGTCTTGGTGACTCAGTGAGCAAGACGCCGGCTTGCTAAAAAGGTTCGTTCCCGGTGTTAGACGAGAAAGTTCCTCGGGATTCCCATGGTCAGCGTAAGAGACCAGTTTCCCTGTGCGGAACTATATTTGACAAGTATACGCCACCAATACAAACTCATAAGTAATAACTATTTGCTTGGTCACTGAGAGGGATGACTTCAGGGGTGGGGGTGGGGGGTTCTTCTTTGGCAAACTAAATTTTTAAATTATTACAAAAATAAGTTAGGTATTTAAATATCAGGATAAAAGAAATATTTCCTATTTAGTGTAAATGGGTATATGAAATAGTACGCGGTACCGTAAAATGATTAAAAGGCGTCAATTTTGCCCGGATCAGGTTGTATTACTACGTCCGATATAAACAACTTGAACAGAATTAAAGGAAGACTTTTTCCATTTCTAAATATTCAAATTTTACTAAAGTGTACTAAATAACATTTTTGTTTCAATCTGATTAAAATACAGATCTATATTTCGTTTCGGTTTTTTATACGTTGCGTCAGACGTCAGACGAGCGGCTTTTGACCCTATGACGTCAGACTTTTTATTTACCAATCAGCGTTGATGTTTCTAATGGGTTACCCACAGTTCCGTGCACCTCAAGCCAAAATCCCTCCCATCATCCAGAACGTGGGTAATATAACAACTCCTAGTGTAGTAAAGACAAGTAAAACGAAATTTTGAACTATAAAAAACGAAACGAAATAGGATCTGTGTTTTAAACAGATTTATTTTTGTTTATAACTATAACTATTGATATTGTTTTTTACAGGCCAGTTAGATTTATATCGACGTGTTTGTTATTTTCCTAGTTGGAAGTATGCTCGTCTCGGTCCGTCTCAGTTTTCACCTGATAATATAACAGACCCAACTCTATGTACACATATTGTTATAGCATTCGCTGGTGTTGATCCACAGACGTACAATATTAAACCTTTACAATATGATGACGATGGTGCCACAGGTAAATATTGATGCTAACGAGGGGTTGGGTGGTACCCTGGCTGTAGTCCTGCATGGTTTCCCCTTGTCTGTGGTGTAGGGCAGAGGGCCTGACGAGGACAGCTGTCTAGACGTAGGGATGAGACGAAAAACCGAGGTGCACGTAAAAAATCTCTTGGTAGTTGAAATTCGATATAAAAATAGGCCAGAGTGCCACTGCCCGGGCAAAATTTCCCATATAACACACTGTATGGCGTATGCCCGTCTTCATTAGCCCAGTCGGAGCAGAAAAGTAGGACGTTAATCCCCATTTCATTTCACCCTGGCTTTAGAACATAAGGTCTGGCATTGAGTCAAGTGGCGTGATGTCGATTCCTAGCTTGTACGTGACGAGGTGTAGGAACATTAAACTATAACAGGGTGGTGCGCTTTAGATCAAAAGGTCTTGTCATTGAGTCAAGTCACGTGGTTTCGGTCTCAAACTTGTACGTGAGAAAAGGAGAAGGGTAGCCTGCACCGAGCCTCAGTGGTTTTCTCCCGGTCTTCCATTTTCATCCGTAGCTAAAGATCCCTACGCACAATCATATGTCGGTACCGAGATGACATAGTTTGTGTCGAGAGGACGTTACCCCCTCCCTCTGTCATCCCTCTTAGGCATGATCCCCTCCATACTCGACCCGGTCTTCTCTCTAACCGACCCGATCTTCTCCCCAAAATATTTAATTGGCAATTTCTGGTCATTTGTAATTCAAACAGGCCTTGACCTTGAACTGGATGCAAAGATTTCCCCTACTGGGTTCCAAAGCTGACACGGCCGACCCTGTCCATCAGAGGTCACATGATCATTAAAATGATATTAATTGATGATTCTATAGGTTTATGGAGGAACATGACCAACATCAAATTACGATTTCCTTTCACCAAAATCTTACTAGCTGTTGGAGGTTGGGAATTTGGAGTTCTGCCTTTCTCTAAACTGGTAGAAACTGATGACGGAATAGATATCTTTGCTATAAATGCTGCTAACTTTCTGCGAGATAGAAACTTTGATGGACTGGACATTGATTGGGAATATCCTGGACAGTTTGGTAGTCCGGCTGGTGATAAATATAGATTTACCTTATTACTAAAGGTACGTATATCTTTCATACCTTATTACTAAAGTATCTTTCATACCATATTACTAAAAGTACGTACGTGTCTCTAATTTTATCTTTATTGTTATACTCTAAAATCGGATATTACAAAAATATTCACCACAAATAACATATCAACCGCCTGCAATCAGTTGAACAATCATGCAACAGACAATCATGCTGTGAATGAGGAGGGGGGGGGGATCTAAGGCGCCATCGACAATCCCACCCCACAATGAATGTCAACAAACAACTGGCTATATATAGGGCCAAACACTGCCTGAGCGCCCCAGTAGAACATAGATCGTATTGCCTATAGTTGTCATCTCGCCGAAAAGCAGTTTTATTCAAGTTAACATAAAGTTCATGTGATATTATGATTGTTATTAATTTTTGTCAACCTTAGAAAAGTGACTATATAACACCGAGTAACCTGGACGGGTGGGGGGTGGGTGGGGTGGAAGAATGGTAATATAATGGAATGGAGCGCGCGAAAACAATTCAGACACCTACGTCAAGGGTTCTTTTACGTTAACGCAAACGTGTACATGGGATATCGGCCTTTCGTCCCATTCGAACGACTAGACACATTCTGTCAACCCTGCAGCACTGAAAAGGGGATATCACACTGAAAAATCCCGAGCAACACCACTTAGCTCACTAATCACTTAGGACTCCCTGAATAAATCAAAGACTTGTGTATGGACATAGCAATGGATAGTTTGGTTTAAAATGGGTTTATTTTTTTTTTTGTGTGTTCAGGTTCTAAGTCAACGTTTTAAACAAGAATCTGTAGATAGAGGGTTACCAAGGTTACTGTTAACTGTGGCGGTACCAGTAGAAAAAGAATTCGTCGATCAGGGATTCGAAGTACAAAAAATATCCAGGTTTGTTTGCGATTTTAATGTATAATAGGGAGCCATGGTGGTTCAGTGAGTAGTAAGGCACTAGCTAACTAACCAGACGGTCCCTGGTTCGATCCTTATTTTGGGCGAGAAAGTTCCTCGGGATATGTGAGCGGTTTGACAGTCGTTCGATGAAGAATAGGCAGAAAAATCACTGCCCGGGCAAATTTCTTCTCATAGCACACTGCATGCATAGCCCGGTTTGTACGGAAAGATAGGACTTTAAACCCCGTTTCATTTCATTGCAACCTCACCACTCGGTGTATCCTTAAATATAATGGGGGTTGCTCGATTGTCAGTCCAGAACGTTCCGAATTGACAGAATCACAATCAAGTAATACGGAATTCAGTCCTGTCACAGTTCTGCCAGTCCCAACAACTGAGATGGGGTGCGTAGAATCGTGACGTATTTTAATTCAGAAATATGTTACAGCTGTCATGATTGGTTGAGATATTGTTTTATGCAGTCGACACATGCGTTGTACTCTGACACTATTTTCGGAATTGAGAGAATTTCATTCCGGAACGTTCAATCGAGTATCCCCATGGATTCAAATATACCTTGGCGATCAGCATGATAGACCCCCCTACCTACACGTGAAGTCGCAGAGGTGACTGTGATCAATCTCAGGTGAATGCCAATGACCACCTGTAACACAACAATACATTTTAATAGTTTAGTCTAGGATTTATTTATTGACAGCAAGTTACAGCATACATAGATCCAATCTGTTTCACAGAGTATTCAAAAATCTTCTAATATCTCTGTAAAAGATGACTGTGTTCAACACATGGCATCATATCCAGCCGCGTCAATCATTGGTTCAATGGCGCGTGCATTGTTTATATAAGACGTTACTGATTCGAGCAGAATGGCGCCTTTTACTCATTTTAATACCCATTTACACTAAAACAGGAAATAATTTTTACCTACAAATACTTCAAACGTCTTTATTTATTTTTCTAATACATAAAAGGAAATGTTTTAGAATTTAATTTGTCGGAGGAAAAAAGTTAATATTTGTGGCTCATTAAGCCGCATCGATGTCACCCTTATCAGTGATTGTCGCGGCCTAGCGAATATTCACTGCGGATCAGTGTGACATAGATCATCATGGAGACCCCTGGTGAACTCGGCTATTGAAGACAGGCATGCAGTAAAGGAAATGTCGATTTTCATTGTATTCCAACTGTTAATGTTTATTTTATTTGTAAGTCTACAAAGTGAATTTTAAATAGTTGTGGATTTCTATTTTTAGACATGTTGATTTTATTAATTTAATGACGTATGATATGTATGGTCCATGGGGAGAGGTCATAGGTCATCATTCGGCTTTATATGGTAAGCCAGGAGACACACCATATATGGCTCCCCGGAATGTTGTAAGTATTGAGTTTAATAATGTTGTTGATCAATCGTATATATAAACAGGGTACAGTTCATCATCGGTTACCCAGTGTACTCATTCCGTTCTGCTCCACTATACCCTGGGTTAATCTAAGGGGGGGCGGGGACGTTTTCAAGTTATCCGCACTTGGTGATTGTGCTATTTTTATCGACCAATCCCATAAATTGTTATTTGAAAAGGAAGTTGGCAAAGGGAAGTAACTCTCATCGGACAATGTTAGGAGTTGGCCTATTCTAAATGCGTAATTATTAACAACTGATTATATATTATGTTAATGTAGACTAGACTTTCATATAATAATGTAGGCCATTAGTTTTATTTAGAATCGTTCATTCGTTCCCGGAATTTTATGTCCACGTGATATCGTAGACAAGTTATTGTGAATCAAATTGCCAAGTATAAATTCAATAATAATAAACATAACAGAATGACATATTTCAGACAAAGAAAGAATAGTAATAATAATAACAAAAGTCAAACATATAGATGTTATACATATTTGAAATCAACAACACATACTTCAGATTTTGATAATACAATTAAATATAAATAAATTATAAATATATACATTATTTACATAAATCATTCAGTAAATAGACATAAATATGGTTATCTACCCTTATAAAAACGAAGGCGAAACGAAGGCGAAGGCGAAACGATTGGTTTGTAAACTATTTTCTGATTGGTTCGTAGATTGTAGCTACATTCTAGGCCAGGGCAGATAATTTGAAATCGTGGAAGCCCTGTGGATTAACCCAGGGTATAGTGGAGTAGAACGGAATGAGTACACTGGGTAACCGAGGATGGGTACAGTTATATCCTATACTATTACCGTCCCAGTGTTGGCCGAGAAAGTTCATCGCGATTTTTCGGTGTGGTTCCCCCTTGTCAGTGATGCAGGACGGAGTTCCTGACAAGGGCAGCTATCTAGTCGTTCGGATGGGACGAAAAACCGAGGTCCCGTGTACACATTGGTGTGTACGTAAAAAGATCCCTTGACAGTTAGAATTCGATATAAGAGTAGGTCGTAGCGCCGTTGTCCGGGCAAAATTTTCTTCATAGCATACTGTATGGCGTATGCCCGTCTTCATTAGTCCAGTCGGAGTAGAACAGTAGGACGTTAAACCCCATTTCATTTCATAATATTATGGTTTATGAAATGAATTGAAATGAAATGGGGTTTAACGTCCTACTGACCTGGCCCGACAGGGCTAATGAAGACGGTACTGATTATGACGTCTAACCAAAAGATACTGGGAGATTGGGTGGATGAATGGGTTAACTCTTGTTATTGAGTCAAGTGGCGTGGTTTCGATTCCCCGTGTCACAGGCACTTGAAGGGATTAAAGCGAGAATTTCAAATTTTCTAAGAAAGTCAAAACATAATTATTTCTATGTCTTTTGCTCAATAGGTTATCAAATCACTATTATACGATAATGGGCATTATTTCCCACCCTTAAAAATCCATGACACAGGAAATAACAACACAATTACCTCCCCTGTTTTGCTATTGACAACATGGGGCAGCCATTTTCCAACGTTGGAATTTGAAGTTAAAAATGATATTTTTGCCAATTTCTCAGCTGGCAATAGTGAATTATAGGATTAATAAGATTATTCTTTAACAAGGTAGGACTGTTTATGGATAACATCTATTTTAAGGCTTTATCTTAATACATTTTAAAAATATAACTTGAAAATTTGCAATTGCAACTTTAAAATAAAACTTCTTACTGCTCTTGGATTTGTAATTAATAACGCTGTAAAATGACAAATTTAATTACATTGGAAGGTGTATAATGATCAAATAAAGTTTCGTTGGCAATAAAAACGACGGGAAGTGTTCGAACTAGTGAGCATTGTGAGATGATAGCAGACGAAATGTCGTCAACAAGTCAAAACAAAATGTCAGCTGATACACCTTCTAATATAGCCTATAGTCAAAGAGTAGTAAAAAGTTTTATTTTAATCCCTTCAAGTGCCTGTGCCCCGTGTGTATGTGACAAGGAGTAGGGTCGCCTGTCCAATCTCGTGTGTATTTTTTTACCGGGTCCTCCGGTTTCCTTCCGCATTTAAAGGCACCTACACACAAGCGAATTATTGAAATACAATTGAATCATAGGTTGAGGTTGTGTCGAATGGACGTTACCCTCTCTTTCTGTCTGGGTCGTAGACTCGAAACTAAACGGGATCCCACTGTAAGGAAATGAATTGAACAGGGGTTTAACGTCCTACTTTTCTGCACCAAAGTGACTGGTGAAGACGGGAATACGGATTTCTATCCTAAAAACTGCATGGGACAACATCATCTAATAAACAGACGCATTGTGATTCATTATTTCAGAACTGGGTTGTAAATTACTGGATAAACAAGGGTATGCCGTATGATAAAATAGTTATGGGCGTTCCATTTTATGGAAGAACATTTGCTACGATTAACCAGACGACTCATGAGCCTGGGGTATCGTTCAAGTCTGTCGGTATTGGTGGACCTTATACCGGAAGCAATGGACTAATCGGTGCTTTTGAGGTATGTTATGTGTAGATTATTTCTTCAGCCGTGTTTCGTACACCATAATACTGGGTTTGGGTATTTCCGGAGTCCAAAATGGCCGCTTTGTATAAATGAGTATTTTGGAGGGAATATTAGGCCTAACCCTAACCCATTTAGAAGACTGAACTTGGATCCAATTTACCCTTTACACCTGTTCAAATGGTTAGGGTTAGGGTTAGTATTCCCCAAAATACTCATTTATATAAAGCGGCCATTTTGGACTCTTACCCGAAATACCCGAACCTCCCCAACCGGCCTACAATTAGCATCTCCCGCTGAATATACTTCCTATTTCTGGACTTTAACGTCCTACTGTTCTGGACTTTAACGTCCTACTGTTCTGGACTTTAACGTCCTACTGTTCTGTTCTGGACTTTAACGTCCTACTGTTCTGGACTTTAACGTCCTACTGTTCTGGACTTTAACGTCCTACTGTTCTGCACCGACTGGGCTAATGAAGACGGACATGTACCATGTATTGTTTGTTATTGTTACAGTTATGTCTAGTATTAAATACCGGTTTGTTATAATTACAGTTATGTCAAGTATTAAACAGTTTTTGTTATTATTACAGTTGTGTAAAGTATTTGTTATTATTATAGTTGTGTCAAGTATTAAACAGATGTGTCACATATTAAACAGTTATTTGTTATTATTACAGTTATTTCAAGTATTAAACAGTTATTTGTTAGTATTACAGTATGTCAAGTATTAAACAGTTGTTTATTATGATTACAGTTTAGTAAAGTATTAAACAATTATTTGTTATTATTACAGTTGCTTGTTATTATTACAGTTGTTTGTTATTATTACAGTTGTGTCAAGTATTAAACGACCCCCGATATAAAGTAGAATGGGATTACCAGTCACAAGTTCCGTTTGCTTACAGTGATACGGATTGGATAGGTTATGATGATCAACAATCTATTCGAACTAAAGTAAGTTTTAAATAATTCCATTTCGTCTGGTAAACGTAGAAAGTTGTATTGGAAATCATTTGTATCATTAATACATGTATATCCTATTTACCATGGGGTTTAACGTCCACTCGACACAAACTAGGTCATTTCGGGACTAATATATGGTTCAATTCTTTTCCATAATTCGCTTGCTTGTAGGGGTCTTTATAGCAGTGGGAGGAAACCGGAGGACACGGAGAAAACACACGAGGGTGGACAGGCGACCCTACTCCTTGTCACGTACAACCGGGAAATCGAAACCACGCCAGTTGACTCAATGACAGACCTTATGATACAACGCTCACGCGCTAAGCATTTGCCCTCCCCCTATATATTTAAGAAGAACTATGTTTTTTTATATATATTAAGACAAATGAACCATGTTTTATTTGATGTTTTTATTTATTTCAGACAAACTATGTAATTAGTAGAAAATTGGGTGGTGTAATGATCTGGGATATCTCTTTAGATGATTTCAGTGGATCATTCTGTAACCAAGGAAAATATCCTCTACTCACAGAAATCAAAAACTTATTAACACAGAATTCTATAGTACGACCCAGTCGTCCGGGTCGTCCAATCTATAATATCAACCCTGTTTTAACCTATAGAGATTACTATAGGTTTTGGTTAAACAAATTCGTAGGGTAAAGTGGGGAAAGTGGGCTATGTCCTTTCTCCACGCACAGAAGGTTACGGAAAATATCTATACATATAAAAAGAGAAAGTTAGTTTGTGGGTTGCTATAGGAACCCAAACGGTTGAACTTATACATTTTAAAATATCTTTACAACATTCAGTTTGTTTACAGGGAATTTCATGATCCTATTGATATTGTATTTGATGGGGTGTTTAACAGTGGCGGCGCCAGCCGTCGGTGATTGGAGGGGCAAGGTTAAGGGGGCAAAGGCACGAGCTTCATCTAGGGGTAGGGGGCCTCCCCCAGAAAATTTTGAAAAACAGGTTGCCGGAAATGCAGCCTGGCAGTATTTCAGGCACTGATCGATGAGGTAAAGTGTCAAACGAACGGACTTGCGAATCACGACGAAGCCCACTCACGAGCGTCAAAATAGACTGCCGGAAATTCTGTCAGGCACCGATCGTCGAGATAAATAGGTCTGCCCAGATACCGTTCGTCGCCTGATCACTAGTTTATCCGACTAGAGAACAAAATGTCAAACGAACGGACTTGCGAAACTCTACGAATTCCCCTTGTGAGCGCCAAAGTAGCGATTCCATTGGGGGCCTCGCCAAGAAAATTTTGAAAAATAGACTGTCGGAAATGCTCTACAACATGAGTGGGGATGTGGGATTTATTCACCGTAGAAGGTATTGATTACCGAATAGTATCACAAATACTTTTTTTTATTTTCTAAAATTATTGGGGTGGAGGGGGGGGGGCAAACAGAGGGCAGACCAGATTAATGGGGGGGGGGGGGCCCTGGCGCCGCCATTGGTGTTTAATGAGAAAAATAGCCAATTAATGATTATGATTGTTAGAAAGATTCTAGAGCATATCATGCTTTTCTATACTGGCAAATTCTCAATATACAAAATCAAAACTGTAAAAAAACACAATAAAAACATGCTGTATGTTAGAAAAATATCAGTTAGGTTTGTCCATAATGTATTCTTAAATTCTAGAAACGAGCAAAGGTACTTTCATACGAATCGTCATTATCTAATGAAAATACACATGTACATCTCGTTTCGTTATTATGTGTAGTTTAATGATGTGCCAACATCAATGGATGACGTCACATCTGTATTTTAATTTATACTCATTGATTTGCTCGGTCTGAGTGGGAGGTCACGCCAGTGTTGATCTAGGTGACCTTTGACTGAATTGCCCAGACTTTTGATACTTGACCATTGTTTTGTTCTGCCCGTCATCACTGTATATGTGTCTCCCAGAATTCCATACACATCGAGAACAGAATTTGACTAAATAGATCGTTCCATTGGCTAACTCTCGAATATAAAATTGCTAATCGTTATTTGCGTTTTTTCGGCCCATATCTAGTTTTTAAAAGCTTAACCCACGCTAAAATGTAACCAGGTTGTTTTTTTTACATTGAATTAAGGAAACAAAATCAAAACATCAGGAATAGATAATCTCCTGGCTTAGATTTCATCGGATTAAAAAAAACAACAAACACGGATCCATCAGTTAAAGACATCTTTGTAAATAATGCACTGAATAAAACCATTTTTGTCCTGACATTCCTCAATCAGAATAAAATACAGATCTATATTTCGTTTCGGTTTTTTATACTCAAGATGGCCTACACTACCTGAAGATCTGACTGGTTGTAGTGATAGGTCGAGTCAGAGGTCATACGAGCGTCTTTTGACCCTATGACGTCAGACATCGATTAATCAGTCAAGAATTCGCCGTAACAACTCTTCCTAGTGTAGCAAAGATAAGTAAAACAAAATTTTGAACTATAAAAAACGAAACGAAATAGGATCTGTGTTTTAATCAGATTGCAACGGCTTAACATTCACGCAATTAACGACTAAAGTCTTTAAACAGAGAAAGTTATATTTTAGTTAGCAATTTTTATCCTGTGTTTAAGCATTTGCTTTCGGGTCAACTATAAGTGATGCTATTACTACCCTTGAGCATTACACCTTGCTCATGTTTGGTAGGGCTCACTACCTAGGTAGTCACGGGTTCACGCCATGTGATGGCCGAGAAAGTTCCACTTTAGACCTTTTAATAGGTATAAAATATGTAAAGAATGTTTTGTATATTTGTATTGTATACGTGTTACTGTTTGTTTTGTAATAAATTATCAAACAGCTAGAATTACCTTTATATCATTTAAGGTGCATTATAATAAGATTTAGATGAAGCTGCCCTTTCTTGCTGTAATAGTTCAAAAATAGATAATAAAAAATTATTATAATTTATATTTGAAGCCAGAACAAAGACCTTTTACATGATGCATCTTTAGTATCTATTGGGTAACAATACCTACGTTCAGGGCGCATTCGTCGTTGCCTGGCAACCTATGTTTATTTGTCCATATTGCATTTTCATCATCCCTTTAGGGCCGCCTGAGATTTAGGGTTGTTTTTTTATAAAATAAAAATGATTTCATAAGACGAATATTTTTATAATATTACCAGAATTGCATGTTATTGTATAGAGCACTTAACCGGAGGTAGAGCACTGAACCGGAAGTAGTGTAACTCCGAACCCGATTGTGTAGTTCGGCTATCCAGAGTTAGTATGAACTGCAAGGGAAGACAACTCTGTTTGAGAGATTGCAGTAGGCCTATGTGTCAACTCCCGCCCCAAGCTGCACTTATAGCCAAGTGGTGCCACTAATCGAGAACAAACTGACAAACGACAGTTGCAAATATATATATATTATTTTGATAGGCTTATTAAACAATATGCAAATTCACACTAAATATACATTACAAATTATACTGATTTAGATTAGAACTGGAGACGGCAATGGTTCCCCTTTTAATCCAGCTAATATATTTCTAGCCGTTACTTCACACATGGCCGACCTGGACTCGACAGTGGCGCTACCTATATGTGGCGATACGGTAAGGTTCGATAAGCTCAGTAGCTTGTCGTCCGTTGCTAGGGGCTCGGGTGTTGTGACGTCAATCCCCGCCGAACCTATCTCTCCCGTTGTCAGGGCTTCAAATAAATCATCCTGATTAACCAACGCGCCTCTGGTGACGTTTATAAAAATGGATGTGTTTTTCATGGCTTTAAAGGCACGCTTATTAAATAGTCCTTTATTTTCGTCCGTTATTGAACACGTTGCAATAACTATATCCGATTCTTTTAACAACTGAAGAAAGTCCACGAATTCTGCCCCGACTTCAGCATCGTAACTTTTCTTACTTCGTCCACAGTATAATATCTTAGAGAAACCAAACGGCTTCAGCCTACGTGTTGCCGCCATACCAATACGCCCCAATCCAACAACACCGAGTGTTTTGCCTTCAAGCAAAGTTCCCGTCATCCACATTCCACTTTCCCATGTGCCCCAACTACCATTGTGGACTGCTTGGAATGCTGAAATGATAAACACACGAATAATTTCAACTCCCTTGGACCATTCCTATCCAACATAGTCCCTTATTGTACACATTGACGTGCACCTAAAAGATCCCCTTGCAGTTGAAATTCGATTTAAGAGTAGGCCGTAGCGCCACTGTCCGGGCAAAATTTCGCTCATAGAACAATGTATGGCGTAGGCTATGGCCCTCTTCATTGGCCCAGTCGGAGCAGAACAGTAGGACGTCAAACCCGATTTCATTTCATTTCATTTATTTGTTGGAACGACGAGGAGAAACAACGGTGACCAACACAGGGATCGAACCCGGACCTTGGACTTCCTATATTCCTGAAGCAAGGACCTCGAGTTTTACATCTAAACGTTGCTAGACTGGTCTGCATTTCCCGATTATCTCACTTTAACGCAAACACGTGAACGATATCGTCGAATCAAAGGTGGTGACACAAACTAGGTCATTTTGGGACTAACATATGGTTCAATTTTATTTCAATAACTCCCTTGCGCATATGGGTGTTTAGCAATAGGCGGAAATCGGGCGAGGTTTAACAGGCGACCCTACTCCTTGTCACGTACAACCAGGGAATCGAAACCACGCCAGTTGACTCGATGACAGACCTTAGCACGCACTAACCATTCGGCCACCCAACCCCCCAGATTACCTAGGCACTTACAACAATGTTATATGATACTGTTTAAACAAAGTGTTATATGACTCTGTTTAAACAAAGATATGGCGTATCATAAAGGACAAATTTACCCTGTTGAGTGTCGATCTTATTCCGTATTTACTTTGTAAATTAATAAATTTAGATTTATCCTGGAATAAAAATTTGAATTAACACAGCAGTACAATTCATCATTTAAAACATAAAAAAGTATCTGGAACCGACCATGGCGTCATCACAGCCATCTTGATGTTGTGAGTTGGAAATGAAATGAAATAAAATGGTGTTTAACGTCCTACTGTTCTGCTCCTAAACTGGGCTAATGAAGACGGGCATACGCCATACAGTATGCCATGTGGGAAATTTTGCTGTTATATCGAATTCCAACTGTCATACCCTCCGTCCTGCATCACTCCGGAAAATCTGGAAGAACTTTCTCAGCCACCGTGACCCCCCTATTAGATGTGGAAGTCCGCCAAACGACGCGCATTTGTATGCCAAGTTACAGGTCATCGTACGGAGTCGCCCAAAGAAGATGATTACCAAATAGGTTCAAAATTGAAACACTAGGAAAACTCATAAAAACGGCATAGAGAGAAATCAAAAACTTACTAACACAGAATTCTATAGTTTAACGTCCACTCGACACAAACTAGGTCATTTCGGGACTAACATATGGTTCAATTTTATTTCAATAATTCGCTTGCGCGTAGGGGTCTTTAGCAGTGGGAGGAAACCGGAGGACCTGGAGAAAACCCACGAGGTTGGACAGGCGACCCTAATCCTTGTCACGTACAACCGGGGATTCGAAACCACGGCAGACCTTATGATACAGCGCGCACGTGCTAACCATTCGGCCACCCCCCTCAAGCGGCATAAAGTAAGATTAAATAAAGAGCTGACAGTTCTCGCTATAACATTTAAAAGAATGGATAATGAAAAGAGAATATGCTGAATTTCAGCCAAATTGCTTCACTCTGAGCTTAGATATCGGAGTTAAATTTATAGCCTAGCCTCGGTTGTCATTACTACTATTGTTACGATAATAAACAAAGTCTCGATTATCCATTTTTACGGTAACCGCATCGACCGCAAAACGTATTTAAATCTACTTATATCGCATGGTCTTGTTATGTTAATAAATGTATAAGTAATAGTTTAGATAACATTTCAGACCTAAAGAAAGACCTGCAATAGGCAGATTTAGCTCTTACATAATGCCTCACACTGATCAGCAGTGAATATTCGCTAGGCCGCGACAATCACTGATAAGGATGACATCGATGCGACTTAATGAACCACAAATATTAACTTTTTTCCTCCCACAAATTAAATTCTAAAACATTTTTATTATGTATTAGAAAAATAAATAAAGACGTTTGGAGTATTTGTAGTTAAAATTATTTCCTATTTTTGTGTAAATGGGTATTACAATGAGTAAAAGGCGCCATTCTGATCGAATCAGTAACGTCTTATGTAAACAATGCACGCGCCATTGAGCCAATTATTGACGCCGCGTGATATGGCGTCATGTATTGAAGGCAGCCATCTTTTACAGAGATATTAGGAGACTTTCGTAATACTGTGTGAAACAGATTGATAATGACTGTTTAAGCGACATCGGAAGTATCTACTGACATAAGATACAGTCATGTAATATTGAGTTTATCTAAATATTCATATACACGCACCTGTCTATTTATAGTTATAATAATGTATATGTATATCTATAGACAAAGATTATCTCTTCTTACAACCATCTATATAATATTAACCTATACTGATAAATTACTTAGTACTAGATAACCGAACACAAGATAAAAGACTTAGTGCTGGATAAGCGAGCATACGATAAAATAGAATACCATTGTTGAAAGCGAAACCATGGACCTTATAATAAATAAGGTCCATGGTGAAACTCAATAAGAGGTCTGGATAAGGGTTTTAAAAAAACAGGTCATGTTAGATACACGCATCCACTGATCAAGATTGATCATGATCTAGCGCAGCTGGTTAGGATGGATGCCTTGATACACGTCATAAACATATCAAGGAAGGTCGTTTAACGGCCTACGTTTGTTTTTCTACCAACCGAGACAGTTCCTCGGGATTTTTTCGCGTAGTTTACTCTAGTCAGTGACAGAGGGCCTGGCGAGAAACGGTGCCCCGAGTACACGTTTGAGTACAATGGAATTTGATGAAAAGCAAGCGGAACGAAACCTCTGCTATCCGGGCAAAATCGCTCCCAAAGAGAGAGAGAGAGAGAGAGGGAGAGAGACAGCGAGAGAGAGAGAGAGAGAGGGAGAGAGACAGCGAGAGAGAGAGAGAGAGAGAGAGATGGGATTTAACGTCCGTTCGACACAAACCAGGTCATTTCAGGACTAAAATATGGTTCAATTGTATTTCATTAATTCGCTTGCGTGTAGGGATAACCCGCTCCTTGTAAGGTATAACCGGAGAATCGAAACCACGTCAGTTGACTCAATGACAAACCTTATGATACCACGCGCACGTGCTAACCATTCGACCACCCCATAAAGCATTACATGGTGTGTGCCTGTCTTCATAAGCCCGGTTGATGCAGAAAAGTAGGGCGTTGAACCCCATTTTATTTAGTTTTCGGTATCATCACAACTGTTTTGTGTGAAGTAAGCGATATGTGGACCTACCTTGTTTCATCCTTCTAGCTGTGGCTAACAGCAAGGTAACAGTTAATTCTGCTACAGCTGAAGTTAAAACACCAGGGGTATTACCCACGGGGATGTTTCTCTTCTTACATTCTGCTAGATCTACATGATCTAAACCAACAGACATGGTACCAACAACTTTTAACTGTGGACCTGTTAATAAATAACACAACAACACAACACATGAAAAAAATACACAATAAAAGAGGACAATAAACAACAAAACACAATAAATAACATATTACACAACACAAGAACACAACGCACAACAATGAACACAATACACATCCAATCTGATTAAAACACAGATCCTGTTTCGTATCGTATTTTATAGTTCAAGATTTCGTTTTACTCGTCTTCACAACACTAGGATCTGGAAGAGTTGTTATATAACAGGCTTTCTAGTTGATGTGAGGAATTAGCCAATGAAACGATCTGTTACGGCGAGTTCTTGGCGTGTTCTGCAAGGAACTGTGGGTAAACCCCTAGAAACGTCAAAGATGATTGATTAATCAATGTCTAACGTCATAGAGTCAAATGCCGCTCGTATGACTCTTAACACGACCCCCCAGTACAACCAGTCAGATCTTCATGTAGTAGAGGCCATCGAATTCGAAAGTATAAAAAAAGAAACGAAATATAGATCTGGGCCCTTATTCACGAAAACTTAAACTAAGATACAATCGAAATTTTAAGAAATACTGCAATTCGATTGGCTGACCAGTTAAATCAATTTGCATATATCCAATTTGCATATTGGTCAGCCAATCGAATTGCAGTATTTCTTAAAATTTCGATTGTATCTGAGTTTAAGTTTTCGTGAATAAGGGCCCTGTTTTTTAATCAGATTGATGCACAACAGAAGAAAAAATGAAATGAAATGAAATGAAATGAAATGAAATGGAGTTTAACGTCCTACTGTTCTGCACCGAACTGGGCTAATGAAGACGGGCATACGCCATACAGTGTGCTAAGAGGGAAATTTTGCCCGGACAGCGGCACTATGGTCTATTCTTATATCGAATTCCAACTGCCAAGTGATCTTTTACGTGCACGCCAATTTGTACACGGGACCTCGGTTTTTCGTCCCATCCGAACGACTAGACATCACTGACACGTCGGAAAACACAACAGATGAACACCCTACAGAACATACTACATTACACGATGAAATAACAGCAAAAGAACACAGAACACAACAAAAGAACAAAGAACACAACAAAAGAACAAATAGGGACGAAAAACCGAGGTCCAGTGTCAGATTGGCGTGCACGTAAAAGAATACTTGACAGTTGTCATTTGATATAAGAGAAGGCCCCATTTCATTTCATATCGTATATAATGCGATATCCCTTGTGTAAACCTGGCTTGAAGCACATTCATCGATAACCAACTTACCCGCTGCATCGAACAGCTCCGAGTCCACGCGTATAGGTGGATGAACAAATAGAGCGTGGATTCCCTTTACTCTGCGTAACAGTTCTTCTCTGGGTATGGGATCCTCACTCTCCCATATTTGTAGCTCACATTCTTGTGCAAGAAGTGCGACACCATTCGGTGGAGCTGATCTAGTGAAAAACACTGTCGGTTTAACTGACATATTTCAAGCTACACAAACTAGTTTGCCTCGCGTCGTATCGAGCGTACACCAACTTGTGACTAGGTCAATTTAAGCTATGTACACAATAGATAAGAGGTGGTGGCGCTTGCATCATTTGAGTAACTTGACGATAACAAAAATGAAATGAAATGGGTTTTAACGTTTTTCTGTTCTGCTCCTATACTGGGCTAATGAAGACGGGCATGCGCCATACAGTGTGCTATGAGGGAAATTGTGCCCGGGTAGCGGTACTATGACCTATTCTTATATCGGATCGAAACTACCAATGGATATTTTACGTACACGCCAATGTATACACGAAACAACTAGACCGACTGTCCTTGCCAGGCCCCCAGTCCTGCACCACTGACAAGGGGAAACCACGTCGAAAAATCCGATTAACTTTCTCAACCAATGCAGGGAACTCCAGACTAGCGAGCCAGCGTCTTACCCCTTTAGCCACAACTTAACGATAAAATCATACAATAACTGATACATGTATTTAATGAGTGCCATACGTACGAAAGCCGTAATCCAATCTACCTAATTTCCTGCAAACGTTGTCCTAAACAGTCTGTCGGGGAAACTAAAAAAATCTTTGAGAGAGCGGGGAATAGAGCACCTATCAGACGTAAGTAGAAAATCCGAAAAACCTATCTCCGCCCATTTCAACATGCAGAAATAGTCAGATTTTCTACTCAAGATTTTCTGCTCGAGATTTTCTCCATGCATATTACGGAAATAAATTTGATCACGTGACTATTTCTGCATGTCATTAAAATACGGTATTATGGGATCGTTTATTTTTACGGGAAAATACCGTATCTTGAGTAGAAAATCTGAAGTTGAAAGTCGAATGTCAAAAGTTGATTATTGAAAGTAGAAATGTTGTTGTTGAAAGTAGAAATTCTGTTGTTGAAAGTAGAATATTTACGACTTAAAGTTGAAAAGGTGGACGTATTAGGTTGAAAAGCACGAGCGGTATATGTTTCCCACACGAAAATGTCCATTTTGGATAAGAATTTTCTCTTTTACTTTTTATTTTCTACTTTCTACTGCAGATCGCATTTTGAACCTGATACCCCGCCATAAACCCAAACCAACTGATGGACTGCTTGTTATCTTAGTCCAGCATAAGAAATCCGAAAAATAACCACACTTCAAGGTCAATTTTTCAAAGCACCTAAGCCATTGAATTGCTTAAGCAATTTGTTAAGACCTAGGGCCATGATTCTTGCGGGGGTCCTATTTAGGAACCCCCACCCCATTCAAAACCCTAACCCTAATCCTCTGGATGTGTTTTTCGCCAAGTAAATGTCAAAAGCAAAAACACTGACTGGACCTCCTCAATCCACCAGACTGGGTAACCAGCGGCTGCCCACAATTCGCAAGAGATGGATAGAGAACAAGCTAAACAAAAAGCGATTTTTCGTACAATAAGGGGCCAAAATTCAGGAAGTTACGATCCGATATGCGTAAATATCGAACGGAACCAAGATCGTTGGGTTATAAACTTACATTTCAAGTTTCATCAAAATCAGAAGACAATTGTCACCTCTACAGGGTCCACAACCTTGATATACCATATTTGTACACTATTTGAGTACGAGGGACGGCCATTTTGTCTGTCAGTTTTGGGCCGATTTTCACGACATTCGAACTCAGCCGTCCTTTGGGTGTAAAGGTGATATATTAAAACGTTTTTTTAATTCAGATAATAATTGTGACCTCTAGAGGGACCTCAAGCTAAAAACGTGATTTTTCGTACAATCAGGGACCATAATTCAGGAAGTTACGGTCCGATATGCACGAATATCGACAGGAACCGACATCCTTGGGTTATAAACTTACATTTCAAAATCGGAAGAAAATTGTGACCTCTAGAGGGTCACAACCTTGACATACCCCATTTTTACACTATTTGAGAACAAGGGGGCGGCCATTTTGTCTGTCAGTTTTGGGCTGATTTGCATGAAATTCGAACTCAACCATCCTTAGGGTGTAACGGTGATATACTAAAACGTTTTTTTTTTTTTCAATCGGATAAAAATTATTACCTCTATAGGGTCCACAAGCTAAAAACGCGATTTTTCGTACAATCAGGGGCCATAATTCAGGAAATTACGGTCCGATATGCGCGAATATCGAAAAGAAACGCGATCTTCGAGGTATAAACTTACATTTCAAGTTTCAACAAAATTGGATAAAAATTGTGACCTCTATAGGGTCAACAACCTTGATTTACCATATTTTTACGCTTTTTGAGAACGAGGGGCGGCCGTTTTGGGCCGATTTTCACGAAATTCGACCTCAACCAGCCTTAGGGTGTAACGGTGATATACTAAAATGTTTTTTTTTTCAATCGGATAAAAATTATTACCTCTATAGGGTCCACAAGCTAAAAACGCGATTTTTCGTACAATCAGGGGACATAATTCAGGAAATTACGGTCCGATATGCGCGAATATCGAAAAGAAACGAGATCTTTGGGGTGTAAACTTACATTTCAAGTTTCAACAAAATTGGATAAAAATTGTGACCTCTATAGGGTCAACAACCTTGATTTACCATATTTTTACGCTTTTTGAGAACGAGGGGCGGCCATTTTGGGCCGATTTTCACGAAATTCGACCTCAACCAGCCTTAGGGTGTAACGGTGATATAATAATACGTTTTTTTAAATTGGATAAAAATTATTACCTCTATAGGGTCCACAAGCTAAAAACGCGATTTTTCGTACAATCAGGGGACATAATTCAGGAAATTACGGTCCGATATGCGCGAATATCGAAAAGAAACGAGATCTTTGGGGTGTAAACTTACATTTCAAGTTTCAACAAAATTGGATAAAAATTGTGACCTCTATAGGGTCAACAACCTTGATTTACCATATTTTTACGCTTTTTGAGAACGAGGGGCGGCCATTTTGGGCCGATTTTCACGAAATTCGACCTCAACCAGCCTTAGGGTGTAACGGTGATATAATAATACGTTTTTTTAAATTGGATAAAAATTATGACCTCCCTAGGGTCCACAAGCTAAAAACGCGATTTTTCGTACAATCAGGGGCCATAATTCAAGAAGTTACGGTCCAATATGCACGAATATCCCAAGGAACCGAGATCTTGGGTTTTAAACTTACATTTCAAGTTTCGTCAAAATAGGATTAAAATTGTGACCTCTATAGGGTCCACAAGCTAAAAACGCGATTTCGCGTACAATCAGGGGCCATAATACATGAAGTTTCGATCCGATATATGCCAATATCTTCTTTTGAAGATAAACCTATTGCAAGTTTCGGCAAAATCGGATAAGACTTGTGACCTGTGGAGTGTCCACAAACAAATTGTGGACGGACGTCCGGATGGACAGGGGCGACGACAATATACACGTCCACATGAAAATGTGGGATATAAAAACGGTATTTTCGATGCTCCCCGCCTTTCCATCGATGACCGGCGATTATCCCCATAAGTTCAAATGACCGTCGATTATTAATATTAGTATATTTTGTTATTTGAACGTCCCTCGTGCCTTATATGTTATTTTGGTGAAAGGTCATCACGTTTTCGTGACAAAATCAGACAATCGCGGTTGCCGAAGGGAAGGGGGCGGAACTCGTGTATAAATCTGAAGGTATCAGACCACATTTACTCTCGTCAGTATTTAGTAGCTAGTAGAGACGTGTATAAATGTATGGGCTGGCATGGCAAGCTTCCATATCGACCCAATCTAACCAAAGTAGTGCCTTTGAACCAATGGCCAATGATTATCTTCAAATAACAATTGATTATCACCGTTACTACCATATGTTTCATTATTTGAACGTTTCACGTTTTGTGTCAAAACCAGACTTTAACGCTTGCTAGATAGGTGAAAGGGAAGGGACATAACTCGTGTATAATATTTCAGGGATCAGCCCAGAGTTATTCTGACATAAACTTAAGAGCAGATAATCACATAGATTTATGGGCTGACATGATTATCATAACCTGGATATAAATTATTGTCCACATACTCATGTAAGAACCCCACGAAAAAACATTTAGAATGTTCATGTTGAGACATTTAATATATGTCCGTGTCCATATGCAGGAGACCATCCTGCTCTCCACTTTGAAATCCCTGAAGGTGAAGATGACATAGATCACATGGCGTCACAGATAATTGAGATAGTGATGACTACAGATGCCAACTTCCTACTTATACCTACGTTCGAGCGGAAGAGATATACTGCCGACATTCAGGAACACCTCGGCAGGACCGTGTTGTTGTTGGTCTATGTCATCTTCTCCCTCAGACCAACAATATTTAGCATATTTATACTGGACCTTGATTTGTCGGAATAAATTGTTTTCTCGATGGTTTCTGCCCACTTTATCAATGACATTATTGTGCTTTTTTTGGACAATTAGCTAATTAGATAATACACCCACTTAGCTAAATAGATGTCGAATATCTCATAAACTTCTTTCGACAAAACAAGTATGGGGGGTGGATCACCAAGATTATATACAAGTTATTCGACAACTAAAGTTTATTGTTAGCTATGGACAATGTAGTGTTATTCAACATTGATCAAATAGATGTAAAAATCTACATTGTCATTATTCATCGTCAGTAATTAATACAATCTGATTAAAAACACAGATCCTATTTTGTTTCGTATTTTATAGTTCAAAATTTTCGTTTTACTTTCTTCACAACACTAGAATCTGGAAGAGTTGTTATAAAACAGGCTTTCTCTAGTTGATATGAGGATAATAAGTCAATGAAACGGTCTGTTACGGCAATTTCTTGGTGTGCTCTGCACGGAACTGTGGGTAAACCCATAGACACGTCAACGCTGATTGATTAATCAATGCCTGACGTCACATGCAGGATCAAAAGCGTGATGCGCCCTCCCAGTACAATTTGTTAGATCTTCATGTACTGTAGGCCATCGAAAGTATAAAAATACGAAACGAAATATACATTTGTATTTTAATCAGGTTGTAATTAATAGAACTGTTCATAGCAAGATATATATTTCAGTTTTTGAATAACCACTATCAATGCATGCTCCTTTTGTTGTATTCTAATCTTATCACCATTGGAAACTTGTCGGATTTTCACAGGTATTGTTCTGCACTGAGTGTAAAATACTGGTAGTCATATTGACTATAATCTCCATCTCGATTTTTATCGGAATCATAACAAATAAAACCATCATCATCATCAAAGTCATTACAACCATCATCAATATTATCTATATTGTAATCTTTAGGACGAAGAACATCTTTTAACAAAAGGAAGTCGTTTAGTTCTCTAGGCAGTTCTAAATCCATAAGCTTCTCCTTTATACCCAATCCTAGCTTCTGTCTGATGATTCTTCTACACAGAGACGTGAGAGAGATATTACAGCAGTAGTTGGTGAATATTTCTTGGTGACGGGTGTTTAATATCTCTTCTCGTTCAACTTTAATTTCCTCCTCAAAATTTAAAGTTTGTACTATTTCTTTCACTGGAGCGCCACTAAGATATAACAATTTTCTAAGTTCATCTCTTTCTTTTCTGCATAGTTCATTCAGATCAAGCTGGTTATAACTACTTTTAACTGAATATGTTGAAAGAGTTTGAAGGTAGCAGTTTTTACCGACTAAATATTTAACAAAACTAACAGCTGTACGTGGATCCCACCAACGTGGAAACCCTAAAGTCGTTTGGATCAGTATGTTGCCATTTATGCATGGCAAATTGAGCAGCATATTGTCCCCAGCAGAAACCAGTAATTTAAATGTTTGATCAAACACACTCTCATAAATATCAAGATAATGTAAAGCAGATTCACCATTGTAATTAACCATTGCTCCAGCATTAAGCAATTTCCTGATAAGAAATCTATCGTTTTTCATTGCCGCCATCATCAAAGCACTTCTACCTCTTCCATCTTGAATATTTACATCTATGCCAACAGCAGCTAGTAAAATATCAACACACTCCATGTATATTGGATATATCAATCTACAGTAATTCTCAACAACGTCATTTTCCTGTCTGTTATTCAATCCATCTTTAGCCATAGTAAATCCAATGATGCATAGATGAAGAGCTGAATGGCCCTGGATATTTTGTGTATTGGTGTCTATTCTAGGATGACGTGTGAATAGTTCTAAATATTTACTATTCAATAACAGAGCAGCCACCATAATAGGTGTGTTGGTCTTAGAACATCGATGGTTTATGTCTAGCTCTTTATTAAACAACCAGTTTAACTTCTTTAGAGAATAATCGTAGTTTACTCTAGCTAACACATGCAGCATATTTTCTCCTTCAGTTGTCACACCATTAACAATCAACTTTAGTCCTATGTAATAATTAAACAGCCCCAACCTCTCACAACTAAGAATCTGGTGAAATAATTTTGTTCCATTGTTGGGTGAATTCAGTTGTGAGTAGGTAAAAAGTTTAAATATATTAGTACAATCTAACTCACGATATCGAACACAATAACTACACGCTGTATAACCATCATTATCTGTTAGATTTACATCAGAATAGGGAATCAACAGTTTTAAGATACTGATATCGGCTTGGCATTGTGTATAGTGCATTAATGGCGTTTGTCCTTTGTTGTTTTGATGATTCACATCACAACCAGCATTAATTAAAATAGTCATCAAATTAAAATTGAATGTGCACTCGGTAGCATTGATTGAAACTGTGAAATTATAATTGAATCTCAGTATAGATGTTTGACTTGTTAAATAAAACAGTGGTGTGTTACCTTCATTGTCAGGTTTGTGAATATCTACTCCCATGTTTATAACTGTTTTAACAGTCTCAACACACTGGTCTATATCACCCCTAGTAATACCATCTGTATGACGTATAATACAGTGAAGAATGTTCTGGCCTTTAATATCAACATAATGTACACGTGCGCCATGACGTAACAGATACAGTATAACTGCATATAGCCTTTTCCTAGCGGCTATAAATATCGGTGTCTCTTTATATACGGTCAGCCGGTTGACAACGACGCCGGCTTCAACTAATTTAACTATACATTGTAAAAACACCTTTCTATTAAAGTCTGGGACTTGACTATATAAAACTCCTAGCAGTGCATTGTTCTGGGATAATGCAAAATAATCTACACGCTCTAATAGATATATAACAACATTATACAATCCTGCCAAGGCAGCTTTATAAATGGGCGTCTCATTATCTCCGTTTAAATGGTTGACATCAACGCCTGCTTCAATTAATGTAATTATATATCGCAAATTTTCATCGGTATTCGGGTAATGGCCACAAAGGTAGCCATTTAAAACTATGTGTAGTATATTATCCTGGTTTTTATCAACACAATGTACATGCGCCCCGTGTTCTAACAGATACACCACAACCGAACGCAATCTTTTTTCAGCAGCTATAAATATAGGAGTCTGCTTATCTTTATTATGATGGTTCACATCTACACCAGCTTCAACTAATTTGATTACACACTGTAACAACTCAGTCATATCCCCGTGATACGAGGAATATTCATCTAAAACTGTGTGTAGTACATTGCCCTGGTATATATCAATGCATTTTACGTGTGCGCCATGATCTAACAGATATGTTATAACTTTATACCAATTTTTCCTGGCTGCTAAGAATATAGGAGTTTGTCTAGCTTCATTTAGATGGTTGACGTCAACGCCAGCTTCAATTAATTTAACTACGCAGTGTAATGTTTCCTCTATATTCGCGACATCATGGAAATCCTCAATACCATTACCTGGGTAAATTCGATCCAAGTCTAAAACTGTGTGTAGTAGATTGTTCCCGTGTATGTCAACGTAATGTATATTTGAACCATGATCTAAAAGATATATCACAACTTTATACAAATGGTTCTTAGCAGCTATAAATATAGGCGTCTGGTTATCTTTATTCAAATGGTTGACATCTACCCCAGCTTCAACTAACTCAATAACACATTGTGGTAGCTCATCTCGCTTCACATCCGGGAAATAGCAACTTCCACCAAAACAAGTGAAAAAACCACCAAAATCTAAAACAGTGTGAAGTACATTTGTCTGGTGTATATCAACGTAATGTACACCCGCACCATGTTCTAATAGATATATCACGACTTTATGCAAATGGTTCTTAGCAGCTATAAATAAAGGTGTTTGTCTAGCTTGATTCAGATGATTGATATCAACATTGGCTTGAACTAATTTAACTACACATTGTAAAAATGTATTTGTATTTATGTCCGTGGAATTATCATTAAAACATATACCTAATCTGGGAGAATAATTATCATGTTCCCAGTAATTACCTAAAACAATGTGTAGCAGATTGTTCTGTTCATTATCAATATAATGTAAATCAACACCATGATTTAACAGATATAGCACGACTCCATACATCTTACACCTAGATGCTACAAATACAGACTCCATCTTATCTTGGGGCGATAACCTTGTCACTACTTCCGGAATATCCCCATCTCGCTGAGCGGAAACTAGTAGTGCCTTTAATCTGAAATATATTAAATGCGTTCATTTGGTTTTAATGAATGCACAGTGATGAATGTAAAACCTTTATAACAATTGTTTCTCTCTTCGACTTTTAGTAATCTTAATGCTCGATTTTAAGGCCTCAAACATTGATCCCCTTCCAGTAATCTTATTATACCAATATACTCTAAATACATCAACCTAACACTATATACATTGATCTATCCTAGTAATCTAAATACATCAACCTAACACTTTATACACTGGTCTATCCTAGTAATCTAAATACATCAACCTACGTTATACATTGATCTAACCACTCCAACACTTTATACACTGATCTATCCTAGTAATCTAAATACATCAACCACTCCAACACTTTATACACTGGTCTATCCTAGTAATCTAAATACACCAACCTACGTTATACATTGATCTAACCACTCCAACACTTTATACACTGATCTATCCTAGTAATCTAAATACATCAACCTAACACGTTATACATTGATCTCTCCATGGGTGACAGTACATATCCGGCATCTCTCTCTCTCTAACCACTCCAACACTTTATACACTGATCTATCCTAGTAATCTAAATACATCAACCTAACACGTTATACATTGATCTCTCCATGGGTGACAGTACATATCCGGCATCTCTCTCTCTCTCTCTCTCTCTCTCTCTCTCTCTCTCTCCCCCCTCTCTCTCTCTCTTAATAAATAAATAAAGTCGTAACTTACCTGTGACAATTCATCTGGTTTGAATTGTCTTCCTTGTCATTATTTGGATCTGGAACCATCGAATATATCACAATCAGAACCGATGTTTTTTAATCGGTCTCTCGCGACCTCATCAGGATCCATCTCGTTTATCTCGTCTTCCCTGTCTCCTGAATCACGATCCATTATCTAGCTTAACTGTTGTAGCCATGTAGTCTAGATCATCCAACTTAAGGAATAAACAAGCAGAATCCGTATTCATTATCTAGTCTAGAACAGTTTAACTGTTGTAGCAACGTAGTCTAGAACATCCAACCTATAGAATAAACAGGCAGAATCTGTATTCATTATCTAGTTTAAACATACATTATGCAAGAGCTAAATCTGTCTATTGCAGGTCTATGTTTTTTTTTATCGTACCGACTTTAGTAATGATGATCAAGGCTAGACCTAAAATCCAATCGCTAAATTCTCGGTTCAGAGTGGATCAATTTGACTGAAATTTTCAGAAAATTCCCTTTACATTATCTAGTTTTTAACCATTATAGTGAGAACTGTCAGGTCTTTATCTAATCTGCCATAATGTATCTTTAAATATTGTAGCTTTAGATAAACCGACATAACCTGTATCCAATATCTAGTTAACTGTTGTGGCCATTTAGTTTGGTATTTGATGGAATATTTAACATAAGAAATAAATTATAATTCCCAGCAAAAACACAACATAGATTATATATATATATATATATATATATATATATATATATATATATATATATATATATTATATATATAACCACTTCTCTGTTATTTAATAAGACATGGTATGTATGGATATAATCACTTCTCTGCTACTTATTAACGCCTAGTATTTATGGGTTATTAAATATCACATAGTATGTATGGATATAACTACATTATGGATATAACTACTTTGTTGATACAACTACTTTATGGATAGAACTACTTTATGGATAGAACTACTTTATGGATAACTACTTTATGGATATAACTAATTTATAGATATAACCTATTTATGGATATAACTAATTTATGGATATAACCTATTTATGGATATAACTAATTTATGAATATAACTACTTTTGTTATTTAATTACACATGGTATGTATGGGAATAACTACTTCTCTGTTATGTAAAATGTACGTACAGAGTGTAAAATGCACGTACAGTGTGTAAAATCAGTGGCGGCGCCAGCCGTCGGTGATTGGAGAGACAAAGCTGGGGCAAAGTCCAAGGTTAAGGGGGCAAAGGCACGAGCTTCAACTAGGGGTAGGGTTGCCGGAAATGCAGCCTGGCAGTATTTCAGGCACTGATCGATGAGGTAAAGTGTCAAACGAACGGACTTGCGAATCACGACGAAACCCACTCACGAGCGTCAAAGTAGGGAGTCCTACTGCCGGAAATGCTGTGTGACAGTATTCTGTCAGACACCGATCGTCGAGATAATAGATCTGCCCAGATACTGATCACTAGTTTATCCGACTAGAGAACAAAATGTCAAACGAACGGACTTGCGAACCTCAACGAATTCCCCTTATGAGCGCCAAAGTAGCAAGTCCATTGGGTACCTCGCCAAGAAAATTTTGAAAAATAAACTGTCGGAAATGCTCTATAACATGCAAGTTTATGACTGAGTGGGGATGTGGGATTTATTCACCGTAGAATGGATTGATTACCGAAACGTATCACAAATACTTTTTTTTATTTTCTAAAATTATTGGGGGGGGGGGGGGGCAAACAGAGCCCCCCCCCCCCCCCCCGGCGCCGCCACTGTGTAAAATATACGTACAGAGTGTGAACTACATGTATTGCGTGTAAAATACATGTATTGTGTGTAAAATACATATTTGCGTGTAAAGTACATGTATTGCAGAGTGTGAAATACATGTAAAATGCATATACAGCAACAACAAAAACACATACTTATGGAAAGCAGCTACTAGTGTATTTTTAAGGCGACGTTTCGTTGAGTATTATGGCCTCATGCAATTAAACCAGTTAAAGAGACCACCAAGATGCTATATATGGTCTAATGCATTAAACCTGTTAAAGAGACCATCAAGATGCTATATTATGATCTAATGCATTAAACCTGTTAAAGAGACCATCAAGGTACGACATGGTCTCGTGTATTAAACCTGTTAAATAGATCATTGACCGTAAAAGCAAAAATCGGGATCGAACCGTCTAATTAAAGAGCCATTGTCATTGAGCTACCGCTGCTCGCTATATCTGTAAGAACGGCTACTTAATAAAATGACGAAAATTATTAATACTGTTTATGATCAGTGGTGGTAGGAAGATTGCTTTGTATTCAGCTAGAGTGTCTTGGTATTCGAGTCTAAATAGTAAACAAGGAAAAGGGCAGCCGGTATATGAATAGTCTCTCTGAAATGGGGTTTAGTTTCCTACTGTTCTGCTTCGACTGGGCTAAGGTAGACGGAAATACAACACACAGTGTGCTATAAGGGAATTTTCGCCCGGGCAGCGGCACTATGGCCTACTCTTATATCGAATTCCAACTACCAAGAGATCTTGACGTGCATATCAATGTACAAACGGGACCGGTTTGCTGGAGTCTCTCACGCGTTCAATCAAACCAAAATGGGGCCTACAAATCAATATTCATTTTAAAATTACATAATGCTATACTCACTAACTACTTTTCGACCTAACTGGGGATAATAATTGATTTTCTAATACTGTGAGTGGGCCGATGTTTAGATGACGCCCCCCATCACCCCCACCCCGGGGAAAATATGATAGTGCACTCCTGGTCCTCGGTCTATGAAATATAGGCTAATGTTATTGATGGAATCAGGTGACATTTGGTACCGTTTGTCACCTTTGATACTCCCTGACTCCCTGGAAATTCCAAGTCTGGCGACTAGCGTATCACTATCAGTCTTAATATCCCATGACAATTCCAACTCTCGACAACGACATTTTCGCTCAGTTTTGATTATTTGGAAACGTACCTGAATATTTTACATCACGCCTGGTGAAATGAAATCCATTGTTAAATTAAATGCTCTAGTCTATTTGCACTGTCGCGCGTCCAAATGTTGGCTGAACGCCAATAAATTTTACAGACATTTTGGGCATTCGCATATATTTCCATGCGCCATGAATGTAGAGGCTGGAAACTTGTCGAGTAGGTTATGCATGGTGGTTTATGGCTACAAGCTGAATTGCAGCCATTTCGATCAATAACGGTTTATTTGATAAAACGTTGACTTTCGATTTACAGTAAAGATTTCTCATAAAACGCCATCTTGTTTATTTACTATTTAGACACGGTTATCAAGACACTAAGGCAGTGATTCTAAACCAGTCACACAGGTGTGCCGCGAGATCCTCCTTAGTGTGGCGCGTAATTTTGAACGGCACACTAAGAAAATGCGAAAAACCACGTGATCCGAATTGAGTAACCGTTGTTCATAGCTGTGTTTTTTTTTTATTTAGTTTCTATGTGTCTGTGTCGAGTCTCTGTCTTCTATTGTATGCCGTCTGACTTACATGTTTTTATTTTGCAAAATTCAAATATTTTTCATATATATTTAGCCAGGTGTGCCGCTATTTTTTTCATGCGTTGATTATCGGAGTTCATTGGTAACCCAATCCATCCTGAACTCAGGAAAATGTCCAAAAGCGTCTGTGAATTATTCAATATGTTATACAAATGACAATCATGTCATTGAGAGTCGGCAAGTAACAACATGGTACAGGTCTATATATAGTAACAACATGGTACAGGTCTACATATAGTAACAACATGGTACAGGTCTATATATAGTAACAACATGGTACAGGTCTATATATAGTAACAACATGGTACAGGTCTGTATTATAGTAATGCGCAATGACGTCACTTGGAGAAGACTGCACAACAAAATGTTTTCTTTAGCCCAGTCGGAACAGAACAGTGGGGGGTTAAACCCCATTTCATTTTATTTCGCATAGTATAGTAAACCTATCATATTTCATGATCATTAATAATGTATTGAATGTTAAAATGAACCCCGTCTATAATATCATTAATAATGTATTGAATGTTAAAATGAACCCCGTCTATAATATCATTAATAATGTATTGAATGTTAAAATTAACCCGTCCATATTAATAATGTATTGAATGTTAAAATCAACCCGTCCATTATACCATTATTATAAACCTGTAACGGCAAATCTCCTTGATCTTTGGGGTATATTCTATGCCCGGAATAACTTACGATCTGAATGTGGGGGCGGCTGTGGATATAACTTCTTTAAACCTGTAAGGGGTTATTATTCCAGAGTATGTTTTTTCCTATAAGAAAAACATGATGTAGGGTTTTCTTACGGGAATTCTGGGATATTCTCATTTTGAGTACATGAAAACATAGACGGTTTAAAAAGCAAGATAAAATCCTCTACTCGGTTATGCTGGGGAAGAAAGACTTCAGAAAAAGTCCTCGGTTTTTCTTTTTCTCGGGTTATTTTCTTCAGTCCTTCTTTCCCAAGCATAACCTTAGTCTCGTCTACACGTAATAAATTTATTGAATGTTAACATTAACCCATCCATAATGTCATTAATAATGCATTGGATGTTAAAATCAACCCGTCCATAATGTCATTAATAATGCATTGGATGTTAAAATCAACCCGTCCATAATATCATTAATAATGTATTTAATGTTAAAATCAACCCGTCAATTATGTCATTAATAATGTAATGAATGTTAAAATCAACCCGTCCATAATGTCATTAATAATGTATTGAATGTTAAAATCAACCCGTCCATAATGTCATTAATAATGTATTGAATGTTAAAACCAACCCGTCCATATTATCATATAATAATGTATTGAATGTTAAAATCAACCCGTTCATAATACCATTAATAATGTATTGAATGTTAAAATCAACACGTCCATTATATCATTAATAATGTATTGAATGTTTAAATCAACCCTTCTATATTAATAATGTATTAAATCTTTAAATAAACCCGTTCATAATATCATTAATAATGTATTGAATGTTAAAATCAACTCGTCCATTATGTCATTAATAATGTATTGAATGTTAAAATCAACCCTTCCATATTAATAATATAATATTGAATGTTAAAATTGTAATAAATAAACGACAGTCAATATGCTGGTGGCTACGGATAATTTACATCGTTGAATGGACAATGTCAGTTTACCTGGATAGTCTCGATCAGTCCAGTGACAGGTAAAATGTCAAGACGATCTGGGTGAGCTACTAGGTCAGATATTGCGACATGTTGAAGACGGACGACTATGAGTTGATGTTTCAATCAAAACATAGCATTTTAAGGACTATATACTATATATAATGATTGATTGTTCCACCAGTGCATATAGTATTTCAAGGAGTAACCAGATGACTGTATAGTAGATGATTCGATTTGCATCGATCGGTAATTGGTTATGACCACGACATGTTATTTAGTGTTATGTATATTATTGAGTGAATGTATATCAGGGTTACTAGCTGATACAGGAGGTGAGTGTATCTATATAATAATAATCTATGTTAACTCTACTTATTACCTATAGGTGGGTAAGTGGGTAAGACGCTCATTGGCTAGCCTGGAGGTCGCGTGTTCCATCTCGGTATTTTCCGACGTGGTTTCACCTGTTCAGTGGTGCAGGACGGAGGGCCTGACAAGGACAGTCGTTCAGGTGTGACGAAAAACCGAGGCACCTTGTATACATTGGCGTGCACGTAAAATATCCCTTGACCGTTGGAATTCGATGTAAGAGTAGGCCATAGTGCCGCTGCCCGGCCAAAATTTGTCTCGTAGCACACTGTATGGCGTATGCCCGTGTTCATTAGCCCAGTCGGAGCAGAAAACAGTATGACGTTAAACCCCATTTCAATTGATTTCATTTTATTATCTCTAAAATATAGTGAATACATCCCCCTCTCTCTCTCTATCCCCCCTCCCTCTCTCTCTCTCTCTCTCCCCCTCCCCCCCTCTCTCTCTCTCTCTCTCTCTCTCTCTCTCTCTTTCTCAATATATCACTGAAGTCGCTTGATTTACTTTAAACCGACAAAACTGTTTAATGCCCACCTGTTCGTCATTCAACTCCACGACCCTAACATAGTTTGCCAGGCAACTTAACATAGACCCATTGGCAGCTAAGAGGTCCACCGGCAGCCAGTGAGCTCACCGGCAGCTAAAAAATTCATCGACAGCTAAGAGGTCCACCGGCATTTAAGAGGACCACCGGCGGCTAAGAGGCCCGCCGAAAGCTATAAAGGTCCACACTCAGCTAAGAGGTCTACCGGCAGTTATAAGATCCATATCGTAATAAGTTTTTAGAGTAAGGGCCATTACTGTAAATAATGCCAATGACACCATTTTTAAGGCACTATTTTATGTGAAAACATTAAAAACAGATAGGTAATGAGGGGGGGGGGGGCAGTTAACGTCCTGTCGAAACAAACTAGGTCATTTCGGGACCAAGGTATGGTTCAATTTTATTTCAATAATAGGCTAGCGCGTAGGGTTCTTTAATAGTGGGAGGAAACCGGAGAGAACCCGCGAGGTTGGACGGGCAACCCAATTCCTTGACCCCGTACAAGCGGCGATTCAAAACAACGCCGCTTGACTCAAAGACAGAGCTTATGATACAACGCACACGCGTTAACCATTCGCCTAATCTGATTAAAACACAGATCGTTTAACTTGTTTTTACTACACTAGGATCTGGAAGAGTTGTTATATAACAAGCGTTCTAGTTGATGTGAGGAATCAGCCAATGAAACGGTCTGCTACGGCGAGTTCTGTGGGTAAACCCCTAGAAACGCCAACGCTGATTGATTAATAAATGTCTGACGTCATAGGGTCAAAAGCCGCTCGTATGACCCCTGACGCCGCGACCTCCCAGTACAACTGGTCAGATCTTAAAGTAAGCCATCGAAAGTATAAAAAAACGAAACGAAATATAGATCTGTGTTTTAATCAGCTTGCCGTTCTCGCACACCGCCCCTCCCCGATGATCTGTTGCTAACATATTTTTTTTTTCCAATTTAACAGACGCATTGAGTGCTGGAGGAATAGCTGGTGTGAGTATCGGTGTATTCGTGGTGGTGTTCTGTATTATAGAACTTATACTGTGTAATTGGGAGAGGATCCAGAGACTCTGCGGTAGCTGCTGCTGTTGCTGTGAGGTGGACACTGCAGATTGTAGGGAGACCAATGTCCAGCTACCAATTCCAACCATACGCATCGCAGATCCAGTCAATTTGGAGGACCGAATTCGATACGGATTAGGGCGGGGCGAACAGCGACCGGTCACACCCCGAGATATTGTACCATATGAAGCACGTGAAATCACTCCGTCCGACCTCCCACCCAGCTACGACGAAGTGATGGCCGCCGATATGCACCTAGTGCCATCTGCGCCTCCGTCGACCCCTGCCCAGGATCAGATTCCCTCGGCTCCAGAAGAACGAACACCGCCTTCCGCTCCACCATTATAGGCCTACAGATAGTTAGCTAGGCCCGGATTTACAGTTATCTAGGCCTGGATTTACAGTTACCTTAGCCTGGATTTACAGTTAGCTAGGTCTGGATTTACAGTGTGCTGACCTGGATTTACTGTTGACTAGGCCCCTATTTACAGAGGTTCATAGCTCTAAATCTTGCATAAATCAGTTAGGGTGTTAGTAAGAGGGGTTGAGACAGGGGTGGGCCAGTCGGACAGTAGAAGAAGGTGGGGTTAAGTGTGCCGCGAGATCTTCCTAAGTGTGCTGCGGAGTTTTGTACGGCACACTAAGAAAATACGAAAAACAACATTATCCCAACTGAGTATTCGCAGGTGTCTACTGATAAGTTCATAGCTGTGTTTTTCTTTATTTAGTTTGAGCAATTTTATGTTTCTATGACTACTCTCTGTCTACGGTTGTATGCCGTCTGACTTGCCATGTTTTTATTTTGCAAAATTCAAATATTTTTCATATATATTTAGCCAGGGGTGCCGCAATATTTTCATGTGTTCCAAAGTGTGCCGTTGGCGAAAAAAAAAAGGTTGAGAACCACTGGTGTAGAAGTTAAGGTCATGGCTGAGAGATTGGGGTTATTGTGGAGTAAGTAAGGTAATAGATAGGGTTATAGCCGAGAGGGTGTTTTGTTGTGGAGAAGGTGAGGTTATAGCGGAGAAACGGGGTTATTGTGAAGAAGGAGGGGTAAAGAGAGTGGGTTATAGTGGAGAGGTCGGGGTCATAGCGCAGTGGGTGGGTTATAATCTTATTCTTATAGCGGAGAAAACGGGGTTATTGTGGAGAAAGTGGGGTTATATCGAAGAGAGTGGGTTATAATCTTATTCTTATAGCGGAGAAAACGGGGTTATTGTGGAGAGGGTCGGGGTTATAATGGCGTATCGTGTGTGGTTAGTAACATTATGGATGGTGTCTATTTTTACTTGTACATATTATATTCATGTATATAAAACTTGTCGGTCTTGGGTCCATAAACACAATTTATTTATCTGTGACAGAAATGTATGCCGAGATTATTTGTGTAAACCAATTGCGTATTTTTGTGTGTGATATTAATATAATGACTGTAAAACATGTGCATTGTATATTTGATATAAATGAACTTTGGACATTTGATAAACTATAGAAATTTGATATGAATGAACTTTTAAGCATTTAATATAAATAAACGAAATGAAATAAAATTGGGTTTAACGTCTTTGTACTACTGCTCTGACTGGGTTATGAGGGCAATTTGACCCGGACAGCGGCGCAACAGCCTACTCTCATGTCGAATTCCAACTGTCAGTGGATCTTTGACATGCACGCAGGGGAGCACAACAAAGGGTGGGGGTGGGGGTGGGGGGTATGAAGCTATAATACAGACTTGATATCAGCGTATAAATAGTAAACAAGCTAGATGTATTCTTCGGAAAAATGTTTACATCAAATGTCCTCGACCGGTTGTAGTGGAAGGTCGCGTCAGGGGTCATACGAGCCTATATACTGTAGAGGTTGCTTAAGTTTTCTGGGAGATGCTAAAAATCGGGTAATGACATCATAGTCTGGTCCATTTCCCGGGGGTCAGTCCATGACTCATGTACCTATCCTCTTGATAAGAATGAGCGCGATTAAGTTTCTTCAGATATCTTTCCTAGGGAACATCATACCCACAGCCTCCTGTGTAATACTTTTAGTAGAATTTTTGCTCGAGAAATAACATATTCGCATAATATGTGATATGTACTTAAAATACTTAAATCAACTTAGTCTGTAATTGACAGTTGACACATAAAAAAGAGTTATTTATCGAAAACATATGTCACTCATTTATCACCAGAATTACACGTGAGTGGAATTATTCTAATTGCATCATTTGATTTAAAGTAACCAATCATTTTGTTAATTACACAAGTTCAGGGCCATGAACACGCTTATTCCTGCGTGATAAACCTGGGTGCTATATAAGATATCTATTTGAACCTTTCAAGTTAGACTTGCATTAGATTCCAGAGATCGACGGTACATCTGAGTTCCTAGACAGCCGAGAGGCTGGATAGGGTGGAGAAGTGGTTTTAGCTATATAGTATTGTAATTTGTGCTATGCTTGTATACCTGTATTCAGTTATATGCTATATAAAATGTAGAAGCGAACTATGCATTATTATTCCTGGTAAGACAAACGTCTTAAGAAACTGGAAGAAGTAAATACACAACGTGAAGCAGAAGTAAAGACAGCTAGAAACAAATTCTAGACGATCACAAGGCTACAGAAATATGTAGTAAGAAAAGATGCATGGGTCGTATGTAGGATGTGGCGACCGGTTTGACAATGTACGCTTTCCACGTCAGACAAAAGACCCATGGTGCTACATATTGTTTAGAAGCTAAGGTTAAGACATCTTGTGGGCTTCTAGTGAGACATACCGTTAGCCACCTTGGCTTACAGGCTGGGCGAGAACATGTAGAACTTTTCAACTGTGTGGCTTTTGCCGCCTTTAGGACTCTCGTGTATTTTTAGACATCATTTAGTATTCTCAGAAGGACGTTCCCACAGCCTCCTCGGCTGAAAAGCTGGGAAATAGACATCATTTAGTAGTCTTGTTCGAGGCTGTGATAGAGACAATGTAGTGTTTCAAACGTTAGGTCTGAGTTCTAGGCATGTTAAACTCAGACTGTAGATATTATAATAATTCCTAATGTACTATCTTAGATGTTGTAGTTTCCTGTATTTCATATATACTCAGCCAAATTAAAAACTTGACACTGATGAATTTCAACAATTTTTTTTTTCTTGTAAGTCAAATAAATTTTAAAGTGTTTCTAACGATAGTAAGTAGTAAGAAGCCTTTAATTTCTTAAAATTGTAAAGTCACGTTGATCACGTGACTTTTGAGCATATAAAGATGAAAAACCTGAAAAACACGTGCAAACAAAAACTCGTGAGGTCAATCGATGCAAGTTTGCTTAAACTAAACACGCACACGTAACTTGAACTGGAAAAACAAATTAAAATGGTTATTTTCATCTTTGTTAGAAAATGCCGCGCCTTTCAAATGTAGAACGTCTACGTGCTATAGGTAGGCTCTATGCTGGTCAGTCTGTGGTCACTGTTGCAAGAGCATTTAATTGTTCACGCCAGACAATAATTAATCTTAGAATGAGAGTGCTTCAAACTGGAACTATTGCCGACCGCCCAAGGGCGGGAGCGCCACGTGTGACGTCACCCCAGGAAGATCAAGCAATACGATTACGTCATCTTAGAAACAGATTTGTCACTGCAACCTCCACAAATAGAGAGATGTTTGGTGGAAGGGTAACTACACAAACCGTTCGAAATTGCTTGCAGGCTGCTGGTCTTCGAGCTCGGAGGCCCTATAATGGACCAATATTGACACCACTTCATCGCCGTAACCGACTTGTGTGGGCTACAAGACACATAAGATTTACTCAAAGACAGTGGAATTCGGTTGTCTTTAGTGACGAATCTCGATTCACTTTGAGATTTGCCGATGGCAGGGTCCGAGTGTACCGCAGACGAGGTGAACGTTACGCTCAGAGAAGTTGACCGATTTGGTGGCGGCAGCGTCATGGTTTGGGGTTCTTTTTGTGCACATGGACGTTCTCCTCTTGTTGTTGTCCAAGGGAACTTAAATGCTGTCCAGTACAGGGATCAGATTTTGCAACCTGTTCTTCTTCCGTTTATGCAGAGACATGGGCCTGGACTAACGTTTCAACAAGACAATTCTCGACCCCATACAGCAATTGCTACCCAGAATTTTTAAAGAAATGCCGGTGTCCAAGTCCTGGATTGGCCGTCGCTTAGCCCCGACCATAATCCTATTGAACACATCTGGGACGAACTGGGCCGACGTGTTCGTCTGCAAGTGAATCCACCACTGACGTTGCAGGACCTTTAACATGCTCTTGCTGAGCAGTGGCGACGTCTTCCTCGGGTAGTGTTTACTAATGTTTTGAGATCCATGAGAAGATGTTGTGTGGCAGTAAGAGACGCTAGAGGAGGCCACAACCGTTACTAAACACTTTATTCCGACTGTTCTCCAAGTCTGTGAATTTCATTTTGGGGGGTACTGTGACATCACGAACGTTATCAATGTCAAGGACTTTCGGCGAGACGTATTCTTGCTTTCTGTTGATGTCAAGGTCGTCTGTGCACAACATAACACTAAAATAGTTACCTTAAACCAAATATTAAAAATCTAGTCCCAAAAATCCCGAGTGTCAAGTTTTTAATTTGGCTGAGTATATAAACATAGTTATAAAAACACAGTGTCCCTGAGTCAATTGATCCTTGAAGTTTTGTATGCAGCGTTAAAGTCCTATCGAGATGAAGGATATTGTCACTGGCCGTTTTCTGGAGACAGCGGACAGGATAGAGTCACATTACCGCTTTTCGGTGCCGTGACGAAGGATAGTCACATCTGTCCCCGTAGTGTCACATAGTGAGACAAGTAAAATGAAATTTTGAAAAAGGGTCTGTGTTTTAATCAGATTGAAAATGATATGAAATGAAATGGGGTTTAACGTCCTACTGTTCTGCTCGGAACTGAGCTAATGAAGACGGGCATACGCCATACAGTGTGCTATGAGGGCAATTTTACCCGGTCAGCGGCACTACGGCCTACTCTTATGTCGAATTCCAACTGTCAAGGGATTTTTTACGTGTACACGGGACCTCGGTTTTTGTTAGGCCCTCCGTCCTGCACCACTGACAAGGCAAACCACCCCGGGAAATCCAGATGAACTTTCTCGGCCAATGCAGGGATCGAACACCCGACCTCCAGGCTAGCGAGCCAGCGTCTTACAATCAGATTGGAAGTAGAATGCAACAAACTGGACAACAAAAACGGGTTATTTCATTTCTCGTCTTTTATTTACAATATATATATATATTATTTAGCAGACAAGATCTGACAATTATTACAGACTGATTCAGTCAGATAAGATTACAATCTGAATAAAATACAGATCTATAGTTCGTTTCGTTTTTTTATACTTTCGATGGCCTACATAACATGAAGATCTGACCGGTTGTAGCGCCATGTCGCGTTAGAGGTCATACAAGCTGCTTTTGACCCTATGACGTCAGACATTTGATTAATCAACCAATCAACATTGATGCTTATAGTGGATTGCCCACAGTTCCGTGCAAAACACGCCTAAAGCTCCCCGTAACAGACTGTTTCATTGGCTAATAGCTCACATTATTCAGAACACGTCAATGATAACAACTCTTCCAGATCCTAGTGTAGAAAAGACAAGTAAAATTAATTTTTTAACTTTAAAAACAAAACGAAATAGGATCTGTGTTTTAATCAGCCAGACAAGATCATGATCCAGTAATTCAGCCAAGATCAGTAATATAATGAAATACAAGAAATATGAAAACATGATTGAATAAAGCCTCAACAAGCTTACAACATGCTAGACAGTTTTTAAACATACATTATGTAACAGGTAAATCTACCTGTTGCAGGGGTTTTTTAGGCTTCAACAATTATTTAGACATTTATTCACCTGACAAGCCCCTGATCAACTCTCTAGACCATTAGAGTTGATACAGTACTTAGATTATATGTTGCATATGGTTTAAAATAAATAACATGAGTTATTTTGAAATGAAATTGTTATGTGGAGAAGTCCTTCGGTTAAACATACATTATGCAAGAGCTAAATTTGCCCATTGCAAGTCTTTGCTTAGGCTTCAGATGTTATATTAACTATTAATTAGACTTTTATTAACATGACAAGACCATAACCAACGCTTGATGCCATATGACGCTTCCGGTTTTCGTTAGAATTGAATCTGATCTACAGTTCAACAGCCATTGATGATTAAACTAAAAAATGGATAATAAAGACTTTTTTTTAAATTTTCGTCAGAACCACAACAGTGAGAGTAAAAGCTACAAGTTTATTAAAATGGTTATTTGTCGGCTTACACTGAGGTAATTTGGCTGAAATTTTCGGAATAATCCTGTTAAATTATTTGTTATTTACCTATTATAGCGAGAACTGTCAGCACTTCATCTAATCAAGGGTTGGATGGCCGAATGGTAAGTGCGCATTGCATCAAAGATCCATATGGAAGCTTGAAGTCGAAATTTCCCTCATTGCACACTGTATGGTGTAAGCTCGTCTTCATTAGGCCAGTTCGGAGCAGAACAGTAGGACGTTAAACCCCATTTCATTTCATTTCATTGAGGCAATTAGTGTAGTTTCGATTCCCCGGTTGTATGTGACAAGGAGTAGGGTCGCCTGTCCAACCTTGTGGGTTTTCTCCAGGTCCTCTGGTTTCCTCTGACTGCTAAAGACCTTTACCCGCAAGTGAATTATTGAATTAAATTAAACAATATGTTAGTCCCGAAATGACCTAGTTTGTGTTGAGTCGACTTAAATCTCTCTCTCTTTCTCTCTCTCTCTCTATCTGAATACTGAAAATTTCAGTCAAATTGCTCCACTTCAACCAAGATATTAGCGATTGAACTTTAGACCTAGCCTCGATCATCATTATTAAAGTTTGTACGATAAAAAACATAGTCTCGATTATCCATTTCATGATTTAATCATGAATGAAAGTTGAGCAGCAAATCGGATCCCAATTCAATGAATATCGCAGGATAGCAATGACATCGAGAGTTGATTATGGTCTGGATAAGATAATTAATGTCTAATTAATAATTTAGATAACATAAGGATGACAATGGTTTTGAAATGAAATTGTTATCCTGACAAGTCCTTCTGGTGGAGGTAAAAATAAAATAATGACAACAACTATATCTTAAAATGACAACAACACACCTGAGACACAGATCCAGGTGGGTTGGGTGGGGACCCACAAGCTAAATTTAGGGGGTTTTGGACCTGAAATAGTCGGAAATTGCATCTACAAATTTTCCCAAATGTTTCGGGGTAGCACAACCTCCTGTTGTGTGCTTTTCGCACTTGTGACGATAACCAATTGTCACTACAACACTTTAATATTTTTGACCCCCCTTCTCACCCTTCATCCCCAACTCTCATTTGAAAATCCTGAATTCACCCCTGAAACTATTTCTTATAAAGGTGATAATAACAAATACATATAAAATGATGATGGAATGATTTCGATAAAATGGAGGCAAAAAGCTTTGGTTCTAATATCACAAATTTTGTTACATTCAGCAATTTGCATTAAATTTGAAAACACAAAATGGTGAACACCTCTAGTTAACACAGACAGTTTTACACATATGATGAAATTAAAATGGTGAATTCATTCCTAGTTTGGTATCAAAATCTAATCTTGCTCTTTTCTGATGTCGTACTGCCAGCCTGGAATAGAAGAAAAAAACCAAAAACATTAGAATGATAAATTTTCCAAAAAAAAAATCCCTAAAAAGTCTTGAAGGTGAGATAAAATGTAAATAAATTGAAGCTAAATAATGATATCATGTAAATGAAATGGGGTTTAACGTCCTACTGTTCTGCTCCGACTGGGCTAATGAAGACGGGCAAACTCCATACAGTGTGCTATGAGAGAAATTTTGCCGAGCAGCAGCACTATGGCCTACCCTTAAATCAAATTCCAAGGGATCTTTTATGTGCATGCCAATGTATACATGAGACCTTGTTTTTTTGTCCCATCCAAACAACTAGACAAAACATGAGACATATCTTTAATTTAAACTATATATATCATTTTCATTGAACACGAATTGGCTTAATTATAATTATATTGCCAAAACAAACATTAAAATGCATTTGTCAGTTACCTTAAAAATTTATTCAACTCACTGTTATGAGAAATATCTTTGATCATAGTTTCTTATTGATGATAGTGAGAGAGAGAGAGATAGAGAGAGAGAGAGAGAGAGATGGGGTTTTACAGCCTCTGGACACAAACTAGGTCATTTTGGGACTAACATATGGTTTAATTTTTTATTTCAATAATTCGCTGGCACGTAGGGGTCTTTAGCAGTGGGAGGAAACCGGAGGACCCAGAAAAAACCCACAAGGTTGGACAGGCAACCCTACTCCTTGTCACGTACAACTGGGGATTCAAAACCACGCCAGTTGACTCAATGACAGGCCTATACAGCATGCATGTGCTAAACATTCGGCCATCCAACCCCCAGCCTCATTAGTAAGCCAGCATGTTGTGGCCAAACGGTTAAAGACATTAAATAAATGATCTTACTTGATTTCTCGTCTTTTAACAAGTTCATTGATGGTAATAATAACAAATACCCAGATAAATCCAACAACCCAAACGGCAGGATGAACGTCTGATAATGGTAGAGGATGTTTAACATTACGATTGTGTATCAATACATCAACACAACATACAACCACTTGTAATAATAACCTGAAATACATCAACACAACATACAACCACTTGTAATAATAACCTGAAATATATCAACACAACATACAACCACTTGTAATAATAACCTGAAATACATCAACACAACAAACAACCACTTGTAATAATAACCTGAAATACAACAATACAATATACAATCACTTGTAATAATAACCTGAAATACATCAACAACACAACATACAACCACTTGTAATAATAACCTGAAATACACCAACACAACAAACAACCACTTGTAATAATAACCTGAAATACAACAATATAATATACAATCACTTGTAATAATAACCTGAAATACATCAACACAATATACAACCACTTGTAATAATAACCTGAAATATATCAACACAACCACTTGTAATAATAACCTGAAATATATCAACACAACATACAATCACTTGTAATAATAACCTGAAATATATCAACACAACCACTTGTAATAATAACCTGAAATATATCAACACAACATACAATCTGAAAAATATATAACATTACAGTTTTACAATTTTCCACGCTAAGCATCATTAACAAAGGAGAGAGAGAAATGGGGTTTACTGTCCACTCAGCCCAAACTAGGCCATTTATTTCAGAACAGATACATGGTTTAATTTTATTTCAATAATTAGCTTGCGTGTAGGAGTCTTTAGCAGTAGAAGGAAATCAGAGGACCCAGAGAAAACCTGTGAGGTTGGACAGGTGACCCTACTCCTTGTCACGTACAACTGAGGAATCGAAACAACACCAGTTGACTCAATGACAGACTTTATGAACAATGCGGACGCGCTAACCATTCAGACATCCACACCCCCTTCAGTTAACAAAGTAAAACTAGGGATCTCCAGGTTACCGAGTCAGCACCATACACCAAGTCACAGTGGCTTGTCCTAATGTATCGATAAAAACAATCAACAAACGGTTGCCATGCAAGATGATGCGCCCACATTTTCCAATAGATGGACGGAGAACAGGGAAATTCAATGGGGCTTTGAGGAGAACCTTGTACTGTAATTTTGAGCTTAGACTACAGATTATTACTTGATTTAAATATATTTTACAACTTAGAACACCATCTCCAATATATACATTTACATAAACAAATAATAATAATCGAACATCGCCATCTCCAATATATATATAAATAATCATAATCCCAACACATTACATTTGTAATCACATCTTTTTTGCATATGAGTATGAAGAAAAGAAAAATAATAGTAAAGTGAGTGTGTAGAAACTATGTGAAATTTAATTTTTATTACTTACAGACTTGGAGTAATAACTAGCCATAATTTATTGGTAAATGGTGGTTTCTTCCACAGATGATCTGTCCAATGTACAAAAGACATTGAGATACAAGCTGAAAAAATATATAAAAATATGTCATTTTTAAAATTTTCATCCAACTCGTACACCAGGTGATATTAATAATAATTTTAATAATAAGACATTTATATAGCACCTAATCGTCCGAAGATGCTCTAGGCGCTTTACAATCAAAATTTCACATTGCTCAACATATGTCAAATCAAAATATATATTTAATTACTGATAAGCTTGGTTGTATAAATGAGTTTTTAAACTGGTTTTAAAAATATCTACAGTCTCGCTTGATATAATGGTTTCTGGTTGCACGTCATAATTTTGGCACAGATACAGAAAAGGCTCGATCTCTACGCAAAGTTGATCGTTTGGGAAATATTCCATGCCGTTTTTTTTTCTTGAGTTTCTTCCCTTGTTAGTTTGTTTTTCACTTTGGGTGACGTCTACTATCACTACAGCTACGTAGATAATTATGGTTAACCCCTGGAGCCATTCACTAGATTATATATATACATTTGTTGGTTGGAATGAAATGAAATGGGGTTTTACATCCTACTGTTCTGCTCCGACTGGGCTAATAAAGACGGAGCAATGGACACCAATACTTACCAAAATAAAGGACTTGTAGAAAGAACATGATATTTTGTGCCAGGACCAAACCGCCGGAGTATTTATCATACCAGGTTTTTATTGTATTATTACTGGCAAAACTGGAAGAGAACAAAATTATATAATTACACATGGTGAATCTGTTACATTGTTATCATTCAGGCCCCAAGTTCACAAAGCATTTTCACGATTAAGTTAAACATACATTATGCAAGAAGTAAATCTGCCTATTGCAGGTCTTTCTTTCAAGCCTTAAATGTATTATAAATTATTAATTAGATATTAATTAATTTATCCAGACCATAATCAACTCTCGATGGATCTGTTACATTGTTATCACCCAGGCCCTGAGTTTACAAAGCTTTCTCACGATTAAGTTAAGAATTTACTCAACTTTAAATCACTGTTTTAATGTATCAAATACATCAATAAGGGACTATATACAATGTTTTGTGTTTCTTGATCAAAGATATTTCTCATAAACAGTGATTGAAAGTTGAATAAATTCTTAACTTAAGTCTGAGAATGTTTTGTGATCTTACCTCTTAAAATTATAAACATTGAATGACATATCAAGTATATTTTCTGAGTAGGAGTTTAAAATCATGGTGAAACATAACAAACTGATGATCATTGATGGTACAAATCTCAAAGTAAATTGTAATAAAAACTGTAATACCATCTGAAAATATAAATAAAATACAAAACGTTTTTATATAAACAAAATACAAACGTGAAAGGAAGTGGGGTTTAATGTCCTACTGTTCTGCTCCGACTGGGCTAATGAAGATGGGCATACGCCATGCAGTGTGCTATGAGGAGAATTTTTGCCTGGGCAGTGGCCTACTCTTATTTCGAATTCCAACTGTCAAGGGATCTTTTACATGCATGCCAATGAGTACACGGGACCTCATTTTTTTTTGTCCCATCCGAACAGGTAGCCAGCTGTCCTTGTTAGGCCCTTCATCCTGTACCACTGACAAGGGAAACATGATGGAAATTGTTTAAAGTAAATATGATAATAAGTTGCAAGCCATTGTTTACAATAAAAATATAGGAACAAAATTGCCAAAACAGCCTGAAAATATTGAAAAATTAGTTTGCTTTTTTTGTCAACTTTTACTTTTCGTGTTATATCATTAAAAAGATTTTTTTAGCCTTTTTTAAAGTAGCTAAGTCTCTAACTCAATATCATCTTCGACATTAAAAACACGAATTATTTGTCAATTTAAATCAACATTAATGTTGTGATCTTACCGAGAAAAGATGGGCTTCTGATATCCAATAATTAAGACAAAATAAACATTTTACCATTTTAATGCATTTCAGCACCATTTGTAACAAGGGACTCGAAGAACAAGGCTAGACATATTCCACAAGTCATGTCAAACGGTGATGAATTTTCTTATCTGGAGAGCATGCCCAATAAATACTATCGGTGTAGACTGGAATAACCAGATACTAGAGATTGCCATTCGATTGAGACTTCTAGCATATTTCACTGAACATAAACTGATTATAAATTAGAGTAAAAACAGAAACGATTGAATGTAAATCAGTTTCTATACATTCATATTACATTATTATATGCATTGCAACCCATTTGTTTCAATTTCTAGGTCACAAATATTAGCGAATTAGCTCTTTTAATATTTTTTTTCATATCGTAATCAGTGGCTTGCGACTATCGTGGGTCCGTGTCAAAACCCCCTTCGGTCGAAACCCCCTGCGGTCAAAACAAACCACAAAAACATAATTTTGAAATGATTAATATTATATAATATAAAAATGGGGGGATTTTGACCAGAGTGGGTTCTGACCTAGGGGGGTTCTGATCTAGGTCAAAGACTTAAAACCCTCTAGGGGTTTCTGACCGGAATGGGTTTTGACCGTTTCCCGACTATCATGGGTAATAAATATTAAAATATACGTACATTTAAATTAATATGATTGATATTTTTCCTGGTAGCTAGGTTCATTATCCTGGGGTCAACAGGGTTACCCATCATAGTAAAACCTAATAACGGGGTTACGACCAGTAACAACCACATGAGATGTCGAGCTGATAATATTGGTGGTAATAAAAATATACTAGCGACTACCTGACATAATGTTAACGATAAATGATAACATAACATCAGATAAAAACAATTCCTCATACCAAATATATGATGACGTGCCTGAAATATATATTCAATGCAAACATCAAATCCCTTTCAAAATCGGACTATTTTTAGAAATGAAATGAAATGAAATGGGGTTTAACGTCCTACTGTTCTGCTCCGAAATTGGGCTAATGAAGACGGGTATACGCCATACAGTGTGCTATGAGGGAAATTTTTGCCCGGACAGCGGCACTCAACCTACTCTTATATCAAATTCCAACTGTAAAGGGATCTTTTACGTGCACGCCAATGTGTACACGGGACCTTGGTTTATCGTCCCATCTGAACGACTAGACAACTCTCCTTGTCAGGCCCTCCGTCCTGCATCAATATCAAGGGACTATTTTAAGAAGCCCTGTACGTCACATGATTTTATTGAGAGGAGGGTCCATCTTTAGCCTGTACATTTTTATCCTCTTCCAACTATTTATCCAGACACTTTAAACACAAGATCTACAGTAGGTTTAAGTATGTCACTATGTTAACAATTGCTAGCCATTTGATCAATAAAACCAGGCGCTCACTACATTATTCAAGCAGACACGTACAGGTGCCAGTCCTCATGGGTTTTTTTCCCAGGGAATCCAGTATTTTTCAGGCAAGATCGAGTTTCTCTACTCCATACTTGTATTGAGAGAGAGAGAGAGAGAGAGAGAGAGAGAGAGAGAGAGAGAGAGAGACCTTAATGTTCACTCAGCCCAAACTAGGCCATTTCAGGACTAACACATGGTTCAAATTTATTTCAATAATTTGCTTGCGTGAAGGGGTTTTTAGCAGTGGGAGGCAACCGGAGGACCCGGAAAAAACCCACAAGGTTGGACAGGCGACCCTAATCCTTGTCATGTACAAAGAGGGAAATCGAAACCACGCCAGTTGACTCAATGACAGACCTCATGATACAGCGCGTACATGCTAACAAATCGGCCATCCAACCCCCCTTTATTGAAAATAACTACCCTACAAATACAATGTGTACATTTGCCATACTTTTATTGGAAATCCATACTTTTATTGGAAATAACTATCCTATAAATACATGAGACCTTAGTTTTTCATCCCATCCGAATGACTAGACAAACTATGGTTAAATTAATATTGCGATTATATATCTTACCTCGGCTATAAGATGTATCAAACTAAAATTTTCATTACTTTTAAACGCCAGAGGACATGGTATGGTGATTAAAGCACATGCTACTTGTGTTGGTGTTGGTTCGTCATCAGACCACAGATCACATGGTATAGGTTGCTGTGTACACGATGTCGGATGTATTGGTTCCACAGCTAAACTATAAAACATAAAACAGGTATCATTTAATCTTGTGTATTTAGCATTAATTTCTTTCACCTTCATTTAATATCAAATCTTTGTTTAAAAATTCCTAAAAATCATTTAAAATCACCCAAAATCTTCTAATTTGTACTTGTGTCCAGTTTAAAGCTGACTGATTAATTTTGATAATGTGAAGACAAGTAAAACGTAATTTTGAACTATAAAAAACGAAATGAAATAGGATCTTTGTATAATATTACCAGCAATCAGCCTGTAGAAATAATGGTGTATTGTGCATATTGAGAGCACTACCAACACATAACACAATTTCTCCGTTCTCCTGCATAATCTTCACCATTTCTTTAGTTGCTACAAACATCAAATACACAAACCTGTTTACATTTTCTCTAAAATATCAAATTTCTCAAAGGTTAATCCTTATTTAAACATACATTATTCAAGAGCTAAATCTGCCTATTGCAGGTCTTTCTTTAGGCCTTAAATGTTATATAAACTATTAATTAGACATTTATTAACATGAAAATACCTTAATCAACTCTCGATGTCATTGGATTTCTCCGATATAAAATAGATTAGAACAGTTCAGCCATATTTTGATTTAAGCTAAAAATAGAGGAGTGAGACTTAGCTTCGAACAACCAATACGGTGGCTGAAATTATTGCACACGTTTTGTCAAACCTTCCAAGGATAATATCTTTGCTCGCAATAGAGTAATTTGAATGAAATTTTCAAATTATTCATTTTACATTATCTATTTTCGAACTATTATAGCAAGAATGGCTAGTTCTTTATCTAAATCTTACATAATGTATCTTTAATATAGTGTGGTCATTTAACAGCTAGGATATAATTTATAATTAAGTACAATACTTACTTTCTACTGTACAATCAGTAAATAAATTAACTAATAAAGGAACATTATCTATATTCTTTAAATGTGGTCGAATATTCTCGATACCTCTTGGTAATTTCGCCTGAAAAAAAAATTTAAACATACTTTTCTCAAATCAAATTGGACACAGCTCATTAAATATTCCTACGCCATCACCAACAAATGAAGTGCCAAAGTTATTTTTAGTCTTTCTCTCCCTTCCCCTTTTTCCCCCTTTTGCATGGCGATTTTGTTGACTTTTTGGTGTAGAATCGAAGAAAAGGGTTTGAAAATACATTTTCTTCTAGGTTTTGGTGAATATTCATGATTTTGAAGCGAAAGGATACAAGAGTTGAGAGCTTGGTCAGGTTGAAATGCAGGGCAGAAAATTGCATGTTTTGGTCTTTAATTCCAGTTTGTGTATCTCAAGTTTTCCATGGAGAACCTCGTTACCTACTTTTTGAGTAAGAAGTTGCCACACGTTGCTCCATCTGTGGTAGAAAGCGTTCTACCCAACGAAAATTTTGGGAAAAGTTAGAGCCGGTCTAAGAGACAAGAATTAATATTAAAGTCAATGGGGAAATCATTAGTGATCTGTGACCTAATTAATTTTAGTAACAGAACAGAGTTACCTCCCATTCATCAACTGCAATGGAGGCTATTAATATTTATCAGTACTATTTAAGTAATTCATGAGGGAGGGGGGAGAGAGAGAGAGAGAGAGAGAGAGAGAGAGAGAGAGAGAGAGAGAGAGAGAGAGAGAGAGAGAAATGGGGTTTAAGTCCACTTGGCACAAACTAGGTCATTTCAGGACTAACATATGGTTCATGAGGGAGAGAGTTAGTTGGTTCAATTTTATGTCAATAATTCGCTCGCGCATAAGGGTCTTTAGCAGTGGTAAGAAATCGGAGGACCTACTCCTCTTGTCACATATAACCGAGAAATCAAAACCACGCCAGTTGACTCAATGACAGACCTTATGATTCAACGCGCAGGCACTAACCACTTGGCCATCCAACACCTCTACTGTCACAGAGTTTATAATGAACCTTCTAATACATTGTAATGAGTGTTGGGCTTACAACTGAAGAGACCCGGGGAAGAGAGAGAGAGAGAGAGAAATGGGGTTTAACGTCCACTCGACACAAACTAGGTTATTTCGGGACTAACATATGGTTTAATTTTATTTACATAATTCGCTTGCGCGTAGGGGTCTTTAGCAGTGGGAGGAAACCGGAGGACCCGGAAAAAACCCACGAGGTTGGACAGGCGACCCTACTCCTTGCAACGTACAACTGGGGATGCGAAACCACGCCAGTCGACTCAATGACAGACTTTATGATACAGCGCGCGCACGCTAACCATTCAGACATCCGACCCCCCTCCCCGGGGAAGAAATGAAATGAAATGAAATGGGGTTTAACATCCTACTGCCCCGGGGAAGAACGATCTTAGTCACTTTTTCAACGAACCCCAGTTAATAGCACCATCTGGTAGCAAATTGCATAAGCTTTCTGTGGAACAATCAATTTCAGGTAAAAATGATCAGAGTCACATTGAACCAAGGGCCTTCTGAAATGGCCTCCCGGACAAATACGTCCATCATACCCTTTATTTGACCTTAATTTGGCTGAAAAGTGGAAGTCAGTTGTTTTACTGGTAATTACGATTCATATTTAACATCATTTTGAAGTTGTAATTAAATCCACATCGTTGTTCTGTTCACGTCAAGCATTCTCGTCCAAAAGTCTGTTTTGCCTTTTATGCGAAAAGACAAAAATGTGGCTTGGATCATTCTTCCCCTGGATTCTTCAACTGTTCAGTAATTTATTAGTCTATTAAACTTACACTATTATCTAGGGCACCTGTTCAACTATCTATTAATCTTACCCTATTATCTAGGGCACCTGTTAAACTGACTATTAAACTTACCCTATTATCTAGGGCACCTGTTAAACTGACTATTAAACTTACCCTATTATCTAGGGCACCTGTTAAACTTACCCTATTATCCAGAGCACCTGTTAAACTATCCTCCGTATTTTCTGTAACATAACTCGAGGTATATCTAGAGTCCGATTGATATTCGTTTCCATCTTCTTCATCACTCGACTGCCAATCTTCACGATCATATAATAAAACATCTTTTTCATGTGATTCCGAAGCTATTGTTCCTGATGGTGATTTACTCACGATATCAGATGGTTGATCGAGAAATTTAACCTGAGACGAGTCAATATTAATCAAACTAGGAGCACTGTAACTTCGAGCGTTAGGAAAGAGATTTAAATCTTGTGCGTTGGGCGATTTGGTATCGCTGGTTCTCATGTGACTACCATCTACGGAATGTTGACTAGTGCGACGTGATGGTTTTTGTGGTGTATCGGTATGGTAATCCGAACCTGATGTATTGCTGTCTAGTTTCTCGCTAGAATTAGACAGAAGGGAAATATGACAGTTCCAACCAGCTTCTAATCCCATCTTCTCTGAAAACACCTGAAAATAATTACAGCGGGATATAAGCATACATTAAAGGAGCTAAATCGCTAATATTTGGCACCTAGAAATTGACACAAATGGGTCACAACGCATATAATAATGTAATATAAATGTATATAAACTGATTTACATTCAATCATTTCCATTTTTACTCTAATTTCAGGTCAGTTATGTTCGGCGAAATACGCCAGAAGTCTCAGTGTAGTGTCTGGTTGTTGCAGTCTGCACCGATAGTATTTATTGTGCATGCTCTCCAGATAAGTATATGACTTCACCGTTCAAATCACTTGTGGAATATATGTCTAGCTTCGTTCTTCGTGTCCCTTGTTACAAATGGCGATGAAACGTATTATGGTACACGATTCGTGTACCAATGGTAAAATGTTTATTTTGTCTTAAATATTGGATATCTTAAGCCCATCTTTTCTCGGTAATATCAAAACATCGATATCGATTTAAATTGACTAATAATTTGTGTTTTTAATGTGGAAGACTTTGGATGATATTGATTTAGAGACTTAGCTACTTTAACCCTAGAACTTGGTACATGTAAATACAGACTACCCCAGTTCCTTGAAGAAAATTAGAGATATATTAATATCGGTTCATCCCTGTCCAAAACGGCCGTTCCTCAGACTATCTCCAGAGATAGTGATTTGATATTCGATCATTTACTAGTTTGTGCGGGACAAGATGGTTTGGGGGGCGGTCTAGTTAAGGTGGCTTCGGCAAGCCTGGAAATAAGGCACCTGTCACAGATTCAGGCTTTGTCAGGCACAAAACTTCTGGTGCCTGCCATTTTGTCCAGCATTGGTTTGTGTTTATTATTGATATTATTAATACATGTCCGGCACTAAGTTGAAAATGTCAGGTAACAGTTCATTAGTGCCTGAAATTTTGTCAGGTATATCTAAAACCGTTATTTCCAGGCCTGTGTTTCGGGCTAATTAGTGCTAATATACACAACTCAGTAAATTAGTTTCTAAATCCATTTGCCTCAAAGATCTAATTTAATGGACTTAAACGCAAGAAATGCATCTTAATTTTGTTGACTGCCTGTTAAAACACATGTATCATGAACATTAAACAATATGGTTTCTTTTTTTTTACACAAAATTTAGTTTTTAATTTTCATGCTTTTTAAAATAAAAATACATCTACATGCACTGTTTTGTAATGTCTTTGCCCGTGTCAGGTACCTGAATTTGGAATTCTACTGTTTTGATATTGTATGTCCTTAAACCTAAACCTGGCACAATGTCAACTATAGTAATAAAGAAATCACTGACAGAAATAGATAGCACAGTGACAGTTTGATAGCTCAGTGACAGAGTTAGATAGCTCAGTGACAAGAGTTAGATAGCTCAGTGATGGAGTCAGATAGTTCAGTGACAGAGTTAGAAATATTTTTAACAAAAATATTTTCTTTCAGATTAATTACTTACCCGGCTTCTCAATTCATTCTCTTTAGAAAAGTGAACAAATCTGATACAAGCTGATTCCAACTTATCAATCAACTGAACAAAATCCTGAAAACAAATTTAAACATGTTGTATTATATATGAGCAAATGGTATACATGAAGGGAGGCTATTCCGCTTATGAGAAAATGGTATACCATTTAGATAAAGCGAGGCCCGAGTCTATTCCACTTATAAGAAACCTCCCAATCCCCCACCCTCACTCCACTTATAAGACACCTCCCAATCACACACCCTCTCTCCACTTATAAGACACCTCCCAATCACACACCCTCACTCCACTTACAAGATCTCTCCCAATCCCCCACTCTCACTCCACCTATAACACCCCTCCCAATCCCCCACACTCACTCCTAAGACACCTTCCAATCACACACCCTCACTCCACTTATAAGACCCCTCCCAATCACCCACCCTCACTCCACCTATAACACCCCTCCCAATCCACCACACCCACTCCACCTATAACACCCCTCCCAATCCCCCACACTCACTCCACTTATAAGACACCTCCCAATCACCCACCCTCACTCCACCTATAACACCCCTCCCAATCCCCCACCCTCACTCCACCTATAACACCCCTCCCAATCCCCCACACTCACTCCACTTATAAGACACCTTCCAATCCCCCACCCTCACTCCACTTACAAGACCCCTCCCAATCACCCACTCTCACTCCACCTATAACACCCCTCCCAATCCCCCACTCTCACTCCACCTATAACACCCCTCCCAATCCCCCACCCTCACTCCACTTACAAGACCCCTCCCAATCCCCCACCCTCAATCCACCTATAACACCCCTCCCAATCCCCCACCCTCCCTCCACTTATAACACCCCTCCCAATCCTCCACCCTCACTCCACCTATAACACCCCTCCCAATCCCCCACTCTCACTCCACCAATAACACCCCTCCCAATCCCCCACCCTCACTCCACCTATAAGACCCCTCCCAATCACCCACCCTCACTCCACTTATAACACCCCTCCCAATCACCCACCCTCACTCCACCTATAACACCCCTCCCAATCACCTACCCTCACTCCACTTATAACACCCTCCCAATCCCCCACTCTCACTCCACCTATAACACCCCTCCCAATCAGCCACCCTCACTCCACCTATAACACCCCTCCCAATCCCCCACCCTCACTCCACCTATAACACCCCTCCCAATCCCCCATTCTCACTCCACCTATAACACCCCTCCCAATCCCCCACCCTCACGACTAGAGAAAGCGTAAAGTGTGTTTTAAACACAATGGATCAAAATCGAGTATAATGATGTATAAGACCACACCTTGACAACAAGGTTCTAGACTTCAGTTTGCCAAGCCTATAGGTAAATAGGGCACTGTGTTAATTTATTACATCTCAAACTCATTAAGGGTCTTCATACCTCTGACAGTCATTATAGGAATCTGTTGAAAATCAACAGCCTTCTTACTTAATTATGAATTTTAAATCCAATAAAATGATAACTTTAGTCTATATGTGGATAACATAGAGAGACAGAAATGGGGTTTAACATTCACTTGACACAAACTAGGTCATTTTGGGATAAACATATGGTTCAATTTTATTTCAATAATTTGCTTGCGTGTAGAGGTCTTTAGCAGTGGGAGGAAACTGGAGGTCCCAGAGAAATCCCACGAGGTTGGACAGGCGACCCTACTTCTTGTCACGTACAACCGGGGAATAGAAACCACGCCAGTTGACTCAATGACAGACATTATGATACACTAACCATCCAACCCCAGTAGTTGTTTTTTATATTTTAGAGGAGAGCCGAAAAAACTCTCCCTCAATCAACGAATTGAAAAAATCGCTCCCCTAAAAAGCTCTTCCAGTTTTGATAAGGAGAGTGATTTAGAAATTAAGGAGAATGATCTGATATTAAGGAGAGTGTTTAGTTATGTGCATGGAAAATGGTTCTAAGATCAATAACTGCATGTTAGGGGGTCATTCCTGGTTTGATAAATGATAATAAACCCCCAATGACTATGTAAAGGAGAACGATTTTAAATTTTAAAGGAAGGGAGAAAAAAAACTCGCCTCAATCGACATTCAGGTGAGCGTCAGGCGCTCGGAAGCGATCGCTCACCTTTAAAAACAATGACTGCAACCCCCATTTATGTATACGAGTAAAGGGTATTACCTGTCTAGCCTGATACTGTAGGTATACCTGTAATGTGTATTACCTGTCTAACCTGATACTGTGTATATACGAGTAATGAGTATTACCTGTCTAGCCTGATACTGTAATGTAATCATACCTGTCTAACCTGATACTGTTTATATACGAGTAATGAGTATTACCTGTCTAGCCTGATACTGTAGGTATACCTGTAACGAGTATTACCTGTCTAACCTGATACTGTAGGTATACATGTAACGAGTATTACCTGTCTAGCCTGATACTGTAGTGTAATCATACCTGTCTAACCTGATACTGTGTATATACCTGTAACGAGTATTACCTGTCTAGCCTGATACTGTAGTGTAATCATACCAATAAAGATTTGATTCTGTTGGGTGTCGTAACAATCAGTAGCTGTATTAACTGATATAATACTCTCACTTTCCATCAACGAATCAACACTAAATGATCTATTACCACTAAATACACAATCTGTTTCAGTACCGGAATCACACTCAGATATACTGTATGAAATAAACAAATAACAAGTTTACTGTACAGAGAGAGAGAGAGAGAGAGAGAGAGAGAGAGAGAGAGAGGGAGAGAGAGGGAGGGGAGAGGGAGAGAGAAAGGGGAGAAGGGGAGAGAGAGAGAAATGGGGTTTAACACCCACTCGACACAAACTAGGTCATATCGGGACTAACATATGGTTTAATGTTATTCTATTAATTCGCATGCTAGTAGGGGTCTTAAACAGTGGGAGGAAACCAGAGGAGCCGGAGAAAACCCACAAGGTTGGACAGGTGACCCTATTCCTTGTCACGTACAAGCGGGGATTCGAAACCACGCCAGTTGACTCAATGACAGGCCTCATGATCAAACGCACACACGTTAAACCATATGATACAGCTCGAACGTATTAACCATTCGTCCACCGAACCCCACCTCTTCTGTACAGGTCCAGGGAGACGGGGTGGTGGTGCAACGGTACTCATGAAGCCCAGGAGGCCCATATATATTAAATGTTTCTTTTGGGCTGGTATTCGTGTCACAGAGCCCACGATCTGATCAGAAATAAACAAAACTCAGGGCCGCTGAGAGAATTTGTATGTGCCAGAGCAAGACAAATAATGCCACCCTCCTCCTTTCCCTGCCCCTCCCACACCTGGGCAGAGACTAAGCAAAACATAAGAGTTTCTAAATGTACCCAACTGTCAAGGGTGCTTTGCGTGTATGCCTATGTGTACACAGAACCCTGATGAATTTTCTCGGCCAACATCGGAAGCGAACATGGGACCTCCAGGTTAGCACGCCAATGTCTTACTCACTTACTCACCTGGGGCCTGATTCACGAAATTTTAACTAAAGATAAAATCCAAATTTTAGTAGATACTTCAATTTTGATTGGCGAAGCTCTAAAATCAATCTAATATTATCCAATCAAATTCCTTAAATTTGGATTTTATCTTAATTAAAATTTCTTGAAACAGGGCCCTTTTTCTAAGAATATATAATAAAAACTTAAATAAATACCCTGTTGATCGGAATTTTAAAGATGTATTTGCTTTCATGGAAGTTTCTGGTAATTCTAAATATAATTCTTCTAAATGACAGGCTATTTTCTGAGATATCGGTCGATAGGCAAACGCCGTACAATAAGCACCTTGAGTATTACGATGATAGAAGTCTAATATCTTCTTCCTAATATTACAATAATTAAATAATAAACGGGTTTAACATCCAATCTGATTCAAACACGGATTCTATTTCGTTTCGTTTTTTTTATAGTTCAAAATTTTGTTTTACTTGTCTTGACTACACTAGGATCTGGAAGAGTTGTTATCATTGACATGTTCTGGATGATGTGAAGGATTAGCCAATGAAACGGTCTGTTATGGCAAGCTTTTGCCGTGTGGTTCACGGAACGGTGGGCAACACACTAGAAACATCAATGCTGATTGGTTAATCAAATGTCTGACTTCATAGGGTCAAAAGACGCTTGTATGACCCCTGACACGACTTATCACTACAACTGGTCAGATCTTCAAGTAGTGCAGACCATCGAAAGTATGAAAGAATGAAACGAAATATAGATGTGTATTTTAATCAGATTGGTTTAACATCCTACTTTCTTAATACCATATATTTTTAGAGAGAGAAATGGGTGTTTAACGTCCTACTTTTCTACTCCAACTGGGCTAATGAAGACAGGGGTACGCCATACAATGTGCCCTGAGGGAAATTTTGCTTGAACAGCAGCACTAAAGCCCACTCTTATATCGAATTCCAATTGTCAAGGGATCTTTTACGTGCATACCAACATTTACACAGGACCTAAGTTTACCATCCCATTTGAAGGACTAGACAGTGTCCATGCCTGGCCCTCGCTTCTGCACGAACACTTTTGATAGAACTTTACTATGGAATATGAAATATATTTTACCTGTCATTTTCTGTAACTGGACATAAATCTCGACCATTCCAATATTCTGAACAACAATCTAACAATATATCAGCTGTTCCTTGTGTCATCAATTGACTCAAACCTACAACAAAATAAATTGCTTTATGTTCAACCAGACAAAAATAAATACTTGACACAAACTAGGTCCTTTTCTGGACTAACATATGGTTCAATTTTATTTCAATAATTCGCTTGCACATAGGGGTCTTTAGCAGTGGAAGGAAACCCGAGGACCCTGAGAAAGACCACGAGGTTGGACAGGCAACCCTACTCCTTGTCAAGTACAATCGGGGAATCGAAACCACGCCAGTTTACTCAATACCATCTGATTAAAACACAGTTCCTTTTTCGTTTTGTTTTTATAGTTCAAAATTTTGTTTTACTTGTCTTTACTACATAGGGTCTGGAAGAGTTGTTATCATTGACGTATTCTGGATGATGTGAGGGATTAGCCAATGAAACTGTCTGTTTTGCACGGAACTGTGGGTAAAACTCATGTAGTGTAAGCCATTGGAAGTATAAAAAAACAAAACGAAATATAGATTGATCTAAATGTTGATATGATATTATAAATAAGTTAATATATCTATGTTAATTTGATATTATAAATAGGTTATTATATTTCTACCTGATATTCTATCTTTAACAACAACAGAGACAAGATGTGGCATGGGTATCTGATGCTGGATATGGGATGCTGCTCGATGTTGCTTCTCTTTAGCTGTTTCTTCTGCTGGCTGGAGTTTGAAAATAAAACAATGAAGCAATGAAATAATCTCAGTGTCTGGACAAAAGGGCCTTGGCTATTCCACTTATTAGGCCCTTTCCTGGGTAACTCCTCTTAAGAGAGAGAGAGAGAGAGAGAGAGAGAGAGAGAGAGAGAGAGAGAGAGATGGGGTTTAACGTCCACTCAACACAAACTAGGTCATTTTGGGACTAACATGTGGTCTAATTTTATTTCAATAATTCGCTTGCACTAGGGGTCTTTAGCAGTGGGAGGAAACCAGAGAACCTGGAGTAAACCCACGAGATTGGACAGGCGACCCTACTCTATGTCACTTACAACTGGGGAATCAAAACCATGCCAGTTGACTCAATGAAATTCTGTATGATACAGCTCTCACGTGCTAACCATTCGGCTATCCAACCCCACCCCACTTCTGAGGCCCTTCCCAATCTCCCACCCTCATGACTAGAAGAAGATGAAAGTGTGTTTTAAATTAGTGCTGGCACAATATATTGTTGAATCGATGTGTCGCAAATCACATGCTCACGATTCACATATCGAATCACGAGACGCTGAATCTATTCTTTATGATTTTTTTGTCACTTCAGTGAGTATTATCCAGATTAATTAAAGGACGGTCGTAAAATGTCAACAAGAATAACCTTGTGTAAATGACATGAAATGAGGTTTAACGTCCTACTGTTCTGCTCCTATAATGGGCTAATGAAGACGGGCATATGCCATACTGTTTGCTATGAGGGAAATTTTGCCCGGACTGCGGCACTATGGGCTACTCTTATATTGAATTCCAACTGGCAATGGATCTTTTACGTGCACGTCAATGTATACACGGGACCTCGGTTTTTCGTATCATCCGAAGGACTAGACAGCTGTCCTTGTCATGCCCTCCATGATCCTGTCCGATGTATAGATCTCGACCCACTCACCCATCTACCCATACATGTAAGAAAATGTTGACATATATCCGTTAATGATTTATCATTTAAATCATCATTTTCTATCCAGTGTCTCTTAACCCACCCAGTTCCTCTGGTTATTTTTTTGGACGTAATTGTTGAAATTCTGTGATGATCCCTAAACATAATTATTTTAATAAATAACTTACAACTTGTCTGTACATTCCTAGAACTTTATCATGAATAAATCCCTCAACAACATTTGATGTAAAACCCATTTCTCTTGCTAAATAACACAGGCATCTACAATAAAAACAAGAGAAATGAAATGGGGTTTAATGTCCTACTGTTCTGGTCCTACTGGGATAATGAAGACAGGCATACAGCATAATGTGCTATGAGGGATATTTTGCCCGGACAGCGGCACTACGGCCTACTCTTATACTGAATTCCGATCCTTTTCGTTCACACCATTGTGTCTACAGGATCAAAGTTTTTCGTCCCATCCAAACCATTATATGTTATCCCTTGCCAGGCCCTTTGTCCTGCAACACTTGCAAGGTGGAAAATCCTGATGAGCTTTCTTGGTCAATGCAGATATCGAACACGCAACCTCGAGGTCAGCAAGGGGTGGGCGGGGGTGGGAAGAGGCAACACTCCTTTAAAAGAGTAACAGAGGCTGGACAGGACGGTAGATCTGTGTGGCTGCTGGATCAAATGATAATGCTGGCGGAGAGAGTAAACATTTGATAAAGGGTCTTTTAACCCAAAACATTATGTACATGAATAAACCACCTCTCCTTTCTACTTAAGTCTGTTGAGCAGGGATTTTTAAATATCTATTTTATCTCAGTTACATTGGAAATGGTCTATTTTAGCCCCTGAAGCCTCTACCATTACAGGCCCGGGACTGTACAGCACAGTGGATGCTTACGGCTAGCCCCATTCACTTGATTTGATATTTGTTTGTTTCTTGCAATGTCCATGTATTCTGTCTTGTCTTGTAGATTTTATTTTGTGTGTAGTGCGATCCTCCTGCACTTACTATTAAATTTAAAATCCCAGAAGTCTGTATTATCGTTATGATCGATACCAATAACATTTTACCTTCTGTTGATAACAGCCACCGTTTCTTTCTTCTTGAGAGCTGAACAAGCCACATGTCCGCTGAATTTAGCATACCAATCAACTGTATTAACATTACATAGGTTTAATAATATATTCAAACCCTGAAATATATACAACACTAATCAACATACAACATAATATAACATCAAGACAGGCAACATAATACATTTAAATAATACAACATCCTTCTTTTTTTCAAAGACTGGGCTAATGAGAGAGAGAACAAGAGAGAGAATGAGAGAGAGAGAGAGAGAGAGAGAGAGAAGATGAGAGAAGAGATAGAGAGAACAAGAGAGAGAATGAGAGAGAGAGAGAGAGAGAGAGAGAGAGAGAGAGAGAGAGAGAGAGAGAGAGAGCGGGGGGGGGGGGGGTATAACCTACAGTGCAGAAATCAGGTCATTTCGGGATTAATATATGGTTCAATTTTATTTCAATTCGCTTGCAAGTAGGGGTCATTTCAGGACTAATATATGGTTCAATTTCATTTTAAGGGGAGGAAACCGGAGAACCCAGAGAAAACCCACAAGGTTGGACAGGCGACCCTACTCCTTGTCACGTACAACCGGGGATTCAAAACCAAGCCAGTTGATTCAATGACAGAGCTTATGATACAGCCCGCACATGCTAACCATTCGGCCTTCCAACCCCCCTTGTATGTTGAATAACACATTGAAACTTGTCTTTAGAATAACAAGTACTTGGTTAGTAATTGAAAAGTAACAAACTGAAATTATATATGGAATAACAATTATTAGTTTAGTAAATAAAGAGTAACAATTACTTGATTGTAACAATTAATGGGAGAGAGCGTAACCGTAACATCTATTCAACACAACCTACTGTATGTCATTTCGAGACTAACATATGGTTTAATTACTTGCTTAGTAATTGAGAGAGAGTGTAACATCTATTCAACACAACCTACTGTATGTCATTTCGGGACTAACATATGGTTTAATTTATTTAAATGATTTATCCAAAGGCCATAACTTTGGTTATCCAATTCAAATTTTGTGATCAATTTATAGACAATTTTGTGAATCCTTTAAAGATGCAATCCCACGAAATATTTCCAATAAAAAGATATTTCCGAAAATGTATGGCATATTTGGTATATATGGAAATTAGAAACACCCAATCTTAATAAAAAGATACTAGATTCCTTAAAAAACAACCATGGGGCAAGCATTGGGCAAAAATGTTAGGGTATCACTAACTGGCAAACCGACGGCTTATTATCTGTCAGCTTGACTTATAGAGAGCGTGTGTTATTTCTTGATCAAATGGGAATAGTGAGGGGTTTAAATGTATAATAGACTCTGCGATTAAAAAGCAGAAAAACAGGTTGGCAGAAGATAATCTAAGAATTTAATTAGGCTTCGATATGTATGGTAAATGAACAACAAGCAGCGATTGTCTGCGATATCACCTTGGTGGAAGTAGACGTTTAATAAAGCTATTTCACACACAAGTAACAACAAATACAATCTGTAAATAGGCCCTCAATCAATCAAGTTACATGACAAATAGGACTGCTGAAAATACATTTCTACCATTTGAATATGTTTTTAGTCCAAATCACACACTTTGTACGTGGGAGGGGGAGAGAGAGAGAGAATTATTTCAATAATTCGCTTGCGCGTAGGGGTCTTTAGCAGTGGGAGGAAACCGGAGGACCCGGAGTTAACCCACAAGGTTGGATACGTGGGAGGGCATCTTTAAATCACACAGTTTGTACGTGGGAGGGCATCTTTAAATACATCATCAAATATATCACCAAATCACACAGTTTGTATGTGGGAGGGCATCTTTAAATACATCATCAAATATATCACCAAATCACACAGTTTGTATGTGGGAGGGCATCTTTAAATACATCATCAAATATATCACCAAATCACACAGTTTGTATGTGGGAGGGCATCTTTAAATCATTGCATTTTTTTTCATTTCTTTGTTTAATTTTTCAAACATGATTTCATTTAATTAACATCATCAAATATTGATAGGAAACCAAAAACTGATTAATTTTTCTATCAATAGAAGATTTGTTTAAGCACTATAGAGTATTTATATTGTTTCACTGAGCTGGAGAATATAATCAATTAATAATAGGTCACAATGGATGAGTCTACTACTATTGTTAGTTAATGGACTAGTCTATGAATGAATGAAGTAAGGCAATATAACCGATATCCTGAAGCCTACATAACGATGGTGGTACTCAGGGGATTCCAATACATTCAATGACATATATATACGCCAGACACAATTTGACCTAACTTATATATACACGTAACCCCGGAAACAACTTGATGAACTCTCCCACTATAGATACATTTATTTATAAATATAAAATTACAATCTCTCCATCACATACTTGTATAAAGAGGTCAATTAATCACTAAGATATTACAGAAATGAAATGGAGTTTAACGTCCTACTGTTCTGCTCCTAACCTGGGCTAATGAAGACAGGCATACGCCATACAGTGTGCTATGAGGGAAATTTTGCCCGGGCAGCGGTGCTACGGCCTACTCTTCTATCGAATTCCAACTGCCAAGGGATCTTTTACGTGTACGCCAATGTGTACATGGGACCTCAGTTTTTCGTCCGATCCGAACGACTAGACAGCTTTCCTTGTCAGCCCCTCCGTCCTGCATCACTGACAAGGGAGAACCACGCCGGAAAATCAGGATGAACTTTCTCGGCCAATGCAGGGATCGAACACCCGACCTCCAGGCTAGCGAGCTAGCGTCTTACCCACTTAGCCACGTGATCCCCTCAGATATTACAGACTACAACCTATTAATATTTTATTGTATCTAAACACCCCATTAGAGGCATCATACAAATACCAACAAAACATTAAATACATAATGAATATAAGGACAATGGCTAATCAAGAAACAATAAAATAAAACAGTGATAATACTAATAACTTGGCTCAGAATAAAGTAATTTGAATGTAATTTTGAGCATATTCATTTTGCACTATCTATTTCCAAACTATCATAGCTCTTTATCTAAATCTTACATAGTGTGTCTTTAAATGGAGTAAACATAGCTCTTTATCTAAATCTTACATAGTGTGTCTTTAAAATGGAGTAAACATAGCTCTTTATCTAAATCTTACATAGTGTGTCTTTAAAATGGAGTAAACATAGCTCTTTATCTAAATCTTACATAGTGTGTCTTTAAATGGAGTAAACATAGCTCTTTATCTAAATCTTACATAGTGTGTCTTTAAATGGAGTAAACATAGCTCTTTATCTAAATCTTACATAGTGTGTCTTTAAATGGAGTAAACATAGCTCTTTATCTAAATCTTACATAGTGTGTCTTTAAAATGGAGTAAACATAGCTCTTTATCTAAATCTTACATAGTGTGTCTTTAAATGGAGTAAACATAGCTCTTTATCTAAATCTTACATAGTGTGTCTTTAAATGGAGTAAACATAGCTCTTTATCTAAATCTTACATAGTGTGTCTTTAAATGGAGTAAACATAGCTCTTTATCTAAATCTTACATAGTGTGTCTTTAAATGGAGTAAACATAGCTCTTTATCTAAATCTTACATAGTGTGTCTTTAAATGGAGTAAACATAGCTCTTTATCTAAATCTTACATAGTGTGTCTTTAAAATGGAGTAAACATAGCTCTTTATCTAAATCTTACATAGTGTGTCTTTAAATGGAGTAAACATAGCTCTTTATCTAAATCTTACATAGTGTGTCTTTAAATGGAGTAAACATAGCTCTTTATCTAAATCTTACATAGTGTGTCTTTAAATGGAGTAAACATAGCTCTTTATCTAAATCTTACATAGTGTGTCTTTAAATGGAGTAAACATAGCTCTTTATCTAAATCTTACATAGTGTGTCTTTAAAATGGAGTAAACATAGCTCTTTATCTAAATCTTACATAGTGTGTCTTTAAATGGAGTAAACATAGCTCTTTATCTAAATCTTACATAGTGTGTCTTTAAATGGAGTAAACATAGCTCTTTATCTAAATCTTACATAGTGTGTCTTTAAATGGAGTAAACATAGCTCTTTATCTAAATCTTACATAGTGTGTCTTTAAATGGAGTAAACATAGCTCTTTATCTAAATCTTACATAGTGTGTCTTTAAATGGAGTAAACATAGCTCTTTATCTAAATCTTACATAGTGTGTCTTTAAAATGGAGTAAACATAGCTCTTTATCTAAATCTTACATAGTGTGTCTTTAAATGGAGTAAACATAGCTCTTTATCTAAATCTTACATAGTGTGTCTTTAAATGGAGTAAACATAGCTCTTTATCTAAATCTTACATAGTGTGTCTTTAAATGGAGTAAACATAGCTCTTTATCTAAATCTTACATAGTGTGTCTTTAAATGGAGTAAACATAGCTCTTTATCTAAATCTTACATAGTGTGTCTTTAAATGGAGTAAACATAGCTCTTTATCTAAATCTTACATAGTGTGTCTTTAAAATGGAGTAAACACAATCTAATTAAAATACAGATCTATATTTCATTTTGTTTTTTATACTTTCGATGGCCTACACTACATGTAGATCTAATAAGTTAAAGTGGGAGTTCACGTTCTATGACGTCAGGTACCAAGCAAGTGACATTTGACCCGATAATGTCAGTCATTCGATTAACCAATTAGCGACCGTCATGCTTTTTTTGTTTTGATTTCTATCGCTGGTAATGTCTACCCACAGTTCCGCGCAAAAAAGGTCAAACGCTCGATTCGACAGACCATTTGATTGGCTGACCCCTCATTGCAAGCAGAACACGAGTTAAATACCAAGTCTTCCAGATCCAAATGTAGTAAAGACAAGTAAAAACGAAATTTTGAACTATAAAAAACCAAACGAAATAGGATCTGTGTTTTAATCAGACAGCCCATCGAAAGTATAAAAAAAACGGAACGAAATATAGATCTGTGTTTTAATCAGATTGGTTTTGGGCGCCATTTTTCATGAAAAAAGAAAAACATATCCTACAAGACAATGCAGAAGTAGTGATGGCTGATTCACAGACGAAAAAATAATAACGTGTAGAATGAACTAAGCAGTTTGGACAGTTCACATATTTCCCCAAACATAAATAATTAGAAATTACAATATTTTTTTTTTTTTTTAATTTAATATAAATTGTTTTATATACATTCATATTACATTACACCCATTGTCGCCTATTTTACGGTTCCAAAGAACAGACCTATACCCTCATTAAATCATTCGGCTACTCCATTAACTCCCCAAATAATAAAAAATAAAACATGTCATTATTTATACATTTTAGACCCAGGCCTTAGATGGCCGAATGGTTAGCGCATGCTGGCTGTATCATAAGGTCTGTCATTGAGTCAATTGGCGTGGTTTCGATTCCCCGGTTGTATGTGACAAGGGTTAGGGTCGCCTGTCCAACCTTGTGGGTTTTCCCTGGGTCATCGGGTTTCCTCCCACTGCTAAAGACCCCTTGACACAAGCGAATTATTGAAATAAAATTGAACCATGTTAGTCCCGAAATGACCTAGCTTGTGTCAATCGGACATTAGACTCATTTTCATCTATTAAAGATACATTATGTAAGATTGAGATAAAGAGCTGACCATTCTTGCTACAATATTCAAAAACAGATAATGCAAAATAAATATATTGAAAATTTCATTCAAATTACTTTATTTTGAGCGCAGTTAGCAATGGTTGTAGTTTTGACAAGATGTGCACATTGATCGTAACCACCATACTTGTCATTCGAGAGTTAGCCCCGCTTCTCCATTTTTAAATTAAATCATTAAATGTCCAACCGTTCGGATCTACTTAAAAATTGGAGCCATCCGATGCCATCGAGAGTTGATTATGGTCTTGTCATGTTAATAAAAGTCTTATTAATAATTTAGATAACATTTAAGGCCTAAAGAAAGACCTGCAATAGGCAGATTTAGTTCTTACATACTGCCCGATTACGGTTCCAAGGAACAGAGCTATATATGGTGAGTTTTTTGAGGGGAGTGATTTTTTCAATTTGTTGATTGAGGGGAGCTTTTTTCGGCTCTCCTTTAAAATACAAACAAAGACTAAAGAATAGAGCCATACCCTCTTTAAACCATTCAGCCACACTCCCCAAATAATATAAATAGACTCGACAGACAAAATTATCACCATGTCCCGTATCTTGTCAACCTAACTGAACTAAAATGAGATCGACTCATCACACATTTGCACTAATAGCCAGGAGAATTGCACCCAATGGATCGAAATAACCACCTCACTGTACTAACTTGACCTATGAGCACTGAACAGAGATTTGTTATTGTTCGTTTTTAACAGTTTACTGTAAACCAGACAGAGAGAGAATTGGAGCTTAAGGTCCATTGACACAAACCAGGTCATTCCCCCCCCCCCACACTTCTCCCAACACCGAACTAACTATAAACAATCTCTCATTTACTTAGATGAGCTGAAATGAAATTGACTTCTTCGTCTCACCATATATCAATTTGAAAACAATTGGTTGATTGTATGTGAGAGTATAATAGCCAATAAATGTAAAGAGGGAGAGAGAGAAATGGTGTTTAATGTCCACTCAACACAAACTAGGTCATTTCAGGACTAACACATGGTTCAATTTTATTTCAATAATTCGTTTGCATGTAAGGGTCTTTAGCAGTGGGAGGAAACCGGAGGACCCGGAGAAAACCCACGAGGTTGGACAGGCGACCCTACTCCTTGTCACGTACAACCAGGGATTCGAAGCCACGCCAGTCGACTCAATGACAGACTTTATGATACAGCACGCGCACGCTAACCATTCTGCCATCCAACCCCCCTTAAAAAAAAAAAAAAAATCTTACCAAAGGTTTTAAAGAATTTACGTGGGTTTTCCAATTTGGATCATCAAAATGCAACACACAAACATTCTGAAAAGAAAAAAACATTGAAATAAATCACACAGTCATGTTCTGATTATCTGTTTCACCATCGGTAAAGCCGGTCGTACACGAGCAAATTTTCTTTGACAAATGGAGATTTGTCAAATAAATTTGCTTGTGTACGAGAGGATATTTGACACATTTTCATTTGCCATATGAGATTTGACAAAAGCTGGCATGCATAGCTTTTCGTCAAATAAATGTGTCAAAGATTTGGAACTTATGCTCGTGTACGATAGGCCGTCAAATAAATTTGCCACAAATCTGCGCACGCATCTAAATCTATTGATTTCACTTTCATTTTTCGACGCAGGGGCAAATTCATTTGCTGGCTTCGTACACGGTCAAAGAAAATTTGAAGAGACCGTCAAAGAAATTTGTTAAATTTTCTTTGATCGTGTACAACCAGCTTTTTTCGATAAGTGACCTATTAATAGTCATGTTCTGACAGGAGCCACAGTGGCTAGGTGGTTAAGACGCTGGCTCGCTAGCCTGGAGGTCGGGTGTTCGATCCCTGCATTGGCTGAGAAAGTTCTACCAGATTTTCCGGCGTGGTTCTCCCTTGTCAGTGGTGCCTTCGGATGACACGAAAAACCGAGATCCCGTGTATACATTGGAATGCACGTAAAAGATCCCTTCGCAGTTGGAATTCGATATAAGAGTAGGCGATAGTGCCGCTGCCCTGGCAAAATTTCCCTCATAGCACACTGTATGGCGTATGCCTGTCTTCATTAGCCCAGTATAGGAGCAGAACAGTAGGACGGTAAACCCCATTTCATTTCATTTCTGTTTCTCCACTGGTAATTAGTCGATAACCGGCCTATCAATAATCATGTTCAGATTATCCATTTTCCCACTGGTAATTGGTCGATAAGCGGCTTATCAATAGAAATTGCTATCAGTAACATTTTGCTTTTTTGTCAATATTGGAATCCCCAATATCTGTTCAAAATGACTCATTAAATAAATAAAATTGAAATAAATTCAGTAATATGTGGGGTTGGAGCGTGACAACGACATGCGAGGGGCGGCCATATACACATACATACACACTTTGATTTTATTTATATAAATAGAAAAACTTTTGCAGTTATTTACTTCTAAATGAGAGAGAGAGAGAGAAATGGGGTTTAAGGTCCACTTGACACAAACTAGGTCATTTCGGGACTAACATATGGTTTAATTTTATTTCAATAATTCATCTGCGCGTAGGGGTCTTTAGCAGTGAGAGGAAACCGGAGGACCCAGAGGTTTAGAAATGAAATTAGAAATGAAATGAAATGGCATTTTATGGCATGTCAGCTCCAACCGGGCTATATTGCGCTAAACATATCACAGAAAAATTATATGCATAAATAAAAACAATATCACAGAAGTAACTAAAATTAAATAAAGATAGGTTGCCAGGCAACAAAACATACGCCCACAGCAGCTAAATCGTCCGGGCAGTCAACAAGAGTTGTCGCATATTTTTACTTTTTTCGGTAATGAAACATTATACACTAAAATCTGATTAAGAGCAACAACTCAGAAAACCATTAGAATTTGTTTGGTTTTTATAAAGTTCTGCCCCATGCTAACGTTTTGTATACAAAACTTTTAATACTGTATCATGGATTTAGCTGTTCCAAGTCATAAAAATTCATTGAAAATCAATATACTTGTTCGTCTCAAGATCATAAAATCTGTGTATGAAAACGGAAGTCAATCGGATATTAACTTTGGCCTCTAGAGCGTCCACAAGGGCCATAACTTTGGCAGTAATTATCAGAAATCTTTGAAAATCAATAGGATTCTTCGCCTTGTGACCTCAAACACTGTTTATCATGGATTTAGCTGTTCAAGTCATAAAGATTCATTGAAAATCAATATACTTGTTCGTCTCAAGACCTTAAACACTGTGTATAAATTTAAAGTCAATCAGATATTAACTTTAGCCATAAGAGCATCCACAAGGTTTTTTGAAGTGATCAAGGGCCATAACTCTGGCAGTAATTATCGAAAATCACTGAAAATGAATAGACTTCTTCGTCTCATGACCTTAAACACTGTGTATAAATTTAAAGTCAATCGGATATTAACTTTAGACTCTAGAGCGTCCACAAGATTTTTCAAAGTGATCAAGGGCCATAACTCTGGCAGTAATTATCGAAAATCACTGAAAATGAATAGACTTCTTAGTCTCATGACCTTAAACACTGTGTATAAATTTAAAGTCAATCGGATATTAACTTTAGACTCTAGAGCGTCCACAAGATTTTTCAAAGTGATCAAGGGCCATAACTCTGGCAGTAATTATCGAAAATCACTGAAAATGAATAGACTTCTTCGTCTCATGACCTTAAACACTGTGTATAAATTTAAAGTCAATCGGATATTAACTTTAGACTCTAGAGCGTCCAAAAGATATTTTGAAGTGATCAAGGGCCATAACTCTGGCAGTAATTATCGGAAATCGCTGAAAATCAATAGGCTTCTACGTCTCATGGCCTTAAACACTGTATATAAATTTAAAGACGGACAGGGGCGACAACAATATACGACCACATTTCAATGTGGGCGTATAAAAATAAATCCTGTCTCTTTTAAAAATTCTAACACTTTATTAAATAAACCTGGCTGGGCAAACAGATTATGCAAAGTCTGGCAACGGTAGTATGTTTTTCTTATATCACTGAGATACTCGCACTCAATCAAAATGTGCTTAACTGTCAAAGGAACATGACAGTGTTCACATTCTGGTTAAGGCTCTGGCTTTAAAATGAAAATGTGAGTTAAAAAGTATGACAAATGCGAGAGAGAGAGAGAGAGAGAGAGAGAGGCAAAACAATTTCATCCCTCCTATTAATTCTATAGGAGTTGCACCAGTCGTCCCTGCAAGATCCCAAGACAGTTGCCAGCGGCCATATATAAAAGAATTAATAGGGAATTTAAATCGGTCATAAAGTCTGTCAGCAGCCTTGGGGCCCCATTGTGGTGAAGAATATGTGAAACTAGTTTGATTGACTTTTCCTGCATCCTACTCATAAATCCTTTTTCTCCTAGAAAATAAGTAAAAAAAATATGTAAAGTTTTCTATTTTCAATTCAGGCCAATCTGTCACTAACGGCATGTGAAATTGCAGATCTGTAGAGATCGAGCATGGGACCTTCAGGCTAGCGAGCTAATGTCTTACTCACTGAGCCACTGCGTATTGATAACTCTAATAATCTATCAATGTATTATTTCATCCATTCATATCTTGTTACTGTCTGTTATTCATAACTTGTTACTGTTTGTTATTTATTTTATGATATCACATATTTCATTCATTCATAACTTGTAATATATTTTATGATACCTGCAAATATTTTATTTCATTCATATCACTTTAAATCTTGTTACTATCTATTTTGTTAAAGATTCATTATGGGAGATTAGATGAATGTGGACGTATAAAAACTAGATAATGTAACGGTAATTTGCTGAAAACTATTCCTGATTTCCCTTCAAATTAAACTGATCCCCTCCCAAAAAAACTATTCCCGTTTTCCCTTAAAAATAAACTAATCCAAAAATACATGACTATTGTAAAATAAAACAAATACAAATGGAAGATACTACTATTACAGAAGGGTGGTTAAGACAATATATTATTTTCAATGGGGAAATACAAAGCAAATGTTTTATGTACATCTGACAGTATTTAATATAGTTACTAATTTATTCTAAATTATGCTGTCAACACAATTATTTCTTATAAAGATCGGTTGCCAAGCAATGAAACATATACCAACAGAAGTTAAGTCATCCCAGCAGTCCACAAGATTTGTCACATATACCATCCATTCAGCGTCTCGCAATTCAATATGCGAATCGTGAGAATGTATGGACATGTTAACAGTTGTATACAGAGTCAGTTAAAAGCTTGTTTAAATAAATGTGTTTTAAATTGTTTTTTAAAAGAATATAAAGATGTAAAACATCTTAAACTAAATGATAGATTATTCCCTAAAACAGGTGCTTGAAATCTAAAAGAGCGTTGACAATTAGAGACTAGTTGAACAGTTTTAGGCTTTAAAAGTAGTTTATCTGATGTACGTAATGTTTGGCCAGGTGTATAAATGTCTAAAATATCTAAGAGGTAAACAGGAGGTAAATTATTTAAACATACAATTCGATATTTAACAGGTAACCAACGTAAATAATAAAGATAGGTTGCCAGGCAACGAAACATACGCCCACAGCAGCTATATCGTCCGGGCAGTCAACATTAAAATCTGATTAAGAGTAACAACTCATTAAGTAATTATCAGAAAACCATTAGAATTTGTTCGGTTTTTATAAAGTTCTGCGCCATGCTAACGTTTAGCATACGAAACTTTTAACATCATGGATTTAGCTGTTCAAGTCATAAAGATTCATTGAAAATCAATATACTTGTTCGTCTCAAGACCTTAAACACTGTGTATAAATTTAAAGTCAATCGGATATTAACTTTACCCTCTAGAGAGTCCACAAGATTTTTTGAAGTGATCAAGGGCCATAACTCTGGCAGTAATTACCGGAAATCGCTGAAAATCAATAGGCTTCTTCATCTCATGACCTTAAACACTGTGTATAAATTTAAAGTCAATCGGATATTAACTTTAGCCTCAAGAGCGTCCACAAGATTTTTTGAAGTGATCAAGGGCCATAACTCTGGCAGTTATTATCGGAAAACGCTGAAAATCAATAGGCTTCTTCGTCTCATGGCCTTAAACACTGTATATAAATTTAAAGTCAATCGGATATTAACTTCAGCCTCTAGAGCATCCACAAGCAATTGTGGACGCCGGACGGACGGACGGGAATATACGACCACATTTCAATGTGGGCGTATAAAAAGCTGGAGTTATGTTGTTACATTTCTTTGTTAGTCCCAAATGACCTAGTTTGTGCTAAATTTCTCTATCTCTTGGGTCCTTAAAAAGTATCCTTGCACTCTTAGAATGCATAAAAGTTCACCACAGAACAGGTAAAAGTACACTTGACTTCATATTTGGCACTCTATCCGATGTACTGGCATTTAAAGTGTGTTTAGAATTTCAGCAGATGAAAATTGTTTATTTGTTGTGAAAAACGTCTAATGGCATGAAAAACGATGAAGGAATTAATTAAAGGAAATTTATATTTAGTTGTACAAACAATGAAATCAATGAATAACCCACAAATTATCACTGTGTGAACATCAGTATGGAAGAGTCCATTCATAAATCACAGTCAGAAAAACTACTAAATGGATCAAACCAAAATCCTGATCAAGATTGGGAGGAAGAGATTTTCATAAATTGACACAGATATTGTAGTATAGATAGAGTCTGTTCCGGCTCGGCTCGGCTGGTTATATCGGTGATTACTTACACTATAAAATGAACTCTTCCAATAGATGGACTGGGCCAGCACCTAAGTAGGAGGAAAGGTAGAGTAGAGTAGTTTGACTGTAACATTAGGTCATCCGAGGCCAAATGAGGACATTGATCCTTGGTGTAGTAGGTCACCTTACTTACATCAGGTACATACAGGGCATCTGACGACTATAACCTATCACCTTCCCTATAATAGTTGGTCAATCCTAGACCACAGTCACAATCAATGTAGTATTACTACAGACTGGCCTCCCACCGATTTACAAGTTAGAGTAAGGGAATATAGGTTAATATAGTCATTTGAATGTTGAGTTCATTCATTAACCCATTCATTTCATTCATACATTTATTACCAAATCAATTCATAACATACAATAAAAGTAAAACACATTTTTCGTAATTTTTATTATTTCATAAAATATTTGTCTGGGGTTTATTATTTTATTATTTGAATATAAGGATAGGTTGCCAGGCAACAAATAGGTCACCCAAAAGCTGTCCTTGTTAGGCTCTCTGTCCTGCACTGCTGACAAGAGGAAACCATGCCAGAATGCCTTGATGAACTTTCTCGGCTGGGAGCAAACCCGCAACCTGAGGTACAGCTCTTGATCTGCGGTTTCCTTTTATCAGTGGTGCAGGACAAAGGGTCTGGCAAGGGCAATGTCTAGTCCCTCGGTGACACCGCAAACTTAGGTCAAATTAACAGTTACAATTTGATGTACAAGTCAGACGGGCGGGCGTGCGTATGCAGAAACTAGGTCGTTAATCCCCATTTCATTTTTTGTGAACAAGGAGACGATTAACCCTGAGTAACAATGAAATACACATTTATAAAAAAATCAATGCCATTAAAATACAGACAGCTAATTACACAATCTAATGTCAGTCTGATCTCTGTGTTTCATAATGACCTAACAGAGTATGAAGGACAATGCCCTAGATCTAATTTCTTGTCGGCTAGACAACCCATGAATAAACTATTGTTAGATTATTATGTCACATCAACCAATGTCAAATAGGTTGCCAGGCAACAAAATATTGAAACTTTCTCAAATTCAAACCAAAGAAAGAAAGTGATAAATGGGGTTTAATGTCCACTCGACACAGATTAGGTGATTTCAGGACTAACACATGGTTCAATTTTATTTCAATAATTCACTTGTGCTAGGGAAAAGAGAGAGAGAGAGGGTTTAACACCAACTCAACACAAACCACGTCATTTTGGGACTAACATATAGTTGAATTTTATTTCAATCATTTGTAGGGAGAAAATGGAGGTTAGACAGGCGACCTAATTCCATTTCATGTACAAGCAGGGAACCAAAACATTGTCATTCGATTCAATGACAGAGCTTATGATCTAAAGAGCATACATTTAACCATTTGGCCACTTAACCACCGGGACTAACATATGATTCAATTTTATTTCAATAATTCACTGAACGTAGGGGTCTTTAACAGTGGGAGGAACTTGAGATAATCCAAGAGATTGGACAGGTGACTCTATTCCTACTCAAGTAAAAGCAGGGAATCAAAACCCTGTCAGTTGACTCAATGCTCCACCCAATCTACTATAGGGAAAACAAACTGCTTATTCAACGAAAAGAACAAAGGAAGATTTCCCGTCCATGTTACAATTTGAATTAGACTAGTCTGTCCTCCACTGACAAGGGGAAACCAAATCATGCCAGAAAATCTTCTGCTTATTCAAGAAAAAGAACAAAGGAAGATTTCCAGTCCATGTCATAAATATATGTAGGTGTAAGTAAGCCACAATAAGCATCAAGTCCTCGTGAACTTCCTAGTACAGTACAAGTCAACCGCTAGCAGTACACATACAATCATAGTCAGTGCAATCATCTATCAACAGGACATTCACACTATGGTTTAGGGCAACGTGGTCTATTGAAGCATAGTGACATTATTAGACATACACAAACATCTACATGTATTTATTATTTATATGTTAAAATAATTAAACAGACATGGAGAAATTATTTTATTGATTTTTAAGTTAAACAGCAGCAAAAAATCTATCAAGGGATGAAATTTAATACCGGTAATATAAAAATTCATATCGTGCTATAATGTATGTAACATACAATGCTCTAAGTCCTAAGGTGGGGGGAAATGTTTTGCCCCTCCCCCTCCCCCGGCCCGCCCCCCCCCCCCAAACTGTAGACTGTTTCCGCCCACTAAAAATATCACTGCCCCTCAGCAGTCAGCAAGCTGACTACGGACCTGGCACACTGCATCATAAGGTCTGTCATTGAGTCAACTGGCATGGTTTCAATTCCCCGGTTGTACGTGACAAGTTGTATGTGACAAGGAGTAGGGTTGCCTGTCCAACCTTGTAGGTTTTCTCTGGGTCCTCCGGCTTCCTCCCACTGCTAAAGACCCCTACGTGCATACGAATTATTGAAATAGAATTGAACCATGTGTTAGTCCCGAAATGACCTAGTTTGTACAAAGTGGGTGTTAAACCCCGACCGATGGCAGGACTGTATAGTCATTTGGAAGGGACGGAAAACAGAGGTATATAAAAGATCCCTTGGCAATTGGATTTCCATATAAGAGTAGGTCATAGCGCCGCTGTCCGGGCAAAATTTCCCTCATAGCACACTGTATGGTGTATGCCCGTCTTTATCAGCCCAGTCGGAGCAGAACAGTAGGATGTTAAACCCCATTTCGAGTCGGAGCAAAACAGTGGGATTGTTAACCCATTTCATTTCATTTTGTAAATGATAACCACACATATTAAACACTGATGAAACACTCTAACATTCAGCACTAACCCATACATTCCCGCGTACAAACTGGGTGATTTGATGATATATTTGGATTAAAAATATATTCAAACTAATTAATTCATCATAATTTTGCTTCAAATCCTTCTCAAAACATTGTAATTGCCAAGGAATACCCTGCTATAAAAATCGATCAAAAGAGGTCATGTGTGTGTCACGTGACTTACCTCTCTCGGTACCTATAGCAACGGGGGCTAAGTCAGAGGAGAATTGAATGTATACACAAGACGATGTTGTCTTTAATCGCTGACTATTTATTACAAATACCGAATCCTAATTAAATTCTCAGATTATCCACTGCCCGCATCTTTTTCCGTGATTTTTATATCAGAAAGTGTTGTACATCTAACTCTTCATAAAGTTTATCAACATGTACACCAAGCGCTCAATCTTCGCGTATGACCTTCGACCTCACGCGTGTAGGTCTAATCGCTAGGCTGTCGATTAGGGAACCCTTACATTTTTGTCCTGTATACTCTCCATGAGTGTTTTTCAGGGAATCCAGTATTATTCGAGTAAGATTGGATATCTCTACTTTCCATAAATACCAAAATTGCCATACTTTTATTGGAAATAACAACCCGATAAATATATACTTTTCTGGGAACCTATCTTTAAAGGGACTATCCCGATTTGAACAGAGTCTCAAAAATAAAAGTCTGGGTTCGTATGAAATTTAAGCGCCAAAATATAGAGGAATGGTGTATTTACTTTGTCTCAAAAATTCAGCTCAAAATATTGAGTTGTTTGGAAGTGAACGTCAAAAATGCTTATCCGGACACGTAACCCTTTTAAGATGTCTGGTCAATTTTTTCGTTGGGTGACTTGATAATCTATCGCCGTTCCTTTAGAGGTTTATACAGTGAATGACCCATGTGCCGTACTGGATAACGAAAGGTAAATTTCTCCTACACATTGTTTTTATAAAATAAAAGTCTGGTTTTATCCAGACACCGCATAATACAGCTTGGGACACCGGTCTCCATGCCAGATGAAGACTGACGGGTGTAAGTTGTTTAAAAACATATCACAAATGTTGAATTAGTTGCTCAGCGCTTGGGTACGGGATTTTAACACAAAATTAAGCAGTTTTATTCTCCAAAATATTATCGGGATTGGCCCTTTAATGATTGTGCTATTTTTATCAAACAAACAAAAATTTCCATTAGTAGAAAACAAAATGGGCAAAGGGAAGTAACTTGCATTTTGTTGCAACTAAAATTGCCGAATTTTTGTTGTAAACTTTGTCAAAATATTGTAACTGATTGCTTGTTGGTCTTCCTGCAAAAAGCTTATACCCTCTCATTCAGAATAAATCTGCCCGTATCATTTCACTAACACCTTATCGTTTCTTCTCAATTGGACAAAAATTGTCGACTCTAGAGGGTCTACAATCTTGGTATATGTATTACATGCTTTGCGATTATTCGCATAAAGGGGATTTTAATTTTCACGAAATTCAAACTCATCTGCGATTGTTATGTAATGAACACTTATCTGAAAGGTTTTTAAAATCTTATTAAAATTGTTTCCTCCAGAGTGTCCACAAGCTAAAACCTCTATCTTTTTACAATGAGGGTCGACAAACTAAAAATGTTATTTTTCTTACAATAACAGACAATAGTCCATGAGGTTTGGGACACACAAATGGACAAAGACAACATGAATTGTGGGCATATAAAAATAGATAATTTAAAGGAATATATTGAAAAACTCTGTCAAATCAGTTTATTCTGAGCGAAATAATGAGTGTCATAAGTTTGACAAGATAGTCTTGATTGTAAAGTACCATTACTACGATAATAAACGAAGTCTTGTTTATCCATTTTATTTTTAAATTATTAAATGGCAAACATGTTCTAATCCATTTAATATATATGTCATCCGATGCCCTCGAGAGTTGATTATGGTTCTGTCATGTGACTAAATGTCTAAATTATGTAACATTTTGAGCTAGAAAAAAAGGCCTGCAATTGTAATAATATTGCTAGAATTTTTGCTCTTGAAATTAATGATGGCAGTATATTTCATTAACTAGAGACAAATTCTAGACGATCACAAGGCTACAGAAATATGTAGTAAGAAAAGATGCATGGGTTCTACGTAGGATGTGGCGACCGGTTCCCCTTACCCGCACTCCACGTCAGACAAAAGACCTATGGTGCTACACAATGGGCATCTTTAAATATAGCTCTAGTATAATGCATCTTTAATGGAATCTCTCATTTTCCTTTAATCAGGACACCAGCCTAACAATGTTAAGGAAATATTTCCTTTTTCATTGATTGTAATTTTATGGAAATCTTTCCTTTTTCATTGATTGTAATTTTAGGGAAATCTTTCGTTTTTCATGGATTGTAATTTTAGGGAAATCTTTCCTTTTTCATTGATTGTAATTTTATGGAAATCTTTCCTTTTTCATAGATTGTAATTTTATGGAAATCTTTTTTTCATGGATTGTAATTTTATGGAAATCTTTCCTTTTTATAGATTGTAATTTTATGGAAATCTTTCATTTTTCATGGATTGTAATTTGAGGGAAATATTTCATTTTTCATGGATTGTAATTTTATGGAAATCTTTCATTTTTCATGGATTGTAATTTTATGGAAATCTTTCATTTTACATGGATTGTCTCCCTTGTAATTTTGTTTTCACTTTGAGTAAAGACTGTGTTACAGAGAACACATGACTGTACAGCACAGTAGACGATTTTGGCTTCCCCCAGTGGAATCCATGGACTCAATTTCATAATACTTTTATGGTTAGTGCGTCTTGTCCGCAGATTTTGTTTTCTGGTTTTCTGATTGTTTGTATATTGTGAATCTCCTGCATTTACTATTTGTGGAATCGACAGAACATGAATTCTCCGCATCGGAGATCATGCACAAGTTTAAAAAACTTAAGAGTAGCCCTTTCCATACATATTGTTATAAACATTACAATTTTAGACAAGATAACATTTAATTTAAATGTTTGTATTAGCTTATAAATAATATATATAAATAAATCGTAATAACTTTGAATATAACAGTGTGAAAAGAATCAACAATTTGCAAACATTATATTCATTATGATTCATATTGAAGTTGAGTATGATTGGACAATAGATATAAAGTTATATAGTTGGGCTTATGAGTAAGGCTGGGAATCGATATGAAATTTCAATATCGATTATCGGCAAGAATTTGTCAGCGATTATCGATAATAATCGATTATCATTCTTCCGGAAAAACCGAACTTTACCGACCTGTTATTTGTGTTGATCGAGTTACAGTAGTGTTATTATCCTAGTCTAATACTGTGCCGATGTACGTAAAAAAATCAATTAATGTAAAATAATTAGTTGCTAAATGTAGGATTAACTTGAGTATTATTCTAAGTTTTGTTCTTGATTCATTTGAACCTTTTTTTTATTCCAATATCTCCGATAAATACAAAGACAATACATGGTTTCTCTTTGCAAGTTATAGAATAAAAAAAAAGAAGGCGTCTATTGATTGGACAATAAAAAAATAATTACCGGCTTTCAAAGTAGAATTTTTATGATTGGTTAATTTTGACGAAAACCAAAGTAGAATTCTTCCAAGAAATTACGAGAGATATAGATATTTTCCCGGGAAGTCAAAAACGTGTTTTGTATGGGCTGTATCTGACATGATTTAGTAATAAAAGCTGAGTTGATCATTAATAATACAATTAGTTTTATCGTGAAAGCAGACAATTTCTCTACAAATCAATCAAGAGCAAAGAAGGGAGATAATTCTAATTTTACTATATCACGTGCGATCGTCATTGTTCACAAAGTGCGTGACCTATTTTAGTTTCAACTAGTAATAACAACAAAAACAACGAAAATATTAAAATAATGTATTTAATCTTAAAGTTTAGTTTTTTTACAATCATATATATTTAAAATGTGCTAGTTTGTAAGCAGAGGGGGAAAATAGTTGTTGTGTTGACGTTGTGTATTCGTTCATTTGTCTGCATGCCAGAGTACTACTGCAAGTTCAGTCATGTGAAAGTGACCGTAACTTGCCGTCAGAAGGTAAATATACCGATAATCAATATTTGAATTTCAATATCGATTATCGCATCGCTAAATAACTTCTACCGATCATCGATTATATCGATATTTTTGCACAGCCTTACTTATGAGTGAAATATTTATAAAAAGAGTAAGGAAATATAATAATTTTCATTTAAACCTTTAATAAACTTTTAATGTATAAATGAAATGAAATGAAATGAGGTTTAACGTCCTAATGTTCTGCTCCGACTGGGCTAATGAAGATGGACATACGCCATACAGTGTGCGATGAGGGAAATTTTGCCCTGACAATGGCATTACAGACTACTCTTATATCGAATTCCAACTGCCAAAGAATCTTTTACAAGTATTCCAATGTGTACACAGGACGTTGGTTTTCTCTACCATCCAAACAACTAAACAGCTGTCCTTGTCAGGCCCTCCGTCTTGCACCACTGAGAAGGGGAAACCACGTCGGAAAATCTTGATGAACTTTCTCGACCAACACCGGGAGCGAACCTGCAACCTTCATGCTAGCCAGCCAGTGTCTTACCCACTTAGCCACTGTGGCTCCCACTGGGCTAATGAAGATGGGCAAATGACATACAGTGTGCTACTCTTATTATGAAGTCCAACTGTCAAGGATTCTTGTACGTGCGTGCCAATGTGTACACTAGACCAGTGATGGGATTTTGCCCGTATATTCCAGACATGTCCGACGCTATTTTCCAAACGTCCTAAATTGTCCGACCAGGAATATGCCCAATCGGACATCAAGACATGGTAAATAATATTCAAAATTCCAAAATTAATATAGTGTACTGAGTGCATAACTACCACTCAACCAGATTATCGTTGATAATAGGCTGGATTGATTAGGTAATTAAGTGATCAACGTATTTATCGTTTTATGCCATCTATACACCTACCTTGATTTACTACTTAATCTACCTTGATTGGCTGACTTAATTCTTTGTCGGACAATTCATCAATTCAATCCTGAACAGAAGTCATTGCTTCTCCTTTGTCGAACTATATATCAATCCAATAAACTTAATCTATGTGATTAACCCGTGATTTCTCTATTGTCTCACGTTTTAATCTCCTTGATGTCGGCCGTAGACATTAGTAGTTATATTTCATATATCCTAATAGTATATAACACCCTAAATCAATATACATTGTGTCCGATAACTTGTCTGTGATATTTCTTCAGTGGAAGCCGAAGTTAAATAAAGCTATTTCACACACACGCAAAATGAAAGTAGAAATCTCGCAAGACACGTGGAATTAAGAGGTGTAAATGTGCCGAATGTAATACGTCTGATGTCAGCAGAAAAGATTCTATTTTGATGACATATTGTCGGATTTATGACATAAATTTGAATACCGTACGGGAATTAAACAAGAAAAATAACAAGGTGCACCTATTTTTTTATTACATACGAATTTGAATATTTTGTTGACATGTGAATCTTAATTGTGGTTTGAAAAAGCCTGCTTAAATAACGATAAGAGTTATGTCCCTTTATCTTCGGGAAGAAAATGTCCGACAACTAAAATTTTGAAATCCCATCACTGCACTAGACCTTGATGAATATACATTGTCCCTTGCCGTGTCCTACTCACTGAGTGACTGTGGCACCCACTTCCTGAATAATACATTGACCAACACAGTGTGAAGTCAGCTTTATTATATTACTATTGGATAACCATGTACTGCCTGGGTTGTGCCCTTTAACTCTTAAACCAGAAGCGAAAGGCCAGCGCCACCTAGCCTATGTTACTCCACGGTCCGAGCTACCCCTATACACCAAATTTCAGCCTCGAGACAGCCCTAGTGTAGCCTCCAACCACAGGGGTCTTTAGCAGTAGGAGGAAACCGGAGGACCCGGAGAAACACTACAAGGCTGGACAGGCGACCCTACTCCCTGTCACATACAACCAGGAAATCGGAACCACGCCAGTTGACTTAATGACAGACCTTATGATAAAATGAGCATGCGCTAACCATTTAGCCATTCCCCCCCCCCCCCCCACAAACAAACATTAGTGTGGATTTCATCCCTTGTGTACAGCAATATTACAAATTATCAGAGATCTGACAAGAATATTAAACTTAGCTTACCTTAGGATCTTGTGATATACCTAAAACTTCAATATGAGATGATATCACATTACCTGTCAATTAGAAATATTCAAAATTAATCTAGTCCTTCGGATGGGACAAAAAACAAAGGCCTTATGTATATATATATTGGGTTCTAATTGTTATCTATATATTGCACCACATTTGTGTTAAATATGATTATTTGCTTGACAACGATATCTGTATGTGTATCGAAACGTAGCATGTTAATAAATTCAGAAGTAGTATATCCATATAAGTGTCTTTAAGACGCTCCTAACCTTTAATGATTCGGAAAAAAAGGGCTTACGCAAAACGTTATGACCTAAAACAAAGGGGTTTATCATATTTAACTCACCTGTAATGGCAGGTTTTTGGTCTGAAATCTTTTTTACCGATATTTCTTCATCTTCAGGTATATCTTCAAACACAGAATCATTATAAACAGACACCTTTGTTTCTTCTTTTACTGTAGGATTAGGCGCCAAGAAAAACACTTTCTCCGGGGATGGGGATGGCCATGACAGAATTCCCTTTTTATCAACACAACAAAATGACTGAAAAAACAAAATGATATATTTTAAGAAAAATATTCCAAAAATATACCGTTCTATTGATTCGTTTAAGGGGTGATGCTACCACAAGAAAATCTGTTTAAATTTTAAAGCTATTGAATTGAAAATGGTACAACTAATGTAGTAAGGAAATACAATAAATGAGGGAATTTAAATGAAATGGGATTTAACACTGTAACCTGGATATAATTTAATCTTGTGTATTTAGCACTAATTTCTTTCATATTCATTCAATACCAAAATTCATCTTGTGTCCAGTTTAAAGCTGACCAATTAATTTTGATAATGAATGTCCAGTTTACAAGCGTTTAATTTCCTAATTATACATGAATGATTAATTTCCTAACTATACATGAAGGATTAATTTGGTGGTTTATTTTTTAACAGTGATCAAGAAATTAAACACAGAAAATTTACAAGAATGAGTATTAGACACAGAGAGAATTGGTGTTTCATGTCCACTTGACACAAACTAGGTCATTTCGTGACTAACATATGGTTCAAACTTATTTCAATAATTCGCTTGTGCATAGGAGTCTTTAGCAGTGGGAGGAACCTGGAGGACCTGGAGAAAACCCACGAGGTTGGACAGGCGACCCTACTCCTTGCTGTGTACAACCGGGGAATCGAAACCCCGCCAGTTGACTCAATGATACACGCACTAATCATTCGGCCATTCACCCCTCCTCCTTGTCACATACAAGCAGGGGAATCAAAACCACAAAAATTGACTCAACGTCAGACCTTATGACCTGAAGCGTGTGATTGAGTATTAAAGTACTTCCTGTAACACTGCCGAGTGACAAGTGACCTTATGACCTGAAGCGTGTGATTGAGTATTATAGTACTTACTGTAACACTGCCGAGTGTAAATAGTATATTGGTTCTACTGGTAACAACAGGTGCTTTATTAAATATAATAGATAAAAACCAACTAAATACATCTGCCCACGGTAAATCTACTCGGGCTTCTTCTATTGATATAGTACTAGTACTGTCAAAACTATCACTTAATTTTTGCTGGAAATACAAAATGTAAATAGTTTATTTCTTCTGGAGAGAGAAAGAGAGAGACAGAGAGAGACAGAGAGAGCGAGCGGGTTTAACGTCCACTCCACACAAACTAGGTCATTTCGGGACTAACATGGTTCAACTTTATTTCAATATTTCGTCTGATCACTGGAAGTTTATAAATTAACCAGTTCGACGCGGATGACGAGATATCTCGCAGAAAATTACGTTGCCGACACGCGGATGACGAGATAACTCACGAAATTAACATATGAAAACACGCCCCTGAAAGCATTTCATTCGGATTGGCCAGAATAACTTGATTGACTTTAGCGTGTTCCCACTTTGTCTATTGTTGTTATTACGGGGTTACGGAGTGCATAGATGGCGATAATTGTCGTTTATTGTGGGTTATTTTTAGCAGTCAGCTGACCGCTCGGAATAAACAATGGCGGCGCCCAGAAGAAAACGAGCCTTTATGGAAAACAAAATACAATACATGTTTACAACGTCAGGTTCCTCTTCTTCTGATTCCGACGACAGTATTGATGACATTGATGACAATGTGGATGATAATTCGAGTGGAAGTGAGTTTAAATTGGGTGAAATTGGCGACAGTTCAAGTACCGATAGTGATTTTGACATTCACAACACTGACGTGCCTGACAATAACAATTCGTTGAATTTGAATGCTGTGAATGGAATGCCTAAAGCAAACCAGAATCAAAATTATGTCAATTATGCTTTCTACAATTAGTGGTGCTTTTTATTTGAATACAATACCATAAATAGCCAAATTTTGACAATTAATGTAAAAGGGCCAATTTTTCCAAAAATAATCCCGCGTGGGGGGTCTGGGCATGACAAAAAAATCCCACGTCGAACTGGTTAAAAACAAGTGGTTGCCATGCAAGATGGACGGGGAATGGGGAGAAATGGTAAATAGAACATTTATTTAACGTCCTACTCTTCACCTGCACTTATATCTTATAAGCCTACGGCAATGTGTAGGCCTACATGGGACCTTTGTTTTTCATCCCATTCGAATGACAATACATTGTTTTGCACCACAAACAAGGGGAACCATGTAGGAAAATTACAATGAACTTTCTCAGTCAAAACCTGGTTCAACACAGGACCTCCATGTTATTGAGCCAACGTCTTACTCACTGATGTACTGTGGCTCCTTATAAAATCTGATAAATTCTAGTCACAGCAAGTTTATAGGTCATTTTGGGACTAATATATGATTCAACTTCATTTTGATTGTTTGCACGTAGGGAGGAAATCAGAGGAACAGGAGAAAATCCACGTCAATGCCATACACAGTTGATAGAGAGAGAAATGGGGTTTGATGTCCACTCAACACAAACTAGGTAATCTTGAGACTTACATATGACAGGCTTCGAAATTAGCTAACGCAAAGAGTCTGCTAAAATATGAAAATAGCATGTTCGATTTGAACTATAACGGATGAGTCCATTTTAATAGTCCCCGGGGGGAAAATTAATAGTATTAGCTGTAAGGTAAAAATATTGAATAATCTGAAAACTTAACGGTTTTAAGTAGATTAAAATACCTTTATATTTTTAGCAACTTGAAAAGCTCCGTGAATTCTAGCTTGTCCATAGGCATTCAAGAGACACCACATGACCGGAAATACAACAGGTAATAATGGTAAACAAGCATGAACCTAGAATTGGAATGAGAAAAAATGTTAATTCTTCAAATTGCCATTCAACAGGTAATAGAGAGAGAGAGAGAGAGAGAGTTTAACGTCCAATCGAACTTGACACAAACCAGGTAAATTTCTGGACTAACATATGGTTTAATTTTATTTCAATAATACTTTAGCAATGGGAGGAAACTGGAGGACCCGGGGAAAACCCACTTGACTCAATAACAGATCTTAGCACATGTTAAATCATTCGGCGACCCAACCCCCATAAGAAGAGATGAGAAGTGAATACAAGCATTGATTAGACCCTGTGTATATTATAAACATGTAATAATATAGATTTACTTACTAATAAAACTAAAACAGTTTCTGACCAATGACCCATATGAACTCCTAAAAACTGCCAACGTAATATGTTACACGTTAACATTATAACCTACAATAAAACAACAGGTGTGAATGAAACAACATTTACAATAGGTGTGAATAAAACATCATTTAAAACAGGTATGTTGTTACCACAGGTGTGAATAAAATCGTGTTTTTGACCTTCTACTTTTCTGTGAAGCCGCAGTGGCTCCCTGGAACAGGTAAAATTTAGTGACAATATGCTTGCCATTTATTACTTTTTGCAAGCTCAGGAGTTAAAATTTGCTAATTTTTGCAAGAATCCATATAGAATTCCGCCATTATCAACTAAATACAGAGAAAGAGAGATGGGGTTTAACAATCACTTCACTCCACACAATCTTGGTCATTTCGGGACTAACACATGGTTCAATTTATTTCAAAAATTTCCTTGCATGTAGGGGTCTTTAGCAGTGGGAGGGAACCGGAAGATCCGGTGAAAACCCACCAGGTTGGACAGACGACCCTACTCCTTGTTGTTTTATTGACATACTAACAAATGGCAGTGAAAGATTTAGATGCTTAGGTCCGCAATTTTGGGATACATACTCGCAAGAAGAGTATCTGCGTTTTGGGATACATACTCGCAAAGTTTTTGAGTCAAATCTTTTTTTATCATGATCTGTATAAAGTAAAATAGTTACCATAGTAACAGGTATTATAGATCTCTGTTTTTATCATGATATACAAGTTACCATAGTAACCGTAAACAAAGGTGTGTTTTTTCGTGACCTAAGTGGTAAATAACTTACTGCCAAGGGATCTTTTACATGCACGTCTAGACAGCTGTCCTTGTCAGGCCCTCCGTCCTGCACTACTGACATGGGGGAGATGACGTCAGAAAATCCCGATGAACATTCTGGACCAATGGAGGGATCAAACATGCGACCTCCAAGCAAGCGAACTTGCGTCTTACCCACTTAGCGAGTGATAAATAACTTACCATAGTTATAGGTATTATAATCCTCTGTAACCATATACTAGATATAAGATGTCGTTCATTTTCTATCATACTATCAGGATGCTTCGATTTATCTTCTAATGTTAACCTTTATCAAAATAAACAAATCAAATTAAATGGGGGTTTAACGTCCTACTGTTCTGCACTGACCGGGCTAATGAAGACATACAGTGTGCCATGAGGGAAATTTTGCCCAGACAGCGGCACTACAGACTACTCTATTTTTTAATTCCAAAGGTCAAGGGTACTTGTGGGTGCATGACAATGTGTACACAGGACTTTCTCAGACAACCAAAATAAACTATTTCTTATACCAGTAAACATAAAAGCAAGCCTTGAAATAAGGCACCTGTCACTGACCATGTCAGACATAAAATCTCTGGTGCCAGTCATTTTGTTCGGTATTGATTTGTCTTTTTTATTGATATTATTAATACATGTTGGACAAAAAGATTAAAGTTACTTTCTTGGTCAACACTGAGAGCAACCCAGGAACCCCTGATTAGGGGCCACGAAGAGAGGTAGACATTATGGTATAATATTTACCTAAGATTTTCTATATAAGGTGTATCTAACATTAGAAATCTGGTTGTTTCTACAGGTTTTCTACCAATTGGACTGGTAACATATTCTGGTATATCACCATCTAGAGGATTATATACATCCCCTCCATATAATATCATATCTTCACCATCGGCTGTCGGCTGTAATAATAATAAATCTATACAGTCTACATATCTATCATAAACAGAATTAATACAATTGGGTCATTTTGAGACTAACAAAATAACTATTATATCTGAATCACTCACTTGTGTATATGGTTTTTTTGAGACTAACATAATAACAATTTTATTTGAATCATTTGCTTGTGGGTATGGGTTTTTATATAGGAAGGATCCAGAAGGAAGGCAACCCTATTTCTTACCATTGCTTGTCATGTACAAGTGTTGGGATCGAAACCTAAACCAGACCTTATAATCTAAACAGCTTGTGTTAGACTGCTTAAACATCCAGACCAACAACTATACGTTGTCCATTGCCAGACCCTCGTACTACACCATTGACATGGGGGAACCACAACACTGTGTGAGAGAGAGAGAAATGGGATTTAACATCCACTTGACACAAACCAGGTCATTTTAGGACAAACAATTTTATTTCAATAATTCGCTTGCGTGTAGGGGTCTTTAGCAGTGGGAGGAAAACAGAGGAACAAGAGAAAACCCACGAGGTTGGACAGGCGAACCTACTCCTTGTCACATACAACTGGGGATTCGAAATCACCCTAGTTGACTCAATGACAGACTTTATGATACAACGTGCACACGCTACCCATTCGGCCATCCAACACCTTGACGGTGCAGTTTAATGATACTTACATCTATCTGTTTACATTTACCAGGACTATTCTGACCACATCTCATTAGAATAATATCTCCTTTTACTAATAATACCGAGGGTAGATTAACAATTTGACCATCTCTGATAGTCCACTGTAGAGATATACACGGTGATATAGGAGAATGAAGATTAGGATAACTTGAATTATGCCAGTGATGTTGGTCAACATATTCTAAAATTAAAATGAAAGTTTAAAATAGTGAATGCTCTTTTCCGTTATCATACTGTAAAATCAAAAATCAATTCATGCTGAAATGAAAATGAAATGGGGTTTAACGTCCTACTTTTATGCACCTACTGGGCTAATGAAGCCGGGCAGAAGTCATCCATTTTGTTATGTGGGACATTTTGCTCGGACAGTAGTATTACGACCTACTCTTTGATCGAATTCCAACTGTCGAGTGTTCTTTTACATGCACACCAATCCGTAAACAGGATCTCAGTTTTTCGTCCTATCCCAACAACTAGACAGGTTGTCCATACTGCACCACTGACGAGGAGAAGCCCTGCCGGAAAATCCAGAGGAAGTTTCCCGGCCAACACCAGGAGTGAACCCAAGATCTCCATGCTAGCAAGCCAGCGTCTTAATCTCTGATAATAAACAATTTTTACCTTTTATTCTATCTAAAGCTAGTTGATGTAGTCGGATATATTCAAATCTATTCTTATTATTATCTGATATAATAAACATAATGTTGACAACCACCGATAAGAACAATACAACAGCTTCAACTAACCACCAGTTCACATCTAACAATGATGAACTGAAATACAGAAAACATTTTCAACTATTAAACATGCATTACGTAAGATTTAGATAATTAACTGTGTATGACAAAGTGCTCCACAACTTCAACTCGTATCATATTAAGATGATATTGTATACATGTAAAGTATTTATTTAAATGCATAGAACCAGGAAATTAAATACTTGTAAATTGGACATTCATTATCAAAATTAATCAGTCAGAGCTTTAAACTGGACACAAGAACAAATTAGATGATTTGGGGTGATTTTAAATGATTTTTACAAATTTTCAAACAAAGATTTGTTATTAAACGATTGTGAAAGAAATTAGTGACAGATACACGAGATTAAATGACGGAACTCAGAACACAATTTTACATGATAATATAAATGTGATCTACCTACTTACTATGCCATAAACAATATGTAGATTGTTTTGCATTAGGGAGAAAGGGGGAAAACCACGCCAGAAGATCCAAATGAACTTTTTCAGCCAATTAACGTCCACTCGACACAAACTAAGTATTCTTTGTAATGAGAGAGAGAAATGGGGTTTAACGTCCACTCGACACAAACTAGGTCATTTCAGGACTAACACATGGTTAATTTTATTTCAATAATTAGGTTGCGCGTAGGGATCTTTAGCAGTGGGAGGAAACAGGAGGACCCGGAGAAAACCCACGAGGTTGAACAGTTTTGCATTAGGCTGAAGGAACACTATGCTGACATTACCCAGAAGAGAGACACTCTGGTTGCCTCTCAATACCACCTACCGAGCCACTCCAGTCGAAATTTCGACTATCAAATTATCAAATAACTCAATACTAACACTGTAACCTTTATAAATCTACCAAGAGAAGCACCATAGAACTCCATTGGATTATACGATTAATTATACAATATCAATGACAAAATCTGAACTTGGGCATCCCCCATTTATTTTCTTTGTCCTGATAATATACAGTTTGTGCTATTTACCTGTCATTGTCATAAGCATATGCAATACCAAGTAGACAAATAGATATAGAGATCGCCAATAACGATGTCCAGTGATATGTAGATGTCACATTTCTATGATCTAGACCAGATAAATATTTCAACTTATTTCTACTCTCCAGTTTTTGATGTAAAGTCACTTCTGCTTGTAATTCTTGATATAACGTAGATAGGGCTTCTTTTGTTGTGTAACCATCCATTTTTTGCGCTGGTTCTCCATTTTCTATCTGTAAATAAATAATAGTTGTAAGGGTTTTTGGATATTTTATTACTCAGTTTTGGAGTAAATAGAAATCGCTGATTTCTAACAGGTATCACGACCTTTCGGTCCTGTAACTTTTCCTACTCCAAACAAACAACTTTACTAATTTCACTTCTGTGTTAAAGCAAAGGGCGCATGGCTCTATTCTCTGAAATGGACCAATGTTGAATTCTAATTCCTGTTTTTAATTTCGAATATCATCAAAACTATTGATTTAGAGGTTTAGCTCCTTTAAACTTTTCCTTTCAACAGATTCTTGAGTACCAGAATATGAAATATAGAGGACATATTTTTGCTACGGTCGTAAATCTGAAATGTTGCGGGACCACAACATCATGTTATCTTTATAAAGTAGATGGCTCAGACATTAAAGAACTTTTAGAATAATTCTCAACTAAACTTAAGATTAGGAATTTCATTGATTATATAACAAGTTATGTCATGATGAAGACTGTATAGAGTGAAATAAACTTTCAGTTGTATATTGTTATTATTTGTGTTATGACATGGGAGCTGCAGTGGCCCAGTGATTAAAGCGCTGACTCGATGAAATGAAATGGGGTTTAACGTCCTACTTTTCTGCTCCGATTGGGCTAATGAAGCCGGACATACACTATGAAGACGGACATACACCATACAGTGTACTATGAGGGAAATATTGCCCAGGCAGCAGCACTATGGTCTACTCTTACATCAAATTCCAACTGCCAAGGGATCTTTTATGTGCATGGCTGCTCGCCAATGTATACACAGGACCTTGGTTTTTCGCACCATTCAAACGTCTAGACAGCTGTCCTTGTCACGCCCTCTATTCTGCACCACTGACAAGGCGAAATCACGTCACATTTTCCTGATGAACTTTCTCGGTCAATGCAGGGATCGAAGACGCGACCTCCAAGGTAACAAGCCAGCGTCTTACCCACTTAGCACTGGCTCGATAACCAGGAGGAAATGAACCCTTGTCCAGGTAAAATTTCTGTCATATACCTATGTCTATTATTACTATTAGCACATGTCAATTGTCATGTGTCACAATGTGCGTTTTCAATAGCCCAGTCCGTACAGTATCTATACCTGTATGTATACAGCGTAGGGCCAATTAAAGTAGAACGTTAAACCCCATTTCAGTTCATTTCGTGTTATGACTTTTTGAGTTCGTCTGTTGTTGACACCGACGGTTGCGGTTGACAATAATAATACATTACAAATAAATTTGTTGTTTGTTTTGTCAATAAAACAGCCTGTTATAAACTAGGCCTACTGCATCAATTCTAACTTTGTGCTCTGGTCGTTTATAAAACTGAAAACATAAAAAAGCAATAAAATATGACCGTATTACTCAATAAATTCATTATTTTGAACGTTTTTCTCTCACCTTCTCCATTTTCATCGTGTATTATTTATTTACTTCCGGCGAAGACACCCATTGGTCAAATGTGGACGGGTCTACTTCTCAACCAATCAATGCCGCTCATGGTAAAACAATAAACTGAAAGTAGTACTGTAAGGGAGCTAACTCAATTTAAAGCAGCAAAAATATTTTTTACTTTTACTGAGAGAGAGGAGAGAGAGAGGGGGATAGAGAGAGAGAGAAGAGAGAGAGAAGAGACAAAGAGAGAGAAGAGAGAGAGAGAGAGGTTTAACTTCCATTCAACACAAACTAGGTCATTCCAGAACTAACATATGGTTCAATTTGATTTATATAATTCTCTTGCGCGTAGGGGTCTTTAGCAGTGGGAGAAAACCAGAGGACCAGGAGAAAATCCACAAGGATGGACAGGTGACACTACTCCTTGTAACATACAACCCGGGAATCGAAACTATGCCAGTTGACTCAATGCCAGAGCTCTTTAGCAGTGGGTGGGAAACCAGAGGTCCATGAGAAAAGCAACAAGGTTTGGCGACCATACTCCTTGTCACATACAAGCAGTGAATCAAAATGACGCCACTTAAAGATACATTATGGGAGATTCAATAACGAGTTGGCAATTCTCACTATAATAGTTAAAATCTAGATAACGTAAAGGCAATTTGCTGAAAATTTCATTCAAATTGATCCACTATGAACCGAGAACTACGTGAATGAAATTTCTGCATAGCCTCGGTCATCATTACTAAAATCAGTACGATAAACAGCTTAGTCTCGATTATCCACTTAATCGTTAAATCGAGAAGGAAAGTTATGCAGTAAATCGGCTCACAATCCACTTAAGATCACAGGCTAAGCTTGACTTCGAGAGATGATTATGGTCTGGATAGGTTATTTAATGTCTAATTAATACTTCAGATAACATTTCAGGCCTAAAGAAAGACCTGCAATAGATAGATTTAGCTCTTGCATAATGTATCTTTAATTATCAAAAGAGCACACATTCGGCTACCCCTATTAAATATGGAATGATTATTAAAGATGCATTATGTAAGCGATAAATCATCCGATTGCTAGTCTTTATTCTGTCTTCAAATATTATATAAACTGTTATTTTGACATTTATTCACATGAAAGCCTATAATCAACTCTCTAGAACATCGGAACGCAGAGATTTAACCAGATTGAAACACGATTACCATTTAATGATTAAATTTAAAAATGGTGAATCAAGGGTTAGTCTCGATTAACAAGTAACATTGCTACGATAATAAGCAATCTATGCTGAATGTTCAAACAGTCTTAACTTCGCTCAGAATAAAGTAATTTGAATTAAATTTTCAACATATTCCTTTTGCATTATCTAGTTGTGAACTATTATAGCAGGAACAGCCAGCTCATTATCTAATTCTTACATAATGCATCTTTAATTTACCTGTAAAAAATCAAAATAAAAATTTACCTGTACAAAGAACAAATAAACGAGTAAAAACAGAAATTCAACTTTTAATAATCTTTAAAAGCATATTTACACTCAATCATAATTATCAAGACAAAACAATAGGATGATATTTAAATATGGATGTACTTTCCTAGTTTCACATGGTATAGGACTTTAAATTAACATACAGGACAATATTTAACAATAAATAAACCGAACTGGTAGTTGAATGGAAAACACCTGACACCATGCCATCATTATTAAAGCAATATGAGGAAGAACCAAAAAAATGACCACCACAGTGACCAAACCCACAATAGAAATACTAAATAATATATTCATTTTAACAGCATGTAGAGTAGATATACTAATACCTTCCACAAACTCACTAAGACTTCTCTGTCTTCAAAATGTTAACACTGACTTGCTAAAAATGGAGAACGCTAGATCGGAGACGTTCCTGCAAGTATGACGTCATATGTAGATTGTGGGTAAGGGTTAGGCTTGGTCCAGGGTTAGGGTTAGGGCTAGCCCTGTTTACATCTTGAGACTTTGATGAAATCTGCAGGTCCTAACCCTTACCCTAACTCACATATGACGTCATACATGTATATGCTAAAATGTGCAGGACCATCTCCAATCTAGAGTTCTCCACTAAAAACACATAATTTTTCTAGTGTCAAATTTCCAAAGATTTTCATCGAAACAAAGTAAAATTGGAAATAACCAGAAAAATGTCTTGTTATGGCAGTGTAGTATTGGATTTCTATTGAACAAGCATGGAGAGTGTTGTATCAACAGTGTCTACTTAGTATAACACATATAATTTGTAATCTTAATATAAAAAAATACATCATACATAAATTGGATGCAGAATTTAACATGCATTCTTCAAGAGCTAAATTTGCCTATTGCAGGTCTTTTTTTAGGCCTAAAATGTTATATAAATTAGTAATTAGATATTAATTAACTTATCCAGATCATAATTAACTTATCCAAATCATAATTAACTTATCCAAACCATAATCAACTCGCGATGTCATCTTATGTGTCAGATTTTCACTGAATTAAGGGTTATACTGGTATACATTTGAGATTGTAATTCCACAACTATATGGAATAGGCTTCCATATTCTATTAGCAGCAACAATTCATTATCAAACTTAATAAGTCTTACATGTACAACTCATCTGTTTAAAAAATATGATTAATTATCTAAATCTAGTCAATTTATATTTTACTTTGAAAATTTGCAATATATATTTATTTTTGAACATGAAATGAAATAAAATGAAATGGGGTTTAACGTTCTACTGTTCTGCTCCGACTGGGCTAATGAAGACGGGCATACGCCATACAGTGTGCTATGAGGGAAATTTTGCCCGGGCAGCGGCACTATTGCCTACTCTTATATTGAATTCCAACTGCCAGGGGATCTTATACGTGCATTCCAATATATACACGGGACCTCGGTTTTTCGTCTCATCCGAAGGACTAGTCAGCTGTACTTGTCAGGCCCTCCGTCCTGCACCACTGACAAGGGAAACCACGTCGGTAAATCTGGATGAACATTTTGGATCTTTTACTTCATACATTGGAAATGGCACTATATAAATATTCTTAATAATAATTACAGAATATATTATCTGACAATAACTCATAATAAAGGAGAGAGAAATGGGGTTTAAAGTCCACTTGACACAAACTAGGTCATTTTGGGACTAACATACAGTTCAATCTTATTTCAATAATTTGCTTGCACGTAGTGGTCTTTAGCAGTGGGAGGAAACCGGAGTACCTGGAGAAAACCTGCGAGGTTGGACAGGTGACCCTACTCTTTTGTCACGTACAACCAGGGATTTGAAACCACGCCAGTTGACTCAATGACAGACCTTATGATACAACACGCACATGCTAACCATTCGGCCATCCAACCCCCTCATAATAAAGGAATGGAATTTTATATACAATTTAATTACCTATAGTTAATCTACATTACAGATGCATCACCTGGTCGTTCTTTCTAATAGTACAAAAATAGATAATGAAAAAGGAATATATTGAAATTATATTCAAATTACTTTATTCTGAGCGAATTTATAAAGATATAACCTAGATCTTTCATTATCGTAACTACGGTGCTTGACAACCGAGACTTAGCCTCGATTGTCTATTTTATCGTTAAATTTTAAAATATCTCTCCGCCATCTGATGGTCTAAGGAAATTGATTATAGAATTGCCATGTTAATAAATGTCTAATGGTTTGTATATTATTTGAAGCCAAAATAAACACTGGCAGATTTAGCTCTTACATAATGTATGTATAACATGTGAAGAGTCCAGGGGAAGAATGATCTAAGTCACATTTTTGTCTATAAAGGTCAAATAAAGGGTACGAGGGACTTGTATTTGTCCGGGAGGTCATTTCAGAAGGGCCTTGGTTCAATGGGACTCTGATCGTTTTTACCTGAAATTGATTGTTCCAAAGAAAGCTTATACAATTTGCTACCAGACGGCCCCATTAACTGAGGTTCGTTAAAAAAGTGACTTAGATCGTTCTTCCTCGGGGCTCTTCATGTATATTGTTGTGTTTAATAAATTAACTTAATAATTAAATACAGGAGATATATAACCTTTATATACACCATGTTCTAATAATTTTATTGTATGATACATCATTCATTCATTCCTTGAAGATTAAAGTCCGCTTCCACCTAGGGTGATATCGCAGACAAGGTATGTATGATACATAATTCTAACACGCTTTTGTCGAACATAAAAACAAGCATGATATTATGATAGTACTACATGTATATGAACTAGAAACAGAACATGACGTCATCGCAGCCATCTTGGAATTGTAACGTCACATCAAAAATCATGGTTTATGTCAATCGATGCACTATTGTCCAAAGAACAAACAAACCAAGTTTTACGTTGCTCATGGGCAGAGCATTTTACTTTTTTGAAGAGCATCATCTCAAAAGAGAGAGAAATGGGGTTTAACATCCTTTTAACACAAACTAGGTAATTTCAAGACTAATGTACGGTTCAATTTTATTTCAATAATTCACTTGTGCATAGGAGTCTTTAGCAGTGGGGGGAAACCGTAGGGCGTGGAGAAAACCCACGCGGTTGGACAGACATCATCTCAAGAACAAGGATAAGATTATGAATGTAGATAACTAACCCTAAGTGACTGTATTCTACATGGTTAAATGAAGATTAAATAAATATTGCAATACCATGCAATCACAGTAAGCACTGCCTGGGCTAATGAAGACGGGCAGTACATGTACCACAGAATCATACATACATGTAGTAAGAAAATTTGTATGTTTATTATGTCAAATGGTTGGCACAATGCTATGAATTAAAAGCACAATTTATCATGCCGTTACATACTATACAAGGTATTACATAATTATGTTAATAGGCCACAAGAATTTAAATTTCAGTTCTTCAGGAATCTTGATAAATATAGAGCCAGTTGAATTGCATGTTTAGTTTAAAATCTCAACACTTAAAAATTTGGAACTTAAAAGCTTTTGAACAGTTTAACTGGGTAAGAGAGAGAGAGAAATGGCTTTTAACGTCCACTGACACAAACTACATGTAGGTAATTTCGGGACTAACATATGGTTCAATTTCATTTCAATAATTCGCTTGCACATGGGGTCTTTAGCAGTGGGAGGAAACCGTAGGGCCTGAAGAAAACCCACGAGGTTGGACAGGCGACCCTATTCCTTGTCACGTACAACCGGGGAATCAATGACTCAATGACAGACTTTATGATAAAGCACAACCGCGCTAACCATTCGACCATCCACACCCACCTCCAACCATGCATATTTGGTTTCTAAATTAGTCTTTTACCTGAAGAAATAAGAAGCCCAATTTTAACAGGTGACCCTGAAGAACAGAAGATCAAATTAGTCCGTCCTTAGCAGTAATGTCCAGCAATACTACATATATCTCCACTTAATCTTAACAAATTACATCAAGTCATAATCCAAAAATATATCTTTATTAATAAAATAAATTTATTTCTGTTCAAATCTTTAACAGCATTTCCTGTTTATAACTTTGATTTAAATAAGACAAAATGTAATCTAATTTAAAATTGGTCACAATAAAATAAATAATCTATAACAGAATTGTGACGCAGAGAAATTTTTTAGCTAGATTTAATACCAGCTAGTCTTTGTTTTAGTATCACCAAACGTGTAGTTGATTCTCAAATAACAATTGTCCACTATTTAGCCGCTACCCATGAACCCCTACCCATAAAATCAGAACCTTTTGATTTGCCCAATGTTGGAAAATCATTGGCCACATGTTTCGATGAATGTGTTGAACTGTCAACCTTCAGCGTGACCTGACCACAAGTGGGACAAACTGAAAAATCGTTGAAAGCCGACCACGGTGCTTTTTGTGTTTTTCCACTAATTTTAATCACGTTGTCCTTGAGTTTTTTAACTGATTGATTATGAACACTAAGTAGATCCTGTTGTTTTGTGATGTCAGGCAGTAGAACTAGAAGTTCTGTAAACACATCACCAAATATTTTTTTACCTATTAATTTCTCGCAGCTGTAGTAGTATTCGGAGGCCATGATTTCATTTTGTCGAAATTGCCAAGATTTGGTCTTGAATTCATCGAACTTGTCTTGTGTACCCAGGGCATCTCGAATACGCTGTACCAGTTTTTGATTGCGCGACTGAAATTCATCTGGTTGAATGTATGAGTAGGAGGATGTTTTAACAGGCGCTGGTTCTGGTACGGACAGCGATTTTTTCTCTTCTGTGGATCCAAATCCTGGAGGAGGACGACTAGGAGCAGGACTAGGAGCAGGAGCAGGAGCAGGAGCAGTAAATCCAGGAGGTGGTTTCTTGTTTGACTTCGGAAATCCAGGTGGTGGCGCCTTAGTAGCCAATGATAATGATGGGAAGTCAGACGATGACGATATTGAGGGCGCCGGTGTCACAGGTAACGAAATAACAGGTATTTTATCTATATCAGGAGTGACAGATTTAATTTCTTTCTCAACCATCTTTTTGGGTGCAGGTTCCATTTTTTCCGCCTTCTTTTTTGATATGGATTCACTTTCAGGCAACATAGCGTGTACGTTCTTTTGTTTGGCAGATTTTGTAATAGTTCGATCCTTTTCTTCATTCAGTAGTCCCATGGCAATACCATCAAGCGATGCAGGAGTTTCGTTCTTTTTCGATTTCCGTTTCTTACCCTCACCTGATGGTTTCTGTTTGTTTTCGGCAGACGGTGGATTATTTTCTACGTTTGATTCAGAATTAACATTAACGCTATCTTTATCCTTATTTTTCTTTTTCTTCTTCTTTTTTGACGAGTTCGTATCCATTAATTCATTGTCATTATTTGTACTAACAATTTGGACTGTTGCCGCTTTCGGAATTTCAAAATCATCATCAACTTTTAATTTTGTATTTTTTAATTGAGGTTTTTTCATTCCTGACCACGCCGATTTAGTATTTACTGCGGTGGGTTTCGCTTTTCCACTTAAAGACGGAAAATCATTTTCAACACATAACGACATACCCACCGACGCTAAAGAATTAGAATTAGTTTTTTGGGTTTGTTTCACGGGTTTTGGTTTCGGCGGCTCCACTTTTTCGGGCTGAAGATTAGGTCTCACTAAATCAGTTCTTTGGCTCTTCTGTGTCCAAACACCTAATGATATTAAATTTGAATTTCGATTTTTCGAAGCACTTAAATCGGGGAAGTCTTCTTCCTTCACTTTTTTGGATGACATAACGGGTTGCATCACCCTAGCAACCGGAGAAGTCCTACCTGAACCTTTTTTATCCTTAATCACAGGAGAGTTACGACCAGAATTATCACTGTTTTTATTCGAAACGCCCAATTTGGCACTACCTTTTTTCAACTGAGGAAAAGCTTTATTGGCATTGTCTAAAGCTTTTTCACTGTTGCTTATTTTTGAGGCTAAACTTGTGGTAGGTTTCGGGACAGAGTTCGTTGTTTGATTTGATGACGTCGACTTGGTAGTCGTGGTTGTGGTGATTGTTGAGGTATTAGAAACTGCTGCAGTGGATGAAGTGGGATCTTGACCTGATAAAGCTGGAAAATCTTGTCGAATATCTTCAGCGGACCAAGACATTCTCCTGCCAGAAGCTTCGCGTTTAGATGCTTCAATAGCCTTTTCAATTTCTTCTCTATCGCTGCAAAAAAAGATCAGAATATTATGAATCATTATCGAAAATTAAATGTTGGTTATATAATATACTGAATCATGAGAGGTAATATGTCTGCATTTTCATACTCCGTCAGCGCAGATGGGTGAGTGGATCAAGATCTACAGGTAGACAGGTGCGTGGGTGGATCGAGATTTACAGATAGGCAGATGGGTGGATCGAGATCTACACATAGACAGGTGCATGGGTGAATCAAGATTTACAAATAGGCAGGTGGGTGGATCAAGATCTACAGGTAGACAGGTGCGTGGGTGGATCAAGATTTACAGATAGGCAGGTGGGTGGATCGAGATTTACAGTTTGGCAGCTGTGCATCGATGGATGGAGATCTACAGGTAGACAGGTGCATTGATGGATCGAGATTTACAGATAGACAGGTGGGTGGGTGGATCAAGATTTACGGATAGGCAGGTGAAATGGTTGTGGAGATCTATACAGGTGTTATTCGTTTGGACGCAACTGTGGATATTTTACAACAGTCCCTAACTAGCTAAATGTTGCGTAGTTCTAAAAGATAAAAGATTGAAAAAAACTGGTTAAAACATTTCTGACCATTTCTGACTTTAGATAGCCATGACATCTTCTCAAATATCTGACCTAACTATCTAATTATAAAAGCATGAAAAAATCCTTTGAAGGTCGGAAATAAAATGGGGTTTAACGTCCACTCGACACAAACTAGGTCATTACGGCACTAACATATGGTTCAATTTCATTTCCATAATTCACTTGCGCGTAGGGATCTTTAGCAGTTGGAGGAAACCATTGGACCCGGAAAAAACCCACGAGTTTGGACAGGCGACCCTACTCCTTGTCACGTACAACCGCGGAATTGAAACCACGCCAGTTGACTCAATGACAGACTTTATGATACAGCTCGCACGTGCCAACCAATCGGCCATCCAACCACCCACAATGTTGGGAAGACGACCCTTCTACTTGTCACATACAACCGCGGAATTGAAACCACGCCAGTTGACTCAATGACAGACTTTATGATACAGCGCGCACGTGCCAACCAATCGACCATCCAACCACCCACAATGTTGGGAAGACGACCCTTCTTCTTGTCACATACAAACGGGGAAACAGAACCACGCCACTAGACTCAATGAAATCAAAATGGCCGAATACTTACTCAACATAATTATCTCTGTTGTTACGATATCCGCGCCCCGATCCATTATTATATCCTCGTCCTCTACCTCGGCCACCATTATCGTTTTTAATTTCTTCAAAATCTCGTCTAGTAATATGACCTGAAATAAATTGTTACAACTTGTTCAAATTCACTGTTCAGGGAGAGAGAGAGAGAGAGAGAGAGAGAGAGAGAGATTGGATTTAACATCCACTCAACACAAACTAGGTCATTTTGGGACTAACATATGGTTCAATATATCCTTGAGGCCATACCAATTTGAATTTTTGTTCTTCAGATCAACTCCAGCTTCTTCCGATCAACTCCAGGTTCTTCAAGAAAAATACTAATTTCAAAACAAAAACTATTTATTTTCTCTTCTCAACACTTTTAGTTCTAAACATATAAGTATTGAAAATTTAACAAAACACCGTACACAAGAATGGAGTGGGTTATTTTACAGATCAAGACATGAAGAACTACAAATTTAAATTGGTTTCACCTCACAGTATGATTTTTTTTGTGTATCTGCAGACGCACATTTTATTCTTACGGGATAAAGGACAAACATATGATATACTCTTGTCGTCCTTGGGTCATTCATTTTCTGTACCATTCATATTCTTGGTACAGACGCTGTCGTCTACTTTTATTTTACCTTGTACAATCAGCGTAGTTGAACTGGAAAACAGGAGACAAGGATACGACACCCAGCTTGAGACTCGAACATGTAACCATCAGGAGGTTACAGATCTAGCTCATCAACCACTGTGTCGTTTCCCTGTAAAATATTATAATGACATGACCAAATGAATATCATCCATACTCTCTCAATTAGTTGTTTGATCCACTGACAGAATTTTTATACTACATGTACATGTACTACTACAGTTGGGTAACCCACTGATATAGTGATTGTTATCCATAGAAATGTGTTGTGTTATATACTCTTCAAAAAAAAAAAAGTAGGGGATATTCAGATGCAAATACCTATGCAGGATGTGATATGATAAATAGTCATGGACATTTGACATATGTTCACAGATGAAGAACTTATCGCCCCAACAGAACCAACTGAGCTGCACATGCGACACGCAATAGCACCATACACGTGGGAGGGGTTCATTGTCAAATTTATTGACACTTCAAGGAAGGGTTGATGAAAACTGCCGTGTGCTGGTTTATCTATCCATGTTTGCGTTCCTATCGGTTCTTGCATAACATTTACTGCTTTAGTGTGTTATGTTTAATTTGTCGACGTCAACCGACAACACTGCAAGAATTGACAGTGGCACACTAATTTGTAAACAGGACCTTGGTTTTTTGTCCCATCTGAATGACTAGACAGCTGTCCTTGTCAGGCGGAGGACCTGCACCACTGCCAAGGGGAAACCACGCTGGAAAATATGGATTAACTTTCTCGGCCAATGCGTCTTACCCATTTAGCCACCGCGACCCCTGAAAATCTTAAAGCATCTTATAATACAAAAAGAGTAACTTACCTCGATCTCTGCCCATTCTACGAGGTGGTAATTGTATTTCTATATCTAGTCGACCAACTTCTCGTATCTGTGCTTTTGACATGCCTCTGGTATGGTGAGATGATTTGTGACCCTTCAGATCAATACTGGAGCGGAATGCATTCGTAAACTGTGTATGAGGATCTCCACATTGTTCTTCTTCACACAGAAAATGAGCGTTTCGAAAATGTGTTTTTAATTCTGGATAATCACTAAAAAAGAAGAAGAAAAGTTATAAGGATTAAAAGTTTTGATTCCCGGCCTTTAACATAACAGGAACTAGGGTTGCCTGTTCAAACTCCTGGCTTTTTTCAGGGTTCTGCCGTGTCCTTACACCGCAAGCTAATTATTATTGAAACAAAATTGAATCATGCATGTACGTTAGTCAGAAATGACAAAGTTGTGTCAAGTGAACGTTAAATAAATGGGGTTAAATATCCTACGGTTCTGCTCTGACTAGGTTAATGAATTCAGGCCTACTCCATGAAGTGTGTGCTACAACAAGAGTGAAACAGAAAATCCTGTTGAACTTTCTGCCAACACAGGGATCGAACACGGGACCTCCAGGTAAGCAAGCCAATGTCCTACTCATGGAGCCAGCACTGTTCCCTAGATTACTACAAGGAAACCGTACAAGACCAGACCATCACAAAACTTACTTATAATATTCATTAGTTCCATCAGCATCACAGAAATGACAGAAATAATGATCTTTGCGTAAATGTCTCAAGAGTTCGTCATTGTCCATATATCGTTCATCACAAAACACACACAACGGATGACCTTTATACGACTTGTCATCAGCATCACCAACTCTTCTATGTGTGGCTAAATCCTTACGATTATAAAACTTTCTTTCAAATGGAAAAATCTGAAATTGTAAGTAACATTATTTTAAATCAAATGTACAATTTACTAAGATTATCTTTTCCTTAAACAATTGTGAATGGACCTGAACGTCCATATGAAAATGTGGGTGTATAAATATATAAATAACAATCGGTTGAAAGGCGCTGCATTAATTGAAAGTAGTATAACTCTGAAACAGGAAGCAGTAGGCCAACGCCACCTAGTCTATGATACTCCCCGGTCCGAGCTACCCCCATACACCAAATTTCAGCCTTGGGACAGCCCTAGTGTAGCCACTAACCCTGAACAGACAAACAAACAAACGACAGTCACAAATATTACTATAGACAATATCATCATTTATAAATCGTATACTAAAGAAGAGTTTTTAAGGCACTGTTGATTGTTACATTCACCAATTATTTACGATTTGAAACAAGAATTTTTGAGTTGAGATTTAAAACAGCTCACTACTGATGTGAATAGTTTCATTACCAATCTGATTACAATACAGATCTATATTTCGTTTTGTTTTTTTTATTACACTTTCGATGGCCAACACTACATGAAGATCTGACAAGTTGTACTGTAAGGTCGTGTCAGGGGTCGTACGAGTGGTTTTTGACCCTATGACATCAAACATTGATTAATTAAACTTCGTTGACATTTCTAGTGGCTTACCCACAGTTCCGTGCATGACACGCCAAGAAGTCGCTGTAACAGACCGTTTGATTGGCTTATCCCTCACTTCAACCAAAATGCCTATATAATATAACAACTCTTCCCGATCCTAGTGTAGTAAAGACGAGTAAACAAAATTTTGAACTATAAAAAAAGAAACGAAATAGAATCTGTGTTTTAATCGGACTGATTACTTAGATACTGTGCAGGTATACTTACATTTAAATGTTTGAGACAGAGATCACAGAAGAATAACGTATGTTCCTTACGAAGATGATCTCTTAAAGACTCAAACGTTCGATCCGGAGTTTTATCTTCTGTACAAATCGGACACTTGATACATAAAAGTTTTTTATAAGCTTTCTCTACTTCATCGTTCTCCAGATAAATATTTTGCTTGGTTATTTTGAATTTTTCCAGTTTGATTTTCTCAAACTTCAACAGGTTTTGAACAAATGCAACCTGTAAAAAAAAAAATTAATACAAAATATAATACAAATTTTGAATTCAAGTTTGATTCTTTTGAATCTCAATAGGTATTGAACAAATGCACGTATTAAAACAGAGAGAGATAAATAGGGTTTAACGTCCACTCGACACAAACTAACAAACCAGGTCATTTCGGGACTCACATATGGTTCAATATTATTTCAATAATTCACTTGCACGTTGGGGTCTTTAGCAGTGGGAGGAAACCGGAAGACCCAGAGATAACCCATGAGGTTGGACAAGCGATCCTACTCCTTGTCACGTACAACCGGGGAATCGAAACCAGCGATAAAACAGATTAATACAAATTATAATTTAAACAAATAGCAGATGCTAAAAGTTTCCTAAACTGTAATCAATTAATATTTCGCTAATTTAATCTTTGATGTTGAATTTATAATTTCAATAAACCTAAACTTGTAACATCTATAAAAGCAAATCTGGACATAACGCACCTGTCACAGACATTTTCAACACAAATTATTACACAACGTAGGCCAACATATTATAATATTTAAGTTGTGTGATAATATTTGTATCTGATGTCTAGGCCTGTATATACATTTTGTGATAATTTGTACTTGACAATGTCTCCGACAAGAGTATGTATACTAGGTTTGTATATATCTATACCAATATTTGTGACTGTCGTTTGTCTGTCTGTCTGTCTGTCTGTTCGGGGTTGGCGGCTACACAAGGTCTGCCCCTAGTCTGAAATTTGGGGTATAGGGGTAGCTTGGACCGGGGAGTAACATAGGCCAGGTGGCGTTAGTCTACCACTTCCGGTTTCGGAGTTATGACCCCCGAGCGAAGCCGGGCTGTTCGGGGTTGGCGGCTACACTAGGTCTGCCCCTAGTCTGAAATTTGGGGTATAGGGGTAGCTCGGACCGGGAAGTAACATAGGACAGGTGGTGTTAGTCTACCACTTCCGGTTTCGGAGTTATGACCCCCGAGCAAAGTCTGTCTGTTCGGGGTTGGCGGTTACATCTGCCCCGAGTCTGAAATTTGGGGCATAGGGGTAGCTCGGACCAGGGAGTAACATAGGCCAGGTGGCATAAGTCTACCACTTCCGGTTTCGGAGTTATGACCCCCGAGCGAAGCCGGTCTGTTCGGGGTTGGCCGCTACACTAGGTCTGCCCCGAGTCTGAAATTTGGGGTAATGGGTAGCTCGAACCGGGGAGTAACATAGGCCAGGTGGCGTTAGTCTACCACTTCCGGTTTCGGAGTTATGACCCCCCGAGCGAAGCCGGTCTGTTCGGGGTTGGCCGCTACACTAGGTCTGCCCCGAGTCTGAAATTTGGGGTATAGGGGTAGCTCGGACCGGGGAGTAACATAGGCCAGGTGGCGTTAGTCTACCACTTCCGGTTTCGGAGTTATGACCCCCGAGCGAAGCCGGTCTGTTCGGGGTTGGCCGCTACACTAGGTCTGCCCCGAGTCTGAAATTTGGGGTATAGGGGTAGCTCGGACCGGGGAGTAACATAGGCCAGGTGGCGTTAGTCTACCACTTCCGGTTTCGGAGTTATGACCCCCGAGCGAAGCCGGGCTGTTCGGGGTTGGCGGCTACACTAGGTCTGCCCCTAGTCTGAAATTTGGGGTATAGGGGTAGCTCGGACCGGGAAGTAACATAGGACAGGTGGTGTTAGTCTACCACTTCCGGTTTCGGAGTTATGACCCCCGAGCAAAGTCTGTCTGTTCGGGGTTGGCGGTTACATCTGCCCCGAGTCTGAAATTTGGGGCATAGGGGTAGCTCGGACCGGGGAGTAACATAGGCCAGGTGGCATAAGTCTACCACTTCCGGTTTCTGAGTTATGACCCCCGAGCGAAGCCGGTCTGTTCGGGGTTGGCCGCTACACTAGGTCTGCCCCGAGTCTGAAATTTGGGGTAATGGGTAGCTCGAACCGGGGAGTAACATAGGCCAGGTGGCGTTAGTCTACCACTTCCGGTTTCGGAGTTATGACCCCCCGAGCGAAGCCGGTCTGTTCGGGGTTGGCCGCTACACTAGGTCTGCCCCGAGTCTGAAATTTGGGGTATAGGGGTAGCTCGGACCGGGGAGTAACATAGGCCAGGTGGCGTTAGTCTACCACTTCCGGTTTCGGAGTTATGACCCCCGAGCGAAGCCGGTCTGTTCGGGGTTGGCCGCTACACTAGGTCTGCCCCGAGTCTGAAATTTGGGGTATAGGGGTAGCTCGGACCGGGGAGTAACATAGGCCAGGTGGCGTTAGTCTACCACTTCTGGTTTCGGAGTTATGACCCCCGAGCGAAGCCGGTCTGTTCGGGGTTGGCCGCTACACTAGGTCTGCCCCGAGTCTGAAATTTGGGGTATAGGGGTAGCTCGGACCGGGGAGTAACATAGGCCAGGTGGCGTTAGTCTACCACTTCTGGTTTCGGAGTTATGACCCCCGAGCGAAGCCGGGTATCCTGCTAGTATGTTATATTTTAATTTGTGTCTTGACAAGGTCTGTGTGACAGGTGCCTTATGTCCAGGTTTTTGTACTTGACAGATGTGTCTGGTGCCTTACATGTATTGGGGGTTGGATGGATGGACGAATGGTGTTAGCATGTGCGCGCTGTATCATAAGGTCTGTCATCGAGTCAACTGCCGTGGTTTCGAATCCCCAGTTGTACGTGACAAGGAGTAAGGTCGACTGTCCAAACTCATGGGTTTTCTCCGGTTTCATCCCACTACTAAAGACCCCTATGCGCAAGCGAATTATTGAAATAAAATTGAGCCATGTGTTAGTCCCAAAATGATCTAGTTTGTGTTGAATGGATGATAAACCCCATTTCTCTCTCCCTCCTTACATGTACATAATGTCCAGGCTTAATCTATAGAGAACAACATATTGACTGAGAATCAACGACACAGGTGAATGTATTAATAACCCATGCCAGTTAGCAAGAGCCTATTTCATTGTACAAGCAAAGTCACAAAAATCAATAATGAAGTTATGGGTCAATGACATAGGCCTGGCCTACTGTCAGTTATTTTAGAAAAGATATCAATGCCATCAAATGACAATCAAAACTTTTGGCTTGAATAATGGCTGCCAGTCATAGTGTCACTTTCACTTTCAATTTCTTAACTTATTTAACTTCCTTGATTACGGAGACTGGAGATTTCCAACTGCATCTTAACATATCATGATTATCAAATTTAACATCTGATGTTTTTTCATATTCACAACTTCGATCATAACCGGTGTTACTGAAAGTTCTATTTAAATATTGCATGCCAACGCCAGTAATACATTTTTTATTGCTGGTTGTGTCTTGGAGTTGGGTACAGGAACTTTGTGTTAAACATTTTTAGCATCTCGCAATCACTAATCAGTAAGTCTTGTTCAAGAGATTTCATATCCAAAATTTTGGTGTGCCAATACTCAAAACACATAAGCTGGACTTCTTTTGTGTTTTCACTTTTTTGGGGTGGGGGGCAAGTTTACACACCTGTGACCTTTCACAGTCTGATTTAATTAGATGGATTTAGATAAAATAAAATAAAACCAAGTACGAACAATCCAAACCATAAGACAGAATTCGAAGTCCTAAAAAACGTTATAGGCAAAATAGTGTATTCAAGCAAAATAGTGTAAACAGCCAAATGGTCTAGGCAATATGTCAAAATTGTTTGTTTCTGGTATTTTATTGGTACTTACCTTACGAAGATCCCCTCTACATATCGGACAGTACATTTGATCACATAGCAGCCTCATCCTGCTAGAGCATCGATAGCAAATTGGGTGGTTACAGGAACCAACTGCAAATATTTCCATGTGTTCATGGCAAACAGTACAAACTTCGACACTTTGAGAACGTTCCATGGCTTCAGATATCGATGTAATTAACTAAAATATACTTGTGACAGTTTTTACCTCTTTGGTTAAAATATAAGGGTATTTATTGGCAGGGTATGATGAAATGGAAGTTGAAAAATAGAATACTTATGTAAAAAGTTGACAACACGACCTTTCTTTCGGTGGCGCAATGTGTGTAAACGTAACCAAAATATGTGTTGTCTAAAAATAGATTTTCCAAATACATTTTCCGTTATTTGATATTTAATTGTTTTCATATCACTAAGGTATCATTATTTAATATTTCGTGAGAAAATAAACATTTTACAAACTTTTATAATTAAATCATTATAATATTTTTTTACCGGACAGTAAAAGTGTGTGTGACGTCATTGATTAGTGCGTTCACATTATTCGCAGCAGGCAAAATGTCTAATCCACAACAAGGAGCTGGCGCCTACGGTGCAGGAAAAGCCGGTGGGGCTTTTGACCCAGTCCTATACATTAAAAAACCTCAAGTTATATTGAGGCTAGTTTCACTGGTATGTTTGAAAATTTGTTTCAGATGTGCTATCACATCATTTCCTTCGTAAAAACGCTTCATAAACAAGGAGGACGTTGGTGGCCCATCACATTGCGAATGCATTTTGTATCGATTCTTTTGCATTTGGAATGGTGGTCCTGATTTGATTTTCAGTAGACCCACGGACAAAAAAAATTATCGTAAATACAGACGTTTTTAGTTGACATATAATTGTATTATAAGTTTTTAATTGCTAATTGTTGTTTTGATTAGATATCGCCACTGTATTTTCGTTGACCATGATCATTGATTGATTGCTCATTATCATGTGAAAACAAGTCAAGTTTATAAGTGACCAACCGGTTCTCTCATTATCATAGCCTCCAATTCTTATATGCTACATATAGTACACCTTAACAAAATGATACATTCTTACTACTGTCGACAGTTCTTGTGATTTAACGCTCCAGTTTCTGTTTGACTTTTCTTTAAAAACTAGGTATTTTATAGTCGTTTTTTTTTTTTCAAAGTCAAAAGTGAAAACATGACAATGAGTCATCATGTATATTTGTTTACATTAAGACTTAAAGGTTATTTTTGGGGAACTCGAACACTCAGTCTATGAAGTTTAGCCTACTGACGGATTGAGAATTGGTCGCAATTTTTGTACAATTAAATTTCGATTCCAACTGTATTATCGCTAAATCACATTGGACCAGAAATCATTGAACTGTGATCATATATTGTCATTACCCGTGTAATAACAGGGTTGCAAATGAAATGGGGTTTAACGTCCTACTTTTCTGCACCGACTGGACCAATGAAGCTACATGTAGGTACATGGGACGTAGCAGAAATGAAATATGTTTTATATTAATATATAAAATAATGTAAGCATAAATGTTCTAAGTTCCATCAGAGAATGCCAGTACATGTAGACTAGACACTGTCCCGTGCCAGACTCTCTGTCCTGAGGAAACAATGCTAGGAAAGTCAGAGGAACTTTCTCGTACATAACCAGGAGCAAACCTGAGACCCTCATGTACTGGCTAACAAAATGAAATGGGGTCTAACGTCCTACTGTTCTGCTCCTATACTGGGCTAATGAAGACGGGCATACGCCATACAGTGTGCTATGAGGTAAATTTTGCCTGGGCAGCGGCACTATCGCCTATTATATTGAATTCCAACTGCCAAGGGATCTTTTACGTGCATTCCAAATGTATACACAGGACCTCGGTTTTTGATATCATCCGAAGGACTAGACAGCTGTCCTTGTCAGGCCCTCCGTCCTCCATCACTGACAAGGGGGAACCACGCTGGAAAATCTGGATGAACTTTCTCGGCCAGTGCAGGGATCGAACACCCTTCCTCCAGGCTAGCGAGCCAGCGTCTTACCCACTTAGCCACGTGATCCCCCGAACTGGCTAACAAGCCAGCTTCTTACTCACTTAGCCACCATGACTCCCAAGATGCAAATGAAGCATTTTAGGTATTTTTATTAATTATACATTTATCATTTTTGTACTTTCAGATTTTCTCCATTGTGGTTTTTGGATGTATTTCTTCTAAAGCATACAATTCAAAACATCAGTGTCAAATGAATAATGATATGAATGCATGTGGATATGGAATGGGAATAGGGGTGTTAGCATTCTTAATATGCATTGCTTTTTTAGTAATAGATGCTATGTTTGAAAATCTGAGTAGTATCCAACATAGAAAATATGTTGTTATGGCCGATTTGGGAATATCAGGTAAGGAAATGTAGTGATGCAATCTGATTAAAAAACAGATCCTATTTCATTTGGTTTTTTATATACTATTCAAAAAAAGTAGGGGATATTTGATTTTTAAGTGTTATTAAAGTCACCTAATGAAACTGACGAAGAAACAAATGACAAAATGAAATGAAGTTCACATTCATCGATTTATTCCAAATGATCGTTAGACTAAGTAAGGCACAGACTGACCATTATAAGGGTAAAATGATACCCGGGGTCAAACAGCAAAGTTACCACAGCATCACAACCAAGTCAGTAACGGGTAAATCCTCCTCTGTTTGCCAAACAAGCATTGATCCGACGTGGCATACTCCTAATGAGACGTCTAAGGTCATTTCGGTCCAAATTGTCCCAGTCCTGTTGCAACACAGCAGCAAGTTCTTGGACATTGGCAGGACGTTGTTGATGTTGAAGTAACATCTGTCCAAGCATGCTCGATGGGGGAGAGGTCAGGACTCAGTGCTGGCCAAGGTAATGTGGTGATGTTCTGTTGTTGGAGGTAACCTGTAACGATCCTGGCCCTGTGACATCTTGCGTTGTCATCCTGGAAGATGAAACGGCGGCCATGACGTCGTGCGAACGGCACAACATGGACTGCCAAGATGTTGTCCCGGTAGTACTGGCCTGTAACACGCCCTGCAACAACATGTAAAGCCGTTCTTCCAGCAACAGTGATGCCTCCCCACACCATAACAGAACCACCCCCAAATCGATCATGTCTGATGACGTTAACGTCTTGGAAGCGCTCGTTTCGACGACGCCACACCCTCCAACGTCTGTCCAAAAAATCAACAGTGAACCTTGACTCATCTGAAAACATCACATTGCTCCAGCGTCGATTATCCCAGTGTTGACGATCCCTACACCAACGACGTCTTGCCTGAATGTGATGATCTCTCAAACAAGGGATCACGCGAGGACGTCGGGCGCGAAGGTGACCCCTATGCAGTCGATTCCGAATCGTCTGGCCACTCACTCTCACACCAGTGTCTGTTTGAAGACGAGCGCTGATCTGATTTGCTGTGATGACACGATTTCTCAAGGCCAAGGTACGAATAAATCGATCCTGGGCTTGAGTTGTCGCCCTTGGTCGACCAGAGCGTGGTCTGTCCTGTACAGATTGTGTATCACGGTATCTGGACCATAGCCTGCTTATGACAGACTGAGAAACATTCATTGTCCGCGCCACAACCGCCTGTGTTGTGCCGATCTGTAGCATGCCAAGGGCACGTAACCTTTCATTTTGGGTAAGCCGACGCATATCAAAATTTGTTTTCTGGTCACTAAAACAATTAAACTGATGTTTCCACCCTGGAATTCAATGCCACAATGACTGTAACATTCAAAGTCAGAGTCGTGCAAATCTTGGGTTGGACCCCCATGATGATCCCAAGCATCACATGCATTCCATGCGGTAGCTATTGGTGCGTTTGGGCGTCACATGTAACTGGAAATGTTCCTTCTGTTAGGTTCTATAGTGACTTTTTTCGTAGTCATTTGCATATTTTAGTATTATGCCCCCAAAATCAAATATCCCCTACTTTTTTTGAATAGTATAGTTCAAAATTTCATTTTACTTGTCTTTACTACACTAGGATCTGGAAGAGTTGTTATATTACCGGTGTTTTGGTTGAAGTGAGGGATTAGCCAGTGAAACAGTCTGTTACGGTGACTTCTTGGCGTGCCATACAGGGAACTGTGGGTAAACTACTATAAACGTCAACGCTGATTGATTAATCAATGTCTGACTTCATAGGGTCAAAAGCCGCTCGTACGACCCCTGACACGACCTTCCAGTACAACTTATCAGATCTTCATGTAATAGAGGCCATCGAAAGTATAAAAATATGAAACGAAATATAGATCTGTATTTTAATCAGATTGTGTAATGAAAGAAATTTAGAATTTATTTTTTCTGAAAGTTTCAGTTTAAAATAGTCAGCTATTCCAATTTTTCTAGAAGTTGACCAGAACAGAGATAAGGACCACTGACCTATTGTTTACATTCACTTGCATAGAAGACCTGACAAGCAAGACTTTAGGCAAATTAGACATGTTTTATTCAGGCACAACTACAGCTGTCAGATTGTGTTTCTTCAGAAAGGTTCCTTGCAAAGAGTTTTATTTCATTCATACTCAAATATTTGTGGAATTACATGTACATGTAGTCTACTGTAAATATAACCTCCAATGGCTCAAATGTGGCAATTTAGTCTATTGACCATGTCTGGATGACCAAATGGTTAACGCAAGCATGTTCGACTGGCATGGAGAGAAATGGGGTTTAACGTCCACTCGACACAAACTAGGTCATTTTGGGACTAACACATGGTTCAGTTTTATTTCAATCATTCGCTTGCGCATTGGGGTCTTTAGCGGTGGGAGGACCCGGAGAAAACCGTACAACCGGGGAATTGAAACCTTGCCAGTTGACTCAATGACAGACCGTATGATACAGCGCGCGCGGGCTAACCATTCGGCCATCCAACCCCCCAATTAGGCTTGTACATGTACGTGACTAGGACTAGGGTCGCCTGTCCAACCTTGTGTTTTCTCTGGGTCCTTCAGTTTCCTCGCACTGCTAAAGAACCCTCAGCGCAAGCGAATTATAGAAAATAAAAATTGAACCATGTGTTGGTCCTGAAATGACCTAGTTTGTGTCGAGTTAATGTTAAACCCTATTTCTCTCTCTCACTAGCCATAATCGTCCACTGCACAGCATCGTCCTAGGCCAGTAGTGATACAGACTTCACTCATAACAAGGAAGACAATACGAAACAGAGGAAATATTTCCCTTATTGTATCATACTGGCGTGAGTCATGATTGACTGTGTGTTACAGAGTACAACTGGATTAAAAAGACTTACATATATTATAGTTGAGTCTGCTACTTTTAAAGTTACATAATGTAAGATTTAGATAAAAAAAACAAAAAAAAACAGGCCTCTCTTGCTATAGGCTTAATAGTTCAAAAATAGATAATGCAAAATGAATATATTGAAAATTTCATTCAAATTACTTTATTCAGAGCGAAGTTATCACTGTTATGAGGTTTGACAATTTGTGGCATTGATTGTTTATTATCATAACAACAGGACTTGTTAATCGAGACTTAACCTCGCCTCGCCTCTCCATTTTTAAATTAAATTGTTACATGACCGAAATGTTCTAATGTACTTAAAATCAGAGACATCCAATGATCTAGAGAGTTGATTATGGGCTTGTCATATTAATAAATGTTTAAATAACATTTGAAGCCAGAAAAAAGATATGCAATAGACAGATTTAGCTATTACATAATGCAAGTTTAAAGTATTTTAAATTGAAATATTTGTAACATTAATTATATGTATTTAAATGTTTGTATTTTGTAGCTGGATGGACATTCTTGTGGTTTGTTGGATTTTGTTATTTAACAGATGCCTGGAGGAAAACAAGTACTACTGATCAATTTTATGAATATGGAAATGATAACATACAAGCAGCTATTGCATTTTCTTTTTTCTCAATCTTTACTTGGGTACGTTATTTTAAACTTCCTAGTTATTAAACAGATTTTAATATTTATCGCTCTACTCAGAGATTGATAATATATAAGGCCGTATCAATTTGATTTTCTGTTTTTTCGGGATGTTGATAAATAAATAACTACTTGAACCGTGGAAGATGTTTTATTTAAAATCTCAAAACTTAAAGATTTGTAACTAAAGCTTTTGAACAGCACAAACCGGTATATTGCCTTTGTCCATGTCCGTACATCTGTACGTAATTTCTTGCGAACACTCTACAGGCTATATTTATGTAGTTTACATTAGTGAGATGAAGATGCCTACATCTATTAAATTTCAACAATTTCCGTTAATTATTTTCCATGTTATGGTCCTTGTTCACTTTGTAGAACCTTATGATCTGTATGAAATTTTTATGCATTATTTCGATCAGTAAAATGAAGATGCCATCTGACTTTCAGCAATTTCCATGATTACTTCTAGAGTTATGGCCCTTGTTTCACTTTGTTTTACCCCCTGTGAACGCTATAATTACAAAAATTATTGTCTGATCTGTATTAAATTTATATACGTTCATAGGATTAGTAAAACGAAAATGCCCATTGAATTCCAGCAATTTCTGTTTCTAACTTCTAGAGTTATGGCCCTTGTTTCACTTTGTTGAACGACAAAAGTTATTAAGATAGTAAAACAAGAAATCCCATAGAATTTCGTCAATTTCTGTTTCTAACTTCTACTAGTTCTAGAGGTGTTGTGGACCTTGTTTCACTTTGTTGAATTCTTTGTGAACGACAAAAGTTATCATTCAATCTGTATGAAATTGATAAGTGTCTTGTAAGAGCTACCATTATCTATAAAAGAATGAATATGCGACAGGTGTATGTTTCATTGCCTGGCAAACTATCATAAGTCTTTTTCCAAAAGAAAAAAGAACAATTGTACAGGTGTTCCCCCCAAAAAAAGGAAATCAAATAGGTGTGAAATAATTTAAAAACCTGAAATCTCAGGTCTCTCTTTTTTATGGTTTTGAGCAAACATCAACTGCCAATTGTACACAATAATTCGATGGTAAGCAACTTGATAAATATATATAATAAAAAAAATCATTCTTCATGTTTTTGGTTAAAATGATCTTGAGTTATGTTTGAAATGTTTTCTTGTCGGACACCTTGTCCTTGACCACAGAAAAGGGGAAACCACACTGGTAAACCTGGATTTTATAAATCCACTGCAGATCCGATTGTTGAAGTGACATTTTGTTATTTATTCAAATACTTTCTTGCAAGGGGGCGTTGGGTGACCGAATGGTTAACATGTAACGTGTGCATGTTGTATCATAAGGTCTCTCATTGAGACAAGTAGTTGGGTTTCGATTCCTCGGTTTTACATGACAAGGCGTAGGGTCGCCTGTTTACACTTAAGAGAATTAATGAAATAAAATTGAACCATGTTAGTCTCTCTCTCTCTCTCTCTCTCTCTCCCTCCCCCTCCTGTCTCTCTCTCTCTCTCTCTCTCTGTCTGCCTCTCTCCCCTTAACCACTGAAAAGGGGAAACCACCCTGGATTAACGTGGGAAACTTCTTGGCCAACACCATAAGAAAACCTGGTACCCCACTGAGTCACTGTGGCTCACATTATTGCAATGACATTGTGTTGTGTTTCAAATACTTTCTTTCAATTTCAGGCTGCTTCAACATTCTTTGCATTTCGTCAGTATCGTATGGGTGCTCAGGATGCGTTCGCAAGTGGTTATGATCCAGAACCCAACGTGTCCTCTCCCTACTCATCATTCCCTGGTAGTGATACAGGAGATCCTTATCAACAACCACCATTTAGTCAACAGAAAGAAGTTCCAGACTTTCAACCTCCTACCTATTAAATTATAGTATTAATTAATATTACTACAACATAATCAACAAAAAGCTTGATCTACTGTCGGCGATCGTAGTACGACATATACATTGGGATTATCGAAACTTTTCTGCAAGGTAGCTAAATTTGATTTAATTTTTTTTTTGTTACAAGTTTATAGGCATCGGATGAAATTTAGCCAACTGGATTTTGTCACCTTTGTTTCGTGAAAAGATTATGAAGGTCATATGTATTTGAGTGGCTATCGTTTTGAATTATGATTGCGTTAGATATAACTGTATTTGATTTACACTGGATGCTTTATAGAAATTATGAGAAGTGAAGAATAAGTAATACATGTACATGAAATAAACTGGCCAGTAAAACAAATAAATACATAAGTAAAATGCTAAAAAGTTGACAAATACAGCTATTTGAGTATAGGCTTACCTAAGTAAAATGCTAAAAAGTTGACAAGTGCAGCTATTTGAGTATAAGCTTACCTGAGTAAAATGCTAAAAAATTGACAAGTACAGCTATTTGAGTATAAGTTTACCTAAGTAAAATGCTAAAAAGTTGACAAGTACAGCTATTTGAGTATAAGTTTACCTAAGTAAAATGCTAAAAAGTTGACAAGTACAGCTATTTGAGTATAGGCTTACCTAAGTAAAATGCTAAAAAGTTGACACATACAGCTATTTGAATATAAGTTTACCTGAGTAAACGATAAAAAGTTGACAAATACAGCTATTTGAATATAAGTTTACCTGAGTAAAATGCTAAAAAGTTGACAAGTACAGGTATTTGAGTACCTGTAGTATGATAATTGTATAGCTTGAATGAGAGAATAGTTAAAACATGTGTTATTGAATGTTGAATATATATATAGCTGTGATAGTTGATGTTTTGTAGAGTCCTCACTCGGACGTTATATTCATGAAAACTTGCACTAAAACGATGTTTTGTAGAGTCCTCACTTGGACGTTATATTCATGAAAACTTGCACTAAAACAGACTTTTTAGACGAGAAACTGGTCGCTAACCGCTACTCATCTTGTTGTTCTTCGGGTGACATTCTTCGAAAAGGCCTTTAAGGCTCTGTTAATTCAAGTCTGATCGACATGAAAATTGGCATGCTTGTTCTTTGAACAATTCTGCATCAATTGGATGAAATAGATTTTTGAATTTTATCTAACCACATGGTCAGTTTCTGATTCATAGTTCGATCATTCTTGTTATATAAACTACACTAAAAATTTTTATTTCTGCCAACATTTCGACGAAGATACCCTCGTCTTTACCAAGCAAAGAATGTCTGATTTATATAAAGTTGCTAATGTTTAATGAAAGTTACTCTCACGGTTATGAAAGTAAATTTTTCAGACAAATAAAGATTATAGTATCGGAGCTAAGATGAGTAACTCCAACCAGATCAAGCAATAGCTGTTTAGTCGTAAGTTTTCATGAATATAGCTTCCGACGTAAAAACATGATATACCACGACACTCATTTATCTTGGTTTATCGTAGTGAAAATATTTCAAAAGGACATTGTTAAAATTGTTGTTAAATTGTGAATCGGTTTTTATTTCACCCAAACCGAGTGTTACTATTGGAGAAGACTGGCATACAATACATTTTTTGTCACATTGGAATTTTTAATTTGATTAGAGAAGTTTATGTAAAATTAGACATTTCTGCACTAGTCTTCAAAAGGTAGGATGTTGTTACTGAAGGGTTGTATTGAAAGAGAATATATTTCTTTTTAACAGGAAAATATGATATATGATTAATTTATTTGTATCAGCTTCATTACATGTATCAAGCTCAAAAGATAATTGCTTATCAGTTGATGTTTTGTAGATATAGATAGAGAAAAACAAAACATTTGATCTTATCAGGGGATAGGGTGAGAATGAACTGGATGACATTTATTAAAAGAATAGCCTTGCTTATCATGGTCCTATTCTGTATATTTGTTTTATTAGATAAGTTTTTCAAACAGAATGTTGTTTTAATAAAACCATATTTCATGAATGTAAGTAAACAAGCATGCAGAACATTAATTTCTTATTGATCCATATTTTTTACTCGGCCAAGACTTCCATACTTTTATTTATTTCGTAACCAATAATGTTTGCAAATATGAACAAGGCATGAATGGATTATTTGTCATCATTTATATAATAGTTTTCATAATTCAGCTTGAGTTATCTGCCCTTAGACCACAAAAAAAATGATTTGTCAAACCCTTGCGGTTATCGTTTATATTGGCTTTAAAATAATTGTGCTTTGGGCACAACAGCTTAGAAATTATGGACACAATTTTTAACATATCAAAATTTTCAGACATTTTTTAAGCTTTGTAAATCTGCTATTCATTGTTTTAGATTGCCGATAATTTTAATAATGTATTGTCTTTAAGGCTTGATGCATCATTTGTATTTTCACTAAAATGTCTATATTCTCAATTGATTATTTAATATTTAATTAAGAAAACAAAATCAAAATACCATTGCTAATTAATCTCCTGACTTGAATTCAGTCAGATTTGAAATAGGCCGCAACTATTATATGGGCGAACAACAAAATGGCGGATGGCTTATTACATAGGGAGCACCATAGATGAATGAAATTTCAATTTAACATAACTTTGTAAATACTGGACCGATATTCAAAATCAAAATACCAATTCTAGATTATCTCTTGTTTTGGATTTAAACTAGACACATCATATGTCAGCGCCTTGTTCAATCTCATTAAAACACAGATCCAATTTCGTTTCGTTTTTACAGTTCAAAATTTCGTTTTTACTTGTCTTTACTACACTTGGATCTGGAAGCGTTGTTATTTAACTCGTGTTCTGCTTGAAATGAGGGGTCAGCCAATCAAATGGTCTGTCGTGTCGAGCGTTTGACCTTTTTTGCGCAAATGTGGGTAGTCGACATTAGCGGCAATAGAAATCAAAACAAAGCAAAAATAGATAAAAAAAAAAATACATGGCGGTCGCTAATTGGTTAATCGAAAGACTGAAGTAATCGGGTTAAATGTCGCTTGCTGGTTACCTGACGTCATAGAACGTGAACTCCCACTATAACTTGTTAGATCTACATGTAGTGTAGGCCATCGAAAGTATAAAAAACGAAACGAAATATAGATCTATATTTTAATTAGATTGCGCCTTGTTACACTCGAGCAGCATAAATCGATGAAATTTCAATTTATCATAACTTTGTAAATACGGAACGGAATTGAATCGTTTTTGGTGTGAGATTCATATTTCACCTTGTTGTAGCGTGCATAATGACGCATCGAGCCTTTAAATTGTTCAAATGTAATGCAATAAAATAACCATTCCATTACTTGTGCTTTGTGTAAATCTTGAATGATTGAGAAAAATAGAGTATCTGTTTGTATTATTTTTGTGTGATTTATCATTTAATATGTTATTTAAGAAATTGTAAAAGGGGTATAGATAAAAAAAACTCGAGAAAAACAAAAGGTTATTGTATGTTTTGTATATATTGCTTTGTTTTTGACTTTAAAGATTTTTCCTCTGATTATTAAGATGTGCATAATGATAGCTTATCAATACCCAGTTTGTTTGTGATATAATTAAAGATACATTATGTAAAATTGAAATAAACATTATTCTGAACGAAGTTATGAGTGTTTAAAATGTTAGCGCAAATTGTTTGTTAACGTAGCAACGGTACTGGAAGACCAAGACTTAATCTTGTTTGTCCATATGAAATGTCTGCCATCCGATAGTCTAGAGAGTGTATTATGGGCTTGTCATGTGAATAAATGCCTAAATAATAGTTTATATAACATTTGAACCCAAAATAAAGACCTGCAATCTAGCCGGTTTAGCTCTTTACATAATGTATCATTAATGTCAATTCCCATTCATTTAATTTACTACTTGTTTAATTGTTATTAATTTTGTATAGATTGATTCTTCTTTAAATTTGTTTTTGTTTTTCCTTAAAACTTTTATCTTAACATTTATATTAAAATGTTTATGTTTATTTTATAAGGATCTCTTTAATTTACTAAGTTTGATGAGAGATAAAGCTTTGGTTGTGTATGTTTATTATGCTTGTTTGTAAATAACTCACCTAATGAAAGAAAGAAAATACTGTACATGCTTAAATGAAATGAAATGGGTTTTAATGTCCTGCATGTGTAAATGCAGTGCTTTTTGAGCTTTGTGAAAATCAGGTAGTTTATAATGGATAGATCTATTTGTTAAGGCCAGCTCAATTTTTGTCAAGGTCGTTGAGATGTAAATAGGGTTAGGGCATGTGATTGTAAGGTTAGGGTTAGGGTTGTGATTAGCACTAGCCCTGTTAACATTTCGTGACCTATGATGAAAAATTGAGCTGCCCTTATCATTTAACGCTAACCGTATTATAATAATTCAAATTGCATTTATCATGTTATGGATAATAGCTCTTCAGCATGCCTGTAATTAAGAAAAATAAGGGAGTTGAGTAGGGATTAAGAGTGAAATATTAATCAATAATACTAGAATACTGACTACTTATCATTCCATAAAAATACTGAAAGGGGATATTTGATTCAAAGTTCCAGAATTAAATTCTCTTAATGCCAAAAATGGTGAAAGTCGAGTGAAAAGGGGGATTTTCGGGTTATAATGCATGCGCAGGCTGCATAAGAAAAAGTCTCAACCTAACCATTATAACTGAAATATATTCGTTGTGTTTAATTACATCATGATTCTACTCCCAGCACTTCTGGTGACAGGACTGAATTCTGTCAAATCGGGATTTTCTGGACCGACAATCATTTATCCCCCATATTGTACTCAAGGGAAGTAATTACTATGTAAATTCTCTAAGATTAATGGACAAAACTTGTACCTGTAGTTCAAACACTTTGGGTGGCAAATAAAACCAAAATGGCTGCCTCTAACATCTCAGGGTCATTGTTATAGATGAATCACACTACAGCACTTTGCACTAGATTAATCGTCAGTCGTAAAATTTCAACAATTTCGTCCAAACAAAAAACCTGTGGATACATCTCGACCCACCGGAACATTCGCGCTGACAGAGTTAAGGCCCATTTATACTCGGCTAAGCGAAGCCGTGAAGCGAAGTTTATGAAGCTAAGCTAGGCTAAGACAAGCAAATAAATAAAATTCAAAAGCTGCCGATTGTAGTGAGCAAAGCTAAGCGAAGCTGGTCTTGTGTTGTTTGATGGATCATGTAATCGCAACAGCAGACGTCTTGTTGCTGGTTGCTGGTTGCTGTTCAGCTGAGATGTTTTGAGCAAAGCAAAGAAGTTCAACTCCCATCGCCTCGCTCAAAAATTAATCTGCAAATCTGCTGCAATGCTAATTTCTGGCTTTGAGTCTTCACTTAGCGGAAGTATAAATCGGTCTTAAAAAAATGTTGACAACCCACCTACCCAGTTCTGTGGGTTATACGTTTGGACCCTAGTGTTAAAATTTTGCAATAGTCCATAAGTTATAGGTTAATAAATAGGTTGTATGAAGTGTATTCAATTTATAGTATATGTTTAGTAAATTGTTGTTTCTCAAACCTGTTATTTCCATAGCAGTTTATTTTACAAATTTCAAAATTCACTCAAAAATCATTGCGTGTTCCCTTTGAATTGTTATCTTTTCGGGGTGGTAATGAAATTTTAATCCCCTTTCCTTCATTTCTAGATATATTTAAATAATGAAAGAGGCATTATCACTTTTAAGAAGAAAATGTAGAGTATATTATATAGTGTTCTAGATAATTAATATATCTTAATGTTATATGTTAAAACTAGATCTATACTCATGTAGATATTCAAACCGTATCATCAATATTTCCTTCACTCTTTCTAACATGACACCAAATTTTACAATCCATTTAATCCCAGGTCAAGACCAGGATTTCCTTCAAATTCATTTAATATAAGAGTTGCTTTGAAGACCTGGTTATCCCAGACTCAAGAGCAGCAGTTCCTTTAAGTCACAATTCTAATATTGTCGTTGACGTGTCAAAAGGGTGTATCTCGGGGAAATTAGTCAAATACACTTTTTTGTATTTTTAAAATCTCCCAATTAATATGCACATTTCTGTCTAAGCTGTGTATCTCTACGCCAATTACAACTGTTCTGGGTATCATGTGTCCAAATGTTGTACCCTTTTGATTTGTGGAAATTTTGAAATGCAAAAGGTTCTATTTCTTAATCTTTAGAAATTCTTAGATACACCCTTTTGACACTTCATCTAAGATATCCTGATGACATCAAATTTGACTGAATCAAAGCACATAAAGTAATATTTAGATGATAATTAAAAATGTTCCCCGTATATTTAATTTGACTCGATCAAAGCACACTAATATGTTAATACACAATGAAAACTGATAAAGGCAATAAGAAATTTTTAGATCGTAATTGAGAATTTTCGTGTGTATTATGACGATGATACTGGTGTAATTATGTTTAGAATAAGAGTGATGTATCACTACACCTCGGGTATCGTGTAGTTGTACTGTTGGCAAATTCATTGATAAATAAATAGAAATGGGGTGTAATGTGTACTCGACACAAACTAGGTCATTTTGGGACTAACATATGGTTCAAATTCATTTTAATAATTCGCTTGCTCGTAGGGTGTTTAGCACTGGGAGGAAACCAAATGACCTGGAGAAAATCCACGAAGTTGGACAGGCGACCCTACTCCTTGTCACGTACAACCAGGGATTCGAAACCACACCAGTTGACTCAATGACAGACCTTATGATACAGTGCACACGTGCTAACCATTCAGCCATTCAACCCCCTCCTTAAATTCATTGAGAATCGTTGACGAATATTGGCTTTACGAACTGTTTACTTGTCCGATTGATGTTAAGTAATGAATAAAACAGCGTAACTACATGAAACCCGAGGTGTATGTATGTATGTGATCATATCTATTATATAAATATAGACTTGAACTCTAGCTGATTGATTATCTAGCTGTTTCTAGTTAACTTGTATAATTAACTGTTTTTAATGTTGTGGCTTCTTTATTGTGATAATATTACCAAGTAAATAAAGTTATTATAGAATATAAAAACATGTTCTAACTTAATCAATTTAAATATGGGTGTGTGTCTGTGTTGGTTGGTTGGGGGGAGGGGGGGGGGACGGACAGAGGAAAGATGGTATTTCAAAATATTTGTCAGACATTTTTACCGAAAATAAAGGGACGTACATGTAACTCTTATCGTTATACAGGTGGGTTGGGGGAGATGGAGGGAAGAGAGAGGGAGGGGGGGAGAGAGAGTTGATCATAACTTAATCATTTCAAATATTGGTGGGAAGGTGGGAGAGAGAGTTAACACAAACTAAGTCATTTTGGGACTAAAATGGTAAAATTTTATTTAGACCATACACTTGCACGTAGTGGTCTTTATTAGTGGGAGGGACCCGAAGAAAAGCCATGAGGTTGTACAAATTACAGACAACCCTACTCTTTGTCAGTTAGTAAATGCCACACTGATCCGCAGTGAATATTTGCTAGGCCGCTACAATCACTGATAAGGATGACATCGATGCGGCTTAATGAGCCAGAAATATTAACTTTTTTCCTGCGACAAATTAAATTCTAAAACATTTTTTTTATGTATTGGAAAAATAAATAAAGTCGTTTGACGTATTTGTAGGTAAAAATTATTTCCTATTTAGTGTAAATGGGTATTAAATTGACTAAAATGCAGCATTCTCTCCGAAGCAGTTATGTCTTATGTAAACAATGCACGCGCCATTCAGCCAATGATTGACGCCGCGTGCTGTGACAGCACGTGTTAAGGCAGTCATCTTTGACAGAGATATATCATTAGACTCGTAATTCTCTGTAAAACAGATTGAGTAAATGCCTCTCAAAGATTATGATCCTAAAATTGAGCTAATTTCAGAAAGTTGGATGAACCTATGGAGAACCTAATGTTCACCTTTAAACTATGATATATATATATATAATTAAACATGCATTATTATCAAAGGAGAGAAGAAAAAAATGTCAAATATGTACCCCACAGGCCAAAATATTTACTGAATGAATGAAAATGAAATAGGGTTTAACCAATCCAACAACATGCAGTGTGCTATGAGGGTAATTTGGCTGGACAGCAGTGTTACAGTCTTCTCCTGTTTCGAATTCCACGGCAATGTGTAAATGGAACCTTTTTCGTCCTCAATGAAGTAATTAAAGTGCATTTTAACATTGGGTTGTAATACACACCATGGTTCATATCATCAGTTTACTTAAACATACATTATACAAGAGCTACATGTAAATCTACCTATTTCAAGTCTTTCTTTAGGCCTGCAATGTTATCTAAATTATTAATTAGACATTAATTAATTTATCAAGACCATAATCAACTCTCGATGTCATTGATAAGCCTGCAATGTTTACTGAATTAGGATCCGATTTGCTGCTAAAATTTCATTCATGATAATCAAGACTGTTTTTTATCATCTCGATTTTAGTAATGATGATCGAATCTAGGTCCAAAATTCAATCATTAAATTATCAGTTCAGAGGGCATCAATTTGACTTAAATTTTCAGCAAATTCCCTTTACATTATCTAGTTTTTAACTATTATAGTGAGAACTGCCAGCTCTTTATCTAATCTCCCATAATGTATCTTTAACATAGAAACAACACTGATAATGTAGATTTGATATCAATGATAAAGAAACCAAATGTTGGTTGCCTGTTACAATCCGTTTTGCAATAAGATAATTTGGGGTGAGCAGAGAAAAATGAAAAATAATATTAGGTGGGCAAAGCACAGGCCTCAAACGATTGGGTGTGGGTGTAACGGGACATAGTACATCCTGTCCAACAATCTAGTTGTCCCTAAAACACTGTATTTTATATTTGTGTATAAAATAGTTAAGAGGGAGAAATGGGGTTTAATGTCCACTCAACAAAAACTAGGTCATTTCAATTTTATTTCAATAATTCGCTTGCACATAGGGATCTTTAGCAGTGGGAGGAAACTGAAGGAGGTTGGACAGATGACCCTACACCTTGTCATGTACATCCGTGGAATCTAAACCACGCCAGTTGACTCAATGATAGACCTTACGGTACAGCGTGCACATGCTAACCATTCAGCCACCCCCCCCCCCTTCAGTCTAGTTAAGACTAAGGATGTTCCGTAAAACATGCCAATTTTTATGAAATCAAATGATCTGCCCCTCTACTGACTGGGCTAATGAAGATAGACAAATGCCACACAGTGTGCCCTATCGCACTATGGCCTACTTTTGTATCGAATTCAAACTGCCAAGGGATCTTGTACATGCACGGCAATGCATACACATCCAAACAACTAGATAGCTGTTCTTGTCAGGCCCTGTGTCTAATTTTTGGACTCCCACATGTAATATAATTGTCATCATCTTGTCTGTTGTGAAAGTGATACAGGACAGATTTCTCAACATTATTTTGTAAAACTTATTGAGACTGTTCATTTGGGAATAAGGAAGAGCTCTGTTGAATTTCAAAATTCTGGATCATAAATTTCAGTGTTATCGTTCTGTTCATGTTTTTACTTTTAACGTCAGGGACAGAGTTCATACAAACTTTTAACCTCTGGGACAAAAGTTCATAGAAACTTTTAACGCCTCGGCGGAATTCATAGAAACTTTTAACGCCAGGGACAGAGTTCATGGAAACTTTTAACGCCAGGGACAGAGTTCACAGAAACTTTGAAATTTATATATTGTATTTATTTTTGATATTCTTAGAATATTTAAATCTTTTTATTTATTTACAAATATATTAACAAACTACATGTACAATATCATACATTCAACAATATTAAATAAATATACAAAAAGGCCATAAAAATACAAGTTCTGAATGATATCTTAATGTTAAAAATTTATAAAAATATGTTTTATGGTCCAAAAGAGAGAGAATGGGGTCTAGTGTCCACACAACACAAAATAGGTAATTTCAAGACTAACATGGGTTAATTCTATTTTAATAATTTGTTGGCATGTAGGGGTCTTTAGTTAGAAGTGGGAAGAAACTGGAGAACAGGTGACCTTACAATGTAAGGCTTACATCCTGGCACGTACAAGTGGGAAATCAAAAACAAGCCACTTGACTCAATAACACGTTAATCCGAAACGTGTCGAAACATCGCTCAGTAATAAGCAGTAATTGTTTCCATAGAATTGTGACCTGTATACTCAAAGGAGTAGCCGAGGTTGGACAGGCCGGTAGTTACGTGTAGCTGCTGCATCAAACGATGATCTTTAAGTAACCTGTATCATGTGATATAATTAAATGCATAAGTATCAAAAACAGTTGATGTTTGTATACTTCGATTTAGTTTTATCTATTTTGAGGGTATTCTTCTGAGATCTTTCTTTAAAAGGCTGTGTATGTGGCCTTTCGACACATTTTGAAAATCTACTGTTTTGCATCGACTGGGCTAATGTAGAAGGGCATATGCTATACAGTGTGGTATGAGAAACTGCACTTTTTGAAGATCGTTAAGGAATATTGAGAATTCAATTAAATAAACATTGACAATATTTTTATGTTTAAAAAATCTGAATCCATTGACATTATTTCATATGACTAGTAAAGCAGACAAGAAATTAGTTTAAATACTAAAAGCTAAATAGAATATTTTAACTTTAATACATTCCTGTAACAGAACAGAATTTTAATGGAAAACAATTAATGTTAAAATTTAATCATTTATAGTTTTTAACAACAAGAAGTGGTTGCAATGTACGAGATGGACAGTGAACAAACTAAAAAAGCGACTTTTCGTACAATCAGGGGCCATAATTCAGGATAGTATGGTCCGACATGCATCAATATAAACAGGAACCTAGATCTTTGTGATATGGACATACATCTTAAGTTTCAACAAAATCGGATAAAAATTGTGACCTAAAGGTCCACACGCTAAAAAACATAATTTTTCGTACAATCAGGGGCTATAATCCAGGAAGTTAGGGTCCTATTGCCAATATCAAAAGGGACTGAGATCTTTGAGAAATATACATATGTTTTACGTTTCATCAAAATCGGATAAAAATTGTGACCTCTAGAAATGCGATTTTTCGTATAATCAGGAGCCATAATCCAGGAAGTTACAGTCCGATATGCGCCAATATCTACAGGAAGCAAGATCTTCGGGTTATAACATACATTTTAAGTTTTATCAAAATCAGATAAAAATTGTGACCTTTAGTGTGTCCACAAGCTGAAAATGTGAACTGGGGGCCATAATCCATGAAGTTGCGGTCTGATATATGCCAATATCGAGATCTTTAGGATATAAACCTACATTTCAAGTTTCGTCAGAATCGGACAAAAATTGTAACCTGCAGGAAATAAGGATATGTGGAAGCACAGATACATGGCCGGACAGAGGCGACAGCATAATACGTACACATGAAAATACAAGTAACAAACATGTTTTATCGACAATTTTTGTGTAGTTCAATATTTATAAAACAATAAATAATATGATATTCTAAAACAAAATCCATAATTAATGTACATGAATTACATAAGGAGGGATGGGGCAGGAAGTGGGGACAACTCCTTTATTTTAAAAGATATCATATATTCAAATCAAAAATGATTTTTTAAAAAAATAAATATTACATTTTTGTAAATATAATGAAACTGTTAAGTTGTAAAAAAGCATTATATAAAATTCCTTCCTTGTTTTATTCTTTTATTTAATATATATTTCTGCCCACTACGTTGCAGCGAACCATGAGAAATCTATTGTTAAGTATCTCCGTCAATCCGACAGCTATGATGTCACTGATTATATTAACGTTAATAATACATGAATGGAAATGTAAATATGATTGACTAGTTTTGTTTCAGATGTAAAAATAATGATCCTTTTCAGTGACGGATATTTGAAATGTGATGGAGTGTCTGCTATCATTTCGATTCATTTATCAAAGATTAAGAGGTTGGGTATTGCTAATGAAAGAATTAATCTATATTTCGTTTCGTTTTTTATACTTTCGATGGCCTCTACTGCATGAAGTTCTGACCGGTTGTAGTGGGAGGTTGCATCAGGTGTCATACGAGCGGCTTTTGACCTTATGACGTCAGACATTGATTAATCAATCAGCACTGACGATTCTAGTGGTTCACCCAAAGTTCTGTGAACCTCACCCCAAAAAACTTGCCGTAACAGATCGTTTCATTGGCTAATCCCTCGCATCATCCAGAACGCGGGTTATATAACAACTCTTCCAGATCCTAGTGTAGTAAAGACAAGTAAAACGGAATTTTGAACTATAAAAATTGAAACAAAGTCAATGGTTTAAACACCGAAGACTGAGTTTTTTCACCAACTTCTATCCAGATACAAATTCATCTGAGGAAACCCAGCAAAAAGTCTGAGTTATTTCACCAACTTCTATCCAGATAGAAATTAATCAGAGAAAACCCAGCATAAAGTGATAATAAATTGTTGGTGACACTAAAATTTGATGAAGGTTTGATTTTAAGTCATTTCATGTTTTCAACATTTTGAATTTGTTGCCAGGTAACATAAGAGATCAACTTCCTGTTAAAAAGTCGACAGGGGAAACTGAGTATAAAATGATTATAGTTGGCTAGTGACACTAAACTTTGATTTTAAGAGTCACTTCATGATTTTAATATTTTCAAGGTTGTTGTCAGGCAACATAGAGATCATTAGGAAGTTATGATGATAATATTATTGCAGCGATCTCCAGTTTAAAACAATGCTATAATATTGATACAGCTTTTATATTATCTCTTAACACGGAGTCCATAACAACTTGAAACACGACTTGAATATTACTAGTATCCGTGGCAGTTGTAAAATGTGGATAAATAACTTTGGAGGGATTATTGTTTTGCATCATAAATAAATGTTGTACATAACGGGCTGCAGAATCGACATCATAATCAGCACCTGGAATAGACAGATTCAACATTCTTAATTCATTAGATAAGTAAAAATTTCAATAGAGGGAGAGAGAGTTTAACTTCTACTTCAAACAAACTAGGTCATTTCGGGGAGAGAAAGAGAGAGAGTGAGAGAGAGAGAGAGCTCCACTCAACACAAACTAGGTCATTTCGTGACTAACATGGTTCAATTTCAATTCATTAATTCGCTTGCGCATAGAGGTCAAAGGGGAGAGAGAGAGACCTAATTGGGGTTTAACGTCCATCCAACACAAACTAGGTCATTTTGTGACTAACATATGGTTCAATTTTATTTCCATACTTCGCTTGCGCGTAGGGTTCTTTAGCAGTGGGAGGAAACTGCAGGACTCAGAGAAAACTACTGCTTGTCACATACAAGCGGGGAATCGAAAACCAGGCCACTTGACTCAATGCTCAATGACAGACCTTATGATCTAAAGCACACACGTTAAACCATCTGGCCGCCAAATCCACCAAAAAATATCAAACATTTTGCTACCAGGTATAAAATGAAATGAAATGAAATGGGGTTTAGCGTCCTACTGTGCTAACAGGTACATCTTTATAAACAGACATATTTAAATTGTATATATTGTAATATACGATGTAGTGTCCAGTAGATGATTTTGATTTTGTTTGGTTTTGTTCTCAATAAATTGTTAAGATCACTGCTGCTTGAATCCTCAATTTAACTGAAGAGCCTGAGACAAGATAAGCTTGGGAACGCCAGCTACAAGATCAGGCAATTAACCCTTGTCGGTGCACGTGGGGTCTTCGTGGACCCCATGCATATGTTTTATATTGTTGTGTAATAACTACTGGGCACTGCTTTTTGAAATTTAGTGACTTTGTCTCCTATACATTTTTACACGTAGTGAAGAACTCGGTATTCCAAATACCAAAAATTAAATGATGAATTCAAGATATTCAATGGTTTTTGTATCAAGCGTGAATTGCCATTTTAACCTCTTTATCACATAGTACACAAAGTAGCAATTTTGTGATAATTATTAAATCTTTTCCAAATGTCACTAAAATGTTGTTGTAAAATAATTTAGTTGTTTTTCAGTTGTCACATATGAAGGCAAATAAAAACTAAACTGCTGCCTTTTAATTCAAATATACTATTCAAAAAAAGTAGGGGTTATTTGATTTTTAAGTGTTATTAAAGTCACCTAATGAAACTGACGAAGAAACAAATGACAAAATGAAATGAAGTTCACATTCATCGATTTATTCCAAATGATCGTTAGACTAAGTAAGGCACAGACTGACCATTATAAGGGTAAAATGATACCCGGGGTCAAACAGCAAAGTTACCACAGCATCACAACCAAGTCAGTAACGGGTAAATCCTCCTCTGTTTGCCAAACAAGCATTGATCCGACGTGGCATACTCCTAATGAGACGTCTAAGGTCATTTTGGTCCAGATTGTCCCATTCCTGTTGCAACGCAGCAGCAAGTTCTTGGACATTGGCAGGACGTTGTTGACGTTGCCGTAACCTCTGTCGAAGCATGTCCCAGACATGCTCGATGGGGGAGAGGTCGGGACTCAGTGCTGGCCAAGGTAATGTGGTGATGTTCTGTTGTTGGAGGTAACCTGTAACGATCCTGGCCCTGTGACATCTTGCGTTGTCATCCTGGAAGATGAAACGGCGGCCATGACGTCGTGCGAACGGCACAACATGGACTGCCAAGATGTTGTCCCGGTAGTACTGGCCTGTAACACGCCCTGCAACAACATGTAAAGCCGTTCTTCCAGCAACAGTGATGCCTCCCCACACCATAACAGAACCACCCCCAAATCGATCATGTCTGATGACGTTAACGTCTTGGAAGCGCTCGTTTCGACGAGGCCACACCCTCCTACGTCTGTCCAAAAAATCAACAGTGAACCTTGACTCATCTGAAAACATCACATTGCTCCAGCGTCGATTATCCCAGTGTTGACGATCCCTACACCAACGACGTCTTGCCTGAATGTGATGATCTCTCAAACAAGGGATCACGCGAGGACGTCGGGCGCGAAGGTGACCCCTATGCAGTCGATTCCGAATCGTCTGGCCACTCACTCTCACACCAGTGTCTGTTTGAAGACGAACGCTGATCTGATTTGCTGTGATGACACGATTTCTCAAGGCCAAGGTACGGATAAATCGATCCTGGGCTTGAGTTGTCGCCCTTGGTCGACCTGAGCGTGGTCTGTCCTGTACAGATTGTGTATCACGGTATCTGGACCATAGCCTGCTTATGACAGACTGAGAAACATTCATCGTCCGCGCCACAACCGCCTGTGTTGTGCCGATCTGTAGCATGCCAAGGGCACGTAACCTTTCATTTTGGGTAAGCCGACGCATATCAAAATTTGTTTTCTGGTCACTAAAACAATTAAACTGATGTTTCCACCCTGGAATTCAATGCCACAATGACTGTAACATTCAAAGTCAGAGTCGTGCAAATCTTGGGTTGGACCCCCATGATGATCCCAAGCATCACCTGCATTCCATGCGGTAGCTATTGGTGCGTTTGGGCATCACATGTAACTGGAAATGTTTCTTCTGTTAGGTTCTATAGTGACTTTTTTCGTAGTCATTTGCATATTTTAGTATTATGCCCCCAAAATCAAATATCCCCTACTTTTTTTGAATAGTATATATCTGTACGTAAAAACTTTGAATTATAACTGGGATCCATATGGACCCCTGATACCTGCTATGTGATTCTCATAACGTGAACCCACAAGGGTTAATCCTATCTGTGTAATTACTGAACGAACTAGGAAGGTTACGTACCTGAATAATCGGGGAAGAAATAACGTAAATGGCGACCAGAATTCCTTATTTTGTCTTGAAATAAATCCAGTTTGTTCATAAATAAAATCTGAAATCAAACCATTTGAATAATTTATTTTAACAGAAATTAGACAATTGTAGAAATATTACTTCTGTTATTAATCTACCTCTAAGTGATTCTCAACCAGATCTTCCTTAAGTGTGCTGTGTCTATAACTAGTCTCTGTCTACAGTTGTATGCCTTCTATGACTTGCCATGATATTTATTTTTGCAAATTTCAAATATTGTTCATATATATTTAGCCAGGCGTGCCACTATGTTTTCATGTGTGCCAAGGTGTGCCATTGGCAAAAAATGGTTTTTCATCCCATCCGAATGACTAAACAACTGTTCTTGGCAGTCTCTCAATTCTGTACCACTGACAAGAGAAAACCACGTCGGAAAAGTCAACACAAGGAGAAAGAAAGATCTGGTAGTTGTAAATCAGAACTTTAAGTATCTACGGTAACCAGATTTATTAAGTGAAGTGTATTAATACGAGTACAAGAGAATAGGAATAAGGTTATAGTGTTCTGGTAACTCAATAATCAGTGCCATCGTATTATCTCTATATTGATTACCACATCTCTGTCTTCATCATACATCATTATTATATTACATACCATGGCTGTATTGACAAAAAAACGGTTATTGCAAATTCCACGGAACAATTTCAGGCTTTCAACCAATCGATTCTATAAACAAAAAAAATCAATATTATTACGACTGACCCTACTTGAACTAGGAAAATGTGGTTAATTTGTGTGTATAAAGACTTGTTGCTTTTTATATAGTGGAGTGGAACACAGAGAGAGAGAGAGAGAAAGAGAGAGAGAGAGAGAGAGAGAGAGTTGATTAGAAATGATATCAAATATCCTCACTGAATAGGGTCATTATTTTTACATCAGAAACACAGCTAGTCAATCATATTTACATTTACATTCGGGTATTATTAACTAAATAGAATCATTGATATCATTGCTGTTGGATTGACGGAGATACTTAACAATAAATTTCTATTCAGCACAGTGGGAGAGTGAGAGATAAATGGGGTTTAAAGTCCACTCAACACAAACCAGGTCATTTCGGGACTAACATCTTGTTCATTTTTATTTCAATAATTTGCTTGCATGTAGGGGTCTTTAGCAGTGGAAGGAAACCGGAGGATCCAGATAAAACCAACGAGGTTGGACAGGCGACCCTACTCCTTGTCAGTACAACCGGGGAATCAAAGAATAGACTTAGACCACAGGAGATACCCAAGATGATATTAGCATGGATGAAGTGGTGAATGTATGAATAAATCTATGTTAATTATACCTACCACACTAGAAACTTCCAGCATGGATGAAGTGGTGAATGTATGAATAAATCTATGTTAATTATACCTACCACACTAGAATCTTCCAGCATGGATGTAGTGGTGAATGTATGAATAAATCTATGTTAATTATACCTACCACACTAGAAACTTCCAGCATGGATGAAGTGGTGAATGTATGAATAAATCTATGTTAATTATACCTACCACACTAGAAACTTCCAGCATGGATGAAGTGGTGAATGTATGAATAAATCTATGTTAATTATACCTACCACACTAGAAACTTCTAGCATGGATGAAGTGGTGAATATATGAATAAATCTATGTTAATTATACCTACCACACTAGAAACTTCTAGCATGGATGAAGTGGTGAATGTATGAATAAATCTATGTTAATTATACCTACCACACTAGAAACTTCTAGCATGGATAAAGTCTTGAATGTATGAATAAATCTATGTTAATTATACCTACCACACTAGAAACTTCTAGCATGGATGAAGTGGTGAATGTATGAATAAATCTATGTTAATTATACCTACCACACTAGAAACTTCTAGCATGGATAAAGTCTTGAATGTATGAATAAATCTATGTTAATTATACCTACCACACTAGAAACTTCTAGCATGGATGAAGTGGTGAATGTATGAATAAATCTATGTTAATTATACCTACCACACTAGAAACCTCTAGCATGGATGAAGTCTTGAATGTATGAATAAATCTATGTTAATTATACCTACCACACTAGAAACCTCTAGCATGGATGAAGTGGTGAATGTATGAATAAATCTATGTTAATTATACCTACCACACTAGAAACTTCTAGCATGGATGAAGTCTTGAATGTATGAATAAATCTATGTTAATTATACCTACCACACTAGAAACCTCTAGCATGGATGAAGTCTTGAATGTATGAATAAATCTATGTTAATTATACCTACCACACTAGAAACTTCTAGCATGGATAAAGTCTTGAATGTATGAATAAATCTATGTTAATTATACCTACCACACTAGAATCTTCTAGCATGGATGAAGTCTTGAATGTATGAATAAATCTATGTTAATTATACCTACCACACTAGAAACTTCTAGCATGGATGAAGTCTTGAATGTATGAATAAATCTATGTTAATTATACCTACCACACTAGAAACTTCTAGCATGGATGAAGTGGTGAATGTATGAATAAATCTATGTTAATTATACCTACCACACTAGAAACTTCTAGCATGGATGAAGTGGTGAATATATGAATAAATCTATGTTAATTATACCTACCACACTAGAATCTTCTAGCATGGATAAAGTCTTGAATGTATGAATAAATCTATGTTAATTATACCTACCACACTAGAAACTTCCAGCATGGATGAAGTCTTGAATGTATGAATAAATCTATGTTAATTATACCTACCACACTAGAAACTCTAGCATGGATGAAGTGGTGAATGTATGAATAAATCTATGTTAATTATACCTACCACACTAGAAACTTCTAGCATGGATGAAGTGGTGAGTGTATAAATAAATCTATGTTAATTATACCTACCACACTAGAAACTTCTAGCATGGATAAAGTCTTGAATGTATGAATAAATCTATGTTAATTATACCTACCACACTAGAATCTTCGTATAAAGTTAAATCATAACAACTTAACGCCGCAACAAATAAAATACATCGTACATCATCAAAACATTGAATCCATTTTCTTCTTTCGGATCTTTGACCCCCTACATCAAACATTCTGTTAAAACATAATTTAAAGATTTTAAAACAAGGAAAATGCATGATGTGCCTATAGATTTTAAATAATTCATTTAAATGTGTGTTAATATATATGTTTAAACATATAATAACAAAAATAACATTATTTCAAATCTCATTGCATCATTCTGAACGGCACTCTAAGAAAATGCGAAAAACCACCTACGTGATTCCAACTGAGTATTCACTGGTGTCTACTGATAAGATCATAGCTACGTTTTTCTTTATTTAGTTTGAGTCATTCTATGTGTCTATGACTAATCTCTATCTACGGTTATATATTTTTCATATATATATTTAGCCAGGTGTGCCGCTATTTTTTCATGTATTTCAAAGTGTGCCATTGGCAAAAAAGGTTGAGAACCCCTGATTTAGAGCAATAGGATCCCTTGTAAGCTACAATATTGTGAAAGATAAGTCTCTAAAAGGAATATCAGTTCAGAAATGGTTAAATATCATTCAATTCCATTAAGTATTTACAAAGATATGTAAATCGAAATTTCATCGATATATGCTGCTCTCTATGTAATAAGCCATCTGCCCTTTCGTTGTTTAGCCTGTTTTAAATCCAACTGAATCCATGCGAGATGATTATAATCTAGTGTTGTTATTTTATTATGTCTTTTTAATCAAATAATCAATCTGAGTATGTATCAGCGTGGATTAAGCGTTGAGAAATTCGATATTTTAGTGAAAATGCAAATTGATGCATCAAGCTTTTAAACTATTTGCTATATCTATATAACTAAAATCGGGAGTCACGGTGGCTAAGTGGGTAAGACGCTGACTCGCTAGCCTGGAGGTCGCAGATTCGATTCCTGCATTGGCCGAGAAAGTTCATCCAGATTTTCCGACGTGGTTTCCCCTTGTCAGTGATGCAGGACGGAGGGCCTGACATGGACAGCTGTCTAGTCATTCGGATGAGACGAAAAACCAAGGTCCCGTGTACACATTGGCGTGCACGTAAAAGATCCCTTGACAGTTGGAATTCGATATAAGCGTAGGCTGTAGTGTCGTTGTCCGGGCAAAATTTCACTCATAGCACACTGTATGACGTATGCCCGTCTTCATTAGCCCAGTTCGGAGCAAAACAGTAGGACGTTAAACCCCATTTCATTTTATTTCATTTCTATATAAATAAAATCAAAGATGTATGTATGTATGTGTGTGTGTGTATGTATGTATGTGTGTGTGTGTATGTATGTGTGTGGGTGTGTGTATGTATGTGTGTGGGTGTGTGTATGTATGTGTGTGGGTGTATGTATGTATGTGTGTGGGTGTGTGTATGTATGTTCGCCCATCACGCTTCGTTGCCACAATCCACCCCCACAGAATGTGGTATCAAACTAACCAGCATGACCTCTGGATGTTTTAGTACATTGAATATGGGTCCTGGGTGAATAACTCTTCATCGTCGCACTCCACCCCCAACCTATGTCGTATCAAATTATTCAGCATGAACCTGTGAATCTTTCAGGTAATCCAATTTGGGGCCTATGCGAATAGGGCCCTGGGCAATTTTGGACCCCGGGTCAATTGGGCCCCTGGCGAATTTGGGCCCTGGGCGAAGCCGGGTATCCTATGTGGTATCAAATCATCCAACATGACCCATGAATGTTTTAGGCCATTTTGGATCCTGGGTGAAATGGGCCCCTGTCTAATTTGGGCCTCATGCGAGTAATAAATAAATACGAACCTGATAATACCATCATTAATTTTAAAACAAGTTTCTATAACCCCTGTTGTTCTCACACGAGCTCGTAATACATCCGTACAAGATGGCTGATACTTGGCACCACAAATACGCTCCATATTTTCAAAATAACTGAAAAATAAACAAAATTCAATTACACTGAGTACACAACAAACATGGCTTTACACAAGACTCTCACTAATTAACAAAAACTTGACAATTTCTCTTTACATTGTCAAATGTCTCGACATTTTTAAACTTGACAGCACTATTTGACCTCTCATTATCACCTCCATGAAGAATAATTCAAGTGTCTTTTTATGCAATTTCAGCAAATAAATGTGCTGTTACAAAAAAAAACATCTGTTTGAGTCTTCAGATAGAGTTATGTAGTGTCTCTCTTGCATCATCAATTACTTCTTAATTTTCTTAATGACATCTTACTTCAAATAAAACATTCATATCTTGAAGTAAAAGGATGATTAATTTAAAAAGTTCATGGACTCTTTTTAAAATATTAAGTAGCTCAGTAAATAAACTGACTGAGTATCAACTTTTTAATTAAATTATAAAAAAAATAAAATCTTGAAATAAAATGATGATTCATTTTACAAATTCATGGTATCCTTTAAGAATTATTGAAATGAAATGAAATGAAATGGAGTTTAACGTCCTACTGTTCTGCTCCTAACCTGGGCTAATGAAGACGGGCGTACGCCATACAGTGTGCTATGAGGGAAATTTTGCCCGGACAGCGGCACTACGGCCTACTCTTATATCGAATTCCAACTGCCAAGGGATCTTTTACGTGCACGCCAATGTGTACACGGGACCTCGGTTTTCCGTCCCATCCGAATGACTAGACAGCTTTCCTTGTCATCCCCTCCGTCCTGCATCACTGACAAGGGAGAACCACGCCGGAAAATCTGGATGAACTTTCTCGGCCAATGCAGGGATCAAACACAAGAATTATTGAATATTTGTGTTAAACATACATTAAACGAGAGCTTAATCTGCCTATTGCAGGTCTTTCTTTAGGCCTCAAATGTTATCTAAATTATTAATTAGACCATCATTAGGCTGTGATTTTTACTGGATTTGAATACATTTTTTTAAATATAAATATTTTGAAAACAATCGATTTCAGAATATATTTTTACTTACAATCGGTATATTGCAGAATCATTTAAAGTTTGCGTACCTGGGATTTTTTTTTGCACTGGTCAACAACATCTTACCAAGATGATTGTTTCAAAAATTGCTGTCATCATTGATTGATGCAAGTAATAAAATTCCTCATACAATAGTTCAAATCTAAGCATAAATACTTCGAAAACAATTGATTTGAGAAAATATTTGTACTTACTATATAGCAGAATCATTTAGTTCAAACTCATATCCCTTGGATACGGCCAATCGTACACCTCTATCTCTCCATAATGATTTTAAGGCTTCGTGTATATTGGGTAACATTACATGATATTCTTTATCATAACAACAATTACACGCTAATATTGTCTGGGCATATTGCTATAATAAACAATAGATATATCATTGTATTAAATATTGTCTGGGCATATTGCTATAATAAACAATAGAGATACATTGTATTAAATATTGCCTGGGCATATTGCTATAATAAACCATAGAAATATATCATCGTATGTATTAGATATATATTGTATGGGCATATTGCTGTAAAAACCAATAAATAAATATAAATAGGTATATGAAAAGTTAAAGATAACCACTCTTAGGTACTAAATACACAAAAATATAAAAGCTTTTGAAAAAAGAACTACATTATTTGTCGATTATTAGCACTTTCGCTTATTTTATCAAGATCTTCAGGTCCCAGGACGTCATAGTCATTGTGGTAGATGTTGTTTATCTGAATAGCTTAATAAAATAAGCGAAAGTAATCAACAAATGATGTAGTTCTTTTTTTTTCAAATTTTTTGATATTTTTGTGTATAATATTACATATAGTCTCTGGATTATTGAATTACGTGAAACTCTGAAAGGAATACCAGTCCAAAAATGGTTAAATTCCAGTCCGTATTTATAAACATGTCATCCATGATGAATTGAAAATTTGTAATAAACAATTTTAATAGATATTTTATTTAATAAAACAGCAAAAATTTGAATATTTATTTAGCTGATTGGATTATACTGATGTTTATTCTATTAAAATTAGGGCCTCAAGGTCTTGGATTTTTTTTTTTTTTTTTTTTTATATTTACATATTATAAAGATACAATATTTAATTATGGGATCTGAAAACAAGCAAGGGCTTTAATATATAAATCCATTTCCCGTAATAAATTATTTACAGACATATAAATACATAATTATAATCACGAATTTAATACATACATTATAAATTACAAAAACAAAACATTTATTCTCACTTGATGAAAATGTACAAAATACTTAAAGATACATTATGCAAGAGCTAAATCTGCCAATTGCAGGTCTTTCTTTAGGCCTGAAATGTTTTCTAAATTATTAATTAGACATTAATTAACTTATCTTGGTCATAATCAACTCTTGATGGCATCAGATTTCTCCGATATTAAATAGATTAGAACCGTTCAGCCATATTTTGATTTAAGCTAAAAATGGAGGAGCGAGACTTCGATTCGAACAACCAGTATGGTGGTTGCAATTATTGCAAAAGTCTTGTCAAACCTTCAAAGGCTAATATCTTCGCTTGCCATAGAGTAATTTGAATGAAATTTTCAAATTATTCATTTTACATTATCTATTTTCGAACTATTATAGCAAGAATGGCTAGCTCTTTATCTAAATCTTACATAATGTATCTTTAATATATAGAGGTTCTTTCTTTATGAATTTGTAAATAAATTCTTGCTAATTCTCCATATTTGTTGATATTTTACTTGCCTTATTTTTGGAGTTTTCAAGATTAATTCTCATCATGCCCATTCCTGTCAAAACAAACTTCATGGAACTCACCAGATTATCTAGAACTGCCGTCTGAAACATTAACATCAACAATTTATAGTATAGAATTTTTTTATCATCCTATCTGAAGGACTACACACTATTCTTTGCCAGGCCCTATAGCCTGCACCACTGACAAAGTTTCCAGATATACAGTAATTAAAGCTATAAAGAGGTGCAAGAAATTCTTAAAGTTACATTCTTCTGATTTAATCAGGTAAAAGTTGAACCAAGATCAGGTAAAAGTAGAACTACTCTCAAAGATCAGGTAAAAGTAGAACCACTCCCAAAGATCAGGTAAAAGTAGAACCACTCTCAAAGATCAGGTAAAAGTTGAAACACTCCTAAAGTTTTACATAAGCTTACTGTGGTAACAGAACTATGTACATATTGACCTTAGGTCATTTTGATGTATTACGACTCATGTCCATCAAATAAAGTGATATCATGCTTTTAAAACCTAAACACATCCAATAAACAAACACTTCAAAATATGTAACTTAAAACTTGAACCAAATGATTTAATAATATGTCTACTTGAAGTAAAAAGTTTATAATCCTTGAGTGGTATTTAGCGATTGTGCTTGAAAACGATAAGAAAACATTTGTTGAAACCTGCGGTGCTATGATAAGAGAACACTTGTCGAAACGGACGGTGCTATGACAAGAGAACTCTTGTCGAAATGGGCGGTGCTACGATAAGAGAACACTTGTCGAAACGTCATTCTGTAATTGTAACAAACTAGTGATTGTATTCTATGTAAATGGTTACTCTTTTTTTTAAATGAACCATTGTCAAGATCTTCTTTAAAAAAAGGAAATATTCAGAATTAACTCATTTTAAATAGGAGTATTTTATCAATGTCGAACTTCTGGCTTGCTAGCCTGGAGGTCGGATGTTCGATCCCTGCATTGGCCAAGAAAGTTCATCCAGATTTTCCGGCATGTTTCCCCTTGACAGTGGTGCAGGACGGAGGGACTGACAAGGACAGCTGTATAGTCGTTTGGATGGTACAAAAAACCGAGGTCCCGTGTACACATTGGTGTGCACGTAAAAGATTCCTCGAGGCCTTGACAGTTGGAATTTGATATAAGAGTAGCCTGAGTAGGTTGTAGTGCCGCTGTCCGGGCAAAATTTCCCACATAGCACACTGTATGGCGCATGCCCGTCTTCATTAGCCCAGCTCGGAGCAAAACAGTCCGTAGGACGTTAAACCCCATTTCATTTCATCAATGAACTTCCCAAATAAATTCCTAAAATTACCTTCATTTAATCAAAGGATCAAGTTGAAATATGATGTACATGTTGCCGTTTCTTATTAGCCTAAGGCCAAACTCTTCAGGAGTGTTGATAAATAGTCACTTGAATCACATGTTTTGTTTAAAATTTTAAAAATTTGAACTAGAAACTTTTTAGCCTAGGGCCAAACTGATTTTATCTTCAGTTCTTCAAGGTCTTGACAATAGTTGAATCACATGAAAGATGTTATGTTTACAATTTTAAAACCTATAATATTTGAACTAGAAGTTTTTTAAACAGTGCAACCAAATACTTTTGGTTTTTAAATTAGTTTTTTCCTGGAGATATGTGAAATAAAATTTTAACATGTGTTCCAGAAGAGCAGAAAATCAGATTGGTGTGGCCTTAGCAATGCAGAATAAAAGTCATTGTTAATTAAATTAAATGGTGATCTATACACTCACCTTAAATGAACGTAACTCGTGCTTTGAGAAACCATCATTGTGGATTATTTTCATCTGTTTAACAAGCGTGCTTTTCCCACCTTCTGCAGCCCCTGTAAGTAAACAAGCCATAGAATAAGGAAACTGTAGAGAAGAAGAAATACTCCGAACTGATCAGATGCATATTAAGATGTAAATCATCTTACTATTTAAAGGAGCTAAATTGCTAATATTTGGGACCTAGAAATTGACCCAAATGGGTCGTAAAGCATATAATAATGTAATCTGAGTGTATATAAACTGATTTACATTCAATTGTTTCCGTTTTGACTCTAATTTCAAATCAGTTATGTCCAGCGAAATACAGCATGTGTCTCAACCCTATATCAATTTCTAGCGTCTGGTTATTCAAGTCTATTCAGCAGGCTCTCCAGTTGAATATGTCTAGCCTCGTTCTTTCTGGTCACTTGTTGCAAATGACGCTAAAACGCACTATGGTACACGATTCGTGTACCAATGGTAAAATGTTTATTTTGTCTTAAATATTGGATATCAGAAGCCTGCCTTTTCCTGGTAAGATCACAACATCAATGTTGATTTGAATTGACAAATAATTCGTATTTTCAACGTGTAAGACTTTGGATGATATTGAGTTAGAGACTTAGCTACTTTAAATATACATTATACAAGAGCTAAATCTAATTATTGCAGGCCTTTCTTTAGGCCTGAAATGTTATCTAAACAATTAATTAGACTTTAATTAACTTATCCAGACCATAATCAACTTTCAATGCCATTGGGCAGGTACAATTTTAAACAGATTTGAATTGGATCTGCGATTCAATGGCTGTTGATGATTAACCGTAAAAAAAGTTAATTGAGACATTGTTTATTATTGTAACAACGGTAACAATGACAATGTTTTTTAAATTCAGTTTTCTCGACTCAGAGTGAAGTTATTTGACTGAAATTTTCAGCATATTCTCTTTACATTATCTATTTTTGAACTATAGCGAGAACTGTCAGCTCTTTATCTAATCTCCTATAATGCTCATTTAGCCATCAGTGTCACACTGATCAGCAGTGAATATTCGCTAGGCCGCGACAATCACTGATAAGGATGACATCGATGCGACTTAATGAGCCACAAATATTAACTTTTTTCCTCCGACAAATTAAATTCTAAAACATTTTTTTTTTATGTATTAGAAAAATAAATAAAAACGTTTGAAGTATTTGTAGGTAAAAATTATTTCCTATTTTAGTGTAAATGGGTATTAAAATGAGTAAAATGTGCCCTTCTCCTCAAATCAGTAACGTCTTATGTAAACAATGCACGCGCCATTGAACCAATGATTGATGCGGCGTGGTATGATGTCATGTGTTGAAGGCAGTCATCTTTTACAGAGATATTAGAAGATTTTTGTAATACTCTGTGTGAAACAGATTGCATCAGTGTATCAAACTTAAATAACACCATGATAGAATATAATCAATGAAATGAAATATTTTCAAATTTATTTCCATTTGAAACTTTGCAGAGACAAGACTGATATTTTCGCACCTTTAAAATATTTTAGTCTACACAAATAAGCCCCCTGGTCATTATGTCTCGGCAATAAGAATAAGCTCCCTAGTCATTATGTCTCGGCAACAAGAATACGCCCCTTGGGTCATTATTTCTCGGCAACAAGAATGAACATTTTTTCAAGTTTATCTGATAATCAATGAACATCAAATGCAGTCTAGATAGATTACAAATTGATGAATCATATTTTTTTAACTGTGTTATTAGCCACAAATTCAGAAATATCTTTTAATTTAACATCAGTAAATATTTATATCAGAAAAGGAAATTTGACCGTAATGAACCTCCCCAAGAATAGCGTGACATACAATGGTATAATATATTCTATTATTTATCTATACATATTTATAGTAGTACAATGTATTTATACCTACAATAATATACTATTATCTATCTTAATGGTCAGAAATAACTATTTCTAATAGTAAGGCAACACCAATTAAATTTTTAGTCCTTCTGTGTTGTTCAGTTCCTCGATTGTATGTGACAAGGAGTAGGGTCACCTGTCCAACCTCATGGTTTTTTTTCTCCGGGTCCTCCAGTTTCCTCCCACTGCTAAAGACCCCTACGCGCAATCAGATTTTTGAAAAAAAAAAATAAACCATATTTTAGTTTCGAAATGACCTAGTTTGTGTCGAGTGGAATTTAAAATTTCAAAACTGAAATATTTACAACTAAAACAATTTGAGAAAAGAAAATAAATAAGTACTTTTGGTTTTTTAAAAATTAATTTTTTTCTTGAAGAAATTGGAAACAGAATTTTTAACAGGTGTTCACAAAGAACAGAAATTCAAATGTGGTGTGGCTTGTGAATTTCAGGAACACCTATATAAAATTCTGCTTGCAATCTCATCAAGAAAAAAAACCTAATTTTAAATGAAATAAGTACTTATTTACTCTTCTCAAATATTTAAGTTTGAAATGTTAACAAAACATCAAACACAAGAATTGAGCAGGTTATTTATTGATTAAAATCTCAGGTAGTAAGTATTAAGGTATTGATGATGAGGCAGGTATTTTAGGGGTTAAACAGGTAAGATATTATAGGCTATCCCTACATATTCCCCACAGTTTGTATTGATGAAAGGGCAGGTATTGTAGGGGTCATGCAGTTATGACATTATAGACTATCCCTACATATACCACTGTTGGTATTGATGATGGGGCAGGTATTTTAGGGGTCATAAAAGTAAGACATTATAGACTATCCCTACGTATTCCCCACGGTTTGTATTGATGAAAGGGCAGGTATTGTAGGGGTCATACAGGTTTGATATTATAGACTATCCCTACATATACCACAGCTTGTATTCTTCACGCTGTTTAATCTACTCACATGTTGACCGACCTGCTATAAAAGCTAACATAAGCCATATGTAAATAGACACAACAAACTTTCTAATTCTCGAATCTCGTTGATCACATATTCAATATTTCTTCTTTCATTTGCTGAGAATTTTTGCCATTACTGGACATAAGATTCTTGAAATCCTTAACATGTACACACTGTTAAATATTTGGTTGACCATAGGCTTACCTGACTTGACCGTACAAATGGTCACTACAACAGGTCTCTTTGTTGTTCTTCAAGCAAAATATATGGCAAAAATCTTTCAAAAGCCTTGTCTTGATTTTGACTTTTCGCTAATGTATTATTGACACTTATAACTTATTATGTATTGTATTTATAATGAGGGAGACTGCGGTTGATGGGGGGGGAATGGCCGAAAGGTTAGCACATGCGCACTGTATCATAAGGTCTGTCACTGAGTCAACTGGAATGGTTTCGATTCCCCGGTTATACATGACAAGGAATGGCGTCGGCTGTCCAACCTCGTGGGTTTTCTCCAGGTCCTCCGGTGTCCTCCCACTGCTAAAGACCCCTACGTGCAAGCAAATTATTGAAATAAAATTGAACCATATGTTAGTCCCGAAATGACCAAGTTTGTGTCTAGTAGAGGTTAAACCACATCTCTCTCTCTCTCTCTCTCTCTCAGTAAAAGGAATATGTACATAGTATAAAACAATTCTATAATATTTTATCACCGTAAGTTATAGAACCTTTTATCCTATCTCGTCGTATTTATTACAAAGAATCCGAGTAGTAGTATACAGTAATTCATTTTATCAACAGAAGTAGACCTTTATAATCAAAGAATCCCTTTAGTAAAGACCCTATAATCAAAAGCCTTCAACTGTTCGCTTGACTAAACCAAATAATTGTACTCTTTCTACTCTGTAATCTTCGTACAAGTTTTACATAATAAGATAAATCTAATGAAACTTGAGAATAATAAACTTGAAATAAAACCACCAGATATAATACTACAAAATATCCTCTAATAAAATCATGATTCATTTTATTTTACATAAAAAATAACCTTTATTTACGTATAGGGTTACAAGCACGTTAAAGAAGCTAAATCACTAATATTTGGGATCTAGAAATGGACACAAATGAGTCACAATTTATATAATAATGTAATAAGAATGTACATGTATATAAACTGATTTACATTCAGTCGTTTCTGTTTTTACTCTAATTTCAAATCCGTTATGTTCGGCGAAATACGCCAGAAGTCTTAATTGAATGGCATTCTCTAGCGTTTGTTTATTCCAGTCTACACTGATAGTATTTATTGCGCATGCTCTCCAGAAAAGAATATGACGTTACCGTTTGACATTACTTGTGGAATATGTCTAGCCTTGTTCTTCGAGTCCCTTGTTACAAATGGCATTGAAACGCATTATGGTATGCGATTCGTGTACCAATGGTAAAATGTCTATTTTATCTTAATTATTGGATATCAGAAGCCCATCTTTTCCCGGTAATATCACAACATCAATGTTGATTTAAATTAACCATAATTTGTGTTTTCAATGTCGAAAAGACTTTGGATGATAATGAGTTAGAGACTTAGCTACTTAAAGTATACTTAACGTTTATTCAACAAGTTCATGAACTCTTTTAGGAACTATTGACTAGACTAAATATCAACTTTCTAAAAAATTTCACATCTTGAAATAAAATGATGATTCATCTGAAAAATTCACAGACTTCTTTTAGAATTATTAAGTAGCTCAGTAAATAAACTGACTGAGTATCAACTTTTTAATTCAATTATAAAAAAATTAAAATCTTGACATAAAATGATGATTCATTTTACAAATTCATGGTATCCTTTAAGAATTATTGAGTAGCCCAGTAAACAAACTGATTATAAAAAAACATAAATAAACATTCACATTCTTTCCGTGATAAGTACCAGAGAACCCTCGTTGAAACAAACATGTCAAGTAACTTCTATCACAACCTTCTCTTTGAGATAAAAATTCAATCAGCTTAAATAATTAAATTAAAGATTTGGACCACACCTTAAATTTGTCTTTATTAATATCTTTAATAATTTATATACCAATCTATTCAAAGCTTTTATTCAATGTCTATCTTCATCAAAGGAATGATACAAATTCTTATTTATTAATCAAACCTGTCAGATCACTCCACATATCATTAGATCTGATTCAGATGTATAGATTAAGGGCCGGGGAATGCCCGCGGTAGGGGGGGGCTCATAGATAGTAGGGTAAGGGCTGGGGCATGCCCGGGGTAGGGGGACTCATGGATAGTGAGCTAAGGGCTGGGGCATGCCCGGGGTAGGGGGACTCATAGATAGTAGGGTAAGGGCTGGGGCATGCCCGGGGTAGGGGGACTCATGGATAGTGGGGTAAGGGCTGGGGCATGCCCGGGGTAGGGGGACTCATAGATAGTGGGGTAAGGGCAGGGGCATGCCTGGGGTAGAGGGGCTCATAGATAGTTGGGTAAGGGCCGGAACATGCCCGGTGTAGGGGATTTTTGGATAGTGGGGTAAGGGCCAGGGCATGCCCAGGGTGGGGGGCTCTTAGAGAGTGGGGTAAGGGCCGGGGCTCAGTGGCTCCAAAATATATTGGCATGCGAAAATACGAGCAAACATTATACTTAGGCGGTCAGGGTTAGTGTTAGACCCCTACTGACGGTGACAATAGGTTTTCTCTCTGTCCGACTGAACGTATGTTACTGTTCAAGTTCAGGTTTCGTTGGATTCCGTTAATGTTATATTGAGTTATGGCCCTTTATTGACTTAAAATCAATGAAAATTTTGTTTCCCTGAAATTTTATGAGCTAAACTTTGATATATTTCATTGAGTGTGTATCAAGTGGACATTAAGCCCATTTCTCTTCTTTTGATTGCGTTATGGTCATTTGTTCATTAAAAGGGGGTGGGGGTCGGATGGCCGAACGGTTAGGGCGTGCATGTTGTATCCTAAGATCTGTCATTGAGTCAAATGGCGTGGTTTCGATTTCCTGGTTGTACGTGACAAGAAGTAGGGTTGCCTTCCAGTCTTGTGGGTTTTCTCGGGGTCCTCTGGTTTCCTCCCACTGCTAAAGAACCCTACATGGAAGCAAATTATTGAAATAAAATTGAACCATATGTTAGTCCCGAAATGATCTAGTTTGTGTCGAGTAGTGGTAATCAATCTATCTATTCTACTGAACTCTCTTTAACCATTAGGGATCAATCAAAGTCAACCAAGAATCTTCAAGAAATATATTCTAATCTGCAGTAACAAGAAAACTTTCACAAATACTAAAAATATGCATATTATTCATAAAAAAACATGAAAGTCACTTTATGGTATATTCAGCGTCTCGATCAGACAAATACAAAGAATAATTGAGGCACACTTTTTTCTGTCTAGATCCATACATTTAATTCATTAGTTTCTTTGTTCAACAAGTACAAATATTATTTCACAATCTTCAAAAAAAACTCATTTCATAAGATCTTTAAATAGACAGATACACAGAGTTAAAATGACCGTAAGGTATTTAACCTGAGGTCTCCGTACTAATATATATTCAAGTCAAGTACATCTTGATATCTTATTATCAAAAGAGAGAAGAAAAAAATGTCAAATATGTACCCCACAGGCCAAAATATTTACTGAATGAATGAAAATGAAATAGGGTTTAACCAACAACATGCAGTGTGCTATGAGAGTAATTTAGTTGGACCGCAGTGTTACAATATGTCACAATTATATGGAATACATGTTATTTGAAGAGTTTATTTCAGCGATGTTTCGACAAGGGCTCTGATCCTGTCTTTGCTTGATAAACCCTCATCGAAATGTCGATGTAATAAACTCTTCAAGTAACTTGTATTCCATATAATTGTGTTATGTGTTATTCTCATCCAGTTACTAAATGCCATTTAAACAATTTAAGCAGTGTTACAGATTACTCTTATTTCGAATTCCAACTGTTAAGGATTCATATACGTGCACAGCAATGTGTAAACAGAACCTTGTTTTTCGTTCTGATTGAAGTAATTAAAGTGCATTTTAACACTGGGTTGTAATACACACGCATGGTTCATATCACCAGTCTATTTAAACATACATTATACAAGAGCTAAATCTGTCTATTGCAGGTCTTTCTTTAGGTCTGAAATATTATCTAAATTATTAGACATTAATTAACTTATCCAGACCATAATCAACTCTCGATGTCATCTATAGCCTGTGATATTTACTGGATTTGAATACATTTTGTGATGGATAATTTAATGTTATGATCTAAAGCAAGCGTGTTGCAACATTCAACCCTCCAACTATGAAAGTATTACTGCCTGTCATATAATATCATGAGATGTTTAACATTCTATTGTAATCAATCAATCAATCGATTGATCAATCAATCAAGTTAATAGAGAATATTGTTGATCTAATGCTTGTCATAATGAATCATGATATATAATATATATTGTCATACTACAACTAATAACCAATTCATCATACACTAAACATGTTTTCATCTCTTATTATTGTTAAATTGTCTATATACACATTATAACTTTCTAGACATGCTCATTCTCAATAATATTAAAGGCACATTATGGGGGATTAGATAAAGAGCTGACAGTTTTCTCTATAATAGTTAAAAAAAATATATAATGTAAATCGAATACATGTATGCTGAAAATTACAGTAAAATTGCTCCACTCTGAACCGAGATATTAGCGATTGAATTTTAAACCTAGCCTCGATCATCATTACTAAAGTCGGTACGATAAAAAACAAAGTCTCAATTATCCATTTTGCAGTTAAATTATCTATCACAAAATGTATTCAAATCCACTAAACATCGCAGCCTAGCGATGAAATCGAGAGTTGATTATGGTCTGGATAAGTTAATTAATGCCTATTTAAGAATTTAGATAACATTTCAGACCTAAAGAAAGACCTGAAATATGCAGATTTAGCTCTTGAATAATGTATGTTTCAAGATGTAGTCTCACTTTATATCAAACATGTCCAAAAATGGATTGTGTAAAAATTAAAAAATACCTAGATGTTTTCGCTAAATATATGAATAATCTCTTATATATATTATCGTAATACTCTATGAGCCACCAAAACCGAGTGCCAAGGCAGTGGCATAATGTGTACAGAGAGAGAGAGAGAGAGAGAGAGAGAGAGAGAGAGAAATGGGGTTTAACGTCCACTCGACACAAAACTAGGTCATTTCGGGACTAACATATGGTTTAATTCTATTTCAATAATTCGCTTTAGCAGTTGGAGGAAACTGGAGGACCCGGAGAAAACCCACGAGGTTGGACAGGCGACCCTATTCTTTGTCCCTACGTGTACATGTTATTTTGGCTTTTGTTGAGATTATTGTGTATTGTTGATTGTTTGTTCTGTTTATCTGATATTAAACAGTTTAAACAAAATAATTAAAAGGTCAAATTATTACCTTCACATTCCTAAAGATGTAATTTTAATCCGAAATGTCAACTTAGAAAATGGAAAGTTGAAATATAATTCTATTGGCTATAAGACAGTCAACAAAACAGTTAGATAAAATAAATATTAGTATAATAGAACCTGTAATATAGAGAGAGATATGGGGTTTAAACGTGCGCGCTGTATCATACAGTCTGTCATTGAGTCAACTGGCAGGGTTTCGATTCCCCGGTTGTATGTGACAAGTAGTAGCATCGCCTGTCCAACCTCGTGGGTTTTCTCTGGGTCCTCTGGTTTCCCCCCACTGCTAAAGATCCCTACACGCAAGCGAATTATTGAAATAAAATTGAACCATGTGTTAGTCCCGAAATGACCTAGTTTGTGTTGAGTGGACGTTAAATCCCATTTCTCTCTCTCTCTCTCTTTTTTTGTCAACAGAAAAATATGTGGCCTATTTAAGTCATTTTTTAAATAAATAATAGCCTACAGTAATATGCTTATATTTCATTCTTCACCTATAAGTATAATATATATACAGGTGTAACACTACTGCATTAATAATAACAAGTTTCAAGGTAATTTGTCAGGTATCTGTCAAAAATATGACATCTCTAGCAAATATTTAATATCTTTTCTACCTATTCCCTCTTAGACAAAATAAAATATGACATCCCTACTGGCAAATATTTAATATCTTTTCTACCTATTTCCTCTTCGACCAAATAAAATTTGACATCTCTAGCAAATAATTTATCTCTCTTATAGATATTATTCTCTCTAATAAAATTTATATTCTTGATATTTATTCAGTGACGAAAAGGTTATCTATATAAAAGAAAGGGATGTTTAGAAATGACTGACATATCAAGTACAATAAAACATGCATTTAACCTGAATATGAGCTTGCTATGTAAATATAGGTATATACATCTATTATCTACTGTAAGTAAAGTCTACCTGAGTTATCAATGAATATTTCTATCTATTGTATATGGTTGACAGCCTTGAAATAACTCACTATTAGCCCCTACTTATTATTATAAATTAACAATATGAATATCTATAAGATACCATACAGGGAATCTGGAGAGATTTTAATTTTTTTTTTTTTTAACAATATTTCTATTCAGGATATCTGAATAAGATTGGGTAACAAGGTTTGGCCAATGTAAAAACTCTTCTTCAATCTGGAGAGATTAAAATAATCAACAGCTTATCATTATAAATTAATAATACAAATTAGTTTAAATAGCATGATACTGAGATTGTAGAGAGAAATAAAATGAAATGAGGTTTAACGTCCTACTTTTCTGCCCCAACTGGGACATAGAGAGAGAGGTTTAACGTCCACTCGACACAAACTAGGTAATTTCAGGACTAACACATGGTTTAATTATATTTCAATAATTCGCTTGTGCATAGGCGTCTTTAGCAGTGGGATGAAACCGGAGGACCCAGAGAAAACCCACGAGGTTGGACAGGCAACCCTCCTCCTTGTCACGTACAACCGGGGATTCGAAATCATGCCAGTCGACTCAATGACAGACTTTAGGATACAGCGCGCACGTTAACCCTAATGAAGACAGATATACACTATGCACTGTGTGCTATAAGACAGGCGTACGCTATACAGTGTGCTAAGAGACAAATTTTACCAGGACAGTGACACTACGACCTACTCTTATTTCAAATTCTATCTGTCAAGGGTTCTTTACATTCACACCAAAAAATACTCAGGACCTTGTTTTTTGATACCATCCGAGGGACTAGTCTGCACCACTGACAAGGGAAAACCACAACAGAAACTGGTTCTGTCCTTGAACTTTTGATGGCTTAAGGTTCATAGTCCCTAAAATTGGTGTCCATAAAAAGTGCCCTTTTGGGGTTATTAACTCCTCTCAACCCAAAAACCCATAAAAAATCCAGGATCCGGTTAAATTTGATGGAGATTTCGAAGATTGGTGGGGGGGAGGGGGGTGTTTCTGGTGTACGTGTATAGTATATCAAATGTATCGTATATCAACAGAAAATAAATCGGACGCTTGCTTTTGTTTGAATTGAGACAACTGATTGATCTAAAGATTCAAACAAACCAACAACAACGGTAGGTTATAGTTGTATTTGTATAGTGTCTTGTATACAAGTGAAAACATGTCTTCATGTTAGACAGTATCTAGATAGATTATAGTAAATAAACAAACTATAGTATCTTTGATGTTTCTATCTATGTATGTCACCTGTATTTTACCTATATCACCTAGGTACAAGGTGTGATAATTACAGCCTTTAATATCATATACCTTTACCTACATCTATATCAGATTACCTAACAACTAATTGTGGCTTATGGAGAGAGAGAGAGAGAGAGAGAGTTTAAGTCCACTGGACACAAACTAGATCATTTCAGGACTAACATATGGTTCAATTTTATTTCAATAATTCGCTTGCACATAGGGGTCTTTAGCAGTGGGGGGGGGGGAACAGGAGGACCCAGAGAAAACCCACGGCAATTAACCTGTCAGTCAAATTATGACAGGCTGGCAACTAAAGTGGTTGATCTGTTAAGTTTCTTCTAACTATTGTTTTAAATGCCTATAGTCTTAATCCTTCAATAATCATATGTTTATGTCAACACTTTCTAAGTAACTAATTTTATAAATAGACAAATGGATGTAAGATGATTAATAGTTGGAGAGACCAGCTTAGGGAACCTATATACTAGTTGGAGGTCCGATACATAGGAAATTATTAAATTGTTGCTGTTAATTATTTGCTCCTGAAATAAAGTGTTGAAGATCCATTCCAAGAATCTGTATTCATTTCTGATACTTAGAGAACACACGTCGACGAGCTACATTCCCTGAAAGTCGAACGGTGTTACAACCCCCCACACCTGAAATATATAATGAGTTATAGGCAATGGTCATCTAGGGGTCATCTATTACCTGTAGGCAAAACAATAAAAATCGAACATCCATTATCTTTTTTCATGTCAATCAAATTTTGCATTATTTTTTTTTATCTAGCATCATTAATAAAAATACCCGCTCTAATAGAACATGTTTTTATTTTTTCTGAAATCAACCGTTGACAAAAAAACAATGATTTTCAATAAACTTCCTTTCAAAATATTCACAGAATAAAAAAATGAAATTCAGAGGGGACCATATTTCATTTACTCTTAATTTCGGCGGGTTGGGTGGCATGATTTTGATTCCCTGCTTATACGTGACAAGGAGTTGGGTCGCCTGTCCAACCTTATGGGTTATCTCTGTAATTATTGTAATAAAATTGAACCATATGTTAGTCCAAAATTGATCTAGTTTGTGTTGAGTTGAAGTTAAACTTCATTTCTCTCTCTACCCCACAATGTAAGACAACTTTTTTAGTTTTATCCAATTTTTGTATATATCTTAAACATGTTTTTGCACATAAAATTTATGAATTTAACTGTAGTTATTTATTGTGTTTTGTTAAAAAATTAATTTAAAATTCTACAGTGCCACAGTGGCTCAGTGTGTAAGATGTTGGCTATTTAACCTCAAGTGGTTTCGCCTTGTCAGTGGTGCAGGACAGAGGGCCTCGCAATGAACAATGTATAGTTGTGCACGTAAAAGAACCCTTGACAGTTGGAATTCGAAATTTCCCTCATAGCACACTGTATGGTGTATGCCCGTCTTAAGGGATCTCTTACGTAAATGCCAATGAGTACACGGGACCTGCACTGCTGACAAGGTGAAACCATGTCAGAAAATCCTGACAAACCTTCTCGGCCAATACAGGGATTAAACATGCGACCTCCAGGCTAGTGAGCCAGTGTCTTACTCAGTCACTGTGGTCCCTGACTTAATTGAAAGTCCTGAGTAAATCTATAGATGAAATTATTCTTTATAATGAATTCAGGTTGAATTAATTCTAACTTTATATAATGTGCCACTGCATTCATTCACCTTATAATAAAAATCCTGTTATGGTCAGTTTAACGGTAATTTTTATGAGAGATTAAATAAGTGTAAATCCCACTGTCCACCTGGATTAGGAACTGTAAATCTCTTAATCCCTCCAACTGTAGATCTCTTAATCCCTCAGACCGGCCTAGAATGTTAAAAGGTTGTAAACTTGACCGTTAGTTTGACCTACTGCCCAGTCCACAGTTCATGTCGAAAGTTGTAACCTGTATTTAGTATGTTTTATGGAGGCCTGGTTTACCCTGTCATTAAACTGTAATTAAATGTTGGTTTTTAGGTTGATAATTAAACACAGATTAAATCAAACCATTAATATCAGATCAATAAAAAAATACATTTCCTATCTTTACGTATTTTAATGTTCTGATGTACAATGTATGACCAACTCTTATATCGAATTCCAACTGCCAAGGGATCTTTTATGCATGCTAATGTACATGTATACACGAGACCTCGGTTTTTCGTACCATCCGAACAACTAGACAACTGTTCTTGTCAGGTCCTCTGCACGCGTCCTGTACCAATAACAAGGGGAAAACACGTTGCTGAGGGAATTTTAATGTGCCAGGTCAAGTCAAATTTTTGTCCCCCACTGCCACGCCTGTCCAAGGACTATGCCAAACAGATGGTTTCTAGCTTTATCCCTGCCTAGTTAGAGTAGGACATCGGGGCTCTGTGGCACGAGTACAGAGATCTTTATGGGCCCACGGAGCAATATACTGGCTACACCCAGTCAGGTCTAAATATTAAGGCCGTCTGCAGATTTTGTCAATGTCAAAGTGATTGTTGACGATATTGTGGGTTAGGGTAAGGTGTAGGGGTAGGGGTATGGTTAGTGCTAGCCCTATTTACGTCTTTTGACATTGACGAAATCTTCAGGTGTCCTTAATACCTAGACCTAACCGGCTACACCCCCTCTCCTTGGCCCTGGGGGTTGGGGTACATACAGTATACTCTACGCAGCTCACTATATATCCTATTACTGAGTAATGCCAGCTGTACAATACTATGTGTCAAGGCCAAGTTTAATTTGTAGCATTTTGACATTGTCATACGTCCTATCATAGTTTCACACCTTTCATTAAAATCTCACCTAATCCTACCTAACCTTTCACCTTTAAATTTCACCTAATCCTGGCTAACCTTTGACCTTTCATAATGTGAAAACTTTAAAGGTTGTAAATTCTTTCAATAGTTAAATACTTGGCAATGTGTCCTTCAAGTTTAGTCAAGTTACCTGTTTACTTACTAACGCAATTTACCTGTTGCACCTGTATGCTGTAACTGTACATATATATATAACATCTTTAAAACCAATTAAAAAGTTTTTTTGTCATGTATAATTAGTTTAAGTCATTGAATAATCCTGTATGTCATTAGGCCAACTAAAAGAATACTGGAGTTTACGGATACTTGAACACAAAAAATAGGGCTGGTTATGTCGCAACTCTTTTTTTTTTTGGTGTGTGTGGGGGGGGGGGGGGGGATGGGATAAGATTGGATAGAACTAAGTGAACTAATAAATTAAACTTTTAATAAACTACATTGATAAATTGCGATGTCATTTTATATATATATACTGTAAAGTGTTTATTATTTATTTCTTGAATAAATGCTTGATAACGATAAGAGAAAATTTGTTGAAACCAGGAATTGTTTCCAATAACAATTGTATTCTGTTACAGAATATCGGTGATGCCGATTGGGACTGGTTGTTTTCCTGACTTTCTCCATTTTTACCTGAATATTACCCGACACTGATTTAGTAGAATTTACCTGAAGTGACTTAAAGATATACCTTCCAGTGTACAAATTGGGTAATTTTATGATATATTTGGACTAAAACATATTCAAACTAATTAACAAGAAGAACATATCAGGTTGTACCTGTATTAATTAACATCTAGAGAAGTACATCTTAGTTTGTACCTGTATTAACATCTCAAGTAGAGTGCCTCAAGAAGTACCTGAATTAACCAGATAATTATAAGTCTCAGTAGGATATAATTATCTATGATGTAATGTTACCTGGTGTTTTTGGTTTAATAAATAGATAATGTTAATATAAATTCCATATAGCACCATTAGACAGCTGGAGACAGGCCTCAGGCTATTTGTTATAATTAAAGAGGGTGGTTAGTGGTAATAATACTAATAATAGTGTTACAAGATAATGAGATTGTTTATAACAGGTATTAGGATAGGTGATTAACTACCTGTTGTACCTTAAACAATACCTGGTGAAATATACCTGTATTATCAATTAATATATTTACAGGTATTTCATCACCTATTGTTATTTATCATTAAAGATACATCATGGGAGATAAGATAAAGAGATGGCAGTTCTCGCTATAATAGTTAAAAACTAGATAGTGTAAAGGTAATTTGCTGAAAATTTCAGTCAAATTGATCCACTATGAGCCGAGAAAGAAGCGGGTGAAATTTTTGCATAGTCTCGGTTATCATTACTAAAATCATTAATATAAACAGCATAGTCTCAATTATCCACTTTTTCTGATTTAATTATCTTTGGCCGTTAGCGGCATATAGGAATCTAATCCAGCCCTTGACATCGAGAGTTTATTATGGTCTGGATAAGTTAATTAATGTCTAATTGATAATTTAGATAACATTTCAGGCCTAAAAAAAGACTTGTAATAAGCAGATTTTGCTCTTGCATAATGCATGTTTAATATATCTACAGCTATTATCATTTATTATCATCTCTGTTATCAACCTGCCGAAAATATCCCCACTTTCTTAATACTACCAGAAATAAAAATAACCCAGATTTCTGCTTCAGTTTCATGAAACAAAATCTTGGGGGAAAAGTTAATGAGAAAATCTATTTTGATCTGTGACCATTTCATACATCAGATTTTCATATCCTATTTCTCTTTTAAAGGACAATATTGGTGCCAGTCATTATCACATATGTGATAGAGCTGGTTAAACACATTCCAAATATAATTTAACACAGAGATCATTGCTACGATAGCTGAGTAATACAGGTTTCCTGAGTCGGAAGTGACGAATGCCAAAGGAAAACACGAGTCATCTCTCTATATAACTGACTGATGTGACAAGTAATAACGGATATACGGCCGAATTTCTGCTCACTAATAATTCCTTCGAAGACCAAAAGTTGATATATGGGACTGTAAGGGGATACCTGACAATTCGATAAATAATTGAATGTCATTAGATAAGAGAACACGAGAAAAATAGAAATAGTCCTTACATTCCCTTGTTTATATTCATTCTATATCTTATAAAAACATGGTAATGCACAGACTTTTTCTGTTTTTCTTTCGTGTTCACTTATCTAGTGGCAGTCAATTCTTTATATGAATTGTCAGATACAGCAGCATTATGGCCTAATCTTATATCGAATTCAAATTGTCAAGGGATCTTTTACGTGCACAACAACATGTACACAGGACCTCAGTTTTTTATCCCATTCGAACAACTAGACACTGTCCTTGTCAGGGGAAACCCTGTGTTGGAAAATCCCAACACTCCCTGGTTAGCAAGCCAGTGTCTTATTCACTGGGCCACAGTGGCTCCCAATCGAGAGAGAAATGGGGTTCAATGTTCACTAGGTCATTTTGGGACTAACATATGGTTCAATTTTATTTCAATAATTTGCTTGCAGGAAACCAGAGGACCCGGAGAAAACCCACAAGGTTGGACAGGCAACCCTACTCCTTGTCACATACAACCGGAGAGAAAACCCACAAGGTTGGACAGGCAACCCTACTCCTTGCACGTACAACCGGGGAATCGAAACTACGCCAGTTGACTCAATGACAGGCCTTATGATACAACGCGCATGCACTAACCGTTTGCCCATCCAACCCCCTCCGCTCCCAACAGAAATGAAAGCAATGTTATTAAAGAAATATATTATAATCATGTATCAGGTAACAATATTATGATTAGCCTAGTTTAGATATCTATAGTAGACCTACATGATATGGTTGAGTAAACAGAGGCTGATAAATAATTATATAAATGATGAAACAAACTACTGTATCTCTCCCCATGGAAATAATTCATTCTATACAAGTTAGGTCAACTATAAAAAACATTCTATGCTTTATTTAATCTTCAGTGGGGGGAGTGGCAAAAATAATGTTTATGTTTTTTACAAGAAAAGGCATAAATTGTATCATTTAATACATGAATACCATTAACCTAAATCAAAAAAGGCAATTAGAGTTATGTCCATTGGAAATAAACCAAGGCTTCAATTAGTGCTTGTATTTTTAATATTCACCAATTATTATAACTTGCCATGATATAAACTGTTTAAAATATTATAACAACCAGGCAATAAGGACCAGGGTATTCCCATAGAAAATATTTAAAAGGGTTAACAGGAAAATATTTCACATGGTGACATTAGATCTAAATGTATATCATTACATGCATTATCTACCTTACTAAACACAGGTGACAATTCTATGCAATACAACTGTTGTTTATTACTGAACGACATTTTGACTAGGATTCTAGGGGAGTGTTCAGGGTGTCATAGGTTGAGACAAGATGGGGAACTACCCACGAATTTTATAAAATAAGAAACTTTGAGACAGCATATCTACTCATTTAGGTACATACATTTATAGGATTACAGTGGAGTGGGTCAAAATGGCGGCAATACTTCAAACGTTATTTTTTGACGTTACATCCATGAATGTAGTTAAGAAAAAAATATGGTTTGCCCCTGCAGGGAAGGGTCCAGACCCCTTGGACCCCCCCCCCCCCCCCTGGATTCTCCAGTTTTTATTTACACTTATCTGGTCAAAACCTCAGACAGTAATCGTGTCTTGCCTGCCTAATTCAATTTCCATTACCACATTCCATTGAAACTATTGATCACATATACTTAAAATTACAAGGCATGGTATATAAGTGTTTATACCATAGTAAAATTCCTAGGGTATATATAATGCCCCTTACTTGGAAATCTTTTACAATGGTATATAAGTGTTTATACCATAGTAAAATTCCAAGAGTATATAATTCCCATTAAAAGGAAATCTTTTGCCATGGTATATAAGTGTTTATACCATAGTAAAATTCCAAGAGTATATAATTCCCATTTATGACATATCTGACTATGATATAAAAGTTAATAATCCCTGATCAAAGATCTGTTAACAAAGTGAACTTGTGTCTCTGTTTATTGATGGAGTGTGGAGCCTAGTGATTGACACATGACTGACCATTATGAGTGATTTCATGATTAATCATTAAAAGTTATGACAAGAAATACACAGATAACATGTCATCGTTACTGTAAAATCCATCATCATCGATTTAAAGTAGGCTAACCGAAATCTATATAGGCAAATATGTCAATGGCACAAAAATAACGCCCCCTCGTTAAAAAAAAGGTCCACATAGTTTTCGTACGGTACTTTTATTTTTTCACCTTTATGTGTATCGTATATGCTTCCCTCAAGTGGGGTTTCGATGCAATAAAATTCTGTCACATTCTATTCTAGTTCCGTTAGTAACGGATTCCTATTCTTCTCGGCTTTCCCATGGCCTCTATCAGTAGAATCCGTTAATAATTAACTAATTTTATTCTATACCTATAATAATTTTATCAACTGTCCAAATGACCATGATTTTATTTTTGATTAACGGTAAACGAATATGACGTAATAAATAAATGACGTAATAAAAACTTGCGTTTTACAAACACTCACCCTACCCCCTCAGAGATAAAACCCCTCTAGTAAAATGGTTTTCAATGATGGATTTGCTTGTCCTGACCTCATCACTAAAATTAACCCATTTTCTTACGAAGACCGTGAATGACGTTATAAAAAAAATGAATCACATTTTTTCATCCCTCAAGTTAAAGAATTTCAATTATTTTACTCACCAAGTAATAGAATTTTGATGACTTTCGATTCCTGCTTGGCCCATGTTTGTAAAGTTCGATCTATTATTTCACTTCTTGATCTGGCCTTTAATTCCTCGTGATCTAAGCTAAAACATAGGCCCATAGTCAGAATCTCGCATGTTGAATAATCACAAGAAAAATACAACTCTTTTCATAAAATGTCACTTGTTGCTGTTCGACTAGTATCACGCAACTTATTCATCAAGAAGCACGCGTTGCCCCGTTTAAAACTTTTAGAAAATACCTTCAACTTTAATATTCCCCTCTCGTGTGGGAAACCAACACACGAATGACACTTGTAATTACAAACTAATAGAGTATTCCAAGTAAACAATTTTCACAATAGAACAACAAGAAACGTAAAATAACCGTTAACTTGTTTTGGTAACAAATAACGGTGTCAACAGAAGTTTGTCAACCTGTCAGGCCGTCTGCTAAAACTCAGATCATCGATTCACCGTAAGCGTGCTTTTCAAAACGAGGCTACTATGTGATACGGAATGCAACAAGTGTATAGTCAGCAATGGGGACACAATGTGGTGTATAGACATAGTATTATATAGGAGTGCTAATGATTCAATATTGATTTTTGTTATGACATATGTTTTTATCAAAGTAATATACTATTAATTAACACATATTAACTTAATGGGGTTGGGTTAACTATATTTAATATATAGTGCTAATAAATAATTTACATGCTGCCCGAAAAGGGTGTTTTATATAATAAAATATCTATCTATCTACCTGTATTCAATGGCACAGTACAATTAATATGATATTTATTATGTATATAAATATATTATGATTAATCAATCAGGGTAAATAAAGGAAATGAAATGGGGTTTAACGTCCTACTATTCTGCTTAGCCTCGGCTAATGAAGGCATACGCCATAATTAGTGTTCTATGAGAGAAATTTTGCCCGGACAGCGGCACTACGGCCTACTCTTATATCGAATTCAAACTGCCCAGGGATCTTTTACGTGCACGCCAATGTGTACACAGGACATCAGTTTATCGTCCCATCCGAACGACTAGACATTGTCCCATGCCAGGCTCTCTGTTCTGTACCACTGACAAGGGGGAACCACGTCGGAAATTCTGGATGAACTTTTGGTCCAACACTATGGGATCGAACATCTGACCTCCAGGTTAGCGAGCCAACGTCTTACCCACCTAGCCACCGTAGATTCAATTTGGGTAAGACCATGAAAGATTTACGTTTTTAGCGATTTCTTAAAAATCTTATAATTTAGAATTTTTTATATTGTCGGGTAAAATATTCCATAGCCGTGGAACAGCAACACTGAAAGATCTGTCTGCAAATTTTTTTTGTTTTGTAGATGGACCGATTAATGACGGGCTGTTTGTAGATCGTGTCGAATATCGAGATTTTCCGGCGGACCTGACAAGAGACAGAGTATATAGTCGTTCGGGTGGGACAAAAAAGCGAGGTCCCGTGTACACACTGACGTGTACGTAAAAGAACTCTTGTGCAGTTGGATTTCGAAATATGAGTAGGCCATAGCGCCGCTGTCCGGGCAAAATTTTCCTCATAGGATACTATATGTAAGTAAGCCCGTCTTCATATAGTCGAGTCGGCGCAGAACAGCAGGACATTAAATCCCATTTTTTTTAAATTTGATTTCAATTCAAGACAAAATAAAAAGGCAAAAGTCAAAATAATAGTCACTGTTTGTTATGATTCAGTATTAGTTATTGAAACAAAATAAAACAAAATAATATAAGTAAACGGAACGGCCAGTATATATTATAAATGTTTAGCGTACATAAATTACATTTATTTTTGTAAATTCTGGAGAGGAGTTAACATAGGCCAAGCCTGTTCCCCAATCTATTTTCAATTGAAATAAAATACTGTTTATAAAAAAGTTATAGATTTGGTGAAAACCCTTTTGTATAAAAAGAAAAGGGAATTAACAATTACATTCAGGCCCGTAACTAAGGGGGGGGGGCACAGTTTCGCCCCCCCCCCCCCTGTGAAAAAATTTTCGACCATAAAAAAAATAGATATACATTGTCCATCAATATTACAGCCCCCCTGAGAACACTTCCCGCCCCCCTCGTTGTTCTGAGCTAGTTACGGCCCTGATTACATTAATATAGTTTCAAATATTTTACAATAGTGATTCTTTTTTTTGAATATTATAGTTTACGTGCAACTCAGCACGTGTAATTTAACTGTTCGTTTAAAAGTAATAAAATATTTTTTAAAAATAACTAACTAAACTTTCTATACATTGCTGTTTGACTTTAATAATACACAAAAAACAGGGATGGTTCAGTAAAAAATATTTACAATAATTTAATTATGGAGTAGTACCCACAGGCTACTAAAATAGGATAGGTTGTCATACACGAAATCCTGTTACTATGTTATATATTGCGTTTGAATAAATTACATTTAATTGATAGCCTTGTAATTAAATTGTCGTACTTTGTTAAATTTAAACTAATACTAAATGACAATTCAAAGGCAAATCAAAAGAAATGAAATGGTATTTAACGTCCTACTTTTCTAGACCGACTGGGCTAATGAAGACGGGCATACGCCATATACAGTGTACTATGAAATAAATTTTGCCCAGACAGCGGTACTACGTCCTACTCTTATATCGAATTCCAACTGTCAAGGGTTCTTTTACGTGAACGTCAATGTGTAGGCTTACAATTTTTCGCACCACCCGAAGAACTAGACACTGTCCCTGCCAGGCCACCCGCCCTGCACCACTAAAAACAAGGGGAAAACGTACCAAAACCGGCAAATGAACTGGACAATTCAGCAAAACTTCAACTGCCGATTTATCATAAAACAAACCCGTCTTTGGTCACACGGACGCCACAGACTATTGTAATATGTTTTATAAAACGTGGGGATCACGTGGCTAAGTAGGTAAGGTGCTGGCTCGCTAGCCTGGAGGTCGGGTGTTCGATCCCTGCATTGGCCAAGAAAGTTCATCTCGATTTTCCGGCGTGGTTTCCCCTTGTCAGTGATGCAGAACGGAGGGCCTGACAAGGACAGCTGCCTAGTGGTTCGGATGGGACGAAAAACCGAGGTCCCGTGTACACATTGGCGTGCACGTAAAAGATCCCTTGGCAGTTGGAATTCTATATAAGAGTAGGCCGTAGCGCCGCTGCCCGGGCAAAATTCCCCTCATAGCACACTGTATGGCGTATGCCCGTCTTCAATTAGCCCAGGTTAGGTGCAGAAGAGTAGGACGTTAAACTCCATTTCATTTCATTTCATTTTATAAAACGTTCCAATAATTTGTTTTCTGTCCGGAATAACGAGATGGTTTCAGTCTGAAAGCGTCATTTTTTTTTACTGGTAAAAACAAAAACCCTAACTTTGGCCGCCAAAGATTTTCTGGTTTGCATCATGTTTGTAAAAATGTCGCCATAATGTCTTAAACTTTCGTTCCTCATCTTTTTTTGCTCAAATAAACTGACATCCCGTCATCCAAATGCGCATACTAAACTTAGGCTGCCTGTCTACAGTTAGCTCCGCTTGAAGTATGAAGAAGATGGATCACAGTGCGTAGAATGGCAAATGCCGTATGAAATAACCCACGGAAATCTTTATATTGCCCGACTTGCTTCAATCCTAAATTAAAATAAACGATCAGTGGAACGATCGAGTCCAACACTTAGCACATGGCACAATATATATATATGGTCAAAGAAAAACAACATTAACAAGAGTTAAAAGTTTCTGAATAAATATTAATACACGACTATATGGATTGTCAAATAATGATTATATAGGGGGTAGATCAAAATCTGTGATATTAAAAAATATGAATGAAGTTTTACGCTACAGGTTTAGGGAAAGGAAGGGAAGGAATGAAGTGTTACGGTACAGGTTTAGGGAAAGGAAGGGTATAGGCAATGAAGTTTTACGGTACAAGTTTAGGGAAAGGAAGGGTATAGGAATGAAGTTTTACGGTGCAGGTTTAGGGAAAGGAAGGGTATAGGAATGAAGTGTTACGGTGCAGGTTTAGGGAAAGGAAGGGTATAGGCAATGAAGTTTTACGGTACAAGTTTAGGGAAAGGAAGGGTATAGGCAATGAAGTTTTACGGTACAAGTTTAGGGAAAGGGACGGTAGAAGGAATGAAGTGTTACGGTACAGGTTTAGGGAAAGGAAGGGTATAGGAATGAAGTTTTACGGTGCAGGTTTAGGGAAAGGAAGGGTATAGGAATAAAGTGTTACGGTGCAGGTTTAGGGAAAGAAAGGGTATGAGGAATGAAGTTTTACTGTACAAGTTTAGGGAAAGGGAGGGTATAAGAATACGGTACAAGTTTAGGGAAAGGAAGGGTATAGGAATGAAGTTTTACGTCTGAACATAGAGACTAAAATCCAATTGTTGCCGTTTCTTTTGTAACGTGTGCAACTGATTATCTGTCGTTGTTTTCATTGTTCCATATTCTGTATATCCATGTACTATGGTTGACATTCTTTGTTTGATAACGACGAGAGAACCCTCGACGAAACGTTTCCTGAAATAAAATGGTAGGTTTAACATCCTACTGTTCTGCTCCGACTGGGCTAACGAAGACAGGCATACGCGATATAGTGTGCTAAGAGGGAAATTTTGCCCAGGCAGCGGCACTATGGCCTACTCATATCGAATTCCAACTGCCATGGGATCTTTTATGTGCATGCCAATGTATACACGGGATCTCGTTTTTTTCAACCCATCCGAACGACTAGACAGTCGTAAGAAATGATCTTTTACGTAACTTGTATTCCATATAATTGTGCCATGTGTTATTCTCATCCAGTTACTGAATGAGTACCAGCTGTCCCGACCTCTGTTACGTACACGCTAATATTTACTTAAGATTTTTGTCTCATCCGAATGACTAGACAATATCTTCCTTGTCAGCCTCACCAGCGCTCTACCTCGCTGGAATGGGATAGGATTACAGTGGAGATATTCTTTCTAGTGGACTTTCGGGGGTTTAAAGCTCGCACGTGTAAAATATCGTAGACTACACTGTGTTTGGATAGTGGATAATATGTTCTTAAATGCGTGGAGTTGTTAAACGTGTGGTCTGAGTTCCTAAATGTGTGGGGAGTTATAATCTGTTATTAATCGTGTCTTGTTCATTATGTGGATTATTACCGAATAGTCAGGTCAAAATACAGTTTAGCCCCCCAAATTGTAACAAAAGGTTTCTCAACTGATTCTGGTAGGGTTTAGTGTACTTTATAACATACTAAAAGTTTACCAAACTAGGACCCCCGGGAAAGTGTTGGGGGTTTTTTCAAGATGGCGTCAAAGATGGTCACCGAAACGTCTTAATGATCATAATTATGTAACTATCAACTCAAATTTGATGATCTTGGGGTCTATTCCTAGGGTTTTTTTTTTGGGGGGGGGGGGGGGGGCAAAGAACTCATTAAAAATGATGTTGGCCTATTATGCCAAAAATGGCCGCCAACACCTCGAAATGACCGTAGGTCTGTAATTATTTACCCAAATTTGATGATCTTGATGCCTATCCCCAGGTTTTTTGGGGCAAGGAACATATTAAGACAACTTCGGATGTCATAGATTTTTGGACTAAAATTCATTTTTGAGATTCCATTTCATAATATGGTAGTTTGCAACGTCTCGGAGAAATAATTTATGTAATGTAGAGGAATAAAATACAAAGTGAACAGCGTCAATCGGGGTGGGAGGGGTGTGGTAGGCTGAAGGAGACACAACCTCTATAGTTCGTTACTAGTTTCCAACAGACTTAATTTAAAAGGGTTTCTCTCGACCTTGTGAAAAAGATCAAAGTAAAATATATAATTATTAACCCAAGGCTTGAAAAGTGCCGACTTGATTTCAAGTGACCCATCAACTTTTACATTCCTTTCTCTTTGACTTCTCTCTCGGATGCTTCAAACTGGATCCCTTAATAATTTTTACTTACCTTTCTATACCCCCGCATTTTCATGATTGTATGAAAACAGTGCATGATGCACGTTCTGTACTTGATAATGAAAGGTAAATTTCACCTAATGGTTATTTTCATAAAATAAAAGTCTTGTTTTATCCACACACTGTATAATACAGCTTGTGACACCGGTCTCTTTTCCCCAGATAAGACTGAGCGGTTTAAGTTGTTTGAAAACTTATCACATATATTGAGTTAGTTGCTCAGCCCTAAGGTAGTGGATTTTAAGGGCTTTTCACACAAAATTAAGCAGTTTTATTCTCCAAAATATAATCGAGATGGTCCTTTAAATCATATGAATAACAAATACTGTTTATTTTTTTTAATTTATTTTCCAAAACTGCCATATAATTTATTCCATTCTGTATATAAATCTAAATCTCTAGCAGAAACACTTGCTCGAACTTGATTTAAAGATTCCAGGAAATCTTCTACCTTTATGGCTCGCACCTGTAATATTTAAAAAAAATATATATTTTTATTCTGTAAATACAAATATAGATTTCTGGATACCAAAACAAGACCTCATTGGTTCATCTGAATGACAATTCCTTCTTTTCTACACCCATTGGGCTAATGAAGGGGCTAATGAAGACAGGCATATTCCAACCATGCAGTGTGGGACGAGGGTTGAGCTAATAAAGACATGCAGTGTGTGACCAGGGAACATTTGGCCCAGACAGCAGCATTTCTGCCAACTCATCAAATTTCAATGGCCACAGGTTCTTTTACAATGTGTACAAGGGACCTCTGTGTTTCATACCATCCAAACGACTAGTCAGTGTACCTTGCCAGAACCTCCTTTCTGCACCACTAACAAGGAGAAATCATGCTAAACAAAATTATGAAGAACTGTCAAACATTACAGAGATCGATGCCTTTATTTAAGAGCTAAATGTTATACAATCTATTATTTCGACATGACAAGCCTATAATCAACTCTCTAGATCATCGGATGGCAGAGATTTAAATGGATTAGAACACACGCAATATTTAAAGATTTAATGACAAGAAGGATAATCAAAACTTTGTCTCCTTTGTCCAGTACCGCTGCTACAATAATAAACAATCTGTGCTACATCTTCAACTACCCATAACATCACTAAGAATAAAGTCATTTACATGGAATTTTCAATATATTCATTTTTTATTATCTATTTTTGAACTATTATAATAAGAACGACCAGTCTTTATCTAAATCTTACATAGTGTATCTTTAAACTATTTTAACAAGAACAACCAACCCTTTATCTAAATCTTACATAATGTATCTTTAAACTATTTTAACAAGAACAACCAACCCTTTATCTAAATCTTACATAATGTATCTTTAAACTATTTTAACAAGAACAACCAACCCTTTATCTAAATCTTACATAATGTATCTTTAAGAAGACACAATATAAACAGTAGATAATCCCCAAGTTCAGATTCAACCGTATTAAAAAGAAGACCTTCAAAAGATTGTGGCCCTGGTTTTTACGATGATAATTCTACCTCGCCCATCTTTGACGTGTAGAAAGTTTAACCTGAGTATTCAAGTAATTTATTACTATTTATATAATTCTTACCTCATCCGATGTTATGGTTTCTATCTGTTCAAATGGAATACTTCTAATAGGACCTAAAGCAGCTTCACGACACAGATTTGCCATGTCAGATCCAGAATAACCTAAAACATTCATCATATTACATAATATACCCAGAATATATCGAGATAAATGGGGTTTAATGTCCACTTTCCACCCTAGGATATTCCACTATGAGATCCCTCCCAATCCCCCACTCCACCTATAACACCCCTCCCAATCCCCCACACTCACTCCACCTATAACACCCCTCCCAATCCCCCACACTACTCCACCTATAACACCCCTCCCAATCACCTACCCTCACTCCACTTATAACACCCCTCCCAATCCCCCACACTCACTCCACCTATAACACCCCTCCCAATCCCCTACACTCACTCCACCTATAACACCCCTCCCAATCCCCCACACTACTCCACCTATAACACCCCTCCCAATCACCTACCCTCACTCCACTTATAACACCCCTCCCAATCACCTACCCTCACTCCACTTATAACACCCCTCCCAATCCCCCACCCTCACTCCACGACTAGAGGGAGATAAAAGTGTGTTATAAACACACTTGAGAAAAGCCGAGGACATTGACAGTGTCAACAAGTGGTTGCCATGCAAGATACACTCACATTTTGCAAGAGGTTGACAGAGAACAAGCTAAAAAAGCGATTTTGCATACAACCAGGGCCCATTATCCAGGATGTTACGGTCCAACATATTGAAAGGAACCGAAATCTTTGGGTTATAAACCTATATATCAAGTTTCATCAAAATCGGATAAAAATTGTGACATCTGAAGTGTCCACAAACAAATTACAGATGGACAGAGGTGACAACAATATATGTCAACATGAAAATGTAGGCATATAAAAAATCTATACGCCCTGGCCAGAGTCCCCCCCCCTCCATAGTTCTTGAAGCCTGAGGCTGCAGCCCGTCTGGTCTATTGGTAAATAGCACAATGATCTTGACAGTGAATGAAATGAAAGATATTTTTATATCTCCATAACTAAAATTTAAAACTTGGAACATGAAATGAAATGGGGGTTTAACGTCCTACTCTGGTTGGGCTAATGAAGACGGGCATGCACCATACAGTGTGCTATGAGGGAAATTTTGCCTGGGCAGCTGCATTATGGCCTACTCTTATATCGAATTCCAACTGCCAAGGGATCTTTACATTGCATGCCAAAGCATACATGGGACCTCGGTTTTTCATTCCATTCGAACGACTAGACAGCTGTAATTGTAAGGCCCTCCGTCCTGCACTACTGACAAGGGAGAATCACGTTGGAATATCACGGTGAATTTTCTCGGCCAATGCTGGGACCGAACACCCGACCCCCAGGCTAGCGAACCAGCACTTTACCCACTGAAAAACTTGAAACATACCATCTGACTTGTGACATATTATATCTAGATGTTCATCTGTTAGTTCATGTTTTTGTTGAGATAATAAGTTTGTAATAATTTGTCGTCTAGCTATATGTTCTGGTAGTGGTATATATAATCTCTTTACTAATCTTCTTCTAGCCGCTTCATCTATTTCCTGAGGTCTAAAACAGAGAGAGAGAGACAATGAACAATCTACGCTATATCTTCAGTCATAATTTCACTCAGATTAAAGTAATTTGACTGAAACGTTCAATATATTCATTTTACTTTATCTATTTTGAACCATCATAGCAAGAACGATAGGCTCTTTATCTAACTCTTACATATATTGCATCTTTAACTCATTGCATCAAACCTATTACTGTTAGTATATATTTTTAAAATATAGATGTGACGTCAATCTTTGATGTTGGCATACCTTTTGAAATAATGGTAAGAGCAATGCGCCAAGCATACATTATTTATACTAGTTAAAATTTTGGACCCGTGTGACATATTTCATTGAAATGCATGTGCGAGTGTCTGTATTCTAAGTTGTTTAATAGCCTCGAGCTCAAGACATTGAGTAATATATTGAAACAACAACTCGTGACTAACATCACTCGTGTTGTTTCAATATATCACTTAATGTCTGACTCTTAACCATTAAACCACACGTTATTACCTGTTTGTTACACCTATTGTAAGTATTTCTATACTTATTACCTGTTTGTTGCCCCTATTATCAGAATTTTATCATCAGAATCAGTAGCAGCTCCATCCTGCAAAATTTAAAAAATAGAATCCTATTCCATTAGTTTACAGCACTTCAAAACTCAAGACATTTCATAAATAGATTTTTTAACCTCAAAAAATTAAAAAAATTGAATCCTATTCCATAAATAGATTTTAAAACCTCAAAATAGACATTGCATTAGTTTTGATAGATAAAAATAACGCATGTTAATCCTAAACAGTAGACAAAAATATAAAATGAGACGGGTTTCAAAGTTCCTTTCAGAATAATTTCCATCTGGTGCAATTCAGTATTTTGTTCAACAACTTGGCATACTTTCAATGCAAGTCATGTGGTGTCACCTAGGACAAAACAGAACTTGAAAAATATCGTCCGTCCCTATTAAGCTGCAATATCAAAGTACATCTCTAATTCACATGTGTTGGATTATCATTCATTTGTGTCAGAAGTGGTGAGAAATATTCCTGTTGACAAACAAAGGAGAATTACGGTGAGAATTAGGTGAAAAATAGAAGGTAAGGACTCCAAAACAACCATAAAACAGAGGTTGGGGTAGAGCAGCATTTTCATATTGCACCTTAATAAGGACCAACAGAAACAATCAGAGAGGACTTTGTTCGTGACAGACTGCTCTGAAAGGAACTATCATGGCCTATGTCAGAGTTCAAGTCCGTGATAGTCTAGACGAGTGGGTAATGCCTAACCGCTGGACCTCAGTCAAAATATGAAGTATATTGATGAGAGAGAGAGAGAGAGAGAGAGAGAGAGAGAGAGAGAGGAGAGAAGAGAGAGAGAAGATGAGAGAGGGGAGAGAGAGAGAGAGAGAGAGAGAGAGAGGAGAGAGAGAGAGAGAGGGGAGAGAGAGAGAGAGAGGAGAGAGAGAGAGAGAGAGAGGAGAGAGAGGAGAGAGAGAGAGAGAGAGAGAGAGAGAGAAGATGAGAGAGGGGAGAGAGAGAGAGAGAGAGAGAGAGAGAGAGAGAGAGAGAGAGAGAGGGGGGAGAGAGAGAGAGAGAGAGAGGAGAGAGAGAGAGAGAGAGAAGATGAGAGAGAGAGAGAGAGGAGAGAGAGAGAGAGAAGATGAGAGAGGGGAGAGAGAGAGAGAGAAGATGAGAGAGGGGAGAGAGAGAGAGAGAGAGAGAGAGGGGAGAGAGAAGAGAGAGAGAGCATTTAATATCCACTTGATGCAAACTAGGTCATTTTGGGACTAACATATGGTTCAATTTTATTTCAATAATTTGCTTGCATGTAGGAGTCTTTAGCAGCAGGAGGAAACCGGGGAGCCAGAGAAAACCTCAGGAGGTTGGACAGGCGTCCCTACTCCTTGTCACATACAACCTGGGAATCGCAACCATGCCAGTTGACTCAATGACAGACCTTATGATACAACGCACTAACCATTCGGCCATTCACCCCCCCCCCCCCCAATATTATTAAGGAAGTTGGAATCTTTTCCGCAGGTTGATAACAAAGACGATAATTAATTTTTTATTTCTGGTAGTATTAAGAAAGTGGGGATATTTTCGGCAGGTTGATAACAGAGATGATAATTAAGGATAATATCTGTAAATATATTAATGCTATATATAACAATAGGTGATGAAATACCTGTGAATATATATTAACTGATAATACAGGTATATTTCACCAGGTATTGTTTAAGGTACAGCAGGTATTGTTTAAGGTACAGTAGGGAGTTAATCACCTATCCTAATAACTGTTATAAACAATCTCATTATCTTGTAACACTATTACACTAATGATGAACTACATATGATAAAATAACCAGTGGGAAGTGATACCAGGTGTTTATTAAAGAGTAAGCATGATCTGTGTCTTGCATGACACTTATTATCACTTGTGAACAACACATGATAAAATAACCAGTGATACCAGGTGTTTATTAAAGAGTGAGCATGCTCTGTCTATTGCATGACACCTGCTAAATGATTTATCTAATAATATCTATGTTGAAATACATTTATTTTAATCATCTTACCAACTGAACAAGAAATTCTGTTTTAATTCTACGAGAGGCTTCGTGTTCGTTATCGGATCGTTGTGAGAGAAGAGAATCGATTTCATCAATAAATACAACAGCTGGTTGATTACATCGAGCTACGGCAAATAACGCTCTTACCATCTTCTCTCCTTCCCCTACCTACAAATATTTATTTCAACAACCATAACATGAAATGGGGTTTAACGTCCTACTTTTCTACACCGACTGGGCTAATAAAAGGACTGGGTTTATGAAATGAAATGAAATGAAATGGGGTTTAACGTCCTACTGTTCTGCTCCTAACCTGGGCTAATGAAGACGGGCATACGTCATACAGTGTGCTATGAGGGAAATTTTGCCCGGGCAGCGGCGCTACGGCCTACTCTTATATCGAATTCCAACTGCCAAGGGATCTTTTACGTGCACGCCAATGTGTACACGGGTCCTTGGTTTTTCGTCCCATCCGAACAACTAAACAGACTGGGTTTATGCCATACTGTGTGCCATGAGGACATTTTGCTCCTATAACTACTATCACTATTTACATTTAATAATCAATTTTTAATGTTAAAGATAGATGCCAGGCAACGAAACATATGCCCACAGCAGCTAAATCGTCCAAGTAATCGACAAGGGTTTTTGCCTATTTATTCTTTTGTAGGTAATTGGGGCATTTACAAGATAATTTCATACAGATCAGATTATAATTTTTGTCGTTTGTGGGTTCACAAGGTTCTCGCTAATATATTTGATCAAAACAAAAACTCGGCCACCTACCCATTTTGATGTTAATGAAGAAGCACTAATACAAAAGAAAGTTGATTTTGATTGACTTGCTATACATTTTCCTGAAAACATAATGAATAGTTATAAGAAATTATATTAATCTTTGATAGTTCCCGCAGGTTACGCAAGGTAAAAATTCAGGACTATCAAGGACCTCAAATTGGTATTTTAACCTGTTAAGTGCGTAATTGTTAACTACCCCCTATTGTGTAATTAATTTGACGAAAAACGTCATTTTTGGACCTTTTTATTCCTGAATACAAATGATAGTAGTCTGAAACCATATTAAAACTAACGGCAAATAGAGTTGTCTCCCTTCAATTAGATTTCCTCAACCAGGCGTTATATAACGTCCTACACATGCTACGATCGTATGTTCGAAGAATAGGTTGGGGAAAATACCTTCAGTGGCAGTTGTCCAGGACGTTATATAACGTCCTACGCAGTTAACGGGTTAAGAAATTTTAAGATTGTCATACTTTCCCAGAATATTTTGATGTACAAATTGTTACGGCAACCTTATGTTCTGAAACACTACTGTTAATTTACAAGTTCAAGGAACTGCTGCAGAAATGGGATTGTATGCATACCGCCATCACTCAAAAATGTCATAAAGGTAATAACGTGTCGGTCGTCGGTAGCCATCATATCGGGACCAAACATTTTCTAATTGAATATATTATATTCACCTATTAAAGTTTTTCTAATTGAATGAAATATATTCACCTATTAAAGTTTTTCTAATTGAATGAAATATATTCACCTATTAAAGTTTTTCCTGTTCCTGGTGGTCCAAACAATAAAAGTCCTTTTGGTGGTCCTCTTAAACCAGTAAATATATCCCTATAAATAGTCAATAATAATTCAAAGTTGAGTAAATTCTTAGTCTGAGAATGCTTTATGAACTAGGGCCAAGATTATGTAATCAGAGAGAGAGAGAAATGGGGTTTAACGTCCACTCGACACAAACTAGGTCATTTTGGGGCTAACATTTGGTTCAATTTTATTTCAATAATTTGATTGCGCGTAGGGGTCTTTAGCAGTGGGAGGAAACCTGGAGAAAACCCACGAGGTTGGACAGGCGACCCTACTCCTTGTCATGTACAAACAGGGAATAGAAACCATGTCAGTTGACTCAATGACAGACAGACGAGATACAGCGTGCATATGCTAACCATTTGACCATCCAACCCCCCTCGATTATGTAATCAATACATTGATAATTCTAGATCTAATCAAGTTGAGGATCCAGTCAATCTAACTAAAACACAGATCCTATTTCATTTCGTTTTTATAGTTCAAAATTTCGTTTTACTTGTCTTTACTACACTTGGATCTGGAAGAGTTGTTATCACTGATGTGTTCTGAATGGTGTGAGGGATTTGCCAATGAAACGGTCTGTAACGGTGAGCTTTAGGCGTTTTCTGCACGGAATTGTGGGTAATCCACTAGTAACCTCAATGCTGCTTGGTTAATCAAATGTCTGACGTCACAGGGTCAAAAGCCGCTCATATGACCTATGACGCAACCTATTACTACAACTGGTCAGATCTTTATGTAGTGTAGGCCATCGAAAGTATATATATAAAAAAAAACAAAACGAAATATAGATCTGTATTTTAATCCGATTGGGATCCAGTGTTTTAACCATACAATATCTACTTACGGTCTTAACATTGGCCATACAACGATTTCTTTGATGGTTTTCTTAGCAAACTCTAACCCAGCAACGTCATCCCAATGTAATTTAGGTCCATGATCCATTATCTGTGGAAAATCAAAATATCTTAATATTACTATTTTAATTATAACTCACTGCAGCAATCTGTTTACAGGATGATAATAAGTCCCTTTATATTGTGCTATAATACTTCTCCAATGTTTTCAGTCTGGATTAAAGGAGTCTAATGACGGAGAGGATCTAAGTTTTTCAGGTGGCAGGAACAACATGAAATGAGTGAACTCCAAAGGAGCTGAGTTTATAGGTTTCAGTATAAAGAGTTACAGTAATAGAATAAGGTTCAGTGTAAAGCGCTACAGTAATAGAACAAGGTTTCAGTATAAAGGGCTACAGTAATAGAATAGGGTTTCAGTATTAAGGGCCACAGTAATAGAATAGGGTTTCAGCATTAAGGGTTACAGTAATAGAATAGGGTTTCAGTATAAGGGCTACAGTAATAGAATAGGGTTTCAGCATAAAGGGTTACAGTAATAGAATAAGGTTCAGTATAAAGGGTTTCAGTATAAAGGGCTACAGTAATAGAATAGGGTTTCAGCATAAAGGGTTACAGTAATAGAATAAGGTTCAGTATAAAGGGTTTCAGTATAAAGGGCTACAGTAATAGAATAGGGTTCAATATAAAGGGTTACAGTAATAGAAAAAGGTTCAGTATAAAGGATTTCAGTAATAGAATAAGGCTCAGTATAAAGGGTTTCAATATAAAGGGCTACAATAGTAGAATAAGGTTTAGTATAAAGGACTACAGTAATAGAATAAGGTTCAGCATAAAGGGCTACAGTAATAGAATAAGGTTCAGTATAAAGGGGCTACAGTAATAGAATAAGGTTCAGTATAAGGGGCTACAGTAATAGAATAACGTTCAGTATAAAGGGGCTACAGTAGTAGAATAAGGTTCAGTATAAAGGATTACAGTAATAGAATACCTCATTATTGATTAATTCAATCATTTTGGGATCAATTCCTTTAAGTCTTTCATCGATTGGTTCCTCACCAGTTTTATCTGGAGGTTTATCAGGTCTCATCATACACCTTTAAAAACAAATATCATCTAATTGTAATTAACAGGTAACACACCTGGGATTAATAACAACTACAGTTTATTACAAAACAAGTGATAATGGTAATAAATATTTTATGCTACTGGAGAAAATGGCACTAACATGTTTTTAGTTAAGGGAGAGAGAGAGAAATAGGGTTTAACATCCACTCAACACAAAACAGGTAATTTCGGGACTAACATATCATTCAATCCCATTTCAACATTTCAGGGAGAGGGGTTTTACATAGGCTAAGCTTGTTCCCGAATCCCATTCAAATATCTTGACTAAATATATTGTTTAAAGATACAATATGGGAGATTAGATAAAGAGCTGACTGTTCTCACTTGGATAAGTTAATTAATGTCTAATTAATAATTTAGATAACATTTCAGGCCTAAATAAATACATGCAATAGACAGATTTAGCTCTTTCATGATCTATGTTTAAGTTGTCTCATTAAATAAAGTTATTATTATGAATACATGATTTTATACTTACCCATCTTCTTCTTTATTAATAACAGGTGGAATAAATTTACTACTGGGTCCACGTCTACAAAATATATCATTATTATAAGTCAAGGAGAGAGAAAGGGGGTTTAAAGTCCACCTGACACAAACTAGGTCATTTCGCCAATTCGGGACTAACACTTGGTTCAATTTTATTTCAATAATTCGCTTGCGCGTAGGGGTCTTTAGTTGTGGAAGGAAATTGCTGAGGACCTGGAGAAAGCTCACGAGGTTGGACAGGCGACCCTACTCCTTGTCACGTACAACCGGGGAATCGAAACCACGCCACTTGACTCAATGACAGACCTTATAGTACAACGCACACGCACTAACCATTCGGCCATCCAACCCCACCCCCAACAACAACTAGTTAGAATGGCCAACTACAAAGATAATTTAAAATCTCTACTTAAAACACACTTCACTTATTTGGCTGTGGTGAAAACCCAATCTGGTTAAAACACACATCCTATTTCATTTTGTTTTTTATTGTTCAAAATTTCGTTTTACTTGTCTTTACTACACTAGGATCTGGAAGAGTTGTTATATAACAGGCGTTCTAGTTGATGTGAACGATTAGCCAATGAAACAGTCTCTTACGGAGAGTGTTTGGAGTGAGGTGCACAGAACTGTGGGAAAACCACTAGAAACATCAACGCTGATTGATTAATCAATGTTTGATATCATAGGGTCAAAAGTTGCTTGTATGACACCTGACGCAACCTTCCACTACAACCGTTCAGATCTTCATGCAGTGGAGTCCATAATAAGCATAAAAAAATGAAACGAAATATAGAACTGTATTTTAATCAGATTGAATAATAACGCAGCTGCTTAGCACGATTGAGTTTGACCTTCTACAGAGAATAGGCACTATACAAATTCATCATTATTATTATTATTACTGTCAGACAAAATAAATATAATCAACCTTGTTCCAAGAGATTTTTTGGCTCCACCATACAAAGCTGTGGACACTTGACCTTGTATATAACCTTGACCTCTGTTTTGACCTCCATATTTTTTCTGTTGTTCAATCGCCTGAAATGGAACAATTCAAAATAATTATCAAAAAGCTGTAAAATATTCCACGATTAGCCAGGCTACCAGTTGTAGTCTATGACAAAGTCAAAATATATTCCAGAATCTTTTATATTTAACGTCCTACTGTTCTGCTCCAACTGGGCTAATGAAGACCGGCATACGACATACAGTGTGCTATGAGGGAAATTTTGCCCGGATTACAGCGCTATGGCCTACTTTTATTTTGCATTCCAACTGCTAATGGTTCGTTTACGTATACGCCAATGTGTACACGGGACCTTGGTTCTATACATTGTCCTTTGCCAGGTCTTCTGTCCTCCACCAAGCTGAACCACGTCTCATATCTAATAATAAAGTATAATGTACCATTTGTTCTTTCGCTGTTTTAAATGGACCTGAAGTTGGCTTCTCTTCCATTTCTTCATCCTCATCCTCTTCATCCTGTTCCCTTCGTCTCTTTCTCCACTGAAAATAAACATGGAAAATCTTTTATCTCGATTCACATTTTATAAACAGGACATTTCACAATCCAAGAGTATCATAAAACCTTTAGCATTCGGTACATGTAAATATTCATTACCCAGTTCCTTATGAAAAGCTTCATAAATATCTTAAATAATGCAAGGAATTATGTCAACATATCCTTTCCATACGTAAAACATGATCCTGAATGTCAATATTACCTGCCACAGGTAAATTTCAACGTTAGTAATTTTCCACCGTTTTCCTTCATTAGTAGTAACTTCCACCAATAAACAATCTGTGATATAATTTTAATCCATCTTCTCATATTCTAGTCTATATTTCTATGAGCAGGAGGACTCAAATAACGTCACAGCTTTTTTATTGGTGGTTCAGTAAACAAGGTATAGATTTTTTTAACTGTCCGTTTTCTTCTGATACTCATCTATCATGCAGAGTTATGTCCCCCTGTAGTTCACGTGAAAAGGAGGAAAGATGGCTTACGCCATTGAAACATGTGTCCCACCGAAATATCTTTCGCCTCCAGCAAACCACAAATCATGGATATGGGAACATTTGGATTAAAAACACCAGATGGAAAAAACAGACAATTTAAATATCATGTATTTTTTTTATTTTTCTAAGTTAATTTGGAAAGAAAAAATACTGCAATATGTATCGTATCATGATGTCCATACCGTAATATGTATCTTATTGTGAGGTCTATACCGTGATACGTATCGTATAATGAGGTTAATGTATCGTAGCCCTATTGTAATAAACCAAAATGAAATGAAAATGAAATGAAATGGGGTTTAACGTCCTACTGTTTTGCTCCGAATGGGCTAATGAAGACGGGCATACGCCATACAGTGTGCTATGACGGAAATTTTGCCAGGACAGCGGCACTACGGCCTACTCTTATGTCGAATTCCAACTGCCAAGGGATCTTTTACGTGCACGCCAATGTGTACACGGGACCTCGGTTTTTCGTCCCATCCGAACGACTAGACAGCTTTCCTTGTCAGCCCCTCCGTTCTGCATCACTGACAAGGGAGAACCATGTCGGAAAATCTGGATGAACTTTCTCGGCCAATGCAGGGATCGAACACACGACCTCCAGGCTAGCGTGCCAGCATCTCACCCACGTGATCCCCTGTAGTAAACCAAATTGAATTTTAATATAAACGAATAATAGTAAATTATTTCAAATTTACATCATTTTTTTTCTGAAATGTTCTTTTACTTCCATAATTATTTCCATAATTGGTGCTGGATCCTCTTCCTGAAATATAATAATGATGGTTGATTAGAATTTACACAGAATCCTGGGACTAACATCTACAAAAGGTTGCGGAAAGCTGAAAATCAAAAGACTTCGTCATCTTATGACAATGCTTCACACCAAATTTGAAAAAAACTCAATTGTAGATTCTACTGCGTTTACAAGCCAAATGGGGGGTTGGATGGCCGAATGGTTAGCATGTGCGTGTTGTATCATAAGGTTGGTCATTGGGTCCTCCAGTTTCCTCCCACAGCTAAAGACCCCTACACGCAAGCGAATTATTGAAATAAAATAGAACCATATGTTAGTCGCGAAATGACCTAGTTTGTGTCGAGTGGACGTTAAACCCCATCTCTCTCTCTCTCACAGTCCTGGGTCTGTAGTTTGCAAGTGAATTATTGAAATAAAATAGAACCATATGTTAGCCCCGAAATGACCTAGTTTGTGCCGAGTAGACATTAAACTCCATCTTTCTCATTACGGTAAGTCACTCACCGTTACTAAATAGAGATTTTTTCTGCGAATATTGAGTTCTGCTATACAACGTTTCAGACGGTCCACTACTTTCTCCCGTATCACTTAGATTAGCTTTGTTTTGATAGATTGAGACTCTAGGTGGTCCATGTCCATAATCTGTGTTATTCTGAATCGGTGTAAAATAATTCTGTTTCTTTTCACTATTATTATTATTAGTAACAACGTTTTGTCCGTTATTTTGAGGTCCACTTCGAAATAAATTTTTTGCACACTGACTATCTGGGACAGGTGCCGTTTGATCAGACAAAGATGGCTTTATAAATGTCGATAAATTCTGTCCTGTTGGTTGAGTTTCTGCGTGTTTCATAAAATATGCTGGTAGTTGTTTTGGATTTTCTGGTTTAGAACTCTGGTTTTCGACTACTAATTTCTTTCTTCTTGGTCGAAATAGTGGAGCAGAATTTTCCTTGGTGGCAACAAAAAGATCTGCTTTTGACTGTAATATAAATTCAAAATCTACATAAAATCAATCCAAATAGATGGAATAAATTCTGTAAAACTTATCTTCTCTGAACTGTCTGTAACTCATATAAAACAGTTTTACAAATATAAATCAAATGCCTCAAAACAATTCATAAAACAGAATTTTCATTGACTTTAAAGGTGCAAAATCTCTAACATTTGGGACCTAGAAATTGACACTGAAACACATTATGGTACACGACTATTGGATATCAGAAGCCCATCTTTTCCCGGTAAGATAACAACATTGTGTTTTTCAATGTCGCAGACTTTGGGTGATATTGAGTTAGAGACTTATATACAAAGGGACATAATTCTGTAAAAAAAATGAAAGAATTCAATGAAACGCGAACTTGATCTGTACGTCTGCTAAATATAGGAGTGTCCGATAGAGCACTAAAAATATCTCAGAACTTAAGATCGTTGCATTGAACATTTGATGGAATCTTTCACATCCTGTATCAGCTACTTTAAAATATATAACAGTAACAGCTCTCTTAATGTTCATTGTCTACGAGATCACCTGTGGTGGAAGTGGACGTTCATTGTCTACGAGATCACCTGTGGTGGAAGTGGACGTTCATTGTCTACGAGATCACCTGTGGTGGAAGTGGACGTACATTGTCTACGAGATCACCTGTGGTGGAAGTGGATGTACATTGTCTACGAGATCACCTGTGGTGGAAGTGGACGTTTATTGTCTACGAGATCACCTGTGGTGGAAGTGGACGTACATTGTCTACGAGATCACCTGTGGTGGAAGTGGATGTACATTGTCTACGAGATCACCTGTGGTGGAAGTGGACGTTCATTGTCTACGAGATCACCCGTGGTAGAAGTGGATGTACATTGTCTACGAGATCACCCGTGGTGGAAGTGGACGTACATTGTCTACGAGATCACCCGTGGTGGAAGTGGATGTACATTGTCTACGAGATCACCCGTGGTGGAAGTGGACGTACATTGTCTACGAGATCACCTGTGGTGGAAGTGGACATTCATTGTCTACGAGATCACCCGTGGTGGAAGTGGACGTACATTGTCTACGAGATCACCCGTGGTGGAAGTGGATGTACATTGTCTACGAGATCACCCGTAGTGGACGTGGACGTACATTGTCTACAAGATCACCCGTGGTGGAAGTGGATGTACATTGTCTACGAGATCACCCATGGTGGAAGTGGATGTACATTGTCTACGAGATCACCCATGGTGGAAGTGGATGTACATTGTCTACAAGATCACCCATGGTAGAAGTGGACATAAAACTCCAGGAACGAACAACGAACTGAGTGTTCAATCTGGACTTTTCAGTAGCCCTTTGTTATTAGGGTATTCCCATTCCGTCCTCATGGAATCACTTAAACCAATGTCAAACACAAAAACAAGATTCTGGCATAAAATACGTTTAGTTTATAATATTAAAAACGGTAGAATTTTACCTGACAATTTAACATATAGTCTGTAAAAAATGACATCTGTTTTATTTTCTCTAAACTTAGATTGGTAGTCCAACTCTGACTTTCTGAAACAGACATGTTCAAAAATATTACACGAAAAACATCCATGGGGTAAGCACTGGGCAAAAATGTCAGGGTATCACTAACTGGCAACCTGTCTGCTAGCTTGACTTAGGGAGCGGTTGTTATTTCTCGATCGAATGGTTAGGCGGTTTTGTGAAAATCAACGTATAACAGACTCTGCAATTAAACGGCAGAAAAAGAAGTTAGCAGAAAATAATTCAAGAATTTACTTAGACCTAAATATGTATGGTAATTGGACAGTAAGTAATGACAAATACAGTCTGAAAGATAGGTTGCCAGACAATGAAACATACGCCCACAGCAGCTAAGTCATCCGGGGAGTCAACAAGGGTTGTCGCATATTTTTTTCTTTTGTCAGAACTTAAAATGCTTACAACTAGTAACAAGCCAATTTTCTTTGAATTCTGCTCTATTCTAACATTTAGCATACAAAACATCTAATATCAATTTCCATAATCATCGAAATCGTTGAAAATTGATAAGCTTCTTCGTCTCATGACCTTTAACATTGTATAAATATAATGTCAATCGGATATTAATTTTAGCCTCAAGAACATCCACAAGAATTTTTAGGGTGAACAAGGGCCATAACTCTGGAAGTAGTTATTGGAAATCATTGAAAATCCATAGGATTCTTCATTTCATGACCTTAAACACTGTGTATAAATTTAAAGTCAATTGGATAAAAACTTTAACGTCTAAAGCGTCCACAAGCAATTGTGGACGTCGGCCCGACAACAATATACGACCATATTTCAATGTGGTGGCAGTCATTATCGGAAATCGTTGAAAATCAATAGGATTCTTCATTTCATGACCTTAAACACTGTGTATAAATTTAAAGTCAATCGGACATTAAATTTAACATTAACATTAGCTGGACCGAAGACAATATACGACCACATGTCGTAAAAGTTAGGTGACAAACATGGCTTCTAAAAATAGATTTTTTTTATAGATTGGGGTGTTTCCTCGCAAAAAAAACGTTTTAGGGGGATTTGAAGCAAATTTTGGATAAATAAATTAGTTTCAATATGTTTTAGTCCAAATATATCATCAAATCACACAGTTTGTACGGGGGAAGGTCTAAGAATTTATAAACAGACTCAAGGGGTTAAAGGCTATCGGGAATTGGGATTTTAGACAACTGATCATCCTTATCAGACTGATGAAATCCCTGGTTGTGAATCTAGTCACATGATCACATGACATCAGAGCTCCCTGGAGCCATACAGTTTATTACTATTTATTGTAGAACACAGAAATTTACCATTCTTTTTCCCCGAACACAGATTCAAAGCACCAGCTGCAAAGTTATTTAAACCTAAAATAAAATTCATTAAAATATAAATATGAGCTACAAAATAAAAGCATTTTATACTTTTATATAATATGAAAACTAAACACAGGGTCGGATTAAGTTGTATGGGGTCCCTGGTTGAAAAGACACTGGGGCCCTTCTATTAACAGTGAAAAGGGGACAAATTCTGGTCATTGTCCATCACACTCACACAAATACAATTTGTAGGCCCATGTCAGTATGGTAGGTAGATAGATCTATTTGGTACAAATATATACAACATAATAAATGACATTTAAATTTTCTATAGAACTAATTTGAAATTGGATTCCCCCCGCCTCCTGAATGGAGAGGCAATTTTCTGATGGACTGAAGATTAAAGTTACAATTTCATATTTTCTAAGAAAGTCAAAACGTAATTATTTCTATGTCTTTTGCTCAATAGGTTGTCAATTCACTATTATACGATCATAGGTGTCATTCTCACACTTAAAACTCATTTACACCGGAAATAACACAATTACCTCCCTTGTTTTCTATTCTCCACCATGGAGTAGTTATCTTCAAACGTTTGAATTTGAAGATGAAAATGATATTTTTGCCAATTTCTCAACTGGCAATAGTGAATTATAGGATTAACAGGATTATTCTTTCACAAGGTAGGACTGTTTATAGATATCATCTATTTTAAGCTTTCTTTTAATAAATTTTAAAAATATAACATAAAAATATGAAATTGCAACTTTAACATGGAGTACTTCTGATGAAACTGGTTTAATTTGAATTATTTTTACCAGTGTTGTCGTCAAAACAGTCAACAATCTCTTCATACATTTTCTGGTAATCTTTAATAAAACTACGACATGTTTCCTCACAGACACTGAAAAAATAAAGTTGAATCATTAAACATACATTATGCAAGAGCTAAATCTGCCTATTGCAGGTCTTTCTTTAGGCCTGAAATGTTATCTAAATTATTAATTAGACACTAATTAACTTATCCAGGCCATAATCAACTCTCGATGTCGTCGCTAGCCTGCAATAATTACTGGATTAGAACCTGGTCTGCTGCTTCTGATTAAATCAGAAACTGGATAATTGAGACTACAGGCTACGAAATTTCACGCGAACGATACCAATCGGTTACTTGCAGTCGTGCCAGCTCAAAAACACACAACCAATTTCCTGGTTACGCAAATTGAAATGGCCACTCGACACAAACCAGGTCATTTCAATAATTCGCTTGTGCGTAGGGGACTTTAGCAGTGGGAGGAATCCGGAGGACCCAGAGAAAACCCATGAGACTGGACAACGACCCTACTCCTTCTCACATACAACCAGGGGATCGAAACCATGCCAGTTGACTCGATGACAGACCATATGATACAATGTGCACGTGCTAACCATTCAGCCATCCAACCTCCCGTGACTACAGATAAATCTACTGTTAGATCAGTATATGGTGGTATAATTTGTAGACTTACATTTTTTCATACTGAGCACTATTTAGATGTACAATGATATTTCTGATCACATCAGCTTTCTGAGATGGAGTTCCATTCTCTAACTTGCTGTCAAACGTCAGAGATTGTAGTCGTGACAGAAATCCGGCTCCATTTTCTTTCCCAGTTTCCATATTACTGTTATAAATCTGGTTTAAAAGTTTAAAAAAAATCAACTAAAAGCCGAAATTATAAGAGTTTTGAATTTCGTTTTGATAAAAAATAATGTATGAATGGCATATTTTGTCAGTGAAAAGAGTAGGCCGTAGTGCCGCTGTCCGGGCAAAATTTCCCTCATAGCACACTGTATGGCGTATGCCCGTCTTCATTAGCCCAGGTTAGGTGCAGAACAGTAGGACGTTAAACTCCATTTCATTTCATTTCCATTAATATAATAAAAGGTTGACAAGTGAGACTGTTTCATAACTAGACTGGCTGAATTCCAACTGCCAAGGGATCTTTTACGTGCATTCCAATGTATACACAGGACCTCGGTTTTCCGTCTCATCTGAAGGACTAGACAGCTGTCCTTGTCAGGCCCTCCGTCCTGCATCACTGACAAGGGGGAACCACGCCGGAAAATCTGGATGAACTTTCTCGGCCAATGCAGGGATCGAACACCCGACCTCCAGGCTAGCGAGCCAGCGTCTTACCCACTTAGCCACGTGATCCCCTAGACTGGCTACTGCCTTTGACCAAAATTGCCCCAACTAAACAGCAATCTCAAAAACAATGTAGACCTATTGGCACTATCTGTGCTACCAAACTATTACGAATGAATGAAATCATGGACCTTATAATACAAGGTCCATGAGGAAATGTGGTTTAGTATCCTGCTTTGCTAAACTGTTCTGCTGGGCCACCATCGAATTCCAAATGTCAAATTAATGTTCTTTTTCGTGCAAGCAATGTCCATACAGACATGACCTAACTTATATTAAAAGTTATTTTTTAAAGTTTACATTGATTTATATTCATTTCACACCACCATCTTAAGAATTCCTGTAGAGATGTTGCAGGAGAGATGTTGGGGGTGGGGGGGGGCGTGAATCTGGACACAAAATTTCAAACTAATCTAAGTCTAATTATACGGGCAACGTCTTATTCCTCCCTCCCCCAAGTCAGTTGTGATGTGTGTCTAACCCAACCCTGGACCAATCAAGATTCTAGACCTTATTCTTATTGCTGAGAATGTAATTGTGAGCCCATTACACAGACTGGGAACGGAAATGATCCTGGTGATCAGTTCAATAATATCAAAACGTCAACCACTCCCGCCAATGTTGACCTTACTACCATAAACATCAAAGAATAGTTCAAGGGAGTTAACTGCGGCGTATCCAACTGTAAAAAATAGTGCGCGCTTAATTATTGACATATTATATTAATATCTGTCGTTACAAATATCAATATTCTTGCATCAATCGATAAGTACAAGTATTTGAATTTATTTATTGAAAGATCTGTTTGGACGTTAGTTGTATTGTTTTTAACTTGAATGCGGATTAATCTCGGCGCACTTGCTAGCACACCACTGTAGTTCGTTCTTTCACGTGGGCTCGCCATTAGTGGTAGGTCGTGTCTGAGAACTCTCCTCATGTTTTCAAGATTTGCAACTGAATAAAAACTGATATTTATTATAATAAACATTCTAAATAGTATATTGTGGTCCCTTTTCTTTTTATACGCCAATATTTATTGTCAGACCGCAGTATAACGAATTTTGGGGGTGTTCATACCCGAACACGTGTTTCGACTCTGACTCTAGTCTCTCAGTCTTCAAATGGGAATCGTATTGTGTGCATTTCCAGGTTGGCAGTGAGCGTTTTAATTCATAGTGATGCCACTGATGGTTAGCTGAAACTATGTTCCAAAATCATTTTCGTCCATTTTTTATCATTGATTGTCACTTGGTTTATGCTAAAGTTTAATTTATAATATGGCATGGCCGTCATTTGAGTACCACATCCCGTCCATAATTTATTGTTGATACACAACTTAATGGGGCATTAGCTGGCGGTTCTCATTATAATAGTTAAAAACTAAATAATGTGAAGGGAATATGCTGAAAATTTCAGTCAAATTTTCTGAACTGAGATATTAGCGATTGAATTTAAGGCCTAGCCAGTAGCCTCGATCATTACTAAAGTCAATAAATAAAATTAAAAGGCAGTCTCTATTATCCATTTTTGGATTTAATCGTCAATGACTATTGAACAGCAGGATTCAAATCCAGTGAAAATCTGACGCATAGGATGGCACCAAGAGTTGAGGTTTTTCATGTTAATAAATGTGTAATTAATAGTTTATGTAACATTTCAGGCCTAAAGAAAGACCCGCAATAGGTAGATTTGGTTCTTGCATAATGTATGTTTAATAATTTATTAGTTCATACAATATTTTGTTTTCAGGCTAAAGTAAATCAAGATGGGAAGGGTCCCCCGAGTTCAGAGTAAAACATATGCTACTCCCCGACGTCCTTTTGAAAAGGAACGTTTGGATCAGGAGTTAAAAATTATTGGTGAATATGGTTTGAGGAACAAGAGAGAAGTATGGCGAGTCAAATACACCTTGGGTAAAATCCGAAAAGCTGCTCGAGAATTGTTGACGCTTGAAGAGAAGGATCCCAAACGACTTTTCAATGGTAAATTTAAATCATTGACTATTTACTTAAAGTAGCTAAGTCCGTAACTCAATATCATCCAAAATCTTAGACATTGAAAACACAAATTTTTTTGCAATTTAAATCAGCATTGGTGTTGTGATCTTACCTGGAAAAAATGGGCTTCTGATATCCAATATTTAAGACAAAATTAACATTTTACCATTGGTACACGAATCGTGTACCATAATGCGTTTCAGCGCCATTTGTAACAAGGTGCTCAATGAATGAGGCTAGACATATTCCACAAGTCATGTCAAACGGTAATATCATGTTCTTATTTGGAGAACATGCGCAATAAATAATATCGATGTTGACTGGAATAACCAGACGCTAGAAACTGACTTGCGGTTGTGACTTCTGGCGTATTTCGCCGATCATAACTGATGACAATTCACAGTAAAACGGACACAATTGAATGTAAAACAGTTTATGTAAATTCATATTACATTATTATGTGTTGCGACCCATTTGTTCCAATTACTAGGTCCAAAATATTAGCGATTTAGCTCCTTTAAAATATAAAGCTTATACATCTTCCAGGTTCCTTAAAATTTGTTTGCCAGTTCTAGGATAATTTTTGCCATTTTTCACTGCGCTTAAATGTGTTAAATTACGAAAATTAGGAGGACAAGGAAAAGTTCTGGCTATGTTTTTTTACTTTGTGTGAATTTCTCCATAATATGCATATTGGATACACACTTTGTGAAATGTATCCAAGTTCCGGTGTTTCCAAATGGGTTAGGGGGGTTGGATGGCCGAATGGTTAGCATATGATAGTTTGTGTCGAGTGGACGTTATACATGTACCCCATTTCTCTCTTTCCAATACATACACTAATCAGATCATAAGGTCCTGTCTGTCATTGAATCAAGTGACTTGGTTAAGATCCCCGGCTTGTAAGTTACAAGGAGTAGGGTCGCCTCTCCAGTCTTGTGGGTTTCCTTGGATCCGCCCACGTCAAGATCCCTACGCGCATGCAAATTATTGAAATAAAATTGAACTATTTTTATATACGCACATTGACATCGCACCTGTCCAGTGGACATCCGTTATTTTAGAACAGTAATAGACACAAATTGATGAATATATAATTTTATAGGTAATGCTTTGTTGAGACGATTAATCCGCATTGGTGTACTTGATGAAACCAAAATGAAACTAGATTATGTTTTGGGTCTCCGTCTGGAAGATTTCTTGGAGAGAAGACTTCAAACCCAAGTTTTCAAGCTTGGTCTTGCCAAGAGTATTCATCATGCTCGAGTTCTTATTCGACAAAGACATATAAGGTAAACATAACGTCTACCTACTAAATGCTCAGTTCATAAAAATACCAATTTCCTAACCATCTTTTTGTCCCCTGACTTTCAAAGAAAGCAGGGGACTATTAAAATGGGTTCGTCTGTCCGTCACACTTTTTGGAACACAATAACTCTTTCTAATGGAGCTAGAATTGTCAAACTTGATGTAGGTATTTATTAGGTTAATGCCTTGATGAAGTTCGAAGATGAGCAGAGATATTTAAAGCACTTTGATTGGTTGTTGCTTTGGTACACGATAACTTTAGTTCTAATTAATGAAACTAAGTGTATAGTGTAGCAATATTGTCGTTGCGACATTGTTTTCAATTTATAGGCAAGGTGGCGGTATATGTCATTAATATCTTTGGCAAGTTGGTAGATTCATCAACTTAGTCTGTAATTGACAGTATACACATAGAGTTATATAGTCAAAACATAACTGTTTCTGTGTGTCAATAAAATACCACAAGATTACACGTGAGTGGAATTATTATAATTGCATCATTTGGCTTAAAGTAACCAATCATATCGTTAATTGCACAGGTTCAGGGTCATGATCACACTTGGCTGTGCGTGATATTCATATGCCTATAAAAGAAACCGTGGGACTCTGTAAGTCAGACTTCCATTAGATTCCAGAGAGGTTCCATCTGAGTTCCTAGACAGTCGCCAGGGTGGAGAAATGGTTTTAGCTAGTATTATCTATTATGCTTACATGGATACCATCCGGAATCGAACTCGAAGCTTGAACACGATTCCATTGCACGATGCATGACGTATTATCTAAGATCGCAGAAAGTTTTAACACTTGGGATTTATACTTGTATCAAATTTTGGCCGATATTCGATTTAATGTCAATGAATCGACAAAGTTTTCTCCTTTTTACTTGTTGTATAATCGCGATCCTGTATTGCCATTTGGGGACCGATCCTCATGAAATAGCGTTGCAAAATCAGCATCAGGCTTTTCTTTTAGTTCACAAGAGGTTAAGGAAAATGCAGCGTAAAAATGCTGAATATGTGAACAAAAAAGGCAACTGACACCCTTTTTAAGGGGGGTGATCCAGTGTATTACAAAAACCATCTTCGGAAACATAAATTACAGGAAAGATGGACCCCATATTATCGGATAATTGAACAAACGTCACCAGTCTCCTTTATAATAGATAATCAACTAACAGGCCAGACTACAAGGTCGAATACGCAAGATCTGCGTTTAGCAAAACTTGATAATTGTCAAATTCCGGAGAAACAATCCGATAAGGAAAAGTTATTGCAAAAAGCACAATATGTAGAAGATCCATGGAGCTCAGATTCTAGCTCAGAAAACGAAAACCAGTGGACCCGATGAGGGTGTACCATTGGCACAACTGTCTACTAGGTTTAAGAAGGAAAGATCGGATAGCGAGTCGGACAAGGAAGATGTTCCGTTAATGGAATTATCCAAGCGTCTGAAGGCTTGTAACGATCAAGATAATGAAAATGTAAAGGACACGAATAGTTTACCATCAAGTAGAAGTGATATCTCTGATGATGAACGCTCCTTGAATGCGATATAAAGAGCGATGGTAAATTAAAACCTGAAAAATCGCCCATCAAAAAGACGAAACAGTTGTTAAAACTTATTGCCAGTATATAGTATTTGATTTTCTTATGTTAATGACTAATTAACTGAGGTGATTTTAGTTAGAGTGGAAAAAAAAAACAACCAACGTTTTATTTTTTTAAGGCAATATCCACAGCCGGTAGTGGTTACCGAATATAGGAAGAAAATGTCAGGGTTAATGTACATGTACCAGGCTCAGTTTCTGTCGGGACTGTAAGGGGTATTTACCTGGCTATGGGTTCTTCTTCATTGTCCGTATGCCCTCTGCAAGGAGATGGCCATGTAACTGGTGCCACCAGAAAATTAAAATCAAGATTTTCAAACACGGTGAACGTTGCCATAGGCAACCATTTGGCCTTGTGTGTCGTCTTAACAGTTCTGTTTTGTTTTTTACCATAGGAGTGTGAATCGTTATCGAGATTGACATTAGGACACTTCAAGAATCAAAAACTTTTTGAATTTAACTTAAGGTTTTTTTGGGGTTTTTTATAGTTAAATTAAAGTGAACTTAGGACTTGTAAGACTGCTGAATTTTTATCATATGGAAATATTTTTATGCATGAAATTATATTATGTTGATGTAATCTTATTTTCCTTTGACAGGTTTCCTCGTTCTCCAGTTTTCATTCACTCCCCGTGACACATATATTTTTTTTTGGCCGTGCTGTTACTATAGTATCACCATGTCTTGGCAATGTCTAGTTGTACATAAAAAAAATAAGGGATATATTGGTCAAATTATAATCATTGTCAAAATAGTCATCAAATTCTGGCTGTTTATTGACCTATGGTTTTTAGACCAAATAAGGTAATATCTATCTGTTAGTGGTGGGAAATAAATAAGTTTATTATGTATTTTCAATGGAAAAGTACCAAGGACCTGCTGAAATGAGACAGGTATAAATTGAAGAGTTAAAGTGAGTTTTAATTAGACTCTCATCAGACTATTCCAAGAAGCCATTATATATTTGAGAACGAGGAACCTGCAAAGTTATTCCAGTTTACCAATAAAGTTGAGAAACTATTATTGCTGTAGTATTGTTTACGATCACAAGGAAACACAACAAATAAAGAGGTCCATAGTACTACAATAGCTTGATTGCTCGATACTTTTAAAAAAAATAAATGTGCGATTAATTAATGTGTCATCTGTTTATTTTTGGATTTCGGCGGAGGACATCAGCCTCACTGTTGGCTTGTTAAATGCTTGTATAACCCGTTTTGTTCATGTCTTCTTCAGCAGCTAAAACAATTTTAAACACCGTAGTCCACTTGAACAATATGTTCAATGTCTATGTGTACTGTTAGTCTGTAAAAAGGGATTTGATTGGATGGAATATGAAGCAATTTACACCCGTGATCCACTGTGATGTTTAGTCATACGATCAGGGTTATGTGGATTCCGTTCCAGGCATCCTCTTTGTTTGTGTGGGCCACTTTGACTTGAAGTCATATGTCCACTATGAAAGTATATATACACACTGCTGTATAACTGAAGGAGGTATGGTATTTCATTTGTTTACTGGGCTAGAAACCCAAATCTCTCAATTGCACATATACCTTAATACACGTGCGCATGAAAGTATCTGAAGACACGAAAACTGACCACTTTGCAGTGTTCCGTAAGATTTGGAGGGGAAGTGCAGATATTGGTATGGTTGTAGACTGGACATTAAACGACACAAGATTATTAAAGAAGCCCTAGACTGTACTATTTGTTAGGCCCCTCACAATCCCTAACCAGAGGAAGATTAAGTCGGAGGATGGCGACGAATGGTTAAGAATAGTTTGGATAAGTAAAGCTTATGGCAGTGACAATGTTATTCTACACCAATACTGGAGGCCCCCAATTTATTCTACACCAATACCGGAGGCCCCCAATCTGATTATAACACAGATCCTATTTCGTTTCGGTTTTTCTAGTTAAAAATTGGTTTACTGTCTTTACTACACTAGGATCTGGAAGAGTTGTTATCATGGACGTGCTTTGAATAGTGTGATGCACTAGCTAATGAAACAGCCTGTTACAGCGAGCTTTTGACGTGTTTTGTACAAAACTGTGAAAAATCCACTAGTAACATCAATGCCGATTGGTTAATCAAATTCTGATGTCATAGGGTCAAAAGCCGCTCGTGACCTGACGCAACCTATCGCTACAACTTGTCAGATCTTCATGTAGTGTAGGCCATCGAAAGTATAAAAAAACGAAATGAAAAATAGATCTGTATTTTAATCAGATTGTAGACTGCCCAGCCTATATTTAGATCCAGCACTGTATGAATATGTAAATTTGACTATGAATATGTAAATCTGACTGTATGAATATGTAAATTCGACTGTATGAATATGTAAATTGTATTTTTCAGAGTAAGGAAACAAGTAGTAAACATCCCATCATATGTTGTACGACTAGATTCACAGAAACACATTGATTTCTCTCTCCGATCACCATATGGTGGTGGCCGACCAGGTAATTTACTTATTCTAGATCTTGTATTTTAATGGATGAAACCCTATAGCACTTTGTACATGTCAATATGCCATCGGATACTCGAGAATTTAACTAGATTAGAAGGGTTTGCCATTTAAAACGGGAAAGCTAGGCTAAATCTCGAATATACCAGTGCCCTGGTTACCACAATGCAAACAGCTGGTCGAAACTACAGTGATAACTTGGCTCAGAATGAAGTAATTTGAAAGAAATTTTCAATATTTTCATTTTACATTTATCTATTTTTGAGCTATAATAGCAAGAATGGTCAGCTCTTTATATAAATCTTACATAATGTACATAAAAGATCCCTTGACTATAGGAATTCGATATAAGAGTAGGCCACTGTCCCGGCAAAATTTCCCTCATAGCACACTGTATGGCTTATGCCCGTCTTCATTACCCCTGTCGAAGCAGAACCGTAGGACTTTGAACCCCATTTCATTTCAGCAAGAACGACCAGCTCTTTATATAATTCTTACGTAATTTATGGTTAACTAAAACAATTGTTTATTTCAGGACGCGTTAAGCGAAAGAATATGAAGAAGACTGATGCTGGAGGTGGAGCTGAAGAAGAGGAGGATTAATCTGTTTAATCTTCACAAAATAAAAAACATCAAATCAAAATAAAATCTTGTTATTTTATTGAAGTTAAAGATGGGTTCCCGTGTACAAACTGGGTGATTTAATGGTATATATGGACCAAAAACATATTCAAACTAATTAATTTGTCATAATTATGCTTCAAATCCTTCTCAAACATTGTAATTGCAAAGGAATGCCCTGCTATTAAAATTGGATCAAACCAGGTCATGTTTACGTCAGGTCTTGGGAGTCAGAATTCATTGCATACATAAGACGATGTTGTCTTTAATCGCTTACTATTTATTTTAAATATCTAATCCTAATTAAATTCTCAGATTATCCACTACCCGTGTCTTTTTCCGTCATTTTTATCTCAGAAAGTATTGTACGTCTAACTCTTCATAAAGTTTATCAACTTGTACATCAAGCACTCAATGTTCGCTTGTGACCTTTGACATCATGCGTGTAGAAGTTCCTAATCGTCGGGCTGTTTAGGGGGAACCCTTACATTTTTGTCCTGTATATGAATGGTTTTCGGGAAATCCAGTATTTTTCTAGTAAGATTGGATATCTCTACTTTCCATATATACCAAAATTGCCATACTTTTATTGGAAATAACCACCCGATAAATACTTTTCTGGGAACCCATCTTTAAAAATATCAAAAGAATGGACTATTTCTAGAATCAAGTCCTACCTTGTAGAAAGCTGTGAAATCTTAGAATTTCAAAATTGGTCATTTAACTGAGTAGCTTCCCAGAAAGGATTCAGATTTGCAAATTGAAAATGTATTATTGATGGTGCTTGGCATCAACTGTGCTGTGTTCTAGTAGAGCAAAAAATCTGAAGTGCTGACAGGTTCTAAATGCAATGCAGTTAAAATTTTGAACAAACTTGACAAGCAGGGTCACTTGTCTAACCTCGTGGGTTTCTCCGGTTTCCTCCCACTACTAAAGAACCCCTATGTGCAAGCAAATTATTGAAATAAAGTTGGACCATATGTTAGTCCCGAAATGGCCTAGTGGATGTTAACCCCATTACTCTCTTCCCCACTGCAAAGCGTATTGAAATACAATTGTACAATGTTAGTTCCAACCTGACATAGTCTGTGTTGAGTGCACATCAAACCTCATTATCTTCCTTTGCAGGAGGGGTTGGATGGCCGAATGGTTAGTGTGTGTGCGCTGTATCATAAGGTCTGTCATTGAGTCAACTGGCCTGGTTTCGATTTCCCATGACAAGGAGTAGGGTCACCTGTCCAGCCTTGTTGGTTTTCTCAAGTTTCTGCCCACTGCTAAAGACCCCTACTATACGGCCTACTCTAAACATTGAATTCCAACTGTCGAGGGATATTTTACGTGCATGCCAATCTGTACACGGGGACCTCAGTTTTTCGTTCCATCCTAATGACTCAACAGTTGGCCCTCCGTCCTGCATTACTGTCAAGGGGGAACCATGCCGGAAAATCTGGATGAACTTTCTCGGCCAATGCAGGGATCGAACAACCAACCTCCCATGTTCCTGAAGCAACGACTGCAAGTTTTACAACATCTAGACGTTGCTTGTTTACTTCACAATTCCCGAACTTATAGCTATGTTATCTACAGACATGTGAGCTGTAACGTCCAATCAGAGGTTGTGACATCGCGGAAACCTTGACATTGAATGAACCTTGAACTTTGCAACTTGATTATCACAGGTAGACATTTTAGCTTGAAAACACGAGAATTGGTATTCGCACCGACCTTGAAGGCTTTGATAAGATGTACGTAGTTTAAGCGAGATCAAGCCTTCTATTGAAGATGCCAGCGTCTTAGCCACCGTGACAGATGGACATGGGTGACAGCAATATAGTACAACAATAAAAAGGCAGGTTTTAAAAAAAAATTCACCAAAAGTGAAAACCAGTAACACGAGAGATTTAACATTGGACATTTGTAAACAAAAACTTTTATTAAAAAAACAAATGCTTCTACGGACAAAATAATTGTTTTTCTAGACTGACAAAATAATTGATTTCTAGACTGAGAAGTAAAATAATAAAATACCTACATACAAAGATGCATTATGTAAGAATTAAATAAAGTAATGGCCGTTATTGCTATAACTGTTCAAAAATAGATAATAAAAAATGAAGATATTGAAAATTTCTGTCAAACTGCTTATTCTGTGGGAAGTTAATAAATGTTTGACAAAATGTAGCGTGTATCTTTTATTGTGCTCATCTTTTATTTTTTCGTTAAACTCTAAAATGGCCACAGTGTTCTAATCCGATGGCCCAGAGAGTTGATTACGGATTTGTCATGTTGAAAATGTTTCAAGTGTAAATAATAATTTATGTAATATTTGAAGAAAGAAAAGAGACCTGCAATAGGCAGATTTAGCTCTTACATATTGTATCATTAATTATGGTAAGAGGTAAAATAATGGAATACCATCATTTAAGACAACATAAATAAATTATTATATAAAAATTGTTCTATCGGCTTCATGGTAGGGATTTTTTGTCTGGCTGTATAAATCTGAAATACAAATAAATATACAGAATTTCAACTTGCAAGAATGTAAAAATAAAATGTCAGAAAGGTAGGTAGGTCCTTATAATACACAATTTACAAAACAGGACGGAATATTTCAATAGACATGTCTCCAATCGGCATTATTTGTAATAATTAGTGCTCACATTAATCAAAGTTTTACTTCCAAATTATCAAGTGAGAGAGAAATGGGGTTTAACGTACACTTGACACAAACTAGGTCATTTCGGGACTAACACATCGTTAAATTTTATTTCAATAATTTATGTGCGTGTAGGGATCTTTAGCAGTGGGAGGGAACCGGAGGACCCTGAGAAAACCCACAAGGTTGGACAGGAAACCCTACTCCTTGTCACATACAACCTTGGATTCGAAACTAAGCCTGTTGACTCAATGACAGACTTTATGATACAATGCACAATTTTGATATATACATGTAACAATTGAACCGCTACCTCAGCATTACAGCAAAGCCCCAGTGGATTTAAAAAACCCTAGAAAATAACTGGTGCATAATTGTTTGGGTTTTTAGAAAAATATGAGATTTCTCACGACTTAATCCCGTGCTATTAAAGACTCATCTTTTACAATATTTACAAGGCTTCCCTACATTGTTCAAATCACCCTCAACAACTTTATTAGAATAAAATTGTCACCTGGAAACTTCCCTATATTGCTCAAATCACGCTCAGACACATTTTAGAATGAAGTTGCCACCTGGAAACTTACCTATGTCGAAAAAATTGAAATGGGGTTTAACGTCCTACTGTTTTGCTTCATACGCCATACAGTGTGCTATGGGGGGAATTTTGCCCGGACAGCGGCACTACGGCCTACTCTTATATCGAATTCCAACTGTCAAGGGATATTTTACGTCCTTGTCTTACCTATGTCGAGCAGCTTCACTAGATAATACTTCTTTACTATAATATGTAAATAATAAACTATTGTCTTGAAGATGAGGATTTTTATGTATAAATTCTTCAAATGTCATATCTTTAGAATTAATAGCATCTGTTACCAGGTGTATAAAGAACATTGTTATAGTTTCATGGTAACCAGTTTTAATCTGAAAATAATCAAATTCGTTACAGTTTCTTCAACTCATCATATGTAACAATTATTTTATTCGGTCGAATCAATCGGCGATGAAATTTATTAGGCCGAATGGGTGGACACACTAGCCGTATGCTTTGTCCGATTCACCAGTCAATTGCGTCACCTTTCACGTCACATGATTAAACATGCCGACGTCTATGTCTTCAGACAATCACATGATTTCCCGATATGAGTGGTGATTGGCTAATGAATTCTACATTTGGCCGAAACAGATACACCACGTGAATATATCAAACATGTTTGATTCGGCGAATCATTCGGCTAGTGTGTCCACCGCTTTAGTAAAGAACTTCAATTCTGAAGCATCTACCCTAATCTCAGTATCATTTTGTAAAAAAAAAGGCCAGTCTTCTTGGATATCAATAAAATATGGTCTATCATTTCTTTTCCTCCCTACTAAAATATACATCGACATAAGAAATAAATTCTCAATGAAAAGAAACAAATTCATTTGTTTGGTATATTTAAAATTGCCAGCAATTTTGCTACCGGAAGTTGTCCTCTATGGCAGAACCTCTTCTAGATCCACCAGAATATATCAATGTTCTGCTGTGACTCGGCTAATAAAGATGTGCATACAGTGTGCTATGAAGGACATTTTCCCCTGACAGCGGTACTACTGCCAACTGCAAAGGGATCATTTACTTGCAAAACAACTTGTACACAGGACCTCAGTTTTTCAAACAATCCGAATGAGTAGACAGCTGTGCATGTCAGGCCCTCCTTCCTGCAACACTGACAAGGGGAAACCACGCCAGAAAACTCTGAGCTTTCACTGCCAACTACAGGATCAGTGTATATAAACATTTGTATATTACCGTTAGATAAACATGATGAACTGACCTTGTCTAAATTCTTTTCATTAAACTTCTGTATTCCTAATCTGAAAAATAAATAATTTGCAAGCATATCTTCTTTTTACAGATTCCATATGAATGTGGCTCAGGATTTTTATAGACGTGTTTTTTTTAGGGGAAAACGGACAAGATCCAATGAATAAAATTAATTTAGATCATGTTTCTTGGTAAAGCCAATAGGTTAATAGAGGAATGGGGTTTAACATGCACTCGACACAAAGCATTACATATAAAATTTTACATCCATTACATGCACTTTGCGTGTATTACTGTTCTTTTACCTTCAGTCGAAAACATGCAAATGAGTATGAGTGAGAAAAAGCATTAAAGAGAGAGGGAGATGGGTATAACGTCCATTCAACACAAACTAGGTAATTTTGGAATTAACTTCTGGTTCAATTTTATTTAATTGCAAGTTGGGGTCTTAGCAGTGGGAGGAAACCAGAGGATACAGAGAAAACCCACGAGGGACAGGCAAATATATTCCTTGTCACGTACAAGCTGGGAATCGAAAACCACGACACTTGACTTGACAGACCTTACGATCTAAACTACATGGATGAAACCATTCGGCCACCCAACACCCCACCATTAATAATTAAGAAGGACCATAAATTACTTGACAATTGATTTGCTTTCTCTTTTCCGTGGGGCCTGACAAGGACAGCTGTCTAGTCATTCGGATGGGATGAAAAACCAAGGTCCTGTGTATACATTGGCGTGCATGTAAAAGATCCCATGGCACTTGGAATTCGATATAAGAGTAGGCCATAGTGCCGCTGCCCGGCCAATATTTCCCTCATAGCGCACTGTGTGGCGTGTGCCCTTCTTCATTAGCCCAGACGGAGCAGAATAGTCGGATGTTAAACTCCATTTCATTTCATTTCAAGAAGGAACATGAATTACTTGATGTATTGTGTTGCTTTATCTTTTCCATATTGTTTTATATAATTCCATGCCATTCGTAGATGGGCTTCATGTGTCCATTCTTCAAATGGCAATGTTGTATCTTCAAATGCTTGGAGAAATACTTGATCACCTATCGACCTAAATGACCTGAAATACAATGAAATAATTGTAGCGTTAACATTTTTATTTATTTTTAATAACTAAAGACTTGATGCATGATTGTAGTCAACTACAATATTGTGAAAGTTGAATATCTAAAAGGAATATCGGCCGACAAATGGTTCAATTCCTTTCAGTATTTACAAAGAATTGAAATATCAAATATCTATGCTGCTTGCTATGTAATAAGCCTGCTGCCATTTTGTTGTGGGCAAACAGAATCGATAGGCCTTTCTAAATCCAATTGAGGTGATTTAGCGTTGGTATTTTTTTAAAGTTTTCTCAGTTAAAGATACATTATGCAAGAACTAAATCTGCCTATAGCAGGTCTTTCTTTAGGCCTGAAATGTTATATAAACTATTAATTAGACATTTAATAACATGCAAAGACCTTAATCAATACTCGATGCCATCTTATGTGTCAGATTTCCACTGGATTTGAATCCGAATTGCTGCTCAACGCTCATTGATGATTTATTCCAAAAATGGATAACCGAGACTATGTTTTTTTATCTTACCGACTTTTTTATATTCCCTTTACATTATCTAGTTTTTAACTATTATAGTGAGAACTGCCAGCTCTTTATCTAATCTCCCATAATGTCACTTTAATAAATGTTAAATCTGAGTAAATATTAGCATAAGAAATTTGATATTTTAACGAAATGGCAGATAGTTACTTTAATAATTGTAATCAAGCCTGGAAATAAGGCACCTGTCACTGACAATGTCAGGCACAGATTCAGGCTTTGTCAGGCACTAAACCTCTGGTGCCTGTCATTTTGTCCGGCACTGATTTGTTTTTTTTGCTGATATTATTAATATATGTCCGGCACCAAGTTGAAAATGTCAGGTACTATTTCATTAGTGTCTGACATTTTGTCAGGTACACCTAAAACCGTTATTTCCAGGCCTGATGGTAAGTTATTTGAAAATGTCACCCTATATATAATCACACATATGTGTATTGCATGTTCTGTGAATAAAGGTTACTTACCTTACAAAGTATAAAAGTGGATCCTGAAGACTATGTGATACACTGCCATGTTTTAAATTACCATAATAAACATGATGATCACCTACAGTATGAATAGAATGAGTATCACACAGTAATACAGCTACTGATCCCATAATAATAGGCAGACCCTAGAAAATAAACATTGATCATCAGGCCTACAGTATCACACAGTAATACAGCTACTGAACCCATAATGATAGGCAGACCCTAGAAAATAAACATCGATCATCAGACCTAGAAATAATCATCTAAAGTTGTACCTGACATATCACACATAGCAATAAATACACTGGACAGATCTGTCACTTGGCCATTTGATTAAATTTCTTCATCAACAATTTGATTAAAATACAGATCTATATTCCGTTTCATTTTTTTATACTTTCGATAGCCTACACTACATGAAGATCTGAACAGTTGTACTGGGAGGTCGCCTCAGGGATCACACCATCGGCTTTTGACCCCATGACGCCGGACATTGATTAATCAATCAGCGTTGCGTTGATGTTTCTAGTGGTTTACCCACAGTTCTGTGCATGGCACGCCAAGAAGTCGCCGTAATAGATGGTTTCATTGGCTAATTCCTCATGCCATCCAGAACGCCTGTTACATAACAACTCTTCCAGATCCTAGTGTAGTAAAGACAAGTAAAAATGAAATTTTGAACTATAAAAAATGAAACGAAATAGGATCTGTGTTTTAACCCGATTGCTCCATTAAGTACGTATTTCAACTTAATTTTAGGTAGTGTGTTTCAAAAAATGACCCAGCTATGAACATTAAAACTCCATTTATGTCTCTTTTTTCAAGAGAAATGAAATGAAATGAAATGGGGTTTAACGTCCTACTGTTCTGCTCCTATGCTGGGCTAATGAAGACGGGCATACGCCATACAGTGTGCTATGAGGGAAATTCTGCCCGGGCAGCGGCACTACGGCCTACTCTTATACCGAATTCCAACTGCCAAGGGATCTTTTACGTGCATTCCAATGTATACACGGGACCTTGGTTTTTCGTCTCATCCGAAGAACTAGCTGTCCTTGTCAGGCCCTCCGTCCTACATCACTGACAAGGGGGAACCACGCCGGAAAATCTGGATGAACTTTCTCGGCCAATGCAGGGATCGAACACCCGACCTCCAGGCTACCGAGCCAGCGTCTTACCCACTTAGCAACGTGATCCCCCTTTTTCCAAGAGGCAGATGTACTGAATAACTTACTATAAATTGTTCTAATATTACAGATTGTAACAATAAATTAACACTAATATTAAAAGGCTTGTTGCGTCATTTAGCGCTATAGGAATCCCTTACTAACAGCAATATTGTAAAAGTTGAATCTCTTAATAAGAATATCTTTCCAAAAATAGTTCTATTCCATTATTTACAAAGTTATGATAAATTGAAATTTTATCGATCTATGCTGCTCGAGTATAACAAGATGCCGCCATCTTAGAAACATGATGCGGCCTGTTTTAAATCTGATTGAATCCAAGCAGGAACATTATCTGGTGTTGGTATTTTGATTTTGTTTCCTTAATTAAATGTTAATTACCGGTTAGCGTGTATTAAGCCGTAAGAAATGGCGCGTCAAGCCTCTAAATTATGAATATCAATAGATCTCTTACCTCTTCATTTTGTACATGTGGTATCGTATCAAACGGACAAGATTCTTCCTCCCAGGATTTAGCAAAGTGTAAACTCTGTCGTATCTTGAAAAAATAAATGGCAATTAAATAATCAACACTGAATTAAATTTAGTCTTCAGTCTGACAATATGTGACTGGTTTATGATAATAATATGAACAAAATATCTAAATTGGCTAAAAATATAAAAAAAAATTAGTTTTCTTTATTTATCAAATCCAAATATTACTTTTTCATGTTATATCATTAAAAAGATATTTTTAGCCTATTTTAACATTTTTGTTCATATCGCAAAAGAATTTTGGCTCATTTAGCTGTACTACCAGTACTTAACTTTAAATTGGATTCTTTACTTTTAATTTATTATTGGGCAGTTTGCATTTATTTATATTAGTTATGTTACTCTTGAGGCCATGCTTTAAGTTATTGAATTACCTGATCTTGAGCTAATACATGTACAGCAAACTTTTCTGTTTCCTGTAGTAAACCATGCATACGACTGAAAATAACAAAGAAATGTACTTTAAACTTCAGGGGAGTGGGTGATCTGACACATGTCCATCGAGTCAAGTGGTGTGCTGTTTATCCCACACTTGTACAATGGTTACATGTCTAACCTTGTGGGTTTTCTCTGGTTTTATCCCCTCTCTCTCTCTCTGAACTTCAACTTTATATTCAACCAAACTAAAATTCACTTAGTGTGTAAGGAAAGATAACTTTTATAAAACGTAAAGAGAAAATAGGGGAAAATACTTTAAATTAGAGATAATATTATGATGGAAATTAAAAAAAAAAAAAATAATTCAGATTACTAGCATAATTTGTTTGCTATACATGTAATAAACAACATAGATTGTACTGATTTCTGGAGCTGACACGTGTCATAAAACTCCTTTCATTCATTCTGTTGTGATTTGATGTGTCAAGGGAGATAATTCACATATTCCATCCACCTACACTATAAACTTCATGTAATAAGAAATGAAATGAAGTTGAACATACTATTGTTCTTCTCCTATACTGGGCTACTGAAGACGGGCAGATGCCATACAGTGTTCTATGAGAGGAAATTCTGCCTGGGCAGCGACACTATAGCCCACTCTTATATCGATTTCCAACTGCAAGGAGATCTTTTACGTCAATGTATACATGTGACCTCATTTTTTCATCCCATCTGAACGACTAGACAGCTGTCCTTGTCAGGCCCTCCGTCCTGCACCACTGACAAGGGGAAACCACGCCGGAAAATTCCGATGAACTTCCTTGACCAACGCAGGGATTGTACACGCGACCTCCTGGCTAGATCATTTGATAAGAAGTGACATATCAAGGACCTGGCTACTCCGGTGGGAAACTACAGTCACTGATCAATATGTATCGAGAGAGAAAGAGAGAAATGGGGTTTAACGTCGACTCGACACAAACTAGGTCATTTCGGGACTTACATATGGTTTAATTTTATTTCAATAATTCGCTTGCGCATAGGGGTCTTTAGCAGTGGGAGGAAACCGGAGGACCCGGAGAAAACCCACGAGGTTGGACAGGCGAACCTACTCCTTGTCACATACAACCGGGGATTCGAAACCACGCCAGTCGACTCAATGACAGACTTTATGATACAGCGCGTGCACGCTAACCATTCAGCCACCCAACCCCCCAATATGTATGGAACTTGTGGCACAAATGATATTATTCCACTAACCTATGTCTGTGAATACAAAATGATAACATAGGTGGTTTAAACGAAACACTGGTAAATGAACTACATGTTATTCCTCGTTTCGTCCAGCCACCAGTTTCTTTATTTTCTTTGGCAGAAGTTACAATCACAACTGAAATAAAATTAGTATTTTTTTTATCATTTATTAGATTTTATATCTCTACATACAAAATTTGAAAATAATTCTCATAAGTCAGAAAAATGATTTCCCCATTCCATTACTTTATTTCTCCAATGGTTTCTTTATTTGTGTGTTTCAAATACAAATAACATTGTTTCATTTTAAAACAATAATACTATTTTTTGCCAACTACAGACCCAGGACTGTGAGAGAGAGAGAAATGGTGGTTTAACATCCACTCGACATAAACTAGTCATTTTGGGACTAACATATGGTTCTATTTTATTTCAATAATTCACTTGTGCGTAGGGGTCTTTAGCTGTGGGAGGAAAATGGAGGACCCGGAGAAAACCCACAAGGTTGGACAGGCAACCCTACTCCTTGTCACGTACAACCGGCGAATCGAAACCACGCAAGTCGACTCAATGACAAACCTTATGATACAGCGCGCACATGCTAACCATTCGGCCATCCAACCTCCCACACAGTGGATGATTATGACTGGCTCCCGGCCAGATCCATTCACTGGATTTGAAATTTGTTGTTTATTGCTTGCAATGTCTGTGTCGTTTGTATCTTGTCAGCAGGTTTTGCCTTTTCGGTTTTGTTCGTGTAGTGCAATACCCCTGCACAGAGCCTCGTCTAAGGATTTGGTCGTGCATGGCAATGTCGGGCGAACCCCAACACGCAATCACCGCCGGTGAGAGCCCGTGTGGTTGGTAGAGGGGGGGGGGCCTCCCCCAGAAAATTTTGAAAATTGACTCCCTTAGACTCGATTTCTGAGCACTTAAAAAATAGTTTCGGAGATTTGATACACTATAAGTTATAGCATCTTATTAAACCATGGATTGATTAATAGGCCTACCCTGTAAAATCGAGATCAAAACACTGCTGCGGCTGACCCGCAGACAGAAATATACCCATAAAACAATCAGAAAGACGATTTTGTAAACCTACGCACCATGATATAATATTGGCACATGGGGAAAAATCTTGTCAGCGATTTTCAAAACGTATGTATGTTGCCGCCCAGTCTTCAACTTTTGGGCTCAGTAGACGGCACAGTTTAGCCAGTGCGCAGCGGCGGCGCCGCTTAGTTACCATGTTAAACGAGGCTCTGCCCCTGCTCTTACCATTTGACTGGCTTAATCTATAATGTTTGCTATTTTGTCAGATCTACAGAAAATGGTAAATGATAAGTAGCAATAATTCTGTTTTTTCTGTAAATTCAACTAACCTGCTTGGGGAACCTTCCTCATAACTGACTGAAATAAAGCTTCGTTGTCCACATTCTTTCCTTGACTTTTGTTTGGATCCAATAAAATATCCAAGTTATCAGTGGCTAAAAGAAAAATAAGCCCATTAGATTATGAAAATAAACAGTACCTAATAATCAAGTAGGCCTACCAGTATAACTACATGTATAATAGGCCTCATTCCAAACTTAGGCTGCCTCTCTACAGTTAGCTCCGCCTTAGAATGTATTCTCAAGGTATGAAGTAGATGCATCGCTGTGTGCAGTATGGTATTGGCATGACACAAATACCACTGTTTAATATAAACATTTATAAATATTTGATCTTTTCTGGAACTGTGTCCATTAAGAGGGCCTATTTTCTCTGCGATTCACATTCTATATCTCTTAATAGGTAAATAAAGTTACAGATTTTAAAAGTTCCTTGGTCAGAGTTTGTAAAGAAAATATCCGATAAACAGAAATTTTGTGTGGTACCGGTTGTCTAAATGCAGTTTAATTTGGTTAACACTGTCAAAGTACTCATTTAAGAAATGACATACGTCAAGGATATATACTCCAAGTGCCTGCTTATATACTATTCAAAAAAAGTAGGGGATATTTGATTTTTAAGTGTTATTAAAGTCACCTAATGAAACTGACGAAGAAACAAATGACAAAATGAAATGAAGTTCACATTCATAGATTTATTCCAAATGATCGTTAGACTAAGGAAGGCACAGACTGACCATTATAAGGGTAAAATGATACCCGGGGTCAAACAGCAAAGTTACCACAGCATCACAACCAAGTCAGTAACGGGTAAATCCTCCTCTGTTTGCCAAACAAGCATTGATCCGACGTGGCATACTCCTAATGAGACGTCTAAGGTCATTTTGGTCCAGATTGTCCCATTCCTGTTGCAACGCAGCAGCAAGTTCTTGGACATTGGCAGGACGTTGTTGACGTTGACATAACCTCTGTCCAAGCATGTCCCAGACATGCTCGATGGGGGAGAGGTCGGGACTCAGTGCTGGCCAAGGTAATGTGGTGATGTTCTGTTGTTGGAGGTAACCTGTAACGATCCTGGCCCTGTGACATCTTGCGTTGTCATCCTGGAAGATGAAACGGCGGCCATGACGTCGTGCGAACGGCACAACATGGACTGCCAAGATGTTGTCCCGGTAGTACTGGCCTGTAACACGCCCTGCAACAACATGTAAAGCCGTTCTTCCAGCAACAGTGATGCCTCCCCACACCATAACAGAACCACCCCCAAATCGATCATGTCTGATGACGTTAACGTCTTGGAAGCGCTCGTTTCGACGACGCCACACCCTCCTACGTCTGTCCAAAAAATCAACAGTGAACCTTGACTCATCTGAAAACATCACATTGCTCCAGCGTTGATTATCCCAGTGTTGACGATCCCTACACCAACGACGTCTTGCCTGAATGTGATGATCTCTCAAACAAGGGATCACGCGAGGACGTCGGGCGCGAAGGTGACCCCTATGCAGTCGATTCCGAATCGTCTGGCCACTCACTCTCACACCAGTGTCTGTTTGAAGACGAGCGCTGATCTGATTTGCTGTGATGACAAGATTTCTCAAGGCCAAGGTACGGATAAATCGATCCTGGGCTTGAGTTGTCGCCCTTGGTTTACCTGAGCGTGGTCTGTCCTGTACAGATTGTGTATCACGGTATCTGGACCATAGCCTGCTTATGACAGACTGAGAAACATTCATCGTCCGCGCCACAACCGCCTGTGTTGTGCCGATCTGTAGCATGCCAAGGGCACGTAACCTTTCATTTTGGGTAAGCCGACGCATATCAAAATTTGTTTTCTGGTCACTAAAACAATTAAACTGATGTTTCCACCCTGGAATTCAATGCCACAATGACTGTAACATTCAAAGTCAGAGTCGTGCAAATCTTGGGTTGGACCCCCATGATGATCCCAAGCATCACCTGCATTCCATGCGGTAGCTATTGGTGCGTTTGGGCGTCACATGTAACTGGAAATATTTCTTCTGTTAGGTTCTATAGTGACTTTTTTCGTAGTCATTTGCATATTTTAGTATTATGCCCCCAAAATCAAATATCCCCTACTTTTTTTGAATAGTATAGTTATCGTTCACACAACATCAGAACATCAAACAGTACCAGTAACATCTAACTTGAAATGTTGGAAACTAGTAATAAACTTTCTTGGCCAACTCCTTGCTGCAGTGAATCCGAGACCTCATAGCGAGCCAACGGCAACATCTTACTTACTGAGACACCGCGGTTAGGCCTAGGCCTACCATGAACAGGCTACATTTTTAAATTCTGTTATACAAAATTTTACCATTTACAGAATAATTTCGCTTTTGACAGACAACTGGTGTATGATGAACTGATTTCCTGGCTGTAGATACTGTAGACGTAGTACAGTTCGTCCAAGACAGACGAGAGCTTCTGGAGAAAGCTTTCACGTTACACTTCCACTCTTTAACTGATTTTGACAAGGGATTTATAGTTTTTCCTATCCCAGTAATATTCCCTGAACGACATAAAACCCTAATACTTTGCACCGGTGTATTCATTATACTTAAATTATAAAATGAGGACAATATGTACAGCAGACGAAAAAGTTAATATTTCTTGCTGAAAATCTTGGGGATAACCTTCAACACGTGACCGGAAGTGGGGGAATCCCTTCTTTTATTTTTGTTTACAACGTGCAGTTATGGCCTTTTCATTGACATTGAGGTATAACGGTTTTTCTGGTCTTTTGACATCATCTATTTGTCGATTTTGTCCAAATAATAGTTCACAAAATCAGTGCAAATTTTCCTTCTCTGAAAATGTATTAAAAACCGTTCCTAAAAATATTAAAGGCAAAGGCAAAGGTTCCCAAGAATGGCTAAGGAGACAACTCAACGATCCTTATGTTAAAAAGGCACAATCAGAGAATTACAGATGTCGCAGCGCCTATAAGTTACTAGAAATTGATAAACGATTCAACATATTAAAACCAGGTAATATTGTTATTGATTGTGGCGCAGCTCCAGGATCATGGTGTCAAGTAGCAGTTGAAAAAATAAATAAAAACTCAGGTAGGGGTAGAATTATAATTAATATTAATAAGTGTTCAGCTAGCTAGCGGCAATACTATATACCAGAAAATACCGAAAAACAACCGGAAAACTACCATGTTATACTGAATACCACCGGAAAAAAACATACTAAATACCTGAAAATACCCTAAATAGGTAACCCAGAGCCTGGTCCTCTGTTTGCGGGGAGTTTGGTGCATGTGCATGATAAAGTTGCGTTATTATAGACGTTAATGTAATGACATATTTGAACATTAACAAAACATTGTAGAGCAAACCGGTACCATACTTTTCTAGACTGACCCATTACCTTCTTGAAAACACTTTATTATTTCTGTCAAATTCTTAACTCAACAGTATATACAGAGAGAGAGAGAGAGGGTTTAAGGTCCACTCGACACAATCTAGGTTAGTTCGGGACTAACACATGGTTCAATTTTATTTCAATAATTCGCTTGTGCGTAGGGGTCTTTAGCAGTGCGAGGAAACCGGGGGAACCCGGAGAAAACCCAAGAGGTTGGACAGACGACCCTACTCCTTGTCATGTACAAGCATGGAATTGAAACCACGCCAGTTGGCTCAATGACAGACATTATGATACAACGCGCTCGTGTTCGCCATTCAACCCCCGTACCAGTATATAAGACACTCACCCGTCCAATGCTGTATAACTAAGCTATTAGTTATTGAATTAATTGGACTGAACAATACTGTGTGATAAATTCTCATTTATATTACTCTGTCATTGACTCAACTTTAAGTAGGCTACAATCTGATTAAAACACAGATCCTATTTCGTTTGTTTTTTTATAGTTCAAAATTTCGTTTTACTTGTCTTTACTACACTTGTAAGATCTGGGAGAGTTGATATATAACTGGCGTTTTGGTTGAAGTGAGGGATAAGCCAATGAAACGGTCTGTAACAGTGAGTTCTTGGCGTGCCATGCACGTAACTGTGGGTAAACCACTAGAAACGCCAATGCTGATTGATTAATCAATGTCTGACATCATAGGGTCAAAGCCGCTCGTACGACCCCTGACATGACCTTCAAGTACAACTTGTCAGATCTTCATGTAGTGTAGGCCATCGAAAGCATAAAAAACGAAACAAAATATAGATCTGTATTTTAATCAGAAATGAAATGAAATGGGGTTTAACGTCCTACTGTTCTGCTCCTAAACTGGGCTAATGAGGACGGGCATACGCCATACAGTGTGCTATGAGGCACTACTGCCTACTCTTGTATCGAATTCCAACTGCCAAGGGATCTTTTACATGCATGCCAATGTGTACACGGGACCTTGGTTTTTCGTCCCATCCGAACGACTAGACAGCTGTCCTTGTCAGGCCCTCCGTCCTGCATCACTGACTAGGGGAAACCACGCTGGAAAATCTGGATGAACTTTCTCGGCCAATGCAGGGATCGAACACCCGACCTCCAGGCTAGCGAGCCAGCTTCTTACCCACTTGGCCACCGTGGCTCCCCGTATATTAATCAGATTGCTTAAAGTATTAATTTCAATCATTTCAGATTTAAACAGTGTCAATGGTACAGTGATTGGTGTGGACTTGCAACATTTTGTAGATATTGAAGGAGTTCATGTTATAGGCGGTGCAGATTTCACAGACAAAGACACCCAGATAAAAATAATGGAGATTTTAAATGGGAAAAAAGCAGATGTTATATTAAGTGATATGGCTCCGAAAGCTTCCGGAATAAAATCCATGGACCATGAATTAATTATTGAACTTTGTGTTAAAGTACTCAAATTTGGAATCGAGGTTCTGAAACCAGCCGGAACTATTCTGTGTAAAATTTGGATGGGTTACAATCAAAAACAATTGGAAGAGGCTATGAAACATTTATTTGAGTCAGTTCAAGTTGTGAAACCATTATCAAGTCGAACAGACTCAGCAGAAATATTCTTGTTGGCACAGAACTTTAAAAAACGGAAACTGAAATAGGTCTATAATTTCATAAAATTAATTTTGTTTTATTTGGTATTAATTTTTTTTTGTAAAAATGAAATTAAATGGAGTTTAACGTCCTACTGTTCTGCTCCTAACCTGGGCTAATGAAGACGGGCATACGCCATACAGTGTGTTATGAGGGAAATTTTGCCTGGACAGCGGCACTACGGCCTACTCTTATATCGAATTCCAACTGTCAAGGGATCTTTTACGTGCATGCCAATGTGTACACGGGACCTCGGTTTTTCGTCCCATCCGAACGACTAGACAGCTTTCCTTGTCAGCCCCTCCGTTTTTTTTGTAAAACCATTGATCACATATAATACACTGTCCATGGTAAAACTATCATGAAGTCTGGTAAAATATTTTTATCATTAAAATGAATGAAATGGGATTAACATTCTATTTCGTCTGGATTAATGAAGACACATCATGATGAGATTGAGAGGGGTTTGACATTCTCTTGACGCAAGCTAGGTCATTTCGGGACTAACATATGGTAAATTTTATTTCATTTTAATTAAAATTCACTTATGTGTCTTGTAGGAACCAGAGAAAACCCGTGAGAGTGGACAGACAACCCTACCCTTGTCACATACAAGCTTGGGAACAAAATGACGCTACTTGACTCAATGATTTAAACCCATCCGACCACCCATCCCCCCACCATCAATAATTAAAAAGGACCATAATTGAGTTACTTTCTTTTTTCCATATTGTTTTATGTAGTTCCATGCCATTTGTTGATGGGCTTCATGTGTCCATTCAAAGAGAGAGAGATAGAGAGAGAGAGTTCAACTTCATCTCAATAATTGCTCTACACATTTGTTACTGTACTTGCTTGAAAACGGTGAGAGAATACTCTTCGAAACGTCACCCAAATAAATCAGTAATTGTTCTTCCATAAGTATGTGTTCTAGTTTATTGCTCAATAATTCTCTTGCGTGCGTAAGGGTCTTTTGCAATGGGAGGAAACCAGAGTACCCCTCTCTCCTTGTCACCTACAAGTGTGGAATCGAAACTATGCCACTTGACTCAATGACAGACCTTCTGATCCAATGTGCACGTTAACCATTCAGCCACTCAACCTCTTTTTCACTTTACATCCAGAACAAGACCAAGAAAATTTTAACAGAAAAAAACAATTTATTTGTGAAGTATAATTTGTACATATACACAAAGCCATTTCCCCAAAAAAGGACATTTCTGACACCCAAAAATACTATTTAGCACTATGAATAAATATATATAAAAAAAATTGATTATAGCAAAATAAAAATTGATTATAGCAAAATAAAAATAATTTTATGCTTTATAAAAGATATGTTAGATATGTAATATATAACAATTAGGCCACAGCAATTAGATTTTCTGTTCTTTGGGAAAACTTGTCAAAGAACTGACACAGTTATATGGGAATACAATCACAGGTTTATTATACACAAGCACAACGTTTCTTTTAGTATCCTCTTATCGTTATCAAGCACAATACTATATAGTTGTTGTTCTTAGTGTTTAATGTCCGCTTCCACCGAAGCTAAAATTTGCAGACAAATGTTCTTTTTACATTTTCAGTAACTTGGCGCACGCGCAGAAGTACCCAGAGTAAACCCACAATGTTGAGAAGGCGCCCCTATCTCTAAGCCACATATGCTAACACCAGGGATCGAAACCACCACTACAAGCCAGAGTTGACCGGCCAGTTAGAGGTCGAAGCGCGGCACTCTAGACCACTAGGCCATCCCCCCCCCTCTACTATATAGTAAACTGGGAGGTCTATATAGATCTATATAAATGTACAATATGAAGCCATACTTAATTAATTGTTGATAATTATAATTATCGAAACATTGTGCTTGTGTATACAAGTAATAAACCAGTGATTATTATCCCATATACACTGTGACTGTGTTATTTCTGTTATGTTTCCAATCGTTAAATGCCACTAAAGGATTATGAACACCTGTCAAATTTTTCTTATGTTTTAGGGAAAAAAAACTAATTTATATACAAAAAGTACTTTGTTGGGATGTTCCAGAGCTTTTAGCTCCAAATTTTGAAGTTTTGACATTTTAAATGTTCCTCCGAAACAACTGTTCAAATTTTTCTTAGGGATTAAACTAATTTGGGTTGCAATGTTCAAAAGTTTTAGCTCCAAATATTTGAGTTGTGACATTTTAAATGTTCTTTGAAAACAACTGTTAAAATTTTTCTTAGGGAAAAGAACTCATTTTGGTTGTAATGTTCAAAAGTTTTTAGCTCCAAATTTTAAATAAACATCTTTTATTTTTTTCCAGTGATTATTTATTTATTATGCCCTTGTAGAACAGAAAATTAATTTGGTGTGACCTTTTTATCACGGAATGCAAGTCGTGTATTAATACAAAATAATGGCTAATGACGTCGTACTAGCATGTACTTATACATATATGAAAGACAAAGATATTCCCAAAGGGTGGAAACAAAATAAGATAAATAGATTATATTTTTGTTTATATATAATATCTGAAAATATAAGCACAGCCGTAAAGTTGCACTATCGAAGTTACATAAATATACGATACCATCTGAAAATGATAAAAAAAAAGGAATGTATTTAATATTAGTTAACTATTCTTACTATATTAGCACAACCATAAAGCTGCTCTACTTTGTTCCACGGTAAACAAGGAAAATATTAAAAGTATGCTGACACAAACTGATTTCAACACTGGTTTAATAACATTTTTAAGTACTTTCTTGTCCATCCAAACTGATTAAAACACAGATCTATATTTCGTTTCGTTTTTTTATACTTTCAATGGCCTACACTACATGAAGATCTGGCCAGTTGTACAGGGAGATCACATCATGGGTCATACAAGCGGCTTTTGACCCTATTACGTCAGACATTGGTTAATCAATCAGCGTTGATTTTCTAGTGGTTTACCCACAGTTCCGTACGCCAAGAACTTGCTGTAACAGACCGTTTCATTGGCTAATTCCTCAGATCAACTAGAACGCCTGTAATATAACAACTCTTCCAGATCCTAGTGTAGTAAAGACAAGTAAAACGAAATTTTGAACTATAAAAAACGAAATCAAATAGGATCTGTGTTTTAATCAGATTGGAGCTGGTGCAAAATCTTAAAGTACATTCAATGATGTTCGAAATAATAAAATTAAAATTAATAATTCTAAGTACGGTAACATTAAAGTTTCTGAACGTCATGTGAGGGTGTTGAGCAATCTCTTGCAAGCTACAATATTGAAAATATCATTACAAAAAATGGATCAATTCTGTTCAGTGTATACAAATATAAGATTAATTGTAAATTTGTCAACATTCAAATCCTTTACAGATGCCAAAAATGGATTCAAAAGCCGGCGGCAACGGTAATCTTGTGATGTTCTTTTTGATCAATTGAATCCAATCTGGGAGATAATCTAATATTGACCTTTTGGTTTAGTTTACATATTAAATTGTTGATTTGCATTAGCCATACGCCCACCTAAAAATGTGGTTGTAAATTGTAGCCGCCTTCGTCTGTCGTTCACAATTTCTTGTGAACTCGCTACAGACTACATTAATCATCCAATCGTTTTGAAATTTTAATACCGGTTATGTGGTTTACATTGGTGAAACAAAGCAGCCTATTTTATTTCAGGAATTTCCGTTAATTACTTCTAGAGTTATGGCCCTTGTTTCACTTTGTAAGATTTTGTGAACACTCTACAGACTACATTATCATCCCATCGTTTTGAAATTTATATATGTTGTTTACATTGGTGGGACGAAGCAGCATATTGTATTTCAAGAATTTCTGTTAATTACTTCTAGCATTGTAGCCCTTTGTAAAACCTTGTGAACCCTCTAATGATCAACCGAATCCAAGCTGGGAAATTATCTACTCTTTTGTTTTTTAAATTGTTAATTTTTTTAATATGGAGTAAGCCGTGGGAAATTTGATAGTTTCTGAATTATGCGAATGATGTTCAGAGATATTTTAAATACAATGTGTAATCAAAATTTTTCTAATATTAAAAAATAAATTCTTATAAATATATTATTATAATTGTCTCAAGGAGGAGTATCACAGAGTTTAAGAGTATATAACATAATATTAAAAATATAACCAATATGTGACTACCCTTATGTTTATACACAAAATAAAAGGATAGAACAATCGAATTAAAACACAGATCTTATTTCATTTTGTTGTTTATAGTTTTGGCTTCACAACACCAGGATCTGAAAGAGTTGGTTTAAATATTTCTTATCATGTGACATTTGCAGCTATAGAAACCACTTGGAACATCGATGATGATTGGTTATTTCAACGATCAAAATTGCCGCAACCTCCCATTACAACTGGTTAGGTCTTAACGTAGTGGAAGCCATCGAAAGTATTAAAAAAGAAACGAAATATAAATCTGTATTTTAATGAGATTGGGGGGTAGAAAGGTCTTTTACTTTCATATTATCAACTATAAGTCATAATATAACATTTATGATATAAGCCACAAAACTGCACCAAAAATGTATGCTATTGAGAAGTGATAATAGATGTATTAGACCGTAGAAAACACACTCATGTTTACCCATTTAATTCTGTCTTACACACTGTCTAAGTACCTGACTCATATGTGAAACAAAGTGTTGTCCTGTTCTATTATGTATTGTGTACCTTTTCAACCAAGAAAATAAATATAATTAATTTTGAATAATATTCAAATATTCTCACATGTTCCTTGTAAACAAATCACTAACAAATTTGCTGGTCATAAATCAACCATAAATCCGCATAAATCTCAGTTTTGGCTCTAGTCAAATCACATCCCATGAAAAGTTATCTGTTCACCAAAGTGCTAATGCTTCTCTAAAGACTGAATGTGTCATGTAAAACTATAGGAATCACTTGAAGACTACAATATTATAAAAGATAAATCTCTAATTGGAATATCTGTCCAAAAAAGTTCAATTCCATTCAGTATTTACCGAGTTATAATAAATTGAAATTCCATCAATCTTAGCTGCTCAAGCATAACAAGATGCAGCCATCTTGTATTGATAGTGGAGAAACCTAATGGGCCTAGATTAAATTCAATTGAATCCAATCCAAGAGATTATCTCCCGTTGATATTTGGGTTTTTTTTTCCTAATTAAACGTTAATAATCAATCTGAGTACATGGTAGTGTGGATTAAGCTGTGTGAGAAATTAGATATTTTAGCGACGCATCAATCTTTTAATAATTATAAAGTAATCTTTGTGTCATATATGCTAGATAACAAAAATACATATGAAAAGCTGCCTACATACCCAGGGGTGATGATTTTCTGTTTCACAAAATGGGAAATTCCGTTTTAAACATTGTGCAATACGTTTTTTCCCTTTCTTGAGATGAATTTGCTGTTTTTTCAGTGTTATATAATAATATCTTTATTTTGATACTGTTTGGCCCTATTTGTAGTGGATATTTCTATTATTGCGTGAGCACGTATACCATAGTTTGTAGCGCAGTGTGTCTTGAGCAGCTACAGATTGATAAGTCGATACAAGGGAATTAACTCTCATCGATTAGAATGAGACGACCAGAATTTTAACTTAGTTCTTGCATTGGACCAAGGAAAATTAAATTTGGCGGAGGAGGAGGGGGCATTACGAAAATAAAATGTCAGCAATAAGTGTACTTTATGACCAAATTTACAGATTGTTGGAGAAATGGGCTTTTCCACGATTTGTGTTTCAAATTGCAAATAAATGCTGTTTCAAATGCCAGATTCTACATCTTTTTCATCATTTCTATGTATAAAATCATCACCCCTACTCACAACAATCTAAGTTTTAAGTTGAATATTTTTGTTACGCAATTCCATTCTTCGAGACCGTTATATATACTTTAGGATTAGAAAATGAAAATTCTACTGGATAAACTAGTTCTTTCTGAAATAAAATAGTTTTAAAAGATTGTTAAATTTCAAAATAATTAAAAATAGAATTTGAGAATCAGGTGGATTTGTGTGAATAGTCAGCAGTGGGAGAACCAGGAGGACCAAGAGAAAACCCACGATGTTGTTCGACAGTTGACCCTATTCCTCCACACGTACAAGTCGGGAATTGAAACCACACTATTTGATAGAGAGAGAGTTCGTCACTACAAGCAGGGAATTGAAACCACCCCATTTGAGAGAGACAGAGAGAGAGAGAGAGAGAGAGAGATGGGCTTTCAAGTCCACTGACACAATGTTGGTCATTTTGGGACAAACATGTGAGTAGGGGGTCTAGCTAGCAGTGGGAGGAAACCGGAGGACCCAGAGAAGACCCACAGGGTTGGACAGGCATCCCTACTCCTCGTTACATACAACCAGGGAATTGAAACCACGCCAGTTGACTCACACACTAACTATTCGGCCATCCAACCCCCCATTTGATATAATGATAGACCTTGCGATCTAAGGTGCACATTCGGCCACCCAAACCACCCCTATGTTTTGAAACACATTCTATTATAAAGAAGAAGGATTGGAAATTTTACACTCAATTAGTTTGCACCACACCCAGAATTCGGCCTCCCCATTTCCTTTCATTTCTCAACAAGCGAATAATTAATTTACTTTACTTGTTAAAGATGATACTTAGCATTACATACCGTTTTATCAGAATCTTCATTCACCTGTAAGCACTCAAATTTCTTCGACATTTCCTCGATAAAATCAGTTGAGCAATAAATCTGAATTAACGAAATACAATAAATTACTGTACATGGACACGCATAACAAAAGCCGGATTCTGGCAACTGAGAAGATATAAAATAAGAGAATTTCCGATTACGTCATTTCAGCAGGAGCCTGTCTCTTTAAGCCTGTCGATAGTCATGTGACTCCCGTTCCCACCTTTGCTAAGTGGTGATATTGTTCAGGATCGGCAACTACTGGTAATTTTAAGATAACCAATTTTTAATTATTACTTCATTAATAAAACATTCACCTGTAAATAAGTTCCCTGCATTTTAATTGGGTCTTTTTCTGTGACAAACACTTCTCCAACATCTTGTGTTGTGGACGGCAGCAGATGAATCGCAAGATTATCAACATTGTGAAAAATAAAAAATCGACCTTTCTTTAACCTTGCCCTGAAGAAAGAGAGAGAGAGAAATGGGGTTTACTGTTCACTCGACACAAACTGGGTCATTTCGGGACTAACATATGGTTCAATTTTATTTCAATAATTCGCTTGCGCATAGGTGCCTTTAGCAGTGGGAGGAAACCAGAGAACTCGGAAAACCCACGAGGTTGGACAGGCGACCCTACTCTTTGTCACATACAACCTGGGAAACCAAAACCATGCTAGTTGACTCAATGACAGACCTTATGATACATCGCGCATGTGCTAACCATTCGGCCATCCAACACCCCCCGCCCTTTTTCAAAAGGGGGAAGAGAAATTGAGTTTAACATCCACTTAATACAAACTAGGTCATTTCAAGCTTAACATAATGGTTCGACAGTTTTATTTCAGTAATTTGACTCTGTGACCAATCTTATATTTAAAGCGCCTAGCCTTAGACCATTCAGCCAACCAACACCCCGATAATGATAAAAGAAACAAGCCTTGAAATATTAGAAAAATAGTTGATGAGATTTGCATAATTGAAAAGGAAAATACCTTACAACCATGGGCAGTAACTCTGCTGCTTCAGCATCAAAGTATAAATGAACAGAATTAAGATTAACTGGAACAGGTGTTTCTTTATAAACCACATCATTAAAATCAGGGAGGACAGGTGGAGTATTTTCTGCTACATCACTAATATCTAGTCTTTCTAGAAATGCAGATGTATTCACGATACTAAAAATAAAAAAAAATAAAAAAATTTACATGAAAGAGAGATAAATGGGAGTTAATGTCCACTCAACACATAGTATGTCATTTTGAGACTAACATGGTTCAATTTTATTTCATTAATTCACTTGCGAGTAGGGGTCTGTAGTAGTGGGAGGAAACCAGAGAAAACCCACGAGGTTTAACAGGCGACCCTACTCCTCAATATGTACAAGTGGGGAATCGAAAAATGTCATTTGACTCAATGACAATGCACACACGTTAACCATTTGGTCACCCCACCCCCAATTTACATGAAATGGGGACGTAACGTTCTACCATTGAGCATAGATTGGTGAAATTTCAATTGAAAATATCTTTGTAAATACTGAATGCAGCTGAACAATTTCTGGGCAGACATTTCTATTAGAGATTCATCTTTCACAATATTGTAACTTTAAAGGAGCTAAATTGCTAGTTTATAATTGCTATATAAACTGATTTACATTCAATCGTTTCTGTTTTTATTATAATTTCTATTAAGTTATGTTCAGCGAAATACGCCAGAAGTCTCAATCGAATGGCAATCTCTAGCGTCTGGTTATTCCAGTCTACATCGATAGTACTTATTGTGCATGCTCTCTAGATAAAAATATGAGTCACCGTTTGACATAACTTATGGAATATGTCTAGCCTTGTTCTTCGAGTCCATTGTTACAAATTCCGTTGAAACGCATTATGGTACACGATTCGTGTACCAATGGTAAAATGTTTATTTTGTCTTAAATATTGGATATCAGAAGGCCATCTTTTCCCGGTAAGATCACATCAATGTTGATTTAAGCTGACAAATAATTCGTGTTTTCAATGTCGAAGACTTTGGATGATATTGAGTTACAGACTTAGCTACTTTAAAATAAGTTAAAGGTTTAAACACCGTAACTTACCTACTATCAGCTGATTCTGACCACGAACACACGGCAGTAACATGACCTAAATTAGAACCATCTTTTTCTATTCCTTCAGCAACCATAACAGATAAATTAGGATCTTCATCAAATACAGATTTACTTCTCTTTGTATCAGTAACAAAAAATGGTCCAACTCTTTAAATAATCATAAAATTATCAACTTTGTCATCTGGATGCAACTTAAAAAATTGTCCTTGAAAATATTTTTTCCATGTTAACTTTAACTGTCGAACATCAATAAATAAGTTTAGAGGAGAGAGAGAGAGAGAGAAATGGGGTTTAACGTCCACTCGACACACACTAGGTCATTTCGGGACTTACATGTGGTTTAATTTTATTTCAATAATTCGCTTGCGCGTAGGGGTCTTTAGCAGTGGGTGGAAACTGGAGGACCCGGAGAAAACCCACGAGGTTGGACAGGCGACCCTACTCTTTGTCACGTACAACCGGGGATTTTAAACCACGCCAGTTGACTCAATGACAGGCTTTATGATACAGCACGCACGTGCTAACCATTCGGCCATCCAACCCCCCCTCCAACACTTTAAATAATCATAAAATTATCACTGGATGCTACTTAAAAAATTGTCCTTGAAAATATTTTTTCCATGTTATCTTTAACTGTCGAACATCAATAAATAAGTTTACAAGGGAGACAAGAGAAATGGGGTTTAGTGTCCACTCGACACAAACTAGATCATTTCGGGTCTAACACCTGGTTCAATCTTATTTCTATAATTTGCTTGCACATAGGGGTCTTTAGCAATGGAAGGAAACCGGATGGCCCGGAGAAAACCCACGAGGTTGGACAGGCGACACTACTCCTTGCCACGTACAACCGGGGAATAGTTTACAGGGGAATTCCTCATGTAGATAATCATTTAAAATATACAATGCAGCTTAAAAATGTCCTTGAAAAATAGTTTTGCTTGTACTTTTTCAGTATCATCACTAACTGGAATATCTATTAATTAAGTACTCAGCAGATACAAATGTTCACAGTCTCATAGAAACACAAAGGAATGAAATGGGGTTTAACGTCCTACTGTTCTGCTCCGAACAGATCTAATGAAGACGGGCATGTGCCATACAGTGTGCTATGAGGGAAATTTTGCCCGGGCAGCGGCACTACGGTCTACTCTTATATCGAATTCCAACTGTCAAGGGATCTTTTACGTGTACACCAATGTGTACACAAGGGGAACCACAGGTGCACAAATATAACACCAGAAACTCATTTAAACTATAAATGGCTAGAACTTATCTTTACAGAGAGAGAGAGAGAGAGAGAAAAGACAACTCTACTCTTTGTCATGTATAATTTTGGAATCGAAACAACGCCACTTGACTCAATGACAGACCTTATGATCTAGAGTGTGCATGTTAGACCATTTCTCTTATAACAAACTGTATGGCGTATGTCCATCTTCATTAGCCCAGTCGGTGCAGAAAAGTAGGAGTTTAAACCCTATTTTATTTCATTTCCAATTTAACAGTTTATTTATCTACTTACCCTTCCATGTTAGAAAGTAATGACAACACACCAGTTCCTTTCCATTTCTGTGCTGATTTTACCTCATCATCAGTTACACCCACAACCTATAGTCAATTAAATATAGATTATAAACATCATCATCGGTTACACCAACAACCTATAGTCAATTAAATATAGATTACAAACATTCTTTAATATAGTTTATAAACATTCACTGAGGGAGTTAACTCACACAAACTAGGTCATTTCGGGACTAACATATGGTTCAATATCATTTCAATAATTTGCTTGCATGTACGGAGGGGTCTTTAGCAATGGAAGGACTTGGAGAAACCCCATGAGCTTGGCCACGCGACCCTACTCATTGTCAAGTGTACAAGTGGGGAATCGAAACTACACCACCTGACTCAATGACAGACCTTGAGATCTTAGTGCACACTTTAAACTATTAGGCCATCTTTACAAAATAGAACTTTTATAATGAGTACTTGAAGACTATTTCATTGTTAGAATCTAACCTGTCTAAAATCTAGGGTACCATTCTGTGTATCAAGATCTAAAAGTTGTGGATCTTCAGCTATTAACATATGTTGAATATGAGATTCTGGGTCATCATTTAATGCTTTATTCCACGGAATATGGTCGCCAACATGAAGTACATTTCCTGTAAAGGTGAGAGAGAGAGAGAGACATTGGGTTTAATGTCCACTCAACACAAACCAGGTCATTTTGGGACTAACACGTGGTTCAATTTTATTTCAATAATTTGTTTGCACGTAGGGATTTTTAGCAGTGGCAGGAAACCGGAGAAAACGTACAAGGTTGGACAGGCGACCATACTTCTTGTCACGCACAACTGGGGAATCGAAACCACGCCAGTTGACTTGATGACAGACCTTATGATACAACGTGCATGCGCTAACCATTCGACCATCCAACCCCACAAATTAATTCAGGTCCGAATACAGGTAATTACCTTAGGACCAGGGTTCTTTATCCATTTTATAATGAACTGGCCACAATTGGGTCAAAAGGGGTCCTGGTAGAAAATATGGTAATTATATGCTCCCATTTCCTTTAATATACCGTAACCAGTTGATTATACCAAGTATTACTCTACAACGGTACCAAACGAAGTTGTGAGAAACTTAAACGTACAGCAGACTCTCCGATTAAAAGGAGGAAAAACAAGTTGGCCGATATTTCAGAGGGAGAGAGAGATGGGGTATAACGTCCACTAGACACAAACTATGTCATTTCGGGACTTACATACAGATCAATTTTATTTCAATAATTCACTTGTGGGCGGAAACCGGAGGACACAGAGTAAGTCCACATAGTTGGACAGACAACGACTCTACTCCCTGTCATGTACAACTGGGAGTCGAAACCACACCAGTTGACTGAATGACAGACCTTCTGATATAATGCGTATGCTTTAAACTATTTAGCCACCCAACCCAAGTGTTGAAAATTTTGGTACAGTCCATACCTGTTTGAAACACATAATTTGCTAATTTATTCAGTAAAATTGACGGCCACATAGGTGGGGTAGTTTCATCTGGTTCTCTCTTTAATCTGAAGGTCAATTCAAATCCAAATCCACTAGCTTCACCTCTTTCTGATGGCCTACAAAATATTGAACACAATATACATGTACATACAACAATACGAAATATTCTTTTAAATTTTCAAAATCGTAATCCATATTAAATCAAGAAAACAAAATCAAAATATCAGCGGTAGAAAATCTTCTGGTTTGGATTCCATCGGATTAAAAGAGGCCCATCAAAAAATTTTAGTGACGATTACGGGTGGTGCTTACACTAGTGCTCGCACGATATATCGTTGAATTGATGTATCATGATTCACCTTCTCCAGATTAGCATGATGTTAAATTGATGCATCACGATTTCTTTTTTTTTTATTCTTTTTGTGTCGCTTCAGTTAAACCCCACCCATTTCATTTCATTTCACCTTAATCATTACACTAATTCTACATGACAAGATTGACAAGTGCCATCTGTCGTACAGGGGTCCACAGAACAGAGATAAACTAAAATGTAATACCCATATTCCTGAAGCAATGGCCCGAGAAATCCCTCTCTGCCTTTAATCAAACGGAACACTGCGAGGAGTATGTGAAACACCTTACCTATGCACTCTACCATCTCCATGTAAATCACTGAAACCATAGCTTACATAATGCCAATGTGGTGGAATATTTTTACTCAAATCACCCTCATTACAAAACATACTAATGTAATCCAATGGATCAGGTCCACCAAGCCTGCAAGTAAACACGTAAAATAAAATTATATCATTTTGTATCATTATCAGTCCACAACAAGTTGAATTTTTGTTCTTTGGGAACATCTATTAAAAATTTTTTCTCTAATTTGTTCAGGAATTAAAAAAAGATTTTAGTTCCAAAACTTTAAGTTTTAAAATTTTAACAAAACTTTACACACTGGAATTGGCAATCTGTTTCACAGAGTAATATGAAAGTCTTCTAATATCTCTGTTAAAGATGACCAATCTGTTTTACAGAGAATTACGAGTCTAGAGTAATATCTTTGTCAAAGATGACTGCCTTAACACGTGCCGTCACAGCACGCGGCGTCAATCATTGGCTGAATGGCGCGTGCATTGTTTACATAAGACATTACTGCTTCAGGCAGAATGGTGCCTTTTACTCATTTTACATACCAATTAACACGAAATAGGACATATTGTTTACCTACATAGACTTCTAATCCCTTTATTTATTTTCTAATACATAAAAAAAAATGTTCTAGAATTAAATTTGCAGAAGGAAAAAAAGTTAATATTTGTGGCTCATGAAGCTGCACAGCTTATCAGTGATTGTAGCGACCGAGCGAATATTCACTGCTGATCAGTGTGTGAAATTGGGTGGCTATTTGTTGATAAAGACACAGCAGAAGTAAAATTAAAGTGGTTTGTGCGATATCATTCCACATTTTTTGTCGCTGTTAAAGGCACAATACCACTCTTGTTGTAACTGAATAATATGTCCCAATCTTTATTCTGGTCAACAAATTGTACTATTTTACAATATTCCAATTAATTGGTTATACAAATTTCATCTTAACACACCTAATTTAAAAAATTGGAAAAATTCAACTAAATGATTTGAAAAGCCTAACGTAAACCTTTTCAAATGTGACTTGGATTTTAAAATATTTTCGAAACCTCTGGACAAGTAAAATAGGATGTAATGGATAATTTATACAACAGGTAGGACACTTAAACATCTAGTACTTAGAATAAGGCTATTTTCTATTTTCTGGAGCTGTCAAGCCAGCAAGAGTGTTATTGTCCCTTTAACAATTAAATATTGTAAAACAAGAAATTAATGCATCCTGAAAGAAGTCAACAACACAGAGAGAGAAATGGGGTTCAACATCCACTCGACACAAACTAGGTCATTTCGGGACTAACACATGGTTCAATTTGTGCTGAGTGGATGTTAAACCCTAATTTTGAAGAGAGAAGCTAATTATTATGTCTTGAATAGTGTATCAACTAATTAATCTTCACTGATTAGTTTATTGTTTTGGGGGTGTTATGTTTGAACACAATGATTTCTTGCTTGTATGAATTTCTTCTTTTACAGTGCATTTGTAAAACATGCAGAACGGCTCATTGTAGCAGTTTGGATCGTTTTTCGAGATAAATGACATTGAATGTACTTCCTCATGCTGAAATAGGGAGCCGCGGTAAGTGAGCAAGATGCTGGCTCGCTAACAAGAGGTCTTGGTTTTATTTCAAGTGTTGGCTGAGAAAGTTACTTAGGATTTCCTAGTGTGGTTTCCCCTTGTCAAATGGTACATGACATAGGATCTGACACCTCTAGTCGTTCTGATGGGACGAAAACTCAAGGTCCTACTGGAATTCGAAATAAGAGTAGGCCGTAGTGCCACTGTCCAGGTAAAATTGTGTTTTCCCATCTTCATTATCAGAAGTTATAATGGCTGAGATTTTACAAAAGCGGACACAAGTTTATTGACCTACATACTCCGAAGATATGATATGATTTTATTTCATCATTTTGAAATGCATACATGTATCATGGAAAAGGGCCAGACAGTAGACAGCACAGTAATTCAGCAGAGATTTTGCTTTGCAACTTTTGTTCCCACTGAGATTGAGCAAGGTGTATGCTACGTGTTTTGTCATGACAATTACAATAAACTTTGATATGTGATAACACACAGCAGTTTAGAATGTTACATCGCTTCTACTCTATTGATCAAATGTATTTTTCATACTTGGAGACGATAGTGTAGTCATTAGTGAACATGTTTTTGTTTTGTTTTTATTATTTTCAATTTTTTTTTTTAATTGTTTACCAAAACTTTTGCACTGCAGCAAATTGTAATGGGTTCGGTTGGTCTGGATAAACTAGCCGGCATGCTCCATCTATGGCTTCGATACCCAGGTGATCAAAAATATCCGTTTCTTCGTCAGACCATTCAACAGAACCCTGTGAATAATCTTCAACTTCTTCGGACTTGTTTTCACCTGCAGTTTCTCCATCCATGTTTAATTCTTGCGTTGAAAAATGGAGTTACCTCCCTTCCGTTAGTCATACCCTCTAACCGCATGAAATGTAAACAAACATTATTTATTTTGGACAGACAAACCGCATTCTTTTGTCACTAATATTTAATGAAAGAAAAATTATTCTTATTCAAAATAGATTTTAGTTATTCTTAACCCTTTAAAATAAAAATTGAAAAAAAATTGATGTAATTTTAGGTTTTCAAGATGGCGGTTTTCACGTTGTTGTTGTGGAAGATTGAACAAAATAAAGCGATAATTCTTTTAAATATTTATTAAGATCAGCACAAATTGTAAACATGACAGCTGAAAGTCCACTTAGTCCATATGAAGATGGAGAAATTGACCCTCAAGTGTGGCAGTTACCTGTAGCCTTAAATGAAGCTCGTCATTGTGAAAGCATCACTGGATGCAACTCCCTTGCTCAACATGCACAGTCATGGAGAATGAAAGAAAGAGTGCGTATTTTATTCAAATCAAGAAAACAATCTACTACTTTATTCAAACAAATTGATGTACAGATTATCTCGATGATTTGTGTACAATTCGTGGTTCATTTTTCACAGAAAATATCCCTTTAAAGTAGGTTTGCAAGTAGGAAACTCGGGACTGGTCCGCCCCGGGGGACACATTGTTGAGTTATCGGGGGTGAATGGCTGAATGGTTAGCACGTGCTCGCTGTATCATAAGGTCTTTCAGTTGTATGTGACAAGGAGTAGGGTCGCTTCTCCAACCTCGTGGGTTTTCTCCGAGTCCTCTGATTTCCGCCCACTGCCAAAGACCTCTGTGCGCAAGAAAATTATTGAAATAAAATTGAACCATGTGTTTGCCCTGAAATGATCTAGTTTGTGTCGAGTGGACGTTAGACCCCATTTCTCTCTCTCTCTCTGAGGGCCAATCTTTATAATGTGCCCCTCAGATATCTGTCAAACATTTTATATATTTTAAGGTCAATCCCAAGTTTCTATTAAAATCACTTTACCAAATATATATGTTTGCTAATAATCTGTTTTTCTGTTGCTTTTTCAGATGAAAACAGTCAGTGTTGCCTTGGTTTTATGTTTAAATGTTGGAGTAGATCCTCCCGATATTGTTAAGACTTCACCATGTGCCAGATTAGAATGTTGGATAGGTAAAGTTAAAGACTGAAACTTCTATCTCCTCCAGGAAAGGGGGGTTGGATGGCCGAATGGTTAGCGCGTGCATGTATCATAAGGTCTGTCATTGAGTCAACTGGCGTGGTTTTGATTCCTGGGTTGTTTGTGACAAGGAGTAGTGTCGCCTGTCCAACCTTGTGGGTTTTCTCCGGTTTCCTCCCACTGCTAAAGACCCCTACGCGCAAGCAAATTACTGGAATAAAATTGAGCCATATGTTAGCCCCCAAATGACCTAGTTTGTGTCAAATGGACGTTAAAACCCATTTCTCTCTCTCCTCCAGGAAACAGCAGTGACTCAGTGAAGCTCGTCAACAAAGTCTTGGGTTTGCTATCAGTGGAGGCTGAAATAGTTCCTTAGGATTTTCCGACGTCCACCCTTCTCAGTGGTGCAGACGGAAGGCCTGGTAGGGCAGTGTCTAGTTTTTCAGATGGTACGAAAAACAGAGGTCCTACGTACACATTGGTGTGAACATAAAAGAACCTTTGACAGTTGGAATAAGAGTAGGCTGTAGCACTACTGTCCCAGTAAAATTTCCCTTTTAGCACACTGTATGGCGGATACCCGTCTTCATTAGCCCAGTTGGTGCAGAAAAGTAGGACGTTAAACTTCATTTTATTTGCTGTCTCCTCCAGCTGCTTTACAAATTCAATTGAAATTTTGCTGGTGGTCATCTAAAAAAACATTAAAGATGCATTATGTAAGAGCTAAATCTACCCGTTGCAGGTCTTTCTCTTGGCTTCAAATGTTATATACAAATTATTAATTAGACATTTATTCACATGACAAGCCTAAATGAAATTTTCAATATACAATTTTTATTATCTATTTGTAAACTATTATAGCAAGAACGGCCAGCTCTTTATCTAAATCTAACATAATACATCTTTAATTATTTGGCTGTTGAATCTTTCAGATCCACTTTCTATGAATGGTCAAAAGGCCTTAGAAACGATAGGAGCTCAACTACAGAAACAATATGAACGCTGGCAACCCAGAGCAAGATATAAACAAAGCTTAGATCCTACTGTTGAAGAGGTTAAAAAACTATGCACATCTCTCAGAAGAAATGCAAAGGTACTTTTGTTCCAGTTTAATACCATCTGATTACAATACAGATCTATATTTTGTTTTGTTTTTTATACTTTCAGGGGTCAAACGAGCGGCTTTTGACCCTATGATGTCAGACATTGATTAATCAATCAGCATTTTTAGTGGTTAACCCACAGTTCCGTACATCAAAAGGCCAAGAACTCGCCGTAACAGACCGTTTCATTGGCTAATCCCTCACATATCCAGAACACGTCAATGATAACAACACTTCCAGATCCTAGTGTAGTAAAGACAAGTAAAATGAAATTTTGAACTATAAAAACAAAACAAACTAGATCTGCTACTATCCCATGCAGATATGAAAGCTTTCATATTCATCGTCACGTGACATGGATTATATCAAGTAGCTTAAAAGAAAAAAGAACAACAAAAAATAATTATCAAAATCGGTGAAAAAGTCGCGAAGTTACAAGTCTAAATATAGTGAGAACCATTGCACCGGGCAACAAAATAATCTGAAAACTAAAGGGAAATAACTGAGACCTGGATTGCTGTAATCGGAATGACTTTCCGTTCCAGAAGTTTCAGAAAAATGGATCAAGCCGTTTAAAAACGGGACGGATGAGAACATGAAACGAAAATGGCGGGAAAGAACTAAAAAGTGGCAGGAAAATATCAAAAAAATAAATGAAATATCTTTGAACGGAACTAATATTTTTTGAATCAGATTGACCTTAGCTGTTCGAATATTTAGGTTAAATTTGTAAATTTTGAAGGCAATTTGTAAATGCAGAATATAATTTCATTGAATTTCGATGAATTGTTTGTGAGTTTCTATATTTTTAATACCTAGCTTACCCTATCTTTAATATATTTGTATTTCTATTGTATTTTGGTCGTGGCTGAATGGTTTAATGCATGCACTTTGGATCATAAGGTCCGTCATTGTTTTGAAGTGACATGGTTTCTATCCCAAACTCGTGGGTCTTCTCTAGGTCCTCTAGCTTCCTCCCACTGCTAAATACCTCTACACGGAAGCAAATTAATTAAATAAAATTTTACCTCATGTAAATGCCAAAATGACCTAGTTTGTGTCAAGTGGATGTTAAACCTCTCTCTTTCTCTCTCTCTCTCTCTCTCTCTCTCTCTCTCACTCACACACATTCTGTCTGACTTTGTATTGAACCCTTTACCCTAGTATATTATATAGTACTTATAGATGTAAATGACAAACTAATTCTGGATATTTGATTACAGGAAGAAAGGGTTTTGTTTCACTATAATGGACATGGTGTTCCCAGGCCAACAATAAATGGAGAAATATGGGTTTTTAATAAAGTAAGTATTCTAGTAGTTACCTAACAAAAATAGAAAGAAAGCAATAGGGGTACTCGATTGTCAGTCCACTCTTACTAGTATTGGTTGCTTGTATAGTTATTATGCAGTTTTCTAGCTGACTTAAAAAATATCCCTCATCACACCCTGTATGCCAGTTTTCATTAGCCATGTTTATGCATTAGGTGGGTTAGGTGGCCTGAATGGGCATAACGAGGTCTGTCATTGAGTCAGGTGGCATGGTTTCGATTTCCCACTTGTACGTGACAAGGAGTAGGGTCACCTGTCCAACCTCATGGGTTTTCTCCAGGTCCTCTGGTTTCCTCCCACTGCTAAAGACCCCTACGCGGAAGTGAATTATTGAAATAAAATTGAACCATATGTTAGTCCCGAAATGACCTAGTTTGTGTCGAGTGGACGTTAAACCCATTTCTCTCTCTCTGGTTGTGCATAAAAGTAGGATCATTTCATTTCGTCAGTTTTAAACTCGATCTAGTCCTTCTCTTTCACATATTGAAATAAAAAAAAAATTGTATAAAAAGATTTTTTTCAATAGAATATCAATGTTTTGATTTATTTATAAATATGTCTGATTAAAGGTTATGTTTATTTGACTTTATGGGTTTGAGAGGGGTTGGATGGCCGAATGGTTAGTGTGCGCGTTGTATCATAAGGTCTGCCATTGAGTCAAGCGGCGTGGTTTCAATTCTCCGCTTGTACGTGATAAGGAGTAGGGACGCCTGTTCAACCTCGTGGGTTTTCTCTGGGTCCTTCGGTTTCCTCCCTTTGCTAAAGACCCCTATGCGCAAACGATTTAATGAAACAAAATTAAACCATATGTTATTCCAAAAATGATCCTAGTTTATTTCAAGTGGACATTAAACCCCATTTCTCTTTCTTTATTTTTTTTAAATTTTTGTTTTTCAGAATTATACACAATATATACCATTATCAATATATGACTTACAGACATGGATGGGTAGTCCATCTATATATGTTTATGATTGTTCTAATGCCATGATGATTGTAGATTCATTTAAACAGTTTGCAACACAGCGTGAACAGGAACAAGAGGTATAAATTATTTTACTCTCAGATATATTCAGGCCTGATTAAAATACAGATCTATATTTCGTTTGGTTTCGTTATACTTTTGATAGCCTTCACTATATGAGGATCTGACCAGTTGTAGTGGAAGATCGCTCTCACAGGTCATATGAATGGAATTCGTAACAAAGATTCGACCGTGGTGCTACTGTTGGGGCAAAATTTACCTCTTTGCACACTATGGCATATGTCCGTCTTCATTAGTCCAATCGGTTTAGAAAAGTAGGCCGTTCCCCCTCATTTCATTCCATTTCATATTTTAAATGGTTTTAGGGGAGTTGAATAACGGAATGATAAACACATGCACATTAGATCATAAGGACTGGTATTGAGTCAAATAGCGTGGGTACGATTCCCAGCTTGTATGTCTAACCTCGTGGGTTTCCTTCAGGTCCTCAAGTTTCCTCCCACAGCTAAAGACCCCCACGCACATTATTGAAATAAAATTGAACCATATGTTAGTCTCGAAATGACCTAGTTTGTGTCGAGTGGACGTTAAACCCTATTTCTATCTTTCTTTGAAATTGGTTTAAATATTTCTAAAGACTTGCTTGATCTAATATTACAGAGTACAACTGTGAATGGTGGACATTGGAGTGGATCGGGTAGTAATACAACTAAACATTGTATACAGTTAGCAGCCTGTGGGGCGAATGAACTTTTACCTATGAACCCTGACCTTCCAGCGGACCTCTTCTCTTCCTGTTTAACTACACCAATCAAAATAGCACTCAAATGGTAAAATTTGGCACTTTTATACATTTTGATTATCCATTTAAACATACATTATGCTGGAGCTAAATTAATTAGTGACAAGGAGAAGGGTCGTCTGTCCAACCTTGTGGGTTTTCTCCGGGTCCTCCGGTTTCCTCCCACTGCTAAAGACCCCTCCGGGCAAGCGAATTATTGAAACAAGAAATAAAATTAAACCATGTCTCTCTCTCTCTCTCTCTCTCTCTCTCTCTCATTCATGTATATTTGTTGAAATAAAAAATTGAATCCTATGTTAGTCTAGTTGGTGTTGAGTAGAACTTATTCTCCATTTTGAAAAAAAATAATTGTATTTTAATTATGTTTGATATTATTTACAGTAATTTGATGTATATATTTTTTCAGGTATGTTTTACAAAATACAAGTAAACTTGTACCAGGTTTAACTCTAGAAATGGTTGACAAGTGAGTTCTTATTTGTTATTCATGCAATATACAAACAATTTAATCTATTGGTAAGCGAAGGGGGACGACACTACACAAACAAAAGCGAAAAGTCAAACCTGCGAACAAACTACTGACATTGCAAGCGATAAACGACAAATATCAAATCAAGTGTGCGTGCCAGCTGTAACACGTACACTGTGATGTACTTTTCTTAATCATTTAGTAATTAAAATGGAGAGGGGTCAAGATACGCCTAGCCAGTTCATCGATCCTATTTCAAATGAAATAAAATGTTAATTCTGAAACAAAGATGAAGAAATTTGAGGTTAAACTCTAATATTTATTTTTTTCTATGTGATAGAATTCCTGGTCAGTTGAATGACAGAAGGACGATGTTAGGTGAATTAAATTGGATATTTACAGCAATAACCGATACAATAGCATGGAACACATTACCCAGAGGTAAGGTTGAACATTGTTTAGTTTTAGGATATACCCAATCAAACAAGGAGTCACACTGGCTCAGTGAGTAAGACGCTGGCTTGCTAACCTGGAGATCCCGTGTTCAATCCCTTTGTTGGCCCAGAAAGATTTTACGGCGGGGTCCCCCCTTGTCAGGGGTGCAGGAATAAAGGTCTGGCAAAAGAACAATGTATAGGACAAAAAACCTAGGTACACATTGCCGTGCATGTAAAAGAACCCTTGGCAGTTGGAATTCGATATAAGAGTAGGGTGTAGTGCCAGTGTCTGGGCAAAATTTCTCTCATAGCACACTGTATTTCATATGCCTGGTTTCATTTTCCCAGTCAGTGCTAAAAAGTGGGACATTAAACCCTATTTCCCATTGTATAAACTAGTCGTTCTGATGGGATAAAAAAAAAACCACAATGACATGCACGTAAAAGATCCCTTGGCAGTTGGAATTTCATAAGCTGTAGAAAAACACGAGAATAGTCTGTTATATTTACATCCTTTTACTTTCAGAATTATTTCAGAAATTATTTCGACAGGATCTGTTGGTTGCTAGTTTATTTCGTAATTTTCTGCTGGCAGAAAGAATTATGAGATCGTATAATTGTACACCAGCTTCAAGCCCTAAACTACCTCCAACATACCAACATCCCATGTGGTAAATGACTTATTTATTTCTTTTATCAACTTTCTAAACTATTGTCAATTTTATTATGGATGAAGGATGTTAAATACCATTTCATTTCATTTCTTATGGATGTCTTTGCAATAATATGGATTTAAACATATTATATAACTTTAAGGCGGGTTGGATGGCCAAATGGTTAGCATATGCGCGCTGTATCATAAGGCCTTTCATTGAGTCAACTGGTGTGGTTTCGATTCCCCGGTTGTACGTGACAAGGAGTAGGGTCGCCCATGCAATCTCGTGGATTTTCTTCAGGTCCTCTGGTTTCCTCCCACTGCTAAAGACTCCTAAACGCAAGCGAATTATTGAAATAAAATTGAACCATGTGCTAGTCCCGAAATGACCTAGGTAAACTTTGTAAACTATACACTATTATCATGAAATGAAAAAAAAAATGAATTCACTGTGTTTAAAACTGAATTTCCTATTTTTGGAAAGGGAAAATCATTTCCCCTATATGTTATTATTGATTGATTTTCAGGCAAGCGTGGGATCTAGCATTAGATTTATGTTTACGGCAACTGCCTCAGAAAGGAGATGATGATGGAGCGGTCGTAGCTCACAGTCCGTTCTTCGCGGAACAATTAACAGCTTTTCAAGTCTGGTTATCCTATGGTTATGAAGAGAGACGACCACCAGAACAGCTACCTATAGTTTTACAGGTATAAATAACGCTGGTTGTTAGAGACTACAACTTCAAAGTTTCGACGTGCTTGTTGTGATGTGTATCAAACTGATCAAAACAAGATCCTATTTCGTTTCGTTTTTTGTAGTTCAAAATTTTGTTTTACTAATACTACATTATGATCTGGAAGAGTTGTTATATAACACACGTTCTGGTTGAAGTGAGGGATTAGCCAATGAAACCATCTGTTACGGCAAGTTCTTGGCGTGTGATGCACTGAACTGTGGGTAAACCTAGAAACGTCAACGCTGATTGATTAATCAATGTCTGACGTCATAGGGTCAAAAGCCGCTCCAACGCCCCCTGACGAAACACCCACTACAACTGGTCAGAAGCCGCTCTTACGTCCCCTGACACGACCTTCAAGTACAACCGGTCAGATCTTCATGTAGTAGAGGCCATCGAAAGTATAAAAAAAACAAACAAAATATAGATCTGTATTTTTGAGCTACAGATCAAGATCTACTATACACGTTAATAATGACCATAAACTTGACTCCCTTCTTTCCAGAATTCATCATAACTATAAAATTATCTGTTAAATACTTGATGCATCATTTAGCACTTTAGCAATCCCTTGTGTAATGTCTAATATGACTATCCATCCAAAGATGGTTCAATTCAGTATTATAATAAAATAACAATTGATTGATCTATGCTGGACAGGGTAGTGTTATTGCCTACTCATATTTCGGGTTTCCAACTGTCTGGGGATCTTTAACTTGATGTCAATGGTATCTCGGTTTTTCCTCCCATCACTAGGAACGTGGGCCACCATATACTAACCAGGCCAAAAAGTTGTACTAATCTTTCTTTTTTTTGTATGTTATAGGTTCTACTTAGTCAAGTTCATCGACTCAGAGCTTTGGATTTATTGGGGAAATTTTTAGATTTGGGTCCGTGGGCTGTTAGCTTGGTAAGTTCCTATATGTTTTAGGGCCTGACAAGGACAGCTGTCTAGTCGTTCGGATGGGACAAAAAACCGAGGTCCTGTGTACTCATTGGCGTGCACTTAAAAGATCCCTTGGCAGTTGGAATTCGATATAAGAGTAGGCAGTAGTGCCGCTGTCCGGGCAAAATTTCCCTCATAGCACACTGTATGGCGTATGCCCGTCTTCATTAGCCCAGGTTAGGAGCAGAACAGTAGGACGTAAAACCCCATTTCATTTCATTTCATTTCCTATATGTTTTAAACCTTTTATCTTTTGATTGAATCGTTACAAACTGTAATAATAATCGATGAACACTGAGCCAGAGTTACCGAGGACCTCAAGATCTTGGACGGCCTCTAGCCAAGTTATATAATATTTTTGACACTGTCATGAGCCTTTCCATCTTCAATAGAAGGCTTGATCTCGCTTTAACTATGTACATCTTATCAAGGCCTTCACGTAATATCCTGCATATTTCGGCACCAATTTCGATTGGGTACATGCCCAGCTTGTGAGCCTATCAGATTCCGCGATTGTCGCGAATACCAAGTCTCGCGCTTTCAAGCTAAAATGTCTACCTGTGATAATCGAGTTGCATGGAAAGTTCAAGGTTTGTTCATTCTCAAGGTTGCTGTGGAGGTCGCGATGTCACAACCTCTTATTGGACGCTACTGCTCACATGTCTGTAGATAATTTAGCTATAAGTTCGGGAATTGTGAAGTAAACAAGCAATGGCCAGATGTTGTAAAACTCGCTGACGTTGCTTCAGGAACATGGAGCCTTTCTGGCATGTGCTGTAGTCTTAACAGTGGGGGTGAGGGGGGCTGAACTGTTAATGCGTGCACATTGTATGACAAGGTCTGTCATTGAGTCAACTGGCATGCTTTTGATTCCCCGGTTGTACATGACAAGGAGTAGGGTTGCCTGTCCAACCTCGTGGATTTTCTCCGGGTCCTCCGGTTTCCACCCACTGCTAAAGACCCCTACGTGCAAGCGAATTATTGAAGTAAAATTGAACCTTATGTTAGTTCCGAAATGACCTAGTTTGTGTCGAGTGGACGATAAACCCCATTTCTCTCTCTTTCTTAAACATCCGTCGTCATCATCGGATTTACTCAATTGATTTTAAAACACATTCACATGTTCCATCGGTCGTGAGGGTGGAGGATTGTAAGTGGAATAGTGGAGGATATCTCTTCATCTAAATTAGCCACAGGATGAACTCAGTCAGGCATACAAAAAACATTCTTCATTTGGCTTTTATAACTTGTTTTCAATAATTTTAATTTCAGGCTCTTTCTGTCGGAATATTTCCATATGTATTAAAACTACTTCAAAGTTCAGCTCGTGAACTCCGACCTCTACTTGTTTTTATTTGGGCAAAAATATTAGCTGTTGACAGTGTAAGTATAAACAAAGAGAAAATGAGTTCATAGTGAATTTTTAAGAATTAATGTCATAGGGGGGTTGATAGTCGAGTGGTCTAAGGCCCAGCTATGTGACAAGGAACAGGACCGTCAGTTTTCTCTGGGCCCTCCGATTTCCTCCCACTGCTAAAGACTTCTACGCACAAATGAATTATTGAAATAAAATAAAATGAGTATGGTTTAAGTGGCATGGTTTAAATTCCCTGCTTGTATTTGGTCGCCTGTCCAACCCTGTGAGTTTTCTCTGGGTCCTCCAGTTTTTTCCCACGGCTAACAAGCCCTACGCGCAAGCGAATTATTGAAACAAAATTGAACCATATGTTAGTCTCGAAATGACCTAGTTTGTGTCAAGTAGACATTAAACCCCATTTCTCTCTCACTTAAATTCCCTGCTTGTATTTGGTCACCTGTCCAACCTCGTGAGTTTTCTCCGAGTCCTCCATATGTTAGTCCCGAAATGATCAAGTTTGTTTCGAGTGGATGTTGAACCCCATTTATCTGTTTAATATTTTATTTATCTTCTATATGTTGTAGTCTTGTCAAGCTGATCTTGTTAAAGATAATGGTCACAAATATTTTCTCTCTGTGTTGAGTGATAGTTATATGCCAGTAAGTATTAATGATTTATAAAATTGATGGGATTTGACTTTATTTAAATTCAATCGCTACTTTCACTTTGTACATGCTAATAATAGATGGTTTAATTGTCTAATCTATATGGCCAACCTCGGTCGTATGTGTCAAGCAGGGCTTATTTGATGATTAGCGGGGGGTTGGATGGCCGAATGGTTAGCACATGCTTGCTGTATCATAAGGTCTGTCATTGAGTCAACTGGTGTGGTTTCAAATCCCCCCTTGTACATGACAAGGAGTAGGGTCACATGTCCAACCTCGTGGGTTTTCTCCGGGTCCTCCGGTTTTCTCCCACTGCTAAAGACCCCTACGCGCAAGCGAATTATTGAAATAAAATTAAACCATATGTTAGTCCCGAAATGACCTAGTTTGTGTCGAGTGGACGTTAAACCCCATTTCTCTCTTTCTCTCTCTCTTGATGATTAGCTAGTCGTACAGATGGGACAAAAAAAAAGAAAAAAAAAAGATTCTGTACCATTAAGATGTATTTATACTTTTCAGGCTGATCATCGTACTATGGCAGCTTTTGTTTTATCTATGATTGTAAATGACTACAGGCAAGGACAAGTAAATATCTTTATATATATTTTACATACATAAACCTTTCCCTTATTATTCAAGGAAATTCATATTTCACGACAGAATCTACATTTACCATTGAATCTACTCTATATATTATAAAAACACAATTTATATTGAAAACAATGACAGGTTAGTACACTTGTAGCGCGACATGTTTTTGTGCTGGATAACGATATGTATACAAACCAGGGATTATTTTCCAATCATTTGTGTTTGATAACGATAAGAGAACACTTGTCAAAACGTGTTGTAATTGTGCTCAGTCGTTAAATACCACTTAAGGAGGGGGGGGGGGTGCTGGAAGGCCAGATGGTTAGGGGGGTGCGTTGTATCATAAAGTATGTCATTGAGTCATTCGATTGATTCCCCTTTGGTAAGTGACAAGGAGTAGGGTCGCCTGTCCAACCTTGTAAGTTTTCTCCGGGTCTTCCAAGTTTCCTCCCACTGCTAAAGACCACCCCTACACACCAGCATATTATTGAAATAAAATTGAACCTTGTGTTAGTTCGAACTGACCTCTCTCTCTCTCTCTCTCTCTCTCTCTCTCACTCCACTTAGGATTATGTTGGTCTCTATATTATATTATTGATGATGATTATTTACGTTGTTTTTTATTTTATCCAGGAGGCAGCTTTACAAGGAAGTGTAATATCAATATGTTTAGAACAGATTACTGATTCTAATCCAAGATTTAGACAGTGGTTAGCTCTATGTTTAGGCAAGGTAGGATCACATTTTTACTGTATTTACGGCCATCAATAAAATTGAATATATTGCAATAAGGGTCTTCCGTAATATTTATTGCAATACATGTATTGTATCATGTATTTGTGTTTATTTTTTCAAGTAAATTTGGAAAGAAAGATACCGTGATATACATTGTATTGTGAGATCTGTACCACGATACGAATCATATCGTGAGGTTAGCGTATTTGTCAATCAGGCCCTGACAATACACTACTCTCTCAAGAGCAGTGGAAATTGTTGACGTAGGTTATAGGTATGGATTTAATTAGTATTGTATTATATTTGTTGTTTGTAGGTATGGATCAATTTTGATAATGCTAGATGGTGTGGTGTACGAGATAGTGCTCATGAAAAACTGTATAATCTACTGAGTGATCCCTGTCCGGAGGTTAGGGTTTATTATATCGATTAATCACGCCAGACAAAAAATATATTATTCTGGTTCTCAGATAACCATTAAAACAAATCTGATGCCGGAGATTGAGGTTTTTGTTTTTAATTTGTCAATTAATGATTTTCTTCCCTTTTTTTTTAATGGCTTTTTTTTTCTTTCAATTTTTGTGTTTGTTTTGAAAATGGCTTTCTTTCTATTTTCTTTTTTGAAAATGACTTCGTACCAACATCACGTTTCAAAGTTCAGTACATGAAAAACATACCTGTAATGTAATGACATCATTAGCCGAATTTGTCACTCTTGTAATGAAAAATATTTTTCACATAAACAGTGAACAACAGAACAGTGAACAACAGATATCTAAACTCATTTATTAAAAGATTTAGATTTAGTTAAAGAACCATTATGGGAGATTAGATAAAGATCTCTCAGCTCTCACTAGAGATAATGTAGAGGGAATATGCTGAAAATCTGAACCAAGATTTTAGTGATTGAATTTTCGGCCTAGCCTCGATCATCATTACTAAAGTCGGTAAATTATGAATGGAAGTCGAACAGGAAATCGGAACCTAATCCAATGAACATTGCAGGCTAGCGATAACATCGAGAGTTGATTATGGTCTGGATACGTTAATTAATGTCTAATTAATAATTTAGATAACATTTCAGACCTAAACAAAGACCTGCAATAGGCAGATTTAGCTCTTGCATAATGTATGTTAAATCAATTATGACATTTTTTTTCCCCAACAGGTTCGTGCTGCAGCTGTTTATGCTTTAGGTGCATTTATTAGTTCTTCATCAGAAAGAACAGATCATGCCAATAATATAGATTTAGGTGTTGGGATGAAATTAACACAAGTTGGTTCCGATGGTAGTCCTTTAGTTAGAAAGGTAGGATATACTATATCAATAATTAAACAGTCTGACAAGGAAAGCTCTCTAGTCGTTTGGATGGGACGTGTATACATTGGCATGCATGTAAAAGATCCCTTGGCAGTTTGAATTCGATATAAGAATAGGCCACAGTGCCGCTGCCTGGGCAAAATTTCTCTCATACTCATAGCACACTGTATGCCCGTCTTTATTAGCCCAGTTAAACCCCATTTCATTTCATTTCAAACAAGGGGGGTTGGATGGCTAAATGGTTATCATGTGCGCGCTGTATCGTAAGGCCTGTCATTGAGTCAACTGGCATGGTTTCGAATCCCCGGTTGTACGTGACAAGGAGAAGGGTCGCCTGTCCAGCCTCGTGGGTTTTCTCCGGGTCCTCCAGTTTCCTCCCACTGCCAAAGACCCCTACGCGCAAGCGAATTATTGAAATAAAATTAAACCTTATGTTAATCCCAAAATGACCTACTCTGTGTTGAGTGGACGTTAAACCCCATTTTTCTCTCTCTGTCATTTTAAACAATAAACAACAATATTAATGCTGTTGGATTAGTGGGGGGTCGGCTGGCCAAATAGTTTAACACACATGCTTTAGATCATAAGGTCTGTCATTGTTTCGTTTCCCCCGATCGTACATAACAAGGAGTAGGAACTTCTGTCCAACCTCATGGGTTTCCTCCAGCTCCTCCAGTTTCCTCCCACAACATGCAAGGGAATTCTTGAAATAGTTAAACCCCATCTCTCTCTCTCTCTCTCTCTCTCTCTCTCTCTCTTAGACTAGTAGACACAGAGCAGAGTTATTGTGACTTCTACATGCGAGCCAGGGGAAAACACACCCTGTAAGAGAGATTGGCAAGATTGGCTTCGAATTTAGAGCCATGTTGATCTCATCTGGTTCAGATGTGTGCACAAAAAGAACCCTTGAAAATTGAAATTCGAAAAATAAAAGTAGGCCGTAGTGCAATGCTATATGCCTGTCTGCATTAGCCCAGTCGCTGCAGAAGAGTAGGATGTCAAACCTCATTTCCTTGCCAGACAATCTGTCATGCACCATAGAACTTGCCAGGCACCACTGAACTTTCTAGGCAGTCTGTCATGCACCACTGAAAAAGGGACACAACTCAGCCCTGCATCACTGACAAGGGGACACCACTCCGCCCTGTACCACTGACAAAGGGAAACCAGGCTGTAAAAATCACAATGAAGAGTTGAATATAGATATTTTTTGTTTGTATTTTGCCAAAGATCAATTTATGATGTAAGTAAATGGCTGAAAATGATAAAAGACAGAACACAGAGATGATAACAAATATTATTTCAGGAATTGGCCGTAGCATTTGGAGCTTTAGTTGTTCAGTTTGAAACTCATTTTGCTGCGGTAGCTTGTCAGGTATTGGATGACGATAAGAAGGAGTTAAAACATGGTCCGATGGTGACGTCAGAAACCGCTGGTGGGTGGAATCTCGTTAATCAGACTGGTATGGTCTATTGTAATGTTCAATGTTGTTGTACATATTCCGATAATAATCGACTGTCTCAAACTAAATACCTTTCAAACGATCTAGGACAACTGTTGGCAGGACAATTGTCGGCCATTTTTTTTTTGTTTTTATAGTATTGTTTATTAAATGATGAGTAAGCCCTAGTATGTAGTCAAAAAGATCAAAACAAATACAAAATACAAACAATATGGACGCCATTTGAATAAGCCCTAGTGTGTAGTCAAAACAAGTACAAAATACAAACAATATGGCTACCAGTTGAATAAGCCCTAGTATGTTGTCAAAAAGATCAAAACAAATACAAAATACAAACAATATGGCCGCCATTTGAATAAGCCCTAGTATGTAGTCAAAACAAATACAAAATACAAACAATATGGCTACCAGTTGAATAAGCCCTAGTATGTAGTCAAAAAGATTAAAACAAATACAAAATGCAAACAATATGGCCGCCATTTGAATAAGCCCTAGTATGTAGTCAAAAAGATCAAAACAAATACAAAATACAAACAATATGGTTGCCATTTGAATAAGCCCTAGTATGTAGTCAAAAAGAACAAAACAAATACAAAATACAAACAATATGGTTGCCATTTGAATATACCCTAGTATGTAGTCAAAAAGAACAAAACAAATACAAAATACAAACAATATGGCCGCCGGTTGAATAAGCCATGGTATCTAGTCCAAAAAACAAACAAATACAAAATACAAACAATATGGCCGCCAGTTAACAAAACAAATACAAACAATATGGCCGCCACTTAAATATGCGGTAGTATATAGTTAAAAAAAGAACAAAACAACTACAAAATGGTCGCCAGTTGAATAAGCCATAGTATGTAGTGAAAAAAAAAAAAAACAAATAAAAAATACTAACATAATGGCCGGTAGTTATCAGCTGACAATTGTCCTGCCTCCTCTTTCAAAACTATTTAATAATACCTAAATATGGAACAATCTTAATTTGGGAATTTCGTTTTTAGACAGTCATTATTAAAAGAAGCTGGTATGTACAGACTGGATGTGTTGGGAAACAGGACAATTTTTTTTTTATTAGCAATATTGGCACTCACTGCTTGCTTATCCTGTTCCTTGCACATGCATGTCATAACCAGTATTTGTTTTACTCTATTGTTTAATATTGTATAATTATATTTGTGTCTGCCTGTTCACCGTTGGCGGCTACACTGTGGTTGTCCCAAGGCTGTAATTTGGTGTATAAGGATAGCTTGGACTGGGGAGTAACATTGGCTAGGTGGCATTTATCTGTTTGTTTGTCTGTCTGTTTGTTCAGGGTTGGCGGCTACACTACGGTTGTCCCGAGGCTGTAATTCGGTATATAGGGGTAGCTTGGACCAGGGATTAACATAGGCTAGGTGGCGTTGGCCTACCACTTCTGGTTTCAGAGTTATATTACTTTCAACCTGTGCAGCGCCGGGTCATCTGCTAGTGTCATCATATTTATCAATATTGTATCTCATTTATTTTCTAAAACAAAAATACGATTAAACATGTATTATGTAAAAGCAATCTGATTAACATGCAGACCCTACGATCTGGAAGAGTTGTTATATAATCCGTGTTCTGGTTGATGTGAGGGATTAGCCAATGAAACGGTCTGTTGCAGCTAGTTCTTGGCGTGCAATGCACGGAACTGTGGATATTCCACTAGAAACATCAACGTTGATTGGTTAATTAAATGTCTGATGTCATAGGGTCAAAAGCCACTTGTACAATCTCTGACGCAACCTTCCAATACAACCGGTCAGATCTTCATATAGTGTAGGCCATTGAAAGTATAAAAAAACGAAACGAAACAAAATATAGATCTGTGTTGTAATCAGATTGATGTAAGAGCTAAATCTGCCTATTTCAGGGCCCTTATTCACGAAAACTTAAACTAAGATTCAATCGAAATTTTAAGAAATACTGCAATTCGATTGGCCAATCGAATTGCAGTATTTCTTAAAATTTTTATTGTATCTTAGTTTAAGTTTTGGTGAATAAGGGCCCAGGGACCTGTTTCACGAAATTTTAACTAAGATAAAATCCAAATTTTAGTAATTTGATTGGATAATACTAGATTGATTTTAGTGCTTAGCCAATCAAAATTGAAGTATCTACTAAAATTTGGATTTTAACTTTAGTTAAAATTTCGTGAAACAGGCCCCAGGTCTTTAATTAGACATTTATTAACACGAAAATCACATAATCAACTCTTTGGGCAATCTATCATTGTACTATTTGTTGTGTCTGTGTTTTGTTGTACATTTCTCCTAAAATCAACGTCCACTTCATTATAGTTTTTAGGAAACAAATAAATTGTAAAATGTTTTCAACCATTTCAGATCCATTTCTGTCACCTTTCCCATCAAACATTAAACGCAGCGCATCAAGAAATAGTCTTAAAGAGAGGGGCCCAAATTGTAAGCGAATAATAATTTGATGTTTGATATTCCATGTTCATTTTTGTGGACTTCATAGTGAAAAAGAGAAAGAAAGAAGTGGGGATTAACGTCCACTTGACACAAACTAGGTCATTTCGGGACTAACATATAGTTCAATTTTATTTCAATAATTGGCTTGCACGTAGGGGTGTTTAGCAGTGGGAGGACCTGGAGAAAACCCAAGAGATTGGACAGGCGACCCTACTCCTTGTCACATGCAACTGGGGGATCGAAACCAAGTCAGTTTACTCAATGACAGGCCTTATTGGATGGGGTTGGATGGCGCATGCGTGTTGTATTATAAGGTCTGTCACTGAGTTAACTGGCGTGGTTTTGATTCCCCGCTTGTAGATGACAAGGAGTAGGGTCGCCTGTGCAACCTCATGGGTTTTCTCCAGGTCCTCCGGTTTCCTCCCACTGCTAAAGACCTCTACGCTCATTCAAATTATTGAATTAAAATTGAACCGTATGTTAATCCCAAAATGACCTAGTTTGTGTCGAGTGGACGTTAAACCCCATTTCTCTCTCTCTTAGATCAAAATTATTAGGCTTAATATATTATTAATGTATAAAGTTTGAATTAGGCATATTTTTTTAGATCCAAATTTATTTTAAACGTAATTAATGTAATTCAAAATAATTAGGAATGAATATTGCATACCGTATTCTTCAGTGGATTAGGTGAACTATTTTTTACCAATTATAGTCTGGGGGGTTGGATGGCTGAATGGTTAGCCTGCGCGCGCTGTATCATAAAGTCTGTCATTGAGTCGACTGGCGTGGTTTCGAATCCCCGGTTGTACGTGGCAAGGACTAGGGTCGCCTGTCCAACCTCGTGGGTTTCCTCCCACTGCTAAAGACCCCTACGCGCAAGCAAATTATGTAAATAAAATTAAACCATATGTTAGTCCCGAAATGACCTAGTTTGTGTCAAGTGGACGTCAAACCCCATTTCTCCCTCTCCAATTATTGTATTTTCTATGAAGTTGTTTGTAGTCAACAAAATTATGGTTTCTTTGATTGGTATTCAAAATTCTATTATTTTACGTAACTGGTAGATCTAAATGACTACCAATCGATTGAGGTATTGTCGTGTCACATGTAATGGGTGGGGCCATGGGTACTATCGTTTGATTGTCAGCGTACGTGATGTAAACTAGAATTGTCGTTTCTCAAATTAATTCTTTTAGTTAGTCGTGAGTAGCTGATCATTAAAAATCATTTCTGTAGCTAATATTTCATTTGTTTATCATCAAAATCTAACCATTTATCACAGCCAATTACTCATGAAATTAACAGGATGTAATAGACGGCCATATTTGTTGTGGGTGGAAGTTTAACAACAATTTGACTAAGCGCCAGAATTAATGTCTAAAGTTAAATTGGAGCAAATTCCTTCAATATAATTGACATAAAGGCTGATGCTGTTGAAAAAAAAAATATATATAAAGCTTGATAGGGCTAAATATCGGTAATGATTATAGTTTGACCCAGTTACTGGAACTGGCGGGTGGATTTGGGACGTATGGTATGATACATGTTTCACAAGGCGCTGTAGAAGGGTGCGCCTATACCATTCACATCTATTTTTTCCTGAAACACCTGTGCCTTTTCTACGCATGTGCCTAATCCACCGAAGAATACGGTAACAAAATAAATGATCTTTTTTTTCTTCTTATATATTTACCTGATTGCTGTATATTTTATGTATATTTTATATCTATTTAAATATAGACTGTCATGAAATGAATGCCAAATATATAGTACTGAAATATATTTAAAAGGCTTGATGTGTTATTTAGCGCTATAGCAATCCATTGCAAATTATAATATTGTAAAATTTGAATCTCTAATAAGAATATCAGTCCAAAAAATGGTTCGATTCCGTTCAATATTTACAAAGTTATGAACAATTGAAATTTCATCGATCTATGCTGCTCAAGTGCTGACATCTTTTATTGATTGTGGAGAAACCTGATGGCTTGGTTTAATCAGATTGAATCCAAGCTAGGAGTTAATTTATCGTTGATTTCTCCAAATCCTCCGGTTTCCTCCCACTGCTAAAGACCCCTACGCGCAAGCGAATTATTGAAATAAAATTAAACCATATGTTAGTCCTGAAATGACCTACTTTGTGTTGAGTGGACTTTAAACTCCATTTCTCACTCTCTTATGTAGCGTTGGTATTTTGATTTTGTTTTCCTAATTAAATGTTAAATTATCAATCTGAGCACATATTTAGCATGGATTAAGACTTGAGAGATTTAATATTTTAGCGTAAAGGCAAATAACACATCAATCTTTTAATGAATCATAACCCTAAATATAATATATACTTTTAACCTGCTTGACCTTTGACTTCGCATAATCCTTATCTTCACACAGCTAATCTAAGCACCATATTCACGCAAAGCAGCACAACAAATCTCGAAGGTTTAGACGGATCTCTCGAACGATCACGAAGATTTTCATCGAGTACTTCACTTGCAGGATCAGCAATAAGCTTTAATAATGTTTATCTCAGTGTGTGGCGGACTTTACTTCAACTAGCCATGGATGCTCACCCAGAAGTAGCAGAAATGGCCAAGGCCATCGTCAACTCAGTCAAACATCGGGTAAGTGTATAAATACACGTGTTGGAGCAGAAGTACAGACAAACCCCATTTCATTTCGTACAACACATTTGTTGAAGCAGAACAGTCAAACCCAATTTCATTTCATTTGTGTTTAATACACACTTAGTTGTGAATTCAGACCGGTTAATGAAGGAAATTTTGCTCTGACAGCGGTGCTACAGCCCTACTCTTATATTGAATTTCATCTGTCAAGGATTTTTTTACGTGTTCGTCCAGGGGCTTAAGCTTTTCATTGCATCCAAATGACTAGACATTGTTCCCTCTGTCCTACACTACTGACAAAGGGAAACCATTCCAGTCCCTCTGTCCTACACCACTGACAAGGGGAAACCATGCCAGTCCCTCTGTTCTACACCACTGTCAAGGGGAAACCATGCCAGAAAATCCTAAAGAACTTTCTGGGCCAACACCTGGATCAAACCCGGGACCGCCAGACTAGCGAGCCAGTACCTCGATGTAATTCAGGATCTCCAGGTTTTCAAGCCAACTCACTGAGCCACGGTGCCTCCATGACACAAGGGGAAACTTGTTTGAATGAATAGATCTCCAATGGACACAAATGAAATAAAAAAAATATTGAAAAAAAAAAAAAATTTTTTAAAGCAAACTTCTTGATAATACAATAATAAATTCATAAATGTACACATATTTAAAATTCTATTTGTTTTACAGGCATCGACTAATGCCAAACCTAAACCAATGCAATCTATTCAAAATACCAATTCAGCACCATCAAGTCCTTCTAATAAACCTCCAGTACAAATGATAATAGGGTAAGTAACTTTAACCCTCTTTACAAATGGGGGCTGACAAGGAAAGCTGTCTAGTCGTTCGGATGGGACGAAAAACCGAGGTCCCGTGTACACATTGGCGTGCACGTAAAAGATCCCTTGGCAGTTGGAATTCGATATAAGAGTAGGCCGTAGTGCCGCTGCCCGGGCAAAATTTCCCTCATAGCACACTGTATGGCGTATGCCCGTCTTCATTAGCCCAGGTTAGGAGCAGAACAGTAGGACGTTAAACCCCATTTCATTTCATTTCATTTCATTTCTTTACAAATGATAGTAAAACCTTTTAATTGTTATGTAACGTGATGTTATTCCAAACAAGGGCTGTGATAGTTAGCCAGAACTGTTCTCATAATACACATGTAGCAAGGAATTGATATATATGAATTATTGGTCCTTTATTGATGTGATTTTAGTACACCACCACAGAATAACGGATCTACGATGGAAGAAAGTAAAAATCGTGATCTCCACTCACCATCTAGACAACCTGGATCCCATCCACATTCTGTACAGTTTCCTAGATCACGGAAAATGTTTGATAAAGGTCCTAGTCATGTAAGTTTATTCTTTAACATATGTTAGTCTCGAAATGACCTAGTTTGTAACGAGTGGCCGTTAAACCAGATTTCTCTCTGTCTGACAATCTATTAAAGATACATTAGTTTAGAGTTTAATAATGAGTTGGCCATTCTTGATATAATAGTTCAAAAGAGAAAATATTAAAAATTTCAGTCAAATTTCTTTATTCTGAACGGAATTGTCACTGTTGGAAGTTTAGACTAGAAATAGACATCAACTCTCTCCACACCGTCTCCGAGAATAGCCGATCATTTGATTGACAGACGATAACTCCGCCCACATATTCTCAATTATCAAGTAACATTCTCAATGCCTACCTTACCCACTGTTGTCAGTCCTTTCATCGGCAGGGGGTGTTGAATGGCTGAATGGTTAGCATGTGCGCGCTGTATCATAAAGTCTGTTATTGAGTCAATTGGCGGGGTTTCGATTTCCTGGTTGTAAGTGACAAAGAGTGGGGTCGCCTGTCCAACCTCGTGGGTTTTCTCCGGGTCCTCCGGTTTCCTCCCACTGCTAAAGACCCCTACGCGCAAGCGAATTATGGAAATAAAATTGAACCCTGTGTTAGTCCCGAAATGACCTAATTTATGTCAAGTGGACGTTAAACCCCATTTCTCTCTTTCATTGGCAGTCTCCGGTAGTGACGTCAGAAATTAACGGTAAATGTTAGCTTGGTCATCCATTTATTGATTTAATCATGAAACGGACGACTGTTTAAATCCAAGCTGTATCCAAGCCATCTGAGGGTCTACGGAGTTGATTTTGTGCTTGTCATGTAAATAAAGGTCTAATTTATAATTTCTATAACATCTGAAGCCTATAGAAAGACTTGCAATAGACAGATTTATCTCTTTTAACTAATGTTACATTTACTCACTTTATTACTCAAAATGGCAGAAGAACTACAACATAAGGGAGACAACTTGTTTCGACTTAAGTATAAGGTTTCAGACCACAATGATATAGAATATACCACAATATGACACTAATGTAACTTTAACCATACATTATACAAGAGCTAATTCTGCCTATCACAGGTCTTTCTTTAGACCGGAAATGTTATATAAATTATTAATTAGACATTAATTAACTCATCCAGACCATAATTAACTCTCGATGTCATCGCTAGCCTGCGATATTTACTGGATTAGGATCCAATATTCTGCTCAACTTTCATTCATGATTAAGTCAAGAAATAGATAAGATAATCAAGACTATGTTTTTTATCGTACCGACTTTAGTAATGATGATAGAGGCTAGGCCTAAAATTCAATTGCTAATATCTTGGTTCAGAGTGGATCAATTTGGCTGAAATTTTCAGCATATTCGCTTTACATTATCTAGTTTTTAACTATTATAGTGAGAACTGCCAGCTCTTTATCTTATCTCCCATAATGTATCTTTAAAATACAGATCTATATCTTTAATAAAAATATATATTTCCAGAAAGATGACAAAGATGATGAACCCCCACCTACTAAAATAGCTGGGGATGTCTGTACCGAGTTCTTTCAATGGAGTTGTTCTTATTTTGCTAAACCTGTGATGAGATTATCTGAAGAGAAGGATCCTGAGAGTGGGTTACATCAAGAACGAGATTTCAGATTATTCCGTAACTCTCGGGTTCGACAAGAAGCCAGAGAGGAGCAGACACGAGCAGGTATTTTTTTGTTTTCTATTAACTAATATTTCAATCTGATTAAAATACAGATTTATATTTTGGTTTTTTATATATTCGATGGCCTAGACTACATGAAGATCTGACCAGTTGTACTGGAAGGTTGTGTCAGGGGTTGTACAAACGACTTTTGACCCTATAACGTCAGACATTGATTATCCAATGGTTAACTCACAGTTCTGTGCATCACATGCCAAAAAGTCACCATTGACTAATCCCTCACTTCATCCAGAACGCGAGTTATATAACAACTCTTCCTCGATCCTAGTGTAGTAAAGACGAGTAAAACGAAATTTTGAACTATAAAAACAAAACAAAATAGGATCTGTGTTTTAATCGGATTGATTAACCAATAGGCCACTACCCCCCCCCCCCCCCTCCTGAGAATAGACCAGTATATTATTTTATAAGCTGATGAAGTAATATATATATTTATTACAGGTTTTATTAGATTATAAGCTGTTGAAGTAATATAATGTATATATATTACAAGTTTTATAGAGAATCTCCTACCAGTCTTTTTTGATATCAAAAAATATCAACACAAGTTGATAAAGAAACAAAAAACGAGGCTGTGCCAATTTTTTTTTACTTTATCAACGAGTTTTGATATTTTTTGATATCAAAAAAGACGAGTAGGAGATTTTATTTATCACCCAAACCCTTCTTACATGCACAAATAGATAAATATAATTCTTTGCTATCAATTTCACTTTTACTGAACATTACGGCGTAGTGATACATCATTTTTTGACAGCAATTCAACCATTGCAAAGTCCTTTATATTGGCCCAGTGTTTCCATCAAGGTCAATTGAATAACAATAGTTCATTTTTTAAAAATAAAAGTTAATTTTCATAAGAAATGAACTGTTATTTGAAAATAAAAAAAAGTAGTTCCTTTTCAACTGACAAATCTCCTAAGGAGATATATCGCAGTAGATTATGAAATATATCACACAAGCTATATCTACTGTAGAATGTATTATTGGGTGATAAAATAGATTATAAACTGTTGAAGTAATATAATGTATATATATATATATTACAGGTTTTAATAGATTAGATGATCAGGTATTTGTCAATCGTAATATTGGTATACCATCTGTCATCAAGTTTCATCCCTATCAATCATATTTAGCTGTTGGTGATAAAGAAGGGGTTAGGTAAGATATTAAAATTCCAATACTCAATAAAGATCAGACAAAAATCTAAGACACAATGTAGATTAGACTAAAATCCAATACACATTAAAGATAAGACAAAAATCCAACACACACAGTGAGTGTAGATTAGACAAAAATCCAACACACACAGTGAGTGTAGATTAGACAAAAATCCAACTCACACAGTGAGTGTAGATTAGACAAAAATCCAACTCACTCAGTGAGTGTAGATTAGACAAAAATCCAACACACACAGTGAGTGTAGATTAGACAATAATCCAACTCACTCAGTGAGTGTAGATTAGACAAAAATCCAACACACACAGTGAGTGTAGATTAGACAATAATCCAACTCGCTCAGTGAGTGTAGATTAGACAAAAATCCAACACACACAGTGAGTGTAGATTAGACAAAAATCCAACACACACAGTGAGTGTAGATTAGACAATAATCCAACTCGCTCAGTGAGTGTAGATTAGACAAAAATCCAACACACACAGTGAGTGTAGATTAGACAAAAATCCAACACACACAGTGAGTGTAGATTAGACAAAAATCCAACTCACTCAGTGAGTGTAGATTAGACAAAAATCCTATGTAAACTAGATAGTCAAATCCATTGTCCAATGTGGAAAAGGACAAAATCTCATGTTCAATATAGTTTAGACAAAATTCCCATGCTTTTTTTGACAGTGATTGTGAAATATCACTTTTCGATTCGAATTGAAAGAAGTCAAAGCAGAATGATGGTACATGTTCTGAATTTGTCTCTGTCACAATTCAATTAATTTGTCTCTGTCAAAATTCAATTGTTCCTTTTATGTTAGTGTCAACCAATTTGATTAAAACACAGATTCTATTTCGTTTTCTTTTTTTATAGTTCAAAATTTTGTTTTATTTATCTGTACTACTCTTGGATCTGAAAGAGTTGTTATATAAGGCAACACAAATAAAATAACTTGTTTCTCGGGCACCGTCCGCACGCAAAATTGGTTGCGCGTGCAGTCTATTTATTAGTCTTGATGAAAAAAAATAAATATGTAACGCCCGCCCGCACATCGACAAGCAAGTCGTAAAAAAAATATCCCGCATGTACCTACATCCGCCATACATGTATATCTATTCAAATGTATTAAAACTGATTCAGATGAACATGCTGTCTTTTTTATCCGAACAATGGCGAAGTTTGGCAGATTTGCCTTTTTTATTGATATCGAAAGAACCTCCATTTTGTATCACGTGATATTAATTACCTCCCCTGATAAACTAGAATTTGATTCGTGTTAAAAGTCATTGGCGACAATATTTCAATCATTCGATCGTATTCGGCTCATTATTGCCGGCTTCAGTCGGTCCTTGTTTGGAAAATCCTATTGATAAAATAATGAACCGTAGAACAGGTTAATTAATTATAGCTAAGAATACGATACGATGACGATAGTCGTCATAATGCATACCTTAGAATCTGGGTCATTATTAGCACATTTACGGTAGTTTCGATAATCCGGAAAATAATAATTGGATTACCGATTTGATGGTTTTACTGACCAGTTGTTAGTTAGATTTAAATAATCATTCAATATAAACACCGGATAGAACACCGAATATCCTGAGAAACACACCGAATATCCCAAGAAACAGTATTTCCGGCAATCTCCAATACCGATGACACGGTGTGACATGCATTGGTTGGAATTCGGTAAATAATTATAAATAAACCGGCGATACTAGATTTAGTTTTAAATACTGTTTACCATGATTATTATTTTTGATACACCTGGTGAAAGAGGCTTAGTTTTTAAAAATATTGTTGTCTTTATGGAGGGCTATTACATAGTCGTATGGAATTTTATTTTAAACCAATTTCAATTATGTGAATTAAATATGGAAAATTATTTTCCTTTCAGTCAGTGTTCAGTCTCAGTGTTTTAGTAGACTTGATTTTGGGTTTATGTTTTAAGTATGTACAATAAAGTTGAATATAACGGAAAGCAAAAACGTAAACAAGTAATGACTTTCTCATTTAAAAAAAAAAAAAAAAGAAAGACCGCCCTCCCGCCCCAACAATTTTCAGCAATAGCCAAATTTTATTTTGCACCATCAATGAGTAAAAAAAAAAAAGAAACCGCCCTCCCTCCCTACAGTTTCAGCTGTCAGTTGCCCGAGAAACAAGACATTTATTTTGTGTGGCCTAACAGGCGTGAGGGATGGCGTGAGGGATTAGCCAATGAAACCATCTGTTACGGCGACTTCTTGGCGTGCGATGCAGGGAGCTGTGGGTAAACCACTAGAAATGTCAATACTGATTGATTAATCAATGTCTGACATCATAGGGACATCGTACGACCTCTGACACGACTTTCCAGTACAACCGGTCAAATCTTCATGTAGTGTAGACCATCGAAAGTGTAGTAAAGACAAGTACAATTTTGAAGTATAAAAACGAAACAAAACGGAATAAGATCTGTGTTTTAATCAGATTGTTACTTTCATCAGATCAATGTTATATTTATTTTGTTTTATTTCAGTATATGGGATTGGGAACAAGGAACTAAATTAAGCTATTTAAATAATGAAAACCCAAAACATAGCCGTATAACTGCCATGGATTTTGTCAATGCTCATGACAAATCTTTATTATTATGTGGTTCAGGTAAGTTATAGTCTTAAGGTACCTAATTTATAGTCTCGGATGGCATTTCAAGGATTTAGAATCTATTATAAATAACTACAATGTTGTGAAGGTTTAATCTCTAAAATAATATCAATTTCAATTGAGTTCAGGGGGGTTGGATGGCCGAATGGTTAACACGTGCACGCTGTATCATAAGGTCTGTCATTGAGTCAACTGGCGTGGTTTTGATTTCCCGGTTGTGTGTGACAAGGAGTAGGGTCGCCTGTCCAACCTCGTGGATTTTTTCCGGGTCCTCCGGTTTCCTCCCACTGCTAAAGACCCCTACGCACAAGTGAATTATTGAAATAAAATTAAACCATATGTTAGTCCCGAAATGACCTAGTTTGTGATGAATGGACATTAAACTCTCTCTCAATGAAAGTAGTAAAATTTAACTCATGGCATATGCCTGTCTTCATTATCCCATTCAGTGCGCAACAATAGGCCTCATAGCACACTGTATAGCTTATGCCCGTCTTCATTAGCCCAGTCGTTGCAGATGAGTAGGATGTTAAACCCCCATTTGATTTCAGATGATGGAGCTGTTAGAATCTGGAGAAAGTATATGGAAGATGAAGGCAAAGGAAAAGAATTAGTGACAACATTTCAAGCTTTATCTGACATGCTACCATTAACTAGAGGTAAGACATGTTACCATTAACTAGAGGTAAGACATGTTACCATTAACTAGAGGTAAGACATGTTACCATTAACTAGAGGTAAGACATGTTACCATTAACTAGAGGTAAGACATGCTACCATTAACTAGAGGTAAGACATGTTACCATTAACTAGAGGCAAGACATGTTACCATTAACTAGAGGTAAGACATGCTACCATTAACTAGAGGTAAGACATGTTACCATTAACTAGAGGTAAGACATGTTACCATTAACTAGAGGTAAGACATGCTACAATTAACTAGAGGTAAGACATGTTACCATTAACTAGAGGTAAGACATGCTACAATTAACTAGAGGTAAGACATGTTACCATTAACTAGAGGTAAGACATGTTACCATTAACTAGAGGTAAGACATGCTACAATTAACTAGAGGTAAGACATGTTACCATTAACTAGAGGTAAGACATGTTACCATTAACTAGAGGCAAGACATGCTACCATTAACTAGAGGTAAGACATGTTACCATTAACTAGAGGTAAGACATGTTACCATTAACTAGAGGTAAGACATGTTACCATTAACTAGAGGTAAGACATGTTACCATTAACTAGAGGTAAGACATGTTACCATTAACTAGAGGTAAGACATGTTACCATTAACTAGAGGTAAGACATGTTACCATTAACTAGAGGTAAGACATGCTACCATTAACTAGAGGTAAGACATGTTACCATTAACTAGAGGTAAGACATGTTACCATTAACTAGAGGTAAGACATGTTACCATTAACTAGAGGTAAGACATGTTACCATTAACTAGAGGTAAGACATGCTACCATTAACTAGAGGTAAGACATGTTACCATTAACTAGAGGTAAGACATGTTACCATTAACTAGAGGTAAGACATGTTACCATTAACTAGAGGTAAGACATTATACATGAAAGTTTTTTGAGAGAAGAACTTTTAAGAAGGATGAAGATGAAATATTGAAGTCAGATTCATTCTGTTCTTAGAAGTGGGGTGGGGTCGAGTGGTCTAACATTTGCGCTTTAGATCATAAGGTCTGTCATTAAGTGAGCTGGCATGGTTTCGATTCCCAGCTTGTATGTGACAAGGAGTAGGGTCGCCTGTCCAACCTTGGGGATTTTCCCCAGTTCTCGTACCGCTAAAGACCTGCGCGCAAGCGATTTATTGAAATAAAATTGAACCATATATAAGTCCTTAACTGACCTAGTTCGTGTTCAGGACTAACATATGGTTCAGTTTTATTTCAATAATACGCTTGCGTGTTGGAATAACACTTTTATTTCACTGATAAAACGCGGTATTCCACTACTGATCATAAAATAAATTGTTTTATTATTTTATAATTCAGGTTCTGGTTTAGTGACAGAATGGGAACAAGAAACAGGAATGTTAATATCATCTGGTGATGTGAGAATTATTAGAATCTGGGATACACAAAAAGAACTCAAATTACAGGTATGTTTACATTTAAAAGCGGTAGCCGCGGTTTCTCACTCAAATTACAGGTGAAATAAAATTGAACCATGTTAGTCCCGAAATGACCTAGTTTGTGTCGACTGGACGTTAAACCCCATTTATCTCTCTCACTGAGTAAGACATTGGTTCGATAATCAGGAGGGAGAAAGTTCCCAGCGTGGTTTCCCCATTGATGGTAGTGCAGGATTGAAGACATGATAAGAAACAGTGTAAAGTTATTTGGATGGCCCCAAAAACAACTAGGTCCTGTGTACACATTGGCGTGCATGTAAAAGATCCCTTGAAAGTTGGAATATGGAATCAGATTGACAATAACAGTGTCGTTCAGATGGGACGAACCATCAAGGTCCTGTGGTCACACTGGCATGACAGTTGGACTGTGAAATAAAAGAAGGCCATAGTACAGCTGTCTGAGTGAATGTAGGGGGGTTGGATGGCTGAATGGTTAGCACGCGTGCGCTGTATCATACGGTCTGTCATTGAGTCAACTGGCGGGTTTCGATTCCCAAGTTGTACGTGACAAGGAGTAGGGTCGGATGTCCAACCTCGTGGGTTTTCTCCGGTTCCTCCAGTTTCCCCCCAGTTTCCCCCCACTGCTAAAGACCCCTACGCGCAAGCGAATTATTGAAATAAAATTGAACCATATGTTAGTCCCGAAATGACCTAGTTTGCGTCGAGTGGCCGTTAAACCCCATTTCTCACTCTCTTTCCCGTCGTCATTAGCCCAGTCGGTGCAGAAAAGTAGGACGTTAAACCCGATTTGAAATTGAGTAAAATGAATGTTATTATATATTATAGGATATACCGACGGGAGCTGATAGTTGTGTAACTAGTTTATCATGTGATAGTAGTGGTAGATCATTAATTATTGCTGGTTGTGGTGACGGAACAGTTCGATTATTTGATAGAAGACTTGCTCCTTCAGAATGGTTAGTAATTTAATAATTAAAATATGATTGTTCGTAAAAATGTGATGGTAAATTATTGTATGAAGATGATATAGCACGGATCATGTTGCTGCCGACTGCAGAAGGATGTGTCTTAAAAATAACTGTAATTCTTATACATGCTAGTATAAAACAGAACTGAAATGAAATGGAGAAAAACGTACTACGTTAAACCCCATTTCATTTCATTTCAGTTCTGGTCCGACTAGGCTAATGAAGATAGCTGCAGGCATACGCCATACGGTGTGCTATGAGGGAAATTTTACCCGGACAGCGGCACTACAGCTTACTCTTATATTGAATTCAAAACCCAGGGGATCTTTAACGTGCACAAACAAAATGGCAGAATTTCAGTTTTTAAATTATAAATAACTGTTTCGATTTCGTCATTAAATTATTAAATGTCTAAGCCATTCGATGGCCTAGATAATTGATTATGGTCGTGCCATGTTAATAAATGCCTAATTAATAATTGATATAACATCTGAAGCTAGAAAAATGACATGCAACAGGCAGATTTAGTTCTTACAGAATGAATCTTTAAATAAGATATTGATTATTTTACAGTCGTGTGATGACTTTACAAGAACATGGCAGTATGGTGGTTAAAGTTCATCTACAAAAAGGCACAGAAGGAAAAATTGTTAGTGCTAGGTAAGTATTAAAATCAGTTTTAAAAAGCTTTTTTTTCTTGAATTCATATGGCAGTTATCCCGAGTATCAGTGATTAGTTTCAGTCGTATTGAACTCTTCAGACTATTGCTAAAAATCGGCAGGATTGCAGTCGTCATCAATTGGCAGGGTCACCGGGGGTCGCCCTCTTAACGGGGTCTGAGAAATTACTACAGGGTTGTAACAGAGCTTGTTAACTGATCATTTTGATTGATATGCTAGTATCCATGTCTGTGGTAAACTAGAATGCCTTGTGCTGGGTTTTCATACTGTTCCGTGTCATAACAAAGGGACAGATAAAGGTGTTCAGGTAACACCCATGAGAGGGTTATAAGGCTAATTATAAATCCAGAGGTAGCTTGTCTGCGATATATCACCTCGATGGAAGCAGCCGTAAAATACAACTAACTCACTCACACACTCCAGAGGTAGGGAGTTTTATAATAAAATCAATATAATAATTGTATTGTAAAATTGGTTTGAATATTCGTATTAAAAGATTACGATTGGTTTTTGTTAAAAAGTGGATATAGTTATAACATTAGATTTAATCAGCTGGTGTAATATTCTCCTCACATCGGAGAGTGTAAGAAATTTAGATTAACAAACCTTTTGATTTTACTTTGTTTTGTTTTTATTTTGATAGTACTGGTGGAGATCTGTAATATTCTCCTCACACAGGAGACTGTAAGAAAATTACTTTATTTTGTTTTTATTTTAATAGTACTGGTGGGGATATAAGATTCTGGGACCCTAGGTTTACCGAGTCTGTTAGTAATTTCCCTACACAGACGAGTCTCACATCAATGGAGGTTCATCCACGAGCTGATGTTATAGCATGGTAAGGACGCCATTTGATTTATATGATAATATTAGGGAGTGGCGGTGACGTATTGAGTAAAACACTAGTTCGCTCCCGGTGTTGGTCGAGAAAGTTCCTCAGCATTTTCCGGCATGGCTTCCCCTTGTCACTGGTGCAGGACTGAGGACCTGGCACGGCTTCCCCTTGTCACTGGTGCAGGACTGAGGACCTGGCACGGCTTCCCCTTGTCACTGGTGCAGGACTGAGGACCTGGCACGGCTTCCCCTTGTCACTGGTGCAGGACTGAGGACCTGGCACGGCTTCCCCTTGTCACTGGTGCAGGACTGAGGACCTGGCACGGCTTCCCCTTGTCACTGGTGCAGGACTGAGGACCTGGCACGGCTTCCCCTTGTCACTGGTGCAGGACTGAGGACCTGGCAAGGCTTCCCCTTGTCACTGGTGCAGGACTGACGACCTGGCAAGGCTTCCCCTTGTCACTGGTGCAGGACTGACGACCTGGCACGGCTTCCATATGTCACTGGTGCAGGACTGATGACCTGGCAAGGCTTCCCCTTGTCACTGGTGCAGGACTGACGACCTGGCAAGGCCAGTGTCTAGGACGGAAAACTGAGGTCCTGTGTTCTGGACGATGTGAGAGATTAGCCAATGAAACCGTCTGTTACGGCGAGTTTTGATGGGTAACCCACTAGAAACATCAACGCTGATTGGTTATTCAAATATCTGACGTCATAGGGTCAAAAGCCGCTCATGTGACCTCTGACGTGACCTATCGCTACAACTGGTCAGATCTTCATGTAGTTTAGGCCATCGAAAGTATAAAAAACGAAACGAAATATAAATCTGTATTTTAATCAGATTGTTAACCAATCTATTTCTAGACCTGAGTATATAGTGTTTAATGATGATCAGGCCTGAGTATATGTGTGGCGGCATAGGAAAACCCTTCACATGTCGCGATGGCTCAATCCGAGATATATGCCAAAATACAATGGCAAACAATATATAGGTCAATTTTCCGTTCTTGACATATTTACATTTATTAAACATTTATCTATGAAACTACAAAGTTGTGAAACAGAAAAATGATTTTAAATACATTTATTTTGAAATAATTCTGAACCGTTTGAGACTTGCAGAATGGTGCCGGTGCCATAACAATGTCGGCCTATTTCGTCTTTATAAAGTTGCCTTTTTGCACACTCACACATATCACACATCATTATAAAGCCTGCAATGAGCAGTACAATACTAGCTATAGTGCGCATAAATACAAAAGAAATAGTTCCCACGTGCATCAAACAAACAAGTCCATTCCCTTGTCTCAATTATTCGACTTTTACGTCCTGTTTTGAGTAGATTTCTCACTATAAGGTGCAATAAAAAGAAGTCAGTTATTTACCAAAATACGTTAACACTAGTCGTATTCCATTGTTTACAAATTGTTCAAGATGGCGGCGCCCACGAGAAAATCGGATTTCTCTACATTTAAACCCCCTTCAAGTTTCGAAGACACAGTAACTAAAACACCAAAATATTGTCAATATTTCTTAGCACAAAGATAAATACTGTCTTCTTAATGTAAATATAAAATAGTGTGACATTGCGTTAAAATGAGTGCTATAAACTGCCCAGAAACTGTGAAATATCAACATTTATGTTTAAACTGCATTTTCTCCCCTTTCATTTTTCTTCCGAAAGTTTCATTTTCTTGTATTAAATTATGAATATCTCCAAAAGTTTTCAACCGATTTTGATCATTTATAGACCATTTTGATCCCCAATTTGTGCTTGATGTACACATACCCAAAACAATTTTTTTAAAATTTTCACCATGTGAAGGGTTTTCCTATGCCGCCACACATATTGCGTTTAATGATGATCAGACCTGAGTATATAATGTTTAATGTAGTCAATGATGATATATTTGTTATTTTAGTGGAGCGTTAAATCAGTCTATTGTGGTATATAATCAATCTGGTGACAATCTATCCACGATAAAATACCACGAAGGTTTTCTAGGACAGAGAATAGGCACCATCAGTTGTCTAGCTTTTCATCCTTATTTTGTAAGTAACATTTTTCTCTCCACATCTGATATATTGTTACTTGAAAACCCATATTTAAAATGGAGCCACGGTGACTAAGTGAATTAAACGCTCGCTCGTCTGAAGGTCGTGGGTTTGTTTCTGGTGTTAGACAAGAAAGTTCATCAGGATTTTCCGGCGTGGTTTCCTGTTTGTACATAACAAGGAGTAGGATTGCCTATCCAGCCTTGTAAGGTTTTTTCGGGGCCTCCGGTTTCCTCTCGCTGCTAAAGACCCCTATGCGCAAGCGAATTATTGAAATAAAATTATAAAATTGAACCATATGTTTGTCCTGAAATGACCTAATTTGTGTCAAGTAGACATTAAACTCTTTCTTTCACTGATTGTATGATGCAGGACGGAGGGGCTGACAAGGAAAGCTGTCTAGTCGTTCGGATGGGACGATAAAAACAGAGGTCCCGTGTACACATTGGCGTGCACATAAAAGATCCCTTGGCAGTTGGAATTCGATATAAGAGTAGGCCGTAGTGCCGCTGTCCGGGCAAAATTTCCCTCATAGCACACTGTATGGCGTATGCCCGTCTTCATTAGCCCAGGTTAGGAGCAGAACAGTAGGACGTTAAACTTCATTTCATTTCACTGATTGTAGATGACTTAAAATAGAAAATTATTATTTTACTCATATTTTTTACTTTGCATGTAATTGTTTCACAGTGAAATATGCTTGTGTAAATTGAATCATGGATCCCAAGACATTTCCGTTAAATTTTTAAAACAACCGGTCATGGTTGGAATATATGGTCGCCATAGAACCCATAGTATATTTTTGTATTTTTTATTTGACAGGTTAAATTAGCCGCAGGAAGTACAGATTCGTTTGTATCAGTGTATTCGACACCTGCTAGTACTAGAAGAAGCTGACCCTAACTCTATACTATAACCAGATTTTATAAACTTTGTGATATCTTATTATTATGTTGCCATATCTCAACAGACTGTTGTTATTGTTGTTTTCTTTTTATAAGTATAAATAGATATGTGGACGACATGTTCTTTAGTCAGGAAATATTTAATGATAAATTTTTCAACAATTCCGGGAAAATTAAGTTCCACCTCAACTCTTAATTTAGCAAGAAGTTGCATGTTAATGACCGTTGCAAGAAGTTGACCGGTGCCAGAAGTTGTATTTTGACTGTTGCAAGAAGTTGACCGTTGCATGTTGAATGTTTTTGCTGTTTGTAATTTGGAATGATTTGAAAGCCATTTGCAATGAATAAAAACGTTTGATATATGCATCTAATGTAGTCAAGTCACTGATGTACTCATTGTACTGGATAATCTAGATTGATCCTATTGAATACAGATCACGATATGAATATACTGTTCTGGATAATCTAGATTAATCCTATTGAATACAGAACACAATATGAATATACTGTTCTGGATAATCTAGATTAATCCTATTGAATACAGATCACAATATGAATATACTGTTCTGGATAATCTAGATTAATCCTATTGAATACAGATCACAATATGAATATACTGTTCTGGATAATCTAGATTGATCCTATTGAATACAGATCACAATATGAATATACTGTTCTGGATAATCAAGATTAATCCTATTGAATACAGAACACGATATTGAAAAAGATAACCTGTGGTATATTTATTGTTCTATTTGTGCTGCTATTTACCATGGATGATTACATTCTGATACTAGTTTGTAAGAATACGTATCCACCTTATAAATACAGGTAGAAAATACATGTACCAACTCTAGTGCTGGGTATTACCACTGCAGTTACGATACAATACGTATTGCGATTCAGGTGTTACGATTCGATTCGTATCATGATTCATAACCAGGTCAATATTGACTCGTTAGTGAAGTTAGGAAGAAAAGGTAAAACTACAATAAATAACATCTAGGTTAAAAAAGGTAGATTTTGGTATATTTATCCTTATAAAACCAATTGATATTTGCTATATGTAATACATGAATAGTACACGCTGTTTTATACAAGTCAATCTTAATGATATAATATTTACTGTGTAAATTTATCGTAATTCTTAAAGTTTGATCTACGAATGAAAGTTATCCTGAATATTTGCGGTATGTCGATAGTTTAAGATGTACGTCACTTTAACGCTGTCTGAGATATCGTTATTGTTTAAAATGGACGTCACTTTAACGCTATCTGAGGTATCAGGGTTGTTTAAAATGGACGTCACTTTAACGCTATCTGAGGTATCAGGGTTGTTTAAAATGGACGTCACTTTAACGCTATCTGAGGTATCAGGGTTGTTTAAAATGGACGTCACTTTAACGCTATCTGAGATATCATGATTGTTTAAGATGTACATTAGGAAGTGTTTCATTTTGTAGACTTGTTTTATTAGTGATATTTTACAACACATGCTCACTTTAGTTGGTCTTCCAGTTCATTGACTTATTTCACTCTGGCCATATTGATATTGTTGTATTACTGTCTTCAAAAATCTGAGGCCTTTTTCATGGAAACCTAAACGGAAATATTTAAGGACGCAGCCTTTTAATTGGCTAACAATTAAAAATCTCACTATAAATTTTAGCTCCTGGCCAATGAAAAAGCTGCATCCTTAAAGTATTTTAGTGTAAGATTTCTTGACTAAGGTCCGAGATGATAGTTACTTTTTGTTTATGTTGTAGTTGGGGGTTAGATGGCCTAGTGGTTTAACACGTGGCCTGAAATAATAAGGTCTGTCCTGTGTGGTTTCGATTGCCTACTTGAACGTGACAAGGAATAAGGTCGCTTGTCCAACCTCTTGGGTTTTCTGCCACTGCAAAAGACCGCTACGCGCAAGTGAATTATTGAAATAAAATTGAACCATATGTTAGTCCTGAAATGACCTAGTTTGTGTCGAGTGGACGTTAAACCCCATCTCTCTCTCTCTTAGATCCAAATTATTAGGCTTAATATATTATTGAATTAAAGCACATTTTTTGAGATCCAAACTTATTTTAAGGGTAATTAATGTAATTCAAAATAGTAAAGTATGAATATCAAGTACCTATTCTTGGTGGATTAGGTGAACTATTTTTTTACCTCTATCTCTCTCTCTTTCTCTCTCTCTCTCTCTATCTCTCTCTCTCCAGATATCATCACCAATCTGATATTTAGACAATGATATATATTCTACTGAATATTCTAGAGGTTTTAGCCAGTCAGGGAACGCCAATGTAATGAATTCAAAAAGACGACAAAATTACTTCTGGGAGCTTCAGTAGGAGGCGTGGTCATTTATGAGATCACAGGTCAACGGGTTAAGGACGAATAATCTGTTTCTATTTAAGTATCTTTTCTTCATATTGATTTATTTCAAATTAATGTTTTAAAATCAAATATGTCAAAATAGAAATTTTAATAAATTACTCATGTCAAGAATAGATGGATGCTTGAAAACTCAAACTTAATGCACTAGAGAGGGTCGATGGTATTTTGTTTTTTTGACCCTATTATCCCCCCCACACACCCCACACCCACACCCACCCCATTGTACAGTTTAAAATATGTAATTCATTTTGTCTTATTTTTAGAAATTATTGGTGCATTTTGTATATTTTGAAGTATATTATTTAATAGATTGTAATTCTACTTTAACTTTGTGTGGTTAGCTAAATGTGAGTTGAATGTATACCTAGATTACTATCCTACAACTAACTCTCTGGTGGTATGTTTACTTGTGTGGTTAGCTAAATGTGCGTTGAATATGTACCTAGATTACTATCGCTACAACTCTCTGGTGGTATCGTTTAGTTGTGTGGTTAGCAGGAGTTTCTGTATTTAATATTTACTTTCAAACCATTGTTGGAAAAATTTTCAAATTTGTTGAGAATCATAGAAAACCATTACCTGAATTGTAGTGTATGAATATAGGTAATATAGGAAGGTATTTATTTATATTGATACGGCACCAGACTATTAAAAAACTTAAAATAAAGATACCCTCCTACTTGTGCATTTCAATGAAATCTAAAATTCCCACAACACACGAGATTATTAAACAAGTTAAAATACAGATTAAATCGCCTCTAGAGTCCAATATTTCATCTAGTATAAATAATCTAAGATTACCACATTGCCTGTACAGTTATTTACAGTCTGCTCCTCCTACGCATACTATTATAGTATTTTGTAGGCTAGGGAAACCACGGTCTAGAGGGGCCAGATTAATGGGTGGTGGGGGCTGACAGAGCTCCAGCCAGGTGCCCCCAAATTAGTTCTAAATAAATTTTGTAGCATAAATGTCATTTATTATTGGTGTTTTTGTGAGTCGATTAGATAAGGTTTTGATTTGCTAGTACGATTTGGTATGATTTCGATTTGATTAGCTATGGTCCACAAATGTGAAATTTGATAATTACGATTTGGTAAGATGGCTGCCATCACGGACACCGATCAGAAAAAAAAAATGGCTCTGCTAATTATTGATGACTTGTTAAAGACAAATGAAGGTTATCTACGCAAAAAAGGAAAAATGGTTGCCGTTAGAAACAATCTCCTATGTCCAACAAGTTCAAGTATTTTTTTGAAAACTGAAGTGACAAAACATGTAAAAAGTGTCCTGAGAAAACCTAGGATCGAGGAATATATTGAAAAAACTGTAAATGAATAAAATTGCTTAGAGGTGATCTAACATTCTTGTGGACTATAAAGTTAACATTAAACACTTCAAATGCGTTTTAAAAAAACCCATTTTTTATGGAGAAAAACAACAATAAGCATTAAAAATTACAACGTCGAACATTCCGCCATTTTGAAGAAGTCAAATCTAATCGCCTAAACACCTCCTGGGACGATTAGTTCGATTTGCCTAATCAGTTGAGTTAAATCATCTCACAAATGTAACGATTAGCATAATCAACTTGGTTCACAAATATGTATAATAGCTAATCGGTCTAATCTAATCGGTTCACAAAAACGTCTTTAGTTGTATATGTTTGTACCAAATATATCTATCTACCTACCATACTGACAAAAAAACTATGTTCCCGCTGTAAGAGCACCAGTGCCATTTTCAGCCAGAGGCCCCTGGGGAATTTTTAGCCAGGGACCCGGATCACATTTTTCAGCTAGTTGCCCCATGCAAGCTTAATCCTGCCCTGCAGACTAGTGAACCCCTTTCAATTTTCAATTTTTCAAAGTTAGTTCAATAAATCACAACATAGATTGTAATTTGTGAGTAGATAATTAGATTTATGCAAATGTTGAATATAATTTCTCAAAATTTAAATTGTAATTATAATTTCACAAAATTGTAATTATAGTTTCACAAATTAAAATTGTAATTATAGTTTCACAAATTAAAATTGTAATTATAGTTTCACAAATTAAAATTGTAATTATAGTTTCACAAATTAAAATTGTAATTATAGTTTCACAAATTAAAATTGTTATTATAGTTTCACAAATTAAAATTGTAATTATAGTTTCACAAAAGTAAATTGTAATTATAATTTCACAAAATTAATTGTAATTATAATTTTACAAGTTAAAATTGTAATTATAATTTCACAAAATTTAAATTATAATTTCACGAAAGAAAAATTGTAATTATAATTTCACAAAAGTAAATTGTAATTATAATTTCACAAAAGTAAATTGTAATTATAATTTCACAAAAGTAAATTGTAATTATGATTTCACAAATTAAAACAAAATTGTAATTATAATTTCACAAATTTAAATTGTAATTATTAGTATGATTTCTAAAAGTTAATTGTAATTATAATTTCACATAGCTAATTTATGATTATTATTTCACAGAATTTTATTGTGTTGAAATTGTTAAGTTGTTTTTTTTTTCATCCTTTACCTACATAACACAGCTAAAGAAAAACCACGTGATATTTAAAATTCACAATATGAAATTAACGATTATATATTTTACATCTTTTTAAAAACATTTCATCCAGAAATATGATCCAGGTCTATCTGATAATCAGGTAAAACAATTGAGTAGTAGCAAATAAAACTTCTAAATGGGGAAAAAAATCTCACTTGAAAAGTGGTACTAGATGGTTGGACATGGTTTAGTTTACTCTGCCTTGTGCACATTAAATTTAATATATGAAATGTAATGGGGTTTGATAATCCTACCGACCAGGCTAATTAAGATGGGCATAATATGACATACAGTGTGGCATTGATGCTGTTTCGCTCATATCTTCCGGACATGTTCTACACTATTTTCCAAATGTCTGAACTGGAATATGTCTAATCGGACATCAAGATATGGTGAATAATATTCAAAATTCCAAAATTAATTGACTGAGTGTGCTATAAGTGAAATTTTGCCTGGACAGCCACGCTACGACCTACTCTTATATAAATTGAACTGTCAGGGACCTTTTTTGATTACAACCAAACGACTAAACGCTGTCCTTGCAATGCCCACCTTCCTTCACCAGTGACAAGTAGAAACCATGCTGCCATCACATTACTCATTGGAAAGAAGATAAATTAATCATTATGTGTATAATATATATGAAGTTTTAGCTGTGTTGTGTAATATTACGATGGTATATTATGTTTATTGTTATGTTTGAAGACAATTATAAATAGTGTATCTTATTGTATATGTTATATATGTCCATTCACAACAATTATAGATAGTGTATCATATTGTATATGTTTTATATATCTCTTAATATAGATTGTACATTAGTTATCAATATCATTAGGAGCTGTCATTCTTACACTCAAAACACTTTTATTCTGGTATGTTTTGGGGGGTTGGATGGCTGTATCATAACGTCTGTCGTTGAGTCAACTGGCGTGGTTTTGATACCCTCGGTTGTACGTGACAAGGAGTAGGGTCGCCTGTCCAATCTCGTGGGTTTTCTCCGGGTCCTCCAGTTTCCTCCCACTGCTAAAGACCCCTACGTGCAAGCAACTTATTGAAATAAAATTACATATGTTAGTTCTGAAATGACCTAGTTTGTGTCAAGTGGACGTTAACCCCATCCCTCTCTTTCTCTGAAATTTTGTCCCATTACTTATAATTTTCAGCACGGTCTTAGTTCATATAATCATAAACTTGTGCATTTACTTTCCAACTAAGATGTAAATTAGTTTATAAGTTTACGATGACTAGCCATTTATCAATTAGAATAGTTGGGATATATGTCATGAGGTTTGTTTTGAATATTATTATATTTTTATAAGCCAATATTGAAATTTGGTTGTTATATTGTCATCACCTCGTCTGCCTGTTGGTCGCACATAATAGCTTGTGGACATGTAGAGGCTAAAAATATCATCCAATTAGATAGAATTGATACAATAACCTTGATGACTAAAGGATAGGTCTAGGAAGAGCTATAAACCTATCAAATTAGAATTATTTCTGTTAATTATGTAGGTTGTTGCCTGCCCTTGATGGTTTTTAAGTGTCTTGTAAATGCTGCCATTACCAGCCAAAAAACTTAAAGAGTGTGGCGGCCTTTATGGACTGCTCTTACTATCTAGGTTTTTTTTTGATGGATGTGTGTTTCATGTCTGATAATCTGTCTTTATTTTGTGTATTAGAAAGTAGGCCAAGATGGTTTAATAAGTAAACTATTTGATGTATTTATATTTAGCTACCTTGTAGTATTCTCAGTCAGGTCATTTCTATAGCATTGTAATCAAATAGGTGTAAATCACTCGTCAAACCTCAGCAGATTCCAGTACCCTACATCTAGAGTTCTGCCGAGGTTTGCTGAGTGATGTGTAAATGTGAGAATTGTTGATTGGTGTAAATTTAATGTTTGTACCCTTGAGTGGCATTTAGCGATTGAGCAGAATTCAAAACACAATATAATTTATATGGAAAACAATCACTGGTTTATTATAAACATAAATCTTGAAAACGTAAATAGAATACTTGTCAAAATGTTGTGCTATATGTTTATAAACCAGTGATTGTTTTAAATATTGTGCTGTGTTTTTTAATATTTTGCTTGGGGAATAAAATTTAAGGATGCCTGTAAGATAAACAATCTGATTTAAATACAGATCTAAATTTTGTATCGCATTTGTAAACCTCCGTAGACTTACTCTACCGTGTAACGAGGATACTAAAACAAAAGTTGAACTTTTCAAACAAAAAAAAAGAAGAATTTTTTTGTATTACTCAAAAAGAAGGATCACAAATGAAGAGCCCCGGGGAAGAACAATCCAAGTCACTTTTTTTTCAACAAACCCCAGTTAATGACACAATCTGGTAGCAAATTGTATAAGCTTTCTGTGGAACAATCAATTTCAGGTAAAAACAATTGGAGTCAGATTGAACCAAGGCCTTTCTGAAATGGCCTCCCGGACAAATACGTGCATCATACCCTTTATTTAAACTTAATTTGTCTGAAAAGTGGAAGTCAGTTGTTGTACTGGTAATTATGATTCGTATTAAACATCATTTTGAAGTTGTAATTAAATCCACTCGTTGTTCTGTTCGCGTCAAGCATTCTCGTCCAAAAGTCTATTTTGCCTTTTATGCGAAAAGACAAAAATGTGACTTAGATCGTTCTTACCCTGGACTCTTCATATATTTTGAATGACATTTATTGATATTAAATTAAAAAAGCATTTGAAAAATCGTTTTGTAGATCAAGGTTATTAATATACTATTTTCACGAAACGTAAGAAGTAGAATAGCAAAGTTCATTGATTATTGTGTTTAAACACGGTTGATTTGTTATATTGATAAAAGAATAAATGTTGTAATTTATGCTCTTGTTTTTGAGTATTTGACAAGTGGATGAATTATTTATTTACAGGATATGAAAGGTATGATGTTTTAATTTGTTGCAATAAAATCAGTTTAAAATCAACTTGAATACAAAATGTTCTTTTTTTTCTTTTTTATGTATTAAAAGCCATGTCCTGGTCATATTTGTGGAGGCCGAATGAGATGCTTGTTTTGCTTACTAGGTCTCAGATTAGCTCCAGGTGTTAGTCGAGAAAGTTCCTTTGGGGTTTTCAAGCATGGTTTCCCTTTGTCAGTGGTGCAAGACCGAGGGCCTGACAATGAACAGTGTTTAGTCGTTTGGGTAAAAAAAAAATGAGGTCACATGTACACATTGGCGTGCATGTAAAAGAACCCTTGACAGTTGGAATTCGATATAAGAGTAGGCCGCAGCGCCATTGTTCAGGCAAAAATTTCCCTCATAGCACACTGTATGGCGTATGTCCCTCTTCATTAGCCCATTCGAGGCAGATAAGTAGGACATTAAACCCAATTTTATTTCATTTCATGATCGTCCATTTAGTTTTTAGGGGAAATGAAATGGGATTTAACGCTGTGTTACCAGGTTGGCCAGGGGGGTTGGATGGCTGAATGGTTAGCATGCGTGCGCTGTATCATAAAGTCTGTCATTGAGTTGACTGACGTGGTTTCGAATCCCCCATTGTACGTGACAAGGAGTAGGGTCGCCTGTCTAACCTCGTGGGTTTTCTCCGGGTCCTCCGGTTTCCTCCCACTGCTAAAGACCCCTACGCGCAAGCGAATTATTGAAATAAAATTGAACCATATGTTAGTCCCGAAATGACCTAGTTTGTGTTGAGTGGACTTAAACCCCATTTCTCTCTATCTCCCTCTCTCTCTTTATCGATACTGGCCACCCACCCGGGCATTGCATAATTAGAAGTGGTGCATTGCATCTCTGATAATATTTTTTTTAGCTATTTTATTATTTCGTGCACATCTTTTTTAGAGAGTGTTATCACAATCTGTGTTTAGTTTAAAATATGCTGGGGATCACGTGGCTAAGTGGGTAAGACGCTGGCTCGCTAGCCAGGAGGTTGGGTGTTCGATCCCTGCATTGGCCGAGAAAGTTCATCCAGATTTTCCGGCGTGGTTCCCCCTTGTCTGTGATGCAGGACGGAGGGCCTGACAAGGACAGCTGTCTAGTCATTCGGATGAGACGAAAAACCAAGGTCCCGTGTATACATTAGAATGCACGTAAAAGATCCCCTGGCAGTTGGAATTCGATATAAGAGTAGGCGATAGTGCCGCTGCCCGGGCAAAATTTCCCTCATAGCACACTGTATGGCGTATGCCCGTCTTCATTAGCCCAGGTTAGGAGCAGAACAGTAGGATGTTAAACCTCATTTCATTTCATTTAATATATGCTAAATGAATCAAACTAGGAATAATAGACTTTTGTTTTGGCATCATCAAATAACTGTTCATTACGCATTGGTATGTCTCAATATTTGAACAAATTCACACATGAGAGAAAGAGGGTGTTTAACGTCCACACGACACAAACTAGGTAATTTTGGGACTAAAACATGGTTCAATTTTATTTCAATAATTCACTTGTGCGTAGGAGAGAAAGGGTGTTTAACGTCCACTTAACACAAACTAGGTCATTTCGGGACTAAAACATGGATCAATTTTATTTCCACAATTCGCTTGTGCGTAGGGTTCTTTAGCAGTGGGAGGAAACCGGAGAAAACCCACAAGGTTGGACAGGCGACCTGTCTCCTTGTCACGTACAACAGTGGAATCGAAACCACAGCAGTTGACTCAATGACAGACCTTATGATACAATGCATACATGCAAACCATTTGGCCATCCAATCCCCCTAAATTCACACATGGATCATAATTGTATGTAAAGGTTTGGCTACCATCAACACTTCTTCTCTAATCGTTATTAATAATATGGTCGATCCTTTTTTTGACCAAGTAAGTTCATCAGGATTTTGCAGCATGGTTCCTCCATGTCAGTGGTGCAGGAAAGAGGGCCTGGCAAGGGACATGGTATACTTGTTCAGATGAGATGAAATTCAAACCAAGGACCTGTGTACGTACACCCTCAGCAGATTGTTAAAAATCCTCCCGACAGTTGAAAATCGAAATAGGAGTGCTACTGTCCGGGCAAAATTTCCCTTATAGCTAACTGTGTGGTGTATGCCCTTCTTTAGCCCAGTCATTGTACAGAATAAAAGGACATTAAACCCCATTTCATTTATTAATAATGATAACAAAACTAAGACTAAAATTTAAATCTTTATTGTTGTGTGAAAAACTATGTACAAAAGTTATATGTTCCCTGTAAAATATATTTACCAACTTTAGAATTATACAGATCTTTTTATCCCATTACAGATAACATTCCATTTACATTCAATATTTTATACCCACAGATTAAACAAGGTCACACCAATTCGATTGTCAGTTCTTCGAGGAAAAAGGACCAAATTTATTTGTTTGTTCAAACGCTGTTTTCTTATTTAGACTAATCTAAAAACCAAATTTTTAAGGTTGAGATTTTAAACCAAACATCATTCATGTGATTCAAGTGACTGTTTATTTATTTATTTGGACTCCTGAAGAACTGAAAATAAAATTATTTTGGCCTAAAGTTGATATAAATGTATGTAATAGTCAATATTTTCATTGTATAGAAAGTATCCTGAGATCAAGAAAGTTCAAATTCTTGTCAATGAACTCCATTCAAGACAGTCTCTGATGACATGGAATAATAATTTTAAAGTTCTTTCATAATGACATAACAAGTCTTATTAAAACAAAAAATAATATTTTATATATGAGATGTAATTAAATTGAAACTTATATACTTATGTACAAGAGAGAATAGATTATTTAGGCCATACTAAATTTATGTTCTCTTCTTCTGGGGTCACAATAAAAAAAAAAGCAACTTGAATCTTATAACCAAGAGCAACCCCAAAGAACTGAAAATCAATTTCATTTGGTCTAAAGGTGAAGTTAAATATAGATCTAGATTATTACAAAGAGAAAGAGAGAATATTATAATTCTATAAACTAACAGAGAAAGACAGAAGAATATACAGTAAATCTATAAACTAACACAGAAAGACAGAAGAATATACAGTAAATCTATAATAGAAGAGAAAAAGAAATCAACAGTTATAATTGTCAATATAACAACAAACACATTAAATTAACTGAAATAAAGAATATATATTGTATGTTTCACTACTATCAGCTGATAAAAGACAAGAATATATTTACTCAATCTGGATCCTAGAGAATACTTTACTCTTTGTTTATTGACTTGATTTGTTTTAATGAAATGCTGCCGATTTCTCAACAATTAGGCATCGGTCGCTGCACGAGTTACATATTAATTATCCTTGAAACATTTTCCATATCTTTACAGCCGATTTGATACTTTACCAGGAACTATTTTTAGTGTGCAATGTGAAGCGACCAGAGGAAGGATACATCATGTGATGTTCAAAATGGTTGTCGTATGGCCAGCGTGTTTTACCAGAGCTAAACAAAGGGTAAAGTTATCTTTGTATGATTCACTATAATCAGCTGTAATTAGTTTGGTTTTTTTAATCAAATTCAGCCTAGCACACACAAACAATTTTGTTAATTGCTGTCATATTGCTAGAAGAAATCTGTGTTTGAATCAATGTCATTTTGACTAGTCACATGATTGGTTGTGTCACATGATTGATTGTGTCACATGACTAGTTGTAGTGTGCATACATCACAGTGATTTGGTTGCCTAACAACTGCTTGTTGCTTTAACCAGAGAAAAATATCCCCTGATGGTTATAGACCACAATTCTATGATAAAATAGCAAAACTCAGTTGAATATTGAAAGGACTATAGGAAGAAAATTATGGAAAAAAAAAAAGTATAATACATAAAAATTATTGTAGAGTTTTCAAGTTTTAGTAATATATTATATTACTGTATAAATATATACATTAATCTGTGGCAGTGATAGAGCACAATAATTTCATACTTTTTATACATAATTTATACACTTAACATTGTGGTATCAGAGTCTAATTCAAAGGACCATTCTAGATTATATTTTGGAGAATAAAACTGGTTAATTTTGAGTGAAAAGCCCTTAAAAGCCTCTACCTTAGGTTCGAGCAACTAACTCAATATATGTGATACATTTTCAAACAACTTAAACCCCTCAATTTTCACCTGGAAATGAGAGACCGGTGTGCGGTGTCCCAAGCTTTTTTAAATGGTATCTGGATAAAACCAGACTTTTATAAAAATAATGTGTAGGTGAAATTAACCTTTCATTATAAAGTACAGCTCATGCATCACTCACTGTTTTGAACTCTAAATGAACGGGAATCGATTATCAGGTAATCCAACAAAAAATTGACCCGAAATCTTAAAAGGGTTACATGTCCAGATAAGCGGTTTTGAAGTTCACCTCCGAACGACTGAATATTTTTTTAGCTGAAATTTTCAGATAAGGTAAATACACCATTCCTCTATATTTTGGAGTTTAAATTTCTGAGACTATGTTAAAATCTGTATGGTCCCTTCAAATTGTACCGGTCTACACAATTTTTTATATATTTAAAGCATTTTCAACGACACATGATTACCATACTCAAAAACGCATGTTTATCAAATACCCTGCATATCGATGTCACATGACTAACAAGAAAGAATGAGACCATGGCGATTCTGATTGGTAGTAGTTTGAGCATCTATGTTTAAAAGATAACCAGATTGCCATGTTTATCAACAACAGGATAATCACCTTCAAGTTTCGCTATTATTAACATAATCTTGAAAAACTTTAAAATAAAATGATTTAGAATGTCGTTAAAAACGCCTTTAGTTCAATTGTGATTGTTGATTGTTAAACATAATGACAGTCTGTCAATACTGTTCCGTTCATAGTAATGTCAATTACGATTCCAAAGTCAATTGTCCAAGGTATGTTCTGGTTCGGCTTAGCACTTTTAATCTATTATATATTGTATATTGTTTATAATATTAAGAAATATGTTGGGCTGCAGGAAGAGCCATTTTGTCGAGATCCAGAAAGTAAGGATGGTTTAAAGCTTTTTTAGCTGATATTCTTGTAGCTGGATCATAATATAAAGTTTTCTGAAAATATAAACAGAATATTGAAAGAGGGATTGTTCATTGAATGTTGTTTTTTTGCAAATTGATTTAAAATTATATTAGTATTATTAACAGAGCAGAGATGTATAGTTTATACTGTTCCCAGAGAGAGAGAGAGAGAGAGAGAGAGAGAGAGGGGGGGGGGTTTGTCCACTCAACTCAAACTAGGTCATTTCGGGACTAACATATGGTTCAATTCTATTTCAAAAATTCTTTAGCAGTGGTAGGAAACCTAGACATATATTATCTAACTGTTTTACAGGTGTTAAGTATATAATTATAAATTTACCTGTAATAGATCTAGACCTATATTATCTAATTGTTTTACAGCAGGTGCTAGTTGATTAGTTCTCCAGTTAGGAAATGTACTTTTATAATCTGGTAAACTACTGACTCCCGGCCAAACATCTTCTGTTGGTGTTGTTAACGTCCTGTATAACACATAAATATATAATCATTAAACTTCTTACATCACCTCATATTTTTATTGATGCGGCATTGAACATGGAGCTAAGGAATTATTGTAAGGTTTTGCCCAGACAGCAGCACTGCTACCTATTCTTATTTCAAGGAAATGAATGAATGAAATGAAATGGGGTTTAACGTCCTACTCCTATACTGGGCTAATGAAGACGGGCATACACCATCCAGTGTGCTATGAAGGAAATTTTGCCTGGGCGGCGGCACTATGACCTACTCTTATATCAAATTCAAACTGCCAAGGGATCTTTTGCGTGCACACCAATGTATACACAGGACCTCGGTTTTTTTTTGTCCCATCCGAATGACTAGACAGCAACATTGAACATAGAGCTATTGATTATAGTGAGGTTCTGCCAAGACAACGGCACACTCTTATTTCAAATTTCAAGGGATCTTTTACATGCACGCCATTTTGTGACACTCACAGGGATCCTGTTTTTGGTCACATCCAAACGTCTATATGCGGTCCCTTGCTAGGCCCTCTGTCCTACACCTTTGACAGAGAGAAATGGGGTTTAACATCCACTTTCGGGACTAACATATGGTTCACTTTTATTTACAAAATTTGATTGCACGTACAACCCTACTCCTTATCACATACAGGCTGGGAATTCAAACCCACGACACTTGACTCGATAACAGACCTTCTGATCTAAAGCACATGCTTTAGACCACCAGGCCACTCAAACCCCTGAAATAAAAAAATTGAATTAGAGCCTTGATATTACCTGAAAACTCTGAACAATTGATCTATTTCTGAGTCTCCATGAAACAAGGGTCGTTTTGTTACCATTTCAGCAAATATACATCCAATACTCCACATATCGACTGGTGTTGAATAACGAGGTGAACCCAATAATATCTCTGGTGCTCTATACCATAATGTTACAACCTAAATATAAACAACAATAATTTTACAACCTAAACATAGACAACCATAATGTTACAACCTAAACAACCATAACGTCCACTCGACACAAACTAGGTCATTTTGGGACTAACATATGGTTCAATTTTTATTTAAATAATTCGTGTGCGCGTAGGGGTCTTTAGCAGTGGCCCAGTGGGAGGGAACCGGCGGACCCGGAGAAAACCCATGAGGTTGGAGTGTTGGACAAGTGACCTTACTCCTTGTCATGTACAACTGTGGATTCGAAACCACGGCAGTTGACTCAATGACAGACCTTATGATACAACGCGCACATGCTAACCATTCGGCCAACCACTGCTTACTATTTAATGAGGGTAGTTTCAACTAGGCTTCTCTAATCTTTATTAAGCAATGATAAAATATATTGTGACCTGTGTATTCAAATTCAGTAACTTAATGCTATTGAAACAATTTTAAAAGGGTATGAGCAAAATTTTATAAGAGTATGAGCAAGCGGTACATGTAGGTATGCTACAATCTTTTACATCGTGTCCTATTCTCACTCCATCTTCATTAGTCCAGTTGGAGAAGAACAGTAGGATGTTACAACCTATTTTACTTCATATTGTTAAACCAGAAAGTTTTAATATAGGATATATTATTTTTACCTCATGAGTATAAACTCTAACTGGAATACCGAAAGCTCGAGCTAAACCAAAATCAGCTAACTTTATAACACCTTTACTGTCTATCAACAAATTCTGTGGTTTCAAATCACGATGTAAAACTCTTCTTTCATGACAGAATAATATACCTTGTAAAATCTGATATACGTAACTCTGTGAAAAGATATAAACATCAAAAACATTAAGTGGACATGTTTCAACTTTTATACAAACAGTCGATGGTTATAGCCAATGTCGAATACACACATCCACCAAAACTTACTATAAGGCAGTGGTCCTCAACTTTTTTTTGCCAACGGCACACCTTGGAACACATGAAAAAATAGCGCACACCTGGCTAAATATATATGAAAAATATTTGAATTTTGCAAAATAAAAACATGGAAGTCAGACGGCATACAACCGTAGACAGAGACTAGTCATAGACACATAGAATGACTCAAACTAAATAAAGAAAAACACAGCTATGAACTTATCAGTAGACACCAGTGAATACTCACTTGGGATCACTTGGTTTTTCATATTTTCTTAGTGTGTCGTTCAAAATTTCGTGGCACACTTTGGAAGATCTCCGGTTGAGAATCACTGCTTTAAGGTAATGCTGGCACGGATATATCATTCAATTGAAGTATCGCGATTCACCAGCTCAAGATTCACATATCGAATTGCGGAAATGCTGAATCGATGAATCACAATTATTTTTTATATTTAACATACATGTAAAAATAGTCTTGCCATGTTAACTAATGTCTAATTAATAATTTAGATAACATTTCAGGCCTAAAGAAAGACCTACAATAGACAGATTTACCTCTTGTATAATGTATGTTTAACAGAACCACAGAACAGTACAGTAAATGGTAAAGACAAAATTTTCTTGTTTTGGGTGAAAAATGAAAATTTGATTAAATTTTGTGACAAAATGAAAATTTCACACATGTAGTTATGATTTGTCTCATTTATCAGACTACATTACACCTGTAGATTTGACAAAATGAAAATTTCACCCACGTTGAAGCCATCATCACTCTATTTAAAGAATAAAAAAGGATGGCGGCGGAGGGCCCAACTCAACAAAAAGTACGCCATTTTGGGATTAACATAATACAAGTTTATTTTCTTGCTTGTACATGTAGGGGTCTTTAGCAGTGGGAGGGAAACAGAGGACTGGGAGGAAACCCACAAGGTTGGACAGGCGACCCTACTCCTTGTCACATAGAATTATTGGACGACAAAAAGGTTCCATATCCTAATAAATCATCCATTAAAGGAAAGTGGTTAATTATTTTTACAGCCTCGTCCCGTGTATCATTTACCTTGACTAACATCTTATCAATATACTGTCCACTTGGTATAGTATCCATATAACGTTTTAAATCCATTGATAGAAACTCAAATACTAAATACAACTTGTTTTCTTGCATAAGTACATCTTCTAAACTGAAATTACAATGACACGAGTATTACAAAACAAAGATATTTTAGTATGTGACATAGACAATAATATTACAGGACAGCACTACAGCATACCAATAATATTACAGGACAGCACACCAAGTGAATCCGAGACCTTTTGGTTAGCAAACCAGCGCCTTACTCACTGAGCCACCGGGGCTCTTTGACAACCATTATCCAGTCCCTGAATGCAGATTTCTCATCACCAGAATACAACAAAACACAAACCAAAATTGAACAATTAATTGTATCCAGTTTTTAATAAACATTAGCAAAATATAGATCCTATTTCGTTTCGATTTTTATAGTTCAAAATTTGGTTTTACTTGTCTTTACTACACTAAGAGTTGTTATATTACCAGTGTTCTGGTTAAAAGCAGGATTAGCCAATGAAACGGTATGTTACAGCGACTTCATGGCTAGCAATGCACGAACTGTTAGTAAACCACCAGAAACGTCAACGTTCATACAACCTCCCTGACGCGACCTTGTACTACAACCGGTCAGATCTTCATGTAGTGTAGGCCATCAAAAGTATAATAAAAAAAAACGAAACGAAATATAGATCTGTATTTTAATCCGATTGCCTTCAATAGTGAAACATAAAACAAAATATAGTCTCACCAAACAATGTTGGGATGATGTAATTCTTTGAGTAGAGAAATTTCTCGTATAGCTGTTGATGGAACTCCCTCCTCTTCGCTTTCTAATCGTATTTTCTTTAAAGCTACCAATCTGTTAGTTTTCTTATGTCTACCTTTATATACTACACCATAAGTTCCTAGAAACAGAGAGAGAAATAGGGTTTAACATCCATTCGACACAAACTGGGTCATTAAGGGATTAACATCGAGGTCTTTAGCGGGAGGAAAACAGAGGACCCGGAGAAAACCTACGAGATTGGACCCTACTTGACTCATTGACACATGTTATGATCCAACGTGCACACATTAACCAATCGGCTACCAAACCCAACCATAAGTTTCTAGAAAAATAAATAGAGTATTTTACTAAACAAAGTGAGCTGTAGATTTTAAATGAAATGAAATGAAATGAAATGGGGTTTAACGTCCTACTGTTTTGCTCCAAACTGGGCTAATGAAGACGGGCATACGCCATACAGTGTGCTATGAGGGAAATTTTGCCCGGACAGCGGCACTACGGCCTACTCTTATATCGAATTCCAACTGTCAAGGGATCTTTAACGTGCACGCCAATGTGTACACGGGACCTCGGTTTTTCGTCCCATCCGAACGACTAGACAGCTGTCCTTGTCAGCCCCTCCGTCCTGCATCACTGACAAGGGAGAACCACGCCGGAAAACTGGATGAACTTTCTCGGCCAATGCAGGGATCGAACACCCGACCTCCAGGCTAGCGAGCCAGCGCCTTACCCACTTAGCCACCGTGATACCCTGTAGATTTTAAGGTCTGTTATTGAGTCAAGGGGCTAGTAATATGTGGAAATCAAGATTATAATCATATTAATCCCCCAATGTTTCCTATTGCCATAATCACTTATTCACGAGTTACTACCATTATTTAATAAATTAACGACATTCTGATATAACAGAATTCAAACTGTGTTATTGTTATACTAACCTTCTCCAATCTTTTCAATTTTTGTATAATCATCCATTTTGATTATTCACCAATAGAATTTCACCTTTTAGTACACCTATCTAATCTAGTTGTCCGAGATCTATAATAAAAATAAACAATTTATAGTATAACAGTCCATTTTGATTATTTTCACTGTGTCCGTCATGGCTTCTACTCCGGTAGCTGTGGAACTAGATGATGTCGCAGAAGCAGTGATGTCGTAGGTGATTGCTAAGCACCAATTAAAGATACATTATGTAAGATTTAGATAAAGAACTAGCCATTCTTGCTCTAATAGTTCGAAAGTAGATGATGTAAAATGAATAATTTGAAAATTTCATTCAAATTACTCTATTGCAAGCGAAGATATTAGCCTAAGTTTGAAGGTTTGACAGAGGTGTGCAATAATTTCAACCACCGTACTGGTTGATCGAAGCTAAGTCTCGGTCCGCCATATTTGATTAAATCAAAGTATCGCTGAACCATTCTAATCTATTTAATATCAGAGAAATCTGATGCCATCGAGAGTTGATTAAGGCCTGGATCAGTTAATTAATGTCTAATTAATACTTTAGAAAACATTTCAGGCCTAAAGAAAGACCTGCAATAGGCAGATTTAGCTCTTGCATAATGCATGTTTAATGGGTCATCATTATGACCACTTTGCATTGACAATTATACCAAAATCACATTAAAACAAAAATGTGTCAAAGTTACCATTTTACGTTATAATGCTAATGATCAACTGTTTTTGTTTCAAAATATTAAGGATGCATTATGTAAGATTTGGATAAAGATCTAGCAGTTCTTGTGATGAGCTTAATAAATATAGTTCAAAAAATTTAGAGAGAGAGAGAAATGGGGTTTAACATCCACTCGACACAAACTAGGTCATTTCGGGACTAACATATTTTATTTCAATAAATTGCTTGCGTGTAGGGGTCTTTAGCAGTGGGAGGAAACCGGAGGACCCGGAGAAAACCCACGAGGTTGGACAGGCGCCCCTATTCCACGTTAGTTGACTCAATGACAGGTCTTATGATACAGCGTGCACATGCTAACCATTCGGCCATCCAACCCCCCTCAAAAAAATTTAGGGTTAGCTTCAAATTGTATAAAAGTTTTAAAGACGCTAAATCTCTATTCTTTAGTTAGCACTCAGAAATGGAGAGAGAGAGAGAAATGGGGTTTAACGTCTACTCGACACAAACTGGGTCATTTCGGGACTAACATATGGTTCAATTTTATTTCAATAATACGCTTGCGCGTAGGGGTCTTTAGCAGTGTGAGGAAACCGGAGGACCCGGAGAAAACACACTCAGAAATGGACACAAATGGGTCGCAAAGCATATAATAATGTGAATGTAATATGAATGTATATATTAGCTTGTAAACTCATTAGGGGATCCTGGTGTCTAAGTTGGTAAGGCGCTGGCTCGCTAGCCTGGAGGTCGGGTGTTCGATCCCTGCATTGGCCGAGAAAGTTCATCCAGATATTCCGATGTGGTTCACCTTTGTCAGTGATGCAGGATAGAGGGCCTGACAGGCACAGCTGTCTAGTCATTCGGATGATACGGAAAACCGAGGTCCTGTGTAAAAGATCCTTTGACAGTTGGAATTCGATATAAAAGTAGGCCGTAGTGCTGCAGTCCGGGCAAAATTTCCCTCATAGCACACTGTATGGCATATGCCCATCTTCCTTCGGAGCAAAACAGTAGGACGTTAAACCCCATTTCATTTCATTTCATTTTTGTAAACTGATTAACATTCAATCGTTTCTGTTTTTACTGTAATTATAAATGGCGCTCAAAAGCATTCTGGCACACATTTCAAGTGCCAGTTTTAAAACTTTCCTTTTGTCTTAAATATTTGATATCAGACGCCCATCTTTTCACAGTAAGAATAAGAGAACAACAGCAATGTTGATTTAAAAGAGCTAAATCGCTAGCATTTGGGACCTAGAAATTGACAAAAGTGGGTCGCAACGCATATAATACTGTAATATGAATGTATATATAAACTGATTTACATTCAATGGTTTCCATTTTTACTCCAATTTCAAATCAGTTATGTTCGGTGAAATAAGCCAGCAGTCTCAAGCGAGTGCAAATTTCTAGCGTCTGGTTATTCCAGTCTACATACGCCGTTTGATTTGGTGCAATGTGTCTAGCCTCGTCCCTCTTGATACAATTGGGGCTGAAGCGCATTATTATGGTACACGATTCGTGTACCAATGGTAAAATGTTTATTTTGTCTTAAATATTGGATATCAAAAGCCCATCTTTTTCAGGTAAGATCACAACATGAATATTGATTTAATTTGACAAATAAATCGTGTTTTCAATGTTGAAGATTTTGGATGATATTGAGTTAGAGACTTAGCTACTCTAAATTGACCAATTATAAGGCTTATTTGCAATGGCAAAGACTGTGTGCATACCATAATACTGAGTTTGAGACTTGCCTTGGTCTTTTCACAAAAACAAATTCCCCATGTCCAATTCTCCTGGTGTGACTGGAAGTGCCGTAAAAATTGCCTACCATAGGCAATTCATTACGGTTCCGTAAAAAATAGCCACTTTGTATTATTCTATTATATGACACAGTATTTTATTTATATTTATAACAACTAGGCCTACCGGTAGGCTAGCCTACACTTCCACTGAATTATTTAAATTTACATTTTAATTTTATGGCCTTAATTCATGGTGGGAACATCAGATATGTCCAATTTGTTTCTTCATTCTCCTGGATCGAAATCGTACTAGACTATGTTTTACATGTTTGGACTTGTTCCTGAAATGTTGTTTTGATATTCTATTTAAATTTTGTCTTTTTGAAAATAAATATGACCTTTTTACGTTTCTCCTGTTAACTACCGTTTACTGTGCTTGCGTTGCATTCCGAGCTAATAAGTGTGGAAAACGGTTTGAATGCCGTTTTGTAAACCATGAACAACTAAGAAATAAAAACGAAAAACAGAAAATAATATTCTTTTACCACAAAGATACCTACCGATTTGAAATGTGCGGGAATAACTAACAATGCAGAGCCGTTCAGTTTAGTTGCGTATTCGTCATGAAAATTTTCTAAACTTCGGATAAATAGTGGTTAAAGCTGAATGACCGAGAAAATGTTACAATTTTAAATTAATTTTAAGATTAGAAATTAAATATCATGCTTTTTGACCGCGTTCTAAGAGTAACATATAAATTAAACTTATCGATTACGAACTTTAAATTAACCAATGAAATGAAGGGGTTAAAGGTCAAATATATTACAACAAAATAGAAGTAGGAAAAGCCAATGACGTCTCTTGTTAGTGCATGGTTCGAGTTTGTCGTATCATGGACGTCGTACTCACGAGTGACCTGTCTGTTAAGGTCATGCTATTTTCTCCTATTTTCTCACGTTCATATTGGGTATTGCTCCTGAAAGAAACCTGTCGGTCAGTGACAGTGACCTACTTTCTGTCGGCACTCAGTCAGACTCGAGTGTAGGCCTACCACTCGATACTCAGTCAGGCTGTTTCTTTTTTTCATGATTTCACTGTCACCCATTTTCAGTCTGGTTCACTCCAGGAGCGTCATCTTTTGGGAATGTGAGGGCAGTACATAAAAAAAACAAAACAAAATGACTCATTATCACGCCACACAGTGAAATTATTGCATAAGATGATGCAAAATATTTCTGGAACCATCCTTCACAATAAACATCGGGGATTCCAAAAGTTAATAATAGAAGCTATGCAATAGCAAATAACAATGGCACGTGTGATGTAGGCAGCTATATCACTTGTTAGCTACTATAACGTTAGTCATCCATCGGTTGTGTAATAAACCGGTCAATGTTTGTGGAACGGTTTATAGTAAAATTCTCTCTTAATTCGTGCTGATAATATTTGTAAAAATGGTGAAAAAAGAAATTTTAACATTTTTATTTTTTATTAATCTAATTTACTCGACTTACTGTAAAGAATTTCCATGTGATTTTGACATTTGTGATACAGAACACGACCAATTCTGTAATATAAAGGATAAAAGATGTAACTATTGTACAATACAACAATGTATAACTGGTCTTAAAGAATGTGAAGAGTTCTGTCAAAGTGAGTATTAGGTTATAATAAATTTGGGGGGTTGGATGGCCGAATGGTTAGTACATACGCACAGTATCATAAGGTCTTTCATTAGTCAACTGGCTCGATCCCTGCATTGGCCGAGAAAGTTCATCCAGATTTTCCGGCGTGGTTCTCCCTTGTCAGTGATGCAGGACGGAGGGGCTGACAAGGAAAGCTGTCTAGTCGTTCGGATGGGACGAAAAACCGAGGTCCCGTGTACACATTGGCGTGCACGTAAAAGATCCCTTGGCAGTTGGAATTCGATATAACAGTAGGCCGTAGTGCCGCTGTCCGGGCAAAATTTCCCTCATAGTACACTGTGTATGGCGTATGCCCGTCTTCATTAGCCCAGGTTAGGAGCAGAACAGTAGGACGTTAAACTCCATTTCATTTCATTTCATTTTAGTCAACTGGCGTGGTTTCGATTCCAAGTTGTAAGTGACCAGGAATAGGGTCGCCTGTCCAACCTTGTGGGTTTTCTACGGGTCCTCTGGTTTCCACCCACTGCTAAAGACCACTATGCGCAAGCCATTTATTAAAAAAAAATTGAACATTGTGTTAGTCCCGAAATCACCTGGTTTGTGTTGAGTGGAGTTAAACCCTACTCTCTCTCTCTCTCTCTCTCACTCACTCACTCACTCACTCACTCTCTCCTACAACTCCGGGCCCTTATTCACAAAAACTTAAACTAAGATAAAATCGAAATTTTAAGAAATACTGCAATTCGATTGGCTGACCAGTAAAATCAATTTGCATATATCCAATGAAGTTGCAGTATTTCTTAAAATTTCGATTTTAATTGAGGTAGAATGTTCAAACTTGGTGTAGGTGTTTATTAGATGAGTTCAAAAATGAGCATTTTTTGTTTATGGTAAGCCTGTCTCTGCCACAGTCCAAGGGTTAGTGTTTATAATTCAATTGCTAAATAAAAGGCAGATTGACAGGAAGGAATTTTATACCAACCAAATTTTACACCAGCCAAATTCAAACCACATTGTACACCAACCCAATTTTACAACAAACCCAATTTTAAAAGTTATTCTCAGCTCGAATCCAATTCAAACTAGGTACATTCAATTCATGTGCCCAGTTTGCAAAGTGCATGACTGTAATTGTTAGCCACCTAAACATGGGTCAACGCCATAGTCAAACCTCATTTATAAATCTGTTAGCCGCTTATGCAACTTTTAGTATAAAGTATAAACATTGCAAATATCCACAAGCAGCTGTGTGAATGAGAACAAAATATGTCATTAATGTCATGACCTAAAACTAAACAGGAGAAATGGTGGCTAAGTGTGTTCGATCCCTGCATTGGCCGAGAAAGTTCACCAGGATTTTCTGACGTGGTTACCCCTTGTCATTGGTGCAGGACGGAGGGCCTGAGAAGGACAGCTGTCTAGTTATTTGGATGGGATGAAAAGCAAGGTCCCATATATACATTGACGTGCATGTAAAAGATCCCTTGACTCTATATAAGAGTAGGCCATAATGCTGCTGCCCGGACAAAACTGCCCTCATAGCACACTGCATGGCGTATGCCCGTCTTTATTAGCTCAGTCGGTGCAGAACAGTAGGATTTTAAACCCCATTTCAGTCATTCGTTAAAATGGAACAAAATAAAATTTAGTTATTATTCTTCAATAGTAAGTTGGACCTATTTAATTTTACAATTTGCCATTACCAATTAGGGTTATACTTTAATGCAGCTATGTCCATATTATGGTTAATGGTATAGGCTACAAATAATGAAATTTTGAAAATAAAATTTTATTTTATTTTTGTAAAATTCCATATGTATATTTACCTAGCTCACCTGACCTGATCTAGAATTTTACTTGTCCATATATGGTTAATGGTATTTAGTCCATATATTGTTAATGGTATTTAGGCTACTGATAAAGAAATTTTGAAAATAAAATTTTATTTTTGTAAATTCCCCATATGTATTTACCTAGTTTACGTGACCTAGAGTAGGTTAATATCCTTTTATAGTCATAAATACCTTAACACACCTGTTTATTTCATTCATGTAACTAATACAGTGGGCGTAGTCACACTTGATGAATTCATTCAAACATAGGAGGAGTAGTATTTTTATGATTATTGACATAATAATATTTACAAGGTTTACGTCATATTCCTGAAGCAATGGCCCGAGAAATCCCTCTCTAGCCATTGCTGGATTGATTTCTGATACTTGAGCTTTTGAGGGAGTGTGTCTATTCTTCCCGTTCAATCAAATCTATCCGAAGTACCGCAACACGACAGCCTTTCGTTTAATCTGGGTCTTCCCTAAAATTTGTCTCCAAACAATATTGTTTACATTGTTTTTAATTTGATAGCCTAGTTTGTAACGCAAATTAGTTTTTCTACAATATTCTGCTATGCACTGGTTAATTGGGCATAATAAAATAGTGAGTCATGACGTAACCTTATGTAAATATATTGCTCCAATTTGGAGCTCTGTTTTAAGCGTAATGCTTTTGCAACGCAGTTAGCTATTGGTTGTTTATCGGACCATTGACCAGTCATAATTTGGAACAGAAATTTGCTTTTTTTAAAGCAGTGTTTAGTGGGATTAGGTATAATGAAACGAAACACTGCAAGGAGTATGGGTTTACATATTAACTGCAATGTTTCAATGTGGTTATTCTCACCGTTATCAAGCATTGTAACATGCTCAAGGGTGAATCTTGCATTTTGATTGGTCAATTAGACACTGTTGAATGGTCAATTAGACACTGTCGATTGGACAATAACACCCCTCTGTTTTAGCAAGGCGAATAACTGCGTATAAATATTACAGCGTACTTTTTTCATTTTGTGCTCAACCATCTTCCTCAACTCAAATCTTTATTGATAAATATCTTCAGGAAATTCTGCTCAAATGACCATCACACTATCGATTATGTGCACGCCAATGTGTACACGTGACCTCAGTTTTTCGTCCCATCTGAACGACTAGACAGCTATCCTTGTCAGGCCCTCCATTCTGCACCCCTGACAAGGGGAAACCATGCCAGAAAATACTGATGAACTTTCTTGGCTAATACCCGTATCAAACCCTTGACCTACAGGCTAGTGAGCAAGCGCCTAACTTACTTAGCCACCGTGGCTTCCAAATCTCAAACGAAGTGGTTCAGAAATTTTTCTTGCATCAGAATTGTTTGTGTAAATATATTTTCTGAATAGGTCTTGGCCTTCAAAAAAGGGGCATTACCAATATTTAAATTGATGTATATTTTTTTAATTGTAAAAACCCTGAGCTAATAATAGAGATACATATTTATTGGTATTAGTCATTGTGGTGTGTTGATATTCTAAATAACAATTAAATCTATTTTACTGAAAGGTAAACCCACTTATACAAGCACCATGTATTTGAGAGTAAAATGTAAGCCTGACTGCAGATTTGGTCAAAGGTCACAAGATGTAAAAAGGCTTAGCATTAACCCTACCCCACACCCTAACCCATGTTACGGGTAAGGTTATGCCCTATAGAAAAGGTTTTCCTTAAAGACTGAAATCTTCAAAACGTAAAAAAAGTCTGGTGATATTAATGCCTATTGAAAAGATGATATTTTTATGCTACAATGATTACTAGTAACTGTCGATCAGATGAATGGTGTGGCCACAAGGTTTCAAACCAATTCTGAACTCTAGGCACCTCTGCATTAACAAGAAATTGTTGATGGACTAAGACGGACAATGATCCAACCCTCTCTTGTTGATCCAAATTCAATGCATGACGCCATAAAAATCAAAATAATCCATAGCCCTGTTTAACTGTGACAAAATCTGCAGTTGGCTCTACTTTTCAGACTTCACCATTGTTGGTCTATCCATAGAAAGTTTTAATAATTATTGACCTCAACCAGGAGTGAAGCTCTATTATGAATAAGTGCAGGGAAACTGTGGTATGGTGATGGTATTCTGATAGACCATCCCAACCCCCCTTTGTTGTGTTAATAGCTCGAGATCAGTGCTATATATATATATATATACAACTGGCCTTATTTTTTTCTTTGATGTCCATAGCAGTTATATCTCATAACAACCTGTCATGATGTCATCATAGGTTGATATACTCGTTCATATCAACTGCTGATGACGTCATGACAGGTTGATATTTCATATCAATCGCTAATGATGTAATCTCAGGTCGATATATTCGACTCATATCAACCGCTGATGACATAGATGATCGAAATAAAACAAAAAACACAGAAATAAATTTTTATTCTTTTGACAATTAAAAATTGTTTGGTACAGTTTGTAACATTCCGGGCCGAAATAGACGGCGTACTTATCGATATACATGTATTTAGATCGGTTATCCATATCTAAGACATGTCAGAATTTTCTTGTCATCCACATTGCGATTATTTCTCCACACACTACAAGACTTGAAAGTATTTATCGCCCAAGAGTTCCTTTGTAAAGTATTTTTGGGTACAGACCACTTAAAACAGTCGGTCAAATCCTTCACTGAACATACCGAAAACCTTCAATCATGGTTTACTGTCAGAATTCTTGGAAAAGAATGCTTTTTGGTCCAAATTTTCTGCAGGCTTTGGATAGATCCTCGTCGATATTTGCATTCACATCTATTCCATCGTCAATATGTTGGCTAAAAAGGATTGATTATTCGTCTGACTTCGTATTACTATCCATTTTGTTTTTGCTTTCAATTCAATAGTCCAACATGCACGTAATTACACGTGATTACTTCGGTAATTTTCGCTATTTGGCGGAAACTATCGAGCGATTATCCAATCATTGTTGCCTTTTAATGGAAGAGCCCATTAAATTTAAGGGTGAAATGGCGTTGTATATCAACCTCGGGTAGGTTAATATCCTATACATAAAATACCTGTATATGAAGTTCAGGCAATACAATCATAATATTTGTTTTTTTTCTTTTACAGGTCAAAAGACTACTACTACTACTACTACTACGCCAGCTACATCGTCACACAGTATATTTCTACCATATGCCAAGTCTAATTGTAAGTACTGGTTAATCTGAGCTAAGCTGGTTAATCTAAGCTAATCTGGTTAATCTAAACACCCCAACAATATAAAACCAAATACATTATGACAGCTCTAACCTTTCTGTGTAACTCTCCAACCTCGTTGTCTTTCTCCGGGTCCTCTGATTTCCCGTAACAAGTAATGACCCCTACACGCAAGCGAATTGATTGAAATAAAATTGAACCATGAGTTAGTTCCGAAATGGCATGGATGTTAAATCCCAAGATTTTGCCGTGGTAATACAGGATGACCTGGCAAGGGGTTGGTTAAATTCGTGTGACAAAAAACAAGGTCCTGTGTACATAAAAGGACGGTCAGTGGTAAATTGGACCCAATTTATGTCCAACATGGATGCCACAAACTGAACAATGCCGTACCAGTCAAGTCACTGTGGCTCCCAATCATCACCAATGACAACAACGATACCAATGACAACCAATGATACTATCCTTTCAATAATGACTGGGAAGAGAGTTAATGTCCACATACATCAACTAGGTCATTTCGGGACTAACATATGATTCAATTTTATTTCAATAGTGGGAATTAAACCGGTAGACCCGGAGAAAACCCACAAGATTGGACAGGCGATCCCTACTCCAAATCCTTGTTACGTACAAGCGGGGGATCAAAACCCTGCCACTTGACTCAATGACAGACCTTATGATCTAACATGCACGCGACGCCTTAAACCGTTCGGCTACACAACCCCCTCCACCTAAGTGAACATTTTTTGTCTGATTATTTCCATTTAGATATTGTCGTGTACAAGTAGTTAACAATCTCTCTAAAGACGATGGCAATCTTGGCTCCCAGAGATAAGTTTACCCTTTGTTTATCTCTAGTAAAACTCGTCCACCATTTTGAATGTCATGTGATGTATCCTTCCATCGGTCGCTTCACAAAGATCCAAGATGGCAGCTCAAACTCGTGTTTCTTCAGAAATTTCACGTATTTAGCCGAATCATTCACATTGTGTGCTAGAAGTTGTTCTGGTAAATCATCAAATCGGCTGTTTCGAATGAACGTTTGATGTCAAGATGCTGAAAATGTTCCAAAGATCATTAATATGTAACTCATGCAACGAACCAATGCCTAATTGTCGAGAAATCAACAGCATTTCATTCTAACAAATCCTGTCTATCAGTAGCCACTCCTGGCGAAGTTTAGGAACAAATTTCACCCCGATTAATGGCCAGCGAGTTTTACCAACGATAAACGAAGGGTAACTTTATCTCTGGTACATTCAGACAATGGAGGATTTTAAAATAAACTTATCTTTTGGTTTTTTTTTCAGCATCTGGATTATGGTGGAAGGTAGTTTTAGTGATTGGATTTGTTGCTATACTAGTTATTTTAGGTTTTGTTGTGGATAATCATCGGAGGTCACATTGGAATAAGAAACCGGGAGGTGATAATAAAGCAGATGGGAATGTGGTAGAAAAAAACCCACTTTTAAATCACAGCGAGGACTCTGGATTAGATCAAAGTCCAGACGGATCGAATACAGCTATTCCTACCAGACAGAATAAGCCACCTGTAAACATTGAGTTAAACAATTTTAGTAAGATTCATTTTCTATGCTTGGGTTTGTTAAAACAGTCTCTCTTAGTTTAATACCATTTAATTGGAGACAAAAAATAGGATATAATACTTATAAATACGATCTATGACAGAATTATTCGATAATTGAAAATATTGGTTAGAGAATTTTAACCAAAACAGGGAAATGTAAGGAAAATTTAATCCCAGATAAGGGTATGAATACAATCGGATTAAAATACCGGTCTATATATCTTTTTATACTTACGATGACCTCTACTACATGAAGATCTGACCGCTTGTAGTGGAAGGTCACGTCAGAGGTCATACAAGCGACTTTTGACCCTATGATGTCAGAATTTGATTAACCAATCAGCGTTGATGTTTCTAGTGGGTTGCCCACAGTTCCATGCACCTCACGCCAAAAATTTGCCGTAACAGACCGTTTCATTGGCAAATCCCTCACATCATCCAGAACGTGGGTTATATAACAACTCTTCTAGATCCTAGTGTAGTAAAGACAAGTAAAACGAAATTTTGAACTATAAAAAATGAAACGAAATAGGATCTGTGTTTTAATCAGATTGGGTATGAATACTATGATGTTCCCATACGGCAAACCCTTACTATTATAGCCTCACTAGTCTGAATACTAATATCTTTATCATAATGATGTTTGCACTGTTTATTATATAAAATGGCAGTTTTAAGACATTTTCTGGTCTTAAAGTAACGAAACATCAAATTTCTGAATGGTTAATCGACGCTAAATATGTTCTCAGATTGATTATTTAACATTTAATTCTCGATCCCTGCATTGGCCGAGAAAGTTCATCAGGATTTTCCGACGTGGTTTCCCCTTGTCAGTGGTGCAGGACGGAGGGCCTGACAAGGACAGCTGTCTAGTCATTCGGATGGGATGAAAAACAAGGTCCCGTTTATACACTGGTGTGCATGTAAAATTTGCCTTGGCAGCTGGTGTTTGATATAAGAGTAGGCCATAGTGCCGCTGTCTGGGCAAAATTTCCCTCATAGCACACTGTATGGTGTATGCCGGTCTTCATTAGCCCAGTCGGAGCAGAACAGTAGGACATTAAACCCCATTTTATTTAACATTTAATTCAGAAAACAAAATCAAAATACCATCGCCAGATAATATCTCGACTTGAATTCAATCTGATTTAATACAGGCAGAAAAATAGACGTCCATGGTCATCAATGAAAAGAATTTCATTTACTTTTTCTTTTGTTTGTAGCAAGAGGGGTAACAGCTAACCAACGTCAAGATCAACTGTATGACCATGATCAAGCCAAGCTGATACCAGGGACAAATAGATCTATCAACCCTCAACGACCGATTAACGAACAGTATCAACAACCACATACATCTCCAGAAATATGTACTGAAAATAATAAATTATATAAAGAAAGTTTGGATGCCGATGGACTGTCTATACATAAAAATGGAAAATTATTAAATGATTTTAGTGGTATATCTCAAAATGATCAAACAAATTTAAAGCATACAATTTAGACTAATGCTTTTAGAAATAGTAATTTGAAATTGTATGCCTGGACTAAAAGTATTGTATTGTAACTGCTGCAACTTTTTAATATCTTGTAAAAAGAAATATAATATGAGAGAATGAATTTTATTTCATGTACATGTCTACTACATAGATCTGTTTCTTTTCATACGTGGGTAAGACGTTGGCTCGCTAGTCTGGAGGTCGCTTGTTCGATCCCTGCATTGGCCGAGAAAGTTCATCGAGAATTTCCGGCGTGGTTCCACCTTGTCAGTGGTGCAGGACGGAGGGCCTGACAAGGACAGCTGTCTAGTCGTTCGGATGGGAAGAAAACCCAGAGGTCCCGTGTATACATCGGTGTGCATGTAAAAGATCCCTTGACAGTTGGAATTCGATATAAGAGTAGGCCATAGTGCCGCTGTATGGCGTATGCCCTTCTTCATTAGCCCCGTCGGAGCAGAACAGTAGGACGTTAAACCCCATTTTATTTTATTTCATTTGTTTTCATACAAATAGAAATGAGATCAATCATCAAAAAGAAAATATCAAAAACACCAAATATAACAAAATATCATTTTGGACTCTCGTCTACTGCGTTAAAACTCAGTATGGAACAAGACAAGAGATACATATAAAATGGAGTCAGCAGCATGTGAAATAAGATCAGGCCCTCACAAAACATTCTCACACTTAAGTTAAGAATTTACTCAACTTTCAATCACTGTTTATGAGAAATACCTTTGATCCAGAAACACAAAACTTTGTACATAGTTTCTTATTGGAGTATTTAATACATTAAAACAACAACAGTTTTATAAAGGGCTATATTTTAATTAAAATAAGGCAAACAATTTTGAGTAAATTCTTAAGTCTCAGAATGTTCGTACTTAAGTTTTATTGATGTCATTTATATATTTATTTATTTATATTCCATTGATGAGTTAGTGGAAAACGGGACAGAAGTGTCTGATTCAATGAATCTCAACCTGTAAAAATGTGGATCCTACTTTTTGACCATTGTATTAAATTATTTATCATTAAAGAGCTAATCGTACTTTCAGCTTTAAATCATGTACATCAGGGTCGAATTAAGCTTTCATGGAGCCCCTGACTGAATATTTCACGAGGGATCTTGCGTCATCAGTAAAAAAGGGGAATATTCTAGTCACTGTTCGTCACACTCACACAAATACAATTTGTATGTTAGATAGATTTAGTTGACCTTTACATATACAACATAATAAGGTACAAATATTGTTTTTAGAAATAATTATGGGGCCCCTGGCTTCAGTCTAGGCGACCTTCGGTTATCGTGATTTCTTGACTATGGTCGAACTAACTGAATCCGAATTTCATTTAGTCCGGACCATAGTCCGAAAATACTGAACCATGCTATTGTGGCATGGTCGGAGTAGTTCCAAGATGGCGGTGTTGATAAAACGAAAGTAGAATATGTAGAAAGAATCTATTTTTGTTAAGTATATGATTTTAAGAAATCTTGCATGAATTTTAAATGGTTGCTACTTCTATGAGCTGATATTTTTTGTCCCGTATGTTATGTCTGAATCTATGTAAGTCTAAAAATTACGCATTATTTCAATACTTTAATTATGCAAAAAGTAAAGTCCAGTTACAAGGAATTTTGTGGTCTTAAAATTAATTTGAATCGCGCAAATTTAACTTCATGAAAGTATTATTTGTTTATTAAACTATATAACACAGCGATTCATTTTCCTCCATGGAGAGATGTATAGACATTCCTTGTGGGTTTTTTTATGGGTTATGGTCGAGGTCTAAAGCAGAGTAAAATGACATACCGATGTCCCTGGGGGCAGCCATCTTTGAACAGACGATGGTCCGGACCATTCGCGTTCGGTTTCTAGTTCCGACCACTAGTCGTGAAAAAATTATAACCGAAGGTCGCCCTTGTGAGATCTTCCCTTAATCTGACCAGGCCTAGAATTAATGGTTTTAGATGTACATGACAAAATGTCAGGCACTAATGAAATAGTACCTGACATTTTCAACTAAGTGCTGGACATGGATTAATAATATCAATAAAAAAGATAAATCGGTGCCGGACAAAATGACAGGCACCAGTGTAGTTGTACCTGACAAATCCTGAATCTGTGCCTGACATTGTCTGTGACCGGTGCCTTATTTCCAGGCTTGAATCTGACCCTGAGGTACTATTCATGATATCATACACTGCTGTTTATACAATCAACAACTGTAAATAACATTATTTATATTTTAGTATTTATTGATGTTGTATATTTAATATGCTTAGGGTCATACGGTCAAAAGCCGCTCATATGACCCCTGACGAGACCCCCCATAACAACTGGTCAGATCTTCATGTAGTAGAGGCCAACGAAAGTATAAAAAAACGAAACGAAATATAGATCTGTATTATAATCAGATTGTGACAAGGAAACATATAAACTTAGACATTTTTATATACATATCAAAATTTAGATTATGATCGAGGCCAGTTGATGTTTCACTTTTTATACCATATTTTATATACTTAAGATTAGCAAGTTATATTTTACAATACGACAATTTTTAGTGTTATCTTAATGTTAAAATATATTTTTAAGGTTGTTTACACGTAAGAACTATAAATTTGAGAATATTTATGGTATGAATTGTTGATAACGGTGAGAGTATTATGACCAGGTAGTTTTTAATACAGCCATTCACCCAATATTAAGGGTTAGACTTACACCATAACTTAAACCCAAGATGGATTATCTAAAGCGGTGGACACATTAGCCGAATCAGTCGGTCGAAATCGTTCAGCCAAACAAATCAGTGCCATATTTTATTCGGCCGAATGGGTGGACACACTATAGGCGAATGCTTCGCCCATTCACCAGTCGACTGCATCACCTTTCATGTCACATGATTATCTTCAAACAATCATGTGACTTCCCGATATGAGTGTATGCACGTTGGTGATTGGCTAATGAATTCTGCATTCGGGCGAATGCTTCAGCGAAGAGGACTCACTAGGCGAATATAATTCGACCAAATGTGGACACATTAGGCAAATTTTGTTGCCGATTGATTCGACTAGTCCACCGCTTAAAGTTAATAATGATCAGCTATGACAGAGATTAGAGACAATAGTAGTAATGAGATAATCCATCTATAAACATTACATAATGATAATCAAGGCCCCAAGTAGTCACCTCAGTAAATGAATGAATGGATGTCACTTAAATATTACCCTTTAAAAACTATAAAAGATTATTAAGTTTAAAATATATATAAAGTATTATTTATTGTTTATTGTTACCAAGTAACCTCTTGTACATTAGAGGAAAGGTTGTAGATGAATAGTAATTGACCACAGGCAGGCAAATATGACCAAAAAAAGAGACCTGGGGTCATGTTTATGAAAATTAAAACTAAAAATACTTTAATGGTGCAGTTTTTTCATTGGTTGAGAATTGAAATCCTAGAACAAATTTCAACTCTGGAAAAGCCCTCATTCTTAAAAATTTTCATGAATAAGGCCCCTGGTTTCACATATAATGTGGGTTTGGACAATGAATCGGAATAATATTTTAAAGCACTGATTAGTACGATAACTTAGGACAAAACAATGACATTCTGCGTGTTGGATAGTTTCCAATGGCACTAGTTTAAACAGTTTTAAACTTTCTAATGGCACACTACGCATGTTGGATAGTTTCCAATGGTTTAAACAGTTTTAAACTTTCTAATGGCGCACTAGTTTAAACAGTTACTTTAAACTTTCTAGTGGCACCAATTATATTTTCATTTCTTCTGGTTCTTGATAAACAGCAACTTGAATCATGTGAAAGATGATTGGTTTAAAATTTCAAACCTTTAGAACTAAAAGCTTTTGAGCAACATAACAAAGTACTATTGGTTTTTAACTAAGTTTTTTTTCCCTGAAGAAGAATAAGATGGAAAATTTTAACTGGTGTTCCTGAAGAACAGAAAAACAATTAGGTGTGGCCTTACTTTAAAATTTCTGATAACCCTAAACCTTGTCCATCTGATGATAAACCTTGTCCTGATAACCCTAAACCTTGTCCATCTGATGATAAACCTTGTCCTGATAACCCTAAACCTTGTCCATCTGATGATAAACCTTGTCCTGATAACCCTAAATCTTCCAATGATACTAAACCTTGTCCTGCTGATGATAAACTATTATTTTTAAATGCTTGTGATTTATATCATTAAACTGTTTACCCAAGAGATTCAAATGTTATTAAATTAAAATGTTATCTTTTAGTAAACAGCAATGATAAAATATGTGATATACATGTACATAGAAATATAAATGTTTTTAGTAAATAAAGTATTTATTGATTTTATTGAGAGCTTTAAACAAATTGTTTTTTCAGTTGTCATCTGGTGAGGGGGGGGGGGAATGGCACGGTTAATTTTAATGTAGTGTAGGCCTACTGTAAATGCTATCCGATCTGGGAACGGTTCTCAGTACGGATTACTGCGCATGCGCCAAATGAACCTTGACCTTTTTTCCTTGCAAACTTTGACAGTTCTGTCAACAGTTCTATCAAAATAGCTGGGGGATCACGGTGGCTAAGTGGGTAAGACGCTGGCTCGCTAGCCTGGAGGTCGGGTGTTGGATCCCTGCATTGGCCGAGAAAGTTCATTTTCCGGCGTGGTTCCCGGTTGTCAGTGATCAAGGACAGCTGTCTAGTCATTCGGATGAGACGGAAAACCGAGGTCCTGTGTACACATTGGCGTGCACATAAAAGATCCCTTGACAGTTGGAATTCGATATAAGAGTAGGCTGTAGTTGCGCCACTGTCCGGGCAAAATTTCCCTCATAGCACACTGTATGGCGTATGCCCGTCTTCATTGGCCCAGTTCGGAGCAAAACAGTAGGACCTTAAACCCCATTTCATTTCAAAATGGCTGCCCAAACTAAATCAACCGCCATAATTGTTTTCATCCAGAGACCGAAATGTAATTTTTTTATGAAAAGTTCCACATTTGGTGTGCCTGGCACGGTACTGAGACCGGTTATTCTAGAGTAAACGGGCCAATTTCTTGAAATTTATCGCAGCCTGGTACCGTGCCGATAGCGGGGCGCTTATTATTGGCCAAGTGTAGACGTTTCTATGATTTCGATTCCCAACCTTGTGGGTTAACTTCTCCGGGTCCCCTGGTTTCCTCCCACTGCTAAAGACCCCTAAGGTTCAGCCATTTAATGATGTAATTTAAAAATGGAGAAGCGTGGATAAAACACTGACTATGCAGTGCCGTGGTTACGATAATCCATGCAAACATACATGTATCTTGTGAAAACTACATGGCTAGATGATGATATGAAGTAATTTGAATGAAATTTTCTAATTCATTTTGCATGATCTATTTTTGAACTATTATAGCAAGAACATACAGCTCTTTATCTAAATATCATGGAGTACAGGCGCATGTCCAGGGAGGGGGGGCAGAGGGACCGCCAATCCCCCCCCCCCATCCCCTGCTTGCGCAGAGAAAATTCATGAAAATAACGCTGTTTTTTGCTCAATACATTGTAATCCTGTGTATGCACCTAACTGAGCAGAGATATTGTATCAATGCTTCTGATTTTATCAAATACACGGGTGCCGACCAACCGCCAAACTTGACACTTCACCACCTTGGACCCCCCGCTGCTGAAATTCCTGGACACGCCCCGCGTGGAAACAAGGTTCCCCGCAATCACAATTGGCGTCGTATACATGGTGGATTTAGCTGAATAACTGGGTAAATAATTCAATTTTGAATTAATTCTTCGATCAGAAAATGTGTAGGCCTATCATGCTTTTTAAACGCGTTCCGTAAATACACAGTTGAACGATATATATTCAATCTGTGACACTATTACTTATAAACACAAATTATAAATGTCTGTCCTGAAAAATATTTTGGGTGACCGAGACTATTTAAAAATCACGCGACTTTAAATTGCGACTGTTTATTGTGCTGATCTATTTATAGTACACGGTATTCCCATAAGGATAAAAATAGAATTATGACCATAACAGTAGCACGTGCTATTGTGTCATTTGTCATTCCTACAACAACCGTAAATATATATATATACAGTAGGCCAGCCACCGATGTTTATGGAATTTGGTGAATGAAATTATGACGAAATCTGTAAATTTTATAGATTTATGCTGGTCGGCTTTATCGATGGTGTTTATAGTTTTGTCTGTTTAGGAAAGCAAACATTGCATGTTGATTGTTTTAATAGGAAAATGGATTCATTGTTGCGGTATATTTTATACTTTTTACTATTTATTTATCAAGTTGAGCGAGCTTATTGTGAACAATTTGACTGTTTTTATGATATTTGTGATACCATAGTCCAGTACTGCAATAAACAAGAAAAAAGGTGCAACTATTGTTCACCACAACAATGTAGGCTGATATTGGAAAAGGATGTTCATCACTGTGAAGAATTTTGTAAAAGTAAGTATTACACTTTGACCTGGGGGGTAGAGGGTGGATATGACCGAATGGTTAGCATGTGCGTGATGTATCATAAGGTCTGTCATTGAGTCAACTGGCGTGGTGTCGATTTCCCGGTTGTAAGTGACGAGGAGTAGGGTCGCCTGCTGTCCAATCTCGTGGGTTTTCTCTGGGTCCTCCGGTTTCTTCCCACTGCTAAAGAATCCTACGCGCAAGCGATTATTGAAATAAAATTGAAACACATGTTAATCCCGAAATGACCTAGTTTGTGTCGAGAGGATGTTAAACTCTCTCTCTCTCTCTCAATATTAAACTCAGTATTTAATAGGGAGCCATGGTGGCTCAGTGCGTAAGACATTGGTTCGTTAACCTGGAGGTCAGGCCCGTAGCCAGAGAGGGGCAAGAGGGCGGGGCAGTGTCCCGAAAAAATGTTTTCCCTCCCCCCCCCCCCGAAAAAAAAATTGCCGACCATAGCTCTAAAATACCTACTGTAGACTGTGCCGGGTGTGCCCCCTCCCCCCCTAAAAACTTCACTGCCCCTCTGAAGCTAGCAAGCTGGCTACGGGCCTGCTGGAGGTCCTGTGTTCGACCCCTGCTTTGGCAGAGATAGTTCATCGAGATTTTCCAGCAGGGTTCCTGGACCAAGGGCCTGGCAAGGGACAATGTACAGTTGTTCGGATGGGATCAAAAACTGAGGTCCCGTGTACACATTGGCGTGCACGTAAAAGATCATTTGGCAGTTGGAATTCGATAGAAAAGTAGGCCCTGGTGCCGCTGTCTGGGCAAAATTTCCATTATAGCACACTGTAGTGCGTATGCCCGTCTTCATTAACCCAGTCTGAGCAGAACAGTAGGACGTTAAACCCCATTTCATTTCATTTCCATATTTAACAGGTAGCACGGTTTACCCAAATTTACGCCGATCCACCATTATTTCAAATCATATCATAATTTAGCTCTTGAATAATACCTCTATCACTCTGATTAGGGCACGTAATTGTTGCAGAAGATTGTGGGTTAGGACTAGGTCTTGGGTTAGGGTTAGCGCTTGTGACTTTGAGGAAATCTGCAGGTAACCTTGGTAAATAAATTTAACCCCCTTGATTGCCCTATTATCATTGTTTAAGTTGAAATTTTTAACTGTTACATGTTTTCATTTAAAATGAGTCTGATTTTATCAGTAGTTTGGAAACTTATCATCGCTTATGTAAATACTCATGCTCGTAGTCTAACACACATGCTTTAGATCATAAGGTCTGAGTAGCTAGTCCATCATCATACTATATTTTATGATATTAATGTTACCATGGTGATAGGTTGTTTTCAGAGCATTAAATTCATTAACTGAATTGACATTGACCCAATGACCTTGTATGTATGTAACACTAGCACTATATATGTAACTCTAGTGAACTATGACGAAATCTGCAATGGGTCTTAGCTTTAAGCCTTTTCCATTTTAATGGGCATTCCAAAGCTGAATTCAGGTCATGTAATAACCCATGGGCTTTAAATAGATTTATAAAGCTGTTTTAATGCGATCTATTATATATTGTCAACCACAATTAACTGAATTAAAACAGGATTGGTCAGGGTGTATATAGAAATGTACTGATGAATATTATTTATGATTTAGCAGTTTTTAATTATGACATTGCAGTTTGCAGACTAAAATCTAGATTTCTGTAATAATATATAAGAGAGATAAATACAAAAATAATTATTATTGTAAATGAAATGGGGTTCAAGGATTCTTTCACATACATGGTGCATGTCCGCCCCCCCCCCCCAAGGGCAGAGCCACTCTCATTTATTGTATTTGTTTGTTTGTCGTCTACAGGCCGCATTTCTTAACGTTTTATCTTGAAACTTCGCATACTTATTCTTTGTACCCTAAGGAACATCCATAACGTTTGGGGTGCATGCCCAACGTCCAGGGGCAGAACCGCACCCATTTTCTTTCTGTGTCTCTGTGTGTCGTCTACAGGCCACAATTCTTAAGTGATCATCTTGAAACCTTACATACTTATTCCTTATACCGTAAGGATGATCCCTATTGTTTTTGGTGCATGCCCAACCCCCAGGGGCAGAGACATGCCCATTTCTTATATTTGTTTTTTTGTTGTCTACAGGACGCATTTCTTAACGTATCATCTTGAAACATTGCATACTTATTCTTTGTACCCTAAACAACATCTCTAGTTTTTTGGGTGCATGCCCACCCTCCAGGGAAATGCCACGCCCATTTTCTCTTTGTGTGTCTGTGTAAGGCCTACAGTCCACAATTCCTAATCGATTATTTTGAAAACGTTTTTTATACTTATTCCTTATACCCTAAGACTGACGTCAATTATTTTTGGTGCATGCCCGACCCCCTGGGACAGAGCCACGCCCAATGTTTGTGTGTCTTGTGTTTCGCCCACAGGCCGCAGTTGTAAACAGAGAGAGAAATGGGATTTAACGTCCACTCGACACAAACTAGGTCATTTTGGGACTAACATATGGTTTAATTTTATTTCAATGATTCGCTTGTGCGTAGGGGTCTTTGGCAGTGGGAGGAAACCGGAGGACCCGGAGAAAACCCACGAGGATGGACAGGCGACCCTACTCCTTGTCACGTACAACCGGGGATTCGAAACCATGCCAGTTGACTCAATGACTGGTCTTATGATACAGCGCACACGTGCTAACCCCGAAATGACCTAGTTTCTTTCGAGTGGACGTTACTACCCCATTTCTCTCTCTCCTCGATTGAATTATCTACTTACCTTGTATATTTAAGATACATTATGTAAGATTTGGATAAAGAGCTAGTTCGAAAATAGATAATGGAAAATTTTTTAAATCTTGCGTGTGTTTAATATTCTACAGAGTTGATTATAGTCTTGTCAAATGAAAAAATGTCTATTTTAAAAATTTATATAAGATTTTAACCCTTAAAAAAAGACCTGCAATAGGCTGATTTAGCTCTTGCATAATGTATGTTTAACTTAAACAAAATGAATTCTGACAACAATAAATTATTGAAAAATGAAAATCAAAGCTGCATTTTGGAAGATTAGATAAAGAGCTGGAAGTTCTCACTATAATACATAAAAAATAGATAATGTAAAGGGAATATGTTGAAAATTGCAGTGAAATTACTTCATTCTTAGCCAAGAAATCCTCATTTCAATAACACTGTAGCCTTGATTGTCATTGCTACCGTTGTTACGATAATCTATTTTTACGGTTAATCATCAACCAACAATTGAACTGCCGATCGGATTTAAATCTGTTGAAAATCTAGACTACATCGAGAGTTGATTATGGTCTTGGTAAGTTAATTAACGTCTAATAAATAATTTTTGTAACATTTAAGGCCTAAAGAAAGACCTGAAATAGGCAGATTCAGCTCTTGAATAATGTAGGTTTAATTAACAATTTTCCATTTTGACAGATCTTACGGCGACCACTACGTCGACGACGACAGCAGCTGCAACAACATCACAAAATACTCCACAATATTATAATAATGGTGCACGTAAGTACAGTCATATGTTTTTTAAACAGGTCTATAATTCATGCGATATATTCAAGTCTGTAATGCATTTGATATTCAAGTCTGTAATTCATGTGATATTCAAGTCTATAATTCATGAGAAATTCAAGTCAAGTCTATAATTCATGAGATATTCAGGTCTATAATTCATGTGATATTCAGGTCTATAATTCATGCGATATTCAGGTCTATAATTCATGTGATATTCAGGTTATAATTCATGTGATATTCAGGTTATAATTCATGTGATATTCAGGTTATAATTCATGTGATATTCAGGTTATAATTCATGTGATATTCAGGTCTATAATTCATGTGATATTCAGGTTATAATTCATGTGATATTCAGGTTATAATTCATGTGATATTCAGGTCTATAATATATGTGATATTCAGGTTATAATTCATGTGATATTCAGGTTATAATTCATGTGATATTCAGGTCTATAATTCATGTGATATTCAGGTTATAATTCATGTGATATTCAGGTTATAATTCATGTGATATTCAGGTTATAATTCATGTGATATTCAGGTCTATAATTCATGTGATATTCAGGTTATAATTCATGTGATATTCAGGTTATAATTCATGTGATATTCAGGTTATAATTCATGTGATATTCAGGTCTATAATTCATGTGATATTCAGGTCTATAATTCATGTGATATTCAGGTTATAATTCATGTGATATTCAGGTTATAATTCATGTGATATTCAGGTTATAATTCATGTGATATTCAGGTCTATAATTCATGTGATATTCAGGTTATAATTCATGTGATATTCAGGTCTATAATTCATGTGATATTCAGGTTATAATTCATGTGATATTCAGGTCTATAATTCATGTGATATTCAGGTTATAATTCATGTGATATTCAGGTCTATAATTCATGTGATATTCAGGTCTATAATTCATGCGATATTCAGGTCTATAATTCATGTGATATTCAGGTCTGTAGCGACAAATTCTGAAAAAGTGGGTTATTAGAAATTGAAGCAGGACGTTGGATAGGGATAAAACGTTTGTGTGTTTGTGGTTTATAACAGAGGGGCGTGTCCCCAGACAAAGCATATCCGTGATCAAGACCCACACATAAATTTCTCTAATATACAAGGGGGGGGGGGGGGGGATGGCCGAATGGTTAGCACGCGCGCATTGTATCATACGGTCTGTCATTGAGTCAACTGGCGGGGTTTCTATTCCCCGATTGTACGTGACAAGGAGTAGGGTTGCCTGTTCAACCTCATGGGTTTTCTTCGGGTCCTCCCACTGCTAAAAAGACCCCTACACACAAGCAAATTATTGAAATAAAATTGAACCACGTGTTAGTCCCAAAATGACCTAGTTTGTGTCGAATGGATGTTAAACCCCATTTCTCTCTCTCTAATATACAGAGTTTTGTTTGATAATGTTCATGCAATATCCATGTGCCATATTTCCTATTTGTGTTGCCACATTCAGAACAATATGGCGGCAAGTAACATTGCATAGAAATACAAATATTCCCGAACAATCCCCTTGAAACCACGCAGAATTTTTATACTGTTGCAATTGATTATTTTATGTCGAGTTCAAATTGTACCTGACATTAAATGAGCTAAATCGCTATTATTTGGCAAGTCGAAATTGACACAAATGGGTCGCAACGCATATAATAATGTAATATAAATGTATGTAAACTGATTTACATTCAATCGTTTCTGGTTTTACTGTAATTTCTTATCAGTTATGTTGGGCAAAATACGCTAAGAGTCCAAATTGAATGGCAGTCTTTTGCACCTGGTTAATCTAGTCGACACTGGTAGTATTCTCCTGTGGGATATGTTTAGCCTCGTTCATCGAGTCGTCTCATAACAAATGGCGCTCAAAAGCATTCTGGCAGGCGCTTTGTATGCCAATTTTAACATTTTCATTGTATCTTAAATATTGGATATCAGAAGCCCATCTTTTTACGGTAAGATAACAACATCAATGTTGATTTAGATTGATCAATAAATCGAGCTTGCAATGTTGAAGATTGTGGATAATATTGAGTTAAAGACTTGCCTCCTTTAAATATTGTGATTTTTTGTTTCACACAATCTTGGATTTTAGCACTTTCCGGTGCGCAAAATTTGATAAACTTTTGGGATCTTATAAAGTACACCTAAATAATGCAAATATGCATAAAAACATTTCCTTGCAGTTTTTTGCGGTTAAAGTGATAAATTGACTGGACTAAATATTGTGATTTTGTTTTTTTGTTTCAGCACAATGGTGGTATATATTTATAGGAGTTGTCGTTGTTGCCATTCTTGTTGTTAGCATCATTAATCTAATAATCAATGTTCGCAATAAATACAAGAAAAATCCATTTGATAAGGAAAGACGAGCCGATGGAAAAGCTGCAGAACTAAAAGTACTTATAGAAAGTAAAGACTCCGGGTTTGAAAATCAAAATGGCCGAGAACAACCAGAGATTATAGAACTAAAAGATCTGTCTCCAAATGGTAATAAAATATTAAAAATAGAGAGAGAGAAATGGGGTTTAACATCCACTTGATAAAAACTAGGTCATTTTGGAATTAACATATGGTTCAATTTTATTTCAACAAGCCAACAGTGAGGCTGATGTCCCCCGCCGAAATAGGAAAATAATTAGAGAGTTATTGTGTTCCAAAGTCTCAGCAAATCAAATTGCTTATCGCTCTGCTTAATCTGAGCAGAAAATGCTCATTATCGATCTTAGTCAAGGTATTACTGTAATGAAACTATACACCAAGTTTCATCACTCTCACTTAATTAGAACTAAAGTTATAGTGTCCCAAAGCATCAACCAATCAAATTGTTTATCTCTGCTTACCCTAAGCGGAACGGACAGACAAACAGACAGACGGACGAACCCATTTTAATAGTTCCCTGCTTTCTTCGAAAGGCGGGGGACAATAAGCATGAACATTTACTCAATTCGAAGATCAACCAATCAAATTGTTTATCTCTGCTTACCATAAGCGGAACGGACAGACAGACAAACAGACAGACGGACGAACCCATTTTAATAGTTCCCTGCTTTCTTCGAAAGGCGGGGGACAATCAAAGTAGGAGAGTTATTGTTTTCCAAAGTCTCGACCAATCAAATTGCGTATCGCTCTGCTTACCCTGAGCAGAAAATGCTCATTATCAAACTTAGTCAAGGTATTACTGTAATGAAACTATACACCAAGTTTCATCAATCTCACTTAATTAGAACTAAAGTTATCGTGTCCCAAAGCATCAACCAATCAAATTGCTTATCTCTGCTTACCCTAAGCTGAAAATGCTCATCTTCGAACTCCATCAAGGCATTGACCTAATCAACACATACACCAAGTTTGAACATTCTAGCTCAATTAGGAAGAGAGTTATCGTGCCCCAAAGTATCAACCAATCAAATTGCTTATCTCTGCTTACCCTAAGCGGAAAATGCTCATCTTCGAACTCCATCAAGGCATTGACCTAATAAACACATACACCAAGTTTGAACATTCTAGCTCAATTAAAAGTTATCGTGTCCCAAAGCATCAACCAATCAAATTGCTTATCTCTGCTTACCCTAAGCGGAAAATGCTCATCTTCGAACTCCATCAAGGCATTGACCTAATCAACACATACACCAAGTTTGAACATTCTAGCCCAATTAGGAAGAGAGTTATCGTGTCCCAAAGCATCAACCAATCAAATTGCTTATCTCTGCTTACCCTAAGCGGAAAATGCTCATCTTCGAACTCCATCAAGGCATTGACCTAATCAACACATACACCAAGTTTGAACATTCTAGCTCAATTAGGAAGAGAGTTATTGTGTCCCAAAAAGCGTGACGGACAGACAGACGGACAGACAGAAGGACAGACAGACGGACAGACAGACAGACAGACAGACAGACGGACGAACCCATTTTAATAGTCCCCTGCTTTCTTCGAAAGGCGGGGGACAATAAGTCACTTGTGCGTAGGGGTCTTTAGCAGTGGGAGGAAACCGGAGGACCCGGAGAAAACCCACGAGGTTAGACAGGCGACCTGACTCAATGACAGACCTTATGATCTAAAGCGCATGTGTTAAGACCATTCAGCCAATCAACTCCTCTGAATGATATTGCTATTTGAATTAATTGAGTAACCACAGTAAGCTTGATCAAAATTATATGGCATTTTTTTTTTCATTTTAATTTTTATTAAAGATAATTAATTCATGCATTTTTCTATTTTTTAGTAGCAGCACCCAATGGCGTACAACCAAATGGTGTACAATCGAATTGCGTACAAGCGAATGGCGTACAATCGAATGGTGTACAATCGAATGGTGTACAAGCAAATGGCGTACAACAACCGATTGGCGTACAAAGTCCACATCATGATCATTATGACCATGATCAATCCAAGATGTTAGCAGGGCATGACAATACCTCTGTTTTTGTAAATCCACCTCAACAAATCAATCGAATTCAGCAACCATACACATACCCCGGTGAAGATAAAAGTCGTCACGAAAGAATGGATCCAAATGGATTATCTTTGCACAATCATGGAAGAAAATTGGGATATGTACCAGTTCCCCAAACATCTGAACGTGACCAAACAAATCTGAAATATTGTTAAGAGTGTTCAGATTATTATAAAAGGAACAATCATGGGTGCAGTACGATGTTTTGCTCTGTTTTTTACCATGCTAATTATGTCAATAAAAATATTTTTACAAGTAAACAGGGGTACAACAGTATCCCACTTAAAAACTCATCTGTTTAAAATTCATTACAAAAATTAACAAAGACCTCATTTTTTGACATCGTCGTCAATCTTCAAAGATCAAATCACACCTTTTTAAAATTTATTACAAATATAAAGATTTAAAAATTTAAGCCAATGAGCTTGTAATTTATTATTATTATTATAGAATATTGTATGCTCTATGAGCACATACTTAATGGATTTGGTATTATTTTTTTATTATCATGATTATTTTGTGAAACTGCTGTTATGTTATGTTAGCGTGTTATATGGACCGCTGTTATGTTAGTATGTTATATGGACAACTGTTATGTTTGTGTGTTGTATGGACAGCTGTTATGTTAGTATGTTATAGGGACTGCTGTTATGTTAGTATGTTATAGGGACTGCTATGTTAATATGGTATATGGATAACTGCTATGTGGATAACTGCTATGTTAGTGAGTTATATGAATTCTCTTTGTTTCTTTCGGATCCATTCACTTAATCTGATATGTACGTTTGTTTGTGATTTCTGCGTATTGGGTCTTGTCGGTAGATTTGTTTTGTGTAATTATGTGTGGTGCAGCCCCCTTGCACTTTCTATTACAAGATATACATGCAATTAGCCATCAACTAAAAAATGAGTCTAAGTCTTGTCAAGGTAAATATGATATTAAAGTAATTAATAAGTTTTGCATAGTAATCAATAGTAACGGGCCGACGTACTTATCTGACAACGACTGCTTTGCAATTCAGACTCACTTCGAGTTTAACATCTGCAAAGTAAGGACACTCGGAAAAGGAACTCCATTATTGTCCATCGTAACACTCTCCCCCACCAACACCCACCTTTCCAACAGATCAATTAATAATCGAAATAATTTTATTTATTTATTCCATAAATAATGCATTACCCTTATATATTCTGTCATGTTCTTAGTGTCATTAAACCATCAGTGCAGTTTGTATGTTCTTGGTGTCATTAAACCATCAGTGCAGTTTGTATGTTCTTGGTGTCATTAAACCTTCAGTGCAGTTTGTATGGTGTCATTAAACCATCAGTGCAGTTTGTATGTTCTTGGTGTCATTAAACCATCAGTGCAGTTTGTATGTTCTTGGTGTCATTAAACCATCAGTGCAGTTTGTATGTTCTTGGTGTCATTAAACCTTCAGTGCAGTTTGTATGTTCTTGGTGTCATTAAACCTTCAGTGCAGTTTGTATGGTGTCATTAAACCATCAGTGCAGTTTGTATGTTTTTGGTGTCATTAAACCATCAGTGCAGTTTGTATGTTCTTGGTGTCATTAAACCATCAGTGCAGTTTGTATGTTCTTGGTGTCATTAAACCTTCAGTGCAGTTTGTATGTTTTTGGTGCCATTAAACCATCAGTGCAGTTTGTATGGTGTCATTAAACCATCAGTGCAGTTTGTATGTTCTTGGTGTCATTAAACCTTCAGTGCAGTTTGTATGTTCTTGGTGTCATTAAACCTTCAGTGCTGTTTGTATGTTCTTTTTATTTAAACAATATTTTATTCATTTAAATTTAGGAAACATTATATAATAAACACAGGATAGGAGAACTTAAGCATTATCAGCTTATATAAATCGTATGTTCTCATGTGTATACAATAAATTCATGCTCAACAAGGCCATCCAAAAAAAACATCATGGTTCCAGACGATCCTTTGAAAAAATCTGATGCTGGAGGGAGGTGGGGTTTAACTTTTACTTAGCAGTGGGAGGACCTGGAGAATATTTGACTCATGGCAGACCTATGATACAAGGTGCACACGGCTAACCACCCAAATATGTTTAAATGAAATGAAATGAAATGGGGTTTAACGTCCTACTGTTCTGCTCCTAACCTGGGCTAATGAAGACGGGCATACGCCATACAGTGTGCTATGAGGGAAATTTTGCCCGGACAGCAAATATGTTTAAAGTTTAAACATATTTACGGTAGTTGGCAGTATCACAATATTTTGTATTTCTGATACTTTTGTAAATTATAAATTTAAGATCACATTATATTCGATAAAATCATATTTATATGTTTAAGTGGATTTCACAAAATCATGTATTTCGAATATTTTTATATATCAATAATAAATTTAAGATAATTATTTTTGTCGGAAAAAAATTCCTTAAATTTTATTTGATATACTCCGTTTATATGTAAATAGTGTATATAATAGTGATATATTATTATTTAAATCTAGTGTATTTTAAAGCTGCAATTTCATATTTTTAAGTTATATTTTTAAAATTTATTAAAATAAAGCCTTAAAATAGATGGTATTCATAAACCGTCCTACCTTGTTAAAGAATATTCCTATTAATCCTATAATTCACTATTGGCAGCTGAGAAATTGGCAAAAATATCATTTTCAACTTCAAATTCCAACGTTTGAACTTGAAGGTAGCTAATGCATGGAGGCAATAGGAAAACAAGGGAGGTAATTGTGTTATTATTTCCTGTGTCAATGATTTTTAAGGGTGGGAAATAATGCCCATGGTCGTATAATAGTCAGGGTTCCCGCGGTCCTTGAAAATCCTTGAATATCCTTAAATTTAAAATTTCATTTTCAAGGTCTTGAATATCCTTGAATTTCGCGGAAATAGGAAAATATCCTTGAATTTCAGTTGAGATCCTTAATTTTGTTTCAAATGTCTTCAATTCCTTTTAAATATGAGATTATAACGATAGTTGGTAATGTTTTGGTTATTTTTAAGATGAAAAATTGTAACTTTAGGCTAAAAAATGTCCTTGAAAATCCTTGAATTTGATGTAAATTTATCCTTGAATATCCTTGAAAAAATGTTCTCAGGAAAGATTTGGGACATAACTTTGATTCTAATTGAGTGAGAGTAATATGTGCACGTTCACAAGAATCATCAACAAAATGATCCATAAAGCTGTTGACTATTTTGCTTCAAGTTCAATACCTCCGAGAATAATCAGGTTATTATTTCAGCTTTAAGAGCTCATTGAAAATTAATCACATGAAATGGGACCCTGGGCTTTTCCACTTATAAGACCCCTTCCAATCCTCCACTCTCACAGGAAGATGAAAATATGTTTTAAACGCATTTGAGTAATTTAATCTAGAGATGATGACAGACATGGGCGTACGAGCCGGGGGGGGGGGGGGAGCTAACCACCTAACTTTTGGGCAAGCTGACTTTTCAGGCAGACGGGTAAAGTGAAAAAAAAATTTTTTTTCATTTACTTGGCAAAATAAAGTCCCCGAAATCTAATAAAACACTAATTTTACGGGCTGGAATAGCAGGAAAATGCGTTTGCAGCTGTCAAATATTCCAAAATTTTCTTGGGGGGTCCATACAAGGTCACTTCCATTTCTTCGCTTCTCAAAGAAAACCGGCACTGCTCTCTGTAAAAAACTCAAAATTTTTTCGGGCATTTCTAGTTTTGATTCCCTTACTGTTATCGAGCCCTAATATAACACTAATTTTACTTTTCTTTTAATTGAATACCTCGAATTTGTACTGAGTTGTTGCCTGGAGCCACTCTACTTTGTGCGACATTTTCGGGCATCGATTATTATTTGTGAATGCAGCTGCAAGAGTCTGATTGGACGGTTGGAATTCAGAGTAAGGTAAGCTCCGCTCTCTTCGCCTCTCAATGAAGACCAGCGCTCTCTGCAAACCCAAATTTTTTTCTGCCATTTCGGGTTTGGCCCCCCTAACTGTCACCGAGCCTGTACGCCTATGATGACAGATGTTTAAGACTACGGTGCATGTAAGAAAAGCTTACAACAATGTCTTAAATATTCCATACCGTGTCCGAGGTCCCGTAATGAGGCCCTAGGCTTCAACCTGGTTAGATCTATTTGATAAGGCCAACTTCAAGTTTGGTCAAATATCATGAGCTGTAGACAGGGTTAACGTTAATCCCAACCCTAACCCTACCCTACAGTCTCGCCAACAATCATGTGCCCTTCTAACCATATTTAAAGGAGCTAAATCGCAAACATTTGGGACCTAGAAATTGACACAAGTGGGTCACAACGCATATAATACTGTAATATGAATGTATATAAACTGATTTACATTCACTGGTTTCCGTTTTTACTCCAATTTCAAATCAGTTATGTTCAGCGAAATAAGCCAGCAGTCTCAAGCAAGTGCAAATTTCTAGCACCTGGTTATTCCAGTCTACATACGCCGTTTGATTTGGTGCAATGTGTCTAGCCTCGTCCCTCGAGTCTCTTGATACAACTGGGGCTGAAGCGCATTATGGTACACGATTCGTGTACCAATGGTAAAATGTTTATTTTGTCTTTAATATTGGATATCAAAAGCCCATCTTTTTCCGGTAAGATCACAACATGAATGTTGATTTAATTTGACAAATAAATCGTGTTTTCAATGTTGAAGATTTGGGTGATATTGAGTTAGAGACTTAGCTACTTTAAATCTCGCCAAAAATTGAACTGGCCTTAACAAATAGATTTAGCTGCTTTAACCTGCCAAGCCTATAGGTAAATACTGGAACTGACCTCAAGTGATGGCAATTGAAGAGTCCAGGGGAAGACTGATCTAAGTCACAGTTTTGTCTTTTAGCATAAAATGCAAAACAGACTTTTGGACGAGAATGCTTGATGCGAACAGAACAACGAGTGGGTTTAATTACAACTTCAAAGTGATGTTTAATATGAATCATAATTACCAGTACAACAACTGACTTCCTCTTTTCAGTCAAATTAGGTCAAATAAATACGATGGACTTGTATTTGTCTGGGAGGCCATTTCAGAAGGGCCTTGGTTCGATGTGACTCCGATCGTTTTTACCTGAAATTGATTGTTCCACAGAAAGCTTATACAATTTGCTACCAGATGGCGCCAGTAACTGGGGTTCGTTGAAGAAGTGATTTAGATCGTTCTTCCCCGGGCTCTCAAATTGTATAGACCAGGCCATTCACAATTCAAGGGCAATAACTCTGAATAGTTGACAAATCTTGTTCAATTTTAAAATCTATTTGAGATAAAAAGAGAATATCAAGGAAAACACTTTCCAAATTTAACGTCCACTCGACACAAACTAGGTCATACTGTGACTAACATATGGTTCAATTTTATTTCAATAATTTTAGCAGTGGGCGGAAACCGGAGGACGCAGAGAAAACCCATGAGACTGGAAAGGCGACCCTACTCCTTGTCATGAATAACCGGGGAGTTGAAACCACGCCACTTGACTCAATGACAGACCTTATGATCAAACGCAGACATGTTAACCATTAGGTCCCCCCCCCCTCGAGCATCAAAAGAAATGAAATGAAATGAAATGGGGTTTAACGTCCTACTGTTCTGCTCCTATACTGGGCTAATGAAGACGGGCATACGCCATACAGTGTGCTATGAGGGAAATTTTGCCCGGGCAGCGGCACTACAGCCTACTCTTATATCGAATTCCAACTGCCAAGGAATCTTTTACATGCATTCTAATGTATACACGGGACCTCGTTTTTTTGTCTCATCAGAAGGACTAGACAGCTGTCCTTGTCAGTCGAGCATCAAAAGACATACTGGGTAGTAAGAAATCTTAGACCCCAACAATCATGCCATCGTGATAATTTAATTCAACGAAAGCATCGCTAACGCTGCAAGATACATCCACATTCCGGCTTTCATCGATATGGTACTTTTAAAAATGAAGAGAATGAAATATGAAATGGATGACTGTAATATGACAAGAGGAAAAGAAGGCCAGGAGTTGGGTTTGTTTTGCCAAATTTACAGGCTAAATATTAATAATGTGGGCGTATAAAAATTCTACGAGAAAAAAAAAAAACCAATTCCAAACCTTTAATCCATTTATTCCCAAATCTTTGGTGATAATATTATAATATTGCAAACATCAAATGGTGATAGAATAATATTTTATTAAATATACACTATGAAAGATTTAGTTAGACACAGAGCTAGCCATTGTTGCTATAATACCGCGAAAATAGATAAAGTAAAATGAATATATTGACAATTATATTCAAATTATTCCATTGTGAGTGAAGATATTAGCCTTTGAAGGTTAGACAAGATGTGTGCACTGTTTGTAACCAATGTACTGGTTCGAAACTTAGCCTTGCTTCTCCATTTTTAAATTAAATGAAAATATGGCTGAACTGTTAAAATCTACTTTATATTGGAGATATCCGTTGACATCGAGAGTTGAATATGGTCTGGATAAGTTAATTAATGTCTAATTAATAATTTAGAAGACATTTCAGGCCTAAAGAAAGACCTGCAACAGGCAGATTTAACTCTTGCATAATGTATGTTTAAAAGTTATGATTGATGAAATATATAAAATAATGGTGGAAAAACACAGGATAATGGCAGAAATAAAAATGTAATAAACTCCTCAAAACATTTATTTATAACAATAAACTGGGAGGGAGAACCCAGAGATTATCTATCAGGTATGGTAGGTGACCCTACTATCGTCACGTACAAGCTCAATGACAGATCTTATGATCTTAAATGCATGCGTTGAACCACTAGTTCATTTAAGGGTGGTGACATTATTCACTTAAAAAAATATTTGAATGTTTAAAATAATTTGAACAGTAAATGAAATGTTAGAAAATTTAACAAAGCAAAGAATGGTGACATACTGTTTAAAAAAGCTTTATGACAGTGTCAAAATATTATACGCAGTGGCCTGTGTTCTGTCTAAATCTTAAGGAGCTAGCTGCCAAAAGGCATGCTGTTCCAAAATTTTGCTTGTAGGAAATTTATATTTTGGGTTAACAGAGGCCAGAATTTGGTCACCAGAAGTCTTTGTCATCTTCGGGATACATAGGGTTAATAATAAAGCAAATCTCTAGGTAAATTCAGCACTGTATATGTTATTAATATTAAAGGACAATATTGGTGTCAGTCATTATCACATATGTCATAGAACTGGTTAAAGTTTAATGTTACTTTGGTCACTTCCATATTTTGAAATCTTCATTGCGCATCTATCGTAGCAATGATCTCTGTGTTAAAATTATATTTGGAATGTGTTTAACCAGTTCTATGTGATAATGACTGACACCCATATTGTACTTTAAACAAATTTACATATGTCCTTTTACAAATAAATGGTGGAATTAATTTATCACGAATTGAAAAAAAGGGTTCTTTATTTGATTAACATGTGTAATATAATGCGCCATGAATTTTGTGCACTGAAAGTGATGGAAAAATTTACAAATTTTTATTCCCTTAAATAACACGCACCCCTAGTTCAGGGTAGACTACCCAGTGGGAAAAAACTATGTGTTATACATGGGTGTTTACGGTGATATAATGCGTCGTGATTTTTTCTTCGTCACCATCTGTGACTAACATCGATCCAGAAGATAGAATTCTGTAAACTTTTAACATGATCCTGTAAAACTCTTAACATGTCCAATTTATCACTAATACTCTCATCAAAAACCAAGTTTTCTGAAATAAGAAGTAAAAACCCAATATATAGGAAATAAAAACTCAATAAATAGGAAAGAAGAACTCAATAAATAGGAAATAAAAGCCCAATATATAGGAAATAAAAACTCAATAAATAGGAAAAAAGAACTTAATAAATAGGAAATAAGAACTCAATAAATAGGAAATAAGAACTCAATAAATAGGAAATAAGAACTCAATAAATAGGAAAGAAGAACTCAATAAATAAGAAATAAAAACTCAATATATAGGAAATAAAAACTCAATAAATAGGAAAAAAGAACTTAATAAATAGGAAATAAGAACTCAATAAATAGGAAATAAGAACTCAATAAATAGGAAATAAAAACTCAATAAATAGGGAAAAAGAACTTAATAAATAGGAAATAAGAACTCAATAAATAGGAAATAAGAACTCAATAAATAGGAAATAAAAACTCAATAAATAGGGAAAAAGAACTTAATAAATAGGAAATAAGAACTCAATAAATAGGAAATAAAAACTCAATAATTAGGGAAAAAGAATTTAATACATAGGAGATAAAAATACAGAAAATAAGAACTATATATAGAGAATAAATGAAATGAAATGAAATGAAATGGGGTTTAACGTCCTACTGTTCTGCTCCTAACTGGGCTAATGAAGACAGGCATACACCATACAGTGTGCTATGAGGGAAATTTCGCCCGGACAGCTGCACTACGGCCTACTCTTATATCGAATTTCAACTGTCAAGGGATCTTTTAAAAATGCCAATGTGTACATGGGACCTCGGTTTTTGTCCCATCTGAACGACTAGACAGCGGTCCTTGTCAGGCCCTCTGTCCTGCATCACTGACAAGGGGGAACCACGTCGGAAAATCTGGATGAACTTTCTCTGTCAATGCAGGGATCGAACACCCGACCTCCAGGCTAACGAGCCTCCGTCTTACCCACTTAGCCACCATGACCCCATAGGAAATAAGAACTCAATAAATAGGAAAAAAAAGAAATAAGAACTCAATAAACAGGAAATAAGAACTCATTATATAGGAAATAAAAACTCAATACATATGTAATAAGTTATTTGCCCGCCTTGCCCTCCGTCCAGCACCACTGAAACAGGGAAACCAGGTCAGAAAGAAGACATGCCCCATACAGTGTGCTGACCTAATGGCCACATGCACCATGGAGTGTGCTGAGCTAACAACCACCACAGAGTGTGCTATGCGAGAAATTTTGCACAGCACCTCAATTTTCCGGCCAACCCGAACAACTAATTACTGTTCTTGCTATGCCTTCCATCCGGCAAAACTGACAGGGGGGAAATCAACCTGGAAAATCCCAGAGAATTTTCTCGGGGGACACAGGGATCAAATCAAACCCATGACCTGGTTAGCAAGCAAGCGCCTTCAGCACTGTGGCTCTCATCTTTATAAGAAATGAAGAAGATGAATTCACTCACTGCTGTTCCTTTCTGTTACCAGATTATCTTTATAGTCACTCACATCAAAGTTTTTTATTATATCTTTACCAAATATTCTCCTGAAAATATCATCACAATTAAAATACAACGACCAAATAAATATGATTTATTCTCCCTATCCTTATTGCATCCAATCTGATTACAACACAGATCCTATTTCGTTTCATTCTTTTATAGTTCAAAATTTCGTTTTACTTGTCTTTACTACACTAGGATCTGGAAGAGTTGTTATATTACCGGTGTTTTGGTTGAAGTGAGGGATTAGCCCATGAAACAGTCTGTTACAGCGACTTCTTGGTGTTAAATGCACGGAACTGTGGGTAAACCACTAGAAACGTCTACGCTGATTGATTAATCAATGTCTGACGCCGCTTGTACGACCCCCGAGGCGACCTTGTACTATAACCAGTCAGATCTTCATGTAGTGTAGGCCATCGAAAGTATAAAAAAACGAAAGGAAATATACATCTGTATTTTAATCAAATTGAAAATTTCTAATATTTTGTTGACATTTCCGTATTTGCCTGACTTCAATCCGATTTATATTCATCATTTACGATTTTAACATTAATTTCTTGTAGACTACACAAAAAATATTTTAAAGTTAAACTTACTCAAGATGATTCTTCTTGTCTGATTTAACATTAATAACGATAAATCGATTAAGGTCACAATCACTGACAGATAAAGACGAACCAAAGATTACATGTTTATCCTGTTCAAAATAAATAAATATATATAAGATGTGTGTGAGAGAGAGAGAGAGAGTGAGAGAGAGAGAGAGTTTAACCACCACTGACACAAACTAGGTTATTTGGGCGGACAGGAGAAAAACCATGAAGTTGAACAGGTGACCCTACTACTTGTCAGGTACAACTGGGGGAATCGAAACCACAACAGTTGACTCAATGACAGACTTTATGAGAGAGAGAGAGAGAGAGAGAGAGAGAGAGATAGACAGAGAGACAGACGCAGAGACAGACATACAGAGAGTATTCATATTCTGAAATTCTTAAATTGGCAAAATTCATTAAAATTCAAATATTAATGTGACATTGTGCCCATGATATTGAAAATATTTCAAAGTTTCTGTGAATATATATAAATACGCACAGATGGAGTAAATTCTGTTAAAACAAATTTTCCCTGAATTATTCTGTAACTCTGCTATATACAACTATGCATAAATTTTCAATCAAATATCTCTAGAAAAATTATCAAGATAACAAAAATGACAGATAAACGAATAATCATGGCTATTTATTGGTGTATAGAGTTCTAAAGAGACCAGCTATATGTAAGCACAATTTTAATAGAAGCATGAAACTCTAATAGGCTATAGTTAATAGGCTGATAAGCTTGGATTAAATATACAGAGTTGCAGTCAAGGTTTTCTTCAGATTATCTCCCTTTAGTCTTGAGACTACATTACCTCCCTTTTTCAAGATCTCCCTTTAGTCTTCAGACTTTGGGGATGCTTGATAGTCGGTCAGGAAAGTTCTGATTGACAAAATTACAAATGAGTCGGTTGGAATTCAGTCCTGTCACAGTTTTGTCAGTCCTGACAAGTGAGGTGGTGTGAGTAGAATCGTGACGTAATTAAACACAACAAATATGTTTCAGCTGTCATTTGGTTGGTTGAGATATTATCTTCTGCATTCGACATAAGTGTTGTTTTGCGTGAAATCCCCCTTTCACGCGATTGTCATTATTTTGGGGATTGAGAGAATTCAATTCTGGAACGTTCAGTCGAATATCCCTTTATTAACTCCCTTAAGTCTTTAGATCAAAACAACTCCATGTAAAACAGTTCCAACATTACATTTTGAGACGTGTATTGCCGAATATTACAGACAACTAAGGTCACGCTGCCATGATGTAATCCATGTGCCTTTGTCTATCTTTGTTTATCCAATGAAATTGTCAGTTTTATCTTACATTATCATGTTTTCAAATCTTAAAATAGAACGTTCCATTTAGTCTGAACAAACAAAATACTGCTAGTGAAAAATATCACATAATCTTCAATCAGACAATTCCAGAGTTTATATAGGCTAAGCCTGCTCCCCATTTTCAACAGAAGCATTAAATATCTGGAGTAAGTGGTGTTTTTTTTTTAGGAGAAGATTGCTCTTTTCAAAAGAAACATTCTCTGGAGCCTGGCCTGTAGGAGGCTGCGAGGATCGACAGATTGATAATAGGAAATTGGTAGAGTAGCTGTATTGTTTACATTAAATAAACCATATCTGTATTTAGGATGTCTGAATGGTATTGGGGAGCAGGCTTAGCCTATGTAAAACCCTTCTAGTAAATCATTAACACAGGGTTCCCGCAGCTTCGTCAAACATTTTTTCAAGGATATTCAAGGATAAATATACGTCAAATTCAAGGATTTTCAAGGACATTTCTTAGCCTAAAGTTACAATTTTTCATCTTAAAAATAACCAAAACATTACCAACTATCTTTATAATCTCATATTTAAAAGGAATTGAAGACATTTGAAACAAAATTAAGGATCTCAACTGAAATTCAAGGATATTTTCCTATTTCCGTGAAATTCAAGGATATTCAAGACCTTGAAAATGAAATTTTAAATTTAAGGATATTCAAGGATTTTCAAGGACCGCGGGAACCCTGTAACAGTACCCTGTCACCTTAATATTTTTCATAAAACAGAGTGAGAGATGGGGTGTAACTCAAAACAAACTAGGTCATTTCGGGACTAACATATGGTTCAATTTTATTTCAATAATTTGCTTGGGAGGAAACCGGAGGACTCGGAGAAAACCCACGAGGTTGGACAGGCGACCCTATTCCTTGTCACATACAATCGAGGAATCAAAACTACGCCAGTTGACTCAATGATAAACCTTATGATACAGCGCACATGTGCTAACCATTTGGCCATCCAATCCCCTTTCATAAGAATAACATTTTTTTTCTTTTATTTCTTATAATAGACAAAAAAAAGAATGATTTTATAAAGATATGGAGACATATTATCACTATGGTAACTGAAATAAGCCAGCGACAGAAATACAGAAATAGACGTGTATTGATAGATTTCTAAAACAAGCTATAGCCACCATTTGTAATAACAAACGGTATTCTAGTTAAATATACCTCTCGAATCATTTCAGACCATTTTTTCCTTCCTAAATAAACATAATAAAATAATCATTTTTATTCTCCATCACTGATTTAGCAAACTGAAATTTAACGGTTGTCTTTGAACAACAAATCTACCCAGCCATGTTTATCAAAAGTATAATTACAACACGTTGTTTGTAAACGTTTTTCAGGCCCTTTGTCTGCAACATAAATTAAGCTGGAAAACACATACATTAGAGAGGTTTCGCATCTTTTTGTGACATATGTGACCCACTCCTACGAAACCAGGCACTTGTCGCACAACTTCAGTTTGTACTACGGGCACAAAAACATAAACCGTATACCAAATGATACGATAAATTTAGAAAGAATTGTATTTTTGGAAAGCTTAGGCTGTGGAATATTCAATCTGCTGCCAGCTCTATTTTTATGAAAATGACCAAGAACCTGGTTTTGTGGGAGCTGGTCACATATGACGTGAAGCGCACGTCATAAAAGTTCACAACACTTAGCTAAATCTTGTTTAATTTATATGATCCGGTCCATAATTTTTCTCTGAATCATGGTTTTTACGGACTAAATCCACAGAGCAGACCTTCTCCTTCATGAAGACAAAATAACAATAGGCTGAGACAAATCGTACATGCTTTACTAATCTCATCTTCAATGTTCTATCCGTGAGGTAGGCCTATCGAAATCGTGGACCTAGTTTGTGTCGCCACCTACTAACTGTAAGTGTGAAACCTCTCTAATGTCCAGTGTATGATCAGGATCAATAACTTTAATAATGGTGCATGCTTTAAAATATTAAAGGCAAATTGTTTTTACGTTTTTTTTAACCCTTTTTAAACCCTGGCATATATACTGTAAATCACCCTCCTGACCTCTGGGCCAAAATTTGACAATTTTCAGTTACAAAAATACAAAGTTGGTAATCACCGGAAGTGCCAATAAAGGTGATATTCTGCAAGTATGGATCATGTATTTCCAGGAAAAATAGTTCTAAAGTATACATATAAATGTAATATGATTTTTGAAGGCAATATTTGTCATCATAGTATCACAGTTCACAAATAAAATAAAACCAAGTCCAAAATTATTTCCATTATCATCGCCAACTTTCACATAGAAAGTAAGTCACTATCGTTGCCATAATCAACATTATTAAAATATTTGTCACCATTCTCAAGTATCCTTATCTTCTGTTACATGTCTGTTACATGTCTGTTACATGTCTGTTTGCCATTCAAGGAATATTTGTGTTGTGTCTGCAAGTGAAGAAGGGAAAGCCCTCACTGCCGACGACACATTGTAACACATGTTTTGATTGGTCTAGATTTGATCGAATTCCAGTGGATCCCCAAGGGAAGCAGGGAAAGCCCCTCACTATACAAAACACGTGCTAGAGTGGAATTCCTAAAGTGTCATGCTTTCCCGGGATATAGACGTTATTATCTTAGCAAGAAATTGGCCAGTCGGGTTTAAAGAGTTAATACAACAATTTTCTTTTATATAAATAACAGCAGATCCATAGACTTACAGGAACTGTCTTTTACGAATTCAGACTAAAATTAGACAAAAATGTGAACACAGAATTATGTTAACAGTGCCTGATATAAATATGAATACATACTGATGACTTTAGCCCAATCTGATGCTGTTAACTTCAAGGTATCCAAGATGGCTGAAACAAGCACGTCAGGTCCTCGAATCGAAATCGGCAAAAGTGTGCACGCTACAAAATAAAATGATTAAAATACAAACCTATATTTCGTTTTGTTTTTTATACTTTCTATGGCCTCTACTATATGAAGTTCTGACCGGTTGTAGTGGAAGGTGATGTCGGGGGTCGTACGAGTGGCTTTTGACCCTATAATATCAGACATTTGATTAACGGTTAGTACGTGCACGCTGTCATTGAGTCAACTGGCGTGGTTTCGATTCCCAGCGTCGTCTGTCCAACCTTGTGGGTTTTCTCCGGGTCCTCCAGTTTCCTCCCACTGCTAACGACCCCTATGGGCAAGCAAATCATTTAAATAAAATTGAACCACCCAAACCCGCTTTGAAATAAGACCCAAGTGACATGTTCATTACCTCTCATCGGCATGACGACAGTATAAGGTGAACTGTAACCTGGTTTACCTGTAAAAATAAAACATTCAAAAATTTATATACTCATTAATTTTTTTTTAGTCTTTTCTTTGAAATGAAATGAAATGTGTTATAAATGAAATGAAATGAAATGGGGTTTAACTTCCTACTGTTCTGCTCCTATACTGGGCTAATGAAGACGGGCATACGCCATACAGTGTGCTAAGAGGGAAATTTTGCCCTGGCAGCGGCACTATGGCCTCCCTTATATCGAATTCCAACTGCCAAGGGATCTTTTCATGAGTCTTTTCTTTGAATATTTCATAACAACAATTCTTTAATTCTCAAACAAATACTGATTTCCTACAAAATACAATGATTCCTTCAAATACACTGATTTCCTACAAATACACTGATTTCCTACAAAATACACTGATTTCCTTCAAATACACTGATTTCCTTCAAATACACTGATTTACTACAAATACACTGATTTCCTTCAAATACACTGATTTCCTTCAAATACACTGAAATCCGTCTTATAACTCCATTATAAAATCAGTATTACATAGAAATTAATACACTTTTCTTTTCTTGGTTCAAAACAATTTTATATTTCTGTAACTATATGAAATAAAATGGGGTTTAACATCCTACTTTTCTGCACCTACTGGTCTAATTTAAACAGGCATACATAATGTTCTATGAAAGAAATATTTCCCTGACATGCGGTGCTATAGTTTAGTCTTTTTTTAGGGGATCTTTGAGATGCTGCCAATGTTATATGGTACAAAAGCCCTGGGGTGTTCATCCCATTGAAACGACTACACATTTTCCTCAACAGACTTTCCATCCTGCAACACTCACATGGGAAATCAAACTGGAAAATCACAAGGAACTGTCTTAAGCGGTGGACACACTAGCCGAATGATTCGGCTGAATCGTTCGGCCGAATCAATCGGCGTCGAAATTCGCCTAGTGTGTCCACTGTCATTCGGCCGAATGATTCGCCCGAATCAAACAGGTTTGATATATTCGGCCAAATTATATTCGCCTGGTGTGTCCGCTTCGCCGAAGCATTCGGCCGAATATAGAATTCATTAGTCAATCACCACTCATATCGAGAAGTCACGTGATAGTTTGAAGACATAGACGCCGCCATGTTTAATCATGTGACGTGAAAGGTGATGCAATCGACAGGTTGAATCGGGCGAAGCATTCGGCTAGTGTGTCCACCCATTCGGCCGAATGAAATTCGGCGCCAATTGATTCGGCCGAACGATTCGGCTAATGTGTCCACTGCTTTAGTCATCACTAGGATTGAAACCTTGACTTACTGGTCAGTGAACCAGTGCCATGCCAACCGAATCACCATGGTTCCCAGACGATCAGGAACAATTTGTTCAGACAATATTGACATAATAACTAACTTTGTTAAAACTTAACTACAAAGAATTTTTGAAACATTCAAGGTTTAGAAAATTCTTACCATCTCTCATCCTGAAAGCGCCATTTCTTTGTAATGGTGCTGCTCTTGGTACTGCTGCAGTCTGTGAATCAGATTTAGAACTAGGTTGCATTAACTTCTTAGCTCTAGAAAATTTAAGTTCAATTATTGTTTAAGACTCCATGTGCCATTTGCATTATCGCTAAAATATTAAAATTTCTCATGGCTTAATCCACCCTCAATATCTACGGTACTCAAATTGATTATTTAATATTTAATTATGAAAACAAAATTAAAACACCAATGCTAATTAATCTCCCAGTTTGGATTAAAACTAGGTCCAACAGAAGTAAGGACAAAGGGAAGCTTGTACTTACTCTTCCATATTTGGAATACAGCCACCAACTTTCATCAATCTACCTGACTTCTGATCAGTTTTCACGGCATACCAATGTTCATTTCCTTTCATTTCTTGAACAAAAACGACCTCACCATCCACCAACGGTAAATATTCCGTTCCTTTATATTCAATATTGGTTCTAACAGAGTAAAAAGATACGATATGACAAGCTTAAAACTAATTTGTAAATTAAACATATTAAAAACATCACAAGCTTAACTAATTTGTAAAATAAACGTGTTAAAAACATCACAAATTTCTTATTTTATTTGGGTATGCATATTAGACTGTAAACAGTTCATAGACAGTTCATATTATTAATGTTGCCTTTCATTTGTAGTTCACACAAAACCATGCCAATGCTTAAGACTGTAATATTATATCAATAAAACGTTTTACCGTCAAGATCTGGTCACAGTAATTACATTTCCCCGATTTAGATATTGGTTTGGCAGGCTGAAGCCAAGGGCCTAAAGATCCAGGGGTCTCTCGACGAGGTATATCTTATTTTTGTCACTGTCAGGAGCCTTTCTTACATGCACTGTAGTCTTATACATACATCATCGTACTCAGATTTTCTTCATTGTGTTTAAAAGGAATTGGGAGGGGCCTCATAAGTGGACTAGCCAAGAGTCTCTCTTCATTTATATCCGGCACTGCCTGGTCAGAATCCCTTTGTTTGTAAATTTGTATAACTGACAGTAGGCGAGAACTGGCTGTTAATTATAAACGGTTGCTAAGGTAAATATACAAGTAGCCTCTTTTCACAGAAGGTCATAGGTTTAGGACATCCTACAAGAAGCAATCACATAATGGTGACACTTGTCAATCAATTAGGGAAACCTTCTACCCAGATTTGAGATTTGATTTCTACTGTTCTGATCCTGTGCATACCCCCCCCACCCTTCACCCCCAAAAATCAACCCCCAGACCCCCCCCCCCCACAAAAAAAACCCCAACAAAACAATGAACAGCCTAAATGGGGTTTAACGGCCTACTGTTCTGCTCCGAACTGGGCTAATGAAGACGGGCATACGCCATACATTGTGCTATGAGGAAAATTTTGCCCTGACAGCGGCACTACGGTCTACGGCCTACTTTTATATCGAATTCCAACTGTCAAGGGATCTTTTATGTGTACGCAAATATGTACACAGGGCCTTGGTTTCCCATCTGATCAACTATACATTATCCCTTACATTGTTTATAATTTATGATTATTTTACCTGATGTAAAATTTACCCTGGTCTAAAAATTGTTTTTTGGATTTTGCACCTGTAAATACAAGAAATAATGGTTTACTGGAAGAGTTTAAAGGTCACCGGAAAAGCTTCAATTTTTTTTTTAAATAATGCAAGTAATTATGTCAACATTTCCTGTCCATCCTGTCCATAGGTATAACATGAACCCCAATGTCAATAGTACCTGCAACAGGTAAATTTCAATTTTAGTAATTTCCGCAGTCCTCCATGAGTAGTCGTAACTTTCCGTCAATAAACAATCCATGACGTAATTTGAGTCCTTCTGCTCATATTCTAGTCTATATATCTGTGAGCAGAAGGACTAAAACCAACTGGTTTATGTTGGCCCCCATTACAGTGAAGAATTATGTGACATGATAAAACGGAACTAGCTTACTTCATCTTTCCCTACACACCACGTATACATCATTTTCCTCCTTCGAGTTAAATCATTATTTTTAAGTGGATTAAACGATTAATTCTATTTATTTTCAAATAAAATTAGGTCAGATTTTTTCTTTCCAATCTTGGCCGATTTAGATCATTATATTTTTAAGTGGATGAATTCTATCTATTTTCAAAAAAATTATGTCAGATTTTTTCTTTCAAATCATGGCCGATTGGCCCCTGACACCTCTGGGCCGTTTCTTTCGACAGCGGGATTCGAACCAGTCGAGAGTACTGTTGACCCCTCCCCCATCCCCGCGAACACCTCAATCTTCCATTTGTCTGCTTCTATAGAAAGATGAAAAGAACTCTTGTTACCATATTTACCTGGTACAATATACACGGTTACAATATCTGGTTTTGATTCAATACACTTCTGTACAGCCTTATTAGCCTCGTCTAATGTCATGCCATTTAATACCTGCTCGATATCCTCCCCTTTTACACGATATTTTATCTGTTAATATAAATACGAGATAAATAAAACACGACTGTTTAGAATTTACCAATCTGATTAAAATACAGATCTCTACTACCTGAAGTTCTGACCAGTTGTAGTGGAAGGTTGTGTCGGGGGTCATACAAGCAGCTTTTGACCCTATGACGTCAGACATTTGATTAACCAATCAGCATTGATGTTTCTAGTGGGTTACCCACAGTAGTTCCGTGCACCTCACGCCGTCGTAACATACCGTTTTATTGGCTAATCCCTCACATCAGCCAGAATGTGGGTTATATAACAACTCTTCCAGATCCTAGTGTAGTAAAGACAAGTAAAACGAAATTTTGAACTATAAAATAGGATCTGTTTGTTAATCAGATTGAGAATTTACCACACTGTTATTGTTCATTTAATGCAGCTTCAATTGGTATCAGAAAGAGAGAGAGATGAGGTTTAACGTCCATGACACAAACTATCTCTTCTTGCGACTAACATATGGTTCAAATTTCATTTCAATAACTCGCTTGCGAATAGGGGTCTTTAGCTGTGGGAGGAAACCGGAGGACCCAGAGAAAACCCGCTAGGTTGGACAGGCGACGCTACTTCTTGTCACGCACAAGAGGAGAATCGAAACCACGCCACTTGACTCAATGACAGTCCTTTTGATCTAAAGTGCACACGTTAGATTACCAAACAACCGAACCTCTGATAAACAGATGTCTTAATATAATATTCAAGAATGGAACAAAATTGATCAATTATTTTAAGGCGAGGGAGAAAAACCTCCCCTTGGTCGACATTCAGGTGCTCGGCACCTCAAAAAACATTGACCGAGAATGCAATATAAAAAAAAACATTGGTTTTAAATATGAGCGTATATTGAGAACTAAATAAAACAAGATGACTAGTCATCACCCTCCCGTGCCCTTGAACTTGTTTGGAAGGCATAAGGAAAAACAATTTCTTGGAATATCAATGGGAGTAGTACGAAGATTCATCTGGGACGGACGGACCCCATTTCAACATCCCTCCCTAACTTCATTCGGCACGGGATAATAACTGACCTGTACGATGATGTCTCCTATTGAGATATTAGCGTCGTCTATTTGTAAATTCATCACTTCTATCTGATCACCGTTACATGTTAGTTTGACGGAGTTTAACGTATTAACACTTAATAGTACTGGATGTTCTTTCTCATACCTTTAAAATATATTAATATTATATATAATAGTACTTGATGTTCTTTCTCATACTTTTAAAATATAAAATAAAATATATAAAATACGGCCCTGGTTCTCATACAATGTTCTCAGACAATCTTTACCAAAAATCTGATGAGGGAGAGAAGTTTTTATTTTTGTGTTTTTTATTTTGTCAAAGGAAAATTTGGCTAAATGTTGTTTATAGGAAGGTTTGATTATCCAGTATTATTTATGTAGTCAGTAACATTTATGAGGGTGGTGTACTTGATAAATGAGTCTATGACATATTTCTCGATTCATTAGTTTTTTTTTTACAGAGCTGCTTCCTGTAATTTGGGGTAAACATTAACGTGCCATGATTAAGGAGATTGTTTTTATTTTTAAATTTTAAAATAAAAACGGGTCTGGCAGCCCTTTTTAAGAGTATCCAAGAACCAGAATATAATGGGCAAGCGACCGTACAATCTTCGGATCGAAACCATGTCACATGACTCAATGACTGACCTTATAATCTAAAGTGAATGCGCCATGATTTCAACCACTCAACCCATAATGAAAAAAAGATAAAGTGGGTGACAGATCAAAATCATCTGCAGGAATAAAAACACAGTCTAATCAAAATTATACCCACATTCCTTTTGGGGGATGTGCAGGGCGGGGGGGGGGGGGTATTTGAACGTGTATATCACATAATAGCTGAATGTTAATTACACTTTTAATATTCTAGCTGGTGAATTAGGAACAAGTATATCATCTATTTCAAAATATTCTGGTAAACTTGATTCTTGTGATGAGATGGATGATCGACTCATTGAATGCATCAAGTTGGTTCCTGAAAATATAGTCAAATATAAAATGACAGGGTGTTTAGCGTCCTACTTTCCTGCACCGACTGGGATAATGATGAGGGGCATATGAGGTAAATTTTGCCCGGACAGTGGCACTATATCCTACTCTTATACATGTATAAGTTTTACTTTTGCTTTTAGGGTTAATTCTACACAAGTACGCTTACTACGGGGTTTTTCCATTACGCAGGTGAAGGTCGAATAAGAAATAATACACTTGACAAAATTTACTCGTACATACAGATGAAGGCCGAATAAGAAATGATAATCTACAAAATTTACTCATATAAATAGCAAATAAATGATTAGTTTTAATCACCTAATCGTTATTAATTTCTTTGTTTAAATTAAACACCCAATGAGAAATTCCATTGTTTAAAAAACGAAACCAACAAAGAAAGATTAGCGGCTTGTTAAATGGCTGCGATGAAATCAATCAACCACAAATGCTTGATTGCTTTGATCTTGGTCATTAGATTGACTAATCCTTGTCAGTGGTCGTTATTGCTTTGATCTCGGTCGCGGGCTTACTAATCCCAATCAGTGGTCGTTATCGCGAGTCACAAAAACAATGAATTTGACTGATTGGGACTGGCTTCGGTGGTCGTAATCCGTAATAGTGAGTTGCCCATATTACTGAGTTCAATTTATAAGGAATATAGAAGAAATAAATTGGTTCTTTTAATATGTGGTCGTATACGTGAGTTGCACGTAATACTGAGTTGGTCATTAAGCGGGATTTCACTGTATATCGAATTCTAACTGTCACGGGTTCTTTTAAGTGCGGGGGGTTGGATAGCTGAATGGTTAGCGTGCACGCGCTGTATCATAAAGTCTGTCATTGAGTCGACTGGCGTGGTTTCGAATCCCCTGTTGTACGTGGCAAGGAGTAGGGTCGTTTGTCCAACCTCGTGGTTTCCTCCCACTGCTGAAAGACCCCTACGCGCAAGCGAATTATGTAAATAAAATTAAACCATATGTTAGTCTCGAAATGACCTAGTTTGTGTCGAGTGGACACTATCGCCTACTCTTATATCGAATTCCAACTGCCAAGGGATCTTTTACGTGCATTCCAATGTTTACACGGGACCTCAGTTTTTTGTCTCATCTGAAGGACTAGACAGCTGTCCTTGTCAGGCCCTCTGTCCTGCATCACTGAAAAGGGGAAACCACGTCGGAAAACCGGGGCACGAAATGGGGGTACTAAATTAATTATTCTTACTGTTTAGATAGGCTTATCTAAAGGGAACTAATAGTAGGGTGGTCCACAGGAGCTTACCAGTTCATTCAGTAAGAGCGATCACGATCAAGAGCGAAATGACACTACTAAGATTTACTTTATAATGAGATTCATGATGGCATCAAGCAAACTTCAATCGAAACAGTGCATCTAACAGGTGTCACATGACCTCACACGACAAGAGATATATATCCAAGTAGTCCTACAGCTAGTAAAACCAGCGGATGCCAGGTAGGATACGCCCACATTTTGCAAGAGATGGATAGAGAACAAGCTTAAAAAAAGTGATTTTTTTGTACAATCAAGGGCCATAATTCATAAAGATATGCACGAATATCAAAAAGAACCAAGATCTTTGGGTTATAAACAGGCATTTCAAGTTTCATCAAAATCAGATGAAAATTGTGACCTCTAATGTGTCCACAAGCTAAAAACGTGATTTTTCGAAAAATCAGGGGGCCATAATCCATGAAGTTATGGTCCGATACATGCCAATATCGAAAGGAACAGAGATCTGTGGGGGGTAGACCTATATTTTAAGTTTTGTCAAAATCGAATAAAAATTGTGACCTGTACAGTGTTCACAAACAAATTGTGGACAGGGGTGACGACAATATACGTAAAAAAATCCAACATATAAATAGGCCTACTTTGAAAATCAGTGTAGATTTCATCTTCTTCATCTCCGTTGTCACCGCAGTCGTACGGATAACCCAATTGTGCTATGGTTGAGTCTGATTTCTCCAGACTTTTCTTTTTAATCTCTGGTGCAGGCCTGGCTTTGATTGTGTCTCGTGTAGGTTCCTTATCATATTCACAATAATCACTAGTATATTGTTCGGTATTTATAGAACAGGGGGCTGGTGCTGGTAATGTTGAGGACTTTTGTTGCGCTATAGAAGAAATAATAATAATAATAATATAAATCCAAGAAATTCCTATATAGCAAAAGGCACAACTTCTGTAATAGGTTGATGTGTGTACAAGTTTCAAAAAGATATCTTGAGCGGTTTATGAGACACACGGACGGAGCCCATTTCAATATTCCTCCCTAACTTTGTTTGGTGTAGGATAATAAATACATTATGTTTTATCACCATGGTGATATTGTGTGTTTAAAGATATCATGTTTTATCACCATGGTGATATTGTGTGTTTAAAGATACCATGTTTTATCACCATGGTGACATTGTGTGTTTAAAGATATCATGTTTTATCACCATGGTGATATTGTGTGTTTAAAGATATCATGTTTTATCACGATTGAGCATTTTGAAGGATGGGCAAGTCTGAATTTTGATATCTTTCTCCTCATGATTAAAAAAAAAAAAAATCTAAAATTCTGACTCTACAAAATACCTGTGATTATAGTGTTACTTTGTTATGGTTCCCCTTGGGACTAGGCCTAAGCTAAGCATGTTTGAAAACCTCTGGCATGTACGTGTTTACTTTAAAAAAAAGTCTAGCCGGTACAGTGTTTACTTGAAAAAACTCTGGCCTGTAGAGTGTTTACTTAAAAAACGCTCTGGCCTGTACAATGTTTACTTTAAAAAAAACACTCCGGCCTGTACAGAGAGAGAGAGAAATGGGGTTTAACGTCCACTCGACACAAACTAGGTCATTTCAGGACTAACATATGGTTTAATTTTATTTACATAATTCGCTTGCGTGTAGGGGTCTTTGGCAGTGGGAGGAAACCGGAGGACCCGGAGAAAACCCACGAGGTTGTACAGGTGACCCTACTCCTTGTCACGTACAACCGGGGATTCGAAACCATGCCTGTCGACTCAATGACAGACTTTATGATACAGCGCGCGCACGCTAACCATTCAGCCATCCCCCCCCCCCCCCCCCCGGGGTGTGTACAGGATGTATAAAAGTAGGATATAACAGTTACTTACTAATTGTGTAGTTTCTTAACGAACTTGATGTTAGTTCATCAACAGCACTAGGAGGTAGAACAGGCTTCTTCTTTTTCTGTTGTCTATACGTATTCAGTCGTTCCCTCTAAAGTGATAAAATAAATGAGTTTATCTTTCATTTACCTTAACGAAATGAAATGAGGTTTAACGTCCTACTTTTCTGGACCAACTGGGTTAATGGAGAACATGAACACACACCACACAGTGTGCTACAAGGGAAATTTTGCCTGCACAAGGGGCGTTACAGCCTACTCTTGTATCTTATTTTGCACCATCTTAATGACTATAAATTTCCACTTGTCCGGTCCTCTTGTCCTGCGTCACTGACAAGGGGAGACCAATGATGTAAAAACCTGATGAACTTTCACAACCAAAAATGGGATAGAACACAGGACCGCCCGATTAGCGAGCCATCATCTTACTCACAGAGCCAAGGCGACTCACCTTGTCAATATAAAGTTGCTCAATCTCATACTTAAAATAGAAATTGATAGTACAAGGGATGTCACATGAAGGGTTAAAAATAGAATTTTAGAAATTTAGCGTTCCCTTTTCAATAAAAATGAGAAAACAAAAATTGAAAAACAGCATCCATTTTCTTGAAAAGCTAAATTAACATAAAAAAAAAGTTGCTGGTGCTTATATATTTCGTTTCGTTTTTTTTATACTTTCGATGGCCTACACTACAAGAAGATCTGACCGGATGTACTGGAAGGTTGCGTGAGGGGTCATACAGGCAGCTTTTGACCCTATGACGTCAGACATTTGATTAACCAAACATCATTGATGTTTCTAGTGGATTACCCACAGTTCCGTGCACCACACGCCAAAAGCTCGCTGTAACAGACCGTTTCATTGGCTAATCCCTCACATCATCCAGAACATGTCAAAGGTAACAATTCCTCCAGATCCTAGTGTAGTAAAGACAAGTAAAATGAAATTTTGAACTATAAAAAATACGAAAGAAATAAGATCTGTGTTTTAATGAGATTGCGTAAGTTGATGAAAGATATTAACTGGTTAATGTGATGTAAAGCTTATTATTATTAAACTAAACATGCGTTATATAACAGCTAAATCTGCCTATTGCAGGTGTTTATTTTGGCTTCAAATGTTATATCACATACTAATTCATTAGCGTGTATCTAGTCTCTATCATGCAAAATATAGGTTACTAGGCAACAAAACATCACAGCAGCTAAATCATCCAAGCCTTTAATAAAAGTTGCTGCATAAGTAAGTAAGTAAGTAAATTTTATTGCATAAAAACGCCCACGAGGAGCAGCATACAATTACAAAAATTACATAAATACAATACAACAAATATACATGTAACAATTAAACGAACATTAATACAATGCAATGCAAATAACGAATGTATTATATGTATATAAAGCTAGAAATCAATTAAATAGCAGGGGGGGGGGGGGGGTAATAGGCATGTGCTTCCTTTAGGACTCTTTTGTTTCGGAGTTAAATTATGTTATTTATTGTAAATAAGGTAGAAGGTGTAGCAGATAATGCATCACTCTCGGTTTTTGTAAGCATGAAAGACAAAAGAGCGCACAAATTTTGCAACTGGTGAGGTTGGGTCAAACATGACATCGAAGGGGAATGGTAGACTGTTGGCGTATAAGGCAGGGTACAAAATATTATTTCGAATGGTTTCATGTTTTGTACATTCCATTAGAAAATGAAACTCATCCTCCACAATATTGTTAGAGCAGTGTCTACAAATTCTGTATCTTTTGGCAATGTTATGGTACCGACCTCTCTCTATTTGAAGTTGGTGAGAGCTAAGGCGGAGGGATGTCACTGAACATTTATACTGTTTGTTAGATACGGACAGGAGATATGCTGGCGGTTTTGAAATTCTTGTCATAAAACTGCTGTATGTTCTAAGTTTTGGCTATGGCTGGTATAGTTATCTTTTATATTACAGGTATTTAAATAAAATGAGTTGAATTTAGATTCTAACAAGGATTTTATATTATATTTGGAAAGATTATTGATATTAATGTCATACTCATTTATTATTTTAAGGATCGCGGCAGACCAGGAAAGTTTGGGTACTTTTAGCGCAATTTTAACATCTTCATCAAATGGTGCAGTCAAGATAGTGTGGGAATGAGATGGATTAGATTTTAGATCATTCAGTCGTTTATAATATAACAACATTTTTTGGTACACAGTGAAGTGAAGAGGGAAAAGTCCAAGTTCAGACAGGCAGTCAATATTTGAAGTTTTAGGGAGCTGCATTAAGATTGATTTCGCTTTTTTCTTTGTTATTGAATTTAATTCAATTTTGTTCCAGTTTTTTGTGGTATTGTTCTTGCTATGAGCAATTTGAGATCCCCAGAGTTCCGAGGCATATGAAGCGATGGGTTTAACAATTGCTTCATATACTATCAGTAAAATTTCAGTTGGTAAATCATCACTGCCACAAATTTTATTGCGTAAACTGAACCAGGCACTTCTTGCTTTATGTGAGCCATTATTTGTAAAATTGACACCTAAATATTGGTATGAAGAGACATGATCTATTTTGCTATTTCCAATATTAAAATTAATGACAGTTTTACTTTTATTACATTTTTTGTTAGAAATGAGCATAGCTTTAGATTTTTGAAGATTAACATTTAACTTCCAATCCTTACAGAATTGGTTAAGTTTATTTAAACTGTTCTGTAAGCTATGGGGGGTAGTTGACATAAGAACAAGGTCATCCGCAAATAATAGATGGGATATGTTACAGCTTTCTAGAGTCGGAGCGTCATTATTTTCGTTATGTAGGTAGGACTGTAGATCATTTATATATATATTGAAGAGAGTTGGGACTCAGGACACACCCTTGTTTTACTCCTGCATTTGAAATAATAGGGAGAGATATACTATTGGTTTTTATTATATATTTAGTATTTTCATACATAGACTTAATGAGTTGCAATACATTACCATTGATATTATGTCGTAACAATTTTAATAGTAGTCCCTTTCGCCAAATAGTGTCAAAAGCCTTAGTAAAATCGATAAAACTGAGGTAAATATTTCTATTAAGACTTTTATATTTATTTAATATGGTTTTAAGAATAAACATGTTGTCAGACGTTTCTAAAATATTTTCGAAATCCACTCTGAGCATTATCTAATAATTTATTATCCTCAAGATGATCTGAAATCCTGGCATTTATTATTGATAAAAAACACTTACTGAGACAACTGGCCAGAGGAATGCCTCTATGATTATTTGGGTCATTTTTATCACTTTTTTTGTGAATTGGGACAATAAATGACTCACCCCAGGCTTTGGGGAATACACCTGAGAAAAGAATAAGGTTAAAATACTTTATATAGTTGTCAATCATAATATTGAGCGATGCAATTAGCATTTCATTGATAATTAGGTCAGGACCACTGGATTTGTTTCTTTTAAGGTTTCTAAATGCGGAACGAACTTCAGAGGCAGTGATTTCTCTATTTAGATCTGTATTTAATTTTGAATTTTTTACTTCATTTTCAAACTGTATATTTAGTTTATTATCATCTGATACTGTCGTATCCTCCTTAACACCAAATAAGGAAGTGAAATGTTCTTCCCAATTTTTGAGAGAGATGTCTTCATTATCTTTTTTATTATCGTCTTTAATAAGGGAATTCACAAGTGACCATTATTCTTAAGGATTATTAGTTTGCAGATCATTTAATTTGTTGAGAATTTGATATTTAGCTTCACGGCTCTTGAATTTTGTGACCTTTTTATAGGGTTTTTTCCTCTTGTAATAAATTTCACGTAACAGATTGTTATTAGGGTTGTTATTAAGGTTATGTTGTGCTTGAACCATATCACGTTTGAGGATTCTACAATTTTTATCAAACCATTTGGTTTTTTTTACTACTATTCATTGTGAATCATCAAGTAAATAATCAGTGGCTGCCAGGCAGGATACGCCCACATTTTGAAAGATGGATAAAGAACAGGCGAAAAAAGAAAAAAAAACATGATTTTTCGTCCAATTAGGGGCTATAATCCAAGAAGTTATGGTCTGATGCACGAATATTGAAAGTGATTGAGATCTTTCAGATATAAACATATATTTTAAGTTTCATCAAAATTGGACAAAAATTGTGATCTCTAGCAGGTCCACACTTTGGTATTACATACTTTTACACAATTCATGTTCAAAGAGTGGCCATTTATATAACAACTCTTCCAGATCCTAGTGTAGTGAAGACAATTTTGAACTATAAAATAAAGAACGAAATAGGATCTGTGTTTTAATCAGATTGACAGACGTACGGACAGGGGCGATGACATAATACAACCACAATTGTATGAGGGCATATGGCATATATAATAAAAACTGAAAATTAGAAATGTCAATATTGACAGTGAGAATATATTCATGCTCATGCATACTATTTTCTCTTTTTCAGATGTATAAGACACATATTTTAACTGAAAGAGAGAGGGTTTAACGTCCACTCAACACAAACTAGGTCATTTCGGGACTAACATATGGTTCAATTTTATTTCAATAATTCGCTTGTGCGTTGGGGTCTTTAGTAGTAGGAGGTTGGACAGGCGACCCTACTCTTTGTCCAGTACAACCGGCGAATCGAAACCACGCCAGTTGACTCAATGACAGTACTTATGATACAGCGCACTCGCTAACCATTCGGCCATCCCCCCCCCCCCCCCTCCCCGGCTTCCTAAGACAGAAAAGTAGGATGTTAAACCTACACAATGTCAAGATGAAATTCATCCAAGCATCTAATTCAAAGCCATTGTGTCTTATACATCAGAAAATACATCATGCATAAATTTGTCTATTAATAAAAATATGTGTTAATTGATCAAACTACCATTTCGTGGGTGAAACCATTCTGAAAAAATAGAAAATAAAACGTGCATTAACTACATTGTTCTGACTATAATCTTTATGGAAGAACAACTATTCATCTATTCACCATAACTAGATCGAGTAATATAAATTATATAATATAATTATGGAAGAACAACTATTCATCTATTCACCATAACTAGATCGAGTAATATAAATTATATAATATAATTATGGAAAAACAACTATTCATCTATTCTCCATAACTAGATCGAGTAATATAAATTATATAATATAATTATGGAAGAACAACTATTCATCTATTTAGTAACTAGATCGAGTAATATAAATTATATAATATAATTATGGAAGAACAACTATTAATTTATCTAGTAACTAGATCGAGTAATATAAGATAGGTTGCCAGGCAACAAAACATACGCCCACAGCAGCTAAATCATCCGAGCAGTCGACAAGGGTTGTCGCATATTTATTCTTTAGGGGAATTAGGGGAATTTAATTGACAATTTCATACAGATTACATAATTTTCGTCATTTGAGGGTTCACAAGGTTCTAAAAACTAAAACAAGGGCCATAACTCTGGAAGTAATCTACAGAAATTGTTGAAACTCAAATAATGCATATAAATTTCATACAGATCGGATGATAACTTTTGTTGTTCGAATGTTCACAAGGTTAAACAAAGTAAAACAAGGGTCATAACTCTAGAAGTAATTGACGGAAATTGCCGACATTCAATAGGCTTCTTCATTTCACTAATTTAAATGATTCATATGAATTTCATACAGATTAAGTGATAAGATTTGTCGTTCAAGCTTTCACAAGATTTAACAAAGTTAAACAAGGGCCATAACTCTAGATGTAATTAACGGAAATTTGCTGAAACTCAATAGGCTTGTTAGTTTTACTAATTTAAACGATACCTATAAATTTCATACAGATCGGATAATAACTTTTGTTGTTAGAGCATTCACTCATGGTGTAATAAATGGAAATTGCTGAAATTCAATAGGGTTCTTCGTTGCACTAATTTAAATGATAAGTGTTGTCATTAGAGAGTTCACAAGATTCAACAAAGTGAAACAAGGGCCATAACTCTAGATGTAATTAACGGAAATTGCTGAAATTCAATAGGCTTCTTTGTTGCACTAATTTAAATGATGCATATAAATTTCATACAGATCGGTTGATAAATTTTGTCGTTCACAAGGTGCAACAAAGTGAAACAAGGACCATAACTCCAGAAATTAACGGAAGTTATTGAAATTACATAGGATTCTTCATCTCACTAATGCAAACAACATATATCAATTTCAAAACAATCAGATGATAAATGTAACCTGTAGAGTGTTCACAAGAAATTGTGGACGATGGAAGGACGGACGGGGGCGACGGCAATATATGACCACATTTCCATGGGGCGTATAAAATTATATAATATAATTATGGAAGAAAACAACTACTTAATTTAACTAGTACCATAACCAGATAGAGTAATATAAATTAAATTATAACATATTTTTATAGAACAACTAATTGAAATTACAGTAATAAATGTGAAGGAAACTTCTATAATACTATAATCTAGACAAGCAATAACAACTAATCTAAAATTATGCAGGACAACACAAGATCAAAGGCAAGATACTAGAAACTAGTTTTCCCCCCACCCCCAAAATAAACACACACACACCCACACACACGCGCACGCACGCCATTATACCAGAATTCTTACTTTTGACAAAAAAATCATTCATGTTAACCCAGCATATAATTATGGATTGTACTAAGTCAAAGTATATAAAATATTGGGCTATTGGGGATAGTTTAGTCAAATTATATAAGCTATTATTGGGCCTTTAAGGATAGTTTAGTCAAAGTATATGAGATATTGGGGATAGTTGAGTCAAATTATAAAGTTATTGATGATAGTTGAGTCAAATTATATAAGATATTGTTGATAGTTGAGTCAAATTATATACGATATTGATGATAGTGGAGTCAAATTATATCAGATATTGGTGATAGTGGAGTCAAATTATATAAGTTATTGATGATAGTTGAGTCAAATCAAAAAAGATATTGGTGACAGTTTAGTCAATATATTGAGTGTAGTTTTGTGAGACTATATTATTTTTATTTGGCTACCATAGTTTATAATAATATACATGTAAATCAATGAAAGGGACCAATGAAAGGGGGTTGGATGGCCGATTGGGTAGCATGCGCGCGCTGTATCATACGGTCTGTCATTGAGTCAACTGGCGGGGTTTCGATTCCCCGGTTGTACGTGACAAGGAGTAGGGTCGCCTGTCCAACCTTGTGGGTTTTCTCCGGATCCTCCGGTTTCCTCCCACTGCTAAAGACCCGTACGCGAAAGCGAATGATTGAAATAAAATTGAACCATGTGTTAGTCCCGAAATGACCTAGTTTGTGTCGAGTGGACGTTAAACCCCATTTCTCTCTCTCTCTCTTAAAGGACTTCTTTAAGTGACATTTAGGTAATTGAACAAACTAACACTATTTATAGAATAACAATTACTCGTTTATTAACATACGTTTCCACGGTGATACTCTCGTCTTTATCAAGCAAATGATGAGAGTATCATCGTCGAAACGTTGCATGTTAATAAATGAGTAATTGCTATTCCATAAATAGTGTTAGTTTGAATCTTAAAGGAGACAAAGGGAAATGTGGCAATGTTCTGTAACAAATGAAATTCTCTTGGTGTATGCAGGCCTTAACATTCAAGATATTGTGCAATTAATAAAAAATATTTGTCATTACAATAAGATAAATATTTATCAACGAGCGACAAGGAAAACTTTTCACAAATAGGAAGTCGTTTTCCTATCCTCATGTTGTAATTAACATAAAAAAAACAAACTTAATTTTCTCTGAAAGTATAAAATGGGAAAAGACCAGGAAAATTAAATAATTACCAGGAAAATGAAATAAGAGACCACAAATTGTCTAATACGCTAATTAAATGCACAAATTTTTCTGTCGTTGCTGTCTAAATTGCCATCCATTTATTAAACAATATAATGTTAAGCGGAAGTCAAGCCTTGTGAGAACACATCGCGTGAAAAACATTGTCAGCAACAATGGGTAATCTAAGACCCCAGACATAAATTGGTTTTTCGATGCATAATTTTATTCAAATATGATCAAACTACAGCTTTATATAAAGACTGAATAATAATCAAAGTAAAAAAAAATATGACAGACCCTACCATTTTACGTGCACGCGCTAACCATTCGGCCATCCAACCCCCGAGTAACAGAGAGAGAGAGAGAGAGAGAAATGGAGTTTAACGTCCACTCCACACAAACTAGGTCATTTCTCCTTACTCCTTGTCAAGTACAACTGGGGAATCGAAACCCCACCAGTCAACTCAATGACAGACCTTATGATACAACATGCACACGCTAACCATTCGGCCATCCAACCTCGGAGCAATAACAAATAATATAAATTACTCACCATGATATCATCTTTGAGTTTCTCATATTCCCTCTTGAATCTTTCTAATTTCCTCTCCAATTCATGATTTTTATGGAAGAGATTATTTTTTTCTTCGTCTAAATCCCACTGTTTTGTTTGACAAACTATCTTTTCTTCTTCTATCTGTATTTGTAAATTAAATTAAAATATTTAAACATACATTATGCAAGAGGTAAATCTGCCTATTGCAGGCCTTAATTAGACTTATTGCAGGCCTTAATTAGACTTATTGCAGGCCTTAATTAGACTTATTGCAGGCCTTAATTAGACTTATTGCAGGCCATAATTAGACTTATCCAGACCATATTTAACTTTCGATGCCATCTGATGTGTCGGAATTTTACTGGATTTGATTAAGGCGGGAAAAAATTGATACCCTCTGCAAAATTCAAATGACGATCGGTCGCTGTAAGTTAAATGAGAATAAGTTAAACATACATTATGCAAGAGCTAAATCTGCCTATTGTAGGTCTTTCTTTAGGCCTGATATGTTATATAAATTTTTAATTATACATTAATTAACCTATCCAGACCATAATCAACTCTCGATGGCATTTTATCGGATTTGAATTTGATCTGCTACTCAACGCTCACTAATGATTCAATCCAAAAATGGAAAATCGAGATTATGTTTTTTATCATACCGACTTTAGTAATGATGACCGAGCCTAGGCCTAAAATTTAATCAGTAATAACTCGGTTTGACTGAAATTTTCAGCATATTCTCTTCATATTATCTAGTTTTTAACAGCTCTTTATCTAATCTTCCATAATGCCCCTTTAAGTTTTATTGTGCTTCATGGTGTGTGTGTTTGTTGTTCTATTATAGTATAGAATCTAAAGCCTAATAACAAAAGATGATCAAAGGTCATAACTCTGGCAATAGTCATCAGAAATAGTTGAAAATAAATATATGGTTTTCTCATCTCAGGACCTTGAACAAGGCCACAAACAATATTCAACCTCATTATCACTACTGGTGCGGGCTTGAATTGGGCCATAACTTTGGCAAAAATGATCAGAAATAAGTTTCTTCGGCTCAGGACCTTAACCATGACGGACAGACTGTGGTGACGACAGTAAGTTGATATAAAATAATTAATAGAATACAATATCAAATGCATCATTTTGACTTAGTCAAAATTGATCCCATCAAACCTTCTGTATTTGGTTTGTGTTTCCTGTTTCTATTGATTGGAAGTTTCACCCATATAAATGTAGGTGTATAAAAATATCTTACTATTCTTTTCTCTTTCTGTAACTGTTGTATCTTTTTGAAATATTCTTCATTGTTTTTTTCTGCTTTATTCTGCCAAAGAGCATTTTTCTCGGCGTCTTTCTTTAGTTTGAAAACATCAGTCATCAGCTGAAAAAAATGTTAGGAATCATTTCATAAAAATCATGTCAAGAGTTCTTTTATGTGAATGCTGACAGGGATATGAGTTCTCGTTTTTTGTCCCATCCGAAAGAAAAAATGAAATGAAATGGGGGTTTAACGTTGTACTGTTCTGCTCTGACCCGGCTAATGAAGACGGGCATACACCATACAGTGTGCTATGAGGGAAATTTTGCTCGGGCAGTGGCATTATGGCCTACTCTTATATCAAATTTCAACTGCTAAGTGATCTTTTACGTGCACAGCAATGTATACACGGGACCTCAGTTTTTCATCCCATCCCATTCTGAAACCAAGTCAGAAAATCCCGATGAACTTTCTCGGCCAATGCAGGGATCGATGTGTTCAATGCAGGGATCGATGTGTTCAATGCAGGGATCGATGTGTTCAATGCAGGCATCGATGTGTTCAATGAAATATCCTGGAATAATACATACTCTATTAATAGTATCTTTGTCTGCATAATTTTCATTCCTTGCTTCTTCTAGTTCAATTACTAATGTACGATTATTTTCTCTCTCTGCCTCCAAGTCAGCCATTAAAATCTCTATTTTGGTGTGTAGATGTTTATCACTTGATTCATGCTGTAAAAAATGACAGGTTTATTAATAATTAAATCTTTTGTAACAGAACATTCACTTATTATATGCGTTGCGACCCATTTGTGTCAATTTCTAGGTCCTAAATATTAGCGACTTAGCTCCTTTAATGATACGCCCCACCATGATCCTTTGTAACAGAACATGCACTTCGTAATCTTGTTCTTCTCAGGGTGATGCTATTCGAAAATAGCCTAATGCTCGGCCAATTTGAATACGATCAACATGAAACATGGACAATTGCGCACTGATTGAGAAACTTTGATTTTTTTCCAAGATGGCTGCGGTAATGTCAGTGTTTCTTGTAATCGGCTTAAAACTGTTGTCCTGACTTACCAATAAAAGAGTTCTTCCTAAGCAAAACAAAAAATTCAAGAGAAGTTGATTTAGCCACAGAGAGAGAGAGAGAGAAATGAAATGAAATATTGTTTAACGTCCTACTGTTCTGCTCCGAACTGGGCTAATGAAGACGGGAAGAGAAGAGAGAGAGAGAGAGAGAGAGAAACCAGGTCATTTTGGGACTAACATATGGTTCAATTTTATTTCAATAATTTGCTTGCCCATAGGGTTCTTTAGCAGTGGGAGGAATCCGGAGGACCTGGAGAAAACGCACGAGGTTGGACAAATGACCCTATTCGATGACAGACCTTATGATTCCGCCAGTATTTAGCCAGTATTTGAAAAATAGAAAGAAGAGTAACTTCAGGCTGACGGAAAGAAGGGTTATCAACCTGGGAATCAGATCACTTACCTTATTAGGTAAATTAACAGGTCGTGTTCGTACTGTTCGTAAATCATTACACTGTCGATGTAGTCTCTGTGATATTCTTCTTTCTTGCTCAAAATTTTCTTTTAAGAAAAAAAACAATCGATAATGGAAATGCTTTAAATATCTGGAGATCAATTTAAATGTTGGACTAAAGACATCATCTAGGTTAAGAAATGTTTATCTTTCAAGATGGAAGATTAATTAATTAGTTTTAATCCCAATGATTCTCATTTGAGGGAGTCTGAATTCCTTGCACACTACAATATCAGGTGCGGATCCAGAATTTTCAGAAAGGGGGGGGGGGGGCGGGCCCTTGTTGGGAGGACTGACAGGCAATCAACCAAGTCACCAACCGCCTCGTTTCGGAGTAAATCACGATGGGGATCACTACCATTTTAAGTATTTTTGTTCTCCTTCCCCGCAAGAATATTTCTACCAATGATATTTTGGCCTTATATTGTCTTATGATAAATTCAAAACTTCGTCACATTTAGCTACCCCTGCAGTGCAGATGATAAAACGGCAAAGAAGCCAGCGCCACCTATAATAGGTGGACAAATTGAATCCAAGTCAGGAAATTTTCTACCAATGATATTTAGCTTTATTGTCCTAATCTAAATAATCAATCTACATTTTAGCGTAGCTTAAGGCGGGAAAAAATAGATACCGTCTACAAAATTCAAATGATGATCGGTCGCTGTAAGTTAACTACATGCTCTTTAACTACACCAATCAAAATAGCACTCAAATGGTAAAATTTGGCACTTTTATACATTTTGATTATCCATTTAAATATACATTATGCAAGAACTACATCTGCCTATTGCAGGTCTTTCTTTAGGCCTGAAATGTTATATAAACTATTAATTAGACATTAATTAACTTATCAAGACCATAATCAACTCTAATAAGACATTAATTAACTTATCCAAACCATAATCAACTCTAATAAGACATTAATTAACTTATCCAAACCATAATCAACTCTAATAAGACATTAATTAACTTATCCAAACCATAATCAACTCTAATAAGACATTAATTAACTTATCCAAACCATAATCAACTCTAATAAGGCATTAATTAACTTATCCAAACCATAATCAACTCTAATAAGACATTAATTAACTTATCCAAACCATAATCAACTCTAATAAGACATTAATAACTTATCCAAACCATAATCAACTCTAATAAGACATTAATTAACTTATCCAAACCATAATCAACTCTAATAAGACATTAATTAACTTATCCAAACCATAATCAACTCTAATAAGACATTAATTAACTTATCCAAACCATAATCAACTCTCGATGCATATCTTATGCATAGAATATTCTCTGGATTTCAATCCGATCTTGCAGCTCAACCAAAGCTAATTGATTATTAAATCCAAACATAACGCTAACGCTACAATATACGTCCACATTCCAATTCTGCTTTGGTCTCCTCCGAACCAAGTGAAACCGAAGTCTGAAATTAAATCCCAATCTGACAAAAGTACTTAATATTCTTAAAAGACAAATTATTAATAATAAATTTGGTACTAAATTATAATAACGAATGACACCCAAACATAAGACTTTTTAAAAATGTACATCCTGAAAACGCACATGTACTTGCAGTTACATGAATTTATAATTTATTTAGTGTGAGAGAGAGAGAGAGAGAGAGAGAGACATTGTCATTGCAGTACCAAAAGGTCTTTAGCAGTGGGAGGAAAGGGGGAGAAAACGGTGGTTTGAAACGTCAACAAATAACCGGTATAAATACTTCTAACACTTACAAAGCGTTCTGAAAAATAAGTTGAACAAAGGCTCTCAGAAACCACTCACAAAAACCCGAATGTTACATGGGTGACAACTATTTAAAGCATATCACGTCAGTTTGACATTGTTAAATGGAGTTTGACATTGTTAAATGGAGTTATCTCCCCAAAATCGGGCATGCACCCAAAAGAAAAGGGACCAACCTCAGGGTATAAGGAATATGTATTTTAAGTTTCAAGATGATCGATTTAGAATTGTGGCCTGTAGGCGACACACAAAAAGAAAATTGGCATGGCTCTGCCCCTGGGGGTTGGGCATGTAGGGCCTACTCCAAATGATAAGGATGTTCCAAATGATAGGAATGTTCCTTAGGGTACAAAGAATAAGTATATAAAGTGTGGCTCTGCCCCTGGGGGTTGGGCATGTACCCCAAACGATAGGGATGTTCCTTAGGGTACAAAGAATGTGTATGCAAGATTATAAGTTAAGAAATGTGGCCTGTAGACGACAAACAAACAAATACTAGAAATGGGCGTGGCTCTGCCCCTGGGGGTCGGGCATGCACCCAAAACAATAGGGATCTTCCTTGGGGTATAAGGAATAAGTATACCAAGTTTGAAGAAAATCCAGTAAGAATTGCGCCCTGTAGGCGACACAAAGACACACGAAAAGAAAATGGGAAATGGGCGTGGCTCTGCCCCTGGGGGTTGGGCATGTACCCCAAACGATAGGGATGTTCCTTAGGGTACAAAGAATGTGTATGCAAGATTATAAGTTAAGAAATGTGGCCTGTAGACGACAAACAAACAAATACTAGAAATGGGCGTGGCTCTGCCCCTGGGGGTCGGGCATGCACCAAAAACAATAGGGATCTTCCTTGGGGTATAAGGAATAAGTATACCAAGTTTGAAGAAAATCCAGTAAGAATTGCGCCCTGTAGGCGACACAAAGACACACGAAAAGAAAATGGGCGTGGCTCTGCCCCTGGGGGTTGGGCATGCACCCCAAACGATAGGGATGTTCCTTAGGGTACAAAGAATGTGTATGCAAAGTTTCAAGATTATTAGTTAAGAAATGTGGCCTGTAGACGACAAACAAACAAATACTAGAAATGGGCGTGGCTCTGCCCCGGGGGGTCGGGCATGCACCAAAAACAATAGGGATCTTCCTTGGGGTATAAGGAATAAGTATACCAAGTTTGAAGAAAATCCATGAAGAATTGCGCCCTGTAGGCGAACCACAGACACACACACACACACACACACACACATACACACACACACACACACAGACAGGGGCGACGGCATAATACGTTCACATTATGAATGTGGACGTATAAAAATGGATAATATAGACTATGTTGTTTATCGTACTGACTTTAGTAATGATAATCGAGACTAGGCCTAAAATGCAATCGCTAATATCTTGGTTCAGAGTGGACCAATTCGACTGAAATTTTCAGCATATTCCCTTTACATTATCTAGTTTTTAACTATTATAGTGAGAACTGCCAGCTCTTTATTTGATCTTCCATAATGCCCCTTTAATTCAAATTTTAATTAAAAACATTTAATTAAGAAAAGAAAAACAAAATATCAACGGTAAATTAACTCCCTTCTTGGATTCAATCGCATTTAAAATATAATGTAACTTTAAATACAATATGGTCAAGATATGAGATATTTTTTTCATTTGGTGATTTGTACCTTTCCATTCATTCTGACATTCATTCAATCTGTCTAAATCTGCTTTATTACAATCTAACTGTCTCTCTAAATCATCCACTTTATGTAGTAGAGATGAGATCTTGTGGGATTGTTGATCGTTGTCATCTCGTAAATGAATATTCCTTCTCATAAAATCACCTGCATACAAAACATGAAGAAAGATTATTAAAAACTCAATACGAAAAAGGGGGTTCAATGGCCGAATGGTTAGCGTGCGGGCCGTATCATAAGGTCTGTCATTGAGTCAACTAGCGAGGTTTCGATTCCCCGGTTATACATAACAAGGAGTAGGGTCACCTGTCCAACCTTGTGGGTTTTCTCCAGGTCCTCCGGTTCCCCCCCCCCCACACACTGCTAAAGATTGAACCATATGTTAGTCCCAAAATGACCTGGTTGGTGTCGAGTGGACATTAAACCCATCTTTCTCTCTTGATAGTTAATACATGTTTAATAGCAAAGTTCACAATGGCGCGATAAACAACAGCGAGAGGATAACTCAAGGGAGATAACTACTGTAGATATAAATATGCCCGGATGAAATGAAATGAAATGGGGTTTAACGTCCTACTGTTCTGCTCCTAAACTGGGCTAATGAAGACGGGCATATGCCATACAGTGTGCTATGAGGGAAATTTTGCTCAGGCAGCGGGGCTACGGCCTACTCTTATATTGAATTCCAACTGCCAAGGGATCTTTTACGTGCACACCAATATGTACACGGGACCTCGGTTTTTCGTCCCATCCGGACGACTAGACAGCTGTCCTTGTCAGGCCCTCCGTCCTGCATCACTGACAAGGGAAAATTACGCCGGAAAATCTGGATTAACTTTCTCGGCCAATGCAGGGATCGAACACCCGACCTCCAGGCTAGCGAGCCAGCGTCTTACCCACTTAGCCACATGATCCCCAATATGCCCTGATATCAGCGGTGCTACACTCTACTTTTCATCGAGTCAAGGGTTCTTTTACGTGAATGTCAATATGTACACGGGGCCTCAGTTTTCTATCCTATCTGAACAGTGGCGGGGATAAGATTCCTAGCTTGACAAAGTGTGCAGTCGCCTGTCCAACCTGTCCAAGACCCCTATCTGCAAACAAAATATTGAAATAAAATTGACCATATGTTAGTCCTGAAATGACTCTGTATAAAATCAGTGCATGAATCTGAATAAAATATTTTTAGATTAGATGAATACTAACGGTTCTCTTCCTTCACAAGTCTGTTGTCCTTTTCAATCTCCTTGATATTTTCTCGAAGTTGTCTGTTATGGATCTCAAATTCTCGTAATCTCTGAATCTCATTCTACAGATAACATGAATATAAATAAATTTCATGTTTATATCTCTGTGGTGGATCTTCGGTGTGGCTTATAGGCCAGACACCCCCACTCCACCAGCCAAATTTTTTGTAAAAAAAAAGTTGTTTACACTTTAATCAATCAAATATGACCTGTAAATTCTTACTAGCCCAACCCCTTCGTTACTACAAACATAAAGTTTTTTAAAATCACTAAAACATGACTTATAAAATGCCAGAGTTTCTGCTCCCATTCCCCAGAGGTGGGAACAAGTTGCTGGACCTCGAGTCAGAGTTGAGTCTCAAATCGCTGCACTCCGAGTCCCAGTCAAGTCCCAAGTTGCTGACTTAAGTAGCCTACCGAGTCGAGTCCTAAATCTTTACAAAGCCGGAGTCCTGTTTAAATCACCAGTTCATCAGTCAGTAATTCATGCCGAATAAAATAAGTTAGAGTTATGCCCCCTTGTCGTGACTCAAGTCCTAAGCTCTTTCAAGTCGCATGTTGAGTCATTGATGCAACTGAAGTCGGTCTCGAGTCTGATTCGTAGGACTCAAGTTCCCACCTCTGCTATTCGCTACCATTAAGGCTCTGCCCTTAAGCCCACTTTCTAATCTTTATAGTTAAACATGCATTATTCAAGAGCTAAATCTGCCTATTGCAGGTCTTTCTTTACGCCTGAAATGTTATCTAAATTATTAAATAGACATTAATTAACTTATCCAGACCATAATCAACTCTTGATGCCATCTGATGGGTACGATTTTAAACAGATTTGAATCTGATCTGCGATTCAATGGCTGTTCATGATTAACCATAATAATGGATAATCAAGACTTTGTTTATTATCGTAACAACGGTAGTAATGACAACCGAGGCTAGCCTAAAATTGAATCGCTAATATCTCGGCTCATGTGAAGCAGTTTGACTGAAGTTTTCAGCATATTCTCGTTACGTTATTCATTTTCTAACTATTATAGCGAGAACAGTCAGCTCTTTATCTAATCTCTTATAATGTATGGGGGGTTGGATGGCTGAATGGTTAGCGTGAGCGCGCTGTATCATAAAGTCTGTCATTGAGTCGACTGGCGTGGTTTCGAATCCCCAGGTGTACGTGGCAAGGAGTAGGGTCGCCTGTCCAACCTCGTGGGTTTTCTCCGGGGCCTCCGGTTTCCTCCCACTGCTAAAGACCCCTACGCGCAAGCGAATTATTGAAATAAAATTAAACCATATGTTAGTCCCGAAATGACCTAGTTTGTGTCGAGTGGACGTTAAACCCCATTTTTCTCTCTCTTATAATGTATCTTTAAGGTCCGAGGGTTTATAAATCTAACCTCAAGTTCTTTCTTCTCATTTTGAGCGAATTGTAGAAGTTCTTGTAGTTCATCAATCTGTCGTATCATGTCGTTGTGTTCAACTCGTATCTGATTAAGATGTTGTCCATGTAAAAACAATTCATTCCAATTACACGAAATTCTACTTGTTTCATGACTTTTATAACCTGGAGAAAAAACCATATTTAAACTCAGTACGTTTCCCCATTTACAATGTTTTGGTGTTATTTTATATTAAAGGGACAATAACACTCTTGCTGGCTCGACAGCTCCAGAAAATAAATAATAGCTTTATTCTAAGTACTAGATGTTTAAGTGTCATACATGCTGTGTAAATTATCCATTACATCCTATTTTACTTGTCCAGAGGGTTCGAAAATATTTTTAAATCCAAGTCACATTTGAAAAGGTTTACGTTAGGCTTTTCAAATCATTTAGTTGAATTTTTCCAATTTTTTAAATTAGGTGTGTTAAGAAGAAATTTGTATTACCAATTAGTTGGAATATTGTAAAATAGTACAATTTGTTGACCAGAATAAAGATTGGGACATATTATTCAGTTACAACAAGAGTGGTATTGAACCTTTAAGGGTGGTTGGGTGGCCAAATTTTTATTGTCTGTGCATTGTATCATAAGGTCTGTCATTGAGTCAGCTGGTGTGGTTTTGATTCCAGGTTTGTACGTGACAAGGAGTAGGGTCACCTGTCCAACCTCATGGGTTTTTTTCGGGTCCTCCGGTTTCCTCCCACTGCAAAAGACCCCTACGCGCGAGTGAATTAATGAAAAACAATTGAACCATATGTTAGTCCTGAAATGACCTAATTTGTGTCGAGTGGACATTAAATCTCTCTCACACCAATTTCAACTTCCTAGATGAGGTTATTTTAGTTTGTCTGCGATATCACTTCGCGGTGGAAGCAGCTGTTAAAAAAAGCTATTGAACACACAGATTGAACAACACACGCACGGTTATTTTAAAAATGTTGGCTTACCTTCCGGTCGAGGTGTTGGAGTCTCGTCAATAAAAACAGCGGTAAATACGTGAGGATATTCCCACGCTAACAAATCTTTAAATGCTTTCAAACCAGGTTGACCTTTTGTCTTGAGTGTATCTATAAAAGCTCCTGAAACACACAAAATTAACTATTGTATATATAAACTAATGTCCAAAAGAAAGTATACACTGTGCATTTCGTGTTGCATCAACCAAAGTCGTTTTCCATTGTATATATGTGGCATTTGGGTACAATGCCAATTTGTTTCGCTTTTTTTGCTTAGAAATGTTGAGTTTGAACGCAAGAGACAAACTCAGTAATGTTTCATCAAAACTTAGTGTGTATTTTTAGTGTGTATACTTTCTTTTGGACATTAGTATATATATATAGACATTTACACTGTAACCCAGGTATCATTTATCTTGTGTATCTATCTCTGATTTCTTTCATATTCGTTTAATATCAAATCATTGTTTAAAAATTCGTAAAAACTGTTTAAAATCACCAAAAATCATCTAATTTGTACTTGTGTCCAGTTTAAAGCTGACTAATTAATTTTGATAATGAGTGTCCAATTTACAAGCGTTTAATTTCTCGATCACTGTTAAAAAATAAACATCTCAATTGATTATTGATGTATAATGATTAATTTTTGAACAATGGTCTTGAAATTAAATACTTGTAAATTGGATCTTTTTAAATTAACAAATTATATATTCTTACATCTGTCAAGCTATATATTCTTCGATATATTGAATTATGCTCAAATTGGCGCTTAACATTGACCTCAAGATTTTAGGCTTAACAAGAAATCCATGATCAAAAATATGGAAAATCAAACAGTTCTTTATTCAGTGTTTTTAATTCATAGTCGTTAATTCTTATTTCTTCATTTGTTGTCGTATTTCAACATTTGTATACTAAAATTAACATTTATATCTTAAAATCAATATTTGTTTTACAAATCAGACATTAGTCATATCAGAGCTGTTTGGTCTTCCATACAAAAATGACTGGTGATTCCTATGCTGCTGTTTATTAAATAAATTATTAAAATAAAATTGAACCATATATTTGTCCCGAAATGATCTAGTTTGTGTCAAGTGGATGTTAAGCTCCCTTTATCTCTCTATCAGGAAACTGCAGTGTCTATGGGTTTAGTCGAGCTAAAGGTATTATATAGGTCACAGTAATCTAATGCATCTATATATACTATAGCTACATCCTGAATAAATTTAATATTGTTACATGGCAATGTTTACATTTTACCATATAACATAAAACTTGTGTTGTAAAAATATATAAAAATCGGACAGATTGAAAGACGGAAGTGGATACTGTTTATTTAAAATGTATATTGTCGCATAACAAAAATATCAAGTATTTTTAATGTATCTTCCAATCCAGAATTGAATATTTAGAACCTACATTATCAAGGAAATATGTCTTTTAAAAGACCGAGAGAGAGAGAGAGAGAGAGAGAGAGAGAGACAACTGTATGGTTCAATTTTATTTCAATAATATACTTGCGCCTAAGGGTCATTTAGCAGTGGCTGGAGAGCCGGAGGAAACCTACAAGGTTGGACAGGCGAACCTACCCCTACCCCTTGTCATGTACAAGCGGGAAATCAAAATCACGCTACTTGATCAACCTTATGAACAGCCACCCAATCACTAAATATATACAAGAGCCTTTTATTCTTTAACGATACATTATGCAAGAGATAAATCTGCCTATTGCAGGTCTTTCTTAGGCCTGAAATGTTATCTAAATTATTAACTAGACATTAATTAACTTATCCAGACCATAATAAACTCTCAATGTCATAGCTAGCCTGTGATTTCTACTGGATTAAGATCCGATTTACTGCTCAACTTTCATTCATGATTAAATCATGGAATGGATAATCGAGACTATGTTTTTTATTGTACCGACTTTAGTAATGATGATCGAGGCTAGGCCAAAAATTCAATTTCTAAATTCTCAGTTCAGAGGGGATCAATTTAACTGAAATTTTGAGCAAATTGCCTTTACATTATCTAGTTTTTAACTATTATAATGAGAACTGCCAACTCGTTATCTTATCTTCCATAATAGATCTTTAATTTACATACCATTTCTTTGAAATTTTGTTTTATAAATATAATGATTCTTGATTTCTTCTTCGTCATTTTCCGAGAATATGCGTCTAGATCTGAGTTGTGGAAGGAACGATTCATAATTAATAGATTTAATCAGAGTATATCGATGTGTTTCATAAAGATCATCTAACGCGTTCATCTGAAAATAAATACAACATAAAAATCATCTAAGGTGTTCATTTGAAAATAAATTGTTTTTAAGATAAATCTGAACTGAATAAATCACAGAGAGAGAGATAGAGAGAGAGAGAGAGAGAGAGAGAGAGAGATGGGGTTTAAGGTCCACTCGACACAAACCCTGGACTAGCATATGGTTCAATTTTATATTAATAATTCGCATACGGGTCTTTAGCAGTGGGAGGAAACCAGAGGACCCAGGGAAAACCCACAAGATTGGAGAGGCGACCAGGGAATCGAAAACATGCCAGTTGACTCAATGAGCTCTATAGTTATTACAAAATTTGGGTATGTTGGGTGGCCATCCTATCTTGTCTAGTCATTTTCCGTTTTGCAACCAAATACTGTCAAATTAGTGGACAAGGAAATCTGTCCCTCAGTGGGCATAATACCGATATCCCGAAATTCCCAAAAGGTTAAGGGTTGGAGTGGGTGGTATAGAGGACTTCCATTTCCAAATTTTCACCGTCAGTCATTTTGATAATGCACGAAAACTTTGCAAATTAAATGCATATTGCAGATTCTATATTTATTGTAGGGTACTGTGAATTCACATGTCTATATCACTTTGTCAGCATGGTGTACACAAAAAATTAAATTTTGGACTAAGAAATGAAATTAACGGAACACAATTTTTATGGGAAACAATCACTGGTTTTATTCTAAAAGCACAATGGTTGATAACGATAAGAGGATACATGTCGAAATGTCATGCTTTTAGAATAAAACCAGTGATTGTTTTCCCATAAAAATTATGTTCTGTTAATCTGTTTCCCAATCGCTAAATGCCACTTAAAGATTAAGAAATGAAATATTAGTAGGCCCAAACCAATTCATTAAATCAACTGAAGAAGGCCCTCACCCCCCCCCCCCCCAACCACTCAACCTATCCCCCTAAAACCGATAGTGTTGACTTTGTAAATAGAAACTTATGGCTGATTCATCTCTGTCATATAATTTGTAATAATGATGATACAAAGGAAGGAAGGTAGGAATTGAACAAACTCTCAATAAAAATTTACAGAAATCAGATTACAAATCAATCTCGTCTAATTTCTATTTCATGACAAAAATATGTCATTTGGTAAATATCTGAATCAAAATGGAGTCACACTTTAAGAACTTTCGCAATGGATGGCCCAACGATAAGATTTAGTCCTGAAGGGTTTGCCCCCTCTTTGTTTATGTTTTTAGTTTCTATTTAGCAAAAGTCACAACTACTATAATCAAGCCTGGAAATAAGGCACCTGTCACAGACAATGTCAGACACAGATACAGGCTTTGTCAGGCACTAAACCTCTGGTGCCTGTCATTTTGTCCGGCACTGATTTGGCTTTTAATTGATATTATTAATACATGTCCGGCACTAAGTTGAAAATGTCAGGTACTATTTCACTACTGCCGGACATTTTGTCAGGTAGATCTAAAACCGTTATTTCCAGGCTTGACTATAATAGGATGATGTGTGTACAATGTTTCTTAAAAGATATTTTAAACGGTTTATGAGCCTCTGTAAACGGAAAACAAATGGAAGGGTGGAGCCCATTTCAACGCCCCTCCCTTAAATTCCTTGGCCGTAGGAAAAAGATGTTTTAAACGCTTTGTTTCCTTTTACTATCATGGAAGTTTTAACAACAGAAATAAATCTTGTGTACACATTGGCGTGCACTTAAAAGAACCCATGACAGATGGAATTTGATATACGAGTAGGCCGTAGTGCCGCTGTCTGGGCAAAATTTCCCTCATAGCACACGGCATGGCATATACCCGTCTTCATTAGGCCAGTCAGTGCAGAACAGCAGGACGTTAAACCCCATTACATTTTATTTCTTTTTAAACGTTATGGGTGCACCTTCAATACAGGATATAGTACAGTTTATTTGTAATCCCAAATTCAGCCTTGTTAAGCTGTATTGAATCCACAGCCTGCAGAAAAACGACACAGTAGTTGAAAATGACCGTTGTGCTGTTTTCTGGGGAGTTGTACCGGTAGTTTATTCCAACACTTTAACAACGATATTAATTGTACTTTTAATAAACCAGTGTCCAAAACTGGCTAAACGTCACAATAACGAGATATAGGTGTCGCTAGAGTAAGCCGGTACAGTAGAATATAGAACATATATACAAGGCTCAGTAGATGAAAAGCCCTGCTCAACAGTAGTACACACAGATTTTAATTAGAAATAAGACTTGGTTTATTCACCCATTTTCAAATGATAACATATATCTATGTCTACTCCGCGCGTATCTCCGTTTGATCCAGCAGCTGCCCAGCCCCTCGTTACACTTTTAAAGGAGTGTTGCCGTTACTCCTCCCTTTTTCTGATTAAAATAATTATATACTATTCAAAAAAAGTAGGGGATATTTGATTTTTAAGTGTTATTAAAGTCACCTAATGAAACTGACGAAGAAACAAATGACAAAATGAAATGAAGTTCACATTCATCGATTTATTTCAAATGATCATTAGACTAAGTAAGGCACAGACTGACCATTATAAGGGTAAAATGATACCCGGGGTCAAACAGCAAAGTTACCACAGCATCACAACCAAGTCAGTAACGGGTAAATCCTCCTCTGTTTGCCAAACAAGCATTGATCCGACGTGGCATACTCCTAATGAGACGTCTAAGGTCATTTTGGTCCAGATTGTCCCATTCCTGTTGCAACGCAGCAGCAAGTTCTTGGACATTGGCAGGACGTTGTTGACATTGACGTAACCTCTGTCCAAGCATGTCCCAGACATGCTCGATGGGGGAGAGGTCGGGACTCAGTGCTGGCCAAGGTAATGTGGTGATGTTCTGTTGTTGGAGGTAACCTGTAACGATCCTGGCCCTGTGACATCTTGCGTTGTCATCCTGGAAGATGAAACGGCGGCCATGATGTCGTGCGAACGGCACAACATGGACTGCCAAGATGTTGTCCCGGTAGTACTGGCCTGTAACACGCCCTGCAACAACATGTAAAGCCGTTCTTCCAGCAACAGTGATGCCTCCCCACACCATAACAGAACCACCCCCAAATCGATCATGTCTGATGACGTTAACGTCTTGGAAGCGCTCGTTTCGACGACGCCACACCCTCCTATGTCTGTCCAAAAAATCAACAGTGAACCTTGACTCATCTGAAAACATCACATTGCTCTAGCATCGATTATCCCAGTGTTGACGATCCCTACACCAACGACGTCTTGCCTGAATGTGATGATCTCTCAAACAAGGGATCACACGAGGACGTTGGGCGCGAAGGTGACCCCTATGCAGTCGATTCCGAATCGTCTGGCCACTCACTCTCACACCAGTGTCTGTTTGAAGACGAGCGCTGATCTGATTTGCTGTGATGACACGATTTCTCAAGGCCAAGGTACGGATAAATCGATCCTGGGCTTGAGTTGTCGCCCTTGGTCGACCTGAGCGTGGTCTGTCCTGTACAGATTGTGTATCACGGTATCTGGACCATAGCCTGCTTATGACAGACTGAGAAACATTCATCGTCCGCGCCACAACCGCCTGTGTTGTGCCGATCTGTAGCATGCCAAGGGCACGTAACCTTTCATTTTGTGTAAGCCGACGCATATCAAAATTTGTTTTCTGGTCACTAAAACAATTAAACTGATGTTTCCACCCTGGAATTCAATGCCACAATGACTGTAACATTCAAAGTCAGAGTTGTGCAAATCTTGGGTTGGAACCCCATGATGATCCCAAGCATCACCTGCATTCCATGCGGTAGCTATTGGTGCGTTTGGGCGTCACATGTAACTGGAAATGTTTCTTCTGTTAGGTTCTATAGTGACTTTTTTCGTAGTCATTTGCATATTTTAGTATTATGCCCCCAAAATCAAATATCCCCTACTTTTTTTGAATAGTAATATTGGATAAGAAATGTTAAATGGCACATAGGAAACGGTTGAAATGGTTCCACTACTGATGTCTTCCGCCTTACTCAAGTAGAGAAACTAAGGAAACGGCCATGTTTAAATATAGAAATTCACAGACCGTCCCTAAAAGAACAAAGCAAGAACCTGTGTCAAGCATAATTACGTCATACATGTCGTCATATTTAGTATAAAATCAAAGCCGTATAAAGTTCAGTGAGATATCAATTCGGACATTTGTCAATTAGGCTGCTACTTTAACTAAAATGTTATACAATGATACACTATAAGTATAAAAATAACAGCCGACATTAGACTTGTCTTACCTCCCAGTTGAGAGAGTCACTACATACTCCGTCTTTTATATAATCACCATTCATGATTTCTTTACTCAATCAAAGGGTCAAAAAGTCGTAAACAAGTAGAGCAAAGATCGCCCAAACAATCAGGCTAGTTGTTGTTCTGCCATTGTAAGAATGCGTAACTGCATAGGTAGGCCTATTCTGGAACCACAACTATTCTACTACTGTTCTCACCATACTTCCCGGTCGGTGTGACACATTCATAACAAGCCTTTTATACCGCTACTTCCCTGTAAACCTAGATGTTTACTCAACCTGAGTATAAAAAAAAACACGAATTACATCCTTGATTCGCTATTCAATTGACAACCCATATAGATACACACTTCATTAAAGATAAAAAATATTGGCGCCAAAACATGAACACGCGGTACACTCTTTATACTGTTGTTGCACTAACCACACTGTAAAGTAATGCTGACAATCGCTTGCAGTGTTTCCATCTAAAGTATTACACGCACGTTTTTGATTAAATGATAACACGTGCAATGTAACGGAATGCACCGGATATAGTGAACTTTACAATCCGGTCGTATTCCGGATTTGTCAGATGGTTACTGTTACAAGACTGATTCGATCTTCCCATAACAAATGCCACTGTAGTTCTGCTTTTATTTCGGGAGAAAATAATTCACGCCTACACAAAAGCTATAAAACTCCTTGAAGTGATGAGTGACTAACGAACTCTTTGATCTGCCATTTCCTTCAATAACACCAAATAGTCTTGTTGTAAGGGGGTAACGGTGGGTAAGACGCTGGCTCGCTAACCTGGAGGTCGGGTGTTCGATCTCTGCATTTGGCCGAGTAACGGCTTAACGCCTCGATTTTAATTACGATGATTTATGCCCGTTTCAGGTATAGGATTATAATGCTTAACTGTAGTTGGATGTGGCAGAAATATTATGAATAACAATAATCAATCGTCGTTTTGATGAAAATATTGTCAATTTTGCTTACTGAGGCCCGATGTGATTTGCGTTGGCTTTGCTACGTGGAACTATATAGCTCTTATCTCGAAACACGAAGGGTTGAGAGATGAGGTCTGTCATCTCTGTGTATATACGTCTTCATTTCGCTCCCTAGACCCCTCGAAGATTCTTCTAGTGATAGGACACTGTATAGCGTATGCCCGTCTTCGTTTGACCAGTCGGAGCAGAACAGTAGGAAGTACGTTAAACCCCATTTCATTTGATTTTCATTTCTATAATAGGGAACATCGTCACACATGCTGATGAAGAGATGGATATGGAGGTTTCCCAAAACGCTTAGCTGTCGGATCGCCTAGCTTATCGTGAAGTCGCCCAAAATCAAAAGATCACTGCAGGAAGAAAGATGAGGGCGTGGCATTTTGGGCGTGTCTATTAGGGGTAACCCACCGCACAAACTGTCTGGCAGTGGTCATTCATGATTCCTCTCGTGGTACTGAACAACTTCAACTCCAAAGCTGTTTTAGCCTTGGTCTAAACATTAGATAACTCTTGTCAGGGATACCCCATCACTACAAATGTCTGGCAATTACATAGCTCTGTCAGGGGTACCCCACCACTAGAAATGTCTGTCAGAGTGTTTTTGTAATACCTGAAGATGTACGGTACATTGCTGTTTGATTTTCATGTGGTACACTTTTGAGCTAATCTAGACTAGTTGGGGGGCATGACATTTAGGGCGTGGAATACCACACCCACCACCAGAAACCCAGCAAACTTACATTCTGATGATACCAGATATACATACATTGATACCATATAGGAGAAAATTGGTACACTTTTCAGCTAGGTTGACCCCCTGGGCTCCCGCTCTATGAGTATTCACTGGTGTTCATATAGCTGTGTCACAGAGTATTTTTTTACTCTGTGGCTGTGTTTTTCTGTATTTAATTTGAGTCATTCTATGTGTCTTTGACTAGTCTCTGTCTACGGATGTATTCCGTCTGACTTACCATGTTTTTATTTTGCAAACTTCAAATATTTTTCATATATATTTAGGCATCTGTGCCGACACTAACTAGGTCATTTCTGGACTAACATATGGCTCAATTTTATTTCAATAATTAGCTTGCGCGTAAGGGTCTTGGGAACCCGGGGAAAACCCACGAGGTTGGAAAGGTGATCCTACTCATTGTCACGTACAACCGGGGAATCGAAACCATGCCAGATGACTCAATGACAGACCCCATGATACAACGATGACGTGCTAACCATTCGACCATCCAACCCCCCGGAAAAGTTAACAGTTTTCAAATTACGTATATATAGGCATTCATACAGACTGAGCGGGGGGTTGGGTGGCTGAATGGTTAGCACGTGCGCGCTGTACCATAAAGTCTGTCATTGAGTCAACTGGCGTGGTTTCGAATCCCCGGTTGTACGTGGCAAGGAGTAGGGTCGCCTGTCCAACCTCGTGGGTTTTCTCCGGGTCCTCCGGTTTCCTCCCACTGCTAAAGACCCCTACGCGCAAGCGAATTATGTAAATAAAATTAAACCATGTGTTAGTCCCGAAATGACCTAGTTTGTGTCGAGTGGACGTTAAACCCTATTTCTCTCTCTCTCTTTACACACTGAGCTTTTTAAAGAGAGAAATCCAGCGTCAAATTGTCGTCAAGTTTTATTATGAATTAATTAATACGATCACATTGTGATTCAATTTCATTGATGCAAAGCATTAATTGTGATATCACACAAGTCTATATCATTATCTCGCGCTTTCAATGCCCATCCCATGCCACCATCTGATGATAAAGGATAAAGCACCCGTTCCTGACACTTTTATCATAAAAACTGATGTTTTATATATTTTTTTTATGTTACTGATCAGGGGGAGGGGGAGGGGCGCCCCTCGGGATCCGACCCTGATATCATCACACGGAAAATGGTTTGGCCGGACTAGGCGAAACAATAAAAGTCTGCATTTACGCTTCAATAGGCGGCAGGGTTTTGTTATATAAAAATGGCGGGAAAAGATGCTATACAATTTACGGGATCCTACTTTTAAAACAAAAATAATGTTTCCAAGATAAAAGACGACCCGACGATTATATGGAACATAATCATTGATTACTAGGGTAGGACTGAATCTGAATTCAACCGGGGACCTCAATATTAAAGGGGTCTACTATTATTAGGAATTCCAACTGTCAAGGTTGTTTTTTAAGAGCACAGCAATGTGTATACACGGGACGTCGGGGTTTCCGTCAAATTCGAACAACCATACGCTGTCCTTGCCAGATCCTCCATCCTGCACGACTGGCATGGGGAAACCGCGAGCCAGCGTCAGCCATTGCAGCTCCGAGAACTGGAAACAGAACAATTCCATCTGATGAGGAAACTCCGTTTTCGTCCCATCCGAACGACTATACATTGTCCCTTGCCAGACACTCCGTCCTGCACTATACTAGGAGGAACCACGCCAGAAAAAAACCGAGATCCCGGTGAACTATCTCCGTCAACACAGGGATTGGGTGTGTGAAATAACCTTATTTTAACGTCCGCTTCCACCGAGGTGATATCGCAGACAGCAGGGATTGAACATGGATCTTATTTAGCGAGCTAGGACGGAGGGCCTGACAAGGACAGCTGTCTAGTCGTTCGGATGGGACGAAAAACCGAGGTCCCGTGTAGACTACAAATTGGCGTGCACGTAAAAGATCCCTTGGCAGTTGGAATTCGATATAAGAGTAGGCCGTAGCGCCGCTGCCCGTCTTCATTAGCCTAGTTTAGGAGCAAAACAGTAGGACGTTAAACCCCATTTTATTTCATTTATTTTTCTTTAGCGAGCTAACGTCATCTTACTCACTGCCGGTTTCCTCCCACTGCTAAAGACCCCTACGCGCAAGCGAATTATTGAAATAAAATTAAACCATATGTTAGTCCCGAAATGACCTAGTTTGTGTCGAGTGGACGTTAAACCCCATCTCTCTCTCTCTCTCTTACTCACTGAGCCACCGTTGCTCCCACGTGCAATGACACACCAGTAGTTTGGGCTCTCTGTCCAAAGTATTAATATATTATTAACACAACAAATCACTATCCGATATCTAAATAATAACCCGGTCAATTGCTTTTATCAACTTCATAATGTTTATAACACGTGATCTATAAATAGAATCAGTGAATTCAGTGTGAGTCACATGATAGTCACGAGACTGGCGTATAGCCGTACATTTAGAGGAAACTATTAGACGAAAGTGACGATAGTCTAGGGTTTCGATAAGTCGGATTTAAGTTCAAAATGAAGCATGTACTGCACCCAGATACCACTGTGACGACACTGATCATTTCTATTTTCATTATTTCTATTGTTAATTGTAAGTATCGTTTTGTTTAGAATTTGGTTTGCCAAAATGATACAGACTCAATTCAATTGTCATTAAATATTCATTATAATTATAAATGTATTTTAATGTTCAGTTCGTATTGTATGCTGCCTCTAATGGGGTGTTTAGATACAATAAAATCTTATCTTATGTTATCTTACTAGCTAGGAATTAAGAGCCCTGGCTGAATATGTCACTGGGGCTCTTATAGATATAACAAACCATAATCTCTCAACCCTCCGTGTTTCGAGATAAGACATGAGGCCATTACCTTCAACGTAGCACATGCGGGAGCGATTCGCACCCGGCATTTGTAAACAAAATTGACAATATTTTTAATAAAAACAACGATTGATTATTGTTATTTATAATATTTCTGCCAGACCCAACTACAATTAGGCATATAATCCTACCTGAAACGGGTACAAATTGTCGTTTTTAAAATTGAGGCGTTAAGCCGTTACTAAGACCGCCATCTTTTTAAATGATACGCTGTCATCATGAAGGCGGGGCTAAATATAAGGCTTTTATAACAGCCAATCAATAGGGCAATCTAAAGCTCTGTAACTATGAATGGATTTCGATGGCGGTAAATGTCAGAAAAAACCAACGCTTCATTAATTTAAACGCGAATATTTGGAGTTAGGCGACAGTTGTGCCACTACATTGGCCTCTGTAAGTTTAATTAATCATAATAGCATAAACTTATCTTATTTTAAAGATGTTACATGCATTAATAAAGAAATTGAGTTTGCCACTTGGAACTAAAGGCATCCAATCGTAGCTAAAAACAAACACATCAGTATATCTCAACGTTTTTAGCTACGTTCTCGTAGCTAGGACTCTTAAACCAACAGTGAACACTGATCCCGTCTCCACCAGATTTATTTTAATCCGAGCAATCTCTCAACAGGTTCAAGTACTTGTATGATGATCCCCTTAAAATCCTTAAAATTTAATCCGATCCTGTCTCAGTATGGTAATCAAATTTATTTTAATCTCTGCAATCTCTCAGCAGGTGCAAACACTTGTAAGATGGTATCAGCATGGACCTTATAATAAGGTCTTTATGAGGTCCATGATAGCCTATTAGGTAGGCCTACCCTAATCTGTTGGCTGTGTAGGGATTTATTTCCTACCTAAAGTAAATGCTGATTTATATCAATGTGGTTTTCAAAATTAAACTTTTATAAATTACCGTACATTAGGCCAAATCCATGTGCTTATAAAGAAATGAAATGGGGTTTAACGTCCTACTGTTCTGCTCCAAACTGGGCTTATAAAGATGGGCATACGCCATACAGTGTGCTAGCTAAGAGATATTTTGCCCGGACAGCGACACTACGACCTACTCTTATATCGAATTCCAACTGCCAAGGGATCTTTTATGTGCACACCAATGTATACACAGGTGACTACAGGTCATCTTTTTTTGTCCCATCCGAACTACTATACGTCGTCCCTTATCAGGCCCTCCATCCTGCACTACTAACAATTGAGTATTAAAGAATCATGATAGGTTTAATTTTTTTTTTTTAAAAATGGGGGGTTGGATGGCCGAATGGTTAGCATGTGCTCGCTGTAGCATGAGGCCTGTCATTGAGTCAACTGGCATGGTTTCGAATCTCCAGTTGTACGTGACAAGGAGTAGGGTCGCCTGCCCAAACTCGTGGGTTTTCTCCGGGTCATTCGTTTTCCCCACACTGCTAAAGTTATTGAAATAAAATTGAACCATATGCTATGTTAGTCCCGAAATGACCTAGTTTGTGTCGAGTGGATGTTAAAGGAGTAGGGTCGCCTGCCCAAACTCATGGGTTTTCTCCGGGTCATTCGTTTTCCCCGCACTGCTAAAATTATTGAAATAAAATTGAACCATATGCTATGTTAGTCCCAAAATGACCTAGTTTGTTTCGAGTGGATGTTAAACCCCACCTCTCTCTCTCTCTCTCTCTCCCTCTCTGTGTCTTGTAGCAAGCTATATTTCTACCATGTTCCTGAAGCAATGACCGCAAGTTTTACAACATCTAAACCATATGCTACATGCTTTGCAATTCCCGAAATTATAGCAATGTTCTCTGCCTTTGCCGCAGACACATAAACAGAAGTGTCCAATCAGAGGTTGTGACACAAACACACTCAAATCATACATGGTTGACATAGTAGCTGGAAAGCACAAGACTTGGTATTTGCGATGATCGGGGAATCTGATTGGCTCCCAAGCTGCGTTAGTACCCAATCAAAATTAGTGCCGAAATATTTGAGGTATTACGTGAAACCGAGATCACGCCTTCTATTGAAGATGTATTCCTACCTAACATAAGGTATTATATTTTTGCAGCAAAGACAATAAATGTGAGAGATGACAGAGAAGTATGGGACTATGTTACAGTTCGACCGTCTGCCCATATGTTTTATTGGCACTATGATACAATAAATAGTGCTGGGTTTAAAAATGTACCATATGTACTGTGGCTACAGGTAAAATTACACATATAATTAAATTGTATTAAAACGAAATTTCATCTTTAAAGGGACAATAACACTCTTGCTGGCTTGACAGCTCCAGAAAATAAATAATAGCCTTATTCTAAGTACTAGATGTGTTAGTGTCTTACCTGTTGTGTAAATTATCCATTAAATCCTTTTTTACTTGTCCAGAGGGTTCAAAAATATTTTTAAATCCAAGTCACATTTGAAAAGCTTTACGTCAGGCTTTTCAAATCATTTAGTTGAATTTTTCCAATTTTTTAAATTAGGTGTGTTAAGATGAAATTTGTATCATCAATTAATTGGAATATTGTAAAATAGTACAATTTGTTGACCAGAATAAAGATTGGGACATATTATTCAGTTACAACAAGAGTGGTATTGAGCCTTTAAATAGCATTTTGTAACTGAATACAGTAAAAACAAAAACACATACTTATGGGCAACACCTACTAGTGTATTTAAGGCAACAGTTTGAAGGGTGTTCTCTTAACCTTATCAAACTAATACAGCAATACAGTTATGAGGCAAATTATAAAAACATAACCAAAACCATGACAACAACAAGATAAAAGGTCTGTCATTTTGGTTGAGACTTTGGGACACAATAACGTTGATGTAGGAGACATAAACGTGGTGTAAATGTTCATTGATTGAGACGAATGAGGGGCATTTTCTTCCGACGCTAAACAGAGATAAGCATTTTGATTGGTCAATGCTTTGGGGCATGGTAACTTTGATACAAATTGTTGTGAACTTTCATTAAATCAGCAGCCTACCCCATTTATCTCTTATGTCTATAATCTAAATTACCATACCATATTCATAATTTCTATTTGTAAGGGAGGACCTGGCGGTTCAAGTACAGGATTTGGTAATTTTGGAGAAATTGGTCCATTGGGTGTTGATTTAAAACCAAGGAACACGACATGGGTAAGTTAAGCTTTCTTTCCTTCATTCATTGCGGGACGGAGGGCCTGACATGGACAGCTGTCTAGTCATTCGGTTGGGACGAAAACTGCAATCCTGTGTACGCATTGACATGCACGTTAAACATCCCTTGGCAGTTGGAATTCGATTTAAAAGTAGGCCATAGTGCTACTGTCTGAACAAAATTTCCCTCATAGCACTCTGTATGGTGTATGCCCGTCTTCATTAGCCAAGTTCGGAGCAGAACAGTAGGATGTTAAACCCCCTTTCATTCATTCATCACCCATGCATTCATTCATTCAGTCATTTATAACCATCTTTGCTGAGGTGTCATTCATTCATTCATTCAGTCATAACCATCTTTTCTGAAGTGCAATTAAAGTTCATTCATTCATTACCATCTTTATTGTATCATGGGACTCATAGTTACTATGTTTAGGATGTAATGGAGATATTGGAAAGGAGGGTGGTGGTGGGGACACTTTTTTCACCAGTTGATGATTAGTAGGGACAAGAACGTCAGAGCTGTATCTTCCTCTGGTAGTATATTTTTAAGTGAAATGAAATGCAGTTGGTGTTTCTTCAATTTCCAACTTTCTGGTTCCAGGTCGGTCGTATATGCCGGTCATTGAAAATGACCGAAACAAGGTCTGACGCATTGGGCAGTTTGCACTTAGGAAAAATAGTTTATGGCTACATGTGTCGGCATATATGTTTTATATTTCAGTTACAGTAAATGTTAGTTATATTTAAGTTACGGTATGCTAGTTTATTGTGTTTTATATTTCAGTTACAATATGCTAGTTTATTATATTTCAGTTACAGTATGCTAGTTTATAATAAAGATATGTTTTATATTTCAGTTACAGTATGCTAGTTTATTATATTTCAGTTACAGTTTGCTAGTTTATTATATTTCAGTTACAGTATGCTAGTTTATTATAAAGATATGTTTTATATTTCAGTTACAGTATGCTAGTTTATTATTTATTGATAATCCTGTAGGAACAGGATATAGTTATGTAGATAACGATTCTGCTTATACAACTGATGTACAAATGATAGCCAATGATTTATTTACTGTTCTAACAGCTGTCATGGAAAAAGTTCCAGGTTTTCAGGTAATTACTTAAAGATACATTGTGGGAGATTAGATAAAGAGCTGGTAGTTCTCACTATAATAGTTAAAAACTAGACAATGTAAAGGCAATTTGCTGAAAATTTCAGTCAAATTCATCCACCCTGAACCGAATATTTAGCAGCAGACCGGGTTCTAATCCAGTAAATATCGCATGCTAGCGATGCCATCAAGAGTTGATTATGGTCTGGATAAGTTAATTAATGTCTAATTAATAATTTAGTAGTCTCTATCATCCAGAAAAATATTCTACGAATATTAGTCTGGACAGGTTGTCAACATTTGAGAAAAATTGGCTAGATAATCCAGTCTTTCACATTATCATAAACAATGTCTAAGGGAGGTAACTCCTCTTAAAACAAGATGTTTACGCCCATGAAATTAATTTAAGAATGACATTTCAAAAAATCCATTTGATTGCATGCGAGTTCAATATCTGACACTCTCAATTTTTTATTGTAAAATTTCTCTTTTCATGGGCCATATCTATGCTGTTAAAATTAATCCTAATTCGTCGTCACGATCCATGTTTGTTTATATTAATGCAAGATTTATGGGATTTATTGTGGGAAGGGGCGCAACTCTTACTTGACTTGACTAAAGAGACTGGATAATCAACCACATTAAAAAACCAAACTCCCGGTTACGCATGGGCAATGGACAACCTTCCCAGACCCTCCGTATGTTGAAGACTAGGAGGTTCTGGGTGACCGAGACTAATAATTTAGATAACATTTCAGGCCTAAAGAAAGGCCTGCATAAGGCAGATTTAGCTCTTGCATAGCGGTGTGTTTAAGTTTAAAGATACATTATGTAAGATTTAGATAAAGAGCTGACTGTTCTCAAAGTAATAGTTAACAAATGGATAATGAAAAGGGAATATGTTGAAAATTTCAGTCAAATTAGGCTAAGCAGAGATAAGCAATTTGATTGGGCGTTGCTTTGGGACACAAGTAATCTCCTTCTTATTTAGCAACAATGTTCAAACTTGGTGTAGGTCTTTATTACATGAATGCATTGATCTGGTTTGAAGATGAGAATACTTTTTTATTTATTTTAGTCTGTTCCATTTTACATTTTCTCTGAATCATATGGTGGAAAAATGACTGCTGCATTTAGTCAAGTTTTATATGATGTAAGTATCAATTTATTTATATTAAAGTTACATTCCCACGAAAGTATATATATTAAAGTGACATTCCCACGAAAGTATTTGTATTAAAGTTATTTCTCATAAAATTATGACAAATTTGGTATATGTGGAAAGTCAAACCCATGATGTGCGAATAGGAAAAAAATGTAATGGTATCACACACTGCCAGGATGTTGGCTTGCTGTCTGCTCTGCAGTGGTACAGGATTCACATAAAAATAGGGTCGCCTGTCCAACCTCATGGGTTTTCTTCGGGTCATCCAGTTTCCTCCCACTGCTAAAGACGCCTACGCGCAAGAGAATTATTGAAATAGAATTGAACCATATGTTGGTCTCGAAATGACCTAGTTTGTGTTGAGTGGATTTAAACCCCATTTCTTCCTCTCTCTCTCTTTCTCTCACTCTCTCTCTCTCTCTCTCTCTCTCTCTCTGGCTAATCAGAAGGATAAATCCTATCCAAATTCAGACTTGACAATATTTTCCGTAGTTATTGCCTCTGAAAAGTTAATTAAGAGCTACCATTCAAAATGTTGATAAGGTATATTTGTTGATAATTTTATTAAGGATTAAATATTACAGGGAATACAGGCAGGAAAAATATCATGTAATTTTAAAGGTCTTGCAATGGGTGATTCGTGGATTTCTCCCATAGATTCTGTTTTAACGTGGGCACCATATCTTTATACAAATGTAAGTACATTAACCCATTAATCCCCGCAAAACTGGTGTAAAATTAACCCATTAACCCCCCAAAACTTAGCATTATGCTCTACACCTGACACTGCCAGAGCCATATCTATTCCACAATTGGTTTAAAATTAATTTATCAATCAATTCAACAATTGATAAAGCATTCAGCCATTGTTAACCTCAAGGTAGAAAGGACACGTTTTATCGCGATTGAATATAGATGTCCGAAATATTCACAGCAATTTGAAAGCCATGACACATTGAGGTAACAATGTTTTATATTTAAAAGAAACGGCCTATTAAATTTTGTTCCTGTTTTTCTCGTTCCCTTTTGCAAAATTGTTGTGTGACGTATGACCCATTTAAATTCATCAAATATGTATAGTCAAATTTATCACAAATCGAAAATTTCACATGACATAATCACTAGAAAATACATCAATGGCGGCCATTTTGATTTGCCTGAGAATACGAGACTGGCATCATCCAGATTCTTAATCTGCGCAGTTTAATATTAATAAATGTTAGGCTGTATTTCCTGTTTTTCAAGCTATTTCGGGAGCCATGGTGGCTCTGCGTGTAAGACCATGGCTCGCTAACCCGGAGGTCCCATCGATCCCTGTGTTGGCTGAGAGGTCCGGTGGAATTCCATATAAGAGTGGGGGGGTTGGATGGCCGAATGGTTAGCACGTGCGTGCTGTTTTATAAGGTCTGTCATCGAGTCAACTGGCGTGGTTTCGAATCCCGGGTTGTGCGTGACAAGGAGTAGGGTCGCCTGTCCAACCTTGTGGGTTTTCTCCAGGACCTCCTGTTTCCTCCCATTGCTAAAGACCCCTACGCGCAAGTGAATGATTGAAATAAAATTAAACCATATGTTAATCCCAAAATGACCTAGTTTGTGTCGAGTGGACGTTAAACCCCATTTCTCTCTCTCTCCATATAAGAGTAGGCCTAAGGAACCGCTGTCCGAGCAAAATTTCCCTGATAGCACACTGTATGGAGTACATCTGTCTTCTTTAACCCAGTCAGAGCAGAACAACAGAACGTTAAACTCCATTTCATTTGATTTCAGTCTTTAGTAGATTTGCCTGGATATAAATTGGTTGAAGCCGCTGCCATGAAAACTAAAATGTTTATAGAAAAGGATCTTTTTTTAAATGCTACGGCTGAATGGGGAGCCACAGAATCAATTGTTGAACAGGTTACAAATGGTGTCAACTTTTACAATATTTTAGAGTGGGGAGGCTCGGACAAATTAAACAGTATCAAATTAAACCAGAATCTGGGATCATTAGGTAATGATAATAATAATTATGTGTATTTATAGACCTATACTGCACGTGTACTTTGAGGTCAGTCATCTTCTACAGTGTAGGTTTCCTCCCACTGCTAAAGACCCCTACACACAAGTGAATTCTTGAAATAAAATTGAACCATATGTTCGTCATGAAATGACTGTCGAATGGACGTTAATCTCTCTCCTCTCTCTCTCTAGAGTAGGATTCCCTCCTACTGCTATAGACCTTTAAACGCAAGCGAATTCTTGAAATAAAATTTAAACTATATGTTAGTCCTGAAATGACCTAGTTTTTGTGTCAGGTAGACGTTAAACTCCATTTCTCTCTTTCTCTTTCTTGAAGATTCATTTAATTTTGTTTGTTTCAGAGAAATTATGGAAACGTCATGTTGGAGTTTATCAAGCTGAAGATCTTGCAGCATTAATGAATGGTCCTATTAGGGAGAAATTACGAATTATACCCAATAATGTCACATGGGGAGGTACATTGTCTTAATATTTATTTATACTATCATATTAAAGATGGGCCCCCCTACATTATGGTCGTTCTTGCTGTAATAGTTTACAGTTAATGTTAATCAGTTGTGTGACTTAAATTTAGCCACACATTATGCAAGAGCAAAATCTGCTTATTACAAGCCTTTCTTTAGGCCTGAAATGTTATCTAATTTATCAATTAGACATTAATGAACTTATCCAGACCATAATCAACTCTTGATGTCAAGGCTAGCCTTCGATGTTGGCTGGATTAGATTCCTATATGCCGCTAACGACCATTGATAATTAAATCAAAACAATGGATAATTGAGACTATGCTGTTTATATTGATGATTTTAGTAATGGTGACCGAGACTATGTGAAAATTTCACCCGCTTCTTTCTCGGCTCATAGTGGATCAATTTGACTGAAATTTTCAGCAAATTACCTTTACATTATCTAGTTTTTAACTATTATAGCGAGAACTGCCATCTTTTTATCTTATCTTTCATAATGTATCTTTAAAGAGATTAATTCAATACAGGCATATTCAAAGGCCAGGCAAACCAGGCAGTGTAGTTGAGAACACCTTTATTACAAAACATCTCTTGAACCAGTGATATACTTGATGATGAGTTACCAGAAATAACTTTTCTTGGCATGTGTGATGAACCAAACAATATATAACAATGTGTAATTTGTTCTAGGTCAGTCTGGTATGGTATTTACCAAACAAAGTGGAGATTTTATGAAACCAGTTACAGATATAGGTTCGTATACAATTTAGTGTAGTAAGTGGGCCTTAGGCCTGTTTTCCATGTACACGTTTTCGTCAGTGAAAAAGTAAGTCTAATGTAAATGTAATGGGACCGCTACCATGTAATGGTAAAAAAACATGTGCACATGGAAAGCAGGCTTTATGCCAATTAGAAATTCCTCGGATTTAATAATGTGTGTTCCCATGGAAACAATTTTGAGTTTGATTCAAAGGGGAAGAAGTAGTATAATGTGTGCACTTGGTTTAGATCCCCCAAGAGTAGGATCGCCTGCCCAACCATGTAGGTTTCGAATCCCCGTTTGTACATGGCAAGGAGTAGGGTTGCCTGTCCAACCTCGTGGGTTTTCTCCGGGTCCTCGGGTTTCCTCCCACTGCTAAAGACCCCTACGCGCAAGCGAATTATTGAAATAAAAATCAAACCATATGTTAGTCCCGAAATGATCTAGTTTGTGTCGGGTGAACGTTAAACCCCATTTCTCTCTCTCCCAACCTTGTAAGTTTTTTTTCTGGGTCCTCTGGTTTCCTCCCACCGCTGAAGACATATACGTGCATGCAAATTATTGAAATATAATTATCCCAGTATGAAATATAATTATCCCAGTATGACCTAATTTGGTTTACTGTTCACCAAGATTCAAATGGCTTTGTGTATTTTTGATTTCCTTGTATTTTATATTCATTTATTTAATTTTACATTGGTATCATCATTTACTCATTGGTAGCCTATCATCATTTACTCATTGATATTATCATTTACTCATTGGTATCTTCATTTACTCATTGGTATCATCATTTGCTCATTGGTAGCCTATCATCATTTACTCATTGATATTATCATCATTTGCTCATTGATATTATCATCATTTGCTCATTGGTAGCCTATCATCATTTACCCATTGATATTATCATTTACTCATTGGTATCATCATTTACTCATCGGTATCATCATTTACTCATTTGGTATCATCATTTACTCATTGGTATCATCATTTACTCATTGGTATCATCATTTACTCATTGGTAGCCTATCATCATTTACTCATTGATATTATCATTTACTCATTGGTATCATCATTTACTCATTGATATCATCATTTACTCATTGGTATCATCATTTGCTCATTGGTATCATCATTTACTCATTGGTATTATCATTTACTCATTGGTAGCCTATCATCATTTACTCATTGCTATTATCATTTACTCATTGGTATAATCATTTACTCATTGGTATAATCATTTACTCATTGGTATCATCATTTGCTCATTGCTATCATCATTTACTCATTGGTATCATCATTTGCTCATTGCTATCATCATTTACTCATTGATATCATCATTTACTCATTGGTATCATCATTTGCTCATTGGTATCATCATTTACTCATTGGTATTATCACAATATATTGAATTTTTCAGTGAATAATTTAATTAATAAAACACCTTTATCAGTTGTGGTATATAGTGGTCAGTTAGATCTTATTGTAGATACATTAGGTGAGTTGCTATAGATATAATTAGATCTTATTGTTGATACATTAGGTGAGTTGCTATAGATACAATTAATGATCTACTATACTTGAAAACCTATTGTTTCTATTCGTATATGCCCACTGGGAGGTTCCTTGTTCGATCCCTGTGTTCGCAGAGAAAGTTCATCAGGATTGTCCGGTGTGGTTACACCTTGTTAGTGGTGCAGGACAGTGTCTAGTAAGGGACAACGTATAGTCGCTTGAATGGAATATAAAACAGGTCCAGTGTATACATTGGCGTGCATGTGAAAAATCCCTTGGCTGTTGGAATTTGATATAAGAGTAGGTCGTAGCGCCGCTGTATAGGCAATATTTCCCTCATAGCACACTGTGTGGCGTTTGCCTGTCTTCATTAACCCAGTCAGTGCAGAACAGTAGGATGTTAAACTCCATTTCATTTCATTTCAGGAACTGAAAGTTGGGTAAACCGTTTGAATATAGCTGAAGAGTTTAACTCAGCTTCTCGTAAACCTATCCTCAATCCCATGACAGATTTAACATCAGGTTTTGTTAAAAAAGCTAAAAACTTCTCGTTTTATTGGATATTAGACGCTGGTCACATGGTAAGTATAAATATAGTAAGTTTAAAAAATAGAAAAAATTGAAAACTACACGAGGTGACCGAGAACTGTTACAATCAATCAACTAAATTAAAAATAAAATCACCAAATTTTATCCGATCAAGTAGATAACTAAGTATTCTAAAAAGTCCAAAGCACCCAAGTATTCTAAAAAGTCCAAAGCACCCAATCGCGGCGATTTTTAAAATCGCTCGAAAAATACGCCTGTGTGCCCCTTCAAAGCGATGACTATTCTGCTCGGCGAACTATCGCTCGATCAATCGCTTGTATCTAGCATGTTAGATATTTTCGGCCGAATATTTTTCGCCTGTGTGCCGGTGCCCAGTGTATATTATCGGGCGATTCATTTTTATAAGCCAATCATCGACATAGTTGATATCACATGATCTCAAAATGGCTGCCATTTTGTACAAGTCATGTGATCGACATAATTACTCACAGAGTGGCCTACGCTCACGAGACGATCGCTACGTGTGCCCGTTCGTTATCGGCCGTAAAAAATAGTTGGCGAATTTCAATCGCCGAGATCGGGCGGAAAAATACACTCGTCTGTCCATAGCATAAAGAAGTTAATTTTTTAAAGGCTTCATTGATAAATAAGTGAACGAATATTGTCATGTGAATGTCTATTTTGGGATAATGTTTGCTGCGTCTAATGAAAGCACATGCCCATGAGTGAATAGTTTTCATTCAAGTATTTGTCATTGAGATGCATCATGCTCACAAGTAGGTTCAGTTTTTATTAGAATTTGCGGCTGTGAACCACCCTATTATAGTACAGGATTCAAGAAACCAGGCCCTTGTTTCACAAAACATTCTCAGACTTGAAAATTTACTCAAAATTGTTCGCCTTATTTTAACTAAAATATAGCCCTTTATAAAACTTATGTTGTTTTTATGTATCAAATACATCAATAAGAAACTATGTGCAAAGTTTTGTGTTTCTGGATCAAAGATATTTCATATAAACAGTGATTGAAAGTTGAGTAAATTCTTAAGTCTGAGAATGCTTTGTGGACTCTGCCTGGAGATTCAGGCTCTTTTATTTTTAGACAATTTATGTTGATGGTTTTGTTTTTTTTAGGTTCCATCTGACAACGGTCCAACAGCAGCAAAAATGCTCCGAATGATTACAAACCAGGATAATTGATATCACAGAATTATTAATTTTGTTATGTTTTCCATTTTAATAAAATATTTTGTTGTTAATAGGCCTACTGTCAGCCACATGTAACAACTGTGTTTGTCAATATAATTTAGGGTAAGACGCTGGCTTGATAGCCTGGAGGTCGGGTGTTCGATCCCTGCATTGATGGAGAAAGTTCATCAGGATTTTCCAACATGGTTTCCCCTTGTTAGTGGTGCAGGACATGGACAACTGTCTAGTTGTTAGGATGGGACGGAAAACTGAAGTCAAGTGAACACATTGGTGCACATGTAAAAGACCCCTTGACAGTTGGAATTCGATGTAAGACTAAGAGTAGGCTGTAGTGCCACTGTCATGGCAAAATTTCCCTCATAGCACACTGTGTGGCGTATCCCCGTCTTCATTAGCCCAGTTCGGAGCAGAACAGTAGGACATTAAACCCCATTTCATTTCTTTCAATATAATTTATCACTTAATGTTTTTGCTCGAAACATTTTTTATACACAACACCCTTGTTCTGAAGTGGTGCCTTTTGCTAATGTACTTAGAAATGTTAAACATTTTATATTTCCATGGGAAAATGCCATCTTCTCCCGCAATTGTCCCCTTGCCAGACCCAAATTAAGTATTAGTGGGAAAAGCATATGCTGGAATTTATTTTGTGAGTTTCACCACATTTAATATCATTGAAGTAATTGAAAAATTAATTTTAACATGAATAAATCTGTGAAAAGTTGGATATTTGTCCAACCTGTTTAACAGGTTTGTTAATATATAAATAGAAAGAGAGACAGCGATGGGGTTTAACATCAACTTGACACAAACTAGGCCATTTCGGTCCTAACATATGGTTTAATTATATTTCAATAATTTGCTTGCGTGTAGGGGCCTTTAGCAGTGGGAGGAAACCCCGGAGGACCCGAAGAAAACCCACAAGGTTAGACAGGCGACCCTACACCTTGCCACGTACAACCGGGGATTCAAAACCACGCCAGTTGACTCAATGACAGGCCTTATGATACAGCGTGCACATGCTAACCATTCGGCCATCCAACCCCCACACTCAATGACAGGCCTTATGATACAGCGCGCACATGCTAACCATTCGGCCATCGAACGCCGCCAATATATACTCAGCCAAATTAAAAACTTGACACTGATGAATTTCAGCAAATTTTTTTTTCTGGTAAGTCAAATAAATTTTAAAGTGTTTCTAACGATAGTAAGTAGTAAGAAGCCTTTAATTTCATAAAAATTGTAAAGTCACGTGGATCACGTGACTTCTGAGCATATAAAGATGAAAAACCTGAAAAACACGTGCAAACACAAACTCGTGAGGTCAATCGATGCAAGTTTGCTTAAACTGAACACGCACACGTAACTTGAACTGGAAAAACAAATTAAAATTGTTATTTTCATCTTTGTTAGAAAATGCCGTGCCTTTCAAATGTAGAACGTCTACGTGCTGTAGGCTCTATGCTGGCCAGTCTGTGGTCACTGTTGCAAGAGCCTTTAATTGTTCACGCCAGACAATAATTAATCTTAGAATGAGAGTGCTTCAAACTGCGGGAGCGCCACGTGTGACGTCACTTCAGGAAGATCAGGCAATACGATTACGTCATCTTAGAAACAGATTTGTCACTGCAACCTCCACAAGTAGAGAGATGTTTGGTGGAAGGGTAACTGCACAAACTGTTCGAAATCGCTTGCAGACTGCTGGTCTTCGAGCTCGGAGGCCCTATAATGGACCAATATTGACACCTCTTCATCGCCGTAACCGACTTGTGTGGGCCACAAGACACATAAGATTTACTCAAAGACAGTGGAATTCGGTTGTCTTTAGTGACGAATCTCGATGGCAGGGTCCGAGTGTACCACAGATGAGGTGAACGTCAGCAAGTGAATCCACCACTGATTGCAGGACCTTCAACATGCTCTTGCTGAGCAGTGGCGACGTCTTCCACGGGTAGTGTTTACTAATGTTCTGAGATCCATGAGAAGACGTTGTGTGGCAGTACGAGACGCTAGAGGAGGCCACAACCGTTACTAAACACTTTATCCTGATTGTTCTCCAAGTCTGTGAATTTCATTTTGGGGGGTACTGTGACATCACGAACGTTATCAATGTCAAGGACTTTCGGCGAGACGTATTCTTGCTTTCTGTTGATGTCAAGGTCGTCTGTGCACAAAATAACACTAAAATAGTTGCCTTAAACCAAATATTAAAAATCTAGTCCCAAAAATCCTGAGTGTCAAGTTTTTAATTTGGCTGAGTATATAAATAAAATAAAAGTCTGTATGTATGTTCACCCATCACACTGTCTTAGCGCTGCTCCGTCCCCTACATATGTGGAATCAAATTCACCAGCATGACCCCTGTGAATGATTTTTAGGCCATCAATTTTGAGCCCCGGGTGAATCACGTCTTGTCTTATGGCACTCCACCCCCCTGCATGTGGTATCAAATTAAGCAGCATGACCCCCACTGAATTTGGGCCCTGCTAGTTGATGTATACTATTCAAAAAAAGTAGGGGATATTTGATTTTGGGGGCATAATACTAAAATATGCAAATGACTACGAAAAAAGTCACTATAGAATCTAACAGAAGAAACATTTCCAGTTACATGTTACGCCCAAACGCACTAATAGCTACCGCATGGAATGCAGGTGATGCTTGGGATCATCATGGGGGTCCAACCCAAGATTTGCACGACTCTGACTTTGAATGTTACAGTCATTGTGGCATTGAATTCCAGGGTGGAAACATCAGTTTAATTGTTTTAGTGACCAGAAAACAAATTTTGATATGCGTCGGCTTACCCAAAATGAAAGGTTACGTGCCCTTGGCATGCTACAGATCGGCACAACACAGGCGGTTGTGGCGCGGACGATGAATGTTTCTCGGTCTGTCATAAGCAGGCTATGGTCCAGATACCGTGATACACAATCTGTACAGGACAGACCACGCTCAGGTCGACCAAGGGCGACAACTCAAGCCCAGGATCGATTTATCCGTACCTTGGCCTTGAGAAATCGTGTCATCACAGCAAATCAGATCAGCGCTCGTCTTCAAACAGACACTGGTGTGAGAGTGAGTGGCCAGACGATTCGGAATCGACTGCATAGGGGTCACCTTCGCGCCCGACGTCCTCGCGTGATCCCTTGTTTGAGAGATCATCACATTCAGGCAAGACGTCGTTGGTGTAGGGATCGTCAACACTGGGATAATCGACGCTGGAGCAATGTGATGTTTTCAGATGAGTCAAGGTTCACTGTTGATTTTTTGGACAGACGTAGGAGGGTGTGGCGTCGTCGAAACGAGCGCTTCCAAGACGTTAACGTCATCAGACATGATCGATTTGGGGGTGGTTCTGTTATGGTGTGGGGAGGCATCACTGTTGCTGGAAGAACGGCTTTACATGTTGTTGCAGGGCGTGTTACAGGCCAGTACTACCGGGACAACATCTTGGCAGTTCATGTTGTGCCGTTCGCACGACGTCATGGCCGCCGTTTCATCTTCCAGGATGACAACGCAAGATGTCACAGGGCCAGGATCGTTACAGGTTACCTCCAACAACAGAACATCACCACATTACCTTGGCCAGCACTGAGTCCCGACCTCTTCCCCATCGAGCATGTCTGGGACATGCTTGGACAGAGGTTACGTCAACGTCAACAACGTCCTGCCAATGTCCAAGAACTTGCTGCTGCGTTGCAACAGGAATGGGACAATCTGGACCAAAATGACCTTAGACGTCTCATTAGGAGTATGCCACGTCGGATCAATGCTTGTTTGGCAAACAGAGGAGGATTTACCCGTTACTGACTTGGTTGTGATGCTGTGGTAACTTTGCTGTTTGACCCCGGGTATCATTTTACCCTTATAATGGTCAGTCTGTGCCTTACTTAGTCTAACGATCATTTGGAATAAATCGATGAATGTGAACTTCATTTCATTTTGTCATTTGTTTCTTCGTCAGTTTCATTAGGTGACTTTAATAACACTTAAAAATCAAATATCCCCTACTTTTTTTGAATAGTATATATTTAACAGGTTTGTTAAATGATAATGACTAAAGCAAAAGCTGTTTAGGCAGCAGTGAATGTATCACAAATCTGAAATCTGACATAGTGTGGTTTAATTTTGTTTTAGTATATGACAACTAGTGCTATCCAAGCCATCTGTTTCACAGTGATAATAAAACAGTCCTCTAATTTACTCTGCAGAAGATGAACGACCTTTAAGTGTATATTTACTACTGAATAGTTTGCTACCCAAGGTGACATCATAGACAGCTAAAGTATTTATAAGGCCAGCTCAAGGTCCCCCCCCCCCCCCCCGAGATGAAAATAAGGTTAGGGCTTGTAATTGTTGGTGAGATTGTAGGTTAGGTAAGCACTGGGGCCAGGGTTAGGGTTGGGATTAGCAGTAGCCCTGTTTACATCTTGTTATCTTTGACCAAACTTGAAGTTGGCCTAATCAAATAGATCTAACTCAAAGAAACCGTCATTGTTGCTTTCTGCTATACACTAGGCATGCTCAGCTGTGCCCCCTGTTATACAATCTGTGTCCACTACCCAAGACAGTGATTCCCAAGTGTGCCGTCAAGTTTGGAATGGCACATGAAGAAAATGCGAAAGATAGGTTGCCAGGCAACGAAATATACGCCCACAGCAGCTAAATCGTCCGGGCAGTCAACAAGAGTTGTCGCATATTTTTACTTTTTTCGGTAATGAAACATTTATAATACACTAAAATCTTATTAAGAGCAACAACTCAGAAAACCATTAGAATTTGTTTGGTTTTTATAAAGTTCTGCCCCATGCTAACGTTTTGTATACAGAACTTTTAATACTGTATCATGAATTTAGCTGTCCCAAGTCATAAAAATTCATTGAAAATCAATATACTTGTTTGTCTCAAGATCTTAAACTCTGTGTATCAATCTGCAGTCAATCGGATATTAACTTTGGCCTCTAGAGCGTCCACAAGATTTTTCAAAGTGATCAAGGGCCATAACTTTGGCAGTAATTATCGGAAATCTTTGAAAATCAATAGGATTCTTCATCTCATGACCTTAAATACTGTGTATAAATTTAAAGTCAATCGGATATTAACTTTGGCCTCTAGAGCGTCCACAAGATTTTTTGAAGTGATCAAAGGCCATAACTCTGGCAGTAATTATCGGAAATCGCTGAAAATCAATAGGCTTCTTCGTCTCATGACCTTAAACACTGTGTATAAATTCAAAGTCAATCGGATATTAACTTTCGCCTCTAGAGCGTCCAAAAGATTTTTTGAAGTGATCAAGGGCCATAACTCTGGCAGTAATTATCGGAAATCGCTGAAAATCAATAGGATTCTTCGTCTCATGACCTTAAACACTGTGTATAAATTTAAAGTCAATCGGATATTAACTTTCGCCTCTCGAGCGTCCACAAGAATTTTTGAAGTGATCAAGGGCCATAACTCTGGCAGTAATTATCGGAAATCGCTGAAAATCAATAGGCTTCTTCGTCTCATGGCCTTAAACACTGTATATAAATTTAAAGTCAATCAGATATTTACTTTAGCCTCTAGAGCGTCCACAAGCAATTGTGGACGCCGGACCGCCGGAGACGACAATATACGACCACATTTCAATGTGGGCGAATAAAAACCATGTGATCCCAATTGAATATTCACTGGTGTCTATGGATAAGTTCATAGCTGTGTTTTTCTTTATTTAGTTGGAGTCATTCTATGTGCCTATGATTAGTCTATGGTTTTATACTGTCTAACTTACCATAGTTTTTTTTGTGTGCAAAATTCAAATATATTTAGTCAGGTGTGCTGCTATTTTTTCATGTGTTCCAAGGTGTGCCATTGCCAAAGAAAGGTTGAGAACCACTGACCCAAGGTGACATCACAGGCAGGTGCCCCCTCTCCCCCACCCACCAAAGTTGCCTTCTGCTATACACTAGACATGCTCAGCTGTATTTATCCAATCCGTATCCAGTATCAACCAGCTGTGAACAACACCAACCAACACATAGTACTTGTTCTGTATGCCAACATGCAAAAACATTTCAGCCTTCAACAATGAATTTTATGCCATAGCAACAGAAGTAGCAACAGAATAAAAACAAATTTTAAAACTGAATCATTTAATTACAATAACTCATCTTGCCAAATAAATCATGTTTATATACAATGATAATAATTGTTAAAACGTTCCTCAGATAACTTATAAACAATAGGCTAATAATAAAACATACTAGACGCTAGTCCGAGTCTATCAAATATTTATAACTAATCAACTTGCACCAAACTTTTACCTTTTATAGTATCGGACTAGTTTCTAGATATGATATAGTGTGGCTATATAATTTAGAGTCTTCATCAAGTCAGGAAAGAAGGCACCAGTCAGGCATGATATCCCTCTGGTGTCTGTTAGGGACATAGTTAGGATCTTCATCAAGACACCAGTTCGAGACATTGTCAGGCATGACATCCCTCTGGTGCCCGTCTCGTATTTGTTCTGTTTTTTTATTGATAATTTTAATACAGAACCAACAAACAGTTAAAAATGATGGGTATGATTTCAGTGGTCCGTGATATTTTATACGAGACAACTACAATGATTCTATCTAGACCGGGTCTGCATCAAAATAAATCTATATTCTCAAGCTGTGTTACCTCCCCTTCCAAAGAATTAACCAAAGCCTTATTGCTCAGCTTTCACCCATGCCACATGCAAAGGCATCTTCCACACAGCTTGACAATTTAGACTACTAAATCTGAGCACTGCATTGTCCACAATAAGTTGGAAGAAAAAAAAAAAAAAAAAGAGTACCTTCTGGGTCAAAGGTCGAGTGTGAGTGGTAATAGTTGATATCTCTTGGTTCACCACAACTCAATAAAATCTGAAGACAAGTGATTGCTGAACATAACCCAACTGACAAAGTGCATACATTGTGTACATTTTAATGTTAAATAATATCATTTTAAGTTAAAAACAGAATTAATGTCAATTCTTTGTTTGGGTTGAAAATGAATGTGATAATCTGATTTCACTACTCTTTAATCTTGAATTGTTTTCTGTGACAAAGATCGGTTTTTGATTATATTCATAGATTATATGAATTTTGAAACATAAGTCAACCATTTTAAGTCAAAACAAAAATTAACAAACCAAATTTCACCAATTCTACCGAATGAAAATTTTAATTTGCTTGCTTGGTTATTATTTATTGAAATAATCCATCAGATAGACCCATTTTATTTCAAACGAAATCCAAGAGACTTTACTTGTTTGAACATACTGATATTTTACAATAAATTGTTAGTCATAACTCGAACACTTTAACATAATATTTTAATGTAAAGATTGTGAACCCACCTTTCGGTAGTTTTTTATTTTGGTCCAGGCAACATGGCGGCACAGCAAACTAAAAATAGCAGTTGACAAAATCAAATACTCGAATTCTATGGTGATCTCATAATTTAGAAACTATAAATTCATAACATTTAAATTTTAAAGAATTTAATTAATATAGTTTTTGAATTTTAAAAATTTACTTGAAATTAGTCACCAACGATTGTTGGGGGTGTTTAAAACCCAACAGCACAATGCTGTGACAATTCTTTAAGTCAGCATGTAAAATATTTAATTGAAACAAGATTTTATAAGAAGAAAATGAATTAAGTGTCACCAACATCAAGTTGGGGGCGTTAAAACCCAACAGCAAATTTGGCTGTGACACATTTAAGTACCATAAAATACAACAGAATGAAAATTAGTCGCCAATTATTATTGGGGGTACTGAAGGACCCAACAGACAGAAAGACTGCTGTGACCCACTTGCCTTATGATCCATAAACCTGTAAAAACTTCAACAAATACAAACACAAAATGAAAAACATCGCCAACTATGTTGGGGGCACTTGCCCAACAGCAACGTAGATAAATTGCTGTGACACAAAATTCCACTTGCCTTGTAAAAGATTTCAGATATCCACTCGAACATTTGACCAAAGTTGACAAATTGGCCATCTTACAATCCAGGTGAAACTTAGACATGCCAAAGCCAAAAAAAAAAAACATGCAAAAAACCTGACAGCGGAACAACTTGAAGACCAAATAACACCCCTCCCTCCAAATTAATGTAACTGTTAGCAACTATATGATGAGGATAAAAAAAATGGACATTAAAATTTGTGTACAACATTGATAAAGCTTTTTTTTCAAAATTCATAAAACTGTCCTAAACATCGAACAAATTTAATCAAAGTTGCCATTTTATATAGCATGTGAATTAATTCTGGTATGTTACAAATATTTAAAACAAAACAATCTACCAGGCCACATATAAAAATAAATATTCTAGTTCACAGATAATCCTACGTCACTTTAATACGGCTGCATGGCCGGTTTTTATTTGTTAAAATGAAACATAAAACAGTCTTATTACTTAATGCAGGTAGATTGATTGATTTGTTGAATGCATCCAGAAAGGTGCAGTAGACTCGTATATCAAGTACACAATCCTCATAAATGATTTGACAATCATGAATGATACTGGATAATCTTACATTCCTATAAACAACATTTAATGCCTTGAAATGGAATGTTTATGGAAGTCATTTAGCCCAGTAGACAAAATAAAAACAAAAAAATATCAACCTTCCTTTGTCATCAGATTTTTGTTAAGGATTGTCTGTGAGAGAGAGAGAGAAAGGGGTTTAACACTCAAACTTGGTCATTTCTGGACTAACATATGGTTCAATTTTATTTCAATAATTCGCTTGTGGGTAGGGGTCTGTAGCAGTGGGCGGAAACCGGAGAAAACCCACGAGATTGGACAGACGACCCTACTCCTTGTCACCCTACTCCTTGTCACTACAACTGGAGGATTATCTGAGAATCAAGATATTTATTTTTTGGTATGACCATATATAGCATTTATTGATATGACAAGCATGACTTACCACAAATATTAACTTGTGGAGATCTGTATGACTCAGGTGAGAAAGCTTACCTTAACAAGATGAATATGATATAATGATAAAAAAAAGAATAAAACAAAATATTTTCATTTATGACCAATAATAAATGATACATATTTAACAACATATATTAATATCTTCCTCCCTGCATCATTCTTCCAGCTCCTCTCATCATTGGGTTACTAAAGGGCATGTTGAATCGATTTCCGGGGGGCATACTCATCTGATTTTGAGCCATAGTTGTTGGCATTCCACCCATCATAGGAGCTGAAAATATAAAACCAAAAACATATTATCCTGAGAGAGAGAGAGAGATAGATAGAGAGAGAAATGGGGTTTAACGTCCACTCGACACAAACTCGGTCATTTTGGGACTAACATGTTTTTTAAAATTTTATTTCAATAATTAGCTTGCGCGTAGGGGTCTTTAGCAGTGGGAGGAAACCGGAGGACTCGGAGAAAACCCATGAGGTTGGACAGGCGACCCTACTCCTTGTCACGTACAACCGCTCATTCGAAACCACGCCAGTTGACTTAATGACAGGCTTTAAGATATAGCGCGCACGTGCTAACCATTCAGCCATCTAACCCCCCATTATCCTGAGAGAATACCTAGTCAAAGTATAGAAGATGCATTATGTAAGAGATAAATCAGCCTTCAGATCTTTTGTTTGGCCTCAAATGTTATATAGATGTTCTTTTAGATATGTTTTATCTATATTATGGAACTCGATCGACCCTCATCATCCCCTTAAAAACTCAAAATCAACTGACATTTTCAAACGTAGACTAAAAACATATCTGTTCCAGTTACACTCTGGAACCGAAGATCCATCATAATCTTTGCAAGTGCACTAGGGACCTGGTTAATATGGTGTTTGTGCGCGATATAAATTTCCATATTATTAATATTATTTCTCCACATGCCAGTTCACTCTGAATTGAGATATTAGCGATTCAATTTTCGATTAGCCTCGATCATCGTTACTAACGTTGGTGTGACAAAAATCAAAGTCTTGATTATCCATATTTACGTTCAATTATCCACTACAAAATGTATTCATATCCACTAAATATCGCAGGTTAACAATGGCATTGAGAATTGATTATGGTCTAGATATGTTTAATTAATGTGTAATTAATAATTTAGATAACATATCAGGCCTAAAGAAAGACCTGCAATAGGCAGATTTAGATGTTTAACAGTATTTTTTTTTTAAATTTTAAAACTTAAAAATTTGAATTACCTGTAAATGCTTTCAAGGAAAGCAATCAAGTAGTTTTTGTTTATAAATTTTGTCAACATGTCCGTTCTCCGTAAAAATAGGAAGCTATAATAATTGCAATTACTGACGGATAAATGATCAAAATTGTGCGACTTAACTGTACAATATGACTTAATCTTTAAAATGACCGATACATTGGACAAGGTATGGGCGTAGAAAAATCATTATTTTGAGTATTATTATTGAGTAACATCTTGGGTTAATAAAAGTTTATTTTACCTTGTGACATTGGTGGTCGCATTCTGGGATTTGGACCTGAAGTAAAATACATAAATGTAATCAAATGAAATGTGCCCACCCAGGGACGATCTTTCCGCTTGGAGAAACGGTGGCTAGGTGAGTAAAGAACTGGCTCGTTAGCCTGGAGGTTGCGGGTTCGCTCCTGGTATTGGTCAAGAAAGTTCATCAGGATTTGCCCTTGTCAGTGGTGCAGGATGAAGTGCGTGTCAAGATCACGTGTAAACATTGGAATGAACGTAAAAGATCCCGTGGCAGTTGGAATTCGATGTAAGAGTAGGCCGTAGTGCCGCTGTCCAGGCACAATTTTCCTCCTAACACACTGTATGGCGTCTTCATTAGCCCAGTTCTTCATTAGGGCAGAACATTTCATTTCAAATTAAATGGTGTTTAACGTTCTACTCTTCTGACCTAATGGAAATGAAATGTGGTTTAACGTTCTACTGTTCTGCACCGACTGGGCTAATGAAGACGGGTATATGCCATACAGTGTGCGATGAGGGAAATTTTACATGACAGCGGCACTACGGCCTACTTTTATTTTAAATACTATGGGGCCTCGTGTCCCTTCCACAAAAATTAGGTCACTTCGGGACTAACATACGGTTCAATTCCATTTCAATAACTTGCTTGCATTTAGGGGTCATTAACTGTTGGAGGAGAGAGAGAGAGATGGGGTTTAAAGTCCACTTGACACAAACTAGGTCATTTCGGGACTAACATAAGGTTTAATCTTTTTATTTCAATAATTTGCTAGTGCATAGGGGTTTTTAACAGTGGGAGGAAACCGGAGGACCCGGAGAAAACCCACAAGGTTGGACAGGCGACCCTACTCCTTGTCACGTACAACCAGGGATTCGAAACCACACCAGTCGACTCAATGACAGACTTTATGATACAGCGTGCGCACGCTAACCATTCAGCCATCCAACCCCCCCCAACTCCTCATCACCCACCGTAAAAGCAGAGAATAAACACCATGCCACTTGACAAACCCCCAACCCCCAAACAAACAACTCACAGAGTGGAAACCACATAGCGTTGCTCTTCTGACGAACCAACGAATCTGATATATTTAAGTATTGAGAATTATGCGCTTGAAATTTGCGTTCTGTTGTTATCTCTGTAGCCATCAAATAATAACATTTATGTAATTGACGTTCAGTGTCCTGATGTATATGTATGAAATATTAAATCACAAATGAATGTTATTATTTGATGTCCACAGATATAACAACAGAACGCAGATTTCAAACGCATAATTCTCAATACTTAAATATTTCAGATTCATCGGTTCGCCAGAAAAGCGACAATAGGTTAATCTAGACAATCTTTCCCGGCAATCACCAGTAGAGAACCTGACACCTCTAGGTTAATAATGATCCAGTGTCTTATGCACTGAGCCATAATGGCTCCCGTGCAATTCAATTTGAAATGAATAGCTGGTAAAAAAAAAAAATTAATATTAAAGTCTGAGATAAAAGCATATAGAAAAGAAGTGACTTCATTTGACACCATAATTTAAAATATTTTCACCAAGTCATCCTTACTTTTACTTTAGTTTGTTATGAATTAGCGAAAGAGAGAGAGAAATTGGGTTTTCTGTCCACTCGACACAAACTAGGTTATTTCGGAACTAACATATGGTTCAATTTTATTTCACTAATTTCCTTAGCGTAGTGGAACCTGAGAAGACCCACAAGGTTGGACAAACGACCCTACTCCTTGTCACATACAACCGGGGAATCGAATTGTTATGAATTATAATTATATGTATATCATGTGACCTACCTGACATCATACCAGCTTGTAACATCATTGGTTGCATAGAACTAACCATTGTTTGTGATGTACTGATAGGTCCAGATGATTTCTTATATTGGGGTAATGCAGCACGATATTCCTCCTGAAAACACATGATAAAATACAATCTCATTAATAAACAACTAAAATATACCCCCCGCCCCCAAAAAATTACAATTCTTATGTGCAACTTTATAGTCTTTTTTTTTGAAACACAATTTAAAAATCAGACTTCAAATACAAATTTTCTCCCATACAGAATTTAATAAGAAAATTGTAAAAACTTTCAAGAGAATGTCTACACTCCGTAACAGGGCCGGATTTACTAATAGGCATAGTAGGCCATTGGCTTAAGGCCCACTGAAACTGATCGGTCGTGCAATCAACCAGCGTAAAACCTTGTTTCAAGATAGGATACTGAGACAGGACATTTCTTTAACTTTGTGGTTCAATTGATAAATGTGGCCTAGGGTCCCTGACGTGTAGGTAAATCCGACCCTGCTCCCCTTCAACCAGTTTCTATGGATCAGATGTTTACCTCACCTCTTAAACACTGAATCTCCGTACAAAACATTCTCTCCCAGACTTAATCTATGATCCCAAAAATCCTCTCCTACGACAAATTTCACATATATAGTTCACATGTTACCAAGAATGAGTGAGGCCTCAATAAAACTTGAATATAACAGTTGCTAAAACAGATCTTTATAAATATTTCCGGCATAATTTGCAACACAACTTTTGATCAGACACAATCTGATAAAAAAAACACAGACCCTTTTTCGTTTTGTTTTTTTATAGTTCAAAATTTCGTTTTACTTGTCTTTACTACACTAGGATCTGGAAGAGTTATTATATAACCTGCGTTCTGGTTGATGTGAAGGTATAGCCAATGAAACGGTTTGTTACAGTAAGCTCTTCGAGTGCGGTGAACAGAACTGTGGGTATCCTGATAGAAACATAAATGCTGATTGGTTAATGTAGTGTAGGCCATCGAAAGTATAAAAAAACCCAATAAAGATCTGTATTTTAACCAGATTGAATCAGACATCTTGCTGATAAAAGGAAGTCTAAGATACAATGTTCAATGAGAAAAACTAAAGCATAAATCCATCCTTATTTTGTTGTTCAAACAAGGACACCCTTAATCTATGACTCTGTTATTTAAATGAGAAGCAGAGACTAGAGAGAGAGAAATGGAGTTGGACTGTCTCCACTCGACAGATGTTATTACAGACTATATAACTTTATGTAACAGTTATAAATAGCTACTAGGACTAACCTCGAATTTATCTGCTGTACGTCAAACTTTAAGAACATAACTTACCAATGATATATCCTCATCAGGATGCATTAACTTAGAGGTCAAACCTGAGGTGGACTCGGGCTTTTTTATCATAGGGGCACCTGTTATTGTAGCACTAGACGACACCGACGCTGCTGCTGCTGCGGGGAATGTGAGTTTAGTCGGACCAGCTGACTGTGATGAATTCATTGAACCAGGAGGATGTGACTGAAAACAAAAAAACATTATCATATAATTGAAATGAAATGGGGTTTAACGTCCTACTGTTATGCTCCGACTGGTTTAATGAAATGGGCACACTGATCAGCAGTGAATTTTTTCGCTAGGTCGCTACAATCACTGATAAGGATGACATCGATGCGACTTAATGAGCCAGAAATATTAACTTTTTTCCTGCGACAAATTAAATTCTAAAACATTTTTTTTTATGCATTGGAAAAATAAATAAAGGCGTTTGACGTATTTGTAGGTAAAAATTATTTCCTATTTAATGTAAATGGGTATTAAAATGACTAAAAGGCAGCATTCCGCCCGAAGCAGTAATGTCTTATGTAAACAATGCATGCGCCATTCAGTCAATGATTGACGACGCATGCTGTGACGGCACGTGTTAAGGCAGTCATCTTTGACAGAGATATTACTCTAGACTTGTAATTCTCAGTGAAACAGATTGTGAAATGGGGTTTAACGTAACACTGTTCTGCTCCGGTCTAATGAACACACAAAAACTAATTATTTGCTTGATAAAGACGAGAGTATCATCGTCAAAACGTTGCATGTTAATCAACCAGTAATTGTAATTCAGTAAATAATATTATGCGTGTTACAGTTCAATTACTAAATGCCACTCAAAGATGATCTAATGAGCACGGGCATACCCCATACAATGTGTTATGAGGGAAATTTTTCCAGACAGCATGAAAATTGAATTCAATTCTTTCAAATTTTAAAGAAATTACTTGTTACATATACAAGTAGATATCATATAACTTTGGTTTAATCGGAGGACATAAAGATCTTGAATAGAAGTTTCCACAGTGGACTGAAGGTTTTAAGGGAATTAACTCTAAGGGGTGTTAAGGGAAGTGTGAAATAGGATTACAAGTGGGAATATTTGTCCTTTAAATCGAACCATTAAAATTATTGTACATGGACAAAACCCACAATGTTCGACAGGCGACCCTACACCTTGTCACATACAACCATTCTAGTTGACTCAATGACAGACCTAATGATACAATGTGCACGCTCTAACCATACGGCCATCAATACCCCACCTGTCCTTGTTAAACTTTACTAATTAGATTAAAACGTTTTATAAATACCTGCACGCGCTAACCATTCGGCCATTCACCCCCCCCCCCACCTGTTCTTGTTAACCCTCACTAATTAGATTAAAACATTTTATAAATACCTGCATCACCCCACCTGTACTAATTGGATTAAAACGTTTTATAAATACCTGCACCACCCCACCTGTACTAATTAGATTAAAATGTTTTATAAATACCTGTGCTGCTGAAGGAAATAAAGGGCGTGGAGGACCAGATTGAGGTGGTGGTCTTGGTGGCATGCCCATAGGTCCCATATTAGGTGGCATATTGGGTGGCATGTTAGGTGGCATCCTGGAAAATAGATCATGATAATATAACAGCCATATACTTTATTTGCATCTGTTCTCTATAGCTGACAACTTACTGAATATTACAAATTCATTAAAAGTTTGATGCATTATTTGCATTTTCCCTAAAACATCAAATTTCTCACGACTTAATACACGCGAACATGCACTTAATTAAGAAAACAAAATCAGTGGGACTGGGAGATAATCTTCAAGATTGGATTTAAACTAGGCCCATCAGGTTTCTCCGCTATCAATAAAATTGAAATGGGGTTTAACGTCCAACTGTTCTGCTCCGAACTGGGCTAATGAAGACGAGGATACGCCATACAGTATGCTATGAGAAAATTTTGCCTGGACAGCGGCACTATGGCCAACTCTTATATCGAATTCCAACTGTCAAGGAATCTTTTACGAGCACGCCAATGCATACACCGGATCTCGGTTTATCGTCCCATCCGAACGACTAGACAGCGCTGTCAGAGTGAACAATCTTTTAAGTGTTATATAATGAACTTACCCCATATGTCCCATATGACCTGAAATACAGATAAAAAAAAATTAATTTTATTTAATAGAACAATTATTGCAAATTTACAGATTTGTCATCAAAATTAAAATTAATGGTGCCGAATTCGAACATTTTAAATAATTCTATTGGAATTCATTAGCTTAGTGTGAAATCACCAACCTTTTTATTCTGTACGAATAACTTCTGGTAAAATACAGAAAAGATTTCTACCTACCCATCGGTGGCATCGGACCCATTGGTCCCATAGGGCCCATTGGTCCCATACCCATAGGAGGAGGGGGCATTCCAGGTGGAAAATTCATATGTCCCGGAGGTCCCGGCATACCAGATCCGAACGTTGACGGTTGAGCTGGATTACTATTATCATCATCTGAATCCAACGCACTGCTACCTTGACCTATAAACAGACGGGGAAACTTGCTAACATTGTGATAATATAAAATGTTCAGTCCATGATGAACGATTTAAAGTAAGATCGCCACCCGTACCTGCATACTAGATTCGCCGGTGGCTACCAGTTTGTCGTTAAATTATGGCATTAACAAAGTTTAACCAGAACCGACCTACATTTTTATGGACCCATGTTGACATCAGGGCTCTATAAAAGTTGAGTGTGCCTGGGCACACACTTGAAAATGTGCCTGCAGGGTCATACTGAAACACAGGGATGTAGCCAGGATTTGGTGAGTGGTGTTAAAATATATTTGGCGAGCTGAGCTAGAACGAAAAAATTTTATGAAAATTAAACCCTTCTTGGTGTATTTTCAGAGCATCTGCTGCCTTTTGTATTTGGTTCAGTGCAAATCAAATTTCCATTTATATATTCAAATTTTACCAAATTCACTTAATTTTCATCAATGATACAGGGATCTAAAAACTTTTTGACACCACCCGATCGAGCATAAAATTGTCCCGCCCCACTCTGTTTCTCTGGATAGATAAGTTGAGGACCTTTCGGTATTTGTTGGGTTTTTTTTTCAAATATTATTTTATTACTTTGAGATTAAAAATTATTAAAACGGTGTTTGTGTTTTATTTGAGTACAACAAATTATGACAACAGGTAGATATTGATAATTAAAACACGTTGTATTATTTGACTTGTTTGTAAAGTTGTTGTACGTGTCTCACGAATATTATTATTATTACGGTGGAATGAGAATCAGGTCAGGCAGAAACCGAGAAAGCTCTCATCGTCCTCCTAGTCCTACTCTCGGGCCGTAGCAAATCCACGGTCAACACAGGTAAGAAATAAAATAAGATCATCGTGAAAATTTGCAGGCACGTGTTGGACAATTACGACATTCAAATCTTTAACATTGGAGTGCCGTAAATTGGTCTGGGTGACCTATTTACGGCAAATAAAGAAATATAAAGACCGTAGAATAATTGTAAAATGAATAGACCTAGGCCTACACATCTAAGTATAAATAAACAAAATACCAATACATCTTTCTTTAAACTAATTTGGGATGATAGGGTCTACTACGGCACACAAAAATAAATTATGCCGTGACAGACATGGTTTGCGTACGTCGGCTTTTACCATGGCTTTGCCGTTTGATTGCCGTGGTAAATTTCGAGCGCCGAGTTTGTGTACAGAGAAGGACGAAGGGGTTTAAATACGACTGGGCCTTTTTCGATTTTTTCTTTGTGCTGGGCGGCAAAAAATAGTGCCAGAGGGCAGGTGCTGCCCGACGTGGCTACATTTTTAAAAATGTGCCTGCAAAAAATTTTTTTCAAGCAAATGTGCGTACGATGTGCGCGGAAATATCGATGCCTGGTTGACATTCAACATCACAAGAACATTCATCACCAGCAGTACCTTGATTGAAAAATAAACTGGTTTCCTTTCTACTGCCTGATTAAAATACAGATCTATATTTCGTTTCATTTTTTTTTACTTTCAATGGCCTACACTACATGAAGATCTAACCAGTTGTACTGGAAGGTCGCGTCAGAGGTCATACGAGCGACTTTTGACCATATGATGTCAGACATTTGATTAACCAATTAGCATTGATGTTTCTAGTGGATTACCCACAGTTCCGTGCACCTCACGCCAAAAGCTCGTCGTAACAGACTGTTTCCTAAGATAAATTAGGCGATCAGTTGTTTCAAATTACCTCAGAAATATTCTTGAAATGAAATGGGGTTTAACGTCTTACTGTTTTACACGACTGGGCTAATGAATACAGACATATGCCATACACTGCATTATGAGGGACATTTTACCAGGACAGCAGCACTACGGCCTACTCTTTCGAATTCCCACTTTTATGTGGACGGCAATGTGTACACAGGACCTCAGTTTTCCGTCCCGTCTAAACGACCCGACACTGTTCCTTGTAAGGCCCTCCCGTCCTGCATCAATGATAATGGGGGAAACCACGCCGGAAAATCTCAAGGAACTTTCTCGGCACAACCAGGAGAAAACCTGAGACCTCCTGGTAAGCGAACCATCAGCCACTGCAGCACCAAATATTTTTGAAACAAGGTAGAATAACTTACCCGGTCTACTATTTTTACTACGTTCATGTTCTTTTAAATCATCTGGAGGTATTCCTTCCATACCATATATTTCTATTTCTACATTATTTCTACCAGGTAAAGAATTTGGAACTTTGTCTATTTTTTCTTTGTGAACCTGAAATACAACATGCACATACATTTTTTCAATATTAGAAGCATTTTAAGATATATAGATAATTAAGTTTTGACTAACATGCCTGTCCATAAATTGGATGGTTATCTTTTTAATTACATGTACATGTACATAGAGAAAAGATGGTGATTTTAGAATCTAACCACCAAATTTAACAGATATTACTTGAGGTTACGATGATGACAGGTGCCTCTTTCTCTATTTCATGTTGACTGCCAATATAAATTCACGAAAACTGATACAGTTCATAATTTTAAACGTCTTTTAAAATCTTTTGATTTGTGTCTGGCCAAGCCTGCAACAGGTGACTAATACCCAGGGTAGTTGCTCCGACCGGGCTAATGAAGATGGGCATATGCCATTTAATGTGCTACACTACAAGGGAAATTTTGCCCTGACTGCTGTGCTACGGCCAACCCTTTTTTTTTTTTTGAACTTCCAACGGTAAATGTTTCCTTTACATGCACGCCAATGTGTACACAGACCTCGGTTGTTCATCCCTTCTAATTGATATGGTGTCCCTTGTTAGGCCTTCCGTCCTATTCCTACACCACTGCCAATGCAGGGATTGAACATGGGACCCCAGCTTAGCGAGCCAACATCCTACTCACTGAGTCACTGTGGCTCCCAACATTCCAGATGAATTATAATTATCTAGAAGAGAGAGAAATGGGGTTGAATGCCCACTTGACTTAAAATAGGTCATTTTGGGACTAACACATGGTTCAATTTTATTTCAATAATTCGCTTGTGCGTGGGAGTCTTTAGCAGTGGGAGGAAACCGAAGGACCAGGAGAAAACCCATGAGGTTGGACAGACGACCCTTATCCTTGTCACGTACAACCGGGGAAATGAAACCACACCAGTTGACTCAATGACAGACCTTAATGATACAGTACGCACAGGCTAACCATTCAGCCATCCAAACCCCCAATTATCTAGAAGATTTGTAAACTGTACCAAATATTGAAGTAAGAGTTTTACTCACCTGCATACAGTGTATAGACAGACCAGGACCAGTATATAATTTTTTGTGACATACATGACATTTAAAATGCTTTGCTTTTTGATGTTGTATTAATATTTTTTCATCATCAAATTCTCTGTTACAATACCTTTAGAGAGTTAAGGCAAATAAATGAACATTGATGATTAATTTCAGAGCCAGGTAATTGGGCCCATTTCTACTCTCTGAACCATCGTAAATTTTAAACGGATTTCTCTGATTATAAATGAACTACTTAACGTTGGTTATTATAAACTTACCTGTGTGTTTGAAATCAACTCCTGTTAAATAAAATCCATTGCACAACTAATTATCCCAACGAATAAAAAAGTTCTCTCTTGAAAAATTGAAATCCCACAAACTTTTGACACCGAAAAGTACCAATATGGAAGCAGATAAGGTCACTCTTCGGGAGATATCATTTCGCATAAGGGGTGACAGCATAGCAAATCAAAACGGTTTTCGGTAATTTTATGACAATTTACACACATAACTGTCTGTATTTTATTTATTTTGTTACCGTCTTTTACATCTAGTAAAATCTCTGCAAATTTTACAACTTTAACTTTTGAAATATTTTGTTTTAATTATTTGAAGCAGTTATTATTTGATCGAAAGAATGCTATCAAATTAACAATACACTCAGAGACTTCCAAGGTGAGCTTCATGATCCTTGTTAAATTATTATAAAACAAAGAAGATAGGATATTTTTAGTTTATATATGACTTTATTTTTACGAGTATAAGTGAAATCAATGATATTTTCATTGTGAATAAAATTTAATAAACTGGCGGATCAATGGTTCCAATATAAAAATCTCTTATGTAATTGCCTTCCGTTCATATTTTTCGTTGCCCAAACTCAAACGATCGTGGTTTGTTTTCATTGTTGGGATATTTAGTTGTGCAATGGATTTTATTCAACGGGAGTTGATGATTTAAACACACAGATAAGTTTATAATAACCAAAGTTAAGTAGCTTGTTCATAAACGAAGCGAAGAAATTTGTTTAAAATTTACCATGGTTCAAGCAGTTAGACAAGAACCAGTCAATTCTGGGGGTGTATTTTTTAAATGACATTTGTGGTGGATGACGGTCAGAAAGATAAAATGCTATTTTTATCCGTTATATCAACCCCTCAAAGGCTTAAAGATAGGTTCCCAGAAAAGTATTTATTGGGTTGTTATTTCCAATAAAAGTATGGCAATTTTGGATATGGAAAGTAGAAACATCCAATCTTATTAGAAAAATACTGGATGCCCTGAAAAACACTCATGGGGCGCATACAGGACAAAACTGTAAGGGTTTCCCTATAATCAACAGCCCAACGATTAGGAGTGTCTGCACGCGTGACATCAAAGGTCGCACGCGGAGATTGAGTGCTTGATGTACATGTTGATAAACTTTATGAAGAGTTTGACGCACAACAGTTTCTGAGTTAAAAACCACAGAAAAAACTTGGGCAGTTGATAATCTGAGAATTTAATTAGGCTTCGATATTTGTAATAAATAGTCAGCAATTAAAGACAACATCGTCTTTTGTATGCAATGAATTCTCCTCCGACTTCACCCCCGTTGCTAGGTACCGAGAGAGGTAAGTCACGTGACAAAAATATGACCTCTTTTGATTGATTTTTTTATAGTAAGGGTATTCCTTTACAATCACAATATTTTGAGAAGGATTTGAAGCAAAATTATGATAAATTAATTAATTTGAATATGTTTTTAGTCCAAATATATCATCAAATCACCCAGTTTGTACGCGGGAATGTATCTTTAAATGTTCTTCAGAACTATTATCCGATTCTTTCAATGAGCAATTAATGAAAGAAAATAATTCCTGTAAATTAACTCAATAGTATAATAATATTATAATTATATAATTAATTCCATATAAAGCTTTGTTGAGACCCATACAAAATATAATAGCAGTCAAGTATTGTGGAAAACTAATTGTAGGATGAAGAAACCACCCAAATCTCAGCATGAACCTGCTTGTGGCCCATGTCCATGTGGCAGGCAACGATCCAATAGTATACAACAAGAACCGCTGTTCCATTTATTCTTCTAGTGATTAATTCTCTGATTGGAATTTTTTTTCTTATGCAATCCGAACATAAATTATTCCAATCTTAAATAAATTATTATTCACATGCTTGCGTAATTGTAATAAACAGTAGATCTATGGTAATTTCACAAACTGAAATATAGTTTGTCTCAAAAAAGAAAAAAAAAGGTCATTGACTTGACTCATTGCTTCCATTGTTCCTAATTACGACAAATTTTTGGCTAAATTGGGCCGTATTTTATATTTTGTTTCTATTTAAAAAGGATACCAACACCAAGGTTTTATTTGCTTCTTCTTCTTTCTTCCCATATTGGTAAAATATTGACTGTAAAACTCTTGTTAAAATAAACTTTCTTGACCGCACTATTACAACGATTTCAACATGGCGATATTGCCTTCCACATGACCCGGATGTACAGGGATCAATTATTATTTTTACCACCCAATATATTTGTGAAATATTATATGAGGTCGAACTCTTAACATTTTATGCAATATTTGGTTATTTTATAATCTTTGTACTAAGTTGTTAATATCGGTATTTGTACAATTAAAACAGAGTATTTAAATTCATAGTCGTTAGAAAATAAGCAATGATAGCTCCCAAAAGGCACTCAAAATTAAACTGCAGCAAGATCTTCTGCTTCTGCCGGATAATGTACGTCCACAATCAAGATGTTGATTATAATGACATATATATTTATTTCCAGTGCACGGATACACAAATCATTATAGATAGATAATGTTCAATTATACAACGGAATTGCAATGAAATGCATTTATAGCTTCATACTTTTCTGCTTTAGGACTACCATGGACCTTATTTATTATATGTATTTAATAGTATTATAAGGTCCATGGGACTACCCGAACTAGGCTAAATAAATGTAGGCTACCATGAAATATTGTCTGGGCAGGGCTGGGGCGAGGGCCTACCCTGAGCTGAGGACGATATAATTTCGAACTCCAAAGCACAACTCAGTTTTCCGTGTACGGAAATTCCTAGCAATGAGTAGCAATTTACTCGACCAGCAGTGGGTTTGAACCTCGGATATCCTGGTTAGTGAGCCATGCAGCGCCCTAATTTAAGCTAATAATTAAGTTATGGTTAACTCATACATGTATTGTACCATGGTTCCTAGTAATGTATTAACCGACGAGCGCTTTTTTTTTTCAAAAATGGCCAAAGTATTGCCAAAAAGTTACGGACAAATCATATCCAAAATTTAAATCATTTCATAAAAGACTAACAATTATGAATAATTGAAATTTAGACAAAACCATTCTATAGTTTTAATCACTGATAAGAATCAACAAGAGGACACCACTCCATCCTACACCACTGACAATGGGGACACAACTCCGCCCTGCACCACTGACAAGGGGGGGACACCACTCCACCCAGCACCACTGACAAGGGGACACCACTCCGACCGGCACCACTGACAAGGGGACACCACTCCGACCAGCACAACTGACAAGGGGACACCACTCTGACCGGCACAACTGACAAGGGAAAACCAAACTGGTAAAACCTGTGAAACTTTCATGGCCTGTACCTTACTCATTTTGTGGGTTTTCTCCGGGTCTTCCGTTTTCCTCCCATTGCTATAGACCCTACTGAAAAACCATATGTTTGTCCCAAAATGATCTAGTTTGCCTGAGTGTATGTCAGACCCCATACTTATTGTGCCACTTATTATGGCTCCTGGGTACTGGTAATACTTTACAAATGTACTTCACGACCATATAATGCTATGTACAGTACTAGTAGATCCAGTATCATTGAAGAGGAGGAGTAGTTTCAAATCTAGGGCGCCATCTACAATCCCACTCCACACTGAATGTCAACCAAATATTAATAAAATGGATAAAATAACACTTGAGCACCCTGGTAGAACGTCATAGATCGTATTGCCTATATAGTGGTTCGCCGAAAGCAGTTTTATTCAAGTTAACATAAAGTTCATGTCATATTATGATTGTTATTGGTTTTGTTGTTATTTATCTTGGGGGCACCTGAATGCTACCATTCTGGATTACAGTACTCTGATTATTATAAAGACACGACAGATTGGTTAAAGTTGCAATTTCATATTTTTACGTTATATTTTTAAAATGTATTAAAATAAAGCCTTAAAATAGATGGTATCTATAAACAGTCCTACAGTCCTATTAATCCTATAATTCACTATTGACAGTTGAGAAAATGGCAAAAATATCATTTTCCTCTTCAAATTCAAACGTTTGATGATAGCTACTCCATGGTGGAGAATAGAAAACAAGGGAGGTAATTGGGAGGTAATTCTGTTATTATTTCCGGTGTAAATGAGTTTTAAGTGTGAGAATGACACCTATGATCGTATAATAGTGAGTTGACAACCTATTGAGCAAAAGACATAGAAATAATTATGTTTTGACTTTCTTAGAAAATATGAAATTGTAACTTTAATTTTGCATTTTCGACCAATAACAACTTGTCACAATCATCTGATAGAAATGCTGAAGGGGTTTGACCATTTTGATTTACATTCGGCCAGGTCAAATGAATCTATGAGTCATAGGTTATTCCCCTAAATCATATCTTTTTACCTCCTGATCTGTCTGTCTTCAAATAAGAAAACCTACCCCTATACAGTCTGCTATGAGGGGAATTTCGTTGGAACGGTGCAATGGCGTACTGTTATTTCAAATTCCAAGGGTTCTTTTATGTGCATGGGATCTCTGATTTTCGTCCTGTCTGAACAAATAAACACTGTCCAATGCCAAGAACTCTGTACCACTGACAAGGGGAAACCACGCTGGAAAAAACCCAGCCCAAGGTACATTATCGGGGAACACCAGTATCGAACGGTGGGGCGTTCAGGTTAGTGAGCCAGTGCCTTATTCACTGAGCCACTTCAATTTGGGGTGGGGCTGGTGTCTGAGTGTTGCTGTCATGGTTTTGATCCGTTGTGTGGCTTGGGGCGACTCCTCAACCTGATGGATTTACTCTAAAACCTATGATTTCCTCCCAAATGGAAAGACCCCAGCGTGTGCACTAATCATAATTTAATAAGACAACTTGTCTGCGATATCACCCTCGGGTGAGGGGGGTGTCTGAGAGTTCTTGAGTGTTGCACTTTGAGCTCTAGCTGGTTTGCTGTTTTGATCCCTTGTGTGGCTTAAGCAGTGGACACATTAGCCGAATCGTTCGGCCGAATTAATCGGCGCCGAATTTTATTCGGCCGAATGGGTGGACACACTAGTCGAATGCTTCGCCCGATTCAACCTGCCGATTGCATCACCTTTCACGTCACATGATTAAACATGGCCGCGTCTATGTCTTCAATCTATCACGTGACTTCTCGATATGAGTGGTGATTGGCTAATGAATTCTATATTCGTCCGAATGCTTCGGCGAAGCGGACACACCAGGCGAATATAATTCGCCCGAATATATCAAACCTGTTTGATTCGGGCGAATCATTCGGCCGAATGATAGTGGACACACTAGGCGAATTTCGACGCCGATTGATTCGGCCGAACGATTCGGCTAGTGTGTCCACCGCTTTAGAGATAGAGGCGACTTCTCAACCTTGTGGGTTTACTCTTGGTAGTCCGGTTTCCTCCCACAAGAAAAACCCTGCACGTGCACTAATCACAACAAAATAAGACACTTGTCTGTGATATCATGGGGAGGTTGGATGGCCGAATGGTTAGCATGTGTGCACTGTACCATAAGGTCTGTCATTGAGTCAACTGGTGTGGTTTTGATTCCCCAGTTGTACGTGACAAGGAGTAGGGTCGTGAAAAGGAGTAGGGTCGCCTGTCCAGCCTCGTGGGTTTTCTCTGGGTCCTCCGGTTTCCTCCCACTGCTAAAGACCCCTACGCGCAAGCGAATCATTGAAATAAAATTAAACCATATGTTAGTCCCGAAATGACCTAGTTTGTGTCAAGTGGATGTTAAACCCATCTCTCTCTCTTTCTCTCTCTACGCGATATCACACTTGATGGAAGTGGATGTTAATCACTAATAGAAGAATAAAAAGACATTTTATTTGCTGTTCAGCTTCCTGTATTTATTGCATACAACAATCAGCACCATTAAACCTGGTCAAATATCATTCATATTTAACATCCATTCATATACAGAAACAACAACAATATACAACATACAGGCATTTAAAATATATTATTCCACACGGATATATAGCACTTCTACAATAACAAACAATACATGATCTCTTTTATAAAAACAAATCAATTTTAGACCACAACAATTTTTGGTTGTTCAAGTAATTCTTAATTTATCAAGATCCTTAAAACTTAAAAATTGGTGTGGCCTTGTTTGTAAGTTTGCAAGAATGTAGAATTCCACGATTAAGGGTTAGGTCTAAATATTAATGCCAACTGCAGATTTGGTCAAAGGTAATGAGATGTTAACAGGGCTATTGCGCTATCCCTAATCCCAGTGCTACCCTAACAGAAAACTTGTAATCAATCACATGCCCTAACCCTATTTACATCTCACGACGACCATGACAAAATCTGCAGTTGGCCTTAATATTTAGACCGAACCTGTGACAATATTATTTCACAGGCATATAGCACTTTTACAATTACAAACAAATAATGCACAATCCCTTTTATTAAAACAAATCAATCCTGGGTAACACCAATTCAAAATTTCTGCTTTCAATTTTCCCCCGGTAAAAACGCATTAATTTAAAAATAACAAATATTTTGTTATTCAAGTGATTTTCATTATTTATTTAACAAGACCATGAATAACTAAAAATTAATTTGGTGTGCCCTATAATCATTGTAAGTTTGCAAGAATGTACAATACCACGACAGACAATCTGTTAATATATTTCACATAAAAATTGACAACATTAAACATACATTATGCAAGAGCTAAATCTGCCTATTGCAAGTTTTTCTTTAAGCCTTAAATGTTATATAAATTATTAATTAACTGATCCAGGCCATAATCAACTCGAGATGGCATCAAATTTCTCTGATATTAAATAGATTAGAACGGTTCAGCCATATTTTGATTTAACATTTTAAGCTAAAAATCCTGGAGCGAGACTTAGCTTCGAACAACCAGTACGGTGGTTGAAATTATTGCACATGTCTTTTCAAACCTTCAAAGGCTAATATCTCCACTCGCAATTAAGTAATTTGAATGAAATTTTCAAATTATTCATTTTACATTATCTATTTTCGAACTGTTATAGCAAGAATGACTAGCTCTTTATCTAAATCTTACATAATGTATGTTTAAATAACAATGTTGATAAATATCACAATGGTTAAATAAAATTATTTAAAGTTGATATTGTTAAAAGAAGAAGAAAAACTGTTATCAATTTAATTCCAGATCAGTGTGTATTTATAACTAAATTATATAATAATTACTATAGATTTTTTACAATTTGACACATGAATTTCATATAAATTAATATTTTATTTTGATTGTTGATTTGACTAGATGATACGCTACTAGGGACAGCCACAAAATTTCAACACTTATGTCCAAATGAGTAACTTTCGGATAGATCGCAACCCAAACAACCATATTTAATATGTCTATGTTGAACATAAAATAACCGACATTTAATTTATCATTTTCTATCTACAGTGTCATTCAACCCATCCACCCCCGGGTCCTCCGGTTTCCTCCCACTGCTAATGACCCATATACGCAAGCGAATTATTGAAATAAAATTAAACCATATGTTAGTCCCAAAATGACCTAGTTTGTGTCCAGTGGACATTAAACCCCATCTCTCTCTCTGATAAATTGAAATTTCATCAATCTATGTTGGTTGCATGTAACAAGACACTGCCGTCTTTTATTGATAGCAGATCACTCACTCACTCACAATCTCTCTCTCTCCCTCCCACCATCCACCCAGTTCCACGATTTATCTATTTGGACCCAAGTGTCTAAATTTTGCAACACTCCCTTACCAAAGGATCACAATACCTATGTAATATCACTACATATATTCAACAATTATTATTATACATATTTAAGTTTAAAATACTTTTATCACATTACATTAATCATGAGTTTGGCAAATTCTATCAATATTTTAGCAACATATGGAAGCATCTACATTTTGTAAACCTTTGATCTACATAAAAATATTTTCCAGAGAGTGCAGTTTATGAAACAGTGCTACAGATAAAAGATGGATTCCTTGTATCCGATAGTAACCACAATCGACAAATGTGAAAACAAAAGAATAAGACATAAAATTATATCAATAGATTTTCAGGTTTATCTTAAGGATTTATTACATGTAAGTAAGAGCTAAATCTGCGTATTATAGATCTTTTTAAACAATCTGATTAAAACACAGATCCTATTTCGTTTCGTTTTTTTATAGTTCAAAATTTCAATTTACGTGTCTTTACTACACTAGGATCTGAGAGAGTTGTCATATAACCCGAGTTCTGGATGATCTGAGGGATGAGCCAATGAAACGATCTGTAACAGCAAGTTTTTGGCGCGAGGTGTAGGAAGTGTGGATAACCCACTAGAAACATCAACACTGATTGGTTAATCAAATGTCTGATGTCATAGGGTCAAAAGCCGCTCCAATGACCTCTGACGCAACCTATCGCTACATCTACGTGTTGTGTAGGCCATTGAAAGTATAAAAAACCGAAACGAAATATAGATCTGTATTTTAATCAGATTGTGATTCAAATGTCATATAACTTATTATTTAGACATTTAATGATGAGACAAGAGATCAACCACATGATTTAACTGGTAAAGGTTAATATTGAGACTTTGTTTATTATTGTGGCAATGATAATTGAGACTAAGTTACTCTCGCCAAAACTTCAAACATTCATAACTTTAATTGCTTTGAATAAAGTAATTTTCAATATATTCATTTTACTATTTATAAACTTTTAGTGGCATTTAGCGATTGGAAACATAACAGAATTAACACAGCTATATGGGGGGACAATAATCACTGGTTTATTATACACAAGCACAAAGTTTCGATAATTATAATTATTAACAGTTAATTAAGTATGGCTTCACATTGTACATTTATTTATGTATATAGACCTCCCAGTTTACTATATAGTATTGTGCTTGATAACGATAACAGGCTCGAGACTTGTGTATAATAAACCAGTGATTGTTGTCCCCCCCATATAGCTGTGTTAGTTCTGTTCTTTATAAACTATTATAGCAAGAACGCCCAGCTTCCTGGAGAATAAATACAGAAAGTTAAACATTGTCATAGAATCATCTGTTAGTTTCAATAAACCATCTAACTAACTACCAATATATAGAGGATATTTGTCGTTTTAGAGTGAATAACATATTTTATTTCATCGAGAAGCAAGAAAACTTATATTTTCACGAATGCGTAGCATTCGTGAAAATATAAACGTTTTCTTGCTTAGAGATGAAATAAAATATGTTATTCACGACAAATGTTCTATTTATTTTATGATTTTACAATCATTTTAGGTAAAAACAACTAGCCAGTGGAATAACACTTTTATTTCACTGATAAAACACGGTATTCCACTACTGATCATAAAATAAAGTCTGGTAAATGTCATGAAATATGAATTGTAAATGTGTGTTATTCTAAATATAGGTGATGTAAACAAATTCAAATGTGTATGTACGTAATCATCCAACTGTAGTGATTGGTCCTGGCAGTGACCTCTGTGATCCTGATCCAGGCAGTGACCTCTGTGATCCTGATCCAGGCAGTGACCTCTGTGATCCTGATCCAGGCAGTGACCTCTGTGATCCAGGCAGTGATCTCTCTGATCCTGATCCAAACAGTTGTAGACTAGCCAGTTTAAGGATCTGAAATTTTTCGACCGCTAACCCTAACCCTAACAATAGAATGGATTGATAAACAAAGGCTGTTATCAAGATTTCCATTTACGTCACATAAGCCAATTTAAATTTGGCATCCCTTGGTTCCTGAATAATCAATTAAATTAAAGTGTGTTTTTGATTTTATTTGCATGCACAGTGTCAAATATTTTTTACCTCTCTTCGCTCAACAGAACACATCCTATTTGTTTGTATATATATATATATTCATATCTTTCTCATTTTTTATCTATTTGTGTATATGCTTGATAACGACTTGTGAAACCTTGTTGAAACGTCGCTGTGAAAAAAAACGTAGTAATTGTTATCCATAAAAGTGTGTTTTTGAACATCCTATTTGTCCTATTCTGATCTGATCCACCACCAAAGTTTACACCCTTGGGAAAGCACCGGAAGACAGGAGGGCCTGGAGGGGGCCTTAAAGGACATCGGAACTTACATAACTAGGCAAGTTATCAAAATGTTCATTTCTTGGGTGTCAAATTATCTACGTTATCACCCTGTTAGAAGTGGATGTAAAACTCTAGGAACGAACGAACGGGTCTCAAAGCCATCCATAAGCATGCTCAAAGAGCTTTTTAAAGATAAACTATATATGTCTATTTAAATTTAGTCTATATAACTAAGATTATTTAAAAAAATGAAATTTTAATTGGGATTTAAAACTTGTCAGAGTTGAACAGAATATAGGCAGATATTGGCAACCAATTTTCTTTTTATCACATTCACAACCTTTAGTTAAAAATCTCCCCATATTCATCAAAACCATTTCTTTACAAAATGTTTAGCTTGCTCCAAAAAATCAAAAGGCACACAACATTGATAAGATTAGAGATACATGTATATACAATGTCTCTAATGTGATGCATCAACAATAAATATATATATATATATCTAGGTTTACAGTGCAGCTTATACACCGATCGTCTTAAAATATACAAAATAAGCTTATACACCGATCGTCTTAAAATATACAAAATAAGCTTGTTCACCCATTGTCTTAAAATATACAAAATAAGCTTATACACCCATTGTCTTTACAAAATAAGCTTATACACCGATCGTCTTTACAATATAAGCTTATACACCGATCGGCTTTACAAAATAAGCTTATACACCCATTGTCTTTACAAAATAAGCTTATACACCGATTGTCTTTACAATATAAGCTTATACATCGATCGTCTTCAAATATACAAAATAAGCTTATACACCCATTGTCTTTACAAAATAAGCTTATACACAGATTGTCTTTACAATATAAGCTTATACACCGATCGGCTTTACAAAATAAGCTTATACACCCATTGTCTTTACAAAATAAGCTTATACACTGATGTCTTTACAAAGAAGCTTATACACTGATGTCTTTACATACATATATTAAGCTTATACACTGATTGTCTTTATAAAATAGGCTTACACAGATTGTCTTTACATAATAACCTTATACACCGATCGTCTTTACATATATATATATATAAGCTTATACACCGATCATCTTTACAAAATATATTAAGCCTATACACTGATCGTCTTTATAAAATAAGCTTATACACAGATTGTCCTCACATACACAAAATAAGCTTAAAGCGGCTGATCGTCAGTTGTATTTGTCAGATAATATCTATAATATTTTTCATCACTTTATCCACACTAAAATTTAGTTAAGAAAGCAATCAAGATATGTAAAGAAGACAAAAGGCCAAGCTTGGATTCAGTCAAATTAAAAACAAGTCCCATCAAAAGGCTTTATCCAACACATATTGGCTGTTGTTGTTGGTTAAATTTAACGTCTGTTTTTACCTTGGGTTATATCGCAGACAAGTGTGTCCCGAGAAAGTTGCCAGAGGAGCCAAATAATAGGCTTCTTCCTGAGAAACTTGCCAGAGGAGCCAAATAATAGGCTTCTTCCTAAGAAAGTTGCCAGAGTAGCCAAATAATAGGCTTCGTCTAGGTAGAAGATACAAGATCGATTAGGAGGCCTATTTGATTCTGTTCTGGTAAAGACACAATGTCTTCTGCAGGGTAGCGCCCAAGGTAAATTTCATTCAAAGGAATTGCACCTGGTACTAATAATAGACATTTATAGGTAGTATGACCAGATAGTATTTAATACAGTCATTCACCCAATATTAGATAGTAAAGCCAGATTGTGGTGTAAGTTTAACAGGGTTCCCGCGGTCCTTGAAAATCCTTGAATATCCTTAAATTTAAAATTTTATTTTCAAGGTCTTGAATATCCTTGAATTTCACGGAAATAGGAAAATATCCTTGAATTTCAGTTGAGATCCTTAATTTTGTTTCAAATGTCTTCAATTCCTTTTAAATATGAGATTATAAAGATAGTTGGTAATGTTTTGGTTATTTTTAAGATGAAAAATTGTAACTTTTGACTAAAAAATGTCCTTGAAAATCCTTGAATTTGACGTATATTTATCCTTGAATATCCTTGAAAAAATGTTTGACGAAGCCACGGGAACCCTGTTTAATATCTAATATTGGGTGAACAGCTGTATTAAATACTATCTGGTACTAATAATAGCATTGTCTTGTATATATATTCTGAATAGGCTGCCAAATTACAAATTGTCCAGTTTATTCTATCGTTTGTATATACATGTATGTATATATTCAACCACATTTGGACTGATATTTTGTTTAGATATTTAACTTTCACAATATTGTAGTTTGCATTGGATTAAAAAAATTCTTTGAGTGACGATCAGCTACTTTATTAAACAAGCATGATAACTTTCACCATTTAAAATAAATATCTTTTACTAATATATCATATCATATCGTCGGTGAAGTGTCAAAAGGGTGTATCTAAGAATTTCTAAAGATTAAGAAATAGAACCTTTTGCAATTCGAAATTTCCACAAATCAAGATACAACATTTGAACACCCGATACCCAGAATAGTTTTAATTGGCGTAGAGATACACAGCTTACACAGAAATGTGCATATTAATTGGGAGATTTTATAAATGCAAAAAAGTGTATTTGACTAATTTCCCGAGATACAACCTTTTGACACTTCACCGACGATATATAACTGTTTAATGATCGTTGATTTCGTCAAAATCAGATATTTTAACTAAAGGTATCTGTGTCTCATAAAAGGATCAGTGGATTGACCACAAATTTTGCACACATTCTACTCTGAACATGACTCATGTAACTGCATAGATTAATTCAGAAAAGTCTTTCTATGATCTTGTAAGGACACCTGAGATCACCAAAATATCTGTATGGTTTTACTTGTATTTCTCCCATTTTTTGGTACAGAAGTTGGGTCTGTCTGAAGGGGACCAATAAAACATCTTGATAACATGAACTCGACTCGGAAGTTGTGACAAAACACGACTTGAAAGAACCAAGGACTCGAGTCTCAATCGGTGGACACCCTAGCCGAATAATTCGGCGAATAGAAATTCGGCCAAATGACAGTGGACACACTAGCCGAAATTTCGACGTCGATTGATTCGGTCAAATCATTCGGCTAGTGTGTCCATCGCTTAAGTGAGGGGACTTTTCTTATTCACCATGAATTGCGGACTCATTTAATGAGATTGTGACTTAAACAGGACTTAATTTTTATATTTCAATGCTTTGTATAAATAGTAAGAATAATCATTCATTATATAATGTAAGTACAAGATTAACAATTAATGTATAAACACAGTAAATACCAGTAATTAGTAATGTTAGGTTCCCACTGTCGTGCAATGTATTACGATAGGTTTGTCCCTAATGAGTCCACAATCTGGTACATACAGATACTTTATGATACGTTTTGGATACAATCAACATGATTGCTACAACTAACCTCAATATATGATACGACCTGATAGGATCGCCACGATTAAAACCACGATTTTAATCGTAGCGCGAATCGTGATAGTGGGAACCTAGTATACGATATGGAAAGATGAAGAGAATGTTTAAGTGTCCATCAATTTTAAAATGACACATTATATTAATTCATCCACCTTATTTTATGATCAAATGAACCTTGTGCGTATTAAGATTCCTTAATAGAGCTGTCCGAGAAATGATATTAATAATCGGATTAAAATACAGATCCTATTTCGTTCCGTTTTGTACAGTTTAAAATTTTGTTTTAGTTGTCTTTACTACACTCTGATCTGGAAGAGTTGTTATATAACCCGCGTTATTAGCCAATGAAACTGTTGGCCTGCTCTGTATAGAACTGTGGGTAAACCATTGATTAATCAATGTCTGACGTCATGGGGTCAAAAGCTGCTCATACAACCCCTAACGCGACCTCCCATTACAACTGGTCAGATCTTCATGTAGTGTAGGCCATTGAAAGTATAAAAAAGGAAAGGAAAAATAGATCTGTATTTTAATAAGATTGCGATATCAAGGCATATTGAACATGATGATTATAATATCAATACGTGATTTACATAAATATCATAACAACATCAAAGAATATTCACTATTCATACGCTCGTCAATTAATCTCTCAAATAATTTATTTCATGAAACTAAACAGACTATTTTTGGCATTTATGGAATTTACAGCATGGATTCAAAGATAGCCATACAAAGTGTTGAAATACGCCTTCACGATAGCAAAGTCTCGACAACAGCTTATACAAAAAGAAAAATTGGATGTTGACCAAATTGATATTTCCGTAAATAGGGGATAACTCTGGAACTGAAAGTTGCAGAATGCTGAATATTGATAGGGTTCTTCCTCTAATGGCCAATAATCCTTCACACCAAATTTGAAAAGAATCAGTTTAAAACTATAGTGTCTATCAAGTTCACACGTTTTTTGGCAAAGGGGGCATAACTCTGGTACAATAGGGTTCATCCTCTTTTCACCCTGATGTTTCAAACCAAATTTGAACTTTGACAATTGCTATAATACCAGAATTTTGACAGTTCCTAGATACCAGAAACCAGAACTTTGTCAGTTCCTCGATACCAGAAACCAGAATTTTGTCATTTCCTGGATACCAGAACTTTGACAGTTCCTAGATACCAGAACTTGGTCTGTTCCCAGATATAGAAACCAGAACTTGGTCAGTTCCCAGATATACTGTGCCAGAAATTAACCTTGTAAATTAGCAACAGAATCATCTACAGTTTTAAATAAAGGACTGTGAGGCACTGATATTTGATTGATATTGATAAATATAATAAATATCAAGTAACATGCAAAATACATTATAGGCAAACAAATATGTTCAATTTTGATTAAGCGATTGGTGTTATACATAGGTTAAATATACTAACATGTCATGAACACAAAATATAGGACTCTTTAAAAGACAGACAATGAATATATTTTTCAAATTATTTCTAAAATCTGTAATTTTTTTAATTTATAGAGTTTGAAGGAAGAGACAACTTAATAATTAATAGTGACCAATTTCAGCTTCCATAAATATCAATTAATGTCATTTTTAAATTCGCATTTGGTAATTGAAAACAATTAAAGGGGCATTATTGGAGATTAGATAAAGAGCTGGCAGTTCTCACTATGATAGTTAAATACTAGATAATGTAAAGGTAATTTGCCTCAATCATCATTACTAAAGTCCTGATTACCCATTTTTTTTATTTAACCATGAATGAGCGTTGAGCAGCAGATCAGATTATAATCCAGTAAATATCGCAGGCTAGCGAGGACATCGAGAGTTGATTATGATCTGGATAAGTTAATTAATGTCTAATTAATAATTTAGATAACATTCCAGGCCTAAAGAAAGAGCTGCAATTTAGATCTTGAATAATGTATGTTTAACAGAACACAATTTTTATGGGAAACAATCATGTACTGGTTTTATAAGTACGATATTTTGACCAGTTATTGTTTCCCATAAAAATAGTGTTCTGTTAAAGATGCTAAATCTGCCTATTGCAGGTCTGTTTTCTATGAAATGAAATGTTGTTTAATGGCATGTCAGCTCCAACAGGGCTATATTGCGTCAAACATATGGCTCTGTTTTCTAACTGCATGACAAGCCCATAATCAACTCTCTAGGTTATCGGATGGCTTAGATATTTAATGGATTAGAACATGTTTGCCATTTAATAATTTAAAATTGATAATCAAGACATACAATGATAATCGGCAATTAAGTCTATCTTGTTAAAATTTCAAAAACTTAAAACATCACTCAGAATAAACTAATTTGACTGAAATTTTCAATGTATTCATTTTTCATTATCTATTTTTGAACCATTATAGCAAGAACGGCCAACACTGTAGCTAAATCTTACATAATACATGTTTAATGTACTTATGGATAAAAAGCATGAATTTGTGTTTGATACAGAGTTTGATATCTCATCAATAACTGAACACTCATCATTAACAAATTATAACCAATAATAAAATTCAACTAAAAATAAAATAAATATAACTTAAAAAAATGCATAAATTACAATAGCAATAAATTTCATTTTGCAAAGCAAAGCATCTATAGGCCTAATATATTATAAAACATTGTATTGTTCTCTTAATTTCTCTACAAAAACAAATAATCCCTGAAAAATACCACAATGAGAGTTATTCCCCTTTTATATAAAATGCAATAAGTTTGCACCATCTGACTTTAAGTTAAAATTACCGGTAATTTTAATAAACCTTCTATTTATGACTAGTCGGTATATAAAAGTTTGGAGTTGGCGTTAGAATATTCAACCTTCCAGAGCATTAAATGATATTTATCTAAAACCTCAAAAATATAGCGATTTGTTATCTTCAACAATCAAAATCACAATGACAGCAAAACAAGATAATTTCCATGTTGTGATGTTTCACGTTAATCTCACTGGTATTTCTTGCTTGAAGTTTAAGAGTTCTTCTGTACCAGGAAGACAACCAGCATAACCACACCTAGCAACCAGTTCTGTACCACACCTTATAGCAACCAGTTCTGTACCACACCTTATAGCAACCAGTTCTGTACCACACCTAGCAACCAGTTTTTCAAAATGCATTCAATATTTGCGTAGCTCACAATAGACTATAACATATCATACAAAACATAACATAACATAAATAAACAATAAAAATAATAAATTAGACATATTCTGGTTGAAATCGTAGATAGTTGATTAATCTTGCTGGAAGGGGGAGCCTCTCGATGATTTCCGGGGAAAACTGCTGTAGAATTCTAATACGACACCGGTTTTGTAAGTTTCCATAAATTGGTAATTTATAAATCTGTATATGATCCGTAGATGTTTCCATATCATTTAGAACAATGGCCATTCGACTGCCACAGTACGAGAATGTGGGCATGTAATTTATCGGACAGGAATGAACGCCACAGGCATAGCGGTGATACTGAATACAATGTAACGTTTGAGCATTTTCACCATCAAAAATATAAATGCTGACATCTATTGGCTGAAATCTGCGGGTTCGTTTCTCTCGACAATGGCAACCACTGGTAACCATGACGGCAAAGAGGATATTCCCTTCTAACGAGTACTTCAAGTCCTTTAAATTAGGATGTAAACTGGTTCGTAGATCATCCACACGAGAATTGATGGCTAATATATCCCATGATGCTGCTCGCACTAAACACAAGCTATTGTCATGTCCTTCTTTAAAACTTGTCATCGCCAAACGTGAAGAGCAACTCTTCGGATCAAAAGCGAAAATAGAATGATTGTATGGAGGACTAATTTCACTAACTAACTGCTTTGTATCTAAATCGTACAACTGGAAGACAAAGGCATTATTTCCTGTTTTAAGTGACGGTATTTTTATCATCACCATAGTACCATCCGGACTGATTTCACCTCTCAGAGCTTCGTTGACAAATTCCACCGTCTGATGTCCGAAGATTCCCAAAAATTTATTCTGGTGTAAATCTATAATGCCGAACTGCGTCATTAAATTGCGAACTAAATGAAGAATCACCGTATTTCCTTTATAACAAAGAACACTTTTTACATGGAAGTTTTGAATCGATGAGAGATGGGCTGGTATGTGGTTATATTCAAAATGTTCGGCCATTTTAGTGAATTTGCTTTTGCGTCTAAAACTGAATATTGGGCCTGATTTAATATTTATGATTCCTTGTCGACTGGTACAGAAAGTCACGCTACAATCTTTGAACACGACCCCACTACACGACATGATGGTCTCCTGGAAGCCAGCTGCTTCTGAAATGGAAAATAATTCAATACATTTGATTAAAGTTTCAGAGTTACAGTGCTTCATTTTTTGCAAAAATATTAAATTTCTCCCAACTTTGTTTCCAGTGTTGGCTTGTACGAGACAAGGAGTAGGGTCACCTGTAGGGTCACCTGTCCAACAGTATACATGTAGGTGCAGAAATTGGAAATGAAATTAATTATTACTTCTATTCACACTAATTCACAGTCTTTCTACAGTGCTCCAATTCACTAAATTATTCAGAATCACTTCACAATAAATAAACAACTTGACTAAAGATACATTATGGGAGATTAGATAAAGAGCTGGCAGTACTCACTATAATAGTTAAAAACTAGATAATATAAAGGCAATTTGCTGAATATCTCAGTCAAATTGATCCACTCTGAAACAAAATTTTAGCGTTTGAATTTCGGCCTAGCGGCGATCATCATTACTGAAGTCGGTATGCTAAACGATTATCCATTTCATGATTAAATCATGAATGGAAGTCGAACAGCAAATCAGAACCTAATCCAATAAACATCACAGACTAGCGATGACATCAAGAGTTGATTATGGCCTGGATAAGTTAATTAATGACAAGGAGTAGGGTCGCCTGTCCAACCTCATGGGTTTTCTCCGCGTCCTCCGGTTCCCTCCCACTGCTTAAGACCCATACGCGCAAGCGAATTATTGAAATAAAATTGAATCATGTGTTAGTCCCGAAATGACCTAGTTTGTGTTGTGTGGACGTTAAACCCCATTTCTCTCTTTCTCTCTGATAATAATTCATTTCTGGTAATAGAATTCCCTGTGAAAGTTACAACATCAAACTTTATTGTCTTCATATCATCACTTTGATTGAACAAGCCATACAAACAAAATATTCTGCTTCTCAGACAATCTGAACCAAAAATCGGTTTTGTGAAAGGGTCAGTGATTAACTAATTGGCTAAATGACTTCTCATTTCAAGGGCATGTGAGTGTTGGTGAGATTGTAGGGTAGTTAGGGTAAGCATTGGGACTAGGTCCAGGGTTAGGGTTAGGGTTGGGATTAGTGCTAACCCTATGTATATCTCGTGACTTATGATGAAAAATTGAGCTGGCCTTATCTTTTAGCACTAACCCATTTCAAGGCACTATACTTATCTCCTGTGGTTTACAGGAATGTATGATTATCCAGTACCATTTATGATTGCCATTAACAGTTATCAGGGTTGTGTACTTGATAATTGAGTCTATGGAATCATTTAAATTTATTTATAGATTTACTTCAAGTAACATGTAAAATATTTACATGCAGTAGGTAATTAATAAGACTATTTTTATGTTCTTAAAATAAAAACAAGTCATGCAGCCGTTTTTAAGTAGTGACATAGATTTATCTAAGAAGCAGAATATCTATTTCATAAGGCCTAAATCGGAGTTTAGTTTAATATGAATTGGGTTTCATTTTCCATGATTATTCTATTATCAATATGCCTAAATCCTTAATCCTTTTAACTACACAGCAACCTATCAATACCAGCAGTATCGAAAGAGAGAGAGAGAGAGAGAGAGAGAGAGAGAGAGAGAGATACACTATCAAGCAAATAGTGAGAGAGATGGGAGTGTAACCTCCTCTCAACACAAACTAGGTCATTTCTTCCTGGTAGAGGTCTTTTGCAGTAGGAGGTAATAAGAGATCAGGAGAAAATCGACAAGGTTGGACAAGTGACCCTGTTTACATTTTGAGTGAAGTCTGGGATCACTACAGGCCTAGGAACGTGGAGTGCAGTAGACTCCTAACAACCTACCCTCGGATCTATTCATGTGATTTGTAGTCGCAATCTACTACAGTGGCTCAGTGAGTAAGGTGCAGGCTCACTTCCCAGGACTGACCAGGTTTTGAACCTAGAGTTGGCTAATTTTCAACCATGGTTCCCCCTTGTCATAACTCTACTGAACCTAGAGTTGGCTAATTTTAACAAACATGGTTTCCCATAGTCATAAGGTCTACTGAACCTAGTGTTGGCCTTTCAAACATGGTTTCCCCTTGTCTACGAAATAAAGATAAACAACTTCTCAAACTATTGCCATGGGAGACATTTTCTTTCATTTTAAAGGTATATATGTAGTGACCCTGTCTACAAAAAGACAAGAGAATGGTGTTTGACATTTAGCAGGCTTAATGTCTATCAAGATAAAATAATGATAATTTGGGTTTTATGGCCTATTGTTGGTGATAATGTTGGCAGGAAGACTGACAGAGAATTGTAGAAATCCTTCTAATGAAATTTACTCTAATTATAACACTAATAGCTGATAAATTGGATTTCCTAGCTTCTCATCTGGGTAATTCACGGCTTTAATGAAGCTTAGTTATAAACCTAATTAAAACCAGAGAGAGAGAGAGAGAGAGAGAGATACACACTATCAAGAGAGAGAGAGAGAGAGAGAGAGAGAGAGTGAGTGAGATACACACTATCAAGAGAGAGAGAGAGAGAGATACACACTATCAAGAGAGAGAGAGATACACACTATCAAGAGAGAGAGAGAGAGATACACACTATCAAGAGAGAGAGAGAGAGAGAGAGATACACACTATCAAGAGAGAGAGAGAGATACACACTATCAAGAGAGAGAGAGAGAGATACACACTATCAAGAGAGAGAGAGAGAGATACACACTATCAAGAGAGAGAGAGAGAGAGAGAGATACACACTATCAAGAGAGAGAGAGAGAGAGAGAGAGAGAGAGATACACACTATCAAGAGAGAGAGAGAGATACACACTATCAAGAGAGAGAGAGAGAGATACACACTATCAAGAGAGAGAGAGAGAGAGAGAGAGATAGAGAGAAAGAGAGAAACAGGGTTTCACCTTCTACTGTACTGAACTACTGAAGACTGGGAGAGAGGGAGAGAGAAGAGAGAGAAGAGAGACAGAAATGGGATTTAACCTCCACTTGACACAAACTAGATCATTTCAGGACTAACATATGGTTTAATTTTATTTCAATAATTTTGCTTGCAAGGTAGATATCTTTAGCAGTGGGAGGAAACCGGAGAACCCGGAGAAAACCCATGAGGTTAGACAGGCAACCTGGCTCCTTGTCACGTACAACCAGGAATTAAAACCACGTCAGTTGACTCAATGACAGACCTTGTGATTTCATGTATATGCATTAAACCACTTGACACCCTCCCCATCCTAAATGCAATAGGCTTCTCACCAATGTAAACAACATATGTAAATATTTAAAAGATAGATGCTGTCTGAATAGTGTGGACGACTGACCAACGGACATACGTATCACTACATATCAATGTCTGCTTATAAAAATTACAGTACATAAACACCTGCAAATCTTTCTAATTTGTAAATGAAAATGATTTTGGCATGGAATCAAATAAATTAAACTATATATATAGCAGACCTGATAACACTCAAGTCGAGCAACAACCCTAATAAACATGTGAGTTCAGTTCTTATCAGAATAACTTGCTAGTCTCATTTTTATACCAAATATTTTACATGAATATATATATACTAGTCAGAGAGAGAGATAGAGAGAGAGAGAGAGAGAGAGAGAGAGAGAGAGAGAGAGAGAGAGATGGGGTTTAATGTCCACTCGACACAAACTAGGTCATTTCGGGACTAACACATGGTTCAATTTTATTTTATTAGCAGTGGGAGGAAACCGGAGGGCCCGGAGAAAACCCACGAGGTCAGACAGGCAATCCTGCTCCTTGTCACTTACGGATACAACCAGGGAATCGAAATATACTATTCATTAAATACAGTAGTCTGTAAACATCTCTCTAGACCATCAGAGGGATAGAAACACGACTGTCATTGAATAGACTATCACTGTCAATGAAACAATTACCGTCTGTGGGCCACTTTAAATCTCAACTCAAAATATTCTTATTTCAAAACCCTGATCTGTAAATAATCAGTGAATATAAAAACAAACAGCGCCTTAGAAACTGTTGTCTTCGGTATTAACGCGCTTTATAAATGACGATATTATTATTATTATTATTATTTAAACATGCATTATGCAAGAGCTAAATCTGCCTATTGCTGGTCTTTCTTTAGGACTGAAATGTTATATAAACTATTAATTAGACATTAATTAACGTCTCCAGAACATAATCAACTCTCGATGTCAGCGCTATCCTGCGATAATTGTTGGATTATGATTCGATTTTCTGCATAACTTTCCTTCTTGATTTAACGATTAAATGGAGACTATGATTTTTGCCGTAACCGACTTTAGTAATGATGACTGAGGCTTAGTTACTTTAGTAACGTAAATTGTAGAAGGCGTAAATTGTATCGGCTCTGCCTTCTACTACGTTACTGTCAGTTGCTAATGACAACTAGTATGAAAATAAGGCTTTTCCCCTATCTCGGTTCTAAGGCAATTTTGGAATCCTTACCGTCTATTTTTCACCGTGATTCTTCTTTGGTCGCTAAAAGGAACTACTAGACTCGTAATTCTCTGTGAAACAGATTGACATCAATGCTGATTGGTTAATCAAATGTCTGACGTCATAGGGTTAAAAGCCGCTCGTGTGACCTCTGACGCGACCTATCGCTACAACCGGTCAGTGTAGGCCATCGAAAGTATAAAAAACGGAACGAAATATTGATCTGTATTTTAATCAGATTGAGCGAGAACTGTCAGCTCTTGATCTAAATCTTACATAATGTATTTTTAATCAACAAATCTACTGCTGTTTTGGAAGTATTTTAAAAACCCTATAAATTCTTCCCCCGCACCCCGTATCCCACTTTCATTTTAATATCACTTTCAACGATCAGTTTTTTTTATCTAAAACTTACATAATGCATTTTCAATTTGATAGAGTGAGAGAGAGATGGGGTTTAACGTCCACTCGAACTAGGTCATTTCGGGACTAACGTATGGTTTAATATTTTATTTCAATAATTCACTTGCGTGTAGGGGTCTTTAGCAGTGGGAGGAAACTGGAGGACATGGAGAAAACCCACGAGGTTGGACTCCTTGTCACGTACAACCAGGGAATCGAAACCACGCCAGTTGACTCAATGACAGACTTTATGAAACAGCGCGCACTTGCTAACCATTCGGCCATATCAATGCGATAATGTGTATTCGTAATATTCATGTTAAAATTTAGATAATTAAATATTTACAAGATGAACAAGTTATTCTGATGAAATATCAGTAATGTCAGGTTCCCACTACCGTGCGATGTGTTACGATAGGATTGTCCCTATTGAGTCCACGTTCGGATACGCATCGATATGATCAACACGATTGCTATGACTAACCACAAGATATGATAAGACCTGATAGGATCACCACGATTACTCCACGATTAAAACCACGATTTCAATCGTAGAGCTAATCGTGATAGTGAGAACCTAGCATTAGTTAATAAGTTCCTACCTGCATGTCCAGCCTTCCATTGGTCAACGGAACATTGATGTAAAAGAGACCAGGGCCGAGCTCTTTGTATTTGTTTGTTCATGTTCCGATTAACGGAATTCGCTCCCATCAACCCATAATTCCCTGCTCGACTCTCTTCCGCTCCCATCTCGGTGGTCACATTAAGTTCTGTAAAAAGAAAATTGAACTTTAAGTAGATGCGTTATATAATACAATGGACTGAATTATAATTGTTAATTAACATTTAATTAGTTTTAATTTATCGAGCTATCTGCTCTTAAGCCACGCCTCCTAGGTGGCGCTATGTAATTGTATTACCCATCTAAAGGGTAATTTGATTCCTGCAATCCCCATAGGAAGGAATAGTTTCATGCCTTGATAAATCTTACTTAGCCAGAATATTTTCTTTGGTGAAATAAATAATGAATGAACATGTACACCAGAGACGTGTCACAGCGGTAATGAGAACGCCTTCGTTTAACACTACACCAGATGACTAATCTTTAATGCCACACCCAGTATAGTTCTACGTATGATATCATATGATGTTGATAACACTTGGATGTAGTAATACAAACTGGTCTGGGCAGAATTCGTGCCTTTTACTTACATTATGCCTTTTACTCATTTCACGCCTTTTACTCATTTCACGCCTTTTACTCATTTCACGCCTTTTACTTATTTTACGCCTTTTATTCATTTTACCTCTTGTACACAAATTAGGAAATGTCTTTTATCCAGATATACTTTAAACATGTTTACTTTTTTTCTTTAAAATGTTAAAAAAATTGTTTTAGATCTAATCTGCAGAAGAAAACCAAATAATATTGAGAGGTTATTAACTCGCCCTCATGTCATATTGGCAGTCCAGCAAATATTTACTGCGGACAAGTTTGACACTTCTCTTCTAGCCCTGATGCAATTATTGCATCACCTTCATCATGTGCCGATATGTTTATTATTGTACCGACTTTAGTAATGATCGAGGCCAGTCCTAAAATTCAATCACTAAAATCTTGATTCATAGTGGATCAATTTGATTGAAATTTTCGGCAAATTCCCTTTATATTATCTAGATTTTAACTATTATAGTGAGAACTGCCAACTCTTTATCTAATCTCCCATAATATATCTTTAAGACAGCCCTGACCATAAAATAATAAAGGCATATAGTAAACACTGAAATACCTCAAGTCCTTAAATAAAAATTATTCCAAATAAAGTAGAATCCAAAATAAATCAATTCAATAAATATTCTGATTACTATATGACCAACATCAATCCACTGTTTTATAAGATAACATTCACAGAAGAATCATACTCTTGTAATAAAACTAACAGATGATCACAAACAATAAATACCCACCCCACAAAAAAAACAAACGGTTCACTAGATGGTCGAATCAGATTGATTAACATATAACAAAAACATTTATTTTTTAAGAATCTGTTGACAGATAGTTTTTATAATGTGACATTTCTCATAATTTCACAATATTCATAAAAATAATATTAACACACATTCTGTTCATTAAGGATATAGGTTCCCAGAAAAGTATTTATCGGGTGGTTATTTCCAATAAAAGTATGGCAATTTTGGTATATATGGAAAGTAGAAATATCCAATCTTACTAGAAAAATACTTGATTCCTTGAAAAAAACTCATGGAGCGTATACAGGACAAAAATGTAAGGTTTCCCTGATCTTGCTACAATAGTTCGAAAATAGATGAGAAATCAATATGTATACATGTAACACTATATAGTAATTTAACTGAAATTTCCATATATTCTTTTCTCATTAACATTTGAAGCTGAAATGAAATTGGGTTTATCTTCCTACTGTTCTGCTCCGACTGGGCTAATGAAGACGGGCATACGCCATACAGTGTGCTATAAGGAAAGTTTTGCCTGGGCAGCGGCACTATGGCCTACTCTTATATCGAATTCCAACTGCCAAGGGACCTTTTACGTGCACGTTGGAAAATCCTGATGAACTTTGAAGCTAGAAAAAAAGATCTGCTGTTGTATCTTTAAGGTAAGAATATTAAAACCAAAGGATACATAATTACATATTGTAGCTATTAGCTTTTTTATACGGCTTGACTTTTCTTATCTTAAACTGAACTATAAATAAACAATAAATTAGTTCTGGTGTTCTAATAATAAAATACAAACTATAGCCTACAACCATATACTCTACCTGTAGCCTACAACTATATACCACCAGGTAAATAAAACATGTCAGGTAAATAAACGAAGTTGACCTTTAATTAAGATAATAAATCAACCTGGTCATTAATCAAATTCTCTCGTCCTGAAACTTGGACAAGCTATGAGGTAATAAAAACACAGGTAGCTACATTTACCTATTACATACTAGGACAGGTAAATTGTAATTTAATAAAGACATAGGCTTTTATCTCACATTCCACACCTTTACACTGGATTTTAAACATAACAGAACATTTAAAGATACACGATGTAAGATTTAGATAAAGAGCTGGCCATTCTATAATACTTCTAAAATAGATGATGTAAAATGAATTTATTGAAAATTTCATTCAAATTGCTCCATTAGCATTCAAAGGTTTGACAAGATGTGAGCATTAATTGCAACCATTGCACTGGTTGTTCGAAGCTAAGACTCGCTTCACCATTTTTAGATTAAATCAAAATATGGCTGAGCCATTCTAATCTACTTAATATCGAAGGTATCTGATGACATTGAGAGTTGATTATGGCCTGTATAAGTTAATTAATGTCTAATTAATAGATACATAACATTGAAGGCCTAAAGAAAGAACTGAAATAGGCAGATTTAGTTCTTGCATATTATTTATTTAAAGAGGAAATATGTAAGAGCTTAACCTGTCTATTGCAGGTCTTTTTACTAGCCTCAAATGCTATATTATTATTATTTTTGACATTTATTCACATAACAAGAACATAATCAACTCTCTGGGCCATCGGATGACTCTGATTTAATGTAGATTAGAACTTTAAACTCTCATAACTTGACTGAAATTTTCATAATATTCATTTTTAATTATCTTTTATAACAAGAGCGAGCAGCTCCTTGTCTTATTCTTACATGCATCTTTAAATGTCAAACTTTATTCAACTGAAAATATTAACAGATCTTTTCAATATATTCGCTGATAAAATACAATAAATTAATTATACATTATGCAAGAGCTAAATCTGTCTATTGCAGGGCTTTCTTTAGGCCTGAAATGTTATATAAATTATTAATTAGACATTAATTAACCTATCCAGACCATAATCAACTCTAGATGGCATCGCTAGCCTGCGATCTTTGGTGGATTATGAGCCGATTTACTGCATAACTTTCCTTCAAGATTTAACGATTAAATGGATAATCAAGACTATGCTGTTTATCGTACTGACTGTAGTAATGATGATCGAGGCTAGGCGGAAATTTCAATCGCTTAGTTCTCGGTTCATAGTGGATCAACTTGAATGAAATTTTCAGCAAATTGCCTTTACATTATCTAGTTTTTAACTATTACATGTATTGTGAGAACTGCCAACTCCTTATCTAATCTCCCATAATGTATATCTTTAAAATCTATCGAACACTTAAACAATCTTAAATCATGGTAGAGCCATGTGGTTACCAGTTATGCACCATATATCTTACGATGAGCAATGATAAGATAAACCAGTTTTTGAAATATAATATGTCCGCTCCACACATGATCATCATCAAAAGCTATATGACGAGTACATTGCTGATTGCTGGTACAATGTAATTAAATAAGGGAAATATCTTTTGATGAATAATAAAAAGGTGTGCCAGTAAAAGAGAATTCAATTATTTTACAAAAAAGTAATCAATTTATGCTAAAAACTCTTTGAAGTTTGTAATCAATGTATGTTTCCGAAAAAATTTGCACAGAAGTAAAACTTGCACTAGTTTCATGGTAAACGATGAAAAGATAAAAGGTATGCAGACACAAACTGATTTCAACACTGGTTTAAAAACATTTTAAGGTACATTTTCGCTCATTTGGAGAACTCGTCCAAAAAAAGAGAGAAAGAGAAATGGGGCTTTAGTCCACTCGACAAAAACTAGGTCATTTTGGGGCCAATATGATCAGTTTTTATTTCAATAATTCTCTTGCACATAGGGGTCTTTAGTAGTAGGAGGAAAGCAGAGGACCCGGAGAAACCCACGAGGCTGGGCAGGCGACATTACTCCTTGTCACGTACAACCGGGGAATCAAAACCACGCCAGTTGACTCAATGACAAACCTTATGATACAGCGTCAACCGCCACAGTCCAAAAATAATATCATTGTATAATAATGTATGTATGTATGTATGTATGTATGTATGTATGTATGTATGTGTGTGTGTGTATGTGTGTGTGTATGTATGTATGTGTGTGTGTGTGTGTGTGTGTGTGTGTGTGGGTGTGTGTGTGTGTGTGTGTGTGGGTGTGTGTGTGTGTGTGTGTGTGTGTGTGTGTGTGTGTGTGTGTGTGTGTGTATGTATGTATGTATGTATGTATGTATGTATGTATAATTGCTTATTAGTGTATGTTTTTACTCGTTAACAACTGAAATGTGATAACATATTTATCTGAAAATCATTATTGAATTATAGATTAAGACATGGGGAGAAATGAAATGGGGTTTAACGTCCTACTGTTCTACTCCTATACTGGGCTAATGAAGACGGGCATACGCCATACAGTGTGCTATGAGGGACATTTTGCCAGGGCAGCGGCACTATGGCCTACTCTTATATAGAATTTCAACTGTTAAGGGATCTTTTACAGCACGTCAATGCATACCTGGGATCTCACTTGGGGAGGTCATGAGAAAAATTATATTAAATGGAGAATGGCACTAGAGTTTCACAGTAAAATTACAAGTTAATAGTCTAAAAAAAAACCAAGACCGATGGATGCGATATTCGGTAGTTCACCAGGACGTTCACTTCAAAATTTTGCCCGCAGGTAAATTTTTAACATATTAACAACATATTTCATTTTTAAAAGAATGTGTCAATTCAAGTACTTTTTCATTTACATTTATTTATACATAAGAATTATAATATAACCATACATTATGCAAGAGCTAAACCTTCCTATTTCAGGTTTTTATTTTGGGTTCTTTTGTTATATAAACTATTATTCAGACATTAATTAACAGGACAAGCCTATAATCAAATCTCTAGACAATCGGATGGCAGAGATTTAAATGGATTAGAAAGCCTGAAAGATTCAAAAAGTTAACAATAAAATGTAAAAACATTGCTACGAATTTAAACAATCTATGCTAAATCTTCCAAGGTTTATAACTGCTCAGAATAACGTAATTTGAATGAATTTTTCAGTATATTCATTTTACATTATCCACTTTTAAACTATTATAGCAAGAATGGACAGTTCTTTATCTGATTCTTTAAGACCTCTACATGTAGATTGTTACCCCTATCTTATACATGTTTTTATAAATAATTGATGAAAAAATGACAAAAAAACTCTGATTAAGACCATGAAATCTGGCTATAAATCTCTTAAAGATACATTGTGGTAGATAAGATAAAGAGCTGGCAGTTCTCAATATAATATTTAAAAACAACATGATGTAAAGGGAATATGCTGAAAATTTTAGTCAAATTGCTTCACTCTAAGCCAAGAAAACCTTATTTTAAAAATCGCTATAGCCTCGATTGTCATTGTTAAAGCTGTCATGATAATTAACAAAGTCCATTTTTGCGTTTGGGAGCCACGGTGGCTAAGTTGGTAAGACGTTAGCTCACTAGCCTGGAGGTCGCGTTTTCGATCACTGCATTGGCCGAGAAAGTTCATCATGATTTTCTGGCGTGGTTTCCCCTTGTCAGTGGTCCAGGGTGGAGGGTCTGAGAAGGACAGCTGTTTAGTTGTTCGGATGGGACAAAAAACTAAGGACCTGTGTATTCAATGGCGTGCATGTAAAAGATCCCTTGGCAGTTGGAATTCGATGTAAGAGTTGGCCATAGTGCCGCTGCCTGGGCAAAATTTCCTTCACAGCACACTGTATGGCGTATGCCCGTCTTCATTAGCCCAGTCGGAGCAGAACAGTAGGATGTTAAATCCCATTTCATTTCATCTTTGCGTTTAATCATCAACAGACGTTGAACAGCAGGTCGAATTCAAATCCAATGAAAATCTGACACATAAGATGACATTGATAACTGATTATGGTCTGGATAAGTTAATTAATGTCTAATTAATAATTTATATAACATTTCAGGTCGAAAGAAAGACATGTAATATGTATGTTTAAATAATCTTATTAGATCTATGTTCATTCCCCCCTACCACACCCTTACATAAGTTTTAATAAAATATCTAGTTTAACTGGAAAAATAAACTTATATAAACCATGATCTTTATCAAACTTCTATATTTAGAATATAAATACCAACACGAAAGATTGACATTTTAATTTAAGAAAGTCAGTCAAGATAAACAAAATAAACATTATACACATCATCTAACATCACACGAGGATCACTTTTAGTAAATGGGGAAAGGGTGTGAATGGTTAAATACGTGTGTTAGATCATAAGGTCTGTCATTGAGTCAAGTGGTGTGGGTTTGATTCCCTGCTTATACATGACAGGGAGTGAATTTGTTTGTCCAACCATGTGGGTTTTTCTCCCGGTACTCTGTTTTTCTCCCACATTTAAAACCCTTGAGTGGACGTTAAACTCCATTTCTCTCTCTCCTTGACTAAAAATCTAGGCGAGAATATCCGCATAATTCTCAAATATCTATATTCATATAACATAATTAAGAAATTATTTTACTTTTAGTAAATGACAAAATGTATGTGAAAATATCAGAATAATCCTCAAATATCTATATCACAAAGTTTAGAAATTATTGTACCTTTAGTAAATGACAAAATCTATGTGAAAATATCAAAATAATTGTCAAATATCTATTTTACCTTTCGGCATCTTGGTAGTTCAGGTGTCTTCTAAGAAATGTGAATATAAAGGTGTATAATGTAAGAGAAAATCATAAATTTCATCATATACTTTTGAGTGACATTCACTGAATGAAGTGTGTAATAACTGAATATGGTTTAATAGTAAGAATGGGATGGGCTAGACTAAAGTTACATATATATATTTAAATTATTTGTCATACTGTATAAGGATATTGTAACCTGGTGTAAGTGTTTATAGGCAGGTACACACCATTACACCCTTTATTATAATTTATAGCCCTTAGTATTAGAGAGAGAGAGAGAGAGAGAGAGGGAGAGGGAGAGGGAGAGAGAGAGAGAGAGGGAGAGGTAGGTTTAAGTCCACTCGAAACAAACTAGTTCATTTCGGGACTGAACTGGAAAAAAACCCAAGAGAGAGAAATGGGGTTAATGTCCATTTGACACCAACTAGCTCATTTCGGGACAAACACATTGTTCAATTTTATTTCAATAATTCGCTTACGCATAGGGATCTTTAGCAGGGGGAGGAAACCGGAGGACCCGGAGAAAACCACGAGGTTGGACAGGAGACCCTACTCCTTGTCACGTACAACCGGGGAATCAAAACCATGCCAGTTGACTCAATGAGTTTAATTTTCACATGAAACAAACTAAGTCGTTTTAGGACTAAACTAGAGAAAACCCAATAAGTTGGACAGGTGACCCTATTCCTTGTCACGTACAAACTGGGAGTCTAAACCACTCAAAATATACTTAATGACAGACCTTGTCAAACAATTTGGCCACCCAACCCCCCTAACAAATTAAAATGAAACTCTCATCATAGAGTCATACTATAGGGCTCAGCCTGCCACCCACACTACAGACTTTGGGATGTCAATTTTATGTTTATAAGATTGTTCAAAGTGATTAAGGGCCATAACTCTGGCAGTAATTACCGGATATCAATGAAATTCAATAGGCTGCGTCATCACTGTGTATAGAATTAAAGTCAATCCGATATTAATCTAAGTTTCTAGAGCATCCACAAGATATTTTGAAGTGATCAAGGGCCATAACTCTGGCAGTAATTATCGGAAATTGCTGAAAATCAATAGGTTTCTTCGTCTCATGACCTTAAACACTGTGTATAAATTTAAAGTCAATCGAATATTTTCAAAGTGATAAAGGGCCATAAATCTGACAGTAATTATAGGTAATCGCAGAAAATAAATAGGCTTCATCATCTCATGAACTAAAATTTAAAGTCAATCGAATGATAAATTTAACCTCTTGTGGATGCCAGACGGACAGATGGACAGGGGGGACGACTAATAACATACTCATTTCAATAACGACATATAAAAAGATCGGATATTGAGTTATACGAAGAAATCGTGGACAATGAATGAACCAACTATAAAAACTAAGGTGTACCTTGAAACATCCATATTGAATTATTAAAAATAGAGTATACAAGAATATATCACCATCAATAGTTTTTTTTAAACTATTCTGTTGCTCACTATATAAAAATAACAATATGACTTATTGACACCATAAACTATACAGATAACCTAAATACAGGTAGGCCTAGGTACAAACATGGTTAAAAACAAACGTTACCTTAATAAATGATCACTGATAAGGTAAACTGACAATCAATGATAAAAATATATTCAGGTCTATAATATCTCACCAGGATGTCCCGTATTTAGATGGCACTTGGTAGCAGAGGCGTAGCCGTGAAATATATATTGGGGGCGTCCGCAACCCTAACCCATTTTTTAAAACCCCTAAAAATATAAACAAAGACCATGTGGCCATGCTGTATACTAAGACACCGCGTGCAAAAGCATTATGGTTACGTTGCTGGCTGAGCGGGCGAAAAATATTTGGTTTTAGGCGGTTATGTTTCTGGGTACCTACATGCGATTCACTCTGATAAGTGGCAGAAAAAAATTAACAAAATATTACTGACACTGACAGGCTAACTAGACACAATTTTATGGAACACAGGTACTTTTCACTTCACACATGTTTCCAGGATGATTATCTCTGTGTTTTATTTTAGCAGTATAAACCATATTGGGATATGTACAGGTTTTATACAGATAGAATCTTAACTAATCCTAATAATTGTTGTAAATAAATAGGAGTTTGGGCCTACTATGTAAATTTTTTTTTTTTTGGGGGGGGGGGGGGTCCAAGTATAGTCAGACCGCCCCTTCCCCCCCCCCCCCCGATAATGAATTGGGGGAGGGGGGGACCTCCCCCATGCTTGGTAGGGATTGAGTGCAATATGAGCTCATTTACTTTTATTATATGAAAAGATTTGAAGAGTACAAAAATAGTGTGGTTTAACAGAGGGGAGAGGGGAGCGAGATATGAAGTAGTACATGTATATTAATACTGCATGAGGGCATTACATTATCTCACACGTGCATATCAATGAGTCCAATATTTCATCTAGTATAAATGATATACGACTGGCACATTGCTAGAAACATTATTTTAAAGAGAGATGGAAATGGAGTTTAACGTCCACTCGACACAAACACGGGAGTAATATATGGTTCCATTTTATATCAAGGAAAACGGAGGACCCGGAGAAAACCGACAAGGTTGGACAGGCGACCCTACTCCTTGTCACGTACAACCGGGGAATCGAAACCACGCCAGTTGACTCAATGTATAGCAGACCTTATGATACAAATACACGCTAACCATTCAGTCATCCAACCACCCTATTATTTTAAATAATGTATAGGTACAAGTATATATATTTATGTATATCATTTTTTCATTTTTGTAGTTAAAAAGCTGTTTGATTCACATTCATTAGTACTGCAGCTGTTATACATGTATATATGTATATATACACTCCTAAAAATGCTAGATATTGAAAGTGATGTAAATTATATATGTATAAACAAGCCAACAGTGAGGCTGATGTGCCTCGCCGAAATGCCAAAATAAATAGATGACACATATTAATTAATTGCACATTTATTTTTTTCAAAAGTATCGAGCAATCAAACTGATTATCTATACTTAGTGTAAGCATAAAATGTTCCTGACCAACTCAGTCAAGGTTTTGAAGTATCTGGTAGTGAAACTATACACCAAGTTTCATCACACTCCATCAGTTAAAACCAAAGTTATCTTGTCCCAAAGTATCGCCCAATGAAATTGCGTAGCTCTGCTTAACTTTAGCTGGAAATGTTAATCATTGAACTCAGTCAAGACATTCACCTAACGAACATCTACATCAAGTTTAAACATCTTACCTCAATTAAAACAGAGTTGTTTTGTTCCAAAGTCTTGATCAATCAAATTGCTTATGGATCCTTAGCCTAAGCAGAAAATTCTCATCATCCAACTTAGTCAAGGTAATGATATAATGAATCTATACTCGGAGTTTCATCACTGTCACTTAATTAAAACCAAAAATATTGGCCCCAAAGCATCAACCAAACAGATTGCTTATCTCTGGCATTCGCCTAATAAACACCTACACCAAGTTTGAACATTCTAGCTCAATTAGAAGGAGAGTTATTGTTTTCCAAAGTCTTGGCCAATTAAATTGCTTATTGCCCTGCTTACCCTGAGCAGAAAATGCTCATTATCAGACTTAGTCAAGGTAATGATGTAATGAAACTATACACCAAGTTTCATCACTCTCACTTAATTAGAACTAAGGTTATCATGTCCCAAAGCATCAATCCAATTAAATTGCTTCTCTGCTTACCCTAAGCAGAAAATGCTCATCTTCAAACTCCATCAAGGCATTGGCCTAATAAACACCTACACCAAGTTTGAATATTCTACCTCAATTAGAAGGAGAGTTATTGTATCCCAAAAAATGTGACCGACCGACAGACAGACGGACAGATAAACCTATTTTAATAGTCCCATGCCTTTCTTATTGTTAAAAAAAAAAGAGTTTTGTTTGTTCATGAGCTTATGAATTTTTAAAATAACAACTTTGTTAATGGTGTTATCTAACTTGATGAATAGACAAATAATGATTACTGCATTATTACAGATGATATAAGGAGTAATCTGTTGGGTTGTAAATGTGTGTGGAGAGAGAGAAAGAGAGAGAGAGAGAGAGAGAGAAAGAGAGAGAGAGAGAGAGAGAGTACACTATCAAGCAGTGAGAGGAAACCTGAGGAAACACACAAGAGAGAGAAGCGACTATACTCCTTGTCATGTACAAGTGGGGAATCAAACCACAGCAATTGACTCAATGACAGACCTTCTGATCCCTTCAGCCCACTCCCCTAATTGGTGTGTGGTGCAGTCCTCCTGCACATACTATAAACATGAAAGAAACGATCCCTGTCTAAGATTTATAATATCACCTGTCTTTTCCTGCGGTTTACTTTCCGATTGTCTTCTCCAGTTCCATAACTCCTTCCACATACTGACAGCCGACAGATATTACAATCCAACTCCACTGTTAAATCTTGTCTATTAATTTAACGGAATAATCCATAAAGGAGAAGCAACATATTTCAGCAAGTTATGTAAACATCGTGACAAGCGACTGTATATGTTACCAACTAACACTAACAACAATCAATTTTATCATATGCTGGTAAAACTTATTTTTTACAATACATGTAATTGTGCAGCTGTGCTATTTTCAGAACTCACTTCAACTTGTAAACATTTTGATGGGAATTACAGTTTTCTGTTTTACTCACTTGAATAAATAGAGTCTATCTATTAAAGATATAAAGTCCAACTTCCAGTTTGATAGCACGAGCTCATAATAGGCAAAAATAAAACACACAAAGACTATAATCTATTAAAACATAGCATGAGAGAGATAGAGAGAGAGAGAGATAGAGAGAGAGAGAGAGAGAGAGAGAGAGAAATGGGGTTTAAAGTCCACTTGACACAAACTAGTGTTAGAAAGCCAGCATGTTATTATTGTTTGAACAGATTCTACAAAGTAATTAAAGCAATAACTGAAATTCTATAGGCTTCTTCTTCTTGACACGAGCAAGTGAATTAATGAAACAAAATCGAACCATACGTTTGTCCTGAAACTGGGGATCACGTGGCTAAGTGGGTAAGACGCTAGCTCGCTAGCCTGGAGGTCGGGTGTTCGATCCCTGCATTGGCCGAGAAAGTTCATCCAGATTTTCCGGTGTGGTTCTCCCTTGTCAGTGATGCAGGACGGAGGGGCTGACAAGGTAAGCTGTCTAGTCGTTCGAATGGGACGAAAAACCGAGGTCCCGTGTACACATTGGCGTGCACGTAAAAGATCCCTTGGCAGTTGGAATTCGATATAAGAGTAGGTTGTAGTGCCGCTGTCCGGGCAAAATTTCCCTCATAGCACACTGTATGGCATATGCCCGTCTTCATTAGCCCAGGTTAGGAGCAGAACAGTAGGACGTTAAACCCCATTTCATTTCATTTCATTTCATTTGTCCTGAAACTAGTTTGCGTCCAGTGGACATTAAACCCAAATTCTCTCGAGAAGCAATGTGGGCATAGAATTACGTCCTGCATTCATATTGTTCGTAAAACAAATTAGAAAAAAAAACATAATAAAGTTCGTGCATCTCTTATTTCTTCTCAAACTCTACAGAACAAAAGTTGTAACATTTCGAAACTATTTTCATAAAATTACGAAAATGATATCACTTTAATGATGGATATCTAAATAGATGAAAACGAAGCACGACAATAATTACCTTTGGTTACAGTTTCCTGTCATGATCAATTACCTTAAATTACGTAACATTTCACAAGATTACAAAAGAAATCGACACAAGTGAAATCCCTTTAATGTTGGATATCTAAATAGGTTGAAAAACCGACTACAATAATTATCTTTAGTTACGATTTCCTGCCGAGGAGATCAATTACCTTCAATTACGATATTTCTGTCCTCAGGTAACTTTATAGAATCATGTAGACAGTGACAACAATGGCTTAAAAACAGAAAATCAAAGGTAGAAAAGGTATTGAAGAGGTAAACATCATACGACAGAACAATATGTATACATTGGAGGGAGAGAGAGAGGATTGGCGTTTAACGTCCACTTGACACAAACTAGGTCATTTTGGGACTAACACATGGTTCAATTCTATTTCAATAATTGGCTTGCGTGTAGGGGTCTTTAGCAGTGGGAGGAAACCGGAGGACCCGGAGAAAACCCATGAGGTTGGACTGTTTTAAAGGAGCTAAATCACTAATATCTGGGAAGTAGAAATTGACACAAACGGGGAGAGAGAGAGGGTTTAACGTCCACTCGATACAAACTAGGTCATTTCGGGACTAACACATGGTTCAATTTTATTTCAATAATTGGCTTGCGTGTAGGGGTCTATAGCAGTGGGAGGAAACCGGAGGACCCAGAGAAAACCCACGAGGTCGGACAGGCAACCCTACTCCTTGTCACATACAACCGGGGAATGATACAACGCGCACGGGCTAACCAATCGGCCATCCAACCCCCCTGGCACAAATCGGTCGCAACGCATATAATAATGTAATATGAATGTACCGGTATATAAACTGGTTTACAATCAATTGTTTCTGTTTTTACTGTAATTTCTAATCAGTTATGTTCGGCGAAATACACAAGAAGTATCAATCAAATGGCAATCTCTGGTCTACAATAGTATTTATTACACATGCTCTCCAGATAAGAAAATGTTTGACTTGACTTGTGGAACATGTCTAGTCCCTTGTTACAAATGGCACTGAATCACATTATGGTACACGATTCGTGTACCAATCTTGAATATCGGATATCAGAAGCCCATCTTTTCGTAATAAGATTACAACATCACTGTTGATTTAAATTGACAAGTTAGAGATTTAGCTACTTTAAATGGTAGCACCTGTCACCTGAGACATTTTTTAATTCATCAAAACCATTTAATTTATCTGTACCTATAGATTTCAATACCCTGCTCTGTATTTATTAATTATTTTATGTAAAATGTAAGAATCTGCCCTTTTCTAGTTTTAAATGCTATAAAAATATTATTAAGACAATCATACAACCAACTCTAGTGTAGGCCATCAAATGGCCCAGATATTAAATGGATAAGAACATCTGCATTGTTTAATAATTAAACATTAAAATTGATAATCAAGACTGTGTTTATTATTGTAGCAATGTTAATTGACAATTGAAACTATATCGTCAAAACTTAAAACATTCATAACTTCGCTTAAAATAAAGTAATTTTCAATATATTCATTTTTCATTATCTATTTTTGAGCTACTATAGCATGAACAGCCAGCTTTTTATCTAAATCTTACATAATCCATCTATCGATTCATGTTAATTTTTACCTTTCGTCACTTATTAGACAGTAGGAGATGAGACACACAAGTCGACTGAACAATTCGTCACTTATTGGCCACAGGAATTCAGACACACAAAATGACTTACAATTTGTCACTTTATGGACACAAGAACTCAGAGACACAAGGTAATAACTGTACGGTTTGTAGCAAGAAAAAATCCCTCTGCCTATACCATTCATCAAAATGAAATATGTTTATATTGAGGTAGATAACTGTAAATACGCACGTATAAGTCCAAGCTGTACTTGGGGTTGATATATGCTTAGTTTGAGACTTAAAGATAACCTTAGCTGAGAACAGCTGTTAATCAATGTATGATATCATTAATATATCAATCATCCCATGTATATACATCCGTCTATAATCTCTTCATTAATTATATGACTTCCTATTGTTATAATTCGATACATCCAGGTTCTAATTATCAATTAATTAACCATGACATATCACTCATCTATATACAAGTATTATAAATTCATGTTAATATCATTTATAAGCTAGAGAAAGAGAGAGAGAGAGAGAGAGAGGTGGGTTTATCTTCCACTCTCAACACAAACTAGGTACATGTAATTTCGGGACTAACACATGGTTTAATTTTATTCAATAATTCGCTTGCGTGTAGGGGTCTTTAGCAGTGGGAGGAAACCTCCACTCAACTCAAACTAGGTCATTTCGGGACTAACACATGGTTCAATTTTATTCAATAATTTGCTTGCCCGTAGGGGTCTTTAGTAGTGGTAGGAAACCGGAGGACCGCTAGAAAACCCACGAGGTTGGACTGGCGACCCTACTCCTTGTCAGTATTATATGAAGCACATTTATATAAGCTTTTAGTTTGTTTTTATATGTTTAAAATTGTCATGTTATATTTGATATTTATGAATAAATATCGTTTAAACTAACAATGATGATGTGAAATCTGCCTACTGCAGGTATATTTTCTGACTCGAAAATGTTACATACATTATTTGGTTGCATTGTTTAAAAACTTAATAGTGTTGAAATTCTAAACAAGACATCTTTCATGTTTATTTACTAAGACCCTAAAGAACTGAAAATAAAACTGTTTTGCACATGTAGTGATTATTGTACCCCCCCCCCCCCCCCTGTCAGTGGTGCAGGACGGATGGTGCATGTAAAAGATCCCTTGCTAGTTGGAATTTGATATAAGAGTAAGCCATAGTGACGCTGCCTGGGCAAAATTTTCTTTTCAGCACACTGTATGGCGTATGGCCGTCTTCATAAGTCGAGTCAGAGCAAAACAGTACGAAATTTAACTACATTTCATTTCATTTCATGTTATTTATTCATTAAGATTGTGTGTTTTTCCTTGGCAAGGAGAACAAAATCAAATTGGTTTTGTCAAAACATTAAGGAAATCCAGAAATCATATGAGAGTATATTTATAGACTTTCTAAACATTTTAAACAGAATCTCTTGAAACGCTGATAACCTACAAGAGAATTAAACTAAAAGCCAGACACAAAAATGAGATTTCATTCAATTTGAAATTCCTCTTGTTCATTGTAAATAGAAGTCATTGTTTAAAATAAACTTCATCTTTGTTAAAGATACAAGAGCTGGTCCTTCTTACTATACTAGTTCAGAAATAATGTGTGTGGGGGGGGTGAATGGTAAGCGTGGTTCAACTTTATTTCAATAATTCGCTTGCACGTAGGGGTCTTTAGCAGTGGGAGGAAACCGGAGGACCCAGAGAAAACCCACCCATGAGGTTGGACAGGCGACCCTACTTCTTATCACGTACAACCGGGGAATCAAAACCACGCCAGTTGACTTAATGACAAACCTTGTGATACAACGCACATGCGGTAACCATTCGGCCATCTACCCCCACACCCCCCACCCAAAGAAAAAACACCCATTAACTAATGAGTTGTAGGAATATTTGAAAAAAGGTAACTAAAATGATAATAGATATATGTTTCTTCAAATACATACATAATAAATATCATCTGTTAGACAACAAAAGCTTTTTTAATATCGAGATATATCAAATTATTGATTTAATTGCTCAATAAGCCAACAATAACATGAAACGTTTGTTATAACGGATAGTCAACAAGTATGTCTGCTGTTGCTATCTCTGAGTAAGCATTTGTAACATGGCAGTGTTACTCTTTTCATGGCCTTGCAAGTGTACTACATAATACCAGGGAGGTTAAATTTGGCAGATTGTAAAAAAAGGAAGGGGCGGGGTAGCTAAATGGTCTAAGGTGTGTCCTATAGATCAAGAGGTCTGTCATTAGGTTAAGTGACATGGTTTTGAATCCCAGATTGTTGTGACAAGGAGTAGGGATGTCTGTCTCTCTGTCTCAGATTATAAACTAAACTTCTGTTTACAGCTGTAAAAGGCCATTTCCAACAATATCTAATTTTTCATGGCCCCATCCATGCTAAAACATATCCAAATTGATTATTTAAGATTTAATTAAGAAAACTCAACCAGAATATCGACGGTAGATAATATCCTGACTTAGATTCAATCTAATTAAAAAGAAGGCCATCAAAAGATTTTGACAGATGTTAAACAGCCTTTAATTTCCTGTTTATATTGTTCACAGAGGATGCTGAATTTAGCAAATTTTCAATCCATCATATCTTTGTAAATACTGAACTGAGATGAACCATTTTTGGACTGATATTCCTATCAGAGATTCATTTTTCACAATGTAGTTTGCAAAAATTCATCAAATGACAGCCAGCGACTTACATGAGTCAATATATTCTTCCTGATAATATAAATATTGTATTTACACTAGTGATCGTTAAAGGGACAATAACACTCTTGCTGGCTTGACAGCTCCAGAAAATAAAAAATAGTCTTATTCTAAGTACTAGATGTGTTAGTGTCCTACCTGTTGTGTAAATTATCCATTAAATCCTATTTTACTTGTCCAGAGGGTTCAAAAATATCTTTAAATCCAAGTCACATTTTAAAAGGTTTACGTCAGGCTTTTCAAATCAATTAGTTGAATTTTTCCAATTTTTTAAATTAGGTGTGTTAAGATGAAATTTGTATCATCAATTAATTGGAATATTGTAAAATAGTACAATTTGTTGACCAGAATAAAGATTGGGACATATTATTCAGTTACAACAGGAGTGGTATTGAGCCTTTAAGGAAATACATTTGAAAAATGATTTCAGTATGTATACTAAAATAATAAACACCTTTATATTTTAAAACATACATTATGCAAGAGCTAAATCTGTCTATTGCAGGTCTTTCTTTAGGCCTGAAATGTTATCTAAATTATTAATTAAACATTAATTAACTTATCCAGGCCATAATCAACTCTCGATGGCATCAGATTTCTCAGATATTAAATAGATTAGAACAGTTCGGCCGTATTTTGATTTAAGCTAAAAATGGAGGAGCGAGACTTAGCTTCGAACAACCAGTACGGTGGTTGAAATTATTGCACATGTCTTGTCAAACCTTCAAAGGCTAATATCTTCGCTCACAATAGAGTAATTTGAATGAACATTTCAAATTATTCATTTTACATTATCTATTTTCGAACTATTATATACTGAGCGCCATTGAAAACGCATCACTTAGTTTTTCGTATAACAAAATGATCCTGTAAACATATCTTATTTATTTTGCTTCTTATTGTGAACAATTTTCAAATGGAAACACATCAATAACAACACATTTGTACACTTATGGATGTTTAATCTGTAATCAAGGGTACAAAGTCAGAGGGGTCAAAACCAAAAGTACGACATCATCACGGTAGGCTACAGCATTAAGGCGACCCCTGCAAATGTGTAGGGCGGTCCGGTGATGAAATGTGAAGCCTCCCCACACCATTACACTTCCCCCACCCCATCGATCCGTTTTGAAGCCGCAGCAGTCTGCAAGACGTTCTCCAAGACGTCTCCACACACGTTGACGGCCATCAGCGTGATAAAGATGAAAGCGACTCTCATCACTGAAGAGCACACTTTGCCAGTCTACTCTTCTCCATGTCTGGTGTCCTCGAGCCCATATCAAACGCCGCTGACGGTGATGATCCCTGAGGATAGCTCCAACATAAGGTCGTCGTGCACGGAGTCCTACTTCTCTTAGACGACGTCTTACTGGCCCTTGTCTTCCAATGACTGCTGCACCTGTTCGAGTCGCTGGGCGGAAATCTGTCACGCAGATGAGTGACCCGGATGTAGCGGTCTTGAGCCTGGGTTGTAACGCGTTGTGGACCAGGACGTTGACGGTCACGTGTTGATCCAGTAACTCGAATACGTTCCACCAACCTTACAATAGTGGACTGATGACAATTGAAGTGTCTGGCAATAGCACGTGTAGACATGCCAGCCCTGGACATTCCTATGGCTTCATTCCGTTGATTTTCAGTAAGTCTCGGCATCTCTAGCTCGATTCCTTCACACGTCCAACAACAAATTACGACAGATTGACATTTCACAGTTCATGTACTGCACATTAAGTTGAAAACATGCTTTTAAAGGGCCCACACACAATGCTGCACGTGAATATTGGGTTTTTCATGTGGATCTCGTGCAATTTTTTTTTTGCACACGGGCCGATATTTTTTGTGTTTGGGAGCATTGTGTGAAACAATAGTTCATAGTATTGCATAATATTATACATACAAAACCACCTAGTAATAAAATATTTGGGAAAAAAAAGTGATGCGTTTTCTATGGCGCTCAGTATAGCAAGAATGGCCAGCTCTTTATCTAAATCTTACATAATGTATCTTTAACAAGAATGGTTGTGCGAAGGAATATATAAAAACACAGTAAAGACATGATGACTCATTTGAATTCTCGCTAAAACATCATATTTTTTTTTTACGGCTGGCTGCACTATTATGTGAGCGAATGGCTTATTACATACATGTATCGAGCAGCATAGACCTATGAAATTTCAACTCAGAAACAAACAACCAAACGTTCTAATTAACTCAGAAATAAACCAAAAAACACTGTAATTTACTCAGCAATAAACAACCAAACACTCTCTAATTAATACGGAAACAATCAAAAACTCTCTAATTAACTCAGAACAACCAAACAAACACTCTCTACTAAACTCAGAAACAACCAAACAAACGCTTTCTAATTAATTCAGAAACAAACAATCAAACACTCTCTAATTAACTCAGAACAACCAAACAAACACTCTCTACTAAACTCAGAAACAACCAAACAAACGCTTTCTAATTAATTCAGAAACAATCAATCAAAAACTGTCTAATTAACTCAGAAACAACCAAACAAAAACTCTCTAATTAACTTAGAAACAACCAAACAAAAACTCTCTAATTAACTTAGAAACAACCAAACAAATGCTCTCTAATTAACTCAGAAACAATCAAAAACTTTTTAATTAACTCAGAAACAAACAATCAAACACTCTCTAGTTAACTCAGAAACAATCAAAAATTCTCTAATTAACTCAGCAATAAACAATCATAAACTCTCTAATTAACTCAGAAACAACCAAAACCTCTCTAAATAACTTAGAAACAAACAACTAAAAATTCTCTAATTAACTCCGAAACAAATAATCAAGAACTCTCTAATAAACTAGAAACATTTAAACAAAAACTCTTTAATTAACTCAGAGACAAACAATCAAAAACTCTCTAATTAACTCAGAAACATCTAAACAAAAACTCTTTAATTAACTCAGAAACAATCAATCAAAAACCCTCTTACTCAGAAACATATTCTTGATCCTTGCTTTCACAAAATACCTCAAAAGATATCTTCAAATAACTTTGATGAGGTAAAAAAGTGTCATTGACTCTATAAATAGATCCATGTAATACAAGTTTTTTTGAGAGAAAACCTTCAGACAAGTCATTAAGATGGACACTGTAACCAGACTAAATGCTAGATCATTGATTTCAGATCAACATTCAATTAGCTAAAACAAGACATCTAGTAAATCACTATCATCTCATCTTAGACTCACTGTGGACCTTAGACAATTTCACAGACAATGTTTTTATTGTCTTCCATTTAACTAATAGGTATCAATAATCTACATTCTTTTTACGAGGCGCGCGGCATCATAATAATCAATCACGTTTATTTCATCCTGAGTGGGGTGGTGGTGGTGGTGGTGGTTAGATCGTGCGCGTTGTTTCATAAGGTCTGTCACCGAGTCAACATGGCGTGGTTTCGATTCCCCAGTTGTAAGTGACAAGGAGTAGGGTCGTCTGTCCAACCTTGTCTTTAACTTTGGGAGGAAACCGGAGGACCCTGAGAAAACACATGGGGTTGGACAAGCAACCATACTCGTCGTCATACACCATACAGTGTACTATGAGGGAAATTTTGCCGGGGAACAGCACTATGGCCTACTCATATATCGAATTCCAACTGCCAAGGGATCTTTTACGTGCATGCCAATGTATACACGGGACCTCGTTTTTTTGTCCCATCCGAACGACTAGACAGCTGTCCTTGCCAGGCCCTCCGTCCTGCACCACTGACAAGGGGGAAACCACGTCAGAAAATCTAGATGAACTTTCTCGGCCAATGCAGGGATCTAACACAAGAACTCCAGGCTAGCGAGCCAGCGTCTTACCCACTTAGCCACCCCACCGTGGTTCCCCTCTTACTGTTTAAAATTGTAAAATGATCAATTTGAGTAGGATTAAGCTGTCATAAAATAGCATTCACAAAACATTCTCAGACAAGTTTAGAATTTACTCAAAATTGTTCACCTTATTTTAACTAAAATATAGTCCTTTATGAAACTTTTGTTGTTTTAATGTATTAAATACATCAATTTAGAAACTATGTGTAAAGTTTTGTGTTTCTGGATCAAAGATGTTTCTGGATCAAAGATATTTCTCATATAACAGTGATTGAAAGTTGAGTAAATTCTTAACTTAAGTCTAAGAATGCTTTGTGAGGCTTTAAAAAGATGAGGAATTGTTTAAAGTATGAATAATTATATTTTGAAACGACATGAGAGGATTGTTATAATATAAGACGTATATTTGATCAGCTTTTACTAATCTTGTCAGGTACACAAGGCTATCATCATTCACACTTTATTCTTTTTACACCTTCAGTTCTAATAAATCATGTTTCCCTTTCTGTTGCCATGTCCAAAACAACCTGGCATATATTAAAAATTATTATCTGTATTCATTGACGTGAAAGATTCGGTTTCTACTAGATATTCTCATTCCACTGATTCATTCACTTAATCTGATATGTTTGTGATTTCTGTGTTTTGTCCGTAGATTTTTTTGTGTGTAAATGTACGTGTGTGGTGCAGTCCACCTGCACCTACTTTTATAGTCTTGATCATCCAGTGATCGTTTATATTGTTATAGCTATGATGTTCAATAACTTTAGGAAGGTTAACTTTTAATTTGTAAATGCAATTGACGACCAGTGATTTTAGTGTGAACATAGCCTTAGAGAGAGAGAGAAAGAGGGAGACAGAGATGGAATTAACATCCACTCCCAAACTGATTTTAGAGAGAGAGAGAAATGGGGTTTAATGTCCACTCGACACAAGCCAAGTCATTTTGGGACTAACAAATGGTTCAATCCTATTTCAATAATTCACTTGTGCATAATAGGGGTCTTTAGCAGTGGAAGAAAACCGGAGGACCCGGAGAAAACCCACGAGGACGGCCAGATGACCCTACTCCTTGTCACGTACAACCGTGGAATCCAAACCACGCCAGTTGACTCAATGATACAACGAGCACAAACTGATTTTAGTGTGAACATAGCCTTAGAGATATGGTGTTTAACATCCACTCCATACAAACTGATTTTAGTGTGAACACAGCCTTAGAACTAACTGAGAAGAAAGAAATACAAAAACAACAGTTGATAGAAAACAAACCGATCTAATAATTGATCTACAAGTATCTATACATGTATGTTATTTTGTATAAATTAATAAACACCCGGCTTGCCTTCGATTCCCACCTCCAGCAGACCAATAAATAACAAGTTATAACAAGTCAAGTTATTTTATTACCCAAGCAGAGAAACAATCGGCTGATTTTAAATGTGTTTTAGAAAGTATTTTAGAAAAAATCCACCGAGAAGCAGAAGACTCCATTCCAGACAACTTAAAGTTAATTGAAGTTCGAGTATAAAATAAACAATCGTTACATACAGACGAAATACATCTACTTAAACTAAAGCTGGACGTAATGTTAAACTAAACACCCTTACTAACTCGACATTCAGTTCTTGGAAAGATAGGTTGCCAGCCACTAAAAACATCAACGCTGATTGATTCATCAATATCTGACGTCATAAGGTCAACCGAAGCAGAGGCCATCGAAAGTATAAAAAACGAAACGAAATATAGATCTGTACTTTAATCAGATTGATAGTTCACATATTAAAGATGGATTCCCGCGTACAAACTGGGTGATTTAATGGTATATATGGACTAAAAACCATATTCAAAAGATGGGTTCCCGCGTACAAACTGGGTGATTTAATGGTATATATGGACTAAAACCATATTCAAAAGATGGGTTCCCGCGTACAAACTGGGTGATTTAATGGTATATATGGACTAAAAACCATATTCAAAAGATGGGTTCCCGCGTACAAACTGGGTGATTTAATGGTATATATGGACTAAAAACAATATTCAAAAGATGGGTTCCCGCGTACAAACTGGGTGATTTAATGGTATATATGGACTAAAACCATATTCAAAAGATGGGTTCCCACGTACAAACTGGGTGATTTAATGGTATATATGGACTAAAACCATATTCAAAAGATGGGTTCCCACGTACAAACTGGGTGATTTAATGGTATATATGGACTAAAACCATATTCAAAAGATGGGTTCCCACGTACAAACTGGGTGATTTAATGGTATATATGGACTAAAAACCATATTCAAAAGATGGGTTCCCGCGTACAAACTGGGTGATTTAATGGTATATATGGACTAAAAACAATATTCAAAAGATGGGTTCCCGTGTACAAACTGGGTGATTTAATGGTATATATGGACCAAAACCATATTCAAAAGATGGATTCCCGCGTACAAACTGGGTGATCTAATGGTATATATGGACGAAAACCATATTCAAAAGATGGGTTCCCGCGTACAAACTGGGTGATTTAATGGTATATATGGACTAAAAACATATTCAAAAGATGGGTTCCCGTGTACAAACTGGGTGATTTAATGGTATATATGGACCAAAACCATATTCAAAAGATGGATTCCCACGTACAAACTGGGTGATTTAATGGTATATATGGACTAAAAACCATATTCAAAAGATGGGTTCCCGCGTACAAACTGGGTGATTTAATGGTATATATGGACTAAAAACAATATTCAAAAGATGGGTTCCCGCGTACAAACTGGGTGATTTAATGGTATATATGGACTAAAAACATATTCAAAAGATGGGTTCCCGTGTACAAACTGGGTGATTTAATGGTATATATGGACCAAAACCATATTCAAAAGATGGATTCCCGCGTACAAACTGGGTGATCTAATGGTATATATGGACGAAAACCATATTCAAAAGATGGGTTCCCGCGTACAAACTGGGTAATTTAATGGTATATATGGACCAAAACCATATTCAAACTAATTAATTTGTCATGACTTTGCTTCAAATCCTTGTCAAACATTGTAATTGCGAAGGAATGTCCTGCTATAAAAATTCGATCAAACCAGGTCATGTTTACCAGGTCATGTTTACGTCACATCTTGGAAATCAGAGGAGAATTCATTGCATACATAAGACGATGTTGTCTTTAATCGCTTACTATTTATTACAAATATTGAATCCTAATTAAATTCTCGGATTATCCACTACCCGCGTCTTTTTCCGTCATTTTTATCTCAGAAAGTGTTGTACGTCTAATTCTTCATAAAGTTTATCAACTTGTACATCAAGCGCTCAAAGGTCACACGCGTGCAGAAATTCTTAATCGTCAGGCTGTTGATTAGGGGAACCCTTACATTTTTGTCCTGTATACGCTCCATGAGTGTTTTTCGGGGAATCCAGTATTTTTCTAGTAAGATTGGATATCTCTATTTTCCATATATATCAAAATTGCCATAATTTTATTGGAAATAACCACCCGATAAATACTTTTCTGGGAACCCATCTTTAAGCATACTTTTAATGGAAATCAGATTACTATGAAAGGAAATTACATTTCCAATAAAGGATTTGCACGAAATACTAAAATTGGTAAAAATAATGAGTAGGCTTACTGATTAACTCTATTATTATCCCAGTGATGTAATGCACCACTTTTAATCTAATGCGCCATCGGAGGATGACCAACCCTTGTTTACAACATTATGTATATATACGCATAGCAGAAATTAAACATTATGAAACATAGCAGAAACAGAAGACTCAGAACTCTATAGCAGACCATGTGCAGAGGTAGGAAATAAAAGGTTACATATTAATCTAAAGTAGAGATTAGAGTCTAAAACATCCTAAAGTAGAGGTCGGAGTCTAAAACATTCTATAGTAGAGGTCTCAGGTCAGAGTCTATAAAACTCTATAGTAGAGGTCAGAGCCTTAAATGCGATTGTGTGCGAATTTTAAACTGTTCATTTTGTCTTTAATATTGGATATTATAAGCCCATCTTTTCCTAGTAAGATAACAACATCAATGTTGATTTTAATTGACAAATAATTCGTGTTTTCAATGTCAAAGACTTTGGATAATATTGAGTTAACTTGCCTCCTTTAAAGTCAAAAATTCATGCATACTTGATTCTTTGAAGCCTTCTTACTGTATTGCACATTATTGCACACTAAGATGCCGGAAAAACAGGTATGACAAAAAATGTCTTGAAATAAAGATGCTACTTGCACCTGAGAATGTATTACCTGTACATGTTTTACCTGTAAAAATTACGATTTATTATTCTGTCAGCATACTTCAAAAACTATTATATATGAAAATACACTTAGATTATCATTTTATACCACTCTACATATCTTTACCGCTTAATTATCCATATAAATATCAGAAATTGGCACAACGATGTTCAGTAAATATATTTTCTTTTGCTGCCTTTTTTGATAAAGTAATTCACCAGGCAATAAGTTTATCCTAGGAATTCTAATGTGTTATTTGTAATATAGTCTCGATCATGGTCCCTGTTTTTGTAACCATTGGATGGTTCGCATAATTATATCTATTTGTTTGTATTTTATGTATTGTTTAATGGTCGAGAGCGAGACATTAAGTAATATATTGTAACAACAAGAGGACCGTCAGGTCCGAGTGTTTTTACAATATATTACGCAATGTCTCAGCTCGAGACCATTAAACATCTTAAAATACAGACACTCCGCACGTGCGTTTACAGTGAAATACGTCACTCGAGTCTAATATTTGACAAGGTACGATTGGCAAGTTGCCCGTACGATTATTTGAAATAATGGTACGCCAACATCAAAGGGTGACGTCACATCTGTATTTTAAATGCTATGATTGATGATGACTTGTGAAATCTTGTTGAAATGTCACAGTGTAACAAACTATAGTAATTGTTATCCATAATATAATGTTTTAATCAAACATTGTCTTGATGTTGATATCTAATAATCTATACCTGCCTAGTCAACTAACTAATTCATTGTTCAATATAAAGAGAGAAGGAAGAGAGAGAGAGAAGGAGAGGGAGAGAGAGAGAAGAAAGAGAGGGAGAGAGTAAGAGGGAAATGGGGTTGATGTCCACTTAACACAAACTAGGTCATTTTGGGACTAATACATGGTTCAATTATATTTCAATAATTCGCTTGTGTGTAGGGGTATTTAGCAGTGGGAGGAAACCGGTGGTCTCGGTGAAAACCCACAAGGTTGAACAGGCGACTCTACTCCTTGTCACATACAACCGGGGAATTGAAACCACACCAGTTGACTCAATGACAGACCTAATCATACAGCACGCACGTGCTAACCATTCGGTCACCCCCCACCCCCCAGGAAGAAAGGGAGGAGGGAGAATGAAACACACCTGTTGCAGGGTTATGAATATGTTATGCGCTGTGTGATGACTGTTGCACTAAAAGTTGAAAGTCTTTCTTTTTACAATGTGAACAAAAATTTTTGTAAAAGGCTAAAATTATCATTTTAATGAGAAAACTTGAATGATAAAAGTTTAGATTTAGAGCTAAGTTCAGCAAACTATAACAACATGAAAGATATTTTTAGCCTATTTTGACATTTTATTTTCTTCTTGTAAAACAGAGATTTATGACTTGCGAGACATTTTGTTGTCACAGAACACAAATACTCAGCATCCCCAGCATTGCTCTGTTCTGACTTCCCCATGATTTGACTCATTCTGTAGGTGTATAGGTGTTCTGACTGTCCCATGATTTGGTCATGGGGAATTCCATTTGACTCATTCTGTAGGTGTATAGGTGTTCTGACTGGCCCATGTTTCTTACTGATTGAAATAGGATGTAACACCCTACTGCTCTGCACTGATTAGGCCAATGAAGATGGGCATACACCACAGAAGTTACTATGGTGGAAATTTTACCTGGACACCTGTGCTACAGCCTAATCTTATTTCGATTTTCAACTGTCAAGGTTCTCTCTCTCTCTCTCTTGTGGACTTAACCTCTCTCTCTCTCTCTCTCTCTCTCTTGTAGACTTAACCTCTCTCTCTCTTGTAGACTTAACCTCTCTCTCTCTCTCTCTCTCTCTTGTAGACTTAACCTCTATCTCTCTCTATTGTGGACTTAAACTCTCTCTCTCTTGTAGACTTAACCTCTCTCTCTCTCTATCTCTCTCTTGTAGACTTAACCTCTCTCTCTCTCTTGTAGACTTAACCTCTCTCTCTCTCTCTCTCTCTTGTAGACTTAACCCCCCTCTCTCTCTCTCTCTCTTTCTCTCTATTGTGGACTTAACCTCTGTTTCTCTCTCTCTCTCTCTCTCTCTCTTGTAGACTTAACCTCTCTCTCTCTCTTGTAGACTTAACCTCTCTCTCTCTCTCTTGTAGACTTAACCTCTCTCTCTCTCTCTTGTAGACTTAACCTCTCTCTCTCTCTCTCTCTTGTAGACTTAACCTCTCTCTCTCTCTCTCTTGTAGACTTAACCTCTCTCTCTCTCTTGTATACTTAACCTCTCTCTCTCTCTTGTAGACTTAACCTCCCTCTCTCTCTCTCTCTATCTCTCTCTTGTAGACTTAAACTCTCTCTCTCCCTTGCTCTCTCTATGAGAATAGTATAGAGCAATATATATTTGTCAATGTATAGAATAGATTGATTTTGTTTGTCCCATCTGAAAAACTTGACACTGTTCTTGCCAGGCTCTCCAGGCCCTCCATCCTACACTGTTCTTGCCAGGCCCTCCATCCTACATCACTGACAAGCGGAAACCACGTCGGAAAATCCTGAGGAACTTTCTCCGCCAACATCAGGAGTGAACGCGAGAATTCCTGGTTAGCGAGCCACTGTCATACTCACTGAGCCACCACGGTTCCCAAATATCAATCTGAGATAAATTGGGTTTTAACGTCCTACTATCAAATATCAATCTAAGATGAATTGGGTTTTAACGTCCTACTATCAAATATGACTCTAAGATAAAGTGGGGTTTAACGTCCTACTATCAAATATGACTCTAAGATGAATTGGGGTTTAAAGTCCTACACTATCAAATATGACTCTAAGAGATGGAAAGATTTGTTCCAAATGTTGCACCATATTAAATTTTAAGATCAAATATAACAATATGTTGTTGGCTCTTTAAACAAAGTTTTCAGCAGATCTTGAAAGATAAAAACATCTGTTAAACATGTTTAAATATCTACACTATAAGCTTTTCCACACATTAATTACTTTCAAACAAAAACTGTCGACTTGTTATAAAAACATGACACCTTGAAGAGGATGATAAAATGACCTTCATTCGAGACCTTCAATCATTGTATTCTAAACATTGTGTCTATAAAAAAGTGCATACCTGTAGATTTAACTAACATTCTTATCTAATCTGGGTCTAAAGTACCTTTAGAAATGAGAAAGAGAATGTTGTCATGGTAGCACTATTACCAAACCATCTGTGACATTAATTCACTGTATCCTAATTATTGTGTCTATATTTTTTTGTTTTCCATATCTATGTATATTCGTATCTAAAGTAGCTTTAGAAATGAGGAAGAGAATTTTGCCAAGGTAGCACGATTTGCATATCTGTATACATGTATCAAACATACATTCTTATTCAATCTGGCCATACAGTAACTTTAGAAATGAGTAAGAGAATTTTTCCATGGTAGCACTATTACCAAATCATATTAAAAAATTAATTTTGGGACAATCCAAAACAGTATACATGTATGTAAATTATGTCAATGGAAATGCAATCGAGTTTAACATCTTACTTTCCTGTACTAATTATTAAAATAAACCTTGAACCATATGTTAGTCCCAAAATCACCTACTAGTGTGTTGAGTGGGTGTAAAACCCATGGGTCGCCTGTTTAACATTGTGGGTTTTCTCCGGGTTCTCTGGTTTCCTCCCACTGCTAATTAACGACCCCTACTTGTCCAACCTGGTGGGATTTTTCCGGGTCCTCTGGTTTTCTCCCACTGCTAAAGATCCCTACCTCACACAAGCGAATTATTGAAATAAAATTGAACCATTTTTTAATCTCAAATGGGCATTAAAACCCCATCTCTTGCGCTCTTGATCTCTTTGATAAATCAAATGAAAAGAAGATATTTTGCTAGACATTTGATGACTGAGTGTTAGTAAATAAAACAAATCAAACAAATCTACATTATAGGCGTGAATAAAGAAATAAACCCTGAGAACAAGACTCACCTGTATACAGGTACATACACCTGTACTTATTTAACCTGATACTGACCCGGTCAATCTGTTTAAATTGGCTAATTGCCTTTATCTCTTTAACTATCACAAACCCTTTTATTAAACAAACTTTAACAAACTAAGGTGTAAACTTGGTCATCATCATGGTGTACACTTTTATCCATCCTTAAATCTATTCAACATAGCTGGAATTTGTATGGCCACAGAGAACTAAACCAGTAAATAATCATATTTTTTAATACATGATTTAAATTCAACATACAGTATGCAAGAGCTAAATCTGCCTATTGCAAGTCTTTCTTTAGGCCTAAAATGTTATATAAATTAGGCATTTATTAACATGACAAAACCATAATCATCTCTCGATGCCCATCGGATACCTCTTATTTTAAGTTCCGTATATTAGAGCAGTTCGGCCAGTTAATGATTTAATTTTAAAATGGAGAAGCAAGGCTAAGACTCGAATGACCAGTATGTGGTTATGTTCAATGCACTCATCTTGTCAAAACTACAACCATTGCAGATACATGTAACTCTGCTCAAAATAAAGTAATTTTAATGAAATTTTCAATATATTCATTTTGTATTATCTATTTTTGAAATATTATAGCTAGAACGGCCAGCTCTTTTTTTCAATCTTACATAATGCCCCTGAAATAGTATGGGGTTCAACATCCTAATTTTCTGCACAAAGCGAGTTAATTAAGACTGATGTATACCATGCAATGTTCTAGGTGTATGATGAGAGGAATTCTGCCCGGACAGAAGCGGTTCCGCCTTCTGTTATATCGAATTCCAACTGTCAAGGGTTCTTTTACATGCACACTTGAATTCAGTTTTCACCCCATCCGAATGAACGATTAAAAGCTTTTCACTGCAAGGCTTTACATCCTTCTCCACCAATATGAGAGAGAGAGAGAGAGAGAGAGAGAGAGAGAGCTGGGGTTTAATTCCACTCGGCACAAGCTAGGTCATTTTGGGACTAACATATGGTTCAATTTTATTTCAATAATTCATCTGCCCGTAGGGGTCTTTAGCTGTGGGAGAAAACCTATGAGTTTGTACAGGCGATCCTACTCCTTGTCACGTACAACCGGGGAATCGAAACCATGCCAGTTGACTCAATGACAGACCTCATGATACAACGCGCACATGCTAACCATTTTGCCATCCAACCCCACCCCACGAATGTGATGAGGTGGAACAACCTGAAAACTTTTTAAATGTGTCACTGCTTCTCCCGGTTGTAGAAGTAATAAATAAGTACTCATGTAATAAACATGTCAATACCGTTCAAACATTCATAAAATTCTCATCATTTTTTTACCTTTTTGAACTCAGGGATCAGTATAATCATCATCATTATGAATCAATACAAGAAAGAAAATAGTGAAATACTACACTCATAATCATCTTAGATAGATACTTTCCGAAAATATCAATATTTCTCATTCATCACATTGGATGTTCGAACTATATCTTATCCTGCCATAATCATTTTGACTGGAGAGAAAGAGAGAGAGAGAAAATTATTTTACAGGATCCAAACAGGTTTTCCCACATCATGAGAGAGAGAGAGAGGGTGGGGAGGGGAAGGAGGGGAGAGAGAGAGAGAGAGAGAGAGAGAGAGAGAGTTTAATGGGCCAGTAGTTTTGTCCATTTCACACAAACTAGGGGATTTCAGGGCTCACTTAAGGTTAAATTTTATATCCATAATTCGGTTGTACATAATAGTAAGTGTAGGGGGACTGCACCACACATAATTTACACAAAACAAATCTATGGACTAGACAATACGCAGAAATCACAAACAAACGTACATATCAGATTAAGGGTTTTTATCAGTGGGAGGAAAACAGAGCCTTTTTTTAGAAATGAAATGGGGTTTCAATGTCTTATTTTTCGTCATCCGCTTTTCTTAGAAGTAGTGAAGATAAGCGACTGGAGTATCACATGTTTCGTTAAAAAAATAAACAAGATTTATGAATAAATGGATGAAGTCATTACTTAAAAAATCAAGGAAATAATAATATGTCATTATGGAAAACCTATCCTTATTTTTATAGGACATTAAACACACACTTGATTAGGAAATAAAACCCAGGTGAGATACAATCCCAATTAAGGTATATTATAAACTAGTGAACATCAAAGAACATGAATTTATGTGTTAAATATAATGAAAGGGGAAGATACTCTGTGTTTGTCAGACCATGGCATGTATAAAACATTTATCAATCAGATCTTTCGTTTTATTAGATCAATTTCTGTATGATACTCACATCATAAAGATACACTTTACATCGATAAATATTCCATTATACAACTAGTTAAAGATGCAGTTTGTATCTATAAATAGACCATTATACAACTAGTTAAAGATGCAGTTTGTATCTATAAATAGACCATTATACAACTAGTTAAAGATGCAGTTTGTATCTATAAATAGACCATTATACAACTAGTTAAAGATGCAGTTTGTATCTATAAATAGACGATTATACAACTAGTTAAAGATGCAGTTTGTATCTATAAAAAGACCAATATACAACTAGTTAAAGATGCAGTTTGTATCTATAAATAGACCATTATACAACTAGTTAAAGATACACTTTATATCTATAAATAGGCCATTATACAACTAGTTAAAGATGCAGTTTGTATCTATAAATAGACAATTATACAACTAGTTAAAGATACACTTCATATCTATAAATAGGTCATTATACAACTAGTTAAAGATACACTTTATATCTATAAATAGGCCATTATACAACTAGTTAAAGATACACTTTACATCGATAAATAGACCATTATACAACTAGTTAAAGATACATGTACAATTTATATCTATAAATAGTCCATTATACAACTAGTTAAAGAGACAATTTATATCTATAAACAGACCATTATACAACTAGTTAAAGATACAATTTATATCTATAAACAGACCATTATACAGCTAGTTAAAGATACAATTTATATCTATAAATAGTCCATTATACAACTAGTTAAAGAGACAATTTATATCTATAAACAGACCATTATACAACTTGTTAAAGATACAATTTATATCTATAAACAGACCATTATACAACTAGTTAAAGATACAATTTATATCTATAAAACCTGAAAATGATCCTAGTGACGAAAGGACTGGATTCGAAACATCAAAATGACCCTAGTGATGAGAACACTTTAAACTGAAACTGAGTCAAGTGGCGTGGTTTTGATTTCACGTTTTAAGGGATATCGTACAGCATCTGATGAAAGTAAAGCATCTAATAAGTACATGTTTTTAATAGGTTTTCATTGGTACATGATCATTGTAACCTATTCAGTTGAATACTGAACAAGGCCTTTAAAGCAAATACCCTTTATATTATCTAGTTTTTAACTATTATAGCGAGAACTGCCAGCTCTTTATCTAATCTCCCATAATGTCCCTTTAATGTGTCCGTCATTTTATTTAATCACAAATTGTTCCTATGTTTGCACAATACAATATTTCATGAAATTTTAAAAAAGAGTTTTGAATGAAGGGTTACAATAAAGCAATGTGCATGTGGTGAAATCAAACCAGACATAGGTATTAAATTTAAAGACATGGTCAAATTAAAGATATTTTGTGTACAGAAATTTCATGACAAGGGTAATAACTCATTCGATTTCAATAATAGCAGGCATAGTACTTACTAAGCCACTGCAGCACCCGTTTCTTTCCGAGAAAGAATATTTGAACTGTCCATCATATCATCAAATATTTCTCTTCCAATAATCATTAGTTAACGCATCCTCCTTTTATGTGGGTTCGTGGGATGGCCGAAGGATTAGCGTTGTATCATAAGGTCTGTCATTGAATCAAATGGCGTGGTTTCGATTCCCCGGTTGTATGTGACAAGGAGTAGGGTCGTCTGTCCAACCTCATGGGTTTTTCTCTTGGTCCTCCGGTTTCCCTTCACTGCTAAAGAACCCTACATGCAAGCGAATTAATGAAAAAAAATTGAACCATATGTTAGTCCCGAAATGACTTAGTTTCATTCGAGTGGATGTTAAACCCTCTCTCTCTCTCTCTCTGTTTTAAAAATCGTAAAACACAATTGATTTGACTACCACTGAAATTTGGTGTCATGATTTTTATTACAAGATAATAATCTCTCACTCACTCTCTCTTGTGGACTTAACCTCTCTCTCTCTCTCTCCCTCTCTCTTGTGGACTTAAAACTTTCTCTCTCTCTCTCTCTCTCTCTCTTGTGGACTTAACCTCTCTCTCTCTCTCTTGTAGACTTAACCTCTCTCTCTCTCTCTCTCTTGTAGACTTAACCTCTCTCTCTCTCTCTTGTAGACTTAACCTCTCTCTCTCTCTCTCTCTCTCTTGTAGACTTAACCTCTCTCTCTCTCTCTCTCTCTCTCTCTCTCTCTCTCTCTCTCTCTTGTAGACTTAACCTCTCTCTCTCTTGTAGACTTAACCTCTCTCTCTCTCTTGTAGACTTAACCTCCCTCTCTCTCTCTCTCTATCTCTCTCTTGTAGACTTTAACTCTCTCTCTCCCTTGCTCTCTCTATGAGAATAGTATAGAGCAATATATATTTGTCAATGTATAGAACAGATTGAATTATCCTCCTCCTACATGTAAACAACCTGATCTGTCAGTCATGAATCTGTTTCTAAGATATTGACATACATCAGATCATTGGTTATAAAAAGCCATTATCAGTGGAAGTAAAACACTTTAGAAACCCACTTTACTAACAATAAATCTGACGGCAAGCAATGGTGGTTCAACGGTGGTAGGATAGGATTAGAACCCACTTTACTAACAATAAATCTGACGGCAAGCAATGGTGGTTCAATGGTGGTAGGATAGGATTAGAACCCACTTTACTAACAATAAATCTGACGGCAAGCAATGGTAGCCCAATGGTGGTAGGATACAATTAGAACCAATAGTAGTCCAATGGTGGTAGGATATGATTAGAGAGAGAGAGAGAGAGAGAGAGAGAGAGAGAGAGAGAGAGAGGGTTTAACATCCACTCCACACAAACTAGGTCATTTCGGGACTAACATATGGTTCAATTTTATTTCAATAATTCACTTGCATGTAGGGGTCTTTAGCAGTGGGAGGAAACCGGAGAACCCTGAGAAAACCCACGAGGTTGGAAATTATGATTAGAAGCAATGACTGATTACTGTAACACACACACACACAGAAAGTTATCTCCACATGTCAGAATGACATTTGATACAAGTTTATATGGCATTACACGACTACCAAGACAGGTGGTTGTTAGTTCATTCATCATTCTTAATTCAATCACTATTATATCATGCAAGCTTTACTTCCTTTCAGTCACGGGGAGTTGGATGGCTGAATGGTTAGCGTGCGCGCGCTGTATCATAAAGCCTGCCATTGAGTCGACTGGCATGGTTTTGAATCCCCGGTTGTAAGTGACAAGGAGTAGGGTCGCCTGTCCAACCTCGTGGGTTTTCTCCGGGTCCTCCGGTTTCCTCCCACTGCTAAAGACCCCTATGCACAAACGAATTATTGAAATAAAATTAAACCATATGTTAGTCCTGAAATGACCTAGTTTGTGTCGAGTGGACGTTAAACCCCATTTCTCTCTCTTTCTCCTTTCAGTCACAGCCATGGTGGCTAAGTGGGTAAGACGCTGGCTTGCTAGTCTGGAGGTCGTGTGTGCAATCTCTGCATTGGCCGAGACAGTTCATCGGGATTTCCCTTGTCAGTGGTGCACGACGGAGAGCCTGACAAGAACAGCGGTCTAGTCTTCTGATGGGATGAAAAAGATCCTGTGTATACATTGCTGTGCACAAAAATATCCCTTGGCAGTTTAAATTCGATATAAGAGTAGGCCGTAATGCTGCTGCCCAGGCAAAATTTCTCTCATAGCACACTGTATGGCGTATATACCCTTCTTCATTAGCCTAGACAGAGCAGAACAGTAGGATGTTAAGCCCCATTTCATTTCATTTCTTTTGAGTCAACCTAATATGGTATGTTTTTTCTTGGCCATATGAGGGATTTTGATATGGGGTGTAAAATGTCATTTATTTATAATAAAACAAATAAAAAACTATAACAAAACTACAGAGAGAGAGAGAGAGAGAGAGTGACTGTTATTTAAGGAATTTTGAGTCCAGACTCCCTTGTAAACTACAATATTGAGGAAGTTGAATCTCTAAAAAGAATATCAGTCCCAAAATGGCTCAATTCCGTGGAGTATCTACAAAGATATGATTAATTGAAAATTTGTCAAAATCAAGCATCAAACTAGCCAGTGTCACCTACAATCTTTGCTAAAATCTTTTGACAGGACTTGTTTTAAATCTAATCTGGGACATTGTCTACCATTGATATTTAGATTTTGTTTTCTTAATTACATGTTAAATAATCAATCTGAGTACATATTTAGGGTAGAATAAGTTGTGAAGAAACAAACATTAATATCAGCAGAAACACTGGGAACAATGAAAATTCCGCTAACAATCAAATTTAACGGAGTACATGATTCCATAACAAATATTAAATAGAAAGCAGTCATTTACACCTGTAGAAAGCAGTCATTTACACCTGCTTAGTCCATTCTACAGGTTTTTTTTTTATTATTTTGTCGTTTGTGAATCAGCCTTTACTAATTACTTCTACATTGTCTTGTACTTGCAGGATTTGTTTTTATTTGTTCATTAATCACAAGAGCCAAGAAACGATTAAAAAAGTTTGATTTATAAATCGGACTAAGTTGGCTAACATGGAATCATTTATTCCTTTGTTGGAATGATTTATTTAATTCCACTGCTCTCTGATCGATTGTAATGTACTTGGAGAAAGGAGAAAAACTCTCTCAAAAGAAATAAAAAAATGTTTCGTAGCCCCAAGTTTACAATTAATTGGTACGTTTCTAAATTTATCCTGAATAAAAACAGGATCATTAGTGTAGGGTCGCCAATACAGAGGCTATTTTAAGAACGTAATTGTGTTCACTAAGTCATTCAAATATAGATCACCTGGTTTTTGTGGAGACTGAGTGAATGAATGCCAGACAGCGAAATCATTTTCACATTACTGGTTCCTTCAAATGGAGAGAGAGAGAGAGAGAGGGTTTAACAACCACACGACACAAACTAGGTCATTTCGGGACTAACATGGTTTAATTTTATTTCAATAATTCGCTTGTGTGAGGTAGGGGTCTTTAGCAGTGGGAGGAAACCGGAGAACCCGGAGAAAACCCACAAGGTTGGACAGGTGACCCTATTGCTTGTCACGTACAACCGGGGAATCGAAACCCCGCCAGTTGACTCAATGACAGACATAATGATACAACGCGCACATGCTAACCATTCGGCCATCCAACCCCCGGAAATGAAAATGGAATGGGGTTTTAACATCCTGTTTTTCTGCTCCGAACTGGGCTAATGAAAACGGGCATATGCCATGTAGTGTGCTATGAGGGAAATTTTGGAAGGACAGCAGCCCTACAGCCTACTCTTATTTCTAATTTCAACTGTCAAGGGATCCTTTACGTGCACTCATCCCTTTCGAATAAAAGTTTGGCGTATGCCCGTCTTCATTAGCCCAGTCGGTGCAGAACAGTAGAACGTTAAACCCCATTTTATTACATTTTATTTCTATACTAGTGGTTGACTCGGTATAGTCATGAATCGGAACTAACATAACTCCGAAACCGGAATTGGTAGGCCTATGTTACTCCCTGGTTCGAGCTACCCCTATATTTCAGCCTGGGGACAGCCCTAGTGTAGCCTCCAACCCTGAACCTGTCCGAGCTACCCGTATACACCAAATTTCAGCCTGGGGACAGCCCTAATGTAGGCGCCAACCCTGAACAGACAAACGACATTAGTATCGATATCATCTGATTAAATAGATAAAAATGCTGTTATCAGTTTATAAACATAGAAAGGTAATTAAAATACATGCCGTTTGATTAGAAACCAAATCATGTTACTGTATGGTTTCAATGGATCAATGACGTACAATGACACGCAACTCAATCAACTTTATTGTCTATTTTCTAGCATAATGCTCAGTTAAAGTGATCAATATCTGGAAATGAGTCATCAATGTTTACCAAAAATAAAATTTACTCTTGACTATCTTGTGTAATTTCAGCAGGGAAAATGATACAGAATGACATTTTTAATAATGCTTAGTTTTACGTCATCCGTATCTCAAAATAAGGCATCAAAGCTTACCAAACTATTTTTTTTTTTTGTCAAGAGGAGAGAGAGATAATCTTTGAGTGGCATTTGGCGATCGGTAAACACATTAACAGAACACAATTTTTATGGGATAAAATCACTAGTTTTATTCTAAAAGCATGACGTTTCGACAAGTATCCTCTTATCGTTATCAAGCACAATGAGTTTAATATATAAGAGCTTGATAACCATTAGAGGATTCTTGTCAAAACATTGTGGTTTTAGAATAAAACCAGTGATTTTACCTCATAAAAACTGTGTTCTGTTAAGGAGAGAGAGAGAGAAAGAGAGAGAGAGAGAGAGAGAGAGAGAGAGGGTTTAACGACCACTTGACACAAAATAGGTCATTTCGGGGCTAACATAATTTCAATTTTTATTTTATTAATTTGCTTGCATTTAGGGGAGGAAACCAGAGGACCCGGAGAAAACCCACAAGGTTGGACAGGCGACCCTACTCATTGTCACGTACAACCGGGTTTGTCAAGAGGAGAATTTGATCAGGGCAGCAACACATTAAAGAACATAATGAATACTAAATCTGGTGGTTAAGTTGGTAAGGCACTGGCTCGCTAGTCTGGAATTCGGGTGTTTGATCCCTGCATTGGCCGAGAAAGTTCATCCAGATTTTCCGGTGTGATTCTCCCTTGTCAGTGATGCAGGACGAAGGGGCTGACAAGGAAAGCTGTCTAGTCGTTCGTATGGTACGAAAAAACGAGGTCCTGTGTGTACACATTGGCGTGCATGTAAAAGATCCCTTGGCAGTTGGAATTCGATATAAGAGTAGGCCGTAGTGCTGTTGTCCGGGCAAAATTTCCCTCATATAGCACACTGTATGGCGTATGCCTGTATTCATTAGCCCAGTTCGGAGCAAAACAGTAGGACGTTAAACCCCATTTCATTTCATTTCACTAAATCTGCCTGTTGCAGGTCTTTATTTTGGCCTCAAACATTATATGAATTATTATTTAGACATTTATTCACATGGCAAGCCCAAAATCAACTCTCTAGATCATCAGATGATCATGATTTTCAATGGACTGAAACACGAATGCCAATTAATAATTTAACTAAAAAATAGATAAACAAGACTTTTTTTTTTTATTGTTACTACATTAGTACTCGACAATCGAGACAATGTAATATATTTGACTGGAATTTTTAATATCAATTTTTGAACTATTATAGCAAGAACGGACATCTCTTTATCTAAATCTTACAAAAATACATCTTTATCAAATACTGAAAGTTTCAATATATCTATTTTTCATTATCTATTTTTTAAACTATTTATATAGCAAAAACAGCCATCTCATTGTCTTAATCTTACACAATGCATCTTTAATTACATAAAAAGAATCAAAACATAAAAATTTTTCTTCTATTGTTTTGTGAAACACAACAAAATTACAAAAATGTCTAGAATTAACAAGAATGTTTAACATTCAGCGGAAATGCAGCTTGATAGAAATGTTTAGAATTAACAAGAATGTTGAGCATCCTGTTGAAATGCAGCTTGTCCTGCTGGTATAAGCAGCTTAAAGAAAGTAGAGGGAAAGACAAGCTGGATATTTCAACACAAATAACTTGAAAGTGGTACGAGATTTTATAGTATTGATTGGTGGCTCGCGGATTACCAGATATATGACAAGACTGAGTGACACAGGCCCATTGTTTAAAATTAGCACAACAACTAACTGGACATGTGCAACAGGGCATTCACAGTTTAATACCATACTTCCCAACCATCAATAGAAAACATCAAAGCCAACTGATGGGACTTAATAACTGTGTTATCACTCCTGATAATACATCAATTTATTTGTGCACATGAACTCTTCATAAGAGATAAACTGACGCTCTGTGTGTTTCAATTTATAGACATAAAATATTGATGTAGTCTTGAACATGTCTTTTGGTGGGTTTTGAATGCCTTGTAACAGAATCTCAAATATAAATATGGTTCAACTTGCAACGTTCCATACTCTCTGCAGAATACATACGTATATCAACCACATATAAACCAAAATGGCCTAAATTTTGTCTAAATTCAATGGAAATTTATATCAAATATTTATTGAATAGGTCATTCCTAGTAGTTTTGTTTTTAAAAGACGTGGCCAATCTCTATGCTATATGTTTACAATATTGACAATAAGGGGGGGAGGAGGTACCATCTGCCCAGACTGAGAGAGAGAGAGAAATGCGGTTTAACGTCCACTCAACGCAGACTTGGTCATTTCGGGACTAATATATGGTTTAATTTTATTTAAATAATTGGCTTGTGCGTAGGGGTCTTTAGCAGTGGGAGAGAAACGAAGGACCTGAAAAAAACCCACAAGGTTGGACAGGCGACCCTACTCCTTGTTACGTACAACCGGGGGAATCGATACCAACCAGTTGACTCAATGACAGACCTAATGATACAGTGTACACTTGCTCACCATTCGGCCATGGGGGGCCCAAGTAAACCAGTTGGTCTGAGGGTCCAGAGCCACAAAGTCTGTCCCTGTCGGCCAATATTTTTTAAATGAAATGAAATGGGGTTTAACGTCCTACTCCGAACTGGGATAATGAAGACGGGCATACGCCATACAGTGTGCTATGAGGGAAATTTTGCTCGAGCAGCGGCACTACGGCCTACTCTTATATTGAATTTCAACTGCCAAGGGATCTTTTACGTCCACACTAATGTATACATAGGACCTCCTTGTCAGTCCAATATTTTTCAAATATTCATGTAATATCACTTCTTTCTCAAAAACTGTAGGCAAATAAAATTTCCACTACAATTCAATCATATCCCTAATCATTTCTTTGCACTTGACAGCATTTGTAACTCGACGCAAACTAGGTCATTTCGGGACTAACATATTGTTTTATTTTGACACTTGGTTTAATTTTATTTCAATAATTTGCATGTGCGTTGGGGTTTTTAGGTGTAGGAGGAAAGCAGATGACTCTGAGAAAACCCACGAGGCGACACTACTCCTTGTCACAAGCAAAGAATCAAAACCAAGACATTATCACTCAATGACAGACCTACTCTTATATCGAATTCCAACTGTCAAAGAATCTTTTACGTACACGCCAATGTATACACGGGACCTTGGTTTTTTTGTCCCATCCAAACGACTAGACAGCTGTCCTTGCCAGGATCTCCATCCTGCATCACTTACAAGGGGGAACCACGCCAGAAAATCTGGATGAACTTTCTTGGCCAATGCAGGGATCGAACACACGACCTCCAGGCTAGCGAGCCAGCGTCTCACCCACTGTGCCACCCATCACCTAATGACAGACCTTATGATCTGAAATGACATGTGGTTTAACGTGCTACTGTTCTGCACCAACTGGGATAATGAAGACAGGCATACGCTATACAGTATACTATGAAGCGCAAGTGGTGCTACTACATAGGCCTACTCTTAGTCGAATTCCAACTACCAACGGTTCTTTTTACATTTTTTACGTCCTAAACGAACCACGACCAGGGACAATTCCTTGCCAGGTAGTCCGTCCTGCATCACTGACAAGGGTAAACCATGCTGGAAAATCCTGAGGTACTTTCTAGTCCATTGGGATCGAACCCAGGACCCCACCTCCCCCTACTGGTTAGTGAGTATGTACCTCACTCACTAAGCCACCGCAGCTCGATCCCCTATCTTGATCCCCTATCTTTATCAGACAAAATCGTAATGTATATGATAGGCTAAAAACATGACTGTAGAATGATTCTGTTACGTTGAGTTGAATCTCTGTACTCTTGACGCACTTGGTGGCTATGGATTGACACAAATTTAACCCTGCCCAATTCACTTAAATGGAGAGAGAGAGAGAAAGAGAGAGAGACGGGGTTTAACGTTTACTCGACACAGGCTAGGTCATTTCGGGACTAACATATGGTTTGATTTTATTTCAATAATTCGCTTGTGCGTAGGGGTCTTTAGCAGGAGAGGAAACCGGAGGACCCAGAGAAAACCCACGAGGTTAGACAGGCAACCTGGCTCCTTGTCACGTACAACCGGGGATTCGAAACCATGCCAGATGACTCAATGACAGGCCGTATGATACAGCACGCACATACTAACCATTCGGCCATCCAGCCCCCCTTTCACCTAAACAGTAAAAACTACAAATTTCTAGCCCTTTGAAGTGGTTGTTGCATTTGACATTGTTGCTTATATCAGGTGGACAATTTCTTCTAAGGTTAGGATTAGGATCAGGTTTTGATTTATAGTATTAACTGAGGATAATAACTTCTGTTAGCATATTATAATATACATGTATATATATGATTCTGAAAATGCTCAAAAAAAAAAAGAAGAAAATTCACCAAATTTTAAAAATTTATGAGTCGGATATTTCGATATACAGCTAGAGCGGAGGCTACAATTATTAATATGATACAATGTATACATGTATGCAACAAAGTTGGTATTTAATTTAATAACATGGCCTCGATAAAGGATTTTTCCTAAGTTTTGTATTAAATCTTAGCTGACGTACACAGCAAAACAGTATTTATTAATATGTTTTTTTTAAAAAATAATATATACTTTATTTAGATTTACATCTGAATAGGTATTGGGGAACAGGCATAGCCTATATTAAACCCCTCTCCCTTATTGATACGATATATATGCACTATGCAGTAAACTTGCTATTTAATTTGACAGGCGATGATGCCATGTTCTCATTAACTTCATTAAGGATTTTTCCCAAGTTTTGTAAATATTAGCTGGAACAGTGTAATGCTATTTTAGCTCTCTTCTATCAGCTGATTTCAATGGACAATCCTCAATCGCCACAAATGTATAAATTAAAACCTATTTTCAAGAGCAGACATCATTATTCTGACATTACAATGCCAGGCAATTATCCCTTCCAGAGAGGAACTGCCAACTGGCACGGGAAAAATTAGGCCATTTCTGTCTATCTAATATTATGTAAATAAAGAATGTCGGATAGACTTAATAATAGACACAGATAAAAGTGAACATACTTACGGCCTAAAACGGACACATGTGATTTTCGGTTTCACTTGCCATAGTCGGTCTTGCGTTTCTTTTGTCACGTTGTGTCAAACACTGACAGGTCAGTCATGTGTTGCTTCTAATGTTTTGACGGGAAAATTTGTGGGCGGTGCTTATATTGTAGGATTTGATTGGCTTAAATTGTATTTAAATATTATCACCAAGAATGAATGAATACCTAGATTAAATTATGAAATTATTAAACGCTTTCGGTTATTCTTATAAAATCCTTACAAGGCATTTAGATTGATAAACATTCATTTTTGAGTGAAAAGTATTTAACGTAATTCATTTTCTGCGGAACTGAAAAGATGTCAGCGCCCTTCAAAGAGCACAAAGCAGACGAATTGTTATGAAACTTGAGGTAGAAATATGTTGATTTCGTAAGAAGACAGGCTTTTATGCGGATCTATGACCTATAGAAAATACTGAAATAGTTTAGAAAATGCACAACTAAATTGATATATAAATTTGTTTATGTCTTTGAGAAAATTGTTTCATTATTTTTTATTAAAAGGCATCGGTTATATAAATTTTGGCTTATGTAATAACTTATAAGATGTGATAATAAGACACAATTCTACAAGATACAATTAAAGGAGCTAAATCGCTAACATTTGGGGCCTAGAAATTGACAAAAGTGGGTCGAAACGCATATAATACTGTAATATGAATGTATATAAACTGATTTACATTCATCAATGGTTTCCGTTTTTACTCCAATTTCAAATCAGTTATGTTCAACGAAATAAGCCAGCAGTCTCAGACGAGTGCAAATTTCTAGCGTCTGGTTATTCCAGTCTACATACGCCGTTTGATTTGGTGCAATATGTCTAGCCTCGTCCCTCGAGTCTCTTGATACAACTGGAGCTGAAGCGCATTATGCCATTATGGTACACGATTCGTGTACCAATGGTAAAATGTTTATTTTGTCTTAAATATTGGATATCAAAAGCCCATCTTTTCCCAGTAAGATCACAAAATGAATGTTGATTTAATTTGACAAATAAATCGTGTTTTCAATGTTGAAGATTTTGGATGATATTGAGTTAGAGACTTAGCTACTTTAAGCTACAGTTTATGTCAAAGCGACATTTTCGTCTTGAATTCTTAAATCTAAATCAAGCTAAAGAAAACCTGTTAGCCTTTGCTCTTTAGTACACAAGCCAATACAACTTGAATCAATAACCCAAATGAACAATGATCATTTGCCACTAATTACATTCAAGGTGACATTAATCGATTTTAATGCATCCATTAATTAAGCTGATTGCAAATAACAAGTTACATGGACTTGCTGATGATCAGGTTCGGTGGCATCATTAGGTCTTAGCGTGCAGTGCAGCTAAGCGTAAAGGGATGGAATGGAGTCTGGGACCCCCCCCTCCCAAATTCTGGCGACAGAAAATCCTAGTGCCCAAAAGTAGCTGTTTGCAAGTAGTTAGCCTTGCCTAGGAAACAAAATAATCTGACAAACAAGCAATGGATAGTGAATCATTTCATAACATTCTTTTCAATTTGAAATCGAAATTGTCGTTTTTATTGGATTTTATGTGATGAAGTCAGCCTTCATTCACGGGCAATTATAAATTCAGAAATTTTCCAATTTATTCTATTTGTACTGATATAAGGTATTTTTTTCTGAATTTATAAATTTGTAGAAAAGTATATATTAATATACAAAGCAATATATATGCACAGATGTCACAATTCAGAAGTTTTTCTGAATTTGATACGCTGTAATATATATATTAAGACAAAACAAAAATAATATTTATGAAGCTACACAAGTGATTCCAGTGTTTTATGCAAAGGTTTGAAAATTGGCGAAATCAAGATTTTTCCAGGAAATTACATTTTTTTCCTAGTCCTTCTGTGTGACTTCCGGTGTACCCCAAAGAGTCTGTCCTCAGACTGATCTTGTTTAGCTTATACACTAAACCACTTGGTCTCAGTGGCGGTGCCAGGGGGGTCAAGTGGGGGCATTTGCCCCCCCATTAATCTGGTCTGCCCTCTGTTTGCCCCCCCCCCAATAATTTTAGAAAATAAAAAAAAGTATTTGTGATACGTTTCGGTAATCAATACCTTCTACAGTGAATAAATCCCACATCCCCACTCAGTCATAAAACTTGCATGTTGTAGAGCATTTCCGACAGTCTATTTTTCAAAATTTTCTTGGCGAGGTCCCCAATGGACTCGCTACTTCGGCGCTCAAAAGGGGAATTCGTTGAGGTTCGCAAGTCAGTTCGTTTGACATTTTGTTCTCTAGTCGGATATAAACTAGTGATCAGGCGACGAACGGTATCTGGGCAGATCTATTTATCTCGACGATCGGTGCCTGACAGAATACTGTAAGACAGCATTTCTGGCAGTTTATTTTTCAAAATTTTCTGGGGGAGGACTCCTTACTTTGACGCTCTTGAGTGGGCTTTGTCATGATTCGCAAGTCCGTTCGTTTGACACTTTACCTCAGTGCCTGAAATACTGCCAGGCTGCATTTCCGGCAACCTGTTTTTCAAAATTTTCTGGGGGAGGCCCCCTACCCCTAGTTAAAGCTCGTGCCTTTGCCCCCTTAACCTTGGACTTTGCCCCAGCTTTGCCCCTCCAATCACCGACAGCTGGCGCCGCCACTGCTTGGTCTTATATTAAGTTATATCAGTACAGCTAATTGAATACAGAAATTTTGAGAATACATGTAAATGAATTCCCTTCATGCATCGTTAATGTTTTAACTTCGATAATTAGTTTAGTCTATGCTTATTTACGGTATATATGATATTTTTTCAAAATTGATTACGTACGAGCGTATATTTATTTTCTTGGTAGAAATGTTTATTCCCCTTTAATATATGACATTCTTTTAAGAACCCTGGATGTTAAGTAACAGTTTTTGGTAATAAATTTGACAAATATGACTTTACTAATAATAATTTTTACTTTATTTGGGTTTCTTTGCAGACATATTGAATCTACTATCTGTCGAGATGATTCGTATTAGACCAAGTTGTCAAATCATAGCTTGTCAACTCTGTTCAACTTCCAGTACGTCAAGGACTACCTCTAATACTTGTAAAACCACGTCTCTAAAAGAAAGAAGAACTAGAGTTAAGTTAGATAGGATTATTCGTGTTGATCATGCGGGTGAATTAGGGGCTGATAGAATATACGCTGGACAATTAGCTGTTCTTGGAAACACAGCAGTTGGGCCAGTCATTAAGGTAAATTTTATACATTTTACCAACAAAATTAGACTTTAATGGTCACTTATTATTGGTTGTCTGTGCTCATGGATTTTACATGTTTTAATCACTCCACAGACAAGGAGTAGGGTACCCTGTCAAACCTCATGGGTTTTCTCCGGTTCCTTAAACTCAATTTCTCTCTCTCTCTTATTAGCCCAGTCGGTGAAGAACGGTATGACGTAAAACCCCATTTCATTTCATTTCATTTCTTGACCATTTAGCCAAAAATAAATCTAGTAGGGCAATGGTTTAGTTTACTCTCTCAACCCTGGAACAAGATGACCCCTGTATTTTATCCTGAATTGCCCAGGTAGGCCTAATTATAGTGAATTACCATTTATCTGGATTCTTTAAAACCTAAAGATATATACATTATGAGAGATTTAGACAAAGAGCTGACCTTCTTGCTATTATAGCTCAAAAATAGATACATGTAATGTAAAATGAAAATATTGAAAATTTCATTCAAATTACTTCATTCTGAGCCAAGTGATCTCTGTTCGTAGTTTTGACAAGATGTGTGCTTTATGGTAACCAGGGCACAGGTATATTCGAGACTTAGCCTTGCTTTCCCATTTTTAAATTAAATTTTTAAATGGCGAACCGTTTTAATGTAGTTAAAATGTAGAGTATCCGATTCCATCAAGGGTTGATTATGATCTTGTTTTGTTAATAAATGTCTAATTAATAGTTTATATAACATTTCAGGCCTTAAAAAAGGCCTGCAATAGGCAGATTTAGCTCTTGAATAATGTATGTTTAAATGAATTTACTTTCATTCTTCAGAAAATGTGGGAAGAAGAAAAAGAACATTTAAGAAAATTTGAAGAATTAATGGTTGAACATAGAGCTAGACCAACTGTTCTATTACCGATATGGAATGTGGCTGGATTTGTTCTTGGTAAGTATTGATTAAGTTTACTATGTTCTTAGTCCCGAAATGACCTAGTTTGTGTTGAGTGAACCTTAAACCCCATTCCTCTCTCTCTCTCTCTCTCTCTCTCTCTTTTTAACATATGGGCCACTAGCACCCTGTTCTCTATCGTGCCATCTTTCTGAAAATTATTTGACCTTTTCTTGAAATTATTTGACATTTTTTAAAAATTATTTGGCATTTTTTACAAATTAAAATGTTTATTATATTTATGATTGTCCCATTATATTCGTAATTGAAATCAGCCTCAGTGGTCATTTAATGAAATTACTGTTTTTATGGGTGCTGCTGCTGAGGGGGCCACGGTGGCTCGCTAGTCTGGAGGTCGTGGGTTCAATCCTGGTGTTGGCCGAGAAAGTTCATTGGAATTTTCCAGTGTGGTTTTCCCTTGTCAGTGGTGTGGGACAGAGGGCCAGACAAGGACAACTGTCTAGTCGTTGGGATGGAATGGAAAACCAAGGTCCTGTGTACACATTTGATTGCATGTAAAAGGTCCCTTGGCATATGCCAGTTTTTACTTGCCCCGTCGGAGCAGAACAGTAGGATGTTAAACCCTGTTTTATTTCCATGTAGGTGCTGGGACAGCTTTATTAGGAAGAGAAGGAGCTATGGCGTGTACAGTAGCTGTAGAAGATGTTATTGGTGACCACTATAATAGGTAAACTCTTAATTAACATGGTAATTTAGATAAGTCGCAGGCTGTTCTTGCTATAATAGTTCGAAAATAGATAATGAAAAATGAATATTTTGAAAATTTTATTCAAATGAGCGAAGTTGTAATTGTTTGAAGTTTTGACTATATGAAGCATGGTACTTGACCATCAAGACTGAAGTAATAATATTGATACTGCATGAGGATGTAAGTCAGAGTATTGTTTTCAATAATACTATAGATAATATTTGATTCCCCAGTTGTAGGGTTGCCTGTCCAACCTCATGGGTTTTCTCCAGGCCCTCCGGTTTTCTCCCACTGCTGAAGATCCCTTACGCGCAAGTGAATTATTGAAATAAAATTGAACCATATGTTAGTCCAGAAATGACCTAGTTTGTGTAGAGTGGCGGTTCAATAGCCAATATAACTGTTTTAAGGGAGACAATCCATATTTTTATCACAAGCCTTATAGGGGCTGCTAGTGTGTGAGACGTCATCTTCAATAGAAGGCTTGATCTCGCTTTAACTACGTACATCTTATCAAGGCCTTCATGTAATACCCTGCATATTGCGGCACTAATTTCGATTGGGTACAAGCCCAACTTGTGAGCCTGTAGATTCCTCGATCGTCGCGAATACCAAGTCTAGCGCTTTCAAGCTAAAATGTCTACCTGTGATAATCGAGTTGCAAAGTTCAAGGTTCATTCAATGTCAAGGTTTCCGTGGAGGTCGCGATGTCACAACCTCTGATTGGACGCTACTGCTCACGTGTCTGTAGATAACATAGCTATAAGTTCGAGAATTGTGAAGTAAACAAGCAACGGCCAAATGTTGTGAAACTCGCAGTCGTTGCTTCAGGAACAAGGGGAGACGTGTGTATGTGAACATTAAGAATAGAGGCAAGAGGGAAAATTATGAATTTGATTTTAGGTATGGTGGTTACTCAGGTTCCAGCCCTTGTTCTCCATCTAACTCTACCTTAAGTTAAGAATCTACTCAAGATTGTTCCCTTTATTTTAAATAAAATATAGCCCTTTATAAAACTTTTGTTGTTTTAATGTATCAGATACATCAATAAGAAACTATGTGCAATGTTTTGTGTTTCTGGATCAAAGATATTTCTCATAAACAGTGATTGAAAGTTGAGTAAATTCTTAACTTAAAAGTAGTTTTGGTATAGTTGCTTAGGTTACAGACCTGGTTCTTTACCTGATTCTGTCAGATCTCCAATAATTTAAGTATGGTAACCTTGGTTACAGACCTAGTTCTCCACCTGATTCTGTCGATTCCAGTCCCTCATAATATTTAATCGATAATATTTTAAAATCTCGTCCAACTCATTTCAGTCAAATTCGTGAATTAATGGAGGATGATCCTGAAAAGCACGCTGAAATATTAAAGGTTAGTAAATGACAAAGAATCAGGCTCAAAATTGTATTTAAGTTTCAGGCGGGGGGCGCTGTGGCTCTGTGAGTAACAAACTAGCTCGCTAACCAGAACTTGGGTTTGCGTTTATAGGGGGTTGCGCTGTGGCCCACCAACCAGAAGGTCTCAGGTGTGCTCCCAGTGTTTGAGTTTATGGGGCAGGGGGCACTGAGGCGCAGTGAGTAAGACCAGGAGGTTTTGGGGTCGCTCCATGTGTTACGTTTATCAGAGGGGGCGCCGTGTCTCGGCGAATAAAACCCTGGCTCGCTAACCAGGAGATCCTGGGTTTACTCCTGGTGTTGGATGGGAAAATTCCTCTGGATTTTCGAGCATGTTTCCAGTGGGACAAAACACAAAGGTCGTGGTAAAATTTCCCTCATACCACACTGCATGATGCGCAGAAAAGTAGGACGTTAAACCCTATTTCATTTCATTTCAAAATTTTATTTGAGTTTATCTTGGGTGTTTCTATTTGAGTAGTAGTCAGTCAACCTTCAACCAGTAAATATGATGTATCTTTACTGGCATTCATTTTTGATAAATTAATTGTATATATTTATTTGTTTTGAAGACAATAAAGAAATTTCGTGATGATGAACTTCACCACCATGATACCGGTTTAGAACATGATGCCGAAAACGTAAGTCATATAACACTTTGGTCCTTAAGACAAATTTGGTTCTTTGCAAAATTGTTGCTTCACTCTGTCTATAGAGTCAAATCACACATACTTAATGAACGTGAATATATAGTTATACATAAAAAACAGTGATATTTTGGTTAAATCATAACCATTGTCAAGATATCCATCAAATTCTGGCTGTTAATTGACCTATGGTTGGTAGACCAAATAAGGTAATGTCTCCTCCTTTAGTCGTGTGAAATAAAGAGGTTTATTCCATATATGGGATGGAAATTAACATCAAGGCTATCGAAGACCTGCAGAAATTAGGTGGTATAAATTAGGGGGTATAAATTAGGTGGTATAAATTAGGGGGTATAAATTAGGGGGTAGAGAGAGTTGGATCAGAGCTCATTCAGAAATTCCTAGCAGCCATTATATTGAGAACGAGGAACCTTCAAAGCCATTACAGCTTAGCAATAAAGTTGTAAAACCATTGATGCTGTAGTCTTGTTACGATCACGAAGAAACAAACACAAGAAAAGAAGTCCGATAGTACTACAGTCATTAAACCTTACAAAGGATTTTCCTTGAGTGTGAACATTGATCGCCTACCCCAATCATGCAATTTTTGGACAATATTTAGAATTTCAGTGTACTTAAATTCATTATTCAACATATAATTAATCAGAAAAAAACCTCTACCCTACATTTATAGGTGGGGCTGACTTATTTACAACATCTGGGTATGGCGACCGCTGTCGCGATGCTATATATATATATTGTAATTCATTTGCTACAATATGATTCGTATTGCGATCCATAACCAAGTCTGTCATTGAGTCAACTGACGGGGTTTCGAATCCCCGGTTGTATGTGACAAGGAGTAGGGTCGCCTGTCCAACCTCGTGGGTTTTCTCCGGGTCTTCCGGTTTCCTCCCACTGCTAAAGACCCCTATGCGCAAGCGAATTATTGAAATAAAATTGAACCATGTCTTAGTCCCGAAATGACCTGGTTTGTGTCGAGTGGATGTTAAACCCCATTTCTCTCTCTCTCAATACTTACTAAAAAAACATAAGGATAAATAAATAATTTATTTATTTTATTCGAGTCACTAAAACCTGGAAAGTAAATTGCAATTACTGTTCAGGTCAAATTAAGGACCAAACAATTTATGAGTGTTTGCGTAACCTATGGATAATGTGTGACATGGATAATTAAGAGTGGCAGGTTACTTACTGAAGCCACAAAAATAAACATAAAAAAAATTGCGATACATTGATTCAGTGTCTTGCGATTCAATATGTGGATGGCGAGAAGGTGAATTGCGATACATCGATTCAATGATATATCATGCCAGCACTAATCTGTATAGAATACCAAATGTTGCAAATTCTTTTAATTCATCATATCTTTGTACACACTGAATGGAATTGAGATGTTTTTGGAACTGATATTCTTTTTAAACATTCAACTTTTACAAGGTTTTGACGATTCTAAAATTAAAATCAAATTTTTAAGCTGCTTTTGTTATCAGGAAGGGTTATGTGTGTGGTTTACCTGTCGAGTGCAAGATATTAATTAATACATTGATACAGCACAAACGTGCTATCCTGCGCGTGCTTTTCAGTGAAATCATCACACAAGTCCAATATTTCGTCCAGTTTAAAAAAAATTATGTTAGCCAGAGGGTTGTATCAATATATTACACAATATTTCCCTCAAGACCATCAAACAATTTAAAAAACAGACACTATCCTTCATGTGCATTTCAGGGAAATCGGTACGCAAGTCCAATATTTCATCTAATTCTAATAATGTACGATTGGCATGTTGCCCGTGCATTTATTTAAATAATGGTACACCGAAATCAAAGGATCACGTCACATCTGTATTTTAACATGAATTATTTTCTCAGTTGTCAATATTTTTTCGTATTTCAGGCTCCATTTTACAAAGCTTTAACACAAGTGATAAAAATTGGTTGTCGAGGAGCAGTATGGATCTCGGAAAGGATATAAACTTAAGCTGTGATCCATCGTAAAGACTATCAGCTATATCTGATATGTGAAGTGCTTTTAGATTTGGGCTCTCATTTCAAAATTTTCAGAACTAGCAAAATTGATTGAAATGGCAGCCTTAATTATCATTGTCATCCATTTGTGAAATCACGGAGACAAAGAAAGATAAAACGAATCAGCAGTGAATATTCGCTTGACCGCTAATATCGCTGAAAGGGATGACATCAGGGCAAGTTAATTAGCTCTCAGTATTAACTTGTTTTCTTTTGCAATTTTGTAAATTATCAAGAAAAAACAATTTTTTAAATTAGTAAAATAAACAAATCTTCTACGTAGTGTAAATGGGAACATAAAATAGTACGAGGCGTAAAATGAGTAAAAGTCACCAATTCTGTCCGGACTAGTTTGTGTTACTACGTCCGATTTAACACACGTGTTATATATCAACGCTGTATGATGTGATGTCACATGTAGACGTGAACTTATAAAGATCAGTCATCTGAAACAGAGTTAAAAGAAGGCTTTAGCAATACCACTGTGAAACAGATTGAAAGAAACACTTTTTTAAAACTTATTACCATTGCATTTTATATGCGTGTGTGACACGTAATCTTTTCTGAGAGAACATTAATTCCATTATCTAATTAAAGTATAGATCTATATTTCGTTCATTTTTTATACTTTCGATGGCCGGTTGTAGTGGGAGGTCGTGTCAGGGGTCATACAAATGACTTGATTCCATCAGTCATTCGATTAACCAATCCCAGTCGAGTGTAACCCAAGCTAATTAAAATACAGATCTATAGTTCGTTTCATTTTTTATACTCTCCATGGCCTCCACTACATTAAGATCTGACCAGTTGTAGTGGGAGGTCGTGTCGGGAGTCATATGAGCGTATTTTTACCATCAGTGTTTTAATTGGGTATTCGGAAATACAACTTTTGCTTTGATTTGTTTTCTATCTTTGTGAATGTCTACCCATAGTTCCTTGTGCCAGACGACAAGAACTTGACTCAACAGACCATTTGATTGGCTAATCCCTCACATCCACCAGAAAGCAGGTTAAAAAAAACTCTTCCATATCCTAGTGTAATAAAGACAATTAAAACAAAATTTTGAACTACAAAAAACAAAACGAAATAGGATCTGTGTTTTAATCCGATTGCCACCAGCTTGTTATACAGATCACTATAAATATAAATCATGTTTATCTATAATTGTATCGTATTGAATGTAAGAACGTTTTGATATAACAAACAGAATACAGCAATCTATTCATATTTTATTAGTAAAAATCTTATGAATGCAAATTATTATTTATTATGAATAATGGTCTTGAAATAATGCCACACCAATCTGATTTTTGTTTCTTCTGGAAAACGTGAATATTTTTCTTTTTATTTCTTCGGGAAAAAATGATTAATTTAACAAGCAAAAAAACTTTGTTCCACTGTTCAAAAGCTTTTAATCTAAAATGTTTCAGTTTTGAAATTTTAATGTGATTCAAGTGGTTATTTATATATTATGACATCGAAGAACAAAACATCAAGTTGGTGTGACCTAAAGCTGATCAGTAAAAATAGCTTTAAGATGTTATAATTATATATCAGAATAATTATAATTAGATAAATCAGAGGGAATACTGTATATCGTCAAGCTCAAACAAAAATTGACTATGTCATTTGTGAAAACAAATACGGCAGACATAATCAACGGTCCAAATTGGTTATATTTTAGACCGAATGACAGTCTGGTGCCAGACGTAATAAACGGTCAAATTGGTTATATTTTAAACCCCAATAACCCCGAATGACTGTTTGGAGAGAAATGTTACAAGAGGCCATCCTAATTTGGTCTGTTGATCATATAGAATGTGATTCAGGCTTCAAATAAAATTTCTGTACACAATGTTTTGTGTTCTTTATAAAATATGTTAAAAATGACTTGGGCATTATTTACGTTACCATGACGATATGTAAACAGTGTTCATTATTAAATGTGTTAAAAATAACTTGGGTATTATTTGCGTTAGCTTGACGATATGTAGACAAGTGTTAGATTAGATTTTAAAACAAATCAATAAAATAAACATGTGGTTATAATGTACTACGATAACATACTAAATAAATAACGATAACTTTCTAATAATTACACATTTTTTTATTTTAAAATCGACTTTATAATCCTTAATATGAACACATTGAGCAACTTTATTATCCATCAGATTGCAGTATAAAGTGAGAGAGAGAGAATTTGGGTTTAACGCCCACTCGACATAAACTAGGTCATTTCGGGACTAACATATCGTTTATTTTGATTTCAATAATTCGCTTGCGCGTAGGGGTCTTTAGCAGTGGGAGGAAATCGGAGGACCCGGAGAAAACCCACGAGGTGCAGTATAAAGTATCTTGTCTCAATTAAAGATGCATCATGTAAAATTTAGATAAAGAGCTGATCTTCTTATTATAATAGTTCAAAAATAGATAATGAAAAATGAATATATTGAAAATTTCATTCAAATTACTTTATTTTGAGCAAAGTTATGAGTGTTTGAAAATGTAGCATAGATTTTTTATTATCGTAGCAATGGCACTGGACAATCAAGAGCAAGTCTCGATTATCCATATCATTGTTAAATTTTTTAATCTCGCAGGTGTGCTAATCCATTTAAATCTCGGCCATCTGAGGGTCTAGAGAGTTGATTATAGGCTTGTCATGTGAATAAATGGCTAGATAATAGTTTATATAACATTTGAAGCCAAAAGAACGACCTGCAATAGACAGATTTGGCTCTTACATAACGCATCTTTAACATATTTCAGCAATGACATACCGGGTACTTGCTATTTTGATAAAACAAAAATTATGAAACAATAGATGTCTAGATAAATAATCCGATACTGAAATGTTACAATGAAACTGATGATCACGGTTGATGAAACTGATGATCACGTTTGATGAAACATAAAGGGTATATATCCTCCATTCTTTGGAGCCTTAAAATAGACATAAATGGGTCTAAAAGAACATTAGATATTTCATCAATCTGATTACAATACAGATCTATATTTCGTTTTGTTTTTTGTTTTACTTTCGATGGCTTACACTACATGAAGATCTGACCGGTTGTAGCGATAGGTCGTGTCAGAGGTCATACCAGCGGGTTTTGACCCTATGATGTCACACATTTGATTAATCAATCAGCATTGATGTTACTAGTGGATTACCCACAGTTCCGTGCAAAGCACGCCTAAAGCTCGTCTAACAGACCGTTTCATTGGCTAATAGCTCACATTATTCAGAACACATCAATGATAACAACTCTTTCAGATCCTAGTGTAGTAAAGACAAGTAAAACCAAATTTTGAACTATAAAAACGAAACAGGATCTGTGTTTTAATCTGATTGGAAATTTCATATCATTCAAAAAGTCTATCATTAGAAACAAATTCTTCAACAACCCAGGTATTTGTGGGTAGAATAAAGAGCACATGCTTTGCCATTCAAATATACTTGGTGCTGATATCTAATTTATCTCACGCTAAATATAAAAAATCTATTTTTTAAGCAAGATAACAGTATTGATAGGTAAAGCCAAATTTCCTGACAAATATACATAAATATTTCGAATAAAATTACAGAATTAAAAATCCGAGATATATCGAAGCGCTTTAAAATCACAAAGGATGCATTCTCTATGGTTAGACCTTGTCAACGTTCAACAATGTTCAAGAATACACATGCATAATAGTTTACAGTTAAAAATCTCCAGTTAAAAATTATTGATCTCTTTAGATTGATTGTTCTGATTGATTTTTAAGATGTTGCATTATCTTTAATTCTTTAGCTTCTTTTTTCTTATTTCGTGATTCATATTCTAACCTGCAAAAACAAAATATTTGAAATCATAGAAATGAAATAAGGTTTAACGTCCTACTGGGCTAATGAAGATGGGCATACGTCATACAGTGTGTTATGACGGACATTTTTCCTGGATAGTGGCACTGCACTACAATTTGGAGGTTTTCACCATTTGGTTAAAGCGGGAATTTCATATTTTCTAAGAAAGTCAAAACATAATTAGTTCTATGTCTTTTACTCAATAGGTTATCAACTCACTTTTATACGACCATGGGCATTATTTCCCACCCTTCAAAATCATTGACACAGGAAAAATAACACAATTACCTCCCTTGTTTTCCTATTGCCTCCATGCATTAGCTACCTTCAAACGTTGGAATTTGAAGTTGAAAATGATATTTTTGCCAATTTCTCAGCTGGCAATAGTGAATTATAGGATTAATAGGATTATTCTTTAACAAGGTAGGATGGTTTATGGATACCATCTATTTTAAGGCTTTATTTTAATAAATTTTAAAAATATAACTTAAAAATATGAAATTGTAGCTTTAAAAGATAATAATTTGATTTCACTACATGCATTAGCTACCTTCAAACGTTGGAATTTGAAGTTGAAAATGATATTTTTGCCAATTTCTCAGCTGGCAATAGTGAATTATAGGATTAATAGGATTATTCTTTAACAAGGTAGGATGGTTTATGGATACCATCTATTTTAAGGCTTTATTTTGATAAATTTTAAAAATATAACTTAAAAATATGAAATTGTAGCTTTAAAAGATAATAATTTGATTTCACTACATATATAAAGTTAACGATGAAGAGCAATATGCACGTTTTATGTCACTTCAAGTGCACTACATATTCTTTAAGTGTTCTTTTTTAGGAGTTTAAGAAATGCTGTTGTAAAATGGGCCTACACTATTTAGACTAGACCAGGCCCCTTGTTCACAAAGCATTTTTAGGCTTAAGTTAAGAATTTACTCAACTTTCAATCACTGTTTATGAGAAATATCTTTAATTCAGAAACACAAAACTTTGCACATAATTTCTTAGCGATATATTTGAAATATTAAAACAACAGAAGTTTTATAAAGGGCTATATTTTGGTTTAAATAAGGTGAACAATTTTGAGTAAATTCTTAACTGAAGTCTCAGAATGCTTTGTGAGCTCGGGGCCAGTGCTTGCATATTTAATTTATAAGCCAAGTTAATGGTAATTTGAAATATGATCTTCAAAATTAATGACAATTATTTTCTATGATAAAGCCTATATAAGGAAAAAAACTGTAAAAGTATGAAAGTCTAAAAGTTGATCCATGTTTTTTGTGCAACAGGACTTTGGATAGAATCCGAATAAATGAGAAAGGCAAATGGGGGTTTAACGTCCACTCGACACAAACTAGGTCATTTCGGGACTAACATATGGTTCAAGGGGTCTTTAGAAGCGAGATGAAAGCGGAGAAAGCCCACTACCCTTTTCTTTGTCACGTACAAGCGGGGAATCAACACCACACTACTTGTTTCAATGACAGACCTTATGATCTAACATGCACATGTTCAATCGTTCGGCCACTCAACTCCCCTAAACATTTAACCTGAATAAAAGAAAACCAACCTATTTTTGATAATTCTATCGATTATCATTTGTGTCGTTAACAAATTCTTGCTATCAATTATTTTAAATTTTCCCTGACGTTTTGGTTCCTGGAAAAAAAACACAAAACATATTAAGGAGTATGTTGTTCATTAGTGAAACAGGAAATATTGAAAATTAGTTGACATAACACCTCGCTTCTTCATTTTTAAATTAAATCATTAAATGGCCAAACCATTCCAATCTACTTAAAATTGGAGCCACCCGATGTCATTGAGAGTTGATTATGATCTGGATAAGTTAATGAATGTCTAATTAATAATTTATACAACATTTAAGGCCTAAAGAAAGACCTGCAATAGGCAGATTTAGTTCTTTTACATAATGCCTGTTTACACAATAATTTCAGATGTTCCGAGAGAGATATGGGGTTTAACATCCACTAGACACAAACTAGGTCATTTCGTGACTAATATATGGTTCAATTTTATTTCAATAATTCGCTAGGGGTCTTTAGCAATGGGAAGAAACTGGAGGACGGGCTACCCTACTCCTTGTCACGAACAAGCGGGGAATCAAAGCCACGCCACTTGACTCAATGACAGCCCTTCTGATCTAGTGTGCACACGTAAACCATTTGGCCACCCCCCCTTCATATATTCCTGTAACATGTACAGTTTAAACCAGTTATTGTCAATCACGCTAATCAGACACAGAAATAAATTTGTTTTACGTTAAATATTTCATAACTGGAGAAGAAATCTTCCCTAATTACTATTAAAACAACTTACTGCATAAGGATCCGAACCATCCATATCAGGCATTATAGGTGTTTGGCCATGACAAACAACATCAACCTGTAATATATACATCACAAATAATCAAATATTTAAATAACGATGCACCATACGTGTTTGTTGCTAAAATATCAATTCTCACAGATTAATCCATGCTAATATTTAACATTTAATTAAGAAAACAAAATCAAAATACCAGTGCTAGATGATGTCCAGACTTATAATAATAATGGACATTTATAGAGCGCCAACATCCAGCTAGATTAGCTGCTCTGATGCGCTGTTACAACAACAACATAAAAAAAAAATAAACAAAAAAATTAAAGATCGCATGGTGGAATCGCGAAAGCTTCATAAAGATTCAGTCAGTGTTAAAACCAGGCGTATCATTAAATTTTCATGGAAAACAAAATGGTAGCAGGTTTTCTACATAGAGAGCAGTATAGATCAATGAAATTTCAATTTCACATAACTTTGTAAATACTTAATGGAACTGAACGATATTTGGACTGATATACCTATTAGTGATTCATATGTCACAATATTCTTGCTTACAATGGATTCTTATTGCACTAAAATAGCAGTGGACTTATTATATAGCGAGGAAGAGGAAAAGACACTGATGAGATTTCAATTCTATATATCTATATATTGGACGGAATTGAATCAGTTTTGGGCTGATATCCCTGTTACAGACTCAATATTTCACAATATTGTAGTTTACAAGGGATTCCTATAGCATGGCGAATGCCCGTCTTCTTTAGCCCAGGTTCGGAGCAGAACAGTAGGACGTTAAACCCCATTTCATTTCATTTCATTATATTAAAATGGTGCATCAGAACTTTAAAGATTATTTCTAGAGGGATAACATGGGTTCCTTATAATCTGAAGCGCACATGTTAAACTATTGTAACCCCCCCCCCCCCCTGCCTCCCACCCGCACCCCATGAAACAGTATATCTCACCTTAAAATGGTCCATTAATTCATTTGTAACAGAATAGGGAGCACCTATAACTACTTCTGACACATACTGAAACATTATAACAATTCAATAATACATAATAATTTAATAACACATAATAACAATTCAAAAATACATAATAACAATTCAAAAATACATAATAACAATTTAAATAATACATAATAACAATTTAAATAATACATAATAACAATTCAATAATACATAATAACAATTCAAAAATACACAACGATTACAATAGAACTTAGCAATATTTTGAAACTAATTTTTGTGATTTTCACCTTATTTAACAGATGGATGAATGCACAGATTGTTGATTGCTGGATGGACGGAACACAAAAGGCAAGCCTCAAAACAAATTTTAATAAATTCAATAGCTTCCTCAGTATTAACAATAAGTTGTTGATAGACTGAGACGGTCAATGATGAAAATCAAAAGCATCCATAAATAATTGTAGGGTGTGCAGGAGTTGGTACACATGGCTATTTTGTTGTAAATTTATCAGATCAGATCAGATCAAATCAGATCTATAAAGCTACGGACAGACGAGCCTATTCTTTTGCTTTATCGCGGCAATTTATTTATGACCGATCATGAACAGGCACACATAGCGATTGCCTAACTTCATGCTTCACAGTCGAGGCAGCCATTTTGAGATCATTTTACATCAATGGTGTCTTCAATTGGCTTATAAAAATGGTTCGCTTGACAATATATCGTCGCTCTTATATATATATATATATAAGTATTGAGAATTATGTGTTTGAAATCTGCGTTCTGTTGTTATATCTGTGGACATCAAATAATAACATTCATTTGTGATTTAATATTTCATACATATACATCAGGACACCGAACGCCATTTACATAAATGTTATTATTTGATGGCTACAGAGATAAAAACAGAACACAAATTTCAAACGCATAATTCTTAATACTTATATATATATCAGATTTGTTGGTTCGCCAGAAACGCGACGATATGCTGGACATGGACAGACAAGCAGATATGTCGGTGAATCGATCGCTGGCGTAAAATATTCGGCCGAAAATATCTAATATGCTAGATACGGGCGATTGATTGGGTGAATGGTTCTCTGAGCAGAATTGCCATTGCCGTGAATGGTCACACTGGTGATTGTCTCGATTGATTTAAAGAATCTGCGCTATAGGGCAAAAAAAAAAAAAAGTTTGTCAGCTCTAGGAATTAGGTTCATCTTAATAATAAGAAATTGTAGCCTATAGAATGAGCACGAGATGGTACATACTACATACGCCTATTGAAATGACTATGCCAAGTAATTAGCTCGGATATAATTGTCGGATCTTCACCGAATTCGATAGAGATCATCTTTATAATGATATACACACACACAATATAATTCAATCAAACAGAATCTATACATAACTGTAGCCTGTAGAGTAAGAACGGGCCAAATGTGAATGGACTGACGGACGGAAAGGTGATCACAATAATTTACACCTATACTAGGTCAGTGATGCAGACTGCCTCAACTGATAAAAAATGGAACATATTTTGAATAAATTAAACGTGAGACTTACCCTACATGCTAGAACACTTAAAACTCTTTCATGTAAATTCATTATGGGATAATTACAACCTTTATATCTATTTACTATCTGAAATAAAATCATTCGTATATACATGTATAGCAAAAGGTTTCTTTTGGAACATATACAGTAGTCATGATTTTGGTTACAGAGAGAGAGAGAGAGAGAGAGAGAGAGAGAGTTTAACCTCCATTTAACACAGCTTGGTCAGAGATGGAATTTCAACACAAGCTAGGTCACAGAGAGAGAGAGAGTTTAATGTCCATTCATACACTCATATGTCATTTTGGGATTAACATATGGTTCAATTTAAATTTAATGATTCGCTTTTACTAGGGAGAAAACCCACAAGGTTGGACAGGCTTGTAAAAGGAAATTATTTATCAGGAGTCACACTGGTTTAAAAATATAAATCACAGATAAGAAATACTGAAATGAAATGAAAATGAAATGAAATGGGGTTTAACGTCCTACTGTTCTGCTCCTATACTGGGCTAATGAAGACGGGCATACGCCATACAGTGTGCTATGAGGGAAATTTTGCCCGGACAGCGGTACCATCGCCTACTCATATATCAAATTCCAACTGCCAAGGGATCTTTTACGTGCATTCCAATGTATACACGGGATCTTGGTTTTTCGTCTCATCCGAAGAACTAATAAGAAATACTTACAGGATCTGTATGTAAACCAACTATCACAAATTCACCTTGCTCGGCAACTTTCTCCAGGAAATCCAAATGGCCCAGATATATCACAAGTTAAAGATTGTAATTATTGTACAGCATCAATCTGGTTAAAACACAGATCCTATTTTGTTTCGTTTTTATAGTTAAAAATTTTATTTTACTTGTCTTTACTACACTAGGATCTGGAAGAGTTGTAAAATGTATATAACCAGTGTTCTGAGCTGTTATGGCAAGTTTTTGGCATGAGGTGCACGGAACTGTGGGTAACCCACTGGAAACATCAATTCTGATTGGTTAATCAAATGTCTGATGTCACTTATATGACCTCTGATGTGACCTTCCACTACAACCAGTCAGATCTTCATGTAGTAGAAGCCATCAAAAGTATAAAAAAACGAAAGAAACTATAGATCTGTATTCTAATCCGAGTGAGATTGCGTAGGACCCTTGTTGAAAATGTCACTGGAGACCTTTATCTATAGTTATTCTGGTCATTGTCCATCACACTCACAAATTCAATTTGTACATGTCAGTATGGTAAATAGATAAATAGATTTATTTGGCACAAACATATACAACATAATAAGGGGCTCCTTTAATATTGGGGCCTCTGGCTGCAGCCCAGTATGGCACCCCAAGAGCAAAATCAAGTTAGGGTAATCAACAGTTGTTGTTGTTTGTATTTCAGAGGAGAGCCAAAAAAAGCTCGCCTCAATCAAGGAATTTAAAAAATCGTTCCCCTGAAAAAGCTCTCCCGATTTCGATAAGAAGAGTGATTCAGAAATTTAAGGAGAGTGATCTGATATTAAGCAGAGTGATTAGTTATGTGAATGGTTCTAAGATCAATGACTGCATGTAATGATAATAAACCCCCAATGACTATGTAAAGGAGAGTGATTTTCAGTTTTAAGGGGAGAGAAAAAAAAAACCTCCCCTCGGTCGACGTTCAGGTGAGTGGCAGGTGCTGGAGGGCGATCACTCACCATAAAAAAACAATGACTGCATCGAGCCAGCGTCTTACTCACTAATACACTGCGACTTCATCTTCTTGACAATCTAAATGAAACACCTATCAATTATAATCTAGTTTTAAATTGTGCCATTTTATTAAAAGGATATGAAAGAGATCAAATGCTCCTGCAACATAAACTATTCTATCTCCCGGTTGGGGATCTTTTCCACCTGAGAACTGGATAATTTTCCGAGATGTTGGCAAAAATTGTGAACATCCAGTCCAAGGGCTTCTTGAAAAACTGTCCTGAAATAGACATTGATTGATGAGTTTGTATCTATTCTTTCAGAAATAATTAATAATTACAGTTGCCAATGATTTCTTCTGGAAACAAATCCAAAGATTATAATTCAAGATAAATCCAAGAATTATAATTAAAGATAATTACAAAGATTATAATTAAAGATAATTCAAAAGATTATAATTAAAGATAAATCCAAGAATTATAATTAAAGATAAATCCAAGAATTATAATTAAAGATAAATCCAAGAATTATAATTAAAGATAAATCCACAAATTATAATTAAAGATAAATCCAAAGATTATAATCCAAGATAAATCCAAAGATTATAATTCAAGACCAATCCAAGAATTATAATTCAAGACCAATCCAAGAATTATAATTAAAGATAAATCCAAGAATTATAATTCAAGACCAATCCAAGAATTGTAATTAAAGATAAATCCAAGAATTACACTAAAAGATAAATCCAAGAATTGTAATTAAAGATAAATTGATTAAAGTTAATTATAAAATAATCTTAAAGTTTTTATATAAAATATCTCTAGTTTAAATTATATGATGTAGTTTACAAATGTAATATAAATTATAACACTGAAAATAAACTATTTTGACATGATATGAATATTGATTTATCTTAGAAACAGCAAACATTACTTTGATATTATTTATTGTATTTCTGTACAGTGTAACATCTATTTCAAAAGCTAAAAAGCGAAATAAATAATACTGTAAATTCTCCTTTAGTTTCTAGTTAAATTAACTTAGTACTGTATGTGCTACAACTATTTTTGTACAAGATAAATACAATTCTACTGTTAGTTTAGTTTCACTTTAAATAATCAAATTCTTAATAAATGTTATAGCTACTGGTTTGTTCATTTGTAAGATATTGTTGAAAGGAGAGGTCGCAGATTTCACAGGGTGAGCACATTGATATATGTGAATATAATTATGCAATCTGGTTATAACACAGATCTTATTTCGTTTCGTTTTTATAGTTCAAAATTTTGTTTTACTTGTCTTTACTACACTTGGATCTGGAAGACTTGTTATTTAACTTGTGTTCTGCTTGAAATGAGGGGTCAGCCAATCAAATGGTCTGTCGAATCGAGTGTTTGACCTTTTTTGCCCGGAACTGTGGGTAATCCACTAGTAACATCAATGCTGATTGGTTAATCAAATGTCTGACGTTATAGGTCAAAAGTCGGTCTTTTGACCCCTGACGTGACCTATCGTTATAACTTGTCAGATCTTCATGTAGTGTAGGTCATCGAAAGTATAAAAAACGAAACGAAATATATATCTTTATTGTAATCAGATTGTATAATTATGAAGACTAAATTATAAAAAAAAATGTTTCTGTACTAGGTCGGAAAATTTAAGAGAGAGAGAGAGTGAGAGAGTAATGTCCACTCCACACAAACTAGGTCATTTCAGGATGAACATGAACACATGGTTTAATCTTATTTCAATAATTCACTTTCATGTAGGGGTCGTCAGCAGTGGGAGGAAACTGGAGGAACCAGAGAAGACCCATGAGATTAAAGATGACCCCACTCCTGGTCACGCACATGCGGGAAATTAAAACCATGCTACTTGACTCAATAACAGACCTTATGATTTTACGTACACGCACCACTGACAAGGGGAAACCGTGTGGAAAAAATCCTAAGGAAATTTTCGAGACAACGCCGGGAGCGAACCCGAGACGTCCTGGTTATCAAGCCACAGCAGCTCCCTATATTATCTGGGACATCTCCTTTCGTGTTTCCTAGTTTTAAAGATATTGGTCGAGAAGATAGTTTTAAAGATCTATAGTAAAATAATACGATGAGAATGGTGAGGAAGGATACAAGTTATGTACTCTGCAAAAAGCACATGACACTCAGTAAATAATCTGATTGGTGGATGACTTGAGGAGGATACTTTTAGTCTGATTAAAGATACATTATAGGAGATTAGATAAAGAGCTGGCAGTTCTCACTATAATAGTTAAAGATAGGTTGCCAGACAACAAAACTTACGCCCACAGCAGTTAAATCGTCCGAGCAGTCGACAAGGGTTGTCGCATATTTATTCTTTTGTAGGTACAGTAATTAGGGGAATTTAATAGACAATTTCATACAGATGACATTATAATTTTCGGCGTTTGAGGGTTCACAAGGTTCTAAAAACTAAAACAAGGGCTGTAACTCTGGAAGTAATCTACAGAAATTGTTGAAATTCGACAGGCTTTTTCGTTTTACTTATTCAAATAATGCATATAAATTTCATACAGATCGGATGATAACTTTTGTCGTTCGAACGTTCACAAGGTTCAACAAAGTAAAACAAGGGCCATAACTCTTGAAGTAATTGACGGAAATTGCTGATATTCAATAGGCTTCTTCATTTCACTAATTTAAATGATGCATATGAATTTAATACAGATTAAGTGATAACTTTTGTCATTCAAGCATTCACAAGATTCATCCAAGTTAAACATGGGCCATTACTCTAGATGTAATTAACGGAAATTTGCTGAAACTCAATAGGCTTGTTCGTTTTACTAATTTAAACGATAAAGGGCCATAACTCTAGATGTAATTAACGGAAATTGCTGAAATTACATAGGCTTCTTTGTTTTACTAATTTAAATGATGCATAGAAATTTCATACAGATCGGTTGATAACTTTTGTCCGTTAGAGCATTCACAAAGTGCAACAAAGTGAAACAAGGGCCATAATTCCAGAAGAAATTAACGGAAGTTACTGAAATTAAATAGGCTTCTTCATCTCACTAATCCTAATCCCGGAATAGAAAAAAAAATAAAATCCCTCATTTTTAGAAAATCCAATCCTTAGTAGGAAACACACTAATGTGGCTCTCACCCAAGAGCCTAAAAATTTATTATTTTTTTTTCTTAAGAAACCAAAATACCAGAATAACACAAGCGACACCGAAGGAAGACCATCAGTGCCACCAACACCAAAAAAACAGCGAAACCAACTATGTACATAGGTTTAATGTATGGCATCTATTTTAATAAAACAAGCCAACAGTGAGGCTGATGTGCCTCACCGAAATCCCAAAATAAATAGATGACAGATATTAATTAATCGCATATTTATTTTTTTAAAAAGTATCGAGCAATCAAACTACATACTAAGTTTCATCACTCTCTATCAGATAAAATCAAAATTATCTTGTCCCAAAGCATCGACCAATGAAATTGATTAGCTCTGCTTAGTTTTAGCTCTAAATGTTAATTATTGAACTCATTCAAGACATTCACTTAATGAACATCTACATCAAGTTCAAAAATTCTACCTCAATTAAAAGCAGAGTTGTTATGTTCCAAAGTCTTGGCCAATCAAATTGCTTATCGCTCCTTAGCCTAAGCAGAAAATTTGCATCATTGAACTTAGTCAAGGTAATGATATAATGATTCTATACTCAAAGTTTCATCCCTCTCACTTAATTAAAACTAAAGTTATTGTGCCCCAAAGCATCAATCAATCAGATTGCTTATCTCTGCTTACCGTAAGCAGACAATGATCACCATTGAACTCCATCAAGGCATTGATCTAATAAACACCTATACCAAGTTTGAACACTGTAGCTCAATTAGAAAGAGAATTATTGTGTCCCAAAAAGTGTGACGGACAGACAGACCGACGGACGAACCCATTTTAATAGTCCCCTGCTTTCTTCGAAAGGTGGGGGACAACTAGAAAATATCACGAACCAAATTTTCAACATCCTAGGTGAGTGCTTACCTACAATCTCCACAACAATTACGTTCCCTAACCCTATTTACATCTCCATGACCTTGACGAAAACTGAGTTGGCGTTAACATACAGATCTAGACAGAATAATTCTCAACAACCCAGGCTATAGACCTTATCTGGTTTCCAACAGTTATTGAGCAGGAGCCATAATTATCAAATTTTTAAAGTCCCTAAATTATGCATCTACTAAGAAAGTACTTAAACCCATGAAGAATATATTAATAAATACGTCTCCGTAAGTCAAACATGGTTCACCAAAATGGAAAATCTTGGCAGTGGTTACATCAATTCTATGAGAGAGAGAAATGGGATTTAACGTCCACTCGACAAAAACTAAGTCATTTCGGGACTAACACATGGTTCAATTTTATTTCAATAATTCGCTTGCCCGTAGGGGTCTTTAGCAGTGGGTAAATAACGGAGAAAACCCACGAGGTTGGACAGGCGACCCTACTCCTTGTCACGCACAACAGGGAAATGAAATGAAATGGGGTTTAACGTCCTACTGTTCTGCTCCTATACTGGGCTAATGAAGACGGGCATACGCCATACAGTGTGTTATGAGGGAAATTTTACCCGGGCAGCGGCACTATCGCCTACTCTTATTTCGAATTCCAACTGCCAGGGGATCTTTTACGTGCATTCCAATATATACACGGGACCTCAGATTTTTGTCCCAGCCGAATGACTAGACTGCTGTCCTTATCAGGCCCTCCGTTCTCTGCACCACTGACAAGGGGAAACCACGTCGGAAAATCTAGATGAACTTTCTCGGCCAATGCAGGGATCGAACACCCGACCTCCAGGCTAGCGAGCCAGCGTCTTAACCACCTAGCCACCGTGGCTCCCGCACAACAGGGGAATTGAAACCATGTCAGTTGACCCAATGACAGACTATATGATACAGCGCGCACGTGCTAACCATTCGGCCAACCAACCCCCCTCAATTCTATAAACTTGCTTAGTAAACATGAATTTTAAAGAAATTCGAAAATTCGTATTAATGCTTTTGTGAGTTTGTGAACGATTGCCATAAAGTGTGTTTCTGCTTTTTTTGCAAGTGATGAATTAGATATTCGTTACATAAAAATATATATACACAGTAAAATAATATGACTAAAACACAGATCTTATTTCGTTTCGTTTTTTATAGTTCAAAATTTCATTTTACTTGTCTTTACTACACTAGGATCTGGAATTTCGTTTCATTTTTTATAGTTCAAAATTTCGTTTAACTTGTCTTTACTACACTAAGATCTGGAAGAGTTATATGGCCCCTGATGCGATCTTCCATTACAACCGGTCAGATCTTCATGTAGTGTAGGCCATCGAAAGTATAAAAAAAGAAACGAAATATAGATCTGTGTTTTAATCAGATTGAATAAAAATTAAAGAGAGAAACTTAAATATTAGGATTTAGGAGGGTGTAACACACTTTAAAAAGTCTATTGATTAAAATAAAAATAATAAAATCCCAATTATATTGTACACCCAGCAGCAATTTTAAATGAAATGAAATGGGGTTTACGGTCATACTGTTCTTCGCCAGCAGAGCCAATGAAGATGCCGGAAAATCCTTATAATGAACTTTCTTGGTCAATTTCAGGATGAATCATGGTGTTACGTTGTTCTCAGTTACCAATGTATAAGTGGGGCTTGTAAGAAGGACGGAGATAATCAGGAGGGCCTGACAAGGACAGCTGTCTAGTCGTTCAGATGGGGCAAAAAAACGAGGTCCTGTGTACACATTGGCGTGCACGTAAAAGAACCCTTGGCAGTTGGAATTCGATATAAGAGTAGGCCGTAGTGCCGCTGCCCGGGAAAAATTTCCCTCACAGCACACTGTATGGCGTATGCCCGTCTTCATTAGCCCCTGGTAGGAGCAGAACTGTAGGACGTTAAACCCCGTTTCATTTCATTTTCATCATAATTTTAAGTAAACACATCACGTCACACATGGGACCTCCACGTTAGTGAGACAAAGTCTTACTCAGTAAGCCACCGTGGCTCCATCAAATTTCAATCAGTTATTTAATGTTGTGAAAAGAGATGGTCGTTCTTGCTATAATAGTTTAAGAATAGATAATGAAAAATGAATACATTGAAAATTTCAGTCAAATTACTTTATTCTGACCACAGTTTGATGTTTTGACAAGATGTGACATAAGTACCCTTGCTGCGATAATTAACAAGAGAGACGGAGATATGGGTTTAACGTCAACTCACACAAACTAGGTCATTTCGGGACTAACATATGATTTAATTTTATTTCAATAATTCGGTTGCGAGTAGAGGTCTTTAGCAGTGCGAAGAAACCAGAGGACCTGGAGAAAACGCACGAAATGAAATGAAATGAAATGGGGTTTAACGTCCTACTGTTCTGCTCCTAAACTGGGCTAATGAAGACGGGCATACGCCATACAGTGTGCTATGAGAGAAATTTTGCCCGGGCAGCGGCACTATCGCCTACTCTTATATCGAATTCCAACTGCCAAGGGATCTTTTACGTGCATTGCAATGTATACACGGGACCTCGGTTTTTCGTCTCATCCGAAGGACTAGACAGCTGTCCTTGTCAGGCCCTCCGTCCTGCATCACTGACAAGGGGGAACCACGCCGGAAGAAAACGCACGAGGTTGGACAGGCGACCCTAATCCTTGTCACGTACAACCGGGGATTCGAAACCACACCAGTTGACTCAATGACAGGCCTTATGATACAGCACGCATGTGTTAACCAATCGGCAATCCAACGCCCCCCTTACTGCGATAATAAACAGGAGAGAGAGATGGGGTTTAACGTCCACTCGACACAAACTAGGTCATTTCGGGACTAACAAAGTATCCATTTTCCATTTTACAAAGATACTGTAGATAATATCTATTCCACTTAATATCTCAGCAAAACGATGTTCCAGAGAGATAATTATGGGTTTAACATTCACACGACACAAACTAGGTTATTCGTGACTAACAGTTGGAGGAAAACGGAGGACCCAAAGAAAACCCACGAGGTTGGAGAGGCGACCGACCCTACTCCTTCTCACATACAACCGGGAATTCAAAACCAGACAGACGGACAATATATTGGTGACGACAATATACATCCATTTTTAGAGGGTGTATAAGTAATATCAGTGTCAAAGATGGTGAATTACGTCTGCTGAGAACTTCTTGATGTGTGACTTTGCTATATCCTTAAAAATACATGGAACTTTTCAATAATATAATGGCTCCTTAAAACACAATATTAAACAATAAATTCTTTATAGCATCATAAAATAATATTTATTTTATAGAATATACACGTCACAATGCTATGGATTATAATTACTAAGCGACGCTTCGACTAGACCACTTGATAATGACTAGAGAAGCCTATAGTGGAAACGTCACTCAGTACTAAAAGTCATTGTATTCCATAGAATTGTCACCTGTTTATTCCAGTTCAATTACTAAATGCTATTGAAACAATTTATTTTATAGAGTTTTAAACATGCCACATAAAGGAGTAAGAAATTAAAAATATAAATATATATTATCTAATTTTCAAAATCAATAAAATCAATAAATACAAAATCAATAAAATCAATACAAAATAAAAACAAAGGGGAAGGGGAAGGAGGCATGTCAACCTTACTAATTTAACCAACTAACTAGGCTAGGGCATTTCCTGGAATTTTAACAGGATAGGGTCCATTGTAGAGACATCATCAAGTTTGGTGTAAAATCTGGGAGATTGCCCGAGAAGGGAAGGAGATATGTTACCCTTACTACTTCAACCAATTGATTAGGCCAGGGTGTGTCCTGGAAATTTAACAGGAGAGGGTCCAGGGTAGAGAAATACCCGAAAATATTATAAAATCGCAACTTTTGCCCATTCCCACTGTGGACACACTAGCGCAATCATTTTGCTGAATCAATTGGCTCCGACCAAATAAGTGGACGGCGACGCACTCGGCAAATTCTCCACCCGATTCACCAGTTGATTGCATCACCTTTCACGTCACATGATTAAACATGGCAGCGCTCGACCATGTCTACGAACAATCATGTGACTTCTCAACATCAGTGGTGATTGGCTAATGAGTTCTAAAAATTGATGAACCAGACACAATAGGTGGATATATTCAAACAATTTTTGATACGGGAAAATCATTCGTCCGAATAACACTGGATACATTTGGTGAATATCATCGCTGATTGATTCGGCTGAATTATTCGGCTAGTGTGTCCACCCAATCCACCGCTTTAGGTGCATACATGTATAGAGAGCAAGAGGTTGTTCAGGCACCCGTACTCCTTGTCACGTACAACAGCGAATTCGAACCACGCCAGTTGACTCAATGACAGACCTTAAGATAGAGCACGCCATCCAAGCCCCCCCCCCCACAATCCACATACATGTCAAGGAGTGGAGTAAGGCCCAAACAGTGCCAATGCTTTGCACGTTCATTCCTTTGACGCTATTTCAATGAACGTATTATACACAACTAGCCAATGATTTCACTGAAAATCTCATTTTGAAATAAAATGATCTGTGTATGACTTCTTGCAGCAACTGGGCTCAGAATTGTAAGGTTACAACTAGCAACTTATTAAAGGAGCAAAGTGTAAGATTTAGATCAAGAGCTGGCTGTTTTCGCTATAATATTTCAAAAATAGATAATGCAAAATGAATATTTTGAAAATTTCATTCAAATTATTTTATTTTGAGCAAAGTTAGCAATCGTTATAGTTTTGGCAAGATGTGTACATGACCATAACCACCGTACTGGTCATATTAGTCTTAGCCTCACTTCTCCATTTTTAAATTAAATCATTAAATGGCCGAACCGTTCTAATCTATTTAAAATAAGAGGTATCCGAGGGCATCGGGAGTTGATTATGGTCTGGATAAGTTAATTAATGTCTAATGGATAATATATGACATTTCAGGCCTAAAGAAAGACAGATTTAGCTCTTGAATAATGTATGCTTAACTGATTTTACTGATTGTACCATGTTGAAATGCAATGACAATGATCGTTCTAAGATTTCAAAGATGGTGGGCACCCAATGAGATAATTTGTATTGTAAGGTTGACATCGTCCATCTTTTAAATCAAAACAGTGCTTGGTATAAGACTATCAGTGTTATATATGGGTTTTAAACAGGTATTAAGCAAGTTAAATGTCTTTCATTTCATTTTACTATTAACGATTAATATGGCAAACACTTAATTAACTTATTAACAATATTGTTTGATAACGTTGAGAGAATACTATTCGAAACGAGGCCCAAATCAATCAGTAATTGTTCCTATATAAGTATATGTTATAGTTTATTGCTCTATCCAGTTACTAAATGCCTCTAAAAGATTAATATTAAAATTAATCTGTATATTTAATAGAAATAGTGAAGTCATATTCAAAGGGAAATAGTTGTTGTTATAAATCTTAATTAATGTTATGTTTTGATTGTTATATTGTTATTACTCATGGATGTTCTATAAATGTAAGGTTGTTACTCATTATTGATCATTGCTTGATAAAGATACCTGTAAGAGTATTAAAACGTTACATGTAATAAACTAAGAAGTAGTAAATCCATAAAGTTGTTTTATTATGAATTAAAATACTTTCGTTTCTCTCAGTTGTTTCTTTTAATAGGTGAATACAAGGCGTTCATTATGGACTTGGAAAATGAAATTTAATTTGAAATGGTACATACATGTACATGTAAGTATAACAATAAAATATTTCCCTACATTTACTGGTAAACCACTTTAATGGGTATTATGGGAGATTATATAAAGGGCTGACAGTTCTCGCTATAATAGTTACAAAATAGATAATGGAAAGAGAATATTTTGAAAATTTCGGTCAAATTACATTTTTACTCTGAACCAAGGAATAGGTGATATAATTATAGGCTAGCTTCATTGCAATGATAATAAACAAAGTCTTGATTATCCATTTTTACAGTAATCACATTCAGCGCAAAACGTACTTGAATCCACTAAATATCGCAAGCATCCGATGGCATCGAGAGTTGATTATGGTCTTGGTAAGTTAATTAATGTCTAATTAATAGTTTATATAACATTTCAGGTCTACAGAAAAACCTGCAATAGGCAGATTTAGCTCTTGCATAATGTATGTTTAACATGAATAAAATTCCTGTTTTTCTCTAACTTTAAACATAAAGCAATTGTATTGAAAGTTTCAGCATATTTTGTTTTCATTATCTATTTTCTAACAATTATAGTGAGAACTGTCAGCTCTTTATCTAATCTTACCTAATGTCTCTTTAATATAACTTTCAAGAATTATAAGTGAATATGATTGTTTATTGTGGGTTTGAATAAGGGGAAGTAATTTGGAGTTGTATAATATGAATGAATCAACAATGGGGTTTAACGTCCTCTTGACAGAAACTAAGTCATTTCGGGACTAACATGTAGTTCAATTTTATTTCAATAATTTGCTTGCGTGTAGGGGTCTTGAGCAATGGGACCCAGAGAAAACCTTTGAGGTTGCCAGTTTGGACAGGTGATGAGTGAATAAGGGTGTCCATGACGGGCGTTTGGATAAGGGGAAGTAATTCAGGATAGTATATAATTACAGTGTAAAGCGATAGCTCCGTCATTTGAGATTCAGCCTGCAAAATATCATACCTGTTTCATATACAAATGAACTTTTATCAACATTTAGACATATTAAAAAAAAAAATACCTGTGTTTATGGTAACCCTAGCGACCCTATGTTTAAAACACAAATTACCCACCCTAAACTTTTTTTTCTCATTTTTCAGGTTCTATAGATTTATCTTGCCAGTATTATGAGAGAGAGAGAGAGAGAGAGAGAGAGAGGGATAGAGAGAGAGAGAGAGAGAGAGAGAGAGTTTAATCTAGATAATGTAAAGGGAATTTGCTAAAATTTCAGTCAAATTGCTCCAATCTGAACTGAGATATTAGTGATTGCATATAGGGGCTAGCCTCGATCATCATTACTAAAGTCGGTAGGATAAAAAACATGGTCTCGATTATCCATTTTTTTGATTTAATTATGAATGGAAGTCGAACAGCAAATCAGAACCTAATCCAATAAACATTGCAGGTTAGCGATGCCATCAAGAGTTGATTATGGTCTGAATAAGTTGATTAATGTCTAATTAATAATTTAGATAACATTTCAGGCCTAGCTCTTGCATAATGTATATTTAGTTCTATCCAATCTTAAACCACCAACCATATAAAAAGAAAAAATAAAGATTTCTGAGCTAACGACCAATTAAACCTAAACACAGGTATTTTTTTTTATCTAGCCTCATATAAATTTCTGTTTGTCTCTTCCAATATCACGAAACATTCTTAGACTTAAGTGAAGAAATTATTCATAATTGCCTTATTTTAACTAAAATAATATAGTCCTTTATAAAACTTTTGTTGTTTTAATGTATCAAATACATCAATAAGAAACTATATGCAACGTTTTGTGTTTCTGGATCAACAGTAATTGAAAGTTGAATAAATTCTTAACTAAAGTCTGAGAATGCTTTGTGAGCTCGGGGCCAGATTGTAATAAAATAATTTACACACGATAAATATCACGATAAATATCACGAAATAAAACAATAAACATGGTATAACCACCCACCTTTCCGATAGCACCAACATGTGCTTTATCAATTTCTGCACCTTCTTTCTGATGATGTGTTTTTGTTACTAGTAACATTCTAAAATTTAAAATTTATTATTTCAGAATTAAAATTATGACACCAAGATTCAGTGGTAAACGAAATATTTTTATGGTTGTAAGTTCATTTGGTGTTTATTATTTTAAAATAAAAATCATGACACCGAAATTCAGTGGTAGTCACAATCTGATTAAACCTCAGATCCTATTTATTTTCAATTTTTTATAGTTTGAAATTTCGTTTTACTTTCTTCAAAACACTAGAATCTAGAAGAGTTGTGATATATCAGGCGTTCTGAATGATGTGAGGGATTTTGAAATGAAACGGTCTGTTACGATGAGTTCTTGGCGTGCTCTGCACATAACTGTGGGTAAACCACTAGAAACATCAACGCCGATTGATTATTCATTGTCTGGCGTCACAGGGTCAAATGCTGCTAGTATGACCCCTGATTTCCACAAGGGGGGTGGGGGGGAGAAAGAGAGAAAGAGAGAGAGAGAGATAAGGGATGGTAAAACAAGAGATTAGGGGTTTGGTGGAAAGACAAGAGATGGTAGGACAGATTAGAGGTTTACATGAGTATTATATAATTTTATAAAATCGTACCTGCCCACTAGATCTGTTGTTGATACACCTTGTGTTCGTTTACATTCCCTGAAAATAACCAACCAATCAATCAATCAATAATCCTACACATAAATATAATGTATATCATCACGATGACATTACCTCAATAAACAACATATCAAGAATATTATCACATTTTCAAGCATAGACATTAAATATTGCGGAAGGCTACAGTAGTGTCAAATCTGATATATCTAAGTATAGAGAATTACATGCTTGAAATTTGGGTGGCCACCAAATAATAACATTTATGTAAATGGCTTTCCGTGTCCTGATGTATATGTACATGTATGAAATATTAAATCACAAATAGTTTTCGAAGCTTTAGTAGCTCAATACGCAGGACGCTGGCTCGCAGTTCCCCCTTGTCAGTGGTGCAGACTTGGATCCGTGTTTACATTGGTGTGCAAATAAAAGATCCCCTGGCGGTTGGAATTTGATATAAAAGTAGGCCATAGTCCAAAATTTGCCTCATAGCACATTGTGGGGCGTATGGCCATCTTCATTAGCCCAGTTGGAGCAGAACAGTAGGACGTAAAACTCCATTTTAATTCACTACTTGGGTTTTAAGGAAATTTTGTATTAAATCTGAATCTTACTTATATCTGTTAGCCGTTTTCACTAAATGGTAGGTATCTTGTCCTTCTGCTGTCGTTGTTATATCATCTGGAGGCAGGAAAAATTATAATTTTAGAATTTCTTTACAAAACTCATACGAAAAAGAGAATGCTTTAGTCTGATCATAGACAAATTCTATTTATCATCTCATTAATTCACTATGATTAAGTCAATATTTCAAGAGAGATAGATAGAGAGAGAGAGAGAGAGAGAGAGAGAGAGAGGGGGAGAGAGTTATAACCACTTGATACAAAATAGGTAATTTTGGTACTAACATATGGCTCAATTCTATTTCAGTAATCGACTAGCACTTTGGGTCTTTAGCTGTGGGAGGTAACACAAGACCCCAGAGAAAATGAAACAAGGTTGGGCAGGCGATTCTACTCCTTGTTACAAATAAGCCGGGAATCCAAACCAAGCGACTTGACTCCATGGCAGACCTTATGATCTAAAGTGCGTGTGCTAATTATTGAAATTAAGAGAACCATAAGTCAGTCCCGAAATGACCTGGTTTGTGTCGAGTGGATGTTAAGCCATCCCTCTCCCTCTCTCTCTGGTCACAAATGCGGGGAATCGAAACAAGCCGTCTCGACTCCATGACAAAGTGCTTGTGTTAAATAAATATGTAAACAATATATCTATGTAAACAATATATGTATACGTACCTCCATGTACACAGAAATCTATATCATACTGATCCATTGTTTCTAGCGTTGTTACATACGGAGCATCTTCTATAACCTGTTGTTTAATTTCAAAATAACAATTATTTACTGCTAGTCTAGAGGTCTCATGTTCGATCCTCGTGTTTGCCGAGAAAGTTCTTCTGGATTTTCCATTGTGATTTCCCCTAGCATATGGTTTAATTTTATTTCAATAATTCGCTTGAGTGTAGGGGTCTTTAGCAGTGGGAGGAAACCGGAGGACCTGGAGAAAACCCACAAGGTTGGACAGGCTACCCTACTCTTTGTCACGTACAACCGGGGATTCGAAACCGCTATGAGGGAAATTTTTCCCGGGCAGCGGCGCTATGACCTACTCTTATATATCGAATTCCAACTGCCAAGGGATCTTTTACGTGCATGCCAATTTGTACACGGGATCTTGGTTTTCCGTCCCATCCAAACGACTAGACAGCTGTCCTTGTCAGGCCCTCCATCCTGCATCACTGACAAGGGGGAAACCACGCCGGAAAATCGGGACGAACTTTCTCGGCCAATGCAGGGATCGAACACCCAAACTCCAGACTAGCGAGCCAGCCAGGGAATTAAAACCATGCAAGTTGACTCAATGACAGACCTAATTTCTGTGCAGTGTTCTAATTGTGTTAAAATCTCATTAAAATTCTAGGTACTTGTACAGCATAGTCAAATTAACTAAATATAAAAAATTATTTTGACTAATTTGAAAGGTTCACTGCTCAACTTCAATAAATATTGTATTGATTCCCCTTCGTTGTAATATCAATTCTCAAGTTGTAGCAGCTTGTTGATGTAGAGCAACTAGATAATAAAATCGATCAAATAAAAACTAGTAAATAGTTACTGATAAAGTTATTTTAATCCAATATGCCTACATTAATATTTCATGAATCACACTAGTTTTTTACAAAGTTTAAGAAATATTCCCTTACTGTTAGTTTTTTTTTTTATTTTGAGTAAAGTCTGTATCACTACAGGCCTGGGAATGTACAGCGCAGTGAACGCTTACAGCTAGTAGCCCCAGATCCATTCACTTGATCTGATAGATGTATGTACATTTGTTGTTTGTGATGTTTTCGATGTGGTTCCCCCTTGTCAGTGATGCAGGACGGAGGGCCTGACAAGGACAGCTGTCTAGTCATTCGGATGAGACGAAAAACCGAGGTCCTGTGTACACATTGGCGTGCAAGTAAAAGATCCCTTGACAGTTGGAATTCGATATAAGAGTAGGCCGTAGCGCCGCTGTCCAGGCAAACTTTCCCTCATAGCACACTGTATGGCGTATGCTCTTCTTCATTAGCCCAGTTCGGAGCAAAACAGTAGGACGTTAAACCCCATATCTTTTGATTTTGGGTGGGGGGGGGTGGGGTGGATGGCTGAATGGTTAGCGTGCATGCGCTGTATCATAAAGTCTGTCATTGAGTCGACTGGCGTGGTTTCGAATCCCCGGTTGTAGGGTAGGGTCGCCTGTCCAACCTCATGGGTTTTCTCCGGGTCCTCCGGATTCCTCCCACTGCTAAAGACCCCTACGCGCAAGCGAATTATGTAAATAAAATTAAACCGTATGTTAGTCCCGAAATGACCTAGTTTGTGTCAAGTGGAGGTTAAACCCCATATCTTTTGATTTTGTTTGTGATGTCTGTATAGTGTGTCTTGTCCCTAGATTTGTCTTGTATATTTGTTTGTATGTGGTGCAGTCTCCCTGTACTCACTATCTACATATAACTCAAAGGTCAACAATTATACGAATATTCACATAGGAGTATAAAAAAACAAACTTTGTAACGATTACTTTGGCTTCTACCAAAATGATAGCAGAAGAGAGAGAGATCAATGTCCACTCAACAGAAACTAGGTCAATTTAGGACTAGCATATCATACAATTTTATTTGAAAGCAAGCAAGGAAATTGTTTCACGAAACAGAGTCTATAGTAATGCACGGAAATCGTGGAGGACCTTGAGAAAATCGACATGGTTAGGCGGGTGACCTTACTCTTGTCACGTACAAGTGTGGAATCGAACCTACGCCACTTGACTCAATGACAGATCTTATGATCTAAAGCCCAAGCCTTAGTCACACCCATCTCCCCCCAACACCTTTCAATTGGCATTAGCATTGATTGATTGTAAATGGTCTAAAACTGTATAATTAACTACATGAGTATTATTCTGACATACTGAGTTGTCAAGTATATCTAAAACAATGAACATCTTATCTGTAATATTATGTATTAATTTGACTTATTGCACAATGATTGACCAATGACTTATTTATAGATAAACCTATTGTATCATAGATAATGAAGTACAATTGTCCTAAAGTTGATCCTGTATCTTACATAATATTATCTTACTTCATACAATCTCTCATTACCCCAGTAACCCACATAATTATTATATTGTTTAGTACATCTCTCAATACCTTATTAACCCACAATCGTGAGATGATCTTCCTATGTATTATTATACATGTATCATTTAGTACATGAACGGTATCTTACTTCATAAATGATATTATTACCTTATTAACCCACAATTATGAGATGATCCTATGTATTATTATATTGTTTAGTACATTTATCTTACTACAATCTCTCAATAAAATAAAACCAAGTACGAACAATCCAAACCATTAGACAAAATTCGAAGTCCTAAAAAAACGGTATAGGCAAAATAGTGTAATAAGGCAAAATAGTGTAATCAGTATATGGACTGTTCACCGTGTACAAAATACACAGGTGTCCGGAAGAGTAAGCTTACCCTGCCTGGCGCCACAACCGCCATAGCTGCATCCAAACTATTAGGCGAAATCTCGGTAAAATAGCGTGATTGGTCAATGGACTATCGGTATGCAAAATGCACGTGATGAACAGTGTTAACGATGTACATGTAGTAGACTGACATTATCAGGGATAGTATACGTGTCAATTAAATACCCTATTAACCCACAAAATTGTGAGATGATCATACACTGTATGTATTATACATGTATTGTTTAGTAAATGTATCTTACTTCATTAATGATAGGCCTATTATCTTATTAAACTGCAGATTATGAGATCATCCTATGTATTATTACACTGATTATTACACTGTATAAAAGATATTACCTTATTAATCCACAAATTGTGAGATAATCATATTTATTATTGCATTGTTTATTACCTCACTGGATAACATTGCGCAATACTCTTCAAAATTAGTAGCTGTTTTTCCTTAAGTATGTGCTTATTGTTCTATCCAGTTACTCTATGCATCTAAAATATTAATCATAAAATCTATTCTTACCTCATCCACCCACTTGATGGCGCGAACCATTTTATATCTTTCTTGTTCGTTATAAACTGGTGGTCCTTTATGTTTGGATATTTCACCTATAATAAAATAAAAAAATTAATTTTATTTCATTTCATTGCAAAAATAAAATAAATAAATAAATAAATAAATAAATAAATAAATAAAAGGAATTGAAAGGAAATGAAAGGAAATGAAATAAAATTAATTTAAAATGCATGTAAAATGAAAGAATTTGAAATTTTTTCTGATATTTTGGATTGGAATCACTTCAACCAGTAAAGAAATAAAATAATAAATGAGATGGGGTTTAACGTCCTACTTTTCCTCAGTGACTGGGCTAATGAAGACGGGCATGCGCCACACAGTGTGTAATGAGAGCAAGTTTGTCCGGACAGCAGCACTACGGCTTACTCATATTTCGAATTCCAATTGTCATCAGGGGTCCTGTTATATGCACGCTGTAGTTCACAATGGGACCTCAGATTTACAACCTATCCAAATGACTAGGCACTGTTCATTGTCAGGCCCTCCATCATGCATCCCTGATAAAGTGGAACCACATCGGAAAATCCTGATGAACTTTCTTGGGTAAACACAGTGATCGAACATGGGATCTCCAGGTTAGCGAGCCAACATCTTACTCGTTAAGCCAGCATGACTCCCCTATAATGTGATTGTCGTTTGTATGTCTGTTTGTCTGTAGTCAAAATTATTGATGGAGTAATAAATATTGAGTCAATCTGATTGAAATACAGATCTATATTTCGTTTCAATTTTTCATACTTTTGATGGCCACTACTACATGAAGATCTGACCAGTTGTAGTGGAACGTTGTGTCAGAGGTCATACGAGATATTTGATTAACCAATCACTGTTGGGTTACCAACGTGTACCTCACGCTACAAATTTGTCGTAACAGACTGTTTCATTGACTTATCCCTTGCATCAACCAGAACGCCGGTTATATAACAACTCTTCCATATCCTAGTTTAATAAAGGCAGGTAAAACGAAATATTGAACTATAAAAAATGAAACGAAATAGGATCTGTATTTTAACCAGATTGATGTTGAGTTAGCTGGAAATAAAAAAAATTCCTTACTATCAGAATGTACGCCTACAGCTAAATAATCACCCATTTCTTTACCCTAAAATAAAATAAAATTACAAATAAAATAGAATTTTATTGCATCGAAACATCCTTTTAGGGCAGAGTATAAACGTAAAGGTGAATAATACAAGTACAAAATGAACGCATTAGCATTAAGGTTGACCCCTTTGACCCTTTCCCTGTGACTGAAACTTTGCTGTGAAGAGTTCCACATTTAGCGAGCCAAGCATGGTACCGAGAAAGGTTATTGCAAAGCAATGTAAACGGTTCAATTTCGTGCATTTTATCGCAGCCTGGAACAGTTCTGAGTATGGTACACTCATCACAGACAAACTATAGTATTTTGCAAGCACCAATTTGTAGGGCCTACATTGCTTTGTTTTTAAATTTAGTTGTGCGGTTTTCTTGCATAAACTTAGATGCCATCTTAAAAGTAGAAATATTTAATATTTATCAATAAAGACAAATGTTTTACCTGTCGCAAAGCATTCGCATGACCAAAATGAACCATATCAAAACTGAAAAATAAAAATGACCTTGTTAAAGCGAGAATTTCATATTTTCTAAGAAAGTCAAAATATAATTATTTCTATGTCTTTTGCTCAATAGGTTATCAACTCACTATTATACGATCATAGGCATTATTACCCACCCTTAAAAATCATTGACACAGGAAATAATAACACAATTACCTCCCTTGTTTTCCTATTCCCTCCATGTAATAGCTATGTTCAAACGTTTGAATTTGAAGTTGAAAATGATATTTTTGCCAATTTCTCAGCTGGCAATAGTGAATTATAGAATTAATAGGATTATTCTTTAACAAGGTAGGACTGTTTATGGATACCATCTATTTTAAGGCTTTATTTTAATAAATTTTAATAATATAACTTAAAAATATGAAATTGTAGCTTTAATGTTATCATGGTAAATGTATTTATAATTATCTAGTTATTATGAATAGGCTTTGGGTCAGGGAAATAAAATAGGGTTTAATAACGCCCTACATATACTGTTCTGCTCCGACTGGGCTAATGAAGACAGACATACGCCATACAGTGAGCTATGATGGAATTTTGACAGGACAGCGGCGCTATATCGAATTCCAACTGCCAAGGGTTCTGTTACATGCACGTCAATGTGAACATGTATGGGGCCATAGTTTTTTGTACCATCCGAATGACTATTTATAAGTTGTCCCTTGCCAAGCTCTCCTACAACACTGACAAGGGGGAAACAAATGAAATGAAATGGGGTTTAACGTCCTACTGTTCTGCTCCTAACCTGGGCTAATGAAGACGGACATACGCCATACAGTGTGCTATGAGGGAAATTTTGCCCGGACAGCGGCACTACGGCCTACTCTTATATCGAATTCCAACTGTCAAGGGATCTTTTACGTGCACGCCAATGTGTACACGGGACCTCGGTTTTTCGTGCCATCCGAACGACTAGACAGCTTTCCTTGTCAGCCCCTCCGTCCTGCATCACTGACAAGGGAGAACCATGCCGGAAAATCTGAATGAACTTTCTCGGCCAATGCAGGTATCGAACACCCGACCTCCAGGCTAGCGAGCTAGCGTCTTACCCACTTAGCCACGTGATCCCCAAGGGGGAAACATGATGAACTTTCTCTGTACACTGGCATCAAACACGTACAGGACCTCCTGGTTAGCAGGTAAATGTCTTACTCACTGTCGAACCAACATCGCTTCCGTTAGGTCAGTGCAGGCAATTATAAGGCTGACTAATTGAAACAATGTGTAGATCTGTCACTGTCAGGCTCTTGAGATTCATGTAGAGGCACCACAACGAAAACATACATGTATATCAGCCAAGGGGTCTAGGTCTACGGCTTTTCTGTGAGTCTGTGCGGTTAGTCCATATTTCTCGAGACTCATGGGTAAGATTTGACAGTTATGATTATATGTGTAGGCCTAGGTAATTTGCCCATGCATGAAGATTGTACGATGATATGGATAGATGGTAAGATTGTACGATGACATGGATGGATGGTTTCTCCCACTACTTCAAGTCTCAATATAATCTTGAAGTGTCAGTGTACATTAGTATCATAATATCATCAATTCAATATCCCACAGAAATATAATAGGCCTATATCATAATACAGCGGTGTAAGTGTACATCAGTATCATAATATTATCAATATCCTTCTCACTGACTCAGATATAATACACTGTATGTATCATAATACAGAATAAATTGACCTGATAAACTTTGATGCAATTAATATTAACACTATATCATCTTAATATCATATAATCTACACACTGACAGACAATCAACTTATCAAGTAGATTGAATTAAAATTTAAAAAACCGGTAAACGTCAAACTTACCATCCATCCATCCAAACTCTCACTTGTTTACGCTTCTTTTCAGTCGACATTTTAGGATTTTACTACAAGTATTTACTACGTGGCCTTCGATTAGTCGCTGCAGTTGTCAACGTTTAGTAACAGAACAACCTTATCCGGCAACAGTATACATCAACACTGATCTAAAACATGTCAAATCAGGTGATTACGAACCTATTATTTAGCCCCGATTATTCAGTCTTCTATTATTGTGAAACAGAAATAGACATTATGTCTGGATAACTAAATCTATAGTATTAACGGTAAATACAAAGCTGTTTGACAAGTTATTTTCGTATAATTTTTGTGAAACCCCGTAGTCTTAGTTTAACAGGGTTCACATTCAATTGGTGGATTCTTAAAGTAATATACCAAGATTATTGGTGACAAAAGTAATACTTGTGACAGATATTTACGTATTTAATTCCTGATGCCAAGCAGTTCCTGCAATGGATGGCTGTGGCGCGAATTTTAAGCAGGTGCGTGTTGATTTTTCTAGCTATTTATTATTACTAATTTAGTATATAGATCCATGTTTTACACGTACGTGTAGCCTATAGATATATAATATAGATAATATATATTAAGAAATGAAGTGAAATGAAATGGGGTTTAACGCCATAACATTATTATAATATATATATATAATATATGAGGAAAATTTTGCCCGGACAGTGGCACTACACTCCACATCCAATAATAATAATAATAATAATAATATCTTTATTTTCAAAGGTGAAAAATTAGGCTTAGAGCCTGTTTACAATTTTGCCCTTTATAACAAAGAAATGAAAAAGACAGTAACAGAACAAGACACTTAACAAATACTCACACACAAAACATTCAAATATATATTGATAAGCTAAATAGTTTAACTTCAAAACTAATAGTAATATGATAATCAAGCACAAGGTCTACTTTTAGTTTTATTTCAAATTCAAGTGGTCAAGGGTTCTTTTATTTATGTGCACGCCAATTACAACAAGCTAGGGACCTTGTTTTTTTTTGTCCTATGCAAAAGACTAGATACCGTTCCTTGTCAAGTCCTACTTTCTGCCTACCACTACAAGAAGGGGATATCCTGGTTAGCAAGCCAGTGTCTTACTCACTGAGCCACCACAGCTCCCAGTAGTGGAAAGTCATATACCAACGAGGCAACGAACCCGGCCAGCATGGGTGAAAATATCCAATTTTTAAAAACATAGTTTAATTAAGCTACTGCACCAAAAAGCACCATTCTTTGTAAGGTTCAATAGTGAACAAACAATTTTCTTGTTTAGGCCTATATATGCGACGGGATATTCCAGCGGGGTTTCACAAGGCTGGTGCATGACAGAGGATCTGGCAACTAGGGCAGCACCTAGTTGTTTGGATGGGACAGTAAACCAGAGCAAAGGTCCTGTTAGTTGGAAAGGAGCTCTTTTTCCCCTTATCAGAGCACACATTGGCCTGGTTGGTGCAGAAAAGTAGGATGTTAAACCCAATTTAATATCATTTATATCAAATTAAGTCTCCACAATTTCATTTTCATTGGGTTCTTAAGGTTTTGCGAATAATTATGTTCCAGTGTGCAGATCCAGATTTTCCGGGGTAGTTCCCCTTTGTCGGTGACGCAGCACGGAGGGCCTGACCTGTCTAGTCGTTCAAATGGGAGGAAAAGCTGAGGTCCCGTGTACACATTGACGTGCAAGGAAATTGTTTCATGACAGTTGGAATTCGATATAAGAGTAGGCTGTAGTGCTGCTGCCCGGGCAAAATTGCCCTCATAGCACACTGTATGGCGTATGCCCCTTTTCATTTCATTTTCCAGGGTGCCGTTTTTTAATTCTAATATAAAGGTGGTGTTTTTATTTATGTCTATTATGATAAACAGCTTTTTTTTTCAGAAAACTGTGCAGAATATTTTACAAGAGCACTTCAAAGATGAAAAAACTAAAAGTTTGTTACCCCTTTTTTTTTTTTATTAAATTTAGTTCTAACGTATTAAAATGGATAAACATGTCCAACATTGTCAACACCAAAACCAAAATTAACTTTTATGATATTTAGTGATGTAGGACGGAGGGTCTAACACGGACAGGGGGGGGGGGGTTGGATGGCCGAGTTGTTAGCTTGCGTGCGCTGTATCATACGGTCTGTCATTCAGAGTCAACTGGTGGGGTTTCGATTCCCTGGTTGTACGTGACAAGGAGTAGGGTCACCTGTCCAACCTCGTGGGTTTTCTCCGGGTCCTCTGGTTTCCTCCCACTGCTAAAGACCCCTACGCGCAAGCGAATTATTGAAATAAAATTGAACCATGTGTTAGTCCCGAAATGACCTAGTTTGTGTCGAGTGGACGTTAAACCCCATCTCTCTCTCTCTCTCTAACAAGGACAGCACCTAGTTGTCGGAAGGGATGAAAGAAAAACAAGATCTCATGGACACGTTGTTTGTTGGAGTGCATGTAAAAGAACCCTTGACAGTTGGAATTCAATTGCTATCCAAGTAAAATTTACCTCATAGCACACTGAATCTCATTCACTCATTCAATTAATCACTGCCTTGCCGCGAAAGTTCATCAGGATTTTCTGGCGTGGTTTCCCCTCTTCAGAGTGTTGGACGGAGACTCAGAGAGTCTGGCAAAGGGCAATGTATAGTGGTTCGGATGGGATGTAAAACTGAGATACCATGTCGGCCAGAAGCCGTGAAAGTTGGAATTCAAAATAGCACAGCTGTTTGGCATATGCCCGTCTTCATTACCCCAATAGGAGCAGAACAGTAGGATGTTAACAGGGGCGGATTGGGGCCGGGAACCGGGCTCTCCCCCATGAAAATTTTGAAAAATGAACCCCAAATATGCGATTTGGTGGCATATCTGATTATAATCTCTGTCAAATAATATATCTCATAAATCGAGTAATTTAGGCCAAAACCCCGACCTGCAAGTAATTTACATCCATCAACCTGTGAAATTATCATATCGTCATATTATTAATTAACCTTTTTATCATTGTATCGTCAAGACCAGCTATCATCAAATTTTGCCGAGGCCTTAAAATTGAAATTATTTTTGGAGTTACGAACCAACGGCAGACGTTTCTGGTGACAGTTTCGGGTGAATCCGATGAAATTTTCGGATGAAATTTGGAATCCCCATTGCAGGATTCCGAATTCCGGCCCACACCCAGCACACCCGGCCCAGAAAGTCTATTATACCAGCCCAATCCAGATTCCAGTGATGGCATGGCGGCCCGTTAAAGCCACCGGCCACATACAACTTGATCATCATCGCTCCATGGCCGGTCCAATCAGGTTTTTTTTAGACGAATTGGACAAAAAAATTTTTTTTTCATTTTTTGTCCGACCGACCCTTCGTCCGATGGCCCAATCCGCCCCTGGATGTTAAACCAAATTTCTTGTCATTAATTATTAGCTTTGAAGACTGGACAAATGGCTGAACAATATTCAAGATGTTAGAGAGAGAGAAAATTGTGGCTTAACGTCCACTTGACACAAACTAGGTCATTTCAGTACTAACACATGGTTTAATTTTTATACGCCCACATGGAAATCATGGAAATGTGGTCGTATATTGCCGTCGCCTCCGTTCGTCCATCGTCCACAATTTCTTGTGAACGCTCTAACGCCAAAAGTTATCATCCAATTGTTTTAAAAATGATATATGTTGTTTACATTAGTGAGATGAAGAAGCCTATTTAATTTTAATAATTTCCGTTTTTAACGTCTAGAGTTATGGCCCCTGTTTCCCTTTGTTGAACCTTGTGAACGCTCTAATGCCAAAAGTTATCGTCCGATCTATGTGAAATTTAAATTCAATATTTAAATTAGGGAAAAGAAGAAGGCTATTGATTTTCAGCAATTTCCGTTTATTACTTCTAGAGTTATGGCCCTTGTTTCACTTTGTTTAACCTTGTGAACACTCTAACCCCAAAAGTTATCATCCTATCTTTCTGAAATTTATATGCATTATTTAAATTAGTGAAACGAAGAAGCCTATTTAATTTCAATAATTTCCGTTTATAATGTCTAGAGTTATGGCCCTTGTTTCACTTTGTTGAACCTTGTGAACGCTCTAATGCCAAAAGTTAACATCCGATCTTTGTGAAATTTATATGAAGTATTTAAATTAGGGAAACGAAGAGGCCTATTGAATTTCAGCAATTTCCGTTGATTACTTCTAGAGTTATGGCCCTTGTTTCACTTTGTTTAACCTTGTGAACGCTCTAACCCCAAAAGTTATCATCCTATCTTTCTGAAATTTATATGAATTATTTAAATTAGTGAAATGAAGAAGCCTTTTGAATTTCAGCAATTTCTGTGTATTATGTCTAGAGTTATGGCCCTTATTTCACTTTATTGAACCTTTTGAACGCTCTAACGCCAAAAGTTATCATCCGATCTTTCTGAAATTTATATGCATTATTTAAATAAGTGAAACAAAGAAGCTTATTGAATTTCAGCAATTTCTGTCTATTACGTCTAGAGTTATGGCCCTTGTTTCACTTTATTGAACTTTGTGAATGCCCTAACATCAAAAGTTATATGCTGATCTGTATGAAATTTACGTGCGTCATTTAAATTAGTAAAGAGAAGAATCCTATTGAATTTCAGCAATTTCCGTTTATTACTTCTAGAGTTGTTGCCCTTGTTTGACTTTGTTCAACCTTGTTAATGCTCGATTGATGAAAGTTATCATCCAATATGTATGAAATTTATATGCATCATTTAAATTTGTGAAACGAAAAAGCCTGTCAAATTTCAACAATTTCTGTAGATTACTTCCAGAGTTGAGACCCTTGTTTTAATTTGTAGAACCTTGTGAACCCTCAAACAGCAAAAATTATAATCTGATCTGTATGGAACTGTCTTGTAAAGGCCCCCAATTACCTACAAAAGAATAAATATGCGACGACCCTTGTCGGCCGCTTGAATGATTTAGCCGCTGTGGGCGTATGTTTCGTTGCCTGGCAACCTATCTTTCTTCAATAAACCAACGAGGTTGGACAGGCGACCCTACTCCCTGTCACTTACCACCGGTGAATCAAAACCATGCTAGTTGACTCAATGACAGACCTTATGATACAGCGCCAACCATTCGGCCATCATTCGGGATGTTAAGTATGCATCAGTTGTTCTTACAAGACATTACAAATTTTGGAAATAATTATTTTAAAATATTTATTTCAGTAAATACAGATGCTGTTAAGCTAGTAACAGAAGTAGCAAGAATATTTGTGCTAGGTAATTTCAGATTTTATTTTAAACGGATTCAGGGAACCGAATATTGAGTGCAGAAGTCATGAAAATATTTAGCAAGGCCGATCTTGATTATATTTTGTATAATAAAACTGCTTAATTTTTGATAAAGGCCCTTAACCCTTAACCGGTCGACGTCATTTGACGTTATGACGTCAAGTAGTCAGGCTAAATAAAGGCTGACGTGAAATATTTTGTATGCCTATTTCAATCAACTACTGCCGAATAATTATAAGTGATAGACTCTTGACACCAATAAAAAAGTTGCTGGGGATAAGTTGATCTATAATTTGCAAATCATTCTAAATCCTTTTCATCTGAATCGGTGTCATCGATATAATCAGAATAATTCATAAGTATTTCAACCACTTCGAGCGTCTTAAACGTTTCCGACACCATTAAAATACGTTTTTCGTCAAAAAATGTTGAACAAAGACATGTTTTTCTCAATGCCCTTGACAAGACAAGTTCCTGTCTGACACGCATGCGTGGCCATATCAATTAAATACGAAACTAAATACTCAAATGCGGCTTATAAAAAAGGTTTTTGCTGTGGTCGACTTTAGTCAACCGTGACCACTTAGCTGTATAACATTTTGGTGACTATAGTCGACAATGACCGGTTAAAGATACATTATGTAAGATTTAGACAAAGAACTAGCCATTCTTGCTATAATAGTTTGAAAGTAGATAATGTAAAATGAACAATTACTCTATTCAAATTACTCTATTGCAAGCGAAGATATTAGCCTTTGAAGGTTTGACAGACGTGTGCAATAATTTCAACCACCGTACTGGTTGATCGAAGCTAAGTCTCGGTCCTCCATATTAAATCAAAGTATCGCTGAACCATTCTAATCTATTTAATATTGGGGAAATCTGATGCCATCGAGAATTGATTAAGGCCTGGATCAGTTAATTAATGTCTAATTAATACTTTAGATAACATTTCAGGCCTAAAGAAAGACCTGCAATAGGCAGATTTAGCTCTTGCATAATGCATGTTTAAGGGTTAAAATCCTTTACCTTAGGGCCAAGCAACTTACGCAATATACGTTTTCAAACAACTTTTAAACCCACCAGTCTTCATCTGGAAATGTAGACCGGTGTCCCAAGCTGTTTTATACGGTGTCTGGATAAAACCAGACTCTTTTTATAAAATTTTTATGAAATTTATCTTGGGTCATGCACTGTAAAGACCTCCAAATTGACCCAAAATCTTAAGAGAGGTAAATGTCCCGATTTTGACATTCACGTTTAAACGACTCAATATTTTGAGCTGAAATTTTGAGACAAGGTAAATACACCATACCTCTATATTTTGGTACTTAAATTTCATACGTGCTCAGACCTTTTTTTTTGAGACTCAGGATAGTCCCTTTAAATTAACAATTTTACACTCATATGGAATAGATTTAGCTTGTCGTTTTTCTTTTTTGTATAATTTTGTCTGTTTTATTTACAGAGGCATCAACGAGAGCAGCTATTCAAGCAAAGGTACAGCATCAAATAAATACAAAACGATTGTTGTTAATGTCGTAACTAGACACAATTCATGCATCCATTATTTATTTGTAATTTTAAGATCAATATTCTAAAAACTAAATCATTTAAGACAACAAAAGGGGGGTGGGGGAATGAGATGTGGATTAATGTCCTACTGTTATGCTTTCACTGGGTTAATGAAGACTGGTATACGCCATACAGTGTGCTATGAGGGAAAATTTGCCCGGGCAGCAGTGCTACAGCCTACTCTTATATCAAATTCTGACAAGGGATCTTTTACGTGTACGCCAATGTAACAAAAGGGGAACTACAAGTGTAGAAGGCGGTGGGTGGATGGCCGAAGGGTTAGCGTGTGCGCGCTGTATCATCGAGTCAACTGGCATGGTTTTGATTCCCCGGTTGTACGTGACAAGGAGTAGGGTCACCTGTCCAACCTCCGGTTTCCACCAACTGTTAAAAAACCCTACGCGCAAGCGAATTATTGAAATAAACTGAACCAGTTTGTATCAGTATCAAGTGGACATTAAATTCCATCTCTCTCTCTCTCTCTCTCTCTCTCTCTCTCTCTATCTCTAACAAGTGTAGAAATCCTTCAATGTATATTTATTTTTTTTAGAAGGATATGTCTGATGAAGTTATGATTGATCATTTTGAGAAAATATTACCTCAGTTGGTAAGTGATTGACAGCTTGCTGGACGGTATTGTCATTACTGATTTTAAAAATGACTGTTTATAAGATCAGGGGCCTTATTCACGGACAAGAAACAACAAGCGTTTTTGTGTTGGTATCATCCAAAGTATTGCAAAAAGTGATTGACAAAGAATGATATCTTCCTTGAGCAGCATCTAGCAATTTACACACCTAATAAACTCATAAACATGATATGGAACACAATTAATATTTTAAATAAAGGGACGCTTCGTTGAGGGTTCTCTCAACCTTTTCAAGCAAAAATTAAATTAAATATATATGTACTAAATGTAGTCACTGTATTGCGTATGCAGGTCTTCATTTAAGCTCTTATGTTGTTTGGGTTGGATGGCTGAATGGTTAGCGTGCGCGCGCTGTATCATAAAGTCTGTCATTGAGTCGACTGGCGTGGTTTCGAATCCCCGGTTGTACGTGGCAAGGAGTAGGGTCGCCTGTCCAACCTCGTGGGTTTTCTCCGGGTCCTCCGGTTTCCTCCCACTGCTAAAGACCCCTACACGCAAGCGAATTATGTAAATAAAGTTCAACCATATGTTAGTCCCGAAATGACCTAGTTTGTGTCGAGTGGACGTTAAACCCCATTTCTCTCTCTCTTATGTTGTTTATATCGGTGAGACGAAGAAGCCTACTGGAATTTATGTTAACTATTTTTAGAGTTATGGCCCTTGTTTCACTCTGTAACATTTTGTGAAATTTATCATCTGTATTAAATTTATGTGCATTATTCAAATTAGTGAAACGATGAAGCCTGTTCCTTTAATTACTTCCAGAGTTATGGGCCTTGTTCTTTGTATTACCAGTATCTTGTTAGTGTCTTGGAAATGCTCCCATTACCTACAAAAGAATAAATATACGATAACCGGTGCTAGGACTGCTGCTGTGGGCCTATGTCTGGTGGGGGGTTGGATGGCTGAATGGTCAGCACTTGTGCGCTGTATCATAAGGTCTGTCATTGAGTCAACTGGTGTGGTTTTGATTCCCCGGGTGTACTGCTAAAGATCCCTATGTGCAAGCTAATTAATGAAATAAAATTGAACCATATGTTAGTCTCAAAATGACCTAGTTTTGTCTATTGGACGTTAAACCCTATTTCTCTCTCCCTATGTTTTGTTGGCTAGCAATCCATCTTTTTCTATTGGCGACCAGACATGTTCAAGGTTTGTATCATATTTGATTCAGAAGACAATGTATTTTATTTTTCAGTTACTTGATTTGTGATAGACTGGATCTGGAAGTTAAACACAAGACTATACTAAGGCCATATACAAAAATATTCTGATTCTCATATAGTCGTGTGTCACTTCAATATGATTAAATTACAGATCTATATTTCGTTTTGTTTTTTTATACTTTTGATGGCCTACACTACATGAAGATTTGACTGGTTGTACTGGATGTCATGTCGGTGGTCGCACGAGCAGCTTTTGACCCTATGATGTCAGACATTGATTAACCAATCAGCATTGATGTTTCTAGGGGGTTTACTCACAGTTGCGTGCAGGGCATGCCAAATACTCACAGTAACAGACTGTTTCATTGGCCTGTAATATAACAACTCTTCCAGATCCTAGTGTAGTACAGACAAGTAAAACGAAATTTTGAACTATAAAAAACCAAATGAAATAGGATCTGTATTTTAATCAGATTGGTGTCACTTTAAAAGATCGGCAGTTAATGAAGTTACTGTAGGTAATTTGGAATTTGTTCCAACCCATATAGATTATTCACCATGTTAAGAGTATATTGTTATATTATGTTTACAAATTAAATCATGCAAAATAAAAAAAAAAATTTTTTTTGTAAGTTTAGAGTGTTAATTATCAAACTGAAAATAACCTAAAAATAATGGATTATTTGACGCTCTAATTTTCTGATGTGTTGTATTGAGTTTTATTTTTTGTGGCTGTTGTATTAGTTCCTGACTCAAGATTACATTCCTCTTTTCAAAGGTACCACCGGGGGGTTGGTTGGGCGAATGGTTAGCACGCGCGCGCTGTATCATACGGTCTGTTATTGAGCAAACTGGCGGGGTTTCGATTTCCTGGTTGTACGTGACAAGGGGTAGGGTCGCCTGTCCAACCCCATGGGTTTTCTCCGGGTCCTTCGGTTTCCTCCCACTGCTAAAGACCCCTACGCGCAAGCGAATGATTGAAATAAAATTGAACCATGTGTTAGTCCCGAAATGACCTAGTTTGTGTCAAGTGGACGTTAAACTCTCTCTCTCTCTCTCTCTCTCTATTTTAAGGTGCCATCTCCACCCAATGGGATATTTTTATTGTTCAAATTTTTTTTTAATTCCCCTGATTGTTGGTCATCTGGTTTTAACGATTCTGGTGGTATAACAAATCAGTGTTATCATACAAATTGAATGAATTGTCCTTAAAATCCTTGAGTTGCCCAAATAGGTACTTTGCTTCAAATGTTAATCCAACTTACAGTCGGAATTCTAAATAAAAGTAGTCCGCAGTGCTGCTGTCCTTGATAAAATACTCTGATGGCAAAATGTATTAGCCCAGTAGAAGCAGGTAAGAAGGACGTTAAACCACATTTCATTTCAAAATAAATGTCGTTTCATGCTTTTTGGTTCATAACTGAATGCATCATAATAATCCTTTCTTCAACTAACCCCCCCACCCCCACCCTTGAGATGACAAATATTTGGGGTGACTTAGTCAAAGATTAAGTACAAGTCAACATTCCAGAATATCACATTTTATGGTTTTCTCGAACAATGATTACCTCAATGATTAGGCTAATCAAAGTTTATAAAAATCTTAGTTTAAAATTTAGTCAGCTTTCCAGAATTTGAATGGTCAGAAAATCGGAAATTAGATCTATGATTAGCACAACTCTTCAAGATGCTGTTTTGTTTGAATTCAGAATGAAATGAATTCACGAAAAATGTTTTTATGGGGTAGCTACGTTATTTAGAAACATATGGTACAGCCTCTGTCGAAAAGGCGTGAGTTTGATAAATGGAGTTATAAAACGAAATGAGTCCGCTGGTCTTAGATGTTACACATTGAAAAGGTATACCAATTCTATCTTAACAGTGCGCGCTGTATCGTCATTGAGTCAACTGGCCTGGTTTCGAATACCCGGTTGTATGTGACAAGGAGTAGGGCCGCCTGTCCAACCTCTGAGTCCTCAGGTTTCTTCCCACTGCTAAAGATCCCTACGCACAAGCGTAGCTCTGTCAGGGGTACCCCACCACTAGAAATGTCTGTCAGAGTGTTTTTGTAATACCTGAAGATATACGGTACATTGCTGTGCGATTTTCATGTGGTACACTTTTGAGCTAATCTAGCCTAGTTGGGGATCATGGCATTTAGGGCCTGGAATACCACACCCACCACCAGAAACCCGGCAGACTTACATTTTGATGATACCAGATATACGTACATTGGTACCATATAGGAGAAAATTGGTACACTTTTCAGCTAGGTTAACCCCCTGGGCTCCTGCTCTATTTATAGCACAGATGGAATGTCTTAACAATAACCAGATATGGCCAGAGTAATTAATTGAAGATGATTTGTTAATGAGATGAAACCGTTCATTGTTAACAGGTAATGCTAATAGGCGAAGAATGTTAGTAATTTAACGCGTTCAAAGTTATGTTGTGCGAAATGTGGTATGACGTGGGGTCTGAGAGCTTGATCGATTTAGCGCACTTCTGTGATGCCACCTCCTCTCCCTGAACCAAGATTTTGAAACGTCACAGGACCCACTCTCTGGTTCAGGCCGATTCCACCCCAAACCATTATGCTTGGACCTCCCCATGAGTCTCGTTCCATGACACATTGGTCAGATTAACGCTGGCCACGTCGACGCCATTATTTTGGGCAGTTGATACGCAATACCGACTCTCATCTGTGAACTGAACAGTTCTCCATTGCCTGTGTCACCAGTTCTGTCTTGTTGGGCAAACTGTAGACGTTCACGTCGATGGCGAGGGTTGATCATCGCTCCACGGTAAGGTTTACGACAATGGATGTTCTCTGGTAAGACGTCGGGGCACTGTATCGGTACCGATGGGGATTCTGTGTGTTCCCACTGTCTGACGTGCTGTCTCAGATACCCGTGTGAAGGGATTCTGCACGTGCTGTCGCACAACATGGCGGTCTTGTCACCTTGTGGTAACCCTAGGTATACCAGTTCGGGGCGATCATTTGTGGTGTTGGTGACCCGAAAGCGTTGCTGAAGTCTGTAGATGATGTTACTTGAAGACACATTATGAGCGTCTCATTCAATATTACATTGTTTGCATAGTCTGTCAATAATTAAATAGAGTTCTCTCTCGTGAATCAATGAGTGTTGTGGTTGGAAGTGCCCTTCTAGGCCTATATAAATCGTTCCAATTTGGCTGTCAAAAAGTGGTGAATATTCTCCAGCGATTGCATGATCATGTTGAAGTGGTATGGCATCTACCAAATCCATATTCTGCTCTTGAATCAATGAGTGTTGTGGTTGGAAGTGCCCTGCTAGGCCTATATAAATCGTTCCAATTTGGCTGTCAAAAAGTGGTGAATATTCTTCAGCGATTGCATGATCAAGTGATATGGCATCTACCAAATCCATATTCTGTTCTTGAATGTCTATTAAATCCATCTTTGTGGCAGTTTCAATGCCTAGCAGTGGTGTTAAGCTTTCCTTAACAACAACAAAGTTGATTGAGTACAACTCTCCGTTCTTTGGATTAAGAACAACAGCTTGGTAGGAGCCCATCGGAGTTAATGGCGTCCTGTTCCACATAACCAAGTGATGATCAGTTTTGGATATTTTGGACTTGTCCGTTACATCCTTCATTGGAAGAATATTTGGAGTTGCTCCTGAGTCAACAAGAAACACTACAGGTGTGTTGTCAACTATCATCCGGCACTTGACTGGTATCTTGAACTTTCTGGTTGTCTCATCAACACTTTCAACAGAGCATATCCAGTCATCACCATCAGATTCAGTGTCAGTTTGATTACAGCAAAATGATTCAATCCTCCACACTTGCTGCATTTGGCACCCCATGCAGGACATAATTTCTTCTTCATAGCATGAGTATTTCCACAGGACTTACATTCAATTGTGTTTTTGGAATTCGATGAAACTTGATCTCGATCCCGTGGTCCAGGCTTGTTTTTGAAATCACAGGTTGGTCTCGGTTTCTTCCCAGATCTATACGTTGTTTTACGGCGACTAGCAACAGCGCCCACAGCCTCCGACACAGGTTTGTAAGCATCAAACTTGGCCTTTGCATTTTCAGCAACTTTACAGGTATCTATGCATTTGTCTATGGTAAGGTCTCTTTCACGAGGCAATAATTGTTGGGTTGATTTGTCTCTAATACTTAGTACAATCCTGTCTCTCAGTAGTGAAGGAGCATAATTCACACAATAGTTGCATGTCTTTATCAAAGTTCTCAATTGTGCATGAAATGTTTCAACGTGAACACTTTCCGTTACCTGTGAAGACAATCTGCACGAGCTCAGCATGTCCAGAGTGTTCTCAAAGATAGACCTTGCTTCTGGATACTGGCATGTGAAATTAGATCATGAATCTAGTTTGTTGACAACATTTCAAACATGTTTTGGAAGATTCCGATGGCTGAGATTACCATTTGGACTGTCTGTATCATCTGAGATATTCCAAAAGCAACTACTGGAAAATCTACAGGGCTTGAAAGGAGTGGCGTGTGTAGCTGATGATATCCTGGTTCATGGGGCTGATGATAAAAGTCATGATCATTGCTTAGATGCACTGCTGAAACGATGTCAGGAACGAGGTATTCGTCTCAACAAAGACAAGATGGAGATTCGCCTCAACAAAATAACCTTCCTAGGTCACACCATTACCAGCGAAGGACTGAGCACTGACCCTGAAAAATTTCGAGCGATCACAGAATTTCCAGAACCTCAAAATGTTCACGACTTGCGTCCTTTCCTAGGTATGTGTAATTACCTTGCTCGTTTCATGGAGAATCTGACGGAAGAAACGACATGTCTTCGCAATCTGACGAAGAAAAATGTTCCCTGGATCTGGAGCAAAGCTCAACAGATCGCTTTCAATAAAGTAAAGATCATGATCACCAATGTACCTGTCCTTGCATACTATGACCAGAAAGAGGAATTATGCAAGCGAACACAGTCTCGGATCTGTGATCATACAGAATGGGAAACCTATAGCCTATGCTAGCCGATCTCTCTCCGAGTCTGAAACTCGGTATGCTCAGACCGAGAAAGAGCTTGCGACAGTGTTTGGACTAGAAAAGTTCCATTGTTACACATATGGACGTCCAGTTACTGTGGTAACAGACCACAAACCTCTTGTGGCTATTCACAAGAAACCGCTATCAAAAGCTCTGACTCGTCTACAATCATTTCTGTTGAGGGCGCAGAAATATGATTTTCAGCACGAGTACAAACCTGGAAAAAGCATTCCCATGGCTGATGCCTTATCGCGTGCACCACTGAAAGAAGCACCCGAAACAGTCTGTGACACTGTGAACAATGTATCTTTTTGTCCCATTAAAGCTGATCAGCTCAATCACATAAGATGTGCAACACAACAGGACCAAACTCTTATGTCGTCTCATGGACACGATCATGAAAGGGTGGCCGAACAACAAGACTGAAGTTCACCCAGCGGTGATACCATTCTTCCCGTATCGTGACGAACTGACAGTTCAAGACAGCATCGTACTACACGGGGAAAGAGTCGTCATTTCTGCTTCACTGCGAAAAGAGATGAAAGAAAAAGTTCATGTTGGACATCTTGGAATCACTTCGTGTCTACGCAGAGCAAGATCTCTCATATTTTGCCCTATGATGTCACAAGACATTAGAAGTTTCAATGAAACATGTGACGTGTGTGCAACATATGGGGCTCGTCAACCTCAATAATCTCTCCACTTAAGAGAATCACCCAAGAGACCATGGGAGACAGTAGGTTGTGATCTATTCTCACTACAAGGTCGAAACAAGGTGACAGTAGACTGTTCTTCGAAGTTGATTTTTTTGGAGAAGACATGACATCTAAAACAGTGATCACGAAACTCAAACACCACTTTGCTCGTCACGGGATTCCTGACAAAGTCATATCTGATGGCGGACCACAGTTTGCCTCAGACAGGTTTAAACAGTTCTCAAATCAGTATGGATTTGCACACGACATGTCAAGTCCTGGAAACAGTAATTCTAATGGCGCAGCTGAAGCAGCTGTCAAAACCGCCAAGAACTTGATGAGAAAATGTAAAGCGAGCAACGAAGACCCTTACATTGGACTTCTCAACCTCAGAAATACTCGATACAAGTCCCACTCAGCGGCTGTTCGGAAGAACGCGGACACTCCTACCAACACTGACATCAAGATTGACTGTTCCCAACAGCCAGAAACCACACATGGGCCAACGCAAATCTGAACTGGCTGAATCAAGACGCAACTTTGGTAAAAATCTTCCATCGCTTGTAAGAATGCAACCAATTAGATTGGGTGAAACGGAATGGAAATCTGCAACATTTGGAAGCCGAACTTATCAAATTCAAGGAGAAGACGGTGGTGTGTATCAAAGAAATGGGCAGCAGATAAAACCATGTAAATCTCCACTACGAATGGACACTCCTGTAAAAACTGTGAAATTCCCGCAACACTGCCAATCAGGAATGATCAAGTGAAAAAACTAACACCAGTCAAATCAGAGAAGTATGTAAGCAGATCTGGAAGAACAGTGAAACCAGTTACCAAGCTCAATCTGTGAATGAACATTAATTAAATTATCAATTAACAGTCGAGTCTTCCAAGCGTCTGGTTCATCTGAGCTGTCGTGAGTGGTGTCATGCTGCTGACGTTGAAGTGTGAATGATTCAACCAGGTATGGGGGTGTATTTTATAGGGCTATATGATAAATAGTCATGGACACTTGACATGCTTTGAGAGTATGTTCACAGATGAAGAACTTATCGCCCCAACAGAACCACTGAGCTACACATGCGACACGCAATAGCGCCATACACGTGGGAGGGGTTCATTGTCAAATTTGACACTTCAAGGAAGGGTTGATGAAAACTGCCGCTTGCTGGTTTATCCTATCCATGTTTGCTTTCCTATTGGTTCTTGCATAAGATTTACCGTTTAGCGTATCTTTGCTTTAGTGTGTTATGTTTAATTTGATCGGGAGACGTGTTCGTCGACGTCAACGTCAACCCTGCAAGAATTGGCCGTGGCACTGCAAAAGGGGTGGGTTAAATTGCCCCAAATCGTGATTGGACGGTTGATTAGGAGCAAGTCACGACGAATTACTGAATGTCTGAGGATTGGTGGAGCAATTACGCATTATTAAGACAAATCAAAAATCCATTTTCACTTTTGACAGTGTATCTCTTTGCGGGTGAAATGGGACCGTCAGATAAGCCGCCCATATGAACTGTTTATGTTCATGTGTAGGCAATTGGCTGTTATTAACATACACTGGTTACCTCTAATAAAAACAGCAGTGCATTTCCGCAGTTTTGTATTGTTTCTGAATATCCCCTACTTTTTTTGAAGAGTATATATACAAATATTTAGGCAACAGGAAATGAAATGAAATGGGGTTTAACGTCCTACTGTTCCGCACCTACTGGGTTAATACAATGTTCTATGAGTAAAATTTTTCCCGGTCAGTGGCGCTGAGTTCTACTCCTTTTTCGAATTCCAACTATAAATGATTCTTCTACGTCCACGGAACCTCGGTTTTTCATTCCACCCTAACGACTAGACGTTATTCCTCGCCAGACTCTCCGCCCTGCGCCACTGACGGGAAATCCAGAGGAACTTTCTCGGATCAAATCCGGGAGCTCCAGCTTAGCGAGCCAGAGCCTTACTCATCGTACGATATTGTTATATTAACTTAACTATGACCGAAACATTCAATGTTTATGTATTATACTATTGCTTTAACTGTAAATATTTCACTGTATTTGTCTGTATATATGTTTTATTTGTTTACTAGTTATTTACATCATGTTCTCATGTCTCTATATCCACCAAAACTAACCACTAAATATTTAAGATCTAACTGTTTGATGATTTCTCAGTCCCCTCGTGCAATACTGGCGCAAGTGCAACACTCATTATATTTTCATCGCTACTGTAATAGTTGACATTTACTACACAGTAAAGCACGAGGCATCTGAGAAATCGCAATGTCGAATAATATCTCTAATAGTTTTATGTGAACTTGGTAATTTATGTCTGCTAAGTACTGTTTTAGCTTTATTAGTTCTAAGATCAGGAGATGTTCATAAAAATCCTGGACCTTCAGAACATGATTCAAATGAAAACCTATCAGTCTATCACTTAAATGCAAGTAGTATAAGACACAAACTTGAAACAATATACAACGATGTCAATGATTACCATATTTGTAGTTTCACTGAGACTCATCTGGATAACTATATGTTAGATTCAGCTCTGAAATGGGACGGTTACCATTCTCCATACCGGAAGGATCGGACGTCGCGTGGTGGCGGATTATTATTATATGTTAACAAAACCATTTATTGCAAACGGCGAGATGATCTTGAGATTACAGGCATAGAGAGTATTTGGGTGGAATGCAAATTTCCAAACACCGTATTACTTGCTGCCTTATTTTACCGCCCGCCAAACAGCACAATTGAATTCTGGCCATTGTTCGAAAGATCCATTGAACTAGCCCATCAAACCACGCTTAAGGTTGTAATTTTAGGTGATCTAAATGATGACTTGCTAGCACCACGCTGCAAGCTACGGGGTGTTTTATCTTTAAATAATCACAGAAATGTTATTGATGAACCTACACGCGTTACTCTGACGTCATCAACCTTATTAGATGTAATTTTAGTAAATGATGAAATTCAGATTAGTTCCAGTGAAACGATTAATGTCACTCCTGACATATCCGATCATAAGGGTGTTTATGCATTATTAGATTTTCCAGTTTCAACTCCCAGGAATTTTAAACGGGAGATATTTGTATATAAGGATGGTAATTATAATAGGTTAAATACTCTTATCAAAGAACACGATTCGGAGAGTACCTTTGCAAATTCTGATATTAATTTAGTATGTTAAAAATTTTATGAAATTCTAAATAGCTATATTACATTGTGCATACCAAAGAAATCAATAACTATAAGACTAACTGACAAACCATGGTTCAATACAGAAATACGTAGAGCGATAAGAATCAGAAACAGGTTACACAAAAAAGCTTTGAAAACACAACATGAATGCGATTTAAGAAAATACAAAGTTCAAAGAAATAAAGTAAATAATTTTAAAAAAGCGTTAAAAACAAAATACGAAGAAGAAATCACAAATTTCTTGAATTCTAACGATACAAATAGCCAGAATTACTGGAATAATTTAAGGAAAGTGTTAGGCCAAAATGTATCAAATGATATTCCTCAACTTTTAGACCCCAATGGAAGAATTGCTCATTCAGATTTTGATAAAGCTGAATTACTTAACAACAATTTCGGATCAATTTCAAATAACACTTAGCAAGGAGAATTACCAAAATTCAATAAGCGAACAAATTGTCTACTTGATATTCCTTTAGTCGAAGAAAAAGAAATCGGAGATCTTATAAGTACACTGAAATTGAAAAAAGCCAATGGATTTGATAATATTAGTAACAAGTTACTAAAATATACCAAAACCTCAATATGTGTACCATTAAAATATATCTTTAATAAATCATTAGAATCAGGCGTTTTTCCAACAATTTGGAAAAAAGCAAATGTCCTACCTTTCTATAAAAAAGGAGACAGCTCTCTAGTTTCAAACTACCGACCTATAAGCCTATTAAGTACTTTGAGTAAATTATTAGAAAAGGTAGTTTTCAAACACCTGTTTAACTACTTTCATGAAAACAATCTCTTGTACAAATACCAATCAGGGTTTCGACCGAACTACTCTACTGTTCATCAACATTTAGAAGTGTATCATGATATCTCATCTGCAATAGATAAGCAACTATATTCCTGCTATGTTTTTTGCGATATATCTAAAGCGTTTGACCGCGTATATTTACCTGGTTTGATACACAAATTAAGTCAATATGGGGTTTCAGGCATGCTAATTACGTGGTTGTCTAGTTATGTCCAAGACCGGACTCAACGGGTATTCGTAAATGGCTCTGTGTCATCAGAAATTACTCTTCAACCAGGAGTTCCCCAGGGATCAGTTTTGGGCCCCTTTTTGTTTTTGACTTACATCAATGATGTACAAGATGTACTCCATAATGTGGCTAGATTATTTGCAGACGACACGGCACTTTGGTGTAGCAAACAGTCTGTTGCAGAGATAGAACAGTCCCTAAATTACGATCTGACAAATCTCAACATTTGGGCGAATAATTGGCTTATAAACTTTAATCCAAACAAAACAAAAGCTATTTTATTTAGCTCTAAAAAACCAGAAAATTATCCGAGTCTGATATTCGATAATCAAGCACTTGAAGTGGTTAAATGTCACAAACACTTGGGCATTACCCTTTCAAATGACGCCAAATGGACCATCCATATAGAAACTATTATCTCGTCCACCTCAAAATTATTAAATATTTTGCGTAAACTAAAATTCACCTTTAATAGACAAACTCTAAATAACGTATATTTGAAATTCATAAGGCCAAAGTTGGAATACGCATGTGAAGTGTGGGATGGGTGTAACGTTTCCAATACCGAAAAACTTGAAAAGGTACAGCTAGAAGCTGCCAGGATTGTCACTGGACTAACTAAAACTTGTTCTCGTAAAGCGCTTTATTTTGAAACCGGATAGAATAAATTGTCAGACAGACGTACACAAAAGCGACTAACTACATTTTTTCAAGTTAAAAATCAGAGAAACCCAGCATACTTATATGACATTCTAGAATATTATCAACAAACACCACAAAAATACAATTTACGAAACATTAGCGAATATAAATATCCTTATTGTAGAACAACATTACACCAAACTTCGTACTTCCCCACAACAATTCGAGATTGGGAATTATTAGAGGACCCCATAAAGCAATCAACCAACATTAAATCCTTCAAATATCTATACAAACAAAAATTACGTTCCTTAATACATAAAGTGCCAATCTACTACAGTAAAGGTAATAGACATGAAAATATTATTCACACTAGAATACGGCATGGGTGTAGTTCGTTGCAAAATGATTTGTATGAGATCAACGTTGTGAATGATCCTACATGTTCTTGTGGCAAATTAATAGAAAATGTCGAACACTATTTTCTGCAATGTCACTTATATGATGTAATTCGTGCCGAACTATAAAATACATTGTCAAATTATTCTGTGATAAATATAGATATCCTATTGTGTAGCACCATGGGTCGTTTGTCAGACGTGGAGAACGGTCAGCGCTAAACCCGATCACAACATCCGACATATAACCCATACATCGTTTCTTACTACATATTCTGGAACAGCCCATGATAGTGTAGTCGTATTGTCTCTGGCCGCATTTGTTTCTTATTTTCTTCTTGTAGGACTCAACTTTAAATATTCTGTATTTATTCTGCCATTCAGTTTATGGTTACACAAGGTAACAACAATACCACATTTCGTTTCAACATTTTATATTAAGCACTGCTACATATAGGTTACAAAGTTACAAGCATAATAAAGTCATTCTTTCTAACCCGCTCTCATGCAGACTCAGCGAGTCTGCTGATGGAAATTCCTACATCTTCTCCCTACGAGAACTACATGGCTGTCTAACCGGAACCGGAAGTGGTCGAAATTTTGCCTACTCTGAGATATTATTAATTTTATTATAATCTGCAAGTTTCATTGAAATCGGTTGTAATTGCGGTCTGTAGCCGTGCCACATGAAATGTGTGCTAACCTGATATCTCGGAAACCGCTAACCGGAAGTGGTCGAAATTTTGGCTACTCTGAGATATAATTTCAGTAATTATAATCTGCAAGTTTCATTGAAATCGGTTGATAATTGTGGTCTGTAGCCGTGCCACATGAAATGTGTGGTAACCTGATATCTCGGAAACCGCTAGACGGAAGTGCTCGAAATGTTGGCTACTCTGAGATATAATTTAAGTAAATATAATCTGCAAGTTTCATTAAAATCGGTTGATAATTGTGGTCTGTAGCCGTGCCACATGGAATGTGTGGTAACCTGATATCTCGGAAACCGCTAACCGGAAGTGGTCGAAATTTTGGCTACTCTGAGATATTATTAATGTCATTGTAATCTGAAAGTTTCATTGAAATCGGTTCGTAATTGCGTTCTGTAGCCGTGCCACATGAAATGTGTGGTAAGCTGATATCTCCGAAACTGCTAACCGGAAGTGGTCGTAGTTTTGGCTACTTTGAGATATTACTAATGTTATCATATTCTGTAAGTTTCATGGATATCGGTTCACAATTGCGGTCTGTAGCCGTGCCACATGAAATGTGTGGTAACCCCCATATCTCGGAAACCGCCAACAGGAAGTGGCTGAAAGTTTTGCTACTCAGAGATCTTATCAATGTTATCATAATCTGTAAGTTTTATTAAAATCCGTTAACAATTGCGGTATGTAGTCGTAAGGTTATTTTGAAATTCTTGCTTACCACATGTGGCAAATAGCCACTGCCTTAATGGTGACCCAATCTGCCGTTTAGAGTTGTTTTAAGAATAGCTCACAACCGACCGCGCGTGCTGCTACGGGTTATGAGCTAGACTGAAAAGACCACAAAGACGTATTAATACAATTTGAAACCCTGTAAATTATAAAAACATAATGTCTAGTTTAATTTTTAAAATATTGTATCCATCTACTGTGTTGTAGATCATTTTAGTTTTCGCTTCTAAGTATGAAATATAACTTCTGGTATTTGAAACGTTTATTAATAATGTATAATTATTTTTCCATTCTTTTACTTTCCTTGTGTAATTATACAAAAACATTGATTTATTCTAGTAACATTTATATATAGATTATTATTGATCCATATGTCGTGTAATTTCCGTCATATTGTTTGGGCATATATACTTTAAATAAATAGGTGGTCTATATCTTCAATTGTAGAATAGATTACTTAGGAGAACATTGGTTGATAAAGTATGTGTTGATCCCAATAGATTATATTTTCTAATATTTTAAGTATTAGTAATAATGGTATTTTCTGAAAAAGGGATCTTTGTTCCTGGTGTAAAATCAGCGCCACCACGCGCCTGGTGTTAACAATAAGTGTTGTATGGGTCAGATCAAGTCATGACTCAGATATGCTAATACGCCCCTACCTATACAAAATCAGGGAAAAGGAAACAAACTTTTAAAAATATCTTCCTATAGTGGGCCTGTATAACAGGGACATATAAACTTGTTAGTCGGTAGAAATACGTCAGTTGCTAAAGACAGACAGCTGTAATTATGGTGAGTATCAACCTTTTTAAGAAGCCGAATCTCTAATGATTTATTAAGGGTATAATAGTTGTTTATAGGACAAACAGAAAGTAGTATATATAATAGACGGAATGGACATTTGCCATGGATATCATAAAAATTCTTTCATTTCCAACGGCAGAGACGAGGTGGTACTAAAAAAAATCGGCGCCAACCCTCACCCTCATCATCTTGACCTGTTTATGGTCGAAAATGCCAGCATAATTAAAAAAACAATATGCGGATCGGCGGCAGCATATACAAGGCCTCTTATCTCGAACCGGACCGCCACGTAAGATGACATTTAAACCATAAAAACTTAACAGGATCTGTATTATACTCTGATTATATTGGGTTCTGTTCTGTCCAGTAGTCAATATTGTAAAAACCCAATGGACTAAATTGATAACACGATGAGCAGATTGTTAAGAATCTGGGTCAATTTAGAGAAAATCCATCAATTTTGGATAGAAAATTATAAATTCAAAGGCTAAATGAATTCCAAAGTTGAAAGTCTGATCCCATCTTCCAGGGTGATAAAGAAATGACTCAGTTAACATCAGAAAAAAAACTGATTGTACCGTCCAGGGTAATGATTCTACGATCTAGGGTAAGCCTTCGTTTATTCCACGAATTTTAAAGACTGTCGACATAATTGAGAATTGGGTGGTTTTTGACTGTTTGCTATGGACCGTAATATTTTCTATGTTTTTAGCTGCCTCGGGGAGGGTGGGGGGTTGCTTATTATCTATCGAACTATCTTTTTATTTATGTCTAGCTTAATATTTGACTCTATAATAAGTTGAGTAACGAATAGTGGTATATTAGTAAATACCATCATCATTAGGCAAACTAGAACAAATTTCATAATGCCAGCCAGTGGGAAACACCGTATATCCAAACGGTAACAAATACGAGCTATAGTTAGTAATTATTTTCAAAAAAATATTTTTGCATTCCTTTATGCACAATTCCCCAGAACTAAGAAGACCCCTTTCAATTATTTTATATATTGGCACGTATTCTATGACCACACATAATTCCCCAGAAATCAGAATATCCCTTTCAATTATTTAATACAACCACGCGTGACCATAGCGTCACTGTATGAACCCTGTCGATTTGTCAGTGTTCCGTGACATGCAGTTCCAGCAAAGCGCGGGGGCACGATGGCTAAGTGAGTAAGACGCTAGCCCGAAGGTCGGGTGTTCGATCCCTGCATTGGCCGAGAAAGTTCATCCCGATTTTCCCGCGTGGTTCCCCCTTGTCAGTGATGCAGGACGGAGCGTCTGTACCGCCACTGAAATAAGACAAGAAAATGAAAGTTAAAGATACATTATTGTATGATTCAGATAAAGAGCTGATAGTTCTTGCTATAATAGTTAAGGCATAGAATATGAAACGTGAATATGTTGAAAATTACCTCAAGTTATGGCCGTTTGAAGAATATTTTCCTAGACTTTGAAGTATTATAAACCAATTAGGCTCATAAAAAACACTCCCACAAGCTAACTTTACGTCGCTTCGCTGGAAATGAAATGGGGTTTAACGTCCTACTGTTCTGCTCCGAATTCGGTTAATGAAGACGGGTATACGCCATACAGTGCTATGAGGGAAATTTTGCACGGACAGTGGCACTACGGCCTACTCATATATCGAATTCCAACTGTCAAGGGGTCTTTTACGTGCACGCCAATTTGTACACGGGATCTCAGTTTTTCGTCCCATCAAAACGACTAGACAGCTGTCCTTGTCAGACCCTCCGTCCTGCATCACTAACAAGGAGGAACCACGCGGGAAAATCGGGATGAACTTTCTCGGCCAATGCAGGGATCGAACACCCGACCTTCGGGCTAGCGTCTTACTCACTTAGCCATCGTGCCCCCCGCGCTTTGCTGGAACTGCATGTCACGGAACACTGACAAATCGACAGGGTTCATACAGTGACGCTATGGTCACGCGTGGTTGTATTAAATAATTGAAAGGGATATTCTGATTTCTGGGGAATTATGTGTGGTCATAGAATACGTGCCAATATATAAAATAATTGAAAGGGGTCTTCTTAGTTCTGGGGAATTGTGCATAAAGGAATGCAAAAATATTTTTTTGAAAATAATTACTAACTATAGCTCGTATTTGTTACCGTTTGGATATACGGTGTTTCCCACTGGCTGGCATTATGAAATTTGTTCTAGTTTGCCTAATGATGATGGTATTTACTAATATACCACTATTCGTTACTCAACTTATTATAGAGTCAAATATTAAGCTAGACATAAATAAAAAGATAGTTCGATAGATAATAAGCAACCCCCCACCCTCCCCGAGGCAGCTAAAAACATAGAAAATATTACGGTCCATAGCAAACAGTCAAAAACCACCCAATTCTCAATTATGTCGACAGTCTTTAAAATTCGTGGAATAAACGAAGGCTTACCCTAGATGGTAGAATCATTACCCTGGACGGTACAATCAGTTTTTTTTCTGATGTTAACTGAGTCATTTCTTTATCACCCTGGAAGATGGGATCAGACTTTCAACTTTGGAATTCATTTAGCCTTTGAATTTATAATTTTCTATCCAAAATTGATGGATTTTCTCTAAATTGACCCAGATTCTTAACAATCTGCTCATCGTGTTATCAATTTAGTCCATTGGGTTTTTACAATATTGACTACTGGACAGAACAGAACCCAATATAATCAGAGTATAATACAGATCCTGTTAAGTTTTTATGGTTTAAATGTCATCTTACGTGGCGGTCCGGTTCGAGATAAGAGGCCTTGTATGCTGCCGCCGATCCGCATATTGTTTTTTTTAATTATGCTGGCATTTTCGACCATAAACAGGTCAAGATGATGAGGGTGAGGGTTGGCGCCGATTTTTTTTTAGTACCACCTCGTCCCTGCCGTTGGAAATGAAAGAATTTTTATGATATCCATGGCAAATGTCCATTCCGTCTATTATATATACTACTTTCTGTTTGTCCTATAAACAACTATTATACTCTTAATAAATCTATAAAGTATTATGTAATGGTTAAAATTGAAATAAGTGTACATAATTTCCACTTCAATATGCTAAATTTGTACTATGGCCGCAAGGCTTCAATACATGAATAAAGATTATTATTATTATAACTGAAATCTAAATATATGGACCAAGAGTCGCTATATTACAATTATGACTTATTAAACGAAACTAGAATATACTTTTGTTTGTCAATTTTATCATAAATCACAACGTCCGATTTTGCGAATCAAATTCACAATCAAATTCGCTTCAGCGCGAATCAAAGTTTTGAAAATTAATTTTAACTTTAAAACCATTCAGTATCGTAAAACACATCAAAACAAATCTCAAATCTCGCAATTTTATTGTCTATATCATCAAGACTCTTTACGTGCCTCTGCAACGGTCCAGTGGAACGAGAGCAGTACATGTTGTCGTCTGCTATTTATAGACGTAAAAGGTTTTGGTGATAGAGATTACAAATTACTTGCTACAACACTACATACTTTCTTTTTCTGTGGTAGTCACAGTCGTCAAGACAGACATTCAAAACACTACAAGATAAATTACCGGATGATCGAGGGTAAATATTATGCGAAACTTTAGTCGCTGTTTTTTTGACGGTTTAACTGGCAAATCACTTAAAGCAGATACAATCAGGAAACATATAGTATGTGAGCCCCACTTAAGAAGTAAAACTCACGATATAAATTCATGGAACAAACATCAGAAATCAGAGACAAACTTTATGAGTAAATTTTTTGAAACTTCAGAAAAAAGTGAAACAGAGAGGGTGGCCAAATTATTTGAATTAGCTTAATATGCCTTGGCCTCCGAAGAGATCGCATTCTCTAAGTTTGAAACTTTTGCTAATCTTGAGAAAAGACAAGGGGTTACTCTTGGTAATACATATATAAATCAAATAAAATGTCAACAGTTTACAAATATTATTGGGGAAGATTTGAAACAGCAATTAAATTTTGAAATAGACCAATGTGAATACTTTTCTGTTTTAATGGATGGTTCTACTGACGTCAGTGCCATTGAGAAAGAAGTTATTTACATTTTATTTATTAACAAAAAAGGTGAAAGACAAACTAAATTTTTTAGACTCAAAAATGCCAAAAATGCCACTGCTGTTGGTATTAGAGACTGTTTAATGGAGGCATTACAAGAGATGAGGGTAACAGATTTGGACAAATAACTTATTGGCTTTATGCCTGACGGAGCCAGTGTAAATCTAGGAACGAGACGTGGTGTTGCTGCATTATTAAAGGAAGAGTTTGATTGGTTGATAGTCATACATTGCTTCAACCATAGGCTGGAATTGGCTGCCTAAGATAGCTTCAATGACACTCATTTTTTTTAGACATTTATTAGTATGTTAAACAGTTTAACTCAATGTATCAACACAGCCCCAAGAAAATCAGAGAATTAAAGGAACTTGGAGAAATAATGAATGAAACTGTCACAAAACCCGAAAAGGCCATGGGAACTCGTTGGCTACAACATAAGCGCAGTGCTTGTCAGTCATTAATACAGTCATATCCCGTTATTATAAATCATATGGAAAATTGATAGAAGATACATCAAACAATATTAAAAAAGAAGATAAACAAAAATACAAAGGTTATTTAACTAAATTGAAAAGCCTAAATTTTGTTCTATATTTACTGTATTTTGCTAAAATACTGACCCCATTGGCAAAACTATCTCTAACCCTTGTTACAAAATGACATGTATATGCTCCCTGCCAGGTTGACATGTGAAAGTAACTTGAATATCAAATCCACCTGCCGACCCCTGTAGATCTTGGTAGCATTTTCTTATGTCATTGTGTAACTTTAACATGTTGATGGCATGTCTTATCTTACTTCTTTGTCTGATAAACTATACTGAACGTTAACTGATATGAAACATGATACATTATAGCCAGATGCCTATTGAGATTCCTCTGTGTGTGGAAAGGTTTATAAACCCAGATTAAGAAACAAATAGGGGGAGAGGTCCAAGCAGGACACTGGAGCTAGGGCCATGTAATGTAAGTTAGTTTGGAGTTGGCACTGGACCTGGGTAGACCACCCACCCATTAAAATCTTGCGTAAAAAAATATGCACCATCATTTTTAAGAAAGACCACCCTAAAATCTTGCCCAATAAAATGTGTTCTTCACAGTTGCTTAATTGACCACCCAAAAATCATGCGCAAGAAAATGTGTTCCTCACAGTTGCTTATTAGACCACCCTAAAATCTTGTGCAAGAAAATGTGTTTTCTTGAAATATCTCATTTTAGACCACCCAAAAGTATGTGCAATACCTAACTACTAAAAGGCTGAGCAATAGAACAAATGACAAGACAATATGTTATAAATACAGTATTTATATTGAGTTGATGTTCAACAAAATTCTGAGTCTAAATTATTAGCAAAGATAGTCTAAGACTGCCCATATGCAGAGACAGGCTAAAATATATGAACTTAGGCTTGTACCTATTCATTTATTGTGCTTTCCCATATCCACTCAAATCTATTGATCACAGGTTGACCAATTTTGACCAGAGTGTGAAGAAGTAAAAGATTACCCAAATCTCATCTCGGCATGCTGCTGTGTTGTGGGTAAAAACGATGTTGACCCTCTCCACACGACGTGTTTATTCTGAGTGGGCTGGCAAACCAAATTGACAGGACAACAGTCGATCAATTCACGAGATAACACTTGATTAAAATGATAAGGCTTTGAAATATTAATGAATATTTATGTAAATAAACATATACAAGAAACAGGAGTTACAGTACAAACATAAACAAGTTGACAGTTTTCTTTGTTGACAGTTCTAATTCAATAATTAAAGTTCACGAGTCACGGAATTCACAGAAGTATCACAATTGTCCTAAAAACATAGTTACCAAACACCACCTCCGAGACAGGGAAAAAAACAGTATCGACACGGCATTGTAACATGCTTAAGGGTGAATCTTGCATTTTGATTGGTGGATTAGACACTGTCGATTGGACAATATATAACACCCCTCTGTTTTAGCAAGGCGAATAACTGCGTATATAAATATTAGTGTACTTTTTTTTTCATTTTGTGCTCAGCGATCTTCCTCAACTCAAATCTTTATTGACAAATATCTGCTCAAATGACCATCACACTATTTTCAAACTTCATCCAAACACATCTCTGAAATATAAAATGTAAAACAGAAGAAAATCAGTCATAAACAGGCATCATAAATTATTCGTAACTAAGCAGTGTGGACAATTTTGTTTTGTTTTTTTGCACTCTGCAGTGTTTACTTTAAAGTGGACAATTTAAATCAAAGTTTGCCCAAATTCTGAATAACATGATCTGCCTGATAATGATTCATTAGTCTCAAGAAATTGTTTGAAATATAGTCACTAGGGGAGGTGAAATAGCAGCTGATTTGGGCCTAGGATAACGGGAAATTATGCTAAAAGTAAAATTGACAATGACAATGATTGACAACACGTCAGAGCGTAGCTACGAGAACGTAGCTAAAAACGTTGAGATATACTGATGTGTTTGTTTTTAGCTACGATTGGATGCCTTTAGTTCCAAGTGGCAAACTCAATTTCTTTATTAATGCATGTAACATCTTTAAAATAGATAAGTTTATGATATTATGATTAATTAAACTTACAGAGGCCAATGTAGTGGCACAACTGTCGCCTAACTCCAAATATTCGCGTTTAAATTAATGAAGCGTTGTTTTTGTCTGACATTTCACCGCCATCGAAATCCATTCATAGTTACTGTGCTTTCGATTGTCCTTTTGATTGGCTGTTATAAAAGCCTAAAATTTAGCCCCGCCTTCATGATGACAGCGTATCGTTTAAAAAGGTGGCGGTCTTAGCAACGGCTTAACGCCTCGATTTTAAAAACGACGATTTGTACCCGTTTCAGGTAGGATTATATGCTTAATTGTAGTTGGGTGTTGTAGAAATATTATAAATAACAATAATCAATCGTTGTTTTGATTAAAACTATTGTCAATTTTGTTTAAAAATGCCGGGTGTGAATCGCTCCCGGAGCTGCAACGTTATAGGTCATGGCCTCAGTTCTTACCTCGAAACACGGAGGGTTGAGAGATTAAGGTTTGTTACCTAGTCAGAGCGATATACATAGCAACCACTTGAATCCTAGGCGGCATGGCGCAGTTTTATAGGGTATTCTGAGGGGTGTATGCAAGAACTAGCAATAAAATTGTGTTGACGGTCTGCAAATAAAATAATAAAGGCTAAAAACTCACCCATGTTAAAGTTATCAAAACTTCGAAAGTGTAGCCATCATATTGTTGCCATGAGTTATCACTATGTAGTCTCGGTTAACAGGCCGCAACTAATTCCAAAACGGCGCATTTATTGTAATTACCGAGGCAAAAAGTAGGATATAGCTTTCAGTTATATCCCTATTTTTTGTAGACGTATATGTACGTAAACTATTATTTTGGATACGGTCTAAAATACGATTCTATTTTGATGGAGTTGTTATTGATATGAACTGAAACACTTCGTATCCCGTTTTATGCAATTTTCTTGCAGAGACCCATTAGACCACCCAATTTTCTTACCCAGAAATGTTTTTTTTCTTTCAGAACTCTGTTAGACCACCCAATTTTCTTACCCGGAAATGCTTTTTTTCTTTCAGAACTCTGTTAGACCACCCAATTTTCTTACCCGGAAATGCCTTTTTTCTTGCAGAACTCAGACCACCCAATTTTCTTACCCGGAAATGCTTTTTTTCTTGCAGAACTCAGTTAGACCACCCAATTTTCTTATTTTTTTCTTGCAGAACTCAGTTAGACCACCCAATTTTCTTTCGGCTGGCAGACCCACCCCACCCCCCAGTTGCTGTTTGCATTTTTTTTTACAGTTGCCCCCTGGCCCATCGACTCGCGGCCTTGTTCTTACAATTAATTCTATATGGAAATTATCTGACACTTGCAATGGAAATGTCAGATTTTGTTCAATCTGTTGACAGTGTTATTGTGGTTTTATTTTGAGAATCTGTTTTGGTAACCACAATTAGCCTTTATCATTCAGACGAATGTACTATGTTGAGGACTAATGGGTTCTGGGTGACCGAGACTACTAGACGCCGATCATGTGACCAGACATATTAGGCGTTTTTACGAGAAACCGATTAGGGCTAACCGATTTGCATTTCCTTTCCAAACACATTTACGGCAAATTGTCGTATTTACCACCACGATTTGCCAAATCGATTATGCAAATCTTCCAACTTACTCGCCTGCCGGATTGACGATTCGATTTCCAAGATGGCGTCCCCAACAAGGGACACGACGTGCCCGACGTTAGATCATCTTCTTTTGAATTTCACGTTAAAATATGAATATTATGGACATTCCTAATAAAAATACGGGGCATTTGGGGACAGTCAACTCGTACAATTTTTCGTTTTTATTTTTGGGCGGTTTCGCCAAGAACATAATAAAGACAAGTGAATTTTTTTCACATTTTTCCTCAATTCTTCAGTTTTCAGCCATCTTGCGAGGCAACTCATCGCGTTTACGAGAACCGATTCGAATACCAACTCGAGACCTATGTCTTTGTACAAAACGAGATAGGTAATCGAAACCGATTTGTTTTCTCGTAAAAACGCCTATTGACTTTGAACAAAGTATTGTCCCGTTAGTTGTATGATCAGTAGGCTATAATAGTAAGATATCTTGGCAAAATTTAGAGCTTATTATATCTCCTAATGGACAAATAAACGAATTTATGTAATATTCTTGTAATTTTACAAACTATTTCTGACAAATAGACGATTTTAAAAATACCACAGGAATACAGCATATTGTGCAAAATTTGGTTTTAACTTGACAGCGACCTTCACCTTATCGTCCTTTTAAAGGCATTGTCAATATTCATCACTTGGACGAAACTTCCACATAACTGTACTGTGTCCTGGGCTACTCTTACACTGTGTGTGATCTAACACTTGCCCCTTTAGCGCCGCATTAGTACAAAAACTAAAACTAGGTCTGATATTAATCATACGGATGTTTTTTTAAATCATACAACACTGAACAGATAGTAAAACATGTTAAAATGTACCCCCAGATGGCAACATGCATGCATAAAGACAAAAAAAATTCTGAAACATAAACTTTCAATATATTGAGGTTTGAAGCGGAACATCATATCTGCTTAATGATTAATCATTGTCGTTTATACAACCATACTGTCTTGGTTATCGTCGTATAGCCGTCGAAATCATGTCATCATCATCATCATTCATGAGGTCAGTTGTTTTTGAAAAAGAAAACAACATTATGCCACAATTAAAGCAGAATTCCACCACAGATCGCACGTTTAAATCACCACTAGATCAATGGGACAAAACGCGATGCTTAAGTCACTAGAAGAAGATAAATTGTTAACCGGCTGTATAATAATATTAATCACGTTTTTTCATGAAATGATTATCAAATCGGCTCTCTGTAATTTTACAGCTTACAAGAAGTTCTGTAAAAGTTAACAGCCATTTAACTGTTATTTCACAGAAATGTTTTACAGTGCTCCGGATGTCTAAACTAGTATATGGAATGTCCTTGCACAAATAGTTTGCTTTGCAGTGATGATGCCGTGTTTGTGTGCTTGCTGGCTCAAATTAGTGGGAAATGTGATAATGTTGATAAAAATAATCATCTTAGTAAAACATTTATTTTCCCTTAGAGAACCATTTTGCGAGTGGGGGGGGGATGCCTATTAAAGAATACAATTCATAAAATGAAATTAAATGGGGTTTAACGTCCTTCTGTCTGATCCGACTTGGCTAATAGAAGACGGGCACACGCCTTTGTATGGGATTAATTACATGTTTAAATGGATCATCGCCAGTCCTTGCCTTAACAGAAGTTTATACAGAGTTGAAAAGTCAATATCATATATTATCAAAACCCAGCTAAGTCCATACAGTTCTAAGCACCTAAATGGCCGTTTAATTTGATGAAAGTTATATAGTACTTTGTTACACCTGTACAATTACAAGGGAGACAAAAGTGCTATCAATTAATCAGTTTATCGATGAATTCCTTAGAATGTCAAGTGAATATCTGTGCAATCCAGTTCTTTACCTTTAACAAAGAAACAAATATAAACAAAACTGAGCCACACTGATTAGGCATACCGTAATTTATAATAGGTAAGTAGTGGTGACTATGGAGGAGCATTTTCTTTCTTGGCTGTTGCTCTTTATTAGCCGACATAAATTCCCCAACAACTTTCCTCCTCGACTTTCTCAGCCTGCCCGGGAAATACGCCCACACACCAAATTTGTCAGGAATAAAATATCCATTGGTCAAGAAATCTAATCTGTATCGTGTTCGTTAGGTTGTTCAGATACATAATATATCTCTGGAACAAAAAGTCATGCAGTGCTCTGATTCTACAAGGTTTTAAATCATTGATCCCAAATCAAATTTGAAAATCGTTATGGGTAATCACCCCAAAATCATAATGCTTCACAGCAAATTTAAAAAAAACCCAATCTTTTAAACACCACAGCGAAAACTTTGTTAACGCGATAGAGACTGCAGTTTTGAACAGATGGGGGCGGGATGGCCGAATGGTTAGCAAGTGCGCGCTGTATCAAAAGGTCTGTCATTGAGTCAACAGGTGTGGTTTTGATTCCCCGTTTGTACGTGACAAGGAGCAAGGTCGCCTTTCCAACCTCGTGGGTTTTCTCCGGGTCCTTTTTTCCCCCACTGCTAGCAAAGTTTTGAAACAAAATAGAACCATGTTAGTCCCGAAATGACCTAGTTTGTGTCGAGTGGACGTTAAACCCCATTTCTCTCTTTCTCTCTTGGATGGTTTTCAATATATGGTATGAAAAAAATTTGGTGTGGAGCATTTAGGTCATAGTTTCAATATTAAAGTCATGGATATAATAAATTAACATGCATGTATATTGTAAAAGTGCAATTCTTGTGTAATTTCTGGATTTCTCATTGTTGATTAAATGAAGACAGGAATCTTATTGGTTGTTAATATTACTATATTCTTTGGTAAACAATAATCAACAGCAGACAATTCATATAAAAGTTATTGGTTCAATGCTTAATAGTAAATAAGCTCCAATGTGGATAATGGGAATTGACATAAACTTATGTCTCCAAATATCCAAATACAGGTAAATAAGGTTTGTCTTTAGGAATGCGATCTAAGCTGATCTCCCAAGACACGTGTGTAGCAGACTTCCCCCAAATTCTGTCATTTGGGTCTATATATCCCCATGCATCGCCTAGGGCATTAATCTTATAAATCTATCTTCTATACAAACAATATACCCTGGTAACTAAAACGCTATAGCCCGTAGACGTTAATAATAATTTATAAGCCCAATTTAAAGTTTAAAACAAAGAATACTGGAGACAGGTGATTAATGAGATATATAAGACAATATGAAGTAGATATAAATGGGGGGTAATTAAGGTGGATTAAGATCCATTAAAATATAGTTTACTGAACTGAGTAATACTGTGCGGATTAGCACGACGTATTAAACATTTACTATTGAGTCCAAATTCACCCTACTATAATATTAACCTACTATAATATTAAGAAATAATCATTAAAATATATGATATATGGGCTACTACCTAGAATTTAGTACGGTCAGCTTATTACGGCAAAATTGGATTCAAATTTTGAAGCCGATATTTTAATGTTAAGTGCCGAAGATCATCGATACTACTGTGATAATGTATTATCGTTATTCATTAAACATACATTATGCAAGAGCTAAATCTGCCTATTGTAGGTCTTTCTTTAGGCCTGAAATGTTATATAAACTATTAATTAGCCATTAATTAACGTATCCAGACCATAATCAACTCTCGATGTCAACGCTAGCCTGCGATATTTGTTGGATTATGATCCGATTTGCTGCATAACTTTCCTTCTCGATTTAACGATTAAATGGATAATCGAGGCTATGATTTTTGTCGTACCGACTTTAGTATAGACAATAATGAATAAAATGGATTTCGATGTCTGATTTTCTGTCTTCTGTTTCTCTGTAAATATATTATACCAGTGAACACGAAAACTACAACTGACCTACAGGGAACCGAATGAAATGAAATGGGGTTTAACGTCCTACTGTTCTGCTCCTAAACTGGGCTAACGAAGACGGGCATACACCATACAGTGCGCTATAAGGGAAGTTTTGCCCGGGTAGCGGTACTACGGCATACTCTTATATCGAATTCCAATTGCCAAACGAAACGATACACTTCCCTGTACTTCAAGTACATGATGGCCGATATGCACGAAATGGTGATGCCCATCTCACATATGGATTAAATTGGTTATTTAAAGCTGATGTGCATCATTTGCAGTTTTGAACGATATATAAAATTTAGTCAAATTAATTATTTTTCATTTAATTAAGAACTCCCGGTTTGGATTCAATCGTATTAGATCTGCTCCCCGCTACTCCAATCAAATAATATGTCCTTTCTGAATTAGCCCGAAAGAGAGAGAGAGAGGGAGGTATAACGTCCACTCGAAACAAACTATGTCATTTCGGGACTAACACATGGTTCATTTTCAATAATTCGCTTACGCCTATCGGTCTTTAGCTTTAATTCGCTCGGCCGGTAAGTTATACATAAAGAGGTAAATACCATGATGAATTGTGATCGTAGTAATTCATTATAAAAACTGACTTGAGTATGTATACCTACTATAAAGGCCTTGAAGAGAGACCCCCCCCCCCAACCCCCAACCCCGCGAACCAATGTCTCACTCACACGGAGATATATGAACGCATGAACTCAAACTGAAATAAACATATTCAATTACGGAATGTTAATTGCGTGATAAAGTGTTAGTTTAATGTTTGTAATGATTAATATATATTACGAACATTGTTTGTCGGAAACATGAGCGGAAATACATACATGTGTGTGCAGTATAGGTCACGATAATAGAAAACGTATAAATGACAACTGACATAGATTCGTCCAATGGAATATGTCTTTCCCGTTTACCAAAGTCACGTTGCTAGATTCATCCAATGGAATCTTTGTAGCATTGACCTTATAAAATATCGCCAAGGTATATATCGTCAGGGTATAGGTTGGAATTTTGATAGTTAAAACTAATTAACTAATTAGATTTGAAGATGTTTATTTCAATAGTGGTCTCCCATTTATTGATATTGGCTGTGAAAACTGGTAAGAAAGAATCTATATTAATTTAATTGCTATGTCTAGAGTTAAAATGTATGACATTTCGTTCTACTATTGGATCTACATGAGTTTGGCAAGATCCCAAGACCGTTGTCAGCAGCTAGAGATGAAATGATTTATACATGTTGTATAGCTGAAAAATGGCTATACTGTGCCGATAGTGCGTGAAAATCTTCTATTGTTTTGCACTCGTTATACTATACGTATTTCTTATCTCTGGAATTGTCAAGAACCACCAAAGTTGTGGCCTTGACACCGGAAAGGTTACACCCAGAGCAGGGGAAATTTTTTTATCTAACACGCGATCTTCGTGAGACCCTTCTTTATATATATGTAGACACCAACACAGTTAATAATTAATAAAAGTTTATATTCAGCGATATTACAAAAGTTAATATTGAAGCATATAAAATTCTATATAGTCTGTATTTTGATGATAAGATTCTATATAGTCTATATTTTGATGACAATAATCATAAGTCAAAAGATATAAAACTCACTTAATTGCTTGAACACTATTCACCCCCACGATGAACGTCTCATTGCAAAATTAATTAAAGTCACTTACTAATATGAAACACAACACAAAATTCATAACATGAAATTATTCACTTATCACTAAATCCCTAATACACGCATTAGAGTCACTTTTGTTTATGCTAATTTAAAAATCACTAAAATAAAAAACACATAATGTATACACGGTGAAAAGACAATGTGCCTTCCACGCAAATCGACACCACGGTGGTCACGCTATCACTGCCAGAATTCCCGCCACACCAGCGGTTTATTTTACCTCATGAATATTAATTGAAATTATATACTCATGTACTCGGACAATTTAGACACTAAACAAATTTGAACATTATATACCGACCACTATCGAATATAAATGATGTTAAAATGATTTTTATGTTTATGTTTTGTTATCACAAGTTAAAGAAGCTATTAATACAATAGAGGGGAATTTCTATGTAGATGATCTTTTGAAATCGCTACCTTCCACAGAGTCTGCCGTAAACTTATGTAAAGTTATGTTCAAAAGGAGGTTTTAAACTTACTAAATTTCTTAGTAATGACAGAAGAGTGTTAGATGCCATACCAAGCGAGAAGCGACTCTTACCGTAATTAAATTTGGACCTTTCCAATATGCCTAATTCGAGAGCTCTGGGAATAAGATGGTACGTCGAATCGGATGAATTAGGATTTAATTTGGATAATCTTCAAATTGAAAAATCGAATACTATGAGAGGGGTGCTATCCACCATCTGTTCCATATTTGATCCACTTTGTCTCGCTGCACCAATCACGATTCAAGGTAAATTAATCATGCAAGAATTATGGCGATAGAAATGTAAATGGGATGAGCCTCTCAAAGGAGATATATTAGAATCATGGTTGAATTGAAAGAGGAACATAGAGTCTTTGCAAAATATCCGCATACCCAGGTGTTATTTTACGCAATTTAATCATGAAGATAGTTTACTAGAAATTCACAATTTTTGTGACGCATCGGAAAAGGGTTTTGGATCAGTCTCGTATCTTAGAGTAGTTAATCCAAATAGTGACATTGATTGCTCATACATTATAGGGAAGTGTAGAAATGCTCCTTTAAAGACAATTAGTATACCTCGTTTAGAATTACAGAGTGCCTTATTGTCGGTAAGAATGTCTACAGGTTTAATGCAAGAACTTGAACTGAACATTTCAAGGGTAATATTTTGGTCAGATTCCATGATCACTTTGAACTATATAAACAATGAATCTCAGAGATTTAAAACTTATGTTGCGAACAGAATCACTGAAATAAGGGACGCCACGACACCCGATCAGTGGCGACATTGTCCAGGTGCGTTGAATTTTTTTAAGTACTCTTGAATACTTTGTAGAATTTGTAAGAATTAATGAATAGAATAGAGTTGAAAATAGCACCATTAGTTGTAAGGAGACTTAGAGAATCATTTGTAGATCTTAATATGTATTTTATTTAGTTTTTTATTGTAAACATTGTAAATTAATAAATGGGTCGTAGTTGAATGCTCTAATTGCCCATTGTCTATGGTACCATGTGGGGGTCCTGCCATAACGTAATTTGAGCCTACTTAAATTGGAGACAGGAATGGTTTCAAGGGAGATAACTACATTTAAAGCCAATATGTAAACACATCGAAAGTAGAAGGAACGGTTGAATTTGTATGAATAGTTAGATAATATGTTGTTATTTCTTCATTGTAGTGAATCACAGTATATTTAGTTGAATTGCAGTATATTTAGTTGAATCGCAGTTTATTGTCACTGAATCGCAGTTTACCAATTACCAGAATTAATAGTAGAATTGAACATTGTAGAAAATAGATAAAATTGACTTTTGAAGAATATTATTGTGGAATATATAAATCTGTGAATATAGACTTTTGGTGTTTTTTATTCAGTATAAGTGTATACGCAGAATTTAACATTTATACGTTAACAAATGAGATACCATAACATAAAATGTTCAAAATTTATAACTAAAAAAACTCGATTCTTTACTTAAAATATAAAGATCACTAACGATTAATTAACAAATGATTCTTACTTTCACGTACATAATAAAATATTTTCATATTATACATGCTTTAATATTGTTTACAAACTACATAACACTATGCAATGACATTATCCAATTTGATGTTTTTCTTTGAATTACATATGATCGAGTTTACACACTTCACAATAATTAAAGTAGCACTTTGTTTTAAAACAATTCAATAATTATATTTTACTTAATTCGTAACTTAATTATCTTGTTCTAAGATAATACACAGTTTAACTATAGGACGAATTAAAGTTGTGGTTTTAGTTTTGATTCTAACGCTTCGTACTAAACCAGATCTGTCAGCAAAAATCTCAATTACACGTCCCATTATCCAGGAAGCACGAGGGGCGTTAGAATCAACAACTAAAACCACATCCCCTATATTAAAGTTTCTTGAAGGTTTAATGCACTTCTCACGTTTCTGTAAAGTAGAAAGATATTCTTTGGAAAATCGCTTCCAAAATATATCCGACAAATATTGAATTTGTCTCCACCGTTTCCTCGCATACACATCTTTGTCAGTAAAAAGTCCTGGAGGAAATGTCACGTCACATTGACCCAATAATAATGAATTAGGGGTAATTGGGTTTAAGTCATCTGGGTCATCTGACACTCGAGTAAGCGGCCTACTGTTGATTATTGACTCGACTTCACAGAAAAATGTTCTTAATTCTTCATCACTCTGGGATGTCTTAAGATATTGCTCACTTAATATAGCATGGAGAATCGATATTGCTCACTTAATATAGCATGAAGAATCTTACGGATTGTTCGAATAATTCTCTCCCAAGCACCGTCGTGATGTGACGCGGCTGGACGATTGAAATGCCACTTTATCCCATTTTTAACAGTAAAGTTCTCAATAAAAGTTTGATCAAGTTCTTTTAAAGATTCTTTCAGTTCATTACATGCACCGAATAAATTAGTCCCGTTATCCGAAAAGATTTTCTTGGGAAAACCCCTTCTAGCACAAAATCTTCTGATAGCACTGATACATGATGATGTATCAAGACTATCTGCAACTTCGATATGCACAGCACGAGACGTCAAACATGAAAATACAACACCGTAACGTTTTTTCATGGAACGTCCTAATTTAACATCAAAATGTCCGAAATAATCCATGCCACAATAAGTAAACGGAATTTCACTAGCCTCAAGTCTAAATGAAGGAATGTCCGCCATTTTTGTTCACCAATTTGAGCTTGATATTTTCGACATCTTACACACTTGCTCAATAAGTCTTACGTAGTTCTGATAAAGTATGATTTCTACCAGAATGTCCTACTTTAACATGACAATGTTTAATTATCAATGTTGATACATGATGGTTTTTTGGTAATATCACTTGATGTTTCGAATCATATGGTGTTTTAGCATTACGTAACCTGCCACCAACTCTCAAAATACCATCTTTTACAAAAGGGTCAAGTTTCACTATGTCACTCTTTAACTTGGTAGATTTACTTTCACAACAAAGCTTATATTCGTCCGGAAATTAACAGCGTTGCACGGATTTCACTATTTCAGTCTCAGAATTATTAATTTAATCTACTGACAAAGATTTTGTCAACAATCTGTTAGGAATATCTGCCTTTTTAACTTTAAGACGTAATATTTCTTTCAGTCTTAACCACCACGCTACTGAACGTTTTAGTTTATACCATTCCGATTAATACTCAAATAATCTATCCATTGTAACTGACGATTTGTCATCAACAGCTACAGTACACACAGGAAGTGTTTCGGGTTTGTCATTTGACAATATCGGTTGTTCAGGCCATTCACTAATAGGTTTCCATAAAACGTCTGGTACTTGTAACCAATTAGAATTGTTAATCAAGCTATGAGCACTTGAGCCACGTGATGCTAAATCCGCTGGATTTAACTTTCCTGGAACATGATACCACTTATCTATATCTGAACCGTCACGAATTATTGCAACACGATTTGCAACAAAAACTTGATGTCGCATAGTGTCATTGTTTATATATTTCAAAACAGTTTGACTGTCTGTCCAGAAATATACATTGTTTACTGGAAGGGTCAATTCACGAGTCAACATATTATTAATCTTCACAATTGCCGTAGCCGCAGCCAATTCAAGTTCGACTATAGTGTGTGGTCTTATTGGCGCTACACGGGAACGACCTAATAAATATGACACATAGACTCGTCCACTTTTATACTCAAATCTCAAATATGTCACGGTTCCATACGAGTCTGCGCAAGCGTCAGCAAAATGATGCATTTGGATGTCAATCAGTTCACTAAATTCCTTTGGTTTCAAACAACGGTTCACTTTGAGATTTTCTAAATTTTGAATGTCATTAATCCATTTTTCCCAATCTCGTTTATGATTAGAAGGAATGGATTCGTCCCACGAAAGTTTTGTTTTTCTTTGCACAACTGCTGTAAGATTAACCTCGCTTGAAGTACAAATGGTGAAGCGATTCCAAATGGGTCGTAAATGGAACTCATCACGGATAGAATATTTCTGCGTGTTGCAGTTGGCTTAATATCACCACGACTAAATGTTATTGCGTCTGTTGCAATATTCCACTGTACACCTAGCGCTCTCTGCACAGGCAGTGCATCAGCGGAGATGTCTATATCATTGATCGACATGGCACGATCCTCTTCAGGAATTGTAAGCAATACGCCCTTACTATTGCTCACCCATTTTGTCAGATGGAACCCGCCTTTTGCTAAAATACTACGGAGTTCTTGCACAAGACTAATGGCCTCATTTTCACTTGATACAGATTTAAAAAAATCATCCATATAGAAGTCTCTGTTAATTGATTCTAATGTGTCTGTAGAATAATCGTCTTTATTATCTATTGCGACACGTTTTAACGCATAGTTGGCACAACTTGGCGAGCTGACTGCACCAAAAGGATGTACTAACATTCTATATTGTATTGGGGGCTTATTCAAATCACTATCAGGAAACCAAAGATATCTCAACATATCGCAGTTATCCTTCTGCACGTTAACCTGGTAGAACATGCTGCTAATATCTGACATTACACATATAAAGTCCTGACGCCACCTAATGAGAACACCCAGTAATAGATTGGTTAAATCGGGTCCTTGCATTAATTGTTCATTTAAAGAGGTGTTCATATATGGCAAGGGGCAATTAAATACGCATCTCACTTTGTTAGGTTTTTTAGGATTTGTTACACTATGGTGGGTTATTACCCACACACGTCCGTCGTTTCTGTTTATGTCATAGATCGGCACCTTTTCCGCACATTTGTTCGCTTCCAAACTGTTCATGAATGTGGAATATTGTTCGAACAATGTGTCGTCCTTTAATAGACGATTTTAAAGTTTATAAACAAACATTTCAGCTTGTATTTTGTTGTTTGGCATATTCACGGATCTATTCTTAAATGGTAATTTTGTTTCATAATGATTATTGTCTTTCAAAACAATAGATTCATCCATTACTTTTAAGAACCTTTTATCTTCCACAGATAATGCATGTTTATCCTCGCACAAGCGTTCACTAAAATCCATATTCACATAATCACGGAATTGACTTTCTAAATTTGATGACATACCACCAATTTCTACAAAGTTAATGTTTATAGTTCTATTCATTTTCCCTGGTAATCCATACACTAACCAGCCAATTGGAGATTTAATGGCGTATGGTTCGCCTATTTTCCCTGACACGACTTTTAAAGGCATTGTCGCAGCAGGCATATTCATACCTATCATCATTGTCACCTGAGGAACGACAATATAATTTCCACATTTGAAAATATCTGGTATGCTGATACCACGTAAATGTTCCCATTTTTCTAAGTCTTGTGATGTGGGCGCATCGCCAATAGATACAGGTATTTTATCCTTTACATACACATTAGGTAGGTCCAAATATTCTCCACCATTCACGTCACTCACTTGTAAAGTATCTAAAACCATATCTAGATCAACCACTTCTTCAGAGTTTATAGTTTTCATTGAGACTTGTTTTTTCTTTTGTCTTACTTTTAAATTAGAAGCTTGACCCACAAATCCATAGGTTATAATAAATGAGTCCAACAGTTTTGATTTTACACAGATGGGCGTTATTGCCATCAAAGGGTTTGACAAGTCAATGTTTTGTACAGACATCTCTGTATATCCTGATACCACTGACTTTTGTTCCGGGTTTCTTGCTTGGCCAAATTTATTCACTATTCTATCTCTTCTAGGATCATGCATAATCGTTACATGGGGCCTAGGGCACTTAGCACATCTTGTCCAATTAATATTTGGACGTTCAGTTCCCATATGACCTCGGTTGAGACATCGGAAACATAGTCCAAGTTTCAAAGCACTTTCAGATTTTCCTTCTATCGTCAAATTATTAAATTTGTGACACGACATAAACTGTGAAAAGTATTATCACCACAATATGAACATGGTTTGGTTATGGCCGAGTTCTGCTGTGGTGTTGGTGGTGGTGGTTTATAATCATTATTCACCTGTGTTGAGAAAACTTTCTTAGACGTTGAATCCCGTTGATGATACAAGGGTTGATGTTGAGGTTTTCTGGTGAACTGATAACCAAGACCACTAATTCTCGGATCATTTTCATCTCTTGATATTTTACCGACAAAATACTCAAAATCCTGTAATGTGGCGGATTTGTTCTCATCTTCTCTGAATCTGCCTACTTGTGTTATCCACCTTCGTTGTAGGGCTGTAGGTAATTTGGATGCTAATAGCCTCAGAAATTCATAGCCATCCATAGTTGACATATCACTGTTACTCTGTTTCACATTACAACAACTGATCAGAAATAATGAATATTTCCGTAATCCCACTTTATCACCAGAGGAAATTCTCGGCCATTCTTCAGCCTCTTTCTTAAATGCTGCAGCCAATATGTGTGGATTTCCGTAATCTCGTTTCAATAATGATTTTGCAGTTTCATAGGCCTTTGAAGGAGGGATTATCATTGGACACTGTTTTAATAATTCATAAGCATCACCCTTAGTATACTTAATTAGAAGTTCTAGTCTTCTTGCACTATCTTGTGTATTATTCTCCACGACGTATTTAATATTTTGCACAAATGTTGGAAATTCCAATGGATTTGATCCATCAAATATTTTGATGTCGTGTGTAGGTAGGGCTTGTTCGCGCTGACTTTGTATTAAACGATTTAGTATATCTTTCATACTCACATTGTCATCTTCATCCTTCACTAATGTCTCACTTGACACTGACTTGGCACTTGTAGGATGCAATGTGTCACTATCGCTAGACGGTAGCAAATGTTCACTTTCACCAGCCTTTTCCCTAACACGCTGATTCTCCCTATAATTAACACGTTGCGGCCATCGGCAAGTCACTTCAGGATCAGATTGCAATTTAAAATGTTTATTAACTTCCATCGCAGCTATAAGTTCAGATTCCAATTTAATTTGGGTTTTTTTGCGTTGTAACAATTTTATTTGATCATCTATGGTATTTTGTTCCTCTAGAGCCGCTAATTTTTGTTTTAACTCGATTTCCTTTTGAATGTTTTTTAGTCTTAATTTCGATAACGTTGTTGACGAAGTCTTTCCACTTCCGTTGGATACATTAGAAACACTGTCATAAGGCTGTATTTGGTCCGCTTCGTCTTGAACTTCAATAGAGCTGAGCGGTTTCACGGTCTCACCAGTATGCACGTCAGCGGCCACTTGAATATGGCCCACTGGAGGCATATGCTTAGCTGTCCCCACTGGTTGTTGCACAATAATTTCACCGGCCCCATTAGGGTCATTATCAACAGAAACACTACCAGTAGATGACATTGTTCAGAATTAACACTTTAATTTTTTACAGTGCATCACAATAGCAACGGTAGATGTCTTTTCACTAATATTATGTATAGCTGAAAAATGGCTATACTGTGCCGATAGTGCGTGAAAATCTTCTATTGTTTTGCACTCGTTATACTATACGTATTTCTTATCTCTGGAATTGTCAAGAACCACCAAAGTTGTGGCCTTCACACCGGAAAGGTTACACCCAGAGCAGGGGAAATTTTTTTATCTAACACGCGGTCTTCGTGAGAACCTGCTTTATATATATGTAGACACCAACACAGTTAATAATTAATAAAAGTTTATATTCAGCGATATTACAAAAGTTAATATTGAAGCATATAAAATTCTATATAGTCTATATTTTGATGATAATAATCATAAGTCAAAAGATATAAAACTCACTTAATTGCTTGAAAACTATTCACCCACACGATCAATGTCTCATTGCAAAATTAATTAAAGTCACTTACTAATATGAAACACAACACAAAATTCATAACTTGAAATTATTCACTTATCACTAAATCCCTAATACACGCATTAGAGTCACTTTTGTTTATGCTTATTTAGAAATCACTAAAATAAAAAACACATAATGTATACACGGTGAAAAGACAATATGCCTTCCACGCAAATCGACACCACGGTGGTCACGCTATCACTGCCAGAATTCCCGCCACACCAGCGGTTTATATTACCTCATGAATATTAATTGAAATTATATACTCATGTACTCGGAGAATTTAGACACTAAACAAATTTGAACATTACATATGGTATTAAAATAATTGATAGGGGAAGATCGAAAGCAACTTTGGCAGCTAAATCTGCTTGATCATTCCCCATTACATTCACATGATTGGAGAGCCAGCAAAAGACGATGTGTGTTCAAGCTTTGTATTGTTAAATGCCTGACGGGGGTTACAGAGAATCAGTAAATATGACGTGTTGTAGTATATTAGATAACTGAATGAACTTCAAAGCTTGAAGTATGGTCTAAGATGGTGTCAAGGTTGCCGAAGCTACGCGATCACCATCTTTCGAACCATCTGTAACAATTGGGGCATAATCACAATATTTAGGCCTTAACTTTCGAAAGAGAGATTGGAACACCGTGGGGTTGGTATCTCTCTTGTAATGTTGAATAAGATCGAAATCGATCTTTGGGAGAGATATAACCCACGGTGGAGTCACAAAGAAAGGGGTATTCGTAATACTGTCATGGCTGATAAGAGCCTCTGACAAAAGGGGTTGGATGCGAATACCAAACGATGGAACGGGGTTAGTTTTAAGCAGATATAAATGCCCATGATAGGGTCTAAATACTTGGTAAAGATGCTATTTTCGTAGCATAATGCTACGTCGGTTGTGCAATGAGGACTCGTGCGTCGCGACGTATCAACAACTGTCCATTGGAGATGCATGCAATGCTCCTTGATTGTGTATGGGGTCGAGCTCTTTCAGATAAGACTCGCGGGCAGACCCATATGCAATACACCCATGATCGATTTTTGAACTTATTAATGCTTGATATAATCGAAGCATAACACTACGGTCTGTTGATGGTTTTCAGACATTTCTTTTTGAGGCTTTTAATGTGGGGAATAACTCTTATCAAATATTAACCCCAGAAATTTGGTTTTATCCACATCTGGAAGGAGATTGCGATCCAAGAAAAGTTTTGGATCCGGATGCAAACCTCGGTTCTGACGGAAATGCAGGCAGACATTCTTGGATTTCGATTTTCAAAATCCATTTTCGGATGCCCATTGTTGTGAATTCTAACAAAGCTGCAATTTACGTTCGCTTATCCGCATGTCTGTATAGCCATAGCATATCAACCAATGTCATCAACATTAAAAGCGCCAGTTGTACCTGGTTAAATGCATGCTGGGTTGGTATTAATTTTTATTGCAAAGACTGTTGGAGATAAAATACTCTCCTGAGGTCACCCCTGAGGTCAGAGAATATTGATCCCAGTCGTACCTTAAATGACCTATCTTCCAGTTGCTGTGTTCCATGCTCGTATCGCGGCCTCGTTTGAGCTAATCACGAATCTCTGCAATTGAAAAATTATTATTATAGCATTCATCACTGCGGTACTTGACGCCTAATCCCCTTTTGATGTGTAATGCCCCGAAAGGCATCAGAGGAGAAATTGGCTGATGAATTGAATGAAAATGACTGGCCAGAGAATTAGCCATATCAGGAAATGTTAGTAAGGTGGTATTATCAACAATTAAATGGTTAACTGATAATGTACTACTTTTACCTTTAATCCTACTCCATACTGACTTGGTACAATAATTAATCCTTGAGACGAAACCTTGCCGTGAAGATTCCTTTTTGTTTGAAGTATGGTTCTACGGGCCTTGCCCCGGACCGTTTGGTATGCAACAATATGGAAGGGTGGGTCTTAAGTCGTCTCAAAATACGACCACGCTCTTTACGAGCAGATTTGCAATCGTCATTATACCATTCTTTTTTGAGACATACCCTTGCATCGAAGATTTCTTTGATTGACGTATGGTTCTACGGGCCTTCGTCCGGACCATTTTGTATGCCGCAATATGCGCCATAGGCGGGTGGTTCTTTAATCGTCTCAAAATACGACAACGCTCTTTAAGAGAGGATTTGCAATTGTAATTATACCATGCATTGTTTATTGAAACGTTTTGGTTCAGTCGTGGTTTTTGGAATCGCCTGTTCAGAATCGAAGAGAATATAAGGCCATGGGCCCCTCTGCATTAAATAAGAATACTACTAATAATAAATAACAGTGAGTTCTTATAGTGCGCACAGATCAATTAAAGTTAATGCTCAATGCGAATTTAGCTCTCCACTTATCACAGGATAAAAAAAACCAGTTAATGTTAACAACTAATAAACAGCCTCTTAAAACAGCTAAGTGATTGTGAATTCTTTAAGGTCAAGGGTAATGAATTCCATAGGCTTGGTGCAGTGTATGAGAAGCATCTATGACCGAATGTCTTAAGTCTATAGTTGAGTACCACCAGACGTAGTTCATGTTGGGACCGAAGATTTCTTTGGGGGACATAATCAATAAGCATTGAGGATAAGTAGTCTGGTGCTTCACCTTTAAGGCATTAGTAGGCTATGCACAAAAGTTTGAACTTAATTCTGCTTCCCCCCAGAAGCCAATTTAAATCCTTTAACAGTGGTGTGATATGGCAAGTTCTACTAGATTGGCCCACAATTCTAGCCGCATGGACCTCAAATGAAAGAAGCACGTTTTGCAAATTTGATTCACTTGTTTCCTCTCAATGCTGAATTCAGAATCACGATAAACACCTTTTACAACTTCCACCTCTGGGGTCTTTCAACCGGAGAGGGAGACGACCCCTTTCCGTTCTAGGTTGAAGTATTAGGAATGATCCTAACAACTTCATATTGAGGCACATAAGATGAACCCTCGCCAGGCAAATAAATTTTGAAGTTGAATCGAGCTCTCACATGTCTGAGAGGAGCGGGCTCGATACCCCTTTATTATGATCTGATATTATATTTTTGGGCATTACTACTATATTTCGCCAGCTTAAGTCTGTCTGAACAGAAATGGATTTTGTAGAAACTTTTACAGTTAAGATTTCCCTTGTGGTGCATTAGGAACATGTGCCGTAAGTTCTATTGCTTTCTGTCATCAAAATATGAGATTTTTCGTTCACACATAATTTGTTGCTTTGGTTTCTCTGTCTGCTAAATAGGACATTCGCGAGAATTAAGCAAAGTGCTTATGACTATAGGTCCCACTGGGTAAATATCATCGGCGATTTGGAAATAAACCAATTTCTCGCGATGGCTCCCAATATTTTTGCCAAAAAAACGGAGTAGTCCCATTAGAAATGGCTTGCGACTTGGCATCGTGCATGGTCCTGTAAACGTTCATAAATCTTCTGTGAATGGCCGCGATGTTCTGAAAAGCTCCGGTGTACCTTCACTGATATTGATCATCATCGGGCGAATATCCCCGTAGATTAGGGGATGCATCGGTGAGTACGTACCTGCCAAACATCGTAGATGTCTCTGGGAAGGTGCGGGGCGTATTTGTATATGCACATCTCAGTCCCTTGCATGGTGGCATATTGGCGGCACTTACGCCTCCGTCCCACTGGGCATTTATTGCCTCGGCGATACTACCGATGGAAAATGATGAGCCTCGGGAGACAGGTTCCCAGGTGTCCCAGGGAAGCTTCGGGGGCATCGCGAGCCATGTGGAATCATCGAAAGGCCTCAGGACAACTGCGAAAAATTTCAATGTTGCATTGGAGTTTTCCCCATGTGTTCCCTTTAGAAAGGGGAAAACAGACCGGGGAGGTATCCCTGAAACTTTGCAGATCCATTTTCCCCCGTGAGGGATCCCCTAATCATCAGTCATCTCTCGCGGGGGCGATCAATGATATTTGAATGCCGGGGGGGGGGGGCGGCAAATGTTTGGCGACTACATGGCTTGTGACGTTCCCGACAATTCAGTTTTTGATAGCTTTGGGATCACAGGCCGGCTATACATTTGGCTATTAAAAATGGCGAAACTTTACATAGGTCGGTAGAAGGACTCTGAATCAAGAGAAAAACCTCGACCATGCCTTCTAAGATTTGCTTGTTGTATTAAATAAGTTAGAAACGTTCTTTGTAATAGGACGTTTCTGTTTGTTATTCTTTTCTTTACTTGTGGGACTGGGGAATTCATTCCGATATTTGTTTATAATTCACCCCTCGTCGTCCCCCAGGTTACTGCCCTGTCTACCAGTGGGAGGACTAGCGCGGATATCCGGCGCGTGGTTTCCAGGCTCGGCGATGGGTATACTCAAGCCAGAAAGTAAGAAATACTTATCTAACCTGATTGACCCAAGCCGACTCTCTGTAGAATGTACTCAGCACCAGGTAAACTTGCAGAGTATAGAAAACAACAAAGAATTGAACTTGGAAAACGTACATTCTAAAGAGCTAAAACGACCAAAGCTGATTGATAAGAGTAGGCCACTCTTACCTCGTCTAGGTGAAACATGGGCCAAAGTAATGTGTTGCATTAAAAAAAGAAGCCATAGACATATGCTGTTATAATGCAAGATAATAGTTAAATTGATGAAAGGATAATTAAAACTTAAATAATAGTTTAATTGATAGGGGTTAACAATAATCAGGGGGTAACAAAGACATAAATGTAATATAGACAAAAGAAAGTTGTAATAATAGATGTATACAGTATAACACCTTAATTGTGTTGTTAGCATAATTACAAATTTATGAACTATATAACAGTTAATTATCCATCTATGAACTGAAGAAAGCAATATGATTGAAGTTATAAAATAACTAGAAATGTCCAATAGACACAAACTGTGGGCTAAATAACAATTATTTCGTCATAGGCCTTTGGTGTGTATAAACCTGTATCAGACTTCTGGCAAGCGGAATTTTACCCATTCGTAGTGTTTAATATATGTGTATGATATAGTATTCTTCCTCTTTATAATTGCGTATGACTAAATATATTTCTAAACGTCCTGGTTGCAGTGATAATAAACACAGCATCCTCGCAAATCAGGCATTAACAATGTATCAGGATAATTGCTATTGTTAGCTACGTCTACTTGCTAAGCCTACTAGAGACTTCTGGCAAGCGGAATTTTACCCATTTGTATCACTAATCCGTATCCTCACGTGATACGTTGCGTTAATGTAGTTTTAGAGCTTTACAGATTTTCGCGCAGTGTATAACGTATGAGTAGCTGAGCTGAGCTGAGCTTAGTTCTATTGCAGCATGATCACCATCAGTCAAGTGCCTAGCCTACAAATTACCATCCTCGGTATCACCAGTGTTTTCATTCCGCAACGTCGTGCTATGCCTATAAACCACTATAAAACCAGTGATTGTATTTCCATATAAACTGTGTTGTGTTTTTAATGTGTTCAATCGCTAAATGCCACTCAAGGATTATAATGTGTTGCCGAGAAAGGGCTCGCCAGACAAATCCCCACACAAATACCTACCCCAGAAAATTTGATGCCTTCTCCTCGCATCTGAGTGCATTCCTGGGCCTCAAATTGAAGTGCCTGCGGCATGTTTTTATGGCTGAATTTACTGAAATTTCCTTCTTCGACTTCTCCCGCCGATATCATCTTGAGGGCAGTAGAGAGTGTCTTTTGATTTACGCTGTAGTATCAAATTGCAAGGTATTGTATTATTCTATTCATAGAATTACAGTATAGGCGTAAAAACATGATCTCTTTCATTACTAGAAAGATATTTCCGGCACGGAAAATAGAAACACGCGTCCTTTTGAAACGAGTACTCGAGGCAAGAACGATCGGTGTACCACTTACTTTGAAATGAACGAGTCTGTTCCCCAAACGTAGTTTTCGGTGGGTTCACTACACGGAGCTTGGCTGGCACAGCATCGCCAAGATCAGATAAAGGCGCTTTCGTCTTGGACTGGACGTCAGGCGGTTAATCGTTGGCATGAGGTCCTGCTGATCCTGGTGCGGTAGACGATGATCTCTTTCTATCACAAATGCATCACGAATTCTCAATCTCAAAACGTTCAAAAATGTTCAACAGTTCTGCCAGTGCAAATGGCAACTCTGGACACGAGTCGGGTGCTAGGCTGGTAGGACTAGGCGAAACGAGAGGAGTCGCGAGTACGTGAGTGTGATGAGCGAGTACACGTGGTCAGTGACAGTAGACCAACACGCCCCACAGTAGTTATGTAGAAAGCACGTATGGTATCAAGACAAGAGGATCAGGAGGTGATGATGACAGGCAGGCCTCGGTGGACCATGCTACGAGCGCGGATCGCCTACCAATTTGAAGGCTCCTAAAAAATCATTATTGTCTGCGAAATATTGGGGGGGGGGGGGACTAATTCAATTTTGGGGGAGCTTTTCCGATTGCTTCCTTGTATTTAGTATTGTTTTTTTCTCTGTTTTATAGAAATAAGGACTTATGACCTAACTTTATTATCAATGCCTTTCTTTCCCATCCTCCTCAATAAGCGCTTACGATTTTATATTCATACACCCAAACTTGTTTACCCGCATCTACCAGAGAATATATATGATTGATTCATTCTAAATATTCCGGATAAAATTTTCGGGCAAATAGCCACAGTTCCACCCACCACCCACCCCCCCCCACACGCCTATTGCATCTGCTAATCTCCATTGGGGCGTCATTACACAATCTCGCCCATCTACCGCGACCGTTTCACCATGCCACTGAATGTCACTATGTGCAATGTGAGGGTTGGGAGAATTTCGGTATTTCACATTATCCTCTCTAAATTTAAAATGTTAAATATCATTTTACGCGCAATCCAGTGTGTAAGAATTGTTTCGTATATGAACATTTTACTTGTTTGTACTTGCGAAATGTCAGTAGTTAAGGCATGTCTCTTTTACCATTGTGTGGTGAAGTACCAATATATATTTGGTATACAATTTGTGAGTGTGGTATTAAATAGTATTAATGAAATTTGTTTTGTGATGCTTTAGGTGTAAGGGTGTCAGTAATATGTTATATTAAGGTTTTGACTATTTCATTATAGCATCCCAACAGATACGACTAGTTGGAGGATCTGGACCACACGAAGGAAGAGTTGAAGTGTTTCATAATGGTATATGGGGCACAGTCTGTCATGATTATTGGGACAATATAGATGCGTCCGTTGTTTGTCGAGAACTTGGATTTAGCCCGTAAATATAATTTATAATTTCCTCGGCATTTTCTTATATATATATATATATGTGTGTGTGTATCCAAAATATTAACACAACAGTAAAGCTGAACTACTTTGTTTCACGGGAAATAATTCATTAAATCACAAAGACCACCACCTAATCTGGAACGCCCCCTAACCAAAGCAAAATTATATCACAAGGACCGGTTGTTATGTATCTAAATGCCCGGATCTTCGATGTAAATGTTGCGACCATACATCGCCAAATAAGAAATATAATTTTCATAAATTTACTATTATTGTCAACGACAATATTAATTGTAGTCTGGAGGCTCAGTGGCGGGGGTCCATCAAATAGGCACAAAACCATACCAAACTTTTCTATACCAAAATTGTGCGTAGAATAAGTTGCCGGGTGGTAATCAGTCCGCCGTTGGGGCGTTTTCGAGATATTCGGAAATGAAATGAAATGAGGTTTAACGTCCCACTGTTCCGCTCCGAACTGGGATAATGAAGACGGGCATACGCTATACAGTGTGCTATGTGGGAAATTTCGCCTGGACAGCGGCACTACGGCCTACTTTCAGTGCAAATGACCTCATTCGATCTTTAACCCCGAATATCTCGAAAACGCCCCAAAGGCGGACTGATTACCACTCGGCAACATATTCTACGCGAAATTTTACTATAGAAAAGTTGGGTCTGGTTTTGTGCCCATTTGATGGACTCCCGCCACTGAGACCCCAGGCTACAATTAATATTGTGTCTCCGGTCTATTATTGTGACACAAAAAAATCTCATGTGTCTTGAGTGTCAAAAATGTTTTATCGGAGATACGGGCACACATCTATGGAAGGATATCGCTGCCAATATTAAATTCTCTGCTACAATGCCTTTTCCATTGATTATATGTAAAAAGTACAATGTACAAAGTCGTAATACCGGTAATGATAAAGTCAAAATACCTCTAAGGCAAGAGTTAAATGTAAAAAGTCAAATATTCACGACACTATAACAGGAAATTAGCTTAGCACACAATAAGAAATTTACCATACTGCACACAGCGATGTATCTACTTTATACTTGTTCTCAGGCGGAGCTAACTGTAGTCAGGCAGCCTAAGTTTGGGGTGGAAATTTACTTACCTTGAAACTTTGGATCTACTTTATAATGTCAAAATACGAAATTCCAGCAGGTATCATGTTACTTATTAGTGAAAAGCACGTTCATTTCTATTTGTAAATATACTCAGCCAAATTAAAAACTTGACACTGATGAATTTCAACAAAAAATTTTTTCTGGTAAGTCAAATAAATTTTTAAAGTGTTTCTAACGATAGTAAGTAGTAAGAAGCCTTTAATTTCATAAAATTGTAAAGTCACGTGGATCACGTAACTTTTGAGCATATAAAGATGAAAAACCTGAAAAACACGTGCAAACAAAAACTCGTGAGGTCAATCGATGCAAGTTTGCTTAAACTGAACACGCACACGTAACTTGAACTGGAAAAACAAATTAAAATTGTTATTTTCATCTTTGTTAGAAAATGCCGCGCCTTTCAAATGTAGAACGTCTACGTGCTATAGGTAGGCTCTATGCTGGTCAGTCTGTGGTCACTGTTGCAAGAGCCTTTAATTGTTCACGCCAGACAATAATTAATCTTAGAATGAGAGTGCCTCAAACTGGAACTATTGCCGACCGCCCAAGGGCGGGAGCGCCACGTGTGACGTCACTCCAGGAAGATAAAGCAATACGATTACGTCATCTTAGAAACAGATTTGTCACTGCAACCTCCACAAGTAGAGAGATGTTTGGTGGAAGGGTAACTGCACAAACTGTTCGAAATCGCTTGCAGGCTGCTGGTCTTCGAGCTCGGAGGCCCTATAATGGACCAATATTGACACCTCTTCATCGCCGTAACCGACTTGTGTGGGTCACAAGACACATAAGATTTACTCAAAGACAGTGGAATTCGGTTGTCTTTAGTGACGAATCTCGATTCACTTTGAGATTTGCCGATGGCAGGGTCCGAGTGTACCGCAGACGAGGTGAACGTTACGCTCAAGTATGCGTCAGAGAAGGTGACCGATTTGGTGGCGGCAGCGTCATGGTTTGGGGTTCTTTTTGTGCACATTGACGTTCTCCTCTTGTTGTTGTCCAAGGGAACTTAAATGCTGTCCAGTACAGGGATCAGATTTTGCAACCTGTTCTTCTTCCGTTCATGCAGAGACATGGGCCTGGACTAACGTTTCAACAAGACAAATATTAGACCCCATACAGCAATTGCTACCCAGAATTTTTTAAGAAATGCCGGTGTCCCAAGTCCTGGATTGGCCGTCGCTTAGCCCCTACCTTAATCCTATTGAACACATCTGGGACGAACTGGGTCGACGTGTTCGTCAGCAAGTGAATCCACCACTGACGTTGCAGGACCTTCAACATGCTCTTGCTGAGCAGTGGCGACGTCTTCCTCGGGTAGTGTTTACTAATGTTCTGAGATCCACGAGAAGACGTTGTGTGGCAGTACGAGACGCTAGAGGAGGCCACAACCGTTACTAAACACTTTATTCCGATTGTTCTCCAAGTCTGTGAATTTCATTTTGGGGGGTACTGTGACATCACGAACGTTATCAATGTCAAGGACTTTCGGCGAGACGTATTCTTGCTTTCTGTTGATGTCAAGGTCGTCTGTGCACAACATAACACTAAAATAGTTGCCTTAAACCAAATATTAAAAATCTAGTCCCAAAAATCCCGAGTGTCAAGTTTTTAATTTGGCTGAGTATATGTAAATAGTTTTCTAGTACAATCGTGTTTTCATAATTCAAATCCAATAAATATCACAGACTAACGATGTCATCGATTATGGTCTGGTGGATTAGTTAATTTGCCTAATTACTAATTTATTTAAGGCCCAACGTAGGAACTGCAATAAGACAGTTTTAGCTCTTGCATAATGCAGGTGTGTGTGTGTGTGTGTGGGGGGGGGGGGGGGTATTCAGTTTTAAAAAACGAGTCTTGATGGAAAAAAATCCAAAATGTTACCTATAACTGCTCTTTTCAAATATGTAAATAATCTTCTGGCACATTCACACTCCCTGCAAAACGACCAAAGTTGGATGGAACTAAAATCTATTGCCATGATTGCGGAGGGGGTGGGGTGTATTCAATGTTAAAATACAGGTCTTAATCCGAAATTCTCGATACCATGCTACCTATCGCTAGAAGCACGCCCATTGCTGCTTAGAAATATGTAAATAATTAACTGACACATTTAGATTAGCATACCTTGAAAAACATCGCGTGGTAGGAAACACCATTAAAGGCCTATTAAGTAAAAATTCTGGTCTAAATACGAAATTCCAGATACCATGTTACGTATCACTGGTTGCTCTTTTCAAATATGCAAATATTTTTTTGCATAACTTTACAAAATAAGATTAAAGTTGAAGTAAAGGAAGGATGGGGGGGGGGGGCTAAACTAAGCTAAAAAATGTATTGTCATTCCTCTCTTTAAATATATCATTTAATGCTTACATATTGTTGGGTTTTTCTTAATAGAACAAGGTTAATTAGACTGTACTTAACTCTGTTGATACAAAGACCGTCAAAATACGGGTATTTATACGAAATTCCAGTTATTTTGTTATAAATTACTGGAAAGTATATTTCTTTGGCTCTTTGAATCTATCAATTATATCCTGGCACATTCAGGATTACGCACGGTCGTCTAGATAGTTTATTATAGTGTACCAGCTTGATTTACTGTTATTGTGCGGTGAAAATCCTTATAGTGTGCTTGTCTTCATTAACCAAGTTCGGAGCAAAACAATAGGAGAAATGAGATGTGGCAGAGCGCAAATGTAAAACGTAATGAGAGAAATGTAAAATGTAGACACGTCAATCAAATAATTTTCTAACAAATCATTTGTCATTTGACACTTACCATTTGACGTTTTACATTTAACTCTTGCCTTAGAGGTATTTTGACTTTATCATTACCGGTATTAAAACTTTGCACTTTTTACGTACCATCAATGTAAACGACATTGTCACAGGCCATTTAATATTGGCAGCGATACCCTTCCATACACATCTACGGGATAGAGTACGCAACGGGATTGTAATATTGAAAATTGGCACTTAGTGTACAACACCTACAAGTGAAATTTCAAATTTTCCCTTTTATAAAATGAAAGTCGATGACATGACAAAAAGTAAATTAATGGAAAACCATTTTATTACAAAAAAAACCAAAAAAAACCCCCCAAAAAAACCCCGTTCCTCGCCGTAAAAGTCAATATGTAACAATTAGCTATTAATTTCACATTAATGTTCTTAATCTATACCAGGATTATCTTCCACTCATTGTTCCTAAATTGTACACATATACAACAGATTAACACACGGGTATATATACATGGGTTCTGTTAGTTATCTATATACTATGTAACCATAGACAATGGTAACTATAGCCAATTAAAACCACAGTGTTTCTATGTAAATACTGTTTGTATAAATACACATGTACTATGGTGTCCAACCCTATGTAATGACATTATATATAAATACACATGTACTATGGTGTCCATCCCTATGTAATGACATTATTTATGAATAGTCCCAAGACGAACGAAAAGTACTTTAAAACGTTAGAATATTATTAAACCATGCAGTGTTGAAATCAACAGAAATTTAACGGCACATTAGCAAGATAACGATCTTTTAAATAGCTGAGTTTTGAGCAACCGGCCCCTGAAGAGGTTCAGTAGAACCGAAAACGTTAGCCAAAATACATGTGGTTATTCCTTTTTCTACGTATTATTTTTATAATATATATATTGATAATATATCTTGGCATTCTTGATTATGTTAAGAAATGTTACTTCTGCTATTAAAGACTAACGTGCTTTTCAAAACAAATCGCCTTATTCGCTTTCACGTACATGTATATGAATTTTTTAAACAATGATTTGTATACTGATTTTCAGTGTTATTGGTTCGCTTTATTGCTATGGACTGTCGGATATCGTGTATAATACACAATAATGTTAATATCATTGACTTGAACAAAAATACTTTTTTAAATGAAAATAGTTGCCACAAGGTGTTAAAGGCGTGAATATTGAATGATATACAGTAGTAGTACCTGGTTGCTTTGACATCGCAGACAAGAATCAGAGAGCCGAAGCATCTTCCTCTATATATATAGAATATGAGTTTGCAAACTTTCTATTTACAGCCTTAGGCCATGGAGTGGTTTACCGTGAAGTTCTTCCTTTTTTTAAAATCAAAAACATATTATTTGGTATTTGATCTTTATGCGGACATCTATGTGTCTCCTTCTTTGGATTGGTAGATATCATCTTAGTAGGTTTAATGTTTAGGTGCCAGGTCGGTCGTATGGTATGCCCCCCCCCCCCCCTCACTGCAGGCTTGGTGTCTAAAAATGTATACACCGGTAGTGGCATCTTTTATACCTGGTTACACACCTGCTAATTAATGACTACTGTCATCTCAATAGAAGGCTTGACCTCGCTTTAACTACGTACATCTTATCAAGGCCTTCACGTAATACTCTGAATATTGCGGCACTAATTTCGATTGGGTACAAGCCCAACTTGTGAGCCTGTCAGATTCCTCGATTGTCGCGAATACCAAGTCTCGCGCTTTCAAGCTAAAATGTCTACCTGTGATAATCGAGTTGCAAAGTTCAAGGTTCATTCAATGTCAAGGTTTCCGTGGAGGTCGCGATGTCACAACCTCTGATTGGAAGCTACTGCTCACATGTCTATAGATAACATAGCTATAAGTTCGGGAATTGTGAAGTAAACAAGCAACGGCCAGATGTTGGTTGTGAAACTTGCAGTCGTTGCTTCAGGAACATGGACTACTGTATGATTTCTAATCACTTTCTGTGCATGGCTTAGGTTTATAAGTACAATAAACGAGCTATATGTGGGGCTTATTTTTAAATATATGATAAGACTTACCATTAAAAACACCATTCATAAACAATTAAAATATATCTAAGTTGGATTTTTGTTTGATATAACATTTCAATATTTTTTGTAACTTTGTCGAAAGTTAACTGGTACCTATGGTGTTGCATAGGTAGATTTGTTTGTTTTATCATAAAGAGTTAATGTCCTTGGTCACATTTGAATTTCAACCTTCGCCTTGTAACGAATACTTAATGAACTCAATCGGGATTCTTCGTAGCATATGTATACCGTTTAAATTTTTAAACACGAGAGAGCGATACGATAGCTCAATAGATCAAATAATTTAACTTTTTAAAAATGAATAATTTAGTTCGTATTAAAAAAAAACCCGTTGATGTGGGAGCTATTAGATATTAAATAACGATATCACTTCGGTTAGTTCGAGAAACAATAGTTATTTTAAATTGGTGAGGTAAATACAAAATAAAAGATTCATATGCGAAATACGTTCTAATACAGCACTCGAATTTCACCAAGACATATGGTATAACGGTTGTAAAAGCATAAGCAAAAATGGTGTAGTACGACAAAATAAAAAAAAACGTGCCATAGTTGACAATAAATTCACATTATCAAGTGTTTGTGTAATAATAAATGACATAACATATGATTTTTAAACACGAAAATGTTTTTTTTACATAACAATGCTATTCCTTTTATGTCAAAAATATGTTGAGTATAATTTAAACATCTCGGCATGGATTGTGAATCAGAATCTCTCTATCGCGTTGACCCTAACGCTAGGTATCCCAGGAACGTTGCTACTAAACACGCTCAGATCATCTGATAGTAGCCGGGGGATCGCGTGGCTAAGTGGGTAAGACGCTGCCTCGCTAGCCTTGAGGTCGGGTGTTCGATCCCTGCATTGGCCGAGGAAGTTTATCCAGATTTTCCGGCGTGGCTCCCCCTTGCCTGTGATGCAGGACGGAGGGTCTGACAAGGACGGCTGTCTAGTCCTTCGGATGAGACGAAAAACAGAGGTCCCGTGTATACATTGGAATGCACGTAAAAGATCCCGTGGCAGTTGGAATTCGATATAAGAATAGGCGATAGTGCCCCTGCCCGGGCAAAATTTCCCTCATAGCACACTGTATGGCGTATATGTGCGTCTTCATTAGCCCAGTTTAGGAGCAGAACAGTAGGACGTTAAACCCCATTTCATTTCATTTCATTTCTGATAGTAGCCCCAAGAATATGTACCTGTTTTACATTTTAATTAAAATTCGAAATTGTCGGGAATTTATTAATAATCCATATTACATGACTTGTAATGTTTGCCCAGAGCTGTTTGGTCAGATTGCTCAAATCAAATTGTAAAGTATATTTTGTTAGAAGGCATTTAGAGCTAACAAAAACCCAACTTCTGAACTCGCGGATGTAAAAGTAAATTCCACAGTCTTGCAGAGTCAGTAAGATGCTGCGAGCGTGAGATTAAAAGATAGAAAAGGACGAAACTGCACGAGGTGACTCTGAATTGAGAACCTGTTCATTCAACTAAATGAAAAAATCGCCGAGTTTTATCCAAGGTTCGTATCAAATTATTTTCAAAAGTCCAACGTGTAAAGGAGATATTTTTAAGGGCTTCATTGATAAATAATTGAATGAACATTTTCACGTGAATGTTTTTATTAGTGCACATATTTGAGGCTCTGGATCGCTATCATAAGTCAACTGTATCAGCTAGTCAGTGATATAGTCCTTATTTAATCCCAAATTTACATTTTTGAATTAATGCATATTCCATATATATAATTAGAGCTATTTTTTTTTAGAACCAGGGCGGTTGCTCTCCTAGATGCCAGTTTTGGACGAGGTACTGGTCAAATTTGGTTAGATGATGTTAATTGTCAAGCATCTAACATGGCACTAGCTGAATGTTCTCATCGTGGTTGGGGAAACGGAAATTGTGATCATGGAGAAGACGCGTCGGTGATTTGCCAAGGTAAGTTCAGCATTATACAAGTATATAAAAGACGAGAAACAAAATGTAGCATATCAAATAAATCCTAACCATGTTCTATAAACACATTCAATTATTCAATACAAAACCAAGAAAAGTAAAGACAGATTATATGTCAGCTAAACATTTAAAGTTGGTCGGGTTCACTTACATGACATGAAAAAACAGATAAAGACTAACTGTCACTTTATCATTTTGTAACCCGGGGCCCTCAGCTCAAAAACTAGAGGATGATGTGACGAGGGGCGGATTAATCAAGTAAGGATTCTGGTGGAGTTGACAGACTTGACAGACAGCAGTGCCTTAAGGAGCTACACCTATATAAAATATAAACGCAAGAGTATGTAAATATGATGAAATTGAAGTTTAATAGGGTTCGTCCTCTCATAAACACAAAACTATACTATAGCCTATATCCCTTTCATAAGCTTTTTGTGGAACAAAAAGTCGCAGAAGGCTGAAAATCGACAGGATTCATTCTCTCATGATCTCAATGATTCTTACCACATTTCAAAATAATCTATAACCACGTTAAATGCCAAACTAAGTTACGATTATAACACACCTTATCTGTATCATTGAATTCAGTCAAGACAATCACCTAATGTATATCTACGCCAAGTTAGAACATTCTGCCCCAATAAACAGCAGGGTTGTTATTAGGGTGACCCACCATAAATAAATATCTCCATATATCTCGACAATTTCGCCACAATATTTATATATATGCCAAGCCTCAAATCAGTTTCACACAATTATAGTCACTAAATAAACGATCATGTTGTACTTAATAAGCTATGACCATTAATCATCTATAAATAATAGACTGAAAACTGGTTCCATGTGTCGTCCATAACACCCAGACACTTTTGAGTAAAAGATTGGTTACGTGCCCTTGTTTTGAAATTAGTCTCGCTTAACCAGTCTATCGACCATTCTAGGGCTGATTGACAGGTCGGGATAATCAAGACTACTTTTTACGAAACATAACAGAAAGCTAGAACAAGAAATTGAATTTAGAAATGAGCACGTTAGCTAACTCAACAATTGTTTTAAGAAGCTTGTAAAAGTAAAATGAAACTACTGCTAGTATCCTGTTCCTGTCTAACCCGAGTGTTTCAGAGATATTATTTGTACTAAACCAAAAGATGCCGCTCTTAACGGTACAGTTAATGATAAAGCGATTTAAAAAATGAAACGAACGTAATTTCTAAATCTGCTGTAATAACCAAGAAGCTTAATTTTACTGCTATTCAAAATCGTCAACAATAATTCTTTTACGGCTGTAATAGTTGATAGATTTGTAGAGAATTGCACGTGCCATGGCTATTTATAGTATCATACTGTCAGAAAGTTGGCCTCGACACGGCGAATGTGCACGCTTCAGTGGTAGTCTCGAACTATCAGCGGTTGACTGTATTTCTGTAGGTGCATGGGTCACTTATGTTATAAATTCTTGAACTATCCAATCACTTATCCTTAGCAGAAAATTCTCATCGAACTTACTCAAGGTATTAATGTATACCCCGCGTTTTAGTTTTCTTGTTACAAAGTCTCAACCAATCGAATTGCTTGTATTTACTTAACATTAATGGCAAATGCTCATCACCGGAATCCGTCAAGGCACACTGTAAACAATATCTGTTTTTAAAATCCCTATTTTTTGTTATCTGATGGAAATTATCTGTTTTATCTGTGATTTTAGCTAAATAACTCGTATTTTTACCATAAAATCTGTTGTTTTAGTTGCATTTCTGTATTTGGCAAACACGACTGTATTTTACACACTTTTCAGTATATAAGCTGATAGAAACTGTTTATTAACAATATAAATCGTATCATTAATCAAAAGACCTGTAATATTCCAGAATAGCTTGTATATTAACGACACTCTTCTGTTAATTCACATAGTTGTACTGTTGTATTCGGTTAACCTATGCGCGTCGCAGACTTGAATTATGGCGGTGATTGTTCGAATGTGCGCTGACGATGCAGATTAAAGAACAGAGGGAGGGAAATCCACAATAAGATGTGAAGCTAAGTCTTCCTAATAATATATAATATATGTGTGAAGGCAAATCTACAGCATAGGTAGATACTGAGTATGTTATTGGATTTAAAGACATAGCCCCTGTTCAGTTTGTTGCTTTTTTATATTTAGAATCTATGATCAATACACATAGTGGCCATGCAAATGTATGTTGTATTGTGAATTTGAGATCGACCATGTAAACAATATTAAAGAAAGTGTAAGAAACGCGATGGTTCAGAGAATATGATGCTGAATTATTAACCATTAGACAAGAAAGCTACCCGTGCTAGTTCCTTGTCAATGGTGCGGGTTGGAATTAGTTCAGTTTGGACTAACAACTGGGGCCCTGTGTGCCATTAACCGTACATGTTAAAGAACCGTTATCTCCGTTGCCTTGACAGGATGTCGCCGAAAGGATACTCAATCACATATGCAGGAAAGTTAACACCCTTTGACTCCATGTCCTGTATTATGCTTCATCACTTTGTTTCAGGTTTGTATTGAAGGTAACAAAATTTTAAGAATACGAAGAGACAGCAGCAAGTAGTAAACCTTGCCTTCAGAAATCACAAAATTTGAAACCATTCAAGATTTCTTGCTCTTAATTACTGTTCATTTTTAATATTTTTGTACATTCATGACTGTAAATTTTACAGAAAATGAATTATTTTTTCAAATAATTTTGTTTGATATTTATCCAAAATAATTATGTTAAAGAACAGAAAATCTTCTCTCAGAAGCCCTATTCTAAAAGGGAATAATTCTGTAAACCAACAGAAAAAGTTCTGGCAGCTGGTTTACCAGTTTTTCTCTCTGTATATTCTCTGTTAAAAAAAAACAGAATAAAAGTAACAGGAAAACAATTCTGGTAAACCAGCTGTCAGAACTGTTTCGGTTTCTAACATAATTATTTCTTACAGTGCATGCTAATAAACACAAACACCAAGACAAGCCATTCACCTAATAAACATCAGCCAAAATTAATAGGGCCCTGTGTCCTATTGACAGTATATGTTAAAAGAACCGTAAGCCCTAAACAGTTATCTCCGCTGCCTTGGCAAGATGTCGCCGATAGGATACTCCATGACATATGCAGGAAAGTTAACACCTTTAAATCCATTAACATACTCAGTATTTACATAATGTAGATTTGCCTTCACACATATATTATATATTATTAGGAAGACTTACCTTCACATCTTATTGTGGATTTCCCTCTGTACTTTATTCTGCATCGTCAGCGCACATGCGAACATTCACCGCAATAATTTAAGTCTGTGACGCTCATGCGTTAACCGAATCCAACTATGTAACTATCTGAATTAAAGGACAATATTGGTGTCAGTCATTATTACATATGTGATAGAACTGGTTAAATACATTCCAAATATAATTTTAACACAGAGATCATTGCTACGGGAGATGTGTAACAAGCACGTGAAGAAACGGGAAGTGACACCAAACATGACAAACGCGAGTTATCCTTCTATATATCTGACTGAAGTAACGAGCGATACCAGACAAACGATCGAATTTCATTTCACTGATAATTCCGTTGAAGTTGAAAAGTTATTTCCTTCAAATAACAAGAAGTAGGGATTTTAAAAACAAATATTTTTACAGTGTATAAGTTTATATTGGTAATAAACAGATTATATCGGTTAATATGCTGAAAAGTATGTAAAAATACAATCTGATTAAGACACAGATCCTATTTCGTTTCGTTTTTTATACTTCAAAATTTCGCGTTACTTGTCTTCACAACACTAGGATCTAGAAGAGTTGTTATATACTCATCAAAAAAAAGTAGGGGATATTCAGAAACAATACAAAACTGCGGAAATGCACTGCTGTTTTTATTAGAGGTAACCATTGTATGTTAATAACAGGCCAATTGACCACACATCTGACGGCCCCATTTCACTCGCATGGAGATACACTGTCAAAAGTGAAAATGGACGTTTTTGATTTGTCTTAATAATGAGTAGTTGCTCCACCAATCCTCAGACATTCAGCAATTCGTCGTGGCATGCTAATTTAATCGTCTCAAAATACGACCACGCTCTTTAAGAGGGCTGGCATCTCTCTTATAGTGTTGAATAAGATCGAAATCGATCTTTGGGAGAGATATAACCCACGGTGGAGTCTCAAAGAAAGGGGTATTCGTAATACTGTCATGGATGCGAATACCAAACGATGGAACGGCGTTAGTTTTAAGCAGATATAAATGCCCATGATATGGTCTAAATACTTGGTAAAGATGCTATTTTCGTAGCATAATGCAGGGATGGTGTATCACGTCGGTTGTGCAATGAGGGCTCGTGCGTCGCGAGGTATCAACAACTGTCCATTGGAGATGCATGCAATGATCCTTGATTGTGTATGGGGTCGAGCTCTTTCAGATAAGACTCGCGGGCAGACCCATATGCAATACACCCATGATCGAGTTTTCAACTTATTAATGCTTGATATAATCGAAGCATAACACTACGGCCTGTTGATGGTTTTCAGTCATTTCTTTTTGAGGCTTTTAATGTGGTCAAATATTAACCCCAGAAATTTGGTTTTATCCACATCTGGAAGGAGATTGCGATCCAAGAAAAGTTTTGGATCCGGATGCAAACCTCGGTTCTGACGGAAATGCACGCAGACATTCTTGGATTTCGAATTTCGAAATCCATTTTCGGTTGCCCAAGAACTGTTCACTAGTGTTCGGCGTTAATGAAGTCTTAATCCAATAATCGAGGGGTCCGAAATATAATACACAAATAAAGTCAAGCAGACCAAATACCGTCCAGCTATTGTAAACACCAAGAATGATGTTCTTACCACTGTTGGATCCGAACACAATAATCAACCAGATAATGTAAAGATTAAAATTGATACGTTTTTGTCATCCATGATGACGATCCGTTTTCAGAGTAGCCAACTGTATCTCGTTTTCCTGTAGCCATCATACGGCGCCCTTCTTTCTGCGTGTGGATTTGACTTCATTACTTAACAGTACAAATAAATTTTGTTGGTAACCATCTAAATCGAGTAACAGAAGGGTCATCTAACTATCCTTGTGTATTAATAATAATATGGCAAGTGTAGTGTCGTTAATATCTGTCATTAATCAATCCGACTAAAGTTGCAAAGACATGGTGTCATAAAATAATTTACACCATTTGTGGGATTAAGAATGTAGATTAGGTATTTATCTTTTTTTTACGCCGGTCAGATCAAAGACATAACTCTAGGTGGAACGTGTGAGTAATATCCCACGAACGAAAGAAAAAAGTTACGGGGGAACGTTTCTACAAACATTTCTCCACAGGACTACTAATCGTAGAATCGAACACACGTGAATTGTATAAAATATAATTAAGTTTTACTCATCAGTTGTTTATATTTATTATTTACCCAATAATCAATTAGCTTTGTTCACCGACTTAAAAGTAGACTCATATTTTTTGTTGATTGGCGTTTAAGCAACATTTAATTTACTTGATAAGATTAACTTATAATGTCTTACATCGTTTAACATTTTATAATAAAGGTATTTTACAATTACATTGACAGTTAAAGCACTCACCAAACGGCACCAGAAACTCCACGTATGTATTTGATATTCATGTCCATGAATCCCATGCAATTTTCGCACCAAAATTTAACTTCAGTTAATACGCCCGTAGTATTCATGGAACCGTACATAGTAATAAGATTCCCAGCGTTGATTGTCTGAGAAATGAGGGCGATCCATTGTTATGAATAATTATCGGAAAAAGTCCATATTCTCTGTGAATTTCAAATGGAGTTACGATAAAAGTTGTCCATGTGTATAGAAATGGTTATTATTATTATATATCGACAAATGACTGGTACTTATAAAGAACAGTTTGGGATATTAAGTATTACGGGGTTATCCAAATTACCTGTAAATGCGCTAATTGCTTGGGTCGTCTTCATTTGCCACGTTGCCCATTTAAACAAAGGCAGCTTAAATGGATATTCGGCATGATACGGCATTTTAAATTCACTTTAAAATATTCCAATCACAAATGTTTAATCTATAACAATGCAAGACGATAATACGGTAATTATGATTAGGTCAGTCATATGTTAATTGGACCGTCAATAGACACTTGTCAACTAGTGGTGTGTATAGACAGTGATTTATTGTACAGAGAGTGATATATTGTATAGATAATGTATATACTATGTGTAGTCACCAGCCAGTCAACCGTAATAAGGTCGTGATTGAAAGATTGTAAAATGTTTTGGCGTGTCGGATACTTAAACGTTAACAGCCGAATTAATTGTAATCAGATTGGTGTGAACTTACCGTAAAGTTGATATAGTAGCCATTGGCTATACGTACATGCAATGTAGGTTTCTCATCTTGTGTGGTCTTTAAGAAAAAAGCTCAACTCTTACCGGGAAAAGGTCCAAAGTCTTACACATTAAAAACACGAATTATTTGTCAATTCAAATCAAAATTGATGTTATCCTTATAAGACTTTGGATGATATTGAACTAGAGACACTATCGGCCACTAAATACTTATTAGCAGACTAGAAAATCTGGTCGATATCACAGGAAATGTGCTATTTGGTTTCAATCTTACCTTCAAAACAGGAGTCAGCAAATAATAATAGGGGAACGCTCTCAGACCCAGTCTCGTTGTCCATTGGAGTTCCCCAAGGATCAGCTCTGGGTCCTTATTATTTTTGCTATAACTGCTGTTGATACTCAGTTGTATTGTTCGTTTGGTATTTCTAACCCTGGATCATTGCGAGAATCAATACATAAAATAGAAACATGTTTGACTGATATTCGCCTATGGATGTCTGTCAACAAACTTAAAGTAAATGATGAAAAAACTGAATTTTTGTTTATGTATCCTAAATCTCAGATAAAAAAAAACACATTAGAGAAATTCCTGGTTTAAAAGTCGGAAACCGTACCATCTATCTAACAAAGGAAACTAAAATTCTGGGATATATGATGGATGAAATAAGACAGAATTGACTATAAAATTCTTACAACTATCCATAAAGCCATGTTTTCTGTCACTGCACTGATTTCGTTTCCCAGATATAATAAATTGTATGGAAAATACCCTTTACCAGTTCGTGGTGCATATTTATGGAATGAGCTTCCCGACAGATGCACACGACATCTCTATTTTCAAGTTTTAAGTCAATTGTTAACTTCTGGTTTCTCATATTATTGTTCAATGTACCTATTTATAACACTGTCACAATTTTTTTTCTCATTTGTAATTTGTATGCTTGATAACGACCAGTGAATTCTTGTCGAAACGTCGTGTGTATATAATATAGTGATTGTTATCCATAGAACTGTGTTGTGTTATATTATGTTCAATCGCCAAATGCCATTCACGGATTATAAAGACGCATCTGTTTAGCAAATATTTGTGAAAGAACAGTAGTTGAACTCACTGTGAAGCGCTTAGAAATGACCAGCGGACATAACTGAGCGCCATATAAGACGATTTCTTTCTTCTTCTTCTTATTATTATTATTATTGTTATTATCAGACAGAAGTCTCAATTAGCCCCATTAGAAAAAGACTATTGGTGAATAGAAAGTATCCACCAAGTTTCACACCTCTAACACAAATAGAATCGAAGTTGTCGAGCACCAAAGTCTTGCAGTAATTCAAGTTGCTTATTGCTCTGCTTACACTTAACAGTTTCACCCCGTTCACTCAAATATAATCGAAGATATCGAGCTCTATATCTTCAATGACAATATTTCGGAAGCTCGGAAAGCTTTCAGAAAAGCTGAAAAACAATTTATTTCAAGTGACCGTCTTGAGATTGACCAAGACATTCTTGCAATTTTCCTCTTATGTAGTTTTATTATCTGTAAAAATCTTATTTTAAATATATATATATATTTTTTTTTGTAAAGCGCGTTGAAAATGTGCCATGCTTTTTACTGTGTAAATTGTTATGTTTTAGAATGCGCTATATAAGAATGAATCATATTATTATTATTATCTAACTTCAAATTGCCTATTGCTCCAATTAAGCTGAACAGAACATGTTCATGTTCGAACTTATTCAACGTATTGATGTAATAAATCTATAGACCAAATTTTTATCATTCTCACTTAATTAGAATTAAAGTTATCGTCTCCCAAAGCACCAATCAATCATATCGCTTGACCTAAGCAGAGTGTGATCGATCATCTTTGGTCTACATCAAGGCATTCACTTCATAATTATATACACCATGTTTAAACATTCTACCTCAATTAGAAGAGGGAGCTCTGCACACAAATCAAACACAACCGAAAACACAAACCTACCGTCCCGACAAAAACTACACGGACATTGCAAGCAATAAACAACACACATCAAATCACATGAATGGATTCAGTCGCCATATGTATTGTTTAATAGATTGTCAAACCATTAAAATACAACGATAGGAAACCATTCTAGATGATACAGCTCCTACGGATTTTGCGATGTGATCCCCGTTGTCAGTGGCACATGATGGAGAGTCTGGCAAGGACAGTATATAATCGTGCATGTAAACTAAATCTTAACGGTTGGAATTCAAAGTAAGAGTATAGGCAGTAGCACCAGGGTCCGGGAAAAATTTCCCGTATGCCGCATTGTACGGCGTGCAGCGTTAAACCCTATTTTATTTCTAAGCACGGGTGATTCTTGATAGCCATTTAATTATATTTTGTCCGCAGTTGTAACTTTGGTAGGAGGATCCAATTCTATGGAAGGACGAGTGATGGTACGGCACAACGGCTTATTTGGAAGAGTTTGTCCTGATGGTTTTGGACAGAAAGAAGCTCATGTAGTGTGTCGTCAATTAGGATTTAACAAGTATGAATCTCCAATTTCTTCCAATTCTATATAAAAGATAACGATAATTTTACCACTACATCTTTTAATTAAATTCACCCCATTCAATTCGTTACTTACATATATTTTGAACTTTGATCATAACTGATTTTTTTATATGTTGGTTTGTTATATCGGTCAAAAACCAGTAGATGAAACCAATGTGGGATATAACTGATTGCGTGTTCAACAGTCGACAGATAAAAACATTTCTACTCAATCCATTGTATGTATTATCCTTCTATATAATCATTCCTGATATTAAAGATACATTATGGGAGATTCGATAACGAGTTGACAGTTATCACAATTAATGTCTAATTAATAATTGAGATAGCATTTCAGGCCTAAAGAAAGACCTGCAATAGACAAATTTAGCTCTTGCATAATGTATGTTTAATGTTAATATTATAATCAACATTTTGTTTATAATCTTTCTATTTAGCAATGAAGGCGTTGATCCTGATATTAATGTTGATTTTGGTAAAGGGTCAGGCCCTGCTCTGGTATCTAATATTAATTGTAAAGGAAATGAGTCATCTTTATCCAACTGCAAACATCCAGATTTTAGAATCGGAGAATGCAGTGGTGCACCTGATGCCTCGGTCGTTTGTAAATGTAAGTCTATAGAAACAGTAACCAGTCATTCTTACAGGACATATATTAACAATATGTTTGTATATCGGTCCTTTAATTTAAACTAAAGATATTACAAGACTCGTGGTAAAGTTTGATTGATTACTACATACACATGAAGTCGATGACCTTGTTCAGAAAAAATAATTAAACGATCGAGACAATTTGTTAATAGCCCCTGCATTTTAACATACACGAAAGGGGTTTTAGTTTATAATTTTTGATATCTATGATCGTTCTTCGTCATTTAGTAACGTGGCCTATATGAAGTCCGGATTTCAATCTTAACGAATCTGTTTGGATAAGATGAAAAAACGGAGAGATCAAATAACATACATGATACATTGTACATTAATCAGTCAGTAGTTACACACCTGGGTTATGTGTAGGGTATTCCGTGTTTGTGTCGAGTTATGTATCCGTATAATAGACGATATTGACTTTCAGACTTATTTACAAAGGGAAATTATAAAGTTACCGTAGAAAAGTTTTGAAAAAAATCATGTTCAAGTAAGAATTAATATTGGAATAACCCATTTGTGTTTTTCTTAGCCCTCCGTCGATATTTTTAGTTAGATTTTGGCAATATGTTCTCTGACAGTCAGTCAACCGGTTATTTCAGTTGTTCCAGTGCGACTTGTAAATGGATCAGGACCACTTGAAGGAAGAGTGGAGGTGTTTGATAGAAGAGAATGGAAAACAGTTTGTGATTATGACTGGGACGATAAAGAAGCATCTGTTGTTTGTAGACGACTAGGATATAGTGGGTAAATATACGACGCGGAATAATATAGACGCTTTATACAATAAAACAATCTTAATACAGTAACTGGTGCTGTACTTGAATTAAAATATTGCCATATTTGGCTGTAATAAATGTTATTTTATTTGTGCGAATTAGTACACGAATATATAGCTATGTATTAATTCAGTTGAACGTATAATAATATTTTTAGGACAGGAGCAATAAGTAAACGCCGCGCCTACTTTGGAGAGGGACGTGGAAATAAAGTAACCAGGTTAGACTGTACTGGACGTGAAGAGTATTTAACTGACTGTAAATATAGTTCTGTTAGCGGGTGTCCTCATAATAGAGGCGCGTCTGTAATATGTAATGGTAAGATTATATTAAAGTATAGTTTATAATAATAAGTAAATACAGCGCCTACTTTGGAGAGGGACGTGGCGATGGAGTAACCAGGTTAGACTGTACTGGACGTGAAGAGTATTTAACTGACTGTATATATAGTTCTGTTGGCCGGTGTTCTCAAATTGGAGACATGTCTGTAATTTGTAATGGTAAGATTATATTAAAGTATAGTTTATAATAATGATTCACATTTCGGTGATCCATATCCAAGGCATTGCTTCAATTAATTTACACGTTATGTACGAAATAGCTTCTTCTCACATTTTCTAGAATATCTGCGCAAACTTCTTATATAGGTAAAAAACTGTAGTAGTACTGTTGTATGCAAATTCGGGTAACAAAGAGAGAGAGAGAGAGAAATGGGGTTTAACGTCCTCACGACACAAACTAGGTCATTTCGGGACTAACATATGGTTTAATTTTATTTCAATAATTCGCTTGCGCGTAGGGGTCTTTAGCAGTGGGAGGAAACCGGAGGACCCGGAGAAAACCCACGAGGTTGGACAGGCGACCCTACTCCTTGCCACGTACAACCGGGGATTCGAAACCACGCCAGTTGACTCAATGACAGGCTTTATGATACAGCACGCACGTGCTAGCCATTCGGCCACCCAACCCCCTTCAGGTAACAAACTGCAGTGGTACTGTTGTATGTAAATATATGTAACAAACTGTAGAACTACTCTTGTATGTAAATATAGGTAACAAACTGTAGAACTACTGTTGTATGTAAATGTATGTAACGAACTGTAGTAGTACTGTTTTGTATAAATATAGGTAACAAACTGCAGCTTGTTCAATCGGTTCGAATGATACACTGAATCGAGGTCCCGTATACACATTGGCGTGCACGTAAAAGATCAGTTGGCAGTTCGAATTCGATATAATAGTATGCCAGAGTGCCGCTGTCCGGGCAAAATTCACTCATAGCATACTGTATGGCGTGTGCCCGTCTCCATTAGCCCAGTCGAAGCATAACAGTAAGAAGTTAAAACCCATTTCGTTTTAGGGAATTAAGTGCTTACTATACTTTATAGGTATACTACCGGTAATTGTTTCATGAGCCACATCCCCAAGCCTCGTGGAATACCAAACTTAATTATAAGTTAGGATTATATATACACAATGTGCCATGAATTAGGAAATATAACTTAAGAATGAAATTTTTGGTGGAAAGGCCACTTAAGAAGAGGTCAAAGGCCACTAATTAGCTATTTTTCGATTTTACTGAAAACGATTTTTCCATTATCTCGTGATCTATTCCAAGTATATTGCACAAAACTACATGGACATTTTTGATAGTGCTAGGAGCAAAAATATGAGACATAAAATTAATGAAGTTTTAGCTAAAAGTATGACATAATTTCAAAAATAACGAAAATATCACTTGACCCCCATCGGTAATTAAAATTTTAATCAACATGAAAGGTGCGAATGAGAAACCAAGCCTAAATTGTACGGAATGATATCAGAAATCATTATCATTAACTTAAGAATGAAACTTCTGGTGGTCAGTGTACTTTAGAAGAACAGAATAATGCTGGTTTGCACCGAATGACCCCTAATTAGAAATTTAATTAACGTGAAAGGTGCGACATTGGAACAAGATGTAAAATGTAGGGAATGATCATAGGATTCACAACCACTAACTTAAGAATGAATATTTAGGGGGTAAATGAACTTAAGAACAGCAGATGTGACCAATAATCTTAAAAAAATCAGTGTCAACACTGATACATTAATTACCGCCCACTTCCTTCATACTAAGAGTCGTTTAAAACATAGATCTATGTCATGTTATTGCAGATATCAATCAAGACCCAATCAACCCAAACCTAACTTAGGAAAAGCAACTGTCTTCATCAGAGGAAGCATGAGCAGATTCCTTATTCCTCAATGTCTTCCTCAACCAATGACTCATAAGTTCAGGACCATTAAACCATAAGATTTCGTACTGTCTTTCCTTAAACTCCCAACCATTTTCTGGCGATGGGTGCTGGTTAATTCCTGATTTGTCAGCGTTTCCCTATATCTTTGCGACCAAAAATGCCCTTGTCATCTGTAGTGACACTTTTGATTTGCAGGGAGGAATCATACTACCATTGATGCCATTTTCAGTTTCTCCAGAAGATTTTACAACTTGCCTTAGACCTATTACGTCTTCCCAAACACGGTGTAGCGATGCCTGTTGAGTAAGGAGACTGCTTGTCGCTTAGCCCCATACATCTGCACGGTGCATGATATCGCTACATCGTGTTCTAGAAGACGCAATGGGCCAAAGGCAAGATGTAAAAATCTTCTGGAGAAACGAAAGGGCATCGATGAAAGCAGGAGTCTTCCTTGCGAATCAGAAGTGTCACTATACATCAAAAGGGGCATCTTTTGTCGCAAAGATGTCGGAAAGCGCTGATAAATCAGGAATTACCCAGTACCCATCCTGAATTCCGGGAATCATTTGTTGAAAGACATTGATGATGACTTTGACACTGCTTCCTCTGATGAAGACAGTTGCCTTTCCTAAGTTAGGTTCTGGTTGATTAGGTCTTGATTGATATCTGCAATAACATGACATAGATCTATGTTTTAAACGACTCTTAATATGAAAGGGGGGTCGGATGGCTGAATGGTTAGCGTGTGCACGCTGTATCATAAAGTCTGTCATTGAGTCAACTGGCGTGGTTTCGAATCCCCGGTTGTACGTGACAAGGAGTAGGGTCGCCTGTCCAACCTCGTGGGTTTTCTCCGGGTCCTCAGGTTTCCTCCCACTGTTAAAGACCCCTACGCGCAAGCGAATTATTGAAATAAAATTAAACCATATGTTAGTCCCGAAATGACCTAGTCTGTGTCGAGTGGACGTTAAACTCCATTTCTCTCTCTCTCTCTCTCTCTCTCTCTTAAAGTAGCTAAGTCTCTAACTCAATATCATCCAAAATCTTCAACATTGAAAACACGATTTTTTTGTCAAATTAAATCAACATTCATGTTGTGATCTTACCGGAAAAAGATGGGCTTTTGATATCCAATATTTAAGACAAAATAAACATTTTACCATTGGTACACGAATCGTGTCCCATAATGCGCTTCAGCCCCAGTTGTATCAAGAGACTCGAGGGACGAGGCTAGACATATTGCACCAAATCAAACGGCGTATGTAGACTGGAATAACCAGACGCTAGAAATTTTCACTCGCTTGAGACTGCTGACCTATTTCGCCGAACATAACTGATTTGAAATTGGAGTAAAAACGGAAACCATTGAATGTAAACCAGTTTATATACATTCATATTACATTATTATGTGCGTTGCGACCCACTTTTGTCAATTTCTAGGTCCCAAATGTTAGCGATTTAGCTCCTTTAATATGAAGGAAGTGGGCGGTAATTAATGTATCAGTGTTATTATCAGAGATCAAGAGGAACCATAGCATTGTTGGCATATTGCACGGCTTGTCACTGATTTTTGAAGGTTATTGGTCACATCTGCTGTTCTTAAGTTCATTTACCACCTAAATATTCATTCTTAAGTTAGTGTTTGTGAATCATATGATCATTCCCTACATTTTACACCTTGTTCCAATGTCGCACCTTTCATGTTAATTAAATTTCTAATTAGGGGTCATTCGGTGCAAACCAGCATTATTATCTTCTAAAGTACACTGACCACCAGAAGTTTCATTCTTAAGTTAATGATAATGATTTCTGATATCATTCCGTACAATTTAGGCTTGGTTTCTCACTTGCACCTTCCATGTTGATTAAAATTTTAATTACCGATGGGGGTCAAGTGATATTTTCGTTATTTTTGAGATTATGTCATACTTTTAGCTAAAACTTCATTAATTTTATGTCTCATATTTTTGCTCCTAGCACTATCAAAAATGTCCATGTAGTTTTGTGCAATATACTTGGAATAGATCACAAGACAATGGAAAAATCGTTTTCAGTAAAATTGAAAAATTGCTAATTAATGACCTTTGACCTCTTCTTAAGTGGCCTTTCCACCAAAAATCCCATTCTTAAGTTATATTTCCTAATTCAGGGCACATTCCTCTATCAAATGCCATTCAAGTGGAACTTGCACCTTCCATGTTGAATAAACCCATTTTGGGGGGTACTATGGGTGGCTCCTCCTACCACACCCACCACTGGCGCAACTTAAGAATTGGGTTTCTGGGGTCTCCTAACCCAGCCATCGGAATTCTGCAAAACCTTTCCCTAGACCCCAAAGTCCAGTAAATGCCATTTAGAGACCAAGTAAGCGCCCCCTTGAGACAAAGTCCCCTCAGGTCCAGTCCCAAAAAATTAAATAGCTCACTTACATAATCTATTATGTCATTATTCTTCAACTCCTCTGTCTTATACAATCTCATCACTATCATATTCACAGTAACAGTGAATCGCCCAGTTAGTAGCACCACCAGTGAGTGGGGCGACAGACTGTAGAATTGTTATTTCTACTCTAAAAAAACCAAGCGAAATGGACGGACGGGGCTCAAGATTCTGACCCATTTCTTATCCTCTCGTTAAGGAGAATTTGGTCCCATTTGTCATGACATTGACTAAAATTTTTCAGGCCCAGTCCCCCAAAATTAAAAGGTCAGTTACATATCTGAAATTGTTTCGGGCCTGCGCCCCTAGATTCTATTATGACATAATTTTTTCACTCCCGTGGTCTTAGCACTATCATTTTCACGCTTATAGAGAGAGAGAGAGAGAAATGGGGTTTAACGTCCACTCGACACAAACTAGGTCATTTCGGGACTAACATGTGGTTTAATTTTATTTCAATAATTCGCTTGCGCGTAGGGGTCTTTAGCAGTGGGGGGAAACCGGAGGACCCGGAGAAAACCCACGAGGTTGGACAGGCGACCCTACTCCTTGTCACGTACAACCGGGGATTCGAAACCACGCCAGTCCACTTAATGACAGATTTTCTGATACAGCGCGCGCACGCTAACCATTCAGCCACCCAACCTTCACGCTTATAGTGAAATGCCCAGTTCGCAGTACCACTGGTGCGTGGGTCGTGGGGCGTCAGACTGTACAAATGTTTTGACAACTCTTGGAAAACAGGGGGAATTAACAGGGGCAGATTTCGAGATTCTGTCCCATTGACTCCTATTTCTGGTTCTCTTGTTTACAAGAATTTGCTCCCAGCAAATGCCAGGATATTGATTTAATTTTTCCCATGTTGCCCAGTGTTATAGCCACTGCCCCTAAGGTTCGCATAAATTTAATAACAAAATCAATAACAATCATCATATTATATGACATAAACTTTATGTCAACTTGAATAAAACGATTGGCGAACAACTATATAGGCAATACGATCTGTGTTCTACCGGGACGCCCAGTGTTATAGCCAGTATGTTGTTGACATTCATTGTGGGGGGTGTTTGTGGATTGCGCCCTGGATTTGGAACCGCCCCGCTCCACCCACCCCCTATTCCCAGCTTCCAGATCAGCTATCAACTCCTAGAAAACTGTCATCTGTGGTGCTTGGCCCCTGACTGCGTCACTCGTATTAGGGACATGTGCATCAGTCGGTCGCATTTTCCCTTAACACCCCCTCCCCCCAACAAAATCTTTATGTAACCCCTGCATCCTATAGAATCAAACTTTTCTTATTTCAGTGTTTCAACCAATCTACTGTTCATCGTAAGAGTCCGTCAAGGCATTCACCTAATCAACACACACTGACACACCCACACACACACCATACACACACACACACACACACGTTCCAATTTCACCATTTTATTGGTGAAATGAAATGAAATGAAAATGAAATGGAGTTTAACGTCCTACTGTTCTGCATTGGTGAAATGAAAGCACCCACTAAGTTTCTCACTCAAATAGAATCGCAGTTATCGAGCCCCACTTTAGTAAATATATATATATATAATAAATATAATTATATATGATTAAATAACTCGGTGAGTAAGACGCTGGCTTGCTAATCTGGAGGTTCCGGGTTCTCTCTTGATGTTGGCCGAGAAAGCTCCTAGAGATTTTACCGTCGTAGTTGTCCCCATGTCAGCAGTACCTTGATGGACGACCTGACAGGGCAGTATCTAGTTGTTCGCATGGGACGTGCATGAAGAACGCCCTTGACAATTGAAATTCAAATAAGAATAGGCAGAGGCACCAATTTCCCTGACATGACACACTGTATGGCTTTTGCCCGTCGTCATTAGCCAGTCGGTGGAGAAAGCATTTCTAAGCTCGGGCGGTCCTTGATAACCATATTAACTTATATTTTGTCAACAGATGTTACATTGGTAGGAGGCTCCAATGCTATGGAAGGACGAGTGATGGTATGGCGCAACGGTTCATTTAAAGGAGTTTGCCGTGATGGTTTTGGACAAGAAGAAGCTCGTGTAGCGTGCCGTAATTTAGGATTTAACAAGTATGAACCCGTAATGTATTCCAATTCTGTATATCAGATAACGATAATTTTAACACGTCTTTAGTCAAATTCACCCAAATCAATTCGTTAATTATATTCTCGGCATTGATCAGGATCAATTGATTTTATGTGTTGGTTTGTTATATCGGTGAAAAGTCAGTAGATTAAACCAATGTGGGGCATTGATTGCGTGTTCATCAGTTGACAGTCTACTGAATCTTTCGGAACGAAACTGTAATGATATACATCGTGCCAATGTGTGTATTATCTTTCTATTTAATAGCAATGAAGATGTTAATCCTGATATAGCGACCCTGATATTAATGTTGAATTTATAATCTCTACCGTCTGTATCAACTTTCTATTTAATAGCTATGTCGGTGATCCTGATAATAATGTTGATTTGTGAATCTCTACTTTGTGTATCATCTTTCTATTTAACAGTGATGGTGGTGATCCTGATATTAATGTTGATTTTGGTAAAGGGTCAGGCCCTGCTCTGGTATCTAATATTAATTGTAAAGGAAATGAGTCATCTTTATCCAACTGCAAACATCCAGATTTTAGAATCGGAGAATGCAGTAGTGCACCTGATGCCTCGGTCGTTTGTAAATGTAAGTCTATAGAAACAGTAACCAGTCATTCTTACAGGACATATATTAACAATATGTTTGTATATCGGTCCTTTAATTTAAACTAAAGATATTACAAGACTTGTGGTAAAGTTAGATTGATCACTACATACACATGAAGTCGATGACCTTGTTCAGAAAAAATAATTAAACGATCGAGACAATTTGTTAATAGCCCCTGCATTTTAACATACACGAAAGGGGTTTTAGTTTATAATTTTTGATATCTATGATCGTTCTTCGTCATTTAGTAACGTGGCCTATATGAAGTCCGGATTTCAATCTTAACGAATCTGTTTGGATAAGATGAAAAAACGGAGAGATCAAATAACATACATGATACATTGTACATTAATCAGTCAGTAGTTACACACCTGGGTTATGTGTAGGGTATTCCGTGTTTGTGTCGAGTTATGTATCCGTATAATAGACGATATTGACTTTCAGACTTATTTACAAAGGGAAATTATAAAGTTACCGTATAAAAGTTTTGAAAAAAATCATGTTCAAGTAAGAATTAATATTGGAATAACCCATTTGTGTTTTTCTTAGCCCTCCGTCGATATTTTTAGTTAGATTTTGGCAATATGTTCTCTGACAGTCAGTCTACCGGTTATTTTAGTTGTTCCGTTGAGACTAGTAAATGGATCAGGACCACATGAAGGAAGAGTTGAAATTGCTTACAAGACGTAAAACTAGTTTACGGAGACGTTCTGTAAAATTTAACAGCCATTTTTGTTACTGTTATTTTACAGTAATGCTTTACAGTGCACCTGGGTAATGTGTAGGGTTGGGGCGAGTTAGATCATAAAGTCTGTAATTTAGTCAAGTGGCGTCGTTACGATTCCTAGTTTGTGACGAGTTATGTACACATATGATAAACTACATGTACACGTGTACAATGTTTGTTACAGTGCACCTGGGTAATGTGTAGGGTTGGGGCGAGTTAGATCATAAAGTCTGTAATTTAGTCAAGTGGCGTCGTTACGATTCCTAGTTTGTGACGAGTTATGTACACATATGATAAACTACATGTACACGTGTACAATGTTTGGGTCATATTTATAAATGCTAAAAGATAACGACTGCCAGACTTATTTTCAAAAGGAAATTATAATGTTATCGGGCCAATTGCTACGATGTATTAGAACAAAAACATTTTGAACTTAATCATTTTCAAGTAAGAATTAACATTTCCATATAAGTATAACTGTTGCGTTTTCTTTAGAGCTCAGTCGACATTTTAAGTTAGATTTGGGTAATATTATATCTAATGGTCAGTCTACCGGTTATTTTAGTTGTTCCGTTGAGACTAGTAAATGGATCAGGACCACATGAAGGAAGAGTTGAGGTGTTTGATAAAAGAGAATGGAAAACAGTTTGTGACGTGGAGTGGGACGATAAAAAAGCATCTGTTGTTTGTAGACAACTAGGATATAATGGGTATATATACGACATGGAATAATATATACACTTTATACAATAAAACAATCTTAATACAGTAATTGATGAAGTGCTTGAATTCAAATATTGTCATATTTGGCTGTAATAAATGTTATTATTTGTGTGAATTAGTAGAGGAATATATAGTTAACTATAGAATATTAATTCAACGTATATTGTTATTTATTAACTATATAATATTATTTAGTTTAGGTTTGTCTACATTGAATAGATGGGTAATAAAAGATCATATATATATATTTGCTTCACTATTGAAAAGAGAAAAAATCTATAAACTTTTTAGATGTAACAGTTATAGTGCCAAATAATGCAGAAATAGTAAAAAATGTCTGAAATATGGGATACCACAAAGATTATAAATTCTTATAAACAACCCCCAAATTTACGACGAATACTTACTTTTTCAAAATTTGGGTCTGAAGTCACAGAATCGAGTGTCACAAAGTGTGGGGACAATAGATGTAAAACTTGTGACAACATTATTGAACGGAAAACAGTAAAAATTAATGAAAATGTAAATTTTAAAGTAAATCAATCTATGACCTGTAAAAGTAAAAATATATGATATGTCCAGGTTGTAATGAAAAGTATATAGGCAAACCTGAATCACAACTCAACATAAGGATGAACCTACAGAGATCCCACATTGCTAATCCCAAACACAGAATGATTCCACTAAGCGAACACTTAGATACATGTGGAAAGGGTTAATTTAGGGTTTTCCCTTATGTAAACTCAACTGGTCGGATAATAATTTGCTAGAAAATAAAGAACGGCACCCTAAATTAAATGCTGCATAATTTTATATGGTATTTGATATTCTAAAATATTTATATTTGATATTATTATTGTCATGTACATAATATTATGTATTAATAACGCCATTACGTCATGTAATTGTTTACTATCTCATTATTAAATGTCTGATCCCCGTAGTGGGTAAAAGCGCTAGCTAAGATGAAATTAGCTATTTCTTTCTAAAAACCTTATCCAAAATACTAAGATTTGAATGGAAAAATCTGTATTTAAATTACATTTACATATTTGCCAATATCTTTCTGCCGTACGGCGTCTTCAGGGCTGTATACAAAAGACAATAACGTCGCTTAGTTACATAATAGCGCGACATTAATAAGGGGGAATAACTCCAGTATGACCCAATCAAGTTTAATTTTATAATCAAAATAATGTTCATTTCAATCGCCGGTTCTGTCTAGGAGAAATAACAATATAAGTCTGATATCATCTGGATATCTGTGGTAAAGGAAAGTTCAAAGTCGCGCCAATATATAAGTTAAATTTCATAAATGAACAAATATTGGAAGTCAAAGAGAACAGACTTCTAGAGCAGGGAGGCAGAGAAATGGGGTTTAACGTCCACTCAACACAAACTGGGTCATTTCGGGACTAACATATGGTTCAATTTTATTTCAATAATTCGCTTGCGCGTAGGAGTCTTTAGCAGTGGGAGGACCCGGAGAAAACCCACGAGGTTGGACTTTAGAGTAGGCACTCAGGACACAAAGGTAGAACTGCAACAAATACATTACAGATTTATGGGAAGGGTGCGCTTACTCGTCAGCTAAACACGACTAAAGCCGAATGATCAGAGTCGGCCACACTGACCTCCTGCCTAGGTGAATTGTGAGTCAAGGCAATGTGTTGCAGAGAGAAAGGCCTCGCGAAACAAATGCTCGCTCAATGACCAGGATTCCACCGACACAGGTCGCAACGCACGTCAAACACGTTGCCCCATTACATGGATCCTTTTAGTCGCATGCCATGACACGCAGGACATACGAAGGGTGTATTCTTCTTACACCGGGGGGGGGGGGGTGCGTGATAAAAGAGAATGGAAAACAGTTTGTGATTATTATTGGTACGATAATGCTACATCTGTGGTTTGCAGACAACTAGGATGTAGCGGGTAAAAATACAACGTGAAATAATATACGCTCTAGCATATGCAACAATCTTAATACAGTGCTTGAATTATATTATTGCCATTTTTTGCTGCAATAAATGTTACTGTATTTGTGCGAATTAGTACACGAATATATAGTTATATATTAATTCAGTGTAGTTTTGTTTACAATGAATAGTTGAACGTATAATAATATTTTTAGGACAGGAGCAATAAGTAAACACAGCGCCTACTTTGGAGAGGGACGTGGGAATATAGTAACCGGGTTACAATGTAATGGACGTGAAGAGTATTTAACTGACTGTAGATATTATTATTCTGTTCGCCGGTGTCCTCATACTAGAGACGTGTCTGTAATATGTAAAGGTAAGATTATATTAAAGTATAGTTTATAATAATGATTCACATTTCGGTGATCCATATCCAAGGCATTGCTTCAATTAATTTACACGTTATGTACGAAATAGCTTCTTCTCACATTTTCTAGAATATCTGCGCAAACTTCTTATATAGGTAAAAAACTGTAGTAGTACTGTTGTATGCAAATTCGGGTAACAAAGAGAGAGAGAGAGAGAGAGAAATGGGGTTTAACGTCCTCACGACACAAACTAGGTCATTTCGGGACTAACATATGGTTTAATTTTATTTCAATAATTCGCTTGCGCGTAGGGGTCTTTAGCAGTGGGAGGAAACCGGAGGACCCGGAGAAAACCCACGAGGTTGGACAGGCGACCCTACTCCTTGCCACGTACAACCGGGGATTCGAAACCACGCCAGTTGACTCAATGACAGGCTTTATGATACAGCACGCACGTGCTAACCATTCGGCCACCCAACCCCCTTCAGGTAACAAACTGCAGTGGTACTGTTGTATGTAAATATATGTAACAAACTGTAGAACTACTCTTGTATGTAAATATAGGTAACAAACTGTAGAACTACTGTTGTATGTAAATGTATGTAACGAACTGTAGTAGTACTGTATTGTATAAATATAGGTAACAAACTGCAGCTTGTTCAATCGGTTCGAATGATACACTGAATCGAGGTCCCGTATACACATTGGCGTGCACGTAAAAGATCAGTTGGCAGTTCGAATTCGATATAATAGTATGCCAGAGTGCCGCTGTCCGGGCAAAATTCACTCATAGCATACTGTATGGCGTGTGCCCGTCTCCATTAGCCCAGTCGAAGCATAACAGTAAGAAGTTAAAACCCATTTCGTTTTAGGGAATTAAGTGCTTACCATACTTTATAGGTATACTACCGGTAATTGTTTCATGAGCCACATCCCCAAGCCTCGTGGAATACCAAACTTAATTATAAGTTAGGATTATATATACACAATGTGCCATGAATTAGGAAATATAACTTAAGAATGAAATTTTTGGTGGAAAGGCCACTTAAGAAGAGGTCAAAGGCCACTAATTAGCTATTTTTCGATTTTACTGAAAACGATTTTTCCATTATCTCGTGATCTATTCCAAGTATATTGCACAAAACTACATGGACATTTTTGATAGTGCTAGGAGCAAAAATATGAGACATAAAATTAATGAAGTTTTAGCTAAAAGTATGACATAATTTCAAAAATAACGAAAATATCACTTGACCCCCATCGGTAATTAAAATTTTAATCAACATGAAAGGTGCGAATGAGAAACCAAGCCTAAATTGTACGGAATGATATCAGAAATCATTATCATTAACTTAAGAATGAAACTTCTGGTGGTCAGTGTACTTTAGAAGAACAGAATAATGCTGGTTTGCACCGAATGACCCCTAATTAGAAATTTAATTAACGTGAAAGGTGCGACATTGGAACAAGATGTAAAATGTAGGGAATGATCATAGGATTCACAACCACTAACTTAAGAATGAATATTTAGGGGGTAAATGAACTTAAGAACAGCAGATGTGACCAATAATCTTAAAAAAATCAGTGTCAACACTGATACATTAATTACCGCCCACTTCCTTCATACTAAGAGTCGTTTAAAACATAGATCTATGTCATGTTATTGCAGATATCAATCAAGACCCAATCAACCCAAACCTAACTTAGGAAAAGCAACTGTCTTCATCAGAGGAAGCATGAGCAGATTCCTTATTCCTCAATGTCTTCCTCAACCAATGACTCATAAGTTCAGGACCATTAAACCATAAGATTTCGTACTGTCTTTCCTTAAACTCCCAACCATTTTCTGGCGATGGGTGCTGGTTAATTCCTGATTTGTCAGCGTTTCCCTATATCTTTGCGACCAAAAATGCCCTTGTCATCTGTAGTGACACTTTTGATTTGCAGGGAGGAATCATACTACCATTGATGCCATTTTCAGTTTCTCCAGAAGATTTTACAACTTGCCTTAGACCTATTACGTCTTCCCAAACACGGTGTAGCGATGCCTGTTGAGTAAGGAGACTGCTTGTCGCTTAGCCCCATACATCTGCACGGTGAATGATATCGCTACATCGTGTTTGAGAAGACGCAATGGGCCAAAGGCAAGATGTAAAAATCTTCTGGAGAAACGAAAGGGCATCGATGATAGCAGGAGTCCTCCTTGCGAATCAGAAGTGTCACTATACATCAAAAGGGGCATCTTTTGTCGCAAAGATGTCGGAAAGCGCTGATAAATCAGGAATTACCCAGTACCCATCGCCAGACGATAGTTGAGAGAAGAAGACAGAATGAAATCATGCGTTTTAATGGTCCTGAATTCCGGGAGTCATTTGTTGAAAGACATTGATGATGACTTTGACACTGCTTCCTCTGATGAAGACAGTTGCCTTTCCTAAGTTAGGTTCTGGTTGATTAGGTCTTGATTGATATCTGCAATAACATGACATAGATCTATGTTTTAAACGACTCTTAATATGAAAGGGGGGTCGGATGGCTGAATGGTTAGCGTGTGCACGCTGTATCATAAAGTCTGTCATTGAGTCAACTGGCGTGGTTTCGAATCCCCGGTTGTACGTGACAAGGAGTAGGGTCGCCTGTCCAACCTCGTGGGTTTTCTCCGGGTCCTCCGGTTTCCTCCCACTGTTAAAGACCCCTACGCGCAAGCGAATTATTGAAATAAAATTAAACCATATGTTAGTCCCGAAATGACCTAGTTTGTGTCGAGTGGACGTTAAACTCCATTTCTCTCTCTCTCTCTCTTAAAGTAGCTAAGTCTCTAACTCAATATCATCCAAAATCTTCAACATTGAAAACACGATTTTTTTGTCAAATTAAATCAACATTCATGTTGTGATCTTACCGGAAAAAGATGGGCTTTTGATATCCAATATTTAAGACAAAATAAACATTTTACCATTGGTACACGAATCGTGTCCCATAATGCGCTTCAGCCCCAGTTGTATCAAGAGACTCGAGGGACGAGGCTAGACATATTGCACCAAATCAAACGGCGTATGTAGACTGGAATAACCAGACGCTAGAAATTTTCACTCGCTTGAGACTGCTGACCTATTTCGCCGAACATAACTGATTTGAAATTGGAGTAAAAACGGAAACCATTGAATGTAAACCAGTTTATATACATTCATATTACATTATTATGTGCGTTGCGACCCACTTTTGTCAATTTCTAGGTCCCAAATGTTAGCGATTTAGCTCCTTTAATATGAAGGAAGTGGGCGGTAATTAATGTATCAGTGTTATTATCAGAGATCAAGAGGAACCATAGCATTGTTGGCATATTGCACGGCTTGTCACTGATTTTTGAAGGTTATTGGTCACATCTGCTGTTCTTAAGTTCATTTACCACCTAAATATTCATTCTTAAGTTAGTGTTTGTGAATCATATGATCATTCCCTACATTTTACACCTTGTTCCAATGTCGCACCTTTCATGTTAATTAAATTTCTAATTAGGGGTCATTCGGTGCAAACCAGCATTATTCTCTTCTAAAGTACACTGACCACCAGAAGTTTCATTCTTAAGTTAATGATAATGATTTCTGATATCATTCCGTACAATTTAGGCTTGGTTTCTCACTTGCACCTTCCATGTTGATTAAAATTTTAATTACCGATGGGGGTCAAGTGATATTTTCGTTATTTTTGAGATTATGTCATACTTTTAGCTAAAACTTCATTAATTTTATGTCTCATATTTTTGCTCCTAGCACTATCAAAAATGTCCATGTAGTTTTGTGCAACATACTTGGAATAGATCACAAGACAATGGAAAAATCGTTTTCAGTAAAATTGAAAAATTGCTAATTAATGACCTTTGACCTCTTCTTAAGTGGCCTTTCCACCAAAAATCCCATTCTTAAGTTATATTTCCTAATTCAGGGCACATTCCTCTATCAAATGCCATTCAAGTGGAACTTGCACCTTCCATGTTGAATAAACCCATTTTGGGGGGTACTATGGGTGGCTCCTCCTACCACACCCACCACTGGCGCAACTTAAGAATTGGGTTTCTGGGGTCTCCTAACCCAGCCATACATCACTAGCATGCCAAACCTTCCGCACCTCCATGTTGAACAAAACCTACCTAGCTCCCGGACTAATTTTTACTTGTTGCTTATTTAATCCCAGTAGAAATTAAAACGTATTTTACTCATGTTGTAAGTATTTTCTGACCATCGGAATTCTGAAAAACCTTTCCCTAGACCCCAAAGTCCAGTAAATGCCATTTAGAGACCAAGTAAGCGCCCCCTTGAGACAAAGTCCCCTCAGGTCCAGTCCCAAAAAATTAAAAGCTCACTTACATAATCTATTATGTCATTATTCTTCAACTCCTCTGTCTTATACAATCTCATCACTATCATATTCACAGTAACAGTGAATCGCCCAGTTAGTAGCACCACCAGTGAGTGGGGCGACAGACTGTAGAATTGTTATTTCTACTCTAAAAAATCCCAAGCGAAATGGACGGACGGGGCTCAAGATTCTGACCCATTTCTTATCCTCTCGTTAAGGAGAATTTGGTCCCATTTGTCATGACATTGACTAAAATTTTTCAGGCCCAGTCCCCCAAAATTAAAAGGTCAGTTACATATCTGAAATTGTTTCGGGCCTGCGCCCCTAGATTCTATTATGACATAAATTTTTCACTCCCGTGGTCTTAGCACTATCATTTTCACGCTTATAGAGAGAGAGAGAGAAATGGGGTTTAACGTCCACTCGACACAAACTAGGTTTAATTTTTATTTCAATAATTCGCTTGCGTGTAGGGGTCTTTAGCAGTGGGGGGAAACCGGAGGACCCGGAGAAAACCCACGAGGTTGGACAGGCGACCCTACTCCTTGTCACGTACAACCGGGGATTCGAAACCACGCCAGTCCACTTAATGACAGATTTTCTGATACAGCGCGCGCACGCTAACCATTCAGCCACCCAACCTTCACGCTTATAGTGAAATGCCCAGTTCGCAGTACCACTGGTGCGTGGGTCGTGGGGCGTCAGACTGTACAAATGTTTTGACAACTCTGGAAAACAGGCGGAATTAACAGGGGCAGATTTCGAGATTCTGTCCCATTGACTCCTATTTCTGGTTCTCTTGTTTACAAGAATTTGCTCCCAGCAAATGCCAGGATATTGATTTAATTTTTCCCATGTTGCCCAGTGTTATAGCCACTGCCCCTAAGGTTCGCATAAATTTAATAACAAAATCAATAACAATCATCATATTATATGACATAAACTTTATGTCAACTTGAATAAAACGATTGGCGAACAACTATATAGGCAATACGATCTGTGTTCTACCGGGACGCCCAGTGTTATAGCCAGTATGTTGTTGACATTCATTATGGGGGTGTTTGTGGATTGCGCCCTGGATTTGGAACCGCCCCGCTCCACCCACCCCCTATTCCCAGCTTCCAGATCAGCTATCAACTCCTAGAAAACTGTCATCTGTGGTGCGTGGCCCCTGTGCATCAGTCGGTCGCATTTTCCCTTAACACCCCCTCCCCCCAACAAAATCTTTATGTAACCCCTGCATCCTATAGAATCAAACTTTTCTTATTTCAGTGTTTCAACCAATCTACTGTTCATCGTAAGAGTCCGTCAAGGCATTCACCTAACCAACACACACTGACACACCCACACACACACCATACACACACACACACACACACACGTTCCAATTTCACCATTTTATTGGTGAAATGAAAGCACCCACTAAGTTTCTCACTCAAATAGAATCGCAGTTATCGAGCCCCACTTTAGTAAATATATATATATATAATAAATATAATTATATATGATTAAATAACTCGGTGAGTAAGACGCTGGCTTGGTAACCTGGAGGTTCCGGGTTCTCTCTTGATGTTGGCCGAGAAAGCTCCTAGAGATTTTACCGTCGTAGTTGTCCCCATGTCAGCAGTACCTTGATGGACGACCTGACAGGGCAGTATCTAGTTGTTCGCATGGGACGTGCATGAAGAACGCCCTTGACAATTGAAATTCAAATAAGAATAGGCAGAGGCACCAATTTCCCTGACATGACACACTGTATGGCTTTTGCCCGTCGTCATTAGCCAGTCGGTGGAGAAAGCATTTCTAAGCTCGGGCGGTCCTTGATAACCATATTAACTTATATTTTGTCAACAGATGTTACATTGGTAGGAGGCTCCAATGCTATGGAAGGACGAGTGATGGTATGGCGCAACGGTTCATTTAAAGGAGTTTGCCGTGATGGTTTTGGACAAGAAGAAGCTCGTGTAGCGTGCCGTAATTTAGGATTTAACAAGTATGAACCCGTAATGTATTCCAATTCTGTATATCAGATAACGATAATTTTAACACGTCTTTAGTCAAATTCACCCAAATCAATTCGTTAATTATATTCTCGGCATTGATCAGGATCAATTGATTTTATGTGTTAGTATGTTATATCGGTGAAAAGTCAATAGATTAAACCAATGTGGGGCATTGATTGCGTGTTCATCAGTTGACAGTCTACTGAATCTTTCGGAACGAAACTGTAATGATATACATCGTGCCAATGTGTGTATTATCTTTCTATTTAATAGCAATGAAGATGTTAATCCTGATATAGCGACCCTGATATTAATGTTGAATTTATAATCTCTACCGTCTGTATCAACTTTCTATTTAATAGCTATGTCGGTGATCCTGATAATAATGTTGATTTGTGAATCTCTACTTTGTGTATCATCTTTCTATTTAACAGTGATGGTGGTGATCCTGATATTAATGTTGATTTTGGTAAAGGGTCAGGCCCTGCTCTGGTATCTAATTTTAATTGTAAAGGAAATGAGTCATCTTTATCCAACTGCAAACATCCAGATTTTAGAATCGGAGAATGCAGTAGTGCACCTGATGCCTCGGTCGTTTGTAAATGTAAGTCTATAGAAACAGTAACCAGTCATTCTTACAGGACATATATTAACAATATGTTTGTATATCGGTCCTTTAATTTAAACTAAAGATATTACAAGACTCGTGGTAAAGTTAGATTGATCACTACATACACATGAAGTCGATGACCTTGTTCAGAAAAAATAATTAAACGATCGAGACAATTTGTTAATAGCCCCTGCATTTTAACATACACGAAAGGGGTTTTAGTTTATAATTTTTGATATCTATGATCGTTCTTCGTCATTTAGTAACGTGGCCTATATGAAGTCCGGATTTCAATCTTAACGAATCTGTTTGGATAAGATGAAAAAACGGAGAGATCAAATAACATACATGATACATTGTACATTAATCAGTCAGTAGTTACACACCTGGGTTATGTGTAGGGTATTCCTAGTTTGTGTCGAGTTATGTATCCGTATAATAGACGATATTGACTTTCAGACTTATTTACAAAGGGAAATTATAAAGTTACCGTAGAAAAGTTTTGAAAAAAATCATGTTCAAGTAAGAATTAATATTGGAATAACCCATTTGTGTTTTCCTTAGCCCTCCGTCGATATTTTTAGTTAGATTTTGGCAATATGTTCTCTGACAGTCAGTCAACCGGTTATTTCAGTTGTTACGTTGCGACTAGTAAATGGATCAGGATCACATGAAGGAAGAGTTGAGGTGTTTGATAGAAGAGAATGGAAAACAGTTTGTGACAGATTCTGGGACGATAAAGGAGCATCTGTTGTTTGTAGACAACTAGGATATAGTGGGTAAATATACGACGCGGAATAATATATACACTTTATACAATAAAACAATCTTAATAGAGTATCTGGTGCTGTACTTGAATTAAAATATTGCCATATTTGGCTGTAATAAATGTTATTGTATTTGTGCGAATTAGTACACGAATATATAGTTATGTATTAATTCAGTGTAGTTTTGTTTGCATTGAATAGTTGAACGTATAATAATATTTTTATATTTTTAGGACAGGAGCAATAAGTAAACACAGAGCCTACTTTGGAGAGGGACGTGGGAATATAGTAGCCTGGGTATACTGTACTGGACGTGAAGAGTATTTAACTGAATGTAGATATAGTCGTTATTCTGTTGGCGGGTGTTCTCATACTGGAGACGCGTCTGTAATATGTAATGGTAAGATTATATTAAAGTATAGTTTATAATAATGATTCACATTTCGGTGATCCATATCCAAGGCATTGCTTCAATTAACTTACACGTTATGTACGAAACAGCTTCTTCTCACATTGTCTAGAACATCTAAAAATATTCTCATATAGGTAACAAACTGTAGTAATATACTGTTGTATGTAAATATAGGTAACAAACTGTAGTAGTGCACGGTTGTATGTAAATATAGGTAACAAACTAGTAGTTCAGTTGTATGTAAATATAGGTAACAAATTTTATGTATTTGCGTGCATCCGTGCACCTAAATTGCATACGTCACTCTACTCACCCAAAATCTTTAGTATAAAAAAACCTTGTCAACTTATCATGTTTGAAGAAATGGTTTTTTTTACCCTTATTCTTTTGTGAGTTTAATAAAGGGTTGGTCATTCTTGCTATAATAATTCAAAAATAGATGATGAAAAAAAGAAAATATTGAAAATTTCAGTCAAATTACTTCATTTTCAGCCAAGTTATCAGTGTTTGTAGTTATGACAAGATGTGTTCACAGTGGTAACCAGGGCACTGGTATAATCGGGACTTAGCCTCGCTTTTCCATTTTTAAATTAATTTTATAAATTGCGAAACCTTTTAATCTAGTTAATATCCCGAGTATCCGATGCCATCGAGAGTCGATTATTTTCTTGTTTTGTTAAAAAAATGTCTAATTAATAGTTTATATAACATTTCTGGGGTAAAAGGCAATAGGCAGATTTAGCTCTTGCATAATGTATGTTTAATATACGTACACCTAAATTTCTTACGTCACATAGTAGGTCTCAAAATAAGTGCTCACTGCAGTCTGTCTCAGATTAAATGAATTAATGAGGTAAACAATGCCAAAATAAAGGGAAAAATTTTGTGTGAATCCGTGCACCTAAATTGCAACGGTATAGTATAAAATAACCTAGTCAACTTGTCATGTTTGAAAAATAAAAAATGTTAGTATTAGAAATTGAGAGAGCCTGTATTATTGATTGTCATACCAATAACAATAGTCGAACAAATGGTACGAAGTTATCGGAAGCATAGTTTGTTTCAGAAATACGTAAAAAATCTTTAAATTATGAAATGTAAAGGCGATCTTTTGAACTTAAGAATTTTTTCTTGTTGCTTATTTAATCCCATTAGAAATTAAAACGTATTTTACTCATGTTGTAAGTATTTCCTAACCATCGGAATTCTGCAAAACCTTTCCCTAGACCCCAAAGTCCAGTAAATGGCATTTAGAGACCAAGTAAGCGCCCCCTTGAGACAAAGTCCCCTCAGGCCCAGTCCCAAAAAATTAAAAGTTCAGTTACATAATCTATTATGTCATTATTCTTCAACTCCTCTGTCTTATACAATCTCATCACTATCATATTCACAGTAACAGTGAATCGCCCAGTTAGTAGTACCACTAGTGAGTGGGGCGACAGACTGTAGAATTGTTATTTCTACTCTAAAAAAAACACAGGCGAAATGGACGGACGGGGCTCAAGATTCTGTTCCATAACTTATCCCCTCGTGAAGGAGAATTTGGTCCCATTTGTCATGACATTGATTAAAATTTTTCAGGCCCAGTCCCCAAAAATTAAAAGGTCAGTTACATATCTGAAATTGTTTCGGGTCTGCGCCCCTAGATTCTATTATGACATAATTTTTTCACTCCTGTGGTCTTAGCACTATCATTTTCACGCTTATAGAGAGAGAGAAATGGGGTTTAACGTCCACTCGACACAAACTAGGTCATTTCGGGACTAACATATGGTTTAATCTTATTTCAATAATTCGCTTGCGCGTAGGGGTCTTTAGCAGTGGGAGGAAACCGGAGGATCCGGCGAAAACCCACGAGGTTGGACAGGCGACCCTACTCTTGTCACGTACAACCGGGGATTCGAAACCACGCCAGTTGACTTAATGACAGATTTTCTGATACAGCGCGCGCACGCTAACCATTCAGCCACCAAACCTTCACGCTTATAGTGAAATGCCCAGTTCGCAGTACCACTGGTGCGTGGGTCGTGGGGCGTCAGACTGTACAAATGTTGTGACAACTCTTGCAAAACAGGCGGAATTGACAGGGGCAGATTTCGAGATTCTGTCCCATTGACTCCCATTTCTGGTTCTCTCGTTCACAAGAATTTGCTCCCAGCAATGACCTCAAATGCCAGATATTGGTTTAATTTTTCCCATGTTGCCCAGTGTTAGAGCCACTGCCCCTAAGGTTCACATAAATTTATTAACAAAATCAATAACAATCATCATTATTATATGACATAAACTCTATGTCAACTTGAATAAAACGATTCGCGAACAACTATATAGGCAATACGATCTGTGTTCTACCGGGAAGCCCAGTGTTATAACCAATATGTTGTTGACATTCATTGTGGGGTGTGTTTGTGGATTGCGCCCTGGATTTGGAACCACCCCGCTCCACCCACCCCCTATTCCCAGCTTTTCTATTAACTCCTAGAAAACTGTCATCTGTGGTGCTTGGTCCCTGACTGCGTCACTCGTATTAGGGACATGTGCATCAGTCTTTTCCTTAACACCCCCCTCCCCCCAACAAAATCTTTATGTAACCCCTGCATCCTATAGAATCAAACTTTTCTTATTTCAGTGTTTCAACCAATCTACTGTTCATCGTAAGAGTCCGTCAAGGCATTCACCTAATCAACACCCACTGACACACCCACACACACACCACACACACACACACACGTTCCAATTTCACCATTTTATTGGTGAAATGAAAGCACCCACTAAGTTTCTCACTCAAATAGAATCGCAGTTATCGAGCCCCACTTTAGTAAATATATATATATATAATAAATATAATTATATATGATTAAATAACTCGGTGAGTAAGACGCTGCCTTGGTAACCTGGAGGTTCCGGGTTCTCTCTTGATGTTGGCCGAGAAAGCTCCTAGAGATTTTACCGTCGTAGTTGTCCCCATGTCAGCAGTACCTTGATGGACGACCTGACAGGGCAGTATCTAGTTGTTCGCATGGGACGTGCATGAAGAACGCCCTTGACAATTGAAATTCAAATAAGAATAGGCAGAGGCACCAATTTCCCTGACATGTCACACTGTATGGCTTTTGCCCGTCGTCATTAGCCAGTCGGTGGAGAAAGCCTTTCTAAGCTCGGGCGGTCCTTGATAACCATATTAACTTATATTTTGTCAACAGATGTTACATTGATAGGAGGCTCCAATGCTATGGAAGGACGAGTGATGGTATGGCACAACGGTTCATTTAAAGGAGTTTGCCGTGATGGTTTTGGACAAGAAGAAGCTCGTGTAGCGTGCCGTAATTTAGGATTTAACAAGTATGAATCCGTAATGTATTCCAATTCTGTATAACAGATAACGATAATTTTAACACAACGTCTTTAGTCAAATTCACCCAAATCAATTCGTTAATTATATTCTCGGCATTGATCAGGATCAATTGATTTTATGTGTTGGTTTGTTATATCGGTGAAAAGTCAGTAGATTAAACCAATGTGGGGCATTGATTGCGTGTTCATCAGTTGACAGTCTACTGAATCTTTCGGAACGAAACTGTAATGATATACATCGTGCCAATGTGTGTATTATCTTTCTATTTAATAGCAATGAAGATGTTAATCCTGATATAGCGACCCTGATATTAATGTTGAATTTATAATCTCTACCGTCTGTATCAACTTTCTATTTAATAGCTATGTCGGTGATCCTGATAATAATGTTGATTTGTGAATCTCTACTTTGTGTATCATCTTTCTATTTAACAGTGATGGTGGTGATCCTGATATTAATGTTGATTTTGGTAAAGGGTCAGGCCCTGTTCTGGTATCTAATATTAATTGTAAAGGAAATGAGTTATCTCTAAGTGCTTGCAAACATCCAGCATTTAGATTCGGAGAATGCGGTTGCACACCGGACTTCTCGGTCGTATGTAAATGTAAGTCTATAACACAAATCATTGGATTACATTTAGGTTTTAAAATGTCACTAGTCATTCTCAGAGGACATCTACGCTCGTAAGTTATAAAATATTTTAACACTCTGTTTGTATATCTTTAATTTAAACTAAAGAAATTACAAAACTGTGGCAAAGTAAGATTATTTCCAAAACGGATGATATCGATGACCTTATTCTTAAGTATACGCGATCGATAAGATTTAATAATAGCCAATAATACAAACCAATCAGTCTAAATCAACACTTCATTTTGAAATACATCAAAGCGGTTTAGTTTATTATTTTTGATATTTTAGATCTGCTTTCGTCGTTTATTAACCTGGCCTTTAAAGGGGAGGACCAACGATTTTCATCAAGGTTTCCATAAATCTTAAATATGTATTTATATAGAATCCACGTGATGTTTATAATATCCTATATACAGCCCATTTGATCAGAATTTTGGCCAAAAGACGACGCATGGACAAAATACAGCCAGCAAACTTATGTCAAATCTGTATGCTTACTACAGAGACCAGTGAGCGTGTTGAACCAACTACACCACTTCCTGTTTAATAAAAATTAATTTCTCGCTTACGAAAACTTTTTTGCTGGTTTTACAGAGGGGATTAATTATCAATATATATTTAAGATTTATGGAAACCTTGTTGAAAATCCTTGGTCTTCCCCTTTAAGTAACCGCCGAGATCGTTGGGATATATACATATATTTTAACATGTCAAGAAAGTCCACAAGCTTACACGGAGAGCGGTCATTTTGTCAGACAGTGAGGGCCAGATTTTCACGAAATTCAAGCTAAACCTTCATTATGGTGCAACGGTTATATATTTTAATGGTTATTAAAATCAAATAAAAATTGTGACATCTAGAGAGTTCACAGGCTAAATAACCCTGGAAGTGGCGGTCCGTTATGCGCAACATACGTTTTAAGTTTCTTCAAAATCTGATAAAAATTGACACCTCTGATCTCGTGTGGCTAAACGCTAAAAATGTGTGGCTAAACGCTAAAAACGTGAATTTTCGAACAATCAGGGACCATAACCCATGAAATTACGGTCCGATACATCCCAATATCGAGATCTGTTGGATATAAACTTATATTCCAAGTTTCGTCAAAATCGGATTAAAATTGTGACCTGTGGAGTTCCCACAAATACAATGTGAACGGACGGGTGGGCGGACGGAGAGGGGGTGACAACATAGTTCCCAGTTTTAGAGAGATAACTGCTCAAGATATGGAGACCAGTTATTTTTTTTTATTTTAATATTTTTTTTGCTGTTTTATTAGACACATACCACTGTAAATGTTGACGTTTATGAATGATTCGACTCCCTTTTCAAACTCTTATGCCAAATTACATGAATCACTTTTTTTATGAAATTGCTTACAAGACGTAAAACTAGTTTACGGAGACGTTCTGTAAAATTTAACAGCCATTTTTGTTACTGTTATTTTACAGTAATGTTTTACAGTGCACCTGGGTAATGTGTAGGGTTGGGGCGAGTTAGATCATAAAGTCTGTAATTTAGTCAAGTGGCGTCGTTACGATTCCTAGTTTGTGACGAGTTATGTACACATATGATAAACTACATGTACACGTGTACAATGTTTGAGTCATATTTATAAATGCTAAAAGATAACGACTGCCAGACTTATTTTCAAAAGGAAATTATAATGTTATCGAGCCAATTGCTACGATGTATTAGAACAAAAACATTTTGAACTTAATCATTTTCAAGTAAGAATTAACATTTCCATATAAGTATAACTGTTGCGTTTTCTTTAGAGCTCAGTCGACATTTTGAGTTAGATTTGGGTAATATTATATCTAATGGTCAGTCTACCGGTTATTTTAGTTGTTCCGTTGAGACTAGTAAATGGATCAGGACCACATGAAGGAAGAGTTGAGGTGTTTGATAAAAGAGAATGGAAAACAGTTTGTGACGTGGGGTGGCACGATAAAGAAGAATCTGTTGTTTGTAGACAACTAGGATATAATGGGTAAATATACTACATGGAATAATATATACACTTTATACAATAAAACAATCTTAATACAGTAATTGATGAAGTGCTTGAATTCAAATATTGTCATATTTGGCTGTAATAAATGTTATTATTTTTGTGAATTAGTAGAGGAATATATAGTTAACTATAGAATAGTAATTCAACGTATATTGTTATTTTGTAACTATATAATATTATTTAGTTTAGGTTTGTCTACATTGAATAGATGGGTAATAAAAGATCATATATATATATATTTGCTTCACTATTGAAAAGAGAAAAAATCTATAAACTTTTTAGATGTAACAGTTAGAGTGCCAAATAATGGCGAATTAAAAACTGACCTATATTACAAACCAACAGATACACACCAATACTTGACATACGATTAAAACATAGACTTAACATTAGTTTCAACATATAACCCAACTCAAGAAATAGCCAGTGATGTAATAAATAAACATACTCATTTATTAAGAAATAGTAAAAAATGTCTGAAATATGGGATACCAAAAAGATTATAAATTCTTATAAACAACCCCCAAATTTACGACGAATACTTACTTTTTCAAAATTTGGGTCTGAAGTCACAGAATCGAGTGTCACAAAGTGTGGGGACAATAGATGTAAAACTTGTGACAACATTATTGAACGGAAAACAGTAAAAATTAATGAAAATGTAAATTTTAAAGTAAATCAATCTATGACCTGTAAAAGTAAAAATATATGATATGTCCAGGTTGTAATGAAAAGTATATAGGCAAACCTGAATCACAACTCAACATAAGGATGAACCTACACAGATCCCACATTGCTAATCCCAAACACAGAATGATTCCACTAAGCGAACACTTAGATACATGTGGAAAGGGTTAATTTAGGGTTTTCCCTTATGTAAACTCAACTGGTCGGATAATAATTTGCTAGAAAATAAAGAACGGCACCCTAAATTAAATGCTGCATAATTTTATATGGTATTTGATATTCTAAAATATTTATATTTGATATTATTATTGTCATGTACATAATATTATGTATTAATAACGCCATTACGTCATGTAATTGTTTACTATCTCATTATTAAATGTCTGATCCCCGTAGTGGGTAAAAGCGCTAGCTAAGATGAAATTAGCTATTTCTTTCTAAAAACCTTATCCAAAATACTAAGATTTGAATGGAAAAATCTGTATTTAAATTACATTTACATATTTGCCAATATCTTTCTGCCGTACGGCGTCTTCAGGGCTGTATACAAAAGACAATAACGTCGCTTAGTTACATAATAGCGCGACATTAATAAGGGGGAATAACTCCAGTATGACCCAATCAAGTTTAATTTTATAATCAAAATAATGTTCATTTCAATCGCCGGTTCTGTCTAGGAGAAATAACAATATAAGTCTGATATCATCTGGATATCTGTGGTAAAGGAAAGTTCAAAGTCGCGCCAATATATAAGTTAAATTTCATAAATGAACAAATATTGGAAGTCAAAGAGAACAGACTTCTAGAGCAGGGAGGCAGAGAAATGGGGTTTAACGTCCACTCAACACAAACTGGGTCATTTCGGGACTAACATATGGTTCAATTTTATTTCAATAATTCGCTTGCGCGTAGGAGTCTTTAGCAGTGGGAGGACCCGGAGAAAACCCACGAGGTTGGACTTTAGAGTAGGCACTCAGGACACAAAGGTAGAACTGCAACAAATACATTACAGATTTATGGGAAGGGTGCGCTTACTCGTCAGCTAAACACGACTAAAGCCGAATGATCAGAGTCGGCCACACTGACCTCCTGCCTAGGTGAATTGTGAGTCAAGGCAATGTGTTGCAGAGAGAAAGGCCTCGCGAAACAAATGCTCGCTCAATGACCAGGATTCCACCGACACAGGTCGCAACGCACGTCAAACACGTTGCCCCATTACATGGATCCTTTTAGTCGCATGCCATGACACGCAGGACATACGAAGGGTGTATTCTTCTTACACCGGGGGGGGGGGGGGGGTGCGTGATAAAAGAGAATGGAAAACAGTTTGTGATTATTATTGGTACGATAATGCTACATCTGTGGTTTGCAGACAACTAGGATGTAGCGGGTAAAAATACAACGTGAAATAATATACGCTCTAGCATATGCAACAATCTTAATACAGTGCTTGAATTATATTATTGCCATTTTTTGCTGCAATAAATGTTACTGTATTTGTGCGAATTAGTACACGAATATATAGTTATATATTAATTCAGTGTAGTTTTGTTTACAATGAATAGTTGAACGTATAATAATATTTTTAGGACAGGAGCAATAAGTAAACACAGCGCCTACTTTGGAGAGGGACGTGGGAATAAAGTAACCTGGGTACGATGTAATGGACGTGAAGAGTATTTTACTGACTGTAGCTATCATATTAGCTCGTGTCCTCATACTAGAGACGTGTCTGTAATATGTAATGGTAAGATTATATTAAAAGTATTGTGGAGATATGAATATAGTTTATATTACTGTATTTACTTTATGGTCATCCATGTCCAAGACATTACTTTGTTAACTATACGTTTTGTTGGGAGCAGGAGCTTCTCACATTGTCTTGAACATCTGAAAAATCTTCTAATATAGGTAACAAACTGTAGTAGTACACTGTTGTATGTAAATATAGGTAACAAACTGTAGTAGTACACTGTTGTATGTAAATATAGGTAACAAACTGTAGTAGTAGTAGTACTGTTGTATGTAAATATAGGTAACAAACTGCAGTAGTATACTGTTGTATGTAAATATAGGTAACGTACTGTTGTATGTAAATATTTTAAAATACTTAAATTAATCTCCGTAAACTTTGGTCATAAATTGAATTGCAATGTGAATGGCTAATAAATAGTTTAATGACTATTCAGATGTACGTATTGAGGGCGGTTTGGGGGGATTAAGTGCTTACTATAATACTCCATAGGTATACTATTTGTTTCATGAGTCACATCCCCAACCACGTTGAATGCCAAACTAAGTTACAATATACATAATCTGTGGGCATTCTACGCCAAGTTTGAACATTGTACCTCAATTAGAGACAGAAGTTACTACTTAGTCTAGTTAGTCAAACCATTCATACCCCCGCAACAACTACCGCATGAACAACCACTACTCCTTCCAAACAAACAACAAGCAGTGCTACTTAAAAACAAGTACCTATACGTTTTCAACTATACGTTCCCAAAGCCTGTAAAATATACTTACACTTTTAGGTTCTTTGAGTCGGTTCATGATGACAACACTGGTTTAATTTCAAACGTTACTTTTATTATTCTTCACACATATCAAGTACAAAACGTCTTATAGTTAAAGACTCCAGAATTAGCTTGTGTTGAGGGAGCCATGATCCTAGCTTGGCTTGACACTCTTGGTCCCCAACTAACTTACATGGCCCCTGTCCGGTCTTAACTCAGACGCTCTCGCCTTCACAGAACTATCGCCTTTTTCATTCTTGCTTATATCCCCCATCTAGACAAAGGATCTGACAAGATTGCCAGACAAAGGACTAGTGAGTGGGGATAGCCGACATAAAGATATTCTAATCAATTCTACTGTCAACTGTCAAGATGGCACGATAACTATCAATAACATCTGCCATTATGTAACACGGGTTAATGAGTTATTTCTCCAAAGGATCATATCAACTATTTATTCTTATTCCTTTAGTCACTATTACCTTTACATTTGTACTTCAGAAACTTCCAAAACTACCACTAGTCCGTTAGCAACTACCAAGACTCTAGAATCATCTGCACAATCTTCTACCATTTCCCAAGAAATACCAGGTAACGATTAACAAACTGGGATTCCATTTCAAGAACGGTAACCCGTTTTAATTTACAATACATTTTTAACAGCAATATGAATCGATTTCTATTCGCTATTTTATGTAGAAAATGGAACTTTGGATTAGTTGATTTGCAAGGATTATTTTACGTAGAAATCTGATAGGCTGACATTTGTGAACATTTGTTTTATTACTTCAGTAGGCTCTCCACCAAATTGCAAACCAGGGGTTCATGAATTTGAATTTTATATAAAAGCTGGCAACCTATCCTTGGACAATCTGTGTATGGACATTGGTTCATTTGATAGCAGTTCACTGTGTTCTGACGACGACGATGCTTTGATATTTAGCATCAATGAGGATCCATTTGGTTTCTTTAAATTGTTTAAACTCTTAAGGAATAAACAAATACTGAAGCCATGTTTGCGCCTTACAGCGCTATACCAGATACAAGAAGCCAAAGCACCGGTAAGTATTATTTACGTATGGGTGTTATATATATAGATGTTGGAGTAATCCATCCAGATATGATTTGTGATCTACTGGAAATATACGTCAGGGGCCAGGTAGAGCGGACGCAATGACACGCTCTCATTCATGGTTTGTTGATTTTGGAAATATTTACGTCTTTTCAATGTGGTTTTAAACATTATAATCATAATCATTATACCCAGTCAGTGTCAAACAAATACCTATATAAATATCCCCCCACACCCACAGTCCCCTCAGTCGGATCTGGCTCCCCTTCAAAATCCACACTAATACACACACACACAGTCATTGTTTGATCTGAGGTACCAAGCGGCTGGGGTAAATTTTAATATGTATGTATCTTGAAAGTAGCTAAATCTCTTAACTCAATACCATCCAAAGTCTTCGACATTAAAAACACGAATGTTCGGTCAGTTTAAATCAACATTGATGTTGTGATCTTACCGGGTAATGATGGGCTTCTGATATCCAATAATCAAGATAAAATAAACATTTTACCATTGGTACATGAATCGCGTACCATAATGCGTTTCAGCGCCATTTGGAACAAGGGACTCGAAGAACGAGGCTAGACATATTCCAGACGTCATGTCAAACAGTGACCCTATATTCTTTTGTAGAAAGCATGCGCAATAAATACTATCGGTGTAGACTGGAATAACCAGACGCTAGAGATTGCCATTCGATTGCGACTTCTGGCTTATTTCGGCGAACATAACTGTTTAGTAATTACAGTAAAAACAGAAACGACTGAACGTAAATCAGTTTATATACATATATATTACATTATTATATGCGTTGCGACCAATTTGTGTCAATTTCTAGGTCCCAAATATTAGTGATTTAGCTCCTTTAATTGAAGTTGTCAAGAACAACATGTCTTTTATGAACAACCTTGATAATAAACCACGATTCATATTAAAATATCTCTTTTTACAGCTTACCATAATAGCAAAGGAAGATTCTTCACAGGGTAGAACAGCAATCCTAAACATATTGATAACATTTAATCGGCCACCAACAGTTGCACATAGAATTATTAACTGGATTGTAAATATTGCTGAACTTGGCGCACTCGATGTCATAAAGCAATCACAAGCACAGGATTCTGGTAGTATAACACTCACTTCTGTTAGTAAGTAAACCTGATTTATACTCTTACAAATAAAAGTCATTTTAACAATTAATTACCCTTTCAAATATAGCAACACTATCCACGCCCCATTTGTATGTATTTCCCAGTTGTACCGATACACTGCAGAACGTACACTTTTTTTTATAACTTCTTTATTGGGTATTAGGATGGTTTCAGTTTTCCCATTTATGAATTGTTCTTAATTTTACCCGATCCTGACTTTCTTGGACTCGTGGGTTCCTGTCGTGGCTATTGACATATGTTTACTAATCTGACTTCGAAGATACTCACTGGGTCTATAAGGTTCAAATTAATTTGTTCACGTGACACTGATCATCACGAGACGGTTTGGTACCAAAACAATTGAAACTACTGATGTTTGAAGATCTAAAGACTTGAAGGCCAGGAATTGAGTGGGACAGACACAGTAGGCCCGCAAGAAGATGCAGAAAACTGGATTCAACGGTTTTTATATCTAGGGTAGTTCCCTACCAACAGTCTTCCATAATCTGATATGCAGATCTGGGCGAAAATCGATAATTAATTCAGGATAACGGATGATGATGTGAAATGCCTTACATACAATGTCAAATATCTGGGAAAGGGACAATTTAGTGATTTCTACAAGGTTCAAATTAGTTAAATAATTTGTTTACCTGATACAAATTATCAAAAGACCACTTTGGTGTACGAAAACATTGAAAATGTCGATCTTCGATGATCTACTAATAACTCTTGGTAAAATGATTTGGATAAAATGTTTCAGATTACCAAGAGAATAGTTTGGTTTCTGCAACCATCAACAAAAATAAGCTGCATCTGCACCATAGGAAAATTAGCACTAACTATGATATGCAAAGAATAAAATTGCAAGTCAAAGTAGGTTTATTATTATATCACGCTGTTTTATGTTATGTATACTGTAGGGGTGGGTGCCAAAACACAGTCTAATTCTGTTGGCGACATTCAATCTTTAGGCCTGGTTTCCACTTGTCTGACCTGATATGGAATGAGGGGCAATTGTCTAATTAGTGGCGTAATTGGAATACCGGCTCAGAAAGAGGGGCATTTAATCTCAATCTGCTTCAACAATAATAATTACCGAAGTCACTTGTGTGAGCCAATTCACGTTCAATCCATGCAGACGCTCTTCACCCGTCGTGCTTCTTAAAATGTTCTTGAACAGCTTTAACCTGCTGAATGTCCGTCAGCTTGGGTGAACCGTATCGAGATTATTTGAGGTGATAAAGGGAGTATCTCTGAGCTGGATAGGGTTGTTTTCTACCACAATTCATTATAATATTCTATGAATGATGAGTAGTTATCATATAGCAGAATCTCTGTCGGATCCCCGTTCCGTTATTATCGTCGTAATGACTTGGAATCGAACACTAGAAATTTGTTACAAGATCATGTAATTCAGCGAAAGGATCACCGAAACTATTGATTACTCTGTCCAAAACTTTGAAATAAACAATTGCATTTGAGATCATTTATTTCTAATGTTTCATCATCAGCGCCTTCATCATTGAACCACTTCTTTCTCCGTTTTATTTTAGTTTCACCTCAAACCAGGGATTTGTGCAGGAAAATGTTCGGGGTGGGGGCTGTATACTCTCTCTGTCTCTCTCTGTCTGTCTCTGTCTCTCTCTCTCTCTCTCTCTCTCTTGCACCTGCGATCATTGATTTTCAGGTAATGGGATCAGTAGTGTGAATCTGTGAAGTGTGGCCCAATATTATTTAACGTGTGTCGATGTTGCTTTAGAACAAGGGGGTCACATAGATCGACCTGTAGGTCCCATTACCTGCGCTTGACGCGTGTGCCGCCCCACATGGATCGACTAGTGACAACGGTCCCTAAGGCATACAAGTGGGATGAACTTTCTCGGCCAATGCAGGGATCGAACACTCGACCTCCAGGCAACTGAGCCCTTGTGGCCCCTATGATGTAAAGGACCGTTGACATTCTGGTATATCTCGCAGTACACTAGCAATACACACAAAAGGTGCTGTTGCGAAACTTTGTTGTCTGTGTTTGTTTATTAATGTTATTATCAAGCTGAAGTGTTGTTCTTCTATGAATTAGATGTCAGATGATGGTAAACCAAGTTTATCAACAAATGTAACAGTACAGATAGTTATAGTAAGGTTAGAATGCACTTCAACTAACAAGATGGCGGTAAATATCGGAGAACTTCAGAGTGTTAAAACTCTTCCAATTGGCCAGATTAATTGTGCAGTTTCTAGAGGATATTCAGTCCGTTATGATGTCATACACACAGCACTGCAACAAGGTAGTACTATTAAAGTGTTTAAAGGGATTTCAGATTTTTTAAAAACAGTATGACACACACACCACCGTGACGCATTATATGTGTTCAATTGTAAATGATGTACTGTTAAACATACCTTATGTCAATATGTTTCACAGAGTATTACGAAAGACTTCTAATATATCTGTAAAAGATGACTGCCTTCAACACATGACGTCATATCACGCGGCGTCAATCATTGGCTCAATGGCGCGTGCATTGTTTACATAAGACGTTACTGATTCGAGCAGAATGGCGCCTTTTACTCATTTTCATACCCATTTACACTAAAATAGGAAATAATTTTTACCTACAAATAGTTCAAACGTCTTTATTTATTTTTCTAATACATAAAAAAAATGTTTTAGAATTTAATTTGTCTTTATTCACTGCGGATCATTGTGACCTTATGCAAAAGCTAAATATGCCTATTGCAGGTCTTTCTTTAGGCGTGAAATGTTATCTAAATTAGTAATTAGACATTAATTAACTTATCCAGACCATAATCAACTCTCGATGTTATCGCTAGCCTGTAATATTTACTGGATTTGATGATTAAATCCAAAAATGGATAATCGAGACTATGTTTTATCGTACCTACTTTAGTAATGGTGATCGAGGCTAGGCCTAGAATTCAAAAAGCTAATATCTCGGTTCAGAGTTGATCAATTTGACTGAAAATTTCAGAAAATACCCTTTACATTATCTAGTTTTTAACTATTATAGTGAGAACTGCCAGATCTTTATCTAATCTTCCATAATGCCCCTTTAAGTGATCGAAATATTATGTGTATGTTTATTGTTGAATTTGTGATCTGCATAACGATTGTCAGTGGTCCAGGAAAGAGGGCCTGCAACGGACAACGTATAGTCGTTTGGATGTTACAATAAACCGAGGTCCGTGTACACATTGGCGTACACGTATCATTTGGAATTCGATATCGCCGTTGCCTAGACAGATTTGCCCCCATAGCACACTGTATGGCGGATGTCCGTCTTCATTAGCCACGTTGGAGCAGAACAGTAGGACGTTAAACCTCATTTCATCACAGATTCAGATAGAACCTCATTTCATCACAGATTCAGATAGAGCTAGAGTAATGAGCAGTCCACAAGGAATTAACATATTTTTAATAGCAATATATCTGGGATTTCCCATTTAATATTTTCTATTAAACATTTCAGGACTTGAATTGAGCTTTCATGATGGTATAGTGAGTATAATTCAAGATGGCGTCACCACGAGTGTGGCTAAAAAAGAAGTCATCGTTGTTAATGTGATAATGGTTCAGTTCCCGTCTATACATGTCAATGTTAAGTTTCAATTAGAATTTGGTAAGTTTTAAACTGACTGCATACCCAACGCCACGAGCTTCGAGTATCTGACGAATCCTTCCATTTGGTCCATGACAAGACATGATCTTTAATCTCTATTTTCTGCTAAGCACTGTTTATTTGATTGTTCAACTTTTGTTTTCCTTCGATAATTACTGCCGAAATCTTTAGCATTAATATAAATTAAGGTGACATGGGATTCCAAAGTATTTAAAAGGCACTGAATTTATATAATCACTATGATTACAGCTTTTTATGGACTAATGTGGTTCCAATCTACGTACATATCTTGGACAAGAGAACTAACAGATAATTCAACCATGGAATACAGAAACCAAGTAAAGAATGTTACAGACATGGTATGTCAGTTTTTGTTTTAAATAGCAGAGATTTGGATCAATATGTATTTATATAATGTTCTAAATCATGTCTTATATTTACCTATTTCATTTAGCTATTTCATTTTCCTCTTCTATCAACAGATAAGTAAAGTTGTAGATAAATCAGTTAGCGTGCATATAATACAGTTCAGGTTGGTTATTTATGCAAATTTATATAATATTATTTACAAGTTTATGATTGCCAGGTTGAAAGACATCATATTTTACACAGTATATAAAACTTGGTATCTGGAATCCGGTGAAAATTTTCATATGTTATCATGATAAAATCACGATTTCTCGGATATCAAAATTTACCACATCAACTGAAGACTAGGCGTTATATCACATTAAATATCTTTAACACATTTCAAATGTAGCTTTGTTCCTTTCATTTCAGGCAAGATTCTTGGGTAGATGTTCACCTCATATGTTCTAACCAAGCCGTTTGTAAAAAGACCGAATCGTTACTTCTGCACCCTGCTAGTTTTAGTGATTCTGGGATTCTCCGTGGGCGAGTCCATTTTAATAACAGAAGTAATTATAGCTGTATTATATGTTAAGCCCAAAATCTGTTATTTGTTGACCATAAATCTATTGTGTAAACAAATTTATGTTTTTGCGTGTCTTTACAATGTTTGTCAATAGCATTACAATTGTCGATTCAAAACAAGTTTGTTTATTATTTGGCCCTTCGAAATTGTTTCATCTAGACACAGAAAAAAACATACAAGGTAGCATTTAGTTAAGTAACAATAAATATAAGAGCAATGTACTTGTCTATGATATCACCTTAGGTGGAAGTGGACGTAAAACTCTAGGAGCGAACGAACGAACAACAATGTGACGTGGACGATGCATTCACCTAAAGGAAATGTGATACCAGTGTTTAACATTATTTACTATAATATGCAATATATGTTGTATTTACTATAATATACAATATATGTTGTATTTACTATAATATACAATATATGTTGTATTTACTATAATATACAATATATGTTGTATTTACTATAATATGTTGTATTTACTATAATATACAATATATGTTGTATTTACTATAATATACAATATATGTTGTATTTTGCATACACAAGATGAAGTACAAGTTCTTTGTAATAGTGATGATGTTAAAATTCATGTTAAATCCATTCCATACATTGAATATATGTATACTTTTAGGTAGTCATATATTTGTTCCAACTCTCAAAATACTGAACAAGGCAAAACACATCCTGGGTGGCGATACTGTTATCATCTTCTGTGAGGCTGATGTTATAAAGCCAGTTGGTTCGGTTTCTGTGGAATGGACATTAGATGGTGCCGTTGTTCGACCTTTGTTGTCATCAAGATTCCAAATCTCGACCGGATTGGAGTTCCCATGGCGATTACAGTCTAATTTAACAATTACAAATATTAAAATGATAGACCAAGGTAATGAAATAATTACTAACATCGCTAGATATCACATGGCGATTTATATAAACTAATAAGTCAAACATGTAATAAGATCATCAAGTTATTGCAGCAATATCACACCAAAATGGTTACAAACATTAAATAAGATTTATATTAAACGTGGTATATCAAGTTATTGCAGTATTATACACATCAGTAGATATTACTCGCAAATGGTTGACATTATACCAAACATTCGATAAGATTAATATTGAAGTGGTAGATCAAGGTAATGAAACATTACACAAGTCATTTGAAAATAATTCAGTTTAATTTAACAAAGATTAATGAAGCACATTACTAGATATTGGTAAATCCGACATTAAAATAAGATTTACATTTATAAGGACATGCATTTGAATTCTGGTGGATTTTCAGGTACAGTACAATGTCATATTAGTGACTTAAGTCGTTATGGAAAAGTTGGGAGTATTCCTTTGGCAATTATTTTTCCCCCAACTGTCGGTGTTCCAAAAACCCAGTATGTCAGATGTGGTATAAGCATCAACTTAAAGTGTGAAGTTTTAAAACCAGTCGGTGTATATACAACTTTGATGTGGGTAACGGATGGGATTAATATACAAAATGGCAAGTATATATAGTATAAAGTGATTTATAAATTAAGTGTCTTATTGTCTTATTTTAAAGTTTAAAATAACCATAAAACAGTAGCATTTTCCTTTGGTGAACTACTGTAACGTAATATCTGGCTTATTGACCTGTCGTGTCTATAGTACTATATTTTATTCTATTTCTGTTTTTTAGGTTCTGAATTGAACAGGGTTGTGCCCAGAAATACCAATTTAACATGTATTGGATCAAACATAGCCGGTCGGGGTAAAGGCAACACAACCAAGATAATCATCATTAAAGGTACCAAATATAGAATAAGAAGCTAAATGTTCTGGGTTTTTTGCATTGAATAATGAGAAAATCTTAAATAATGTAAAGACAAAGAAATGATTCTAACCTAGATTTATATTTTGTGACGCACTCTTGACAACATTTTCGTATTCCTTGCCAAAATACAAACTCGGCCTATTTTGTGCCCTTTTCACAAGCTTAAATGTTTTTCTATGATTTAAGGACCGCTAGCCTGTCCACGCGATACCGATGAAAGAGGAACCCATTGGTCGGAAGCGTCACCAGATGCCACAGCTGAACAGTCTTGCCCATTGGGATACGCAGGTAATATTTCACGCAGTATAATTGAAAATACAACGACCATTTAATTCGTTTGTTTGTTACACCACGACTTGGCTGTATGGGGCTAGTTCAGTAAAGAGGGGAATGTGACTGGCCGACCCCAGGGGACACCAAATCTAGAATTAAATTAAGCCTCTTCGTTTGGAAATGCCTTAATAATAGTAGACTTAAGGCTACTCGCTGACTCTTCTTCGAATACCGTAGTCCGTGAGATATGTTCATGTACTATAATCAGGTTTCTATAGAATTCATTGATGATTTGACATATAGCTACGATATTCTGTCGATTATTTCTCTTATATTATCTTAATTGACAAACTTTCCCCACCTTCATTAGCCCAGTAGGACTTTTCATTTCCGTTCTGTCTTTATAGGTAGTGTATCTAGATATTGTACTAGCGATGGGAAGTGGTTGGCGGCAGATTACAGTTCATGTATTCAAGCATCATTGACAACCATCATGAATCAGGTTACGTTATTACACACATTCACCACTTGTATTGAGCTAAATACAGCATGACAGTTTTTTTCTTGTCTAATTACATCATTTTCTTGGGTTAAGCTTTTCTCGATATAAATTGAATAGTAGTTGGGATTCTGGACAATTGTGATGGGATATGCGATGCAAGAAAGACTCATTCCGATGTAAAAGAAAATAATCTGTTTATACAAACGGAATTGACCTTCAATCACAAAACTATATAATGCAATTGACCATCCGACAGGGAAACATACATTTTGACAGATGACAATTATATAAACGGAATTTGTTACTTATGACACAATTCCCTATATATCTTCAATCACAAAATCATCAAATTCGTAACAGCCTAAATCCGTCCATAACAAATGTCTTATCACTCTCAAAATTTAAACAAGAACTCTCTAAACATGATCCGAAAATACCTCTCTTTTATTATATTGGCAAACGTAAAAATCAAATTATACATATACTAAACTAAGACTAGGCTGCAGTAATCTAAATTTTCATAAATTTACAAGACATATTTCAAATACTCCCGAATGTTCATGTAGTAATTCAATAGAAGATCCTTATCACTATCTCCTTATATGTTCCTCGTATTCAGATGCTCGCCATAGAACAATCGACACTTTACCTTCGACACAGCAAAACATTAAAGTGCTACTATGTTGATCGGAAAAACTAACATACGACGAAAACGTGTCAATATTTAGCCAGGTGCATGATTTTATCGAACAAACCGAAAGATTTAAATTTTAACAAAATAGCTGATTTTAATTATTTCAAATTTATGTTTATATGCAAATATTTTTATTGGCTTATGTGTACATATATATATATATTACTATTCATTTTTTCCTTCTTTGTTTTTTGAATATATTGTATATTATGTAATTTATTTGTAACCGAGAGAGGGGTTTATATGGGCTTTGCCTGTTCCCCAATCCCCTCAGTTTCTGAATAAATATTGTTTAAAAAAAATCGTAATAGACCGTCCGAAATGCAATGAAGTGTAATAGACCGTCCAAAATGTATTTCATTTTTGTTTATTTATTTGGGTTATTTCGGATTGAACAGGTAAAAGCTGGAATTGTTGTTTCCGAACCCGATAAGTTGCTAGCCAATCTGTCCAAAATAACCAAACAATCTAAATTAGAGAAGGGCGAAATTCTTCATATGATAAGTGCTATGAAAACCCTGACACAAATTACAAATGAAACAACCCAAAACTTGCCCTCAGCCCAGAATAAAACTAAACATTTTGCTAAGGTAAGTGATTACACTATTAGCCTATATATTATAACATTTAATGTAAATCTAATTTTAACCTCTTGGTCATTGATCAATTTGAGTATTTGTGGGGTAGATACAAAGTATATAAATATGTTCACTTTCTACTGGAATTTTATTTGTTTGTACAAATCGTGAGTTCAGTTGTATTGGTATTCATATTTGTAGGAATCAGTAATACTGGTCAGCGCATTATTTGACTCTGAGCAATCTGAAAATATGAAGACACTTGAATACGAGGTAACAATATTTATAATTTACATATTATAGTCACAAGACATACAGCAATTGAAGGCCATTTGCCTAAAATCTAAAGGAACCAAATTCCATGTGAACAAAAATCCGGTGGTGTGTATTTGTGAAGGATCATGCCCATCGGAGACATCAGTAGACTAAGCTATTTTCTTTTATTTTTGTTGAACGTTTTTAGAACTATTTGGTATGCCTGCGAAGTATAGGATAACTGTTCAAATTATAACTCAGAAAAACTAGAAAAATTGCAGCTTAAAGCTGCCCTCACGGTAACTGGTTGCACTATTTATGCATCTCGTGAATCGCTTTATTTTGAGACTGCATGGACTAAATTACATGATCGCAGAAGGATATGACGATTGTGCTTACTACATAAGCTTATTCACAAAACAGGACCGTCTTATCTTCAAGACATAATAAGTTATCATAGCAATAGTTATAATCTTAGAAACTGTAATGATCTAAAAGTACCACTTGTTCGTTTAACTGTAACAAAGAACTCATTTTTTCCTAAAACCATTCAACAATTTAATAGTTTACGTCCGGGTTTAAAATCCACTCTATCTTTATCTGAGTTTAAAACCAATATCAAGACTAAAGTCAAACCTCCAAAATTAAGAAACATTGGCAGCAGAAAATTATCCATTTACCATAATCGTATACGTCATACCTGTAGTTATCTAAATTATGATCTTAATAAATCAAACATCGTTCAAAATCCATACTGCAAATGTGATAATAAAAGCATTGAAAATTCATTTCACTACTTCTTTGATTGCTCACAATATGTGTTACAGCGCCATCACTTACTTGCATAAAATTTATTTAGATGGTTCTACTCTTATTTCCTAAATCTTTTAATATCCACATTTTTCTCACCGTACAAAATTACATTAAAGAAACGAAACGATTCACATGTAATCTGTAGCTATTATTCTAATTCTCCAGTGGTTTATCACTGTTAATACTCATTGAGCATGTAACGAAATGGACTTATTTATTATCCTAAGGTAGCATGTATATATGTATATAACTATGTATTAAATTAAATTTCAGTGGTAATTGTAAATATTTTAGATTATACTTGGATAATATTCGTAAATTGTACAATTTGTTCTGATCCCGTTTGTATTATACGCATATACTTATATGTATGTATTTGCAAACAAACAATATTATATATAAAACTATTTGGTGACTTTATTATCATATACGAAATGTCTATAATTTGTTTCCCTCATTTAGAATAGCAGTATAATCAAAGATTTAATGGAAACGATGGACAAAGTGAGTAAACTAGTTGGGGAAAATCTACCGGATGGAAATTCTGAGACATTTCAATCCGAAAATATTGGTAAGATTTATAATATAAAGGGTGTTCAATACAAAATCAATTAGTGATTTCGTTTTGCAATATACTAAAAGATTATTCAATAAAAATAATCGTGATTATTATTGATGCGCTATGTCGTTTTCTAACATTAATATATGTTTCGAAAATATGATTATTTTGTGTTTACAAATTGACGAGGGACCGGAAATATAACTGTTGATACTGATACAAATTCTGGAAAAAAAGCTCTAAGCGTAACGTGACTCTTGCGTCGTTGTTTCGTATAGTGTGTTTGCTGGTTGTGATATACTATGTCAAAAAAGAAACGCATGGGCGTGGCAGTCGTCCTGCAGTGCATGTGACAGTTGCGGAAGCGTCGGGGACACCGGGTGAAGCCGACATAGATGTCTGTCCAGTTTATCCCAAGGATATTCAATGGGGTTGACATCTAGCGATCTTGGTGGCTATAACAGCAAATTAATGTTCTCATTCTGTAGGAAATCAATTATTACACGTGCTGTTTTACGTGCTCTTAATCATCCAAAATGGGAAGCATGTCGCTGTTAAGAATTCCATCCCGGAAGTAAACACCTGTTAGGTTACATTGTACGAGAACAAGTTCACTTCTGCTGGTGTAGGAGATGGCTTCCAACATCATGACACACCTCTACCGAATGTGCCAACTTGCTCAAAGCAGTTGTTGTCAAAACTTTCATTGCGACGCCTGTACATATGCTGTCTTCCATTTCGTGGTTGTAAATGGAAACGTGACTTGTCGCTTAACAATAATCGTCGCCAGTTTCCAAAGTTCCACCCCTGTTTATTCATACATCAGTGAACCCGTAAACGTCGAGGTCGAGGTCAACAGGACGGGGCCAAAATAGGGTTTGTTAGCTTATAAATCAGCTTCTCGAAGTCGGTTCCGAATTGTTGGTGCAGACACCTTCACATACTTGGCTCTCGTCAAGTAATGAACCCACATGTAGCGATCTTGCTTTGTACTGCAGTTGTTATACGACTTCTTCTACTTCGGGGACGGTTTTATACTGATTGGAACTGCTGGTGCTTATCTCAGAGGCCTGGAATAGTGCTCTGATGCACGTTCGTGTGTTGTATGACAAAATACGCGATTAATCTACCCGGAGGTGATTCGGCTAGTTTAGTCTTGGTTTCTTGTCACTGTCGTCATTGCGAGCATCGTAGCTTTAAATTCCCACCACTACCGAAATCTTCTTCCCCTAATTTGGCGTGCATTCGAGAAAAAATCTGAACAGTTCACACCTGTTTCCTGCAATGAACACACAGCTTGTGCTTAGATGACATTTGGGCATGCTATCCCATTGCAGAAACATGGACATGCGCCAACATTGTACAAATAACGATATTTTGTAAAACCTTTTTCTTCTGTCCACATCACCTATGCGTTTATTGTTTGACAGGATAGAGTTATGTGTTTGTTGGGTATAATATATATTATTATAATCGTGATGGATGTGCATGATTACAGTACTATCTGTATTAATATCAACCCTAAACAAGGCGATATAGAACTAATATCAACCCTAATCCGTGTAACTGCTTACTATAATTAATCTGATCATTGGCAATAATTGCTGAACACAATATTCTTGTTGCATAATGGAGATGATTTGGACTATTTGCATTCAAGTATGTTACACTACCTATAGGTCTAGGTGTTATTCTCACTTTTAACAGCCATAACAACATAGTTATGATCAGAGTAATTTAAATATCATAACAAGCTAATGGTAATTATTGTACTCTAAAAGACCATAATAATAAAGTTATGGTAATTTAAAAGATCATAAAATATCATAACACGATAATGATAATTTAAATGATCAGAACAAGCTAATGATAAAAATTGTACTTTATCATAACAAGCTAATGATAATTTAAAAGATCATAACAAGCTAATGATAATTTAAAAGGTCATAACAAGCTAATGATAATTTAAATGATCATAACAAGCAATAATGATTATTGTATTTTTGTATTATAGGGTTTGTCTTTTTTCATCTTTCACTGTGGCCTGAACAAAAAGGTATTAAAAATATATCCATCTTTTTTTTTAAAGTAACACATTAATATGCGTGACATATTAAAGTAGACACAACAGTTCTACTAAGGCAGTTGCGGTATATTCAAATAGATACAACAATTCTATGGAAAGTAATTACTGCATTTTAATCCAAACCATGTTTCTACAATATTTTAATAGTCAGAACGCACGAAATACATACAAATTTACAATCATAATGTCAATTTAAATGTATTGAAAAAGATTCATAATTGATGGTATGTAACAACTTCCAGGCCGGACATGGAATTTATTCAATTTTATTTGCAGGTGGGAGGGGGCTTGGCCATACATCATCGACTTCTTTCAGGACCGTCAAGTTCAAGGTCAATGTCTGAAAATGTAAGTAGAAACTTTGTGTAAAGAGTAGGCGATGAGTGTGTGTGTGTGTGGGTGTGTGTGTGTGTGTGTGGGGGGGGGGGGGTCATAAGCCCAGTTATCGATGAAAGTCGTAGGTTTGGTCTCCATCTCGGCCTGTATATAAGAAGCTGGAGGGAGCTCCGTTAGGGAAATGTAAATTCACACAGGATTGTGCTTAGCTGAGTAATTGATCCCTGCGTCGGCAGTTTATCTGCTAGAGTCGAAAGGATATAATATCCCTACACAATGACGTCATAATTTTAAGTAAAACCAATGTAATGATTTACTTAAAGGAATGATTCATGTATTCATGTAAACAAGACATTCTCCGGGAAATACATTTTAATGTGCACTTCTGATAATTAAAATGTTTTGTCCACTAAAACAACAATATAACGAAAATACAAATTGGTATCCGAATGTGTGACGTCATCCAGTGAAGAACCAGTTAACTGTTGGCAAACACAGCCTTGACCGGTACCAATATTTCTCAACCAAAGAATAGCCCCGTTCCTTTCCCCTGGTATTCGATGTGGGTTTGTTTTTTTAAAGTGGGCCCAATTCCGATTTTGCCGGTCTTATTTAAACACTCTAACGTTTTACATTTAGGCATGTCGTCTTTAATGCTAGTCCATTCTAACGACAACCGTCAATCTAAATTTTGAGTGGTTGAGTATTATTGAATACCAGAATATGGTGCCGTCATTATATTATTGTAATAGAGCATGTTAGCAAAATAACATGCTTGAGTGACCTTTTCCTTTAACAGATTTGACGTTACCCTGACTGCAAATTCACCATTACGACCCTTCATCAATTTCAGATAGGCTGCTTTGCAGGAAGTGACGTAACGGAAAAAATTGAAACTAATTCTGGTGCTCCTAAATATGGTGAAACATTTGCGGATTAAACACTGGGCAATGATCTTTCATCTCCCGTGGTCATTGAAATGTAAATTGGTGTAACCCAAGAAGAAGGGATGGCCAACTTTTGACAATAATACCATATTGTATTCCTAGCTGCATTCAAAAGACCTGCAATGGAGCATGATATTGATGTTATTGATGATTAATTGCATGACATTTTGTTTTTATTATTTAATTATTCCTAGAAGCCCCCACAATGCCTCTATAAAGAATATATATAATCCCATTTAATTTGATATTATTAGTGTTATATATTTAAGATAAGCGTTCAATTTGCTGAATATTATTGATATGGTTTTTTTTAATTCGCCTTTGGCCAAGTTAATTTGATTTTATTTTATTTATATCTAATATTGTTATATTTTACCTTATTTTATAATACCTTTGATCAACACAATGCTTAGGAAATATTGATGTACTGCACCTAAATAATCAAGCTGATCACCAGTGAATATTCGCTAGGCCGCGACAATCACTGATAAGGATGACATCGATGCGACTTAATGAGCCACAAATATTAACTTTTTTCCTCGGACAAATTAAATTCTAAAACATTTCTTTATGTATTAGGAAAAGAAATAAAGACGTTTGAAGTATTTGGATGTAAAAATTATTTCCTATTTATTGTAAATGGATATTAAAATGACTAAAAGGCAGCATTCTGCACGGACCAGTAACGTCATGTGTAAAGAATGCACGCGCCATTGAGCCAATGATTGACGTCGCGTGATGTGAAGTCACGTGTTGAAGGCAGTCACATTTTACAGAGATATTAGAAGACTTTCGTAATCCTCTGTGAAACAGATTGCCTGGTTGCTAGATAATACGTTATGTAGATTTCACTGTACAAATATTCTGTACATTAATTTGATTTTATAAAATTTATATCTAATATTGTTTATATTTTACTTTAGATTATAAAGCTTTGATCTACATATTGCTTTGGAAAATATTGATGTACTGCCCCAAAATAATACGTTATGTAGATTTCGCTCTACAAATATTATGTAAATTGTAGATTACCTTTCTTAAGGAATCCATTTGAAAACCCCAAATAAATGTATTTACACAATTTTATAATGTCCATTCTTGTAAAAATGGATATATTTATTAGGGAGTGAAACACTCTGCTTATTTTTCGGATTTTCTCAGAGACTAAAAATGGTCGTTATATTCAATCAAATAAACAATATTGTTGTTCATCGGTGGGGACGTTTTTTTGACAAAAACTGTATTTTCAACCTTTAACAAAACTGTCTATTCGTTAATTGTTATGAATTTTAATAGTAAGAAGATATACGATCAATGGATATATAAAAACAATTTCGGGTTCATTGTCCCGAAATAGCCAATTTCGCATGAATCTAATCATAATTTAAGGCTTGGCCAATGGTTAATTGCTGTCCATTTTATGAACTTGTGCCATAGGAGTGGTTATGAAGTTTTTATTTCTATAATAAATTTAGTCGATTTTGGTGACCACATTGATATCGTTATTTTGACAAACACTGTATATTTGATTCGTGATTGCAAAATATATACATTAATAAAGAATTTAAGTAAAAAATTGATACTACATCATTATTAAGTGGTTTATTTTAAATGACCCTCTCGGCACTGGAAGTGGGGTATTTGTGATGGCTAAACTTGGTTTCCTTCTGTTATTACATTATCAGATTACAGGACGGTCATATACGGAAACCAAAACAGTAAGACCCGCGCCACCCATGTCGAGTGTTAAGGTGTAAGGTCGTATGCCTATCCTTGTAGTCCAGTTAATTTGCATCTCCAATAGAAGGGTTGGTCTCACCACCTTAACTACATACAACGTGCATCTTGTGTTGTAAAACATGTTTAATCTGTGGATCTTTGCAAAAATGCGCGGTAATTGGACATTGTGTCAATTGTATTTGGAAATTGATTTTTAAAACAACTATTGATGCAAACAGAAAGCGTTCAAAATGAAATGTTAGTTTCATGAGGAGCAAACCAAGTACGTATTCGTGCCAATATTGCTGGAGTCCTGCGATGCCGTCCTGGAGCTTATCAGCGCGAATGAGATAAAGTCAATGGAATATAAATATGTCGCCGTCTTCGTTTATCGGATGAGGTCTGTCTCCCTAGTTCGTAATCAGTATTCGTATAAGAGCGGCGCCAGTTTATGTGACTAGCTTGAGTGGAGCCGGTTGTGATGGTTCTCTAAGAGCGGATTTTTTGTTTGGCCTCGTATCTGTGTTTTAGCCCTACCTCGTCCCTGTATAATAGTATGTTTTTTTTGTCGGGAATTACATATACAGGCCCAATGAAAACGCACCACTCATAAAAATGAATGATTGTACGGGTACGGAATAATTCGTCCCCAGACAACTTATCCCCTGACAACTCGTTCTCGGACAATTCGTCCCCGAGGACTATTCGTTCACGATTAATCCTCTAGGAATATTCATCCTCGGATAATTCATCCTAGGACAATTCGTCCCCTATGTCTATTCGTCCCCTAGGACTATTCGTTCTACATGGTTTGAAGGCCAAATGAAGGAAGAAATTAGTAGCCCCCCCCCCCTCCCACTCTTCCTGTCTGAAGACTACTTTTTAAGGCCAATTCTGAAACCCCTCAGTAGAGGTGTGCGTGGGGGCGGGGGGTGGGGGTCAATCCAATCCTTTCAATTTTCAATCATAAATCAATTAAATTCATAGTGGGAAACTATTTGTTTAATTGTCCTAGAGCCTGAGTGTACATCTCACACAAGGAACAATTTTATGGTTACACAATTACTATGTTTAATATTATGCGACGTTTCGACGAGGATACTCTCGTCTCTATCAAGCAAACCATCGCGTAGTATTAAACTCAGTAATTCTGTATCAATAAAATTGTTCCTTGTGTTAATATGTTCCAATTACTAAATGTCAATCAAAGAAGATTGCATATCTCGTTCAAGTAATATAGTCTGAATGTAACATCAATAGATCACGACGATATTAATAATTGAGAATGATGTTGCTACGTGTAGTATAAAATGTGACTTTCAGTATAAATCCTACAGTTTCTAACCGTTAGTGCCTATCGCTTTCACACTGCGCGGGGGTGGGGGGTGGATGGCCGAATGGTTAGCACGTGCGCGCTGTATCATAAGGCCTGTCATTGAGTCAACTTGCGTGGTTTCGAATCCTCGGTTGTACGTGACAAGGAGTAGGGTCGCCTGTCTAACCTCGTGGGTTTTCTCCGGGTCCTCCGGTTTCCTCCCACTGCTACAGACTCCTACGCGCAAGCGAATTATTGAAATAAAATTAAACCATGTGTTAGTCCCGAAATGACCTAGTTTGTGTCTAGTGGACGTTAAACCCCATTTCTCTCTCTTTCTCTCGCTTTCACACTGCCATCAGACAAATATGGTACATAATACAAGTATACTCATATCTATGTCGTTATTTGCACAATTACATATTAATAGCAACAGTGAGGCTGATGTCCCCCGCGGAAATCCCAAAATATATAGATGACAAATATCAATTAATTGCACATTTATGTTTTCCAAAAGTATTGAGCAATCAAACTGATTATCTATACTTAGTCTAAGCATAAAATATTCACGATCAAACTTAAGTCAAAGTTTTGAAATACCTGGTAATGAAACTATACTCTAAGTTTCATGCTTATTATGGAATTTAGTCAAGGTATTCATGTAATTAATGAAACCACACACCACGTTTCACCACTCTCACTTCATTAGAACTAAAGTTATCGTTTCCCAAAGCATTAAATAATCAAATTGCTTATATGTGCTTCGCCTAAGCAGAAAATGCTCACCTTTGAACACCATCAGGCATTAATTAACACGAACAGACCTTAATCAACTTTTGACGTCGCCTGATGTGTCGGATTTTATCTGAATTTAATCCGTTTTTCTGCTCAACGTTCATTGATGTTTTAATCCAAATATGATAATCGAGACCTCTTTGCATCGTACCGACTTTAGTAATGATGATAATGATCGAGGCTAGGCCAAAAATTCCACGGCTAATATCTCAATTTAGGGTGGAGCAAATTGACTGATATTTTCGGCATATTCCCTTATATTATCTAGTTTTTGATTATTATGTTGAGAACTGCCAGCTCGTTATTTATTCGTCCATAATGTATATTAACTGCCTGACTTGTGTATTAAATCAGCAATATAATAACAACCGTTCTTAACAAACATCCGTTTAAAATATTTCGATTAGTCGAAAAGTGTCCACATAGGCGCTTTTTAAACCGTCCCAGATCTAGGCGATCAACCCAGATTGAAACAACAGATCTACCTTACTTTCTTATAAAATGAAATATAATCAAATCAGACTGAAATAACATCCATCATGGGGAGGCGTTGAGAAGCAGAAGAAAGTGCGCGTCAGATATGTAATTTTGTCCATTTAAGGTGCACTAGCATTTGAAATTATGTTGTTTCGGGGGAGTCGAATGTGGAGATACACTAATAGATAAGGGTCATTGTGCTTGATAACGATAAGAGAATACTTATCGAAACATCGTGCTTGTGTATAATAAACCAGTGATTGTTGTCCCATATAACTGTATAGTTTTGTTATGTTTGCAATTGCTAAATGCCACTAAAGGAACATATCCATTTAAGTATAATCTTCTGATCATTATTGAACCAGTATCATGGGGCAATCAGAATTTGTAATTAAAGTAAGATTTTGAAAACAGAATACGTAAGTTGTTTGCATTAAAATCTTCTGCAATTAGGACACTCTATAAACGTCATAGTTATTGATGCAAGATATCTTTGTTTACTAGATAAATTGTTGAATTAAAATTTAAACCATTTATCAATAAATACTGTACTAAAAATAATGTACCATCCATTAGTGTGCTAATACAGTAGTTATACAATTTCAATAATTCGCTTGCGCGTAGGGGTCTTTAGCAGTGGGAGGGCCTGCAGTACAAACGGGGAAATCAAAATCACGTCAGTTGACTCAATGACAAGCATCATGATACAGCGCGTACCAGCGCGCACGCGCTAACCATTCGGCCGTGACCCCCCCCCTCCCCTAGTTATTCATGTACATATTAGGACCTTACGATATATGATAATGGTAATGATAATGATAATAAACTGCAAACCATGACAAACTAAATATTATCATTAATTCTCAAGAATATTACAAAACAGATGAAACAAATCCAAACAAACGATAGTCAGTATGAGCAGTCAAGCGATCCAAGTTATTACTCAGCGTTGATAAAACATCAAAGTTTGTCCCAAAAAAGCAAAACAGTTGTCCATCTTGTTTTTAGCGATGTGCAGATTGTTTTATCGAAATGAAATGGGGTTTAATTCCTATACTGTTCTGCTCCGACTGGGCTTATGAAGATGGGCATACAAAACACAGTGCGCTATGAGGGGTATTTGCCTGGACAGCAGCGCTACGGTTTACTCTTATATCGAATTCCAACGCCAGAGGGATATTTTACGTGCACGCCAATGTGAAAGCTGTCATTGTCAGGTCCTCTGTACTATTGGGAAAAATGCCGATGAACTTTCTCGGCCAACTCCGGAATCGAACCCGTGACCTTCTGGCTAGTGAGCCAGTGTCTTACTCACTTAGCCAACGTAGCTCCCCAGAATGTTTTACCAATCTATAAGATGATCAAGACCTCTTTCGTATGGAAAACCAAACAGCTTTTTATTCAGTGTTCTTAATTCTTAGTTCTTAATTCATAGCCCTTAAATCTTATTTCTTCATTTGTTGCCGTATTTGACATTTGTACACTAAAATTAACATTTGTAACTTTGTCATATCAGATTTGTAAAATCTATTTTTATTTAATTCAATTGTATTTAAATATAAAGATAAAATTTATTTTAGTAAATCAAAAAATAATCTACACTTACATTTCATCATAGACATACAACGAAAAACAAATCTCGAACAACAAATTTACAAATACAAATCTCCAAATACAATTCTTGCAAAACATTTCTCCAAAAACATTTCTTCAAAAACATTTCTTCAAAAACATTTCTCGAAATTCATCGAACCGGAACATTATGACGGCATGAGCCGAAATCAACCTGGCATACAATAAGTCGCCATATAATGAAGGAGAATCGAGCAAGCATAATATACAATAAGAAAAATCGCTCGATGACTGTGACTTTAGTGAAATCACGTGCGTGTTATGTTTCTATATATAAATATATTGGTTAATATGATCTAGCATTAAATAAAATAAAATGAAAGTAGTCTATTTTTAGTAATTAGGTTATTTTTTCATAGCGACATATTTTTTTGGACCAACGAAAGAGGACTTTATCTTTTCTAAATCATGTAATCATGAATGTCCCAGTAAAATAGCTAGTACTGGTATATTCAAAGAGCGAAAGACAAATACTTTCCGGTGAAGCATTACACGATAACAGGAATTTCGTATTAAAACGCGTATTTTGACTTTTTAACACCCCCCCCCCCTCCTCCCCTTCACTAGATAGAGTTCAGACGATCCAAATTGTATCTGCTTTAACAAGGTACGTAAATATGCATATGTCAGAAAATATTTTACAATTTTGAAAATGTATTTGGACCTTTTTAATGGTATGCATCGCGATATCTTGTATTGCGTGTTATGGCCCGTATTTTGACGTTAAATACCTCCCTCCCTTCCTCATTTAACACCGATTAGTGCCAGTCCAATTTTTTTTCTTTTTTCAAGGTATGTAAATATAAATTTACATTTTACAGCAAGCAAAAACATACTTTCTAGCAGTATATGAACAGATATCGAGAATTTCTTATTAATATCTTTTTAAAAAATAAAATGTGCCAGAAAATAACCTGAAAAGGTGTGCGGTATTAAACTCTGTTAAGTGATGTGGAGGGGGTGGGTGGGGTATTAAATTTCAAAATACAGGTCATACTACGACATTCCATATATCACACAGAATACTACTGAAACGAAATTTCATTTACCTTTTCAGAAATGTAAATTATATTCTGGTACATTTGAATTTACATAGCTTGAAAAGGGTATTAGAGTTGGGTGACGCTAAATAACACTCTTTCGTCTGTGAGCAAAGTGGGGGGTGGGGGTGGATGGCCGAATGGTTAACACGTGCGCGCTGTATCATAAGGTCTGCCATTGAGTCAACTGGCGTGGTTTCGATTCCGCGGTTGTGCGTGACAAGGAGTAGGATCGCATGTCCATCTTTGTGGGTTTTCTCCTGGTGCTTCGGTTTCCTCCCACTGCTAAAGACCCCTACGCGCAAGCGAATTATTGAAATAAGATTAACCCATGTGTTAGTCCCGAAATGACCTAGCTGTGTCGAGTGGACGTTAAACCCTATTTCTCTCTCTATTTGGGCAAAGAAAGATTTCGCTATAAAACAAAACTGAATGTCTGAAAATAGACTACATTCAATTTATTTTCTTTATCGAAGGCCCGGTCCGATTAGCCTTACTACGCACGTGGTTTCACTAGAGTCGCGGTCATCGAGCGATTTTTCTTATTGTACATATGGGTACACTCGATTCCCCATTATTGTATGGTGACTTATTGTATGCCAGGTTGATTTCCGCTCATGTCGTCATAATGTTCCGGTTCGATAAATGTCGATAAATGTTTTTGGAGAAATGTATTTGGAGAAATGTATTTGGAGAAATGTTTTCAGAGAAATGTTTTGCAAGATTTGTATTTGGAAATTTGTTGTTCGAGATTTGTTTTTCGTTGTCTTTCTCTGATGAAATGTAAATGTAGGTTAATTTTGTGATTTTCTAAAAAAAATATTATCTATATTTTAAGATACAATTAAGAATACATTTTACAAATCTGATGTGACAAATGTCTGATTTGTAAAACGATTACTGATTTTAAGATACAAATTTTAATTTTCCTGTACAAATGTCGAAATACGACAACAAATGAAGAAATAAGAATTAAGGACTATAAATTAAGAATTAAGAACTAAGAACATTGGATAAAGAGCTGTTTGGTCTTCCGTACTTTCGGACCATGCGGTTTTTGTCCAACAAAATACATTTTGGGCCCCTAATCTATAATATGATTATCATAACAACTTTCGGGCTATGTAGTTTTTGCCCACCAAAATATATTTTAGCCCCCTACATGTTTAGAAATGTAAAGTGCAATAAAATGATCATCAATTTTACATTTACATCCACTTTTAGACAAAGGACTAACCCCATGTCAATCCCCACCCCGTATCCCGGAAAAGGCCCCTCACACACCTGATCACCACACCGAATTCAAATCTATGTAAATAAAAACTGACATAAGCTCTACTTCGGGGTGAAAAAAGTAGGGCAGATAACACAGAAAAGACTATTGCCCTATTCTGCTCTGACTGGGCTAATGAAGACGGGCGTACAACATACAGTGTACTATAAAGAGAAGTTTGCCCGGACAGCGCTTGTATCGAATTCCATCTGTCAATGGATGTTTTACAAGGTTTTTCCTGCCATCCGAACATATATATTTTAGAATATGTTAATTATTATTATTATACAGAGAAAAATCTTAGTTACAAAAAATGTTTTTATTGCTGTAAATATAGGTCAATAGCATTATTACCCCACAACTATCATATAAAAGTACCTTTCTCGCGAAAAATATATATTTCATGTCGATAAAAACTGTTTTAATAGTGTCCATTATACATATATATTCATCACATGAACAAACCAAATTGAGCAAATGTAAGGTTATCTATATCCAATTTACTTTATAATCACCAGCTATCATTCATTACTTATTTTACCAGTATTTGTTATGAGTGCTTATAAAGGGCTGTATATAAGAAAATAAATAAAAAGATACTATGTTATCAAGTCAAAATTGACACCGGGAAATCCCACTTAGCCACCGTGGCTCCCCGTCAAAATATTGAAAAAAAAGACAGGAATGATTATAGCGCCATGTCACCCAAAGAATCTCGCCAGTGGCAATTCCAAAGAAACTCCAAACTCACATTTGTAAATCCAAGTTAGTGGATTATCTGAATTAGATACAGTTACTATTCTACTCACGTCTAATAGCAACCTCGATTGATGCCGATTTTGACATGTCGTTACTTGCCATACACGTATAAGTCCCAGTGTCAGATGTCGCCACATTAGTAAAAGTGATCTCTCTTCCCACTGAGAGAATGTTGTTCTGGTGGTCTTTCCACACATAATTACAGCTTTGTACAGGCATACAATCAGCTTCATACGTCATAGTTATTGAACTACCCGGTTCCATTCTTGATGGTGTGTCATCTGTTAGGACGACAACTGTTTTTATATAACCTTTAAAAAAACACACAAACAAACATGTACACCCCACAGTACAGCAACAGGTTGTAAGCACCACCATTCGCTCCTAAATGGAGCAATAATTTGAAGCATAACCACGCCTTACACAAATAAAAGTCAAACCTGGAGATAAAACACACAACAAACAAAGATAGCAAGTTATACTGACCACCAAACTATTATCATATCAAGTGAAAGCTTCCAATTCGCTATACAGTACCCCGCCTGTAATAATACATTATTTTAAGTTTGCAACAAGGGGGACAATCCAAGAAAAATGGAATATTTGTCATACATTGTATTATTCTAGTATATGTCACGACCGGCTACCGTATTGACAAGATATTTCAGTGTTAGTACATTCGGTGGTCTTCCGTTGACTGAATTAAACATAGTAGGCCTAACTAACAAGCCAACTAACGTTGACATTAATCTAAAGATGTCGCCGTTATACGGTTTATCAGATAATGATAGATTATAATTAGCTTACTTTTAACGACAACATTTGAAGACTCTGTGACACTTCCAATAGCATTACTAGCTGTACAGCTGTAAATGCCATTTGGAGTGAAAGTGGTAGTATATGTAGCACTAGTAGAAACTACTACGTTGTTATATTTCTATCTATAATTACAAACTGGTTTACAATCAGATGAACAGACAAGACTAACATTTTCTCCATATTGCACAATTACAGGATCTTCAGTCGGGGTTATTATAACTGATGATGGTCCATCTGGAAACAAAGATAAACTACACTTAGCACTTAGTGGTTATGTATGTAAACGGAAGAATACGAGTAATTTGTTTCAAAAGTAGATAAGCGACCACCCGTTAAATTAGTTTTGAAAGCGTTACATAATATTCACAAAGTAACTTTAAGGGGTCAAATTTAGACATTTGTTCACTGAATAGATGATACACATGAATGAAGCCTCACGATCTATCTGCCTGGGAATGGATTGAATACGGCCTATAGTATTACCAAAAGCTAACACTTACAATTAACAGCAAAAGTGGTAGATTTAATCGCACGACCTAAGACGTTGGTCGCTGTACAGGTATGAACGCCATTTTGGCTATTAATAATGGAGGCTATATTATAAGTAGCAGTAGTTGAAAATATAACATTGTTATATGTCCATGTATAATCACAATACGGTTGACAATCAGAAAAACAGACGAGGTTTAAAGATTCTCCATTTGTTATTGTTACTGGATCTGATGTTGGAGTTATTACTACTGATGATGGTGCATCTATGATAATAAAAATACCATATCATTTTCAACGACATTCATTTATACATAAAAGTAGGTCGGTTGTAGTTCTTCTCAACCACAAATAATCCATTCCTGATCAACAAAATATAATTGCATCATAAAATGACGGATTTATTACACAAACGTACAACAAATATTTATTAGCACTAATTATTAAATTTAAAGAAAAGAACACACGTACAATTCACATGAACATTAGCAGATTCTGTCACTCTTCCTACAATGTTGGTTGCTGTACAAGTATAGAAACCATTTTGACTTTTACTAATGGTACTGATGATATAAGTAACAATATTAGATGACAATAACATTGTTATATTTCCATGTATAACTACAATCTGGGTAACAATCAGCAGAACAGTTGAAGCTTAGAGATTCTCCACTTGTTATTGTTACTGGATCTGATGATGGTGTTATTTCTACTGATGATGGTCCATCTGAATTAATAATAATACATTTAAATAACAGAACAACTTCATAATTTTGATTAAAACCATTGAAATTTGTATATTCTTACATAGTCGTGCGGTTAAGGAAGACTTTTTGGTAGAATCGTGCATTTTGGGTTAAAAGCATGAAACTTGGCACACAGATGGCATCAACCCTACTGAATATTTTGGGATGTGGATTTACCTCAGCAGCTCCGTCTGGTGGTCGTTACGGAGTTTTTTCTCAAAATGGCCGCCAATTATTGAAATATATATATATATCTTTAGAAGTATACATTGTAGAACCATGATCTAGGTGTCTAAATGTATTGCTCTAAGGTCAACCAAGCCAGTGGACACACAAACATAAGATATAATCAATTACATCAAACAATACATTCAAAATAAATTAAAAGCATATTTTGTTTAAACTTAAAAATAAATAAATATTGGAAATAACTTTTCAAGCTCATTTCACTCCTTGATATGGTTTATAATATGTAATTTAAAGTGTTTTCAGTGTCACTGAACTTAAAATTAATCTAAATATGTAGTGTTTCCAAAATCCAAGATGGCGGAAATTCAAAATGGCGGCCAGAATTTCCCTAAAATGGTCGATTTTTCGGATAATCGTCATTTTTAAGTTTGATATGGCTAGTGATATGCGATTTAAAGGGTTTATTGTGTCACTGAACTGTAATACAACCTCAAAAGAAGAGTTTCCAAAATCCAAGATGGCGGAAATTCAAAATGGCGGCCATAATTTCCCTAAAATGGTCGATTTTTCGGATAATCGTCATTTTTAAAGGTCACCGGAAAAGCATCAATTTTTTTTAAAATAATGCAAGTAATTATGTCAACATATCTTTTCCATAAGTATAACCCGAACGTCAATATTACCTGCAACAGGTAAATTTCAACATTTGTAATTTCCGCCGTTCTCCGTGGATAGTCGGAACTTTCCGTCAATAAGCAATCCGTGACGTCATTTTAGTCCTTTTGCACATAGAAATATAGACTAGAATATGAGCAGCAGGACTAAAATGACGTCACATTTACGGAAAGTTACGACTACCCACGGAGAATGGCGGAAATTGCTCATGTTGAAATTTACCTGTTGAAGGTAATATTGACATTCGGGTCCGTGTAATACTTATGGAAAGGATATGTTAACATAATTACTTGCATTATTTAAATAATGAACCTTTTCCGGTGACCTTTAAGTTTGATATGGTGAGTGATATGCGATTTAAAAGTTTTTCTGGGTCACTTAACTTAAATACAACCTCAAAAGAGGAGTTTCCAAAATCAAAGATGGTTGAAAATCCAAAATGGCGACTAGAATTTCCCTAAAAGGAAAGATTTTTCAGATAATCGTCATTTTTTCGGTTTTGTATGGCTTGTAATAATGTTCTTTATTAGGTTTTTAAAGTCAATGAACTTGAAAATAACCTCAGAAATGAATTTTGAAAATGAATATTACCTCAAAAATGAATTTTGAATATGAATATTTCCTCAAAAATGAATTTTGAAGATGGTAGATGATTGCTTAAAAATAAAAAGGGACAATTGTGAATTTTCCTCTTGGATTGGCTTGTAATAGCAAAGAGTATTAGTTATTTTGATGGTAACTGGAATTGTTATACTAGATCTCACATAAACAAGATTTAATATTATTCCAGCAAAACAATGAGGCATATATATCTAGCTGTTACGAATTTATCTATTGTTTATTCAGAAATGGTTCAAAACAGTGGTTCAGTGAGTAAGACTCGCCAAGAACGAGGTCCGGGGTTCGACCCCAATGTTTGCTGAGAAAGTACCTCAGGATTTTCCAGGATGCAGCACGGGGGCTTCTCAAGAAACCAGGTTTATATGTACACGTTGACATGCGCATAAAAGAACCCTAAACAGTTGGAATTCGAAATAAGAGTAGGCCATAGCACCACTGTCTGGACCAATTTTCTTCATAGCACACGGCTTGACGAGTAACAATATTCATTAATTTTGTTAGTACAGAGCAGTAGGACATTAAACCCCATTGCATCATTTCTGGTTCAGAAGACTTATGCCCGGAAACCGTTTGTGGTATCATCTAGACAGATGGATTCATATCTGTCAGTCATGTATTTCACAAAGTGAAAAGTGTAAAATGAATCATCAAAGTCTCTATGTCCGGCAACTTTTGTGGTATAGTCTAAATATGGTATCCACAGATCATTTTCGTCTGTAATGTATTGCACACCAAGTTCTAAGTTGAAAAAAATAATCATCACGAAAATAATTTGAAATGCATTTACGAATAGTATTGGTATCCCAAAAGTCATCCCCCACGATTTTGCTCTTTTCTAATCTGTTGTTCTTACATGTAGATTTTGTTGTGAAATACGTCACTGACGAAAATGACCTATGGACTCTACCACAAAAGTTACTAGACACAGAGTCTTTGATGCAAAAACGGATCACATTACCATTTCTGAACGAGTACGAGAACTTAAATTCTTTACAACTGCAAATACCATAAATGATTCTCACTCCGGTAAAACTGTGCAAAGACAAAGGAGATGAAATTAAAAATGTCTCAGTTGGCCCCGTTGTATTGTTATGGGGTGGGGTGGAGGGTCGGAATAACCAGATATTTTCTCCAAAGAATGTGTCAATTCTTAACATTATCATTAGCATCATATGTTTTAATGCATAAAACAGTTACACTACATTTATTGTGTCTTAAGGTTAAATTCTTTGAAATTCTAATTAGGTTACTGGTATGTTCTGCACATGGTTAATTGACTGACTGGTAGATTCCTGAGTCCGGTCAATTTCAGTTGTCCTTTATATTACATATTACAAACCATATCAAAGAGTGAAATGACTTTTATCTGACAAATCGGCCATTTTAGATAAATGTTGGTTGCCATTTTGAATTTCCGCCATCTTGGATTTTGGAAACTTTTTTTTCTTTAGATTAATTTTAAGTTCAGTGACACTGTAAACCATTTTAATAATATATTATTACAAACCAAATCAAACAGTGAAATGACCAATCGGCCATTTTGGGTATATTTTGGCCGCCATTTTGAATTTCAGCCATCTTGGATTTGGGGAAACTACTTTTAGAGATTATTTTTCAGTTCAGTTACAACAAAAACCTTATATTTGATATATTACAAGCCATACCTTGCGTGATTATCACCCATCCTATCTGAAAATTCATTTTTCTTCAGATTATGGCAGCCAGTTTTGAAATCAGACAAACCCCAACTGAAAATGACGTCATAGATAAGTCTTTTTCAAAAATCGTGTTCAGCTAGCAATTTCGCCTTTGGAAATTGCTGGCCTGAAAAGATTTGAAAAAAATATGTCTTATTGTGACACCCCTGGTTATATGTATTTCAATGGATAGGCGGCCATTTTGGAAAAGATGGCCGTAATGACCACCAGGGGAAGCTGCTGAGGTGAGAGAGAGAGAGAGAGAAATGGGGTTTAACGTCCACTCGACACAAACTAGGTCATTTCGGGACTAACATATGGTTTAATTTTATTTCCATAATTCGCTTGCGCGTAGGGGTCTTTAGCAGTGGGAGGAAACCGGAGGACCCGGAGAAAACCCACGAGGTTGGACAGGCGACCCTACTCCTTGCCACGTACAACCGGGGATTCGAAACCACGCCAGTCGACTCAATGACAGACTTTGTGATACAGAGCGCGCACACTAACCATTCAGCCATCCAACCCCCCCAGCTGCTGAGGTGGATCCACATCCCAAAATAATCGGTAGGGTTGATGCCATTTATGTGCCAAGTTTCATGCTTTTAATCCAAAGTGCACGATTTTTTGCTTTACCGCCCCACTAACATGGCCGTATTATAAATTATCAGGCCGCTGGGCGGATTTCCCGAGGAACAATTAGCCCAATGCCAGACTTGTTAATTGCATTCATCTAAACTAATTTATCCATGGTACATGCGCCGGAGATTGACCATCCCTGCCATATGTTACATGGAATTACAAATACAATAATCAGTATACTTACACTGAATTTGTAATTGTATAGATTTGTAAATTTCAAAGTGAGTATTTGATGACGGTTCATCTTCTACATGGATACATCTATATCTCCCAGTCATCGCACGGGTAGCCATGTTGATCAGTGTTATATAATGAGCCAGATAATGTATCCCATATATTTGTACAGGTTATACCATTTATGTTATTACATGGGTATAGGTATCAACTGAACATGTTATTGTTATACTGTCGCCTTCATTAACTGTTATAATATCACTCGGTGGACTGATTGTTATGGCACCTCTGTCTTGAACTGTAGGATTAATATATTTTTAAAAAAATTACAGCTTTTAACTGAATTGCAGGGAGTTGCAAGTAATCAGTACAGACCAGATAACACAAGTTAATATCAAAACATATTTTATGGGGTTATGTTTATTCAAGTACAACATTTATTTTTATCTGAAAGTATGAAAATAGTACTTTTTAGTCCGTTTTTGTTTGTATTACAACAGAAAAGGTACACAATCTTATTTCTTGGCTCGATACGTCCAACAGGACTTTCGTTTACAGAAACAAGTAACAATTCAAATGTTTGACAATCTTTCAATACATACCGTATATTCTTAATGACCGTTTTAGCTCCGAACCATTATAAGTGGCAATACATGTATACAGCCCTCCCAGAGTAGAGTTGTTGTTATAGTTTTTCTGTATATATTGATCTCATAATTCTTGCATTACCGTATTAGCTTGATAACGTTGAGAGAATACTCTTCGAAACGTCGCCCAAATAAATAAGTAGCTGTTTTTTTCCATAAGTATGTGTTTTTGTGTATTGCTCTATTCAGTTACTAAATGCCTCTAAAAGATTATGAAAGCTGACTTGTTGATATGCTACTAAGTCAGTTCCTTTAATCCATTTATATTGACAGATGCCATTACATTCGGCTGTACAAGTTAAAACATCGGATTCCTCGGATAGTAAAGTTAGGTCGTTGGTAGAAGATATAAAACCAGTTGAAGATGTTACATTAATATTATTAATTCCAGCGTCTTGTAAAAAGAGGAATTATTATTATCAACCATGTAAAGTTAAGAATAGAATACTAACATTAATCGCCAATGGGATTAACGATTCTTACAGTGATTTTCACACCTGTGCTAGGATTATATTGCTAGTGTAAATACTGAGGTGTTTCGATATTTAACTTCCCAAACCTAAAGACGCTACATTAGATCAGATATTATTGACATAGCCACCTTTCTTGTTTACTACACAATCTTAAATATACTATTTAAACTGATGATCGTTCTCTATTTTCTGTTCAACTGGCTGCTTCCTCTTCCAGAGTTGCAGTGTTGGGTGCTATACGAGTTCACACCCAAACAAATGATTTACAGGTGATTGGTTCCGGATGGAGTTCAATTAGCCCGAAATCAATAAAAATGTACCCACCTGTTGTATTCAAATACACACTATCACCTATAGATTTGGTAAAATCTGAACATCCCCAATATCCCGCATCTCTCCCTGGGTCGAAGTTGCTTATAGTTAGGATACTTATTGTCCAATCGCTTAATGCACCACTTCCAGAACCATATGTTCTTGATATATGGCTTATATCAGAGGCGTCTGTTTCACTCAATCTAAAACATCCATTCCCATTCATGAAGTTTGTGATCACACGAGATGGATCTAACCAGCTTAATTCGTCTTGGGCAAATGCAGAACATGTTAGGGTCACTGACGAACCTGTTGTAACAACGGTTTCGGATGCTATTAATGTCATGTTTGGTAACTGTACAGAAGGGGCAGCATCGTTAGCATGAAAAGTATAATATGGTTGACAATCAGAACAATAAATTATAATTATGATTCTCCACTCGCTCCGATGGTGGTGCTGTTACTATACTACTGCTGGTGGTCCACCTGGGGTAAAATTAATAACAGATCGTTTTAAATTAGATTGTTTTAAACATTTTAGTGTATCGCCCAATAACACTTACTACAATAGATATCGCTTGTGTGATAAATTTCATAATCTACTGAGCGATATCTCCTTGGGAAATATCGCTTTACATGTATTTGATTGGTCAATTAAAAAGGGACTACTGTTTTTATTAAAAAGGGACTAGTTTTTTTTATCAAAAAGCAACTACTTTTTGGATCCAGTAATATTGTTGGAGGAAAGTTCTAAAATTACCATAAACATGTTCGCTTCGTAGTGGCTTTGGGCTTGAAGGCAACACCGCGTCAATATATAGGAATTCGAAACGGGTGGCTTGCTGTCAAAAAATGGTGTATCACTACGCCGTATGTAATCAGGTTCAGTAAAATTAAATCTATACCAAAGAATTACATGTATATTCATTTATTTGTGCGCGTAAGAAAGGGTTGGGTGGCAAATAAAATCTCCTGCTCGTTTTTTTATCTTGGGTCGCATTATGTCTTACGCGAGAAGCTAAACAGGGCGATAGTTATGGAAGAAAAATTGATAAATTATTTACTCAACGTTTGGAAGAGTGAAGAGTATACTTTCAACATTACCAAGCAAGTGACAATTAAACTAATCAATTTCGCAAAAATGAAATTGTTTATACAATTGGCTTCATAATATCCATAACTAAAGATACATTATGGGAGATTTTTATAGAGAGTTGGCCATTCTTGCTATAAAAGTTCAAAAGTAGATGATGAAAGAAGAATATATTGAAAATTTCAGTCAAATTACTTTATTCTGAACATAGTTATCATCGTTGTAATATTTTACTAGAAATGGTGGTGAAATGTGCCTTCACCTTTGCCGATCGTTTGATTGACAGGCGTTAACTCCACCTACATATCTCGATTATCAAGTAAAGTTTTCAATGGCATGCGGAAACGCTCTACAGCGGCCTCGCTAAGTATACTCTATCATTTAGCCTCGATCTAACTGACGTATTCTCATCAGGATGCGCCATATTTGAATTAATTGATAAGTGAAATCCTATTTAAATCCGAGCTGTAGCTGAGCCATACGTGGGTCTACAGAGTCGATTTTGGGCTTGTCGTTTAAATAAAGATCTAATTTATAATTTCTATAACATCTGAAGCCTAAATTAAGACTTGCAATAATCAGATTTTGCTCTTGCATAATGTATGTTAACTAAATAATCATATTAATATTTCCATAAACTTTACCATTTACTACAACATTAGCAGATTTTGACTCAGTTCCGAGTATATTGAACACACTACAGGTATAGATACCACTGTGACTTGTATTAATACTATTGATGATATAAACAGCCATAGTAGAAACCGTGACATTGTTATATGTCCATGTATAACTACAATCGGGGTAACAATCAGCAGAACAGCTGAAGCTTAGAGATTCTCCATTTGTTATTGTTACTGGGTCTGATGATGGTGTTATTACTACGGATGATGGTGCATCTAAAATAAAAACAATAACATATTCACTGATATATACCATTTATTTTGTTATGTATAATGATGATGAAATTGAAAGAAACATACAATATCCACTAAGTTTCAAAATGAGATTTGACAACGGTTTATCTTTAGATGACAATGTCTGTCAATGAGTCAACTGTTGTGGTTTAAGTCTCATGATTGCTTGTCAAACCTCATGAGTTTCCATCAGGTTTCTTTAAGTGGTAACGGCACCTACGTGGATTATTGAAATACAGATATACCATGAGTTCGTTCAAAAATAACCTAGTTTGTGTTGTGGACGTTAAACCACATTTCGCCCAATCTATTCACCTTCCGTTATGCTTATCTATTAAACGTAATGGCAGCTTCTTCAAATGTTTGTGTGTGTGTGGGGGGGGGGATGGCTGAATGGTTAGCGTGCGCGCGCTGTATCATAAAGTCTGTCATTGAGTCGACTGGCGTGGTTTCGAATCCCCGGTTGTACGTGTCAAGGAGTAGGGTCGCCTGTCCAGCCTCGTGGGTTTTGTCCGGGTCCTCTGGTTTCCTCCCACTGCTAAAGACCCCTATGCACAAGCGAATTATTGAAATAAAAATTAAACCATTTGTTAGTCCCGAAATGACCTAGTTGTGTCGAGTGGACGTTAAACCCCATTTCTCTCTCTCTCGCTCTCTCCCTCTCTCTCTCTCTGGGGGGTGGGGGTGGATGGCTGAATGGTTAGCGTGCGCGCGCTGTATCATAAATTCTGTCATTGAGTCGACTGGCGTGGTTTCGAATCCCCGGTTGTACGTGACAAGGAGTAGGGTCGCCTGTCCAACCTCGTGGGTTTTTCTCCGGGTCCTCCGGTTTCCTCCCACTGCTAAAGACCCCTATGCGCAAGCGAATTATTGAAATAAAAATTAAACCATTTGTTAGTCCCGAAATGACCTAGTTGTGTCGAGTGGACGTTAAACCCCAATTCTCTCTCTCTCTCTCTCTCTCTCTCTCTCTTCAAATGTGTAGATTGTAAAATGTGTGACCTTTGAAGTATAATCAGTATTTAAAATATAGCTTCTCAACAGTCCATGACATCTATATCTTAATAGTATCAGTGTTCTGCATAATTACAATACGATTGACAACCAGAAAAAAACCTGATATGATTGAAGGATTCTCATCTACTTATTCAGAATCGGATTGTCATGTCTTATTTAGTCAACGGTCGTCACATTTGTATTCATTAAAATGTTGGGGAAAGAAACACAGATTATGCGGCTAGCGCTTTCAGTTCCATTAATAAATTACATAACAATAAGAATAACGTCATAGTTACAATACTAGAAAGTTATAAAGGAGAATAACTTAAATTATTCTTTCACACTTTGGGTTTGGGTTTGTACTTTTTAATGAAATGTGACTTTTTTTGTTCTTACAGTTCATTATTAAAACCATTTAGTTTATACATCGGAAAACATTCGAATTTACCCCCCACCACATTTATCCAAGTACTCAATGGTATTATTCTGTTTTCCGGATTGGATAAATTTGGGGTCTGTGGAGGTTCATTCGATGGTTTAATTGATATTTGCATTTGTATTTCATTGATTGTTTAAGTGTAAATACCTCAGTATAAGGTATCTGTAATGACGACCCTTCATTGATATCATCACAAGTAAAACAATCATTGCATTTTGAACAGTGGGTGTTTGTTGATGAGAAGAGAATTTTGACGATTTGATGGTGGTGTGAGACTGTTTATGATTCTTGAATTGTTCATAATATTTCTCATTCTGTCACTTTTTAGTAATAAGGGAAGATGTTTTTGCACATATCCCGTGCTCTTGCGTAGGATTATGTGTAGTGACTAGTGGTAGATCAAAATTATTCTTAGGAATTTTTGCTTTTCGCTCTCTTAATTTGGGTAGCTCTAAATTAAGAGCTCGATCATTAGCTTCATCAATAAGTTTCTCGGGGTAATTTTGCTTTCAGAGAAATGCTTTTAGTACGACCAGGAAGTATATAGTCCCGGTAAAAACGGAAATCTATTTTTGTTATGCTACAGGTAGATGACAAGTGTTTACACATCAATTGGACCGTAACCTCTATTGTTACGAATCCGATCTACAACCAATATATTTTGTATAGGTAATTCCCCGTGTAATATTTTCATGAGTCTATTACTAAATATAAACATTTATTTGTGGTAAGTATAAATCATCCTATAACTGATTTTGCTCAGTAGTATACCTTTATCATCGGTTGCTATCACCTGTATTTTTACACCTGTATAAGATCAATATAAGTATACTATGTATAAATTACTATTAGTTTTGTGTTTGGTGTTAATAATTGTAATGGATACTATGGTACTTGGTCAACACAACTCGTATTTGAACAAAATAGGTGAGTACATTTTAGTCCCATAATATCCTGGTGTATTTAATGGTTTTCTTTAGATGCCTTAAAGGAGCTAAATCGCTAATATTTTGGATCTAGAAATTGACACAAATGGGTGGCAACGCATATAATAATGTAATATGAATGTTGATTTAAACGGTAAAATGTTTATTTTGTCTTAAATAATTGATATCAGAAGGCCATCTTTTCCCTTTAAGATCACAACATCAATGTTGATTTAAACCGACAAATAAATCGTGTTTTCAATGTTGAAGATTTTGGATGATATTGAGTTAGAGACTTAGCTACTTTAGACTGAACTTTAAGTCTTCTAGAACTTATTACCGGTGCACAAGAGATGAATCGAAACAATTTTTCCCAGTTTAACAAAATAAAAATTAAATCTTATAATTTCAGCCAAGATGCCAAGAATCCGACAGAAAAAATCGATTGCCACAACAAAATTTGTGGCTCTATCCTTTTCCTTTTTGGGAAAAGCTTGGTGCAAATATTACATCTCTATAAAGAAGAAGTCTCCTAGATATTGTTTTACACCTACAATATGGTGGAGATGATTTGGTGGCCCGTTGTGTCTCTGTTTTCAAATCACGTTGTTGCACAGCCAGGCCATAGATATTTACCGTTTGCCTAAAATAAACCTTATAGTGTATATAAAAAAAGAAGAATATTTAACTTTATAAGACATAATTTATACATGATTATAAATAAAAATGTGTTAAATTAATACATTGTTGACAGATCCTTTCGACATTTTTCTTTACGAGTGACACTGTGTTTAAATTTGTGTTAATAAAAATATGACATTTAGAAATAAATTAGTATTTTAATATGATGTTTTCCCGACATTAAACGAACTGCCGCCATTTAACTTTATAAAAGAAATGAGGGAGCAAAAACAAAAGAAACCGGAAATGGTTGATAATGCTCGAATCCGATGAGAATTCCTACTATGTGCCCTCCTCTCTTATGTCTGAAAAAGTGCCCTCATTTCTAAAAAAAACCCTTATTTACGAAAAAGTGCCCTCTCTTCTCACAAAGTGCCCTCATTTCTAAAAGAAATTCCCATTCTTAAAAAGACGTCCATTTCTGAAAAAAAGTGCACTCGAGTTCGACCGAGTTAAGTTTCCCTATCTTAGTGATAACAGAGATCAGTTTAGTAAATATATGATTTATTTACGTCAGATATATAAAACAGCTACACCAATGAAATAAATACAACAGGAACTAAAACTACAACAAGAACATAAATTATAACATTAACAAAGTACATTAAGACAACCAATCCGTCCTCCTGCCATGGCAGCGACTGAACTCAGGTGGGTCCATACGTCGGTCTCTACTCCTCTCTCCCCGTCCCCGCTCGTCCGTCTAACTGTCAGCAAACCCCTGGTTATATAGCCTCCGACAAATAGGGAAAATAGATAAGAGTCATCTTCATATATGGTATTTTTTATTTATCAGATTATGGTATCTGTAATTGCACTGTGTATTTCCTTTGAAGTAATTATCAGGTCATGGTATGGTGCATTCTCTGTGAAGTCATGCCGAATGTTGTACACAGATCATATGTGGTTTGTAAATGACAGATGGGATTAATTACACGTTTAATTAGATCATAGCCAGTTCGTGCCTATCAGAAGTATATACAGCTGAGGACAATCAGTTCACTGCATCTAAATAATAGTTCGTATTTTATAAAATATGTCATAGTTACCGGAAATACCCCAGGAAATACCCGCATCTATTGCCTTATTGACAACATCGTGCCCTCTTTTCCCGTTGCCCTTCCAATGTTCCCAAAGATCAATCGACACCAAAAACCCATCGCCCTCATAGTATATACATGCATCATCGAGTAATCCCCTTTGCTTGTTGAATTTAAGCCTCAGTGGGGGAAAAAACAGTTAACGAACGTTGCTAGTGAACTACATATTGTAGCTGGTACCCCATTTCCCCTGATTTCGGTTTCGATTGTAAACAGTTCATAGTTTTCAACCATTTATAATCACAATTCCGCATTGGGAAAAAATGGAGTCGTGTGTGACTTATACTCAGCCAAATTAAAAACTTGACACTCGGGATTTTTGGGACTAGATTTTTAATATTTGGTTTAAGGCAACTATTTTAGTGTTATGTTGTGCACAGACGACCTTGACATCAACAGAAAGCCAAGAATGCGTCTCGCCGAAAGTCCTTGACATTGATAACGTTCGTGATGTCACAGTACCCCCAAAATGAAATTCACAGACTTGGAGAACAATCGGAATAAAGTGTTTAGTAACCGTTGTGGCCTCCTCTAGCGTCTCGTACTGCCACACAACGTCTTCTCGTGAATCTCAGAACATTAGTAAACACTACCCGAGGAAGATGTCGCCACTGCTCAGCAAGAGCATGTTGAAGGTCCTGCAACGTCAGTGGTGGATTCACTTGCTGACGAACACGTCGACCCAGTTCGTCCCAGATGTGTTCAATGGGATTAAGGTCGGGGCTAAGCGACGGCCAATCCAGGACTTGGACACCAGCATTTCCTAAAAAATTATGGGTAGCAATTGCTGTATGGGTCGAGCATTGTCTTGTTGAAACGTTAGTCCAGGCCCATGTCTCTGCATAAACGGAAGAAGAGCAGGTTGCAAAATCTGATCCCTGTACTGGACAGCATTTAAGTTCCCTTGGACAACAACACGAGGAGAACGTCCATGTGCACAAAAAGAACCCCAAACCATGACGCTGCCGCCATCACTGATAAGGATGACATCGATGCGACTTAATGAGCCCCAAATATTAACTTTTATCCGCCGACAAATTAAATTCTAAAACATTTTTCTTTATGTATTAGAAAAATAAATAAAGACGTTTGAAGTATTTGAAGGTAAAAAATTATTCTATTTTAGTGTAAATGGGTATTAAAATGAGTAAAAATGGTAAAAAGCGTTAAATTCATGTCAATTAAAACACAGGTCCTATTTCGTTTCGTTTTTTATAGTTCGAAATTTCGTTTTACTTATCATTAATACTCAGAGATATGGAAGAGTTGTTATATAACCCGCGTTATGGATGACGTGAGGGATTAGCCAATGAAACGGTCTGTTACGGCGAGTTTTGGCGTGAGATGCACGGAACTGTGGGTAACCAATTAGAAACACCAACGTTGATTGGTTAATCAAATGTCTAACGTCATAGGTCAAAAGCCGCTCGTATGACCTATGAAGCGACCCCCCCCCCACTACAACTGGTCAGATCTTCATGTAGTGTAGGCCATCAAAAGTATATAAAAAAATGGATCTGTATTTTAATCTTATTGATTTTAATTGATATTTGTCACATACATAAGAGAGGTAGAGATACAAATAATAAACTATGTGTCCTTTTCCTCAGTTCCTAACATACTCGCAGTTAATTCCTTTTCATCCACAGTATCCACATACCTGTAAAATATAAAAATAACATAGCTATACTTTAATTGTCTACCAAAATAACATTTCTAAAATTAAACTTCAAATTTAAATGTCCTTCAATCGATGCGCAAGTGTCTAAAGAACAAGCATGTCAAGTGTAATGTCGATCATACATCACTTAGTGGAGCCTAGCTTTTAACGAAGAGAGAGAGAGAGAGAGAGAGAGAGAGATGGGGAGAGAGAGATGGGACTTAACGTTCACTCGACACAAACCAGGTCATTTCGGAACTAACATATGGTTCAATTTTATTTCAATAATTCGCCTGCGCTTAGGGTCTTTAGCAGTTAGATGATAACAGGAGAACCCGGAGAAGACCCACGAGGTTGGACAGGCACCCCTTCTCCTTGTTACGCACAACCGAGGAATCTAAACCACATCTGTTAACTCAATGACTGACCTTATGATACAGCGCGCACCCCCTTTAACGAAGAGCGTCGCCACACATAACAACAACAAGATGATTAATGCCTGGGAATCATTTTTTGGTTCAACAATAATATTGTCAGGGACAAATTATAAAAAGTTTGACGGAAGCAAGTTCGTGATCCTTTGTCACATGCTCATGTTTAATTGATTTTTTTTTTACCGTCCATGGAGGTTACTTTGTTTATCTTTCTATTATCAAATATACTATCACATCACGTTTCATCAATTACTGTCCACATTCCTCTTCGTATCCATAAACAACTGACAGCTCGCGTCCCTGGCAACGGAAGTTATCTTCACGCATGCGTAACTTAATCCACCGGAAACGGAAGTTTATTATCAAATGTCAACAACTTTTGTATTTTGTGTCTCAGAATTCGTCTAAACTGATCAAAGTGAAACATACATTATACAAGAGCAAAATCTGTCTACTGCAGGTCTTTCTTTAGGCCCAAAATGTTATCTAAATTATTAATTAGACATTAATTAACCTATCCAGACCATAATCTACTCTCGATGGTATCGCTAACCTGATCTTTAGTGGATTATGAGCCGATTTACTGCATAACTTTCCTTCACGATTTAATGATTAAATGGATAATCGAACTGCCAACTCGTTATCTAATCTCCCATAATGTATCTTTAATTTGTCAGAAAAAAGAAATGAAATGAAACAAAATGGGCATACTCTTATATCAAATTCAAACCGTCAAGGGATCTTTTACGTGCACGCCAATATGTACACGGGATCTAGGTTTTTCGTTCCATTCGAACGACTAAACAGCTGTCGTTGTCAGGCCCTCCGTCCCGCACCACTGCAAGGGGAAACCACATATGAGACCTCCTGCAGGTTGGCAAGCCAATGTCTTACTTACCGAGTCAACGCGGCTCCGTCAGAAAAAGAAGACTCATGGATAAATTAAACGGACTGAAAATACAATATTGTGGAAAATATAACGCGCACTTCCGTTTCTTTGATCCGAACAGCAAAATGTTGAAGAACTTCTGGTTGGTTAGAATGACAATACAGTCACAAAAAATCCACTGCGGACATGAATGTCATTCAATACGGCCACACGTTAAGAGAAGGGGTGAGTTGGGAGGGGGGCTATCTGTAAGGAAACAATACTGGCAAGCTCACCCGTCTCCTAATCGTTCAGCATCTTCAACAGTATCTGGTAGATTCTGATGAAATGTTTCTGGCAGCAGAAATAAGGTCAACACAAGAGCAATTATACAAACAATACAGTAAAGCATAAACGGCGCAACCTCTGCAGATCTACCGGGTATAAAACTAGCCTGAAAAGATAAGGGTCAAATAAAATCTAGTGTACGTCCGGAAAAAGATTGCATGGGACCCCTGCCTTAAACTGTCACTGAGACCCTTGAATCAACTGTAAAAAGGAGCATATTCCGTCACTTGCCCCCTAGTTGATTTACCGTAGCTGCGAAAATCGTATGTCGCGCTTGTGACATATCTATGATACAAAATATTGAGGCTCCTGTCTGCGGCCGAGAAAGTTCATCGGGACATTTGATTAACCAACCAGCGTTGATGTTTCAAGTGGTTTAACCACAGTTACGTGCATCCAACGCCAAGAATTCGCCGGGTTTAACGTCCTACTGTTCTGCTCCTACTGGCTAATGAAGAAAAAGGCACAAAGTATATTATTTGTATCTCTACCTCTCTTATGTATTTCGTGTCGTTTTTTTATACTTTTTATACTTTCAATGGCCTACACTACATGAAGATCTGACCAGTTGTAGTGGGAGATCGCGTCAGGTCATACAAGCGGCTTTTGACCCTATGACGTCAGACATTTGATTAACCAGTCAGTGTTGAGATTTCTAGTGGTTTACCCAAAGTTCTGTGCACCTCAAGCCAAAAACTCGCCGTAACAAATCGTATTTCGTTTCGTTTTTTTTTTATACTTTTTATTGCCTACACTACATGAAGATCTGGCCAGTTGTAGTGGGAGATCGCGTCAGAGGTCATATGAGCGGCCTTTGACCTATTACGTCATATATTTGATTAACCAATCAGCGTTGATGTTTCTAATTGGTTACCCACAGTTCCGTGCACCTCACGCCAATAACTCACTGCAACGAACCGTTCATTGGCTAATCCTTCACATCACACAGATCGCGGCTTATATAACAACTCTTAGGTTCTGTGTTTTAATCAGATTGGTATAGCTTACTATAAGTTTTAAATAAGGTGCAACTACAGATCCTATTCTTGCTGAAGCAGAACTTGTACCAATACCAACATTTCTTAATTCAGTTGGGAACAGTTCACTTGTCCATAACCAGCATACGGCAAAAGCGCCGTTAATTCCACATTGACCCAAGAGAGTAAAACACGTCATTAGCCACTTGAGGTCTGAAAAAAAAACCAACCACAAATTGTTTTCTATAATCTGACAGTTAGCCGAATTCAACAGCATCATAAAACCTATAATGAGGACCTGTCTGTAGATCTGTTTATAAAATATATCCCCCTTATTAAAATACTCCTGAATAAGGATTTTGATAAAGTACCGGCCATTTAGGAGTTTCATGAAACCGGAAGTGCTAATGCCAGTAGGCCTATGTCACATCTCGGTCAAGATACCCTTCAGTCCCAGGGCAGCCCTAGTATAGTCGGTAAGTTCGAATAGACAAACGACAGGCACAAAGTTAGACATGAAATGAAATGTGGTTTACCGTCCTACTAATCTGCTCAGACTGGGATAATAAAGACGGGCATACACCATACAGTGTACTATGAGGGAAATATCTTACCTGGGCAGCAGCACTATGACCTATTCTTATATCGAATTACAACTGTCAATGTAGGTGTACATGGGACCTCGGTTTTTCGTTTTACCCGAACGACTAGACAGCTGTCCTTATCAGGCTCTTCGTCCTGCACCACTGACAAGGGGAAACCAGGTCGAGAAATCCCGATAAACTTACTCGGCCAATGCAGGGACCGAACACGTCTTACCCACTTAGCCACCGTGGCTCCCCACAAAGTTAGAAGTTTGACATGATATGGTTAGTAAATACTTCTGGTCATACCTGATGGTGCGTATAATATAATTAGTATTACAGCTATTAAAGCTATACTTCCCAGGAGAAAGCAGCCACACAGAAGTCTTTTTCGGCCTAACCGTTCCACTGTTAATAAAACTACCATATAACAACTGGCTTCCACAATCGTTGCTAGAACAAGATTCAAGTATATATCTCCAACTAACGACTCCAAATTTAACATAATTCCAAAATAACTGACACTTACTGCAAACCTGCAAAATAAACAGTCGATGCATGAACACGCAGCATTTCTTGGCGAGCTTGTGCTCAATCAGTAAATGCCACACAAGGATTTCATAAACATTTTAGTTGCAAGATCTAACGCATTGTGGACCCGAGTCCTTTCCGCTGATTGTACAAACAGGTCGATCATTGGGGACACATATTCCTGAAGCAATGTCCCGAGAAATCCCTCTCTTCCCATTGTTGGATTGGCTTCTGATACTTGAGCTTTTGAGGGAGTGTGTGTATTCTTCCAGTTCAATCAAATCTATCCCAAGTACAACAACATGGCCGCCCTTCGTTTAATCTGGGGACTTCCCGAAAACTTTGGACAGTGATTTAAGGTATTAAAAAATCTTGTTCGTCTACACACAGTATTGTTTACATTGTATCGGTGTTGATAGCCTCGTTTGTCACGCAATTACTGTTTCTGCAATATTCTGCTATGCACTGGTTAATTGGGCATAATAAAATCGTGAGTCATGAAGTAACGTTATGTAGACATATTTGGTCCAATTTGGAGCTTTGTTTAAAGCGCAATCATATTGTTACGCAGTTAGCTATTGGTTGTTAATCGGACTATTGACCAGTCATAATTTGGAACAGAAATTTGCTTCCATTAAAGCAATGTTTAGTGGGACTAGCTCTAATCAAACGAAACATTACGGGGAGTATGTTGGGGACACGACCTTTCCGCTGATTGTACAAACGGGTCGATCACAGTGGCGGACTGGGTCTGAAAATATAGGTTGCCAGGAGACAAAGAGGGCCCACGCACCAATACAATTCTATCATTTAATGTTTAAAATGAATAAATTAAATTTTCAAAAAATATGTTAGTGGACAATAGTAATTATCATAACCCCGTAATAGAATTGAAGATAAAATAGAACTTTTATAATATTGTCAAGCTAATAATGTTTTTCAATATTTATATATTTTTTGATAATTTATATTATAAAATATATTGTCTAATGTCTAAGGGGTCCACTTCCTCAGAGGCCCACTTGCTATTGGGCAAGCTGACAACCTGGATAGTCCGCCACTGGTCGATAATTGTGGACCCGAGTCGTTTCCGTTGATTGTTCAAACAAGTCGATCATGGAAATGAAAAGAAATGGGGTTTAACGTTCTACTTCCCTGATTATAGTGAAGATGGAAATAAAGACAGGCCTACGGACAGATTTCCAACGGACATGTATCTCTTCAACCGGCAAACGGATCTATTTGATGTGTCTATTCTGCCTGGTAACAAACCATCTATTTGATGTGCCTATATTCTACCCAGACATTTATAAGTTTTCTAAATTAATACGAATAGGGATAACTTACCACATGAAATAAATAACAAAAGTTCTTAGACACCGTTTCTTAGTTGAACATAGTTTCCAGAATTTAGCAGTTGTAATATTTGCTGGAACTTTTATTGTACCAATAACTGTTTCACTTATTATTTTCTTGTTAACTTCAGCAACTTTGGTTATTATTTTCCTGGCCTTGACCGTATAACCTTTAGTTAATAACCAACGTGGACTTTCTGGAATTATTCTGTAAAATGAGTCTATATTTCAGCCGTGATTAATTTTATTCTACAAGTTTTTTGTATTCGGTACTATGTGGTTAGGTGACCAAACCATTAGATACGCACAACTCACATAACACATAGTCCAAAACTACCACGAGAGAGAGAAATGGGGTTTAACGTCCACTCGACACACACCAGGCCATTTCTGGACTAACACATCGTACAATTTTATTTCAGTAATTCGCTTGCGCGTAGGGGTCTTGAGCAGTGGGAGGAAACCGGAGGACCCGGAGAAAACCCACAAGTTTGGACAGGCGACCCTACTCCTTGTCACATGCAAGCAGGGAATCGAAACCATGCCAGTTGTCTCCATGACAGACCTTATGGTACAGCGCGCACGCGCTAACCATTCGGCCATCCCACGCCCCACTACCATTATCGGTTTACGACTAAATTTGAAAACAATTAATGCTTATTCGAGGTTTTTTTTCGAATTTATAAAATCACATTTATAGTATTTAATTTATTAAAAACACTTCTAACTTACAGAAAAAAGAACAAGAGATGTGTTGAAAAGATGGCCGCAGTGAGATGTAAATATCGCCAATTTCTGATGAGATAGCCAAATAATGAAATCATGAACAAACCAAGACACCATGTTAAGTTTGATATTACACCAGTGTATCGTCTTTTAGATGGACCAACCAATTCTACCCCTATAAAGATAACAAATATATACATGCAAAATCGTTCTTTACTTGAAATTCTATATGCACCGGACATGACGTCTTGGAATTATGACAGATACCAGAAAGTTCACGTCTATGGTGTAAGTAGTTATCTGTTCAGTCCCAAATACATTTCTGCGCCAACAGTGCCATACAGTGTCCTATGAGAAATTGTGCCCGGACAACGGTGCTACGGTCTCCTCACACCTTCTAGGTCAACACTGGAAACGATTTCCCTGAGGTTGTGGTAGGGGGGGGGGGGGGAGAAATCCCTTGTGCTTAGCCTCTGTTCTCGGCTAGCTATTTAGTAAAATATAGGCTTTAAAAGACAAAGACTGTTCAATCTCAAGGTTACATTAGACCGTCGATAAAAATATTGAAATTACACAAAAGTTACATAGATTTATCTATAAAAAAAATCATTTACAGAATCGGATTCGTCCCTGGAGCAGCAATTAAAAAATTTAAGATGTAAATTACAAGAAATTGAAACCTACCAATTATATAGCAAGTAAGAGCCTGTCCACTTACTGAGAGTCCAAGAAAAAATCTCAACACTAATAGTACTATGTAATTAGGTGACCAAACCATGAGATACGCACAAATCACAAACACATAGTTCGATACTACCATTAACGGTTTACGACCAAATCTGAAAATAATTAATGCTTATGGAAATATATGGTCAGTTGGTAATGATTAAATATATGGAGATATAAAATAAGTTTTCAATATTAAATTTCAAAATACGCCTAATTAAAACTATATATTCTTGGTTTTTATTCATTGGAGTAAAGTCGCCTGTCCATCCACGTGGGTGTTTTCGTCAGCCCCCATCCCACCCCTGTCTATAAAAGACACATAAGAGTATAATTAGTAGGAGTGGCAGGGTGTTCTATTAGGTCAGTGGGTGGTTGGGTGGTCTAGTGGTTTAACCAAAAGGTCTGACGTTGTTTCGATAAACCGCTTGTACGTGACAAGGAGTAGGGTCGCCTGTCCCGGGTTCTACGGGTTCCTCTTACTGCCAAAGACCCCTACGGGTAAGGGAATTGTTAAAATAAAATAGTTGAATCATATGCTAGTCTCGAAATGACCTGGTTTGTGTCGAGTGGACGGTAAAACCCATTTTTATTTAATTATTTCTGCAGTTTTGTAATCGGAGTTCAGCTTTAAGCGCCTGCCTTCTGAAAATAGCTTTATGAACTTACTGGTCAGCTACATTACCCAGAAGGCCATATCCAAATAACAATCCGAGGAATATAACCATCAAAGTTAAAGAAAGCTTGCATCTTAAAAGTAGCTTTATGAACTTACAGATCAGCCACATTGCCCAAAAGGCCATATCCAAATAACAATCCCAGAAATAGAACCATTACAGCATTACTCTTTAGAACAGCATTATCACAAACCATATCAAACTGTTTTAAAATAAACATACATTATCACAAATCATATCAAACTGTTTCAAAATAAACATGCAATATCCCAAACCATATCAAACTGTTTCATAATAAACATGCATTATCACAAACCATATTAAACTGTTTCATAATAAATACAAATTCTTTTCATTCTCTTTGTTTAAAGGAGGATTAAGTTAGACTAGTTAAAGAGCTGGTATTTCTTGCTATAATAGTTAAAGAGCTGGTATTTCTTGCTATAATAGTTAAAGAGCTGGTATTTCTTGCTATAATAGTTAAAGAGCTGGTATTTCTTGCTATAATAGTTAAAGAGCTGGTATTTCTTGCTATAATAGTTAAAGAGCTGATAGTCCTTGCTATAATAGTTAAAGAGCTGATAGTTCTTGCTATAATAGTTAAAGAGCTGATATTTCTTGCTATAATAGTTAAAGAGCTGATAGTTCTTGCTATAATAGTTAAAGAGCTGATAGTCCTTGCTATAATAGTTAAAGAGCTGGTATTTCTTGCTATAATAGTTAGAGAGCTGATAGTTCTTGCTATAATAGTTAAAGAGCTGATATTTCTTGCTATAATAGTTAAAGAGCTGATAGTTCTTGCTATAATAGTTAGAGAGCTGATAGTTCTTGCTATAATAGTTAGAGAGCTGATAGTTCTTGCTATAATAGTTAGAGAGCTGATAGTTCTTGCTATAATAGTTAGAGAGCTGATAGTTCTTGCTATAATAGTTAAAGAGCTGGTATTTCTTGCTATAATAGTTAGAGAGCTGATAGTTCTTGCTATAATAGTTAAAGAGTTGGTATTTCTTGCTATAATAGTTAAAGAGCTGGTATTTCTTGCTATAATAGTTAAAGAGCTGATAGTTCTTGCTATAATAGTTAAAGAGCTGATAGTCCTTGCTATAATAGTTAAAGAGGTGGTATTTCTTGCTATAATAGTTAAAGAGCTGATAGTTCTTGCTATAATAGTTAAAGAGCTGGTATTTCTTGCTATAATAGTTAAAGAGCTGGTATTTCTTGCTATAATAGTTAGAGAGCTGATAGTTCTTGCTATAATAGTTAGAGAGCTGATAGTTCTTGCTATAATAGTTAAAGAGGTGGTATTTCTTGCTATAATAGTTAAAGAGCTGGTATTTCTTGCTATAATAGTTAAAGAGCTGGTATTTCTTGCCATAATAGTTAAAGAGCTGGTATTTCTTGCTATAATAGTTAGAGAGCTGATAGTTCTTGCTATAATAGTTAAAGAGCTGATATTTCTTGCTATAATAGTTAAAGAGCTGGTATTTCTTGCTATAATAGTTAGAGAGCTGATAGTTCTTGCTATAATAGTTAAAGAGCTGATAGTTCTTGCTATAATAGTTAAAGAGCTGATAGTCCTTGCTATAATAGTTAAAGAGCTGGTATTTCTTGCTATAATAGTTAAAGAGCTGGTATTTCTTGCTATAATAGTTAAAGAGCTGGTATTTCTTGCTATAATAGTTAGAGAGCTGATAGTTCTTGCTATAATAGTTAGAGAGCTGATAGTTCTTGCTATAATAGTTAGAGAGCTGATAGTTCTTGCTATAATAGTTAGAGAGCTGATAGTTCTTGCTATAATAGTTAAAGAGCTGGTATTTCTTGCTATAATAGTTAGAGAGCTGATAGTTCTTGCTATAATAGTTAAAGAGCTGGTATTTCTTGCTATAATAGTTAAAGAGCTGATATTTCTTGCTATAATAGTTAAAGAGCTGATAGTCCTTGCTATAATAGTTAAAGAGGTGGTATTTCTTGCTATAATAGTTAGAGAGCTGATAGTTCTTGCTATAATAGTTAAAGAGCTGGTATTTCTTGCTATAATAGTTAACGAGCTGATAGTTCTTGCTATAATAGTTAAAGAGGTGGTATTTCTTGCTATAATAGTTAAAGAGCTGATAGTTCTTGCTATAATAGTTAAAGAGCTGATAGTTCTTGCTATAATAGTTAAAGAGCTGGTATTTCTTGCTATAATAGTTAAAGAGCTGATATTTCTTGCTATAATAGTTAAAGAGCTGATAGTTCTTGCTATAATAGTTAAAGAGCTGATAGTTCTTGCTATAATAGTTAAAGAGCTGGTATTTCTTGCTATAATAGTTAAAGAGCTGGTATTTCTTGCTATAATAGTTAAAGAGCTGATAGTTCTTGCTATAATAGTTAAAGAGCTGGTATTTCTTGCTATAATAGTTAAAGAGCTGATAGTTCTTGCTATAATAGTTAAAGAGCTGATAGTTCTTGCTATAATAGTTAAAGAGCTGGTATTTCTTGCTATAATAGTTAAAGAGCTGATAGTCCTTGCTATAATAGTTAAAGAGCTGATAGTTCTTGCTATAATAGTTAAAGAGCTGGTATTTCTTGCTATAATAGTTAAAGAGCTGGTATTTCTTGCTATAATAGTTAAAGAGCTGATATTTCTTGCTATAATAGTTAAAGAGCTGATAGTTCTTGCTATAATAGTTAAAGAGCTGGTATTTCTTGCTATAATAGTTAAAGAGCTGATAGTTCTTGCTATAATAGTTAAAGAGCTGATAGTTCTTGCTATAATAGTTAAAGAGCTGGTATTTCTTGCTATAATAGTTAAAGAGCTGATAGTTCTTGCTATAATAGTTAAAGAGCTGATAGTTCTTGCTATAATAGTTAAAGAGCTGATAGTTCTTGATATAATAGTTAAAGAGCTGGTATTTCTTGCTATAATAGTTAAAGAGCTGATAGTTCTTGCTATAATAGTTAAAGAGCTGATAGTTCTTGCTATAATAGTTAAAGAGCTGATAGTTCTTGCTATAATAGTTAAAGAGCTGGTATTTCTTGCTATAATAGTTAAAGAGCTGGTATTTCTTGCTATAATAGTTAAAGAGCTGGTATTTCTTGCTATAATAGTTAAAGAGCTGATAGTCCTTGCTATAATAGTTAAAGAGCTGATAGTTCTTGCTATAATAGTTAAAGAGGTGGTATTTCTTGCTATAATAGTTAAAGAGCTGGTATTTCTTGCTATAATAGTTAGAGAGCTGATAGTTCTTGCTATAATAGTTAGAGAGCTGATAGTTCTTGCTATAATAGTTAAAGAGCTGATAGTTCTTGCTATAATAGTTAAAGAGCTGATATTTCTTGCTATAATAGTTAAAGAGCTGATAGTTCTTGCTATAATAGTTAAAGAGCTAGTATTTCTTGCTATAATAGTTAAAGAGCTGGTATTTCTTGCTATAATAGTTAAAGAGCTGGTATTTCTTGCTATAATAGTTAGAGAGCTGATAGTTCTTGCTATAATAGTTAGAGAGCTGATAGTTCTTGCTATAATAGTTAAAGAGCTGGTATTTCTTGCTATAATAGTTAGAGAGCTGATAGTTCTTGCTATAATAGTTAAAGAGCTGATAGTTCTTGCTATAATAGTTAAAGAGCTGATAGTTCTTGCTATAATAGTTAAAGAGCTGGTATTTCTTGCTATAATAGTTAAAGAGCTGGTATTTCTTGCTATAATAGTTAAAGAGCTGATAGTCCTTGCTATAATAGTTAAAGAGCTGGTATTTCTTGCTATAATAGTTAGAGAGCTGATAGTTCTTGCTATAATAGTTAAAGAGCTGATAGTTCTTGCTATAATAGTTAAAGAGCTGATAGTTCTTGCTATAATAGTTAAAGAGCTGGTATTTCTTGCTATAATAGTTAACGAGTTGATAGTTCTTGCTATAATAGTTAAAGAGGTGGTATTTCTTGCTATAATAGTTAAAGAGCTGGTATTTCTTGCTATAATATAATAGTTAAAGAGCTGGTATTTCTTGCTATAATAGTTAAAGAGCTGGTATTTCTTGCTATAATAGTTAGAGAGCTGATAGTTCTTGCTATAATAGTTAAAGAGCTGGTATTTCTTGCTATAATAGTTAAAGAGCTGGTATTTCTTGCTATAATAGTTAAAGAGCTGATAGTCCTTGCTATAATAGTTAAAGAGCTGGTATTTCTTGCTATAATAGTTAGAGAGCTGATAGTTCTTGCTATAATAGTTAAAGAGCTGATAGTTCTTGCTATAATAGTTAAAGAGCTGATAGTTCTTGCTATAATAGTTAAAGAGCTGGTATTTCTTGCTATAATAGTTAACGAGTTGATAGTTCTTGCTATAATAGTTAAAGAGGTGGTATTTCTTGCTATAATAGTTAAAGAGCTGGTATTTCTTGCTATAATATAATAGTTAAAGAGCTGGTATTTCTTGCTATAATAGTTAAAGAGCTGGTATTTCTTGCTATAATAGTTAAAGAGCTGGTATTTCTTGCTATAATAGTTAAAGAGGTGGTATTTCTTGCTATAATAGTTAAAGAGGTGGTATTTCTTGCCATAATAGTTAAAGAGCTGGTATTTCTTGCTATAATAGTTAAAGAGCTGGTATTTCTTGCTATAATAGTTAAAGAGGTGGTATTTCTTGCTATAATAGTTAAAGAGCTGACAGTTCTCGGTATAATAATTAAAAAATAGATAATTAAAATGACTATTATACTGAAAATGTCAGTCAAATTGCTTCACTGAAAACCCAGTTATTAGCGATTCAATTTTAGGTTAGCCACCGTGGGTGGCTCTAGTGCGAGCTGGGGAGGGGGGGGTTAACGCGTGCGCGTGAAATCACAAGGTCTGCCACTGAGTCATTCCACACTTGTAAATGACAAGGAGTAGGATCGCCTGCCAACCGGGTCGCCTGTACTCCGGTTTCCTCCCACTGTAAAGTATCGACAAACTAGATCATTTCTGGGCTAAAGTATGGTCTAATTGTATATATAAAACACCATTTGACTCAATGGTAGATCTTAGGATCTAAAGGGCGTGCGTTCAACTTTAATGCTAGTGATAAATCACAACCTCAGTGACAAACATCATAGACTATCTACCTGCGTTTACCTTAGTTATAGACTATCGACATGCGCATTACCTCAGTAACAAATGGCATGATAGACTATCGACATGCGCATTACCTCAGTGACAAATGACATGATAGAGTATCGACATACGTATTACCTCAGTGACAAATGACGTGATTAACTATCGACATGCGTGTTACCTCAGAGACAAATGACGTGATAGACTATCGACATGAGTATAACCTCGGTGACAAATAACGTGATAAACTATCGACAAGCGTATTACCTCAGTGACAAATGTTGATGTAAAGATGGAGGTATCATACACCCAGGACCTACACTTGTATTCTAATGACGTCATATTACCATATTTGTCAACTGTAGTATTACGTAGAAGACAGCTAGAGGATTGTGGTATAGACTGATTTATTAGGTAACCATGGTAATGGTTTTGTTGATGGTAGGTGTCGTTTTTATATCCTGGTATTGAACATCTGTAAAATATAGACATTCCCATTACTCAATTATTAAAATATAAATCTTGATTCCATAAAACAGGAAGTTATGTCTATCACAATCTAATTAAAATACAGATCTATATTTCGTTTCGTTTTTTTTATACTCTCCATGGCCTCCACTACATTAAGATCTGGCCGGTTGTAGAGGGAGGTCGTGTCGGGAGTCTGTAGTGGGAGGTCGTGTCAGGAGTCTGTAGTGGGAGGTCGTGTCAGGAGTCATACGAGTGGGCATTCGGGAATACTACTTTTGATTTTATTTGTTTTCTATCGTGACGAATGTCCTCGTGCTAGATGACAAAAACTTGACTCAACCGACCATTTGATTGGCTAATCCCTCATATAAACCAGAATGTGAATTATTTAATCTTCTTTCAGATCTTAGTGTAGAGAGGACAATTAAAACGAAATTATGAACTATAAAAACGAAACGAGAGAGAGAGAAAAATGGGGTTTAACGTCCACTCGACACAAATTAGGTCATTTCGGGACTAATACAGGGTTCAATTTTATTTCAATAATTCGCTTGCGCGTAGGGGTCTTTAGCAGTGAGATGAAACCGGAGGATCCGGAGAAAACCCACGAGGTTGGACAGGCGACCCTACTTCTTGTCACGTACGACCGAATAACGAAACGAAACGGGATCTGAAGTTTTATCAGATTGATTCTAACCAATAGTTTATACACACTTTCTACCACAGTACAGATGGAGCAACATATGGCGCCCTCCTTCCCAAAAGCACGTATGATGTTCTTCATGGAAAACTTGAGATACAAATTCTGGAAGTAGAGACCATATACCTTTAATCTTCCGTCCAATATTTCAACCTAACCAACCCCTTAACACCTCAAAATCATGAATATTCACCACAACCTGACAGAAAATGCATATTTCTTCGATTCTACACCAAAACTTCAACACAAAAAGGGGGGAAAAGGGAAAGGGCGAGAAAGACTAAAAATAACTTTGCCCCTTGTTTCGTGGGTAAGCAGCGTAGGAATAATTGGTGGGCTGGATCCGTGGTAACAACGTGACCTTAAAGGTTGTGTTTATTAAAAACGGAATTAATTTGTTTTCAAATTATGAATAAAACAGGATGCTGGATTGGGTAAACTTGTGGTTGAGATTCCATACTCTACGTTACATTCTGATACAACGGAAGCACCAGGTTGATCAACTTGATATGGAGACAGACCACCAAATATTCCTACGCCGTCACAAGGGCCAAAGTTATTTTTAGTCTTTCTCTCCCTTTCCCTTTTTCCCCCTTTTGCATGGCGACTTTTTGGTGTAGAATCGAAGAAAAGGGTTCGAAAATACATTTTCTGCCAGGTTTTGGTGAATATTCATGATTTTGAGGTGGAAGGATACAAGAGTTGAGAGGTTGGTTAGGTTGAAATGTAGGGCCGACAATTGCATGTTTACTTGTCTCTCTTTCCAGCTTGTGTATCTCAAGTTTTTCATGAAGAACCTCACACGTGCTTTTGGACAAAAGTTTGCTACATGTTGCTCCATCTTTGGCAGAAAGCGTTCTCCCCAACGAAAATTTTGTGAAAAGTTAGAGCCAATTTAGAAACGAGAATTAACGTTAAAGTCAATGGGGGAAATCATTAGTGGTCTGTGGCCATATGTACTAGGTTAACACTGTCGTGCGATGTATTACTATAGGATTACCATTATTGAGTCCAAGATCTGGTATGTGCAGATACTTTCGGATATGTTTCGATACAATCAACAAGATTGCTACGACAGACCTCAATATATAAGACCTGATAGGATCACCACGATTACTCCACCATTAAAATCACGATTTCATAAGATCGCAGGCATATTATAGCCATCAACAATATGGTGAAGACGACCACTATATTTTTGAATTGTAGACTTACATTCATTTATTCTAATCTATTTTAGCAGGAACGGGCAGCTTTTTATCTATGCCTAAGATAATTTACCACCTGACTTAAGAGGGTCACGTGGATAATTTTAAAACGTCATAGACTCCATTGTCTGCCTAGTGAGTGAGCAGTGAGTATTGCCACTGGTTGACGGAATTTAGATTAGTGAACTTTGACCCCAATTATTTAATTCCAACCGTTTACCAATGTATCTGATTAGTAAAATCCCTGTTTGCCAATAAGTCAGTATAAAGTGAGAATGCTCTGGCATATTATTGAAGCTTAGAGAGATGCACCAATTCCAATCAAATATCGTCATGGCGACATTAACACTTTTTAAAGGCAGACTTCCCCATTTCAGCAAATTCAATGTTAACAGAATACAAAGTGCCAAGAAGTCAACATAAAACAAGAATGCCCTGCCATAGCTGACACCCAAGGTCAATCTATTTGTTTTTTGTTTATTGAATATTAATTTACTTGTACCTGTATGATGGCGTTGCCATGGTGAATATTGATATCAATAAAAGCAATCCAGATGTAAATGGCTGCATACATGTCACGGCAAATATTCGTTTCTGATACCACCCAAACTCTCCTATCTTCTTCAACAAATCGTCATACATCATCTTGAGTATTCTGTCAACACAAGCAACAAGACAACTAAATACAATATGCACGGATATTGGGTCCCCATGCATAATATATTGTAATAAACAGGTGACTATTATTATGAAATACTAATCTAAAGGTGCGGTTACGAGATATGAATACACCTGTTCTCTTTAAACATAAAATTATATTATCATAGGTTAATTAACTGTTATAGGGAGCCACGTTGGCTAAGCGGGTAAGACGCTGGCTCGCTAGCCTGGAGGTCGCGTGTTCGATCCCTGCATTGACCGAGAAAGTCCATCGAGACTTTCCGACGTGGTTTCCCATTGTCAGTGGTGCAGGGCGGAGAACCTGACAATGACAGCTGCCCAGTCGTTCGGATGGCGCGAAAAACCGAGGTCCCGTGTATACATTGGTATGCCCGAAAAAGATCCGTTAGCAGTTGGAATTCGAGTAGGCCATAATGCTGCTGCCCGGACAATTAACTTATCCAGACCATAATCAACTCTCGATGCCATCGTTAGCCTACGATATTTACTGGATTTGAATATATTTTGTGATGGATAATTTAACGAATAAATGGATAATCGAGACTTAGTTTGTTATCATACCAACGTCAGTAATGACGATCGAGACTAGCCGAAAATTCAATGGCTAATATCTCGGTTCAGAGTGAATCCATTTGATTGAAATTTTCAGCATATTTTGTTTTCATTATCTATATTTTAACGATTATAGGGCGAACTATCAGCAGCTCTTTATCTAATCTCCCCTAATGCCCATTTACTTTGATAACACCTAGATGTGGGGGCGGGCGCGACGAAGAAGCGAGATGGGCCAACATACATACATATATACATACATAAATACATACACATCTACATATTGCAGGTCTTTCTGATGTTCGAGATTTTCAACGGATTTAAACACGATTAAAAACATGGATAATCGAGACCTTGCTTACTATCGTAACAAAAGCAATAACAAATCTTACATAATGTCTCTTTAATGTAAAGCAAAAAGTTCCAGAAAGTTTTACTATTACAGCCCCAACTCAGAAGGAAGTAATATGACTGAAATTTTCAACATAGTGCCTTTCTATTATCTATTTTTTAAAGTAGCTAAGTCTCAAACTCAGTATCGTCCATTGAAATCACGAATTATTTGTCGGTTTACATCAACATTGATGTGATCTTACCGGGAAAAGATGGCCTTTTGAGAATCGTGTACCATAATGCGTTTCAGCGCTATTTGTAATAAAGGATTTGAAAAACGAGGCTAGGCCTATTCCACAAGTCATGTCAAACGGTGACGTTATATTCTTATCTGGAGAGCATGCGCAATGAATACTATTGGCGTAGACTGGAATAACCAGACGCTAGAGATTGCCATTCGATTGAGACTCTGGCGTATTTTGCCGAACCTAACTGATTAGAAATTACAGTAAAAACAGAAACGATTGAATGTAAATCAATTTATATACATTCATATTACATTATTGTATGCGTTGCGACCCATTTGTGTCAATTTCTAAGTCCAAAATATATGCGATTTAGCTCCTTTAACTACTATTGCGAGAACTGCCAACTCTTTAGCTAAATCTTACAAAATGCATCTTTAATATAAAACAAAAAGTTGCAGAGAGTTTGTTAGTGCCTGTCATTGTTTTACAACTACAATCATTGACTGGCAAGTTTTGATACGGTACAATCATTATTTCCAGACCTGACTGGCAAGTTTAGTTACGGTTGGTAAGTGTCTAATAATTTCAGTCTGATTTAACTACAGAAGTAATTTGACTGAAAATATCAATTGATTTAGCCTTCTCATTGTGTAGATTATGTAGAGTTTAACTATTATTGCGAGAACTGTCAGCCCATTATCTAAATCTTATAAATAAATAAAAGATATCCATACCTCACCCCCTACACCAATCTATTAGTCCAGTTAACAATATCCCTTCTTTCGTACCCCCCCCCCCTACTATTAGTCCAGTTAATAATATCCCTTCTTTCGTACCCCCCCCCCCACCACCACCACCATCAAGAGCAAAAGAAAGACAATAGAAACAAATAAAATCGGACCTACCTGTGCGATTTCTCGAGTCTAGTAACTGTTAAAATATTCACTTTATTGGATGGTCTTGACGACCGAAGAGTTATATTGCTGTTGTATATGGACATGTGCAGTGGGCTATAACGCAACATAATGGGTATCTTGTTGAATTGGGCAGTGGACCATAAACCTTATACACCTTAAACTCGCTTATCATTTTTTACCACGAGTTGAGTGGCTAAATACGTCGTAGTTTAACGCATGGTTTCCATTCTTCACGCGAAAGGCAGTAGGGTTGACTGTTCAACCTAGTGGGTAAGTGATGCAGAACGGAGGGCCTCCTAACAAGGACAGCTGTCTAGTCGTTCGGATGGACGAAAAAACCGAGGTCCCGTGCATGCACGAAAAAGATAGGAATTCTATATAAGAGTAGGCCACATTGCCGCTGCCTTCATTAGCCCAGTCGGAGCAGAACAGTAGGACGTTAAACTCCATCTCTTGCCGTGAGTTATTATTTATGATTGCGTTCTGGTTCAAGTAATTATAACATAATATTACGTGTATAAATAGGTTTTAAGTTGTTATATATTATTTATATATATACTTCTAGTTTAACCTACTTACATTGTAAGGTATCGGGTTGGGGACGAAATGTTTAAGGCTTGTGGTTTAGATCATAGGGTCTGTCATTCGGTCACGTGGCGAGGGTTTTGATTCCCATTGACGGGGGTTTTCTCTAGGTCCTCGAATGACCTAGTTTGTGTCAAGAGAACGTTACCTCCCCCCACCTTTTTTTAAGAGTGTCGCAGTGTGTACTAAAAAACTAAGAAATTAAATGAAACGAAATAAGGGTTAGCGTCCTACTGTTCTGCTCCGACGGGCATACGCCATACAGTATGCAAATAGGGAACTTTTGCCCGGACAGTTGCGCTACGACCTACTCTTACATCGAATTCCAACCGCCAAGGGATCTTTTACGTGCACGCCAATGTATACACGGGACCTCGGTTTTTCACTGATCCGCCGTAGCTTCGTAATGAAATGATCGCAGGCCAGAAAATTTACATATCAGAAAATTAACTGAATCTAAAACTATTGATTAAACCATTCGTCCGACTGCAAACGACCCCTAGTATTAAAAAAAATTGACCCATCTCTCTCTCTCTCTCTCTCCCTCTCTCTCTGGCGTGTAGTGTTTTAGTGTTTTTTGATTCCCCGATGCCAACTCTGATTGCGTACGACTAAGACTCGTGTATAGGGTGGGTCTTGTATTCAGAAATTAGAGTCTGATATATGAAAACAGATGAAATGACCTATTTATTCAAATTAAATATCAATCAGACACATTTCAAATGTCAGATAACCTATCTTCATTTCACCGTCCCCATCCAACAAGTTACTGTAAGATAATATATATACTACACAAATGCTTCCTGATTCTCAACTATTTCTTACCTTGTCATGATGGTTATTTTGTGTCATCAGTTCTTTCCAAATCCAAATCAAAACTGAATTAACCGAAGCACAGAAACCGTAACAGTAACGATTCGGGTGAAATCTAATATTAAACGTAACCTTTAACAAAATTCACTGACGAACACAAACAATAAAAAAGTTATTAACCGTAATTTTCACAGCTTCAACAAAATATTATATAATACATATAAATTGAATTCACTGAAACACACCAAAACAGTAAAATTTCCAATGAAATCTAATATAGTTATAATTTTCACCACTTCAACATATGTTTTTAAAATATTATGACATTATTTTGACAAGGCATGATCAAACGATATAGGTCAAACACAACTTAATGTTACTTGAATAAGTATCCTGATGGGTGATTAATATATTATTGTGGTGATGAAATCTTTTTATTAACGAGTGTCATATGTTACTGACTTACCTTTCTAGGGTATTGAGTCAATTGACGTAAATTCGATCCCACAACTATAGTCGTCCGACTAACCTCGTGGGTTTTCTACGGGTCCTTTTCCCACTGCTAAAGAACTGTAATAAACAGCAGAGCCGGGGATCGCTGAGTCTGGCCCCAATAGGGGACGTCAGGGTGAAAATATGAATCAGATGATTCTAGTTTATGTACAAATTTAGCGATGACAGTATTAACCAATTTCAAGACTAATATTAGTGTTTGAGTGTGTGTGTGTGTGTGGGTGTGTGTGTGGGTGTGTGTGAGAGAGAGAGAGAGAGAGGGAGAGAGAGAGAGAGAGAGAGAGAGAGAGACAACGTCATCTAGACAAAAAATAGCTCATTCCGGGGCTAACACATGGTTCGATTTTATTTCAATAATTCTCTTGTATTGCGTGTAGGAGTGTTTACGCTGTGGGGCGGAATCGGAGGACCCAGAGAAAACCAACGACGTTGGCCAGGCGACCCTACTCCTTGTCACGTACAAGCGGGGAACCGAAACCACACCAATTACCGTCTATCATATCTTATTATTATTTGCCCATTTTCTTTTTTAAATTAATTTTTCGCTTTTCCGAAGTTTTATCCCCCTTGTAGAGCCTTGTTGATATTTGTTGTATGTTACATGAAATGTTTGTGTAGTTTGCGTGTCCGTGGGTTTGTCTCATCAGTTTTGTTTTGTGTGCAGTGCGGTCCTCCTGCACTTACTATAAATTAATTTATATTGATTTAGATGCATACTGATATTTATTGTTTCTACTTACAATGTCTGTGTAGCTTGTCGTGTCCGTGGGTTTTTCTTATGTGTGTAGTGCGGTCCTCCTGCCCTTACTATTAATTAATTAATATCAATTCAGATGTATAATGAATAAACGGCATGTTTCATGTCAACAGATAATATACAAATTATTTACAATGTAGATCATACCCTAAATTTATCATATAAATTCTGTAAAATTAATGAATAAAATAACCGTAGGTTGTACAGCTGTTCAATATAAAACTGATTTCAACTGATGTGCACTGATGTGTAACAATTAGTTACAAGCAATTGGAGAAAAATAACAAGAGTTGCCCTTACGAGTAAATTATTTTAAATGAAATAGAGTTTAATATCCTACTGTTCTGTTCCGACCGGGTGAATGAAGACGGGAATAATCATCTTAAAAGGGAGAAAAAAACTGCGGTGAACGTTAAACATACATTATGCAAGAGCTAAATCTGCCTATGGCAGGTCTTTCTTTAGGCCTGGAATGTTATATAAACTATTAATTAGATATTAATTAACTTATCCAAACCATAATCAACTCTCGATGTCATCTTATGTGTCGGATTTTCACAGGAGTTGAAATCGATCTGCTGCTCAATGCTCATTGATGATTAAATCATGGATAATCGAGAACATGTTTAATATCGTACCGACTTTAGTAATGATGATCGAGGCTAGGCTTACAATTCAAAAGCTAATATCCCGGTTCAGAGTGGATCAATTTGACTGAAATTTTCAACATATTCTACTTACAGTATCTAGTTTTGAACTATTATAGTGAGAACTGCCTTCTCTTTATCTAATCTCTCATAATGTATCTTTAAACTAGATTATGGGGTGGGGGGTGGGGGTGGCCGAATGGTGACAAGAAGTAGGGTCGCCTGTCCAACCTGGTGGGTTTTCCACGGGTCTTTCGTTTTCCTCCCAATTCTAAAGACCCCTACGCGCAAGCGAATTGTTGAAATAAATTGAACCATAATGTTATTCCCGAAATGACTTAGTTTGTGTCGAGTGGACGTTAAACCCCATCTCTATCTTGTGGTTATCTTTAAACCGGATTACATTTTTAAAAGTAGTACAAAATACTTGTTCATCCAGACGTGTACTAACAATGTGACGTAAGAAAACACCCCCCACTCCCCACACAATATGCTAATAATATTAGTAATATTAAACCTTTTTATTACCTAATGTTTGAAATAATGTTTTAAAATTACTAATTAGTAGTTTTAGAACATTATTATTACCTAATTAGTAATTTCAAAACATTATTATTTACCTAATTAGTAATTTCAAAACATTATTATTTACCTAATTAGGAATTTCAAAACATTATTATTACCTAATTAGTAATTTCAAAACATTATAATTTACCTAATTAGGAATTTCAAAACATTATTATTACCTATTAGGAATTTCGGATTGCTTCGGATGCCTTAACTTTCCTGTTTTAGATTTCAGACTTTAGAATTTCTGTCTCCATGACGTGATAAATAGACAATTCCATATATGATCATGACTCTTATCTATGTTCCCTATTGCCGGGCGCTATAACAACACGACCCAACAGGCGATATGATTCCCTGACATCAACCAAAACACGGGTTACTACAAACTCATGCAGGTTCAAGGTGTCGAGAAGACAAGCGAAATGAAATTTTAAACAATAAAAACAAGAAACGAAATAGGATCTGTATTTGAATCAGATTGTAAGGAACAATATATATTTAACAATGACAAGCGATGTTAAGATTGTTATAGTCAACTGACCAATTGAATGTACACCAATCAAATACCTAGTATGTCGCTATTTGGTCCATTGCGCATTTTCATATACAAAAGTAAAACTATCTTTCTGTCGGGAACTTTACAAGAAGGTGAATTCTCGAAAGTTGTAAGACTACCCTCACTTGGGGAAGGCGGGGCGGTGGTTTAGGGGTGGGACATGAAGGAACGGATTTAACTAGATGGGGGTAGGGGGTGAGGTATGAAAGAAAGGGTTTAACTAACTGAACTAACGGGGTATATAAACAAGGGAATGGTTGTAGATTCGTGGAGTAAGAAAGAAAGGATGGCTGTGTGTGTGTTGGGATGGGGGGGGGGGGTAAGAAAGAAATGATGGTTGTAGGGACGTGGAATACGAAAGAATGGATATAACTAATAACTAATAGACTAGTGTTTTTTAATACTTGTCGATTCAGTAATCCGTACCTTATCACTCTTAATTATTCATTAACTGTTCATTAGACCTGGTATGGTGTTTATTATTTATTTCCGAATTCTTCTAGTATCATTACAACTGAATACTGGTCAGAAAAAGCTAAATCTTCACAGTGCAGGCAGTTTTCTAGATTCAAATGTTATTTACATTTACGCCATCGGATGGTCTTGATATTGAATGACTTAGAACACTTTAGCCATTAAATGATTTAACGATAACCGTGATTTCATTCATTATTGTAACAATTGTACTTGACAATTAAGCCTATTTTGTCAAAACTTGAAACACTCATAACTTTGTTCTGTATAAATCTGACATACTGCACCTTTTATAGAACTGTCTAAATAGATCATTCTTGACAAATAGTCTCTTCAATTTTTATTTTGTTTTAACTATATTATTCTCATATTATATGTGTGGAGAACAGGGTGGTAAAAGGTCTTAAAATTCACTTGTCACAAACCAGTGCCCTGAAGAAAGATAGGGTTTCAAATAACAAGCGATGCATCGCCTTTTACTTCAGTTCCTAACATACTGGCAGCTAATTCCTTTTCACCAACAGCATCACTAGATCTGTAATAATACATAAAATAACAAACTTCAAATGTTCAGCAAAATAACATTTATAAAATTAAACTTCACCGAAATAACATTTATAAAATTAAACTTTAAACTTAAATGTCTACTAAAATCCAAGCATATCTGAATCGCCACTGTTTCAGAATTGTGGCGTCATATCAAAAAATGGAAGTCCCTCTCTCGATGCGCAATTATCTAAGGGACAGACATGCCAAGTTGGATTGGCGGAACTTTAGGCTGTAAAAAATGTTTTATAGAAATTATAAAAGTTTGACTAAAGTAAACAAGTACATAATCAGTTGTCACTTGCTCCTGTTTTATGGAGTTTTACCGTCCACCATTAGGGGAGGGGGCACGAATGGTTCGCGCTTGTGCGTTGTATCATAAGGTCTGTCACTGAGTCAACTGGCGTGGTTTCGATTCCCGGTTGTACGTGACAAAGAGTAGGGTTGCCTTCCAACCTCGTGGGTTTTCGCCGGGTCCTCCGGATTCCTCCCACTGCTAAAGACCCCTACGCGCAAGCGAATTATTCAAACATAAAATTGAACCATATGTTAGTCCCGAAATGACCTAGTTGGTGTAGAGTGGACGTTAAATCCCATTTCTCTCTCTCTCTCCGTCCACCATTTTGAAAGTCTAGAATCATCTGAACTGATGAAAGTGAATTTGTTACAAAAATACTCATAGATAACTTAAATGAACTGAAAACACAATATTGTTGAAAATGTCGCCGCGCATTTCCCGTTCTTTGATCCGAACAGCAAAATGTTGAAGATCTTCTGGTTGGCTAGAATGACAATAAAGTCACAAACAATCCAATGCGGACATGAATTTCATTCAATATTGCCACACGTTAAGAGAAGGGGTGAGTTGGGAGGGGGGCTATCTGTAAGGAAACAATACTGGCAAGCTCACCCGTCTCCTAATCGTTCAGCATCTTCAACAGTATCTGGTAGATTCTGATGAAATGTTTCTGGCAGCAGAAATAAGGTCAACACCAGAGCAATTATACACACAATACAGAATAAAATGAATGGCGAAACCTCTTCAAATCTACCTGGCATTAAACTACCCTGAAAGGATAAAAAAAAACTAATAGTGAGGCAGATCTGGATGTAAGCACTAATTAAATATACAAAGGTGTCCATTTACATCGCGTAACCCAATTGAATTTTCAAAATGGCAGCCATTTTCCAAGATGGCTGAACATTCGAGTTTTTTTAAAAGCAAAATGGGGTTGATACAAAGCTTGTGGGCCCTCTAGAGTCCACATTGTTTGTCCAATTTAGATGAAACTTAAAACATATATTTATAATCAATGAAATATGATATTCGACCCTACTACGTATCACGTACAAGCGGGGAATCGAAACCACGCCACTTGACTCAACGACATACCTTATGGTTCAATACACGCGTTTTCCATTCGGTCATCCAACCCCCTATACATAATGAAATCGAGTACTGTATTTATAGTAAAATTAATCGCCTGATGTGGTTAAATATCTTATCAGCAATCCTAGTATTTTATATTGAATAACAAAAAACTGTTGCCTGTAATGCGTTCAGACGTTTTTCGCCGAAAGAGAAGACAAAGGGAAAGAGCGGGAGAAATGGGGATTAACGTCCACTCGATACAAACTTGGTCATTTCCAGACTAACGTATGGTTCAATTTTATTTCAATAATTCGGAGAAACCCCACAAGGTTGTGCAGGGGCCCCTACTCCTTCTCACGTACAACCGGGGAATCGAAACCACGCCAGTTGACTCAATGACAGGCTTCATGATATAGCGCGCGCGTGCTAACCATTTGGCCATCCACCCACCCCACTCTCTCAAAGGGAGATAACTCCATAAAGGAATCGGGTTTATATGACTATAAATCGTGTTCGTCCTCTCGTGATCGAAATGCTTCACATTTAAAACTGCAGCCTCTATCACGTTTCTAGACAAACGAGTGATGACTCTGGAGCGGAAAGTCGTGGAACTCTGAATATGCTCCCTCTTATGCCCCCGGCATGCTTCACACCGACAGGGGCGACGACATATTATGTATTTAAAAAATGGTTAAAAGTTTGGTGCGGTGTCGGGGTTTCATCCCCGCACCTCACCCGGCCGGTTGTCGGACCTTGAGTATTGTAGCTTACTAAAAGTTTTAAATAAGGTGCAACCAAAGATCCTATTCTTGCTGAAGCAGAACTTGTACCAATACCAACATTTCTTAATTCAGTTGGGAATAGTTCACTTGTCCATAACCAGCATACGGTAAAGGCGCCGTTAATTCCACATTGACCCAAGAGAGTAAAACACGTCATCAGCCACTTGAGATCTGAAAAAAAATCTGTCTTTTATAACCTGACAGTAAACCGAATTCCACTGCTTCAGAAAAGCTTGAACAAAGATGCCAGAAGGGAAATGAATTGAAATGAGGTTTAATGCCCTACTTTTCAGCTCCGACTGGTCAAATGAAAACGGGGTGTCAGAATTGTGTCCTTGACCAGGACAAAGGGGCCTCTATCTTTCTATTGGCTATCTGCTTTACGTACGTACCTATTTAGTTAAGGGTAGGGCCATGTCACTCTTCTTTATAGGAGTTTCTTGAAACCGGAAGATGTATAACTCCGAAAGCGGAAGCGGTATTGCAGCACCATCAAACCTAAGTCACTCCCGTGCTCGAGTTATACCCCACATTTCATCCTCCGAGCTGCACTAGTATAGCCGTCAACCCAGAACAAACAAACGACAGTTAGTAATTTAGATGGTTGACATGATATAGTTAGTAAATACTTCTGGTCATACCTGATGGTGCGTACAGTATAATTAGTATTACACCTATTAAAGCTACACTTCCCAGTAGAAAACAGCCACACAGAAGTCTTTTTCGTCCTAACCGTTCTACTGTTAATAAAACTACTATAACACAAACGGCTTCCACAATCGTTGCTAGAACAAGATTCAGGTATATATCTCCAACTAACGACTCTAAATTTAACATAATTCCAAAATAAGTGACACTTACTGCAAACCTGCAAAATAAACAGTCTGTGCATGAAAACGCAGCATTTCTGCAAACCTGTAAAACAACATGATCAATTTTAGTAGCCCGTTGCGGATGATTGACCTTGTTTCTTGACAGACCTTCCACCATGCGCCACTGACAAGGCGTGGAGAGACTTCTCACCTATCTTTGATGGAAATCACCCGACCTCTTCTCACAATGGTTTTGTCAATTCAGCTTCACCCGGCCTGCGTTTTGCTCTACTTTAAAAAATCTGGTTCTGAAAATTAATACTGAAATTATTCGAATTGATGTTCTTTTGTGTTTTCCTAACCTTAAAATGTAATCTGTAAGCTGCAGACATGTTTTCAGTGACAGGGCATCGTTTTCATATACCTCTTCTTCTGGCAAACGGATCTATTTGATGTGCCTGTTTTTCCGGCAAACAGACCATCTATTTGATGTGCCTAACTACTTGATCCCTTGCCAGTGGCGCAGGACGGAGGGCCTGATAAGGACAGCTGTCTAGTCGTTCAGATGTGACGGAAAGTCGAGGTCTCGTGTACCCATTGGTGTGCGCGTAAAAGATCCCTTGGCATTTGAAATTCGATATGAGAGTAGGCCATAGTGCCGCTGAATGGGCAAAATGTCACTCATAGCACACTGCATGGCGTATGCCCGTCTTCATTAGCTCAGTCGCAGCAGAACAGTAGGACGTTAAACCCCATTTCATTTCATTTCATCTACTTAAAGGAGCTAAATCGTTAACATTTGGGACCTAGAAATTGACCCAGATGGGTAGCAACACATATAATAATGTAATATGAATGATTTACTGATTTACATTTAATAGTTTCCGTTTTTACTCTAATATCAAATCAGTTATGTTCAGCGAAATACGACAAAGGTTTCAGCGAATGGCAGTCTCTAGCGTCTGTTTATTCCAGTCTACGCCGATAGTATTTATTGCGCATGCTCTCCAGATAAGAATATGAGTTCCACGTTTGACATGACATGTGGAATATGCCTTGACTTGTTCTTCGACTCCCTTGTTACAAATGACTTTGAAACGCAATATGGTACACGATTCGTGTACCAATGGTAAAATGTTTATTTTGTCTAAAATGTTTAATATCAGAAGCCCATCTTTTCCCCGTAAGATCACACCATCAATGTTGATTTAAATTGACAAAAAAGTCGTGTTTTAAATGTCGAAGACTTTGGAAGATATTCAGTTAGAGACTTAGCTACTTTAATATGGCTATTCTTCTGCCTAATCTACCCAGACATTAATAAGAACAGCAATAACTTACCACATGAAATAAATAACAAAAGTTCTTAGACACCGTTTCTTAGTTGAACACAGTTTCCAGAATTTAGCAGTAGTAATATTTGGTGGAACTTTTATTGTACCAATAACTGCTTCACTTATTATTTTCTTGTTTACTTCAGCAACTTTGGTTATTATTTTCCTGGCCTTGACCTTATAACCTTTAGTTAATAACCAACGTGGACTTTCTGGAATTATTCTGTAAAATGAGTGTATATTTCAACCGTGATTAATTTTGTTACACAGGGCAGATCTTCGTTTAGTAGAGGTCATCGAAAGTATAAAAAACGAAACGAAATATAGATCTGTATTTTAATCAGATTGGTATGTTTAGATGTTTATAAAATCCCATGAATGGTATTTAATTACAGAAAAACACTTAAAAGTGTAACTTACAGAAAAAAGAACAGGAGATGTGTTGAAAAGATGGCCGCTGTAAGATGTAAATATCGCCAATTTCTGATGAGATAGCCAAATAATGAAATCATGAACAAACCAAGACACCATGTTAAGTTAGATATTACACCAGTGTATCGTCTTTTAGATGGACCAACAAATTCTACCCCTATAAAGATAACAAATATATACATGCAAAATCGTTCTTTACTTGAAATACTATATGCACCGGGCAAGACGTCATCGCAGCCATCTTGGAATTGTACAGAAAGTTCATGTCTATTGTGTAAGTTGTCATCTGTACAGTAACAAATACAGATATACACATTAAACTACTTTTCTGCACCGACAGTACCATACAGTGTTCTATGAGGGACATTGCGCCCGGACAACGGTGTTACGGCCTACTCTTATAGCGAATTCACACTTTCTGGAGGGATTTGCAAGGGGTCTAAAAAAATCATTTTAAAGTGCATCATGTCGTCCCCTGGGCTTAGCCTCTGACGTCGGCAAGTCATTTAGTAAAATATAGGCTTTAAGAGACCGAGGCTGTTCAATCTTAGGGATATATTAGACCGTCGATAACAAAAATATTGAATTTACATAAAAGGTAAATTAGGAACAATCAGATTTATCTATAAAAAAGGTTAACAGAATCAGTTTCGTCCTTGAAGCAGCAACTTAAAAATGTAAAATATAAGTTACCAGAAATTTAAACCTACCAATTATATAGCAAGTAAGAGCCTGTCCACTCATAGAAAGTCCAAGAAAAAACCTTAATACTAATAGTACTATGTAATTAGGTGACCAAACCATGAGATACACACAAATTACAAACACATAGTTCGACACTACCATTAACGGTTTACGACCAAATCTGAAAATAATTAGATTTTGAAATGATTAAATACATTAAATTTCAAATTTCAAAATGACCAAATCAAAAACATCTTTCTTTTTTATTTACTATAATAATATAATGAGGTATTCAGTTTGAAATTAGCATCGGTTTTGAACAAATAGATGCGAGACCAATGCGCATTTTAATCTTTGTCAAAATTAAAGAGAGAGAGAGAGAAATGGGGTTTAACGTCCACTCAACACAAACTAGGTCATTTCGGTTCAATTTTATTTCAATAATTCACTTGCGCGTAGTGTCTTTAGCAGTGGGAGGAAACCGGAGGACCCGGAGAAAACCCACGAGGTTTGACAGGCGACCCTACTTCTTGCCACGTACAACCGGGGAATCGAAACCCCGCCAGTTGACTCAAATGACAGACCGTATGATACAGCGCGCGCGTGCTAACCATTCGGCCATCCAACCCCCCTTATCAAAATTAAAGAGAGCTTGCATCTTAAAAGTAGCTTTATGAACTTACAGATCAGCCACATTGCCCAAAAGGCCATATCCAAATAACAATCCCAGAAATAGAACCATTACAGCATTACTCTTTAGAACAGCATTGTCACAAACCATATCAAACTGTTTTAAAATAAACATACATTATCACAAACCATATCAAACTGTTTTAAAATAAACATACATTATCACAAACCACATTATCACAAACCATATCAAACTGTTTTAAAATAAACATACGTTATCACAAACCATATCAAAACTGTTTCAAAATAAACATACATTATCACAAACCATATCAAACTGTTTCAAAATAAATAAAAAAACCAGTTCATTTCTTTTCAGTCTATTTTAAAGTCACATATGTGAAAAATGTTTTATATATCGCATTAAATGAGTTTGATTTTCACAGGTGAATGTCAGCAGCAAATAATTTATTTAAAAAGAGTATTTTATATGAATCTGAATAACACACAGATAGGGTGACCCACCATATATAAATATCTCCATATATCTCCATATATCTCGACAATTACGCCACAATATTTATATATATGCCAAGCCTCAAATCAGTTTCACACAATTATAGTCACTAAATAAACGATCATGTTGTACTTAATAAGCTATGACCATTAATCATCTATAAATAATAGACTGAAAACTGGTTCCAAGTGTCGTCCATAACATCCAGACACTTTTGAGTAAAAGATAGGTTACGTGCCCTTGTTTTGAAATTAGTCTCGCTTAACCAGTCTATTGACCATTCTACGTCTGATTGACAGGTCGGGATAATCAAGACTACTTTTTTACGAAACATAACAGAAAGCTAGAACAAGAAATTGAATTTAGAAATAAGCACGTTAGGTAGCTCAACAATCGTTTTAAGAACCTTGTAAAAGTAAAATGAAACTACTGCTAGTATCATGTTCCTGTCTAACCCGAGTGATTCAGAGATATTATTTGTACTAAACCAAAAGATGCCGCTCTTAACGGTACAGTTAATGATAAAGCGATTTAAAAAATGAAACGAACGTAATTTCTAAATCTGCTGTAATAACCAAGAAGCTTAATTTCACTGCTATTCAAAATCGTCAACAATAAATTTTTTACGGCTGTAATAGTTGATAGATTTGTAGAGAATTGCACGTGCCATGGTTATTTATAGTATCATACTGTCAGAAAGTTGGTCTCGGCACGGCGAATGTGCACGCTTCAGTGGTAGTCTCGAACTATCAGCGGTGGACTTTATTTCTGTAGAGTACATGGGCCACCCTAACACAGATCTTATTTATCATTCAAAATTTCGTTTTATTTGTCTTTACTTTACTTCACTTCACGTAGCGTACAATCTGATTAAAACACACATCCTATTTCTTTTCGTTTTTTATAGTTCAAAATTTCCTTTTACTTGTCTTTACTACACTAGGATCTAGAAGAGTTGTTATATTACTGGCATTTTGGTTGAAGTGAGGGGTTGGCCAATGAAATGGTCTGTTACGGCGAGTTCTTGGCATTTTGATGCACCGCCGAACTCTGGGTAAACCACTAGAAACGTCAACGCTGATTGATCAATCACTGCCTGACATCATAGGGTCAAAAGCCGCTTGTATGACCTCTGACGTAACCTATCGCTATAACTTGTCAGATCTTCATGTAGTGTAGGCCATCGAAAGTATAAAAAAACGAAACGGAATATAGATCTATAATCAGATTGCGTAGTGAAGGCAACTGTTATGTTGTTCTTTACTTCACTTCACGTGGTGGAGGCCATTGTTTAATTTGTCTTTACGTAGTCTCGGTCACCCAGAACATCTTAGTCTTCAACGTACGGACGGTCTGGGAACGTTGTCATATTTGACGAAATGTTCCATTGCTCATGCGTAACCGGAAGTTGTTTTTTTTTATGTGGTTGATTATCCAGTATCTTTGGCCAAGTACGCGCCCCTTTCCGCAATAAATCCCACAATTCTTGCATTAATATATGCAAACACGAATCCTGTCGTGGGCTTCCAACGAATGTTACTTGGCTTTATGGGGCACTCATACTGATTTTAGCACGTTGGTCATTGGGAGAGCCGATTTTTTCACCAATGGGCAAAGGCCCCACATGGTCGCCATTTTTTTTCTCCTGTGTGTGTTCACGAATGTTTGGCGTCCAATACGGCATGCAATGTACGTTCTAAAACCTCATTACTCCCCTCCTGTCTCGTACTCTTTGTAAGTGTGCGTCATAATTTTAGCGAATATTAATCTATATCAGTATGGCTCTTGGTCAACAACAAAAAAAATTCCCAACGGCATTGCGGTAAATGCGCTGTGATGTGTAAAAATGGAATTATATATTGTGACAGGTGTTTGAAATAGTACTAGTAAAAAAAAATCACTTACCGCTAAATGGCGCGTTACCTTGTCGGGTAGCGCATTCGTACGTACAGCATTTTGCGGTTAATTTTCTCAAAATGAATATGGCGGGAGAATACTCTTTTTTTATGTTTGGCGTTATAAATGAATAGGGACCTTTTGCATCGGTACGAAAACGAATACCAAACGTTTTCGTTTTCGTATCCTCTTACACGCGGTTTTGCAATCCGACGTACGATACTAGATAGATCGCGTTAATTTCCACTCCATGAACTTTTCCGTCTAGGCAAAGTTTTCAATCGATTTTTTGGCAGGTGTACAACAAATCAAGCAGAATATTGCCTTTGAGCACATTCTACAAACTCTACAAATCAACAATATACACAAAGCCTCGAAAAATGGTGGAAAGTGCAATAGATGAGACAAGAAACATTCGTTTGCATACCTACGTAAATCCAGCTCCACACGCGTGACGTTTTTCACCGGTCGAGAACTTATTACGGGTTGACGTCACAAGTACACATGGATCGAGGACGTTTTCGTATTCGTTTTCGTATAGATGCGAAAGGTCCCTAATGTTTTGAACTATACGAGTAATTGAACCGACAGGCAAATAAAAAATATTCTCCGGCCAGATTTTGATTGATTAATATAATATTATAATGTGTTTAACGTTGACAACAAGGTATACATTATCACATTACTTTATTTTTTACATTTTATATATAATATCATTTTAAAGATAATAAAATTTACTGCCAATCACCTCGTCACCCCAGTCGGGTAGCACATTCGTGCGTAGAACGTTTGACAGTTAATTTAATGAATTATGTATACATAATAAAAATTGTTTTATTAGGTAATAAAAATAACTACCAACCGCCTCGTTGCCCCGTCGGGTAGAATATTTGCGCGTAGAACGTTTGGCAGTTAATTTAATGAATTGTGTATACTTAATAAATATTGTTTTTTAAAAGGTAATAAACGCCTCGTTACCACCAGTCGGGTAGCACATTCGTGCGTAGAACGTTTGGCAGTTAATTTTATGAATTGTCTATGTTTAATAAATATTGTTTTTAAAAGGTAATAAAATTAACTACCAAACGACTCGTAATATTAATTCGTTTGTTATTTATATAGGCTACATACGAATTAAATCTTTGTTAATTTTTTAAACTTATTTTAATCTAATGTTAATATTTTTCCATTCTTACATGAATGTATATTGATAAAATAATGCTTTTGATGTGTAATATTGTATAATATGGCCGCCTCGTGTTAATTGAATTAAGACAAAAACTATATCGGGGACATCTGCGATAATTTTCTGTTATTGCCACCACCTGACGATACCCATGGAGGGGGTGAAATAGTTATGTATAGACTGGTGGCCATCTTATATAATAATACAGTACTTAAACATACAAAACGATTAAAATGTACACAACAAAATACTAGTTTTTCTTATTTTAACTTCCGTCGTCATGAAAACCAACTGCAAAGCTAAAGCAGATGCGTAGGAATCTAAAATCTATTTATCGATCGTAAAGGGAGATAACTGCGTAACCATTTCAATTTTCTGCAAATTATCTAATATTTATTGCAGTAATTATACTAATGTGCTGTTATCTGACGATATTAGTTTGTTATTTGATAATATTTGGTAGTATTTGATAAGTATTTGGTAATATTGGGTTACTATTTGATTAGTATTGGGTTATTATTTGCTTGTTTTTGAGTGATATAGGGAGGCAAATGAAACAGACCCCAGTAATCGCATTCGAAGTACATTTCCCGCGATACAACGTACTATGTTTAAAAAATTCCAAGTAATATGCCCATTTTGCATCATTATGATGCAGTATTGGGTAGTATGTGGTGGTATTGGGTAGTATTGGGTAAATCGCCCGGCCCAGTATTATCCATTACTGGCATGTGTTACTTGTATGGGAAGAGTAACCCAATTAAATTGTTAAATTTTTAAACCTTCAATTTGCCCTCGGGACAATCTTTCAAATATATATCTAGTATTATCCATTACTGCAGGCATTTGCCTTCATTATCCTGGTTTGTGGAAAAAAGTCGGATTTTAAATTCTATGTTATAAGCCATTTGGTAGTTTATACGTCGTTCTAAATCCAAACAAAATTGGGGTGGTGCTTTCAGTTTTTAACAGACCTACCTCCCGAATATAAAAATGGCAGAATAGCCATGCGTTTTACCTCAGTGACAAATGACATGATAGAGTATCGACATGCGCATTACCTCAGTGATAAATGGTAGGATAGACTATCGACATGCGCATTACCTCAGTGACAAATGACGTGGTAAACTATGGACATGCCTATTACCTCAGTGACAATGACGTGATAATGTATGGACATGCGTATTACCTCAGTGACAAATGGTAGGATAGACTATCGATATGCGTATTACCTCAGTGACAAATGACATGATAGACCATGGACATGCGTATTACCTCTGTGACAAATGACGTGATAGTGTATCGACATGCGTATTACCTCAGTGACAAATGTTGATGTAAAGATGGAGGTATCATATACCCAGAAACTACACTTGTATTCTAATGACGTCATATTACCATATTTGTCAACTGTAGTATTACGTAGAAGACAACTAGAGGATTGTGGTATAGATTGATTTATTATGTAACCATGGTAATCGTTTTGTTGATGGTAGGTGTCGTTTTTATATCCTGGTATTGAACATCTGTAAAATATAAACATTCCCATTACTCAATTATTAAAATATAAATCTTGATTCCATAAAACAGGAAGTTATGTCTATCACAATCTAATTAAAATACAGATCTATATTTCGTTTCGTTTTTTTTTTATAACAGGAAGTCAAATATTAGTCCATCAAACCATGTTAGCAGTCGTCAAATACACGCGCAGCAAACCAATTCAGTAAAATGGGAGATACACCCCATAATGGACGGCGATACTCCAGTCTGTTTCAACGAGGATTACGAAAGTCGTCGGATATCTCTGTAAAAGATGACTGTCTTCAGCTCCTGACGTCACATCAAGCGGCGTCAACCATTGCCTTAATGGTACGTACATTGTTTACATAAGACGTTACTGGTCGGTTAAGGCAGAATGGTGCCTTTTACTCATTTTAATACCCATTTACACTAAACTGAAAATAATTTTTACCTTCAAATACTTAAACGTCTTTATTTATTAGAATTTAATTTGTCGGAGGAAACAAGTTAATATTTGTGTTTCTTTTAATCGCATCGATGTCATCCTTATCAGTGATTGTAGCGGCCTAGAGAATATCCACTGCTGATCAGTGTGCATGTACTATTAGTACTAATAGTAAGTGCAGGAGGACCGAACTACACGTAAAACAAAAATCTACAAGATAAACCTGCGGAGATGGTAACTTTACCCTGCCTGGCGCACGACTCCGTAAGCTGAATCCGATAAAACGGACACATCAGTATGGTTAACTTAACGATCGCATCCGTAGACATCAACATTAGCGTGATGGCGACTTAACGGAAACATCAAGATGATTAACTTACCCATCGCAGACATTTTATAGACATCAATATTATCGTGATGGCGACTTAACGATCGCAGACATAGACATTTTATAGACATCAATATTATCGTGATGGCGACTTCAGAACTTTTGTAATGCAGACTCTTAAAAAGTCTATAGGCAAATCTCTGTTTCATGCAACGTACCAAAAAGTCATCATAAAACGAGAATGCTCTCGCATAACTAAAAGCTGTGAAACATACACCCAAATTCCAACTACTTGTTTTTTGTTTATTTAATATTAATTTACTTGTACCTGTGTGATGGCGTTGCCATGGTGAATATTGATATCAATAAAAGCAATCCAGATGTAAATGGCTGCATACATGTCACGGCAAATATTCGTTTCTGATACCACCCAAACTCTCCTATCTTCTTCAACAAATCATCATACATCATCTTGAGTATTCTGTCAACACAAGCAACAAGACAACTAAATACAATATGCACGGATATTGGGTCCCCATGCATAATATATTGTAATAAACAGGTGACTATTATTATGAACCCCTAAGCCCTCTCATAACAGAAGTGTATATGACCTATATTGAAGAATCTGTCCTAAAGTCTACGCCTAACCGACCTATAACATGGATTAGAAAAGTTGATGACATATTTGCCATTTTAGAACCAGGTCAGAATCCACAGCACCTTCTTGAACACCTCAATAGCATCCACCCTCGAATGAAATTTACTGTAGAATTAGAAAAAGACAACCAATTATCTCTCCTAGATGTAATAGTAATCAACTCCGCAGATAACCTAAAAACCACTGTTTACCGCAAGCCAACCCACACGGACCAATACATACATAATAGTTCTAACCATCCAACCAAAGTCAAAACTGGAATCATAAGTACCTTAACAAGACGCGCAAAATTAGTATGTCCTGATGATCTACTCGACGCTGAACTACAGCACATCAACCACGTCCTTACAGAATATAACAACTACCTTGTCAACACAGTTAAAACAACCATGAAGAAAACTCTCACGCATACATGCATAACACCCGATGCCATTACAAGAAATCGCCCGGTATTTATCACCATCCCATTTATAGGACCAGCTAGCCACCATATTAAAAGAATTTTAACAGAGCAAATCGGCACAGAGGTAGTATTCAGCAGCGGAACCACACTTAAAACTATGTTAAAAGCTGGTGGTAGGATACAAAAACCAAGAGATGATCCAAAGGGTGTTGTATACAAGATAAATTGTGAGTGCGGTGGGGCGTATATTGGAGAAACATCCCGTCCGATTTCAGTGAGAACAAAAGAACATCACACGGCAGTTATAAAACAAGAATATAATTAATCAGCAATAACAGAACACATCTACTAAAACCCAAAGCATAAAATCAAATGGGAGAACACAGAAATACTAGCCAGAAATTTATCAACATGGAAAAATAGAATTCTACGAGAGGCGCTAGAAATTCAAAAACATAAGCCAAAATTCAATAGGGACTCGGGACATTTTCTCCCTAATCTTTGGGTGGATTTATTTAATCCCTATTAATGTGTGTTTTTTATCAGTGTATGTTATCCTCTCCCTAGTTTTCGATTTCTTGCCTGTGCGGTTAAACCTTTCATCTTGTAGTTATGGTTTCACCCGCTAATTAGTGTTTAATTGTCATCTATATATTACTATCTCTCATCTCGTTAATCTCTTATAATTATTAGTTTGATCTGCTAAATTCAAATAATTTCTAATCAATACATTACAGTCTTTCATCTTGTTAATCCTTTGTAATTGTTTATCCATATTATTACTTCTTGTTAATTCTTAATTAATGATTAATCTGTTACATGGTTTCCAATTTGTTAACTATATATTCCACCACATTTTTGTTATATGTTAGGTGGAAGTGGACGTAAAACCCCAGAAACGAACGAGCGAAATGTTATATATCATCATTTGCTTGATAACGATATCTGTATGTGTATTGAAACGTAGCATGTTAATAAATTCAGAAGTAGTATATCCATATAAGTGTTTTTAAGCAGTTTTGACTTTCACGTCCAAACGACTCAATATTTTGAGCTGAAACTTTGAGACAAGGTAAATGCAACATTCCTCTATATTTTGGCGCTTAAATTTCATACTTACTCAGACTTTTATTTTTGAGACTCTGTTCAAATCGGGATAGTCCGTTTAACAACTCTCAATGCCATCTGAGCTCGAGATTTCCAAGGCATTTATACACGATCAGTGGTTAATAATTCAATTTAAAAAATGGATAATCGAGACTATTCTAACTATTATTGCAAGAACTATCAGCCATTATGAGGGGTTGGATGGCTGAATGGTTAGCGTGCACGCGCTGTATCATTGAGTCGACTGGCGTGGTTTCGAATCCCCGGTTTCACGTGACAAGGAGTTGGGTCCGGTTTCCTCCCACTGCTAAAGACCCCTACGCGCAAGCCAATTATTGAAATAAAATTAAACCATATGTTAGTCCCGAAATGACCTAGTTTGTGTCGAGTGGACGTTAAACTCCATTTCTCTCTCTTCTCTATCAGCCATTATCTAATTCTTACATAATTTTTCGTTAAAGAAAAAGGTAAAAACAAAAAAAAGATAACTATTCTGTTGTACTTTAACCCTACACCCATCTAGTAGCCCAGTTCGTAATATCCTTTCTTTCGTACCCCCCTCCACCCCCTCCTTCCCCCAATCAAAAGCAAAAACACAATAGAAACAAAAAAAAAATATCTGACCTACCTATGCTATTTTTAAAGTCAAGTAACCATTGAAAGATTCACTTTATTTGATGACCTTGACGACCAAAGAGTTATATTGCTGTTGTATATAAACATGTGCAGTGGGGTATAACGCGAGATAATCGTTATCTTGTTGAATTGCGCAGTTGGGTGGTCGAATAGTTTAACGCATGGCTTCGATTCTTCGCGCGATAAGCAGCGGGGTTGACTGCCCAACCTATTGGGTTTTCTTGGTGTCCCTCCCATGTTAGAAGTATATCTACTTGTGTCGAGTGGACGTTAACACCCCCCCCCCACACACACACACACACAAACCCCACACCCTCTCTCTCTCTCTCTCTCTCTCTCTCTCTGGTTCATGATAATACAGAAGATTATGTCTGTAGTAAATATAACATAATATTACGTGTATAAATAGCTATTAAATCGGGTTATTTTACTTATATATACTTCTAGTACAAAGGGTTAAGGCGTGCGATCTAGACCATAAGGTCTGTTATTGGGTCACGTGGCGAGGGAGGGTTTCGATTCCCTGCTCCTGTCTGCCCAACGTCGGGGGTTTTCTCTGGGTCCGCGACTGACATAGTTGGTGTCAAGAGGACGTTCACCCTACCCCCCCCCCCCCCTCCAGCACACAACATAAGATAAAGATTACAGCAGTTACGATCAATATTAATAAATACATACACAATTAGCAGTAACAGTTGATGAACTTCTGCGAAGGTGAGTCATTTCCCAGATCCGAATCTATTCCAACATGATTTACAACTTGTTCGTCAGCCGGTGCTTATTTTATAACTATTTCAAGATCACGTAGTAGTGTCGCCTGTCCAACCTCGTGGGTTTTCTCCGGGGCCTCCGGTTTCCTCCCACTGCTAAAGACCCCTACGCGCAAGCGAATTATGTAAATAAAATTAAACCATTGTTAGTCCCGAAATGACCTAGTTTGTGTCGAGTGGACGTTAAACCCCATTTCTCTCTCTCTCTCAAGATCACGTGACATGGGTCTGTCATGTGACGTCGTTAAAGCCAGAGAATAGGTCTACATAGTTCATCCGTTCCAGGAGGGATTGAATTCATGATATTAATGCCTTATTATTAACGTCACAAGTTGTGTAAGTTATTCATGTATCTGCATTTTGCCCAGACATTGGCACTAAGGTCTACTCTTAGTTCAAGGGTTCTTTTACGTGCACACCAATGAGTACATGGTAGCGCGGTTTTGGAAGCAAATCCACAGGCGACCCTATTCCTTGTCACGTACAAGCGGGGAATCGAAACTACGCCAGTTGACTCAATGAAAGACCTTCTGATCCAATATGCACCTTTGACCATTCGGCCACCCAATCCGCCTCGATTTAAATAAATTCGTTGTCTATGCTTTACTTCCATCAATAATATTTACCGTATTTTAAATAAATTAATTTGAAAAAAAGTAGGTACAACTAGATACGAAATCCAGTTGATGTATTCCCGTTGCTTCTAGCTTTTTCTACTTGTCTCATTATTTAATACCGTGGTCGGTAAATATTTGTCAACCCAACTGGGCAAGGAATAGCCACCAGCTTTCTTGGATTGGTGACATAACAAGCATGCAAAGTTTCATGAGCTCGAATTGGTTGAAATGGGGTTTAACGTCCTACTGTTCTGCTCCGAATTGGCTAATGAAGACAGGCATACACCATACAGTGTGCAATGGGGGAAATTTTGCCCGGCCAGCTGCGCTACGGGCTACTCTCACATCGTATTTCAACTGACAAGGATCTTTTACGTGCACGCCAATGTGTACATGATACCTCGGTTTTTCACTGAGCCATCGTGGCTCCCTAATGAAATGATCGCAGGCCAGAAAATTTACATGTCAGAAAATTAACTGAATCTAAAATATTGATTAATCATTAGTCCGACTGATGCAGAACTTTAGGACATTAACTTTATTCCATATCATTTATTTCTTTTTGTGAACATTTTTAAAACACATATGATTCTTCATTCATATGATTATATATAAATCATTCAGGTTACAATAGGAGATCATATCAATATAATCAACTATAAAAATTAAATATAAAATCATTTGTAATAACATATATATTAAAAAGGTAATCAGGATAAACCAACCATTAAAACAATAATTAAATTTTGTATACTTAAAGCGGTATTTTTGAAGAGGTAAATCTGCTTATTGCAGGTCTTTCTTTAGGTCTTCAATGTTATATAAATTATTATTTAGTCATTTATTAACTTACCAAGACCATTATCAACTCTTAGGGCCATCGGATACTCGAGAGATAAATCTGCTTCCTTAGACATTTATTAACTTACCAAGACATTTATCAACTCTTAACGCCATCGGATACTCGAGATTTTCAACAGATTTAAATACAATTGACAGTTAATGATATAATTAAAAAAATTAATACAATTCAAAATTGTCACTAGTCCATCCTTTTGTCAATTTTGTTTATGAAATCTTTTAAATTTTGGATATGAAGAGTAGAATAGGCATATTAATAATATTATCATGTTGTTGGTCACTTTTTGAAATAATTTTGGTGATATGGACACAAATCGCTCTTGTCTGGTCATGTCGAAGATTATATGACCGCCATCGTAGAATCTAATCGAGTTTAGTTTCTAATATTGTGCTCCTTGTTAACGCGTGCGCGTTGTTTATGAGACATGTCATTGAGTCAAGTGGAGTACGATCGCCTGTCCAACCTTGCGAGTATTCCCCGGGTCCTCTGGTTTTCTTCCACTGCAAACGACCCCCTTATTGTTAAATTCTTGAATCATATATTTCGATAATGTCCTCCTCTCTCTCTCTCTCTCTCTCACTCTCTCTCTCTGTGGCGTGTAGAGTTTTTTGATTCCCCGGGCCAACTTTGACTGCATGTCCCTAAGACTCATGTATAGGGTGGGTCTTGTATTCAGAAATTAGAGTCTGATATATGGAAACATGAAATAATCTATTTATTCACATTAAATATCAATCAGACACATTTTAAATGTCAGATAACTTATCTTCATTTCAAGTTACTGTAAGATAATATATATACTACACAAATACTTCCTGATTCTCAACTATTTCTTACCTTGTCATGATGGTTATTTTGTGTCAAGCACAGAAACCGTAACAGTAACGATTCGGGTGAAATCTAATATTAAACGTAACCTTTAACAAAATTCACTGACGAACACAAACAGTAAAAAAATTATTAAACGTAATTTTCACAGCTTCAACAAAATATTATATTATACATATCAATTGAATTCACTGAAACACACCAAAACAGTACAAATCTAATAGAGTTATTATTTTCACCACTTCAACATATGTTTTTAAAATATTATGACATTATTATGACAAGGCATGATCAAGTGATATAGGTTAAACACAACTTAATGTTACTAGAACAAGAATGCCTGATATATTATTATTGTGGTGATGAAATCTCATTATTAACGAGTGTCATACACTAGGTAGGTTATGTTACTGACTTACCTTTCTAGAGTACCCGTGGGGTAACGTTTAACGTCCTCTAGACACAAACTAGGTCATTCCGGGGCTAACACATGGTTCCATTTTATTTCAACAATTCGCTTGTATTGCACGTAGGGGTCTTTACGCTGTGGGGGAAAATCGGAGGACCCAGAGAATAAAGACGGGGATAATCTTAAAAGGGAGAAAAAACCGCGGTTAACGTTAAACATACAATTTGCAAGAGCTAAATCTGCCTATTGAAGGTCTTTCTTTTGGCCGGTTATTATACAGTTATTAATTAGATATTAATTAACTTATCCAAACCATAATCAACTCTCGATGTCATCTTATGTGTCGGATTTTCACTGGATTTGAATTCGATCTGCTGCTCATTGATGATTAAATCCAAAAATTTATAATCGAGACTATGTTTTTTATCTCCCATAATCTATCTTTAAACAAGATAACGCTTTTAAAAGCAGTACAAAATACTTGTTCATCCAGACGTGTACTTACAATAATCTGGAATTGCACCCATGAGAATGTTACTCCGAACCCCAGATAAGAACATCGGCAAATAGTGGGTTGTTTGATTTGATATTATTCACAGTTCACACTATGTGTTGGTAAATATTCATGATCGGGGGCGGGTATAACAGAATAAAGATAGTTACATTTTTACAAGTATACTGCTTCCAATTTCCGTATTTAACATTTCCGAAAGTCAACATATGTTTCATTAAAACGTCTCTTGTTGCCTTATCCATTGAGAGACATGTTTTACGATGTACCAATATGGGATTTGCGTGTCAATTGTTTCAAGAAATAGCTGGGAAGAGGACCAAGGCTATGATTATATCTGGGGTTACCAGACATCAATATGCCACGTCACTGACCCAGTTTATTTCCATGGCATCTAATTACTCCAAAATCTTATTTCCAATCCAGACAGCCCCCCACCCCCCATATGCATTAATAATATTAGTAATTTCAAAACCTTTTTATTACCTAAAGTTTGAAATAATGTTTTGAAATTACTAATTAGTAATTTCAAAAAATTATTATTACCCAATTAGGAATTTCAAAACATTATTATTACCTAGTTAGTAATTTCAAAAACTTTTTATTAATATATTAGTAATTTCAAAACATTATTAGTACTAAATTAGTAATTTTTAAACATTATTAGTACTATATAAATAATTTTTAAACATTATTAGTACTATATTATTCTTGTTTAAAATTTATTTTAAACATTATTAGTAATTATTAATATTTAAACATTATTAGTACTAAATTATTAATTTTTAAACATTTTTAGTACTATATTAGTAATTTTTAAACGCTATTATTACCTATTTAGTAATTTGAAAACATTAGTAGTACTATATTTTTTAATTTAACCATGCTTGAATCAATAGAAGAAATCATCTTCATATGTAGATCGGATTGCTTCGGATGCCTTACCTTTCCAGTTTTAGATTCCAGACTTTAGAATTTCTGTCTCCTGTGCGCGCTCTCTCTTTACCCCTTCCTGTTCTCTAGCGACAACTTTACGTTCGCAAACCCCCTCCACAACTATCAGAAAATCGCGTCATTTACCATATTACTTTCAGTATATTAAAATTCATCTATACAATATAATATATTTAATATAAAAATGCACCATTAATTTTTTTCTTTGTCATTGTAGTTTTTAATGTGAGTACGAGACATTAAGTACTGGTAATATACTGATATTGCACGTTACCCCCCGAGGACTTTATTTATATATTAAGCAATGTGTTGCGCCTGACAATTTAATGTACGCCAACATCAAATTATGACGTCACATCTGTATTTTACACTCATATATATGACTTCTGATTATAATTTCAAAGAATTTATGTTTTTGTTAAAAATATTTTACGATAGATAAATTCATAGGAGTTCCGACTTACTTTCAGGTTCCAGGCTAATATTCTATTATGTGATTTTTTGTTTTGTTTTTGTTTTTGTAACGTGTTAACATGTGTTTCATGTAAATCTGCAGCTATGGGGTATGCTATGTTACGTCTTAGTGTATTTGATCCAGCTCCTAACCAGATTGTACGTGACAAGGAGTAGGGTCGCCTGTCCAACCTCGTGGGTTTTGTCCGGGTCCTCCGGTTTCCTCCCACTGCTAAAGACCCCTACGCGCAAGCAAATTATTGCAATAAAATTAAACCATATGTTAGTCCCGAAATGACCTAGTTTGTGTTAAACTCCATTGCTCTCTCTCTCTCTCTCTCTCTCTCTCTCTCTCTATCTCTCTCTCTCATTCTCTTTTTTTTTACAGCTCAGGGATCAGGTTGCTCAGGGGCCAGTTGCTCAGAAATCAATTATTTTAAAGATCCATTAAACTGTAATGGGTCATTATCTTGGTAACGTGTTGTTTATTAATGGTCCATTGGTCATGACTGAATTTTAAAATTTTAAATACAATGTGTATGTATATCAATATGTATATGATCTGTATCTGTAATTGTAAGGGCCAATATATATCTGACAATGACAAGCGATGTTAAGATAGCTCACTGACCAATTGAATGTACAATGACAAGCGATTTTAAGATGGTCCACTGACCAATTGAATGTACAATGACAAGCGATTTTAAGATGGTCCACTGACCAATTGAATGTACACCAATCAAATTGAATGTACACCAATCAAATACCTAGTATGTCGTTATTTGGTCCACTGCGCATTTTCATATACAAAAGTAAAAGTATCTTTCTGTCGGGAACTTTACAAGAAGGTGAATTCTCGAGAGTGGTAAGACCACACTCACCTGTAAGTACGGTTACTAGACCAAACAAATAGGTAGGTGACAGTTTCTTATTTCTTCTTCATTATTTTTCTTGGGGGGAAGTCGGAGCAGTGGTACAATAAGTATAGGGGTGGGAAATGAAGGAAAGGATTTAACTAACCTAACTAATAGATGGGTGTAGGGGGGTCGTATGAAAGGTTTAACTAACCCAATTAATATATGGTTGTAGGGGTTGGGGTATGAAAGGGTATAACTTACCCAACTAATAGATGGGGGTAGAGGGTGAGGTATGAAAGAAAGGGATATTACTAACTGGACTAATAGATGGGGGTAGGGAGTGAGGTATGAAAGAAAGAGATATTACTAACTGGACTAATAGATGGGGGTAGGGAGTGAGGTATGAAAGAAAGGATTTAACTAATCGAACTGGGGTAGGAGGTCAGGTATAAAAGAATGAATATAACTAACCCAACTAATAGATGGTTGTAGGAGGTGAGGTATGAAAGAAAAGGTTTACCTGAAGTAATAGATAAGGATATGGGGTATATAAACAAGGGAATGGTTGTAGGGGCGTGGAGTAAGAAAGAATGAATGACTGTAGGGTTTGTGTGTGTGTATGGATGAGGCGGGGGTAAGAAAGAAAGGATGGCTGTAGGGGGTGGAGAACGAAAGAATGGATATGACTAATAACTAATAGATAAGTTTTACGCTTTAAAACTGTTTTAAACTTTAGGTAATAAAAAGGTTTTAAAATTACTAATATTATTAATGCATATGGGGTGGGGGGTGGGGGGCTGTCTGGATTGGAAATAAGATTTTGGAGTAATTAGATGCCATGGAAATAAACTGGGTCAGTGACGTGGCATATTGATGTCTGGTAACCCCAGATATAATCATAGCCTTGGTCCTCTTCCCAGCTATTTCTTGAAACAATTGACACGCAAATCCCATATTGGTACATCGTAAAACATGTCTCTCAATGGATAAGGCAACAAGAGACGTTTTAATGAAACATATGTTGACTTTCGGAAATGTTAAATACGGAAATTGGAAGCAGTATACTTGTAAAAATGTAACTATCTTTATTCTGTTATACCCGCCCCCGATCATGAATATTTACCAACACATAGTGTGAACTGTGAATAATATCAAATCAAACAACCCACTATTTGCCGATGTTCTTATCTGGGGTTCGGAGTAACATTCTCATGGGTGCAATTCCAGATTAATGTAAGTACACGTCTGGATGAACAAGTATTTTGTACTGCTTTTAAAAGCGTTATCTTGTTTAAAGATAGATTATGGGAGATAAAAAACATAGTCTCGATTATACATTTTTGGATTTAATCATCAATGAGCAGCAGATCGAATTCAAATCCAGTGAAAATCCGACACATAAGATGACATCGAGAGTTGATTATGGTTTGGATAAGTTAATTAATGTCTAATTAATAACTGTATAATAACCGGCCAAAAGAAAGACCTTCAATAGGCAGATTTAGCTCTTGCAAATTGTATGTTTAACGTTAACCGCAGTTTTTTTCTCCCTTTTAAGATTATCCCCGTCTTTATTCTCTGGGTCCTCCGATTTTCCCCCACAGCGTAAAGACCCCTACGTGCAATACAAGCGAATTGTTGAAATAAAATGGAACCATGTGTTAGCCCCGGAATGACCTAGTTTGTGTCTAGAGGACGTTAAACGTTACCCCACGGGTACTCTAGAAAGGTAAGTCAGTAACATAACCTACCTAGTGTATGACACTCGTTAATAATGAGATTTCATCACCACAATAATAATATATCAGGCATTCTTGTTCTAGTAACATTAAGTTGTGTTTAACCTATATCACTTGATCATGCCTTGTCATAATAATGTCATAATATTTTAAAAACATATGTTGAAGTGGTGAAAATAATAACTCTATTAGATTTGTACTGTTATGGTGTGTTTCAGTGAATTCAATTGATATGTATAATATAATATTTTGTTGAAGCTGTGAAAATTACGTTTAATAATTTTTTTACTGTTTGTGTTCGTCAGTGAATTTTGTTAAAGGTTACGTTTAATATTAGATTTCACCCGAATCGTTACTGTTACGGCTTCTGTGCTTGAGTTAATTCAGTTTTGATTTTGATTTGGAAAGTACTGACACAAAATAACCATCATGACAAGGTAAGAAATAGTTGAGAATCAGGAAGTATTTGTGTAGTATATATATTATCTTACAGTAACTTGTTGGATGGGGACGGTGAAATGAAAATAGGTTATCTGACATTTGAAATGTGTCTGATTGATATTTAATGTGAATAAATAGGTTATTTCATGTTTCCATATATCAGACTCTAATTTCTGAATACAAGACCCACCCTCTACATGAGTCTTAGGGACATGCAGTCAGAGTTGGCCCGGGGAATCAAAAAACTCTACACGCCACAGAGAGAGAGAGAGTGAGAGAGAGAGAGAGAGAGAGGAGGACATTATCGAAATATATGATTCAAGAATTTAACAATAAGGGGGTCGTTTGCAGTGGAAGAAAACCAGAGGTCCCGGGGAATACTCGCAAGGTTGGACAGGCGATCGTTCTCCACTTGACTCAATGACATGTCTCATAAACAACGCGCACGCGTTAACATGGAGCACAATATTAGAAACTAAACTCGATTAGATTCTACGATGGCGGTCATATAATCTTCGACATGACCAGACAACAGCGATTTGTGTCCATATCACCAAAATTATTTCAAAAAGTGACCAACAACATGATAATATTATTAATATGCCTATTCTACTCTTCATATCCAAAATTTAAAAGATTTCATAAACAAAATTGACAAAAGGATGGACTAGTGACAATTTTGAATTGTATTTAATTTTTTTAATTATATCATTAACTGTCAATTGTATTTAAATCTGTTGAAAATCTCGAGTATCCGATGGCGTTAAGAGTTGATAATGGTCTTGGTAAGTTAATAAATGTCTAAGGAAGCAAATTTATCTCTCGAGTATCCGATGGCCCTAAGAGTTGATAATGGTCTTGGTAAGTTAATAAATGACTAAATAATAATTTATATAACATTGAAGACCTAAAGAAAGACCTGCAATAAGCAGATTTACCTCTTCAAAAATACCGCTTTAAGTATACAAAATTTAATTATTGTTTTAATGGTTGGTTTATCCTGATTACTTTTTTAATATATATGTTATTACAAAATGATTTTATATTTAGTTTTTATAGTTGATTATATTGATATGATCTCCTATTGTAACCTGAATGATTTATATATAATCATATGAATGAAGAATCATATGTGTTTTAAAAATGTTCACAAAAAGAAATAAATGATATGGAATAAAGTTAATGTCCTAAAGTTCTGCATCAGTCGGACTAATGATTAATCAATATTTTAGATTCAGTTAATTTTCTGACATGTAAATTTTCTGGCCTGCGATCATTTCATTAGGGAGCCACGATGGCTCAGTGAAAAACCGAGGTATCGTGTACACATTGGCATGCACGTAAAAGATCCTTGTCAGTTGAAATACGATGTGAGAGTAGCCCGTAGCGCAGCTGGCCGGGCAAAATTTCCCTCATTGCACACTGTATGGTGTATGCCTGTCTTCATTAGCCAATTCGGAGCAGAACAGTAGGACGTTAAACCCCATTTCAACCAATTCGAGCTCATGAAACTTTGCATGCTTGTTATGTCACCAATCCAAGAAAGCTGGTGGCTATTCCTTGCCCAGTTGGGTTGACAAATATTTACCGACCACGGTATTAAATAATGAGACAAGTAGAAAAAGCTAGAAGCAACGGGAATACATCAACTGGATTTCGTATCTAGTTGTACCTACTTTTTTTCAAATTAATTTATTTAAAATACGGTAAATATTATTGATGGAAGTAAAGCATAGACAACGAATTTATTTAAATCGAGGCGGATTGGGTGGCCGAATGGTCAAAGGTGCATATTGGATCAGAAGGTCTTTCATTGAGTCAACTGGCGTAGTTTCGATTCCCCGCTTGTACGTGACAAGGAATAGGGTCGCCTGTGGATTTGCTTCCAAAACCGAGCTACCATGTACTCATTGGTGTGCACGTAAAAGAACCCTTGAAAGTTGGAATTCGAACTAAGAGTAGACCTTAGTGCCAATGTCTGGGCAAAATGCAGATACATGAATAACTTACACAACTTGTGACGTTAATAATAAGGCATTAATATCATGAATTCAATCCCTCCTGGAACGGATGAACTATGTAGACCTATTCTCTGGCTTTAACGACGTCACATGACAGACCCATGTCACGTGATCTTGAGAGAGAGAGAAATGGGGTTTAACGTCCACTCGACACAAACTAGGTCATTTCGGGACTAACAATGGTTTAATTTTATTTACATAATTCGCTTGCGCGTAGGGGTCTTTAGCAGTGGGAGGAAACCGGAGGCCCCCGGAGAAAACCCACGAGGTTGGACAGGCGACACTACTACGTGATCTTGAAATAGTTATAAAATAAGCACCGGCTGACGAACAAGTTGTAAATCATGTTGGAATAGATTCGGATCCGGGAAATGACTCACCTTCGCAGAAGTTCATCAACTGTTACTGCTAATTGTGTATGTATTTATTAATATTGATCGTAACTGCTGTAATCTTTATCTTACGTTGTGTGCTGGAGGTGGGGGGGGGGTAGGGTGAACGTCCTCTTGACACAAACTATGTCAGTCGCGGACCCAGAGAAAACCCCCGACGTTGGGCAGACAGGAGCAGGGAATCGAAACCCTCCCTCGCCACGTGACCCAATAACAGACCTTATTATCTAGATCGCACGCCTTAACCCTTTGTACTAGAAGTATATATAAGTAAAATAACCCGATTTAATAGCTATTTATACACGTAATATTATGTTATATTTACTACAGACATAATCTTCTGTATTATCATGAACCAGAGAGAGAGAGAGAGAGAGAGAGAGAGAGAGAGAGAGTGGGTGTGGGGTTTGTGTGTGTGTGTGTGTGTGGGGGGGGGGGGGTGTTGTTAACGTCCACTCGACACAAGTAGATATACTTCTAACATGGGAGGGACACCAAGAAAACCCAATAGCTTGGGCAGTCAACCCCGCTGCTTATCGCGCGAAGAATCGAAGCCAGGCGTTAAACTATTCGACCACCCAACTGCGCAATTCAACAAGATAACGATTATCTCGCGTTATACCCCACTGCACATGTTTATATACAACAGCAATATAACTCTTTGGTCGTCAAGGTCATCAAATAAAGTGAATCTTTCAATGGTTTCTTGACTTTAAAAATAGCATAGGTAGGTCAGATATTTTTTTTTTGTTTCTATTGTGTTTTTGCTTTTGATTGGGGGAAGGAGGGGGGGAGGGGGGTACGAAAGAAAGGATATTACGAACTGGGCTACTAGATGGGTGTAGGCTTAAAGTACAACAGAATGGTTATCTTTTTTTTGTTTTTACCTATTTCTTTAACGAAAAATTATGTAAGAATTAGATAATGGCTGATAGAGAAGAGAGAGAAATGGAGTTTAACGTCCACTCGATACAAACTAGGTCATTTCGGGACTAACATATGGTTTAATTTTATTTCAATAATTGGCTTGCGCGTAGGGGTCTTTAGCAGTGGGAGGAAACCGGACCCAACTCCTTGTCACGTGAAACCGGGGATTCGAAACCACGCCAGTCAATGATACAGCGCGTGTACGCTAACCATTCAGCCATCCAACCCCTCATAATGCCTGATAGTTCTTGCAATAATAGATAGAATAGTCTCGATTATCCATTTTTTAAATTGAATTATTAACCACTGATCGTGTATAAATGCCTTGGAAATCTCGAGCTCAGATGGCATTGAGAGTTGTTAAACGGACGATTTGAACAGAGTCTCAAAAATAAAAGTATGAAATTTAAGCGCCAAAATATAGAGGAATGTTGCATTTACCTTGTCTCAAAGTTTCAGCTCAAAATATGGAGTCGTTTGGACGTGAAAGTCAAAACTGCTTAAAAACACTTATATGGATATACTACTTCTGAATTTATTAACATGCTACGTTTCGATACTCATACAGGTATCGTTATCAAGCAAATGATGATATATAACATTTCGTTCGTTCGTTTCTGGGGTTTTACGTCCACTTCCACCTAACATATAACAACAATGTGGTGGAATATATAGTTAACAAATTGGAAACCATGTAACAGATTAATCATTAATTAAGAATTAACAAGAACTAATAATATGGATAAACAATTACAAAGGATTAACAAGATGAAAGACTGTAATGTATTGATTAGAAATTATTTGAATTTAGCAGATCAAACTAATAATTATAAGAGATTAACGAGATGATAGATAGTAATATATAGCTGACAATTAAACACTAATTAGCGGGTGAAACCATAACTACAAGATGAAAGGGTTAACCGCACAGGCAAGAAATCGAAAACTAGGGAGAGGATACCATACACTGATAAAAAACAGACATTAATAGGGATTAAATAAATCCACCTAAAGATTAGGGAGAAAATGTCCCGAGTCCCTATTGAATTTTGGCTTATGTTTTTGAATTTCTAGCGCCTCTCGTAGAATTCTATTTTTCCATGTTGATAAATTTCTGGCTAGTATTTCTGTGTTCTCCCATTTGATTTTATGCTTTGGGTTTTAGTAGATGTGTTCTGCTATTGCTGATTTATTATTTTCATGTTTATAACTGCCGTGTGATGTTCTTTTGTTCTCACTGAAATCGGTCGGGATGTTTCGCCAATATACGCCGCATCGCACTCACAATTTATCTTGTATACAACACCCTTTGGGTCATCTCTTGGTTTTTGTATCCTACCACCAGCTTTTAACATAGTTTTAAGTGTGGTTCCGCTGCTGAATACTACCTCTGTGCCGATTTGCTCTGTTAAAATTCTTTTAATATGGTGGCTAGCTGGTCCTATAAATGGGATGGTGATAAATACCGGGCGATTTCTTGTAATGGCATCGGGTGTTATGCATGTATGCGTGAGAGTTTTCTTCATGGTTGTTTTAACTGTGTTGACAAGGTAGTTGTTATATTCTGTAAGGACGTGGTTGATGTGCTGTAGTTCAGCGTCGAGTAGATCATCAGGACATACTAATTTTGCGCGTCTTGTTAAGGTACTTATGATTCCAGTTTTGACTTTGGTTGTATGGTTAGAACTATTATGTATGTATTGGTCCGTGTGGGTTGGCTTGCGGTGAACAGTGGTTTTTAGGTTATCTGCGGAGTTGATTACTACTACATCTAGGAGAGATAATTGGTTGTCTTTTTCTAATTCTACAGTAAATTTCATTCGAGGGTGGATGCTATTGAGGTGTTCAAGAAGGTGCTGTGGATTCTGACCTGGTTCTAAAATGGCAAATATGTCATCAACTTTTCTAATCCATGTTATAGGTCGGTTAGGCGTAGACTTTAGGACAGATTCTTCAATATAGGTCATATACACTTCTGTTATGAGAGGGCTTAGGGGTTCATAATAATAGTCACCTGTTTATTACAATATATTATGGATGTGGACCCAATATCCGTGCATATTGTATTTAGTTGTCTTGTTGCTTGTGTTGACAGAATACTCAAGATGATGTATGATGATTTGTTGAAGAAGATAGGAGAGTTTGGGTGGTATCAGAAACGAATATTTGCCGTGACATGTATGCAGCCAATTACATCTGGACTGTTTCTACTGATTTCAATATTTACCATGGCAACGCCATCACACAGGTACATGTAAATTAATATTTTAAAATAAACAAAAAACATGTAGATCGGAATGGGTATATGCTTCCCTGCTTTGAGTTATGCCAGAGCATTCTCATTTTATGATGACTTTTGGGCACGTTGCATGAAATAGGGATTTGCCTACAGACTTTTTAAAAGTCTGCATTTAAAAAATTCCGAAGTCGCCATCACGATAATATTGATGTCTGTAATATGTCTATGTCTGCGATCGTTAAGTCGCCATCACGATTACAATGTATATTGATGTATAGAATATGTCTATGTCTGCGATCGTTAAGTCGCCATCACGATAATGTTGATGTCTATAATATGTCTATGTCTGCGATCGTTAAGTTAATCAACCTGATGTTTCCGCTTTATCGGATTCGGCTTACACCACGACGGTAATGGCGGGAATCGGGCGAAAGACAGAGTATACTTAGAATTTCATGGGTACATGATATCGCCGTCCATTTGGCGAGTTCATTTGATGTCGTCGTTACTCGATTTTACAGAATTCGTTTGCTGCACGTGTATTTGACGACTGCTTACATGGGGAAAAAACGACGCTCGTATGACTGCTGACACGACCTCCCACTACAGAGGGTCAGATCATTAAGCAGTGAAGGCCATCGAAAGTATATATAAACGAAACGAAATATAGATTTGTATTTTATTTAGATTGGATTAAACTGGACTGTGCTTTAAGAATGTTTACATAACTACTTGTTTTATGGAATCAAGATTTTTATTTTAATAATTGAGTAAGGGGAATGTTTATATTTTACAGATGTGCAATACCAGGATATAAAAACGACACCTACCATCAACAAAACGATTACCATGGTTACCTAATAAATCAATCTATACCACAATCCTCTAGCTGTCTTATACGTAATACTACAGTTGATAAATATGGTAATGTGACATCATTAGAATACAAGTGTAGTTCCTGGGTATATGATACCTCCATCTTTACATCAACATTTGTCACTGAGGTAATGCGCATGTCGATAGTTTATCATGTTACTTGTTACTGAGGTGATAATCATGTCGATAGTTTATCACGTCATTTGTCACTGAGGTAATACGCATGTCGATAATATACCCTGACCTTTGACACTGAGGGTGTGATTTATCACTAGCATTAAAGTTGAACGCACGCCCTTTAGATCCTAAGATCTACCATTGAGTCAAATGGTGCTCCAAATATCCGTATGCGCTAGATCATACTTTATTCCCGAAATGACATAATATTCAAATCCACTATATATAACAGGCTAACGATGGCATCGAAAGTTGATTATTGTCTGGATAAGTTAAATAATGTCTAATTAATAATTTAAAAAAACCTGCAGAATTAGGTCTTGTATAATGTATGTTTAAGGGGTATTATTTATTATGAAACAGTTTGATCTGGTTTGTGATAATGTTTGTTTATATTGAAACAATTTGATATGGTTTGTGATAATGCATGTTTATTTATTTTGAAACAGTTTGATATGGTTTGTGATAATGTTTGTTTATATTGAAACAGTTTGATATGGTTTGTGATAATGTTTGTTTATATTGAAACAGTTTGATATGGTTTGTGATAATGCTGTACTGGAGAGTAATGCTGTAATGATTCTATTTCTGGGTTTACTACTTGGATATGGCCTTCTGGGTAATGTAGCTGATCTGTAAGTTTATATAATTCTATTTTCAGAAGAAAAGCTCTCTAGAAAAACTATCTTAAATTCTTATGGTAAATTAAAAAAGATGAGTTTTGATTTGGTTACTTTTCAAACTTCATCTCCCACCCACTGAAAAATATAAATAGCCTTAACCTAGTTGATTGTTGATCTTGTTAAATATGCAATCAGCTCACGTGGGCTCTACACGAGTGTGTCTGTTTTTTTTATTTTTTTGGTGGGGGGGATTGGGTGGCCGGATGGTTAGCATATGCGCGCTGTATCATAAGCCCTGTCATTGAGTCGACTGGCAAGGTTTCGAATCCCCGGTTGTACGTGACAAGGAGTAGGGCCGCCTGTCCAACGTCTTGGGTTTTCTCCCAGTCCTCCGGTTTCCTCCCACTGCTAAAGACCCATACGCGCAAGCGAATTATTGAAATAAAATTGAGCAATATGTTAGTGCCGAAATGACATGCTTTGTGTCGAGTGGACGTTAAATCCAATATCTCTCTCTCTCTCTCTCTCTCTCTCTCTCTCTGTTTATTTTTTTAATAGACCCATCTGCAAATGACAAAATATATCGATTATATATTTGTTGTGATCTATATTATATATATGTTGTGATCTAAAATTGGAGTGGATTTGGAAACCCGGGTAATTGTAGCGAAGTTTGAAACATCGTCGGTCTGTGATAGATTGATCCCAACGTATTCTAACTGCGATGGAGGCCCAAGGAAAGCACTCAGCTACTATTGTTCGAAACCGAGGCTCATTTCAAATTGAATATCTTATAATATTATTATAGTAAATATAAAAAAATAACGAGATTGGAAATTAGTTAATTTTGAAATTAGTTAATTTTGAAATTAGTTAATTTTGAATATATTTAATCATTACCAAATGACCATATATTTCTATAAGCTCGACTTATTTTCAGATTTGGTCGTAAACCGTTAATGGTAGTATCGAACTATGTGTTTGTAATTTGTGCGTATCTGATGGTTTGGTCACCTAATTACATAGTACTATTAGTATTAAGGTTTTTTCTTGGACTTTCTATAAGTGGACAGGCTCTTACTTGCTATATAATTGGTAGGTTTAAATTTACTCTGATTTATATTTTACATTCTGTAAATGATTTGTTTAATAGACAAATCGGATTGTTCCTGATGTACCTTTTATGCAATTTCAATATTTTTTTTTATCGACGGCCTAATGTAACTCGAAATAAGCAGTCTTGATCAATAAACAAATAATGCACTTTTGAGTGAATTTTTCGCACTCGCAAATCCCTCCCGGCGCTGGCCTAGAAAGTGTGAATTCGAAATAAGAGTAGGCACCGCTGACCAGACACAATTCCCCTCACAGGACACTGTATAGCACTGTTGGTGCAGAAATGTATTTAGGACTGGATAGATGACTACTTACACCATAGACTTGAACGTTCGAGTATTCGTCATAATTCCAAGATGGCGGTGATCACGTCATGTCCAGTGCATATAGTATTTCAAGTAAGAACGATTTTGCATGTATATATTTGTTATCTTTATAGGGGTAGAATTAGTTGGTCCATCTAAAAGACGATACACTGATGTAATATCTAACTTAACATGGTGTCTTGGTTTGTTCATGATTTCATTATTTGGCTATCTCATCAGAAATTGGCGATATTTACATCTCACTGCGGCCATCTTTTCAACACATCTCTTGTTCTTTTTTGTGTAAGTTAGAAGTGTTTTTAATAAATTAAATACTATAAATGTGATTTTATAAATTATTATAGACTTGAACTTTCTGGTATCTGTCATAATTCCAAGACGTCATGTCCGGTGCATATAGAATTTCAAGTAAAGAACGATTTTGCATGTATATATTTGTTATCTTTATAGGGGTAGAATTTGTTGGTCCATCTAAAAGACGATACACTGATGTAATATCTAACTTAACATGGTGTCTTGGTTTGTTCATGATTTCATTATTTGGCTATCTCATCAGAAATTGGCGATATTTACATCTTACTGCTGCTATCTTTTCAACGCATCTCTTGTTCTTTTTTCTGTAAGTTACACTTTTAAGTGTTTTCTGTAAAATAATACCATTCATGTGATTTTATACAGATCTATATTTCGTTTCGTTTTTTAATACCTTCGATGACCTCTACTACATGAGGATCTGACCAGTTGTAGCTGGAGGTCGCGTCATAGGTCATACGAGCGTAAGAGCGCCTTTTGACCCTATGGCGTCAGACATTTGATTACCCAATCCGCGTTGATGTTTCTATTAGGTTACCCACAGTTCCGTGCAACTCACGTCAAAAACAGGCCGTTTCATTGGCTAATCTCTCACATCATCCAGAACGCGGGCAGTAAAGACAAGTAAACTTAATTTTGAACTATAAAAAACGAAACGAAATAGGATCTGTGTTTTAATCTGATTGTAAAAATACACCACAGTAACAAACATTCTGTATTACAAAAAAGTCTAAAAAGGAATACGACTAGGATCTGTGTTTTAATCTGATTGTAAAAATACACCACAGTAACAAACATTCTGTATTACAAAAAAGTCTAAAAAGGAATACGACTGTCCTGTGTAACAAAATTATTCACGGCTGAAATATATATACTCATTTTACAGAATAATTCCAGAAAGTCCACGTTGGTTATTGACTAAAGGTTATAAGGTCAAGGCCAGGACAATAATAACAAAAGTTTCTGAAGTTAACAAGACAATAATAAGTGAAACAGTTATTGCCACAATAAACGTTCCAGCAAATATTACTACTGCTAAATTCTGGAAACTGTGTTCAACTAAGAAACGGTGTCTAAGAACTTTTGTTATTTATTTCATGTGGTAAGTTATCGCTGTTCTTATTAATTTAGAAAACTTATAAATGTCCGGGTAGAATAGACACATCAAATAGAGGATCTGTTACCGGGTGAATAGACACATCAAATAGATAATCTGGTACCGGGTTGAATAGACACATTAAATAGATAATCTGGTACCGGGTTGAATAGACACATCAAATAGATAATCTGGTACCGGGTTGAATAGACACATTAAATAGATGGTCTGGTACCAGGGAGAATAGTCACATCAAATAGATGATCTGGTACCAGGTAGAAAAGACATGTCAAATAGATGGTCTGGTACCAGGTAGAATAGGCAGAACAAATAGATGGTCTGGTACCGGGTAGAATAGACACATCAAATAGATGATCTGGTACCGGGTAGAATAGACACATCAAATAGATGATCTGTCACCAAGCAAAATAGACGCATCAAATAGATGGCCTGGTACCAGGTAGAATAGACACATCGAATAGATCCGTTTGCCGGTTGAAGAGATACATGAAAACGATGCTCTGTCACTGACAACATCTCTACAGCTTACAGCTTACAGATTACATTTTAAGGTTGGGAAAACACAAAAGAACATCAATTCCAATAATTTCAGTATTAATTTTCAGAACCAGTTTATTTTAAAGTAGAGCAAAATACAGGCCGGGTGAAGCTGAATTAACAAAACCATTGTGAGAAGAGGTCGGGTGATTTCCATCAAAGATAGGTGAGAAGTCTCTTGCGCTTTTGATGATACGGGTCAGATAATCCACGCCTTGTTAGTGGCGCATGGTGGAAGGTCTGTCAAGAAACACTGTCAATCATCCGCAACGGGTTACTAAAATTGATCATGTTTACAGGTTTGCAGTAAGTGTCAGTTATTTTGGAATTATGTTAAATTTAGAGTCGTTAGTTGGAGATATATACCTGAATCTTGTTCTAGCAACGATTGTGGAAGCCAGTTGTTATATGGTAGTTTTATTAACAGTGGAACGGTTAGGCCGAAAAAGACTTCTGTGTGGCTGCTTTCTACTGGGTAGTATAGCTTTAATAGCTGTAATACTAATTATATTATACGCACCATCTGGTAGGATCACAGTACAACATTTACTAACTATATCATACAATACAAGAGAGAGATAGAGACATGGGGTTTAACGTCCACTCGACACAAACTAGGTCATTTCGGGAATATTATATGGGAGAAAACCCACGAGGTTGAACAGGCGACCCTTCTCCTTGTCAAGTACGACCGTTGAATCGAAACCACGCAAGTTGACTCAATGACAAGCCTTATGATACACCACGCACGTGCTAACCATTCGGCCACCCATCCCCCCTCAATACAAGAGATCTACACATCAATTTACTAACTATATTTATTTGTGCATGTCGTTTATCTGTTTGGTGTTGACGGCTACACTAGGGCTACACTATGGATGGGGCAAGGCTGAAATTTGGGATATAAAATTTGCTCCAGTCGGGAAGTGACATAGGCCTGGCGGTGTTGAATTACCAGTTCCGGTTTCGGATTTATACTAATTCCGATTTCACTTAACTCGTATAACGAAGCGGAACATGGCTTTACCATAGGCACGTTATTTCACAGAACCTGCCCGACATAGGCCAGAGACCGTTGTCCTTAGCAATTAAGGTATTGTCTTTTTAGAGCTTAGGTTATGGCGATTACACAAATCTTGATTTAAAGCCGATAGCCAATAGAATGATAGCTGCTCCATTGTCCTGGTCAAGGACACAGTTCTGACTTCCCGTTTTCATCAGCCCAGTCGGAGCAGAAAAGTAGGACATTTACCCGCATTTCAGTTCACTTCTGGCATCTTTGTTCTGGCTTCTCTGAAGCTGTGGAATTCGGCTAACTGTCAGACTATAGAAGAAAGTTTTGGGTTGTTTTTTTTCTTCAGATCTCAAGTGGCTGATGACGTGTTTTACTCTCTTGGGTCAATGTGGAATTAACGGCGCTTTTGCCGTATGCTGGTTATGGACAAGTGAACTATTCCCAACTGAATTAAGAAATGTTGGTAATGGTACAAGTTCTGCTTCAGCAAGAATCGGATCAGTGGTTGCACCTTATTTAAAACTTTAAGTAAGCTACAATATTCAAGGCCGGGTGACGAGTGGGAATGAAACCCCGACACCGCACCAAACTTATAAACCATATGGGCGTATTATGTCGAGGCCCCTTGCCAATCCGTGAAGCATTGGGGACATGAGAGAATGAAACCTATCGATACTAAGCGACTTTCCGTTCCGGAGTTACCACACCTTTGCAAAGAAACCCGTGAACGCGATAGAGGATGTAGTTTTAAAATTTAGTGTGAAGCATTTTGATCAAGAGAGGACGAACCCGATTTATATTCAGCTTTGCGCGACTTTCTGTTATGGAGTTATCTCCCATTGTCGAAAACGTCTTTTCGAATAATGAGAGGAGAAATCCTATCGACAACCAACGTTCATATAGATGACATATAGATAAAGCATTGCGGTCATGAGAGGACCTATAGATAATCAGCGTTACCCAAACCCCCTATTTTGAGAGAGAGAGAGAGAGGGAGAGAGAGAGACGGGGTTTAACGTCCACACAACACAAACTAGGTCATTTCCGGAACAACATATGGTTTAATTTTATTTCGATAGTTCGCTTGCGCGTAGGGGTCTTTTTAGCAGTGGGAGGAAACCGGAGGACCCGGAGAAAACCCACGAGGTTGGACAGGCGACCCTATTCCTTGTCACGTACAACCGGGGATTCGAAACCACGCCAGTTGACTCAATAACAGGTCTTATGATACACCGCGCACGTGCTAACCATTCGGCCATCCACACACCCCCTCCATCCCTATTTTTATGATCGCAATTCAATGCGAATCACAAGTAATTTTCATGTTACAGGGTAGTTTAATGCCAGGTAGATTTGAAGAGGTTTCGCCATTCATTTTATTCTGTATTGTGTGTATAATTGCTCTGGTGTTGATCTTATTTCTGCTGCCAGAAACATTTCATCAGAATCTACCAGATACTGTTGAAGATGCTGAACGATTAGGAGACGGGTGAGCTTGCCAGTATTGTTTCCTTACAGATAGCCCCCCTCCCAACTCACCCCTTCTCTAAACGTGTGGCAATATTATTTCCTTACAGATAAGTTTCCCACACCCCTTCTCTAAACGTTTGTCCACACTGAATGAACGCAGTGGATGGTATGTCATTCTAGCCAACCAGAAGATCTTTAACATTTTGCTGTTCGGATGAAAGAACAGTATTGTATTTTCAGTCCGTTTAAGTTATCTATGAGTATTTTTGTAACAAATTAACTTTCCTCAGATTAGATGATTGAAAATTCTCAAAATGGTGGACGGAGAGATATGGTTCAATATTATTTCTATAATTCGCTTGCGCGTTGGGGTCTTTAGCAGTGGGAGGAAACCGGAGGACCCGGAGAAAACCCACGAGGTTGGACAGGCAACCACGCCATTTGAATCAATGACAGACCTTATGATACAGCGCACACGCGCGATCATTCGGCCATCCTAATGGTGGACGGTAAAACTCCATAAAACGGGAGCAAGTGACAACGGATCATATCCTTGCTTCCTTCAGTCAAACTTTTATAATTTCTACATAACTTTCTTTACAGTCCTAGGTTCCTTGGAAAATTGCGCATCAAGAGACAGACTTCCATTTTTTGATATGACGTCACAATTCTGAGACAGTGGTGTTTAACCCATGCTTGGTTTATAGTAGACATTTAAATTTTAAGTTTAATTTTATAAATGTTATTTCGGTGAAGTTTAATTTTATAAATGTTATTTTGCTGAACATTTGAAGTTGTTATTTTATGTTTTATTACAGATCTAGTGATGCTGTTGATGAAAAGGAATTAGCTGCCAGTATGTTAGGAACTGAAGTAAAAGGCGATGTATCGCTTGTTATTTGACACAATATCTTTCTTAGGGCGCTGGTTTGTGACAAGTTTCATCTAAAATATGAACTTAAAACATTTTACCATTGGTCGCCATACATGAAAAATATAAGAATAATATATTTAAAACAAAATTAAAATGTCACATTTATACAGAACAAAGTTATGAGTGTTTCAAATTTTGACAAGATAGTCTTAATTGTCAAGTACAATTGCTACGATAATGATTGTAGTCTCGATTATCGTTAAATCATTTAATTTCTAAAGTGATCTAAGTCATTCAATATCAAGACCATCCGATGGCGTATATGTAACTAACATTTGAATATACCTGCACTATGAAGATTTAGCTCTTAAATAATGCATTTTTATTAATTTTTATTATGTTTATTTTACGTTATTAAACCAATGCAATATTATTGATCTTCTAACGCCAGGGTAATATTATTGATCTTGTAACGACAGGGTAATATTATTGATTTTGTAACGCGAGGGTAATATTATTGGTCTTGTAACGTAAGGGTATTTTTCTGACCAGTATTCAGTTGAAATGAAGTGTAAGGTAATAAATATTACCGGGTCTAATGAACAGTTAATTATGCGGGGTATCAGGTTCAAAATGCGATCTGCAGTAGAAAGTAGAAAATAAAAAGCAAAAGAGAAAATTCTTATCCAAAATGGACATTTTCGTGTGGGAAACATATACCGCTCGTGCTTTTCAACCTAATACGTCCACCTTTTCAACTTTAAGTCGCAAATATTCTACTTACAACAACAGAATTTCTACTTTCAATAATCAACTTTTGACATTCGACTTTCAACTTCAGATTTTCTTCTCGAGATTTTCTCCATGCATATTACAGAAATAAATTTGACCACGTGACTATTTCTGCATGTCATTAAAATACGGTATTTAAAAATAAACGATCCCAGGGAAAGATAACTCTAGTTGTAAGACTAAGATAAGATGGAGTCAGACTAGCAATTATTTGCCCATTGACTTCAATGTTAAATGGCTGTAACATCACAGGCTGTAGCTGTTTGCTCAACATTCCGTTGGTTCCAATCTTTATAGGCACAATGGGGACCACATTTGGCAATATCCTCATCATAAATTTGTAGGGGGTTGACCGTTTAGATTTTTTGCTACGGGGATTTGAAGTTGACTGGGGTGAAAATCTCACTTCCGACACAGTGATTGCTCAGCAGAAAGACACTTTACATCTCCTATCCCTCCGCTGTAATATCATCAGTATTACCCAAAACTGCTATGAAATTTCAAATTTTATCCCTTTTCTCCAATTCTAGACCAAAAAGTCAACCCAAAAATGCAGGAAGAGAGGAGAAAAAAAATAGTGGGAAAAATTGTCTATTTATAACTGGCAGTTTAAACAAGTCTGTTGTTATCTAATAAACAAACATATATGCAATGCCCTGGCCAAAGAATATGAAAATCTATGCATTTTCAGATGAGCTGTGCGGCATTCTGCAAACACTATAATACATCAGAAAACTTCGGAATTTCAGACAGAAATTTAAAAGCACATGAATTTTGAATTAAACAGAACATTTTTATTTTTGAACATAAATGCATTCTTCAAAAGGATTAGATGAATTCAATATAAAGCAAACACGAAAATACTTTAAAACTGTAATCATGATGCAATATTAGACTTTTTAACACTTTCATCGAAAACCACACAGTTTTTCTCTGTTAACGTAGTTTCAAGAGTCAAATTGTGGTCAAATCTAAGATGTTGAAACATGCAGTGCCTATCAATTTTAAAATATCTTCGTATTTCCATAGGATAAGTAAATTGAATAATCTGATTATGTAACACTACAACAGCTTTTTCATCCCCCCCCCCCCAGTTTGGAATCTGATAATTTAAAAGAAAATGAATTTTGAATTCCACAGAACATTTTTATTTTTGAACATAAATGCATTCTTCAAAAAGATGAGATGAATTCAATATAAATCAAACACGAAAATACTTTAAAACAGTAATCATGATGCAATATTAGACTTTTAACACTTTCATCGAAAACCACACAGTTTTTCTCTGTTAACATAGTTTCAAGTGCCAAATTGTCGTCAAATCTAAGATGTTGAAACATTCAGTGCCCATGAATTATAAAATATCTCCTTTATAGTTGTATTTCCACAGGATAAGTAAGTTGAAATAATCTGATTATGTAACACTGCAACAGTTTTTTCATCCCCCTCCCCCCAGTATGGAATCTGCTACATTGCTGACCAATCATAGGTCTCCCTGTTCACTCTGGCCTGTCAAATGATTTACAATGGCGATGGTGCCTACAACTTTCCTTACCATGAGATATGCACTAACGTCAACACACAAGCCATTTATGTTATCTTCAAATATGAGAGGCCATGATAAACACAAGGGCGTCCTTTTCAAGGTCGGAAATGAAGTCATCACCAAACAGCAAAGTTTACAGAGGTCCTCGAGGCTGGAACCCAAACTGATTACAATGGGCAAATAATTGCTAGTCTGAGTCCATCTTATCTTAGTCTTACAACTAGAGTTATCTTTCCCTGGGATCGTTTATTTTTCTGGAAAAATACCGTATTTTAATGACATGCAGAAATAGTCACGTGATCAAATTTATTTCCGTAATATGCGTGGAGAAAATCTCGAGTAGAAAATCTGAAGTTGAAAGTCGAATGTCAAAAGTTGATTATTGAAAGTAGAAATTCTGTTGTTGAAAGTAGAATATTTACGACTTAAAGTTGAAAAGGTGGACGTATTAGGTTGAAAAGCACGAGCGGTATATGTTTCCAACATGAAAATGTCCATTTTGAATAAGAATTTTCTCTTTTGCTTTTTATTTTCTACTTTCTACTGCAGATCGCATTTTGAACCTGATACCCCGCCATAGTTTATGAATAATTAAAAGTGACAGGGTACTGATTACTGAATCAAGAAGTATTAAAAAACACTAGACTTTTAAAACAGTTTTAAAGCGTAAAACTTATCTATTAGTTATTAGTCATATCCATTCTTTCGTTCTCCACCCCCTACAGCCATCCTTTCTTTCTTACCCCCGCCTCATCCATACACACCCTACAGTCATTCATTCTTTCTTACTCCACGCCCCTACAATCATTCCCTTGTTTATATACCCCATATCCTTATCTATTACTTCAGGTAAACCCTTTCTTTCATACCTCACCTCCTACAACCATCTATTAGTTGGGTTAGTTATATTCATTCTTTTATATCTGACCTCCTACCCCAGTTCGATTAGTTAAATCCTTTCTTTCATACCTCACTCCCTACCCCCATCTATTAGTCCAGTTAGTAATATCCCTTTCTTTCATACCTCACTCCCTACCCCCATCTATTAGTCTAGTTAGTAATATCCCTTTCTTTCATACCTCACCCTCTACCCCCATCTATTAGTTGGGTTAGTTATACCCTTTCATACCCCAACCCCTACAACCATATATTAATTGGGTTAGTTAAACCTTTCATACGACCCCCCTACACCCATCTATTAGTTAGGTTAGTTAAATCATACCCCACTCCCTACCCCCATCTATTAGTTGGGTTAGTTATACCCTTTCTTTCATACCCCAACCCCTACAACCATATATTAATTGGGTTAGTTAAACCTTTCATACGACCCCCCTACACCCATCTATTAGTTAGGTTAGTTAAATCCTTTCCTTCATTTCCCACCCCTATACTTATTGTACCACTGCTCCGACTTCCCCCCAAGAAAAATAATGAAGAAGAAATAAGAAACTGTCACCTACCTATTTGTTTGGTCTAGTAACCGTACTTACAGGTGAGTGTGGTCTTACCACTCTCGAGAATTCACCTTCTTGTAAAGTTCCCGACAGAAAGATACTTTTACTTTTGTATATGAAAATGCGCAGTGGACCAAATAACGACATACTAGGTATTTGATTGGTGTACATTCAATTTGATTGGTGTACATTCAATTTGTCAGTGGACCATCTTAAAATCGCTTGTCATTGTACATTCAATTGGTCAGTGGACCATCTTAAAATCGCTTGTCATTGTACATTCAATTGGTCAGTGAGCTATCTTAACATCGCTTGTCATTGTTAGATATATATTGGCCCTTACAATCTGATTAAAATACAGATCATATTTCGTTTCTTGTTTTTTTTGTTCAAAATTTAATATACATATTGATATACATACACATTGTATTTAAAATTTTAAAATTCAGTCATGACCAATGGACCATTAATAAACAACACGTTACCAAGATAATGACCCATTACAGTTTAACGGATCTTTAAAATAATCGATTTCTGAGCAACTGGCCCCTGAGCAACCTGATCCCTGAGCTGTAAAAAAAAAGAGAATGAGAGAGAGAGATAGAGAGAGAGAGAGAGAGAGAGAGAGAGAGAGAGAGAGAGAGCAATGGAGTTTAACACAAACTAGGTCATTTCGGGACTAACATATGGTTTAATTTTATTGCAATAATTTGCTTGCGCGTAGGGGTCTTTAGCAGTGGGAGGAAACCGGAGGACCCGGACAAAACCCACGAGGTTGGACAGGCGACCCTACTCCTTGTCACGTACAATCTGGTTAGGAGCTGGATCAAATACTCTTTTAAGTCATTGTGGCAATGAACACTAAGACGTAACATAGCATACCCCATAGCTGCAGATTTACATGAAACACATGTTAACACGTTACAAAAACAAAAACAAAACAAAAAATCACATAATAGAATATTAGCCTGGAACCTGAAAGTAAGTCGGAACTCCTATGAATTTATCTATCGTAAAATATTTTTAACAAAAACATAAATTCTTTGAAATTATAATCAGAAGTCATATATATGAGTGTAAAATACAGATGTGACGTCATAATTTGATGTTGGCGTACCATTATTTCAAATAATCGTACGAGAAATGTTCCAAGCGTACATTAAATTGTCAGGCGCAACACATTGCTTAATATACCAGTACTTAATGTCTCGTACTCACATTAAAAACTACACTGACAAAGAAAAAAATTAATGGTGCATTTTTATATTAAATATATTATATTGTATAGATGAATTTTAATATACTGAAAGTAATATGGTAAATGACGCGATTTTCTGATAGTTGTGGAGGGGGTTTGCGAACGTAAAGTTGTCGCTAGAGAACAGGAAGGGGTAAAGAGAGAGCGCGCACAGGAGACAGAAATTCTAAAGTCTGGAATCTAAAACTGGAAAGGTAAGGCATCCGAAGCAATCCGATCTACATAAGAAGATGATTTGTTCTATTGATTCAAGCATGGTTAAATTATAAATATAGTAATACTAATGTTTTCAAATTACTAAATAGGTAATAATAGCGTTTAAAAATTACTAATATAGTACTAAAAATGTTTAAAAATTAATAATTTAGTACTAATAATGTTTAAATATTAATAATTACTAATAATGTTTAAAAAAATTTTTAAACAAGAATAATATAGTACTAATAATGTTTAAAAATTATTTATATAGTACTAATAATGTTTTAAAATTACTAATTTAGTACTAATAATGTTTTGAAATTACTAATATATTAATAAAAAGTTTTTGAAATTACTAACTAGGTAATAATAATGTTTTGAAATTCCTAATTGGGTAATAATAATTTTTTGAAATTACTAATTAGTAATTTCAAAACATTATTTCAAACTTTAGGTAATAAAAAGGTTTTAAAATTACTAATATTATTAATGCATATGGGGTGGGGGGTGGGGGGCTGTCTGGATTGGAAATAAGATTTTGGATTAATTAGATGCCATGGAAATAAACTGGGTCAGTGACGTGGCATATTGATGTCTGGTAACCCCAGATATAATCATAGCCTTGGTCCTCTTCCCAGCTATTTCTTGAAACAATTGACACGCAAATCCCATATTGGTACATCGTAAAACATGTCTCTCAATGGATAAGGCAACAAGAGACGTTTTAATGAAACATATGTTGACTTTCGGAAATGTTACATACGGAAATTGGAAGCAGTATACTTGTAAAAATGTAACTATCTTTATTCTGTTATACCCGCCCCCGATCATGAATATTTACCAACACATAGTGTGAACTGTGAATAATATCAAATCAAACAACCCACTATTTGCCGATGTTCTTATCTGGGGTTCGGAGTAACATTCTCATGGGTGCAATTCCAGATTAATGTAAGTACACGTCTGGATGAACAAGTATTTTGTACTGCTTTTAAAAGCGTTATCTTGTTTAAAGATAGATTATGGGAGATAAAAAACATAGTCTCGATTATACATTTGTGGATTTAATCATCAATGAGCAGCAGATCGAATTCAAATCCAGTGAAAATCCGACACATAAGATGACATCGAGAGTTGATTATGGTTTGGATAAGTTAATTAATATCTAATTAATAACTGTATAATAACCGGCCAAAAGAAAGACCTTCAATAGGCAGATTTAGCTCTTGCAAATTGTATGTTTAACGTTAACCGCAGTTTTTTTCTCCCTTTTAAGATTATCCCCGTCTTTATTCTCTGGGTCCTCCGATTTTCCCCCACAGCGTAAAGACCCCTACGTGCAATACAAGCGAATTGTTGAAATAAAATGGAACCATGTGTTAGCCCCGGAATGACCTAGTTTGTGTCTAGAGGACGTTAAACGTTACCCCACGGGTACTCTAGAAAGGTAAGTCAGTAACATAACCTACCTAGTGTATGACACTCGTTAATAATGAGATTTCATCACCACAATAATAATATATCAGGCATTCTTGTTCTAGTAACATTAAGTTGTGTTTAACCTATATCACTTGATCATGCCTTGTCATAATAATGTCATAATATTTTAAAAACATATGTTGAAGTGGTGAAAATAATAACTCTATTAGATTTGTACTGTTATGGTGTGTTTCAGTGAATTCAATTGATATGTATAATATAATATTTTGTTGAAGCTGTGAAAATTACGTTTAATAATTTTTTTACTGTTTGTGTTCGTCAGTGAATTTTGTTAAAGGTTACGTTTAATATTAGATTTCACCCGAATCGTTACTGTTACGGTTTCTGTGCTTGAGTTAATTCAGTTTTGATTTTGATTTGGAAAGTACTGACACAAAATAACCATCATGACAAGGTAAGAAATAGTTGAGAATCAGGAAGTATTTGTGTAGTATATATATTATCTTACAGTAACTTGTTGGATGGGGACGGTGAAATGAAGATAGGTTATCTGACATTTGAAATGTGTCTGATTGATATTTAATGTGAATAAATAGGTTATTTCATGTTTCCATATATCAGACTCTAATTTCTGAATACAAGACCCACCCTCTACATGAGTCTTAGGGACATGCAGTCAGAGTTGGCCCGGGGAATCAAAAAACTCAACACGCCACAGAGAGAGAGAGTGAGAGAGAGAGAGAGAGAGAGGAGGACATTATCGAAATATATGATTCAAGAATTTAACAATAAGGGGGTCGTTTGCAGTGGAAGAAAACCAGAGGACCCGGGGAATACTCGCAAGGTTGGACAGGCGATCGTTCTCCACTTGACTCAATGACATGTCTCATAAACAACGCACACGCGTTAACATGGAGCACAATATTAGAAACTAAACTCGATTAGATTCTACGATGGCGGTCATATAATCTTCGACATGACCAGACAACAGCGATTTGTGTCCATATCACCAAAATTATTTCAAAAAGTGACCAACAACATGATAATATTATTAATATGCCTATTCTACTCTTCATATCCAAAATTTAAAAGATTTCATAAACAAAATTGACAAAAGGATGGACTAGTGACAATTTTGAATTGTATTTAATTTTTTTAATTATATCATTAACTGTCAGTTGTATTTAAATCTGTTGAAAATCTCGAGTATCCGATGGCGTTAAGAGTTGATAATGGTCTTGGTAAGTTAATAAATGTCTAAGGAAGCAAATTTATCTCTCGAGTATCCGATGGCCCTAAGAGTTGATAATGGTCTTGGTAAGTTAATAAATGACTAAATAATAATTTATATAACATTGAAGACCTAAAGAAAGACCTGCAATAAGCAGATTTACCTCTTCAAAAATACCGCTTTAAGTATACAAAATTTAATTATTGTTTTAATGGTTGGTTTATCCTGATTACTTTTTTAATATATATGTTATTACAAAATGATTTTATATTTAGTTTTTATAGTTGATTATATTGATATGATCTCCTATTGTAACCTGAATGATTTATATATAATCATATGAATGAAGAATCATATGTGTTTTAAAAATGTTCACAAAAAGAAATAAATGATATGGAATAAAGTTAATGTCCTAAAGTTCTGCATCAGTCGGACTAATGATTAATCAATATTTTAGATTCAGTTAATTTTCTGACATGTAAATTTTCTGGCCTGCGATCATTTCATTAGGGAGCCACGATGGCTCAGTGAAAAACCGAGGTATCGTGTACACATTGGCATGCACGTAAAAGATCCTTGTCAGTTGAAATACGATGTGAGAGTAGCCCGTAGCGCAGCTGGCCGGGCAAAATTTCCCTCATTGCACACTGTATGGTGTATGTCTGTCTTCATTAGCCAATTCGGAGCAGAACAGTAGGACGTTAAACCCCATTTCAACCAATTCGAGCTCATGAAACTTTGCATGCTTGTTATGTCACCAATCCAAGAAAGCTGGTGGCTATTCCTTGCCCAGTTGGGTTGACAAATATTTACCGACCACGGTATTAAATAATGAGACAAGTAGAAAAAGCTAGAAGCAACGGGAATACATCAACTGGATTTCGTATCTAGTTGTACCTACTTTTTTTCAAATTAATTTATTTAAAATACGGTAAATATTATTGATGGAAGTAAAGCATAGACAACGAATTTATTTAAATCGAGGCGGATTGGGTGGCCGAATGGTCAAAGGTGCATATTGGATCAGAAGGTCTTTCATTGAGTCAACTGGCGTAGTTTCGATTCCCCGCTTGTACGTGACAAGGAATAGGGTCGCCTGTGGATTTGCTTCCAAAACCGCGCTACCATGTACTCATTGGTGTGCACGTAAAAGAACCCTTGAACTAAGAGTAGACCTTAGTGCCAATGTCTGGGCAAAATGCAGATACATGAATAACTTACACAACTTGTGACGTTAATAATAAGGCATTAATATCATGAATTCAATCCCTCCTGGAACGGATGAACTATGTAGACCTATTCTCTGGCTTTAACGACGTCACATGACAGACCCATGTCACGTGATCTTGAGAGAGAGAGAGAGAAATGGGGTTTAACGTCCACTCGACACAAACTAGGTCATTTCGGGACTAACAATGGTTTAATTTTATTTACATAATTCGCTTGCGCGTAGGGGTCTTTAGCAGTGGGAGGAAACCGGAGGCCCCGGAGAAAACCCACGAGGTTGGACAGGCGACACTACTACGTGATCTTGAAATAGTTATAAAATAAGCACCGGCTGACGAACAAGTTGTAAATCATGTTGGAATAGATTCGGATCCGGGAAATGACTCACCTTCGCAGAAGTTCATCAACTGTTACTGCTAATTGTGTATGTATTTATTAATATTGATCGTAACTGCTGTAATCTTTATCTTACGTTGTGTGCTGGAGGTGGGGGGGGGGTAGGGTGAACGTCCTCTTGACACAAACTATGTCAGTCGCGGACCCAGAGAAAACCCCCGACGTTGGGCAGACAGGAGCAGGGAATCGAAACCCTCCCTCGCCACGTGACCCAATAACAGACCTTATGGTCTAGATCGCACGCCTTAACCCTTTGTACTAGAAGTATATATAAGTAAAATAACCCGATTTAATAGCTATTTATACACGTAATATTATGTTATATTTACTACAGACATAATCTTCTGTATTATCATGAACCAGAGAGAGAGAGAGAGAGAGAGAGAGGGTGTGGGGTTTGTGTGTGTGTGTGTGGGGGGTTGTTAACGTCCACTCGACACAAGTAGATATACTTCTAACATGGGAGGGACACCAAGAAAAACCAATAGGTTGGGCAGTCAACCCCGCTGCTTATCGCGCGAGGAATCGAAGCCATGCGTTAAACTATTCGACCACCCAACTGCGCAATTCAACAAGATAACGATTATCTCGCGTTATACCCCACTGCACATGTTTATATACAACAGCAATATAACTCTTTGGTCGTCAAGGTCATCAAATAAAGTGAATCTTTCAATGGTTTCTTGACTTTAAAAACAGCATAGGTAGGTCAGATATTTTTTGTTTGTTTCTATTGTGTTTTTGCTTTTGATTGGGGGAAGGAGGGGGTGGAGGGGGGTACGAAAGAAAGGATATTACGAACTGGGCTACTAGATGGGTGTAGGCTTAAAGTACAACAGAATGGTTATCTTTTTTTTGTTTTTACCTTTTTCTTTAACGAAAAATTATATAAGAATTAGATAATGGCTGATAGAGAAGAGAGAGAAATGGAGTTTAACGTCCACTCGATACAAACTAGGTCATTTCGGGACTAACATATGGTTTAATTTTATTTCAATAATTGGCTTGCGCGTAGGGGTCTTTAGCAGTGGGAGGAAACCGAACCCAACTCCTTGTCATGTGAAACCGGGGATTCGAAACCACGCCAGTCGACTCAATGATACAGCGCGTGCACGCTAACCATTCAGCCATCCAACCCCTCATAGTGGCTGATAGTTCTTGCAATAATAGTTAGAATAGTCTCGATTATCCATTTTTTAAATTGAATTATTAACCACTGATCGTGTATAAATGCCTTGGAAATCTCGAGCTCAGATGGCATTGAGAGTTGTTAAACGAACTATCCCGATTTGAACAGAGTCTCAAAAATAAAAGTCTGAGTAAGTATGAAATTTAAGCGCCAAAATATAGAGGAATGTTGCATTTACCTTGTCTCAAAGTTTCAGCTCAAAATATTGAGTCGTTTGGACGTGAAAGTCAAAACTGCTTACAAACACTTATATGGATATACTACTTCTGAATTTATTAACATGCTACGTTTCAATACACATACAGATATCGTTATCAAGCAAATGATGATATATAACATTTCGCTCGTTCGTTTCTGGGGTTTTACGTCCACTTCCACCTAACATATAACAAAAATGTGGTGGAATATATAGTTAACAAATTGGAAACCATGTAACAGATTAATCATTAATTAAGAATTAACAAGAAGTAATAATATGGATAAACAATTACAAAGGATTAACAAGATGAAAGACTGTAATGTATTGATTAGAAATTATTTGAATTTAGCAGATCAAACTAATAATTATAAGAGATTAACGAGATGAGAGATAGTAATATATAGATGACAATTAAACACTAATTAGCGGGTGAAACCATAACTACAAGATGAAAGGGTTAACCGCACAGGCAAGAAATCGAAAACTAGGGAGAGGATAACATACCCTGATAAAAAACACACATTAATAGGGATTAAATAAATCCACCCAAAGATTAGGGAGAAAATGTCCCGAGTCCCTATTGAATTTTGGCTTATGTTTTTGAATTTCTAGCGCCTCTCGTAGAATTCTATTTTTCCATGTTGATAAATTTCTGGCTAGTATTTCTGTGTTCTCCCATTTGATTTTATGCTTTGGGTTTTAGTAGATGTGTTCTGTTATTGCTGATTAATTATATTCTTGTTTTATAACTGCCGTGTGATGTTCTTTTGTTCTCACTGAAATCGTTCGGGATGTTTCTCCAATATACGCCCCACCGCACTCACAATTTATCTTGTATACAACACCCTTTGGATCATCTCTTGGTTTTTGTATCCTACCACCAGCTTTTAACATAGTTTTAAGTGTGGTTCCGCTGCTGAATACTACCTCTGTGCCGATTTGCTCTGTTAAAATTCTTTTAATATGGTGGCTAGCTGGTCCTATAAATGGGATGGTGATAAATACCGGGCGATTTCTTGTAATGGCATCGGGTGTTATGCATGTATGCGTGAGAGTTTTCTTCATGGTTGTTTTAACTGTGTTGACAAGGTAGTTGTTATATTCTGTACGGACGTGGTTGATGTGCTGTAGTTCAGCGTCGAGTAGATCATCAGGACATACTAATTTTGCGCGTCTTGTTAAGGTACTTATGATTCCAGTTTTGACTTTGGTTGGATGGTTAGAACTATTATGTATGTATTGGTCCGTGTGGGTTGGCTTGCGGTAAACAGTTGTTTTTAGGTTATCTGCGGAGTTGATTACTAATACATCTAGGAGAGATAATTGGTTGTCTTTTTCTAATTCTACAGTAAATTTCATTCGAGGGTGGATGCTATTGAGGTGTTCAAGAAGGTGCTGTGGATTCTGACCTGGTTCTAAAATGGCAAATATGTCATCAACTTTTCTAATCCATGTTATAGGTCGGTTAGGCGTAGACTTTAGGACAGATTCTTCAATATAGGTCATATACACTTCTGTTATGAGAGGGCTTAGGGGTTCATAATAATAGTCACCTGTTTATTACAATATATTATGCATGGGGACCCAATATCCGTGCATATTGTATTTAGTTGTCTTGTTGCTTGTGTTGACAGAATACTCAAGATGATGTATGATGATTTGTTGAAGAAGATAGGAGAGTTTGGGTGGTATCAGAAACGAATATTTGCCGTGACATGTATGCAGCCAATTACATCTGGACTGTTTCTACTGATTTCAATATTTACCATGGCAACGCCATCACACAGGTACATGTAAATTAATATTTTAAAATAAACAAAAAACATGTAGATCGGAATGGGTATATGCTTCCCTGCTTTGAGTTATGCCAGAGCATTCTCATTTTATGATGACTTTTGGGCACGTTGCATGAAATAGGGATTTGCCTACAGACTTTTTAAAAGTCTGCATTTAAAAAATTCCGAAGTCGCCATCACGATAATATTGATGTCTATAATATGTCTATGTCTGCGATCGTTAAGTCGCCATCACGATTACAATGTATATTGATGTCTAGAATATGTCTATGTCTGCGATCGTTAAGTCGCCATCACGATAATGTTGATGTCTATAATATGTCTATGTCTGCGATCGTTAAGTTAATCAACCTGATGTTTCCGCTTTATCGGATTCGGCTTACACCACGACGGTAATGGCGGGAATCGGGCGAAAGACAGAGTATACTTAGAATTTCATGGGTACATGATATCGCCGTCCATTTGGCGAGTTCATTTGATGTCGTCGTTACTCGATTTTACAGAATTCGTTTGCTGCACGTGTATTTGACGACTGCTTACATGGGGAAAAAACGACGCTCGTATGACTGCTGACACGACCTCCCACTACAGAGGGTCAGATCATTAAGCAGTGAAGGCCATCGAAAGTATATATAAACGAAACGAAATATAGATTTGTATTTTATTTAGATTGGATTAAACTGGACTGTGCTTTAAGAATGTTTACATAACTACTTGTTTTATGGAATCAAGATTTTTATTTTAATAATTGAGTAAGGGGAATGTTTATATTTTACAGATGTGCAATACCAGGATATAAAAACGACACCTACCATCAACAAAACGATTACCATGGTTACCTAATAAATCAATCTATACCACAATCCTCTAGCTGTCTTATACGTAATACTACAGTTGATAAATATGGTAATGTGACATCATTAGAATACAAGTGTAGTTCCTGGGTATATGATACCTCCATCTTTACATCAACATTTGTCACTGAGGTAATGCGCATGTCGATAGTTTATCATGTTACTTGTTACTGAGGTGATAATCATGTCGATAGTTTATCACGTCATTTGTCACTGAGGTAATACGCATGTCGATAATATACCCTGACCTTTGACACTGAGGGTGTGATTTATCACTAGCATTAAAGTTGAACGCACGCCCTTTAGATCCTAAGATCTACCATTGAGTCAAATGGTGCTCCAAATATCCGTATGCGCTAGATCATACTTTATTCCCGAAATGACATAATATTCAAATCCACTATATATAACAGGCTAACGATGGCATCGAAAGTTGATTATTGTCTGGATAAGTTAAATAATGTCTAATTAATAATTTAAAAAACCCTGCAGAATTAGGTCTTGTATAATGTATGTTTAAGGGGTATTATTTATTATGAAACAGTTTGATCTGGTTTGTGATAATGTTTGTTTATATTGAAACAATTTGATATGGTTTGTGATAATGCATGTTTATTTATTTTGAAACAGTTTGATATGGTTTGTGATAATGTTTGTTTATATTGAAACAGTTTGATATGGTTTGTGATAATGTTTGTTTATATTGAAACAGTTTGATATGGTTTGTGATAATGCTGTACTGGAGAGTAATGCTGTAATGATTCTATTTCTGGGTTTACTACTTGGATATGGCCTTCTGGGTAATGTAGCTGATCTGTAAGTTTATATAATTCTATTTTCAGAAGAAAAGCTCTCTAGAAAAACTATCTTAAATTCTTATGGTAAATTAAAAAAGATGAGTTTTGATTTGGTTACTTTTCAAACTTCATCTCCCACCCACTGAAAAATATAAATAGCCTTAACCTAGTTGATTGTTGATCTTGTTAAATATGCAATCAGCTCACGTGGGCTCTACACGAGTGTGTCTGTTTTTTTTATTTTTTTGGTGGGGGGGATTGGGTGGCCGGATGGTTAGCATATGCGCGCTGTATCATAAGCCCTGTCATTGAGTCGACTGGCAAGGTTTCGAATCCCCGGTTGTACGTGACAAGGAGTAGGGCCGCCTGTCCAACGTCTTGGGTTTTCTCCCAGTCCTCCGGTTTCCTCCCACTGCTAAAGACCCATACGCGCAAGCGAATTATTGAAATAAAATTGAGCAATATGTTAGTGCCGAAATGACATGCTTTGTGTCGAGTGGACGTTAAATCCAATATCTCTCTCTCTCTCTCTCTCTCTCTCTCTCTCTGTTTATTTTTTTAATAGACCCATCTGCAAATGACAAAATATATCGATTATATATTTGTTGTGATCTATATTATATATATGTTGTGATCTAAAATTGGAGTGGATTTGGAAACCCGGGTAATTGTAGCGAAGTTTGAAACATCGTCGGTCTGTGATAGATTGATCCCAACGTATTCTAACTGCGATGGAGGCCCAAGGAAAGCACTCAGCTACTATTGTTCGAAACCGAGGCTCATTTCAAATTGAATATCTTATAATATTATTATAGTAAATATAAAAAAATAACGAGATTGGAAATTAGTTAATTTTGAAATTAGTTCATTTTGAAATTAGTTCATTTTGAATATATTTAATCATTACCAAATGACCATATATTTCTATAAGCTCGACTTATTTTCAGATTTGGTCGTAAACCGTTAATGGTAGTATCGAACTATGTGTTTGTAATTTGTGCGTATCTGATGGTTTGGTCACCTAATTACATAGTACTATTAGTATTAAGGTTTTTTCTTGGACTTTCTATAAGTGGACAGGCTCTTACTTGCTATATAATTGGTAGGTTTAAATTTACTCTGATTTATATTTTACATTCTGTAAATGATTTGTTTAATAGACAAATCGGATTGTTCCTGATGTACCTTTTATGCAATTTCAATATTTTTTTTTATCGACGGCCTAATGTAACTCGAAATAAGCAGTCTTGATCAATAAACAAATAATGCACTTTTGAGTGAATTTTTCGCACTCGCAAATCCCTCCCGGCGCTGGCCTAGAAAGTGTGAATTCGAAATAAGAGTAGGCACCGCTGGCCAGACACAATTCCCCTCACAGGACACTGTATAGCACTGTTGGTGCAGAAATGTATTTAGGACTGGATAGATGACTACTTACACCATAGACTTGAACGTTCGAGTATTCGTCATAATTCCAAGATGGCGGTGATCACGTCATGTCCAGTGCATATAGTATTTCAAGTAAGAACGATTTTGCATGTATATATTTGTTATCTTTATAGGGGTAGAATTAGTTGGTCCATCTAAAAGACGATACACTGGTGTAATATCTAACTTAACATGGTGTCTTGGTTTGTTCATGATTTGTTTTTATAGATAAATCTGATTGGGCCTAATGTACCTTTTATGTAAATTCACTATGTTTTTTATCTACGGCCTAATGTAACCCAAAGATTAAACAGTCTTGATCTTTTAAAACCTATATTTTATTACTTTACTAGCGGACATCATAGGCCAAGCTCAAGGGACGAAATAACGCACTTTTGAGTGACCTTTTCGCCCGCAAGCAAATCCCCCCGGTGCTGGCCTCATAGGACACTGTGTGGCACTGTTGGCCCAGAAATGTATTTGGGACTGTATAGATGACTACTTACACCAAAGACTTGAACTTTCTGGTATCTGTCATAATTCCAAGATGGCTGCGATGACGTCATGTCCGGTTTAGTCGATTTATACTATTTCAAGTAAAGAACGATTTTGCATGTATATATTTGTTATCTTTATAGGGGTAGAATTTGTTGGTCCATCTAAAAGACGATACACTGGTGTAATATCTAACTTAACATGGTGTCTTGGTTTGTTCATGATTTCATTATTTGGCTATCTCATCAGAAATTGGCGATATTTACATCTTACTGCTGCTATCTTTTCAACGCATCTCTTGTTCTTTTTTCTGTAAGTTACTTTTAAGTGTTTTCTGTAAAATAATACCATTCATGTGATTTTATACAGATCTATATTTCGTTTCGTTTTTTAATACCTTCGATGACCTCTACTACATGAGGATCTGACCAGTTGTAGCTGGAGGTCGCGTCATAGGTCATACGAGCGTAAGAGCGCCTTTTGACCCTATGGCGTCAGACATTTGATTACCCAATCCGCGTTGATGTTTCTATTAGGTTACCCACAGTTTCGTGCAACTCACGCCAAAAACAGGCCGTTTCATTGGCTAATCTCTCACATCATCCAGAACGCGGGCAGTAAAGACAAGTAAACTTAATTTTGAACTATAAAAAACGAAACGAAATAGGATCTGTGTTTTAATCTGATTGTAAAAATACACCACAGTAACAAACATTCTGTATTACTAAGAAGTCTAAAAAGGAATACGACTGTCCTGTGTAACAAAATTAATGGTTAGCACGTGCGCGTTGAATCATAAGGTCTGTCATTGAGTCAACTGGCATGGTTTCCATTCCCTGCTTTTACGTGACATGTGTTAGTCCCGAAATGACCTAGTTTGGGTCAGGGTGGACGTTAACCGCCCCCCCCCTCTCTCTCTCTCTCTCTCTCTCTCTCTCTCTCGCTAATGATAGTTTTGGATTTGTGAGTTCTGCGTATCTAATGGTTTGGTTACCTAACCACATAGAACCGAATACAAAAACATTGTAGAATAAAATTAATCATGACTGCAATATATACTCATTTTACAGAATAATTCCAGAAAGTCCACGTTGGTTATTAACTAAAGGTTATAAGGTCAAGGCCAGGAAAATAATAACCAAAGTTGCTGAAGTCAACAAGAAAATAATAAGTGAAGCAGTTATTAATACAATAAAAGTTCCAGCAAATATCACTACTGCTAAATTCTGGAAACTGTGTTCAACTAAGAAACGGTGTCTAAGAACTTTTGTTATTTATTTCATGTGGTAAGTTATCGCTGTCCTTATCAATTTAGAAAATACATAAATGTCCGGGTAGAAGAGGCACATCAAATAGATGGTCTGGTACAAGGTAGAATAGACACATCAAATAGATGGTCTGTTACCAGGGAGAATAGACACATCAAATAGATGGTCTGGTACCAGGTGGAATAGCCACATCAAATAGATGATCTGGTACCAGGTAGAAAAGACATGTCAAATAGATGGTCTGTTACCGGGAGAATAGACACATCAAATAGATGATCTGGTACCAGGTGGAATAGCCACATCAAATAGATGATCTGGTACCAGGTAGAAAAGACACATCAAATAGATGGTCTGTTACCAGGGAGAATAGACACATCAAATAGATGGTCTGGTACCAGGTGGAATAGCCACATCAAATAGATGATCTGGTACCAGGTAGAAAAGACATGTCAAATAGATGGTCTGTTACCAGGAGAATAGACAAATCAAATAGATGATCTGTTACCGGGGAGATTAGACATATCAAATAGATGATCTGTTACCGGGAGAATAGACAAATCAAATAGATGATCTGTTACCGGGAGAATAGACAAATCAAATAGATGATCTGTTACCGGGAGAATAGACAAATCAAATAGATGATCTGTTACCGGGAGAATAGACAAATCAAATAGATGATCTGTTACCGGGAGAATAGACCAATCAAATAGATGATCTGTTACCGGGAGAATAGACAAATCAAATAGATGATCTGTTACCGGGGAGATTAGACATATCAAATAGATCCGTTTGCATGAAGAAGAGGTACATGAAAACGATGCTCTGCCACTGGCAACATCTCTACAGCTTACAGATTACATTTTAACGTTGAGAAAACACAAAAGAATATCAATTCCAATAATTTCAGTATTAATTTTCAGAACCAGTTTATTTTAAAGTAGAGCAAAACATAGGCCGAGTGAAGCTGAATTAACAAAACCATTGTGAGAAGAGGTCGGGTAATTTCCATCAAAGATAGGTGAAGAGTCTCTCGCGCTTGAGATGATAGAGATTAGATAATCCACACCTTTTCAGTGGCGCATGGTAGAAGGTCTGTCAAAGAACAACGTCAATCACCCGCAACGGGTTACTAAAATTGATCATGTTTTTTTGCAGGTTTGCAACAAGTGTCACTTATTTTGGAATTATGTTAAATTTAGAGTCGTTAGTTGGAGACATATACCTGAATCTTGTTCTAGCAACGATTGTGGAAGCCGTTTGTGTTATAGTAGTTTTATTAACGGTAGAACGGTTAGGACGAAAAAGACTTCTGTGTGGCTGTTTTCTACTGGGGAGTATAGCTTTAATAGCTGTAATATTAATTATATTATACACACCACCAGGTATGATCCGAAGTATTTACTAACTATATCATGTCAACCTTCTAACTTATATATATTACTAACTGTTGTTTGTTTGTTCTGGGTTGACGGCTATACTAGTGCAGCTCGGAGGATGGAATGTGGGGTATAAAAGCAACTCGAGCACGGGAGTGACTTAGGTTTGATGGTTCTGCATTACCGCTTCCGGTTTCGGAGTTATACCTCTTCCGGTTTCAAGAAACTCCTATAAAGAGGAGTGACATGGCCCTACCCATAACTAAATAGACACGCACGTTAAGCAGATAGCCAATAGAAAGATAGACGCCCCTTTGTCCTGGCCAAGGACACAATTCTGACACCCCGTTTTCATTTGACCAGTCGGAGCTGAAAAATAGGGCATTAAACCTCATTTCATTTCATTTCCCTTCTGGCATCTTTGTTCAAGCTTTTCTGAAGCAGTGGAATTCGGTTTACTATAAGATGATGGAAAACAATTTCTGGTTGGTTTTGTTTTCAGATGTCAAGTGGCTTATTACGTGTTTTACTCTCTTGGGTCAATGTGGAATTAACGGCGCTTTTGCCTTATGCTGGTTATGGACAAGTGAACTATTCCCAACCGAATTAAGAAATGTTGGTACTGGTACAAGTTCTGCTTCAGCAAGAATCGGATCAGTGGTTGCACCTTATTTAAAACTTTTAGTAAGCTACAATATTCAAGGTCGGAAAACCGGCTGGGTGTGGTGTGGGGAATGAAACCACGACACCGCATCAAACTTAAAGATTTTTTTTTATAAACCATATGTGCGTATTGTGTCTTCGCCCCTGCCCATCCGTAAAGTATTGAGAGACAGAAACATATCGATATTAAACCCGTGAACGCGATAGAGGCTGCAGTTTTAAAATTTAATGTGAAGCATTTTGATCAAATATTCAGCTTTGTGCGACTTTCCCTTTGTCGAAAACCTCGTGAAAGCGAGGACAATGAGAGGACCAATTCTATCGATATCCAACGTTCTGTTCCAGAGTTACCCAGCGCACTCAATTTGGGTTGAAACATTGTGGCCAAACCAATAACGAAAACCCTGTGAACCCGATACAAGCTACAGTTATAAACAGATTGTTTCAATTTTGGTGTGAACCATGAGAGGACGAATCTTATTCACACCTCGCGTTCCTCGTCCTTTTGTTCCAGAGCCGCGTCTCCTTATTCCGATAATCTTGTAAACTATTATTTTTTTTTTTTCAAATTTGGTTTAAAGTATTGCGGTACCCAAACCCCCTATTTTGGTTTAAAGCATTGCGGTCATGAGAGGACCTATAGATATTCAGCGTTACCCAAACCCCCTATTTGTGGACGTATGAACGCATAACAGGCAACAGTTTTGTGTTATTCAATGCGAAACACAAGTAATTTTCATGTTACAGTTATCTGCCTCACTATTAGTTTTGTTTTTATCCTTTCAGGGTAGTTTAATGCCAGGTAGATTTGAAGAGGTTTCGCCATTCATTTTATTCTGTATTGTGTGTATAATTGCTCTGGTGTTGACCTTATTTCTGCTGCCAGAAACATTTCATCAGAATCTACCAGATACTGTTGAAGATGCTGAACGATTAGGAGACGGGTGAGCTTGCCAATATTATTTCCTTACAGATAGCCCCCCTCCCAACTCACCCCTTCTCTTAACGTGTGGCAATATTGAATGAAATTCATGTCCGCGGTGGATCGTTTGTCATTCTAGCCAACGAGAAGATCTTTAACATTTTGTTGTTCGGATGAAAGAACGGGAAGTGCGCGGCAACGTTTTCAACAATATTGTATTTTCAGTCCATTTGATTTATCTATGAGTATTTTTGTAACAAATTAACTTTTCTCAGTTCAGATGATTGTAAATGCTCAAAATGGTGGACGGAGAGATATGGTTCAATTTTATTTTTTGATAAAAAAAAACCCCAAGAGGTTGGACAGGTAACCCTACTCCTTGTCACGGACAACCTGACAACCGGGGAATCGAAACCACGCCAGTTGACTCAATGACAGACCTTATGATACAGCGCACAAGCGCGATCATTCGGCCATCCACCCCCACCTCCCTAATGGTGGACGGTAAAACTCCATAAAACGGGAGCAAATGACAACTGATCATATCCTTGCTTCCTTTAGTCAAACTTTTATAATTTCTACATAACTTTCTTTACAGTCCTAGCTTCCTTGGAAAATTGCGCATCGAGAGATAGACTTCCATTTTTTGATATGACGTCACAATTCTGAGACAGTGGCGATTCAGTCATGCTTGCATTTTAGTAGACATTTAAATTTTAAGTTTAATTTTATAAATGTTATTTCGGTGAAGTATAATTTTATAAATGTTATTTTGCTAGACATTTGAAGTTTAGTTAAGTCATTTTATGTATTATTACAGATCTGGTGATGCTGTTGATGAAAAGGAATTAGCTGCCAGTATGTTAGGAACTGAAGTAAATGGCGATGCATCGCTTGTTATTTGACACCCTATCTTTCTTTAGGGCGCTGGTTTGTGACAAGTGCATTTTAAGACCTTTTACCACTGTTCTCCCTCCATACATGAAAAATATAAGAATATATTTAAAACAAAATTAAAATTGAGACTATTTGTCAAGAATGTTCTATTTGGACAGTTCTATAAAAGTTCTATGAGTGTTTGAAGTTTTCACAAGATAGTCTTAATTGTCAAGTACAATTGTTACGATACTGAATGAAGTCTCGATTATCGTTAAATCATTTAATGGCTAAAGTGGTCTAAGTCATTCAATATCAAGACCATCCGATGGCGTAAATGTAAATAACATTTGAATCTAGAAAACTACCCGCACTATGAAGATTTAGCTCTTAAATAATGCTTTTTTGTATTAATTTTTATTATGTTTATTTTACGTTATTAAACCAATGTAATATTATTGGTCTTGTAACATAAGGGTAATATTATTGGTCTTGTAACGTAAGGGTAATATTATTGTTCTTGTAACGCAAGGGTAATATTATTGTTCTTGTAACGCGAGGGTAATATTATTGATTTTGTCAAGCGAGGGTAATATTATTGTTTTTGTAACGCGAGGGCAATATTCTTGTTCTTGTAACGCCAGGGTAATATTATTGTTCTTGTAACGCCAGGGTAATATTATTGACCTTGTAACGAGGGTAATGTAAAATCGCTGCAGTACGAGTCCATAATTCAAGAACAGGTTCCAGCTCGTAGTTGCCTTCTATCAGACCGGCCGAATTTTGGAATTATATGATCATATTGACAAAAAAAGTTATGCTTTTATCACTATAAACATGGTAACGTCTGACAAATGGTAAATATAATGTCATGTTTGAAAGAGACAGAAAGCGCAAACATTCATCCCCATTGTATTCTACGTGTAAAACAATAGTTGGTATATTTCTTCTCTCTGGCCCATTAATATCTACATTCAACGTTTCCGATGAAGGATGAGCTCACTGACCATGTCCCCCTTTTCTATTGTCTATCTTATTCTTGGTATCTTGTCTGAAATTGTGAAAGTATTAGATTTAATGTTTATTTTATTAAATGGGAGCCCGGGTTGTAGAGTGATTAAAGGAACTGGCTCGCAAACGTGGATGTCTCGGTATCGACCTTGGTGTTGGCCCAGAAAGTTCCTCGGGTGTTCCCCCTTGTCAGTTGTGTTTGGCAAGGAACATTGTCTTTTCGCTCGAATTGGAAGAAAAACCGTGGTCCTGTGTGTACACATTGGAATTCGAAAGAGTAGACCGTAGCGCCGCTGTCCGGGTAAATGTCCCTCATAGTACAGTGTATACCGACCATATTCATGTCTTCATTCGTCCACTGGGACGTTAAACCCCATTTCATTTCAATTTATATTTTGGTAAACAATCTTAGACATTACCCATTAAAATGTATCGAATGTGATGATATAAATACATGTTACAGTTAGTTAGGAAACGCAGGGTGCTATTTTTATCCCAGTTAAATACCATCCCACACTTAGGCTGCCTGTCTACAGCTAGCTACGTCTGAGAACAGGCACTAAGCTAATTACCCGACATTGTAATTCCTACATCGACGATTTTAGTCGAAAACACTGAGTTTGCTTTTAGTAATTTTTAGAAGTATTGAATGAAATTAAATATGTTAATTTAACCGCTGTGTGTATGAAAGATGTCAAACTAATCAAAGCCGAATCACAAAATAGTCCTCTAATTATTCAATATGGCGGCGCCCATAAAAGGTAATTTCACAGAGGCGGTTTTGTTTGCGAAGACAAATTTAGGAGTATCTAACCTTGTTTTGAAAGATAAACAGATTGAAACTCTAAAGATAGTTTACAATGGCAAAGAATTTATTGCAATATTACCCACTAGTGCATATTATATATCGCTTTTACCGGATTGGCAGAAGTTGACATTTTGCTAAAGACACGTGTTTACATAAAACACGTGCGTTCTTGGGTTATTTTTACTCTGTTGTTTACACAAAGCTGTAGTCCCGTCGATAAGTCCCGCCCCAAAATGATCACGTGAGCGTTTTAAATGGCGGCTAATTGGGGCAGTGATCATAATGACGTATGACGTAGATGGATCGCTGCGTGCAGTTTGAGTTAAATACATGTTACTGTTAGTCAGGAAACGCAGGGTGGTATTTTATCTCCGGTAAAACACGATCCACATGTTTACTGTAGGAATACTCAACAATATATCATTGGGACTAAAATTAACCTACCTATTAGTCAGCAATTTCTCAACATTATAAACCTATAACGGTAAACCTCTTTGATCTTTGGGATATATTCTATGCCCGGAATAACTTGAGGTCTTATTTCGATTTCCAGCTGTTAAGGGTTCTTTTACCTGCATACCAATGTGTACACAAGACTTAGGTTTTTTTCACAGCCGAACGACTTTACGTTGTCCGTTGCCAGGCTCCCGTCCTACACCACTGGGAAGGTAGAACTACGCCGGAAAATCTCCGTAAATACCGGGACCTCACTGAGCCCTCATGTGTCTCATATAGCAAACGCAGAATAGCTTTTGTAATGCCGTATACATGTGGCGTCCACAAGTTAATAACGTTTTGACACTTTTATCGAATTCAAGGGTTATTCCATTTAGTCGCAAAGAAGAGACACCTTAAATATCAATGGTATCGTTGCAATATTTTTCCTTTTAACAGAGTTAAATATGCACTATTCAAGATCTAAATCTGCCCATAGCAGGTCTTCCTTTAGATCTTAAATGTTATATAAACTATTAAATAGACATATGAAGACCACAGGGGAAAACTGATGATGTCCACATTTATGCTTTTGTTCGATTATTTCCCCTGATTTTACCCCTTGGTCCCTTCTTTTTTCTCCATAAATATTGTATGGAACAACTGGACGTGCCTCTCTCTACGGAGGGTTTTTTAAAAGGCATAAAAGGGAAAAAAAGGTGATGTCCAAACCATGGTCAGTCAAATAAAATGCCCAAAATACACTATAGGAATGCTACGGGAGTGTGCACCAGCTTAATTAATGCTCTCACTAAATGCATGAATAAATGAGTGTTTAAACTGGAAATTTCCATTTACTCAAAAGTCAGAAAACGTGACATCGCCAGTGTTTCCCCTGGAATCTTTATATATTAAAGATACATTATGGGAGATTCGGTAACGAGTTGGCAGTTCTCACTATAGTAGTTAAAAACTAGATAATGTAAAGGCAATTTGGTGAAAATTTCATTCAAATTGATCCACTATGAACCGAGAACTAAGCGACTGAAATTCCCATAAGCCTCGGTCATCATTACTAAAGTCAGTACGATAAACAGCATAGTCTCGATTATCCATTTAATCGAGAAGGAAAGTTATGCAGTAAATCGGCTTACAATCCACTAAAGATCGCAGGCTTGCGCTGCCATCCAGAGTTGATTATGACCTGGATAGGTTAATTAATGTCTAATTAATAATTTAGATAACATTTCAGGCCTTAAGAAAGACCTGAAATAGGCAGATTTAGCTCTTGCATAATGCATGTTTAAATGTTATATAAACTATTAAATAGGCATATATTAACATGACAAATCCATAATCAACTCTCAATGCATCGTTATTCCGCGTTATTTAATGGATTTGAATACATTTTGTGATGGATAATTTAACATAAAAATGGATGACCGAGACTTTGTTATCATACCAACGTTCGTAATGACGACCGAGACTAGCTTAAAATTAAATCGCTAATATCTTGGGTCCAGGGTGAATGAACTTTTAACTTTTCAGCATATTTTGTTTTCATTATCTATTTTGAACTATTATAGCGTTAACTGTCCGCTCTTTATGCCCCTTTAAGTAAATTATGCGAAGAAAGAGTCTAACTTTAGGTGTAAGGGATGAAGGGGGTGGATGAAGGGAGTGAATGGGGGGGGGGGGGCTCCACCTTTATACACGATACATAAAACCCGACTATGCTAAATTTGTAAGATTACTTTTTACCTCGTTTACAAATGTATGGAAAATGTGTCAGCGTTAGGGCCATGGTAGGATGGACTTATTTTACAAATAGATAACCATGTATACCTTGCTCCATCTTATATATACATAGTATTGTTAATGGTTATGTTACGTCAGCTGTAAGGGTGTATAGGTGGTCTGCTTGTATGTGATAAGTCTAGGGTCGCCTGTCCAACCTCGTGTGTTATCTACGGGTCCTCAGAGGCGTAGCCGTGAAATATATATTGGGGGTGGGGGAGGGGCCACAAATGAAATTATATGAAATGTTGAAAATCTGTGACGCCGAAGTGTGGGAGGGTCACCCTCACACTGGGGATGAGGGGGACACCCCCATAATTTTTTTTTAAAGTTTCAGTTTTCTGTAAACACTGCTTTGGCATATTTTACGGGGTTAAACTAAAACATCACACCTACATATTAGGATATGTACAGGTTTTATACAGATAGAATCTTAACTAATCCTAATAATTGTTGTAAATAAATAGGAGTTAGCGCCTACTATGTAAATTTTGGGGATCACGTGGCTAAGTGGGTAACACGCTGGCTCGCTAGCCGGGAGGTCGGGTGTTCGATCCCTGCATTGGCCGACAAAGTTCATCCAGATTTTCCGGCGTGGTTCCCCCTTGTCAGTGATGCAGGACGGAGGGCCTGACAAGGACAGCTGTCTAGTCTTTCGGATGAGACGAAAAACCGAGGTCCCGTGTATACATTGGAATGCACGTAAAAAATCCATTGGCAGTTGGAATTCGATACAAGAGTAGGCGATAGTGCCGCTGCCCGGGCAGAATTTCCCTCATAACACACTGTATGTCGTAGGCCCGTCTTCATTAGCCCAGCATAGGAGCAGAACAGTAGGACGTTAAACCCCATTTCATTTCATGTAAATTTTGGGAGGATCCAAGTATATTCAGATCCCCACAGAAAAACAATTGGGTGGGGGGGGGGGGTCCGGACTCCCCATGTGTGACGCCCATGCGTTTCCTCACACCTTTAAAGACCCTTACGCTCATGTGGAAATATTCAAATAAATTTTATTCCCGAAATGATCTAGTTTAGGTCTCTCTGCGTCATCTGTTTTATAGTTTATACAATCAGGATGTTTCGTTTAGGTAACAGCTATTTTATTCTGTCACGATCTTAGTTGATATCAAATGAGACTGCAGCATCTTTTGTTAAAGGACGCATGACTCTATTCTATGAAACCTTATAATAGACTTAATGTATATAAAACCAAATATTAATGTAATGTCCAAGCCAGATATTAATGTAATATGAATGTAGATAAAGTGATTTATATTCAGATTGTAAAAAACCCCAAATATTGTTGAAATACGAGAACACTCATTTAAGTCGACTTCGTCAATTCTACAGGCCTTTTTATTCTTTTTTTTTTGTAGTTTATGAATGGGCCATCACTAATTACTCCTGCATTGTCTTGCAGGGTATATTTTTCTTTGTATGTTACCACAAAATACACGACTCGTGTACTCATTAAGGAATGTTCGTGGTGTCCTGATTATTCAATATTAGGATCTCATATTTTCAGGGCAAGATATTGATTAAAATGGGCCGATGTTGAATTCTAATTCGTGTTGTTAATTTTGAATTTTATGGAAAATATTAAGTTAGAGGTTTATGTCCTTTAACACCTGTTCTTCAATATCCACAACATTTAAATTCTGGGTAATTCCCCATGTAATATTGACGTAAGTCTGTTACTAAATATAAACATTTATGGCTAGTATAAATCCTCCTGGGGCGGAATTGTGTTATTATTATTCATTTCTCCTCGGTTAATATCACTGTTGAAATAATACAGTTTAATTAATATAGGTACAATATGGATAAATTAACATTATTCTTATGTTTTATGTCTTTAATGTTAATGTATACTGCAATACTTGGTCAAAACAAAGGTGAGTAAATTTTAGACCCGAATAATTCTGGTGCAATTATTGGTGAGCTATTGGTTTCCGTAGGATGACTATAACCGAACGTTGTTAAGTCGTCTAAACTGGTCTAGAGAGAGAGAGAGAGAGAGAGAGAGAGAGAGAGAGAGAGAGAGAGAGAGAGAAATGGGATTTAACGTCCACTCGACACAAACTAGGTAATTTAGGGACTAACATATGGTTCAATTTTATTTCAATAATTCGCTTGCGCGTAGGGTTCTTTAGCAGTGGGAGGAAACCGGGGGACCCGGAGAAAACCCTCGAGGTTTGACAGGCGACCCTACCCTTGTCACGTACAACCGGGGATTCGAAGCCACGCCAGTTGACTCAATGACAGGCTTTATGATACAGCACGTACACGCTAACCATTCGGCCATCCAATCCCCCAGGTCTATTAGAACTTATCACCCTTGCACAAGAGATAAATCGAAACCATTAGATGGCTAAAACAGAACATTTATTTCTCTAGAACTTATTACTGTTGCACACGAGATAAATCAAAACAATTTTTCCCCGTTTAAAAATAAAACATTAAATCTAATAATTTCACCATTTCAGCCAAGATGCCAAGAATGGGACAGAAAAGAGCGAATGGTTTACCTAGCATTAGGGTGGGACTGGGTAAATCCTTTTTGGGACGTGCTTGGTGCCAATATTACATCTATACAAAGAAGAGGTCGTCTAGATATTGTTTTAGACGTAGACCAGTGTTGGTATGAATTGTTGTCCAGTTGTGGCTCTGTTTTTAAAACAAGTTATTGTACAGATATTTAGCATTTAGTTGTGTAGAAAAGATGAGCAGTTAAAAGAGAAAATGTGGTATTTTTTGTGTTAATATGAACAGGAAAAGATATGACAGGCGGATGTGTGTAATATGTAGAAAATAAAACAGAAGGTTAATTTATGATGTTTTCCTGGAATAGTTAAAATTATTCAGATTTATAAGTGAAAATGTGATATTTTCGTAGTAATATAAATTGTACATATGATCATATGTATGGACGGCTCAACAGCTCTTTATTTAGGTTTTTTTCATCTGCTGTCGTATTTCAACATTTGTATACTAAAATTAACATTTGTATTTTAAAATCAATATTTGTATACTAAAATTAATTTGGTATTTAGAGATTTGTATTTGGAAATGTATTGTTCGATATTTGTTTTTCGTTGTATGTTTCCGATGAAATGTAAATGTAATATTTAGATTTTCTGAAAGACATTTTATCATTATATTAAAAGACAATTAAACAAAGTTACAATTTACAAATCTAATATGATAAATTTCTCATTTGTAAAACAACCACTGATTTTCGTATTCTTATTAATTAGATATTTATGGACATGACAAGACTATAATCAACTCTCCGACGGCTCCGATTTTAGCGAGCTAACATATTATTCATTGAGCCACAGCGGCCCATTTCGTAATTGCGGATTTTTTTGTGCGTTTTGTTGTAGGTTTGTATTTTAGGTGTAACTGACCGATATTCTCTTGATGGTTATCTAGGAATTCATCGACCGCTCGCGACAAATACCGCACAATGCGTAGACTTCAGATCATAAGGTCTGTGATTGAACCCATGTGTTGTCCGTAAAACGATACTTCCGTCTACTCGTTTTTAAACTGAATCAGAAAATGGTACTTACATGAGTCTTACTGTCTTTAGATCATAAGGTCGGACATTGAGTCATGTGGCTTGGTTTCGATCCCCAGCTTGTGCCATTTGCCTAACTCGTAGGTTTTCCCTTGGTCCACCTGGTTTAAAGTTGTACATCCCTAAGCACAAGCGAATTATTAAAATAAAACTTACCATATGTTAGTCCCTAAATAACCTAGTTTGTGTATAGTGGACTTTATTGTACCAATGACCTAGTTTTTGTCGAGCGGACAAAATATATCAACGCTGATATGTACTTAAAGTGGTTATTTGCTATTTAATCAAGAATCCAATAATAATAATAATAATAATAATAAAAACTTTATTTAATGAGGCAACATATTTAGTTTGCAAAAAAAAAACTAATCTTCCATAGGTCCCTCCTAAACTACAAAGACATATATACATGTAATATCAGGATAAATTTAAAATCATTAGAAATGCAATAGCATTTAAAGTGGGAAGTTTGATAAGTCACTCCCAAACTACAAAACATATACATTATACAAGTAGAATATAGGAAGAACACTATAATTACACACAAAATAAAATAGAATGCAGTTGCAAGTTAAAAATAATAAGTATGTCATCAGTTGAATATTATGGTTCCTACAGTGTGCAAAATAGATGAGTTTTCAGTTTAATCTTAAAATTTTCAACATTTTTACACATCTTTATATCAAAAGGCAGATTGTTCCATAAAAGACATGCAGAATAATGAAAAGTACGTTTCATGGATTCCGTTTTGCATTTTTGAAGAAAAAGAGATTTACTGGTCTGTGAACGGAGCAAGATATCCGTTTTGGAAACAAGAGATTTTTCAATAAAATGGAAATTTAGATAAAGTGGAGTATTAAATGTAATAATTTTGAATGATAAGACAATTTTATTGTAAAGAATCCTCTGTGTAAGGGTAAGCCAACCGAGTTTAGTAAATAAAGAGGTCGACAAAGGATTTTATCTCAGATTATTGGTAGACTATTACATCCATGTTCTAATGGACCACACCATGTGTTGGTATGCTGCAGGTCACGTGTTCGATCCCTGTGTTGACCGGGAAAATTCACTGGGATTTTCAAGCGGTGTTTACCCTTGTTAGTGATGCAGGACAGAGGGCCTGGCACGGCACAACCCATAGTTGTCCGACGTGGTTTCTCCTTGTCAGTGGTGCAGGGCGAAGGGCCTGACAGGACAGCTATCTAGTCGTTCGGATGGGAAGCAAAACCGAGGTCCAACGTACCAATATGCCTGTGCGTAAAAGAACCCTTAACAGTTGGAATTTGATATAAGAGTAGGCCGTAGTGCCGCTGTCCGGGCAAAATCACCCTCAACGTACACTGTATGGCGTATGCCCGTCTTCATTAGCCCAGTCGATGCAGAACAGTAGGACGTTAAACCCCATATCTTTTGATTTCATTATCTTCTATGGAATACAATGAGATTTAATTTCCAAATGCCGCCGAGTCTTAGTTTAAAATCTTTGTGTTCATCTACTCTGTCGACTTCTATTTGACGGAAACGCTTTAAATTAAAATCTTACCAACATAATTCTACCGTTCACGCCAAGAGCTGCTTTCATGTTTTGGAAATTAAGAGAAAACGAAGAGGTATCCAGGAAATCTTTCGATACTATTTTATTTTCTAATGTCTTACAATATGTATGGCGATTTTATTTTGGGGTACCAAAGTGCGCCGTATACTGCGGAAAAATTATATATTTATAGAGGACAGACTGGGAGTCTTAAAGTTAGGAATAGGCCGCGGTCTTAAAACCAGGAAATATTTCGATACTATTTTATTTTATAATGTTTTGCAGTATGTTCAGATATTGGCGATCTTATATTGCGGCATCATAGTGCATCTTATACTGGGGACAAATGTTATAGAGGCTGGATCGGGAGTCTTAAACTTGAGAATAGTTTGTGAAGGCCGTCACTGAGAATAGTTTGTGTAGGCCGTCACTGGTATTTAAACTTGAGAATAGTTTGTGAAGGCCGTCACTGGGACTTAAACTTGAGAATAGTTTGTGTAGGCAGTCACTGGTACTTAAACTTGAGAATAGTTTGTGTAGGCCGTCACTGGTATTTAAACTTGAGAATAGTTTGTGTAGGCAGTCACTGGTACTTAAACTTGAGAATAGTTTGTGTAGGCCGTCACAAGGTCTTACAATTAGGACAATTACGATAATTTGCTTCAGTTCAACTTAAATGGGTCAGTAACTCGTTTATACGGTCAACCAGATTGGAAGTTCTTCTTCACTCAGCAAGTCGTCATCTGCAATATAGAGAAATGAGATATATTCGAACATGATTAATAAATAAAAAATGACGATCAATGTGACATCAATAATATTTTCGTCAGATGCGATTTAAGTTTACCTGACAAAATCATGTGCTATGAAATATTCGTTCATTGAAGATCCATTATGTACGATTTAAATAAATGCTTACTGTTCTTGCTATAATAATTCAAAACGAGATAATGAACATTTTAGTACAATTACTTTATTCTGGGTGAAGTTGGGGGGGGGGGGGGGTTGGATGGCTGAATGGTTAGCGTGCGCGCGCTGTATCATAAAGTCTGTCATTGAGTCGACTGGCGTGGTTTCGAATCCCCGGTTGTACGTGGCAAGGAGTAGGGTCGCCTGTCCAACCTCGTGGGTTTTCTCCGGGTCCTCCGGTTTCCTCCCACTGCTAAAGACCCATACACGCAAGCGAATTATGTAAATAAAATTAAACCATATGTTAGTCCCGAAATGACCTAGTTTGTGTCGAATGGACGTTAAACCCAATTTCTCTCTCTCTCTCTCTCTCTCTCTCTCTCTGGGTGAAGTTATAAGTGATTGTCAAGCCATACAGCCTTGTTGTTAGTCCTTTATAGAGCGACGTTCATTTTAACCGATTATATAGCGTCAACCATCCGATTATATAGCGCCAACCATCCTATTTTCTAACATTATATAACATGTGAAGGCAGAAAAGGACCTGCAATGAGGATTTTGAGCGCTTGCATAATGCTTCCTTAAAGTTTGCTTTGAGTCGTCATATTTTGTGATTCATGCTACTAAAATTCAAGTTTTCTACTTGATAAGTGGGGCATCAAAATATCTCCTAGGGTGTGTATGGTAACCTTTATTTAATAAATAAACTTACAGTCTGTGTCAAATTCAGCAACAATTTCTTCAGCCACATCAAGATCTACACCAAAGATTGAAGCAATGTCATCTGCTGATAATGGTTGATCATCAACATCAACGGATGTGTCTCGTTTACCACCTCGACGTTTTCTTGCTCTCCTCCACCAACCACCATCCACATCTTGTTCGACTAACAAGAAAACAGATAAGATAATAATCAACACACGCTCCATTCTATAAATATAAGTTAAAATAGACAACACACTTCGTTTTATAAATTGATACAGACAACACACTTCATTCTATATATACTATTCAAAAAAAGTAGGGGATATTTGATTTTGGGGGCATAATACTAAAATATGCAAATGACTACGAAAAAAGTCACTATAGAACCTAACAGAAGAAACATTACCAGTTACATGTGACGCCCAAACGCACCAATAGCTACCGCATGGAATGCATGTGATGCTTGGGATCATCATGGGGGTCCAACCCAAGATTTGCACGACTCTGACTTTGAATGATACAGTCATTGTGGCATTGAATTCCAGGGTGGAAACATCAGTTTAATTGTTTTAGTGACCAGAAAACAAATTTTGATATGCGTCGGCTTACCCAAAATGAAAGGTTACGTGCCCTTGGCATGCTACAGATCGGCACAACACAGGCGGTTGTGGCGCGGACGATGAATGTTTCTCAGTCTGTCATAAGCAGGCTATGGTCCAGATACCGTGATACACAATCTGTACAGGACAGACCACGCTCAGGTCGACCAAGGGCGACAACTCAAGCCCAGGATCGATTTATCCGTACCTTGGCCTTGAGAAATCGTGTCATCACAGCAAATCAGATCAGCGCTCGTCTTCAAACAGACACTGGTGTGAGAGTGAGTGGCCAGACGATTCGGAATCGACTGCATAGGGGTCACCTTCGCGCCCGACGTCCTCGCGTGATCTCTTGTTTGAGAGATCATCACATTCAGGCAAGACGTCGTTGGTGTAGGGATCGTCAACACTGGGATAATCGACGCTGGAGCAATGTGATGTTTTCAGATGAGTCAAGGTTCACTGTTGATTTTTTGGACAGACGTAGGAGGGTGTGGCGTCGTCGAAACGAGCGCTTCCAAGACGTTAACGTCATCAGACATGATCGATTTGGGGGTGGTTCTGTTATGGTGTGGGGAGGCATCACTGTTGCTGGAAGAACGGCTTTACATGTTGTTGCAGGGCGTGTTACAGGCCAGTACTACCGGGACAACATCTTGGCAGTCCATGTTGTGCCGTTCGCACGACGTCATGGCCGCCGTTTCATCTTCCAGGATGACAACGCAAGATGACACAGGGCCAGGATCGTTACAGGTTACCTCCAACAACAGAACATCACCACATTACCTTGGCCAGCACTGAGTCCCGACCTCTCCCCCATCGAGCATGTCTGGGACATGCTTGGACAGAGGTTACGTCAACGTCAACAACGTCCTGCCAATGTCCAAGAACTTGCTGCTGCGTTGCAACAGGAATGTGACAATCTGTACCAAAATGACCTTAGACGTCTCATTAGGAGTATGCCACGTCGGATCAATGCTTGTTTGGCAAACAGAGGAGGATTTACCCGTTACTGACTTGGTTGTGATGCTGTGGTAACTTTGCTGTTTGACCCCGGGTATCATTTTACCCTTATAATGGTCAGTCTGTGCCTTACTTAGTCTAACGATCATTTGGAATAAATCGATGAATGTGAACTTCATTTCATTTTGTCATTTGTTTCTTCGTCAGTTTCATTAGGTGACTTTAATAACACTTAAAAATCAAATATCCCCTACTTTTTTTGAATAGTATATTAATAAGAGAGAGAGAGAGATACATTGGGGTTAACGTCCACTCGACAGAAACTTGGTCATTTCAGAACTAACACATGGTTCAATTTTATTTCAATTTCATTTCCGCGGGAGGAAACCGGAGGATCCAGAGAAAATCCACGATGTTGGACATGCGACCCTACTCCTTGTCAAGTACAACTGGGGAATCGAAACCACACCCAGTTGACCCAATGATAACCCTTCCGATACAGTGCGCTCGTGCTACCATTCGCCCCCCCCCCCACCAGGTAATAAAGACCGGACGCTTCTTTAAATAGACGAACTTATAGTTTTAATCAAAAAATCTTCTAAAATAGAAATAAAATAAAATTTAAACCTTTTGTGTGTCTTTTCCATTTTCAAGAAAATATTAAATTTTCCATGGTTTACTCCCCGCTATGGATTATCAAATATTTTATTAAGAAGCGAAAAACAGGATATCAGATAATCTCCAGGCTTGGATTAAAAAGAGGCCCATGAAAGAATTTCAGCGAAATTTAAAGATGGCCAGGCTTGTTAATGAGGGTTATAGACGAAACGGACCTGCTTTCCCTTTGTTAGTGGTGTAGGACAGAGGGCCTGATAAAGATAGGACGAAAACCCGATGTCCCGCGTAAACATGGGTATGCACGTAAAAGATCCCTTGGCAGTTGGAATTCGATATAAAAGTGGGCCGTAGCGGCGCTGTTCGGGCAAAATGTCCCTCATGTAGGACGTTAAACCCCATTTCATTTCATTTGGGGGTGGGGGTGGGGGTAGATAGCCGAATGGTTAGCGCGTGTGCGCTGTATCATAAGGTCTGTCATTGAGTCAACTGTCGTGATTCTGATTTCCCAATTGTACGTGACAAGAAGTAGGGTCGCCAGTCCAACCTCGTGGGTTTTCAACGGGTCCTCCTGTTTCCTCCCGCTGCTAAAGACCCCTACGCGCAAGCAAATTATTGAAATAAAATTGAAGCACATGTTAGTCCCGAAATGACCTAGTTTGTGTCGAGTTGATGTTAAACTCCATTTCTCTCTCTACGAACGATCATTACCCCAGACAACCTTTGGTGACAACGACCATATACATATAGAATGTTTATAACTGTCATACAGAAATCAAACGACCGGTTAAGTATTTGTCATGTGAGCAGTGCAAAAGCCACATCCTTACAATAATTTACTTTATTTTTTTGTGAACAAGTCCCCAGAGATATATATTTTGCTTCATTGTGATAAACGTGAATTGTGGCCGTTTTGGCCATATCCAGTTTGTATCGTCTTCAGAATGTTCCGAAAATTCTGTAAATACTGAACAAAACTGATCTATTGTTGGACTGATATTCTTTCACAGAAGTTTGCAATGGATTAACAATTCCCCAAATGACGCCCTAAATAAAGCGACGTTTACACGATACAACCAATTCATCCAACCGTCGGAGGCAACATATTGGACGACTGTTTACACGATACAAGGTTCTATGTGTTATATGGCAACAATTGTTCCTTCTTAGTAACTAAATAAAATAGCAGCAATAGACGTAAAGGCGACACTTCTCGTCTCCTTCTTCGTGTAGTTTTAATGCCACGGGTTCCAAAACGTTCATGCTCCTTTTTTTAAACATTCTTCTTTAAACGACATCATTTTATGATGCAGCAGGCGCACGTGCCTTTGGTATCATCTTGCCATACAACGATTGTATCGTGTAATCACACTTACGATATGTTGGATTCGACGGTTGTATGAATTGATTGTATCGTGTAAACGCCTCTTTAAAGCTTGTGTGAGACATTAAATAATGGTTGGCCTTACCTGTATAGGTGTTGAGAATCTTAATACTAAATTCTTAGTAAACATACCTTTATACCATTTATAATGGCTGGCGTTACCTGTATAGGTCGTGAGAGTCTGAATCCCCCATTCTTAGTAAACATACCTTTATACCGTTTATAATGACTGGCCTTACCTGTATAGGTGGTGTGAATCTGAATACTCCATTGTTAGTAAACATACCTTTATACCGTTTATAATGGCTGGCCTTACCTGTATAGTCTGGTGATAGTCTGAATACTCAATTTTCAGTAAACAGACCTTTATACTGTTATAGGCGATACAATTAATTAATATCGTGCCACAAAATAAGGATAAAAGTGATATGTATTTTTTTATAAGTGGCGAGTCTTCTAAATAACATAACAGATTTTAAATACGAATATATCACAAACAATTCGATGGCGTCAACAGTGGCCAGTTTTATAATAGATATATAACAACTTTTAAATGAATATACCACGTCCAGTTTGATGGCGTCAAGGTCATCATAACGGCCGCACTTTAACCCGGCCCCAAGTTCACAAAGCATTCTCAGGCTTAAGTTTAGAATTTACTCAACTTTCAATCACTGTTTATGAGAAATATCTTCGATCCAGAAGCACAAAAATTTGCACATAGTTTCTTATTGGTGTATTTGATACATTAAAACAACAAAAGTTTTATAAAGGGCTATATTTTAGTTAAAATAAGGTAAACAATTTTTAGTAAATTTTTAACTTAAGTCTGAGAATGCTTTGTGAACTCGGGGCCTTAGTTCGTGAAGAAGTTATCATTGCTATAGATCTATATTATGATTACTATAACCCACGACTTGTGCAGTAGAACACGTGGTCATTAATCTGATATAACAGTTTTTACATCCAATTAAAAAACCCATAAGTTTCAAAGAGTGAGAGAGATTGGGTTTAACGTCCACTCGACGCAAACGTAGGCCATTTCAGAGAGAGAGAGAGAGAGAGAAAAAGAGAGAGAGGTTGTCGGGTTTAACGTTCACTCGACGCAAACGTAGGTCATTTCAGAGGGAGAGAGAGAGAGAGAGTGGGGGGGGGGGGTATTTCAATAACACGCTTGGGGCCTATAGTAGTGGGACCTCCGAGGGCCTGGAGAAAACCAAAGCGGTTGGCCAGACAACCATACGTCTTGTCACATACAAACGGGAAATGGAAATAGTCCAGCGAACTATGACTGAACCTGGAAATTGAATATTACGTTTTTTATGATTGATTTTAGTAGCCTAGGGTGTCCTCTTTCAGAATATGTCGGGTGAACCTCGGTCACCCTTGGGTGTTTTGAGAAATTCAAAATGGCGTCCAAAACGGCCGCCGTTTCAAATAACTCCCTATAACTCCTATAGTATTTAGTCTAGGGTGTCTAACCGTATGTTGTTGGGTCCAAGGAATACACTGAAATTGTTCAATATGTTGTGGGTGGATTAGATGATAGTAAAATGAAACATGCCAGACAATATGGCCCTTTAACTCGTTAGCGTCGGTTGGGGGCGATTATATCACCGAACCAAACTATATCTAGAGACATATTTCTGGACACGGGGGCATATGGGTGATACGATAACACCACTAACATGCCTATCAGGGACCCCGGGGCACATGAGACGATCTGAAAGGGGGGGGGGGGCACGCTGTTTTTTTAACAGTTTTAACTAGCAAATGCTACCCCCAAAACACGAAAATATCCATGATCAAAATTAGGTAATATTAAGTTCAATCCTTCAGTCGTGTTTCCGGCTGCAGACTGGGGAGCCACAGGCGGGAAATACTGTACATTTTAAGCCACCCCTGCTTCAGCTACAAAGGAAGCCTACTACATGGGGTGTCACTCTCGTATCCACATCTGATGAGCAACACGACAGGCGCCGGAGTATGTTGGTCGGTTGTAATGTTCTCAGTTTAATATCCTTAGCCCAGCAGCACAGTTCAGGAGAACGTTCCAACGGATTATGGCCTTCCAGTGAACACCACACAATAGCTTGGTGATGACACCCTTTTACGTTCCTTGCAAATGCATCATTCGCTGGAGCAAGACTACACGGTTTGGATACATTAACGTTTTGGATACATTAACGTTTTGGATACCTATAACCTCTGGTGTGTTTCGGGCATCGATTTGCAAGAGCTCTGTACATAACAAGCTGGCAAGAACTGCGTTACAATGAAATCACCAATCAAAGAACAACCGTTGACATACGAAGAAACACATGTCAATAAAGATTGAAATCCTGCCAGCTCATGCTCTTACTGGATATGAACAGCTTTGGAAGTGGTGAGAGCTGGATTGTATTTATTCTCTCTCACCCGTCCGATTAGTAGACGTTCCAATAGAATCGGTGCTTAAACAGGCTACTGTATTTATGTCAGCTTGCTATGGACAAAGTTCTAGCTAATCGACGTCTGAAACCCGGTGGAGGGCGGGAACACCCAAAACTGGCATTGTATTGTCATCATCCTCTCCGCCGGAACTTGATCAGGAACTGTATTGCTAGGTGAAGGATACTAAGGTGAGAACATTACAACAGGCCAACTTGCTCCAGAAATTGTAATGCACGTTTCATTTATTAAAACAGTTTTGTGACATTGGGAATGATTATCTGACTGACACAAATTTATTTTATTCCTTCGAGAACTGTTGTTTTTATAATAATCAATGATTGGAGAACCTGTCCTGACTATATATACTACTCAAAATAATACACCTCATTAAAATTTAACTTGAATGGTTGCTCTGTTTCAAAAGTTTGCATGATCCTGCAACACATCTGTACATCCCAAGGCTTGACGAGAATGTATAACGCCATGTTGTCGCACTCACTGATTCACAATATAGGATTGTTTTGTTAATCTATTTAAAGTACGCGTTTTCGTCGGCGAAAATGTCGGTCTAATGCAAATGTAATGGGACCGTTTCTATGGAAACAGGCTTAATACATGGGTATTCCTATCCTGAGTTGGGGTGGGGGGGGGTGAATGGCCGAATGGTTATGCGCGCACTGTATCATAAGGCCTGTCATTGAGTCAACTGGCTAGGTTTTGAATCTCCGGTTGTGCGTGACAAGGAGTAGGGTCGCCTGTCCAACCTCGTGGGTTTTCTCCGGGTCCCCTGGTTTCCTCCCACTGCTAAAGACCCCTACGCGCAAGCAAATTATTGAAATAAAATTAAAACCTCTCTCTTAGCCTCTATCTTTAAACTATTTAAGTTTTGACACTCTATTTTGTCTTTGTGTTTTGTTTTGTTTTTATTCAAACAATATAGTTTTCAGTAGATACCTGACACTGTCGTTATGAATCTGATCAGCGTTTTCTTTACTAAACAATTTGTATCCATGGTGGTGCGTGTCACTCCAATGGTTGTGCGTGTCAATCCAATGGTTGTACGTGTTAATCCACGGATCTTTGCTATCGTCAAATTCTATGTACATGTATTTCTACTATTGACCCACATGGTTTTCTCACCACCGTAAACATATCGAGCAATTCGTCTCAACACTTGATTGACCCTACAAATAGTTAATCCCACTACTTGAACACTAAGTGTAATTCCGTATAGAACGCCGACGATCACACCGTAAACGTCTAACCTGGAAGTCTGTTCGCCAAAACCTTTATATATAAACGACAACAGAATTAACCATAGAGCGTTAACGGTTAACAAGCCGGCAAGATTCATGTTCCTTAAAAACCGTAAACGATCCGACAATTCAACAGCCTCCAATCCCTTGTTAATGTCTTTTCCGATGAGCCGTCGCTTTAAATCTTCCCAGAACACATTTTCCATTCGGCCCTCTTCGCTGCATTCAGTTATATCACGAGCGAGGAATTTGATAACCTCGGAAATCTCAGCATAAGACCCTAAAAGAAATTGAATGAAATGGGGTTTACTGCCCTAATGATTATATAACCGGGAAAAACAATTGCAAGAATATATATTTGACCGTAAGAAAACAGGAAGAGTTAATCCAGTTTTGGGAACCGAATCATGATTCTGAAAAAAAATTCAAGATGCTGTCAAAATAGGTATGGAGTCAGAAACAAAATACAAAAAACAATTCTTTGTTTATATGAATACTGTATATATATAAACCATTAATAAATTTACCTGTGTCTCGCGTCTTCACTTTCTTATTTTTACGCTTTCGCTTTAAACCTCGAAAACAGGAAATCTTAGGTATCTTCGCCTTTGTCTATAATAGAAATATTATTCAAAATACGGTTACACTTTGACAACATAAAATAAAATTTGGGGCTAAGGATACGTATCATTATATCTACTTAAATAGGCGATTATTTAGGGCGTTAATTGTTTTTATTTGATTATTTCCGTAGTTTTGTAATCGGAATTCAGTTTTAACCTAGTAATCGGGTGTTGTCTAGCCCGAGTGCACCAGTGAAGTCAGAATAGATAAACCGTACTCAAAAGAGTCCGACAAGGGATTGCGCGGTTTTGTCCCAGTAGAATCGGGCTAGAGATAGTATGGACACGGTTTATCAGTCGTAAGAAAAAAAAAACTTGCCTTCTCCCTCGTTCCCCAGCTCTGGTCAATGATATTGGCAACACTATAGATTGGTAGAAGCACGTGCGTAGCCGGAAATATGAACACGTAGGCTAATGCATAAACTATCAAATAACTCTCAATTGGATGGAGAAGGGCTGAATAAATTAAACTTCCAACGATCAATAAAATGATATAATATTCGTGCAATTGGAAATGACCAACAGAAACATCTGAAAGAACACAAAAAAAAATAATAATAAAAAATAAACGACTCATTGATTTAACTGTGAAATTAATAATATCTTTAAAAGATATTTTGTGAAAGCAATATATAATAATAGACATATTTATGGATAACATTTACTAGCTTTATTGACTGCATCGTGTTAATAAGATTACTCATACCGTTATCAACTTAGCTGTCTGTTATGTTACGACATTAATAGTTTTATGTTAATTACAATGGTTCAAATCTGATAACCGATAGAAAAATTACTTAAAAGTCATTTGCAATCTTTTAGAATCACGAAGCGCTGTTGTGTGGTTCCTCCTATTGTGTCATATATATTACACCAACCAAAAGAAGAAATTACTTCAGACGAAGTCGGTATTAAGTACGCATTCAGGCCCGTATATTTTTCCCTAGCCCATTGGTCTTCCGGGAGTGAGTTGAATTTTTAAAAAACAAAATGTCGTAAAAATAGGAAAAAACTCTCACCCAGTTCCATAAAAGGGGCTAAAAGAGAGGATATTCTGAGCGAGCAATAATTAAACATTCCCGAATGTCTAAGACAGCTGTACGCAACTGACCTCTTGTTTAAATTACACTAAGGAAGCGGTTGTATATAAGTTGAAAGCTTGTTATCCTATCCTTTATTTATCATATAAATTCGGTAAATTTAATGAATTAAATATTGTTTAAATCAAATTACATCAAGTATACACTCACTTTCTAACACTAAGCCCAATAATTGTACCTCGCTTTCTATCCCCGAGCTTATGCCTAGGTCCCACTGGGGAAAAATAAAATCATCGACGATATGTAAATAAACGATTATATTCAAGTACGTCACCCAGGGCTGCCGACAACCAGTATCGCAGCGCAATTTGCGATACATATTTTGTCCGTTGCTAATCAAAAATTAAAATCTAACGTTTTTGATTCGCAGTAACTGCGAATCATTAACATGCCTGTCATTTTGGATATTGACACAAAGATTTATCCACATTTCTCAACGCTTTCAACGTATATAAAATATCAAATAAATTTTATAAACAAAACGGAATTCTCCGTGTGACATTTTCTTCTCGAACTACCCAGACTCAATTCATTATACTATATAACAATGCTATATAATACAGGGACATAACTCTATGAATCGGGACTATTAAACCGGAAATAGGGAATCAAGTAGTACCACTCACGTTGCGAGACATGTCAATTTCGAGTAATTATATCAGTATTCAATTTGAAAAAAATTAAATTCAATGTATCCCCCACGTATTGTAAATAAAATATAAAAAATAAATATGTGTAAACGTATTGTAAAATGAGAAATCAAAGTAAGAATTCCCGTAAACTATTATTGTTTATATCGCGTGCGTCTAGTTAATCGAGATTATTCGTAAAATACCGCGTGCTTACGATTGAACAAAATAATAACACACGATAAAAAGCAGACGAAATTGTTTTCTAACGAAGAAATAAGAAGTCACTGCCCAGACATAAGGCCTAACCAAAAGTCTACACTCATTCGGAAATGTTCACAGCTACCTGTAGAAGTGCTAAAATTCTAAAAAAAATCTTAAAAATGAAATCTAATCATTTGTTATCAATTAAAATTAAAATAATCTTGTTATTTAGGTGTTTTATGTTGAAACTGAAAAACTGCTAATCAATTTTTAAATTTGCTAATCAAATTTGGCAAAATTGGACTTTTTGATTAGCAGTGCTGCTAATCATCTGTGAAAAATTACCGACAGCCCTGACGTCACCTCGTTAATAGGGGTAAACACTCAGTCGCGGCGTTTAACCAATACTGGTTATACTTATCGACAAGATCGCGTTTTTTGAAATGCGGACCGTCTCGCCTATGTTTTAAATCTAATTCATAACCGAATTAGTTTCCAATAACGGTTGGGGGCCACGGTGGCTAGTTGGTTAAGACACTGGCTCGCTAGCCTGGAGGTCGGGTGTTCGATCCCTGCATTGGCCGAGAAAGTTCATCTGGATTTTCCGACGTGGTTTCCCCTTGTCAGTGGTGCAGAACGGAGGGCCTGACAAGGACAGCTGTCTAGTCCTTCGGATGAGACGAAAAACCGTGTATACATTAGAATGCACGTAAAAGATCCCTTGGCAGTTGGAATTCGATATAAGAGTAGGCGATAGTGCCGCTGCCCGGGCAAAATTTCCCTCATAGCACACTGTATGGCGTATGCCCGTCTTCATTAGCCCAGTATAGGAGCAGAACAGTAGGACGTTAAACTCCATTTCATTTCATTTCATTTCCAATAACGGTAACTCTGTCTACGAGGTGCGCAGTCATCAGGAATGTATTTATTTATAAACCTGTTAATATAATCAGATTCTCAAAAATTATTTTAGGAAAATAACCTGTTCAACTACTGACGGTGACAATTACGCTTCCTACTTGGATCTGCATCTCGATTGCCATAAACTTAGTGTTAAATTGTACGATAAACGTGATGACTTTGACTTTCCGATTGTTAATTTTCCATTTATTAGTAGTAACATTCCAATATCACCAGCTTATGGAGTGTTTGTGTCTCAACTAATTCGTTACGCGAGAGATTGTTCATTTTATTCTGATTCTTTAAGTAGATCGAGGCATTTGTCATCTAAGCTTCAACTATAGGGATACTTGCGAACTAAACTTATTAAAACCTTTAAAAAGTTTTATGGGCGTCATATTGACTTGATTGGTAAATATAACATGTCTCTGTCGGCTATTATTCTAGGGTAAGCTTACTCTTCCGGACACCTGTTACCACTGTTTATCGTGTATTTTGTACACGGTGAACAGTCCATATGCTGATTACACTATTTTGCCTTATTACACTATTTTGCCTATACCGTGTTTTTAGGAATTCGAATTTTGCCTAATGGTTTGGATTGTTCGTACTTCGTTTTATTTTATTGATAGTCTTCGGCAACATTGATTATTTGTTTGTTTCTAAGATGAGATATTTTAAAACATTGTAAAAGTTGCTTATTTCTACCACTGTAATACAAAAACTATGTAGACGACAATCTATACCTCACACTATTGTACCTCCCACAGTAAATTTGTCTTAAACATACATTATGCAAGAGCTAAATCTGATTATTGCAAGTCTTAATTTAGGCTTCAGATGTTATAGAAATTATAAATTAGATCTTTATTTAAACAACAAGCCCAAAATCAACTCTGTAGACCCACGGATGGCTCGGCTACAGCTTGGATTTAAATAGGATTTCACTGATTGATTAAATCAAAAATGGCGCCCCATGCGGAGATTATTAACCGTTACGTTGACGTCATCAGTTAGATCGAGGCTAAATGATAGAGTGTACGAAGCGAGGCCGCTGTTAAGCGATGCCTCATGTCAGTCAATTTGATTGAAAGTTCGATATATACGGCCTTGATATAATGTTCAGTTGTGGTTAAAATGAGAGTTTGGATGTTGGTATTATACGCTCTTTTGTCACTTGCGTTTACAGAAAAATTGATAAACATCGCAGCTAACATCACCCCAGTTGAATTGCAGCCCCATTGGATCACTGTAGTGTTTCCTATTTGTCTGCTTCGGGAGTCACGTAGTCACGTTACAGTACAAGAGTACACGCAGGCTAACAAGAAGTCGGCTATAATTATGCCTCATTGATTTGGTCCATTCCTTTCAAACTTTCGCTTCTTATCTATATAATAAAAGTCTTATTTTTAATTTGTAGTAAAAATAAATGTGATACGAATTGAACTGCAATCCCGTCTCAAGCCATTGAAAACGTAACTTGATAATCGATATTATGTAGGTGGAGTTAACGCCTGTCAATAAAACGATCGGCCAAGGTGAAGATATATTTGACTACCATTTCTAGTCAAATATTACAAGGATGGTAACTTTGTTCAGAATAAAGTAATTTGACTGAAATTTTCAATATATTCTTCTTTCATCGTCTACTTTTGAACTGTTATAGCAAGAATGGCCAACTCTCTATAAAAATCTCCCATAATGTATCTTTAAGGAAAGGGAATATTTGAAATCCCATTTGGGATTAAAATATAATCAAAAGAATTTTATTCTTTAATCATAGTAGCCTACGGCAATCTATACACACATTGTCCCAGAATTGTCGTCATTTCTGTATTTCTGATCTACGTTTCGGCTATTGCGATTAATAACTATATATTACAAGAATAACTTATAGAGTTATGACCCTTGATTATGTCATATGGCTCCCGATGTATTTGTCGAAAAAATGGAGTAGTTCCATGAAAAATGGCACTTATTAGGAATCGGGGATGGTCTGGTGAACAGTTACTGATGCTTCGGCTATGGTCATAAAGCTTCTGGGGATGTCCCCCGAACAATTGTCGTGAATCATCGGGGATGGCTCCCAATAATCGGGACAGTTTCGGAGTACCTTCGCCGATAATCAACATCAGCGGGTGAATATTCTTACTGGGAGATTCCAGTCTCTTGCGTGGTAGCATATCGGCCCATCAATTACCATCGGTAGTACATCCCCAAGCCAAAAAATGACCAATGTGACCTAGGCATTAAATTCGAATAATGTGTTCGTTCGTCTTACGTATTTCTATATGTTCAAAGAAATTAAATGTAAACCCTGCTATCAACTCACCGTGCACCATATCAACCACTATCCAATATGACCCAGTAGCAGCTGCCGATGCAAATATACAGCCCATCAACGCACCCACAACAGTCGTCAGCTTAGTCTGTGTGCTACTGCTAGCCTGCGTACAGATTATGGCATAGATGAAAACCATGATAGTCAGCGGAATTGCTGTAGCGATGTAGGGAATATCGAATGAAACCTCAAGGGCACCTGCAATCATTACTATAGTTGTACCAGGGTTCACGATATTGAGGATAAACAAGTTTATTAGGTATAAGACGTATGCAGCTGTGAAGCAGTCGTTGTTCCTCATCAATGGGATCAGATTTTGGGCAACATGCAATGTATTTGCTATGTCTGAAAGAAGCCATCGACGGCGTTGTTTTAAAAACTCCTCTATGTTGTCTGGGCAGTAGGTGGTATTGTCGGCGAAAGCTGAGTTTCGCAGTCTCCACCCACGGTTCATCAACAATGTTGACATCCATCGGTCCTCACCTGAAGCAAAATAAATAGAAATCTAATAAAAGGTGCACTTGTCAAGCAATATTAGAACGGGTCTTGTGGTCTGTGCCTTTCATTCCGAGTTTTAGGTATCTTCATGTTCGTTTACACATACAAAATTTGGCAACAGGTTTTGGTGGTTATAGTGTAACAAACAGTGTCTGCTTGCTAGTTCTCTTGTTCTGCCCAATTTCACATTCTTTTGGGCGCCTTGTGATACCGCAGGACGGTAGTCCCACACGCTTTCAGGAGTCAATGAAGACAAAATTAAAACGGGAAAGATCCCTTCGTCTAGTTTCTTACCAGTATCTTTATAGTAAACTGACAATGGGGTCAGTGTTGGACTCGAGTATTCATCCATAACTTGTTTGATAGCACTGGCTCGATATAAACTAAAACATCCCGGAGCACACATCACAGAACCAATAACATTCTGAGAATTCTTAATTATCCAGAAATCTGAAATATAGAAACCACTCAGCCGAAAAGTCTACAAAACTGTTAAAGATGCATAATGTAAGTTTTAAGTAAAGAGCTGACAGCTCGCGCTATAAAAGTTTAAAAATAGATAATGAAAAGTGAATATGTTGGAAATGTCAGTCAAATAACGTTATTCTGAGCGAAGTTATCGGTATTTGAAGCTTTGACAAGATAGTCATTTTATAATTAAATCTTTAATCCATTCAATATCACGACCATCAAGAGGTCAAGAGAGTTGAATAATTGCTTAATTGATAACTTATTGAAACAACAAAATGACCTGTAATAGGTAGTATAAGGTTTGTCCGAAATGATCAGATATTCCATGCTGCAAACAAATGCTACCAGAAACTATAAATAGTTCCCCAGCCATATGAATAACTTTATTGTTTGTCTACTTACCTTTAGCATATTCAAATATTTGATGCCATACTATGGGACTTCGGTGCTTGCCATCTGGGTGAGTTCGGCCACAAGCACCACCAATCCTTTGGTCATCATTACACATCCGTAACAGTTCTAGCACGGCATCATCCTTGAAATCCATGTCTGCATCAGTTGCCAGGATATATGTATGGTCATTGTAGACTTCAGCATTCATTTGAATGGGTATATCATCGCACCCGGTTGGCGATGACCACAGATCGTTTGATCCATGTATTTTAAACTTATGTACGTCGGGATTAGAGTCATCAGTGGCAGGCCTATCATCAACTTCATCAAAGAGATAACTGATATTGATAATACCAGGATATTCATCAACTGCAGCTTCCACTTTAATAGCAGCCGAACTCGCCATCGTATCCGATCTCTCAATCACATCGTTGACGTAACAAGATTTTAGTGTAGCTACTGAATTACAATGACTTAGTGGTGGAGTTAAGTTCCGCGAAACAAACCCTTCGTCATCATCTTCGAGGTATCCAATATTTTTCAAATGAGGAGAGATGTTGGTACCACTTATTTTATCGCCTGAGTTTAGAATGTCGTTCGGAAAATCAATCTTAGTCTCCCGAAGTCCAGAGTTCGATGAGACGATGTCCCCGAACTTCCCGTTATTATTGTTGATTAGGCTTCTGTACTTCAACACGTAGTTCATATACATGCATTGACTCCAACGTTTTTTCGACTTTACTTTCTCGGGATCCTTAAAATGCATAAATAAAGGCATTCCTCCATCTAGAATATACCCCAATTGCAGTCCATAAGGTGTCTCAAAACATGAACAATCGACAAGATTCATGCTAAACCTTGTAATCAGCAGACTGACCAGCTGCTGCGCAAACTCTTTCAAATCCCTACCACTGCAACCGTTATCCATAAAAATGTTCGCCTCAATGTGTACGTCTTCAAGTTTGAGTTTCGTCGATTGGGATAAACCTTGCAAACTATGAAGCAGTCGTTCCACTTCGTAATCATCTTCGCGGTACATTGTGGTACACACATATATTGAGCTACTATTCTTAGTTTGGCCTGTAACTTTCTCGCTGGCGACTGAATTGAAGACATCAGCTTTGTAGGATAAGAGAAGTTTCTGGTCAAAAAACAGATTGTTCCACCCATAGGACAAAAATAGGGTTTCATACGGCATGAATAGATAATTCGGGTTTCGTTTAATCAACTGACAGATTTTTAGGACAAAAGGTACAGTCCACGTTAATGCCGAGATAGAAGCTACGATGATAAAAGAGGTGGAGTCCCCGAAGTCCTTAAGCTCGTCAACGTGGTACACCATTGGTGAAAGAACAGTGATGCACAAAACTATACACATGGGTGTAGCTAAGAACATGGACGCTAAAATACCCACCAAGGGTACACAATATGTAATACTAAGATACAGAAATCCTTCTGCTGCTAGTCCTGCCAATATGTTGGAAATCAGGGGAGTCATTATTGTCCAAGTGAAAGCACCTGTCCACTTGTTTTGGAATTTAATCAATATGTCTTCTGTTGCTTCCCCAGAATCTTTCATAATATATATCTTAAGAACCAGGAATATTATTATACCAATTATCTTCAGGATTCCGTAGATGACATGGATTCTTTTCACACCGTCCGTTGTCATTAGAGTTCGTGTCTGTAGCCGTGGTGACCACACGGTTGCCATGGCAGCAAGCGAGACACACACGATCAAGGCTTGTAACCAAGTGATTTGATTGAACAGACAAAGTACGAGGGCAGTACCAGCAGGAGCAACAACAGCTAAAACACCGCCAATGATGTACATCTGCCTACAAGTCGCTTGACTGCAGACGCTGATATCCTGAAACAATGGGGAAAAAACACTAATGCTAATATGGACAATTAAAACAAAAGATAACCAGGTTACATATTCATGGATAAGAATGATTTTCAGCAGAAATAAATCAATAGATGCATATGAACTTAACGTCCTACTGCTCTGCTCCGACACGGGCTAATGAAGGCAGACATACATCATACAGTGTACTATTGAGGACAATTTTGCCCAGACAGCTGCATTACGACCTACTCTAATATCGAATTCTAACTACCAAGGGCTTGCTCTTTTACGGAGCTTCGGTTTATCTTCCTATAGTAAAGACTAGAAATGGGGTTTAACGAATTAATTCCGACGGCAAAAACGCTTGTTTAATAATTTGGGGATGAATCTGCTTTTGGTTGGACTTTTTTATTGTGACTGGTCTGAAAGGATAGGAATGTTTTTCCGTCTATTACTTACATATTAAAGACGCATTATGTCAGAGCTAAATCTGCATATTGCAGGTCGTTTTGTTTTTGTTTTCTTGCTTCAAATGGTACATTATAAATTATTATTTAGACATTTATTCACATGACAATACCAATAATCAAGTCTCTAGACATCAGATGGATGTGCTATTAAGTGGGTTAGTCATCCCGCGCCATTTAATCCGTGATAAATGTTTAATATCATAGCAATGACATCTGCGACTACGCTATTCTTGTACAAACATTAAACATTAGCTCAGAATAATGTAATTTGACTAAAATTTAAAATTATTCATTTTATTTTTCATTATCTATTTTTAAACTATTACAGCGAGAATAATTTAGAACATTGTTTAAATCGTTAAAATTGGTCACAAATTGCAATCAAGAATATGACATCCTTGCGTCACGAATCTATACAAATTTTATTCTTTCCAACGTCAACTTGGTCAAGATGTTTAAAGATACTTTATGAGAGATAAGATAAAGAGCTGCATAATGTATGTTTAACAAACCCATTCTTACCTTAGTTCCACGAACAATGGCATCGGATAACAAAGACACCGACAGAATACCACCCATGACAGGAAGCAGCACGTAAACCGGAAGTGACGTGGCCACGACCGTTGTAAAAGCAACGACAGAAGCACTTTCAATAATGGCAGCAATAATTCCCTGTAGACGATGACAAATACAATAAATATTTATAATAAATAATTATTTGATATACAACTAAGTATTATGAGTAGAATATTCGGTATTATTTAATTGACTAAAATGGCCGACACAATAACAAACGATAGCTAAAGGTGCATTATGTAAGAGCTAATTTTGTTTTGGGTTTCAAATTTTATATAAATTATTATTTAGACATTTATTAACACGACAAGCCCATAATCAACTCTATAGATCATCGAATGGCATAGATGTAAATATTTTGAAATACCATCGCCATTTAATGATTTAATTTAAAAATGGAGAAGCCATTCTCGATTAACAAGTAACATTGTTACGTTAATAACAATCAATATCAAAACTTCAAACAGTGATAACATCGCTCCAGAATAAAGTAATTTGAATGGAATTTTCAATATATAAATTTTGAATTATCTGTTTTGGAACTATCAAGCAAGAACGTCCAGTTCTTTAGCTACATATTACAAAATGCATATTATATTGTTGGCTTGAAAATCGGGTCACGAAATAAAACAAAATGGGCTTTAACGTTACAATTTCATATTTTCTAAGAAAGTCAAAACATAATTATTTCTATGTCTTTTGCTCAATAGGTTGTTAACTCACTATTATACGATCTTAGGTGTCATTCTCACACTTAAAACTCATTAACACCGGAAATAGTAACACAATTACCCCCAATTACCTCTCTTGTTTTCTATTCTCCACCATGGAGTACCTATCTTCAAACGTTTGAATTAAGTTGAAAATGATATTTTTGTCAATTTCTCAACTGGCAATAGTGAATTATAGGATTAATTATTCTTTAACAAGGTAGGACTGTTTATAGATACCATCTATTTTAAGGCTTTATTTTAATACATTTTAAAAATACAACTTAAAAATATGAAATTGCAACTTTAATGTACTTTTTTTCTGTATGACGTACACCATGTAGTCTACTAGAGGGAAATCGAAACCACGCCACTTGACTTAATGACAGATCTTGTGATTTCATTTCACGCGCACACGTTAAACCACTTGACCACTCCCCCCTATCCATATTTGGTCAGAGAGCGGCGCTAAGACCACTCCCCCTATCCATATTTGGTCAGAGAGCGGCGCTAAGACGCTGTTCTTGACCTCCGTCCTGTACCGCTGACACGGGGGGGGGGGGGAAATCACGCGGGAGAATCCCGATGAACTTTCAGAGCCAACAACATAGGAACTGAGATCACGAATCCTTCAGGTTCCGAACGATATAGAAGGATATAAAACATGTCTTACCAGTAGAAGGTATTTTAATGGAGGAAGCTGACTTCCTTCGACCTTCGTTAGAAATGGAATATTCCAGTACATTTGAAACACTGACCAAATATATGGGAGTAATATTGAACTGCCAACAGCAACATAGCTGTAAAAGTTTAAAACATCAAAAAAAAAAAGGATATAATGGAAGAAACATACTGGAAAAAATATAATGGGGACCACAATATAACAAAACTCACTGTCGATAATTTGAATCTAGGGTCCGACACGAAACGACGTCTGTTTTTCCGGTTTCTTCCCATCGCTATACACCCCTATGTTATACCCGAAATGTGTAATAATATTGGGAGATTTATGCTATAATGCATAATAACGTTAAACGAATATAAGAATTTTATGGCTTGGACATAACAAGGCTAACAAGATGCATTACAAGAGAATATATCGGACGTCGAATGTAGTAAACAATTTGGTGGCATCGCTTTACGACGTGTATTGCTACAAATGACCTAGTTTGTGTCGATTGTACGTTAAACTCCATTTCTCTCTCTCTCTTGACTGGTAAAACATGAGGAAGCTGAATGCTGAACAGGGAGAGAGAGCACATGGAATAATATCCGAATATTAAAATATTATCTACCGTTTAGAAGAAAGACATTATAATCATACCTGGCTTCAAAGGAGATATCACGGCGACTATGAATCCGTAGTAACCAAATAAAAGTAGCTTTCTGTATTGTATGTAGTGATAAAGTTATAATAAAGAACACTACAGTTATCAACATCTACAATAAACACAGGTATAATTATTCAAGATGCAATAAACACAGGTATAATTATTCAAGATGCAATAAACACAGGTATAATTATTCAAGATGCAATAAACATAGGTATAATTATTCAAGATGCAATAAACACAGGTATAATTATTCAAGATACAATAAACACAGGTATAATTATTCAAGATACAATAAACACAGGTATTATTATTCAAGATAGAGTATGTCAGATTTTTAGATACATTAATAATTATTCAAGATATTTTATGTAAGACTAGCAGGATCCCCGGCTTCGCTCGGGGGTCATAACTCCGAAACCGGAAGTGGTAGACTAACGCCACCTGGCCTATGTTACTCCCCGGTCCGAGCTACCCCTATACCCCAAATTTCAGACTCGGGGCAGACCTAGTGTAGCCGCCAACCCCGAACAGACCGGCTTCGCTCGGGGGTCATAACTCCAAAACCGGAAGTGATAGACTAACGCCACCTGGTCTATGTTATTCCCCGGTCCGAGCTTCCCCTATACCCCAAATTTCAGACTCTGGGCAGACCTAGTGTAGCCGCCAACACCGAACAGACAGATACCCGGCTTCGCTCGGGGCTCATAACACCGAAATTGGAAGTGTTAGACTAACGCCACCTGACCCATGTTACTCCCCGGTCCGAGCTACCCCTATACCCCAAATTTCAGACTCGGGGCAGACCTAGTGTAGCCGCCAACCCCGAACAGACCGGCTTCGCTCGGGGGTCATAACTCCGAAACCGGAAGTGGTAGACTAACGCCACCTGGCCTATGTTACTCCCCGGTCCGAGCTACCCCTATACCCCAAATTTCAGACTCGAGGCAGACCTAGTGTAGCCGCCAACCCCGAACAGACAGACAGACAAACGACAGTCACAAATACATCTATAGATAGATAATCTAAGATATTCTATTCCTATATTCTTTTTATTGTGAGCGTACTTTATTTCTAAATTACATTGTAGGATAGGATTCTGTTTCATAAGGTATTGTGTTCGATTTAGGGGTTTTAACGCATCGCCTTGGAATCAGTAGTTAACAAGGCAGAGGTGATCTCGTGTATGTTTGTTCCAATGTGATTTTTTGTAATTGATTGGGCGTTTTTATCTTTATCTCATATCTATAGGCCTTTGTTTATAGCGATGTAATGTTTTACTAATTTATATAACGATCATCATTTTATATCAACACTAGCAGGATACCCGGCTTCGCTTGGGGATCATAACTCCGAAACTGGAAGTGGTAGACTAACGCAACCTGGCCTATGTTACTCCCCAGTCCGAGCTACCCCTATACCCCAAATTTCAGACTCGGGGCAGACCTAGTGTAGCCGCCAACCCCGAACAGACCGGCTTCGCTCGGGGGTCATAACTCCGAAACCGGAAGTGGTAGACTAACGCCACCTGGCCTATGTTACTCCCCGGTCCGACCTACCCCTATACCTCAAATTTCAGACTCGGACAGACCTAGTGTAGCCGCCAACCCCGAACAGACAGACTTCGCTCGGGGGTCATAACTCCGAAACCGGAAGTGGTAGACTAACACCACCTAGCCTATGTTACTCCCCGGTCCGTGCTACCCCTTTTACCCCAAATTTCGGACTCGGGGCAGACCTAGTGTAGCCGCCAACCCCGAACAGACAGACAGACAGACAGACAGACAAACGACAGTCACAAATATATATATAGATTATCGTAAACGGTACTTGTTATTCGAGACTTAGTCTCGCTTCTCCATTTTTAAATTAAATCCTTAAATGGCCGAAACGTTGTAATCGACTTAAATCGGAGTCATCCAATGTCTAGGGGGTGGTTTATGGGATTGTCGTGTTAATAAATGTTTAAATAATAGTTTATATAGCACTTGAAGCCAAAAGAAAGATCAGCAATCGGCAGATTAAACTTCTACACAACGCATCTTCAACCACGTTAACTCCCCATCCCACCCCCAATAAGAAGTGTTATCACTTTCATTCAACCTTATCCCACCCTACCCCCAATAAAAGCGGAACTACGTCCTTTATTGTCTAAATATACATTTAAAAATCTCGAATGCACCCATTTAGCCACAGAGCAGTGCAGTAATTGGGTTTGGTATGTTTATAATTGTAAGTGATCAGTCAAGTTGAGGAAAAAGATTAAAGTATCAAATATACACCATTAATATCCTTAAATGACATTTAGAAGTAGAGGTATAATATTCATAATAACATAACTTTATAGATTTACTACCTCTTGATTTATAACAATACTCTTACAGGTATCTTTATCAACCAATACTTCTTGGTTTATTTACATACTATGTTTCAATATTCCTTATCATGTCGTTAGGTATAAGTTAAGTTAAGTTTGTTTAAAATTATCGATTATAAGTTAAACAGTGATAATAGTTTCACATTAATTATTGGTGATAACTGCACATAGATTAGTTACGATTAGGTAAACAGATAAAGACTAGATAAGTATGTAGTATTTTTAACTTTATGGTGGTGGTTTCAGTACCTTTATAATCAGTATGAGAGATAATTAATTCATATTCAATTAAAGAAAGGGGTTGTTGTTGTTATTAAATCTTAATTAATTATCTTGATTGATTTATAAATGTATTAATCATGGATGTACCATTAATATTAATGTATGGTTGTATTCATTATTGAACGGAGCGGGGGGGGGGGGGGGCGGGGGGTAGTGGTCAGAGTGTCGTTCGTCCGGCTCTAACTGGCAGGTCACCTGTGTCTTGCGGTCGGGGTTTCGAACCCTGGTGTGAGGGTATGTGGCTTGGAGATAAGGGCCCCTTCTCAAACTCGTGGGTTTACTCCGGGTACTCCGGTTTCCCAATACAGATACTAAAAACGAAACCAAGACAACTTGTCCACGATATCACCTCGGGGTTGAAAGCGGACGTTAAACACTAAGAAAAACAACAGTATTGAACATTGCTTGTAAAGATACCTGTAAGTGAATTGAAACGTTGCATGTAATAAACCAGGCAGTATTAAATCCACAAGGTTGTGTTGTATTATAAAGAAAAATACATTTAAATGACAACCTACCCTTAGTAAGGACCGCATGGTAGCACCCCGTCTTCACCAACTCAAACTAAAAATAACCCGGAACTTAACGTCTCCTCTTTCACTATATACAAATCAAGCCGCACCTTTGTAGGCTAATCAAAACGAGAATCAAATAAGGTATTTACCTGTATTAACTTTAAGATGCATTATGTAAGATTTAGATAAAAAGCTGGCTGTTCATGCTATAGTAGTTCAAAAATAGATAATGAAAAATTAATACATTGAAAATTACCGTAATAACGGTACTTGGTAACAGAGACTAGGAAGTTGATAGAGACAGGCTTGTCATGTGAATAAATGTTTATATAATAGTTCATATAACATATGAAACCAAAATAAAATGATTTTAAATCAGGAAAGGGATGCTACTGTCCTAAATTAAAATCGATTTTATTTAAACTTGTCCCTAAAATGTTTTTTTGTGAAACACCAACATTTTAAGTTAAGATTAATATTTACCAAATTTTAGTAATATGCGTAAGATCGTTTTGTGAAACTCGTCTATTAGGATGGAATTTTATGTTTAAGGCGATTTTAAGGATATTTAAGTTTTTGTGAAACATGGCCCGGCAATAGGTAGATTAGGCTCTGGGGGTTGGATGGCGGAATGGTTAGCACGCGCGTGCTGTAACATAAGTTCTGTCATTGAGTCAACTGGCGTGGTTTCGATTCCCCGGCTGTACGTGACAAGGAGTACATTCGCCTGTCCAACCTTGTGGGTTTTCTCCGGCCCCTCCGGTTTCCTACCACTGAGAAAGACCCCTATGCGAAGCGAATTATAGAAATAAAATTGAACCATGTGTTAGTCCCGAAATGACCTAGTTTGTGTTGAGTGGACGTTAAACCCATCTCTCTCTCTCTCTCTCTCTCTCTCAGATTATGCTCTTGCATAATGCGTCTATAATACCCGTTTAATAACAGAAATCGAACGGACATCCGTTTACTAGAAACTGAGCAATTTAATAGCTCCATTTAATACCCATCTGTCTCTTTCTAATGTAACGCCTACTTGCACAGTATAGTGCATGCCCACGCGTTGTATATCCACATACTTCATATATTATATCTCAACGATCTTGTCTACCGTAAATAATTTGAATTAAAACCTATCCTATTTGGAAAATGTGCAACGCACGTCACAAAAAAAGTAAATCTACCTTCAGTCGAAGCTAGTTAGGGCCTTTATTCGTGAACGGAAGACATTTTACATTTACATTTAGCCCTGCTTCATTTTTTTTATACTACTTACTTCCGTGAATTTAAACTGCGAACAAAATGTTACAGTTCCATATATTTCTAGTCCTGTCACAATACCAGATAACTCTTGCTTCAAACATGTTTAGCACTGCCTACCTCAGCTACTACACCAACCACTACTAGACTACAGTAAGTCCAACTTCAAGTCCTGGTATTTGGGAATGGAAAAATCAATTTGATTTGCAGAATAAATGCCACAGTCTCCACCCGGTGACCTTGGCTTCAAATGGAAGTACCTTGCGACTCTTGCTTCACGCAATGTAACGCATAGTCTGTCCTAGACACGAGACTCGCCACTGTTAGATTAAAGTTAGTCCCGCTTCAGGTCTAGGAATTTACTAATGGAAGAGACCATTATATAACGCACTGTTTGTCATATCCAATTCAATTTGTAATACACTAGTTTAGACAAGTACTTGCACATCAAGATAATGAGATAATTTATTGCACCTTTCAATCTAGATCAATTTTATTTCTCCCAGGGATTGTCGTGTGTCGGTTATAAATGAAATGGTCATATTTCAACAATTAAATAAATAGTATACCGGGGCGGATCCTGGAGGTTTTGCAGGTGGGGGGGGGGTCAGGTTCTCGAGACAGTGTATCCTGGGGGGAGTGGGGTTTGGGGCGAGGGGGGGGGGGGAGAGGCTTGTAAATGTTGCGAGAAAAACAGGGTCTCTATATTCATTTTGACAAGAGACAGTTTTCAAAAGGCCGGGGCACAGTTAACTTGATAAGAGCCTAAAATAGAAATGAAATGAAATGGGGTTTAACGTCCTACTGTTCTGCTCCTAAACTGGGCTAATGAAGACGGGCATACGCCATACAGTGTGTTATGAGGGAAATTTTGCCCGGGCAGCGGCGCTACGGCCTACTCTTATATCGAATTCCAACTGCCAAGGGATCTTTTACGTGCACGCCAATATGTACACGGGACCTCGGTTTTTCGTCGCATCCGAACGACTAGACATCTGTCCTTGTCAGGCCCTCCGTCCTGCATCACTGACAAGGGGGAACCACGCCGGAAAATCTGGATGAACTTTCTCCGCCAATGCATGGATCGAACACCCAACCTCCAGACTAGCGAGCCAGCGTCTTACCCACTTAGCCACGTGATCCCCGCCTAAAATAGAGTTTTGCACAATTGTGACTCAGTGAATGTGTTATGATGAACCGTTCTATAATGTCATCGATATCTAACTAGCTCCAAGACCTAAGCTTGTCAGACGACCATCCGTCATATTAGAACCATCTGATGATAAAGGATAAAGCACAACACGACCTTCACACTTTTCTCATAAAAAGTGTTGTTTTACTTTTTTTTCTCAATCCGATTAAAACACAGATCCTATTTCGTTTCGTTTTTTACAGTTCAAAATTTTGTTTTACTTGTCTTTACTACACTAGGATCTGGAAGATTTGTTATCATTGACGTGTTCTGAATGATGTGAGCTATTAGCCAATGAAACGGTCTGTTACGGCGAGTTTAGGCGTGTTTTGCACGGAAATCTGGGTAATCCATTAGAAACATCAATGCTGATTGGTTAATCAAATGTCTGACGCCATAGGGTCAAAAGCCGCTCGTATGACCTCTGACGCGATCTAGCGCTACAACTGGTCAGATCTTCATGTAGTGTAGGTCATCGAGAGTATAAAAAAACGAAACGAAATATAGATCTGTATTTTAATCAGATTGGTTTTTTTCTATGTAGGTGAGGGGGGGGGGGGTACCCTGCAAACTTCTTCTCTGGAATCGCCCCTGGTTAATTCAAACTGATCGCCCCAAAAGAACAGGCGACATCATACAGTCGTTCAGGTGGGACGAAAAATCGAGGTCCCGTGTTCATGTAAAAGATCCCTTGGCAGTTAGAACTCGATAAAATTCCTCACATAGCACACTGGATGGCGTATGCCAGTCTTCATTAGCCGAGTCGGAGCGTTAAACCCCATTTCATTTTGTTTCTTACTACTGTGATCCGTCTGTGCTTATGACATACAAAAGATTTATTCATTTGGTGAGGCAATCAACTTATGTATTGACTCGTTGATCGTTAAATATGTATTTAGTATAGTTATTTGTTTGAGTATAGGTCAGTCATATCACGTCAAGGACATTTTGACATACTCAATATTTCTTGAATTGTTTTTTTGTAAAGTCACGATCTATAACCATGATATTTAAAGAGAGGGAGACAGGGAGAGGGCCCACGAGGTTGGACAGGATAAGCAAATTATACAACAGACATTATACCAATCTGATTAAAACACGGATCCTATTTCGTTTCGTTTTTTGTAGTTCAAAGTTTCGTTTTACTTGTGTTTACTACACTAGGATCTGGAAGAGTTGTTATAAAACCCGCGTTCGGATTGATGTGAGGGATTAGCCAATGCAACGGTCTGTTACGATGAATTCTTGGCGTGCGTTGCACGGAACTGTGGATATCCCAGTAGAAACATCAACGCTGATTAGTTAATCAAAATTCTGACGTCATAGGGTCAAAAACCGCTCGTATGACCTCTGGCGCAACCTCCCAAAACGACTGGTCAGATCTTCATGTAGTGTAGGCCGTTGAAAGTATAAAAAAGCGTGGTTCTTCCTTTTCAGTGGTGCGGGACGGAGGGCAACGTTCAGTCATTGGGTCGGGACGAATATTCGAGGCATTGTGCAAACATTGCTGTGCACGTAAACGAGTCTTCGACAGTTTCAATTCGATATAAAAGTAGGCTTTCCTTCATGGCACACTGCCTGGTCGTACTAAACGTAGGTTGTTTGTCAGCGGTGCGGGACGGAGGCTTTCCTTCATGGCACACTGTCTGGTCGTACTAAACGTAGATTGTTTGTCAGCGGTGCGGGACGGAGGCTTTCCTTCATGGCACACTGCCTGGTCGTACTAAACGTAGGTTATTTGTCAGCGGTGCGGGACGGAGGCTTTCCTTCATGGCACACTGCTTGGTCGTACTAAACGTAGGTTGTTTGTCAGCGGTGCGGGACGGAGGCTTTCCTTCATGGCACACTGCCTGGTCGTACTAAACGTAGGTTGTTTGTCTACATTTAGGTCCGCTTGAAAACGAGAGAGAGAGAAATCGGGTTTAACGTCCACTCGACACAAACTAGGTCATTTTGGGACTAACATATGGTTCACTTTTATTTTAATAATTCGCTTGCGCGTACGGGTCTTTAGCAGCGGAAGGAAACCGCAGGACCCGGAGAAAACCCACGAGGTTGGACAGGCGACCCTACTCCTTGTCACGTACAACCGGGGATTCGAAACCACGCCAGTTGACTCAATGACAGGCCTCATGATACAGCACGCACGTGCTAACCATTCGGCCATCCAACCCCCCTAATGCCGTTGGAAAAGAGCATGGCGTTGAAACTGAATTTTATTTACAATACAAGGGAAATAACTGTCATTAGATGACACCAAATCAACTGCCGAATCGTGTTCGTTGGTTAACTTCCTATACTAAATTAGATATCCAAAATTCTTGCTTTTATAACTTTTTATAAAGAAATAAAGTCAATGACGTATTTATGAGTTGGAGTAGCGGAATCAAGTCAATGACGTATTTATAGGTTGAAGTCGCGAAATCCAAAGCCGTACATTGTCATTTTATTTCACCGCAGCATTTTGTATAGCTGTCTTAGAAATTCGAAAATGTTTTTTTTTTATTGCGTAGGAGAACAATTTTAACCCTTTTAGTGGAACTGGGTAACCCTTTTTGTGGAACTGGGTGAGCGTTTTTGCCCATTTGTTTGGACAATTGAAACACATGTTCTATGTGTCTGAAAGCCTACGTTATAGATAAAGTTGCGACAACTGTGAAGCCAGAAATTTCATATGACGTCATGAAAATATGACATCAAGTGTACAAAGACGCCATCTTGGGTCCCAAGTATTTATAGCTTCATGTATTCACTATCTATTTTATGTCCTATCATACTGTTGTGTCGAAGTTGGCTGCCCCCGACAGGGATGTAGATAGATATAGATATGTCATAGCATTCCCGAAAAAGAGATAAAACATACATTTTTTAAACGAAAAGTATAGCTGAACAAACTATTATTATTATTATACAAAAAGCGCACATTATTGTTATAAGAATATAGTCTAATTCATAAGAAAATGAAATAAAAGATACACCAGATAAAAGCGCTATTCAATATATTTAACTTGCATACGCTTTTAAAAATCAGATTTTTTTTGTGCAAACGGGTAAAATGAAAAATTAAAATTTAAATAGTAATTTGAGAGATACCTTAACCTTTTTGCCTTCTAGCCGGCAAAATAAATGCCTGAAATTCAATGATTTTTTGGTGTGGAGCCATTCCGGATTGTGTGTCAGTTTTCGGTCATCGATCATTAATTGTATCATCAATTTTTCGAAAATTGACTAATGAATAAAACATTTAAAATTAAAATCAGTGTAAAATCGGTGTAAAATAAATAAAAGGTGTCTAGCGTGACATGTGTTTCGGGTAAATTATGTTTCATCAGTGACATGTGATACGAGATATAGCTCTCCGAAACTTTCTGGTTTCTTTTGCAATTTGTTTGTGGTAAGACGTTTTCACTCCCCGCCCATGTGTAAATCTAATATATAAACCGCACAGATTTAACAGATACAAATAATGTACATGTCATTTCACAGGTAGACAGACATTGAAGGGGCCCAGTGAAAGAGACGCAGTTGGTTTAGAGTTTGTCGGACTCCTTTGGGTACTTGCGCCCCATTTCCAATGAAATAATCATGTTGTTCTGATGCTCAACTAGTATCAAATATATATCGTGTCTGAGATTTATTACAAATCGCCTCGAACATGTTCCACACATCTCAAAATTTATCAGCTTTTTGTTCAATCTATAAATGCCTACATTCCTGCAAAATGTTTTGTTAAGTCAAGTGAAACAAGAAAATGCAGAGGCTAAATGGAACAATAGAACAAGTACACCTTAATGTCGACAAATACGTAAAACTATGAAATAAGATACTTTTATGATATGATTCAACCGAAAGGTACTATATATGCAACACAGATATATATCTACAGTTAAACGAACTGCATCTGCATCTATTCATTTTAAGTATTGCGTCGAGCTGAATAAAGTATATGATTTATTGTCATTAAAACATCTATGGGTGGTTGGTTAACAATGTGTAACTAAAAACTATGATATTATCTTTATTGCCAACATTTCAATTTACATGTACCTAGGATTTTCTACACCAAGTCTATTGCATCTAGATGTTTAAAGCGCGTTAACAATATATTCATTTAAGAGCAACTATGTCATTTCGGGATTAATATACCACATATTACAAGTCATACCCAACGGAAAGAAATTACGATTAATTAAAATTCCACCATTTTGAATTTCATTTTGCCAGCCATTGGGAATTTCTACCATCAAGATTTCTCGAAATTAAATTTTTGAGGTTATCGCTGCCCTTTTATTACCAAATTGTTGTTTGTTTTTCATTTTTATTTTTTTAAATGGTGCTCTTTTACCAAATTTGGCAATCATATTGAAAGAAATGACCGCCACCAAATGACTGTAAATGAGTTGTCGTAACATTCCATATACAGGGCTTTGGCGAAATCAAGTCAATGACGTATTTATGAGTTGGAGTACAGACTCGGTGGAGTGTTGGCTAGGGGGGCGGGGGGGGGGGGGGGGTAGAGCTTTCCCCAGCCCCCCCCCCCTCGCCCCCCTAGCCAACACTCCACCGAGTCTGTACTCCAACTCATAAATACGTCATTGATAATTTGTCCGCAAGTACTCGTTTCTCCGGGTTATTGGACACAAGCAGTTATGCCGTTAGATACAACGAGGTCTGATTTTAGCACAGAAATGGCACTTTTAGAACGTAGAGTATCAGAACAAAAACCTATTATGTTCTATATTCATCCCGGGGTTGAGATACCCCCAAGTGCGAGCAAAGGCGTGTGGGCTCGATAAATGATAGGGTGCAGAACCTGAAATGCCCCACAGATGGTGGTGCCAGTCGTCTACGAGAGACGAGGGGGCAGTGCTTACCGTGTAGGACCCCCCCCCCCCCACACACACACACCCTTGAAAGAATATTTGGAAAATTTGAAGACCGCAGACACGTTTTACTTGCGCGAATGGTGATAGTGTGATATTGGATTAAGACGGTTGTATTAACATCTTCTATTTCTATGTAACACCTCACTGGTTTGCGTAAATAAAATTAATTGTCAGGCCCTTTCTATAAAATAGATATTAGAGTAAAGTACTTGTTGAATAAGTATGCCAATAATAATATATACTATTCAAAAAAAGTAGGGGATATTTGATTTTTAAGTGTTATTAAAGTCACCTAATGAAACTGACGAAGAAACAAATGACAAAATGAAATGAAGTTCACATTCATCGATTTATTCCAAATGATCGTTAGACTAAGTAAGGCACAGACTGACCATTATAAGGGTAAAATGATACCCGGGGTCAAACAGCAAAGTTACCACAGCATCACAACCAAGTCAGTAACGGGTAAATCCTCCTCTGTTTGCCAAACAAGCATTGATCCGACGTGGCATACTCCTAATGAGACGTCTAAGGTCATTTTGGTCCAGATTGTCCCATTCCTGTTGTAACGCAGCAGCAAGTTCTTGGACATTGGCAGGACGTTGTTGACGTTGACGTAACCTCTGTCCAAGCATGTCCCAGACATGCTCGATGGGGGAGAGGTCGGGACTCAGTGCTGGCCAAGGTAATGTGGTGATGTTCTGTTGTTGGAGGTAACCTGTAACGATCCTGGCCCTGTGACATCTTGCGTTGTCATCCTGGAAGATGAAACGGTGGCCATGACGTCGTGCGAACGGCACAACATGGACTGCCAAGATGTTGTCCCGGTAGTACTGGCCTGTAACACGCCCTGCAACAACATGTAAAGCCGTTCTTCCAGCAACAGTGATGCCTCCCCACACCATAACAGAACCACCCCCAAACCGATCATGTCTGATGACGTTAACGTCTTGGAAGCGCTCGTTTCGACGACGCCACACCCTCCTACGTCTGTCCAAAAAATCAACAGTGAACCTTGACTCATCTGAAAACATCACATTGCTCCAGCGTCGATTATCCCAGTGTTGACGATCCCTACACCAACGACGTCTTGCCTGAATGTGATGATCTCTCAAACAAGGGATCACGCGAGGACGTCGGGCGCGAAGGTGACCCCTATGCAGTCGATTCCGAATCGTCTGGCCACTCACTCTCACACCAGTGTCTGTTTGAAGACGAGCGCTGATCTGATTTGCTGTGATGACACGATTTCTCAAGGCCAAGGTACGGATAAATCGATCCTGGGCTTGAGTTGTCGCCCTTGGTCGACCTGAGCGTGGTCTGTCCTGTACAGGTTGTGTATCACGGTATCTGGACCATAGCCTGCTTATGACAGACTGAGAAACATTCATCGTCCGCGCCACAACCGCCTGTGTTGTGCCGATCTGTAGCATGCCAAGGGCACGTAACCTTTCATTTTGGGTAAGCCGACGCATATCAAAATTTGTTTTCTGGTCACTAAAACAATGAAACTGATGTTTCCACCCTGGAATTCAATGCCACAATGACTGTAACATTCAAAGTCAGAGTCGTGCAAATCTTGGGTTGGCCCCCCATGATGATCCCAAGCATCACCTGCATTCCATGCGGTAGCTATTGGTGCGTTTGGGCGTCACATGTAACTGGAAATGTTTCTTCTGTTAGGTTCTATAGTGACCTTTTTCGTAGTCATTTGCATATTTTAGTATTATGCCCCCAAAATCAAATATCCCCTACTTTTTTTGAATAGTATATAATATAAAGAAGACGATGAGTATAAATATATACGCATGTATAAGATCAACGATAAATAAATTTATTATTAATACATTTGGAGCATGACGTGATTTTTAAATCCTTTAATAATCAGAAGCCTTTTTATGAAGTGTGTTTGATGTTTTACTCTGTGTACTTTTATCAAGATAAATCTAAAAATATCAGATAAATCTATACATAGAATGTATGGATGACCAAACAGCTTTTTATTCAGTGTTCTTAATTCTTAGTTCTTAATTCATAGCCCTTAATTCTTATTTCTTCATTTGTTGTCGTATTTGACATTTGTACACTAAAATTAACATGTGTATCTTAAACATTTGTCATATCAGATAAGTAAAATGTATGTTTGTTTAATTTCATTTTATTTTAATATAAAGCTAAAATTTATTTTAGTAAATCAAAAAAATAATTTACATTTACATTTCATCACTGACATTCAACGAAAAACAAATCTCGAACAATAAATTTCACCGGAACATTATGACGAAATGAACGGAATGGCATACAATAAGTCACCATATAACATATTATACAATACGACAATTCGCTCGACGACCGTGAAGTCGTGTGCATGTTATATCCCCCCCTCTCTCCCTGTCTCTGTGTGTGTGTGTGTGTGTGTGTGTGTCTCTCTCTCTCTCTCTCTCTCTCTATATATATATATATATTGATTAATCTGATCTAGCATTAAATAAAATAAATTGAAAGTAGTCTATTTTCAGAAATTAGTTTTTGTCTGATAGCGACATATTTTTTTGGACAAACGAAAGAGGGCTTTATTTCTTCTAAATCATGTAATCACGAATGTCCAAGTAAAATAGTTAATACTCGTATATTCAAAGAGCGATAGACAAATACTTTTTGGTGAAGCATTATAAGATAACTGGAATTTCGTATTAAGTCGCGTATTTTGACTTTTAAATACCACCACCTCCTCGCTAAATTGAGTTCAGACGATCCAAATTATATCTGCTTTAACAAGGTAGGTAAATATGAATATGTCAGAAAATATTTTACAACTATAAAAATGTATTCTGACCTTTTTAATGCCTTATGGCTCGTATTTTGACGTTAAATACCCCCCCCCCTCCTCATTTAATAGATGTTAGTTCCATATCAAATTTGTTCTTTTTTCAAGGTATGTACATACAAGTGCAAGAAAATAATTTACAATTTGTAGCAAACAATAAACATACTTTTAGCTGTATAAGAACAGATATCGAGAATTTCTTATTAAGATCGTTCTTATGACTTTAAATACCCCCCCCCCCCACACACACACTTAATAAAGTTTAGTACCGTGGAACTTTGATCTCTTTTCAAGGTATATAAATATAAATGTGCCAGAAAATAACTTGAAAAGTTGTACGCTATTAAACTCTATTAATTGATTGGAAGGGGGTGGTTGGGGCCCTAATTGTCAAAATACCGGTTATACTACGACATTCCAGATATCACACAGAATGCCCCTGAAAAGACGTTTTATTTACCTTTTCAGAAATGTAAATTATATTCTGGCACATTTAAATTTACATAGCTTGAAAAGGGCATTACAGTTTGTCGCATAAAAGACAAAACAGACTTTTGGACGAGAATGCTGGACGAACAACGAGTGGGTTTAATTACAACTTCAAAATGATGTTTAATACGAATCATAATTACCAGTACAACAACTGACTTTCACTTTTCAGCCAAATTAAGTTCAAATAAATACGACGGGCATGTATTTGTCCGGGAGGCCATTTCTGAAATTGATTGTTCCACAGAAAGCTTATACAATTTGCTACCAAATGGTGCCATTAACTGGGGTTCAAAGACTTAGATCGTTCTTCCCCTGGGCTCTTCAATTATATTCGGGAAAGAAATAGTTCTTTATTGTTACATATTGTCAAAAATCGTAATGCCTGTGAATAGAAAATACTATATAGCGTGGTATCTGGTATGTTACTACTATAAATTGACGGGTATTTTACTACTTCAAAACCAAATTTGTCCGTTTTGTCGAAAATACCGACATTAAATTTATTATTAATTATATTGATGTCCAGGTCAAGAACGGGTGGATTTATAGGGCCGAAATTTTCTTTATTTAATATTAGCTCAGGGGGATATATTTCACTTTTATATTTGTTGAAATTTCCGTTATCATTGATGGGTGTTATGTCATCAATGTATAGTTTAGACTTTTAGCTACTTTGTAATCTATTTTACTTTTGAGCTCCCGAAAGCAGAAATAGAATTATACAAAAAATATATATATACATATATGAAATTGGCTTACGAAACATGTTGATTGTGCTTACATTTTTAATATTATTTGGCAATGAATTCCATAACTGAGATCCTCTGAATTTTATACTGTTTTTAACAACAGAAAGCTGGGGTCTGCGAACAATTAGTCTGTTATTAATATTACTATAGGGTGTATTATAAAAGGGAAGAACATTAGTTAAATACTCCGGGCAACGATGATAAATTATTTTGGGAGGGTAGGTAAACATATTTAATAAATGTTGTTCCTTAATTTTTAATAAGTTTAGATCCGCAATGCCAGGAGATAAATCTTTTGTGTGCTCTATATCTAAAATAAGTTTGAATGCTCGGTTTTGTTGTCGTTGGAGAGTATTAAGAGATAATATCGCAGTTTTCCCATATAGGTGAACAGTAATCGAGATATGGCTGGATATATGATTTATACAATATTGACCGGAATTTACAAGGAAGGAATTCTTTCAGTTTACGTAACTGTAATACTTTTTGATTGATAAATTTTGAAATATAATTTGCGTGGTCGTTCCATTGCAGACGATTATCGACCTGAACACCAAGTAATTTAAAAGTTGGAACATTTTCAATCGCACAGTTGTTATTATAGCGTTCATTTAGTTTTTAATTCGTTGACAATTATCGAATTGTGGCCACACCAGTTGAGTGAGATATCAGTATCACTTTGTAATTTAATTTGAAGATCATTTAAATTGGTAGCTGACGAATAGACTGTTGTATTATCCGCAAATAAATCACAGAATGACTCTAGGTGGAGAGGAAGACCATTTATGAAAATATTAAATAATAATGGTCCTAAAATAGATCCCTGTGGAATACCACAAGTAATTGGTTGAAGTTGAGAATATTGTCCGTTTGCGAAAGTACATTGATGTCGGTGGTCCAGGTAAGAATGAATTAAGTTCAGGAAGTTATCAGACAGTTGATAGAAACGACATTTGTTCAACAAGATCCTGTGTTTAACAAGATCATAAGCTTTCTTAAAATGAAAAAATAAAGCGCCACACAATTCATTATTATTTAGAGAATTATAAAAGTTTTCTGTTATGTTATAAAGTAAGTCGGTTAGACACGAATTATTTGTTCTGAATCCTGATTGATTAATATAAAGTAAATTATTGTTATTTAAATAATTATATAAATTACTGTGAATGTGCCGTTCGAGAACTTTGGATATTGATGATAATACTGATATTGGTCTGTAATTATATCTTGTCGATTGTGAACCCATCATTACTAATTGCTTCCGCATTATCGTCTTAGATATGTTTTCATTTATTTATTTTATTGACACCCGAAACCATAGAGTAAAATATTGTCTTAAATATTGGATTTAAGGATCTCATATTTTCACAGAAAGATAAAAACATCCATATTGATTGAAATGGACTAATATTGAATTATAATTCGTTTTTTTAATTTCGAATATTGTGGAAAATATTGAGTTATAATAATAATAACTAGAACCCCTAAGGAGTACCGACGTATTTCGGTATGTCACGTCATCCCTTGTCACGTCAAGATTCAAGTTACACCAAGCATTATTTAGTACAGTAACATCCAATGCCTATTAAAGTGAAAAAACCTGTCATTTTTAACTCTTAATAAAACCGGAAGTCATACTTCATGACCGAACTTTTTGATATAAATTGTTAGTAGACATGAAATTCGAATTCAACCTTCATTATGGTGGAATGGTTATATATTTAAACGGTTTTAAAATCGGAAAACAAATTGTGACATCTAGAGAATCTGCAAGCTAAAAATGCAATTTTTCGAACTATCAGGGGCCATATTCCAGGAAGTTACGTTCGGATATGCGCGATTATCAAAAGGAACCAAGATCTTAGTGTGTAACGGTGATATATTCATACGTTTTTTTTAAATCGGATATAAATTGTGACATCTACATTTTGTACAATCAATGGCCATAATTCAGTCAGTTATGATCCGATATGCGCAAATATCGAAAGTAGCCAAGATCTTTGAGTTATAAACATGCATTTTAGGTTTCATCAAAATCAAATGACAATTGTGACCTCTAGAGTGCCCACAAGCTAAAACGTGTTTTTACGTACAATAAGGGGCCATAATCCATGAGGTTTCGATCCGATACTTGCCAACATCGAGAGCAACCGAGATCGTTTGGAGATAATTGTGACCTGTAGAGTGTCCACAAACAATTGTGGACGGACGGACAGGGCGACGACAATATACATCCATATGAAAATGTGGGCGTATAAAAATTTGAGGAATAGTATTCTTTAAAAAGTAATGTTTTTAGAGAATTTTTAAAGATGCTAATGTGTCTATGGGCGGATGCTAGGTGGTAAATCGTTCCATGCCCGTGTATGATGTTTATTTAGCTGTTGTCAAATTGTTAAAAATGATCGTTTCATCTATAAACTGATCTAGATTGTAAAGTGCAATAAATTATCTCATTATCTATAAACTGATCTAGATTGTAAAGTGCAATAAATTATCTCATTATCTTGATTTTATAAATAAGACACAAACCCAGTCGTCCGCCCACATGTGCAAGTACAGTAGTTGTCTAAACTAATACAAATCGAATTGGATATGACAAACTGTGCGTTATATAATGGTCTCTTACATTCGTAAATTCCTAGACATGAAGCAGGACTAACTGTAATCTAACAGTGGCGAGTCTCGTGTCTAGGGCAGACTGTGCGTAACATTGCGCAACGCAAAAGGGTCGCAAGGTACTTCCATGTGAAGCAAGGGTTACCGGGTGGGAACTGTGGCATTTAGTTTGCAACTCAAATTGATGTTTTCCATTTCAAAATACCAGAACTTGAAGCTGGACTTACTGTAAGTCTGGTAGTGGTTGGTCTAGTAGCTGAAGTAGGCAGTGCTAAACATGTTTGAAGCAAGAGTCACCTTCTGGTACTGTGATAGAACTCGAAATATATGTAAATGTAACATTTCGTTCGCAGTTTAAATCCACGAATGTAAGTAGTACAAAAACTTGAAGCAGGGTTTAATGTAAATGTAAAATTTCTTCCATTCACGAATAAAGGCCCTATATAACGTGCCTTGCACACTTTTCAAATAGGATAGGTTTTAGTACAAATTATTAACGGTAGTCAAGATCGTTGAGATACCGTAAATATAATGTATGGGGTTATAAAAAAGAGCAGAAAGGGACAGACAGGTATTAAATAGCTATTTAATTGCGCTTTGATGGCTATAGACGCATTTGTTATTATAGACGCGTTATACAAGAGCCAAATTGATGGACCCTGTTTCACAAAAACTTAAATCTACTTAAAATCGCCTTAAACAAAAAATTCATCATGATATGCGAATTTCACAAAATCCATTAAGGTAATATTTTAAGTCAAATTTTTATCTTAACTTTTACAAAACCAGGGATGGATGAGCAGTATATTCACATAAAAAATGCTCTTTCTCCTTGTTTTTTTTTTTATTGGCGAAAAAAAATCATAAATGAGGGTGTCTGAGCAGATTCACTTCTGCGTTTTTGAGATTCAAGTTTGAATATCGAAAAACGAAATTCGCCAATATAAAAAAATACCCAAGTAGAAAGAGCAGTTTTATGTGAATTTACTGCTCAGATATCCTCATTTATGATATCTTTAGTTAGTTTTAGAAAACTTATTTAATCAAATGTGTTTTGTTGACATTCTATAGATATACATCAAGTTTGAATATTCGCCAATATAAAAAAAAACAAGAAGAAAGAGCAGTTTTTATGTGAATCCAGTGCTCAGGCATTCTCATTTATGATATCTTTAGTTCGTTTTAGAAAATTTATTTAATCAAATTCTGTAGATATACATCCATCAAATCTGCTTTTTCGAGATTCAAGTTTGAATATCGAAAAACTTTTCGACATTCGCCAAAAACAAGTAAAAAGAGCAGTTTTTATGCGAATCCACTGCTCAAACATCCTCATTTATGATATCTTTAGTTCATTTTAGAAAACTTATTTAATCAAATGTGTTTTGTTGACATTCTGTAGATATACATCCATCAAATCTGCTTCTTTGAGATTCAATTTTGAATATAGAAAAACGAGTAGCTTGTTTTTCGACATTCGCCAATATCAAAAAACAAGGAGAAAGAGCATTTTTTATGCGAATCCACTGCTCAGGCATCCTCATTTGTGATATCTTTACTTCGTTTTAGAAAACTTATTTAACCAAATGTGTTTTTTTGACATTCTGTAGATATGCATTCATCAAATCTGCTTTTTTCGAGATTCAAGTCTGAATATCAAAAGACGAGTAGCTTGTTTTTCGAGATTCGCCAATATCGAAAAGCGAGCTAGTTGTTTTTCGCCAAAATCGAAAAAGGAGCTAGTTGTTTTACGTTATTCGCCAAAATCGAAAAACGAGTAGCTCGGTTTTCAATATTCACCAATATCGAAAAACGAAAACTTTACACTGCCATCGAAGCGTGTCACTCTAGACCTCACCCCACCCCCCATTCATTTATAATACATCCATGCGTAATAATTATATAAAAATCAAAACAATTAATTAAGATATAATGACAACAATCCCCTTCTTTAGTTGAATGTGACTTCACTATCTCTCACACTTATTACTGATTATCAAGGTACGGAAACCATAAAGCTTAAAATACTACCTACTAATTATCTAGGTGCTGAAACCACCACCACCATAAAGCTTAAAATACTACATAATTAACTAGTTTATATATACAAAAAACACATACTTATGGAAAAACAGCTACTTATTTATTTGGGCGACGTTTCGAAGAGAATTCTCTCAACGTTATCAAGTTAAGGTTATCATTAGCTTGATAACGTTGAGAGAATACTCTTCGAAACGTCGCTCAAATAAATAAGTAGCTGTTTTTCCATAAGTATGTGTTTTTTGTGTATTGCTCTACCCAGTTACTAAATGCCTCTTAAAGATTAGTTTATATATGTTTACCTAATCGTAACTAATCTATGTGCAGTTATCACCAATAATTAATGTGAAACCATCATCACTGTTTAACTTATAATCGATAATTTCAAAACAAACTTAACTTAACTTAAACCCAACGACATGATAAGGAATATTGAAACATAGCATGTAAATAAACCAAGAAGTATTGGTTGATAAAGATACCTGTAAGAGTATTGTTATACACCAAGAGGTAGTAAATCTATAAAGTTATGTTATTATGAATATTATACCTCTACTTCTAAATGTCATTTAAGGATATTAATAATGTATATTTGATATCCAAAAGACCGTTAAATCGTGGAATAAAGAGTCCCTAGAAAACCTGAAGGGATGTTTTTGTGTCGACATGATCATCCCTGTGAAGGAAATTAAAATCTTTCTTAATAATAAACCTTGGATTTCAAAGGAACTGAAATCTCTTCTTAACACGAAAATGGGGCGTTTATGAGGGAAAGATCGCATCGCAGTTAAATTTACACAAAATTAAAGTCTGTAGAAACGACTACAAAAAGAAGGTAAAAGAGAAATCAGAGAGACACGACAGGCCTGGTCAAGCATCAAAACAATGTTGGTCACAAATCAACAAAAAACTCATATCTTATCACCATCTGCCGACCAATCATTCGCCGAGGAATTGAACACCTTTTACACTCCTTTCGAAAATGAAAACTTTTCTTCTGAGCGGAAATCGGTTACCGACGCGCTACCTTATTCTGACGAAAATTATATTTTAATCAACAATGACGAAGTGAAAGCACGCTTTCGGCGAATAAACTTAAGAAAAATAAAAGGGGCCGATGGGTTAGATGGCATTTTGTTAAAAGAATCTTGTTACCAACTGTGTTCCGTCTTTTGCAAACTATATCAACTCTCAATCGACTCCCATAGGATCCCAACATTGTGGAAAACGTCAAGAATAATTCCCATTCCCAAGAAAGCAAATCGGGGGGATTGGATAGCCGAATGCTTAGCACGTGCGCGCTGTATCGTAAGACATGTCATTGAGTCAACTGGCTGATTTCGAATCCCCGGTTGAACGTGACAAGGAGTAGGGTTGCCTATCCAACCTCTGGTTTCCTCCCACTGCTAAAGATCCCTACACGCAAGCGAATTATTGAAATAAAATTAAACCATATGTTAGTCACGAAATGACCTGGTTTGTGTCCAAGAAAGCAGTTGCACTCACGTCGATCGCTATGAAGTGTTTCGAACGGATCATACTAACTGTACTAAAAAGCGATGTTACTGGATTTCTCATCAGCTTTCAACACCATGCAGCCACATATTCTTTTGAAAATGTTGTTAAATATGCATGTCAATCTCTTTTTAATAAAGTGGATTGAAAATTTCTTAATAGACAGACCGCATTATGTTAAAGTCAACGAGTGCTATTCAAATATCATTAAGACAAAAACGGGGGCACCCCAGGGATGTGTTCTATCCCCGGTCCTTTTCATTCTTTACACCAATGATTGCAGAAGTATAAATCCTAACTGTCTCACTGTTAGTTCACTATAGGATGCCGAATCTAACACTTATTACAGATGTGATTTTGCCAATTTTGCAGAATGTTGCGACAGACACTACCTCTACCCGAATGTTAATAAAACGAAAAGAACTTATCATTGACTTCAGGGTTAATAAATCATATATAGTTCCCTTAATAATTGAAGTCGAAACTGTTGAGATAGTCTCAGAATACAAATATCTAGGTACTATCATTGGTGGCAAATTATCATGGAGCCAAAACACAAACGCAGTGTACAAAAAGTGCCAACAACGCCCCTATTTCATGCGCAAACTGAGACCTTTTTACGTTAACCAAACCATACTTTCACTGTTTTACACTTCATTTATACAAATGAAATGAAATGAAATGAAATGGGGTTTAACGGCCTACTGTTCTGCTCCGAAACTGGGCTAATGAAGACGGGCATACGTCATACAGTGTGCTATGAGGGAAATTTGGCCCCGGCAGCGGCGGTACGGCCTACTCTTATATCGAATTCCAACTGCCAAGGGATCTTTTACGTGCACGCCTATATGTACACTGGACCTCGGGTTTTTCGTCCCATCCGAACGACTAGACAGCTGTCCTTGTCAGGCCCTCCGTCCTGCATCACTGGCAAGAGGACACCACGCCGTCATTTATACAAAGCATTCTTTGTTTTTCTATCCAGTGTTGGTACCCATCCCTCGCCGTTCAAAACAAAGCTAAGCTAAATAAAATTGTTAACACGGCAAGCAAAATTTTAGGAGTTCAGCACACCCCACTCAATAGATTGCACAACAAATTTGTACTTAATGTTGCCAACAAAATAACCTTTGATGAAAGACATTTTCTTTATAGCTAATACGAATTACTACCCTCAGGGCGTCAATACAGAGTGCCAAAATTCAAAACAAAATGATGTCAGTTCTGAACTTACAAAAACCTTTAAAAAGTTTTATGGCCGTCATATTGACTTGATTGGTAAATATAACATGTCTCTTTCGGATATTTTTCTAGACATATTTAATTGACGCGTATATTATCTTCCTGATTATGTCGACTACATCGTTAACACTGTTCATCACGTGCATTGGTCAATCACGCTATTTTACCGTCTAATAGTTTGGATGCAGCTATGGCGGGTGTGGCGCGAGGCAGGGTAAGCTTACTCTTCCGAACACCTGTTACCACTGTTTGTCGTGTATTTTGTACACGGTGAACAGTCCATTTGCTGATTACAATATTTTGCATATACCGTTTTTTTAGGACTTCGAATTTTGCCTAATGCTTTGGATTGTTCATACTTGGTTTTATTTTATTATCCCCCAAAGCATATGTATACTAAATGAAGCAGCATCTGACGAAATGCAATAGGCTGTGATTTGTTAACATATATCCATGTAATCAGGGCCGTATCTAGCGGGGGTGGGGGTGCAGGGGGTACATGGCACCCCCAGAAAAATAAGGCGCCCCGAGAAATGGAGCCCCTCCCAAAATTTTAAAACCTTTTAATTATAAAATAATACACGTGACTATGATCAAACAGTGATGCTCTTAAGGCACTGATCAATCGGTCGGTTTTATGGGCGCCCACACGCCAAGTCGGCATTGGGTAACTGATCCAAACACTCTTATATCACTATGTGGGGGCTATGGGGCGCCACCACAGGCGCGGGGGCACTAGGAGCAACTGCCTCTCCTAAAAAATCTGCCGCCCCTGAAAGAAAATCGACCATATAAAATACAAAATCGACTCTTAGATATCACCAGAGTGGCCGAAAAAACGTGTTTCCAGCAGAGTTATTTTTCAAAATTTTCTGCGGGCGGACCCCAGACGTGGGTGCCACCCCCATAAGCGAAATGCCCCTCCTATCACCCCTTTCTGGGTGAGCGCCTGCCCCACCACATGACATTAGAGGTTTGTTTTGGTCGCCCTATCCACATTTGATAGTGCCTTATAGGTCTTTTGGAGCGCCGCCACCAAATGACATTATTAGCGATTCTCGTTCTGGTCACCCTATCCACATGACCTTATTGGTGTTTCGGACTAGTTCTAGTTTAGAGAACAAGAAGTTTCTTATTTTGGTGTGTTTAACATCAAAATGAGAAATAGCGTCACCGAAATTGACACACGGGATCACTTGCTAGCAACTTTTGATTGCGGCTCCAAGTGCGTGGAAAACGCCTTTGTGGCAGTCTCATTTTCAAAATTGTGGGGGGAGGGTCTTTCAGACCCCCACAAACCCACACCCACCGCTACGCTAGCGCCTGTAGCGCTCGCAGGCTCCCTGCTTCGTCGGGCATTATATTGGAGCCCCCACCCACTCTGCTGCACCCCCACTTTTAAAATCCTACATACGGCCCTGCATGTATTATGTATCATTTATATCTATTTATTTTTTTATATCAAATTTTTCATCTCTTGTCTATTCTTTAAGAATTCCTGTAAGGTAATAAAGAATTATTATTATTATTATTATTATTATTATTATTAAACTTTAATCTTTTCGCCCCGCTTGACGGATCACTTACAATTATAAACATACCAAAACCAATTGCTGCATTGCTCTGTGGACAAATGGGCGCATTCGAGCTTTTAAAATGTAATTTTAGACAATTTTAGTAAAGGGCGTAGTTCCGAAATGACCGTATTATTTATATGCCAATTATTGAAGAATTTGATAACATTGGGGTTGGGTGGGATGAGATTTAATTAACGTAGTTAACACGTGATAACACTTCTGGTCGGGGCGTGGGTGAGTTTTTAACCTTGTTAATGATGCTTTGTGTAACAGTTAAACTATCATTTAAACATTTATTCACAGACAGTCCCATAACCCACGCGGTGGGGGGGGGGTTGGATGGCCGAATGGTTAGCACGCGCGCGCTGTATCATACGGTCTGTCATTGAGTCAACTGGCGGGGTTTCGAATCCCCGGTTGTACGTGACAAGGAGTATGGTCGCCTGTCCAACCTCGTGGGTTTTATCCGGGTTCTCCGGTTTCCCCCCACTGCTAAAGACCCCTACGCGCAAGCGAATTATTGAAATAAAATCGAACCATGTGTTAGTCCCGAAATGACCTAGTTTGTGTCGTGTGGACGTTAAACCCCATTTCTCTCTCTCTCTCTCTCCCATAACCCAACCTTTAGAACAGGCATGACTCCGATTTTAAGTAGATTAGAATGTTTCGGCCATTTAATGATTTAATTTAAAAATAGAGAATCGAGGCGACGTCTCGAATAACAAGTACCGTTGTTACGATAATAAATAATCAATGCCACATATTACCAAAACTCCAAACATCGCTCAGAATAAAGTAATTTCAAAGAAATTTTCAATATATTCATTTTCCATTATCTATATTTAAACTATTAGAGCTAGAACGACCAGGTCTTTATCTACATAATGTATCGTTAATAATTACTGAAATGAAATAAAATGTGGCTTAACATCCTACTGTTCTGCTCCGACTGGGCCAATGGAGGCGGGGGTGCCAATACAGTTGCTATGATGGAAATCTTTGTCCGGACAGCGGCACTGCGGCCTACTCTTATATTGAATTCAAGCTGCCAAGGGATCTTTTACGTATACGTCAATGTGTACTTGGGACCTCGGTTTGTAGTCCCATCCGAACGACTAGACAGCTGTCCTTGTCAGGTCTGTCCTGCACCACTGACTGAGCCAGAGTCTTACTCAATTAGCCACCGTGGCTCCCTAATAATTACTGTTGTGCTAAAATAAATAAAGTTTTATTATATCTGTGTTTATTGTAGATCTTGATAGCTGTGTTCTTTATTACAACTTTATCACTACATACAATACAGAAAGCTACTTTTATTTGGTTATCACGGATTCATAGTCGCCGTGATATCTCCTTTGAAGCCAGGTATGATTATAATGTCTTTCTTCTAAACCAGAGGTTCTCAAAATGTGCACCCGGAGGCACTAGTGCGCTCTAGAAGAGCCTGTGGAACCAGGTATGATTATCACGTCTTTCTTCTAAACCAGACCTTCTCAAAGTGTGCGCCCGGGGCACTGGTGTGCTCTAAAAGATGTATAGGTGCGCTCTGTGGCATTCTAGAGAAATAATCCTGGATCTGACTATGGTTCTGTAGGAAAGTTTTAGTAGGGAAAATTTTTTTCAAGAAATGTTTAGTAGATGGCTTAGTCAGTATTTTGGACTTGGGTGGACGTGGTAGGTTATTCCCTATGACGTCATCAAAGATGGCCACCGACGTATTTCAATATTATCCCACCTGCTGTAGTTTTCTGTCAATGTCTATGAAATAAAGATCAGAATGAAGCTGTCTGTGCGAACTAAAGTAAAAAAAATTTAAAAAAATTAACTGAAAACACGAAAAAAACTCTAAAATATAAAATATAACATTTCAAAATTAATTACAATTGGTATAACAATAAGAAATTCGTTGATAATACTCCAACAGGACAATGATACATTTATAAAATGAACAGCAGGATAGGGCCTAACTCATTGGCTCTACAAATACAGAACGACTTTGCATATATTAGCCTACACAGACACAAGGACCAAAAAGTCATCGGAGTACTTTTGTACACTGAAACCATTTTTGGATATTTCAAAGCCAAACATGGATAGGATAAACCAGCAATCGGCAGTTTTCATCAACCCTCCCTTGAAGTGTCAAATTTGACAACACTCGGCAAACCTCGGCAGATTCCGGTAGCCTACATCTAGCCTCGGCTGTATGACAGTAAGTGATATGTACCTACGCCTATACATTTGCGATGCGGCACCGGTTTACTTATAAGGGAAACTTGTCCGCGTTTAGAAAGAAGTTCTCAAAATTGCGTCGTTCGAAGAGTGTGTAGAATTTTCAGTGCAAATTTGTCCTTGTCTAAAGAAAATCGGATAAACTTGAAAGAAAAAAAGCTTCAAACTTTGAAAATTTGGTAAGATAAAACATTCTTCAAATACGTCGTCATCAATGACGTCATTGGTCGTCATGGACAACGCCATTGTAATCCGGGAACTTGAAAGTAGTTCTAATGGCGGACTTTGTCATACAGCCGAGATTAGATGTAGTGTCTGGAATCTGTTGAGGTTTGCCGAGTGATTTGACAATGAACCCCTCCCACGTGTATGTCAAGTGTTCATGACTATTTATCATATGACAACATGCATAGGTACTTTTTTTGAAGAGTATATTTATCACAATAATAACTGTTACCTTTGCATTAGAAAATAACATAATTTAAAGAACAGGCCCGGCGGAGTGGGGGGTGGGGGGCTGCTAATTTGGCCGCAAGTTCTCTTTCCTCCGGATTATTGAACGCAAGTAATTTTGACATTACACACAAAGAGTTCTGATTTTAATATAGAAGTGATTCTTCTGGGGACTGTTTCACGAAATTTTAACTAAGATAAAATCCAAATTTTAGTAATTTGATTGGATAATATTAGATTGGTTTTAGTGCTTAGCCAATCAAAATTGAAGTATCTACTAAAATTTGGATTTTATCTTAAGTTAAAATTTCGTGAAACAGGGCTCTGGAACGTAGACTTTCAATAGAAAACCCTATTATGCTCTATACTGATCCCTGGGTTGAGAGATCCCCAGTTGCGAGCAAAGGGTTAGCCCGATGAATGTAAGGCGGACCCCCCCCCCCCCAAGATATGTTTCCTGGCGCGAATCGTGATAGTGGGAACCTACCTTTAAAACGGCTGTATTAACGATTGTGTAACGCCTCAATGGTTTGCACACTTATATAAACTTAATTGTCAGGCCGTTTATGCCCCAATATGTTTTAAAATAAATTAAATGTTAGAGTAAAGTCCTTGTTGAATAATTATGTCAATTATAATATATAACATAAAGAAGGCGATGAATGAATGTGTATACGTACCTGTATCATCAAGGATGCATATATTCATTATTTTTACATTTGGAGCATGACATGATTTTTAATTTTTGTAATAATCAGAAGCCCACTATAAAGGGTGTTTCTAGAAATATCAGATAAATCTATAATAAATAGTCCTGTCATGTGATGATGCATAGCTCGATGAAAGTTTGAAATCAAGCCAACAGTGAGGTTGGTGCCCCCCCCCCCCCGCAGAAATCACCAAATAAATAGATGACACATATATTAATTAATCGCACATTTATTTTTTTCAAAAGTATCAAGCAATCAAACTGATTATCAACTATACACTAAGTTTCACCACCCTCTATCAAATAGAATCAATGTTATCGACCAATGAAATTGCTTACCTCTGTTTAGCTTTAGCGCGAAATGTTAATCATTGAACTCAGTCAAGACATTAACCTAATGAACATCAACATCAAGTTTAAACATTCTATCTCAATTAAAAGCAGGGTTCTTATGTTCCAAAGTCTTGACCAATCAAATTGCTTATCGACCCTTAACCTAAGCAGAAAATTCTGATCATCAAACTTAATCAAGGTAATGATATAATGAATCTATACTCGGAGCTTCATCACTCTCACTTCATTAAAACCAAAGTTATTGGCCCCAAAGCATCACCAATCAGATTGCTTATCTCTGCTTACCGTAAGCAGATGTTGTTTATCATCGAACTCCATCAAGGCATTGACCTAATAAACACCTACACCAAGTTTGAACATTCTAGCCCGATTAGCAAGAGAGTTATTGTGTTCCAAAATGTGTGACGGACAGACAGACGGACGAACCCATTTTAATAGTCCCCTGCTTTCTTCGAAAGCAAATTCCCTTTACATTATCTAGTTTTTAAGTATTATAGTGTGACAACTGTCAGCTCTTTATCTAATCTCCCATAATGTATCTTTAATAAGTACTAAAATCAATTTTTGTTTTGCATATGAGAAATTTATCATATTAGATTTGTAAATTGTATCTTTTTTTACTTTAGTTGTGTTTTAATATAATAATAAAATGTCTTTTAGAAAATCTAAATATTACATTTACATTTCATCCGAAACATACAACGAATAACAAATTTCGAACAAACAATTTCAAAATATATATCTCCATATACCAAATGTTCATTTTTAGTATACAAATGAAGAAATAAGAATTTAAAAGGACTATGAATGAAGAAGTAAGCATTAAGAACACTGAATAAAGAGCTGTTTGGTCTTCCATACATTTGATCATATCTCCACTTTATATTAACACAAAATTCACTTAACACATTTTCACTTATGATCATAGTTTTACGGGCTCGATGGCTGTTAGGGGTAGGGGGCAGAACTCGAAATACCCGAAAAAATTCGGGTTAACCCCCCCCCCCCAACACACACAAAAATTTAAAAAAAAATTGGAAAATTTGACCTGCAAACGCGTTTTCCTGCTATTCCAACCCCTGAATACAGCAACTTCAAAGTAGTCTAACAAGACTAATTTAGGTGACTGACTCTAATTCCAGTCAACCAATCAATCGTTTACGGTTCACGGAGACGGGGCAGTCCGGAGAAAATTTGTTTCCCTGCGATCTCAGCCATTGAATACAGCAACTTCAATGTGGTCCAATATAGCCTACCTTAGGTGGCTGACCCGAATCACAAACAAACAAACAATCGTCGCGGGGTATGGGGGCCTCGCCCTCCTGGAGAAAATTTTGAAAATGTAACCGTGAGTTGAATTGTCCAATGGTTTTGTAACCGAGATCCCACTCTATGCCGACTTGAATTCCAACCATCCAGACTGTTGCAGCTGCATTCACAAATAATAATCGATGCCCGAAAAATGTCGCACAAAGTAGAGTGACTCCATACAAAATCTTTTAATCGATAGTAAATTCAATACAAATTCGTGGTATTCAATTAATTGAAAAGTAAAATTGATGTTTTATTAGATTTCGGGGCACTTTATTTTGCCAATTAGATGAAATAATAATTTTTGTTTTCGCTTTACCCGTCTGCCCGAAAAGTCAGATTGCCCGAAAGTCCCCCCCCCCCGCACCACCCAGTTGTCTCATACGCCTATGCTTATAAATCTGAATAATGTTAACTATACCAGGAAAACATCATATATTAACCTTTTGTTTTATTTTCTACATATTACACACATCCGGCTTTCATATCTTTTCCTGTTCATATTAACACAAAAAATACCACATTTTCTCTTTTAACTGCTCATCTTTTCTACACAACTAAATGCTAAATATCTGTACAACAACTTGTTTTAAAAACAGAGACACAACTGGACAACAACTCATACTGGTCTACTTCTAAAACAATATCTAGGAGACGTCTTCATTGTATAGATGTAATATTGGCACCAAGCACTTCCCAAAAAGGATCCACCCAGACCCACGTTATATATAAAGCGATTCGTCCTCATTCTTGGCATCTTGGCTGAAATGGTGAAATTATTAGGTTTAATGTTTATTTTTTTAAACGGGGAAAAATCGTTTCGATTTAACTCTTGTGCAACAGTAACAAGTTCTAGAGAAATTAACGTTCAGTTATAGCCATCTAATGGTGTCGATTTATCTCTTCTGCAAGGGTAATAAGTTCTAGTAGACTTAACGTTCAGTTTTAGCCATCTGAGGCTTTTGATTTATCTCTTGTGCAAGGGTAATAAGTTCTAGACGACTTAACGACGTTCAATTATAGGCATCCTACGGAAACCAATAGCTCACCAATAATTGCACCAGGATTATTCGGTCTAAAATTTACTCACCTTTGTTTTGACCAAGTATTGCAGTATACATTAACATTAAAGACATAAAACAGAAGAATAGCGTTAATTTATCCATATTGTACCTATATTAATTTAACAGTATTATTTCAACAGTGATATTAACCGAGGAGAAATGAATAATAATAACACAATTCCGCCCCAGGATGATTTATACTAACCATAAATGTTTATATTTAGTAACAGATTTACGTCAATATTACATGGGGAATTACCCAGAATTTAAATGTTGTGGATATTGAAGAACAGGTGTTAAAGGACATAAACCTCTAACTTAATATTTTCCATAAAATTCAAAATTAACAACACGAATTAGAATTCAACATCGGCCCATTTTAATCAATATCTTGCCCTGAAAATATGAGATCCTAATATTGAATAATCAGGACACCACGAACATTCCTTAATGAGTACACGAGTCGTGTATTTTGTGGTAACATACAAAGAAAAATATACCCTGAAAGACAATGCAGGAGTAATTAGTGATGGCCCATTCATAAACGACAAAAAAGAATAAAAAGGCCTGTAGAATTGACGAAGTCGACTTAAATGAGTGTTCTCGTATTTCAACAATTTCTTTTTACAGTCTGAATATAAATCACTTTATCTACATTCATATTACATTAATACGTGGCTTGTACATTAACAACACGAATTAAAGTTCAACATTGGTCCATTTGAATCAATATTGGTGTTGTTGTCCCCCGCCTTTCGAAGAAAGCAGGGGACTATTATAATGGGTACGTCCGTCTGTCTGTCCGCCACACTTTTTGTCTATTAGGCGAATGCCTTGATGGAGTTCGATGATGAGAGTTTTCTGCTTGAGGTAAGCAGAGATAAGCAATTTGATTGGTTGATGCTTTGGGACATGATAACTTTAGCTCTAATTAAGTGAGAGTGAGGACACTTGGTGTATAGCTTTATTACATCAATACCTTGACTAAGTTCGATAATGAACACTTTCTGCTGAGGGTAAGCAGAGCGATAAGCAATTGCATTGGTCGAGACCTTGGAACACAATAACTCTCCGTCTAATAGAGGTAGAATGTTCAAGCTTGGTGTAGGTGTTCATTAGGTGAATGCCTTGATGGAGTTCGATGATGAACATTGTCTGCGTATGGTAAGCAGAGATAGGCAATCTGATTGGTTGATGCTTTGGGGCACGATAATATTGGTTATGATTAAGTGAGAGCGACGAAACTCCGAATAAAGATTTATTATATCATTACCCTGACTAAGTTCGATGGTGCGAATTGTCTGCTTAGGCTAAGGAGCGATAAGTTATTTGCTTGGTCAAGACTTTGGAACAGAATAACTCTGCTTTTCATTGAGGTTGAATGTTGATGTAGATTTTCATTAGGTGATTGTCTTGACTGAGTTCAATGATTAACATTTCGAGCTGAACCTAAGTAGAGCTAAGCAATTTCTTTGGTCAATGCTTTGGGACAAGATAATCTTGATTCTATCTGATAGAGAGTGATGAAACTTGGTTTGATTGCTCGATTCTTTTGAACAAAATAAATGTGCGATTAATTAATATGTGCCATCTATTTATTTTGGGATTTCGGCGGGGGATACCAGCCTCACTGCTGGCTTGTTAACTATGCCGTGAAGATTTGAAATCCTAATATTCTTAATTAAAACACCACGAACATTTTATAATAAGTACACGAGTCGTGTATTCTGTGGTAACGAACAAAGAAAAACATGCCCTGCAAGACAGTGCGGGAGTAATAGCTCATTCACAAACGACAAAAAAAATAACAAAAAAGCGTGTAGAATTGAGGAAGTTGCCTGTCGTTCAGTTTTGACTGTTCTCGTATTTCAACAATATTCTTTTTTTTTACAATTTGAATATAAATCACTTTATCTACATTTATATGACATTAATATGTGCTTTTACACACATTATGTGTATTGTAAGGTTTTAAAGAATATAGACTTACGTCCTTTAACAAAAGGGGCGGGGGTGTTTATGGCCGAATGGTTAGCGCATAACGTCTGTCATTGAGTAAACTGGCATGGTTTCGATTCCTCGGCTGTACGTGACAAGGAGTAGGGTCGCCTTTCCAACCTCGTGGGTTTTCTACGGGTACCCCGTTTTCCGCCCCACTGCTAACGACCCCTACGCGCAAGCGAATTATTGAAATAAAATTGAACCATATGTTAGTCCCCTAATGACTTAGTTTGCGTCGAGTGGACGTTAACCCCACCCCTCTCTCTCTCTCTCTCTCTCTCTCTCTTTTTTATAAAAGAGAATACTCACCGATCGTGACAGAATAAATTAGCTGTTACCTAAACGAAACATCCTAGTTGTATAAACTATAAAACGGCTGACGTAGAGAGGGGGAGAAATGTGGTTTAACGCCCACTCGACACAAACTAGATCATTTCGGGAATAAAAATTATTTGAATATTTCGCTTGCGCGTAGGAGTCTTTAAAAGTGTGAGGAAACGGGCGGACCCGGAGAAAACCCACGAGGTTGAACAGGCGACCTTACTCCTTGTCCACTTGACTGAATAACAGATCTTATGATTTCACGCGCATGCGTTAAGCCACTAGATCATCCAACCCCTCACAGCTGACGTAACATAACCATTAAGAATAATATGTAAATATCTTCAAAAAAAGTAGGGGATATTGAAATGCAAATACCTATGCAGGCTGTGACATGATAAATAGTCATGGACACTTGACATGCTTTCAGAGTATGTTCACAGATGAAGAACTTATTGCCCCAACAGAACCACTGAGCTGCACATGCGGCACGCAATAGCGCCATACACGTGGGAGGGGTTCATTGTCAAATTAGACACTGCAAGGAAATGTTGATGAAAACTGCCGCGTGCTGGTTTATCTATCAATGTTAGCATTCCTATGGGTTCTTGCATAAGATTTACTGTTTAGCGTATCTTTGCTTTAGTGTGTTACGTTTATTTTCATCATGAGACGTGTTCGTCGACGTCAACGTCAACCGAAAACACTGCAAGAATTGGCCGTGGCACTGCAAGGGGAGTGGGTCAAATTGCCCCAAATCGTGATTGGACGGTTGATTAGGAGCATGCCACGACGAATTGCTGAATGTCTGAGGATTGGTGGAGCAATTACTCATTATTAAGACAGAAATCAAAAACGTCCATTTTCACTTTTGACGGTGTATCTCTTTGCGAGTGAAATGGGGCCGTCAGATAAGCCGCCCATATGAACTGTTTATGTTCATGTGTAGTCAATTGGCCCGTTATTAACATACACTGGTTACCTCTAATAAAAACAGCAGTGCATTTCCACAGTTTTGTATTGTTTCTGAAATAGGCAGATTTAGCTCTTGCATAATGTATGTTTAAGATACGTCAGAGCTATTTTATATAGTTCATGTACAACCAGGATGTTTGATATAGGTAATTTCCCAGGTAATATAAATATTACCGGGTGGTATACAACAAATACTCAGGTGATATCAATTGACCATGGAGCCTCTTTCGTTGACACCTGTTTTTCAATACTCTCTCTGATCAAACCTGGGAGCTCCAGCTTAGCGAGCCAGAGTCTTAATCACGGAGCCACCGCGGCTACTTTAGAACCAGGAAGTAAATAGTCCCTGTCAAAACGGAAATCTACTTTTGTTATGCTACAGGTAGATGACAAGTCTTTGAATTAATTAGGGGATCACGTGGCTAAGTGGGTAAGACGCTGGCTCGCTAGCCTGGAGGTCGTGTGTTCGATCCCTGCATTGGCCAAGAAAGTTCATCCAGATTTTCCGGCGTGGTTTCCCCTTGTCAGTGATACAGGACGGAGGGCCTGACAAGGAAGCTGTCTAGTCGTTCGGATGGGACGAAAAACCGAGGTCCCGTGTACAAATTTGCGTGCACGTAAAAGATCCTTTGGCAGTTGGAATTCGATATAAGAGTAAGCCGTAGCGCCGCTGCCCGGGCAAAATTTCCCTCATAGCACACTGTATGGCGTATGCCCGTCTTCATTAGCCCAGTTTAGGAGCAAAACAGTAGGACGTTAAACCCCATTTCATTTCATTTCATTTTGAATTAATTGGACCGTAACCGCTATTGCTAACCTCTTATTATGAATACTGCCTACAACAAGTATATTATATTTAGGTAATTCCCTGTTACTAAATATAAACATTTATTTGTAATTAATATAAATCATCTTGACACTGTTTTTTCCTGAGTAGTTTACATTTATATTCGGTTGATATCACCTGGACTGGATGTTTACACCTGTATAAAATCAATATCAGTACACTATGTATAAATTACCACTAGTTTTATGTTTTGTGTTATTAAGTTTAATGGATACTGTGGTACTTGGTCAACAAAACTCAGATTTGAACAAAATAGGTGAGTAGATTTTAGTCCCAAATTATCCTAGTACATATAATGTTGAGTAATTAGTTACTATTTCCTACAATACACATCTTGTCTGAGATAGCACCCTACGTTTCCTGACTAACAGTAACATGTATTTATATCATCACATTCAATACATTTTAATGGGTAATATCCAAGACTATTTAACAAAATATATAATGAAATGGGGTTTAACGTCCTAGCAGACGAATAAATGCATGAATATGGTCGGTATACAGTGTCCTATGAGGGATATTTACCCGGACAACGGCGCTACAGTCGGCTCTTTTTTCGAATTCCAATGTCTACACACAGGACCACGGTTTTTCGTCCCATTCGAGCGACTGGACCATGTTCCTTGTACCACTGACAAGGGGGAACATCCGAGGAACTTTCTCGGCCAACACTAAGTTCGATACCTGGACATCCAAGTTAGCGAGTCAGTTCCTTTAACGACTACGCCACCTGGGCTCCCATTTAATAAAATAAACATTAAATCTAATACTTTCACAATTTCAGACAAGATGCCTAGAATCAGATAGAAAAGGGGATGGCTTTGGTCGAAGGGCTCATCGTTTATTGGAAATGCTTGGTGAAGATATTACTTGGCCAGACAGAAGAAAAATACCAACTATTGTTTTACACGTAGAATACAATGGGGATGAAATGTTTGCCCATTCTATTTAACATTTGTCAGAAGTTACCGTGCGTATGGTGATACAATTTATTCATTGTACATGATGGTAGATTTACCAATAGTTGTACATAATGGTAGATTTACCAAAATAGTTGTACATGATGGTAGATTTACCAATAGTTGTACATGATGGTAGATTTACCAATAGTTGTACATGATGGTAGATTTACCAATAGTTGAAATACAATAATCAAATAGTTTTGTTGTTACTGAATTTAAACAATAATAAACCATACGAGCTGCCGTTAGACATTGTTTATTTATAGCAATCAGACATTGTTTATTTATAGTAATCAGACATTGTTTATTTATAGCAATCAGACATTGTTTATTTATAGCAATCAGACATTGTTTATTCATAGCAATCAGACATTGTTTATTCATAGCAATCAGACATTGTTTATTTATAGCAATCAGCCATTGTTTATTCATAGCAATCAGACATTGTTTATTCATAGCAATCAGACATTATTTATTTATAGTAATCAGACATTGTTTATTTATAGTAATACCAGTCTGATTAAAACACAGATCTTATTTCGTCCCGGTTATTTATACATGTAGTTCCAAATTTAGTTTTACTTACTACACTAGGATCTGGAAGTGTTGTTATATAACCTGCATTGTGTTTGATGTGATGGATTAGCCAATGAAACAGTCTGTTACGCCGAGTTCTTGGCGTGTGATGCACGGAAATGTGAGTATTCGACTAGAAATATCAAAGCTGATTGGTTAATCAATTGTCGGACGTCATAGGGTCAGACCTTAAAATTCATACAAATTTTTGACAAAGAACATCGCCGTTTGTTGCTTTGTCTGTAGTAACAAGCTTTTATCTCGAGCAAAATTTGGAAAAAAGTTAGAGTCGACGTGAGTGCGGAAATTAATGGTTGTCTGCATCCTGGTGGTATAATGGAGTAGCCTCCCTTTATCTGTACTATTTAACACCAGTTCAGCACTGATTATGGAGAAAGCGCGCTTAAATGTCACGTGGTATATATTGAACAGTGATAATAACTGAATCACGCGCCGTGGTTTCGATTTCTCACTTGTGCGTGACAAGGAGTAAGGCCGCCTGTCGAACCCCGTTGGTTTTCTACGGGTCCTCCGGTTTCCTCCCAGGGCTAAAGACCGCCTTACGCACAGGCGAATTTAAAATAAAACTGAGTTCCGAAATGAAATAGTTTATGTCAAGTGGACGTTAAACCCCATCACTATTTGTTTGCCCCCCCCCCCCCTACTTACACACACACACAGACACACACACTATCCCTTTTTGTCGCGCTACAGCCTACTTGTATTTTGAATTCCAACTGCCAGGGATTCTTTTACCCGAGTTTAGTCCCATCCAAACGATTTGACACTGTCCTTGCCAGACCGTTCGCCCTGCACCACTGACAAGAGGGAGCCGGGCCGGAAAATCCAGAGGACCTTTCTTGGCTGAGACCGGGAGCGAACCCGAGACCTCCTGGTTAGCCGCGCCCACCAAGCAAAGTGTAATACCCAACGACAGGAACAGCATCACGTCACTCACGGTTAGCCACGCCCACCAAGCAAAGTGTAATACCCAAAGATAGGAACAGCATCACGTCACTCACAGTTAGCCACGCCCACCAAGCAAAGTGTAATACCCAAAGATAGGAACAGCATCACATCACTCACGGTTAGCGACGCCCACCAAGCAAAGTGTAATACCCAAAGATAGGAACAGCACCAACTCACTCACGGTTAGCCACGCCCACGAAGCAAAGTGTAATACCCAAAGATAGGAACAGCATCACGTCACTCATAGTTAGCCACGCCCACGAAGCAAAGTGTAATACCCAAAGATAGGAACAGCATCAACTCACTCACGGTTAGCCACGCCCATCAAGCAAAGTGTAACAAAGTACTCTATAACCTCCAGCTGTTTTGATAATATATATAATATTGACCTTTTAATTCTGTATACACTGGTTTTAAGTCACGATTGAATGTGTTGTAGTTAAATATGTAATTAATTCAATCTGTCATTTACGGGCTGCACATGATCTGTGTGCAACACTCGGCAGGACTTTAAAGGTGATGTACTAGTGGTCAGTGCAGTTACAGATACCATAATCTGATAAATAAACAGTACCAATGATGATAACTCTTAACCATTTTTCCAAATTGTCGTACGCTATATAAGCAGGCGTTTACTGACAGTAAGCCAGACATGGAATAGAGCTCCTCCCGAATTATGTCTATTTCATGTTCTTATAACGGTCTTTTCAATTATGCTGATCTTCTGTTATCTGTAGTGTTACAAAACATAGGAACAGCATCACTTCAATCATGGTTGGCATCGAAGGCTTAAACTTTAAAAAAGTATCATTCATCCTTTTATCGCGGTATGTACGAGTACCTGACATGGGCCAACATAAACCAGGAGCTCTATTAGGTTCGGGCACCCTTAATTACCAATAAGTGCACCAACGTGAGAAGCATAAGAAACGAAATATGTTAAAGTGACTGGCGTTTTACATCCCCTCGATATTAATTTAATATCATCCGTGACAGATGCTATCCCTGTTCTTGAGTTTTGAATCGGCCTTCTCCAGTTTACACTGTGACATGTCAGATCTATTCTCCCAATGTATACTACTGAGTCGTCTTCTGTGGATGCCCTATCCATAACCGCCCAAACAGTGCGTCATTGACCACCTTAATAGGTTAACATTTAGGATTAGGAAGCTTTTAATTAACTTGTTTTGGAGACAAAACATATTCACAGCAGATTATAGTGTGTATACAGGGTTGTTTATGTTACTCCCAAGGTCCGAACGGGGATCACGGTGGCTAAGTGTGTACGACGCTGGCTCGCTAATCTGGAGGTCGGGTGTTCTATCCCTGCATTGGCCGATAAAGTTCATCCCGATTTTCCGGCGTGGTTTCCCCTTGTTAGTGATGAAGGACGGAGGACCTGACATGGAAAACTGTCTATTCGTTCGGATGGGACGAAAACCCGAGGTCCCGTGTACACTTTGGCGTGCACGTAAAAGATCCCTTGACAGTTGGAATTCGATATAAGAGTAGGCCATAGTGCCGCTGTCCGGGCAAAATTTCCCTCATAGCACACTGTATGGCGTATGCCCGTCTTCATTAGCCCAGTTCGGAGCAGAACAGTAGGACGTTAAACCCCATTTCATTTCATTTCCAGGTCCGAGCTACCGCTATACACCAAATTTCAGCCTGGGGACATCCCTAGTGTAGCCACCAACACTGAACAGACAAACAGACAGACATTAGTACAGATAATCTTACTAAACACTAATAGAAATGAAATGGAATGGGGTTTAACGTCCTACTGTTCTGCTCCGACAGGTCTAATGAAGACGGGCAAGGTTTCTTTTACGTGCACACGGGACCACGGGTTTTCGGACCTTTCGAACGACTATAGGTTTTCCTACACAACTAAAAAGGGGGATCGTAGCCGGAAAATACCGATGAACCTTCTCGATCAATGCAGGGATTGAACGCGGAACATCCGGGTCAGCGAGCCATTGTCTTACTCACTGAGCCACTGTGGAGAGAGAGAGAGAGAGAGAGATAGAGAGAGAGGGGTTTAAAGCCCACTCGAAACATACTAGGTCATTTCGGGACTAACACATGGTTCAATTTTATTTCAATAATTGACTTGTGCGTAGGGTTCTTTAGCAGTGGGAGGAAACCGGAGGACCCGGAGAAAACCCACGAAGTTGGACAGGCAACCCTAGTCCTTGTCACGTACAACCGGGGATTCGAAACCACGACAGTAGGCTCAATGACAGTCCTTAATGATACAGCGCGCACGTGCTAACCATTCGGTCAGGGTCTCTCTATTTTCTAATATTGTAATACTGTTGCTAGAATAAATTAATGTCCAATCCAGATCGTGTTCTACTTGAAATTATGTTATATATGTGTCAATCCATTGGTGGTGCGTGTTAATCCACGGATCTTTGCAATTGCGATCGTCAAATTTTATATACATGTATTTCTGCTATTGACCCACATGGTTTTCTCACCACCGTAAACATATCGGGCAATTCGTCTCAACACTTGATTGACCCTACACACAGTTAATCCAACTAGTTGAACAATAAATGTAACTCCGTACATAGCGACGACCATCACACTGTAAACGTCTAATCTGGAAGTTTGTACGTCAAAACCTATATATATATAGGACAACAGAATTAACCATAGAGCGTTAACGATTAACAAGCCTGCAAGATTCATGTTCCTTAAAGACCGTAACCGACCCGCCAGTACAACAGCATCCAAGCCCTTGTTGATGTCTTTTCCTACGAGCCGTCGCCTTAAATCTTCCCAGAACACATTTTCCATTCGGCCCTCTTCGCCGCATTCAGCCATATCACGGGTTAGGAATTTGATAACCTCGGAAATCTCAGAATAGGACCCTAAAAGAAATGAAATGAAATGGGGTTTAATGTCCTACTCGGTTTATCGTCCCATCCGAACAACTATACGCTGTCCTGTGCAAGTCCTTCCGTCCTAAACCACTGACAAGGGCGAACCACGCCGGAAAATCCCGATGCACTTTCTCTGCCAAAGCAGAGGTCGAACACGGAACCTCACTGAGTCATCGTGGCTCCCAAAAGATCCTAAAATGCAAACGAATTGCCTAAAACGTGTTTAATTATAGTACTGAATAAAATAGGGTTTTACGTCCACTCGACACAGTTAATTTAGAACCTAACATAATAGTACAATTATATTTCAATAGTTCGGTTGTGTGTAGTGGTGTTTAGCACTGGGAACAGCGGGGGGTTGGATGACCGAATGGTTAACACGTGTACGCTCTAACATACGGCCTGTCATTGAGTCAACTGGCGTGGTTTCGATACCCCAGTTGTACGTGACAAGGAGAAGGGGCGCCCGTTCAACCTCGTGGGTTTTCTCCGGGTCCTTCGGTTTAATACGCGCAAGCGAATTATCGAAATAAAATTGGACCATATGTTAGTCCCGAAATGACCTAGTTTGTGTCGAGTGGACGTTAAACTCTCTCTCTCTCTCTCTCTCTCTCTCTCTCTCCCTCGCTCTTTCTCTCTCTCTCCTCTCTCTCGCACTGGGAGGAAACCGGGTACCCGCAAAAAACCCACGAGATTTGATAGGCGACCTACTCATTGTCACGTGCAAGCATGCAATAGAAACAACGTCACTTAATGTCAGATTTTATGATCTAAAACGCACGCATTAGACTACAAGACCACTCAACCCTCGTGTGTGTATTGTCGTTCGCAGGTCAATCTGATTCAAATACACATCTATATTTCGTTTCGTTTTGGGTTTTTTTATACTTTCGACCTGACCAGTTGTACTGGGGGGTCGCGTCAGGGGTCGTAGAGCGACTTTTGACCCTATGAGGCCAGACACTGATTAATCAATCAGTGTTGACGTTTCTATATGTTGAACCACGGTTCCGTGTAGAGCACGCCAATATCTCGCCGTAACAGACCCTTTCCTCACATCAACTAGAGCGCCTGTTATATAACAACTCGTCCAGATCCCAGTGTTTTGAAGGGGGGTTGGATGGCTGAATGTTTAGCGTGCGCGCGCTGTATCATAAAGTCTGTCATTGAGTCGACTGGCGTGGTTTCGAATCTCCGGTTGTACGTGACAAGGAGTAGGGTCGCCTGTCCAACCTCGTGGGTTTTCTCCGGGTCCTCCGGTATCCTCCCACTGCTAAAGACCCCTACGCGCAAGCGAATTATGTAAATAAAATTAAACCGTATGTTAGTCCCGAAATGACCTAGTTTGTGTCGAGTGGACGTTAAACTCCATTTCTCTCTCTCTCTATCTCTCTCTATTGTTTTGAAGAAGTAGTAAAACGAAATTTTGAACTAAAAAAACGAAACGAAATAGAGTCTTTGTTTAAATCAGATTGTTCGCAGGTACGAAACTACGTATAAAAGAACTATTGTACGGAAATGCCATTGAACGTACCAAAATTCGCCAGACGATAAGTATAGGCTAGTATTATTGCCATATGTAAACACAAAAAACAACAAAAAAGTTAAGCACTCCCACCCCCACCCCTGTCTTTTTCACAATGACTTACGATAATATACTAAGCAGCAAAACAAACGTCAGGTTGGTATGTTACTCTGAATAGACGCATTGCATAAAACTTGCCAAATGTTTTATTGTATATTTGTATTACCTGAACAAAAAGGCTCATTCCCAAACACAGAATTGAACCTAGGAAATGTTCTCAAAAACGCAGCCTGACTTCTGAGATGGTAATATGTTCTCCATGATTTTCATGTAACTCATGCTGCACGTGTTGTTCACCGGGACCAGCCCTATAAAATGCACCCCCATATCTGGTTGAATCATTCACACTACAATGTCAGCAACATGCCACGACTCACGACAGCTCGGAGGAACCAGGCGCTTGGAAGACTCGACGCTGGCCGCACTGCCCAAGCCGTTGCCAATCACTTCCAGGTCAATGTTCGGACCATCCACAGGCTTTAGCAACGCTTTCGGATCACCAACACCACGGATGATCGTCCACGAACTGGTAGACCAAGGGTTACTACAAGGCGACGAGACGGCCATGTTGTGCGATAGCACGTGCAGAATCCCTTCACACAGGCATCTGAGACAGCACGTTAGACAGTGGGAACACACGGAAGACCCATCAGTACCGATACAGTGCGCTGACGTCTCAGAACATCCATCGCCGTAGACCTTACCGTGGGCCGATCCTCATCCCTCGCCATCGATGTGAACGTCTACAGTTTGTCCAATAACACCAGAACTGGTGACAAAGACAATGGAGAACTGTTCTGTTCACAGATGAGAGTCGGTATTGCGTATCAACTGCAGATGGCGGGACCAGAATATGGCGTCAGCGTGGCCAGCGTTATTCTGACCAATGTGTCATGGAACGAGACTCATGGAGAGGTCAAAGCACAATGGTTTGGCGTGGAATCGGCCTGTGCCAGAGAGTGGGTCCTCTGGAGTTCCAAAATCTTGGTCCAGGGAGAGAAGGCGGCATCACAGCTCCAGCCCGTGTCCACACCGCCAGAGTTATTCCGGATTTTCTACAGCAGAACGATATGGGATGAAATTCAGAGGAGAATTAATAACGTCGTACCGAGACCAAACACAGCCGATGGATTGCGCCAGGCTTTTCTGAGAGTGTGGTTCCGGGTGCCAATGGCGTTCATCAATCATCTGGTCCACTCCCATGTACAGACACTGCGCTGCTGTTATTGACACTCGCGGTGGACACACCAGATACTGATAGACTCTAACCCCTCTCGTAATTTCTTGGAATTGTGATGAATTAATCACTAATGTGTCAAAATACTGTTCACAAAAAATTGCTTTGATCCATTTAGTAAGGCGTTTTCTAGAATGATTTGATTAAAGTGCCTCTCTAATATTGAAATCGTACTTACGTTTTTTTTTTGCTGTTTAGTATATAACCCGGGAAGAACAATTGCAAGAGTATATTTATGACCGTAAGAAAACATGAAGAGTTAATCCAGTTTTGGGAACTGAATCAGGATGCTTTAGTTAAGCCACAAAAGTAGTCAAAACAGGTATGGAGGTTCAGAGTTAGAAACACAATTAAAAAAACAGGGGATCCCTAACCCTTTTATTTGTTTATATCCCTACTGTATATATAAACCATTAATAAATTTACCTACCTGTGTCTCGCTTCTTCCCTTTCTTATTTTTACGCTTTCGCTTTAAACCTCGAAAACAAGAAAGCTTAGGTATCTTCGCCTTTGTCTATAACAGAAATATTATTCAAAATATTGTTACACTTTGACAACATAAAAACAACTTGGGGCTAATTCCTAAAAGTGGTGCATATTTTTATTGGTTTTTTTTTTCATTCTTTCATCTGAAGTTCAGACTAAACGCATTGACTGGGGTTTAATGTCCTACTGTTCTGTTCCGACTGGTTTAATGATGACGGTGAAAGATACGTATCATTATATCTAATTAAATAGACTTCAGTCATACGAGTGTTTCACGTTTCTGTACGGGGGGGGGGTGGTGGATGGCCGAATGGTTAGCAAGTGCGCGTTGCATCATAAGGTCTGTCATTGAGTCAACTGGCGTGGTTTCGTTTCCCCGGTTGTACGTGACAAGGAGTAGGGGCGCCTGTTATTGAAATAAAATTGAACCATATGTTAGTCCCGCAATTACCTAGTTTGTTTCGAGTTGACGTTTAACTCTATCTCTTTCTCTCTCTCTCCCTCTCATGGAAAATGAGCTATGTCTGCGGCGCTGTGGCTTATTTCAATTTTGAGCCGTCAGCAGATTGTTAACATGCTGCCAAAAATATACGTTTTACTTTGTTGTCACTCCATTGGAAGTTCACAAAGCACTTTCAGACTTAAGTTAAGATTTATTCAACTTTTAATTACTGAGCGGTGGCTCAGTGAGTAAGGCGTTGGTTAGATATTCTGGAGGTTCAAAGAGAGCGCCTAGTCGTTCGGGTGGGACGTTGCAGTGAAGGTAAATGTGACATTTGGAATTCGAAATAACAGTATTCCGTAGCGACGCAATCCAGGCAATATCATCCCCACTGCATGCTGATCTTCATTATCCTGAGTGGTAATGAAAAGTAGAACATTATCGTGTGTGGTAATAAAAAGTCGGACGTTATCCTGAGTGGTAATAGAAAGTCGGACATTAATCTGAGTGATAATGAAAAGTGGGACGTTAAAACCCATTTTATTTGTAATCATGTCGCATTGAAGTTTATCAGTCGTAAAAAAAAATAACTTGCCTTCTCCCTCGTTCCCCAGCTTTGGTCAACGATATTGGCAGTACTATAGATTAATAACAGCACGTTCGCACCCGGAAATATAAACACGTAGGCTAATGAATAAACTAGCAAATAACTCTCAGTGGGATGGAAAAGGGCTGCATAAATTAAACTTCCAAAGATCAATAAAATGATATAATATTCGTGGAACCGGAAATTGCCAACAGAAATATCTGAAAAAAAACAAAAATAAACAAATCATTGAATAAATAAAAAAAAACCAACACAGTTTTATGCAAATTACAATGGTTCAAATTAGATAACCGACGGGGATCTGGCTCCAATCATTTCCAAAGTTCAAGATTACCAAGTGTTTTCCCTGCATATACTTCGAGAATAGCTTCTGTTTCGTTTCACAGCTGTCAATGGACTCAACGATTAAATGAACCTTTACAATTTTATTAAATGGAAGCAAAATAAAAAAAATTAAACATTCGCGCAGTATACTTAGTGTTTTCAAGTAAAATCGTCGATTTATAAAGGAATTAAAATGTCGGTCTACTAGCTTAGTGTTGTTTTCTCAAGTGGAGCTAAATTTAGACAGACATGGTTCCTCTGATTACACCAGACAATAGACGTGATTAACGTAGGCTTTCAGACACATAGATTTGTTTCAATTCTCCAAACAAATGAGCAAAAACGCTCACCCAGTTCCACAAAAAGGGTTAAAATTGTTCTCCTACGCAATAAAAAAAAATATTTTCGAATTGCTAAGACAGTTATACAAAATGCTGTGGTGAAATAAAATGACATGTACCCTGTCTTCTAACACCAACTGTACCTCGCCTTCTAACATCATGTTTGATGTACACCAACTGTACCGGGCCTTATGACCCCATGTTTGATGTACACCAACTGTACCTCGCCTTATGACCCCATGTTTAATGTACACCAACTGTACCTCGCCTTCTAACTCCATGTTTAATGTACACAACTGTACCTCGCCTTCTAACTCCATGTTTAATGTACACAACTGTACCTCGCCTTCTAACCCCATGTTTAATGTACACTAATTGTACCGGGCCTTATGACCCCATGTTTGATGTACACCAACTGTACCTCGCCTTATGACCCCATGTTTAATGTAAACCAACTGTACCTCGCCTTCTAACTCCATGTTTAATGTACACAACTGTACCTCGCCTTCTAACCCCATGTTTAATGTACACTAATTGTACCTAGCCTTCTGACCCCATGTTTGATGTACACCAACTGTACCTCGCCTTATGACCCCATGTTTAATGTACACTAATGGTATATATGTCGGTATGGAGGAAGTGAACCCCCCCCCCCACCGTTTAAATATTTGACTGTTAATTATTAATTTTAAAACCTGCTATAGACTCACCGTGCACCATATCAAGCACTATCATATATGTCCCAGTAGTAGCTGCCAATGCAAATAGACAACCGATCAACGCACCCACAGCAGTTGTCAGCTTGATCTGTGTGCTACTGCTAGTCTGCGTACAGATTATGGCATAGATGAAAACCATGATGGTCAGTGGGATTGTTGTAGCGATGTAGGGAATATCGAACGAAACCTCCAGGGCACCTGCAATCATGACTATAGTTGAACCAGGTTTCAAGATACTGAAGATGAACAATTGTATTAAGTATATGACGTATACAGCTGTGAAGCAGTCGTTGTTTCTCATCAATAGGACCAGATTTTGGGCAGCAATCAACGTATTTACTATGTCTGAAAGAAGCCATCGACGACGTTGCTTTACAAACTCCTCTATGTTGTCTGGACAATAGGTTGTGTTGTCGGCGAAAGCTGAGTTTCGCAGTCGCCACCCACGGTTTATCAACAATGTTGACATCCATCGGTCCTCACCTGAAGCAAAATAAATAGAAATCTAATACAAGGGGCTTCTATCAAGCAATACGAGAGCAAGGTCACTTCAGCTCGAAACTTATGCCCCGTTGTGGCGTCTTGCCTACAAGTTGGGTGGTTATCGTGTAACATCCTGTGGTTTCCTGTATTTATTATATAAACAAGGATTTTAGAACAATGCATTCTGCCAGACTTTCGTTATGTAAAATGAAATCACAATATTAATGTCCCACAGTACTGACACGCCAGAGTTATTAGGAAGCCTATTACCAGGGTAGTCTTTGAGGGTGTTGCAATCATTATTTGGTGTTGTGTCGAAGGATAGTCTTTTGGGCGCCTTGTGATACAGCCGGAAAATGGTGTCACACACAGTACCATTTCGGAAGTCAACAGACACAACATTCTTACCTGTATCTTTATAGTAAACTGCGAATGGGGTCAGTGTTGGACTGGAGTACTCATCCATAACTTGTTTGATAGCACTGGCTCGATATAAACTAAAACATCCCGGAGCACACATCACAGAACCAATAACATTCTGAGAATTCTTAATCATCCAGAAATCTGAAAGATAGAAACCATATAATTAAGAGCTTGTCATATAAATAATTCCTTCATTAATAACTTATTAAATATATGTCCGATATGATCAGATATTTCATGTTGCAAACCAATACAGGAGCCACGGTGGCTAGGTGGTTAAGGCGCTGGCTCGCTAGCCTGGAGGTCGGGTGTTCGATCACTGCATTGGCCGAGAAAGTTCATCCCGATTTTCCGACGTGGTTTCCCCTTGTCAGTGATGCAGGACGGAGGGTCTGACAAGGACAGCTGTCTAGTCCTTCGGATGAGACGGAAAACCGAGGTCCCGTGTAAACATTGGAATGCACGTAAAAGATCCCTTGGCAGTTGGAATTCGATAAAAGAGTAGACTATAGTGCCGCTGCCCGGGCAAAATTTCCCTCATAGCCCAGTCGGACCACTACAGTATAGGACGTTAAACCCCATTTCATATCATTTCATTTGCAAACAAATACCACCAGGAACTATAAATAGTTTATAGTAATAACTTTAATGTTCGTCTGCTTACCTATAGCATATTCAAATATTTGATGCCATATTATGGCATTTTGGTGCTTGCTATCTGGGTGAGTTCGGCCACAAGCACCACCAATCCTTTGGTCACTATTACACATCCGTAGCAGTTCTAGGACGGCATCATCCTTGAAATCCATGTCTGCATCAGTTGCCAAGATATATGTATGGTCATCGTCGACTTCAGCATTCATCTGAATGGGTATATCATCGCACCCGGGTGATGGTAATGGCCTCAGATCGTATGATCCATGTATTTTAGACGTTTGGGTCGTAGATGCATGTCCTTCGGGGTGAGAGTCATCAGTGGCAGGACTGTCATCAACTTCATCGAAGAGATAACTGATATTGATAATACCAGGATATTCATCAACTTCAGCTTCCGCTTCGATAGCAGCCGAGCTCGCAACCGTATCCGATCTCCCAATCACGTCGTTGACGTAACAAGATTGTAGTGTAACTACTGAATTACAATTACTTAGTGTTGGAGTAAAAATCCGCGAGACGAAGCCCTCGTCATCATCTTCGAGATATCCAATATTTTTCAAACGAGGAGAGATTTTCGTACCACTTATTTTATTACCTGGGTTTAGAATGTCGTTCGAAAAATCAATCTTTTCAGCTTCTATTTTATCCTCCCGAAGTCCATGATTTTCAACTGCAGAGTTGGACAAAGCGATGTCCCCGAACTTATTGGCGATTAGGTTTCTGTATTTCAAAACGTAGTTCATATACATGCATTGACTCCAACGTTTTTTGCACTTCACTTTCTCGGGATCCTTAAAATGCATAAATAAAGGCATTCCGCCATCTAGAATGTACCTCAATTGCAGCCCATAAGGTGTCTCAAAACACGGACAATCGACAAGATTCATACTGAACTTTGTAATCAGCAGACTGACCAGCTGCTGCCCAAACTCTTTCAAATCCCTACCACTGCAACCGTTATCCATAAAAATGTTCGCCTCAATGTGTACGTCCTCTAGTTTGAATTTCGTCGATTGGGATAAACCTTGCAAACTATGAAGCAGTCGTTCCACTTCGTAATCATCTTCGCGGTACATTGTGGTACACACATATATTGAGCTACTATTCTTAGTTTGGTCAGTAGTTTCGTCACTTCCGACTGAATTGAAGATTTCAGCTTTGTAGGATAAGAGAAGCTTCTGGTCAAAAAATAGATTGTTCCATCCATATGACAAAAATAAAGTCTCATACGGCATGAATAGATAATTCGGGTTTCGTTTAATCAACTGGTAGATTCTTAGGAAGTAAGGTACAACCCACGTTAATGCTGAGATAGAAGCTACGATGATGAGAGAAATGGAGTCCTCGAAGTCCCTAAGCTCGTCAACGTGGTACACCATTGGTGAAAGAACAGTGATGCATAAAACTATACACGTGGGTGTAGCTAAGAACACGGACGCTAAAATGCCAACTAAAGGTATACAATATGCAATACTAAGATATAAAAATCCTTCTGCTGCTAGTCCTGCCAATATGTTGGAAATCAGGGGAATCATTATTGTCCAAGTGAAAGCACCGGTCCACTTGTTTTGGAACTTAATTAATATGTCTTCCACTACTTCCCCAGAATCTTTCATAATATATATCTTAAGACCCAGGAATATAATTATACCAATTATCTTCAGGATTCCGTAGATGACATGGATTCTTTTTACACTTTCCGTGGTCATTAGAGTTCGTATCTGTAGGCGTGGTGACCAGACTGTTGCCATGGCAGCAAGCGAGACACACGTGATCAAGGCTTGTAACCAAGTAATTTGATTGAAGAGATAAAGTACGAGGGCAGCACCAGCAGGAGCAACAGCAGCTAAAAAACCGCCAATGATGTACATCTTTCCACAAGTCGCTTGACCGCAGGCACTGACATCCTGAAACAATGGAAATAAATCCTACCAATACTTTGTATGTCATATCACAGTAAAAGGAATTATAGTCCCAGTGCGCTTGCGGGCTAATAACCCTTTTTCTTTTTTTTATATCTAACTAAAAAGATCGAGTGGAAATTGTTTCTTGGATAGTAATTGGGACAATTAAAACAACAGATAACCAGGGAGGAGACCATATTGAACGTTAAATGTTCATGGATAAGAATGAGGTATCTTTTAAGCTTTCAGTATATCAATAGAAGGTAGTATGAACTTTAGATGCAAATGAACTACAATGGGGTTTAACGTCCTACTATTCTGCCCCGACCTGGGCTAATGAAGGCGGACATACACCATACAGTGTGCTATGGTGGGAAATCTTGGCCAGACAGCTGCACTAGCTACGACCTACCCTCATATCGAATTCCAACTACCAAGGTTTCGTTTGTCTTTCCATAGGAAAGACTAGAAATGGGGTTTAACGTATTAAATCAGATGCAATAACGTTTTTTGACAATATCGGGATGAATCTTCTTTTGGTTGGTCTTTTATTGTGACTGGTCTGAAAGGAAATGAAATGAAATGGGGTTTAACGTCCTACTGTTTTGCTTCGAACTGGGCTAATGAAGACGGCTGGTCTGAAAGGATAGGAATGTTCTTTTACAGTATGTTACTGATCATGACAACAAGCTTGTATATTAATTAAAGATGCATTATGTAAGAGCTAAATCTGCCTTCAGATCTTTCTGGGTTCGATTTTATATAAACAGGCCCAGGATTGTATAACGCAGAGTACGCTTATGGCTAGCCCCCGGACCCATTCACTTAATTTGATATGTTCGTTTGTTTGTGATTTCTGAGTATTGTGTCTCGTCCGTAGATTTGTTTTGTGTAAATTATGCGTGGTGCAGTCCCCCTGCACTTACTATTAGACATGTATTCACTTGACAAGTCCATAATCAACTCTCTAGACTAACAGTTTGCTGAGGTTTTAAGTAGATTAAACCACCAGCGCCATTATTTTCATAACAATGACATCTGCGATTAGCTTAGAACAATGTAATTTGACTAAAATTTCAAATTATTCATTTTATTTTTCATTATCTATTTTTAAACTATTACAGTGAGAGCGGCTAGTCATGTATCGTAATCTTACACAATTCATCTTAGAAATAGTAGGCCATTGTTTGAATAATTAAAATTAGTCAGAAATATTATTCAAGAATATGAAATTCTTGCGTCACGAATCTATACAAATGATATTCTTTCCAACTTCAACTTCGTCAAGAGGTTTAACAAACTCATTCTTACCTCAGTTCCACGAACAATGGCATCGGATAACAAAGACACCGACAGAATACCACCCATGATTGGAAGCAGCACATAAACCGGAAGTGACGTGGCCACGATCGTGGTAAAGGCAACGACAGCCGCACTTTCAATAATAGCAGCAATAATTCCCTGTGGATAATGAAAAATACAATAAATATTTATAATAAAAAATTATTTGATGTATAAACAAGTATCATGAGCAGAATATTCGGTATTATTCCATTGACTAAAATGGCCGACACAATAACAAACGATAGCTAAAGGTGCATTATGTAGGAGCTAATTTTGTTTTGGGTTTCAAATTTTATATAAATTATTATTTAGACATTTATTAACACGACAAGCCTATAATCAACTTATGATGTCATGGATGTAAACGGATTGCTATACGGTCGCAATTCAAAGATTTAATTCAAAAATGGAGAACGAGGCTGAGTCACAATTAGCAAGTTTTAGTCTCGTCAGGACGAGGTGGCGTCCTTACTGTGCTGCTACGGCGACGGAAAATGGTCTCAGAGCGCGTCACACGATTGCCATAAGCGTGCTAAAAGCATTGTGGAAACGCCAGAAATCGCGCTGTGATCTCCATGGTCGCAATGATCGCCGAGTCACTGCGTTTGTTTTGATATGACTTGGAAACCACTAGACCCCCTACCCCACCCAATAGTTGGTCAGACAGCGGCTCTTAGACCAACTCTTTATTTTGAATTACAACTGTTCATGTACACGGTATTTTCCATACCATCAAAACGACCAGGCGCTGTTCTTGACCTCCGTCCTGTACCACTGGCATAGGGGAATCACGCCGGAAAATCCCGATGAACTGTCTGTGCCAACACCGGGATGGAAAACAGGAACTGAGATCACGAACTTTTTAGGGTGCGAACGTCATAGAAAGGTATATAAAAGATGTCTTACCAGTAGTAGATATTTAATGGGAGGAAGCCGACTTCCTTCAACTTTTGTTAGAAATGGAATATTCCAGTACATTTGAAACACTGCCCAAATATATGGGAGTAAAATTGAACAGCCAACAGCAACATAGCTGTAATAGTTTAAAACATCAAAATAAAGATATATTGGAATAAACATACTGGAAAAAAATATTGTTAGCCTTAACCACAAAATAACAAAACTCACTATCGCTTATTTGAATCTAAGGTCCGACAAAATAAGGATATATTGCAATAAACATGCTAGAAAAATAAAATATTATGGGGACCACAATATAACAAAACTCACTATCGCTTATTTGAATCTAGGGTCCGACACGAAAAGACGTCTCCTTATCCGGTTTCGTCCCATCGCTATAGACCCGAAATGACCAACTAGTTTGTGTCGATTGGACGTTAAACAACATTTCTTTCTATTTTGACTATCAAGACACAAGATATTATCTACTGAAATCCTAGAAAAAATTTTAGGCGCACTATATATATTACAAAAAAAGCAATGGTGCGTCTAAAAATTATAAAATGAAAAATGCACGTATGTAACACGTACATAACATGTTACGGTATATCCGTAATCACCGGCGTAATGAAATGGTATAAACCTATGGTATTGTAATTATACATTTATTTTCTTAAATCTGGATACTGATTTCTCTGGAGCACACCAGTGCCCCGGGCGCACACTTTGAGAAGGTCTGGTTTAGAAGAAAGACATTATAATCATACCTGGCTTCACAGGGCGCACCTGGACATCTTCTAGAGCGCACATTTTGAGAACCGCTGGTTTAGAAGAAAAACATTATAATCATACCTGGCTTCAAAGGAGATATCACGGCGACTATGAATCCGTAGTAACCAAATAAAAGTGGCTTTCTGTATTGTATGTAGTGATAAAGTTATAATAAAGAACACCACAGGTATCAAGATCTACAATAAACACAGGTATAATAAAACTTTTTGTTTTTAGTACACTGCTTTTGTTATTGTTGTAAACAGCTTTTGATAACGACAGCATGGGGGTTGGATGGCCGAATGGTTAGCACGTGCCAACTGTATCATAAGGCCTGTCATTGGGTCAACTGGCGTGGTTTCGAATTCCCGGTTGTACGTGACAAGGAATATGGTCGCCTGTCCAACCTCGTGGGTTTTCTCCGGGTCCTCCGGTTTCCTCCCACAGAAAAAGACCCCTACGCGCAAATGAATTATTGAAATAAAATAAAACCATATGTTAGTCCCGAAATGACCTAGTTTTTGTCGGGTGGACGTTAAACGCCATTTCTCTCTCTCTTTTGATAATGCCAGCAGAGAGACATCCGTCTCTTGATTTCTCGTCAACACTGTCTCCCTATATTAAAGTTCGTTTATTTAGATAGAATTAAAATAAAATGGGGCCCCATTGTCCTATTATTCTGCAGCCATCGGGCATCCTCCTTGTAGTGTGCTATAAGGTAAATATTACCCAGATAATTGGGTAAGACGCTTGCTCGCTAGCCTAGAGGTTGCGTGTTCGATCCCTGCATTGGCCGAGAAATTTCAGCCGGATTTTCCGACGTGGTTTCCCCTTGTCAGTGACAACAAACCGAAGTCCCATGTACACGTTGACGTATACGTAAAAGATCGTTTGGCAGCTGGAATTCGATATAAGCGTAGGTCATAGTGTCGCTGCCCGGACAAAATTTCCACCATAGTACACTGTATTGGCATGCCCGTCTTCATTAGCCCAGTCGGAGTAGAACAGTAGGATGTTAAGCCACATTTTATTTCATTTCAGTAATTATTAACGATAACGATAGTTCAAAAAAGATAATGGAAAATTACTTTATTCGGAGCGATGTTTGGAATTTTGGCAGTATGTAGCATTGAATGTTTATTATGGTAACAACGGTACGTGTTATTCGAGAATTACCCTCGCCTCGCCTCTCCATTTTTAAATTAAATCATTAAATGGCCGAAACATTCTAAAATCAGAGTCATCCGATGTTCTAGAGAATTGATTATGGGACTGTCACGTGAATCAATGTTTAAATGATAGTTTAACTGTTACACAAAGTATCCAATCTTATTAAAACACAGATCCTATTTCGTTTCGTTTTTATGGTTCAAAATTTTGTTTTACTTGTCTTTACTAAGATCTGGAAGAGTTGTTAACATTGACGTGTTCTGAATGGTGTGAGGAATTAGCCAATGAAACGGCCTGTTACGGCGAACTTTAGGCGTGTTTTGCACCCAACTGTGGGTAATCTACTAGTAACATCAATGCTGATTGATTAATCAAATGTCTGACGTCATAGGGTCAAAAGTCGCTCGTATGACATCTGACGCGACCTATCGCTACAACTTGTCAGATCTTTATGTAGTGTAGGCCATACTTTTATACTTTCGATGACCAACATTTCATGAAGATTTGACAAGGTGTAGTGGAAGGTCGTGTCAGGGTCGTATGTGCGGCTTTTGTCCCTATGACGCCAGACATTGATTAATCAATTAACTTTGACGTTTCTAATGGTTTACCCACAGATTCTAGTGTAGTCAAGACAAGTGAAACGAAATTTTCAACTATAAAAACGAAACGTAATAGGATCTGTGTTTTAATCAGATTGGGCTTGGAGATTGGGGCGCCTTCTGAACCTTGTGGGTTTGCTCCGGCCACTCCGGTTTCCTTCTACAAGACCCATTCACGGGCGTTAAGATACTAAAAAAGGAAAATAAGACAACTTGTCGGCGATGGAAGCGGGTGTTAAACAACAAGAACAACAACAGTATTGAACATTGCTTTATAAAGATACCTGTAAGTGTATCGAAACATTACATGTAATAAACCAGGGAGTATTAAATCCATAAGGTTGTGAATATAAAACATCATTATAAAGAAATTCAGTTATATAACAACCTACCTTTAGTAAGGACCGCATGGTAGCAGCCCCGTCTTCAACAACTGAAACAAATAATCACCCGGACTTAACGTCTCCTCTTTCACTTAATACAAATCAAGCCGCACCTTTATAGGACAATCAAAACGAGAATCAAAGCAGGTATTAACTTAAAGATGCGCCAGGTAAGATTTAGATAAAGAGCAGGTCGTTCGTGCTATAATAGTTCAAAAATTAGATAATGAAAAATGAATATATTGAAAATTATCGTAGCAACGGTACTTGATAACCGAGACTAGAAAGTCGATTATAGACAGGCTTGTCATTTGAATAAATGTTTATATAATAGTTTATATAACATATTAAACCAAAATAAAATGATTTTAATGTATCTAAGTCTCTAACTCAATATGATCCAAAGTATTCGACATTGGAAACGCAAATTATTTGTCAATTCAATTCAACATTGATGTTGTGATCTTACAGAAAACGATGTGCTTCTGATATCCAATATTTAAGACAAATTAAACATTTTACCATTGGTACACGAATCATGTACCATAATGGGTTTCAGCGCCATTCTTAACAAAGGACCCGAAGAACGAGACTAGACATATTCCACGAGTCATGTCAAATGGTGACCTATATTCTTATCTGGATAGGCTTGAATAACCAGATGCTGGAGATTGTCATTCGATTAAGACTTCTGGCGTATTTCGCCTAACATAACTGATTAGAATTTACAGTTTTGTGAAATTCGCCTATTATGATGAATTTATTCTTTAAGACGATTTTAAGGAGATTTAAGTTTTTATGAAACAGGGCCGGGCAATAGGCAGATTTGGCTCTTGTATAATGCGTCTATAATAACAAATGCGTCTATAGCAACCCACGCGCAATTAAATAGCCATTTAATACCTGTCTCTCTCTTTTTGGTCAACGCCTGTTTCATGGCTTTTTTATAACCCCATACATTATATATATTAACGGTATCTCAACGATCTTGCCTACCGTTAATAATTAGTACTAAAACCTATCCTATTTGAAAAATGTGCAAAGCACGTTACATAAAAGTAACTCTACCATCTGTTAAAGCCAGTTAGGGCCTTTATTCGTGAACGGAAGAACTTTTACTTTTACATTTAGCCATGCTTCAAGTTTTTATACTACTTACTTCCGCGAATTTAAAATGCGGACGAAATGTTGCAGTTCAATATATTTCGAATCCTGTCACAGTACTAGGTAACTCTTGCTTGAAACATGTTTAGCACTGCCTACCTCAGCTACTCGACCAACCACTCCTAGACTACAGCAAGTCCTGCTTCATGTCCTGGTATTTGGAAATGGTACATTTTTTTTTTAGAAATACAGGGTCTCTATGTTCACTTTGACAAAACACAGAAACTGGAAATTTACATAAAAACATACTAAATACATTTACCAATGTTTTACTTTACTGATATGCAATAAATCAGTTCTGCATGATTTTGACAGGAAACTTTAAGGAAGCAAAATAGAAATCCAAGACCAGATCGCGACTGTATCAAACACCAAAATATTAAGAAAATTAATCACATAAATTATTCGTTTATTTGTTTATTTTTCCAAAACGCCAGGGCACATATAACTTGACAAGAACCTAAAATAGAGTTTTGTACAATTATGACTCCACATATTTTGGGGAGAATAAGAAGCGTGGATGTTTTTTGATGAACGGTTCTACAATGTCAAGGATATCTAACTAGCTCTAAAGTATAGTTAACGTTCATTATGACTGAGCTTGTCAGACGACCAACCGTCATATTAGAACCATGCGATAATAAAGGAAAAAGCACACGACCGTCACAATTTTCTCATGAAAAGTGTTGTTTTACAATTTTTTTTCTGTGTAAGTGAGCAGGGAGGTGGTGGTGTACCTCTCAAACGGTTCCTCTGGATCCGCCCCTGGTATACGGTGGTTAACCGTGTGTATTGTGGAATACATATTTTAATGACCATATTTAACGAAGCTATATCTCAATATTTCTAAGTGGATAATATTAATTTAAATTGATCGCTCCAAAAAACAGGAGTTATTGATGTAAATAATATAAAACCGAGATAAATAATTTAAATCCTTTTACCTCCTCAAAGAAATTGGATGATTCAGAAATTCAATTATATGAGCTAAATATCCAACCGGAGTATGAAGGATGTGACTTCTATGGATCCCGCTCTTTCTCTATCGCCGCACCCACTTTCTGGATGGAACGATCTACCACCTAGCATCCGCCCAATAGACACATTAGCATCTTTAAAAGTTCTCTAAAAAACTTTACTTTTTAAAGAAAACTATTCCTCAAATTTTTAACCTTGAAGTATTTTTATAGCTTTTTAGTTTTTCTTTTGTGTTCTATATTTTGTGTTAATTCTGTAAAGTCCGTTGATATGTGACTCACTGTAAACAATTGTTTCTATAAGTATTTTATTATTTTATTATTTTTTTTTGGGGGGGAGGGGGGATTTAGTCTGTTTGTGCAGCCAACGTAGATGTGGTTGGCTTCCGTGTATCGATTTATTAAATATAAAAATATAAATTGGGTCATTTTTGACGAACAAGATTTCGCATATCTCGGTTATTTCTCAACGGATCTTCTTTGGGGTTTTCAGTTTTGGATTCTTTGGACGAATCCCATATGGTCCCTGACTGACGGTTTTTCGAAATTCGGAAGTTCGCTCGATTAATAGCATCAACGATTTGCGAAAGTTTTCTTCGTTATTTTTTTCTACATTCAAGATGGCGTATTTCCGTCACTATTTGATGTATCAAGTTGAAACTTCGTAGGATTAAGGAACACATCCATGCATTCAAAATTGCATATTAAAAAGAATTGTGACGGCTTCCGGAAATTACCGAGGCCTTCCGATTTTTCCCAAAAATGAATAGTTCTCTCCATTTTAAAAATAGACAAAACATGACATATGGTGGTGTTAGCCCAAAATGTTATCTTTTATTTTCAAAGACCTTTTTCGATAACATTTCAACCGCTTGGCCGCCATATTGGATTTTACAAAATAAAAAACCATTCAAATCGATATTCAGCCGCCATTTTAATTTCGATTTTGGAAAACGTTTTTTTGCATTGAACTTACTCCAAATGGCAACAATCCTTAAGGAGCCGATTTTTGAATTTTTATTTCATTTACTTCCGGTTTGACTTTTAATTTTCTTCGACTTTTTATCTTCTAGATGGTGACCTAACCTTATAAATACCCTTGACCTTTTCATATATGATGACCTCATGTCTACTAACAATTAATATCAAATAGTTCGGTCATGAAGTATAACCTCCGGTTTTATTAAGAGTTCAAAATGACAGGGTTTTTTTTTTCACTTAAACAGATATTGGATGTTACTATACTCAATAATGCTTGGTGTAACTTGAATCTTGACGTGACAAGGCGTGATGTGACGTGACGTGACATACTGAAACACGTTAGTACTCCTTAGGAGTTCTAGTTATTATTTTTCTTATAACTCAATATTTTCCACAATATTCGAAATTAAAAAACGAATTATGTATGGCTTAATGGTCGAAAGCGAGACATTAATTAATATATTAATACGTTCCGCGAGTCCAATATTTCATCTAGTATAGATAACGTATGATTAACGTAACATTAAAGGATGACGTCACATCTGTATTTTAAAATTCAATATTGATCAATTTCAATCAATATTGATGTTTTTATCTGTGAAAATATTAGATCCTAAAATCCAATATTTAAAACAATGAATATGGTTTCGAGTGTCAATAAAATGAACAAATGAAAACATATCTTAGACGACAATGCGAAATCAATTAGTAATGACGGATTCACAATCGACAAGATAATACACGATCTTGTAGAATGGATTAAACTGACGTAAAGCCACTGAACAGAATTGATTGTAAATATAATAGACATTTTAAAAATTGAATATAGGTTACTTTTTATGCATTCATGTGCATTTAGATCCATTTTCGTCATGTGTAAAGAATAGAAAGGTCCGCCAGAGGAATGTCATCATGAACCTCCGCTGTCTGGTCATTGTCTTCGTTGTCTTGGTCAGAGTTAATAAAGTCACAGTACATATTTAAGTCATATAATGTAGTAAATAAAATTGTTGCCTCCTATATTAAGTTCCGGGGGTGGGGTGTATTTATTTTATTTTATTTTTTTTTTTTTTTTTTTATCAGTTTTTTTTTTCAAAAGAATATTCAAATAGAGAATGCCAAAATACGCATTCTATTATAATCTGCGTTTACAAGGATATCCGATTTCTCTACGTCTCTAATCCATTCATTAAATCTTTTGTGACTTTCGCCGGAAAAATTTCTAATTTGTTGTTGTAAACCCTGTACTCGTAGCTCAAGTTGTAATGCTTGAAAACTTTCAGCATACACTTCTGCCATTTTATCACAATATATATAAAATATAACTGAAAGGAGCTAAATCGCTAATATTTGGGATCTAGAAATTGACACAAATGGGTCGCAACGCATATTATAATGTAATATGAATGTAAATAAACTGATTTAAGTTCAATCCTTTCCGTTTTTACTGTAATTTCTAATCAGTTATGTTCACCGAAATACGCCTTAAGTCTCAATCAAATGGCAATCTCTAGCGTCTGATTATTCCAGTCCACACCAATAGTATTTATTGCGAATGCTCTCCAGATAAGAATCTGGCCTCACCGTTTAACATGACTTGTGGAATATGTCTAGCCTCGTTTTTAGAGTCCCTTATTACAAATGGCGCTGAAACGCATTATGGTACACGATTCGTGTACCAATGGTTAAATGTTTATTTTGTCTTAAATATTGGATATCAGAGGCTCATCTTTTCACGAAACGATAACAACACCAATGTTGATTTAAATTAACAAATAATTCGTGTTTTCAATGTCGAAGACTTTGGATGATATTGAGTTAGAGACTTAGCTGCTTTAATTAAATAGAAATTTTAAAGGGGGGTTGGATGGCTGAATGGTTAGCATGCGCGCGCTGTATCATAAAGTCTGTCATTGAGTCGACTGGCGTGGTTTCGAACCCCCGGTTGTACGTTACAAGGAGTAGGGTCGCCTGCCCAACCTCGTGGGTTTTCTCCGGGTCGTCCGGTTTCCTCCCACTGCTAAAGACCCCTACGCGCAAGCGAATTATTGAAAAAAAATTAACCCATACGTTAGTCCCGAAATGACCTAGTTTGTGTCGAGTGGACGTTAAACCCCATCTCTCTCTCTCTCTCTCTCTCTCTCTCTCTCTCTCTCTCTCTCTCTCTTTCACACACAAATGTTAAATATAACTTAACTAAATACAAAGCTTAAACTTATAGTGTTCGTTTTACAAATCCAAGAGAGAGACATACCGGTTCTGCTATATTTTATTCTCCTTTATCCTGCAAACGTACACAGAGAGGGTGTTGTGTCGTTGTTGTGTGACAGAGCCTGTCTGTTAGTTCCTCCCAGGTTCTTCTCTGCTTGTGACTTGTGATCGTCTCTGGCGTTTTGACTTCGCGTTGTTTTGTAACACTGTCACAGTATACACCTCTATATGACTTTTATTCAGTTGATATAGTCGTGGTGGCTCCCGCTAGAAATACTTCAGTGGATATCCTCCGGTTACCTATAGAAACGGATTCTACGTTTAACACCTGCGAAGACAGACCAAATCAGTCGTAACTAAGTCATGCTCCATCACTCTATTACTGCCAGAAGCAATAACATAAAATTCCACAACTGCGGGATACACGAACATTATAATAAACAAATCCTTTGTTATAGGTGTTTATGGTCGAACTAAACAACTTAATGCATTAATTGAAGTGACCCTGTCCGGCCAACTAAACAATATAATCCACTCAAAACAAGGTAGCCAAAACCCCTTTTTATCAAACTCCTTATAATCATCAAAAAATTAACTACCCTCAAGTCAAACATTAATATAGTTAAAAGCATAATCTTTAAGTGGCATTTAGCGATTGGAAAACACATTAATAGAACACAATTTTTATGGGAAACAATCACTGGTTTATTCTAAAAGCTGCTTAACTGTCACATCCCCATATTGACGTTGTACATAATCTTTAAGTGGCATTTAGCGATTGGAAAACACATTAATAACGATAAGAGGATACTTGTCGAAACGTCGTGCTTTTAGAATAAACCAGTGATTGTTTCCCATAAAAATTGTGTTCTATTAATAGTTAAAAGCAGTATACGCTTTAAAGGATCCAAACTCTGAAATTCGTTGCCAGCTTCTTTAAAAGCTTTAAATAACTTTAATATTTTTAGGGAAAACTTCTCATGCCCATCTAGACGGTATTTGACTGAAATATTAGCACCGGACTCCCACATAGAATGTCCAGGAATTGGAATCCGAAAAATAACAAACCGGGTTTGTTTTTTTTTTTGATCATGGTTCCAAATTACGACTACAGGACTGACGACGACGCCGCCTAGTTCTTCGGATACGAGTCACGATGGCTCAGTGAGTAGGACGTTGACTCGCTCAAGTTGAGATGTTGCCGATAAAGTTTTGGGGTTATTTCCCGGTGTGGTTCTTGCTTGTCAATGGTGCAGGACGACGGGCAACGTACAGGTAGTTGTTCGAGGGGGGGGGGGACAAATAACCGAGACCTTGTGCAAACATTGTCGTACAGGTAAAAGAACCCTTGACGGTTGCAATTCGATGTAAGAGTAGACTGTAGAGCAACTGTCCATTAAAATTTACCCTCGTGGCACACTGTCTGGTCATACTAAACGTAGGCAGTTTGTTTACATTTAGATCCGCTTGAAAACAGACAGTAAGCTAGTTGACGGAAATTTTAAAGAGACAATAACACTCTTGCTGGCTTGACAGCCCAATAAAAAAAAATAGCCTTATTCTAAGTACTAGATATGTTAGTGTCATACCTGTTGTGTAAATTATCCATTAAATCCTATTTTACTTGTCCAGAGGGTTCAAAAATATTTTTAAATCCAAGTCACATTTGAAAAGCTTTACGTCATGCTTTTCAAATCATTTAGTTGAATTTTTCCATTTTTTTATATTAGGTGTGTTAAGATGAAATTTGTATCATCAATTAATTGGAATATTGTAAAATAGTACAATTTGTTGACCAGAATAAAGATTGGGACATATTATTCAGTTACAACAAGAGTGGTATTGAGCCTTTAAGTCCTAAATAGACTTCGAGAATTTTGAAAAGTATTTATTCTGCTTCCATGTAATAAAACTGGAAAAGTTTATTTAGTCTTTGTGTGTACGACAGATGTGAAGCGGGGTAGTACAACATTACAAAATAGTATACTATAATATTTGGATATGGCGGATATTTAGGGCAGAGATCTATTCTCGAAGCATGAAGTAGATGAATCTATGTGTGCAGAATCACTGCATGGCGTACGCCCGTCTTCATTAGCTCCGTCGCAGCAGACCGGTTGGACGTTCATCCCATTTCATTTCATTTGTACTCCCAGGCACAAACATAAAAAAAATATTGACAACTGTAAAAAGAGTAGGCGTACATGCTATTCTAAAAATGCCGAAGTATTGTGTGTGAGGCGACCTGAAAGTTATTAAACCCAGATAAATTATAATTAATTGTACACATCTCCGAAAATCGACGTAACGTAATAGGTTAGACGTAACGTAACAGATTAATCGTAAAGTAATAGATTAGACGTAACGTAATATATTAGACGTAACGTAATAGATTAGTAACGTAACAGATTAGACGTAACGTAATAGATTAGACGAAACGTAATAGATTAGACGAAACGTAATAGATTAGACGTAACATAGCAGATTAGACGTAACGTAATAGATTCGACGTAACGTAATAGATTAGACGAAACGTAATAGATTAGACGTAACATAGCAGATTAGACATAACGTAATAGATTAGAGGTAACGTAATAGAGTAGACGTAACGTAATAGATTACACGAATCGAAATAGATTAGACGTAACTTAACAGATTAGACGTAACATAATAGATTAGACGTAACGTAATTGATTAGACGTAACGTAATAGAATAGATTAGACGTAACTTAATAGATTAGACGTAACGTAATAGATTAGACGAAACGCAATAGATTAGACGTAACATAATAGATTAGACGTAACTTAATAGATTGGACGAAACGTAATAGATTAGACGTAACGTAATAGATTAGACGTAATAGATTAGACGTAACGTAATAGATTAGACGTAATGTAACAGAATAGACGAAACGTAATAGATTAGACGTAACGTAATCCAAAAGCTTTGAAAATCAATGGAGTTTGTCCTATGATTTGGAATCTACATATATTTTAGAAATATTGACTGACAACTGTGGCCTATAAAGAACTTAAACTATCTTCCTGTATAAAAATCAATGCAATCGAACACACACACACACACTGAGAGAGAGAGAGAGAGAGAGAGAGAGAGAGAGAGAGATGAGTACAGTCTAGTTCGCTCTAGTTCGCTTAGCCAGGAGAGAGTTCATTCTATTATCACTGAAACTTTGGAAATGACAAAGGTTTCAGCACGATGGGTGCCAAAGCTTTTGACGCCGGATCAAAAGCGTTCAAGACACATCATGTCAGACGAGAATCTAGCCTTATTTGAAACCAACCCTGACCGCTTCCTAAACCAAATTGTTACTATGGATGAAACTTGGGTCCACCATTTTCAGCCAGAAACAAAAGAGCAGTCAAAACAGTGGAAACATTTGACGTCGCCGACCCCAAAGAAGGCAAAGACTGTTTCATCGGCAGGAAAGGTGATGGCCTCAGTATTCTGGGATTCTGAGGGTGTTCTCATGGTGGATTACCCCCAGAAGGGCCAAACAATTAACGGTAGATACTATGCAGCACTTATAAGTCAGTCGAGGCAAGAAATTAAGACCAAAAGACGAGGAAAGCTGACCAAAGGTGTGATTTTCCACCAGGACAATGCGCCAGTGTACAAATCAGCTGTTGCCATGTCAGCAATCCATGACTGTGGTTTTCAACTTCTTCAGCATCCACCCTACTCTCCTGATTTAGCTCCCTCAGACTTCTATCTGTTCCTGCTCTGAAGAAATGTCTTTCCGGTAGGCATTTCCCGTCTGACGATGACGTCATTGCCGCTGTGGATGATTTTCTACACACCCAAGACAAAGACTTCTACAGAACTGGAATAAAGGCTCTGCAACACCGATGGCAGAAGTGTATTACATTGAAGGGGGACTATGTTGAAAAATAAATGTATTTGATTTGAATTTCTTGTTTCTTTCTGTGTTAGGCTCACTACTTATCAATCACCCCTCGTAGCTACGTTATCTCCTTTTAATACAGACACGCGAATGATAGCGTCCAATCAGAGGTTGGAAGACAAACACACTCAAATCAAACATAGCGACCACGAAAACCTTGGCATTAAACGAGCTTTAAACTTTGCAACTCGATTATCACAGGTAGACATTTTTGCTAGAAACCGAGACTTGATATTCGCCATGATCAGGAAATCTGATAGGCCCCCAGCTTAGTCAGTAGCCAATGAAAATTAGTGCTGAAATATGCTGAGAAAACACACCTGGTTGGACAAGCGAGTCTATATATTACTTGTTCCATTCAAGATTGGGATCGAAATCAAGTGACATATCTTACGATCTAAGACACACGTTTTAAACCACTTGACCCTATATCTCCTCGTCAATAAACATCGGTGAGAACGGGGGCTATTGATATGCATTTTGTTGACACTGAACTTCAGACATTAATTATTAATAGCATCGATCAGCTTGATATATTTATTTTTGTATATCGTTATGAAAAATGGCGATCAATATTATCTGTAATATACACAAACCGTTCTGTAATATACACAAACCGTTTATCAGATTTGACTCAGTTGCTCGAGATATCCTGTAAAATGAGGGGTCTGCTATGTTTGTGTCTCGTCGTAACAGACGTCTGTGCCTTTCTGGAATCTCAGTACCTTAAAACAAAGGTTTTGGAAGACCTTAATACCTGCAAAAACGATATCTATCATCACTTTATCTCCATGACCATCGTTTCCTCCATTATTGAATGTGGTCGCCTGTGTTCTTCGGTTGACGATTGTAGACGATTTATGTTTAACAGTAAAGATAATATGTGCATGCTCTATGAATCGGGTGAAAACTGTTTTTCGTCATCAGATCACCTAGCCATATATTGTTTCAGACAGGTAAGAAGAGAAAGTCTCATCCGTATTGGTTCATTTTATTATGATCGTTAGTGAGTGCCGTGGTGGCACTGGGGTGTGGTACCGTGTACAAGTTGGAGTACACTTAAAATAACTTTTGATGGCTAGAGTTAGAAATAAGAGTAGGCCGTTTTACGGGGAAAATGTCTGACAAGGGGATAACATACTGAAAAACCCTATAAGCGGCCATGATTAAATCCGGGATTGAATTAATTATATTAATATACACGCGTAGAAAAATGACTTGATTAACAACGTTTCTTAAATCTTTGTTTCGTCGATCTATGAGGCCGCCAAAGATTGAGTTTCCAAATCATTTATACGATGTATAGAGGTCGTTATTAATGTAACATAAAATGTTTGTAAACCACCCTGAACAACACAATTTATGGATTTTTCGACATGATTCATTTATCCATTGGCCTTGAAAGTGTCGAGGGATTTTCTATCGTGGTTTTCCTTGTCAGTGGTGCATTACAGAGGCACAGTGTCTAATAGTTCGGATGGTACGAAAAACAGAGGTCCCGAGTAGGTCTTAGCGTCGCTGCACGGGCAACATTTTACATAGAACACTGTATGGCCTATGTTCGTCTTCATTCGCCCAATCAGCACAAAATAGTGGGAGGTTGAAATGAAATGAAATGAGGTTTAACGTCCTACTGTTCTGCTCCTAACCTGGGCTAATGAAGACGGGCATACGTCATACATTGTGCTATGAGGGAAATTTTGCCCGGGCAGCGGCACTATCGCCTACTCTTATATCGAATTCCAACTGCCAGGGGATCTTTTACGTGCATTCCAATATATACACGGGACCTTAGTGGGAGGTTAAACCCCATTTTATTTCATTGTCATTGCATATAACCAATGGTTTCGTTATCACCGACATCTTACTAATTTTAAGCCAGCCTTAAGATCACCGAGTACGCGTTGTCCCTCTCTCTCTCTCTCTCGTAGACCAATGATTGTTTCTGATTTTTTATTGTAGAAATCTATGTGTGGTGAAGAAAATTGTATCAGATGTCCTATTGGTTACTATGGTGATCGATGTCAACATATTATACAAGGTAGGTAATTCACGACAGAAAACTCTGTGGGTGTAATAAAAGAAAATGAAATGAAATGGGGTTTAACGTCCTACTGTTCTGGGGAGGCGGGGCTAATGAAGACGGGCATACGCCATACAGTATGCTATGAGGGGAATTTTTCCCGGGCGGCGGCACTATGGCCTACTCTTACATCGAATTCCAACTGCCAAGGAATCTTTAACGTACACGGCAATGTATACACAGGACCTCGTTCTTTTCGACCCATCTGAACGACTAAACTGTTGTCAGGTTCTCCGTCCTGCACCACTAACAAGGGGGAACCCCGTCGGTAAATCCCAATGAATTTTCTCGGCCAACGTAGAGATCGAACACGCGACCTCCATAAATGAAATGAAATGGAGTTTAACGTCCTACTGTTCTGCTCGCGACCTCAAGGCTAGCGAGCCAGCGTCTTATCGACTTAGCCACCGTGCCCCCCCCCCCCTGTAATAAAACAATATGTTACACAATAGTAAAGAGACATATATATTGGAAGGGAGTGCCTCGTAAAGTTTGTAATAATACAATAGGCTAAATAATAGACAGAGGCAGACGATTCATATTGAAGACCAATGAGTTGGTAATCAGAGATATTACAGTTTACTGACATGTAGGTACCTTTAAATCTCTCCGATTTAGTTTAACAACGATTGCTATACATAATGAAAGTAGTTGTCGAAAAAACAATTAAAGAGCCCCGGGGAAGAACGATCTGGTAGCAAATTGTATAAGCTTTCTGTGGAACAATCAATTTCAGGTAAAAACGATCTGAGTCACATCGAACCAAGGCCCTTCTGAAATGGCCTCCCGGACAAATACGTCCATCGTACCCTTTATTTGACCTTAATTTGCCTGAAAAGTGGAACTCAGTTGTTGTACTGGTAATTGTGATTTGTATTAAACTTCATTTTGAAGTTGTAATTAAACCCACTCGTTGTTCTGTTCGCGTCAAGCATTCTCGTCCAAAAGTTTGTTTTGCCTTTTATGCGAAAAGACAAAAATGTGACTTAGATCGTTCTTCCCTTGGGCTCTTCAATTCCATAGTTTTCATGGTTGTAATCCAGCCTGCAGGCCGCGACGATACAAACCTGGAAAAACCGACATTAATCTAAGACCGGAAATTGGGTCCTCTTTTGTGTCCAATTGATGTATCCCCCCCCCGCGCACTGAGCTTCAAGACTACTCCTTTTCGCTCTCAATATCCTTTTCTAACCTTTCCTTTCGCGTACATAACACTATTTGTAGTTTGTCCTGTAAGGTTGGTAGCTCCTGTTTGTTCCACTGCAGATTTGGCGATATCACCGTTTCTATAATAGCCAACATTGACAGTAATGGCGATCAATACCACCCGTCGTCCTGGTATTTACTTGTGTTTACTTGAACGTTCTCTCTCGGGTTATTCGACATGCCCATCACCAATGTCATGCAAAGTGTTCACTTCATCCATGCCCTTACCAGCAATGGTGGTTGGAATCAAGTCGGAAGATCATCCACCGTTCACAATTTGATTTTGTTTTCTTCTGGGTAAGGGGTGTATTAGCTACCTGGCAAACTTAATTTCTTTATTAATGCGTGTAACATCTTAATAGTAAGTTAATGTTATACTATACTATTCAAAAAAAGTAGGGAGTATTTGATTTTGGGGGCATAATACTAAAATATGCAAATGACTACGAAAAAAGTCACTATAGAACCTAACAGAAGAAACATTTCCAGTTACATGTGACGCCCAAACGCACCAATAGCTACCGCATGGAATGCAGGGGATGCTTGGGATCATCATGGGGGTCCAACCCAAGATTTGCACGACTCTGACTTTGAATGTTACAGTCATTGTGGCATTGAATTCCAGGGTGGAAACATCAGTTTAATTGTTTTAGTGACCAGAAAACAAATTTTGATATTCGTCGGCTTACCCAAAATGAAAGGTTACGTGCCCTTGGCATGCTACAGATCGGCACAACACAGGCGGTTGTGGCGCGGACGATGAATGTTTCTCAGTCTGTCATAAGCAGGCTATGGTCCAGATACCGTGATACACAATCTGTACAGGACAGACCACGCTCAGGTCGACCAAGGGCGACAACTCAAGCCCAGAATCGATTTATCCGTACCTTGGCCTTGAGAAATCGTGTCATCACAGCAAATCAGATCAGCGCTCGTCTTCAAACAGACACTGGTGTGAGAGTGAGTGGCCAGACGATTCGGAATCGACTGCATAGGGGTCACCTTCGCGCCCGACGTCCTCGCGTGATCCCTTGTTTGAGAGATCATCACATTCAGGCAAGACGTCGTTGGTGTAGGGATCGTCAACACTGGGATAATCGACGCTGGAGCAATGTGATGTTTTCAGATGAGTCAAGGTTCACTGTTGATTTTTTGGACAGACGTAGGAGGGTGTGGCGTCGTCGAAACGAGCGCTTCCAAGACGTTAACGTCATCAGACATGATCGATTTGGGGGTGGTTCTGTTATGGTGTGGGGAGGCATCACTGTTGCTGGAAGAACGGCTTTACATGTTGTTGCAGGGCGTGTTACAGGCCAGTACTACCGGGACAACATCTTGGCAGTCCATGTTGTGCCGTTCGCACGACGTCATGGCCGCCGTTTCATCTTCCAGGATGACAACGCAAGATGTCACAGGGCCAGGATCGTTACAGGTTACCTCCAACAACAGAACATCACCACATTACCTTGGCCAGCACTGAGTCCCGACCTCTCCCCCATCGAGCATGTCTGGGACATGCTTGGACAGAGGTTACGTCAACGTCAACAACGTCCTGCCAATGTCCAAGAACTTGCTGCTGCGTTGCAACAGGAATGGGACAATCTGGACCAAAATGACCTTAGACGTCTCATTAGGAGTATGCCACGTCGGATCAATGCTTGTTTGGCAAACAGAGGAGGATTTACCCGTTACTGACTTGGTTGTGATGCTGTGGTAACTTTGCTGTTTGACCCCGGGTATCATTTTACCCTTATAATGGTCAGTCTGTGCCTTACTTAGTCTAACGATCATTTTGAATAAATCGATGAATGTGAACTTCATTTCATTTTGTCATTTGTTTCTTCGTCAGTTTCATTAGGTGACTTTAATAATACTTAAAAATCAAATATCCCCTACTTTTTTTGAATAGTATACTAGGTCTAATGAAACAATACCCGGCATGATGTAATGACACAACTTTCGCTTATGTGCAAATATTTTCAGTTAAATTAGCCAAACGAACTGCTATAGGCAGAATATTGAGTTCTTTATAATACATCGTTAAGATTACCATACTTACGATTTAATCAGGGGCGGATCCAGCGGTCCCCCACAACCCTGCTCAGCTACATAAACAATTTTGTAAAACAACACTTTTTATGCGAAAAGTGTCACGGTCGTGTGCTTTATCCTGTATCGTCAGAGGGGGGGGGGAGGGGTTTGATGGACATTGAAAGCGCGAGATAATGATATAGACATATGTGATATCACAATGAAATTAATTCACAATGTCATCGTATTAATTCATAATAAAAATTGAAATCAAACGGGTTGTTGGGTTGTTCTCTTTAAAAATCTCAATGTGTATGTATATACGCCAAAAAAACGATAGAGACCATGTATTTCTCAAAACATTTCAAGGCCAGCGTGGGGGGAAAGGAGGGACATCGTCTCAGCAACCTGGCAAACCCCCTCATGCAAAAATTACTGGATCCGTCCGCGCTAATATTAGATTTTTATTAAAACGCCCAGCCGTGACCTTAAGTTCTTAAACTATGCTTTTATGCGTATTGATTATTGAAATAAAATATTGTTCCTGTTTTTACCATTTAAAAGTGAAACTATCGGTTATTGATGGAGTTTTAAATTGTGCAGATATTGATTGAAGAATAAAAATATTCTTTACACAAAAGGATATGTCGGATATATTGAATTATACATATATAGAGAGAGAAATGGGGTTTAACGTCCACTCGACACAAACTAGGTCATTTCGGGACTAACATATGGTTTAATTTTATTTCAATAATTCGCTTGCGCGTAGGGGTCTTTAGCAGTGGGAGAAAACCGGAGGACCCGGAGAAAACCCACCAGGTTGGACAGGCGACCCTACTCCTTGTCACGTACAACCGGGGACTCGAAACCACGCCAGTTGACTCAATGACAGGCCTGGATACAGCACGCACGTGCTAACCATTCGGCCATCCAACCCCCCCCCCCCCCCTTGAATTATAAACAGACGAGTAGCGGTGTTACATGTAGGTGCTGTGCGTGCCTTTTTCGTGGGGTAGTGCGTGCGCGTTGGATCATAAGGTCTGTCATTGAGCCATGTGATTTTGCCCCCCCCCCACCCCTTGAACTTATTCCAGATAGGCAAATTGGTCGATTTTGTTTTTGCCGAGTGGTCCGTTTTATTTCCGGGAAACTGGGCCTACAAATCAATATTCAACTGAATCATTTTAAAATTATATAATGCTATACTTACTCTTTACCTTTCGACCTAAATAGGGATATTTGATATTCTAATGCTGAGTGGGCCGACTTGTTCATTTTCCAGCGTGTAGGACGGGGGTCTGTCAAGGGACAACGTATAGCAATTCAGATGGGACGAAAAATCGGGGTCCCATGTACACATTGGCGTGCAGGAAAAAGAACCCTTAAAGCTGAACTCCGGTTACAAAAATACCGAAATAATTAGATAAAAAAAAGTTAACGCCCCCCCAAGCCGCCATATTTGTTTCCAATTTATGAAATAAATATGGCGGACATGGAGGCTTATGACCTGGAAAGGTTAGCCGATCTCACTTCCAGTTTGTTTCTTGTCAGCCAGCTGTACACATCCGGTTTTATTCTCTACACACGCTTCACCGATTGCTCTATATTTTAACAACAGTATACCAAATTATTGAAGATTGCAAAATGTCTGATCAGGTAAGCCTGTAAATAATTATATGGCACATTATATGGCGTGTGTTAACTTCATTAGCTCAGTCGGTGCAGAATAGAAGGACGTTAAATCCCATTTCATTTTATTTCATACATGGAAAGCCTTGAAACATTTTTAGACTCCATTGCTCATACAGATATGTTACCCCGATAGATCATAAGGTCTGTCATTGAATCCATTGATGTGGTTTCGATTCACTCGTTTACACATGAAAAGGAATAGGATCGCCTGTCCAACATCGTGGGTATTCTCTGAGTCCCCTGGTCACCTCCCACTGCTAAAGGCCCCGTCGCGCAAGCGAATAATTGAAATAAAAATGAAACCAAATGTCAGTCGCAAAATGACTTAATCAAATTACATTTATCTTTTTTCAGATTGTTCTGATGGTTCTGAGAAAGATGTAGTGCCCCAGAAATCCATGCTGGCCTTTATACGTCCTGTATCCAACCAACCACCGATAGAGGTCAAATGTCAATTCTCCTATGGCGGACTGACAGTGATACAGTACAGAAAGGTCGGATGCCTCGAAGTGAACTTCAATCGTAGTTGGGAGGAATATGTCCATGGATTTGGAAACATCCATGGAAATTATTGGCTTGGACTGGAAAACATTCACAGCATTGTAAAAACTTTTCCGAGATATAAATTATGTGTTATGTTGACCGCGGGAAAGGTCTATTATCAAGGCTATTACTACGAATTCAATATATCTTCAAGCTCCGATAACTATCAAGTACATATTGTTACCTTTGACGATGATCTGAATGACAGCACTGGCGATGCTCTAACAAATGGCAATTACAATATAAATGGACGACCCTTTTCGACATATGATCGAGACTCCACCTCTTATGGATGTCCTGGGAGATTTCAAGCTGGTTGGTGGTATCTGGATGATCCAGTCTGTAGTAGGTCAAATGTTAACGGTAGAAGATCTGCTGGTGCGTTCGAGGCTACATGGCACTGGCTGGATAATCTAGGTAATCGAACGGATTTCACCAAGGTGACATTAAGACTTCTGAGACACTGAGGGGCGTTCATTTCAAGATAAATGAGTGTACTAAGGGGCGGTTGCCAGGGTAACAAGTCAAAGTAACAGGCCTCGAGCTCACAAAGAATTCGCTAGAATTTACTCTCAGTCACTGGTTATGAGAAATATCTTTGATCTAGAAACATAAAACTTTGCAAATAATTTCTTATTAATGTATTTGATACATTAAAACAGTGGTCCTCAACCTTTTTTTGGCATCGGCCCAGCTTGGGACATGTGAAGTAATAGTGGCACACTTAGCTAAATATATAAAAAAATATTTGAATTTTGCAAAATAAAAACATGCTAAGTCAAACGGAACACAACCGTAGACAGAGACTAGTCATAGACACATAGAAAGACTCAAACTAAATAAAGAAAAACACAGCTATGAACTTATCAGTAGACACCAGTAAATACACAATTGGGATCACGTGGTTTTTCTCATTTTCTTAGTTTGCCGTTCAAAATTTCGCGGCAAACTCAGGAAGATCTCACACTGGTTGAGAATCATTGCATTAAAACAACACAAGTTTTGTAAAGGGCTATATTTCTGTAATCTGATTACAGCACAGATCCTATTTCGTTTCGTTTTTTAACGTTAAAAATTTCGTTTAACTGCGCATGGATTTGGAAGAGTTGTTATATAATCCGGGTTCTGGTTGATGTGAGGGATTCGCCAATGAATCGGCCTGTTTTGGCATTTGGTACCATACTATAAACATCACCGCTGATTGGTTAATCACATGTCTGATGTCGTAGGGTCGATAGCAGCACGTATGACCCTGACGCGACCTCGCGCTACAACCGATCAGATCTTCATGAAGTGGAGGTCATCGAAAGTATAAAAAACGAAACAAAATTTGGATCTGTATTTTAATCAGATTGGTATTTTAGTTAAAATAAGGTAAACAATTTTGAGTGAATTCTTAAACTTAAATTTGAGAATGGTTTGTCCATGATAAAGAAGTACTACTGTGTGAACCATCGTAAATTTTAAACGGATTTCTTCGATTATGAACAAAATACTTAACTTTGGTTATTATAAACTTACCTGTGTGTTTGTAATGAACTCCCGTTCGATAAAATCCATTGCACAACTAATTATCACAAGTATTATTACTTGTAATTTCGACAGAGTCGATGTCAACAATGTCTTCGTGACGTATTGGTCGAATCCAATATACCTGTTGCGGGGGTTGGTTAACATTGAAAGATAGTTTGACAGCGCGATCATTTTGATCGTATATGGGTTTGGGCGACGAAAAATATCAATTGAAGGCAATTATATAGGAGATTTATATGGAAACCATTGATCGCCAGTCTATCAAATTTTCTTCACAATTGCACGGATAAAGTCATGTATAAACTATATATATCCTATCTTCTTTATGTTATAAATAATTTAACAAGGATCATGAAGCTTACCTCCGAATTCTCTGAGTGTATTTTTAATTTCATACGCATTCTTTCGATCGAATAATAACCGCTTCAGTAACATATATAATGGTATATAATGCTACTAAGCCCGTATGACCCCGTAAGAAGCGGAACATTAATTCTCGATTCGACAGTTTTGACCGAAGTGTGATAAAGCCCGTAAAACGAATGTATAGTTGTGTTTGTGCGGCATGCGTGTTCAAAAGTAAATAATCCCATCCGAGTCGCTAATCAAATAATTAAAACAAAATATTTCTAAAAGTAAAGCTATAAAATTTGCAGAGATTTTACTAGAATGTAAAAGACGGTAACTAAATACAGGAATGCGGGTAGTTATGTGTGCGAACGCAAGACTACTCGGACCAAGACCAGTCGGACCACAACAAGACCAGTCGGACCAATTAAATTATATTATAAGGCTAGACAATATGCTATTTATTTATTATTATATCACAATACAAAGAAGCAAATAATTCTTATACGGAATTCTTATATTTAGAGTTGTTTAGTTCAATTTTGTGTACGGAAAATAAATCAACGATTAGTTTTAAAATTAATTAATAATGGTGCCAAAAAAAATATCAATCTAATTTTTCTTATTTACTCTTGCAATGAGACTCGGTATGTCCAGACTTTTGACAGTTTCTACATATACGGGTATACTGTTCTTGTCTGATAGCCTAATTTTACTTTTTCCACATTCGCGGTATCCCCAGTGGTTTCATTCCGTTCTACCCCACTAACCCCTGGGTTACTATATAGGGGGGGGGGGAGACACGTTTTCAAGTTATCCGCCCTTGATGCGTTAATATAAACAGCACATAATAATACGAAGACCGGACGTTTATATGCCCCTTTTTAAACGTGGTTCTCGATATTTTGCGATTTGGAATACAATTATCAATTTATTCAAACAACACGTTATTATTAGTTCGAGTAGTCATATTAAAACACACACAATTAGAAATTTATTCAAATAACACTTTATTATTGGTTCGAGTAGTCATATTAAAATAAACACAATTATCAATTTATTAAAATAACACTTTATTATTGGTTCGAGTAATCATATTAAAACAAACGCAATTATCAATTTATTAAAACAGCACTTTATTATTGGTCCGAGTCGTCTTTCTGTTGGGTCCGAATAGTCTTTTTGTATGGTCCGAGTAGTCTATTTGTTTGGGCTGAGTGGTCTATCAGTTGGTCCGACTGGTCTTGAACCGAGTGGTCTTTGGTCCGAGTGGTCATGGATTCTTGTCGTAATTGTACTTGAATTTCCTATGCTGTCACCCCTAATACGAAATGATATCTTCCGCAGAGTGACGTAACCATTTTCCATATTGGTATTTTTCTCTGGGAAAAGTTTGTGATATTTCAATTTTTCAAGAGAGAACTTGTTTTCATCGTTGTGATAATTAATTGTGCAATGGATTTTATCGAACGGGAGTTCATTACAAACACACAGGTAAGTTTATAATAACCAAAGTTAAGTAGTTTGTTCATAATCGAAGAAATCCGTTTAAAATTTACCAAGACTCAGACAGTAAGTGTTTCGCTGCGTTATTTTAATTAAATCATTGTACATTTGTGCTTAATGTCGTCGTAATACAATATTAACTGCTGAACTGTTCTGCTCCGACTAGGCTAATGAAGACCTACCTACATACGCCATACAGTGTGTTGTGAGGGAAATTATCCCACAGCCTATTCTTATATCGAATTCTAATTGCCAAGGGATATTTTACACGAACGCCACTTCGTACATGGGACCCCGATTTTTTTTTTGTCCAATTCGAACGACTATACCAGGCTTTCTGTCCTACATCACTGACAAGTGGGGAACCACGCCGACATTACCGATGAACTTTCTTGTCCAACACAGGATCGAACACAAGACCCCAAAGTTTTAACGTCTTACTAACCGAGCCACCGCCGACTCCCGACTGCTGAACTAGAAGATGTGGAGTTAATGTTTAATAAACAATATTATAGATAGATTGTGGAATATTTACAGATAAAGAGCTGGTCGTTTACAAACACGCCATTGACTTGATTTCGTGACACCCATTCACAAATACGTCACTGATTTAATTTAGGAACCCCAACTCACGACCCCTAATTTAGACGGGATACGGTCAAGACCCCCTCTGGTCAGAACCCCCTAGGGGTCAAAATTCCCCTAAGTCAGAACCCCCTCTGGTCCCCCCCCCATTTTTATATTATTTAATATTAAAATCATTTCAAAATTATGTTTTTGTGGTTTGTGAAGTGAAGTACACAACAAAATCGATTTTTTTATATTTTATTTGCATTATATGGGTGAAATTATTTCCATCGGATGGTGTGCCCAATACCTTTTATGGTTTGCACACAAGTTGTAATTGTAAAGTCTTTCTTGTAGAGGGGGGTTGGATGGCTGAATGGTTAGCGTGCGCGCGCTGTATCATAAAGTCTGTCATTGAGTCGACTGGCGTGGTTTCGAATCCCCGGTTGTACGTGACAAGGAGTAGGGTCGCCTGTCCAACCTCGTGGGTTTTCTCCGGGTCCTCCGGTTTCCTCCCACTGCTAAAGACCCCTATGCGCAAGCGAATTATTGAAATAAAATTAAACCATATGTTAGTCCCGAAATGACCTAGTTGTGTCGAGTGGACGTTAAACCCCATTTCTCTCTCTCTCTCTTTCTTGTAGATCTTTTGTTGTTTTTGGTGGTTGTCCGCGTGAGTATTGCAGGAGTGCAGTGTTGCCATTGCTGTGATCCAGATGGAGATGTTCGAGAGCCCGCCAGATTGTGGGGTCTGATATTCCCAGCAGGGAACTGAACGCCCTGTTCCAAGACTCGCATAGATTGTTAGTGCGAGACCCACCACCAAGTGTTGTCAGATGAACGTTCCAGAGTTCTGCTGGGAATAGGGGTAGTATAGGAGATTTTAAATTGTAGTGCCATGACTTCAGTTGAGATTGATCAGATAATTGCATTTCACTTGAATGATTACAATAACTGAGGCTATTTTATTCCTAGTAAAAAGCAGATTATGTTATGTTAATTGTGTGGTCAATTGTCTTAGTTGGTCATCATATTTTTTTTTTCAAATAATAATTTTTTTTTAAATAATAATAAATAAATGAAATAAATTAATAAAAAATAAATAAATAAAAAGGGGGGATGTCCCTTTTTAACTTAAGTCCACGGGGGTTATGACCTAGGGGGTTTTGACCAAGGGGGTTTCGACCAAGGGGTTTTGACCGGAGGGGGTTTCGACCTAGGGAGTTTCGACCAAGGGGGTTTTGACCGGAGGGGGTTTCGACCTAGGGGTTTTGACCAAGGGGGTTTCGACCTAGGGGGTTTTGATCGGAGATGGTTTTGACACGGACCCAATTTAGACACTGTCAACGTTTTATTAAAAAGTTATAAAACAAGAATATTGGAAATCTGATTCAGTTTGAGCCCTGGAGATAAATCACAAAGTAAAATTCCATCCGATTAGTTTCCAGGCTGATTACACGTGTTCAAAAACGTTAAATAGGAAGTTAACCAACGAACACGATTCGACAGTTAATTTGGTGTCTTCTAATGACAGTTATTTCCCTTGTATTGTAAATAAAATTCAGGGTCAACGCCATGCTCTTTTTCAACCGGATTAATGAAGACGGACATACGCAGTGTGCTATGCGGGAAAGTAAGTCCGGACAGCGGCACTACGATCTACACGGTCGAATTCTAATAGTGAAGGGTTCTTTTACGTGCACGACACGACCTCGGTGTTTGTCCCATCTATACAACTAGACATTGTTCCTTGCATGGCACCACTGACAATCTCGTGGTACTTTCTCCACTAGCACTGAGATGAGCCAGTGTTCCGCTCATTGAGCCCCCACCTTCTATTGGCTGATTGGATGGCGCTATAGTTAAGGTGTGCACGCGATATCATAAGGTCTGTCATTGAGACAACAGGCGTGGTTTCGATTTCCTGGTTGTACGTGTCAAACCTCGTGCGTTTTCTTCGGGTCATCCTCTGTCCTTCCACTGCTAAAGACCCCTACGCGCAAGCGAATTAATGAAATAAAATTTAACCATGTGTTAGTCCCGAAATGACCTAGTTTGTGTCGAGTGGACTTTAAACCACCCCTCTCTCTCTCCCTCTCTCTCTCTCTCTCTCTCTCTCTCTCCCACGGACAACAGCGTATTTTTATATATAAATGGACAAATATACAACACTGTTATTTAATAACGACGTTTCATAACACATACAGGTAACGTTTCCAGGTAAAGGTAAATATTCATCAAGTCAGCCAATTAATATATACATCAAAATACGAATATAACGGCTAGCGCTTTCTGTTCGTACTGAACATCTTCAGGCCATTTTTATTTATGAAAGATTAAGTAGAACAATAAACACAACGTCATGACGTTACTATAAATATATCAAATACAATATACTCATAATATTTACATATTTCTACATTTAGTAAATAATCAATAAAACGAGAATTATTTCATCTCTTGCTATAATATCCGTTTATTTAATTCCTATTTGTACTTTTTGATGAAATAATTTTCTTTACATTCAATTAAATCATTATTTAAAAAATTCAATTTGTACATGGGGAATACGTTGAATTTTCCACCTCCACACGTTTCGATGTGTGCACTTAAAGGTATTGTTCGATTACTTGGGAATCTTAATTTGCGATCTATGAAGGTTCCGTCGAAGGCTTAGTTGACCATCTGTTTTACCTTTACAACCATAACATACAATGAGATACATTACATTTTTTAATTTGCATGTCATGCATGCTTCGTTTTACATCAAAATCATTGGATTCATTTATTTTAATGGAGCTTCCTTCGTCTATCATTTTACAAGTTAAACATCTTTCATCCCAACATTTCGAAACAATAGATTTTTATTTTCAGAATCAAATTTTGAGGAAGTGAGAATTCGGAGGTTGTTTCATTCTGTTGACCACATTTGCTTTGTTTATAATATATATACGTTTTTCACTTTTAAATAACCGTGGTAAATGTGATCTAATTATGTCCATACCTCGTTCGCGAGAAGGATAGTGTGTTGTAAAAAAAACTAAAGTCAAAATTTCATTTTGTTTACCTAAAACTTTAGGTTTTCTTAAAACTTCCTGATCTATTTTTAAGACTTGTTTAATGCTATTTTCTTTTAAACCACTAGGATAGTTTCGATTTCGAAGAAATTGTTTCAATTCATTTAATCTTATTAAAGCCGATTAAGCATAAGTACTTTTATGTTTAGGGTAGATACATCAATAAATAAAAAAAATAGATAAATACATGGATTATGGCAATACCGACATCGTACGAGATCGATACAATATGCCGGATTACACAGCATGTCAGAATAATCAATTGCCTCAATACCGGAAGTATTATACTGGGAGTATTATTGTACCTTCGAATACCGGAAGTATTATTATAATGCAGCCTCGAATACCCAGAACTTAAAATATGATAACACTTTCTGTACATTCTGTACGATGACACATTATGAACAAATATTATAATGATACTGACGTTGTTGTTTTTTTATTACAAATTTAACGTCCAATATATTAGTATATGATATTATGGACAGGTTGATTTAATTAAATTATTTATATATGAAGGAGTAATGTCATAGTGATTCTTCATCTTGGCAATTTATATGATAACGTCGCTGTATTTGACGTTAGAAACGTCGTGTGTACATAATATAGTGGTTGTTATCCATGGAACTGTGTTGTGTTATACAACAAAAAGTTATAATTCCAACACAAGTCATATCTAGATGATTCACTAGCAGATTGCGATAAAGCGAAAACTTTAGAACATACATATATAAGCTTCAAAGGAACAATAAAAAAGTCATGCATAATTGGCCATTTCAATTTTGAACTTTGATATTCCTGGGCCCCATAGACTCTTATTCTTGAAGGCACTGGGGCGGGGCACCGGCTGCACCATCCCCCTTCTCGTGAGACATGCTCAGATGTTATTATGTATATAAATATTTAAACATTAGCCATACAGCTGTATACACACGTACAATAATAGATTACCATGACAATAGATAATATAAATAATATCAGATGTTATAATATATGTAAATAATTAAACATTAGCCATGCAATTTTATATACACGTACAATAATAGATTACTTTGACAATATAAATAAAATCCAGAACAAATACAAAAAAAAGTTTTTAAGTACATACTATACAATACGGCATGTCTTACTCAATCTTATTGGTATAATTTGACAAATATACAGTTACAATGTATAGACGTATAACGAGATGACATGAATGTCAATAGATCAATTATGTAATGTGACTGCAGACAGGGGGCCACGGTGGCTAAATGAGTAAGAAGCTGGCTTGTTAGTCTGGAGGTCGCGGGTTCGCTCACGGTGTTGACCAAGAAAGTTCATCAGCATTTTCCGGCGTGGTTTTCCCTTGACAGTGGTGCAGGACGAGGGGATTGACAAGGACAGCTGTATAGTTGTTCGGATGGAGAAAAAGCAAAGGTTCCTTGTACACATTGGCATGCACGTAAAAGAATCCTTGATAGTTATAATTCGAAATAAAAGTAGGCAATATTGTCGCTGCAGGGGCAATATTTCCCTCATATCATGTTGAATGGCGCATGCCCGTCTTTATTAGCCCAGTCGGAGTCAAACAGTAGGACGTTAAACCCCATTTCATTTCATTTTTGGCTGTAAACATAACAATCATATTAGCTTTACTAAACTTCGATAGTGCTACTTCTAGATGCCATAATAGAATAGCAATAGCACCACGTACAAATAATTATACGAGTCGAACACGACACAATATGCTCAGATATCCCAAAAACAAACGCACATATCACATCATGGAGGCAACTGAAGAAAAAGTGGAGGGAGAGAAAAATGAGGGTTTAGCGTCCACACGAAACAAACTAGGTCATTACGGTACTAACTAGGTCATTATGGGACTAACTAGGTCATTACGGGACTAACATATGTTAAATTTCATTTCAATAATTCCCTTGGGCGTAGGGGTCGTTAGCAGTGGGTGGGAACCGGAGGACACGGAGAAAACCCACGAGGATGGACAGGCGACCCATACTCCTTGTCACGAACCATTCGGCCAACCAACTTGCCAGAAAAAGGGAATATTTCCCAAACGCTGAAATGTTATTCAGCTGGCTCAAGGTCGGTCAAGATTGCAGATTGTAATGTAAATTGAGTTCAAGATATTAAAATAAGGGAGACAGATTGTTGTACCAGGACCATGATCAGGGGCCCAAACTCTATCCATCTTCTTGTTCTTGTTGGTCATCTTCTTGAGTGCGACGTTCTTCTGAAAAAGCCGAAGGCTCCATTAATTCAAGGCATGCGTAATCGTTTTATGGTTATGTGGCTGACCTGAATTCCAAACAACCAACAACTGAGCTACCATCGATCGTCGCGGGGTATGGAGAACTCTTGAAAATTTTGAAAATTTAACTAATGCAAATACTTTTTTTTCTGCTATTCTAGCCGTGAGTTAAATTGTCCAATGGTTTTGTAACCAAAATCCCACTCTATGCCGACCTGAATTCTGATCATCCAATCAAACCGTTAGAGCTGCATTCACAAATAATAATCAATGCCCGAAAAATGTCGCACAAAACAGTGTGACGCCATACAAAATGTTTTAATCCATATTCCATTCAGTACAAATTCGTGGTGTTCAATTAAAAGAAAAGTAAAATTAGTGTTTTATTAGATTGGTACCAGACAAAATGGTTTAATCCAAAGTCAATTCAGTACACATTCGCTGTATTAGATTTATTGTTTCCCCACTTTATCCGTCTGCCCGAAAAGTCAGATTGTCCAAAAGTTCCGGAGGTGGGAGGAAGGGGGTTAACAGAAAATAATTATTCCCCAAAGACGTATTAGAAATCTTCTAACGGGAGTTGTATCGCCTGTTCTAGAAGAGGTCGCTGTCATGGTGCTACTTCTAAACGCCGGAATCATAATGTTACTAGTTGGTTCGATCGTGATGTTAATTAGTCTAATGTAAATGGAGTTTAAAGGAGCTAAATCGCTAATATTTGGAACATAGAAATTGACATAATGGGTCGCAACGCATATAATAATGTAATATGAATGTATATAAACTGATTTACATTCAATCGTTTCTGTTTTTACTCTAATTTCTAATCAGTTATGTTCGGCGAAATACGCGAAGAGTCCAAATTGAATGGTAGTCTTTGGCGTCTAGTTATTCCAGTCTACACAGGTAGTATTCTCCTGTGGGATATGTTTAGCCTCGTTCATTGAGTCGCTTCATTACAAATGGTGATCGAAAGCATTCTGGCAAGCGATTCGTGTGCCAATTTTAAAATTTTCATTTTGTCTTAAATATTGGATATCAGAAGCCCATCCTTTTTCTGGTAAGATAACAACATCAATCTTCATTTAAATTGACCAATAAGTCGTGTTTTCAACGTCAAAAACTGTAGATGAATTTGAGTTAGAGACTTGCCTCCTCGTAAATAGAAGTTTAAAATGGTATCAAAATAAACCATACATATTTTAAACCGCCTTATTTACATCCTATTCAATCGTATTTGTATCTCGTTAAAATTTGTTACATCTTCCATGTTATCCTGCCAATGCCATGTTGATTCAAAATTAAAACCCAATCTTTTACCATTAACGTTAGCGCGACTACAGACAGGGTCATCCAAATACCACCATCCACCGTTAAAACGCACTGGACAATTATTCATACTGTAGTCTCGATCATATGTTGAGAATGGTCTCCCTTGTATACTGTAGGTGCCATTAAAGAGGGAATCCCCCAATGGCGTAGTCGTATGTGGTCTGTAACGATCGATGAATATTGTGTAGTTATTGGTACTATTTGACATATTGAAATCGGGATAATAACTTAGACGTTGTTTTATACCGATCCTTGTTAGGACAATCAGCTGGACAAGCCCTTGGTATTGGATAATATTATACATGTGTTTCAGTCCCAACCAATATTCACCATGCGCATGTCCAAAGCCATTGACATAGTCATTCCAGGGTCGGTTGAAATCTGTTTCTTTACAGCTTGCATCGCGTGCCTGTACAATTGTCTTCCCGAATTTGAAATCACATTTTATCTCTAAGACCCTTTCGCCGATTGAAGGTTGAATGAAAGACAGCATTGGTGTTTTAGGAACTATATTCCTGACTTTACCGTCCTGGCAATCTGAATAGATAGAATTATAAAACAGTTTATTGATTCGACTTACTTGCTTACTAGTATTTTTGTTTATGTACTTCTGTTTATAGTTATATAACGGAGCCACAATGAAATGTTATATAAATTATAAATTAGACATTTTACCAAGACCATAATCACCTCTCGATGTTATCGAATATTCTAGATTTTCAACAGATTTAAATTCGATTTGCGGTTGATGATTTGACGTAAAAATGGACAATCGAGACTTCACTGTAATTTGTATAGGCGAACAATTGGCTCAGATTGAAGTAATTGGACTGAAATTTTCAGCATATTCCCTTTTCATTATCCATGTCTTAACTATTATAGCGAGAACTGCCAGCTCTTTATCTAATCCTACCTAACACCCCTTTAACTGGATCGTGCTATTAATACACAGATCAACAATGGGGTTATAGGCTTTTCTACATACTAAACATGGAACATACCTTTAATGATATCTTGACATGTGTTACCATAGTAACCAATAGGGCACCTGCTACAACTTACTTCTTGACAAACAAACATCTGAATGAGAAACATATAAGTAACACCGGTAATTCCGTAGTCAATACTAATTCACTGACTGGGGTTATATGATAAACATTTCAGGCTACTCAAACATACATTATGCAAGAGGTAAATCTGCCAATTGCAGGTCTTTCTTTAAGTCTGACATGTTATATAAACTATTAATTAGACATTTATTAACTTATCCGGACCATAATCAACTCTCGATGCCATCTTATGTGTCCGATTTTCATTGGATTTGAATCCGATCTGCTGTTCAACGCCCTTTGGTGATTAAAAGCAAAAATGGATACTCGAGACATATCGTGACAGCGGTAACAATGGTAATCGAGGCTACATTGATTTTCAAAATAATGTTGTCTCAGCTTAGTGAAGCAGTTTGACTGAAATTGTCAACATATCCCCTTTACAATATATATTTTTTTAACTATTATAGTGAGAACTGTCAGCTCTTTATCTAATCTCCCATAATGTATCTTTAATGCAACATCTTATTCGGCGAGGTCATCCAGCAGTACTGCTGTATATCAAGTCCCTGATTCTCATTTTGCGGAAAATTGCTAATTTTATACCCGCTTGATCTACGCAAAAATGTACTCAAATTGTTTTATTTTTACCCCATCTCTCTTTCTCTTTTTGTCTACCTTTCGTATTTTTAATATGTTGTCTTTATCAAATAGTCCGTTCACAAACCCCCCCAGATGCGTGACCCTGTTTCGGGGAACAAGGTTTGGCGATGGTTTCTGATAGAAGGGACCCCGGTGAATGTATTTGTGGTTTGCTATCTCTGAAAACTACGGACCAATGTCTAATTTCAAACTACAAATATCTTCGCTAGGATCCCCTTGATCAGAAACCATCGTCAAACCGTGTTCCCCAAGAATTGGTCACGGATCTGGGGCTAGTGACCCGACTATTTGATAAAGACAACATATTAAAAATACGAAAGGTAGACAAAGAAAAGAAAGAGGGATGGGGTTTAACGTCCACTCGACACAAACTAGGTCATTTTGGGACTAACATATGGTTCAATTTTATTTCAATTGACCCGGAGAAAACCCACTAGGTTGGAGAGCGATAGATAATCTCCAGGTTTGAAAGAGGGCCATCAACTGATTTCGGCGAAAATCAGATCGTCTGCAGTGGGTGTCAAATTTTCAATTCACTATACGACTGTCTGTGTAAATACTGAATACATATTTTTCGATTGATTCCCCCTTTTTGAGACAAAACTTTTACAACATTATTCTCTATGGCGCACCTGTTAAAATCGAACGTTTCGATTTTTACAGTATCGAATAAAAATAATTACACGCCTTAATGGTGTTGATTATATTTTGGCTAAATTGTTCTTTATTAAAATTATAGTTTTACTAAACTATCAAATTTAAGTATCAAGTAATAACACCGTATGAGTTGCCCTAGTAACCGGGATCTAAGAGAACACCAAATGTGTATTGGGCGTGAGGGGAGGAGGGTGCATTTTAATAGTTGACATCTGATAAAGATGACATACTGTTTCATTTTTGCTTGAATGTATTTACATTACGATGTAGATGTACGCGAATCTTACATCAGAGGAGGGGTCTGCTGTGCAACAAGTGCAAACAGGAATGCGATATGCGCACAATTTTGAAGTCATATAAAATAAAATTATTCTGGTTCTCTATTCCACTGATAAAGTGATGAATGTCCCATTTACATACGTCAATACAGTTTTATTAACCACGTGAAATAGATTTGAACCCAAAGGTAACTTTACTCTTTTGTTTATTTCTGGTAAATCTCGCCAGCCATTAATCAGCGCCAGATCGGTTTGAATGAAATGCCGATTTCTCGACGATTAGACATCGGTTCATTGCATGAGTTACATATTAATTATCCTTGGAACATTTCCATAATTTACCGGGAACTTTGTGAGTGATTCGGTTTAATATGTGAAATTTCGAAAGAAACGCGAGTACTGATCTATCTTCGATCTTTGTGAAGCGACCGGCGGAAGGATACATCTCGTGATGTTGAAAATGGTCGACGTATGGCCGGCGAGTTTTACCAGAGATTAACGACGGAAAAAGTCATCTTAAAACAATTTCAAGTATGCATGTGTAAAAATATCTCGCGCACATACATGTATAGCTATAATATTGTACCCGCGTTCTATCTTATCTGGGGCAACAAATGATACACTATTCGAGTCTTTTCGCAAATAAAATTCGCCTTAGTTACAAATTTTCAACACATAAAAATTATCATCACAGTTTGCATGTTAAGTAATTATGTTACAATTAGTGAAGAGTGGAACACTGAAATCTAAATCTTATCTTATCTTACCAAACAGTTTTTGTGTATTTTCGAGTGACGTGAAATGACGTGATTCTGGTTGGGCGGTCATTTTAAAATGAACAGAAATTTCGCATAGCAGTTGGGTTTAATAAAATAGTTATGGTAATGTTTCGCCTTTATTTCAATGGGAATTGGTTTATTATATGTTATAGGCTAGTCAATTGACTACAAAACTTGCTTCAAAGGAAGGCCTTAGGGCGGTCCACTACTGGAACAAGCCGGAATACATCAGTGATAGAACATCTTTATGACAGAAAGTTGGCTAGATTACAATGTAGTTTAAATATCAGAAATAAGCCCTCTCCTTGGGCATGACCTTACCTGTCTAAAGCAACTTTTTCTAGTAACATCCCCAGCTGTAAAACAATTTCCACCACATACAAACATACTGCATTCCTTGGTATCTTTATCAAACATAAATCGTCTACAACGATCATTGATTGAACATGATAGACCACATTTCATAATAGAATCAGCTTGGTGACTTGATATGCTGTGATGATATGCACCAGCTTGACAACTTTCAAGTTCTTCAAAAACCTCCGTCTTTGTGTACTTGGATTGAATAATGCCATGTGTACTGTAGAAAGCCGATGAAAAAAGAATTATGGTCGAATAACCCACCAAAATTTCCATTTTCTGCCTCATGGTAGTCTTAAACACGTCCACAATCAACATCTCAAATCAGTTTATGAGTCGTTTGGTTTTTAAGCAACATTTTATGATAAAGGAGCTGATCAGTGATTGGGTATCGATAAAACGATGGTTGATTTGTTGGAATAAATAATGATATACTGTAAATATAATACCCCCTAGTATCGTCGTTATGGTAACAACTAAGTTCTAAATACTAAGATAACTCACTGTATATATATATATATATATATATATATATATTTATAAATAAAGGAGGAGCTATATTGTTATGACACCAAATGGAGATTAACGTCCTATTGCATAGGAGACCGTAGGAAAGATGGCGAGCGTGCGTAGTTTGGTCGGCGTTGCCATCAAGGATATGATATCACCGAAGCTGGATTGGCATGGGCGAAAGTATTGAACAGACATTATTCAAGAGCTAAATCTGCCTATTGCAGGTCTTTGTTTAGGCATTAAATGTTATATAAATTATTAATTAGTAATAGAATAATAATATTGTATATTGGTAAAGCGCCATTCCATCAATGCAAGCTCTAGGCGCGTACTATTTACTCTATGGTCAATATTTACACACATATCTCAATCCATTCTAGCTAAAATGCACTGGTAAACAGATGAGTTTTTAGTTCTGTTTTAAAAGATTCAAGTGATACAGCTGTTTTAAGGTGATGGGGTAAAGAATTCCACAATATAGGTGCACTGTACTGGAATGTTCTAAAACTAATGAAGACCATAATCAACTCGCGGTCTCACCTTTAGCCTGGGATATTTAGTGGCTTTGAATACGTTTTGTTGTGGATGAAAATCTACCGTAAAACTGGATAATTGATGTTATTATTGTAACAACGGTAGTTATGACAACCGAGGCTAGTCTAAAATTGAGTCGCTAATATCTGGGTTCAGAGTGAAGCAACTTGACTGACATTGTCAGTCTATTCTCTTTTCGTTATCTATTTTTGACTATTATAGCAAGAACTATCAACTCTTTAAAGATACATTATGGTAAATTCGATAACGAGTTGGCAGTTCTCACTATAATTGTTAAAAACTAGATAATGTAAAGGGAATTTGCTGAAAATTTCATTCAAATTGATCCACTATGAAGCGAGAACTAAGCGATTGAAATTTCCGAATAACCTCGATGATCATTACTACAGTCAGTACGATAAACAGCATAGTCTCAATTATCCATTTAATCGTTAAATCGTGAAGGAAAGTTATGCAGTAAATCGGCTCATAATCCACATAAGATCGCAGGCTAGCGATGCCAGCTAGAGTTGATTATGGTCTGGATAGGTTAATTAATGTCTTATTAATAATCTAGATAACATTTCAGGCCTAAAGAAAGACCTGCAATAGACAGATTTAGCTCTTGCATAATGTATGTTTAACTTATCTTGCCCAGTGTCCTTTTAAGAAAGTACGGTTGATACAATGCCTTCTAATCGGTTTGTCGGATCCATTTGCTTCAATTTAGAGGCATCGCTTTGGGGTACCCTAGGATGGAGATGAGAAGGGACTGATACATATTATAATAAAGGGGTAGGGAGGTTTTACCGCCCATCTATCCAAAACGTTTATGGTTGTCATAGTAACTGGACAGACATTTCTGATCGAAATCGAAGCACGGTACCAAGATTACCCATGCCAGCACACATAACAGAAATGAAAGGCATCGGAAATAATACTTAGATAAATAAGATAATTTTAAAAAAGTATCGCCTAACTAAAATGAAACTACTACACCAGATTTGTAAAATAAAAATGAATGAATGAAATGAAATGTTGTTTAATGGCACGTCAGTTCCAATCGGGCTATATTGTGCCAAACATAAGCTGACGTCTACCAAACAAATTGCATGCCATCACAATAATTTATTCGAATACATAAATAAAATGAGTATGACAATATATAAAAATAAAAACAAATATGACACTATTTTAAGTATACTAATATTCAAAATATAAAATATGGAAATACAGGTCTATATACAGTAAATTTCTTCTCTTTTAAAGATGCCTTCCCGTGTACAAACTGGGTGATTTGATGATATATTTGGACTAAAAACATACTCAAACTAATTAATCTATCAAACATTTGCTTCACATCCTTCTCAGAACATTGTATTTGCGAGGAAATACCCTGAGACACACAAAATCTATTTTTAGAAGCCATGTTTGTCATGTAACTTGATTGAGGGAGAGCCCAGTTTCAGAATGTATTTGTTATTACTTATTGTCCATTTGCCATACATATTGAATCCTAAGTAAATTCTTGGATTAGTTCCTGTCAACTTCTTTTTCTCCTGCTGTACGTTTAAACACCTGAATGTTCTCAAAACAGCCTAACCTTTCGATCAAGAAATAACAACTGCTCCCTAAGGCAAGCTAGCAGACATTAAGCCGTCGAACTGACGGTTAGTTACACTGAATTTTGCCCGGTACTTTCCCCATGGGTGTTTTTCAGGGAATCCGGTATTTTTCGATAAAGATTAGGCGTCACTACTTTCCATTTAAAGCAAATTTACCATACTTTAATTGCATGCCCCATGGGTGTTTTTCAAGGAATCCGGTATTTTTCGATAAAGATTAGGTGTCACTACTTTCCATTTAAAGGACCTAAGTCCGTAACTCAAAATCCTCCAAAATCTTCGACATCGAAAACACGAATTATTGGTCAATTTAAATCAACATTGATTATGTAAACTTACCGGGAAAAGATGAGCTTCTGATATCCGATATTTAAGATAAAATAATTTTTTTAACATTGGTACACGAATCGTGTACCATAATGCGCTTCAGCCCCAGTTGTATTGAGAGACTCGAGGGACGAGGCTAGACACATTGCACCAAATCAAATGGAGTTATGTAGACTAGAATAACTAGACGCTAGAAATTTGCACTCGATTGAGATTGCTGACTTATTTCGCCGAACATAACTGATTTGAAATTGGAGTAAAAACGGAAACCATTAATTGTAAATCAGTTTATATACATTCATATTACAGTATTATATGCGTTGCGACCCACTTTTGTGAATTTCTAGGTCCCAAATGTTAGCGATTTAGCCCCTTTAAAGCAAATTTGCCATTCTTTTATTGGAAATATCTACCCTGTAAATACTTTCGTGGGAATGTATCTTTAAGGCTTCTGACGGTTTACATTATACACCCGGTTCGGCATTATAAAAATAAGTTTACATAAAAAATAAATGTTTCCTTTGGTAGTAAAAAAGCTCTTTCGTTTAGTTGACCTCAATTAAAACTTTTCTATTAAGTCAGTTATGGCATTATTCAGTTTGATTTGAAATAAGTTAACTTGTAGCTGATCAAGAATTCTCTTTGAAACACCGAACAAGACAATAAATTGAATGCCATAGGACCAAAACATAAAAGATTTTCGAAAATGATTAAAACTATATATATATATATATATATATATATATATATATATATATATATTTCATTATTAGAACTTTAAAAATGAAAACCTTTTTAATTTTAAAAACTTATATTTCCAATTTAAATAAATGTATAATAGCTGACGACCATATTAATTTGATTTTCAGGTTGAACTTGGTGATTTTAAAACATATCCATTAACTTATATATATGGGGATTCACAGTGGTTCTGTGAGGAAGACGTTAGCTCGCTAACCTGGCGGTCCCGTGTTCGACTCCTGCGTTGGCCGAAAAAGTTTATCGAGATTTTCCGGCGTGGTTCCCCCTTGTCAATACTGCAGGTCCGAGGGTCTGGCAAGCGACAACATATAGCCACTGGAGTGGAACTAAAAAACGACGTCCCGTGTACACATTGGCGTGCACTTAAAAGATTCTTTGGCGGTTGGAATTCGATATAATGGTAGGCCATAGCGCCGCTGTCCGGACATTAGCCCAGTCAGAGCAGGGCAGTAGGGCAGTAAAACCCATTTCATTTAACTTAATTATCTGGCGTTGCACGCATGAAAGTCGACATTTGTATATTCATCATTAAACATACATTATGCAAGAGATAAATCCGTCTATTGCATGTCTTTCTTTAGGCCTGAAATGTTATATAAACTATTAATTAGACATTTATTAACAAAACAAGAACATAATCGACTCTCGATTGCATCGAATACTCGAGATTTTAACTAGATTGAAACGGTTCGCCATTTAAAAATTTAATTTAAAAATGGGAAAGCGAGGCTAAATCCCGATTATACCAGTGCCCTGGTTATCACTGTGCACACTTCTTGTCAAAACTACAAACAATGATAACTTGGCTGAAGTAATTTGAATGAAATTTTCAATATTTTCTTTTTTTATCATGTATTTTTGAATTATTATAGCAAGAATGACCAACTCTTTATTAAACTCTTAACTAATGTATCTTTAAATAGGACCTCGACAAACATTACATTTCCGGTAAAAAAAACCACTCGAATTAACTACAATATTCATAAATTTAATTGGGTTCCTACAACGAACAATGCACAAACTTTATATATATAAGTAAAGCGCATAGAGCATACTTTAAGTGTGGAATTGACGCTATACAAATGTTCATATTATTATTATTAGGTGGGAAATGAAATGGCGTTTAACGTCCTACTGTTCTGTACCGACTAATGGCGACCGCCATATGTCATACAGTGTGCTATGGGGGAATTCCATCTTTCAGGGGGTCTTTATCGTGCATGCTAATGTATACACGGGACATTGGGTTTTCGTCCCAAACGACTATATGAGTTATGCACCGCTTGTGGCTGCAACTGTTTTTTTTTTTTTTTTTTTTTTTTGCTCTAAAGTGATCTTTCTCTTGACTTCTGAAACTTAGGTATAGTTTAAAAAAGAACTATGAGATTACTTTGTGAAAAAAATGGAAGATTTTTAGGAATATTTTGGGATTATCATTCTTTCAGGTTTTTGGATAGAAAATTTCAGTTCCCTATTTTTGGTTTCTGCTTTGTCGGTGTCAATACTAGTCCGAACCTGTCAAGACTAAAATATATTCGGATGAACCATAGAGTTAATAATGTTATGACTTTTTAAAGTTAAAACTTCAAGTATAATCAACTGCTTATTTCGGGAATTAGACTTACCGTTCTCAGTGTATATAACTATTTTCTCACTGCGCTTTGAGCATACTTTTGGATGTCTAGGTTTAATCACACCGCGGCGGATTACGTCGTACATACTAAACACGACGTACACGACCTACGTTTAACCACACCACGGTGAATTACGTCGCACATACTACACACGACCTAGTTTTAATCACACCACGGTGAATTACGTCGCACATATTACACACGACCTAGTTTTAATCACACCACGGTGAATTACGTCGCACATATTACACACGACGCAAACGGCCTAGGTTTAATCACACTACTGTGAATTACGTCGCACACACTACACACGACGCACACGGTGTAGGTTTAATCACACCACAGTGAATTAAGTCGTACATACAACACAAGACGCACACAGCCTAGGTTAAATCACACCGCGGCGAATTACGTCGTACATACTACAGACGGCCTTGGTTAAATCACACCACGGTGAATTACGTCGCACATACTACACACGACGCACACCGCCTAGGTTTAATCACACCACGGCGAATTAGGTCGCACATATTACACACAGCGACACGGCCTAGGTTTAATCACACAACTTTTCACTGCACCTTGCGGCGACCTATGTTTATTCACACCAAATTGAGTTACGTCACACACACACTATTTGGTCTAATGTACATTAAATATCGATGTTCTACTACTAACAAATAATCAGGGGGCGGGGTCTAACATAACTCATTTAGATTGATGAAACGTGGTTCGAAACGCAGGGCCTATGACCGTATTAAGTAGTCCGGTTGGTGCCGAATGGTATAAGGACGTTATACTCCGTTTCATTTCATTTCATTTCCCACGGGGCCCAATAATTTCACCCTGTTCGTTAAATTTTTTAAGGTCTCGCAAAGGTTGTAGTTTTATATCACTACAGCCATATAAAAATAAAAAAAAGTACACAGCGACACTACCACCGCACAATAGACACTGTTATTGTTGAGTGACTATTAACCGCGGTTGGCCGTCTGCCATTTTTGCCCAACGAATGCAAAACAGTCGAATTAGCACAGAGAGACTGTTTTATATCTAATCCTCTTTCAGATATTTAAAAAATAGAATATGTTTATAAAAAAAAATAACTGAAAACAGATCGAAGTAGAAACACGCCTGAATAAAAAGATAAATCGCTTTTTCCTCGTCAAATAGAAACACGTGTAAGTTATGTAAGCTAGCTAGCTATCTGCCCTTAGGTGTCTTAATGCCTAAGATACATAAATAAGAATAAGATGAGGTTTACAGTTTCACAACAGATTAACAGGACAACAGAATATAAATAATATTTGTTAAACGTTTAATTCATTTAGTGTATAATAAGACATTATAATCTAAACGCCTGAACAAAAAAAAAGTACCAATTGTTCACCAACTCGGCTAAATCACTAACTTAATATTTTCCATAACATTCGAAATTAAAAAAATATAATTCAATATTGGTCCATTTTAAAGATCTTTCTTTATGCCTTAAATCTTATATAAACTATTAATTAGTTATTTATTAACATGACAAGGCCATAATCAACTTTCGATGACAACGGATGCTTGAGATTTTAACTAGATTAAAACGCTTCGGCCATTTAATGGAGAAGTGAGGCTAAAGCCCCGAATATACCAATACCATGGTTACAAAAATGCGCACTTCTTGTCAAAACTACAGACCGTGATAACTTGTCTCAGAATAAATTAATTTGAATGAAGTATATTCATTTTGCATTATCTATTTTATAGCAAGAACGGTGAGATCTTTATCTATATCTTATAACATAATGTATCTTGAATCAATATTAATCATGTTATATATCGCCGTGCAAATATGGGATCTAATATACTATTCAAAAAAAGAAGGGAATATTTGATTTTGGGGGCATAATACTAAAATATGCAAATGACTACGAAAAAAGTCACTATAGAACCTAACAGAAGAAACATTTCCAGTTACATGTGACGCCCAAACGCACCAATAGCTACCGCATGGAATGCAGGTGATGCTTGGGATCATCATGGGGGACCAACCCAAGATTTGCACGACTCTGACTTTGAATGTTACAGTCATTGTGGCATTGAATTCCAGGGTGGAAACATCAGTTTAATTGTTTTAGTGACCAGAAAACAAATTTTGATATGCGTCGGCTTACCCAAAATGAAACGTTACGTGCCCTTGGCATGCTACAGATCGGCACAACACAGGCGGTTGTGGCGCGGACGATGAATGTTTCTCAGTCTGTCATAAGCAGGCTATGGTCCAGATACCGTGATACACAATCTGTACAGGACAGACCACGCTCAGGTCGACCAAGGGCGACAACTCAAGCCCAGGATCGATTTATCCGTACCTTGGCCTTGAGAAATCGTGTCATCACAGCAAATCAGATCAGCGCTCGTCTTCAAACAGACACTGGTGTGAGAGTTAGTGGCCAGACGATTCGGAATCGACTGCATAGGGGTCACCTTCGCGCCCGACGTCCTCGCGTGATCCCTACTTTTTTTGAATAGTATATATCCAATTTTATACTCTATGAAGATTATTATAATCAGTGCGGTAGCCCATGCAAGTCGCGTATTTTATGGTTTAGTGTGCCATTTGTAATAAACAAAGAAAAAATACCATACAAGACAATGCGGAAGTAATTAGTAATGGCTGATTAATTGATGATGTGTTTAAATGTGTAACGACTTTCTCTCAAATATATTTACGAACCATAAAACCGAAAATAACCGAGAAAGCCATCACGTATGTTTCAAGAAATTGATTTCAAAAGTAGACCTTGCACCAAACTACCTAGTTTACCTAAAGATCAAGAACAATCATTGTATATTTTATTGATTTCGTACGTATATCGATGTCTCTCAAATACATTAGGTTCATATGAAAATTGGCAGATCTAGAATTAGTCCATATAGCAGTCCAAATGGATTTTGGTCGGTTTTCCATATCCGCGCTGTTACATGAATCTTGTTTGTAGGTTTTTGGGTGGTTGGTGTTTTTTCTTGTATTTTTTGTGTGTGTGTGGGGGGGGGGGTGTCCTTTAATAAACAACAAAACAAAAAAACGATTGACTTTTAACTCTCTTTATCCTGCAACATGACCCATCTTTATTTTGTAGGGTCTTTTGTTTTTGTTTCGTTTAAAGGGGCATTATGTAAAATTAGATAACGTGCTGATTGTACTCGCAATAATAGTTCAAAACAGCTAGATATCGAAAAAGGAAAATGTTTAAAATTTCAGTCAAATCGCGTCACTCTGAACCGAGTTATCGCCTATACAATTACAGTGTAGCCCCTATTGTCATTGCTACCGATGTAACGATAATACATAAATCTCGTTTATCCAGTTTTACGTTAAATCGTCAACCGCAAATCTTATTTAAATCTACTGAAAATCTAGACTATCCGATGGCATCTAGAGTTGATTATGGTCTAATTATATTAATTAATAGTTTATATAGCATTTTAGGAATAAAGAAAGACATGCACTAGGCAGATTTTGCTCTTGCATAATGCCTGTTTAAAAGACATATGTGATAGAACTGGTTTAGTATGTTCCCAATATGCTCTTGTATAATGCCTGTTTAATATATTATACATCATTGTCTACTATCTCTATATTTAACAGTTATATTTGCTGTTTATATTTTCCTTGATCAACATCTGATGAACTTGGTGTATAGGTTGACTTCATAAATACCTTGACTGACTTCAACTATTAGCTTTTATTCTGGCGCTAAAATAAAGACTTCATTTTGATTTGTCGTGAATTTGAACGCGTTTACTGTAGTAGATAAAGACGCACCGCGGCCCACCGCGGATTAGTGTGGGCTTCTATGTTGGTGATATATTGTTAACTATTTAAGACAATTCCCAATAGTTTCTTAACGTTGATCGGACCTTTGGCATACTCGTGCAGATTGGTAAAAAACATTCCTGAATCTTTCAAGTATTGATTTGCTAAGATCTGAATTATAATCTTTTAATTTGTACACAGATTGGGAACACACAGAAATATCGCCAGTGATTACCTCATTAGTTGAATTCTTCAACAATTCATTATAATATAGGGTTTCCTACAATGAAAACAGCAAACAAATTAAACGTTTCAAGAAAACCATTATTAGCAATAACATAACAATTATACATGGTGGAGATGAATACAAACAAGGTTAAAATCCTTATGTTAAATATGTGTAAAACCATTGAGTACATTGAATCAGAGTTGCCAAGCAACTGTGTATATCAATTAACAACAGGATGAGTTATTAAATTGCTTCAAAAAAAACCCCCAAAACTATTGTCTGAGATAGAGATAGAGAAAACAGTAAAGTGTTTCGAAAACTATTGTCTGAGATAGAGGAAAAACGCAAAGTGTTTTTTCACGTATGAATAGACAACTTAATTAAAAACTTATCCACATGTTTGAAATCAATCCCGTTAAAATAAAATCAATTCTATAATTAGGTGTTCCAGACCTATAAAAAATGTTTCTGGAAAAACAGCCAAGCTGTTTACTCATCTGCGTCAAGTAGCCTAGCTATCGAAGCATTCTTTTTATGGACGGGAGGGATGGCCAAATGGTCATTGAGTCAACTGGCATGGCTTCCATTCCGCGGTTGTACGTGACAAGGAGTAGGATCGCCTGCCCAACGTCGTGGGTTTTCTCCCGGTCCTCCGGTTCCTCCCACTGCTAAACACCCCTACGCGTAAGCGAATTATTGAAATAAAATTAAACCATATGTTAATCCTGAAATGACATAGTTTGTGTCGAGTTGACGTTAAACCAATTTTTCTCTCTTATTTTGCAGCTTAGTCTTAAAATGATTGTGTTGACAAGGTCAAGGTCCCGTTCTATTTTTGTCCTAGACCTTTTCTTTGAGGCCAACAATCGTCATCTGACCAGACGAAATGAAATGCAATGGCGTTTAAGGTCCTACTGTTCAGCTCCGACCGGGATAATGAGGACGGGCATACAATATACAGTATGCTATCTCTCTCTCCTCTTTTATGCATGTAGCGCAATTGACAGACCGATGGACTGTCATAGGCTACGCGATTTTGCTCGATTGGTCAGGGATTCGTATCTCATCGCCAGGAGTACATACCCCGCCACCCCCACCCTTCGCCCACTCAACACCTATGTTTATATTTTTGTGTTAACCATATTTTATTGTACAAATACAAAACTTTTGTATTATTCCATGGATTCCTTTCCCTTCCCATCAATATATGTTTGCTGAATTTGAGCTCTGTTTAGAAGAACGATTTTAGTCAAACCAATGGGTAAATTTGGAGAGGTTGCGGTTGGTGATGGCAATCATTTCTGTAATGATGAAAGGGCGCCAACTTAAACATGCATTATGTAAGAGCTAAATCTGCCTATTATAGGTCTTTCGTTAGGCCTGAAATGTTATATAGACTATTATTGACATGATAAGCTAAAAATCAACTCTCGATGCCATCAGATACTCGAGATTTTAACTAGATTAGAACGGTTCGACATTTAAAGTTAAAAATGGGAAAGCGAGGCTAAGTCTCGAATATACCAGTGTTCTGGTTACCACAATGCACACATCTTGTCAAAACTACAAACAGTGATAACTTGGCTGAGAATAAAGTAATTAGCATGAAATTTTCAATATTTTCAATTTACATGATCTATTTTTGAACTGTTAGAGCAAGAATGGCCAGCTCTTTATCTAAATCTTACATAAGGTATCTTTAACAGAAGTTATCCACAGTTAGAATGTAGGAGCCACGGTGGCTAAGTGAGTAGCTTGCTATCAGGGAGGTCACAGACTCGTTTCCGGTGTTGGCCGACAAGTACAGTTGTGGGACAAAACAACCGCGGTTCCGCGTGCACATTGGCGTGCACGTACAATATCCCTTGGCAGTTGAAATTCGATATAAGGGTAGTCCATAGTGCCGTGGTCAGGGCAAAATTCCCTTCATAGCACACAGCGTAAACCTTCATTATCCCAGTCGGAGCAGAACAGTAGGACGTTAAACCCTTTCATTTCATTTCAGATGGAAGATAGATACGTCCGACTTGGCATTTATAGAGGTGTTATTGCCCCGAGATCATTGGGACCCACCACGAGACGTGCCAAACAAGAAAAAAACCTAAACTATAATCAAACAAAATTGAAATGGGGTATAACGTCCGACTGTTCTAATGAAGACACAAAAACAAATACACAACAAAAAGGGTTGATAGAATAATGGTTGAAGAAATTTAACAAAGAAATCATAGGAAAACAAATAAACAAGACAAAATTAAAAAGAAAACAATTGATAAAACAGATCATACAGGACATAATCCTACTATCAATATTCTCTCTCATCGCTGATTAAATCGACATATTGGAAACGGCTTACAATCTACACCTCAGCAGATTTCAGTACCCTACATCTAGCCTCGGCTGTATGACGACGTCCGCCATTGGAACTACTTTCAAGTTCCCGGATTACCAACGGCGTTGCCCATGACGACGCCTTTGAAGAATGTTTTATCATACAACGATTTCAAAGTCTGAAGCTGTTTTTCTTTCAAGTTTATCCGGTACCCGAGACAATGTAGCTATAAAAGATAAAATACACAAATTATAGAATAAAACAACAAGATTAAATATGATATACACACGAAAAAACAACAACTTCATGCGGTTGTTTAAAAGGACCATCCCGACTTTAACAGAGTCTCAGGAATCAAAGTCCGTGTACGTATGAAAATAAAGCGCCAAAATATAGAGGAAAGGTGTATTAAACTTGCTTCAAAATTTCAGCTCAAAATATTCAGTCGTACGTGAACGTCAAAACCGCTTATCCAACAACATAACCCTTTTAAGATTTTGGGTCAATGTTTTCGTTTGGTAACCTGAAAATCTATTAGGGCATGACCCACGTGCTGTATTTGAAAACGAACGGTCAATTTCACCTACATGTTATTTTTATAAAATAAAAGTTTGGTTTTATCCAGACACAGCACAACACAGCTTGGGACATTTCCAGATGAAGACTGGTGGGTTTAAGTTGTTTGAAACCGTATCACATAAATTGAGTTAGTTGCGCAGCCTTAGAGTAGAGGATTTTAAGGGCTTTTTACATAAAATTAATTAGTTTTATTCTCCAAAATATAATTGAGATTAGCCCTTTAAAATTAAAATATTTAACTTCGCTAATATAATAATTCAATTTGTAACAGAAACCAATGAAAAAATTATGTTTATGCATACAAGTTACCACAAAACGAAAACAGGTCAAAACAGATTTGTGATTGCAAGAGTACAAACTCTAAAAACTATCTACAATTCGACTCTTTGCATACAAAACAATGTGAAAACATCCATACATTTGTGACACGGCTGTGCACTATTGTACAATTCGACTCTTTGCAAAAAAAACAATGTGAAAACAGCTATAATTGCGACACGGCTGTGCACTATTGTGCCTAACCCGAATCCACTAATATATAGGATAAACAAACACCGGAAATACCTGTTAAATAAATAATATCCATTAAAATAACTGTTAAATAAACAATATCCAATAAAATTTGATATCGACGTGATTGACAGGCCAACTGATTAAATCAAATTAAAAACTGTTCATACAATCCATGTAATCATACATTATTTTTCAAATATCCTCCATTTCTTTCAAGGGACTACTTTAAGAATTCTTGTATTGAGTACCATCATAAACATCATTTGAATTAAATATTTAGGGTCTGTGTGAACAATATACATCAACATTTCCTTCAAATGCTCTTGTTTTCAGCTATTTTTATAATGAATACACATGGTTAATATTTGTATGACTTCTTAATTCACCCACGAAACTTTGTGCCCGGAAGTATATAAAGATACGCTGACAATTAAACAATGGACGCATTTAAGTTTTACAATAAAATATTTTATTATTAATTTTATTCAATATTTATTCACACTCAACACATTTCTTCATCTTAGATTGTACACTAATAGTCCACTATTGAATGTGGAAAGATCCAGCTGAATGATTGATTGGAACATATGATGTGTTGCAAATGGTACTTCATAGAAATGAATTTGCCTCACAAAAATTATATCTAAGTAACAATTTCTATGCCAAACCCTCAAAATGCTTGTTATTCTAACATAAATGAATAATAATCTATCCAAAATTTAAAAACAAGTCATTTTGCTAACATTTACAAACACTTGGCGTCGGCAGCCATAACAGCTTAGATTTTGACAGTTCTGTTTTCATCAATTTATAGAACGCTCCATATAAATAATATTAATATTAAAAGATGTGACAGTTGTTGCAAACGAAGATCAATAGTCTATAATATTATAATTTAACACCTGATTTATTGATAATTGCGATAGTTGAAGTCACAAGGTATTTACTGTACCTTTACTTACCTTTGTGTGTCGAATTACCGCTCACCGGAAGTGCTGACTACAACAATAAGTTCATGAATAATTATTATTTCATATCATCAAATCAAGTAAATGACGTCTCATTTGTATTCTGATATGAATTAATCTTATTCCACAGTTGTTGAAATTAAATAGTTCAAAATTTGTATTTTTAATTAACACTTTGCTCATTGACATTAGCATAAGGTCAATGGCGTTTAGAAATTCGGAAACGGCGATAGTTACCGAAGACAATGTTTACGTTTGGAAAAAGGTGAAATGTTTTATTACTATTTGGAATACGACATAATATGCTGATGAAACTTTTACATATCAATATAATGTAAACGTTGTCAGTTTAACGATTATTCGCATCACTCGTCTACAGATATGAAGGGTCATTTTCAAGATTGAAAAAAATGGCGGACCCCAACTGCGTGGTAGCAAGGATGCGGAAATATCACACTACATGGGAACATTAAAGCAACTCGAAAATCTAAGACTCGACTACTGTACTACATAGAGTATCATTAGAGAGATAATAGCTGTCCCACACTTTTATGGTTTTGTCTGTAGGCAAGAAATTTATGAAATTGAAATTTTCATTTACATGATAACACGCAGGTGTACGATTTAAAGGGGTATTGACAGTAAAATAGTGTATTGTGAGTAATATAGTTAATTTTGGACTTTTGTATACAAGGGCCACTATTCTGTGTTGGAAAATAATATTTTCAGGTTTGTTGTTGTCGAGGCTTGTTTGCAGCAAGATGGCGTCACTATACCTGGGAAACCAATTAACCCGAGCCATAGATAAACAGTAATTTAAAGAGAATGTTGAAGACGTGGGGGGTATGAGTGAACAAATTAAGTTTGAGAATGCTCTGATCATGTAACAAAACCCTTACCACAATCTTAAATAAAAAAGGACTGATGCCACCGTTAAATCCAAAATGGCGTCTGTAATATTGTAAGCAAGATTTTAATGGCAAATACAAAGTAGTTGATTATAATGTCTGATAATGACACAATAAATTCCGAAACCGGAAATAGTAGTCCATCACCGCCAGGCCTTTTCTACTCCCCGCTCCGAGCTACCCCAATACACCAAATTTCAGCCTCTGGACAACCCTAGTATATCCGTCAACCCTAAACAGACAGACAAACAAACGTCGCAAATATTAGTATAGATTTATTTATCTATCTGCAGTAAACACAGATGTACATTTGCTTCAACTGTATGGGTTCATAGTCAAGTATTGATGGAATCATTTCTTATTTTTAGTTTACCAATGAATCGAATTGATCATGCCCCATAATCAAAGACCACACTCTAGTAGCTGGTTTATATTTAATCATAAAACGTCCTATTTTGCATCATTATTTTGTAGTATTGGGTAGTATGTGGTGGTTTTGGGTAGTATTGGGTAGTAGTGGGTAAATCGTCCCACCCCGATATCTCAGCAATGGATGGAAGTCAAATCAACTGATATCGTGTACTATTTGATGACCATATCACAGAAGTCTGTTTATCTATCTATACTAATAGTTGGGACTGTCGTTTGTTTGTCTGTCTGTTACATTATTATCAAGTGATTGTGGTTGTATACATTGACATCATCGGAATGTTATGGGCCATGTCAATGTGGGAAAGAATTCGGAGGATTTGTCCAGATTCTAATAAAAATGAAGTGAAATGAAATAGGGCTTAACTTCCTACTGTTCTGTTCCCACTGGGCTAATGAAGACGGGCATACACCATACAGTGTGCTATGACGGAAATTTTGCCCGGACAACGGCACTATGGCCAACTGTTATATCGAATTCCAACTGCCAAGGGATCTTTTACGTGCAGGACTATGTATACACAGGCCCTCGGTTTTCGTCCCATCCGAACGACTAGACAGCTGTCCTTGTCGGGCCCTCTGTCCTGCACCGGCTGAGAAGGGGAAACCAGGCAGGAAAATTCCGATGAACTCACCCAATAGCAATGAGGTAGTTGTCGTTATTCTCATAATGAAACTTACAGATCAAGATTATCGGAATGTATCGATATTGATATCGACCAAGAAATGCTATGGATATTGAAGACAGTGTGATAAAATCACTTGTTCCGATACCCTACAATAGTCTTTTGATAATAATAAGTCGTCAATAATAAATCAATGCAAGAATGGTTGAAGTTGATCTTATTAAATGAAGTTAGCTCCCTTTAGACAATTGATTGCAGGATGATATTTTAGTCTAGTTGGTGGCTTCAGTCCTCAATTTAAGCTGTTATATTTAAGAGAGATAGTGAAGTCATATTTAAAGGGAAATCGTTGTTGTTATAAGTCTTAATTAATGTTATGTTTTGGTTGTTAAAATTGTTATTACTCATGGATGTCCTATAAATGTAAGGTTGTTACTCATTATTGATCATTGCTTGATAAAGATACCTGTAAGAGTATTAAAACGTTACATGTAATAAACTAAGAAGTAGTAAATCCATAAAGTTGTGTTATTATAAATAAAATGACCCCCCCTCCCCGGTCCAAATTTATACCAACGATTAATCGCTAAAAGCTGACCGTTTGCTATAATACTTCAAAGATTTCTTTCAATTTACTTTATTCTGACCGAAGTTATCACTGTTTGTAGTTTTGACAAGATGTTTGCATGAATTGTTTATTATCGTAACCATGATACTTGTTATTCGAGACTTAGCCTCACTTCTCCATTTTTTAATTAAATCATTAAATGGTTAAAACGTTCTGTTCTTCTCATGTGAATAAATTAATGTTTAAATTATATAACATTTGAAGCCAAAATAAAGATCCTCATTAGACGGATTTGGCTCGTACAAAATGTCGCTTTAAGATTTAAAGTAGCTAATAGTTCAAGAATAGGTAACTAAAAATTATCGTAGTAACGGTACTTGATAACCGAGACTAGAAAGTTGATTATAGACAGGCTTGTCATGTGAATAAATGTTTAAATAATAGTTTATATAACATATGAAACCAAAATAAAATGATTTTAAAGTAGCCAAGTCTCAAACTCGATATTATCCAAAGTCTTCGACATTGAAAACACGAACTATTTGTCAATTTAAATCAACATTGATGTTGTGATCTTACCGGGAAAAGATGGGCTTCTGGTATCCAATATTTAAGACAAAATAAACATTTTACCATTGGTACACGAATCGTGTACCATAATGCGTTTCAGCGCCATTTGTAACAAGGGACTCGAAGAACGAGGCTAGACATATTCCACAAGTCATGTCAAACGGCGACGCTATATTCTTATCTGGCATGCTCAATAAATACTATCGGTCTAGACTGGAATAACCAGATGCTAGATATCGCCATTCGATTGAGACTTCTGACGTATTTCGCGAACACAACTGATTTGAAATTAAAAGTAAAAACGGAAACGATTGAATGCAAATCAGTTTATATACATTCATATTACATTATTATATACGTTGCGACCCATTTGTGTGAATTTCTAGGTCCCAAATATTAGTGATTTAGCCCCTTTAAAGATACATTCCCGCGTACAAACTTTGTGATTTGGTGATATATTTGGACTAAAACATATTCAAAGTAACCAATCTATCAAAAAATTGTGACAAAGTGATCTATACCTTTCATCAAATTGAACAATCATTTAGGTCCATAGAACTTTATGACCTCTGCTGGTTTTTGATAATATATGATATTGACGTTTCAACTCTGTATAGAATTCTGTTAAGGCACGAACTGGCTATGATCTAATTAAACATGAAATTAATTCAATATTTCATTTATGGGTTGCACATGATCTGTGTGCAACACTCGGTAGGATTTTCAAATGGAATGTACTAGTGGTCAGTGCATCATACCATGACCTGTTAATGACTTCAGCCCCTTAGAAACTGTTTTCTTCGGTATTAACACGCTTTTTAAATGACGATATTATTATTATTATTGAATCGGCAGTGCAATTACAGATACCATAATCTGATAAATAAACAATACCATATATGATGATCACTCTTAACCATTTTCCCTAATTATCGTACGCTATATAAGCAGGAAGAGGGTGACAATTAGGCAGACGACTAGAGATGGGCGGAGACGGAGAGACCAGCGTATGGACTTTGGCAGAGGGACAGAATGGCGGATTTAATATAGTTATATGTGTTCCTGTCGTAGTCTAGTTCTTGTATATTAGTATAAGATCCTGTATTGTTGTATTTGTGTAACTGTAGCTGTTTTATATACCTGATGTAAATAAATCATATATTTACTAAACTGATCTTTGTTATCATCAATATAGTGTTAAAAATTTGCTTCAATTCCCTCTCAAAACTTAGTATTAGCGGGGGATACCTATAGCTATAAGTAAGCTGTTGTTAGACGCAATGTCTGTCAACCTAGCTTCATTGTGGTAGGGTCCATATTTCAGAATGTATTTATCATTACTTACTGTACATTTACCATACATATTGAGGCCTAAGTAAATTCTTAATCATTTCTGTCAACTTTTTTTCCGCCGTGTATTTGCAGAGTCTGTTCTACGTTGACACCAATCAATGTTCCCCAAACCGCCTAACCATTTGATCAAGAATTAACAACCGCTCCCTCACTTAAGCTGGCACACAATAAACTGGCAGATAACAGTCGGGTTGCCAGTTAGTGATACCCTGACAATTTCGCCCATCGCTTGCCCCATCCAGTATTTTTCTAGTAAGATTGGGTGTCTATACTTTCCATATATACGAAATTTGACATACTTTTATTGAAAATAACCAACCGATAAATACCTTTTTTGGAAAGTATCTTTAAGTATGAACCCAACACGTGTCCACTGCGTGGTAACCTATCAGCACTTGAAGTCAGACAAATATGACAGCAACTTGAATAATATAAAACTAGCGTTAACTTATATGTACGCCAGTTCCCATGTGACGTTCTGTTTTCTATGATGGTGTACACATGTTAAACAGGAATTGTTAATGGAATTATTATTTGTTTTTGAGAAATAAAATATAATGTCTCAAAATGAAATGAAATGAAATGGGGTTTATCGTCCTACTCCGACAAGGCCAACGAAGACGAGCAAACGCCATACACTGTGCTATGAGGGAATTTTACCCGGACAGCGGCACTATCGCCTACTCTTACATTGAATTCCAACTGTTAAGTGACCTTTAATGTGTACGCCAATGTATACACGACACCTCGGGTTTTCGTACCATACATTGTCACTTGCTAGGACTAATGGCTTATCTACATTATACTCGTGTCATTTTTTGACTAACATATGGAATTGTTTGTTACCATTGGCTGGTGCACAACGCAGGGTAGAAGAATTTTGACCTATATTGGTGTGTTCGCCTACTCTTCCACATTGGCGGCAGTGGTTTTTCGTCCCATTCGAAGGACACGGCAAATTACATTCTTCTATGCCATCCCCAGTCTACATTTCTTCGAAGTCTTTTTATTGTCGAGGATAACGCAAGATATTCCGTTTAACAACCCCACCGCCATCTTGATATTTCTTGATATGCAAAATCACGCACAGCTGCTTTAAATCACAAATATGGAAACGAATAATTGAAATGGGTTTAACGTCCTAATGTTTAGCACCGACTGGTCTATTGAAGACGGGCTATGTGGGAAACTAGGTCATTTCGGTGCTAACATATGGTTTAATTTTATTTCATTAATTTGCTTGTGCGTAGGGGTCTTTAGCAGTGGGAGAAAACCGGAGAACCCGGAGAGAACCCACGAGGTTGGACAGGCGACCCTACGTCTTGTCACGTACACGCGGGTAATCCAAAACCACGCCACTTGACTCAATGACAGACATAATGATACAACGCACATGACCTCCAGCTTAGCAAGCAAACATCTTACTCACTGAGCCACCGTGGCTCCTTATTTCAAAACGAATGTTTTATATGATGTATGTTTTATTTATAAAAACCATACACTCATTCTAATTACTGCCATGTCTTGCAGACCCTGTTAATATCATCTGATGACGCAAGTCTAGTGCTCTGGTTAATAACACGTATTATCAAACCCCAGAGTAAACACATTACTTTAAAACACATGTCCGTAAACCATTTTTCAAGATATTTTATTCGTCTATAATTAGGCATTTGGTTGTCTGTATATCGCACATAAACATAAAGAAAAACTCATCTTCTTAGATTGCAAATAATTCTTTTTATGAACACAAAAAAAAATTCGACATGAATTCCAGGAAAATAGGTCTACACGCCGGCCATCACGGAAAATACAAAATTCTTAGGACTGCAAATAATTCTTTTTATGAACACAAAATACAATTAGACATGAATTCCAGGAACATAGGTCTACACGCCGGCCATCATGGAAAATGTTTGAATTTTTTTAATATATTGTACGCGTATTAGTAGGGCTAGATCTAGTTTTTAAGACCACTTTTAGATTTCATCAAGGTCGCTGAGATATAAATAAGGTTACGGCACGTGATTTTTGACGGGATTGTGGGTTAATGTTTGGTTAAGGGTTAGGGCTAGATCCAGGGTTAGGGTTAGGGTGAGGGCTAGCCTTGTTTACATCTCGTGACCTTGACAAAATCTGCAGGTGGCCTTAATGTTTAGACCTAACCATTGATAAAGCCAATGTTGGACAGGCGACCCTACTCCTTGTCACGAACAAGCGATGAACAGAAACCACGACTCAATGACGATACGCGCACGCGTTAACCATTCAGCCACCCAACCCCCTTGAGATATAAAGGACTATCTGTTCCTGTGTCTAAATAGAAAGTCAAAATGAAATAATTCAGCTGCTTGAAATTCAATATAAGCCTGCAGCCAGCGACATTTTCTGTCTAATATGATTATACACCTGTAATATGTCTCAGAACTCTTTAGGAATAAAATTTGATGGTTGATTAGATTTAAAATGGAGAAAATGTCGGTCTGTCGTTAATAGATACTCAATGGTCTCCAGATCTCCCTTCTCACTGCATTACAGAAAACAGACGGTGTAGTTAGTAAAGGCGAATACAAGAATTGAAACATTACAACATTATCTGCAGTGCAAGGTCGTCTCTGGTTTGAGTCCAATGCATTCTGATTAAAACACAGATCCTAATTCGTTTCGTTTTTATATTTCCAAATTTCGTTTTGCCTGTCGTTACTACACTAAGATCTGGAAGAGTTGCTTTATTACCGGCGTTCTAGTTGAAGTGAGGGATTAGCTAATGAAACGGTTCTTGGCGTGCGATATACGGAACTGTGGGTAAGCCACTATAAACGCCAACGTTGATTGATTAATCAATGTCTGACGTCATAGAGTCAAAAGCCGCTCGTACGACCCATGACGGGACCTTCCAGCACAACTGGTTACATCTTCATGTAGCGTGGGCCATCGACATTATAAAAAAAGAAACGAAATATCCCTTGTCGGTTCACGCGAGGTCTCCGTGGACCCCTTGCACATGTTTTATAGTGTGTTGTAATAACTACTGGGTACAACTTTCTGAAATGTAGTGACTTTGTCTCCTATACATTTTTACACGTAGCAAAGGGGTCGGTATTCATATGCTTCCCACATGCAGAGTTATATTACATGCAAATCAGGCCCAACACTTGAAGGGAACAAGGGTTCCAACCGGACCCCTAACTTATAACTCACAGTAGTGATTTCGCCAATGAGTTTTCTGCCTGATACCATATTGCGTATGTCAGAGTATTCTCTCTTTTAGCATCTGCATGTTACAAATACCAAAAATTAAATGATGAATTCCAAATATTGAATGGGTTTTGTATCAAGCGTGAATTGCCATTTAACCATTTTATCACATAGTATACAAAGTAGCAATTTGGTGAGAATTATTAAATCTTTTCCATATGCCACTAAAATGTTTTTGATAATAATTTAGTTGATTTTCAGATGTCAAATATGAATGCAAATAAAAAGCAAACCGCTGCCTTTTAATTCAAATATTTTGTACGTAAAAACTTGAATTATAACTGGGGTCCATATGGACCCTATGATACCTGCTATGTGATTCTCACAACGTGAACCCACAAGATATAGATTTGTATTTTAATCAGATTGGGGCCCAATGCCAATAAAGTTCCACGATATCTTCCAGTGTTGCTTACTTTTATCAGTGATGCACCTATGTAGTGGCTGGTGTGGACGTAACAAATGTTGGGGTGCCATGAGCCATTTATCATTATTTCGAATTTGTGTTAAAATATTATTACCGTAATTTTATCAATTTAGACTGTTTGGAAAATTACTTTCCCCACAGACACGAAGGCGACGTTTTATTCCATTAAAAATTGATGTATCGTATGAATAAATTATATTCAAATTCAATTTCTTACAGACACTGGGGAGTGAAATAATGATAACTGCCAGGAATGACTGTCAATATATTCAATACCTGACCTATTTGCTCAAACGTGTCTAGTTAAAGATACTTTATAGGAGATAAGATAAAGAGCTGGCAGTTCTCACTATAATAGTGAGGTTCCGCAGGCAGTACGAACTACGAACTACGAAGTGTTTTTGTGCTGACGTCATCACTTCGTCTGATGTCATTGACATAAGCGGCGTTCGGTTCGTCCTATTTCTACGAAGAAATCGTGAAAAGTTCGTAGTTAAAAAACGAAGTCCGAAATCGTGATTTTCTCGTTGATTTGTGGATGAAATTCGTATTTTTGCTGTTTTGTAGACAGCTTGGACATTCAGTAGAAGGTTAATGAGCGTCGAAGTGGTTGGTAAATGTTCTGATTTTGGGCAAATTTCCGGGCTGTGAAATTGGTCTTTTTTTCCGACAGTCGGCGATAATATCGAATCATTTGATAATACAAAAAAAAAACAAAAAAAAAACATTGCAATGAGCTTGTTGAGGACTAAATTTTGATTTGATTTGATTCTTTTTATTTAACCAAACTAAACAGTTGTATTCCTTGTTTCAGGTGAACAATCGTGGAACTAAAGATCGTACTTCAGACTTCGCATTTTGGCGTAAACGGATATTTGTCAAATACGAAGTACAAAGTACGAAGCCGTGTTCGTAGTTCGAACTGGTTGCGGAACCTCTCTAATAGTTAACTAGATAATGTAAAGGGAATTTGCTGAAAATTTCAATCAAATTGATTCATTATGAACCGAGAATTAAGCGATTGAAATTTCCGCCTAGTCTTGATCAGCATTACTATAGTCTGTACGATAAAAAACATAGTCTCGATCATCCATTTTATGATTAAATTATGAATGGAAGTCGAGCAGAAAATGGGATCCTAATCCAGTAAATTTAACATCCTTCTTATCTGTACCAATCGGGGTGCGGGGTGGGGGTACAAGATCAGGAGTCCCATTGGATTACCAAATGATTCTAATTTAGATTTAAAAATGTGTTGCTCATACTGTGGACCTTCATTCGGTGTACAGCAGTCGGTGGTCTCATCGTTTGTTCGTTCCTGGAATTTTATGTTCCACACAGGGTGACATCGTAGACAATGGTGGTCTCATTCAATTGAACCCCTTTTACACCAAAAAGGTCTCCTTGATTGAAGTTTGAAACTTATGTTCTAACTCTAAGACAAAAAAAAAATATTCAATATTTTTATTTTATTTACTCTGTGTTACTCACCCAGAATATTTTTAAAAATGATCTAGTCGGGGGCGTCGTGACTTTTAATTGTTTCTTAGTTCAATCCTCCGCCCCAATTGCCCCCCCCCCATAATTAAGGAATTAATACAAAGGATCGAGTTGCCAGCTTCCATATCTTAAGGAAAGGGGTCTTTCACCTATTGCTAAGTGCTTAGCATTGTTTAAGGGACAGCACTACAGACAAACAAACCGAACTACCCCCCCCCCCCACACACACACACACACACAAAACTGCATTGCACACAAACAAACCATACTACACACAAGCAAAACCCCACTACACAAAGCTGCATTGTACACAAACAAAACCACACTACACACAAACAAAACCGCACTACACACAAACAAACCATACTACACACAAACAAAACCGCACTACACACAAACAAAACCGAAAAGACAGACCTAAGGAGAAGACTGGGGTTTAATGCCCTACTGTTCTGCACCGACTGGGCTAATGAAGAGGGGCTTATGCTATATAGTGTGCTATTTGGGAAATTTTGCCGGGACAGCGGCGCTACGGCTTACTCTTATATCAAATTCCAACTACCAAGGGATCTTTTACGTACACGTCAATGTGTACACGGGACCTCGGTTTTTTCGTCCTACACCACTGACAAGGGGAAACCACGCCGGATAATCCAGATGAACTTTTTCAGCCAACCCCGAGAGCGAATCCGCAATCTCCAGGCTAGTAGGTCAAACTGTAAAAGAATCGACCTATCAATATACGTCAACTATTTATGGTGCCGAGTCCTGAAACTTAAAAGCCATTTCAGTATTAATGTCGAGAAGCTTTTAAATGTCTGTAGACGTCCACAAATAGTGAATTAACTTGAGACATAAACTTGTTAGCATTCGTTTGTGACTTGCAGCCATTAACATGTTAAAAGGCTTCTTAAACTTTAATCTATCTGTATTATTCAGGTTCCAGTTTGTCATTTATCGCTACAGGAATTACTTACTAACTACAATATCTGTATATTCCAGGTTCCAGTGTTTTATTTATCGCTACAGGTATTACTTGCTAATTACACTATTGGGAAAGATGACTCTCTAATAGAAATGCAAGTCCAGTTGTTTGAGATATACCCTTTCATTTGGGGGGGGGGCGTGGGAAATGAAATGAAATGAAATGGGGTTTAACGTCCTACTGTTCTGCTCCTATACTGGGCTAATGAAGACGGTCATACGCCATACAGTGTGCTATGAGGGAAATTTTGCCCGGGCAACGGCACTATCGCCTACTCTTATATCGAATTCCAACTGCCAAGGGATCTTTTACGTGCATTCCAATGTATTCACGGGACCTCGGTTTTTCGTCTCATCCGAAGGACTAGACAGCTGCTCTTGCCAGGCCCTCCGTTCTGTATCACTGACAAGGGGGAACCACACCGGAAAATCTGGATGAACTTTCTCGGCCAATGCAGGGATCGAACACCCGACCTCCAGGCTAGCGAGCCAGCCTCTTACCCACTTAATCCCCCGGGGGGCGTGGGACAATACGTTTTAGATCATAAGGAACCCTATTTATATGCCTCTACAAAATTTGAATATTGTGAATGACGAATCTCTAATAGGAGCATCAGTCCTAAAATGGTTCAATTCAGTTCAGTATTTACTAGGATTTGTGGAATTTGATAAATATTTGATAAATATGAAATAATTAATCTCGAGCATCGTTACTTCACGCACCTGTCAGACAACTGGATGTAAATCATCCGTTTGAAAAACAACAAAACAAGTACGGACACTATTATTTATCCGCATTTTCTGCTATACTAGACCGGAATACCAAGTGAGGGTGTGACAGTTACCTAGCATAAACACAACAGAGTATTATTGTAAATGTCGATATTTAACGTCCACATGGAGGCAACGTCCTTGCTGAATGATGGCTCAGCGCATGAGTTTTATGCACGCATAGGATTTCATTGTAATGAACCTGTGTTCGTTTTTGGTCTTTTCTGTTGGGGCTGCTGGGTTTTCACTGATGGAGGAGGTTCCTTCATAATCCATCAAATTATGAAGTCCTCATTTAAAGGTGTCCCTTTTGTCCTCTCTGTCCACTTTAAAAACACGTTTATCCATCTGTGTCCACTTAGAAAGCACCTTCATCCATCTTTGTCCCTAGAAAGCATCTTCATCCATCTTTGTCCATCTAGAAAGCACCTTCATCCATCTTTGTCCATCTAGAAAGCACCTTCATCCATCTTTGTCAATCTAGAAAGCACCTTCAACCATCTTTGTGCCTAGAAAGCATCTTCATCCATCTTTGTCCATCTAGAAAGCACCTTCATCCATCTTTGTCCCTAGAAAGCATCTTCACCCATCTTTGTCCATCTAGAAAGCACCTTCATCCATCTTTGTCCATCTAGAAAGCACCTTCATCCATCTTTGTCCATCTAGAAAGCACCTTCATCCACCTTTGTCCATCTAGAAAACACTTTCATCCATCTTTGTCCATCTAGAAAGCACCTTCATCCATCTTTGTTCACATGGAAGGCCATTTCATCTCTCGTTTTCCATCTAGAAAACTCCTCGCCCAATCCATCATTTTTCTTTTAAAAGGTCCCTTCATACCCCTTGTTCTTCTTGGAAGGCCCCTTCGTCACTCTTTTCCCTTTCATCCTCCCTTTTGTACTAAGAAGGTCTCATTATCACCCCTGTTGGTCTTCCAAGTTCGCGTCATCCCTTATTTGCCAATCAGAAGTCCCTTTGTTTAAACAAAGTCCATGAATATGCTTTCATGAAATACAAACGTAAATAGCAGTTTACATCCCACCTCCGAAAAAAACAAAGCAATTCAGTAATTGTCTTTTATTTAATTAAAAGCCCAATCAATTGCAGAGAGAGAGAGAGAGAGAGACAGAGAGGGAGAGGGGGAGGGGGTACTGGACGCAAACTAAGTTATTTCGGAACTAACAAATGCTTCTCTCTTTCCTGATTTTTTTCATCATTAATTCTCTCTCTCTCTCTCTCTCTCTCTCTCTCTCATCAAACAGTTAAAAGATTAAGTTTTAACTAAGCAGAGAAACCATATACATCTTGAAGTATCCTGGCTAGAAAAAGATACATCTTGTAGCTGTATCTTCAAGGGGAGCCTTCTAGTATTTGTATATCTTTAATTAACACTCAAAAGTAAAACGACGCCTTCAATGTATTTTTTTTTATAAAACGCCGGGAGACGGTTCTATAGAAAAAACTGATGAACGGAAGCCCCATTGTTCCAAAGTTTCATTGATCTTAACACAACACGTCTAAAGTTATTCGTCTCAGACGACAACATCTATTAATACAATACCCTCACAATTTGTATTTTCCTGGAGGAGACCAGACATTTTGTGTAAATAGGCAATTTAAGCAACCCTGGCGTCGGAAGAAATATAGCTGTCAAGTTTTAGATGTAGTAAAATTCGTGAATTACTCTCGGTTTATTATCTTCTATGTCTCCAAGTTGAATAATTTGAATAATTCGAGTAGACGTATTCGAGTAATTTGAATAATCAGATATGATGTTTCGTAGTTTGGGAGAAGCAATTACAGAATGTTATCTTCATTTATGAACAGTATCAACATCTGGCATTAGACAGTAATCGCCAAACATTCCTCTATTAAGTATGTGGGGTTGGATGACCGGTTGGTTAGCGTGTGCGCTCTGTATCATAAGGTCTGTCATTGAGTCAACTGGCGTGGTTTCGATTCCCCGGTCGTACGTGACAAGGAGTTGGGTGGCCTGTACAACCTCGTGGTTTTCTCCGGGTCCTCCGGTTTCCTCCAACTGCTAAATACCCCTACGCGCAAACGAATTATTAAAATAAAATTGAACCATATGTTAGTCACGAAATGACCTAGTTTGTGTTAAGTCTCTCTCTCTCTCTCTCTCTCTCTCTATCTCTTTCTCTCTCTCTATTAACTATGTTAATCGGGATATCCGGATATCTATCTTAAATTAAAACATGTTAAAGTACTTTTTGAGTAGATCTGTTCGGACAAATCGGCAAAATATTTTATTGACCAATTTATGAAATTTCGGTGCATTGGACAATTATAACATAGTTTGGATTTAACATTTTATTATAACATATACAATACTATACAATACTATCAAAATACTTAATATATTAAATATATGAGAAAATCTTCTCTGGTGAGCAACCAAAGCCCATCTGGTTTGTATCATGTTGTTATTAGTGTTTAACGTCCGCTTCCATCAAAGGTGATATCGCAGACAAGTTGTCGTATTTTCATTTTTATTGTCTTAGCGCACGCGCAAGGGTATTTCCTGTGGGAGGAATCCGGAGTAACCGGAGAAAACCCACGAAGTAGGATATGCGAACTTACTCCTTGTCACGTACAACCTGGGAATCCAAACCACGCCAGTTGACTCAATGACAGACCTTATGCTTCGACGCGCACGTACTAACCATACGGCCAGCCAGCCACCCACCTCTTATATAAAGAAGAAACTGGCTGTTCCAGTTATAGGACACCCACCCACCCCTTAATACGGAAGAAACTGGCTGTTCAAGTTATAGGACATATAAATCGTTCTGGATTACAATTCATTAAGGCACGCAGGTGGTAATATCGTATACTAATCAAGATAATCAGCCTCGGTATGGAATACTCCTGCTAGAAAATAAAAAGATGTCTTACATGTTTTCATCTCTTTGGCGGTATTGGAATAAATCACATTTCTTAGAATGTGTCATAATGAGTGTTGAAGCACTAACTTATTTCTTGCTGAATTGGTATTATATTTTTTTTTCTAGAGTAAAATTAATGAACACAAGATGTTTGCTTTCGGTATCGTATTTATATCTTCTGTTGGGTAAATAAATTGACATTTGAATTTCTTTACGGCATTTAATCAGAGAACACATTGATACCTTTCAAATAAAATATATTTTGTAATACTTCATTAAAATAAACAGATTATTGTGATCAGATTGGCTGTAGGCGATAGAGAGAGAGAGAGAGAGAGAGAGAGAGAGATTGGCTGATCAGATTGGCTGTAGGCGAAGATGAGCTGTGCGGGGTTATACAAATTCCCGCCAGCTTGATTAGTAGGCGAGAAAGAGCAGTGTGGAACAAAATAAATTGGCTGTAGGCGAGAGAGAGAGAGAGAGAGAGGGGGAGGTTAACGTCCACTCGACACAAATTAGGTTTTTTCGGGACTTACACATGGTTCAATTTTATTTCAATAATTCGCTTGCATAGAAGGTTTGTATCATCTATAACCCATAGAAGGTATGTACCATCTAGAACCCATCTTGTACCATTTAGAACCCGTAGAAGGTCTGTACCATCTTACAACCCGTAGAAGGTCTGTACCATCTAGAACCCATAGAAGGCCTTTACCATCTACAACCCATAGAAGGTCTGTACCATCTACAACCCATAGAAGGTCTGTACCATCTACATCCCGTAGAAGGTCTGTACCATCTAGAACCCATAGAAGGCCTGTACCATCTAGAACCCATAGAAGGTCTGTACCATCTAGAACCCATAGAAGGCCTGTACCATCTACAACCCATAGAAGGTCTGTATCATCTACAACCCGTAGAAGGTCTGTATCATCTACAACCCATAGAAAGTCTGTATCATCTACAACCCATAGAAATGATAAACGTTTTGAATGAAGAGTGGACGACAGGCAATGTTCTTCAGGCAATGTTCTCCTCGTATATCTTCTCTGATTAAAAGTAAAGCTGTTCGACTAAGCTCGACGATCAAATAGGCCCCGGAAATATCCACGTTAATTAAAGGCACCGTCTTGTATTTAACCTTAATTAAAGACACAACAGTCTAGACATAATCTTTAATCTGATTCCCAAAGCAAATTTGTCAATCGTCAAATCCTAACAGAGGTTACGGTCATTATCATTACTTTATTTTGATTTGATGTCGACATCTTCTTTTGCTCAAGATTGTTAGCCGACGCTTAAACGTTTTTAAACCAGGAACGTATTGTTGTTCTTCTTCTAGGTGACGACGCTCTTCGAAAAAAGTTCAAGGCTCGTTTGTCGGACTTCGATTTTGGATATGACGTTTCAATTCTAAAATGGCAGTGGTGACCAATTTGATTAAAATACAGACCTATATTTCGTATCGGTTTTTTTATACTTTCGATGGCCTACACTACATGACGATCTGGCCGGTTGTAGTAAGGGTCGCTTCAGGGGTCGTACGAACGGCTTTTGACCCTATGGCGTCAGACATTCATTAATCAATCAATCAGCGTTGACGTTTCTAGTAGTTTACCCACAGTTACGTGCATCGCACGCCAAGAACTCGCTGTAACAGATTGTTTCATTTGATAAAACTCACGCCATCTAGAAGACAGCTTACATTATAACTCTTCCAGATCCTAGTATAGTACAGATAAATAAAACGAAATTTTGAACTCTAAAAAATGAAACGAAATAGGATCTGTGTTTTAATCAGATTGCAGTGGTGACGTAATACTCGGTTCCTGGTCCAAAGTCCATTGACTCCAAGATGGCATCTAACCTACTTTATTTAGTTTCTAATCTAACGAACTCTTTTAATTCTGGTAAATTTAAATAAGAAAATGATTATTGATTCTCTGGCTTATCGAGGCTTTCAGACTGGATGTAAAAAGATGTATTTATGTGTTGTTTTACAAGACGCCTGGGGGGGATAGTTGTATAGAAACCTAATGATTGGTAACCACGTTCGTCATTGATCTTGTATTAACCGTCTACAGTTATACGTCTTAACTGACAACTTCTTACCATAGAATACCAACATGATTTGTATTTTTCATTCGAATACCAGACATTCTGTGTAAATACGATACACAAACCCAGGCTTCAGCAGACATTTATAGCTTGTCACGTTTCTAGAAGATGATCCATCAATTACATTAGTAGATATATTTCTTGCTTGGTTTTAAAACTTTTTGTGTAATTATAATAAATAGGGTTTATCGTCCTACTTTTCTGTTGTAAATAAAACTTTACTAGTAAATATATGAAAAGAGATTGAACGCTCTGCTGTTCTGTTGAATACTTTATAAAATATACAATGGATTTAAACGTCCAAGTGTTTCTGGTCGATCATGGCTAATGAAATGAAATGAAATGAATTTGGGTTTAACGTCCCACTGTTCTGCTCCGACTGGGCTAATGAAGACGGGCATACGCCACACGGTGTGCTATGAGGGACATTTTAACCGGACAACTGTCAAGGGTTATTTAACGTACACTCAAAATGAAATAATTTTAGCAATCGCATTATTATGAAAATGTAGCATAATTTGACGTTGAAATGGGAAGTCCATGTCCATGTAAAAGATACTTTCACAGTAGGAATTCGATGCAAGAGTTGGACCGCGCTGTCCGGGCAAATTTCCCTCATAGCACACTATTAGCCCCGTCGGAGCAGAGCAGCAGGTTGTTAAACCCTATTTCATTTTATTTCGGGGTTTTTTTGTGAAGGCAATGTGAGAATACCATCTTTCTCTTATCAACATATAAACAAGTGTTTGAAACAATAATGAGATATGATAGTCTCCACAGATTTCTCAAATTATCTATTAAATATTTTTACCCGAGATGTCTGGAAACATTGTTAAAATAAATTGATAGTTATATCGAAATGTGTTTTCTGTTACAATAGGTTTTAAACAGAACAATTTCCAAGAGATAAGAAAAATGGCTAAACAGTTTATTACAAAATACGTGAATCATTTTAGATCTGTCAGTTTCACATTGTTGTTTGAAACCCTAATAAAAAACAACATTTCCCAAAACATTGTAATTCTGTTTAGATAGTATTTTGTGAACAGTGCAACATGTCAAGATGATATTTATAAGATTTCTCGTCTGGGATATTTTTCAGGAATGCACTTAACCTAGAATCAAATGTTCTATAGTATTTTTCCAATGTGATTAAAATACAGATCTATATTTCGTTTCGTTTTTTTTTTATACTTTCGATGGCCTACTCTACATGAAGATCTGACCGGTTGTTGCGATAGGTCGCGTCATACGAGCGGCTCTTGGCCATATGTCCTCAGACATTTGATTAACCAATCAGCATTGATGTTACTAGTGGATTGCCCACAGTTCCGTGCAAAACACGCCTAAAGCTCGCCGTAACAGACCGTTTCATTGGCTAATACCTTACACTATTCAGAACACGTCAATGATAACATCTCTTCCAGATCCTAGTGTAGTAAAGACAAGTAAAACAATATTTTTGATTATGCACTTGTTTATGCACTTATCGGGTTCATAGATCAATGGTGCACATGACCATGGTGTTTCTTCATACTAAACTTAGGCTGCCTGTCTACAGTTGGCTCCGTTTGAGATGTTTTTAATCTGCTTCCATTTAATGGAATTGAACAAGTTTATTTAGTCGTTGTATGTATGCCAGATATGAAACGGAGAAGAACCACATGACATAACAATAAACTAATTTTTGGATATGGCCGTTAGTCAGAACAGTTGTATCATAAGGTCTGTCATTGATTCACCCGACGTGATTTCGATTCCCCGGTTGTACGTAACAATATTAACTTTTTCCATCTGCAAATTAAATTCTAGAAGGTTTTTTTTAAAAATTAGAAAAATAAATAAAGGTGTTTGAAGTATATGTAGGTAAAAATATATTCTATTTAGTAAATGGGTATGTACAATGAGTAAAAGGCACCATTCTTCCCGGACCAATATGGCATTATATAAACAATGCACACGCCATTGAGCAAATGAATGCCGCCGCGTGGTGTGACGTCACATGTTGAAAGCAGTCATCTTTAACAGAGTTTTGAGAAGACTTTCGTAAAAAAACCTCTGTGAAACAGATTGGGATTTAGCTTTTACATAATGCATCTTTAATCGTATAGAGATTACCCATCCTTATCACAATAATAAATTACCCCCCCCCCTCACAAATTCTTTAACATAAATCACATATTACTGAAATAACACAGCAGATAAAACCAGTCACCTTCCTGATAGTTAAAGTCCTTAGGGGGTATCAACAGACAAGATGAAAGAGGTTTTACTAGCTCCTTTAAATTGATTTGTGTACTGAAAATTCACATGATCTAGAGTGTAAAAATCAATAGAGTCTTCCCATTTAAATAATAGTCTAGGAAATAGCACATACTTAATTAAATTAGTTTCTCGAGTACAAACAGTTTGAGGCCTGCATCTAGTAGAAATATGATCGGAGCGCTCCTCCCGCCCCCTCTTCCAAAACTGAAGTCGTAAGTAAGGCTTTTTGGGACACCACCAGAAGAAAGCTGTTCATATTACCACCCATACCCCAGGCCTAAAACCATTTATACACGGAATGCTAATTAAATCTTTGCTGTCTCCTGGACTATAACCAGGATGAAAGGCCTGTTATGTTTCTCATCAATACAGGGAGTTGGATAGCCGAATGGTAAGCGTGTGCGCGCTGTATCATAAGGTTTGTCATTAAATCAACTGGTGTGGTTTCGATTCCCGGGTTGTACGTGACAAGGAGTAGGGTCGCCTGTCCAACCTCGTGGGTTTTCTCTGGGTCCTCCGGTTTTTTCCCACTGCTAAAGACCACTACGCGCAATTGAGAATTGAACTATGTGTTAGTCCCGAAATTACCTAGTTTGTGTCCAGTGGACGTTAAACTCTCTCTCTCTCTCTCTCACTCTCTCTCTCTCTCTCTCTCCTCCTCCTCTCTCTCTCTCTCTAATCAATACATGAACATACGATTTGTCTTCGTTATGGCATTCCTATACTTGACAAAATGGACGGTGATTATTTTTTTGTCAAACTCTAATTGGATTTATTGTTGTTACTATTTGTTTAGCACATCAATCAGAAAACAATTTCATACATTTTTTTTTTTCTCAACGATTAGTTTACTATAGAATTCATGGAGGGTGATTATTTTTTGTCAAATAATAAATGGACGTATCTTTGTTACAAGTTGGTTAATAGTTTAAGCACCAATCAGAAAATGAAATGAAATGGGATTTAACGTCCTACTGTTCTGCTCCTATACTGGGCTAATGAAGATGGGCATACACCATACAGTGTGCTATGAGGGAAATTTTGCCCGTGTAGCTGCCATACGGCCTACTGTTACATCGAATTCTATCTGCCAAGGGATCTTTTACGTGCACGAAAATGTTTACACGGGACCTCTTTTTTTTCCGTCCCATCCGAACGACTAGAAAGCTGTCCTTGTAAACTAATCAGAAAATACCGTTCGACAAAAAAGTCCAGTACATGTTTTTAAAACATTTATTTTTTTTTCACAATATAAGATTTTTTTTATTCTATCTCATTTATATACTCTGTAACATGGAACAGATTTTATGCTATAACATTCATATATGGAGCGATATTTGTTGTTGAAATATAAGCCGGTTAATTGTAGTCAGAACATATGTTTTTGGGGGTTGTTTTTTCACAATATAAGATTATTTTTATTTCTATGGCATTCATATACTTTGTAATATGGAACGAGATTTCTTGTCGAAATATAAGCCGAATAATTGTATTGAGACCAAATGTATTTTGTTCACAATATAAGATTTTTTTTGATTTTTTATTCTATGGCATTCATATACTTTGTAATGTGGAACGAGATTTCTTGTCGAAAAATAATTGTATTGAGAACGAATGTATTTTTTCACAATGTTAGAGTTTTTTTATTTAATGCCACATTATACCTCTATAACACGGAAAGAGGTTTTCTGTAGAAAAATAAATCGTTGTTTTCTTTTTAGCTTAACATTTAATCCATCAATCAGAAAAAAAACATTAAGATAAAACCAAAAAAAAGCACAGGAGATATTAATGTATTTGGCAATTCACAGTTAAATAGACTGGTCTGTAGTGTTTTAAGTGAAATGAAATGGGGTTTAACGTCCTACAGTTCTGCTTCGAGTGGGATAATGAAGACGAGCACACACCATACAGTGTGCTATGAGGGATAGCAGCGCTACGGCCTACTTTTATATCGAATTCCAACTGCTAGAGATCGTTTACGTGCACGCCAATGTGTACACGGGGCCTGAATATTTCGTCTATCCGAACGACTAGACAGCTGCCCTCCGTCCTGCACCGCTGACAAGGGGAAACCACGCCGAAAAATCCCGATGAAATTTCTCGGCCAACACCGAGATCGAAGCCGTGACTTCATGGCTAGCGAGCAACTGTCTTACTTACTTAGTCGCCGTGGCTCCTGTGTTTTTGGCATACATGGACTCGGTGAAGATGACTAAATTGCGCTCAAACATCCATCGTACAAAATTCGAGATAAAGACGATAAAACCTTTATTCAATAGATTAATTGAACGCAGATGTGTGGCCGTGGTAGGAGAAACTACGAGGTTACACACGTGACTTTATCACGCGCATGCGTGGGATTAAAACGACTTCAACTGCCTCCATGACAGATCCTGGACTCGACAAATATTTTACCCTTACCTAGGGTCTTGTTTCCAAGCAGCATCTTCAACGACAACGACGCATGCGATACCACTGAATATTTGGATATACAATTTCGGTTTTCTATTGCTGCGAATGTCTACAGACAGTTTCGCGCACCAGACGCTAAAAAAATCGACCCAACAGATTGGATAATCCCTCGAGTCCATAACTGTAAAAAAAAACCCGAAACGAAATGATATCTGTGTATTTATCAGATTGACACTCTCCAATACAAGATATTTCTTATTTTGTTAATTTAGACCAGTCGGTGCTATGCTGTCTTTATTAGCCCAGTCGGTACCGAAAAGTAATAAGTTAAACCCCATTTCATTTCATTTATTTTGTAATACATTTCAGATTATTGAACTGGTCCAAGAAGTCGGGTCCTCGGTGCCTATTACCATATTTTATTACCTCTATTAGACACGTTCAATGTTTATTGTCATCCCCATGTCTCCATAAAACACGACAATTATTTTATACTTAAACCAGACTCCGTGTTTATCGTTTCATTAACTAGAATTATACCCATACTTATTGTAGTGGGGTTCCGTCAAACGATATCCGCCATTTTTCAGACTTGATTAAGGCGGACAGTAATAGATGTAGGTTACAACGACTGTTTTCAGTCAGACAATCTTGTAATGACTTCTTCTTTCAAGGGCATATGGCTTGATTCTTTACAAAAGACGAAAATGGGCCTAAAATTATATTTGGTGAAATACGTGAACAGTCATTGAGTCATGAGGGGTGGTTTCTATTCTCCGCTTGTACGTGACAAGGAGTGTGGTCGCCTGTCCAACCTAGTGGGTTTTCTCCGGGCATGCCGAGTTTACCCCCACTGCTAAAGAGCCCTACGCGCGATTCTTTACAATAGACGAACATGGGCCTTAAATTATATTTGGTGAAATATGTGAACAGTCCAAATTTAACGACAGTTGTCCATATCTACTTAGCCCATTCTACGCGATTTTTTTTGTGAATCAGCCAGCGTTGATTACTTGTGCATTGTTTTATCTTTGTTCATTACAAATGGCACCCAAAACCATAGAAATATATTCAATATATTAATTCTTTATCAGACTTTTATTTGGCTCTTTATCTAATTCTTACAGAGTGAGAGATTAACGTCCACTCGACACAAACTATGTTATTTCGAGACTAACACATGGTTCAATTTTATTTCAATAATTCGCCTACTCCTTGTCACGTACAACTGGGGAATCGATGACAGACCTCATTCGGCCATCCAACCTCCCCTCTTACGTAATGTATCTTTAAATGTCAGATACCCTATTTAAATATATTTCAGCAGTAAAAATAAATATTTTCAAATATTCGATACATTATTATTAGTTGGAGCTGCCGTTATGTTCCGAAATTTTCAATACACCATTCCGTGTAAGTGTAAGGAGAACGAAACTGAACCCGGGGGTGAGGGGGTCGAATGGTTTAACGGGCGCGTGTTTGCATCATCGGTCAAGTGGGGGATCACGTGGCTAAGTGGGTAAGACGCTGGCTCGCTAGTCTGGAGGTCGGGTGTTCGATCCCTGCATTGGCCGAGAAAGTTCATCCAGATTTTTCGGCGTGGTTTCCGCTTGTCAGTGATGCGGGACGGAGGGCCTGACAAGGACAGCTGTCTAATCCTTCGGATGGGACGAAAAACGGAGGTCCCGTGTATATATTGGCGTGCACGTAAAAGATCCCTTGATCCACTGAAACGATATCCTTTTGTAAACCGCCAATCTGGTTAAAACACAGATCCTATTTCGTTTCGTTTTTTTTACAGTTCAAAATTTCGTTTTACTTGTATTTACTACACGAGGATCTGGAAGAGTTGTTATTGACGTGTTCTGGATGATGTGAGGGATTAGCCAATGAAACGGTCTGTTACGGCAAACTTTTTGCGCGAAATGCACGGAACTGTAGGTAATCCACTATAAACATCAATGCTGGTTGGTTAATAAAATATCTGACGTCATAGGGCCAAAAGCCGCTCGTATGACATCTGACGCAAACGAAAACAACTGGTCAGATCTTCATGTAGTGTAGGTCACAGAAAGTATAAAAAAACGAAACGAAATATAGATCTGTATTCTAATCAGATTGGTAGACCGCCCAACAATGATCAATGGCTTTAAATATTCTTTTAATCATTATCTAGAGACGAAAGTAGCTCGAAAGACGGAAATAGCTGAGTCCCGAGAGACGGGAATAGCAGGTCTTTCTTTAGGCCTGAAATGTTATCTAAATTATTAATTAGACATTAATTAACTTATCCAGACCATAATCAACTCTCGGTGTCATCGCTAACCTGTGATATTTACTGGATTGGAAACATTTTTTGAAAAATAATTAAACGTAAAAATGGATAATCGAGATTTTGTTTTATATCGTACTGACTTTAGTAATGATGACCGAGGCTAGCCTAAAATTCAATCGCTAATGTCTCAATTGAGAGTGGAGCAATTCGACTGACATTTTCAGAATATTATAGCAAGAACAGTCAACCCCTTATCTAATCTCCCATAATTCCCCTTTAAGGGAGTCAACGGTTGATTTAAATAGCGTTTAATACAGTCTGTGGATGAATTCAAAGAACCATTTTGCCACGCATCCATCTTTCTACGTATTTTAACAATTTCACTATATATTTATCCACTGATTAATGAACCGCCAGATTTAATAGACTGGTTACTTTGTCTTTATAAAACTGTCATTGTCTCCGTCTGAAACAACAGGACACACAGACAAATATTTTAAGATGACGTATCGTTATTGATGGGCTTCTGTAAGAAAGGAAAACAAGATAAAAAGCCCTTTATTTATGGGGAGGCGCGGGGGTAGGGTGGGGGGGGGGTTAACGCGTGTGCGTGAAAGCATAAAATATGTCATTGAGTCAAGAGGGGTGGTTTCGATTCTCCCCTTGTACGTGACAAGGAGTGTGGTCGCCTGTCCAACCTAATGGGTTTTCTCCGGGCATTCCGAGTAAACCCCCACTGCTAAAGACCCCTACGTGCGAGCAATTATTGAAATAAAATTAAACTATATGTTCGTCCCGAAATGACCTAGTTTGTGTTGAGTGAACGTTAAACCCCATTTCTCTCTCTCTCTCTCTCTCTCTCTCTTCCTCTCTCAATTTCCAGTTCAATTACTAAATGTCATTGAAACAATTAGGGTCGTGTTACTGGAGTATTTCAAACTGAAACATTGATTTAAGTATGTTTAAAGACCAAATTCATTGAATGTCGGGAATCGATCTGGACCATCAATCAATCGAACACACAAAAAGATTAATCAAAATAAACCGACAGAAGAAAAGATTAAAAGAATTCCGACATGTAGAAATACGTGAGTACATTCCACAAACGTGTTGGAAAAACATCTCTTCTGACGACACCCAACAATAGCGGCCATATTGAATCGGTGAAGCAGCAAATTGAATTCCGTCAATTGATGATCTCGATCAAGACACGTTTGATGTTTAATTCCGTCGATTAAGAATATTGTATCATGGCTGACTTGTTTACGATATAAATTGTTATTGATTAGTGTTTTAAGCAGAGATCTGGTTAACTTTAATCAAGATGTACACTGTGGGTAAATCAACCTGGCCCGATAGATAATACATCACAATTAATTCCTTTTCCGGTATCCTATTTAAGGTTTAGGTTGACTGATTGTCCCCACACGAAACTGTTCTTCCTTTAAAACTACTGATTGATATGTCAGGTCACGAGACATATTTGTACAGAGTATACATGGCCGCTAATTCTTTGCCCAATGACTTCGATAAAAAAAAAACATTTGTGACAAAGTGCTTATTTTTTTATTTTATGAAATACGAACTATTATTTAGATGCAGTGGGGTTATTGACCTCATCTGGTTTTGATATGATACCAATCTGATTACAACACAGATCCTATTTCGTTTCTTTATTTACAGTTCAAACTTTCGTTTTACCTTGTCTTTACTACACTAGGATCTGGAACAGTTGTTATTGACGTGTTCTGGGTGATGTGAGGTAATAGCCAATGAAACCATCCGTTACGGAGACTTCTTGGCGTGCGATGCACGGAAGTGTGGGTAAACCACGAGAAACGTCAACGCTGATTGATTAATCAATGTCTGGCGTCGCAGGGTCAAAAGCCGTTCGCACGACCTCTAACGCGACCTTTTACTACAACAGGTCAGATCTTCATGTAGTGTAGGCCACCGAAAGTATAAAAAAACGAAACGAAATATAGTAATATATAGTAATGATCTCGTGTGTGTCTAGACCCAGTTGAAAGGTATATAACCACCAGTTTACTGACAGTTAAAGAGACGCAGACGAGATACGCAGACGAGAGATGAGTGGGGAAGAGGAGAGGCGCGGACGAGAGGGAGAGAGAGAGAGAGACAAATGGGGTTTAACGTCCACTCGACACAGATGCAGACGAAAGGGGGGAGAAGATAGAAGCAGAGAACGGCGAATGGGCGGAATGGTTGAAATATAGTCATATACTATATTAATGTACCGTGTTGATGTTTGATTTATGTTCCTGGTGTAGTTTAGTTCCTGTTGTATTTATAGTAGCCGTTTTATATTTAGTTTCTGAAGTAAATAAATAATATATATCTACTAAACTGATATCTATTATCACTAAAATAGTGTTACACATTTGTTAGCATTTGTTTTAACATTCTTATAACCACGAAATGACCAGAATATCACGAGTTTTGCGCAGAATATATGGAATCAGACCAGTAATTAACTCCCCTGTGACTTCAATGATAAATCCTTCACTGACCTATAAAATTAAAAACAAAACCATACAATTACCCCAGCATTATGGTGCCCACTATAAATAAATATCTCCAAATATCTTGACAATTACACCACAATATTTATATATATACCAAGCCTTAAATCAGTTTCGCACATTTATATTCACTAAATAAACGGTCATGTTGTACTTAATAAGCTATGACCATTTAACCATCAATGCATAATAGACTGAAAAATGGTTACGGGTGTCGGCCGGGAACTTTTGAGTAAAAATAGGTTACGTGCCCTTGTTTTGCAATTAACCAGTCAACCATTCTCCACCTGATTGACAGTCCGGGATAATCAGGATTATTTTTACGAGACATGACAGAAAGCTGGAAAAAGAAATTGAATTTAGAAACACGCACGTTGGGCAACCCAACAATTTGTTTTAAGAACCTTGTAAAAGTAAAATGAAACTACTGCTAGTATCACGTTCTTGCTAACCAGAGTGTTTCAGAGATATTATTTGTACTAAACCAAAAGATTCCACCCCTAACGGTATAGTTAATAATAAAGCAATTTACGAACGTAGTTTCTAAAGCTGCTGTAATAATAAAAAAGCTAAATATTACTGCTATTCAGAATCGTAACTTTAGATTTTTTATGGCTGTAATAGTTGATGGATGTGTAGAGAAATTCACGTGTGATGGCTATTTATAGACACATAGACTCTTGTGCTGAGTGTTATCGCACCGCTTGACTAGCCAGAAATCACTTCGAGACAATTTATTTCTGCATGGGGCATCCTACCAGCATGCCACAATCATTAGGTCTGCCCAGAATGTATGGATTCAGACTTGTAATTCTCTACCCATTGACTTCAGCGTTCAATCCATGACAAGGGAGTTAATAAACAGCCCTGTCTGGATTCAGACTACTAATTCTCTCCCCATTGACTTCAATGACATTTGCTGGCATATAAAATTATGTAAGAATCTCTCCGTTCATTGTAATCGTTATATCTACAAAGAGCACAGAACTGTCACCATCATTAATTTTGAGCAGAACATAAGGAGTGAGACCAGTAATTGTCTCCACGTTGTCTTTAAAGTAGCAGAAAGATTGGCAGAGAATTGTAGAAATCGTTCTAATTATAAAATTATAAAACTAATAGCCGATAAATTGGATTTCCTATCTTCCCATCTCAGTAATTCACAGCTTTAAAGTAACTAAGTCTTTAACTCAATATCACCAACAGTCTTCGACATTGAAAACACGACTTATTTGTCAATTTAAATCAACATTGATGCCGTTATCTTATCGTGAAAAGATGCGCTTCCGATATCTAATATTTAAGACAAAATAAACAATTTACCATTGGAATCGTATACCAGAATGCGTTTCAGCGCCATTTGTAACAAGGGACTCGAAGAACGAGGCTAGACATATCTCACAAAGATGTCAAATGGTGACGACATATTCTTATCTGGGAGCAGGCGCAATAAATACTACATGTATTTATATGTTTGTAACTCACTGTCTATACATATGTCCACCATTGTCTATTGTAAACATAAGATTTAACTGTTTTATATGTTTGAAGAGAACTTATATAGGCATTTGCCTGTTGTTCAATCCAGTTCATTTTATTGAATAAAATATTGCTTGAACTAAACTACTACCGGTGTAGACTGGAATAACCAGACGCTAGAGATTACCATTCGATTGAGACTTCTCGCGTATTTCGCCGAACATAACTGATTTGAAATTAGAAAAACGGAAATGATTGAATGTAAATCAGTTTATATACATTCATATTACATTATTATATGCGTTGTGACGGTCCCAAATATTACCGATTTAGCTCCTTTATTATTTGACCCATGCCATTCATTGGCCTAGAACACGTTTCGTTTATAAAAATCGATCAACGATCTTAAATATGCATTGTGTAAGATTTCGATAAAGAGATGACAGTTCTAGATATAATAGTTCGAACATAGATCATGATGAGGGGATATACTGAAAAATTCAGTTAAATTTCTCGATTCTGAGCCGAGTTATCGCTGTTTAAAGAAGAGTGCTGTCTCGTTTATCATTGCTACCGTTGTTTAGAAAGAGATTATTTCAATAATTTGCTTTACGGTGAGGGAGCAAACCGGGGGACCCGGTGAAATTCCACGAGGCTAGACAGGGGATCATACTCCTTGTCACGTACAAGCGGAATCGAAACCACACCACCTGACTCAATGACAAACCTTATGATCTTACACACACGAGTTAAGTCATTCGGCCACTCAACCCGCAATAAACAGAGGCCCTAGATTCTTTCATGAAGTCATGAGAAGTAATTACTAGGCTTAATACACCGGAATTACTCTCTAATTTTTAAAAAAACATATAAAGTTCAGTGAAAATGCTATACAAAATGGGCGAAAGGGAGACAGAAAGAACTGCTAGAAATAGATGAACTACATTTTTACCCTGAAATCATGGGAAATGATTACCAGTCTTACTTCACAGGAAACTCTCTAGTTTTGAAAACCATAATGGTTTAGATATTTGGTCACAGACCATTATAATTTTTCTCATCTCTTTGAACAGCTATTGCCTATTGCTGAATGGTTTCTACGACAGACAGAGCGTCATTGAATTTGTGAGGTATTTAAACTGAAAGTAGCATACCATTAAACATGTATTATGTATTTATATGGATTCACCATGTCACAAAACAAACCTCCAACGATGATTATTAAACTCAGAAATAGGAAATGAAATGAAATGGGGTTTAAGGTCCTGCTCTTCTGCCCCTACTGGGCTAACCGAGACAGCCATATGCTATACAGTGTGCTATGAGGGAACATTTGTCAGGCAGCTACACTATAGACTACTCTTATATCGAATTCCAACTGTCAAGGGATCTTTTACGTGCACGCCAATATGTACACGGGACCTCGGTTTTTCGTCCTATCCGAACGACTAGACACCTGTCCTTGTCAGGCCCTCTGTCCTGCACCACTGACAAGGGGAAACAACGTCGAGAAATCCCGATGAACTTACTCGATCTTTGCAGGGATCGAAGACGTGACCTTTGTGACAAAGTGCTACAGACTTCTTTATGAGCAGATATTCGTTGTGTTTTATTTACAGAATTAAAAATACATTATGGGAGATTAGATAAAGAGCTGGCAATCCTCACAATAATAGTTAAAAAATTAGATAATGTAAAGGAAATTTGCTGAAAATTTCGGTCAAATTGATCAACTGTGAACCGAGATTTTAGCGATTGAATTTTCGGGCTAGCCTAGATCATCAATACTAAAGTCGGTAGGATAACAAACATGGTCTCGATTATCCATTTCATGATTACATTATGAATGGAAGCCGAACAGCAAATCGGAACCTAAGCCAATAAACATCGCAGGCTAGCGATGCTATCGAGAGTCGATTATGGTCTTGTTTAATTAATATTTTAGATAACATTTCAGGCCTAAAGAAAGACATGCAATAGGCAGATTTAGCTCTTGCATAATGTATGTTTAATAAATCTCATATTTTATTGAGAATGTAGATATGATCTGTGTACATTTATACCAGTGGTATATAAACACCAGATTATAATGATCGATCTCCTTCTGTGTTTAGGTCCAGTTCCTTAAAAGATGTTAAAATACAGATGTGACGCCATCCTTTGATGTTGGCGTACCACTATTTCAAATAATGTACGGGCAACATGACAATCGTACATTATTTATACTAGTGAAATATTGGACTCACTTGACACATTTCACTTTAAAAGCACGCGCAGAGCGTGTAGAGTGTCTGTATTTAAAGTTGTTTAATGGTCTCGAGCTTAAGACATTGCGTAATATATTAAAACAACACTCACCCGAGTTCAGTCGTTGCTGTCTTGTAATAGTCATGCACCGTGTTTTTGTTATTGTTTATATTTTTGATGTATCTTATGTTGCTGTTTGATTTATGTTCCTGTTGTATTTTTTGTCCCCGATGTAAATAAATCGTATATTAACGAAACTGACACTCTGTTATCTATAGTATGACACAGTTGGCAGTGGGGAAGGTTAGTGCTAAATGATAAGGCCAGCTAACTAATAAGATCTTAGGAGAACGAGACTCGTACAGAGCTATATGATGTTTACAAATGGTTAGTACTAAATGATAAGGCCAGTTCAATTTTTCGTCATAGGTCACGATATTCTTTTTTCTTCAGAAACCAAAATACCAAAAGCACCATCTAAGGACGACCATCAGCGCCACCAACACCATAAAACAGTTAAATCATCTTTGTATATAAATCTAATGTATTGTATGTATTTTTCATCATCCTAGGTCAGTGCTTATGTGGAGACTTAACCTCTCCCCCAAATTCTTAAACCTAACCTACAATCTCCCCAACAATCACGTGACTTAACTACACAAAAATTGAGCTGGCCTTAACAAATAGATTTAACCGAGTAGGTAAACAGTTTTCCGTCTTGTAAGAATTTCCAGCGTTATATTGTTGGCATGGGATGAAACGCCGCGGTCCCGACAGTTGGAAATTGGATGACGTAACACCCGTATCCTTCATATCGCCTTCTATTTCATTTTTTTTTTTTTTTTTTTTTTTTTGATGGGATGGGGTCACGGTGGCTAAGTGGATAAGACGCTGGCTCCCTAGTCTGGTGGTTGGGTGTTCGATCCCTGCATTGGCTGAGAAAGTTCATCCATTTTTTTCTTTCTCAGTGATGCAGGACGGAGAGCCTGACAAGGACAGCTGTCTTAGTCGTTCGGATGAAAATCGAGGTCCCGTGTACACATTAGCGTGCACATTTGGAATTCGATATAAGAGTAGGCCGTAGTGCCACTGTCCGGCCAAAATTTCCCTCAGAGCACACTGTATGGTGTATGCCCGTCTTCATTAGCTTAGTTCGGACGTTAAACCCCATTTTATTTCATTTCTATTTCATTTTATTTCTCAAAGCGTTCACATTTTAATTGTCAGCATATCGTGTTTGACTTTATAATAATTATACACTAGATTCTCTCTGACCTTTCTCAATATCAACTTATTAAAGGTTAAAAAAAATCCCAGCTCGTGTCGATTTTTTAAAACACCATCTTTTAAAACCTATTCTTATTGCTTTACCGTTTATGGTTTCTGTAATTGTACATTACGAGCTCGAGAAAACTTTAATGATAAATTATGTCGACATTTTCCTGTTCGAAACTAGTTATTTTCTCTCCTTAAACTCCGTGATCAGAAACTTTTTACAATTTATTTAGCCACTGAGAGTGAATCTATCTAAATATACGACTTATCCAATTTTTACAATATAATTTAGATCAAAATCAATTAGTAACAGACCTAGCTCCACAACCACGTTGTCGTTTATCTACCACTTATATCTACCACTTATAGTTAGCCGGGGGTGGGGGGAGGGGGGGTGAGGGGGGGCTGATGGTCGAATGGTTAGCACGTTGTATCACAGAGTCATTGAGTCAACTGGCGTGGTTTCGATTCCCCGGTTGTATACGTTACAAGGAGTAGGGTCGCCTGCCCAACCTCGTGGGTTTTCTCCGGGTCCTCAGGTTTTCCTTCAACTGCTAAAGAAAGACCTAGTTTGTGTCGCGTGGACGTTAAACCCCATCTCTCTCTCTCTCTCTCTCTCTCTCTCTCTGTGATAAAATATATAAAACAGTGAACCGACCCCCCCCCCCACCATCCCTAGCCCCGCTCTCAATTAAACGACCATCTCTCTCTCTCAATACCTTATATCATACTGAGGATATTTCCTTTAAACCATATGTTAGTTAATGATTGATGACGTCGGTATATAAAGAGGTGGAAACTGAAATAAAACAGCCAACCAAAACAAAAAAGTACAATCCGTTTAATATGGCTATTTTCTCTATCTCTGTGATCACTTAGGTCACGTCATAGCTTCATTATAGGTTAATATTACGGACAGTTTTCACAGAAAGTTTATAGTTGATTAAGCAGAAAATTTTATCATTTGACGAATAGCTCTAAGTGTGTATGTGTATGTGTGTGTGTTGGGGGGGGGCATTTTATTTATTAAATTGACGAAGTCGGACATATGCCACACAGTGTGCTAGGGTTATTTCGAATTCCGTACTATCAATTTGTACACGTGACTTCCGCCCCATTCGAATTTCGAAGATTAAGCAGAACCGTCGCTGCCCGAGTATAAGTCCCCGTATCGTATGACATACGTAACCATGGAAATGATAAATGCCGCGTTAGTCTCAAAATAACCGAAAGATTGTGCTCAAAAGACTTGAAGCCCAGTTCCATTTCACTATTTCCACCGATGGCTTATTGTTTCGGGGAGGGTGGGGATTAGCGTGCGCGCTGTATCATAAGGACTGTCATTGAGTCAACTGGCGCGGTTTCGATTCCTGGGTGGTACGTGACAAGGAGTAGGGTCGCCTGTCCAACCTCGTAGGTTTTCTTCTGGTCCTCCGGTTTCCTCCCACTGCTAAAGACCCCTACGTGCACGCCAATTATTGAAATTAAATTGAACCATGTGTTAGTCCCCAAGTGACCTAGGGGTCATGACCCCCTCTCTCTCTCTCTCTCATTGTTTCGTTCTACATGCGTAGTCTATATGTTGATTTATACAAAGGAAGAATGAATAATGTCTGTTTATATCGTTAAACACACAGCTCTAAATTCTAATTTTTAAACGGATGAGTAGTCCCGCAGTAAATAATGACCTGCTTCCTGTTGGTCTGCAATGCTGCATAAAGTATAGATTAGAAAAGAATCTATTTATAACGATATTATCATATTAACATTCTTTTTCTCTCTAATCATAAACCGCCATTAGAGCTAAAACTAGCCATATATTTAAATAGTAAAACGCTAGAATCTATTTTTACTCGCGTATTATCATATCAACATTGTCCTTTCTCTAATCACAACTATTAGAGCGCTTAAAAAACCGGTGTAAAAATAGAACAAAATTAAAGGGGTGGTTGACCTAGTGGTCTAGAGTGTCGCGCTTCGACCTCGAGCTGGCCAGTCATCTATTTCCCCCGTGGTTTCGATTCCCCGGTTGTACGTGACAAGGAGTAGGGTCGAATGTCCAACCTCGTGGGTTTTCTCCAGGTCCTCCGGTTTTCTCCCACCGCTAAAGACCCCTACGCGCAAGCGAATTATTGAAATAAAATTGAACCACATGTTAGTCCCGAAATGACCTAGTTTGTGTTGAGTGTACGTTACTCTCTCTCTCTCTTCTATCTCTCTCTCTCTCTTTGTTTGTGTCTATATTTCTTCTTTAATTATAACTGGTGAAATTATAAAGCAGAGTAGAATCCCCTTGAGTCTAAATTATTATAACTTATTATAAATACTGAATATACTAAAAACAGATTCATCACAAAAAACAATATTTTAATTAGGATTGCTGAACTGGGGAACAGATTCGGCGTCTTTAATACCCTTCTCCTTATATAATACATGCATATATATATATAATATATATCACTACAACAAAACAAAGGGGTGTATATACTTAGTTGAAATATCACACATTTTAAACACATAATAAAATGGCTGAAATGTTAAGTATATATTGTAAGTTGTAGTATACATAGTTACATACATAACACACCCATACACATCAATCCATACGCTTTATGACGGGCCTAATGGTGAAAACGAACAACCTTAGAGAACAGGCTAAAGATATGCATAACATTGAAAACGTATTTGACATATCAATAAACTTATGAATATATTAAATATATTATTGTTAACATTTATACTGTTGGTTGTGGAGATGAGCAGTATATATATTGTTTACATTTAGACTGTGGGTTGTGGAGATGAACAGTCGAGGTTAGTATTAACATTTAGAATGTGGAGATGAACAGTCTAGATTGTTGTTAACATTTAGACTGTGGACTGTAGAGATGAACAGTCTAGATTATTGTTAACATTTAGACTGTGAAGGTGGACAGTCGTCTATATTATTGTTAACATTTAGACTGTGGAGATGAACAGTCTATATTATTGTTAACATTTAGACTGTGGAGATGAACAGTCTATATTATTGTTAACATTTAGACTGTCGAGATGAACAGTCTATATTATTGTTAACATTTAGACTGTGGAGATGAACAGTCTATATTAGTGTTAACATTTAGACTGTGGAGATAAACAGTCTATATTATTGTTAACATTTAGACTGTGGAGATGAACAGTCTATATTATTGTTAACATTTAGACTGTGGCGATGAACAGTCTAGATTGTTTACATTTAGACTGTGGAGATGAACAGTCTAGATTATTGTTTACATTTAGACTGTGGAGATGAACAGTCTAGATTATTGTATACATTTAGACTGTGGAGATGAACAGTCTAGATTATTGTATACATTTAGACTGTGGGGATGAACAATCTAGATTATTGTTAACATTTAGACTGTGGAGATGAACAGTCTAGATTATTGTATACATTTAGACTGTGGACTGTGGAGATGAACAGTCTAGATTATTTGTACATTTCGACTGTGGAGATGAACAGTCTAGATTATTGTATACATTAGACTTTGGACTGTGGAGATGAACAGTGAAGATGTACGCTCGTAAACAATAATATCTTTGCTAGTTACTTGTCGACACCAACTGGACGAATGAAGACGGAGCCACGCCATGATGCGTGCCATGAGAGAAACTGCATCGGTTCTTTTACGTGCACGTCCACTAGTACCAAGATTGACCTCGGTTTATGACGCTTAGCGTGATAAATAGAAAATTCCATATATGACGATGACTCTTATCTATTTTCACTATTGTCGGAAGCTGTGTAACCAGGGGGTTGCTGACAGACAGACGAGAAGAGAGCAGAGACCGGCGAGTGGGCTCATCCGAGTTCAGGCATCCGAGGCAGAAGGGTCAAATGGTTGAAATAGTCATATACTAAATTAATGTACCGTGTCGATGTTATTGTATATATTCCTGATGTAGTTTAGTTCCTGTTTAATATTATGTTCCTGCTGTATTTATGTAGCTGTTTATATGTTGTGCCTGGTTTAAATAAATAATAATATATTTACTAAAATGTTCACTGTTATCACTAAGATGGTGTTACAGAGGAAGGGGAGTGGGTGGGGGCAGAGACCGGAGAATGGACTAACCCGAAATCAGCCGCTGCCGTGGCAGAGGAGCGAAATGATTATCTTAAACTGTTCATGTACTATGTTAATGTTTATGTTCCCGATGAAGTTTAGTTCCTGTTTAATTTATGTTCTGTTTAATTTATGTAGCTGTTTTATTTTCTTTCTAGTATCACTACTATAATAATGGTACAGTATTTCAGGTCCCAAAGTCGGTTTGGTTAATAAAATGACAAAATTAATATTTCAAAACAATCCCCACATCAGCTTTTTCTGTTTCAGTTAAAGATACATTATTGAAGTTTAGATAAAGAGCCGGAAGTTCCCAATGTAATAGTAAAAAACTAGATAATGTAAAGAGAATTTGCTGACAATTTAAGTCAAATTGATCCACTCTGAACAAAGAATTTAGCGATTTAATTTTAGGCATAGCCTAGATCATCATTACTAAAGTCGGTACGATAAAAAAAAACATAGTCTCGATTATCCATTTTTTGATTTAATCATCAATGAGCATTGAGCTGCAGATCAGATTCTAATTCAGTAAATATCACAGGCTAGCAATGACATCGAGGGTTGATTATGGTCTGGATAAGTTAATTAATGTCTAATTAATAATTTATATAACATTTCAGGCCTAACGAAAGACCTGCAATATGCAGATTTAGCTCTTGAATAATGCCTGTTTAAATTTTGAAGCCTGAAACAAAATGAATACGCAATAAAATTCAATGACATGACGATTTTTAATATGCCCCACATGAAACAAGGAAGTGACATCATATAATAAAACTAATTGGTCTGTCTAGAATATAATATTATAGAGATAGAGACAGATATATTCCAATAAATTAGCCTCATCTAAAAACAGAAACAAGGGGAAACTGGACTTCTACGATAACCTATTATCTGAGAGACTTGCTGGTTGTAAATATAATTCCCATGGAACTGTATAAGATAATTATTTGAATTTATGTAGTTAAATGGCTCTATTTTTTTAAAAGCTAGCAATTAAACTAGACTAATATTCTCTAGAAACCTAGGGCTCGTTCTGTAATGATAGAAAACGCTCTAAAGCGACGGAAAATCGATAAAATGGATATAAAATAAATTTATTTTACAAAATAGTTATAAAACCAGCTATGTGTTTATCGAGCGGCTTGCAAATGGTAATCTAGTAATCTATTGTACAGAAAAGCTAAATGTGAGAGAGAGAGAGAGAGAGAGAGAGAGAGAGAGAGTTTAACATCCACTCGACACAAACTAGGCCATTTCGGGACTAACACATGGTTCAATTTTATTTCAATGATTCGCTTGCGCGTAGGGGTTTTTAGCAGTGGGAGGAAACCAGAGGCCCAGGAGAAAACCCACGAGGTTGGACAGGCGATCCTACAACCGGGGAATCGAAACAACGCCACGCCAGTTGACTCAATGGCAGACCTTACGATACAGCGCGCACGTGCTACACCCCCCCCCCCCCTGGAAATATGAGAGAAAGGTAAAGTGGTATAATGGGATCAATCAAAGGGGTTCTACACGTGCATCTGACGGCTAACACGTTGTTACATCCCACCTTACGTTATGTTTACGTCCCAACTAATAGTATGCTACATCCCATACGTTACACCCCACCCATCTGACCTTATGTTATATTCCACCTCACATCATGCCACGTCCCAACTAATAGTATGCTACATCCCATACGTTACACCCCAGCCATCTGACCTTATGTTATATTCCACCTCACATCATGCCACGTCACAACTAATAGTATGCTACATCCCATACGTTACACCCCAGCCATCTGACCTTATGTTATATTCCACCTCACATCATGCCACGTCACAACTAATAGTATGCTACATCCCATACGTTACACCCCAGCCATCTGACCTTATGTTATATTCCACCTCACATCATGCCACGTCCCAACTAATAGTATGCTACATCCCATACGTTACACCCCAGCCATCTGACCTTATGTTATATTCCACCTCACATCATGCCACGTCCCAACTAATAGTATGCTACATCCCATACGTTACACCCCAGCCATCTGACCTTATGTTATATTCCACCTCACATCATGCCACGTCCCAACTAATAGTATGCTACATCCCATACGTTACACCCCAGCCATCTGACCTTATGTTATATCCCACCTCACACTATGCCACGTCCCAACTAATAGTATACTACATCCCATACGTTACACCCCACCCATCTGACCTTATGTTATATTCCACCTCACATTATGTTACATCCCACCTTGTGTTATGTTATAACCGTGCAGGTTATAGTAGTTATATGTTATAATTTAAATCTTGAATATTTAAGATAATGTATTATTAATTTTAAAAGTGAAAGCCTTCAAATTGAATTTATTTAAACTCTCGGGACAATAACTATTCTATTCCTTTGAAACATTAATTGTATGTGTGCTATTAAAAGGCGACTAGCCAAGGGTAAAATGTTATGTAATCCTAATGACATGTTAATTTATTATAATCCCTTATTGTTTATAAAACTGTTATAGATAGAAAGTAACAGACAATATGGCCTGTCTGGTGAACATGCCAATCGTATGATTAATCTATTAATTGTTTTATTTACCATTGTTTTATTTCTTATATTGTACATCATTACATCAATGCTTATTTATGTCAACACTTGATCTAGCCAAGTGATTAGAAGTAATTCCATATAAATATGTGATTATACTTGATACGTCAATCATTTAGGTCTATCCGACTTAGTAGCATAAGGTACTAGTCGGTTATCCGCGGTCCTGTAAGTGTATGTAGATAATTGTTATTATAAGTTTCCAGTATTAAAGATTTGAAGAACCATTCCAGACTCTTGTAATATCTGACGGACCTCACGGTCACATATGCTACACCAAATGTTACAGACTACTTGTCGCGTACAAGCGGAAAATCGAAACTACGCCTCTGGACTCAATGACAGACCTGACGATGTTAACCATTCGTCCCCCCACACACACACACACACACCCCGACCTAGCAAAATGATTCGACCATATTTAGTAAGATCGATTGGTGTAGAAGACAAAGACGTTGAACCCATTTCATTTTGTTAACAAGTTTGGAAATCAATAATGTGAATATTGTATGAACATTGGTGTGCTGAGTATAATTATAACTGGGCAACTTTAATAAATCAAACATAAATACCATATTTGGAAGTCAAATATCCCAAATCCAAGAAACATTGTTATAAATATTCAGGTTATGAATGAATCACACGCACCCTCATCATCGCTTACTTGTTAAATACTAAATAGGATAAAAAGGGAGGAATAGCAATATTTAAAAACAAAATGAGTCATTTAAAGGGGAACTCTCAATAAATAGTAGATATAGTAAATATTTAAAGAATTGATGACTTAAAGCTGAACATCCTCATCAGAGCTTACTTGTTAAACACTAAATAGGATAAAGGGGTGAAATACCAATAATTATTTTAAAAAATGAGTCACTTAAAGGGGAACTATCAATAAATGGTAGATATAGGGATATAGCAAATATCTAAAGAATTGATAACTTAAAAGGAAACACCCTAATGAATGTGAGAACTGAAAAGATTGCCATAAAGGGAAACTCCTTGATATATTTCCGTGAATAAAACAAACTAATTCTGTAGTACGGCTCTCGCAGCTCTTTATTCAATTCCCAGTCTGACATTCTACGCTTATTGATATGCAGTTACAGACGTGCTCCTAGACCAGCATTCGCCTTGTGGTTGGATAAACATTCTATAACACACGCGCATGCACAGTGACGCCTTTCCACTATACCATCATACAGTATCACCTTCCATTGTTGCAATTTATGATAGACTAGCAGGATACCCGGCTTCGCTCGGGGGTCATAACCCCGAAACCGGACGTGGTAGACTAACGCCACCTGGTCTATGTTACTCCCCGGTCCGAGCTACCCCTATACTTCAAATTTCAGACTCGGGGCAGACCTAGTGTAGCCGCCAACCCCGAACAGACCGGCTTCGCTCGGGGGTCATAACTCCGAAACCGGAAGTGGTAGACTAACGCCACCTGGCCCATGCTACTCCCCGGTCCGAGCTACACCTATACCCCAAATTTCAGACTCGGGACAGACCTAGTGTAGCCGCCAACCCCGAACAGACCGGCTTCGCTAGGGGGTCATAACTCCGAAACCGGAAGTGGTAGACTAACGCCACCTGGCCTATGTTACTCCCCGGTCCGAGCTACCCCTATACCCCAAATTTCAGACTCGGGGCAGACCTAGTGTAGCCGCCAACCCCGAACAGACAGACAGACAGACAGACAGACAAACGAAAGTCACAAATATATATATAGAAGATAAATATGTTCAGTTATCTATAGCAGTTAGGGGCGCGATTGTAGAGAAGCATTCACTAGGTGTCTGGATAAACAAGTCCAACCCTTTCAGCTATACCACCATATAGTATAGCCTGGGAAAAAGTAAACTGTTTTGGCATAATAATGATAATTCCCCGATAGCAATTTATGATATGGCTCTTCACCTCTATTACAGTAAACAGTATCATTATACAATAACTTCTAAATAATTCATATGATTCTATTATTACAATGGCGGGAAAGGGAGTCATGCCATATCAGTGACAATATTATCTGTTAGTGAATGTCGAAGTTGTGACAGCTGAACACACATAACATTATTCTGACGTTCTTTAATCTGGCGGGGGGTGAGGGGGGTGGCCGAATGGTTAGCACGTACTAAGGCCTGTCATTGAGGCAACTGACGTGGTTTCGAATCCCCGATTGTACGTGACAAGGAGTAGGGTCGCCTGTCCATCCTCGTGGGTTTTCCCCGGGTACTCTGGTTTCCTCCCACTGCGAATTAGTGAAATAATTTTAAACCATATGTTAGTCCCGAAATGACCTAGTTTGTGTCGAGTGGACGTTAAACCCTCTCTCTCTCTCTCTCTCCTCTCTCTCTCTCTCTCTCTCTCTCTCTCTCTTCTCTCCCCTCTCTCTCTCTCTCCCCTCTCTCTCTCTCTCGTTATTCACAGATACCGTAATTGGATTGAACACACGACGATATTATTCAGTTATTCCGATGTTCTGAAATCGTGCATAACATTCATGGCCACTTTGCTGGACGGAACACGCAGTTATTCTGAGATTCCTAAATCTTGAATATTATACATTACCACGGTAACTACAGAAACCATAATTTACTATTATCAGGATTAATTCCGGAGAATAATGGATAAAAACACATATCGGTAATGTATATAATTATGTTTTTTTGTCTGTGCACTTGGTGAATACGTTTCGTGATTATGTACAGTAATTCTTTGTGAGATGTAATCATTAAACCGACTAGAACATTTACTGAACATATAAATGCCGTTATTGGAAAACGAACGTTAATCAATTAACGGAAATAATCATTGGATCATGACAGGGGCTAGAGTTTGTCTCGATTAATAAAGAGATAGAGAGAGAGGGGGAGGGAGAGGGAGGGAGAGAGGGAGAGAGAGGGGGAGGGACTTAATTCAGGGGACATTATCCACAAGTTCAGTCTTATGGGGCTTTTTTGTGTGTAGTGCGGTTTCCCTGCACTTACTATTATTATATGACGTATTTGTTGACTCTGATGATCTGGTGTGTCGTATTGATAGTGACATAGGCTACTATAATTTATAACTCATTTGATGACGCCGAGGATCTCTTATGACAAATCTGCTGACTCTGGAGGTCAATGGCGCAGGACCGAGGGCCTGGCAAAGACCAATGTCTAGTCTGTTAGATGGGACTAAAAACTAAACTCTAACATACACGTTGGCATAGACAGAAATAAACCTTGGCAGTTGAAGTGTAAGCCATACTGCCAAATTTCCCTCTTGGCACGTCAAGTCTAAATATTAAGCCCATCTGCAGATTTCGTCAAGGTCGTGAAATGTAAAAAGGGCTAGGGCACGTAATTGTTGACGAGATTGTGGGTTGGGGTTAGGGTTAGCGCAAGTTCTGTTTACATCTCGTGACCTTGACAAAATCTGCAGTCGGCCTTAATTGTTAGACCTAACTCTCTTGGCACCCTGCATAGCGTATGGCCCGCCTTCATTAGCTTGGTTTGTACGGAAATGCAGGACTTTAAGCCCTATTACATTTCGGTTCTCGCTTTCCTTAATACATCATTAATAGCCAACAGAACGGCCATCGTTATTATCTGCAGAATTAATCAACCGTTTAAAATTAGAGACTGAAGCGTTTATATTTAACGAAACGAAAGTAATAGATGTGGAAATTCTCCGTGTTTTGTGGGAATTAATCGATACCTGTTGAAAATACAATAACCTTGTTTTGGTTGACTGTGTTTGTAGCTTCTGTTGAGAACGAAATGGAATCTGTTTTTATTTAACCGTTTTAAGATACGCCAATAACAGTGGCCATGGTTAGCAGCAGAAAGGGCGAGCGCACCTGTAACAATTATCAAATTATGAGAAATTGATCTTAAAGATTTCAGCCTCTGGTCGACTTTCCATTGGATTTTTCCACTGTCTGTAATTTTGTAAGGTTGTTCATTAAATGTGTCCGGCATCTACTGTAAGATTTAGATAAAAAGCGTACCGTTGTTGCTACAATAGTTCAAAAACAGATAATGCATAATTAATATATTGACAGTTTCATTCAAATTACTTTATTCTGAGCGAATATATTAGCCTTTCAAGGTTTGACAAGATGTATGCATTGATTCTAACCACCGTGCTGGTTGTTGGAAGCTTAGAATCGCTTCACCATTTTTAAATCAAATCTTTAAATGACCGAACCGTTCTAATCTATTTAAAGTCGGACTCATCCGATAGCATTCAGACTTACCTTATCTGTCCGGTTTTCAATGGATTTGAATCCGATCTGCTGTTCAATGCCTATTGATTAACCGCAAAGGTGAATAATCGAGACTTTGTTAATTATCGTGGCGGTGGTATAATAAGGTTTTATCGGCTTAGAGTGAAGCAATTCGGCTGAAATTTTCAGCATATTCCCTTTACATTATCTATTTTGTACCTACTATAGTGAGAACTGCCGTATCTTTATCTAATATTACCTAATGTATCTTTAAGTATGTGTTATACTGTATTGCTCTATTTGTATGCTGCGGGGGGGGGGGGGGGCGAATGGTTATCACCTGCGCGCTGTATCATAAGAGCTGTCATTGAGTCAACTGGCGTGGTTTCGATTCCCCGGTTGTGCGTGACAAGGAGTAGGGTCGCCTGTCCAACATCGTGGGTTTTCTCCGGGTCCTCCGGTTTCCTCCCACTGCTAAAGATCCCTATACGCAAGTGAATTATTGAAATAAACTTAAAAGCATATGTTAGTTTGTGTCGAGTGGACGTTAAACCCCATCTCTCTCTCTCTCTCTCTCTCCCTCTCTCTCTCTCTCATAATAAAGCTATTACGTTCAATCTCCACTGTCGTCCAATTACACTTGATGTTTTTGTATTTAAATAAAATATTCCTGCCGTGTAAGCCTCTTTGTGTTTATTTGATCTGTGGGTCGCGTTCCTTAATTAGTTTTACCACTTCGTCTACATTTATTCCTAAATCCCACGTGGTTTCTCTATCGGGATTATGGGGTTAATTTTGTTTGATCGCGTTGTCCACATCTGTCCTACAAGTTCGTCTCATGGTGATTCTAAAAAACAAGATTGTCCTTTTATAATTATCCAGTAGCCCCAACTCGCACCATTTCGTCTACTTTTGATACCAGTTCGTCTCTTGTGGTTTACGTTATCTGGATTGTGAGTTACTCGCGTTTTATGTCGATAAAGAGAGATAGTTATAATCTACTCCCTAGAGCTGTTTCGAGTCGATTTAATAAATAAAATGATCCCTCCAAGATCTATTCGTCAAATTATCTAATTATCTGCTGAATCAACTAAAACCTTCCTGTAAAAACTCTCTAATATTAGCCTCTAATGAAGCTATGACGTGACCTAAACGATCAATGGAATTGAGAAAAATGGCCATATTAAACGGATTGTACTTTTTTTCTTCGTTGGGTGTTTTCCGATTTCCATATTTTTATATATTGACGTCATCAATAATTGGGAATATCCCCAGCATGATATAAGATATTGAGAGAAAGGTGATCGTTTTGTTTATTCTGAAAATATAGAATAGTTTTTAAACGCCCACAATTTCATGTGGCGGCATATTGTCGTCGCCACATTTCACAATTATTATCCAGTTTTGAAGAAAATTAAAATATAGGTCTATCTCCCAAAAATCTCGGTTTCTGTTGACATTTTGGCAAGTATCGGACCATAACTTCGCGGATTATGGCCCCCTATTGTACAAAAAATGACGTATTTAGATACAGGTCACAATATTTGATCAAATTTTAATGAAACTTGACATGTATGTTTGTAACCCAAAGCTCTTGGTTCCTTTCGATATTTGCTCATATCGGGTGGCAACTTCCAGAATTATGACCCTGATTGAATGAAAAGTACCTTTAGAGGTCACAATTTTTATCCGATTTAATAATCCTTTTGAATATATCACCGTTACACCATGATATTGGTTGAAGTCAAATTTTCTGAAAATCGGACAAAATGGCCGTTCCTCGTACGCAAATAGTGTAAAAAATATGGTATATGGTCACAATATCGGTCAATTTCGATAATCGCGCATATCAGAACATTAACTTCTTTGATTTTGACCCCTAATTGTTCGAAAATTCTCATTATAACCTAAAGATCTAGGTTCCTTTCGATATTTGCACATATTGGACCGTAACTTTCAGGGTGCAGGAAGGAGGGTCTAACAAGGACAGCTGTCTAGTCGCCCGGATGGGAAGAAAACCCGAGGTCACGTGTACACATTGGCGTGCACGTACACGAACCATTGTCAGTTTGAATTTGATAGAAGGGTAGGCCGGGCAAAATCTCCCCCATAGCACACTGATTGGCGTATGCCCGTCTCCATTAGCCCAATCAGAGCAGAACAGTAGGACGTTAAACCCAATTTCATTTCATTTGTCATTGGCAGAGAGACAGAGCTTGTATCATTGAGAAAAGGGGATGGAGTGGCGATATACGGTCACTGTTGGTTACTTGATATACTGTCACTGTTAGTCACTCAGTAGTAAATTAAATTGTAAAAAGTTTAAGGAGAGAAAATAACTAGTTTCCAACAGGAAAATGTCGACATAATTTATCATTAAAGTTTTCTCGAGCTCGTAATGTACAATTACAGAAGCTATAAACGACACAGCAATAAGAAACATATTTTAAAAGATGGCGTTTTAAGAAGTAAGCATGGGAGATTTTTAACCATTAATAAGTTGATATTGAGAAAGGTCAGATAGAATCTAGTGTATAATTATTAGAAAGTCAAACACGATATGTTGACAATTAAAATATAGGCTCTTTGAGATATAAAATAACTAACAGTTTCTCTACTCTATCAATCATATATTTAATCAGGTCTCCATGACCCACGTACTGTACTTGATAACGAACGGTAAATTTGCCTTTTAAACAATGGTAGGGTGACCCATGTACTCACAGAAATACAGTCCACCGCTGATAGTTCGAGACTACCACTGAAGCGTGCACATTCGCCGTGCCGAGACCAACTTTCTGACAGTATGATACTATAAATAGCCATGGCACGTGCAATTCTCTACAAATCTATCGACTATTACAGCCGTAAAAAATTTATTGTTGACGATTTTGAATAGCAGTTAAATTAAGCTTCTTGGTTATTACAGCAGATTTAGAAATTACGTTCGTTTCATTTTTTAAATCGCTTTATCATTAACTGTACCGTTAAGAGCGGCATCTTTTGGTTTAGTACAAATAATATCTCTGAATCACTCGGGTTAGGCAGGAACATGATACTAGCAGCAGTTTCATTTTACTTTTACAAGCTTCTTAAAACGATTGTTGAGCTACCTAACGTGCTTATTTCTAAATTCAATTTCTTGTTCTAGCTTTCTGTTACGTTTCGTAAAAAAAGTAGTCTTGATTATCCCGACCTGTCAATCAGACGTAGAATGGTCGATAGACTGGTTAAGCGAGACTAATTTCAAAACAAGGGCACGTAACCTATCTTTTACTCAAAAGTGTCTGGATGTTATGGACGACTCTTGGAACCAGTTTTCAGTCTATTATTTATACATGATTAATGGTCATAGCTTATTAAGTACAACATGATCGTTTATTTAGTGACTATAATTGTGTGAAACTGATTTGAGGCTTGGCATATATATAAATATTGTGGCGTAATTGTCGAGATATATGGAGATATTTATTTATGGTGGGTCACCCTAACAATGGGATCAACTATCGTAAAAGACCACATGACAGATTCAATGGGGAGTAAGTTTCAAATTCCTCTTCCAGCACACACTGCATAGTGCATGGGCGTCTCCATGAGCGCGTTTGGTGCAGATTAGTCAGATGTTAAGCGTCATTTCTTAAAGATGCATTATGTAAGATCCAGGTCCGTCTATTTAGACATTTATCCATATAACAGGCCCATAATCAACTCTCTGCGCCATTGGAAGGCTTAAATATTGAATTCGCAATTTAATAATTTAAAGGGCCACTCTCGATTATATTTTGGAGAATAAAACTGATAAATTTGGCGTGAGAAGCCCTTACAATCCTTTACATTAGGGCCGAGCAACTAACTCAATATACGCGATACGTTTTCAAACAACTTAAACCCGTCAGTCTTATCTGGAAATAGAGACCGTGTTCCAAGCTGTAATATACGGTGACTGAATAAAACCATACTTTTATTTTATAAAAATCATGTGCAGGTGAAATTTACCTTTCGTCATCAGGTACAGCACGTGGGCCATGCACTAAAGGAACTGCAATAGATTTTCGGGTCACCGAACGATAAAATAGACCCCAAATCTTAAAAGGGTTACGTTTCCGGATAAGCGGTTTTGATGTTCACATCCAAACGACTCAATATTTTGAGCTGAAATTTTGAGGCAAAGTAAATACAACACTCCTCTATATTTTAGCGCTTACATTTCATACGTACACAGACTTTTATTTCTGAGACTCTGTTAAAATCGGGATGGTCCCTTTAATATGAAAATGTAGAATTGTTTTCATAAAATGTGTCGATATTTTGTTCCGTTTTGTATGATTGATTGTTCAACCATTTTCATGACACGTGTGTTAGCAGCATTGATTATCTAATGGAATGGACTGTTTTAGCGGGGTAAAAATAAACTAAAGTTCAACCTGGATTAAGCGTCGTATTTATTCTGAAAATATTTAGGCGATAAACACTTTAGAGGGATGTTATTGTCCAATAGACATGTCCTGAGATCATCAGGACCCAAGACGCGTTCTAATGTAAAATCTCAGGACATGTCTATTGCACAATAACACCCCTCTAAATGCGAAACAGGAAGTGTTTATCGACACTGTAACATGCTATTTAAGGATTTTAAAAGAAATTACTAAAACAGAGGGGTGTTATTGTCCAATCGACAGTGTCTAATTGACCAATCAAAACGCAAGATTCACTCTTAAGCATGTTACAATAAACTGTATTTACGGAATGGATGGTCAATATTGCCCTCGTCAACACAATACTGTGTATAATGCTAGCGAGGGGAATGTTGCCCGGACAGCGGCATTTCGACCAACTCGTCAAACTTTAACTGGTAATGGGTTCGACGAGGGCTGGCTGAAAAGTTTTAAGCCCATCTGTTCTCAATATTAAGGTCACCTGCAGATTTCGTCAAGGTCACGAGATTTAAACAGGGCTAGCGCTAACCCTAACACTGACCCTACATCTAACTTTAACTCGCAATCTCGTCAATAATCACGTGTCCTATCCCTATTGAAACCTCGCTACCTTGACGAAATCTGTAGATGGCCTTAATATTTAGACCCGGCCCTCAAATGACACAGGAAAATAAAACGGTGTTTTAAGTTTTACTTTTCGGGGCCCTTATTCACGAAAACTTAAACTAAGATACAATCGAAATTTTAAGAAATACTGCAATTCGACTGGCTGACCAGTAAAATCAATTTGCATATATCCAATGAAGTTGCAGTATTTCTTAAAATTTCGGTTGTAACTTAGTTTAAGTTTTCGTGAATAAGGGCCCTGCACCAGGACGAAATGAAATGGGGTTTAACGCTCTACTGTTCTGCTCCGACTAGACTTACGCCATACCATACAGTGTGTTATGAGGGAAATTTTGCCCGGACAGCGGCGCTATAGCCTACTCTTATATCGAATTCCAACTGTACGCGGCAAGTCAGTTTTTCTTCCCATCCGAAGGACTACACAACTGTCCTTGTCATGCCCTTCGTCCTGTACCACTGACAAGTAGAAATCACGGCGGAAATCCGGATGAACTATTTTGACCAACACCGGGATCGAACCCGTGATCTCAGGACTAGCAAGTCAGCGTCTTACTCACTTAGCCACCGTAGCTCCTGCACTAAGAGGGTATACGATATACAGTGTTCTAACCTGTGTTTCTCCGCCTGCTCCTCATTGAATGTCAATTACCAATGGTTCTTTTATGTGGACGTTAAAGACTCCCGTGTAGTTAGAAATCGAAATAAGGGTATTATACTGTAGCGCCGCTGACCGAGCAAAATTTGAGACTAACACGCTATTGGAAATGAGATGAAATGAAATGGGGTTTAACGTCCTACTGTTCTGCTCCTATGCTGGGCTAATGAAGACGGGTATACGCCAGCCATACAGTGTGCTATGAGGGAAATTTTGCCCGGGCAGCGGCACTATCGCCTACTCTTATATCGAATTCCAACTGCCAAGGGATCGTTTACGTGCATTCTAATGTATACACGGGTCCTCGGTTTTCCGTCTCATCCGAAGGACTAGACAGCTGTCCTTGTCAGGCCCTCCGTCCTGCATCACTGACAAGGGGGAACCACGCCGGAAAATCTGGTTGAACTTTCTCGGCCAATGCAGGGATCGAACTCCAGGCTAGCGAGCCAGCGTCTTACCCACTTAGCCACGTGATCCCCAACACGCTATTGGTTTAGAGTACATGTCAAGGTATATTGTCGCTTTAATGCCTTGCCCAACTAAAAGTGAATTAATCAAGTAAATGAGGCAGTAGTTTTATAGGTATTAATATACTGCTCAAATAAAATATAAATAAAATATAAATAGCGTGGCTGATGTAAACAAATAATCTAAAAGACCATGTAATAAACTAGGCCTCAGGGGGTTTATCCATTAAGCCTTATAATAGCTCTGTAAATATATATTTAGACTAAACGCAGAGAATAATTAAGATATTTTCTGATATCGGGTATTCTCAGTGCTTCTAAACGTTAAACACTTAATAATATTGACTAGTTTTCGGGCTTTAGTAGTTCCGATCAATGTAGAATAACAATAGACCTGTTACTGCCTGTGGGTGGGTACGTCCAGTCGGAATACCCATTGGCAATGACGTGGATGTTTGGTTTGCCATCGTCAAGATAGAGATCGACTCCCAGTGGGTATACGCTATAACTAGGGGTATACGACTTGCAACTACTGTGTCACCCCTCACCCCCTCCACGCCACTCTCTCTCTCTCTCTCTCTCTCTCTCATTGTTAACGTCACTTTAAAAGAAACTGATTGTTATATAACGTCTCTTTAAGGACTGGGCGTTAGTCCTAATATGGTGTTATTATACAATCAATATTAACCTCAATAAATACGGCAAGTGCGAGGATGTCAAACGTTATCTTTAGATATACCAGTATAATGAACATAAAAAATGGAGAACTTGACGTAATAAAACACACGATAATATGAGAGAGAGAGAGAGAGAGAGAGAGAGGGAGAGAGAGATAGGGTTTATGCAGCATTGAAGACCAACAGGAAGCAGGTCATTATTTTCTGGGGGACTAATCATCCGTTTAAAATATAAAAGATTAGACGAGACTTACCTGTAAGTTGAAGTCTGATCAGACTTCTATCAGCCAATCTTTAGTGATGAGGGATTAAGTGAGATAGCAATACGCATGCTCCAATCAGTCTTTGACAACATGTGTGCTTGACAGAGGATTAAGTGTAATGCAGGGAAGGGAAAATTGTTACCAATATTATTATTCATTAGTGGAGGGCACTTATTCCCTCAACACTAAAGATTGGCTGATAGAATTCTGATCAGACTTCAACTTACAGGTAAGTCTCGTCTAATCTTTTATATTCTATCAGCCAATCACGTGATTCGTGATTCTGTGAGACTTCAAATCCTGTCTGCACTCATGTTCATTCAGTATCAGTAAAGAAAACAAGAAAACATGTTTGAAGAGAAAAAGTTCTCTTTTCCTTAAAATACAAAACAATCACGATATAATAGTAACAATAATATTTCTACTTCAAGTACTATTCAAAGTTATAGCTTCAAAAGTTCAGTATCATAACATTCACTGTCAATGATTTGTTTGTTATAATATTTGGCAAAAGTTTTCTCCGATTTCCAGTCTGCTTTTTTAGGTATTTCAGAAATGGGAACATTTAATTGTCCAGCCGACGATGTTGATGCAGCTTTTACACTATGAGACTTAATTTTTTAAATATCTACTCCAGCTTTAATTAGACCAATTTGTGTCCATCTCGATATTGTGTCCCTTGAAACGCTTTTGTGTGGCTTTATATATCCAATAAACAACTTTGTTTCACCACTACGTAAGGAATGAGTACGTTCTAGATATTCTTTTAATACTGTCACTGGACATAACCGCCTATCAGGTGCATACGCCTTAAAGGTCACTGTAAGAGGTTTTCTACCTGGTTTAGATTGTTTCAAATGTTCACCAATATGAAATTTATAAATGCTTTTAGTCTTATTTACTTCCATAAAGTCAATGTCAAAACATTTCAAAGTTTGACCTCTTTGGGCTGATATAATTAGCATAATTAACACAAGTTTGATTGTTAAATCTTTCAGTGATAGTTCTTTCACTGGTGACAATTTTCGCAACAAATTTAAAGCTAAGCGAATATCCCAAGTTTTATCATAACGAGGCAAGGCTGGTCTGCTGTAATAAATTCCTTTCATAAATTTGCAAACCAGTGGGTGTGATCCTACTGAATGTCCATCAATAAAAATAAATTTTGACAAAGAACTTCGTGCCGTATTAAGTAGGCTGTAACCGGATCCTTGGTTATAAATGTTCACGAGAAAATCTAAGATTTCAGATATAGATGGGTTGGAAAAACTTGTCTGTCTTTCACTACAAAGCAGTGTCCATTTTCGGAAAATGAATGAGTATTGCTTTCTTGTTGAAGGCTTCCATGAAGAGATGATAATTTCAGCTGCCTGCTGAGAAATTCCTCTCCCTCTGAATAAATTCCGGACACCACTAAAGCTGTCAGGTGTAGTTTGTTCCACATTGGATGTGATTTGTCCATTATCTTGAGGAGGTTCTTCCTCTGTGGTAACATAACTGGTCTGAAACATAAAATGTTGATAAGCTGTGAAAACCAAGGCTGTGTTGGCCACATAGGAGCAATGATTATGCCTTTACATTGATCTTTTATGATTTTTTGAATACACCGGGGTAGTAGACATAATGGAGGGAAACAAAATACGATTTCTTGCTTCCAATCAAATGAAAAGGCATTGATAATTGTTGCACGAGGGTCAACATGCCAGGAGGCGTACCGATCTAGTTTATGATTTAGTCTGCATGCAAACAAATCTATAGTAGGAGTGAGGTTGCAGTAATCTAAAATGTCTCGAAAAACTTTTTCGTCTAATGCCCATTCTGTCCTTTCAGAATAGTTAGCTCTTGACGCTGCGTCAGCCAAGGTGTTGTGTTTTCCAGCAATATGCGAAATTGAAAGCCAGGGATTTCTGCTCTAACACCACGACCAGGTCTCATGTGCCAATTCATTGCACTGTATACATTTGGTTCCCCCCATGTTTTTGATGTAGCTAACAGCAGTCGAATTGTCGCACTGTATATGAATACTGGTGTTATGAAATTCATAAGTTTTGTCAAATGATAAAAGTGCCATTAGAATGGCCTTAGTTTCTAGTGGACTCTGTCACATCCGATCTCTGATCACTCCGGATTGCTGTGACATCCGACATGATTTTCATGTCCCGATTTATTTCCTTATTACTTCAGCCAAAAATTCGCTGGTAAATCCGAATTCTGTATGTTCCGGATTCCGACATCAATTAGCCGTCCCGTCACATAATTTCCATTGAATCGGCACTGTACAATCCGTACTTCAAACAGTGGGTGTGAAGCACCCAATTATCGGTGAGATTAAAACTCAATGGGTGTGAAGCCGAGCTACAGTGTCAGACATATTAAAGCGTAAAGATGAATTTAAACAGAAGTTTGCCGATAATTTAAACTGCAGTAAGAAACGATTTTACGCCAACTCAAAATTTGAAGACGTCAACACAGTGACACATGAGTGGTTTGTACGCGCCAGAAGTAAAAACATTCCAATAATATCAGGTCCAATAACTAAGAGCCAAGCGTTACTTTTTGCGAAGGAAAGAATTGTGATGATTTTAAAGCATCGGATGGCTGGCTTTCTTCGTGGAAAGAACGTTTTAACATCAAAGAATGTTTTAAGGGAGTGGACAAGATCAACCCGCCAGTCAATTGGTCGGCCAATCGCAAAGCTTGGATGACAGTACAGTATTTCCGGTTTTGGAGAAAGCTCCGGTATTCCGAAACGCTGTGTGATCCGAAGTATTGTAACGATCCCGTACGATGTCGGATGTGACAGAGTCCACTGTATATCGATATGTAATTGTTTTTCCTCCATAGACCAATTTCCACCAACAGATTTCCCACAACATATTGCACCCCAACTTAGACCACTCGAGTCTGTTTGGATTATGAAGTCGTGTTCAGGCATAATGATAGGTTTCTCAGAATTGAGAAGATTTTTGTTCCACCATATGATCTCATTTTTAGATTGTTTATTAACTTTCATTTTGGAATCAAAATTCCAGTTGTTAGGCCTAAGGTAACTTAGTTTGTTAAGTTCAAGATGTCTAAAATGTGACTGTCCATATTTGACAGCTGGCATTGCCGAATTGTAAAGTCCAATCAATTTCGCAACATCTCTTATAGATGGTGCCTTTTTGTTTAGAATTTTCTTCCCAAATTTTACTATGTCTATTGCTTTTTCTTGTGGCAATCGTATCGCCATACGTTCAGAATTGATAGTAAATCCTGAATACTTAATCTCTGTAGTTGGAGTAAGACATGACTTTTCATAATTTATAGTAAAACCTAGATATTCAAGATCGGTAATAATACTATTTAAATGTTGTTTTAATTCCTCAGGACTGTCTGTCTGAATATAAAAGTCATCGATATATATGACACACAGAATACCATTACGTCGAAAGTGTGCCATAACCGGCTTCATAATCTTACTAAATACTCTAGGACTAGATGACCTGGCGCCTGGTACGTTCGGGCATTTTTATGCGCGAATTCTTAGGGTTTTTTTACTGGCATGCGCACAGGTACTATTTCTTTTTCTTTTAACAAGTACCCAAATCGGGGATTTCGTGCGGAGGTAGTTCGGAGGTAAACAGTCTGTGAAGTACAACACTTGCCACTGTATCTGTGTATCGCTAATTATAATCCGAATGTGTGAAGACAGTTCATACATATCACTGAAAAATTTTTCAGTACAAACTCAGTTGATTCACGCTCGATTTGCTACTAAACAAACCCATCGGTTTATTTTCTCAACAGTGTGACCCGAAGTGACCGCGGATTTATTGACCTTGTATGAACTTATCCATAGCTATATCCTTACACCGAGAGAAATTATCTAGTCTCGGTGAAAAGAGCCATGGTCATCTGGTTGAAAATTACTTTTGTATTTTTTGGAACAGAAAACAGTGTTTTTAGAAGCAAACTAACCTGCCGCACATGAGGAAGTCATTATACTAATAATAAAAGGCAAGACCTCTTTTTGCGGCGCAGGCTTATCACTGAGTAGTAAACCGTCCACAAACAATAATATAGGAAGCCTAGTGATGGGTCTAGTAAGTAGGCTATAGACTATAGGTTTGAGTCGAGATTACTCGCTTTCAGTTTACTCTGTTTTTGCGATAACCAATTATGTGAGAAATACCATACTGACATTCGGTTTTTAAAAGTTGTACGCGAACTAAATGCGTTTGTTAGATACTGACAGAGCAGCCCCGAGTCGAACAATCGCCGCCCGAGCTGTCTTCGTCAGCTAGTTTCACAATATCGTGCAATAGGTGTATTAATGTGATTTTTAGGTTTAACCCCGCAAACAATGCCAAAATAGTGTTTTCACTGCTTACAGAAAACTGAAATTTAAAAAAAAAAATTTTTATGAGGGTGACCCTCCCACACACTCCCTATCGAGTTGCCGCTCGGTCTGCGCAGCCTCATGCCTGGCACATACTGTCAACATTGTATATTTTTTCGTTTCCGCCCTTCCCCCCACAATATATATTTCACGGCTACGTTGCGACGGTACCAGCATACCCAGTTGTTGACACCCATTACATCACTCCTGTCTAACAAATCATAAAGCTGTGGTGTTACGGTGGCGGCATAGTATTTCACCGTAACACCACAGCCACTCTAACCATTCATAATACATCTAACTATCCCTTTACAGCACTTCACTCCCTACACATTTCCCCTCGTCCCATTTTCCCAAACGTCAACAACACATCTCATACATCCAGTTCGCTGATTAACCCTTGTACCACGTCTACTGGATGACCTGGCGCCTGGTACGTTCGGGCATTTTTATGCGCGAACTCTTAGGGTTTTTTACTGGCATGCGCACAGGTACTATTTCTTTTTCTTTTAACAAGTACCAAAATCGGGGATTTCGTGCGGAGGTAGTTCGGAGGTAAACAGTCTGTGAAGTACAACACTTGCCACTCTACCTGTGTATCGCTAATTATAAACCGAATGTGTGAAGACAGTTCATACATATCACTCAAAAATTTTTCAGTACAAACTCAGTTGATTCACGCTCGATTTGCTACTAAACAAACCCATCGGTTTATTTTCTCAACAGTGTGACCCGAAGTGACCGCGGATTTATTGACCTTGTATGAACTTATCCATAGCTATATCCTCACACCGAGAGAAATTATCTAGTCTCGGTGAAAAGAACCATGGTCATCTGGTAGAAAATTACTTTTGTATTTTCTGGAACGGAAAACAGTGTTTTTAGAAGCAAACTAACCTGCCGCACATGAGGAAGTCATTATACTAATAATAAAAGGCGAGACCTCTTTTTGCGGCGCAGGCTTATCACTGAGTAGTAAACCGTCCACAAACAATAATATAGGAAGACGAGTGACGAATGTAGTAAGTACGCTATAGACTATAGGTTTGAGTCGCGATTACTCGCTTTCAGTTTACTCTGTTTTTGCGATAACCAATTATGTGAGAAATACCATACTGACATTCGGTTTTTAAAAGTTGTACGCGAACTAAATGCGTTTGTTAGATACTGACAGAGCAGCCCCGGGTCGAACAATCGCCGCCCGAGCTGTCTTCGTCAGCTAGTTTCACAATATCGTGCAATAGGTGTATTAATGTGATTTTTAGGTTTAACCCCGCAAACAATGCCAAAATAGTGTTTTCACTGCTTACAGAAAACTGAAATTTAAAAAAAAACATTTTTATGGGGGGGACCCTCCCACACACTCCCTATCGAGCTGCCGCTCGGTCTGCGCAGCCTCATGCCTGGCACATACTGTCAACATTGTATATTTTTCCGTTTCCGCCCTTCCCCCCACAATATATATTTCACGGCTACGTTGCGACGGTACCAGCATACCCAGTTGTTGACACCCATTACATCACTCCTGTCTAACAAATCATATAGTATTTCAACGTAACACCACAGCCACTCTAACCATTCATAATACATCTAACTATCCCTTTACAACACTTCACTCCCTACACATTTCCCCTCGTCCTACTTTCCCAAACGTCAACAACACATCTCATACATCCAGTTCGCTGATTAACCCTTGTACCACGTCTACTGGATGATAGCCCAAAGGGCATACAGGTATACTGATATAACTCATTATTCCAACGGAATTTTAACTTTTCCCTAGAGTTTGGAGTTACATTTATAGAATGAAATGCATTTTCTAAATCGATGGATGCCATAAACACACCTGGTTTAATCATGCCACAAACTGACTGTAGGCTTTCCATTTTATAAAGTTTGTAATCAACTGATTTATTCATATCACTCAAATTTAAAATTAATCTATATTTGCCATTTTTCTTTTGGCGAATGAAAATATTTGAAACGAACTGTGAATCGGAGGGTGAGGTCAGTTCCACTGCTCCCCTATTTAAAAGATGTTCAATCTCTTTGTTAATAATTTCGGATTCAAAGTCATTAAATGGAATTACTCTAGGTTCATGAAACTGAACCGGTTCGTCAGTAAAATCAATTTCCAGACCCTCTAGGGTACTAAGGATAAAATTATTTGTTATTTTCTTCCACTCTGGAATATAGTATCTCAATAAACCTGCATGACCCTTTTTATTATGATTGTTGGACTCACCTACTTTGGGTTTTTTGGTCGCTGAGGTATCTATCTGTGGCCTTCCCCCCCCCCTTTTTTTCTGGAGGTTTGAAATTGTTCTGTCGGCCTTTGTATAAAAAAGGTCGATCTCTTTGTCTGTAATTAGAGCTAGAACCACTAGCACTAGGATAAAATCTCTGAGACGAAGGTTCAGGTCTATTATATGGGTGATGCCTTGGTTGATATTGAGAATTAGTATTTGAACGTTGTCTGCGTCCCATCTTGTGTGCTAGACGACTGGTAACTGACATATCTTTCATTGTCTTGGGAAGATCTTCTCCAAATAGATTCTCATGAGATACTGCAGCACTTGGAGTACAGAGTGGCTTAAACTGTTCTTGTAGATATGGCTTTATCAGAGATTTTCTTCTCACAATAATCTCTCTAAAGGCGTGAGCATTTATAGCAATGGAGTCTTCTAATTTCTCTGTTAATTGTTTAGCCAAGTCTTTAGGAAGATCTTTTTTAGATTTTAGAATAAGATCTAAACACTGAGTTACAGCGGTTGAAGATTTTACTACAGCTTTCTGAACTTTTTGAAACTTGCAGTCATTAGATCTACACTCATCTCCGACTGAATCCCACATTAATTTAGAGATTTCTTGGGCTTGTAGCGCTGGACAGTTTTCCGGTCTCTTATATTTTTTCAATTTTTCCGCCATTACGTCGGAATCCTGTTTATTCGAGTAAGTGAAAGCTGTCGTGACGATAAGTGCTAAATTGTCATCTACTTTGGTTCCTATTAGGTCATCTCTTGTAATGCTAGATTTTAACGATGATAAAGCATCAAAGTCATCTTCCGACTCGTCCGTATCTATTGTTTCTGTTTGATTTTCGTCTTTTGACAGTAAATTATCAATAAGTTTTGATGCCGGGTCCTCACTTCCGGTATTGTCCTCAGTAACCTTGACCTTGAATTGTGATGGTTGTATATAATCCGAATCGTTCGACTCGTAGTCGTACTGAGGGCTAAGATGACTTGTCCCTGGGTATTCTTCAAGACGAGCAAAAGAATTTTCTACCGAAGACTTCATTTCACTCATTGATGAACAAAGTTTCTTTAATTCTAGTAAAGTTTGGACGGCAATATTAGAATCACCCGTCGATTGATTCGAGTTCGACCCGGATTAACCGGCGGCGGAGGGCGAGTTGGCGATGTTGCCAGATGAAATAACACTACAGGTATTATCTTTCGCCTTTGATTTTTCTACAACAGACGATTTCTTCGAACTCCTTGACTTTTTAGTAGCGACTGTAGGAGATTTCTCGAGAGAATCATTTTTCATGCTTGTATTGTCTTTCAATTTAACCCTCTTTGGTGTAAGTTGTGAAGGCGAGGCTTCTTTTAAAATGGTGTCTGCCATCCCGCCATAAGTTTATTTTTTATAAGTAATGGTACCATCTACTAATTAAGTAGTAGTAGAATAAAAACTTATAGTTTATTAATTTCGAATTATCGAAATTGATGTGCCAGTGATATTAATCACTATGTAGAGGCAAATAAAAGACAGTTTTATGTCTTTAGAATAATGTGTCCTTCTTCCTCGAGAGCATGTATCGCACTGATTGGAGCATGCGTATTGCTATCTCACAGAATCACGAATCACGTGATTGGCTGATAGAATTAGAATTTAGAGCTGTGTGTTTAACGATCAGGACTCAGACTAGCAATTATTTGCCCATTGTCTTCAATGTTAAATGACTGTAACATCACAGGCTGTAGCTTTTTGCTCAACATTCCGTTGGTTCCAATCTTTATAGGCACAATGGGGACAACATTTGGCAATCTCCTCATCATAATTTTGTAGGGGGTTGACCGTTTAGATTTTTTGCTACACGGATTTGAAGTTGACAGGGGTGAAAATCTCACTTCCGACACAATGATTGCTCTGCAGAAAGACACTTTATACCCCCTATCCCTCCGCTGTAATATCATCAGTATTACCCAAAACTGCTATGAAATTGCAAATTTGATCCCTTTTCTCCAATTCTAGACCAAAAAGTCAACCCAAAAATGCAGGAAGAGGGGAGAAAAAAATTAAGGGAAAAATTGTCTATTTATAACTCACACTACATTCGTCCATCATGAAATAAGGGGAAATAATTACTAGTTTTAGTCCATATAAACAGACATTATTCATTCCTCCTTTGTATAAATCAACATATAGACTACGCATGTAGAACGAAACAATGAGAGAGAGAGAGGGAGAGAAAGAGGGAGGGGGGGTAGTCGCGGATTATATACAGCATATATGATGTCAATATTTGGGGATTCCAGATACCCTTTTTACATAGCTTGCCCAGTGACTGTGGGGATCGGATATGCCAGCTCTAATGATACCTGGCCCCGAGTTCCACAAACCATTCTCAGACCTAAGATAAGAATTTATTCAACTTTCAATCACTGTTTATGAGAAATATCTTTGATCCAGACACACAAAACTTTGCACATAGTTTCTAATTGATGTATATGATACATTAAAACAACAAAAGTTTTATAAAGGGCTATATTTTAGTTAAAATAAGGCGAACAATTTTGAGGAAAATTTAAACTTAAGTACGAGAATGCTTTATGAACTTGGGGCCTAGGCTCTTTGGAAATGAAATGAAATGGGGTTTAACGTCCTACTGTTTTGCCCCGATCTGGGCTAATGATAACAGTGTGCTATGAGTGAAATTTTGCCCAGACAGCGGGATCGTTTACGTGCACGCTTATGTGTACACTGGACTAGACAGCTGTCCTTGTTCGGCCCTCCGGTCTGCATCACCGAAAAGGGGAAACCACGCACAATGTGCTATCTCAGTTAGTGATATTTATAGTATAATTATGATGATGAAATAGTTTAGGGCGTGTAACCAAAGCTAAATAACAATATATAGACCACGTGATTATATTTAATCATATATATATATATATCTTTTTGATGAGGTATCACTTAATAGCTTTCTATTTTAACTCAAGGCGGAAGTGACGTGTGATTGGACAATGCAGTAAAACAAATGTTTCCACGGGGAGATAACCACGTATATTAATATATTATTGATACATCATAAAGTTTTATAGGAAAATTATTTTAATAGATGTAAACAGATATTACAGCGGATATTCTTGGTTCAATGGCGGAATAATATGTTGTGTGGGATGTTTTCATACATACACTCTATGATCACACATATATTAGTCCGCCAAAGGGAGTCGCGGTGGCTTAGTAGGTAAGACGTTGACCCGCTAGCCTGGAGGTCGGGTGTTCGATCTCTGCTTTGGCCGAGAAAGTTCATCGTGATTTTTCGGCGTGATCCCCCCTCACCTCTTGTCAGTGGTGCAAGACAGAGGGCGTGGCAAGGAACAGCCTATAGGCTAGTCGTTCAGATGAGACGAAAAGACGAGGTCTCGTGAACACATCGGCGTGCACGTAAAAGAACCCTTGAAGTTGAAAATCAATAAAGTTTAGTCAAAAAAGGCCCTGTTCCACATAGCACAATGCATGGATCAGTATGCGCGTCTTCATTAGTCCGGATAATAATAATAATAATAATAATGACTTTATTCAAGAAGGGTTGAAGATTAGGCTATAATAGCCTCTCTAGCATCCTGCCCTTCATAAAATTCACTTAAAAGATTAATTTAAGTATATATGCGAGTTCATACACACAAAAGACAATGAATATATATTTAAAGTATACACGCCTGTATTAACCCGGATGGAGTAGACCTAAACACCATTTCATTCCACTTTGATGTAGTAGTCCCTTGGGTACACACAAAACACAATTAATATAGATTTACAGTATACACGCCTGTATGAACCCGGATGGAGCAGACCAGTAGGACGTTAAAACCCAATTCATTCCACTTTAATGTAGTAATTCCTCGCGTACACACAAAAGACAATGCACATTACCTTTAATATTTAATGGTAAACGTAGACCGCCTGATGACGGCAATAATTACTAAGCAAACAAAACAACTACAGTGGTTCCATAAATAAACTATCCATGTATTGATCATCTAAATATAGATAAAATCACGGATGCTGATCAGATTTTAACAGATTAATTCTATATATAGACCACTTAACAATAACCACCAAAAGGTTATTACGTTTCTAAAATACAGTACTGATAGTTCAATTTATATTCAGATATTGTATCAACAGATTAAAACATTTAGTACATAAAGTTAGTAGTGAAGGTAGATTTACATTTAGAACATAAAGTTAGTAGTGAAGGGAGATTTACATTTAGAGCATAAAGTTAGTAGTGAAGGAAGATTTTTATTTGTGATACAATGCTGTGGTGGCATGTTTATTAAATTTTGCCTCCCAATGATAACCTGACGCGACCTTGGCAACTTTGGACCCCATTGGAAAAAAGCAACGGATGTTATATACGTCAGGCTTTATGGGCTATCCTAAGTAAAGGTCTCTTCATGACACCATATTTCTCTATGCTTGTCTCATATGGCATCCCACATTACAATGTAGCACATAGTTCTTATTTTCATATACATATCTGTATTTATTGTTGTCACTTTCCCAGTCGTGTAATGCGACACTAGTTCTTATTATAATACATTAATTTATTGTCATGTTGTAACCTTTACTTGAAGAATAAATAAATAAATAGATAAATAAATTTACATTTAGAGCATAAAGTTAGTAGCGAAGATCAAATACATTTAGTAGTGAAGGAAGATTTACATTTAGAGAATAAAGTTAATAGCGAAGAGCGAATACATTTAGTAGTAAAGGGAGATTTACATTTAGTAGTGAAGGCAGATTTACATTTAGTACATAAAGTTAGTAGTGAAGGAAGATTTACATTTAGAACATAAAGTTAGTAGTGAAGGTAGATTTACATTTAGAACATAAAGTTAATAGTGAAGGCAGATTTACATTTAGAACATAAAGTTAGTAGTGAAGGAAGATTTACATTTAGAGCATAGAGTTAGTAGTGAAGGTAGATTTACATTTAGAACATAAAGTTAGTAGTGAAGGAAGATTTACATTTAGAGAATAAAGTTAGTAGTGAAGAGAGATTTACATTTAGTAGTGAAGGAAGATTTACATTTAGAACATAAAGTTAGTAGTGAAGGAAGATTTACATCTAGAACATAAAGTTACTAGTAAAGGAAGATTTAAAGTTAGTAGTGAAGAGAGATTTACATTTAGTAGTGAAGGAAGATTTACATTTAGAACATAAAGTTAGTAGTGAAGGAAGATTTACATCTAGAACATAAAGATTTACATTTAGAACATAAAGTTACTAGTGAAGGAAGATTTACATTTAGAGCATAAAGTTAGTAGTGATGAGAGATTTACATTTAGTTGTGAAGGAAGATTTACATTTAGTACATACAGTTAGTAGTGAAGGAAGATTTACTTCTAGTAGTGAAAAACGATTTACATTTAGAGCATAAAGTTAGTAGTGAAGGAAGATTTACATTTAGAGGATAAAGTTAATAGTGAAGAGAGATTTACATTTAGAACATAAAGTTAGTAGTGAAGGAAGATTTACATTTAGTAGTGAAGAACGATTTACATTTGGAGCATAAAGTTAGTAGTAAAGAGAGATTTACATTTAGGAGTGAAGGAAGATTTACATTTAGAGCATAAAGTTAGTAGTGAAAGGAGATTTACATTTAGTACATAAAGTTAGTAGGGAAGGAAGATTTACATTTAGTACATAAAGTTAGTAGGAAAGGAAGATTTACATTTAGAACATAAAGTTAGTAGTGAAGGTAGATTTACATTTAGAACATAAAGTTAGTAGAGAAGGAAGATTTACATTTAGAACATAAAGTTAGTAGTGAAGGAAGATTTACATTTATTACATAAAGTTAGTAGGGAAGGAAGATTTACATTTAGTACATAAAGTTAGTAGGGAAGGAAGATTTACATTTAGAACATAAAGTTAGTAGTGAAGGTAGATTTACATCTAGTAGTGAAGGTAGATTTACATTTAGAACATAAAGTTAGTAGTGAAAGGAGATTTACATTTATTACATAAAGTTAGTAGGGAAGGAAGATTTACATCTAGTAGTGAAGGTAGATTTACATTTAGAACATAAAGTTAGTAGTGAAAGGAGATTTACATTTATTACATAAAGTTAGTAGGGAAGGAAGATTTACATTTAGTACATAAAGTTAGTAAGGAAGGAAGATTTACATTTAGAACATAAAGTTAGTAGTGAAGGTAGATTTACATTTAGAACATAAAGTTAGTAGAGAAGGAAGATTTACATTTAGAACATAAAGTTAGTAGTGAAGGAAGATTTACATTTAGAGGATAAAGTTAATAGTGAAGAGAGAGTTACATTTAGAACATAAAGTTAGTAGGGAAGGGAGATTTACATTTAGAACATGCAGTTAGTAGTGAAGGAAGATTTACATTTTGTACATAAAGTTAATAGTGAAGGGAAATTTACATTTAGAACATAAAGTTAGATTTACATTTAGAACATAAAGTTAGTAGTGAAGGGAAATTTACATTTAGGACATAAAGTTAGTAGCGAAGAAAGATTTACATTTACACATAAAGTTAGTGGGGAAGGAAGATTTACATTTATACATAAAGTTAGTGGGGAAGGAAGCTTTGATGAAGGAAGATTTACATTTAGTACAAAAAGCCAAAGCAACACATACTTCATTCACGTCGAATCTCTCCGTCCTGTACCATTGGAAATAAAGAACGGAGCTGAACCATTAATGGACTAATATTTCTTTCAGAGTTTCAATCTATTTCTTTTCTTAGATTTTTAAGTTGTGAAATCATATAAAAATTATAGTTCAAAATAAAATAAATTGTTTAAAATTATGATAATAAATTATGTAAATATATACACTACATAAACAAGAAGAAGAAAATCCTCAATGTTGAACCAAATGTTAGACCCGAAATGATCTAGTTTGTGTTAAACACACTCTCTCTCTCTCCTCTCTCTCTATCTCTCTCCTCTCTCTCTCTCTCTCTCTCTCATGTCACTTTAATTTATTCTAGATCGTATTAAAGTGTACGAGTAGTCAACAGGGACAATATAAAGAGCAAAGAAAATTCTGAACACCAAGTAAGGCAATTATTTTGATTCTTAATCATAATTTGTTGTGATCTAGAAGTCAAAGTATGTTCGTCTTCATTAGCTCTTAGCAGTGGGGGGAAACCTGAGGACCAGAGGAAAACCCACGATTTTGGACAGACGACCCTACTCCTTGTCACGTACAACCGGGAAATCGAAACCACGCCAGTTGACTCAATGTCAGACCTTATGATACAGCGTGCACTGCTAACTATTACTCCGTAAAGATAAAGTATTTGCGTATTATTGAAATTCATCGTATATCCCGCTTAAAAATAACCATTTTACATTCATTATTACTCAATCGAATTTAATTTAATTCTTTTCTTTAGCCAGAGAATTATTGTATTAACTAAATCAATTTCGTTTCGTTCATTATTCCAGTTTTTTGTTTTACTTTACCCTACATTATAACCCAAAAAGGAAACATAAAAAAAATAAAACTCATCTTTTCTAAATTAATTAACAACAACTTAAACCGAGATAATTATTAATTAATGTATTTACAAAATTAATTAGATTTGTATTTCGTTTCCTTTTTTCCACTGTATTCTAAATTATAATCAATAAAGGAAAACATCACAAAATAAAACGAAACGAAACGTAATTGGCATCTGACACTGATGCGAGATTAACCGAATCATTACCACTAAAGTACAACAATCTTGGGTGTTAGTGTGTCAAGCCGTGTTTATGTGTAAATTAGAGCGGGTCATTCTGATAGATAAAGACACAGACTAGATGAAAGATTGACAGAGCTAAAGCCTGTCTCATTATTTGGTTTAACTAGTAAGTATTATTAACACCATTCTGTTACCTCGTTGACATTATAATCACCACCTGGACAACGGCCATGTTGTTTGTTATGATAAGGTAGTGGTTTAGGTTTTGACATTTTGTATTTGTTTTGAGGGAGGGAGGGAAAAAATGAAATGAAATGGGGTTTAACGTCCTACTGTTCTGCTCTACTAGGCTAATGAAGACGGGCATACGCCATACAGTGTGCTATGAGGGAAATTTTGTCCGAGCAGTGGCACTATGGCCTACTCTTATATCGAATTCCAACTGCCAAGGGATCTTTTACGTGCACGCCAATGTATACACGGCCGGATCATCGGTTTTGCGTCCCATCCGAAAGACAAAACAGCTGGCCTTGTCAGGCCCTGCGTTCTGCACCACTGACACGCGGTAACCACGTCGGAAAATCCCGATGAACTTTCTTGACCAATGCAAGGATCGAGCCAGCGTCTTGCCCACTTAGGCACCGTGGCTCCAGAGCGAGAGAGAGAGAGAGAGAGAGAGAGTTTAACGTAATTTCTGGACTAACCGAATCTTGTTTGGACTGTTATTTATGTTAGAGATTGAACGTACACAATATCTTAATCTACAGGGGATTCCAACAGGATATGGCCATTTCAGAAACTGGAATCAAACAAATAACGACCAACGACCTTAATTAGTCCCACACTATTCTAAATGGTACCCGTCTTACACCAAGGGAAAACCGATCACGAAAATTTAATGGGACCGAGGACGTCCAACACAAAACTCATTGAATCATCATGGTTGCCGTCGTGTATACGAGAAACAGAATTAAACGAAATGAGAATGACACATGTATTTGGTTCATTTACTTACATTGTATACCTTGATGAACTTGAGATCTCTGGTTAAAACGTTGATCAATAATGATTTATATTATAAACAAGTCAGCCATGATACATCTAGACGTGATGGTGGAGATCATGGTATGCTGAGGTTTAATTTTCTGCTTCAGTGATCAACTATTGTTGCTGGTGTTTTACAGCTATGTTTAAACCAGGTCTCGTGAATCTAGGAGAGAATCTAGAAGAGAGAGAGAGAGAGAGGGGGGGAGATAGAGAGAGGGAGAGAGAGAGTGAGAGAGAGAGGGGAGAGAGAGAGAGAGAGAGGGGGGGCGGGAGGGAGGGACAGAGAGAGAGAGACAGAGAAAGACAGAGAAAGATATTAAATATTGTGGCCGCTGTTTATCAAAACAACCAATGAGCCGCAGGACATTGGCTTCTAGTCCGGGTTCAAATGTCAAGATGCGGGCCTGTGCATAGTTGTTCCGATGGCAAAAAAAAAACAAAACAAAAAAAAAATAGAGGGATCACACAAGAAGCTTATCGGTTCCATGTGGCTACGTTCCATGGCGTATGATACTAACGCGAGGTTTTACTTCTTTCGCCAGCGTTTCGTTGTAAAGTTGTTATGGCCTCCGTGGGTCGTTGTGGTTGTTTTAAATGTCGGTTTCGCCAGCACTTCCGGTCACATCAGTGGTGTGTTTTCATTACGTCTCATACTTCAATTGTCTTTATTAGTCAGCTGGGAAAACAATTCTCTCTCCGCAACAGAACCCTTGAAGGAGAGAGAGTGGGAGAGGGTGTGTGTGTGTGTGTGTGGGAGAGAGAGAGAGAGAGAGAGAGAGAGAACCCGGAAAAAACACACGAGGAAGATCAGGCGAGCTTTCTCCCGGCCACCTACAAGCGGGTTATCGATACAACACCCATTGACCAAATGTCAGACCTTATAATGCAACGTTAGATCATTCGACCCCCCCGACCCCCCGCATGGTGTATTTTAGGTAGAACATTATAGAGGGTAGCTTCAAACTCAAATGGATATTGAAATGAAATGAAATGTGGTTTTAACGCCATACAGTGTGCTATGTGGAAAATTTAGACCGGACAATGGCGATACGGCCTACTCTTACATCGCATTCCAACTACCAAGGGATCTTTTACGTCCACACCAATGTGTACACAGGATTCCGGTTTATTGTCCCATCCGAACGACTATACGTTGTCCCTTGCCAGTCCCTCTGTTCTGTACCACTGACACGGGGGGGGGGACCACGCCGGAAAATTTGGATGAACTTTCTCGGTGCAATGCAGGGATCGAACACCCGACCTCCAGGTTAGCGAGCCAGCGTCTTACCCACTTAGCAACCGTGACTCTTTAGTATTTATGTGTACACGGGACTAGACAGCTGCCCTTGTTATATCGAATTCCATCTCCCAAGGGTGTAGCTTTAATCTCAAATGGACACCAATTATTACAAATTTCCCTCACTTTCATTGCTATCATTAAACAAAATTACTATAATTTCATGTCCAGTTCTTTCTTGCCCTAATGGCCATAAATGGGAGACCCATATATCATACAGTCACGTGACATCAACCAACCAATCAATAGATATATACGCCATCTTAAATTATTCAATTTGTCTGCAAGGCTTCGGGTTATTCCGATTCTGAGGGAAGAGGACCATGAACAACAACCTTATGAAGATAAATCGACATGGCGTATAAAGCTGACGGTTCATTTGTCATCGTTGTCTAAAAACAAGGGGTAATTGAAATGTTAAATACTCGTGTCGAGAAAAAATAGATCTTTCAGCATCTGGAATAAAAAAAACAATCTTGAATCTATAAAATTTATATCTTTTAGATAGCTTTTCGTGTTAGACGTGTCTGTGTCCGAGTTCACAAGATATTAGCGACTCTATTAGAAAAATAAACCCGACAAGATAGACGACACAGACATTGCGCAAGAAATAAAAAAAATAAATATCAAATCAAGTGACTGGACCCGGGACCAGCCTTAAACGCCCACTGCGCTGTACAGTACCCCCCCCCCACCCCGTACACACACACACACACCAGTAAAGATAAAATTTTCAAAGTGTGGACATATGATTGGACATTTAAAGGGTCAAAATTTCAAAATATACCAATGGGTTTTGGGAGACAGTCAACCCCAACCCCCTCTCCCGGTCTATCTTACCCCCACGGTTGCGAAACCTTAAAGAAAGGGGGATGTTTCATATTCGATGTCAGGTCGATCTGACTGACATCAATAATTAAATGACGGTTAATCTTAAAGTAGGGTTAAACTCTATTTGGCTTCGTTTACTCTCTGGGGAAAATGGCGATCTTTTGCAGGATATATTACTGCACAACTAAGACATTCTGAGCGAAAGTTCTGATTACACAAGTTTACCTTTTAGTCTGCATGTTTATCACCGATTTGTTATAAATTGACGTCGTCTGGCCAACTTATAAGAGTAATTTGTAGATGGCTAAATCTATTTGTTACGGCCAACTCAATCTTTGTCAAGGTCGCTGAGATGTAAATAAGGTTAGGGCATGTTATTGTTGGCGCGATTGTAGGCTAGGGTTAGGGTAAGCATTGCGGCTAGGTCCAGGGTTAGGGCTAGGGCAACTCAATCTTTGTCAAGTTCGCTGAGATGTAAATAAGGTTAGGGCACGTTATTGTTGGCGAGATTAAAGGTTAGGTTTAAGAATTTGGGGGAGAGGTTAAGTCTCCACTTAAGAACTGACCTAGGATGATGAAAAATTATTTCGTGATATTTCCTAGTTTTATTAAAAATACATACAATACATTAGATTTATATAAAAAGATGATTTCACTGTTTTTTGGTGTTGGCGACGCTGATGGTCTTCCTTTGATGGTGCTTCTGGTATTCTGGTATTTTGGTTTCTGAAGAAAAAGAATATCGTGACCTATGACGAACAATTGAACTGGCCTTATCATTTAGCACTAACCATTTGTAGACATCATATAGTTCTGTACGAGTCTTGTTCTCCTAAGATCTTATTAGTTAGCACGGGCCCTGTTTAGTCCACGTGTACACATCAGACTCCTTGTTGCCATCCTTAAAATATACTAGACCCGAAATGACCTAGTTTTGGTCGTGTGCATGTTAAACCCCATCTCTCCCTCTCTCTCTATCTCCCTTAAATAAATGAAATGAAATGAAATGGGGTTTAACGTCCTACTGTTCTGCTCCTAACCTGGGCTAATGAAGACGGGCATACGCCATACAGTGTACTATGAGGGAAATTTTGCCCGGACAGCGGCACTACGGCCTACTCTTATATCGAATTCCAACTGCCAAGGAATCTTTTACGTGCACGCCAATGAGTACATGGGACCTCGGTTTTTCGTCCCATCCGAACGACTAGACAGCTTTCCTTGTCAGGACCTCCGTCCTGCATCACTGACAAGGGAGAACCACGCCAGAAAATCTGGATGAACTTTCTCGGCCAATGCAGGGATCGAACACCCGACCTCCAGGCTAGCGAGCTAGCGTCTTACCCACTTAGCCACGTAAACTTACTGCCATAGTTATCGCCTGGACGACATTATTAGATATTATATTGAAACCCATCTCCCTCTCTCTCTCTCTCTCTCTCTCTCTCTCTCTCCCTCCCTAAAATAAACTTACTGCCATAGTTATCGCCTGGACGACATTATTAGATATTATATTGAAACCCATCTCCCCCTCCCCCCTCCCCCTCCCCCCTCTCTCTCTCTCTCTAAAATAAACTTACTACCATAGTCGTCGCCTGGAAGACATTAGTAGATATTGATGTTATTTAAAATGAGTTATATATTTGTCTATGTCTCCTCCTTTGTTGACCAAGTGTCTTATAAATCGTTTGGTACTTGTTCAGTCCGAATCATCGATTGATACTTCGTAAAGGTGGCGAATAATAACATCACGTGAGTAAAAATGTCAGTATCAGGCAGGTTTAGAAGGATTACCTATTAGGAACTGCCTTGTGTTAAGTCTGATGAATTGTTCCTGTAAGTGCCCTTAATCAAGTTTGTAAAATTAGGGAAATCTGTTACGGATGCTGGTGGTATTAGGTGCCTGTGTAATTCAGGGTTATCACACTGTGATGGATGCTAGTGATATTAGGTGCCTGGGTAATTCAGAGTAATCACACAGTTTAACGAGGAGTCTGGTTTAAATATAAAATAATTGTCGTGTTTTATTGTCGACAATATGTTTAGACGTATCTCACTTATATTTAATTATGTAGTTTAATAGGTCACGGTACATTATTGATTTCCCAATAGTCCCTGGTTAGCAGGTGCGCGCTGTATCATAAGGTCTGTCACTGAGTCAACTGGCGTGGTTTCAATTCCCCGGTTGTACGTGACAAGGTTTCTCCCGGTCCTCCGGTTTCATCCCACTGATAAAGACCCCGATGCGCATGCGAATTTTTGAAATAAAATTGAACCATGTCAACATCTAAAAATAATAGGCCATCCGCTAGATTATCCGGTCTTTCATATTGTCACAAACAACGTGTAAGGGAGGTAACTAGTGCTAAAACAAGATAAAATCAATTTAAGAATGTCATTTCAGAAAATCCATTTGATTGCATTGCCAGTTCAATATCCAACACTCTTAATTTTTTTTTATTGTAAAATTTCTCTCTTCATGGGCCATAGCTATGTTGTTGTTATGATCTGAAGCGTGCCCCTTGCACCCCCCTCCCCTCCTATATACTCCGGAAATAAAACCATGTGGACAGGCAGAACCTATTTCAATATCGCCCCCTTTTCGTTCGATTCGGTGGGGGGTTGGATGGCCGAATGGTTAACACGTCCGCGTTGTATCATAAGGTCTGTCATTAAGACAACTGGCGTGGTTTCGATTCCCTGGTTGTACGTGTTGGTCGCCTGTCCAACCTCTTGGGTTTTCTCCAGGTCCTCCGGTTTCCTCCCACTGCAAAAGACCCCTACGCCCAAGCAAATTATTGAAATAAAATTGAACCATTTGTTAGTCCCGAAATGAGCTAGTATGTGTAGAGTGGCTGTTAAACCCATCTCTCTCTCTCTCTCTCTCTCTCTCTCTCTCTCACACACTCTCTCGTTCGATTCGGGTTCAACAGACCTCTGGTAATCTCAAATTACAGTGTTTCAGTTCCCGGGGCCTGTTTCACGAAATTTTAACTATGATAAAATCCAAATTTTATTAATTTGATTGGGTAAAATTAGATTGATTTTAGTGCTTAGCCAATCAAAATTGAAGTATCTACTAAAATTTGGATTTTACCTTAAGTTAAGATTTCGAGAAACTGGGCCCTTATTCACGAAAACTTAAACTAAGATACAATCGACATTTTAAGAAATACTGCAATTCGATTGACTGACCAATATGCAAGTTGGATATATGCAAATTGATTTTACTGGTCAGGCAATCGAATTGCAGTATTTCTTAAAATTTCGATTGTATCTTAGTTTAAGTTTTCGTGAATAAGGGCCCAGGGCCCTGGTGACAAGCCATTTATAAAATATCGTAAATAACACAACACAGGAAGTCGTGTAAATTAACAAATGGTGGTGTATGTCGTAAAACTACTGTATTAACATGTTTTATATCATGAAGCAGATGATATTAATGGGTACAAATAGAAATTATGGCGTCTTTTACAACTTTAAAGTATAATTCGCCTAGGGAAAATAGCAGTAATATCGCTAATGTCTTTGGATTTATTCATAAGAAAACATTAATTAAATTTTCGATACATAGTTTGGATAAAATATTTGATATAGATATAACACGACAAGTCGTTTTAAAATGAAATGAAATGAGCGAGTTTGTCGGTTCTTCCTGTTCAATCAAATCTATCCCAAGTACAGCAACATGACAAACCTTCGTTTGATCTGGGGTCTTCCCTAAAACTTTGGACAGTGATTTAAGGTATTTAAAACGGCGAAAGTATTGTTCGTCTCCAAACAGTATTGTTTATATTGTATTCGTTTTGATAGCCTCGTTTGTTACGCATTTAGTTTTTTCTGCAATATTCTGCTATGTACTGGTTAATTGGGCATAACAAAGTCGTGAGTCATGACGTAACCTTATGTAAACATATTTGGTCCAATTTGGAGCACTGTTTAAAGCGTAATGATATTGTTACGCAGTTAGCTATTGGTTATTAATCGATCTATTGACCTGTCATAATTTGGAACAAAAATTTGCTTCCTTTACAGCAGTGTTAAGTGGGATTAGGTATAATCAAACGAAACACTGCGAGGAGTGTGTCAACGGACGACAGGCGGAGACTTTTTAACTCACAAATCTGTTGCCATCATTTCATTGGTGGAGGTTTGTACACACTCGGGATGTTTTTTTTACGGTCTGTGGAATAAGCCAGGGTGTGATGTACTGGCGCTCCAGGAACATTGTTGTAAATAGGTCGACGCTTGCATGCCTACAAAACCTCGACTGAAATATCGATGTACACCGCGTGACATTCCGGTTCAGATGATAATATTTTACGGCAGGTGTCGTAAATGATTGACGTCGAACGAACATGTTGAATACTGGTATCTTTCCTCCAAGCAATTTTAGTCTCTGTTAATCGGTTTTTATGGGGTTGTTGACGTGATGTTATTGTGATATAATCTACTTGAGTAATCATACATTATGCAAGAGCTAAATCTGCATATTGCAGGGCAGTGGCGGCGCCAGCCTTCGGTGATTGGAGGGGCAAAGCTGGGGCAAAGTCCAAGGTTAAGGGGGCAAAGGCACGAGCTTTAACTAGGGGTAGGGGGCCTCCCCCAGAAAATTTTGAAAAACAGGTTGCCGGAAATGCAGTCTGGCAGTATTTCAGGCACTGATCGATGAGGTAAAGTGTCAAACGAACGGACTTGCGAATCACGACGAAGCCCACTCAAGATCGTCAAAGTAGGGAGTCCTCCACCAGAAAATTTTGAAAAATAGACTGCCGGAAATGCTGTCTTACAGTATTCTGTCAGGCACCGATCGTCGAGATAAATAGATCTGACCAGATACCGCCCGTCGCCTGTTCACTAGTTTATCCGACTAGAGAACAAAATGTCAAACGAACGGACTTGCGAGCCTCAACGAATTCCCCTTGTGAGCGCCAAAGTAGCGAGTCCATTGGGACCTCGCCAAGAAAATTTTGAAAAATAGACTGTCGGAAATGCTCTACAACATGCAAGTTTATGACTGAGTGGGGATGTGGGATTTATTCACCGTAGAAGGTATTGATTACCGAAACGTATCACAAATACTTTTTTTATTTTCTTAAATTATTAGGGGGGCAACTGTTGCAGGGGCCTGTTTCATGAAATTTTAACTAAGATAAAATCCAAATTTTTGTAATTTGATTGGATAATATTAGATTGATTTTAGTGCTTAGCCTATCAAAATTGAAGTATCTAATAAAATTTGGATTTTGTCTTTAGTTAAGATTTCGAGAAACAGGGCCCAGGTATTTCTTTGGGCATTTAATGTTATATAAACTATTAATTAGACATTAATTAACTTATCCAGACCATCAAGTTGCGTAACAGGCAAGAGGTACATTTGCCAATCGCAGGTCTTTCTTCAGACTTGAAATGTTATATAAACCATTAATTAGACAAATATTAACAAAACAAAACGATAATAAACTCTCGATGCCATGTGATGGGTCCGATTTATGATTATTAAACACAAAAATGGATAATCGAGACTTTGTTAATTATCGTGACAGTGCTAACAATGACATCCGAGTCTACAAAGAATTTTAAATAAGGTTTTCTCGGCTTAGAGTAAAGCAATTTGACTGAAATTTTCAGAATATTCCATTTACATCATCTAGTTTTTAACTATTATAGCGAGAACTGTCAGCTCTTTATCTAATCTTACATAATGTATCTTTGAGTTAATTTGAGCATGAATGAAAGGTAGATAAAGATCTGTATGTTCTTACTATAATCGTTCAAATATAGATAATGGAAAATGAATATATATATTGAAAATTTCATTTAAATTACTTTATTCCGAGCGCACTTATAACTGATTGAGGATTTAGTCTAAACCCAATTGCTGTAGAGGGTTAGATTGTTGGTTGGTGGGGGTGGGGGGTCACGGTGGCTAAATGGGTAAGGCGCTGGCTCGCTAGCCTGGAAGTCGGGTGTTCGAACCCTTCATTTCCCAAGAAAGTTCATCCGGATTTTCCGGCATGGTTCCCCCTTGTCAGTGATGCAGGACGGAAGGCCTGACAAAGACAGCTGCCTAGTCGTTCGGATTGGACTAAAACCCGAGGTCCCGTGTACACATTTTCGTGCACGTAAAAGATCCCATGACCGTTGGAATTTGATATAAAAGTAGGCCGTAGTGCCACTGTCCGGGCAAAATTTCCGTCATAGCACACTGTATGGCGTATGCCCGTCTTCATGAGCCCAGTTCGGAGCAGAACAGTAGATTGCTGGTGAACAGACGCTTTGGCTACAGACAACTATTCAATGTGATCTTGTACCGAAGGGGGTGGGTGACCGAACGATTAAGCAGGGAATGAAAACCACACCCCTTGACTCAATGACACATCTTATGATGCAACGCGCATGCGTTAACTATTCGTCCACACAACTCCCCTCGAACGGCTGGAATCTGGCATGAACAATCTGGACGGCCCACGACAGGATTCGAATCAGAGAGGGAGAGAGAGAGAGAGGGGGAGAGAGAGAGAGGGGGGGAGCGAGAGAGAGAGAGAGAGGGGGGGGAGAGCGACAGAGGGGGAGAGAGAGAGGGGGAGAGCGACAGAGGGGGAGAGAGAGAGGGGGAGAGCGAGAGAGAGAGAGGGGAGAGAGAGAGGGGGAGAGCGAGAGAGAGAGCGAGAGAGGGGGAGAGAGAGGGGGGGAGAGCGAGAGAGAGAGAGAGAGAGGGGGAGAGCGAGAGAGAGAGATAGATGAGGTTTAAAATCTACTCAACACAAAGTATGTCTTTTCGGGATTAACATGTGGTTCAATTTTATTTCAATAATTGGCTTGCGCGTATGGGGTCTTTAGCAGTGGGAGGAAACCGGAGGACCCACAGAAAACCTACGAGGATGGACAGGCGACCCTACTCCTTGTCACGTACAACCGGGGAATCGAAACCACGCCGGTTGACTCAATGACAGACCTAATGATACAGCGCGAACCTGCTAACCATTCGGCCACCCAACCCCCCTCCTAGCGATAGAATACAGCGACCCATTTTAAACTAGAACAAAACCATTATGAACGACCTGGAGGTAATTTGAGATTGCATCCCATTTATTTGACGGAAAAATCGTTGAGAGATAATAATTTTCATAATAATAGGATTATAAAGTATAATAGAAAGTGTCTATTGCGTCGGTCATGATCGGGTAGTCGGAAATATTGGTATTAGGTTCTCGCTGAAATAATTGTTTAAACATAATTACAAGATAATATGCCTCACAAACAATCGTGGCGTATTAAAGCGATAGTTGCATATTTTCTTAGAAAATCAAAACAGAAATTAAATGGGGTTTAACGTCCCACTGTTCTGCGCGAACTTGGCTAATGAAGATGGGCAGAACGCCATACATTGTGTTATGAGGGAAATTTTGCCCAGGCAGTGGCACCATGTCGAATTCCAAATATGGATCTTTTACGTGCTGCCAATGTATACACGGGACTCGTTTTTTTTTTTGTCCCATGCGAACGACTGGACAACTGTCCTTTTCAGACCCTCTGTCCTGCACCACTGACAAGGGGAATGCACGTCGGAAAATCATTATACATTATGCAAGAGCTAAATCTGCCTATTGCAGGTTTTTCTTTAGGCCTGAAATGCTATCTAAATTATTAATTAGACATTAATTAACTTATCCAAATCATAATCAACTCTCGATGTCATGGCTAGCCTGCGAAGTTTATTGGATTAGGTTCCGATTTGCTGCTCGACTTCCATTCATGATTTAATCATGAAATGGATAATCGAGACTATAGTAATGATGATCGGGGCTAGGCCGAAAATTCAATCGCTAAAATCTCAGTTCAGAGAGGATCAATTTGACTGAAATAATTTAGCAAATTGCCTTTACATTATCTAGTTTTTAACTATTATAGTAAGAACTGCCAGCTCTTTATCTAATCTTCCATAATGTATCTTTAACTGGGCAGGACGATTTATTCAATACTGTCCAATACCACCCGATACTAACAAATACTTCCTCATTATTGTAAAATAAAACTTACATAAACAAAGATTCATTTAATTCATGGAAAACTTGAAATAAAAATATACGTAGTATTTGGTGGTACTGGGTAAATCGTTCTGCCCTAGTTCACTTATAATGTAAAATGTGGTATATCAGAACTTGAATATCCACAAGCACAAAGAAAAAATGCCGTACAAGGCGAGGCGGGGGTAGGGGTGTGGTTGGGGGGGGGGAGTGGCGTTAGATCATAAGGTCTGTCATTGAGTCAAAGAGGCGTGGTTTTGATTCCGCGCTTGTACGTGACAAGGAATACGATCGCCTATCCAACCTCGTGTGTTTTCTCAGGGTCTAATAAAAACCCAAATGCAAGCGATTTATTGAGATAAAGTTGAACTATATCTTAGTCCCGAAATGACCTTCTTTGTGCCGAGTTGACGTTTAACCCATCTCTCTCTCCGTACAGCCAATATATTTGGTCGGGTACGGTTTCTGTTAAGAATTGTCAATGGCCGCGAGAAATCATTATATCAATTACTATGTGTTCCATTCGAGAATTGATACAATCGACCCTTTGCTAAGTGGACATGAAGTGGACATCACTTAGTCCGATATCTTCAGGCTTGCTACGTCTTAATGTAAACATGTTCTGTTTCACACCAGATTTCCATTAAATTTATTTCGTCCGTGAGTCATGACCGTTAGTATGAACTGAGGATAATTTAGATGGTTTTCGTGCTGGTTAAATGTTGTATCGGATAATGGACATGGTCAATACGGACAAGAATGGAATCAAGAGGAACCAATTATTCCTTAAGGTGACCAGTGCTTGTGGCTGGCGGCACTCGAAGACTTCTCTACAACTGATGTTCATTACCTCAAGCCATCCGTTACTGATTTCTGCTGTAACCAAACAGACCAGCGCTTGTGGCTGGCGGCACACCCTTTACTGATTTCTGCTGTAACCAAACAGACGAATCTGGAGATGTCGATATTTTTTCCGACAAACAAATGATATTATAATGGTAATATAGGGTATTTTTTCTAATAAAAGTTTTCTGTGAGCTGCGACGATAAAGACTAGAGAGATGCTCCGCTGTCAGGGCGATAATCTTCCTCATATACTCGTCATCATTTACCCTTTCCCGTCATGGTTTCCCCTTGTCAGTGGTGCAGGACGGAGGGCGTGACAAGGACAGCTGTCTAGTCGTTCGGATGGGACAAAAAACCGAGGTCGGTGTATACATTGGCGTGCACGTAAATATCCCTTGGCAGTTGGATTCGATATAAGAGTAAGCCGTAGCAAAATTTCCCTCATTGCATACTGTATGGCGTATGCCCGTCTTCATTAGCCCAGTTCGGAGCAGAACAGTAGGACCTTAAACCCCATTTTTCTCTCACTTTCTCTCTTTCGGTGTGTGTCTCTCTCTCAAAACAAAATACAAATTATCAAAACCTAAACCACTGCCTTGGTGACATACTACCTTATAATAACAAACAACATGGCCTTTGTCAAGATGGTGATTATAATGTCAACGAGGAAACAGAATGGTGTTAATAATACTTACTAGTTAAACCAAATAATGAGACAGGCTTTAGTTCTGTCAATCTTTCATCTAGTCTGTGTCTTTATCTATCAGAATGACCCGCTCTAATTTACACATAAACACGGCTTGACACACTAACACCCAAGATTTTTGTACTTTAGTGGCGTTAAACCCAATTTAATTTCATTTATCCAGTTGGTGCAGAGAAAAGTATGGTGTTATATCATATTTAATCTCTATTTTCGACCTTATAAATCCGAATTAAATATATTCATGCAGCATTTGTAGAGATTCGCGATCGTTTACGCCATTAGCCCGTGATATAGTAAATCCATTCTCTACCAGCAAAGTACACTTGCCTTAGAGAAGTGACCCACGAACGATTTCTTGTATTTGACCTGGAGACGTGTACTATTGTCTGGTCTTATTTTCCAGTGACATTAAAATTTATTGAAGACAACCAATCGACATATTGCTATGCTAGACACCATCCAAATAATCTTTTAATTTCTAGATTCCCCGGTTGTACGTGACAAGGAGTAGGGTCGCCTGTTCAACCTTGTGGGTTTTCTCCGGGTCCTCCGGTTTCCTCCAACTGCTAAAGACCCCTACGCACAAGCGAATTATTGAAATAAAATTGAACCCTATGTTAGTCTCAAAATGACCTAGTTTGTGTCGAGTGGACGTTAAACCCCATCTCTCTCTCTCTTTAATTCCTTCCAATATGGCCGTTTCCTTGTGTAGTTCCAACCTCAGAATGGTTTACTAGATATGTTTTTTACACGCTAATAATTTTCCACTGTAACACGTGTGGTGTTCATGGTGACTTTTGACCTAACATTAATCAATATAACTAATCAATATGAAACCAGTTGTATACCTGCATTGTTGGTGTATTGACCAATATAGCTAATATATCTGAAATCAGTTGTATACCTGCATTGTTAGTGAATAGCATTGAAAAAACTTGTTTTTCTAAATGGATAGTAGAGCGATATAAGAAGACGCTTACCACACATTTTTTCCCCACGATGTGCATTGTGTTATATTTAATGGTGTAATTATGTTTGATGTGTAGTATGCTGCGTTCAACTGTTCAAGTATAATTTGATGTATATTATTTTGTGTTGAACAGTTTAAGTATGTTTGACCTGTTGTGTTGAACAGTTTAAGTATGTTTGATGAACGGCTTAAGTATGTTTGCTATGTTTGACATGTATTGTGTTCTGCTGAACAGTTTACATATGTTTGACGTGTACTGTTCGATGCGTAGTATGGTGTGTTGAACAGTTGAAGTGTGTTTGATGTGTACTAGGTTGTGTTGAACAGTTTTAGTATGTTTGGAGTGTAGTATGTTGTGTTGAAGTATGTTTGACATGTATTATGTTGTGTTAAACAGTTGAAGTATGTTTGACGTGTATTGTGTTGTGTTAAACAGTTGAAGTATGTTTGACGTGTAGTATGTTGTATTGAACAGTTGAAGTATGTTTGGTGTGTAGTATGTTGTGTTGAACAGTTTAAGTGTGTTGTGTTGTGCTGTGTTGAACAATGTAAGTGTGTTTGATGTGCATTGTGTTGTGTTGAACAGTTGAAATATGTTTGATGTGTACTGTGTTGTGTTGAACAGTTGAAGTATGTGTTATGTGTATTGTGTTGAACAGTTGAACAGTTTAAGTATGTTTGACGTGTATTGTGTTGTGTTGAACAGTTTGATGTGTAGTGTGTTTTGTTGAACAGTATAAGTATGTTTGGTGTGTATTGTGTTGTGTTGAACAGTTTACGTATGTTGTGTTGTGTTGTGTTGTGTTGAACAGTTTATGTATGTTTGCTATGTTTGGTGTGTAGTATGTTTGATTTGTATTGTGTTATGTTGAACTGTTTAAGTTCGTTGTGTTATGTTTATCGTGTGTGCCTGGGGCGGCGCAAACCCCCGTTATTGATATTGCTATTTTTGAAGTGACACATGTTTTCCACAGTTGTTTTTATTCTGTTTTTTCTTATTAAAATCAATATGAATATATTAATGAATATACTGGTCTATATGAAATATTGACCACTCTCTTTCAATATATAGGTCTATATAAATTATTGACAACTCTTTTTTTTAATATACACATTTCAGTTACATAATGTTGACAGCTATTGACATGAAGTATATTACACAGTGGGCGTTAACGCTCTCTCTCTCTCTCTCTCTCTTTCTCTCTCTCTCTCTCTCTGTAATAACACTGTTTTTTGCGATATTTTAAAAGTAATTGACCACAAGACGATATCAGATGACGTTCACGTGGCTAATCATGCCTGTTGTTATTTTTAATTTAAACAATTTGTCTGGTGACTGGGTACTATTATCTCATGATTACTTCCTCCTAGAAACACGTTCCGGTATTTGAAATACAAGAGCAAACTATCGCCCTGTCTACGGTTACCGGAACGACTCTTATTTTTTAGCCCATATAGCAAACAGTAAATTTCCCCTCATTTCCGAGTTCATATAAATTGGTCTTGTCGTGGTCTTGAGAGCGACCAAGTCACCGCGCGTTAACACTGGTATTATTTAGGGCCTTAAACTGATTATTTACGGAGACTTTGAGAAGAAGTTTAATTCTTGTATTATTTTGAGGCCTTAAGTTGGTTATTCACAGATACATTAAGAAGTGGAATTAATTCCTGTTTACAGATTTACTCTTCTGCACGGATACATGCTATGATATGCTATGAAAAATATTTTTCGTCCCATCCAGACAACTATACGCCTTTACCTTAACAGCCCCTCGAGTACCTTTCTCTCTTTGTTCTTGTGAGGCCGTCCGTCTAGAATCAACACTGGGATCGAACCCCAGATCTCCCGGTTAATGAACCAATCACCAGGATCGAACTCGCAACATCCTGATTAGTGAGCCAGCCACAGCAAGCACATTACATAAAGACCAGCCAGATCCTTCCGTCCAGAACCAATGAAAGAGGGGAACCCCGTGATCTACTGACAGTGCCCTACTCAATGCGTCAAACACCAGAATCGAACCCGCAACACTCTGATTAGTGAGCCCAGCTACAGCACATTACATAAAGACCAGGTCAGAACCAATGAGAGAGAAAGAGAAATGGGGTTTAACGTCCACTCGACTCAGACTAGGTCATTTCGGGACTAACACATGGTTAATTTTTATTTCAATAATTTGCTTGCTTGTAGGGGTCTTTAGCAGTGGGAGGAAACCGGAGGACCCGGAGAAAAACCCACGAGGCTGGACAGGCAACTGACTCAATGACAGGCCTCGTGAAACAGCGCGCACGTGCTAACCATTCGGCCATCCAACCCCCTCAGAACCAATGAAAGAGGGAAAACGGAAACCCCATGATCTACTGACTAGTACAGAGAGGATCGAACCCGGAACATCTTGATTAGTGAGCTAGCCGGGCCAGAACCCTTCCGTCTAGGACCAATCAAAGGAAAAACCTGGAGCCCAAGGATCAACCCACTGAGTCAAACCCCGGGATCGAAGCCGGAACTCCCTGGTAAGTGAGCCAACCACAGTTCATTGAGAACAAGACATAAAGACCGGACCAGAACCAGTAATAAATTGTAGTTTGGTGGTGTTGTTCTTCTGTCTATAAATGAGTTTAATAACTAACAGTTTGAGAGATTGGTGTTCTGCTACACTGCATTATTCTATCATCTTTCAAATCCACGACAAAGTAACATGTTATCTTTCGATAAATTCTTGCAGCATTTATTGATTTCATGGAAGTTTTTTATGTCGTGGTAATATAGGTTTTTTGGTAAATAACAGAAAATCGACATATTTAAGATAACATGCCCAAATCGTTTGAGTTTTGTTTTGTCTTGTAGAAAGATATATTATTTTGAAAATGGGTGTGTTGATTTGATTGGATTTGGGAGGGAGAGAGAGAGAGAGAGAGAGAGAGAGAGAGAGAGAGTGGGGGGACAGAAAGAGAGAGTACCTGATATCATGTATTTACCACGAGTGTTGACATTGTGCCATGGTCAAATTATTTGGACTCAGGTGTTGAGAAATTTGCCATGGCCAATTTGTTTGGGCTCAAGTATTGAAATTTTGTCATGGTCAAATTGTTTGGACTCAACTGTTGAAATTTTGCCATGGCCAAATTGTTTGGACTCAAGTGTTGAAATTTTACCCTGGATAAATTGTTAGGACTCAACTGTTGAAATTTTGCCATGGTCAAATTTTTTGGACTGACGTGTTGAAATTTCGCCATGTCTAATTGTTTTGGTCTTGTTTCGTGTTTTAAATTTCTGATGTGATATTTTTTGGTAAAACATTAATGTATCGATTTAATTAAATATGGTAGAAATGAAATGAACTGGAGTTGGAATTCGATATAAGAGTAGGCCGTAGCGCCGCTGCCCGGAGAAAAATTTCCCTCGTAGCACACTGTATGGCGTATGCCCGTCTTCATTAGCCTAGTATATGAGCAGAACAGTAGGATGTTAAACCCTATTTCATTTAATTTTCATTCCTTTGAAATTTTATAGCTTTATTTCTAGCATGGTAGGAAATAGTTCTGAGTATTGCCACGGCAGGCACGAAAACGATACGTATCACGATTCAGGTGTTACGATACGATTCATTTCACGATTCATAACCAGGCGAATATTTACCAAGAAAACGACAGAATTGATATTTTGATGTCAAAGAAATAAAACTGTTTTATATAACGATGTTGATGTGGATCACAACGATTTAAGAGTGTTTGTGTACCAATGGATAATGTGTAACGTGGATAATTAAGAGTGACAGGTTACTTAATGAAGCGACAAAAAAAAGGTGAATCGCGATACATCGTTTCAACGATATCTCGTGCCAGCACCAGCAATAATTTAGTTGCCTATGGAAGCCTATAGGGGTCAGTACCGCGATAGATACCACAATATTAAGTTAGTAATATGTCAACATATTATGCTTGTTCTGATGATTTTATCTCTGAAAAGACAATTTTTGCCAAGTTAATTGAATAATTCGCTATGTTGTTTGACATAATTTCGTTTTAAATGCACACGTCTACAAAGCGCATGGCGATATCTCGCGAACATATACAACGGCGAAATTGAATATGTCGACAAAGCTTAGAATAGCAATATTTTAAAGCAAACGTGCATATTTAAAACGAAATAACGATATATAACATAGCACGTTGGTTCAGTTAGCAGTATCTTTCGCGCTGTTGACCCCTATACGCTTCCATAGTGCTTCACTGAACTTGGGCGCATTATCATAAAGTCATCCATGTTCCTGAAGCAACGACTGTGAGTTTTACACATCTGGACGTTGCAAGATTACTTTAGAATTCCCGAACTTATAGCCACGTTATCTGCAGACGCGTGAACAGTAACGAGGTTGGGACATAGCGACCTCCACGGAAACCTTGACATTGAATGAACCTTGAACTTTGCAACTCGATTATCACAGGTAGACATTTTAGCTGGAAAGCGCGAGACTTGGTATTCGCGATTATCGAGGACTCTGATAGGCTTACAGACTGGGTGAATACCCACCGAATCGAAATTAGTGCCGAAATATGCAGGGTATTACGTGAAGGCCTTGATAAGATGTACGTAGTTATAGCGAGATTAAGCCTTCTATTGAAGATGAAAGTCATCTAGTTTCCCACCTTATCGTGGTATTAACATCAACTGAACAAAAAAACAAATTAATTAAATTCGTATTTACATTTCTTATATATTAGATTATTTAATGACTATAAAAATAGAACCCGTGGGAGCTAGGCCAGAGTAATCAGAAACAAATGTCAGCGTGATTAATCCAGAAATAACTTTACAAATAGATTTCAAAAACAGGTAAAATAATATATATATAGAATCGTTAGTTTATTTATTATTAATATAGATATAGTCAGTTATTATAGAGGTAAAATTACTTCCTTGTATTGGGATTGTTTATTAAAAGCCTGGTCATCTGAAATTGATGGGTTTCAGATATTTACAAAAGAAAAAGATATACCAGATTTAAAATATAGATCAAATATAGAAGAAATAGGTAATAAGAAAGATAGTATCCAGAATATATAAAGTAACCCCTCCGCATTTCACAGCATAGAAGTGACATTAACCATATTAGCCCCCCCCCCCTCCTCCCTACTCCGAAAAAAAATCCGAAGTATTATGTTGTTTCATGGGCATTTAGTAAATTGTAATGCACAGGTCAAAATTCTATGGAATATAATTATTGCGTATCACTGGGTATTACTGAGCGATTTTTCGGCTATACTTATCTAGTCTTTAGTAACAATAAGTCGCAATAGCAGTAACTATATTCAAAACAAACATAACAGCAGTAATTGTATTCTATAAGCCGTAACAGCAGTAACTGTATTCTATAAGCCGTAACAGCAGTAACTGTATTTTATAAGCCGTAACAGCATTAACTGTATTCAATAAGCCGTAACAGTATAACTGTATTCTATAAGTCGTAATAGCAGTAACTGTATTCCATAAGCCGTAACAGCTTAAAGGGGCTAAGTCGCTAATATTTTGGAACTAGAAATTGACACAAATGGGTCGCAACGCATACAATAATGTAATATGAATGTATATAAATTGATTTACATTCAATTGTTTCTGTTTTTACTGTAATTTCTAATCAGTTAGGTTCGGCGAAATACGCCAGTATTCTCAATCGAATTTCAATCTCTAGCGTCTGGTTTTCCAGTCTACGCCGATAGTATTTATTGGGCATGCTCTCCAGATAAGAATATAACGCCACCGTTTGACATGACTTGTGGAATATGCCTAGCCTCGTTTTTCGAGTCCCTTATTACAAATAGCGCTGAAAAGCATTATGGTACACGATTCGTGTACCAATTGTAAAATGTTTATTTTGTCTTAAATATTGGATATCACAAGGTTATCTTTTCCCGGTAAGATCACAACATCAATGTTGATTTAAAGCGACAAATAATTCGTGTTTTCAATGTCGAAGATTTTGGATGATATTGAGTTAGAGACTTAGCTACTTTAAGTCGCATCAGACCCGTAATTAAAGTCTTTTTAATTACAAGGCTGTAGATAAAAAAAATATTATATTGGAAGCGCTCCCCACAAGAGCAAAACCGTATTTTAATTTATCTTTTCATCGTTTACCGAGAAATAAAGTAGTGTAGCTTTACGGTTGATTGTGTTAACATATAAAAAGATATGAAATAAATAAAATAGTCCTGTTCCAGATCGCCTCTCCGGATTGCACACATAAATATTGTAATGAATTCCAGAAATATTGTCTTGACGGGACATTGTATTTCATTGTTTAAGCATCAGTTAGTAAGTGGATGAGGAAAATACATGACACAATTATATGGAATACAAATTGCTTGATAACGACGAGAAAAAACCCTAGTTGAAAAGTCAACAGAACTAAACCCTTCAAGTAACTTGTATTCTATATAATTGTTAGTATGTGTTATTTTATTCCATCAACCCAACTTCACCCTTTAGCATTAATACATTGCGTTTCTCGCTGTTAATAAAACCATAATCTCACGTTGTGCTTGAGATCTTCTGTATGGTTAGATGTCAAGGGCAAGTGAAACGCCGGAAGGTATCTGGTATTTGTCTCTTCCGTTGTGTTAACAATGTTAGCAATGAAAGTCTTTCAGGACTGAATAAGAAGCGAGACACGAAGTAGAATAATAAATATTCTGCTTTATCTGTCTTCATTAACGATTTATATTATTTACTTTCTGTTGTTTGTTCGTCATATTTCCTGTAGGTTTGTATTTTAGTTTTTGTTGTTTTCTTCGACATTGTTTTGCTTTATTTTCTTCTACATTGTTTGCGGGTGCTGGATGGCCGAATGGTTAGCTCGTGCGCGCTGTATCATAAGGCCTGTCATTGAGTCAACTGGCGTGGTTTCGAATCACCGGTTGTATGTGACAAGGAGTAGGGTCGCCTGTCCAACCTCGTGGGTTTTCTCCGTGTCCTCGTGTTGACTCAATAACAGGCCTTATGATACAGCGCGAGCGTGCTAACCATTCGGCCATCCAACCCGCCTTGAAATGAAATGAAATGGGGTTTAACGTCCTTCTGTTCCGCTCCGAATGGGCCAATGAAGACGAAAGAATAAATGAAAAGGGGTATAACTTCCTACTTTTGTACGTGAACCGGTGCATCATACTAAACTTAAGCTGCAGCCTGTCTACAGTTAGCTCCACTTGAGAACAGTAACTAAGCTAGCTGACTGACATTTTAAGTCCTAAATGACAACTTTAGTCAAAAACACTAAGTATACTTCGAGAAGTTTGAGACGTATTTATTCTTCTTACGTTTAGTCTAATTAAACAGGTTTATTTAATATTTGGGTGTATGACAGATGTTAAACGGAGTAGAATCGTATTACAAAATAATATACTAACTGTTGGATATGGCGGCCATTCAGGACAGACATTTATTCTCGACAGTTGAAATTCGATGACGGACATGTGTAACCTGACGGACAGGTGTCAGCGCCACTGTGAAGGTAAAACACAACACAAGCGACAACTGAAATAGACATGAAATGTAATGTAAGTTAATTGCAAGATGACAGACAGCCATATTGGATAACCAAACACAAAGGACAACCTGTTACCGTGTTTCGCTTGTCTACATATAAATTAAAATATAAATCATATTATGCCCTATAACAAATTCAAATAATACGGTCATAACCAATTTATATAGCGCTTCATTACAGTTGAGTGTTTCTAATCGCATTCACAACAAAACAGTTCAAGACAAGCAGTAGACACTTTGGTCCTGCACCTACAAAATCATCATCCTGTTTCTTGCGGCTGCTCTGTGAGCTACCAAAGCCCCCGACCCTAGCTGCAATATTTAACCGTGATAATTCTTATCTGCGGCTGCAATTGATACACTATTCGAGGCTTTGACCGAGTAAAATTAGGTTCAATTTGCAAAATTTTCAACACATATCATCACTGTTTGCATGGAAATAAGTAATTATGTTACAAATAGTGAAGAGTGGAACACTGAAATCATAATCTTATCTTACCGAACAGGTTTTCTGTATTTTCGGGTGACGTGTCACCACGTGATTCTGGTCCGGCGACCATTTTAAAATGAACAGAAATTTCGCATAGCAGTTGGGTTTAATCACATCATATTCGGTCCTTTATTTCAATGGGAATTTGTTTATTATATGTTAAGCTATGTACAGTACAGTTTGGGGCCAGTGTTATTGGAAATTAGGGAGTTATAGGCCAGTAACTTTTTTAGTCAATTAAAACTTGCTCAAAGGAAGTCCTTAGGACGGTCCAGTACTGTGGCTGGAGCAAGACGGAAGACATCTGTAGTGGAACCATTTCTACCATGACCCGTGCGTGATAAAACACGTACGACGGGCTGTAAGCTAGTCCAACTGTACTAATAAAGACAGACATGTGTCCTGGCGGTGACGCTATGGTCTATTCTTATTTCAATCTCTAACTGTCGTGAAATCTTTAACGTGCTCCCTGTGGGACACACATGCCATAGAATAACTCAATAACAGTGACAACTGATCGACCGTTACAATCCCTTCTACTATATCCTCCCTGACTAGATCAATGAAATCCTCTCTCTCTCTCTCTCTCTCTCTCTCTTTCAGAAAAGACACCTTCTTATATGGCTTTATTGTTCGTCCACCTATGCAAGTAATATCGTTCTGTAAGCGCGCCTTCACAAGTATTTTGTTTAGCTATAATCTCCAAGGTATTATGCTTTAATAATAATTGATAAAAATTGTTTGTGGTCTTTTAATAATCGATAAAAGTTGTTATATACTATACCCTAGCAGTTTAAATCATAATTGAGGGATAAAACGAAATACCGAGCACTGGGCCCTAAGAATTCAGAGAGAGCGAGAGAGAGAGAATGGGGTTTAACGTCCACTCGACACTAACCAGGTCATTTCGGGACTAACATATGGTTTAATTTTATTTTAATAATTCGCTTGCACGTAGGGGTCTTTAGTAGTGGGAGGAAACCGGAGGACCCGGAGAAAACCCACGAGATTGAACAGGCGACCCTACTCCTTGTCACGTACAACCGGGGATTCGAAACCACGCCAGTTGACTCAATGACAGATCTCATGATACAGCACGCACGTGCTTACCATTCGGGCACCCCACCCCCACCCAAACCTCCCCACCCCCATCGTAAGAATTCAGTGAAGAGTGTACGGAAATCACGTTGTCTGGGTAAAATGTTATAAAATGAAATGGAGTTTAACGTCCTACTGTTCTGCTCCTATACTGGGTTAATGAAGACGGGCATACGCCATACAATAACACACTACACGACGGATGATGGACTTCATTATTCCGGTTTGTTCAGAAACATTAAACCTTATTTCATTATTATATTATATTTTTATTATATACATCTTTATTATATCGTTACTATTATTAACTCTTAAACTCCATCATAACAACTTATAACAAGCCAGTTCATTGGTTGCCGTGTGACGAGATTTACACCAATCAATACGCCATCGATTCCCGCGTACAGAATATCCTACAGCACGTGTTGGTATTCTTACAGATACTAAGAGACGCCGAAGGATAATGTGTCGTATATAGATACAGGAGTACATTGATTTCATTGGAATCCTACAGACGGTAAGTCTTTTCTCTTTAATATTTACGCCTGGCTTAACGTGTTACTTAGGCGATGAGGCACAGTTACGAGTAAGCCGATTAATAAAACGTTTTATAAGTCATCATAAGTCTGAGTATTACACCAATATTTTCAATTATCTCACAAAATCTACATATTATTTAATGCGATATTTGTGGTTAAACATTCGCAATAATTAATACGTTCGTTTACGGACTGACTAAAAGACTTTCCACCATTACAAAGAAGACTATTATCAAATGCGCAATTATATTTTGTTTTAATATGTGGTCTTTGATTGCTTGAGGAGGGGACCTGGGTGGTCGAGCGATAGGAACTGGTCTCTAGAGTGATCAGACTCTTCCTTGTTAGGATCTCGGTTTTTCAAGCAATGTGTGTCTAGTCCTTCGGGGTGAAACAAATATTCAAGGTTCACTCGTGTATCCATTAGCATGCACGTAAACGACAAACAGGATCCGGTTTGACAAAATATTCTTAGACTTAAGTTAAATATTTACTTAGAATTGTTGGCTTAGAATAGCTCCTTATAAAACGTTTCTTGTCGTTTTTATACCAATACATCAATAAGAAACTAAGTCCAGTGTTTCTGGATCAATGATATTTCCCATAAACAGTGAGATTGTTTTGTGAACTCGGGCGAGGTTTATAACTTGGTAAAATGAAATAAAATGAAATGAAATGGGGTTTAACGTCCTACTGTTCTGCTCCGACTAAACTAATGAAGACGGGCATATGCCATAAAGTGTGCTATGAGGGAAGATTTGCCCTGACAGCGGCGCTACGGCCAATTCTTATATCGAATTCCAACTTTCATGTACACGCCAATGTGTACAGGGGACCGCGGTCTTTCGGGTTTTCGTACCATCCGAAAGACTAAACAGCTGTTTTTGTCAGGCCCTCTATCCTGCACCACTGACGAGAGGAAATCACGGCGGAGAAAACCGGGAGCGAATCCACGGCCTCCGGGCTAGCGAGCCAGCGTCTTACTCACTTAAACCACCGTGGCTCCCTACCAGGTAATCTCGGACTAATGTACACGTATTCCTATAGCCGATGGATCTTATTATACGTTTTACGATACTACTGTTAAAGACACCAGCAAATTCCCTCAAGCAGGAAGAAAATGTGGTTGATTTTAAAGTATTGCGAATTAATTTTGTGACTTATTAGAAGTATATGTCTTATTATTTTTAATTCTCGATGAAAACAAGTTCATTTCGATCAATTTTGTTTTAAAACGATTTACTTTTGATCGTTTGAAAAAACCTTTAAAGATAATATATTTTCAAGGCTCCTTTTAACATATCTAAATCATTTTGAAACTTATTATATGACAATTCCTCAGTATTTTAATAGATATTTGTTTTGAAAATTAAACCGGAAAGTGAAATTAGAGAACATAACTATACACTGGACATTTTGGGTTTGACTTGCGTTGCTTTTATATTTCGTCTTCATAGGCCGGCAAACCCCATTTCATTTCACTTGCTTTTGTATGACTATAATTATAGGGTGAATTAAGAGCCCGTGGTCCCGTGAAAACGTGTATAGTTTCACTTGACGCAAAATTCTTTCTAGGGCGAGTGGGTATAGTGTTGAATTCAAAGTATATTATTTTTAAAATATTAGACAACATTGAAATAGATAATGTTATCGGGGGGGTGGGGGGGGGGCATGGTGGCCTGGAGGTCGGGTGTTCGATCCCTGCATTGGCCGAGAAAGTTCATCGGGCTTTTCAGGCGTGGTTTCCCCTTGTCAGTGGTGCAGGACGGAGGGCCTGACAAGGACAGCTGTCTAGTCGTTCGGATGGGACGAAAAACCGAGATCCCGTGTACACATTGGCGCGCACGTAAAAGATCCCTTGACAGTTGGAATTCGATATAAGAGTAGGCCGGGAAAAATTTCACTCATAGCACACTGTATGGCGTATGCCCGTCTTCATTATCCCAGTTCGGAGCAGAACAGTAGGACGTTAAACCCCTTTTTCATTTTCCATTAGAAATATTACAGTTTGGAAGGATGCCGGATCAGAAGCTTTCTCCATTTGTTCTTTGTCTTTCATGGCGTAATTCCATGAACTTTCTTTCTCGATCGATTAACTCGGGATTGGAATGTGATCTAGTGACATGTGTATTTTAATGTACGTTCATTAGATCGTTAGGCCTCGGAAGGCACGATTCATAGCTGTATTCACAATACAACCATATAATAGAATAGATGGGTGATGGCCAAATAAATATATACATTGAAACGACAAGAACAACAGGTCTGTTTATTGTCAGGTCACATGAAGGCGAATTTTTGTCATGTTCTGTATTTACCAAGAAATGATAATTTGGAGATTTGTCAGACAAACTACAAGGATATAGTCATAATCTTGATGCGCTTCTTTCCACAAGACATTATTTCAACGCGGGTGAAGTGGTTTAACGACTAACATATTATGGTTCAATTTTATTTCATTAATTCGCTTGCGCGTGGAGGTCTTTAGCAGTGGGGGGGGGGGGGCGGAGAAACCCACGAGGTTGGACAGGCGAATCTACTCCTTGTGGAAACCACGCCAGTTGACTCAATGACAGACCTTTTGATACAACGCGTACGGGCTAACCATTAGGCCTCCCCCCCCCCCCACCTCATTTTGATTTTGTTGCCTTAAAGGAGCTAAATCGCTAATATTTGGCACCTACAAATGAACACAAATCGGTCGCAACGCATATAAAAATGTAATATGAATGTATATAAACTGATTTACATTCAATCGTTTCTGTTTTACTGTCATTTCTAATCAGTTATATTCGGTGAAATATGCGAAGAGTATGAATTTGGTTTCTGGTTATACCAGTTTACACCGGTAGTATTCTCTTACATAGGATATTTTTAGCCTAGTTCATCGAGTCGCTTCATACAAATGAAGCTAGAAAGCATTCTGCCAGTTTTAAAATTGTCATTTTGTCTTAAATATTGGGTATCAGAAGCCCATATTTTCACGATAAGATAACAACATCAATGTTGATTTAAATTGATCAATAAGTCGTGCTTGCAATATGGAAGACTGTGGATGATATTGAGTTAAAGACTTGCCTCCTTGAATTAATGGTTAAATAATTAACGAGGGTGTATATATATAGCGTTAATTAAGCCGTGAAAAATCAGAAATAATTCAAATGGCGATCAGTACCTCTAATGAAAGAATTTTATGCCGTGTCTACTACTGAAGCAATTAGAACCGTTTACCTACTTTAGTTTGCTGAGATTTTAATTAGAGAAGACTGTAATTATTTAGTGTTACTAAAACGAATCGATTGTTTCCATTAATAGGTCAACTGAGTTTAATTCCATCGGTAATAAGATGTGGGTTAACGTTCTAATTACCTACCCCATCCGGTGATACAACCTAGTCTTATTTCGAAATTCATCGGGTTTTCCGACGTGGTTTCCCCTTGTCTAGGCCTCGGATGGGACGAAGACCCCATTTACGTAGAATATACCCTGTCAGTTGGAATTCAATATAAGCGTAGGCCATAGTGCCGCTGCCCAGGCAAAATTGCCCGCATAGCACACTGTATTGCGTTTTCCCGTCTTCATTATTGTAGCAATATTGTCGTTGCGACATTGTTTTCAATTTATGGGCAAGGAATGGAGGAATAAGATTATATTATATTTCATTAATTAATATCTTTGGCAAGTTGGTAGATTCACATATATGTAGAATTGTACTTAAATCAACTTAGTCTGTAATTGATGGGTTGACACATAAAAAGAGTTATTTAGCCAAAACGTGTCTATAAAATACCACGAGATATCACGTGCATGGAAATTTACCATTGCATCATTTGGCTTAATTTAACCAATCATATCGTTAATTGCACATGTTCAGGGCCATGATCACACTTGATTGTGCATGATAAGTCTTATAAAAGAAATCATAGTAAACTTTTAAGTCAGACTTCCATTAGATTCCAGAGAGGTTCCATCAGAGTTCCTAGCTAGTATTGTTATCTATTATGGTTGTATCCATGTAAGCAGCTATATATATAAAATGTAGAAGCGAACTGTTGCATTGTTATTCCTGGTAAGACAAACGTCTTAAGAAAACTGTAAGAAGTAAATACACAACGTGAAGCAGAAGTAAAGACAGCTAGAGACAAATTCTAGACGATCACAAGGCTACAGAAATATGTAGTAAGAAAAGATGCATGGGTCGTATGTAGGATGTGGCGCTCTCCACGTCAGACAGAAAGGCTCATGGTGCTACATTAGCCCAGTCGGAGCAAAACAGCAGGACATTAAACCCCATTTCATTTCATTTCTTATTTCTAAACCCAATTATTTTTTTTATTGTGAAAATAGTAGTAGCGTACCATCGGTCTATTTAGTCCAATAGGTATCGCGAGCGAGGCGGCAAATGATAAATGTTTTGTGCCTGGTGAACTTTTCTTGTAACGAATCTTTCTCTATCCACCAGTGTGTACAACTGGGTATTTCGGATAAACAATTATAACTACAAATGGAGATTGCTGTCGTACACGAGGCATACTGTGCTTACTCTTTCCGGGAAACTTCTCAATACGCCTCACTGATATAGACAGAACCCTCAATAATAAAACTCTCGGTGCACTGTCATTGATTCTTGGGCTAGACTTTGGATTCTTTCCACAACTGAAAGCCGTACGCTGAAAAGTTGGGTTAATTATTGGTATATAAGGTAGAGCGGTTAAAGAGAGAGAGAGAGAGAGAGAGAGAGAGAGAGATGGGTGTAACGTCCACTCGACACAAACTAGGTCATTTCGGGACTAACACATGGTTCAATTTTATTTCAATAATTCGCTTGTGCGTAGGGGGTCTTTAACAGTGGGAGGAAACCGGAGGACCCGAAGAAAACCCACGGGATTGGACAGGCGACCCTACTCCTTGTCACGTACAACCGTGAAATCGAAACCCCGCCAGTTGACTCAATGACAGACCGTATGATACAGCGAGCGCACCATTCGGACATACAACCCCCCAAAAGCGGTTAAACATTGTCGGTGCAATGTATGTAACGTTATGGATAGGTTTAAAATACAGATCCTATTTGGTTTCGTTCTTTACAGTTCAGTATTTCGTTTTAGTTGTCTTTCCTACACTAGGATCTGGAAGAGTTGTTATATAACCCGTGTTCTGGTTAATATGAGGAATTAGCAAATGGAAAGGTCTGTTACGGCGAGTTGTTTTTGGTTTGCGGTGCACGGAACTGTGGGTAAGCCAATAGAAACATCAGCGCTGATTGGTTAATCAAATGTCTGATGTCATAGGCTTAAAAGCCGCTTGTATGACACCTGACGCGACCTTCCCCTACAACCGGTCAGATCTTCATGTAGTGTAGGCCATCGAAAAAGTATTAAAAAAAACGAAACGAAATATAGATCTGTATTTGAATCCGATTGTTAACGTCACAAACTGTAAACAAACTAATCTAAGAATTTGAGTTTTCAAACGTTATATTTGAAAAATGTGTATGTTTATAAGACTCAGTAAGTTTACAGATGAGTATAGTGTAATGAGAGATGCTAATTGTAGGCAGGTTAGGGAGGTTCGGGTATTTCCGGAGTCCTAAATGGCCGCTTCATATAAATGAGTATTTTGGGGAATACTAACCCGAACCTTCACCCTTTTAAGAGGGGGTAAACGTTAAATTAGATCCAAGCTCAGTCTTCTATAAAGGGTTAGGGTTAGTTTCAGGCCTAATTCTCGTTTATATAAAGCAGCCATTTGAGTCTCCGGAAACACCCGAAGCTCGCCAACCGGCCTACAATTGGCATCTCCCTGATATAATATATTTTTAACTCCATGGTGAAGAGAGAGAGAGAAATGGGGTTTAACGTCCACTCGACACAAACTAGGTCATTTCGGGACTAACATATGGTTTAATTTTATTTCAATAATTCGCTTGCGCGTAGGGGTCTTTAGCAGTGGGAGGAAACCGGAGGCCCCGGAGAAAACCCACGAGGCTGGACAGGCGACCCTACTCCTTGCCACGTACAACTGGGGATTCGAAACCACGCCAGTCGACTGAATGATAGACTTTATGATACAGCGCGCTCACGCTAACCATTCAGCCATTCAGCCATACAACCCCCCTCTATGGTGAGACTTGACGTGGTTGGCTTTTATAACTCAATGACACGTGTTACTACGTTAAGAAAACAATGTTAAAGGAGCATAGCGTGTTTTATTGTCGATTAAAATTAAGTGATTTGCTAGGGTTAAAATCAAGTTAAATTGCGTGTGCTATACGATTAGCCATTTTAAAAGAGATTCCCAACCATCGTTTTATCATACGAGGAGGAAGTAAAATTATGATTAATGAATATGGTTTCTTGTTTTCGTAAAACTGTTGATTGTTGAAAAATAAAACCCGTTATATGTCAGCATGTTACTCCGCTCTGGTCCAACCTCGTGGGTTTTCTCCGGGTCCTCCGGTTTCCTCCCACTGATAAAGACCCCTACGCGCAAGCGAATTATTGAAATAAAATTAAACCATATGTTAGTCCCGAAATGACCTAGTTTGTGTCGAGTGGACGTTAAACCCGATTTCTCTCTCTCTCTCTCTCTCTCTCTCTCTCTCTCTCTCTCTCTCTATTTCTCTCTCTCTCTCTCTCTCTCTTTTGCAATCTGATTAAAACACAGATCCTATTTCGTTTCGGTTTTTTACAGTTCAAAATTTCGTTTTACTTGTCTTTACTACGCTAGGACCTGGAAGAGTTTTTATATCACCGGCGTTTTGGATTGAGGGATAAGCCAATGAAACAGTCTGTTACGGCGACTTCTTGGCGTGCCATGCACGGAACTGTGGGTAAACCACTAGAAACGAAAACGCTTATTGATTAACAATGTCTGACGTCATAGGGTGAAAAGCCGCCCGTACAACCCCTGACACGTCCTTCGAGTACAACTTGTCAGATCTTCATGTAGTGTAGGCTATCGAAAGTATGAAAAAAACGAAACGAAATATAGATGTGTATTTTAATGAGATTGGAATGTTTTGTGGTTGTTGTTGAGGTTAACGCCCGTTTAACGAAGTTGTGAAGTTCACGCATAAATTAAGAACTTGTGTGTTACTTTTGTATAAACCGATACTCTAGGGGCGTAGGCTTATAACACGCGTATTAGCTATGCTTAATTAGGGCTAATCAACTTTGATTTAAGCCCCAGCCACACTGAGAGATAGGATTACGACCGGCTACAAATTGAAATTGCAAGGAAATCCTGTTACTAGCCTTGCATGAACTTGGATGGTTGGAAAGGCTTTCGGAGCTATCTCTAGACATGGCTTCAACAGTCGGGCTATGACTTGAACGATGTTACGCAGTGTCGTGCGTGTCCCTATCTGACTAGAGCAGACATTCCAGAGACAGAAAGCTCACAACCTTGCCAAGAACGTGTTATGAAGCACCTCGAATGCGACTGGGGCATTAAACTATATTCAAAGCACATTACATTTGATCAGGCATTGGCCGTAGTGGCAAGGGCACCGAACCTTCAGCTTGACGGTTGGAATACGGTGACAGTTAAGCTGCCCCACCCCACCCCCAACCCACATCCGGCCCCGCCTCCCTAACATTGTATACCTGACAACAAATACAAAAAAACGCATTTTAATTTGGAAATGGTCGTGTTGTTGTGTTGCCGGGACGCTGCACCTCGTTCCCTTCCTTTCAAAATAGATCAAATGTCATTTTCATTGTTCATCCAAATGAAAGCGGTGTTCTTTGGCAGGATACATGACGATAAATGAGATGTTATCAAATCATGTTTGTTTAATTTAAAACTGACTACATCAAAGTTTAAAACATCAAAAGTCAAATCAAAAGGGAAACCATTAAGAACAAACAGATCTACTATTGCATTACATGAATGACTTCTAGTTCGAGACTATTGTTTGATTACATGCATGATGACTACTAGTTCGAGACTATTGTTTTATTACATGATTGACTACCGGGGCGAATAAGCAATGCTTCACCGCTTCAAACAGCCGATTGATATCTGACATTTTTATTATGAAGATATTGCTTTTGTAAAAAAAAGGATAAATCGCGGAGATGTTGTTTTCGTAAAAACAAAAAATGGTCTCTTTGACTAGCGTTTCTATTCAGAAGCAAGACTTTTGAAATTCAAGTCAAAAGTACAAGGGGGGTGGGCCGGGGGTGGGGGGGGTGCTTGTATCAGAAGGTCTGTCATTGAGTCAACTGACCTGGTTTCGATTGTACGTGACAAACCTCGTTGGTTTTCTCCGGGTCCTCCGTTTTCCTCCCACAGCTAAGACCACTACACGCAAGCGAATTATTGAAATAAAATTGAATCAAATGTTAGTCACGAAATGACCTAGTTTGTGTCGAGTGGACTTTAAACTCTCTCTTGTAACGTACAACAGGGGAATTGAAACCACGCTAGTTGACTCAATGACAAACCTTATGATACAGCGCGCACACGCTAACCATTCGGTCATCCAACCACCCTGGTGTGTTAGAAGTCTCGTTCAATTTTCAACATTTTACTAGGAAACACTGGGATGTTTATTGGTTTTACTGACAAATATCGTGGTATTTCCGTATCAAACAGCAAACAAAATAGATGAAGGCGAAATAGCCACACAATCTGTGAAAGCATTAAAGTGAACATGTATCTTACAATTGCATTTTTCTGTTACCCTTAAATAATAGATTGTGAACCTTAAAAATATTTAATAATCCCGGTCGTGGTGTTGTCCGGTATGTTCCGTAGAATTTCGTAGTGTGGTTTCCCCTTATAAGTGGTACAGGAGGGGTGGGATGACAAAGAACAGCAGGTATAGGATGTGGGGTGGGGTGGGGGACGAAAACCGAGTTTTAATACTTCATACCGGAGGTCGACTCTCTTTAATACCGGAGGTCGACTCTCTTTAATACGAAAAGTCAACTCACTTTCATACGAGGGGTCGATCGTCGATAATACTGGGTTTTTCTCACCATTATACTGGAGCTCTACTCATTTTAATACCGATGGTCGATCGTCTTTCATACTGGAGGTCGACTCACTTCATTAATACTGGACGTCGTCTCACCTTAATACTGGAGGTCGACTCACTTCATTAATACTGGACGTCGTCTCACCTTAATACTGGAGGTCGACTCACTTCATTAATACTGGACGTCGTCTCACCTTAATACTGGAGGTCGACTCACTTCATTAATACTGGACGTCGTCTCACCTTAATACTGGAGGTCGCCTCACTTGAATACTTGAGGTCGACTCACTTGAATACTTTAAGTCGAACCACTTTATTACTTGAGATCGTCCCACTTTATTACTGGAAGTCGAACCACTTTAAACCAAGCGAAATAAAATACAGTTTATTACCCTGGGGAAATTTGAACACTGATGACAAATACATCTTGTATTATGAATCATTTGGATCAGGTATAATCTTTCACTTTGTCTAAAATACATGTTGACTAATGAAGATTTATGGTTTTCACTTGTACAAGAGAAACGTTTTTTGTATCTTTAATGATGTTTCTTGGATTGAGATAAATTATTGAGCTACAAACATGGATATATAATATCTTTAAATGATTTGTTACCCGGATGCGTATTCACACAAAAAAATACCGATCGTAGTAATGATTCACGGCTTAATTCATGTTGGTAAAGGCGGTATGGCTCTATTTCTTGGGGGGGAGTCATGGTGGCTAAGTGAATAAGGTACTGGATCGCTAGTCTGGAAGTCGCGGGTTCGGTCCCGGTGTTGACCAAGAAAGTTCATCGGACTTTTCCGGCGTGGCTTCCCCTTGTCATTGATGCAGAATGGAGTCCCGTGTACACATGGGCCTGCTCGTTAAAGATCCCTTGGCAGTTGAAATCCGATATAAGAGTAGGCCGCAGAGCCACTGTCGTTGTAACATTTTTCTCATAGCACACTGTATGGCGTATACCCGTCTTCTTTAGCCCAGTTTCCAGTCTTCATTAGCCCAGTCGCAGCAGAACCTTAAAGTGGACGACAATAGGTTTAATGTAATTTGAATGTATATAAAGCGATTTATATTCCATTTTTTAAAATAGTTATTGTTATTTGTCATCAATTATGTTCGGTGAAATACGTGAACAGTCCAATTTTGCCCAGGCAGCGGCACTATCGAATTTTAACCTCGGTTTTTCGTCCCATCCGAACGACTAGACAGCTGTCCTTGTCAGACCATCTGTCCTGCACCACTGACAAGGGAGAACCACGTCTGAAAATTCTGATGAACTTTCTCGGCCAATGCAGAGATCGAACACCCGACCTCCAGGCTAGCGGATTATAAAGCGAAACCTCAAATGATAGGGCGGAAACCTCTGGTTGGCGATGTCTTGGGGTTCGGTATGCATCGCGTACTATATATGCCGAATGTTGACAAGTTTTTAATTCATCATATCATTTATAAATACTGAACGGAACAGAACAAGTTTTTGATTGATATTCGTATTAGAGATTGGCACTTCTTCCAGTGTATTATAGGTTTGACAGTCCATCAAATAATACTTTAGGTGATTTATTCGCACTTCTCGCCGGACACACGCCACTCTTGGCTATTGATTATGTTTTCTCATGATTCAGCAGATTGTAGAGTGATTGTAGGAGAATATAAGCGACGTGTACCTCGCGTGTAGGCAACATGCTTACTCATTTACGGTACACCTGATACTAATTCACAATTAGGTGTTATTATTTCAGTATGGTCGAATTTCGGAACCCACTTACTATTTTCTCGGTTATGGCTTTCATTTGATAGACACCATGTCTTTGATAGTCTGTTGGTTTTGTTATTATTAATGTACGTTATTTGTATTAAGAGAGAGAGAGAGAGAGAGAGAGAGAGAGGGAGACTAACGCATGGATCAATTTTTTTGCAATAATTGGCATGTGCGTAGATTTTTTTTATGGGGTTTAACGTCCTACTGTTTTTCTCCTAAACTGGGCTAATGGAGACGGGCATACGCCATACAGTGTGCTATGAGGGAGATTTTGCCCGGGCAGCGGCGCTATGGCCTACTCTTATATCGAATTCCAACTGCCAAGGGATCTTTTACGTGCACACCAATTTGTACACGGGACCTCGGTTTTTCGTCCCATCCGAACGACTAGACAGCTGTCCTTGTCAGGCTTGTGCGTAGAGGTCTTTAGAAGTGATATATTAAGAGACTTAAGTTTTCGTTAATAATGTCCTTGTTCAATAAAAGATTTATTTATCTTTGATGAACACAGATTGACCAGAATTATCTCCAGTAGTTCAGTAATAATCAATTAGAATAACAACAATGGACTTTCCGGGCACCAATCGGGATTATAACGACAGGGATTAGCCGTGTAATTTGTTGTGATTGATACTGTGTCTGGACAGTCATCCTCAGTATTCCCAGTGGTCGCATTCCGTTCTACGATACTCCACTAATCCTCGGGTTCATCCAAGGGGCAGACACGTATTCAAATTATCTGCCCTTGCTATTTTTATCGACCAATACGCTTGATGGCATAGTGACTTGCCACTGCCTGTTTCGACTGACATAAAAACACGTTTCCCTAAAAAAGATGTTTCAGGACATTCTTTTATATTAAATTGCTTGCCAACTTTCTCACAACCGAGTGAACAACAATAATGTTGTGAACGTAAAAAAATGAGGCTAATATTGATTTGTAAACTGTTTTTTGATTGGTTCGTAGAATCAAGCCGCGATCAAGGGGAGATAATCTGAATACGTGAATACCCCATGGATGAAGCCAGTGTATAGTGGAGTAAAACGGAATGAATCCACTTGGGATACCGAGGATGCTCAACGGCATACTTTTACGTCGACATTTGCTCGGAGAGTGGTCTGTTAGTCTAGTCTTCACCGACTTCCGTCTGTTTGTCTGTCTGTTCAGGCTATTAGTACTGTCCCTGGGCTGAAAGCTGTGTATCCGGATAGCTCGGCCCGGGGAGTAGCATAGGCCTGGTGTCATTGGACTACCACTTCAGGTTTCGGAGTTGTACTACTTTCAACCCGTGCAGCGCCGGATCACGGGCTAGTATTATACTATAATGATACATCTTTAGGTTTATTTGATTTCGGGGGGATGGGAGGGCCTAGAGGTCTACAGTGCCGCACTTCGACCTTTAGCTGGCCGGTCACCTCTGGCTTGCGGTTGTGGTTTCGATTCCTGGTGGGTTTACTCTGGGTATTCCGGTTTCCTGGTGGGTTTACTCTGGGTATTCCGGTTTCCCCCCACAGAAAAGACCCCTGCGCTAAGATAATAAAAATGAAATATGGAAGCGGACGTTAAACACTAACAACAACAACAGCAACAGCATTGTTTGATGTAGTCAGTGGATATGGCCAGTGTCCCTCTGACAATTACTCACATCTTCCAGGGTATATAGTATAATATATCTAGATATTTATATGATGTATTCTCTCTGACAATTACTCCCATCTTCCAAGGTATATAGTATAATATGTCTAGATGTTTATATGATGTATTCTCTCTGACAATTACTCACATCTTCCAGGGTATATAGTATAATATGTCTAGATGTTTATATGATGTATTCTCTCTGACAATTACTCACATCGTCCAAGGTATATAGTATAATATGTCTAGATATGTATATGATATTTCTAGACATGTAACTCGGAGAATTCTGATTATTAATTATAGATAGACAGATTAGAATAGTTATTATATTTACCAAGGTGAAGGTCGCCTCTGTTTTCTTCACGATGTTATCTTTCCTGAGAAGAAGACTGATACGAAATATAATGAAGGGTTATCATATATCCATCCAGAATACTATATTATTTACTTTCATTATGCGCTGTTCTCTACGAAATGAAATGAAATGGGGTTTAACGTCCTACTGTTCTGCTCCTAAACTGGGCTAATGAAGACGGGCATACGCCATACAGTGTGCTATGAGGGAAATTTTGCCCGGGCAACGGCACTATCGCCTACTCTTATATCGAATTCCAACTGCCAAGGGATCTTTTACGTGCATTCTAATGTATACACGGGACCTCGGTTTTTCGTCTCATCCGAAGGACTAAACAGCTGTCCTTGTCAGGCCTTCCGTCCTGCATCACTGATAAGGGGGAACCACGCCGGAAAATCTTGATGAACTTTCTCGGCCAATGCAGGGATCGAACACCCGACCTCCAGGCCAGCGAGCCAGCGTCTTACCCACTTAGCCACGTGATCCCCCTACTTCAAAACTCTCTGTCCCATGAAATAATAATATTCTAAGCCAAAACTCCAGTGTGTGGACAAACTCCTTTTACCTAGAGCAGTGGTTCTCAACCTTTTTTTGCCATCGCCACACCTTGGAACAGTTTATTGTGGATTAAGCCACGACATATTAGACATTATCTGAAGAAAAAAAAGTCGTAATCGGGATTTGTAGATTTAATAGAGCTCTGATAGTTCCGGGGGATTTGGATGGCAGAATGGTTAGCGAGTGCGTGTTGTATCATAAGGTCTGTCATTCAGCCAAGTGGCGTGGTTTCGATTCCCCGCTTGTAGTGGGTGTTTTTGCGGGTCCTCTGGTTTCCTTCCATTGCTAAAGACCCTTAGCAAACTATTCAAATAAAATTGAATCACGTGTTAGTTCCGAAATGACCTAGTTTGTGTCGAGTGGACGTTAAACCTCATTTCTATCTCCCCCTCTCTATCTCCCTCCCTCCCTCCCTCCCTCTCTATCTCCCTCCCTCCAACCCACCAGAAAGCAGGCTTTACTAACACCGCACCAAACTCACACAGCCACGAGAATCAATTGAAAAGAATATGCGAAACCTTATAAAACTATAAGAAGTAGGATATTTACACTGAGAAGACGTGACTGGACTGTTCATGTCTATATTGGTTAAAGACGTGACTGGACTGTTCGTGTCTATATTGGTTCAAGACACTATCTGTCTGGGAAAAGCCATCTAACATTCAGTTGAAAATAATCTCATTTATATGACACAGTAGAGTCAATTATACGGCTTCAAGTATGCTAATGATACTTCCAGTAGTTAAATACAAGAGACACGTGAGAGAGAGAAAGAGAGAGAGAGAGAGATAACGACGCCAACTCGACACAAACTAAGTCATTTCCCTCTCTCCTCCCCTCTCTCGCTCCACACACACACACACACTCTCTCTCTCTCTCTCTCTCTCTCTCTCTTTCCAGTACAATAGTTTTTGTTTTTCTTAAATTTGCATGTAAAGGTATTTCTTGATTAATCTCCATTTTCAAATTAAATCATTAAATGGCCGAACTGTTCTAATCTAGTTCAAAATCTCGAGCATCCGATTGTATCGACAGTTGATTATGGTCTTGTCAAGTTAATAAGTGTCTAATTAATAGTTTAGGCAACAGGCAAAATTAACTCTTGAATAATGTACCTTTTAGGAAAGAAAACCAAAGCTGTTGTTGTTGTTTATTACAGATTTAACGTCCAATACAATAAATATAATATTATGGACAGGTTGATTTAATTAAATTATTTACACTTAAATGGTTGACATTGGTAAATACACGAAAACAAAAAAAGTCCTTGTAAAAATTCATCTTAAAACACAACAATAAAATCCCTTTCGTGAGAACAGAAGGCGGGTCCTCTTCTCTCTCTTTGTTGAATTTGGAGGGGAAATTTATCAGCAAGTTGTAGGTATCCCCATGGGCACCAACTGTGCACCTTTGCTTGCTGATTTGTTTCTCTATTCCTACGAAGCCGATTACATACAGGCACTTGTAAAATCAAATAAGCGATTAGTCAGACATTTTAATTTCACTTATCGATATATAGATGATGTTCTATCACTGAATAATTCAAAATTTAGTGATTATGTAGAATTCATATATCCTGATGAGCTCGAAATTAAAAACACTACTGACGGTGACAATTACGCTTCCTACTTGGATTTGCGTCTCGATTTTGACAATTGCTATCAACTTAGTGTTAAATTGTACGATAAACGTGATGACTTTGACTTTCCGATTGTTAACTTTCCATTTATTAGTAGTAACATTCCAATATCACCAGCTTATGGAGTGTTTGTGTCTCAACTAATTCGTTACGCGAGAGCTTGTTCATTTTATTCAGATTTTTTAAGTAGATCGAGGTATTTGTCATCTAAGCTTCAACTACAGGGATACTTGCGAACTAAACTTATTAAAACCTTTAAAAAGTTTTATGGCCGTCATATTGACTTGATTGGTAAATATAACATGTCTCTCTCGGCTATTATTCTAGATATATTTAATTGACGCGTATACAATCTCCCTGATAATGTCTGTCTACTACATCGTTAACACTGTTCATCACGTGCATTTTGCATACCGATAGTCCATTGGCCAATCACGCTATTTTACCGAGATTTCGCCTAATAGTTTGAATGCAGCTATGGCGGGTGTGGCGCCAGGCAGGGTAAGCTTACTCTTCCGGACACCTGTTACCACTGTTTGTCGTGTATTTTGTACACGGTGAACAGTCCATATGCTGATTACACTATTTTTCCTTAGGACACTATTTTGCCTATACCGTTTTTTTTTTTGTTTTTTTTTTTAGGACTTCGAATTTTGTCTAATGGTTTGGATTGTTCGTACTGGGTTTTATTTTATTTGTCATAATAAAAACAGCTGACTGATGTTTGACGTCATCAGTAAAGTTCAATTCCTCATAACTTTATAAATACTACTACGAATTGAATCCTGTTTGGCATCAGCTTTCACAATAATTGTAGTTACAGGGGATTCCAGGGCCCTGTTTCACGAAATTTTAATTAAAGATAAAAACCAGATTTTAGTAGATACTTCAATTTTGATTGGCTAAGCACTAAAATCAATTTAATATTATCCAATCAAATTACTAAAATTTGGATTTTATCTTAGTTAAAATTTCGTGAAAAAGGCCCTAGATCCATTAAAAGATGCCCCGCGGCTTTAATTAACGATCAACACCCATCAACCTCAATATTCAGCATATAACGTGGTAAGTAATAGTTAATTACATGTGTTCAGCCTAGCTCACTACCCGCACAAGTCGTAGGGTTTGGTAGCTCTCAGACCAACCGCAAAAAACGGTTGCGATTTTGCATGTGCCGGACCGAAAGCTTCTATGGTCAGTCTGAGATCTTCTACGGTGAGCGAGAGAGAGAGAGAAAGAGAGAGAGAGAGGGGGTGGGGTTTAACGTCCACTCGACACAAACTAGGTCATTTTCGGACTAACATATGGTTCAATTTTATTCAATAATTCGTTTGCGCGTACGGGTCTTTAGAAGTGGGAGACCAGGAGAAAACCCACGAGGTTGGATAGGCGAACCTACTTCTTGTCACGTACAACCGAGGAATAGAAAACACGCCAGTTCACTCAATGACAGACCTTATGATACATCGCGTACGTGTTAAACATTCGGCCACCCCCACCCCCACCCCCCAACCCCACATGCAAATGACGCACGGAGTTACTAAAATATAATGCCCGTGGTCGCACATACGGTGGGTTGTGACCTAGGCTTTAGATAATCACATAGAAGCAATACCATTCTTCAAATACAGGAAAAATTAAGCATATGAAACATTTCTCGAGGCTGATTTGTTCAGAACACATTGGTTTTTATGTTGCTTCAATCTATTGGTGTTTTTTTCTGTACCAGAATGTTCAATAGAATTCTATGCATCACCAATGAAGATCATTTGATTAAGAGTGCATTGACTGGCGCCATGTTTACACTGGGGTTTCTTTGTCCATAAGAAGAATCGCTTATTGTCTTCAATGTTTTCCGGGTACTATATTATTCTGTATATAATTGGTGTTACGATAGTAACTGCAGGATACTTCTGGAGTCGGACCACTAATTTTCTTCAATTGTGTTTGCAGTACTTATAGATAAATCTTGGCGCCATATCTTTCTCCATCTTTTGCTGTTATTTCTCTTGGTCTGTAATATATCATTGATTATATTATGTTGGGGAGACGAAGGGTGGAGGGGGAGAAATGAGGTTTAACGTCCACTCGACACAAACTAGGTCATTTCGGGACTAACATATGGTTCATTTTATTTCAATAATTTGCTTGTGTGTATGTGGCTGTAGCAATGGGAACAAATCACCCCACCCCACCCCACCCTACACACCAAATTTCAACCTCGGGACAGCCCTAGCGTAGCCGCCAACCCTGAATAGATAGACAGGGAGAAAAAACGAGCGACAGTCACAAATATTAGTATAGATAGGCCACGAGACTTGGACGCTATTGTAAGAGATTAAAGTGAATGTGAGAAGGAATAAAGAATACAATAAGAAATCCTAAACTCCCAGCGCCTCTCTCGTGATGCCATCTCGTGGGGGGGGGGGGGGCGCTAGTGGTCTAGAATGCCGCGCTTCGACCTCTAGCTGGCCGGTCACCTGTGGCTTCCGGTTGTGGTTTCGATCCCTCCTGTGAATGTATGTGGCTTGGAGATAGGGGCGCCTTCCCAACCTCGTGGGTTTTACTTCGGGTACCCCGGTTTCCTCCCACAGGAGAGACCTCTCCGTCTCGTTCCTCCCACAGAAAAAAACACTGCGCGTGCGCAAAGATAATAAAAATGAAAAAAAAAGACAACTTGTCTGCGATATCACCTTCGATGGAAGCGGACGTTAGCCATTAAGAACAACAACAATATTGTCATCTTGACTCCCCAGAGCCTTCTGTGTTAGTGCAAGGTTGTTATTAATGTCACGTGGCTTTATTTAGTCCTGAGATCTGATAGTGAGATCTGCATATAAATGGCTACATTTCGATAAAGTGTTGAAAGGTTCAGTCCACATGTCATTAATAAGTCTCGTCTCGAGAGGTCATTATATTAATAAGTCTAGTCTCTAGAGGTCATTATATTAATCAAACCGCACAAGTAGAGGATTCAAATTGTCTGATTAAAGTAAAACAGTGTTTTCTATTCTTGTTTAATATTAGCCCTAAATTACAGTCGAACTACATCATTTTATGAACTTAATGTTAGCACTACATTTAAGTACATTACAGTCGATCTACATCAAATAAAATTGAACCTTAAGTAAGTCTCGAAATGACCTAGTGTGTGTGCCGAGTGGACGTTAACCCCCCCCCCCCCCTTAGTTAATAATCTCGTGCCCTAACCCTATTTACATCTCGCGACATTAACGAATTCTGCAAATGGCCTTAATATTTAGACATAACCTCCGATCTACGACAGAATCAAGCGAGAGAAGAGAGAAATGGGGTTTATCGGCCACTCGACACAAACTGGGGGGTTGGATGGCTGAATGGTTAGCGCGCGCTGTATCATGAAGTCTGTCATTAAGTCGACTGGCGTGGTTTCGAATTTGCGGTTGTACGTGACAAGGAGTAGGCTCGCCTGTCCAACCTCGTGGGTTTTCTCCGGGTCCTCCGGTTTTCTCCCACTGCCAAAGACCCCTACGCGCAAGCGAATTAATGAAATAAAATTAACCATATGTTAGTCACGAAATGACCTAGTTTGTGTTGAGTGGACGTTAAACCCCATTTCTCTCTCTCTCTCTCTCCACAAACTAGGTCATTTCGGGACTTACTTATGGTTCAGTTTTATTTCAACAATCCGCTAGCGCGTAGGGGTCTTTAGCAGTTAGAGATACAGGAACGATTAAAAAATATTACCGCCCCAGTGTCCTCATTCCATTTTGAGTGCCCATTGGCCCTGTTAATGTCCCCTCGTCCGTACATGTCCCCATTCCATTTTGAGTGTCCAGTGCTGTTGTTAATGTTCCCTCGCCCATACATGTCCCCGTTCCATTTTGAGTGTCCAGTGCTGTTGTTAATGTCCCCTTGCCCGTACATGTCCTCATTCCATTTTGAGTACCCACTGTTGCTGTTAATGTCCCCTCGCCCGTACATGTCCCCATTCCATTGTGAGTGTCCAGTGCTGTTGTTAATGTTCCCTCGCCCATACATGTCCCCGTTCCATTTTGAGTGTCCAGTGCTGTTGTTAATGTCCCCTTGCCCGTACATGTCCTCATTCCATTTTGAGTACCCGATGTTGCTGTTAATGTCCCCTCGTCCGTACATGTCCCCATTCCATTGTGAGTGTCCAGTGCTGTTGTTAATGTTCCCTCGCCCGTACATGTCCCCATTCCATTTTGAGTGTCCAGTGCTGTTGTTAATGTCCCCTTGCCCGTACATGTCCTCATTCCATTTTGAGTACCCAATGGTGCTGTTAATCCCCCCCCCCTCGCCCGTACATGTCCTCATTCCATTTTGAGTACCCAATGGTGCTGTTAATGTTAACTCGCCCGTACGTAGCACCGTCGAGGTTATCTAACGGAGCGTGACCCATGACTAAAAGCTGCCTGTTATTAGAAATGTTTCCTGATTTAATGGCAACCGTCAAGCACTTTAGTTAAACGTCAATAATGGAAATTATTGAAAACAGACCACACTACCTGGTATGCATACTTGCCATTTTCATCTATCCCTCAACAACGTTTTAATACAAGTAATCGAAAACTCACACAATTCAACAGATAAAATATCGACTTTCCACTAATAACATTTTTTACAAAGTGGATGTAGATCAGCCTATTGCCACGCCTCAGTGAGCTTCATAACAATCGATCTTATCCGACACAAATTCTGCATGCCATTACTACATTGTTCTTTTGGACATGTTTTGCACAAAGTTTTTGATTTTCTGGAGATAAGGTTACATCGATTAAAAGTGGAATTAGAATGTTTAATCTGAAAATAAATGTAGTTAATTGAATACAAAATAAAATAAAATGTGGTTTAACGCCCTACTGTTCTGCAGATGGGAGTACGCCGTACAGTGTGCTATGAGGGAATTTTGCCCGGGCAGCGGCACTATGACCAACTCTTATATCGAATTCCAACTGTCAAGGGATCTTTTACGTGCATTCCAATGTATACACGGGACCTCGGGTCGAACGACTAGCCAGCTGTCCTTGTCAGGCCCCCTGGCCTGCACCACTGACAAGGAGAAACCACGCCAGAAAATCCCGATGTTTCTCGGCCAATGCAGGGATCGAACACGCGACCTCCAGGCTAGCGAGCCAGCGTCTCACCCACTTAGCCACCATGGCTCCTGTTGCGGTAGAACCGTTGGACATATATTTAAGATAAAGGACCGGAAATAGTACGAGAGAGGACAGACATTATTTATATTACATAAAATAAATGTAACAATTCGAATAGTGAATTATATTCATTTTTGTAAACTTTTACAAAAAAGAGAGAAAAACCCGAGAATACTTCAGCTTTACAAACTTTCGTTTCTACTGGCAAGTTGGTTCAATATTGGATAATTGATATCTTTTATATTTTGTCTCGCGGAGCAATTGAATTGTTTCCTAGGAGATATCGCTCAGATATGAAAGTTATTACACAAGCGATATCTAGTGCAGAATGTGTTATTGGGTGATAAATTATGGCTGTATCACATGTGTTTTTCTACTATAAATGATCAGTTAGATGGGTATATAATATAATATGACTGTAGCACATGTGTTATCTACTATGATCAGTTAGTTGAGTATTTAATATAATATGGTTGTATCACATGTGTTTTCTACTATGGTCAGTTAGATGGGTATATAATGTGTAATATGGTTGTATCACATGTGTTGAGATCGATATTTATCTAATGACATCGCTAAAAAACATAGCATTAATTTATATTAACCTACCGTCACGCGAGCCACTCGTTTAAAAAAAACATGGCGAGATTAAATAGACGTATTTTTGTTCTAATATACATCCTGGTTTCATGTTCATTGTTCAATTATTAAGGATAAAAATATCACGATGGATTTCGGTTGCATTACTGGTCGTTTTTGTGGACGTGCAGCACTTATTCGTTAAATTCCGAGTGCTGCATTTTTACTACAGTAATGTCCAACATTTCTGCACAAACGATGCTAATTCCATTAACTTTTGAAAAAAGGAAATTCTGCTTTTTATCGAAATCAAGCTGTCAAGAGTTATTTTACGTGCACGCCAACGTATTCCATCCATCTAGCCAGCACCACTGCCAGTTGGAAATTTAACGTCCTACTGTTCTGCTCTAAATGAAATGAAATGAAATGAAATGGGGTTTAACGTCCTACTGTTCTGCTCCTAACCTGGGCTAATGAAGACGGGCATACGCCATACAGTGTGCTATGAGGGAAATTGTGCCCGGACAGCGGCACTACGGCCTACTCTTATATCGAATTCCAACTGCCAAGGGATCTTTTACGTGCACGCCAATGTGTACACGGGACCTCGGTTTTTCGTCCCATCCGAACGACTAGACAGCTTTCCTTGTCAGCCCCTCCGTCCTGCATCACTGACAAGGGAGAACCACGCCGGAAAATCTGGATGAACTTTCTCGGCCAATGTAGGGATCGAACACCCGACCTCCACTGCTCTAAATGGGCTAATGAAGACGGGCATATGCCACACAGTGCGCTACGGTCTACTCTTATATCGAATTTCAACAGCCAATGAGTCTTTTACATGCACGTCAATGTGTGCACGGGAACTCGGTTGTTCGTCTCATCCGAACGACTAGACAGCCTGCACCACTGACAAGGGGAAACCACCCCGAAAACCCCGATGTATTTTTTCGGCCAACGCCGCGGGCGAACTCGCGACCTCCAGATTAGCAAGCCAGCGTCTTACTCACTTAGCCAATTGGAAACCACGCTGGAAAATCGGCCAACGACCACTGAGAGATAACTGGGAGGTGATAGTTGGTGATGCAGCACCTTACAGCTACCATGGTTTCCAACAAGCACGGTGTTAATCGTTACTTTAAATAGAATGACATCAGGAGTCAGTTGTTGTATGAAGTTAAAAGCCGAGGTGTTTAATATTAGTGTCCAGATAATAACAGACTGGCTTGTATACAATAATTCATGCTAATCATTGCTAATAACTATTTACACTCACAGCACGTGATCATGCCAGGTCAACGTTAAAGAAAGTGTCCCAGTAAATGAAATGGGGTTTAACGTCCTACTTACCTGCTCCATCCGGGCTGATAAAGATAGTGTGCCGTACAGAAATGAAATGAAATGGGTTTAACGTCCTACTGTTCTGCTCCTAACCTGGGCTAATGAAGACGGGCATACGCCATACACTGTGCTATGAGGGAAATTTTGCCCGGGCAGCGGCGCTACGGCCTACTCTTATATCGAATTCCAACTGCCAAGGGATCTTTTACGTGCACGTCAATATGTACACGGGACCTCGGTTTTTCATCCCATCCGACTTACTAGACAGCTGTCCTTGTCAGGCCCTCCGTCCTGCATCACTGACAAGGGGAAACCACGCCGGAAAATCGGGATGAACTTTCTCGGCCAATGCAGGGATCGAACACCCGACCTCCAAGCTAGCGAGCTAGCGTCTTACCCACTTAGCCACATGATCCCCTGCTTATCTGCTCCACCAGGGCTGATGAAGATAGTGTGCCGTATAGAGTACTATGAGGGAATGTTGCCCGGGCAGTGCCGCTACCGACTAATCTTATTCCCAACTCCAACTGTCAAGGGATCGTTAACGTGCACAGCAATGTGTACACGGGACCTCGGTTTTTCGTCCCACCCGAACGACTAGTCTTATTCGGCACTCCAACTGTCAAGGGTTATATTACGTGCAGCCAATGAATTTACATGACCTCGGTGTTTCGTCCCATCGCAACAACTAGACCCAGTTCCTTGACAGATAATTTCTCGGCCAACACCAGAAGCCAACAACTTACTCAATGAGCCGTCCGACTCTCAGTAAATATAAATGATGAGTCCCGGGGAAGAATGGTCTAAGTCACTTTTTCAACGAACCCCAGTTAATGGCGCCATCTGGTAGCAAATTGTATAAGCTTTCTGTGGAACGATCAACCAAGGCCCTTCTTGAATGGCCTCCCGGACAAATACAAGTCCATCGTATTTATTTGACCTTAATTTTGGCTGAAAAGTGGAAGTCAGTTGTTGTACTGGTAATTATGATTCGTATTAAACATCATTTTGAAGTTGTAATTAAATCCACTTGTTGTTCTGTTCACGTCAAGCATTCTCGTCCAAAATTTTGTTTTGCCTTTTAATGTATGCGAAAAGACAAAAATGTGACTTAGATCGTTCTTCCCCTGGACTCTTCAAAAGTGTGAAAGATTGCAAGCAACTTATATCGGAAGCTCTGGGATTATTAGTGGTGTTGGATGTCCGAATGGTTAGCACGTGCACGCTTTATTATAAGGTCTGTCATTGAGTCAACTGGCGTGGTTTCGATTCCCTGATTGTACGTGACAAGGAGTAGGGTCGCCTGTCCATCCTCGTAGGTTTTCTCCGGGTTCTCCAGTTTCCTCCCACAGCTTAAGACCCCTACGCGCAAGCGAATTACTGAAATAAAATTGAACTATATGTTAGTTTAGAAATGACCTAGTTTGTGTCAAGTGAACGTTAAACCCCATCTCTCTCTCTCTCTCTCTCTCTCTCTCTCTCTCTCTCTCTCTCTCTCCTTCTATCGTCCCATCCGACGATTAAGCACACATTTCCTGTCGGCCCTTTTCCCGAGAGGTGGGGTAGAGCGGTGTGGTGATTTAACGCGTGTGTGGGAAATCGCAAAGTTTGCCTTTGAGTCAAGTGGCAAGGTTTCGATTCCCCGCTTGAACGTGACAAGGAGAACGGTCGCTTGTCCAACATCGTGGGTTTTCTCCGGGTCCTTCCGTTTTCTTCCCACTGCTAAACACCTGTACGCGCAAGCGAATTATTGTAATAAAAAACTGAACCATATGTTAGTCCCGAAATGACCTACTCTCTCAAACTTGGGATTGCATATAGTCTGGCTTTATTGGATAAAGTTACTTTTACTAGTTCTTATATATATTAATCAAATTGGCGTTTGGTTAAAGTACGCGATGTTACCAAAAGACCTGTCCGGGCAAAGTGTCCCTCATAGCACACTGTATGACGTAAGCCTGGCTTCATTAGCCCAGTCGGAGCAGAACAGTAAGACGTTAAACCCCATTTCATTTATTTCCAAATCCAATTAATTGTTTTATTGTCAAATAAAAGTAGCGTACCATCGATAAATGTTTTTGAAACACGTGATGATATTGGCAGTGGCTATTTGCCACATGTGGTAAGCAAGAATGTCAAAATAGCCCTGCGGCTACAGACCACAATTATTAACCGATTTCAATGAAACTTACAGATTATAATAACATTAATAATATCTTAAAATAGCCAAAATTTCGGCCACTTCCGGTTAGCGGTTTCCGAGATATCAGGTTACCACACATTTTATGTGGCACGGCTACAGACCACAATTATCAACCGATTTCAATGAAACGTACAGCTTATAATAACATTAATGATATCTCAAACTAGCCAAAATTTCGGCCACTTCCGGTTAGCGGTTTCCGAGATATCAGGTTACCACACATTTCATGTGGCACGGCTACAGACCACAATTATCAACTGATTTTAATGAAACTTACAGATTATTATAACATTAGTAATATCTCAAACTAGCCAAAATTTCGGCCACTTCCGGTTAGCGGTTTCGGAGATATCAGGCTACCACACAATTCATGTGGCACGGCTACAGACCACAATTATCAACCGATTTCAATGAAACTTACAGATTATAATAACATTAATAATATCTCAGCATAGCCAAAATTTCGGCCACTTCCGGTTAGCGGTTTCCGAGATATCAGGTTACCACACATTTTATGTGGCACGGCTACAGACCACAATTATCAACCGATTTCAATGAAACTTACAGATTATAATAAGAGTCTTAATATCTCAAACTAGCCAAAATTTCGGCCACTTCCGGTTACCGGTTTCCGAGATATCAGGTTACCACATATTTCATGTGGCACGGCTACAGACCACAATTATCAACCGAGTTCAATGAAACTTACAGATTATAATAACATTAATAATATCTCAAACTAGCCAAAATTTCGGCCCCTTCCGGTTAGCGGTTTCTGAGATATCAGGTTACCACACATTTCATGTGGCACGGCTACAGACCACAATTATCAACCGATTTCAATAAAACTTAAAGATTATAATAACATTAATAATATCTCAAACTAGCCAAAATTTCGGCCACTTCCGGTTAGCGGTTTTCGACATATCAGGTTACCACACATTTCATGTGGCACGGCTACAGACCACAATTATCAACCGATTTCATTGAAACTTTAAGATTATAATAACGTTAATAATATCTCCAACTAGCCAAAATTTCGGCCACTTCCGGTTAGCAGTTTCTGAAATATCAGGTTACCACACATTTCATGTGGCACGGCTACAGACCCCAATTATCAACTGATTTCAATTAAACTTACAGATTATAAAAACATTAATAATATCTCAAACTAGCCAAAATTTCGGCCACTTCCGGTTAGCGGTTTCGGATATATCAGGTTACCACACATTTCATGTGGCACGGCTACAGACCACAATTATCCACTGATTTCAATTAAACTTAAAGATTTTAATAACATTAATAATATCTCAATTTAGCCAAAATTTTGGCCACTTCCGGTTAGCGGTTTCCGAGATATCAGGTTACCACACATTTTATGTGGCACGGCTACAGACCACAATTATCAAACGATTTCAATGAAACTTACAGATTATAATAACATTAATAATATCTCAATTTAGCCAAAATTTAATTTCAATTAAACTTACAGATTATAAAAACAATAATAATATCTCAAACTAGCCAAAATTTCGGCCACTTCAGTTTAGCGGTTTCGGAGATATCAGGTTACCACACATTTCATGTGGCACGGCTACAGACCACAATTATCCACCGATTTCAATTAAACTTACAGATTATAATAACATTAATAATATCTCAAACTAGCCAAAATTTCGGCCACTTCCGGTTAGCGGTTTCCGAGATATCAGGTTACCACACATTTCATGTGGCACGGCTACAGATCACAATTATCACTTGATTTCAATAAAACTTAAAGATTATAATAACATTTATAATATCTCAAACTAGCCAAAATTTCGGCCACTTCCGGTTAGCGGTTTCCGAGATATCAGGTTACCACACATTTCATGTGGCACGGCTACAGACCACAATTATCAAACGATTTCAATGAAACTTACAGATTATAATAACATTAATAATATCTCAAATTAGCCAAAACTTTGGCCACTTCCGGTTAGCCGTTTCCAAGATATCAGGTTACCACACATTTCATGTGGCACGGCTACAGACCACAATTATCAACCGATTTCAATGAAACTTAAAGATTATAATGACGTTAATAATATCTCAAACTAGCCAAAATTTCGGCCACTTCCGGTTAGCAGTTTCGGAGATATCAGGTTACCACACATTTCATGTGGCACGGCTACAGACCAAAATTATCAACCGATTTCAATGAAACTTACAGATTATAATAAGAGTATTAAGAGCTCAAATTAGCCAAAATTTCGATTTCAATGAAATTTACAGATTATAATAAGAGTATAAAGAGCTCAAACTAGCCAAAATTTCGGCCACTTCCGGTTAGCGGTTTACGAGATATCAGGTTACCACACATTTCATGTGGCACGGCTACAGAAGGAGTTCAATGAAACTTACATATTGTAATAACATTAATAATATCTCAAACTAGCCAAAATTTCGGCCACTTCCGGTCAGCGATTTTCAAGATATCAGGTTATCACACATTTCATGTGGCACGGCTACAGACCACAGATTATATGTTATTATAATCTGTAAGTTTCATTAAAATCGGTTGATAATTGTGGTCTGTAGCCGTGCCACATGAAATGTGTGGTAACCTGATATCTCGGAAACCGCTAACCGGAAGTGGCCGAAATTTTGGCTAGTTTGAGATAATAATACTCTTATTATAATCTGTAAGTTTCATTGAAATCGGTTGATAATTGTGGTCTGTAGCCGTGCCACATGAAATGTGTGGTAACCTGATATCTCGTAAACCGCTAACCGGAAGTGGCCGAAATTTTGGCTAGTTTGAGCCCTTAATACTCTTATTATAATCGGTAAGTTTCATTGAAATCGGTTGATAATTGTGGTCTGTAGCCGTGCCACATGAAATGTGTGGTAACCTGATATCTCGTAAACCGCTAACCGGAAGTGGCCGAAATTTTGGCTAGTTTGAGATATTAATACTCTTATTATAATCTGTAAGTTTCATTGAAATCGGTTGATAATTGTGGTCTGTAGCCGTGCCACATGAAATGTGTGGTAACCTGATATCTCGTAAACCGCTAACCGGAAGTGACTGAAATTTTGGCTAGTTTGAGATATTATTAATGTTATTATAATCTGTAAGTTTCATTAAAATCGGTTGATAATTGTGGTCTGTAGCCGTGCCACATGAAATGTGTGGTAACCTGATATCTCGGAAACCGCTGACCGGAAGTGGCCGAAATTTTGGCTAGTTTGAGATATTAGTAATGTTATTATAATCTGTAAGTTTCATTAAAATCGGTTGATAATTGTGGTCTGTAGCCGTGCCACATGAAATGTGTGGTAACCTGATATCTCGGAAACCGCTAACCGGAAGTGGCCGAAATTTTGGCTAGTTTGAGCTCTTAAAACTCTTATTATAATCTGTAAGTTTCATTGAAATCGGTTGATTATTGTGGTCTGTAGCCGTGCCACATGAAATGTGTGGTAACCTGATATCTCGGAAACCGTTAACCGGAAGTGGCCGAAATTTTGGCTAGTTTGAGATATTAATACTCGTATTATAATCTGTAAGTTTCATTGAAATCAGTTAATAATTGTGGTCTGTAGCCGTGCCACATGAAATGTGTGGTAACCTGATATCTCGGAAACCGCTAACCGGAAGTGGCCGAAATTTTGGCTAGTTTGAGCTCTTAATACTCTTATTATAATCTGTAAGTTTCATTGAAATCGGTTGATAATTGTGGTCTGTAGCCGTGCCACATGAAATGTGTGGTAACCTGATATCTCGTAAACCGCTAACCGGAAGTGGCCGAAATTTTGGCTAGTTTGAGATATTAATACTCTTATTATAATCTGTGAGTTTCATTGAAATCGGTTGATAATTGTGGTCTGTAGCCGTGCCACATGAAATGTGTGGTAACCTGATATCTCGTAAACCGCTAACCGGAAGTGGCCGAAATTTTGGCTAGTTTGAGCTCTTAATACTCTTATTATAATCTGTGAGTTTCATTGAAATCGGTTGATTATTGTGGTCTGTAGCCGTGCCACATGAAATGTGTGGTAACCTGATATCTCGGAAACCGTTAACCGGAAGTGGCCGAAATTTTGGCTAGTTTGAGATATTAATACTCTTATTATAATCTGTAAGTTTCATTGAAATCGGTTGATAATTGTGGTCTGTAGCCGTGCCACATGAAATGTGTGGTAACCTGATATCTCGGAAACCGCTAACCGGAAGTGGCCGAAATTTTGGCTAGTTTGAGATATTATTAATGTTATTATAATCTGTAAGTTTCGTTAAAATCGGTTGATAATTGTGGTCTGTAGCCGTGCCACATGAAATGTGTGGTAACCTGATATCTCGGAAACCGCTAACCGGAAGTGGCCGAAATTTTGGTTAGTTTGAGATATTAATACTCTTATTATAATCTCTAAGTTTCATTGAAATCGGTTGATAATTGTGGTCTGTAGCCGTGCCACATGAAATGTGTGGTAACCTGATATCTCGTAAACCGCTAACCGGAAGTGGCCGAAATTTTGGCTAGTTTGAGCTCTTAATACTCTTATTATAATCTGTAAGTTTCATTGAAATCGGTTGATAATTGTGGTCTGTAGCCGTGCCACATGAAATGTGTGGTAACCTGATATCTCGTAAACCGCTAACCGGAAGTGGTCGAAATTTTGGCTAGATTGAGATATTAATACTCTTATTATAATCTGTAAGTTTCATTGAAATCGGTTGATAATTGTGGTCTGTACCCGTGCCACATGAAATGTGTGGTAACCTGATATCTCGTAAACCGCTAACCGGAAGTGGCCGAAATTTTGGCTAGTTTGAGATATTATTAATGTTATTATAATCTGTAAGTTTCATTAAAATCGGTTGATAATTGTGGTCTGTAGCCGTGCCACATGAAATGTGTGGTAACCTGATATCTCGGAAACCGCTAACCGGAAGTGGCCGAAATTTTGGCTAGTTTGAGATATTAATGTTATTATAATCTGTAAGTTTCATTAAAATCGGTTGATAATTGTGGTCTGTAGCCGTGCCACATGAAATGTGTGGTAACCTGATATCTCGGAAACCGCTAACCGGAAGTGGCCGAAATTTTGGCTAGTTTGAGCTCTTAAAACTCTTATTATAATCTGTAAGTTTCATTGAAATCGGTTGATTATTGTGGTCTGTAGCCGTGCCACATGAAATGTGTGGTAACCTGATATCTCGGAAACCGTTAACCGGAAGTGGCCGAAATTTTGGCTAGTTTGAGATATTAATACTCTTATTATAATCTGTAAGTTTCATTGAAATCAGTTAATAATTGTGGTCTGTAGCCGTGCCACATGAAATGTGTGGTAACCTGATATCTCGGAAACCGCTAACCGGAAGTGGCCGAAATTTTGGCTAGTTTGAGCTCTTAATACTCTTATTATAATCTGTAAGTTTCATTGAAATCGGTTGATAATTGTGGTCTGTAGCCGTGCCACATGAAATGTGTGGTAACCTGATATCTCGTAAACCGCTAACCGGAAGTGGCCGAAATTTTGGCTAGTTTGAGCTCTTAATACTCTTATTATAATCTGTAAGTTTCATTGCAATCGGTTGATAATTATGGTCTGTAGCCGTGCCACATGAAATGTGTGGTAACCTAATATCTCGGAAACCGTTAACCGGAAGTGGCCGAAAGCTAGTTTGAGATATTAATACTCTTATTATAATCTGTAAGTTTCATTGAAATCGGTTGATAATTGTGGTCTGTAGCCGTGCCACATGAAATGAGACTTGTCACATGTGGCAAATAGTCTCCGGATTGTCTTACCACATGTGGCAAATAGCCCCAGCCGATGATATTCCTCCTTTATATAACAGTTATACCTGGCGAACTTTTCTTGTAACGAATCTTTCTCTACGCACCAATGTGTTGAACAAGTCGTTTCTCTATTCACTAGGTGTTTTCGATAAACAATTATCTGGACCTCTTCCCTTAACAGCTTTGTAAATTATTGTACGGAAAATTGATTTTAACGCAAGTAATAATAACGTGACTGGAAGCTTTTCCCCGACTAAACGGTATTATTAAACTATACACCATCTCTTGGTTATTTATAGCGAGCGTTGTTTTAGTGTTTTGGTCTATTGATGTAAAATAAAATGAAATGAGAGAGAGGGAGAGAGGGAGAGAGAGAGAGAGAGAGAGAGAGGGGGAGAAATGGGGTTTAACGTCCACTCGACACAAACTAGGTTATTTCGGGATTAACATATGAAATGAAATGGGGTTTAATGGCTAATGATGACAGTGTGCTATGAGAAAAATTTTGGCCGGACAGCGGCGCTACGGCTACTGTTATATCGAATTCCAACTGTCAAGGGATCTTTTACGTACACGCCAATGTGTACACGGGACCTCGGTTTTTCGCCTGATCTCTCTCTCTCTCTCTGACTTGACGTTTTGACTAAAATAGCCCGGGTTCGATTCCAGGTATGTGTCGAGAAGAACTACCTCAATCGTGGCCCCAAACTCTTTATACGTGCAGACGGATTGGTCTCTTTTTCTTCCCGTTCGATTCTGTCGGCCAACATCGAGATCGAACCCATGCCTCTTGGTTATTGAGCTACCGCGATGGTCACCGAGTCATCTGGGTCGAACCCGAGATCGAACCCGATTAACGCCAAGTTTACTGAGCCGACGAGATCGAACCTGGGGTGGCCTGTTTATTGAGCTAGGGTCATACACATCGAGCCACCAAGACCGAACCCTTGTTTTTAAACTAGTGCCATGTAGACTGTGTCACCGAGATCGGAACCGGCGCCTACTGCTTATTGGGCTAGCATCATGTAGACTCTGCCACCGAGATCGGAACCGGGGCCTCCCGCTTATTGAACTAGCCCCATGAGATCGGCACCTGGGCTTCCAGCTTATTGGGCTAGCACCCTGTAGACTCTGCCACCGAGATCGGAACCGGGGCCTCTCGGTCATTGAGCTAGCATCATGTACACTGTGCCACCGAGAACGGAAGCGGGGCCCACTGCTTATTGAGCTGGAGCTGTTCTTACTGAGTCACTGTGATCTCAAGATGGTGGCTGTAGACTATAATCGCCATCTATGTTTAAAATGTTACAGCTGTCTATCTAGCCACGAAGCAGGGTAGATTTAGAGCACAGTATTTATAAGTATAATTATAAGTATGAGAAAGCTTTATGGTGTTCTAATGTGTAGGAAGTGGTTATTACATGGCGGAAGGTCAAGGTCACTCAATACACGGGCGACAAAATCAATGTTAGCACCAATTACTGTCAATAAAAGTGAATTATCATCACGCTGATATCCGATTTGTAACACCATTACATAACACGGCTTGCCAGCTCGGAGAAATTAACTGATATGATACGATCGCTTTGATTTTGGATAAAAGCAAATAGTGTTCGATTTATAAACAGTATTTTATTTAAAGAACTGGGTTAAGAAATGAGGTTTAACGTTCACACGACACAAATTAGGTCATTTCGGGACTAACATATGGTTCAATTTTATTTCAATAATTCGCTTGCGCATAGAGGCCCTTAGCAGTGGGAGGAAACCGGAGGACCCGTAGAAAACCCACGAGATTGGACAGGCGACCCTACTCCTTTTCACGTACAACTGGGGAATCGAAACCACGCCAGTTGACTCAATGACATACCTTATTATACAACGCGCGCACGCGCTACCCCCCCCCCCCCCCCCCCCAACGCCACCAGCCGGAATTGAAGAAGGGACAAAGGTCTGTATCATCGGTGTCGTGTGTAACAGATACCAGTTATATAAGTATAATTAAAACATATTATAACTGAAGACCACACCCGGTTCAAAATGGCGTAGAGAATTATTTTATTAACCAACCTTTGTTGTTATGTTCTATGGGGGGGGGATTGCCGAATGGTTAGCACGTGCGTGCTGTATCATACGGCCTGTCATTGAGTCAACTGGCGTGGTTTCGAATCCCCGGTTGTACGTGACAAGGAGTAGGGTCGCCTGTCCAACCTCGTAGGTTTTCTCCGAGTCCTCCGGTTTCCTCCCACTGCTAAAGACCCCTACGCGCAAGCGAATTATTGAAATAAAATTAAACCATATGTTAGTCCCGAAATGACCTAGTTTGTGTCGAGTGGACGTTAAACCCCATTTCTCTCTCTCTCTCTATTATGCTCTCTGACATTCTGTCTAGTGACGTATCTATAAACCATGATGTCTGGGTTTGTCTATTGTTCATATTAATTTGAAAATATTTCGCAATTTTATTTTCGTCTTAATTCTTTAGAGGACAATGTTGGTGTCTGTCCATGTTACAAATGTTATGGACCTGGTAAAACATACCACTTTGAACAGATCTTTAAAGGACAATGTTGGTGTCTGTCCATGTTACAAATGTTATGGACCTGGTAAAACATACCACTTTGAACAGATCTTTAAAGGACAATGTTGGTGTCTGTCCATGTTACAAATGTTATGGACCTGGTAAAACATACCACTTTGAACAGATCTTTAAAGGACAATGTTGGTGTCTGTCCATGTTACAAATGTTATGGACCTGGTAAAACATACCACTTTGAACAGATCTTTTCATATGACAACTTTTCAACGTCAACGGAAATATACATGAGCTGAAAATCGACCGTGGATAACTCGTGTTTCCCTTTTATTGCGTCACTTCCTAATTTTTCAAATCTTTGGTACGAATAAACCACAGCAAACATTTCTATGTGTTAAAATTATATTTAGAATGTGTTTATCCCGGTCTATCACATATGCAACATTGTCCTTTAACTTTTTGGTGCGCGCTGTATCATAAGGTCTGCCATTGGGTCAACTGGCGTGATTTCGATTCCCCTGTTGTACGTTACAAGGAGTAGGGTCGCCTGTCCAACTTCGTGGGTTTTCTCCGGGTCATCCAGTTTACCTCCCACTGCTAAAGACCCGTACGCGCAAGCGAATTATTGTGTTAGTCTCCAAAATGACCCAGTTTGTGTCGAGTTGACGTTAAACCCCCTCTCTCTCTCTCTCTCTCTCTCCCCCCATCCCAAAGTCTTAGACCTTCATTCATGAAACTCTATCACGACCATAATCTCGAAGATAATCTATCATAATCTGTTATAATCATTCTTTCCTAAATACACTGTTAGAAATTTTTGTAAAATTACAGTAGTACAGGTAGTTTTTGTACCTTAATTATCGGTATGTTCACCACAATGTAGTAGTTTTACCAAGTCTGGCGTATTTTAACGGAGTTTCGTGTATGTTTACAGAGTTTCGTGTCTTTTTTTACAATAGACGGTGATGAAATCAAAGACACATTCAAAATCAGTAAAAATACATTCTTACATATGTAATATTTCCAAACTGAACTCAAAATAAACAAGCATGCATGTAATTTTACAGATCTTACGTTTATTCACATTATTTTGTAAATTTACTTTTAGGTTAGAAATATAAATAAAATTACAGCAGTTCTCACTATAATAGTTAAAAACTAGATAATGTAAAGGCAATATGCTCAAAATTTCTGTCAAATTGATCCACTCGGAACCGAGATATTAGAGACTGAATGTTAGGCCTAGCCTCGATCATCATTACTTATTAAGTCAGTACGATAAAAAAAAACATAGTCTTGATTATCTATTTTTGAATTTAATCATTAATGAGCGTTGAGCCCCAGATCGGACTCAAATCCAGTGAAAATCCAACACATAAGATGGCATCCATGAGTTGATTATGGTCTTTTCATGTTAATAAATGTCTAATTCATAGTTTATAGAACATATCAGGCCTAAAGAAAGACCTGCAATAGGCAGATTTAGCTCTTGCATAATGTATGTTTAACTTATTGGTAGTTATCGTATTCGGTAAATTTATTGTCTCTTAGCAAGCAATTTTAGAGATTTTACATTTACTCACATTATTTTGTAAACTTTCAGGTTAGAAATATAAGTAAATTTACAGCAATTAAATTTTTACCAAAAATGTTCGGAATGTTTACCAAAAATGTTCGGAATGTTTACCAAAATGATGTATATTTACCAAGTTTCATTCTTTTTTACAATAAACTTTGATGAAACCAAAGGCACATTAAACCCTGGTAAAAATACATGCGTAATATTTCAATATTGAAATGAAAATAGCAAAGCCAGTAGGTAATTTTACAGATTTACGTTTATTCACATTATTTTGTAAATTTACTTATTGGTAAATTTACTGTCTCTTATGTAAATTTACTGTCTCTTATTTTATTTTAGCAACGAACCATTCCTAATAATTATTTTCTTATAGTATTCATTCTAATTTATTAACCATAATATGGACAATCACATTTTGTGAAATTTGGTATATTGCATGTTATATATATTTAATTTTCTTTATTTATACGATCTAAAACGTGTATTATTATTCATCGTACGTTGATCAGATTGTAAGTATGTTCATTAACGTATAAAAATAATGTTTTGACTTTCTTGTCATAGATTGTATTATCTCGTAACCAAGGTCAATTGAAGACGGTTAATTAAACCGATTGGCCAGTGTTAGCTTGACTGTCTCTAGAGCAGAGTTACAATGCCTGCAGTAGACAGTACCACAAGCTTACATCTAAAATCCTGGAACGGAAGTTAAAATCATTGTGGGTTTTTTTAACATTTGTCTGTAATTTTTCATTTACTGCTTTTAGGTAAATTTACATTGGGAAGTTTAAAAACAAACTTACTGTAACCGTTCATTTACTGTGTTACGGTGAATTTACAGTCCAAAGTTAAAAAACATTTACTGTTTTAAGGTAAATTTACTCACAAAGTCAAATTACAGAAATTCTGTTATATTACAGCTGAATGTTTATTTACAGTTAATTTACTGGCAACTTTTGCTGCCAGTAATTTTCATGTAAATTTACCAGATTTTTTCTAACAGTGTAGAATCTTTAGATGCTTACTTAATTAAAGCGAATAATTTTTTTTTTTGGTTCGTGTTATATAAGTGGTTATGATTTACCAAACTGATGTTAATCAAGTGATAATCACAGGTGGGATTGGAATCTTTACCTTTTGACCAGGTGGTTAGATTAATAACAATTGTTATATCAGGAATTTATATAGTTAAAGTAGCTAAGTCTCTAACTCAATATCATGCAAAATCGTCGACAGTGAAAACACGAATTATTTGTCAATTTAAATAAACATCGATGTTGTGATCTTGCCGGGAAAAGATGGGCTTCTGATATCCAATATTAAAGACAAAATAACCATTTTACAATTGGTACATGAATCGTGTACCATAATGCGTTTCAGCACCATTTGTAATAAGGGACTCGAACAATGAGGCTAGGAATATTCCACAAGTCATGTCAAACGGTGACGCCAAGTTCTTTTCTGGAGAGCATGCGCAATAAATACTATTGGTGTAGACTAGAATAACCAAACGCTTTAGATTGAAATTCGACTGAGACTTCTGACTTATTTCGCCGAACATAACTGGTGAGACGTTAGAGTAAAAACAGAAACGACTGAATATAAATCTGTTGATATACATTCATATTACATTATTACAAGTGTTGCGACCCATTTGTGTCAATACGCGATTCCCACGTACTGGTTTTTGATTGGTTAGCTTATATATAATAAATAAAATGTGGTTGAACGTTCTACTGTTCTGCTCCTATAAAATGAAATCAAATGAAATGGGGTTTAACGTCCTACTGTTCTACTCCGACTGGGCTAATGAAGACGGGTATACGCCATACAGTGTGAAATTTTGCCCGGATAGCGGCGCTACGCCCTAATGTTATATCGAATTCCACCTGCCGAGGGATCTTTTACGTGCACGGATTTCTCGTCACATCCGAACAACTAGTCAGCTGTTTGTCAGGCCCTCCGTTCTGGACCACTGACAAGGGGAAACTACACCGGAAAATCTCGATGAACTTTCTCGGAAGCGAACCCTCAACCAACATCGGGAGCGAACCCGCGACCTCCAGGCTAGCGAGCCGGCGTCCTACCCACTTATCCACCGGGGCTCCCCAGCTTGGGATAAAGATAAAAGTGGTGGACGTTGTCCTGAAAGTAAAGTCTGCTTACTTTTTGTTTTACCTTAAAATGGAAACATGTTACCACTTCTGAAATGCGATTTCTTTTTATAGTTTTCGGCCATCTGTTTGAAGGGGCTAAACTTCTACCTTAATATTTTCTATAAAATTACAAACACGATTCACTATTCATTATGGATCCATTGCCAACAACATTGATGTTGTTATCTTGCCGCGGAAATATGGAATCCTAATATCCAATATTTAAGAGAGAGAGAGAGAGAGAGAGAGAGAGAGAAATTGGGTTTAACGTCCACTCGACACACACTAGGTCATTTCAACACTAATATATGGTTTAATTTTATTTCAATAATTCGCTTGCGCGTAGGGGTCTTTAGCAGTGGGAGGAAACCGGAGGACCCGGAGAAAACCCACGGGGCTGGACCAATATTTAAGACATTTCAAATGCAGTCCACGAGTCGTGTATTCTATTTGAAAATTGAATATAATTCACTTAATATACATTACCATTACATTAATATGTGCTTTTAGAACTATTTCCTGCATTTTAAGGCTACAAGGATTAGACCTGTACGCCGTTTTAAGCGCGATTCCCACCCACTGCTATGGTTCGTATAAACTTTTAGCTTTAATTTTGCTATGTCTATAGGAAATCACTGTATCCATTAACTATTTGCTGATCGGATTTTGTTTCCTATTACTCTCCTTGTACGTTGTCTAGACGATATCCCGGTGAGTATTAATCTTGCTCAGTAACCAGGGATTCCCCGGGTTCGATCCCGGTCTTGGCTGAGAAACATCCTCGGGATTTTGGTAATCTGGGTTTCCCTTGTATATGGTGCATAGCGGATGGTTAGTAAGAAAACAAGGTCTATTAGTTGGGATGGAAAGAAACACCGATTCTCCGCGCATTACGTTAAAAATTCTCTAACTGTTGGATCCTTTGGATTGTATATAAATTCGTGGTCCTTTCGTGTTCTTCTTGGCCTCCGCGTAAATGACAACCTCGACAGTTGTAATTCGACGAATCGTAGGCTGAAAAGTCATATCGGGAGAATTTTGTCTCCGTAGCGTTGATTCAGAACAGTAGGTCATTAAATCCTATTTCTTTTCTGTGTTGGTCCGCTACCCAGAACCCGAGTTCACAAAACATTCTCAGACTTAAAGGAGCTAAATCGCTAATACTTGGGACATAGACATTGACAAAAATGGGTCGCAACACATATAATAATGTAATATGAATGTATATAAACTGATTTACATTCAATCGTTTCTGTTTTTACTGTAATTTCTAATCAGTTATGTTCGGCGAAATACGCCAAAAGTCTCATGTGAATGGCAATCTTTAGCGTCTGGTTTTTCCAGTCTACACCGAGGGTATTTATTGCGCATGCTCCCCAGATAAGAATATAGCGTCACCATTTGACATGACTTGTGGAATATGCCTAGCCCTGTTCTTTGAGTCCCATGTTCCAAATGGCGCTGAAACGCATTATGGTACACGATTCCTGTACCAATGGTAAAATGTTTATTTTGTCTTGAATATTGGATATCAGAAGCCCACCTTTTCCCTGTAAGATAACAAGACCAATGTTGATTTGAATTGACAAATAATTCGTGTTTTCAATGTCGAAGATTTTTGATGATATTGAGTTAGAGACTTAGCTACTTTAAGTTAAGAATTTACTCAACTTTCAATCACTGTTTTTGAGACATATCTTTGATCCAGAAACACCAACTACGTACATAGTTTCTTATTGATGTATTTGATATATTAAAACAAAAAAGGTTTTATAAAGGACTATAATAAAGTCAAAAAAGCGACCAATTTTGAGTATATTCTTAAAGGGACTATCTCGAATTGAACATTGAACAGAATCTCAAAAATAAAAGTCTGAGTACGCATGAATCACTGTGAACGTCAAAACCGCTTATCTGGACACGTAACCCTTTTAAGATTTCGGGTCAGTTTTTTCTTTTCGTTGGGTGACCTGATAATCGATCCCCGTTCCTTTAGAGGTCTATACATGAATGACCCATGTGCTGTACTTGATAACGAAAGGTAAATTTCACCTACATATTATTTTTATACAATAAAAGTCTAGTTTTATCCAGACATCGCACAACACAGCTTGGGACACCGGCCTCCATTTCGAGATGAAAACGTATCACATATATTGAGTTAGTTGCTCGGCCCTTCGGTAGAGGATTGTAAGGGATTTCAACATTAACACAAAATTAAGCAGTTTTATTCTCCAAAATATTATCGGGATTGGCCCTTTAAGTGAAGTATGGGAATGCTTTGTGAACTCGGGATCAGATGTTAATTATAAAAACGGTACAGTTTACCGAGATAATGATATTAACGGTATCATCCTATATAATATACATATAATCGTCTTATCCTGCTTAATCCGGATAATCTACCGTATCCATGACAACCAGTGACAGGTGCCCGCTGTAGGTAATCAACAGGCGGAGATTATTGTAGAAAAATACCATCCAATATTACATAATTATTAATATAGCTTGTGTATTTATTAATCATATTTTCAAAGACAGCTTCTTTTCCTTTCATAAATAAATTTTATTGACAACAGTTTCGTACCATGTGATTGATGTCAGTTTGAGTATGTACATTAATTAATTAATCACTATGGTTGTCGACACAGAAACTGAAGACCATATCATGGTGTTGATTACACTTTCCTTCATATGAGCAACATACAATAACCGCCACAATTTGAAGCTGAACACCCTATAGTCTTGATTCTACGGTCTATAATTTACTATATAAAAAAAAACAAAGTTTGAATCTGTACACCCTATAGTCTTGATTATACGGTCTATAATTTAAATAACGTGTATTAAAAACAGTTTGAATCTGTACACCCTATAGTCTTGATTATACAGTCTTTAAATAACGCATTTTAAAAAAACACAGTTTAAATCTGTCTACCCTATAGTCTTGATTGTACAGTCTATAATTTACTATATAAAAATCACAGTTTGAACCTGTCTACCCTATAGTCTTGATTGTACAGTGTATTATTTACTATATAAAAAACACAGTTTGAATCTGTATTACCCTATAGGCTAAATCTGCCTATTGCAAGTCTTTCTGTTGGTCTAAAATGTTATGTAAAATATTAATTAGACATTTATTAACATGACAAGATCTTAATCATCTCTCGGTGCTATCTTATTTGTTCGATTTTTACTGGATTTGAATCCGATCTGCTGCGCAACGCTCATTGGTGATTAAATGCAAAAATGAATAATCGAGACTATGTTTATTACCGTACCGACTTTAGTAATGATGATCGAGGGTAAATCTAAGATTTAATCGCTAATATCTCGGTTAAGAGTGGAGCACTTCGACTAAAATTTACAGCATATTCCCTTTACATTATCTAGTTAAGTATTTTATTGAGAACTGCCAGCTCTTTATCTAATCTTACCTAATGCCCCTTTAAATGAAAAAAAAACATAATGTGAATCTTTTATGGTGTTGATTTTTATGTTCTTTGGGTAGCCGAATGGTTAGGACATGCGCGCTGTATCATAACGTATGTCATTTAGTCAACTGACGTGGTTTCGATTCCACGGTTGTACGTTTCAAGGAGCAGAGACGCCTGTCCAACCTCGTGGGTTTTCTCCGGGTTCTCGGGTTTCTTCCAACCTCCAACTGCTAAAGACCCCTACGCGCAAGCGAAATATAGAAATAAAATTCCGCTTCATGTTAGTTCCAAAATGACCTAGTTTGTGTCGTGTGAACGTTCAACGCCATTTCTCTCTTCTATTCTCTCTCTTGATTTGGTCGTAGATCGGAGGTTAGAGAGAGAGACACATACACACACACAAACTAGGTCATTTCGCGACTAACATGAAGTGGAATTTTATTTCTATATGTCGCTTGCGCGTAGGGGTCTTTAGCAGTGGGAGGAAACCGGAGGACCCGGTGAAAACCCACGAGGTTTGACAAGCGACCCTACTCCTTGTCACGTCCAACCGGGAAATCGAAACCACGCCAGCTGACTCAATGACATAATGATTCAACGCGCACGAGCTAACCATTCGGCCATCCAATCCCTCTAATGGGTAATCAACCATTTAAGGAAACGTTGATTTTTTTAATGGAATAGGGTATAGCGACTAGACATAGCGACCCTACTCCGTGTCACGTACAACTGGGGAATCGAAATCACGCCAGTTGACTCAATGACAGACCTTATGATACAACGCTCACGCGCTAACCATACAGTTGGGATCTGAATACCTTATAGCATCCATTGTGCTGTCTTTGTTGATGCTAAAAATTGGATTTCCGATTAGGCGTTGATGTCAGAAATGTTCGTACTGCAGGACCTGTTGTAAAAATCGAATAAATCCTTTATTGAAACTACCACATTAAATGAACCAATTCGATATTACCAATAATTTCATAGTTTTCTTAAACATAAATTATGCAAGAGCTAAATCTGCCTATTGCAGGTCTTTCTTTAGGCCTGAAATGTTATCTAAATTATTAATTAGACATTAATTAACTTAACCGGACCATAATCAACCCTTGATGCCTATGTTTTTATCGTACAGACTTTAGTAATGATGATCGAGGCTAGGCCGAAAATTCAATCGCTAAATTCTCGGTTCAGAGTGGATCAATTTGACTGAAATTTTCAGCAAATTCCCTTTATATTATCTTGTTTTTAACTAATATAGTGAGAACGGCCAGCTCTTTATCTAATCTCCCATAATGTATCTTTAAGGAGCAAGAATAAAACGGCGGATTTCACATTGTAATTTCGTTTCTGTTGTTGTTGCTGGTGGATTTTATTTACAGCCTAGTAAGAAAATCACACAAACAAAAAAGCAAAAGAAAAGAAATGACGATCACAGTTTTATCATATTGCGGATTTACAGATACCTCGACAATATTTTTTTTTGTAATTTCCGAAATCAATTTAGATGTACTAATCATTATGACAGAATTAATGAAACACCTAGAAACCCTATATTAATTTTCCATCCGTGTTGATTAATGAGTTAACAGTTTACATCGTGAAATATAATCTAAACTCTCAGTAACAAGCACCTGTCCAGCCACTACCTTGTCAATCAGCCATTGTGACACATCACGTGACATCATATGAAATTTGATATACAGTAATAAGGTAATATTGATTTTAAAGTCGACAAGCTGCTGTTAAGGTGGAAAATAGACGGGCTATTTAAGGCGATTTCTAGTATATAGGCCTACATTAGATGTAGTGACTTTCAAACATACACTGATTTAAATATTAAGCAGGACAGGTAAATATTTGGATTTGTTATTTATTTATATATAAACATATATCTACGGAAAGTGCGGATATTTTAGGATCTGGATATTGTCTTGTATAAAGTTAGATTCACCATTATAATACGATATGATGTGGATTTACATAGAAATTGACATTTTGTGTCCATAATTCGTGCATTATTTTGATTTTAAAGTGAGTAATTTGTAATCTAGACGGATTTAATCCATGTTCCATGTGTCAGATATTATGCGTACCTTTTCATTTGTGCAACAGAACTTCAAAAGATTTAATTGAGAACACATGTGAGCAGGTATAGAGACATTATTTTACCTTTAATTAGAAGTTTGGTTCTGCTTTGATTTCGCTAAGTTGTTTATATTTAAAGTCAAAATTAGTTATTTTTAAATATTTGATATGATAATGTGCAGTGCATCACTTGGATTTGTCTACAGTGCCACGTATGTCATTGGTTGGTTACCCCTGGGTTAAAGCAATATTGAGTTGATATATTACACGTATATATACAGCAATATTGAGTTAATATTGAGTTAATATTGTACTAGTAAACAGCAATACTGGGCTAATATATTACACGTATATAATATTTTATCGCTCAATACGGATAATATTTTCTGACTCAATACGGATATAATTTTATAGCTTTATGAATATCATTACGAAATATGTAATAATATTATTACTTTATGGATACCAAATACGGATAATATGTTATGACTTAATACGAATAATGTTTTATGACTCAATACGAATAATATTTTATGACACAATACGAATAATATTTTATGACTTAATACGAATAATATTTTATAGCCTTATGAATATCATTACGGAATATATATTATTACTTTAGATGGATACCAAATACGGATATTATTTTATTACTTTATCAATATCAAAACGGGTAATATGTTATAATTTTATGAATATCAGTACGTGTAATATATTAGCCCAATGTTGCTGTATACTAGCTAGTGCAATATATGAACGTGTAATGTATTATAACTTTATTAATATCTGGATGGATAGTATTACATATCTCAATGAATATCAAAACGGGTAATATGTTATAACTTTATTAATATCTGTACGGATAGATGGATATTATTATATATCTCAATACAGATAATATTTTATAACTTTATGGATACCAAACTAATAAGAGTAAACAAGTCGACTCCCACTTAATCTTTTGAGATGTTGTGCCACCATTTAATCCAACAGCACGTCATATCCACGCGATTAGAACCCTCTCGATTAAAATCTTAAGTCGTGATGTGTTAAAAATGGCGGAATATTGCTTACTGAAAACCAGTAATAACGTAAGTACTAATTTGAACTGGATGCCTTGGGAACTGATCGAATTTATATCAGTTTGTTGCTTAATGAACAAGTTGCCCGTATATTAGTGTCGTATTTCAGTTCTATTTATCCCGATGTTTTATAATACTTTATAATTTATATCAGCTTGTTGCTTAATCAACAAGGTGCCCGTATCGTATATCAGGTATTGTTTTTATTATACTTTATTATTTATATGGGTAATGCAGTAAACATGGTGTATTGAATTCTCTGATCAATTATTTAATCGATCGCCAGTGATCTCATTAATAAATTATATACGTCTAATGAACATTACATGTTGGCCGCATTGTTTTTTATATATATACAGGATATATGGAATACAAATATTGTTTATTACTATTATTAGAATTCTCTAGTCTTTTATCCAGAGGGGGGGGGGGGTGGATGGCTGAATGGTTAGCGTGCGCACGCTGTATCATAAAGTCTGTCATTGAGTCGACTGGCGTGGTTTCGAATCCCCGGTTGTACGTGACAAGGAGTAGGGTCGCCTGTCCAACCTCGTGGGTTTTCTCCGGGTCCTCCGGTTTCCTCCCACTGCTAAAGACCCCTACGCGCAAGCGAATTATTGAAATAAAATTAAACCATATGTTAGTCCCGAAATGACCTAGTTTGTGTCGAGTGGACGTTAAACCCCACTCTCTCTCTCTCTCTCTCTCTCTCTCTCTCTGTTATCCAGTAATGATAAAATATGATGTGACATTGTATATAGAAGACCAAACAGCTCTGTATTCACTGTTCGTAGTTTTTAATTCATAGTCCTTATTTCTTATTTCTTCATTTGTTTGGTCTTCCATAATTATATACATATATATTTAAAGGACATTTATTGAAAGCGATTTATAATAACAGATTGCTTTATGGATGACATTCACTAGGTATATTAACTACAACGTTCCAATGGGGCAGTGATTCTCAACCAGTTTGCCGTGGCACACAGGTGTGTCGCGAGATCTTCTTAATTGTGCCGCGAAATTTTGAACGGCACACTAAGAAAATGTGAAAAAACTACGTGATCCCAATTGAGTATTCACTGATGAGTTCATAGTTGTGTTTTTCTGTATTTAGTTTGAGTCATTCTATATGTCTATGACTAGTCTACGGTTGTATTCCGTCTCACTTACCATGTTTTTAGTTTGCAAAATTCAAATAATTTGCATATATATATATATATATATATAGCCAGGTGTGCCGCTATTTTCTCATGTGTTCCAAGGTGTGCGGTTGGCAAAAAAATGTTGAGAACCACTGCATTGAGGATACTTACGTCATTGAGGATTCTTACGTCATTGAGGATACTTACGTCATTGAGGATACTTACGTCATTGCTCGATAACGTTTCAATGATGATCCTGATTGCAACTTCGCAGATGGGGTTTAACGTCCACTCGACACAAACTAGGTCATTTCAGGACTAACATATGGTTCAATTTTATTTCAATGATTCGCTTGCGCGTAGGGGTCTTTAGCTGTAGGAGGAAACCGAAGAAACGGAGTAAAACTACGAGGTTGGACAGGCGACCCTACTCCTTGTCACGTCCAACCGGGAAATCGAAACGACGCCAGCTGACTCAATGACATACCTTATTATTCAACGCACACGAGCTAACCATTCGTCCATCCAATCCCCTTAATGGGAAATAAACCATTTAAGGAAACGTTGATTTTTTAAATGGAATAGGTTATAGCGACTAGACATAATTTCCTTGACAACCTGACATGCACCACCACTGACAAGCGACACTGGATCAGAGCTAGGGAGATTTTAGTCGAAAGATTAGTAAATAATTGCCAATTATAAATGAGCTGTTTATAATTGTTAGATTTTTTTTAACTCTTTGTATTGTAAAATTTAAAAAAAAACATTTCTAACCCTGTGTATTGTAATTTCTCAAGTTTGATGAATGCAAAAAAAAGTTAATTGGCATGTAATACAACTCGATGGAAAATACAAGAATTGTCTAGATAAACATTTATCGATTTTACCTTTTCAGAAATATTTGTATTTAATTATTTAAATCAAGATTTACAAAAAGTGCAAAGCGGATTTGACACACAATAAATTGAGAGAGAGAGAGAGAGAGAGAGAGAGAGAGAGAGAGAGAGAGAGAGAGATGGGGTTTAACGTCCACCCGACACAAACTAGGTCATTTCGGAACTAACATATGGTTCAATCGTACAGAGCAACACTTCTTCCGTATAGCCATGATTCGTGAGAGAGAGAGAGAGAGAGAGAGAGAGAGAGAGAGACATGGGGTTTAACATCCACGCGACACAAACTAGGTCATTTCGGAACTAACATATGGTTCAATTTTATTTCAATAATTCGCTTGCTCGTAGGGATCGTAGAAAACACGCGAGGTTGGACAAGCGACCCTACTCCTTGTCACGTACAACCGGGGAATCGAAACCACGCCAGTTGACTCAATGAAAGACCTTATGATACAGAGCTCACGTGCTAACCATTCGGTCATCCAACCCCCAAAATAGAAATGAACGAGTTTTGTGATTATTAAAGTGGTAAATAAGAGAAAAGTGTGTGTGAGATAGTTGTATTTTACGTCCGCTTCTACCGATGTGATATCGCTAGCTTCGGAAGATGGAATCCTAGAGTCCACCAGTTAATTTGGTAAATACGAGAAAAGTAATGTTTATATCGCTTAGTGTGAATAACCCAATTTAACTGAGTGTTAAATAATTCAACTGGTGTAAAAGGTATATGACACACAATAAATTGACATCATCGAGTTTTGTGATGTCGAAACAGTAAAATAAAGCAGGCGCATTGTTTAAACCGAAAGGTGTGAAGAAAACAGTGTAGCAGGTGTTGAATAATAAAACTTATGCAGGATATATATTACAAGTCAGATTGTATTTTACAACAGTATTACATGGATTTTATGTCGATAACCAGTTTTTAGTAACATAATAATTATATAAAAATACAACCACAGCTGGCATTCCCTCTAATATGCAATCGTACGATCAAATATTTATTAAATTGTCACAATGTCGTTTTATAATCGAACTGAAAATGCACATGAGACAATTCTGTTGAATACTGTTTATTATCCAACAGGAAGAGGATTAGACTAGGATTATCTAGTTTTTATCAGGTAAAAAGAATCATAGTGGAGAATTGTGCCCTGCGTCTATATATTAATTAGACAAGTGCCAAATAAGGTAAACACTACCTGTATTGGTAACCCACTTGTGATTTGATATTACCTGGTCATTGCAAATATCATACCTTTATACAATCAAATAAATTTGTATAGTCGAAATGAAATTGAATTTTGAGGAATATTTTTAACGGATAGGGGGGCTGCTGTTTACCCTATGTTTCGAATTCAAGTGGGATATTGTACGTGCACTATTAATTTGCATAAGGGGCATAAACACTTTAGCAGTTTCATTAGCCCAAGCTGAGCAGAACAGAAGGAAGTTAAATTCCTTTTCATGACTGACAGGGGGGTTTGGATGGCTGAATGGTTAGCAAGTGCGCGCTGTATCATAAGGCCTGTCATTAAGTCAACTGGCGTGGTTTCGAATCCCCGTTATACGTGACAAGGAATAGAGTCGCATGTTCAACCTCGTGGGTTTTCCCGGGTCCTCCGGTTTCCTCCCACTGCTATAGACCCCTACGCGCAAGCGAATTATTGAATGAAAATTAAGTCATATGTTAGTCCCGAAATGACCCAGTTTTTGTCGAGTGGGCGTTACCCCCCACCCCCTTGTGTTTTTGATACGTATAAAAAGAGAAAATAAGTCTGTAAAATCCGCGGGAAATTCTCTCCGCTAAACACCGTGATCGACCCCAGGAACTTCCCTGTTGCCCTTATCGAACAAATAGCCCCGCAGTAGCACCCGACGGGACATTTCGTTAAATGTTATCGCTCTACATGTACTAAAAGTTCAGCTCGGTGACGTTGTATAATCCGAGTATTACAGGAAGAAATATAATCAGTCGCCTACCGGAGTTATTTTATGCTTTTAATTATCTAAATTAATTTTCCTCATTGGCATATAAATTAAATAGCATTTAACCGACTCGATCTGCTTTGTGGTTCAATATAGCGGATTGATAATTAGACGACGGTACAATGATCACAAAGAAATTCGCTTCGGGTATTTTCTTTAATATTGAAAATTCAAAGCACCAGTCCATAATGATGAAAACCAATTAGAGCTCGTCTAATCATTAGAATAATCTGAGTAAAGATCCCCAGATTTAAAAATACCGTCTTCAAACATTTTATCAAGTCTCTGATTTGTCATTTGAGGGTTTTTGACAAGATTTTGAACGTGGGGTCTCTTCATGAAAAGGTTCAAGTCCGTTCAGTATTCACAAAGATACGAGTATGACAAGAGTATGTTTTCTCTCTGAATCGGAAATGGATTAATTAAATTTCAAAATATTTATCAGATTGATTTTATGTTTTTCAGGAGATGATCCAGTGATGTGTACGATGACCTGATTTATATCACGATATCCATAGCAACAACAGTAATCCAATATGGCGGACGTGGAACATAGGAATAGAGTTGTGCTACTTGGGGCAGGGAATGTCGGGAAAAGTGCGATATTAAAGCGGTTTTTATTGGGTACATTCACATCAGAATATAAAGAAACAGTAGAGGATCTATTTACACGTGACTTTGATGTCAATGGCAACACAGTAAAAGTAGACTTCTTAGATACAGCTGGTACGATGGTATTTCCCGCCATGAGAAAGCTGTCAATAACAACAGCACATGGCTTTGTTCTGGTCTATGCTATCAATAGTCAGGAATCGTTTGAAGAAATGAAAAGGTTCTGGCAACAGATTAAGGAAGAGAGATCGAATTATCAGGAGTTACCATGCGTGATTGTTGGAAATAAAGTCGATTTAGAGAATGATCGACAGGTAGAGAAATTTGACGCCTTAAATTGGATTTACACGGATGGTTTTTGTGGAGGGTTTCTGGAAGTTTCAGCAAAGGAAGACGAATCTGTAACGGATATATTTAAGACTATATATGAGCAGTCACGTGGTGGTATTCGTCATCTTGATCCTTTGCTCGGTAGGCGCATGAGCACTAATTCGCTCGACGAGACCGAGACGGAGAAAGCTGACGAATGGGACAGCGATGCCAAGAAATTTAACCGAAGCCGTAGTTTAATCCGACGAAGTAGCAAGCCAAAAATGAAGCGAAACAACCGACGCGGTGTAAATAAGCACGAGCCTGATTGTGTCATTTCCTGATTACTTGCTCATTCGGACTACTCTCATTCGGTATGTAGAGTTGTAAAAATTGTCAGTGTGTTTTGTTTTCTGGAGTTCTCTTGCTTGGTGCTTCTGCTTGACATTGGTTGTTGGGAGTTAGCTTTTAATTGTGGAAATATTTCTAATTTGTGATACAGTGTGAATGATTTAAATGGCCGTCTTATTGGGATTATAATGTGATATACTTACATGTAATTGTGACATTTAACAAAATACATTTTCGCTTTGACATCTGAGTAGATATTTTCGCTGTGAAGTTTGGAAAAAACATGTTCGCAATGGCCTGTTAAAACACATCATTGCGGTGACCATGTGCATGAACAACCCATAGTGGCGAAGTGTGAAAACACGTGACCGGGAGATAACTCTAGATCTAGTCTACTATCTGTTTACAACCACAGTTGTATATATTGCACCTTGCCTTGTTTACTTATTAAAGATACGTCATGTAAGAGATAAATCGGCCTATTGCAGGTTTTCATTAATTTGGTCTTCAAATCGTATTCAAATTATTATTTAGACATTTATTCACATGACAGGTTTATAACCAACACTCTAAGCCATCGGATGGCGGGGATTTAAACAGACTAAATACGATCGCCATTTAAGTCTCGATTAACAAGTGGCTTAGCTACGATAATAAACAATCTGCGCTACATCTCCCAACACCCATAACTTCACTCAGAATAAAGTAATTTTAATGAAATTTTCAATGCCCATTTTTCATTATCTATCTTTAAACTATTATAGCACGAACGACCAGCTCTATTTTTCTAAATCTTACATAATGTATCTTTAACCTTTAGATAAATATTATACTCATTAAATATAAAAACTGAAACCATTCTCGATTGATCTATAAAATATATGAATGCCTTCAACCTCTCTAGACCAATTGGTCTAAACTGCGAATCAGAAACAGATCTATAAAAAATGAGAGAGAAAGAGAGAGAGAGAGAGAGAGAGAGATGGGTCATTTTCGGGACTAATACATGTTTCAATTTTATTTCAATAATTCGCTTGTGCGTAGGGGTCTTTAGCATGGGGAGGGGGCCGGAGGACCCGGAGAAAACCCACGAGGTTTGACAGCGATCCTACTCCTTCTCACGTACAACCGGGGAATCGAAACCACGTGAGATGACTCACGGAAATACCTTATGATACAGCGCGCACCTGCTAACCTTTCGGTCACCCCCCCCCCCCCCCCGATAAAAATCACAAATGGATATATATAAAATGTGAAACACAAACTTTGACTTGCTGATATTACAAATTAGGTAATTTGGCAAAGATTAATGAGATTGTTTTTATTTTACTCGCATGAAACGCGAAGAAACAATTGATGTGTTACTCGTCAACAAATGCATTTGATCATTCCCACAGCTACATTAAATTCCGCATAATATATAGTCCTCCCAGCCAACCACCCACCCACCAACCAGAACTCCCATTCCGGGTTGAATACATCCTCGGCACCGCAGTGGTCTCAATCCGTTCTACTCCACTTTACCTCTGAGTTCATCCATGGGGAGACACGTATTCAAATTATCTGCCCTTTATGATTGTGCTATTTTTATCTACCAATACGCTTGGTAGCATAACGACTTGCCACTGCCTGTTTCGACTAACATAAAAACTTCTTTCCCACCAAAATGATGTTTTTGACATCTGTTTGAGTGCATGTCACTTCTTTCATAATAAATTTCTTGCAAGCCGCCATACGGAGGGTGGATTGAATATGTCATAAAGAATTGAACCACTTTGTAATGTAAGGATGTCAAGCATCAGGTTATTTCGGAAATTCAAAATGTCAAATTCGTGATAATGCCTATGGGTAGGCAAATAAAGTCGGCCCCAATTTTTCCGGAAGACAACTCTTGTATCATTTATATACGTATGACTATGTCACATTGGAGTCCGTTAAATCTTATTTTTAGAGAAAGAGAATTGGGCTTTAACGTCCACTCGACACAAACTAGGTCATTTCGAGACTAACACGTGTTTCATTGGAGTCCATTAAATCTTATTTTTAGAGAAAGAGAATTGGGCTTTAACGTCCACTCGACACAAACTAGGTCATTTCGAGACTAACACGTGTTTCATTGGAGTCCATTAAATCTTATTTTTAGAGAAAGAGAAATAGGGTTGAAAGTCATCTCGACACAATCTAGGTCATTTCGGGACTAACACGTGTTTCATTGAGTCAAGTGGCGTGATTTTGAATCGAACCCCCGCTTGAATGTTACAAGGAGTAGGATCGCCTGTCCGACCTCGTGGTTTTTCTCCGGGTCCTCTTGGTTTTTTTCCACTGATAATGACCCCCACGCGCAAGCAAATTATTGAAATAAAATTTAGTCCCGAAATGACCTAGCTTGTGTCGAGTGGACGTTAAACATCATTTCTCTATCTCGTTATTTCCGGTCGATGCTCAGCTGTATTTATGTAGATTGTGTTCCCTATTCAGATCATACTCCGGGAACTTCTGAAAATGTCCTGAGGGAACCCACCCTCTACCGGATGCTGCCACCACCATTGTTGTATGAGTCATTGATACGCTGCATCCTTGCGAATCTAGCCATAGTCAATATTTCAGGTATTAAAGATGACTATCGTATAGGGATCACGAAATCAGGATGTCCTTATCACAGAGCCTATAGACGGGCCTGGCCATGACAGCTGTCTAGTTGTTCGGATGGGACGAAAAACTGAGGCCCCGCGTATACATTGGCATGCTCGTAAAAGATCCCTTGGTAGTTGAAATTCGATATAAGAGTAGGCCATAGTCCCTCATAGCACACGGTATGGCGTATGCCCATCTTCATAAGCCCGGTCGGAACATAACACTAAGATGTTAAACCCATTTCATTTCATTTTCATTTCACAAAGCGTAGATATTAACAATGATTTTGGCAACCTTGAATCCATGTACAGAACCAATCCGGTCTCAGCTCAGCGATATTACGAGGATTATTTATAATCAAAGTAACACTTCAATAAATTGTTGTTTAAAGATGTTAAGAGTTAAATCTACCTAATATATGGGTTTTCCCTGGCTTTAAATGTATTATTTGACATTTCAAACAGAAATCGAGTTAATTATATGAAACTAGCCCAATTTGTTTTCCTCTCGATTACAACGACAAAAGAAGCGTGAATTATGTAGAAATGTGTTTGGTTTTTTTTTTATTGGCTACGACGAATAATAAAATACTTCCATCAAAGCTGAATGCTGGTGAATTAAGGGCAATATTTCAAATATAATATTATCCATACATAATATTATCCATACATAATCCATGCTAATATTCGTTGCAATCAAGGCAAAGACCAATCTGATTAAAACACAGATCCTATTTCGTTTCGTTTTTATAGTTCAAAATTTCGTTTTACTTGTCTTTACTACACTAGGATCTGGAAGAGTTGTTATCATAGGCTCACTTGTCGCTCGTATGACCTCTGACGTGACAACCGGTCAGATCTTTATGTAGTGTAGGCCATCGAAAGTATAAAAAAACGAAACGAAATATAGATGTGTATTTAATTAGATTGGGCAAAGACAATGGGTCGTTGTAATCGAGGCAAAGACAATCTAGAGTTGAGGAGAGTAAGACCAAATGACCTACATACGTTACTTCCGGATTTTAATCATTAATATACAGCTGGAAGAAAGTTGAATGCATTATGATATAGTGAATCAAAACAAAAATTCAAAATATATACATAATCCACGTCTATATTCGTTGTAATCGAAGCAAGGACGATCTAAGCTGGGGGTATCAAGACCAAATGATACACATACGTCACTTCCGGATTTTAGATGTAGTTGATTATTTAAAAATATGTTTGTATATATTCTATTTATTTGGTTTGACCATAAAAAAATAATCCACCAGAGAGGAAGTTGGTCTAATGCAAATATAATGGGGGCCGTATCCATTCGACTGGCGAAAATGCGCGAGGAAACAGCGAGGAAACGGCGCAAAAACGCGTACATTTACTTAAATAACAAAGCACTATTATGTAATATTCCTATACCACGGAAAGTGTTATTGACTTAGATAACAGAACACTATAATACAATATTCCTACACCGAGTAAATAACATTATAACGATTATATAATATTCCTATAACATTCGAGGTTTATTTACTTCAAGTAAATACTGTACCATTATTATGTAATGTTTTTACATCATGTATTTATTTACTTAAGTAAATAACCTAACACGATTATATAAGATTTCTATATACCGCAGCGAGTATTATTTGTCTGAAGATCACTACTAGTATGTAATACGTTCCAACAATAATTATTATGTTTAAACTAGCAGATCAATATTATATTATATTCCTATATAGCACTAGCTACGAGAACGTAGCTAAAAACGTTGAGATATACTGATGTGTTTGTTTTTAGCTACGATTGGATGTCTTTAGTTCCAAGTGGCAAACTCAATTTCTTTATTAATGCAGGTAACATCTTTAAAATAAGATAAGTTTATGCTATTGTGATTAATTAAACTTACAGAGGCCAATGTAGTGGTCTAATTGTCGTCTAACTCCAAATATTCACGTTTAAATTAATGAAGCGTTGTTTTTGTCTGACATTCACCGCCATCGAAATCCATTCATAGTTACAGTGCTTTAGATTGCCCTTTCGATTGACTGTTATAAAAGCCTTATAATGACAGCGTATCGTTTAAAAAGATGGCGGTCTTAGTAATGGCTTAACGCCTCGATTTTAAAAACGACGATTTGTACCCGTTTCAGGTAGGATTATATGCTTAATTGTAGTTGGATGTGGCAGAAATATTATAAATAACAATAATCAATCGTTGTTTTAATGAAAACTATTGTCAATTTTGTTTACAAATGCCGGGTGCGAATCGCTCCCGCATGTGCTACGTTGAAGTTAATAGCATCAACTCTTATCTCGAAACACGGAGGGTTGAGAGATAAGATTTGTTATCTAATATAGCACAACAGTCGTCAGATCACAGTCATGTTATCTGCCTATATACCAAGGTGGTAAATATCTACCAACAGCCATGTTATATTCCTATATACCACGGTGGTAAATATCTAACAAGTCATGGTATATTCCTATATACCACGGCGGTAAATATCTAACAACAACCATGTTATATGTCTATATACCACGGTGGTAAATATCTACCAACAGCCATGTTATATTCCTATATACCACGGTGGTAAATATCTAACAGCAGCCATGTTATATTCCTATATACCACGGCGGGTGTTAAATACCGATCTTGTTGTTATCGAAAACAATTACCCGATCCCTGATATATAGTCAAAGTGGAGACAATAGTGGGTGGGGCGATTTAAGTTAGATGATCCACATACGGCACTTCCGGCTTGTCCGCTTTGAAACTGTATTATTGAAAATGTGTTTGTATGGAATGGTTTTCTTTACAGCAAAGACCCACACAGTCCGAAAAAAAAGTTTTTGCTTGAACGTGTATAAACAACTGTGTATTTGTATATTACTTAAGGCTAGATGATCTTCATACGTCACTTCCGGCAATTAATCATTTATGAAAATGATACGTTTGCATGGAAGTGTAATAATAGTTGTGTATTTGTAAAATATTTTAAAATATATTTACCAACGAATTATGATATCTGTGTTATTGTATATCAACATTTATATTAGGTCAATATTTAAATTAATTACATCTGTGTGTATATACACTGCGTAGCTTTTGTATTTATCAAAACATTATCTTTGAAAATAAGGGAGTGTTCACTTATATATGTCGAGCTTTCTTCTCATCTTTGGTTATTGTCGTACTTATAATGATGGGGTACGCCACATTCATTTGTGTCGGCATAGCCTTTGTCACCAAGACAACTGATAGTGACGTAGATGTTAGTGACGTAGACTAAGCTGGCTAAAAATACGCCTTATTATCAAGGTTCTGTGTCAACATTTGTCGTCATAGTTATGTCTGTAATTCCCGATCTTTTATGACCGTATGAGAGAGAGGGGGGGGGGGGGGGTAACGTCCACTCGACACAAAACTAAGTCATTTCGGGATTAACACATGGTTCAATTTTATTTCAATAATTCGCTTGCGCGTAGGAGCAAATCGGGGACCCGGATAAAACCCATGAGGTTGGACAGGCGACCCCAATCCCCGTCACGTACAACCGGGGAATCGAAACCACGCCAGTTGACTCAATGACAGACCTTATGGTACAGCGCGCACGTGCTAACCATTCGGCCATCAAACCCCCCATGCCCGTATGAAATGGTCTGGAAAGTAAGCTGATATCATATAAGTGGGCTAACGCTAGAAGGCCGTTAATAGATGTCGCCTGCGCAACATCGTGGTCCCCAAGTACAGGCCAGCTATATGTTAGTCCCGAAATGGCCTACTTTGTGTATATATATAGTGGACGTTAAACACCATCTTGTAGGCGAATGGTTTAAATACACAACAATAGCAATTTGGACACGCATGTCGTAAATTAATAAGACCAAGGAACATGCTTAATATGGCGGATTATACAAAGGTGCCGATATAATGACAACATCCAATCTGATTAAAACAGAGAGAGAGAGAGAGAAATGGGGTTTAACGTCCATTCGACACAAACTATGTCATTTCGGGACTAACACATGGTTCCTCCGGTTTCCTCCCATTGCTATAGACCCCTACGCGCAAGGAAATTATTTTTAAAAAAAATTTGAACCATATGTTAGTCCCGAAAAGAGCTGGTTTGTGTCGCGTGGGCGTTTAAACCCCATCTCTCTCTCTCTCTCTCTCTCTCTCTCTCTCTCTCTATTTCTGGCAATGTTACGAAAAGCGAAGACATTCCCAATGAGATGTTTTAAAACAAAAGGTAATTATATAAAAACCATATTTTTCCTTGATCAAAGGACGCCATTGTTTCCTCGGGTTGTATCTATACTCTAGTTACACGCTACATTAGATTAATGCACATTGGTTTTCTTTTTGAATTCTGTATTTTAGCCATCGGCTGTTATCGACAAGCGGAAGAATCAAACATAGTGTCATTAACTGCCATGATTGAAAGTGAATCGGATTAAGGATATATCGGGTTACAAGTCGGCGAGTAAAATTCACAGAGAACAGAATACGACACGAAAGCCCCGTCGGCTTTTGCTACTCGATTAGGGGAGATTAAAAAGGAGTAACGAACTAAACCCATGTATTATCTTTCGCTCAGTAATATGCAGTAATTGTATTCCATAGAATTGAAACCTGTCATTGAAAGAGAGAGAAATGGGGTTTAAGGTCCACTCGACACAAACTAGGTCATTTCGGGACTAACATATGGTTCAATTTTATTTCAATAATTCGCTTGCGTGTAGGGGTCTTTAGCAATGGGAGAAAACCCACGAGGTTGGACAGGCGACCCTACTCCTTGTCACGTACAACCGGGGAATCGAAACCACGCCAGTTGCCTCAATGACAGGCCTTATGATACAACGCGCAAGCGCTAGCCATTCGGTCATCCAACCCCCCTAAAAGAGGAAAGCTGACAGTCGGAACTGTCCGGGAATGATCTTTGATTGGTGGAACAGTTTAAAGCTGTTGAATTATCGTTGATTTCTTTCACTTCCGGACATGCGTATGACTACCAACTAGCTGTTCTCGTGTAACATATTTTGAAATATAAAATTTCTGTACACGTGAGATATACTTAGGTAAAATTTCTGCAAGGGGACTAACATACCAACAATTACTGTACATTGTCAGGACATTTGTTTACGAAATGAAGAGTCCAGGGGAAGAACGATCTAAGTCACATTTTTGTCTTTTTGCATAAAAGGCAAAACAGACTTTTGGACGAGAACAGAACAACGAGTAGGTCTAATTACAACATCAAAATAATGTTTATTACGAATCATAATTACCAGTAAAACTGACTTACACTTTTCAGGCAAATAAAGGTTAAAATAAAGGGTATTTGCCTGGGAGGCCATTTCAGAAGGGCCTTGGTTCGATGTGACTCCGGTCGTTTCTACCTGAAATTAATTGTTCCACGGAAAGCTTATACAATTTGCTACCAGATGGCGCATTAAGTGGGGTTCATTGGAAAAGTGACTTAGATCGTTCTTCCCCGTGGTTCTTCAAATATTGCTGTACGTGGGACTCAGGTTACGAGCAATTCTTGTACACGGGGACTGGATAATCACAACGGAACATAAGAAGATTTATGCCATCCAACCAATGGAATAATTCATGGCATATTTGATTAACCAATACCCGAAGCTAGATCCTAGACGCGACAATGTTATGGGAGAAATCCGGTCTGGAAAACGGCGCTAAGACCTACTTCCTCCTGCACAACTGGCAAGGCGAGAGCGGTGTGGTTAACCCTTAGGGTCTGTCTGACAAAACTCACCCCACCCCACCCAAACCCACCATGTAAGTAATGAATGTAAATCAAAACTCCATTTGAAGGTGGGGGCGGGGGAGGGGGAATGGCCGAATGGTAAGCACGTGCGCGCTGTATCATAAGGTCTATCATTGAGTCAACTGGAGTGGTTTCGAATCCCCGGTTGTACGTGACAAGGAATAGGGTCGCCTGTCCAACCTCTTGGGATTTCTCCGGGTCCTCCGGTTTCCTCACATAACTAAAGACCCATACGCGCAAGCGAATTATTGAAATAAAATTGAACCATGTGTTAGTCTCTAAATGACCTAGTTTGTGTCGAGTGGACGTTAAACCCCATCTCTCTCCCTCTCCCTCTCTCTATCTTTCTCTCTCTCTCTCTCCATATGAAGGTAAACCTCCCAAAGTTCAAAGTTCTGAGAAAATGTTTCATAAAGAAGAATATACAATACTTTGTAAATATTAAAGTTGAAAATGTTCATGTATACTGATTATATGCTTATATTGTTTTTATCTAACATAATAAAACAAGGCCTAATATTTGTTCAGACAAATCTGCTAAATAAATTAAATACTGATAAATCTATTGGTTTGTTGTGTTTCATGTGATACACGTCTAGTCACCATTGAAATACATGTATTGTTTTATCAGAGATCCAATCTACCTGTATTCCACTTGGATAATTCAATAATTATTTGAGGAGAAATACGATCTGATGTATCACGTCAATAATCGATAAACACGTTACCAATCCAATAGAATGACATTTTACATGACGTCATAATTATTATTCGATCCTTCTGAGACTAACATATGGTTACATTTTACATGACGTCATAATAATTCTGAGACTAACATATGGTTGCATTTTACATGGCGTCATACTGAGACTAACATATGGTTACATTTTACATGACGTCATAATAATTCTGAGACTAACATATGGTTACATTTTACATTACGTCATAATACTTCTGAGACTAACATATGGTTACATTTTATATAACGTCATAATAATTCAGAGACTAACATTTGGTTACATTTTACATAACGTCATAATAATTCTGAGACTAACATTTGGCCATGATTCTTTTACGCGAACATGCGCATTTTGGCGGTCAATGGCGTTTCTGCCTACCCTTCGTCGAATTCCACTTGCCAAAAGGGGGGTGGGGGTGTCTATTACGTGCACCCCAATGTATAAACAGGTGGACATTCAGAAATGGAACAATTAATTATACGTTAGTTTAATACAGTATTTAATGCAAAAGATATGGTGTACCCCATGGTTTAGCTTTTTGGCCCCATATTGGTGTAATGCCAGCCTTTAGTATAAAACCATAGTATAGATTATATTTTCTTACCCATGAATCACCAATCAACCAGATCAGAATTGATCATTTATTATGCTACGTTATATGTAATTTTTTGCAAAAGGAAAAGATGAGCATAAGTCAATCTACAGAGAGTAATTTCTGACTGACCATCAAACGGGAACGTCATCGTAGCCATATTGGAATGGTAACTTTATATTAAAAATCGAAGTCTAACAATCGATGCACAATTGTCCAAAGAACACGCGGGTCCAGTTTCATGTCGATCATACTCGAATTGGCAACTTCCGGGTATCTCTCAAATAGGCCTATTGGCAAATGCTATAGTGCGGACAAGAAAGCTGAAATATAATAAGAAACAAATTGGGTTTGACGTCCACGCAATCTAGGTTAGTTAGGGGCTAATAAACAGTATATATATATTATTTTACTGAGCGCAGAAAACCCGCGAGATTATTGTCAAATGGGCGAATTACGACACAAATAAAAATGGGGTTTAACGACTTCAACCGGGGTAATGCGATATATATATAGTGTTCAATGAATGTTTGCCCGGACAGCGGCGGCATTACGGGCAAATCTTATTTCGAATGCCAACTGTCAATGGTTCCTTTACGTGCCCGCTAATGTTTACAACGGACCTTGTTTGCATGCCCTACCAGAAGGGCTAGACACTGTTCCTTGTCAGCAACCATAACCCACCCTACCCGTCGCCTCGGCCTGCACCGTTGATATGGTGAAACCTCGCCGGACAATCCTGATAGACTTTACCCATAAACGTTAATATATCGTCTCCTGCTAATGATATAACCCTTACGATGTTTTTGATTTTCAAATGTGTTTACCAAGTCAAAGGATTAACCTTTTAAAACCCATACAAAATACATTAGATGACGCTTAAGCTGCAATCCCCAGATATTGGATGTTTATCGTTTGTTATTTCAAATTTAAATGTCATTACAAAAATATTTGACTGCAAAATGGTTTTTAATGTACGAATCGTGACCAACTGAGATTTGTGTAGAATTATCTTTACATTACTGTGACACGGGAAACAGCATTGTTTGTGTTATTGTTGTAAACAGCTTTTGTTAATGACAGCTGGGGGACACCCTTGTCATCAACAATGTCTGCCTATATTAAAGTTCGTTTATTTAGATAGAAATGATATAAAATGGGGCTCCATTGTCCTTTTCAGCAACCATCGGGCATCCCCCTTGAAGTGTGCTATGAGGTAAATAATGTCCGGATAACCGCTCCACGGTGGCTAAGTGGGTGAGACGTTTGCTCGCTAGCATGCAGGTCGCCTGTTCGATCTTTGCATTGGCCGAGAAAGTTCATCGCCATTTTCAATGTTCTTTTAGATTGGCGATCTTAAAGGACAATATTGGTGCCAGTCATAGTCACATATGTGATAGAACTAATTAAACACGTTCCAAATATAATTTCAACACAGAGATCATTGCTACGATAGCTGAGTAATACAGGTTTTCTGAATCGGAAGTGACGAACGCCAAAGGAAAACACGAGACATCTCTCTATATAACTGACTGATGTGACGAGTGATAACGGATGAACGGGCGAATTTCTGCTCACTAATAATTCCTTCGAAGACCAAAAGTTGTTGTGTGAGACTGTGCGAGGATATCTGACAATTCATAGAAAGAACACGAAAGAAAAACAGAAAAAGTCCGTGCGTTACCATGTTTTTATAAGGTATAGAATGAATATAAACAAGGGAATGTACGGACTATTTCTATTTTTCTCGTGTTCCCTTATCTAATGACATTCAATTATTTTATTGAATTGTCAGGTATATCCTCTTACAGTCCCATATAAAAGTTTTGGTCTTCGAGGGAATTATTAGTGAGAAGAAATTCGGCCGTGTATCTGTTATAACTCGTCACATCAGTCACTTCCGATTCAGGAAACCTGTATTACTCAGCTATCGTAGCAATGATCTCTGTGTTAAAATTATATTTGGAATATGTTTAACCAGCTCTATCACATATGTGATAATGACGGGCACCAATATTGTCCTTTAAGTATGCTTCGTCAAATGCAGATGAAAACGCAAGGATATATACTCTAGCTACGGCACTGGCGTGTGGCACACAAATTCGATCGTCATTTATTACAGTTCCCTTTCAGATTCCCCGTTTTCATTAGCCCCATTTCGTTTCTTTTAATTTCCTTTTACTAGCCTGTAGATTGTCCGGGGCAGTTGGTATATAATTCCGAACAGGAAGGGTTTGCCGACAGGAAAGAACAGCAGGGCGCTAAAGGCTATTTCATTTCATTTCATTTCAATTCACTTTATATTTACTAACCCCCATGGAGGTAGGTTAGTGCCGCCGGGGATGGTCCACGAGTTTGCCTCAACCGTAGCACGAGGAAAACAACACACGATACACATAAAATATATGGGAAAATATCTTTTAGTCTAATCGTATTATCATTATCTATTGTTCAGTGACTTTTCGGCCTATCTGTTCTTAGGACACATTGAGTCACAGCGATTAATAAAGTCCTAGATACTTATCTATACTAATATATGTGACTGTCGTTTGTTTGTCTGTCTGTTCAGGATTGGCGGGTACATTGGGGCTGTCTTGAGGCTGAAATTTGGTGTAAAGGGGTAGCCTGGACCTGGGAGTAACATAGGCCTGCTCGCGATGGACTACCATTTCCGGATTCGGAATTACGCTACTTCCGTTTTATGCCTATACCTGTGCTACGCGGGGTCAACCGCTTGTAATATATAAAGCGAATTGAAATGAAATGAAATGAAATGGGGTTTAACGTCCTGCTGTTCTGTCCCGGTCTGGGTCTATGTAAACGGGAATATATAAATTCAATTCGAGGTAGATATACACTGCTTAGATGTATTGGGGTGGTGCTCTTCAACTGGCCCGACTATAATACATCTGGTTTATTTTTTTAAATGCAGTAGTCCAGTAGCCTCCACACCAATCTTACAAAAAAGGGAAAAGTCCCAACTCGCGCCCAAGGGTATAGTACTGTATACACGTTACGTACTTGGGCATGTATTTCTAGAGAGAGAGAGAGAGAGAGAGAGGTGGCGGGGTTAACGTCCACACCAGACAAACTAGGTCATTTCGGGACTAACATATGGTTCAATTTGATTTCATTAATGGGCTTGCGCGTAGCGGGAACCAACTCCTTGCGCGTACAAGCGGGAGATCCCAAAGAAGTCCCTTGACTCAATGACAGACCTTCTGATTCAACGCGCATGCAGTAACCATTCGTAAACCCAACCACCGCCACACCCACTTGGGCATGGATTTCTAGTTTTAAACAACAACATGGGTTTAGAAAACAATGATAAATAAATAATCATAGATAGACCAAACAATACAGGAATACAAGAATCAAGGGCAGAGCACTCGACTGGTATCAGATTCTCCAAGATATTATCTTACTGGCTATGTAAATAATATATGAATGGTATAGAGAAATCTATAAATAAAAACAAAATACAGGTTGCACTCGATAGGTATAAATTTCAAGATGACTTTTTAAAACAATGCATGTGACATTAGAAAATTGAATTTTTTGTTTTTGATATGAGATTTAAAATCCTATTGTTCTGCACCGTTGACAAATGGCAAGTTGTTCAACGTGGAAAACTGTTTCCGGACAGCCTCGTTTCCGGCTTCTCTTAATCAAATTCTAATTTCGAGGCGTTGTTATACGTGCACGGCAATGTGTATACGAGAGCTAGGTTTTGCGTTCGATCTCTTTAATCAAAACTATTCGACGCCATTAAACATCTTATGACAACGATTCTGCTCTAATTAGTACTTAATAAGTCAGACATTTAAAAACCTTTTATTTAGTCTGTGTCGGCTGTGACATCCGCATTTTAAACGAAAGACAATATAAGTGGATGGATCGGTGTTATTTATTTATATACTAATATTTGTGACTGTCGTTTGTTTGTCTGTCTGTCTGTATGTTCAGGGTTGGCGGCTACATAAGGACAGACCCAAGGCTGAAATTTGGTGTATAGGGGTAGCACGGAGCGGGGAGTTATATAGGCCTGGTGGCATTAGCACTTGCAAATAGCCATGATGGACAGGTTCTCTGTGGCCTCTACAAAAATATTTGGAAAGGGAATGCTGTAAATGCCTTTTCTGAGCATTGTGGGCCCCCTTAAATTGAGCCTGGACGTGATTACCAGCTCTTAGCTTTTATATATTTTAAAAATAAACATACATAATGTGAACCATTAATAATACAATTGCCAGCCTTTCATTAGGCCTTAAATGTTTTCTAAATTATTAAACATGCATTATGCAAGAACTAAATCTGCCTATTACAGATCTTTTTTTAGACCTTAAATGTAATATAAAATATTAATAAAACATTTATTATTTTTTTATAAGTAGGCAAGGCCATAATCAACCCTAGATGCAATCGAATGCTTGAAATTATGACTAGTTTAGAACAGTTCGGATGTTCGGCCATTTAATTACTTAATTTTAAAATAGAGGAGCGAAGCTAAGTCTCGAATATACTAGTACCGTTGTTACCATGATAAACAATCAATGTACACATCCTGTCACAACTACAAACAGTAATAACTCAGCTCAGAATAAAGTAATTTAAATGCAATTTTCAATATTTTCATTTTAATTATCTATTTTTGAACTATTATAGCAAGAACGGTCAGTTCTTTATCTAAATTGTACATAATGCCCATCTAAGTTAAAGTTGTACAGGTTAACCATGTATTTACAAATACGCAATCTGATTACAACACAGATCCTATTTCGTTTCGGTTTTTTATAATTCAAATTTCGTTTTACTTGTCTTTACTACACTAGGACTCGCGTTCTGGATGAAGTGAGGGATTGGCCAATGAAACGGTCTGTTACGGCGAGTTTTTGACATGTAGTGCACGGAACTGTGGTAACCTACTAGAAACATCAACGCTGATTAGTGAATTAATCAAATGTTTGACGTCATAGGGTGAAAAGCCACTTGTATGACCTCCTCTGACGCGACCTTCTACCACAACTTGTCAGATCTTCATTTTAATCAGATTGACAAATGCGTTACATGTTCATCAGTAAAAACTCATCACATGTCTTAGTAAATGTATTGATATATTTTAAAAATAAACACACATAACATGAATTATTAATTTCAAGTTGTAAAACAGTTGAAGGGTGTTAAAACGTACAGAACTTTCTATTCATCATGTTAACCATTTTGCTGATTAACAAATTTAGCATTTATTATTTTTTAATTAGAAAAACACATAAAATGAACCATTAAGTTGAAGGTGTCCAATACAAGGAGGTATTAATATGACCTGAAACATAAAATAGGCACCATTAGGTTGAAGGTGTCCAATACAAGGAGGTATTAATATGACCTGAAACATAAAATAGGCACCATTAGGTTGAAGGTGTCCAATACAAGGAGGTATTAATATGACCTGAAACATAAAATAGGCACCATTAGGTTGAAGGTGTCCAATACAAAGAGGTATTAATATGACCTGAAACATAAAATAGGCACCATTAGGTTGAAGGTATCCAATACAAGGAGGTATTAATATGACCTGAAACATAAAATAGGCACCATTAGGTTGAAGGTGTCCAATACAAGGAGGTATTAATATGACCTGAAACATAAAATAGGCACCATTAGGTTGAAGGTGTCCAATACAAGGAGGTATTAATATGACCTGAAACATAAAATAGGCACCATTAGGTTGAAGGTGTCCAATACAAGGAGGTATTAATATGACCTGAAACATAAAATAGGAACCATTAGGTCGAAGGTGTCCAATACAAGGATGTCTAACTGTGTAGAACTTTCTATTAATATGACCTGAAACATAAAATAGTTGAAGGATGTATAAACTGTTAGGAACTTTCTATTTGTGAATCATATCGATTTGTTAATTACAGAGACACGAGTAACAATTAAACATCTAATGTTATAAATGGATTGTCAAAGGAATATTTTCTTTGTCATCTTTTAAATCACGATTTGTGTTCTTCTGTTGACAGGGAGCAGTCATTTATAACCATCAAAACAGTGTGATTCTATCTATCACAGAGAGTGTAGGTGGTTCAAACGCGCCAATCGGCTTAAGGAGAATTCAGTAGTATAGTTATTACTTGAATAATTAAGACTGAAACTGGAAGATCTTTGCACCTAATTGATTCGAGCCAAATAGAAAATAGTCATTCACAAATAAATGGAATGGTTGCCATTAGTGAATTGCCTTAAAATTCTAATTTTTCATGTCTTTATCCAGGTTAAAATCTTCTCAAATCGATTTGTTTTAACAATCACTTAAGAAAACAAAACTAAACAATTTACAGTAGATAATTTAATATGCCCCCCCCCCCTTCCCGTCCGCCATATATAGCTATGAATGAAATGGGATCTAACGTTATACATATTTCGGGGAGTCGCGGTGGGTCAGTGGGTAGGATGCTGGCTCGTTAACCTAGGGGTTTCGGGTTATTCAGGCGTTTGCAAAGAAAGTTCGTGGCTTCCTCTTGTCATTGGTACAGGGATAGTCTAGTCGTTCGGATGGGCCAAAAATACGAAGTCTCGAATTCAACGCAGTAGGACGTTAAACCCCATTTCATTTCATGTCATTTCGTGTTCAACTTTACGTACACGTAACATAAATGCAGTACCGCATACACCTTGGCGTGCACGTAAAAGACAGTTGGAATTCGATATTCCGTCAATGCACACTGTATGGGGTACGCCAATCTTCAATATCCCAGTCGAACTTAAACCCTATTTCATGTCGTTTGCTATGTCTAGTCCTTTAATACAAAGGGGTTCACCGGAACAGATATAATATAAAGCACAGGAGGACAAACATACGGACAAGACACAAACTACACAGACAGTGCTAGAAATAAACAGATACCGAGAGAGAGAGAGAGAGAGAGAGAGAGAGAGAGAGAGAGATACAAACACAGCGACGGCGGGGGCGAGAAATGAGGTTAACGTCCACTCGACACAAACTACGTCATTTCAGAACTAACATATGGTTCGGGTTTATTTCAATAATTTGCTTTAGCAGTGGGAGGAAACCGGAGAAAACCCACGACGTTCGACAGGCAATCCTACTCCTTGTCACGTACAACCGTGGAATCGAGCCACATCAGTTGACTCAATGATAGACCTTATGACATGACGGTCACTACATCACGTTAATGTCTAGCCATAGGACACACAGCTGTATGACCGTCACTTCATCATGTTAACGTCTAGCCATAGGACACACAGCTGTATGACGGTCACTACATCCCGTTAACGTCTAGCCATAGGAAACACAGCTACATGACGGTCACTACATCCCGTTAACGTCTAGCCATAGGAAACACAGCTGTATGACGGTCACTACATCCCGTTAACGTCTAGCCATAAAACACACAGCTACATGACGGTCACTACATCATGTTAACGTCTAGCCATAGGAAACACAGCTGTATGACGGTCACTACATCACGTTAACGTCTAGCCATAGGACACACGGCTGTATGACGGTCACTACATCCCGTTAACGTCTAGCCATAAAACACACAGCTACATGACGGTCACTACATCATGTTAACGTCTAGCCATAGGAAACACAGCTACATGACCGTCACTACATCATGTTAACGTCTAGCCATAGGAAACACAGCTACATGACAGTCACTACATCATGTTAACGTCTAGCACAGCTACATGACAGTCACTACATCACGTTAACGTCTAGCACAGCTACATGATGGTCACTACATCATGTTAACGTCTAGCACAGCTACATGACAGTCACTACATCATGTTAACGTCTAGCACAGCTACATGACGGTCACTACATCATGTTAACGTCTCGCACAGCTACATGACAGTCACTACATCACGTTAACGTCTAGTACAGCTACATGACAGTCACTACATCATGTTAACGTCTAGCCATAGGACACACAGCTACATGACAGTCACTACATCATGTTAACGTCTAGCACAGCTACATGACAGTCACTACATCATGTTAACGTCTAGCACAGCTACATGACGGTCACTACATCATGTTAACGTCTCGCACAGCTACATGACAGTCACTACATCACGTTAACGTCTAGTACAGCTACATGATGGTCACTACATCATGTTAACGTCTAGCCATAGGACACAGAGCTACATGACAGTCACTACATCATGTTAACGTCTCGCACAGCTACATGACAGTCACTACATCACGTTAACGTCTAGTACAGCTACATGACAGTCACTACATCATGTTAACGTCTAGCACAGCTACATGACAGTCACTACATCATGTTAACGTCTAGCCATAGAACACACATCCCTCTCTCTCTCTCTCTCTCTCTATCAAACCCAAACAAGGTACTAATGCACTCTTTCTATTTTGTCTCGCTTTTTCTGATTTCGTGACAGTGAACTTTTTAAATGGCTAGTTAGTTTCGTACCCGTTCACAGTCCCATATAACAACTAATTGTATATTGATTCTATAATACTTTAAATAAAATAAAATATTGTTATCTTATCCTTATTTACCACTTGCAGAAAAGTTAAACCCTATTTCATTCATTTATTCATTCATTTAATATCTACCATATTAATTATGTAATGTTATTAAACATACCTTATGGGAGATTAGATAAAGAGCTGGTAGTTCACACTATAATACATGTAGATAAAACCTAGATACTGTAAAGGCAATATGCTGAAAATTTCAGTCAAATTGATCCACTGTGACCCGAGAATTTAGCAATTGAATTTTCAGCCTAGCCTCGCTCATCATTACTAAAGTCGGTGTGATAAAAAACATAGTCGCGATTATGAATGGAAGTCGAACAGGAAATCGGAACCTAATCTAATAAAGATCGTAGACTAACGATGGCATCAAGGGTTGATTATGGTCTGGATAAGTTAATTAATGTCTAATTAATAATATAGATAACATTTCAGGCCTATAGAAAGACCTGTAATAGGCAGATTTAGCTCTGGCATAATGTATGTTTAAATAAAATGTTATTGTTGTATATTATATTTACCATATGAATTGTAATGTTATTGAGTAAAATATTGTTAATTAATGTTATGATGTTTTAAATACAACAGTCACCATATTGTTTCTGTAATTAAAGAGAGAGAGAGAGAGAGAGAGACATGCGACCCTACTCCTTGTCACGTACAACCGGGGATTCGAAACCACGCCAGTTGACTCAATGACAGACTTTGTGATACAGCGCACGCGTGCTAACCATTCAGCCATCCAACCCCTCTGTAATGTTATTAAATGAATTACTGGTATTGTAATTTATATCCCACAGGTATCATATTAATTATATAAAGCCATCTTTAAGTAAGTAGAAGATATAACTAATATCACATACAACTAAAAAAGTTCAAATCGCACTGGAAATAAAAATAGTAATAAGCTCCTGGCGAAATGTATCTTTAATTTAACAGAAGATTAGAAGCTAAATATCTCAGCGGGCCAGGATTTGAAAATTGGAATTCTGATGAGACGTGGAAGCTGTAATTTAAATCTATGATTACTTTCTTTTTAAAATCTTTAACCAATTTCCTAGAAGTCTGAAAATACTGGGAAAAAAACAGATCTCACGCGACATGATGTACAACTTCAATAGTTGCTTGACCAAAAAAATCAAATAATTCTAATATTCTTTTTGTATGTTTTACATAAAACGTATGTCATTAGTGAAAAAACACAAAACAGTAAGAAGCCACCACAAAAAAATGACAACATGAGAGAGTAAAAATATTATAATCGTATGTCAGAAATGAAATGAGCTCTACTGAACTACTTTGGGCACCTGCGGGCTACTGAAAAACACAAAACAGTAAACCTTAATAATGTGAAATTTAAAACTCCCGATGGAGGATTGTAATGTTTATATATTTAAATATGGCTATGTAAGAAAAGTAGAATGTACTTTAACACGTACAACCTTACTACTATGTACCAGGGTCCTACATTCTAACAGCTAAGGTTGGAGCCGTTTTCATTAGCCCAGTTTAGAACCAGAACAGTAAGACGTTAAACCCCATTTCATTTCTAAGGTGGGAGGGGAGGGAGAATGGTTAACACGTGCGCGTTGCACCATAAGGTGTGTCATTGGACGTTAACCACCCCCTCTCTCTCTCTCTCTCTCTCTCTCCTCTATCTCTCTCTTCATCTAATTCATTTAAATACCACCCTGGGGATAACCTTTTTTGAACTAAAGTGTTAACTGGCTGAAGTTGTCAACTTTCCCAGAATCAAATAACCCTCAATATTCTATTGCCTAGGATTTAACTTTCATACCAAAGTGTGACTCAGCCTGTTCGGGGGGGGGGGCTGATTCTATCCCTGTGTTGGTCGAGAATGTTTCTCTGGGTTTCACTCTGCCATCTGTTCTGGGCGGAGGAGGGTCTGATAAGAAACAACGTATAGCCCTTCACGTGGTACGTACATCCAGATTTCGTGCTGGAGGGTCTAGTAAGGATCAACGTCTAGCCCAGTGGTTCTCAACTTTTTTGCCAACGGCACACCTTGGAACACACAAAAAAATAGCCGCACACCTGGCGAAATATATATATAAAAACATGGCAAGTCATAGACGGCATACAACCGTAGACACAGACTAGTCATAGACACATAGAATGATTCAAACTAAATAAAGAAAAACACAGCCATGAACTTATTTGATTGTAGTGTTTCGAACTTCACCAGCCAAATAGCTGGTTTCTTTAGTGAGAAATTTTCTTAGTGTGTCGTTCAAAATTTCGCGGCACACTTAGAACAATCTCGCGGCACACTGGTTGAGAATCACTGGTCTAACTCTTCACGCTGTACGGAAATCCAGATCCCGTGTACAGGTTGGTTTGCACGTTGAAGAAACCCCGAAATAGCCCGTCTTTATAACTCTGGTAGATGATTTTACCGTAGCTTTATTTTCGGGAATTTCAACCCAAATTGTTAGTTAGCTGCAGTAAGTAACCTATCCATATACTGACTATTTCACTCTTATTGGCATGATATTTTAAAATGGGGAATAAGAACTGTGTATCGTGATATATTATACTCTGACGTGCTATAATATAATTGTATTAGATTTATGTCAGGTCAAGTCGACGTAGTGATACATAAAATTGAAATTCACACAAAAAAATCTAATCCCACTTTTTCTCTTAAAGTTAAATCTCCCTTCAACCGTTGACATGAAATGTTACTGGAATACAAGATGGATGACCAGGTTACTACCTTTCTTGTATGTTATGATTCGTAATAATGTTTACAGATTTAAACATGGCTTGTGGAAAATATTAGAAGTAGTACTAAGATTATTTAACGTCTGCTTCCACCATAGTGACATCGCAGACGAGATTTACGATAGCCGAAGCCGGCAAAACTGTATATTAGAATATGATTTTGCAATGTTTCGATTGGCGGTTTATGGCCATGGATTGGTTTATTGGGAAGTTCATCCCTTTTTTAATAAAACATTGTTTGGTGGGGGGTGATTAGAGAAGCCGGAAAGAAAGAAATGGGGGTTAACACCCATTCGACACAAACTAGATCATTTCGGGACTAACATATGATTCAATATGGATATGGGAGGAAATCTGAAAACCCGGACAAAACCCACGAGGTTGGACAGGCGACCCTAATCCTTGTCACGTATAAGCGGGAAATCGAAACCACGCCACTTGAGTCATTGACAGACTTTGTGATGCAACGCGCACGCGTAATCGCACGCGTTAACCATTCAGCCACATTTAAGCAACTCTTTGCCGGATTGGTATAAAAGTGTTTAAGATTGACCTTAATGGCCATAAAAAGCATTAAAAAGATCTATCAAAAATGGTTTTCTAGTAAGGATCGAGTGATATATATCAAATTATTGATAAACTTGGATCAAATGTTTCGAAATCTTTGTGAATACTAAACGCACTTGAACAATTTTTGTACTGATATTATTTTAATAGATTCTATATTTACAGAATGACATCAGGATGTTTACAAATAAATATTACCGCGATAATCGAGATTAACATTATGAAATACCCCGTTCCAAAAACATGTCAATCTAAAAAAAATTGTGGCAAAAATATTACCACGGTTTTGCTACGTTTGGACAAAAATGCCTAACGAGGCATTCTGAGGTTTATAGTGTTAGTGTTAACTGGATATATGAAGCTATATTGGAGCCTTCCTTTTAATAATAACGGTTATGGGATGGGGGGGGCAAATGGTTAGCACTTGCGCGCTGTATCATAAGGTCTGTCATTGAGTCAACTGGCGTGGTATCGAATCCCCGGTTGTACGTGACAAGGGTTGCCTGTCCAACCTTGTGGGTTTTCTCTGGGTCCTACGATTTCCTCCCACTGCTAAAGGCCCCTCGAAATGGGTCGCAACGCATATAATAATGTAATATGAATGTATATAAATTGCTTTACATTCACGTTTCTGTTTTTATTGTAATTTTTACTCAGTTATGTTCGGCGAAAAAAGCAGAATGGCAGTATTTGGCGTCTAGCTATACCAGTCGACACCGGGAGTAATCTTCAGTGTCATATGTTTACCCTCGTTCATCGCGTCGCTTCATTACAAATGGCGCTCTAAATCATTCTGGCAGGCGAATCGTGTACCAATTTCAAAATTCCATTTTGTCTTAAATATTGGATATCGGAAGCCTATCTTATCACGGTGAGATAACAACATCAATGTTGATTTAAATTGACCAATAAGTCGTGTTTCAATGCCGGGTGATACCCTGGGTGATATTGAGTTAAAGACTTGCCTCCTTTAAGATCAAGAGTATTACCATAGCGACTTCACAGACTTGCTTCTTTTAAAGCCATATAAAAAAATATGTCTTACATAGTTTTTATTATTTACACCTTACACAGATGTCATCGACCTTAACATTAACATCGAACCAGACAATAAAATGGCGTAGCGTATATACGCTATAATGACTAGGGAAATGTAATGTAATGACTAGGGAAATGTATTATATAAAATTTGTCTCATTTCGACAAAAAATTTGATTTGAGTCGGCGATTGATATCAGGAGAATCTCTTTTTATTTTATATTTTGCAAACGTAAATTGATTTTTATACCCAACCCAGACAAATTGTAATAAAACTTTCATTTTCAGCAGAAATGTGCTCATTGTTGTTGACCCGTCGTGAATTCTTGCATTTTAATCTTTTATTTTGTGAGATTAAGAGACGACAAATTCGGTTGGATTATTTGATAAGAAATGGAGAGAATGTAGTTATATGTAATGAGAAAATATTAGCTGGTCGACAAAACTCGTATTTTTATTGATTTCAGGATATTTTTAAAACTCCACAAGTAGATTGAAGATTTTCATATAATGTCTATGACTACACATCATTTCCACCCCGGCCTTTCCCCAGCACTCCATTAACTTCACCCCGGCCTTTACCCAGCACTCCATTAACTTCACCCCGGCCTTTACCCAGCACTCCATTAACTTCAGCCCGGCCTTTCCCCAGCACTCCATTGACTTCAACCCGGCCTTTACCCAGCATGTCCAACCACGAGGGTCAGAGCCACTCCCAAATTCTGAATTGATCATCTTGGAACATGGCATATTTATTCTTTATACTTTAAGGATAACAACTATTTATTTGGGTGTATGGCCCGACTCCCTGGGGTGTGGTACCACGTCCACTATTTTGTCTCTTTTAGTCTATAAATACTCGAAGGTTTGCAATAATTAACAGTTTTTGTTCAAATTGAGCAAATCAATCATTTCAATAACAGAGCGGTGTTTATATATATTGTTCTATATGCAAACCCCAAAGTGCAGAGCCACGCCCATTTTTTTTTTTTGTATTTATCATCTACAGGTAATTCTGAATGGATCATCTTGGATATATGAATATTTATTCCTTATACCATAAAGACAGCAACTATTTATTTTGGTGCATGCCGCGTCCCCCTGGCGCGGTGTCACGCCCATTTTTTGTTAATATTTAATCTTTAAATTTGACCCCAAAAAAACAACGCCTAGTCTTCAATCATTGCAGCCATTTCATATTTCATTCTCTTCATATCAATCAAAGCAGGAATGTGGACGTATATTGCAGCGTTAGCGATGCTCTTGCTGTGAACACAGTGCGTGCGCATAATATAGGTACGTTGTCCTGGATTTTTTTCGGCTCTATTAATGGAAATGAAATGAAATGGGGTTTAACGTCCTACTGTTCTGCTCCTAAACTGGGCTAATAAAGACGGGCATGCGCCATACAGTGTGCTATGAGGGGAATTGTGCCCGGGCATCGGCGCTATGGCCTATTCTTATATCGAATTCCAACTTCCAAGGGATCTTTTACGTGCACGCCAATATGTACACAGAACCTTGTCAGGCCCTCCGTCCTGCATCACTGACAAAGGGAAACCACGCCGGAAAATCTGGATGAACTTTCTCGGCCAATGCAAGGATCGAACACCCGACCTCCAGGCTAGCGAGCCAGCGTCTTACCCGCTTAGCCACGTGATCCCCTCTCTATTATGGAAATAAATGCTTAATGGACCTATGCGCCATTTGCATTTTTGTGAAAATATCAAATTTCTCTGGTTAATCAACGCTAAATATTACTCCGATTGATTATATAAACATACTCGACTCCTTCAACAATTTAGAGATCTTCCATTAACTAAGAGAGAGAAATGGGGTTTAACGTCCACTCGACACAAACTAGGTCATTTCGGTACTAATATATGGTTTAATTTTATTTCAATAATTCGCTTGCGCGTAGGGGTCTTTAGCTCTGGGAGGAAACCGGGGAACGCGGAGAAAACCCACGAGGTTAGACAGGCGACCATTCATTAAGCGAATTATTGGAATAACATTGAACCATATGTTGGTCCCGAAATAACTTAGTTTGTGTGGAGTGGACGTTAAACCTAATCTCTCTCTTCCTCTCACTTTTTTGAGGAGGGTTCACCGGTTAGGTGTTTGAAGCGTGTACATCAGTTCTTATAGTCTATCATTGATTCAAGAACGTGACAAGGAGTAGGATCGCCTTGGTGAGAATTAACCAATCGCCTCTTGGTTAGTATTAACCAGACGCCCCTTGCTCAAAATCAAACGGCTTACTGGTGATTCATATTTCCAACAGGCAGTACTACCCCGATCAAAACAACCAGACACCCTTTTTCTTACCATACCCCATTGTATTTGCATCACAGAAAAGAGGAACCAGGTTGGGTTCACCGTCTCGATAATAACTAGATCTTGATATTAAAATTAAAATCATTTGACTTGTGGGAAGAAATCTTAAGAAATGAGAGGAAGCTTGAGTACCCATAGAAAACCCACGAGGTTAGGCAGGCAATCTTTGTACCTGTTACAGACAATCCAGGCAATCCTTGTACCTGTTACAGACAATCCAGGCAATCCTTGTACCTGTTACAGACAATCCAGATAGGGGTTGAATACACAGATAACATTTAATATGATCTACTCGATTGACAGTCAGATACCTTTTACAATACACAATAGATGTGTTATACTAATACACAATCTGACTAAAACACAGATCTTCTTTCGTTTCGGTTTTTATAGTTCAAATTTTCGTTTTACTTATCTTCACTACACAAGGAGAGTTTTTATATAACCCGCGTTCTGGTTGATGTAAAGGATTAACCAATGAAACGGTCTGCTGTGGCAATCTCTTGGCGTATAGTGCACAGAACTGTGGGTAATCCACTAGAAACTTCACCGCTAATTTGTTAACCAAATGCCTGACGTCATAGGGTCAAAAGCTGCTTGTATGAGTCATGGCCTCGGACGCGACCTCTCACAACAACCGATCAGATCTTCATGTAGTGGAGGCCATCGAAAGTATAAAAAAACGAAACGAAATATAGATGTGTATTTTAATCAGATTGCATCAATACACTAAAAAAAAAATAAAACACGAATTCCTAATTTGGTTGCCGTCTTCATTAGCCCAGTATAGGAGCAGAACAGTAGGACGTTAAACTTCATTTCATTTCATTCCTACTTTGGTTATGACCAAAAAAAGGGGAAAATTGAATAGTATTTATCGGATTGTGGAGAAATTATTTTGAATACGGTGATATGGATTATATTATTTGTACGGGGTGGTCAATATTAACTAATTAAAATATTGATTGACACTTGAGTTACAAATAGATTTTACTTTTATATACACCATTGATTGAAACATGTCCATTTCTTTTATAGAGAATTCGATCATCTTGAAAATTACAAAAATTATAAAATCTATTGCCTAATCGATTGTTAATTAGATTTTAGGTTCTTGACTTGGGCTTAGTAAATATATGTGATATCTTTTTATGTTGTTTTTCAATATTTATTTCAGAGAAACTATTTATCGAGTAGTTCGTCGGGAGTATGGCTCACTAAGCAGATTTGTCCCGATGACCTTGAGAATTACAAAATCTATTGCCTCAACGATTGTTAATTTTAAAATATATTTTTTTCAATTGTTGGTTTGTTTGTTGTACGTATGGATGAGTGGCTCGCCTGTATTATCTTTCTACGAGTCGAGAGTCCTAATGTTTGGGGCTGACCCACTAATGAAAACTGTAATGGGGTTTAATGTCCTAGTTCTATAAAAAAAAACAGATAGACATGTCATTGTACGGTAAAATAAAAAATATGCGCTCTTATTAAACTGCATGGTGTATGCAATGCCCGACTTCCGGTTGGTTTAGAACGTAAGAAGTTAAACCCTTCATTTCAGTAGGGGTTCTGTAGTCTAGTGTGGTGTGGACCGGGGGGGGGGGGTAGTCTAGTGGTGGGTTGGTAGTCTAGTGGGGGCGGGGGATAGTTTAGTGTGGACGGGAGGGGGGGTGTTAGTCTATAGTGAGCGTGAAACCATAAGATTAATCATTGAGTCAAGTGAAGTGGTTTCTATTCGCCGCTTGTCCAAACTCGTTGGTTTTCTCGGGTTCCTCCCACCGCTAAAGAAATAAAATTGAATCATGTGTTAGTCCCGAAATGACCTAGTTTGCGTCGAGCGGACAGTAAATCCCACCTCTCTCTCTCTCTCTCTCTCTCTCTCTCTCGTTTTATCGTCTGCCAAATTTGTCATATGTTTGTAAAGATTAAATTTATTGGCTGATATTGTTTTTAAATATTGTTCCTTTTATAATATGCTATTGATACACGCATTCTGTTAGCCTACCGCTAACGATTCTGTCAGTTTCCAGCCACCATACATTTGTCGACCTGACTATATAATTTGTGTCATTTGTCCTGTGATTTATCGGACTCCTAGAAAGCTACACGAACGTTGACATCTCTGGATGTTTGTACATGTCGTGCTATCTTGATACTACTAAATTACATCGGTTTTACATTGTTGACACCTAGCATTCTGTATCCATGAAGTTTAATCGTTTTTTTAAAAGAATACACATTATATCCTGCTGTGTCGACCACCTTCCGTCAGTGACATTAACTGAAAATGAAATATGTTTTAGAGTAATCTACTTCCTTGATGTGTTAACATTAGTTTTAATTCAAGGTGGACCTTCTATAGTCTTGCTGTGTTAAATAGGTAACTTTAGTTTTAATTCAAGATGGGCCTTCTATAGTCTTGCGAGTCACATTTCATAAGAGAATTTGGTACAGGTCATTTACTGTCATATATTCTACATGTAGTTTAGTTTTGGAGTTGAGAATTTGCAGGGAAAAATAAATAGTTTTCCTGGAAGAAAATTGGCTAGTCTAGTTATGTTTTAAGATTACATATTAAACTATTGCGTTGAGTAGTCTAATATACGCACTAACTTTACTTTTCAACACCAATCTTAATAAGAAATGAAATGGTGTTTAACGTCCTACTGACTTTGCACAATTGTTCTAATTGTAAAATAACCCAGAGGACACATAACAGTCCGACTGTTTGTTGTGTAATAATGGAGATACAAGCGGAAAGAAAAAAAAACTATATTTTTTTTATAGAAAACGAGAAGGTTTCCCCGAAGTAGATCATGGCCGCCTCCAGCAGCAGTTTTACACTGGATCATTGGCGTCTATCTATATATGACGTCAGCAGGAAGTCCTTCTAGACGCGATTATCCATCTATCGCAACAGTAACATGGATAAAGGGCATTTTTTTTATGGCCGAAGACTACCATTTTTGAATGTGGCAGAGTAGTCCTTGAAGTAATTATTTACTTTTACGTCCGAATTGATGTATTTTAAAACCTGTTGTGGACGTATTCAAATAATTAAGTCAAAATCACAAAATGTCGTTTAAAGGTAAATTAACAAAGATTTTAAAATAGTTTGAGTTAATATTTTACAACGTTTTTTGGTGTCGAAATCTCGCTTATAATCTCTCTTTTCAATCATTCGTGAGGGGAGGATTATAAATATCTGTTTAGAATTTACAAAAAAATTCGTCGGTTTTTGGCGTTTCTATGGATACCAGACAAATCATAGCTTATAGCCAAAGAATAGTCCTGTAGCATTTTTGCAATAGCAATTGGCATTGTTTATGCAAAATTTGATGAAAATCAACGCAGGTATAACTGAGAAAATTTGACTTTTGGTGTCACCAGCACCCTTTATTATCATGCTTTTGGGGCCAAGTTTGGAACATAGTTGGTAAATAAAATTGGTATTTTTTTGGTGATTAATATGCAGTTTATCACCCCAAATAACAAAATATACCTTATCTTATCAACAAAAGTGATAGTTTAAAATGTATATTTTACACAGCTGAACGCCCTTAATAGTGCATTATTTTCCAATTAAAGTTCCATTATTTGGGAATAAACCTTTTCTAATATAATCCATTGCCTGTACATTCTGTCACCGTTACTATTTATAGCTATCACCGTTACTATTTATAGCTATATAGGCGTCAGCGTTACTATTTTGAATTGGAGCCACGGTGGCTAGGTGGGTAAGACGCTGGCTCGCTAGCCTGGAGGTCACGTGTTCGATCCCTGCATTGGCCGAGAAAGTTCATCGGGATGTTCCGACGTGGTTTCCCCTTGTCAGTGGTGCAGGACGGAGGGCCTGGCAAGGACAGCTGTCTAGTCCTTCGGATGAGACGAAAAACCGAGGTCCCGTGTATACATTGGAATGCACGTAAAAGATCCATTGGCACTTGGAATTCGATATAGGAGTATGCGATAGTGCCGCTGCCCGGGCAAAATTTCCCTCATAGCACACTGATTGGCGTATGCCCGTCTTCATTAGCCCAGTATAGGAGTAGGACGTTAAACTCCATTTCATATATTTTGAATTGGATTCCTAAATTTATGCCAATAAGGGTTCCCTTACACAAAACCCCTTTTACAAATTAGACGGTATTTAGTTCCTTTAAACCCTCAACACGTGTAAAGGATGCCATATTGATTTTATAAAGTGGGTTTTTATTCTGAGATGTTGTTCATCCATTATAGCGATTAGATGAAGGACATAGTAGCAATGTAATTTATTGACAACCATCTTATCGTATTGACCATATATTGAACGATCAATGATGAACGTGTGAAAATATAACATGAGCCAAATGGCAAGATTCTGGTGAAGAAATTGATAAATATCTCAACATACCTTTTTCTTAATTAGTTATATTGGAATTCTAAATGTCGTTGACATATTTTATGGGACATAGAATAACGTAGTTGCTACCTGAAACATTCATATTTTACGGCGCATAGAATAACGTAATACACAAAAACACATACTTATGGGAAAACAGCTACTTATTTATTTGGGCGACGTTTCGAAGAGTATTCTCTCAACGTTATCAAGTTAAGGTTATCATTAGCTTGATAACGTTGAGAGAATACTCTTCGAAACGTCGCCCAAATAAATAAATAGCTGTTTTTCCATAAGTATGTGTTTTTGTGTAATGCTCTATCCAGTTACTAAATACCTCTAAAAGATTAGAATGTAGTTGCTACCTGAATCAATCATAAACATTTAATAAGTTGACAATAACGAAAGGTCATGGATACGTTAAGTTGTCTGAAGTGTTATGCTGTACATGTTGCGGCTATTGTTTGATTTATTTTTTTTCTCCAGATATCTGGTGGGCGAATACCATTTAATCTGAGGATTATCCGTCACAATAACACATTCTTTTATAACGAGAATCATTAATTCTACCTCCCACGACTTACTGCTAACACGGGGTTATTCTATTATAATGTAGCCTGAGGATATCATGATCGACTCCTGGGGTAAATGAACCCAAATAGTGACAAATTGGCGTGAATAAAATCGTTTAATTACAGAATAAATACGATACGATACACGAATTGATATACCCAACAAAAACATTGAAAACATAATAGAATATTATTTACAAAAGTGACCAAATTTATAAGCTAGCCATAGGCTACTGCTCATTTCTAATCGAGTGTAAAGTTTTGGGTCAATAATTCGCTTACGAGTAGAGTTCTTTAAAAGTGCAATTGGAAATTTTCCAGTTATATTTTTAAAATGTATTAAAATAAAGCCTTAAAATAGATGGTATCCATAAACAGTCCTACCTTGTTAAAGAATAATCCTATTAATCCTATAATTCGCTATTGCCAGCTGAGAAATTGGCAAACATATCATTTTTAACTTCAAATTCCAACGTTGGAAAATGGCTGCCCCATGTTGTCAATAGCAAAACAGGGGAGGTAATTGTGTTGTTATTTCCTGTGTCATATATTTTTAAGGGTGGGAAATAATGCCCATGATCGTATAATAGTGATTTGATAACCTATTGAGCAAAAGACATAGAAATAATTATGTTTTGACTTTCTTAGAAATTTAGAAATTCTCGTTTAACAGTGTGTTTGTCTGGTGGTGGTGGGGGGCGCAGTTCTTGAAATAGTTTGTGTTCGTCATTTAGCGATATAACGTACCGAGAGAGGTCTAAGTCAAAAGAATTCTTAAATATACGACAGGTTCAATAATAATACCGACTCATGGGGTGCTTTTCAAGTCAAGCATCCATATTGAGACAGAGTTAAGACAGCTCGTGATATGTTCCAGAAAATGAGACGTGAAATTGACACAATCTACTTACTAATCGATAATCTCAAGTTAAAAAAATTTCACAAATTGAATGAAGGGTGTCTTAATTAGGGTTTAACGTCCCCCTTTTCACCATCCGCCGAGCGAATGATGACCAATATACACAACAGGGCATTACGTCATAGGTGTCTTGATTAGGGTTTAACGTCCAACTGTTCACCATCCGTCGAGCTAATGACGACCAATATACACAACAGTGGGCTATAAGGGTGATCAGATGGCCAAAACGAGAACACTACGTCATACTCTTATTTCGATTTTCAAATTTCAGGGAATGTTTACATCAACGTTCTACCAATGGTGTTCAAGGGACCATGGTTAGTTTTTCCACCAAGCGAATAGAGAATTGTTCTTACAAGACTGTATTTAGTCTAGCTCATAGCCCACCGTACGTGATACTACGGGCTGTCTACAGGGGTAATTTTAGTAAATCCGTGCATGAGACGTATGCGTCATTTCCGTGTGTTCGGCACCATAGAAGATCGTAAACTGGCCTTAGAGACGTTTGGTTCTGCATATTCAAAATGTTCACGTTGTGTCTTACTACTGGTCTGCGAGCAACTAAACCTCAAGACGCACGGTGTGTTGTAAGCTAGGCTTTAAGTCCTGTACCACTCTTTGTCAAGAGGATGCCTCGCTGGAAGAAGATCCTGTGGAATTTTCTGAGTCAACATCGGTATGAAAACCAAGGCCCCCTTGCGCTGAATAAACTGTTCTTTTTATTCTTGTATTCGCCTTTAAATATCCCTAACAACATCGTCTGTTTTCTGTAATTGAGTGAGAAGGAAGATACCTAACTATACCGTCTGTTTACTGTAATTCAGCGAGAAGGAAGATCTCTAACAACACCGTCTGTTTTCTGTAATGCAGTGAGACGGAAGATCTGGAAGCCATTGAGTATCTATTAACGACAGACCGACATTTTCTCCATTTCAAATTTAATCATCCATCAAATTTTATTCCTAAAGAGTTCTGAGACATATTACAGGTGTATAATCATATTAGACAGAAAATGTCGCTGGCTTCAGGCTTATATTGAATTTCAAGCAGCTGAATTATTTCATTTTGACTTTCTATATAGACACAGATAATCCTCTATATCTCAATATTGGCCTTATCTGTCAAGTTAAAAGTTTTGAACATAGATTATCATCACACAAAACAAAGCAAATCTATAGCCCCCACCTCACCCCACACAAAATCAAGCAAATCTATAAATCCCCTTCTCCCCGCAACACACACAAACACAGCCACCCCTACCTCTGCGATGAATCAGTCCAGTTTTATTTTTATCTTTTTCAAAACGACCAGACAGGTGGACATCTGTTATTATTCACGACATTGTTGTTTTCCTAATCTGACAGTGGCACTTCCTTCTCGGGTGACATTTCTATTAGAATACTAAGCTAAACTGGCGATATATATGGAGGCATGTTCTTGGCGAGGATGCTTCCTCTTTATACAACACCTGATGGACTCTCATTAGGCAAGGTGGGAGTTGCTGACACACCAACAGTAACCCTACCTCTGACCAGAATTCACAATAAATGATGTTTGACCGCAACCGGGCTGACGACGTATTCAACCGACCGAAAGAAAATGGACACCATTAACGATTTTATTTTACTTTCCGTTTCCGCAACCTTTATGTGAGCGATTCTGTATTTGTTTATGTGAGCGATGTTTTATTTGTTTATGTGAGCGATGCTGTATTTGTTTACGTGAGCGATGTTTTATTTGTTTATGTGAGCGATGCTGTATTTGTTTATGTGAGCGATGTTTTATTTGTTTATGTGCGCGATGCTGTATTTGTTTATGTGAGCGATGCTGTATTTGTTTATGTGAGCGATGCTGTATTTGTTTATGTGAGCGATGCTGTGCTGTATTTGTTTATGTGAGCGATGCTGTATTTGTTTATGTGAGCGATGCTGTGCTGTATTTGTTTATGTGAGCCATGCTGTATTTGTTTATGTGAGCGATGCTGTATTTGTTTATGTATATCTATGTGAATTCAATGATTTATTAAAGACGGTGTTTAACATGACGTGAGTAATATAGTACTAGTAGTGTATATAAGTTAATTCAATGATTTATTAAAGGTGGTGTTTATAATAAATAACTTGTAACGTACTTACAACACAACCAAACGGTTATTTCACAACGTGTCAGATTCACTTTCTTTAATGGATTTCCGGTTTCTACGTCTTACAGAATAGCACCACGCTTATTGCTTAGTTACATGATGCTATAGTATAGAACACGCTTATTGCTTAGTTACATGATGCTATAGTATTGAACACGCTTATTGCTTAGTTACATGATGCTATAGTATAGAGCACGCTTATTGCTTAGTTACATGATGCTATAGTATTGAACACGCTTATTGCTTAGTTACATGATGCTATAGTATTGAACACGCTTATTGCTTAGTTACATGATGCTATAGTATAGAACACGCTTATTGCTTAGTTACATGATGCTATAGTATTGAACACGCTTATTGCTTAGTTACATGATGCTATAGTATTGAACACGCTTATTGCTTAGTTACATGATGCTATAGTATAGAACACTAAGTTAACATATTGCTTAGTTACATGATAATATAGTATAGAACACTAAGTTAACATATTGGAATACATCCATAGTATAGGCAGTGTACTTTACATCCGTGGATGGGGGTTTGGAAAGGGAAAGGGGTTCATAGTCTCGTTAATACACTATTACTACATTTCTACAGATTCGTGTGCAATGGAAGGATTGGGGTTGCGGAGGGTGGGGTGGGGTGCAGGGATGTCGGGGTTCCACCTGCCCTTTTTCGAATTTTAACTGACAAGTGGATCTTGTACGTGCATCTAGTACTAGGTTTGTAACTGACAAGTGGATCTTGTACGTACATTAACTGACAAGTGGATCTTGTACGTGCATCTACTACTAGGTTTGTAAAGACATATTCCAGTATGGCAAGAAATAGAGACTGGGTTAGAATTCTCAATCTTGTTAGTTGTATTCTCGATCGGTGTATGTTCGAAGACCTTAATGTATTTTGGTGAAATGGTAATTTTTGGAATAATAGGTAATATTCTCGGTCAACATGAGGATCGAACCTTTATGATTAGTATACCTTACTCGCTGAAACACCGTATCTCCAACAATGGGCATTAACTAAGGATGATGTTTATCAAAAAGATCTTACTAACTTTTAACATTTTAAACCATACCCATCAGGTTTCTCCACTACCACCAATAAAAGATGGTGACATCTCGTTACGCTCGAGCAGCATAACTAAATGAAAATACAATTTATTATAACTTTGTCAATAATGAACGGAATTGAACCATTTTTAGATCAATATTCCTGTCAGAGTTTAAAGTTTCGCTGATCAATATTTCTGTCAGAGTTTAAACATTCACTAATCAATATTCCTATTAGAGTTTAAACATTCACTGATCAATATTCCTGTCAGAGTTTAAACATTCACTGATCAATATTCCTGTCAGAGTTTAAACATTCACTGATCAATATTCCTGTCAGAGTTTAAACATTCATTGATCAATATTCCTGTTAGAGTTTAAACATTCACTGATCAATATTCCTGTGAGAGTTTAAACTTTTACAATATTGTAGTTTATACTAGATTCATATCAGTCTTTAATAGAAACTAAAATTATGTAGTGGTTTTGAGCGAGAAATGGGGTTTAACGTCGACTCGACACAAACTAGGTCATTTCGGAACTAACACATGGTTTAATTTTATTTCAATAATTCGCTTGCGCATAGATGTCTTTAGCAGTGGGAGGAAACCGGAGGACCCAGAGAAATTCCACGAGGTTGGACAGGCGACCCTACTCCTTGTCACGTACAACTGGGGATACCAAACCACGCCAGTTGACTCAGTGACAGATCTTATGATACAGCGCGCACGTGCTAACCATTCGGCCATACAACACCCCTGTGGTTTTAGAAATGTGATTTAAAAATGGATGCACTACTAATGAAGTCAGTTAAACACCAATCAATCTGCTATGAAGAAAGTTTACCAAGTCAATGGTCCACTAATCGTGAATTCCTACTGTCGAGTGTTCGTACATTGGGGGGATCACGTGGCTAGGTGGGTAAGACGCTGGCTCACTAGCCTGGAGGTCGGGTGTTCGATCCCTGCATTGGCCGAAAAAGTTCATCCAGATTTTCCGGCGTGGTTTCCTCTTGTCAGTGATGCAAGGGCCTGACAAGGACAGCTGTCTAGTCATTCGGATGGGACGAAAAACCGAGGTCCCGTGTACACATTGGCGTGCACGTAAAAGATCCCTTGGCAGTTGGAATTTGATTTAAGAGTAGGCCGTAGCGCCACTGCCCGTGCAAAATTTCCCTCATCTCCCTCATAGTACACTGTATGGCGTATACCCGTCTTCATTAGCCCAGGTTAGGAGCAGAACAGTAGGACGTTAAACCCTGTTTCATTTCATTTCGTTCGTACATTGGTGGACGTTGTTTATTCGCCTGTAGTCGGATCACACCCATGTCCAATAAATATTAATGGTCCTCTCTAACCTCCACCCCACCACACCCTGCTCTTGCTTCTTCATCCTTGTCATCTGTAGTCGGATCACACACATTGAACCATATGTTAGTCCCAAAATGACCTGGATCGTGTCGAGTGGACGTTACCCCCCCCCCCACCCCATCTCTTGTGTTTTTGATACGTATAAAGCGTCTATTATCGCATTGATACTTTCCTTCTAGACGGTAATATTGACACAATCCAATGTTTTATTATCATTTCATATAAACACGTTACCAACTCGAAGAACGAAGGGCGCCAAATTCACTAGACTAATGAAATCACGACCACATAAAGATCAAAAGTTGAGAACATGATTCAATGAAAGACAAATCACGTAACACGTTAGAGACAACCCTAAAGTTAATGTAATAATCAATACAAGTTTCTTCAGATTAAAGATTCCATCAAAAATACAACTTATTTGTAAACATGGACGCTGATATGATACGAGGTGTTACACAGGTCAGACTGTATTGAGACTTGTATGGTTCTGATGTTGAAAGAAGTTTTGTTTTGTTATTATATTACCTAATTTGTTTCTGAATCGTATGGATTTGTTATTGAAAAACGTTTTGTTTTGTTATTATATTACCTAATTTGTTTCTGAATCGTATGGATTTGTTATTGACAGACGTTTTGTTTTGTTATGGTATTTCATAATGGGAGACGTTTCATTACTTAACTGATTTCTGAATCATTTGACTCGTATGGATTTGTTATTGAAAGATGGTTTGTTAAGTTATTATATTACTTACTTAGTTTCTGAATCATAAGTTTAAAAAAAAAATAATTAAAGAGCTACACTCGTCATACACCGTGGTTTTAGTACCTAAAACAGTGGCACGGTGAGAAAAGGGCTGGGGTCCATGGCGGCGAATAAGCAACTGGTTTCAATCCAGAGTGTCTCGGGATTGAGTCTTGTCATAAAACTAATTTATACAATCTGATTAAAAACAGATCTACATTTCGTTTCATTTTTAATACTTTCGATGGCCTCCATAACATGTAGATCTGACCGGTTGTAGTGAGAGGTCGTGTCATGAGTCAAGTAAAATGAAATTTAAAACTATAAAAAACGAAACGAAGTAGGGTGTGTGTTTTAATCACAGATCGTTAGCATTTATTATTTTTAAAACAACGGAAAATCTGCAACATTTAATATGACCTGAAACATAAAATAGACACCATTAGGTTGAATTTGTAGAAAACAAGGATGTATAACTGTGTTGAACTTTATTTTAACCTGAGACATAAAATAGTCAGCATGTTGTTGAATGATGTATAACTGTTAGGAACGTTCTATTTGTGAATAATATACAAGGATGTTTGACCTGAAACATAAAATAGACACCATTGGGTTGTAGGTGTAGAATACACGGATGTTTAACTGTATAGAACTTTCTATTTGTGAATCATATCGATTTGTTAATTACAGAGACACGAGTAACAATTGAAAAATCAAATGATATAAATGGATTGTCAAAGGAATATTTTCTTTGTCTTCTTTTAAATCACGATTTGTGTTCTTCTGTTGACAGGGAGCAGTCATTTATAACCATCAAAACAGTGTGATTCTATCTATCACAGAGAGTGTAGGTGGTTCAGTCAGGTTAAAGAGAATTCAGTAGTAGTTATAATTAATTGTCTGCGATATCACCTCGGTGGAAGCGGATGTAAAATACAACTAACACTAACTAGTTATAATTAATACTGAAACTGGGTGATCTGTGAACTAATGTTTTTCTGTGTGATTGATTCGAGCCAAATAGAAAAGAGTCGCCCATAACTGCATGGAATGGTCGCCATTAGTGAAAATTCTTAATATCGTTACTCGTCATTTTGTATTTATTTAGACCATGCCTTATTTTCCATCTACGTTACAATGTACTCAAATTGATATTATGAAAACAAAATTAAAATTTTAAAGGTGGATAATCTCCCGGCTGGGATTAAGTGGGGTTGAATAAAGCCGCAACAATCATTAGTGACACTAGCTTGTGTTCTACTTCTGTTAGTGTTTAACGTCCGCTACCACCGAGGGTGATATCGCAGACAAGTTGTCTTATTTTACTATGCTCATCGCACGGGTATGGGTATTTCCTGTGTCAGTAAGCCGGAGGACCCGGAAAAAAACCACGAAGTTGAACAAGTCACCCTACTCCTTGTCACGTACAACCGGGGAATCGAAACCACGCCAGTTGACTCAATGACAGACCTTATGATACAACGCACACGCGCTAACCATTCAGCCATCCAACACCCCTAGATAAATTGAAAGATATGTTAGTCCCGAAATGACCTGGTTCGGGGCGAGAGGACGTTAAACCCCATCTCTCTCTCTCTCTCCAATTGCGGTGTCCGGCCATATGAGCGTTTAACGGGGATATGGAGGACTCGACTTTTAAATGAAATGAAATGGGGTTTAACGTCCTACTGTTCTGCTCCTATACTGGGCTAATGAAGACGGGCATACGCCATACAGTGTGCTATGAGGGAAATTTTGCCCCTACTTTTATATCGAATTCCAACTGCCAAGGGATCTTTTACGTGCATTCTAATGTATACACGGGACCTCGGTTTTTCGTTCATCCGAAGGACTAGACAGCTGTCCTTGTCAGGCCCTCCGTCCTGTACCACTGACAAGGGGAGACCACGTCGGAAAATCCAGATGAACTTTCTCGGCCAATGCAGGGATCGAACACCCGACCTCCAGACTAGCGAGCCAGCGTCTTAACCACCTAGCCACGTGACTCCTCGATTTTTAAGCCATGTCTAAAAATAATTTATATAACATTTATAGTGAGTAGATTTAGCTCTCGCATAATGTCTCTTTATAAAGTCTCCCTTCTTGACAATAAAAAAAACAAGTTTTAATATTTTCGAAGTTTCTTCTCCGTCAGGCGATGACAAGCTTTTAAATTTCTCCCACTGTGTTTTCGTGTTGAGAGGTCATATATAACTTTGTTTCCATTTAATTCTGTTACGATACGTCGAAGAATGACACGTCGTAGGCCGAGAAGATCCACGGGGTCTTTTTAACCCATATCTTACTTGTCAGGGATGACAACTTTGGCTGTCAAGAAAGTGTGGCTCTATTTTATTTCTGTAGTCATAAATAAAAAAAATTTAACAATAAAACGAATTGATATTTGTGTTTCAAGACAATAGCAAAATATATTATTTTCTCCAAAATAGTATTTATTTGGTGATAGCTCAGGGCAGGCATTACCATTTTGGCTCTCACTAACTGGTAGTTCGCGAACTTTTTTCCTGAATTTACTAAAAGCAATTTTTGAAACAGGAACTGAGCTCCAATATACTCGTCTTGTTCTTGTTGTTAATATTCTTGGGGATTTCGATAAATGCCTACGATTCAGACAATTCCATTAGGATTGGCATAAACCTCCACCTTTTCGTTGGACAATTATTGTGCAACGATTGAAGGCAGAGAGAGAGAGAAATTGGATTTAACGTCCACTCGACACAAACTAGGTCATTTCGGGACTAAACGATTTAAGGACTTCGATTTTGGATATGAGGTCACAATTCCACGATGACTGCGATGACGTCATTCATGCTCTTACTTGTTATTTTTGTGGATGGGAAAATTAAATGACATTCTAGGAAAACATAGAGTGAGTACGGTGCGTGTGTGAAATCTGTCGTGTTCGTTCTGTACTCCCATAACAACACTGGTAAAGTGTAGACGAGGTCTTTTAACCTCTACAGTTCATTTGGATATTGGTATTGATGGCACACATGCTACACTGCAAACCGTAAAGTATTTTTTTTACTATATTATATAAGGTGATCGGGTACGTTTCGAACACAGCCTTTAAGGTCATAAACTGGGGCTAACTGGGGCTAGTCGCATCTTTCGTATGGGGTAGTTCACTAACATGGACATCGGTTAAAGTCACAAATTGGTGCTAACAGTAGCTAACTGGTCAACGTCAGGGCTGGTTATTTCGTCAGTATCTATTGTGACTTAGTTGGCTCGATAACCATGGTGTCTGGTGATGGTCGAGAAAGTTAAAGTCACAAACTGGTAAACGTCAGAGCTGGTTATGTCTTCGATATCTACTTTGATTAAGTAAGGAGAAAGTTTATAGGGATTTGTTTTCGTAGTTTTCCCATGGCAGTGGTACATGACGGGGGGTCTGGCAAGGTACCATATCTTGAGACAAAAACCTTTATTCGAGTGTACGAGTTGGCTTGCACGCAAATGAACCCTTGACAGTTTGTATTGGAAATAAGATTAGTTCGTAGGGCTGCTGTCCTGGCAACAGTTCTCTGCATGGCGTATACTCGTCTTCATTTCCCAAAGGACATTATAGGCCGACTTTAATTTGAGCTGTTGACTAATGTTACTGACAGTGTAAGATATTAGTTTTAGATTAAAAGCAGAAAGAGATTAAACCCGTGGGCTATAGATGTAATACGAGCAGATGATATAAAACATTTTATACAAAATAATACACGATCCACTTGTCAGTTAAAATTCGAAACAGGGAGGTGGAACCCCGACGTCCCTGCACCCCCCCCCCCCACACACACACACACCCTCCTATCGTACCCTCCTCGCATTGCGCACGAATCTGTAGAAATGTACTTATAGTGTGTTGACGACCTTTCACTTTCCAAACCCTCATCCTCTGATGTAGGGTGTAAAGTACCCTGACTATACTATGGATATATTCCAATATGTTAACTTCGTGTTCAATACTATAGCATCATGTAACTAAGCAATAAGCGTGTTAGAATTCAGTAAGGCGTGGAAAAACCGGAAATCCATTAAAGAAAGTGAATCTGACACGTTGTGAAATAATCGTTTGGTTGTGTTATAAGTTCATTACAAGTTATTTATTATAAACACCGCCTTTAATAAATCATTGAATTAACTTACATAGATACACTACTAGTACTATCACACTCACGCAGTAACCCCGTTTACATTACAAATGTTAAGCGTGCCAGGCACAGTACCAGGCACGGCACGATTCATTTTTTTGTAGTGTAAATAGGTCAAAGATAAGCGTGTCGTACTGAGTACCGTGCCAAGTGGTCTCGGCACAGTTCCAGGAAAGGCACGGTTAAATTTTCGTAGGCCTGGTGTAAACGCTATATGTTCTGGAAAACGATTTTCGGAAAGGATTACTGAACATGCGCCAAATGAACTTTGGCCTTTTTTCCCTGCGATTTTTGACAGTTCTGTCCACATTTGGCCTAGCTGGCACGGTTCCGAGGCCGCTAATTTTAAAGTAATGTTATTTCGTGAAATGTATCGCGACCAAGTGTAAACGGGGCTTATGTTAAAGTAGTGGCGTAGTTTAGATTTATTTCAACAAAACATCCAGCATACAATAACAAATACAGCATCGCTCACATAAACAAATACAGCATCGCTCACACAAAGAAATACAACATCGCTCACATAAACAAATACAGTGTCGCTCACATGAACAAATACAGCATAGCCGACATTAACAAATACAGCATCGCTCACATGAACAAATACAGCATAGCTCACATGAACAAATACAGCATCGCTCACAAGAACAAATACAGCATAGCTCACATGAACAAATACAGCATCGCTCTCATAAACAAATACAGCATCGGTCACATAAAGGTTGCGGAAACGGAAAGTAAAATAAAATCGTTAATGGTGTCCATTTTCGTTCAGTCGGTTGAAGAGGTCGTCAGGCCGGTTGAGGTCAAATGGAAACTCCATTTATTGTGAATTCTGGTAAGAGATAGGGTTAGGAGTGTCAACAACTCTCACCTTGCCTAATGAGAGTCCTCAACTCTACCAAGGTTTGATTAAAACAAAAACATCAGTTGTTCTATAACGAGAGAGAGTCTAGGTCATTTCGGGAATAACATATGGTTCAATTTTATTTCAATAATTCGCTTGCGCGTAGGGGTCTTTAGCAGTGTAGTTAGAGATCTTCCTTCTCACTGAATGGTGAAGTTGGACGTTAAACCCTAATTAAGACACCCTTCATTCAATTTGTGAACTTGAGATTATCGATTATTATGTTAGACATCACAAGTAGATTGTGTCAATTTCATTTCTCATTTTCTGGAACATATCACGAGCTGTCTTAACCCTGTCTCAATATGGATGCTTGACTTGAAAAGCACCTTATGAGTCGGTATTATTATTGAACCTGTCGTATATTTAACAATGCTTTTGACTTAGAGCTCTTTCGGTACGTTATATCGCTAAATGACGAACACAAACTATTTCAAGAACTGCGCCCCACCACCACACAAACACACTGTTAAAAAATCTACGCGTAAGCGAATTATGGACCCAAAATTTACACTCGATTAGAAATGAGCAGTAGCCTATGGCTAGCTTATAATTTTCGTTACTTTTGTAAATAGTAGTTTATTATGTTTTCAATGTTTTTGTTGGGTATATCAATTCGTGAATTGTATCGTATTTATTTTGTAATTAAACGATTTTATTCACGCCAACTCGTCACTATTTTGGTTTATTTTCAAGTAACAGTAAGTCGTGGGAGGTAGAATTTATGATTCTCGTAAAAAAGAATGTGTTATTGTGACGGATAATCCTCAGATTAAATAATATTCGCCCACCAGATATCTGGAGAAAAAAAATACATCAAACAATAGACACAACGTGTACAGCACAACACTTCAGACAACTTAACGTATCCATGACCTTTCGTTATTGTCAACTTATTAAATGTTTATGATTGATTCAGGTAGCAACTACATTTTTCTAATCTTTTAGAGGTATTTAGTAACTGGATAGAGCATTACAAAAAAACACATACTTATGGAAAAACAGCTACTTATTTCTTTGGGCGAAGTTTCGAAGAGAATTCTCTCAACGTTATCAAGCTAATGATAACCTGAACTTGATAACGTTGAGAGAATTCTCTTCGAAACGTCGCCCAAATAAATAAGTAGCTGTTTTTCCATAAGTATGTGTTTTTGTGTATTACGTTATTCTATGCGCCATAAAATATGAATGTTTCAGGTAGCAACTACGTTATTGTATGTCCGATAAAATATGTCAACGACATTTAGAATTCCAATATAACTAATTAAGAAAAAGGTATGTTGAGATATTTATCAATTTCTTCACCAGAATCTTGCCATTTGGCTCATGTTATATTTTCACACGTTCATCATTGATCGTTCAATATATGGTCAATACGATAAGATGGTTGTCAATAAATTACATTGCTACTATGTCCTTCATCTAATCGCTATAATGGATGAACAACATCTCAGAATAAAAACACACTTTATAAAATCAATATGGTATCCTTTACACGTGTTAAGGGTTTAAAGGAACAAAATGCCGTCTAATTTGTAAAAGGGAGTTTTGTGTAAGAGAATCCACGCCATATAATCATTGTATATTTATCTTCATTACACAATGTCCGTTTCACATCATTATGTCATTCCTAGAACCAAACTTCAATAAGATTATGATCGCTTGGATTGTAAATAGACATGTTTTTTAAACGATTGACACAAACTTACAAGAAGTAATAAAGAATGGTCGTTCTTGGGATATCAAAAAACATTGGGGAATCACTTTTTTAATCCAATTCCAATTGGGTGGTCTGTTTAGCTATAAATAGTAACGGTGACAGCTATATAGCTATAAATAGTAACGGTGACAGTCATATAGCTATGGATAGTAACGGTGACAGCTATAAATAGTAACGGTGACACCTGGTGACAGCTATATAACTATAAATAGTAACGGTGACAGCATGTACAGGCGATGGATAATATTAGAAAAGGTTTATTCTCAAATACTGTAACAGGGTGTAGCTAGTAAAATAAAAATGACTTTAATTGGAAAATAATACACTATTAAGGGCGTTGAGCTGTTTAAAATATACATTTTAAACTATCACTTTTGTTGATAAGATAAGGTATATTTTGTTATTTGGGGTGATAAACTGCATATTAATCACCAAAAAATACCAATTTTATTTACTAACTATGTTCCAAACTTGGCCCCAAAAGCATGATAATAAAGGGTGCTGGTGACACCAAAAGTCAAATTTTCTCAGTTATGCCTGCGCGGATTTTCATCAAATTTTGCATAAACAATGCCAATTGCAATTGCAAAAATGCTACAGGACTATTCTTTGGCTATAGGCTTTGATTTGTCTGGTATCCATAGAAACGCCAAAAACCGACGAATTTTTTTGTAAATTCTAAACAGATATTTATAATCCTCCCCTCACGAATGATTGAAAAGAGAGGTTATAAGCGAGATTTCGACACCAAAAAACGTTGTAAAATATTAACTCAAACTAATTTAAAATCTTTGTTAATTTACCTTTAAACGACATTTTGTGATTTGGACTTAATTATTTGAATACGTCCACAACAAGTTTTAAAATACATCAATTCGGACGTAAAAGTAAATACTTACTTCAGTGCACTACTCTGCCACATTCAAAAATGATAGTCTTCGGCCATAAAAGAAAAATGCCTTTTGTCCGTGTTACAGTTGCGATAGGTGGATAATCGCGTCTAGAGGGAATTCCTGCTGACGTCATCCTCATATATAGATTGACGACAATGATCTAGTGTAAAACTGCTGCTGGAGGCGGCCATGATCTACTTCCGGGAAACCTTCTCGTTTTCTATAAAAAAAATTTTTTTTTTTCTTTCCGCGTGTGTCTCCATTATTACACAACACACAGTAGGACTGTTATGTCCTCTGGGTTATTTTACACATGGAACAAGTCAGTGGGACGTTAACCCCATTTCATTTCATTTCCTAATAAGATCTGCTGTTGAACAGTTAGTGTGCATCTGATGTTACTTAACGCCCTTAAGAGCAATAGTTTAATATGAAATCCTAAAACATAACACATTTTTCTACACTGGCCCATTTCCTCAAGGAAAACTCTTTATTTTTCCTGCAAATTCTCAACTCAAAATCTAAACTATATGTAGAATATAAGACAGTAACAACCCTGTACCAAATTCTCTTATGAAATATGACTCGTAAAACTATAGAAGACCCACCTTTAATTAAAACATATTCAACACAGCAAGACTATAGAAGACCCACCTTATGAAATATGACTCGTAAGACTATAGAGGGTCCACCTTGAATTAAAACTAATGTTAACTATTTAACACAGCAAGACTATAGAAGGTCCAACTTGAATTAAAACTAATGTTAACACATCAAGGAAGTAGATTACTCTAAAACATATTTCATTTTCAGTTAATGTCACTGACGGAAGGTAGTCGACACAGCAGGATATAATGTTTATTCTTTTTAAAAAAAACGATTAAACTTCATGGATACAGAATGCTAGGTGTCAACAATGTAAAACCGATGTAATTTAGTAGTATCAAGATAGCACGACATGTATAAACATCCAGAGATGTCAAAGTTCATGTAGCTTCCCAGGAGTCCGATTTATCACCCACTAATACATTCTACAGTATATATCGCTTGTGATAAATTACACAATCTACTGCGATAGAGAGAGAGAGGGAGATAGCGAGAGAAGAGAGAGAGAGAGATAAATGGGGTTTAACGTCCACTCGACACAGACTAGGTCATTTCGGGACTAACATATGGTTTTAATTTTATTTCAATAATTCGCTTGCACGTAGGGGTCTTTAGCAGTGGGAGGAAACCGGAGAACCCGGAGAAAACCCACGAGGTTGGACAGGCAACCCTATTCCTTGTCACGTACAACCGGGAGATTCGAAACCACGCCAGTTGACTCAATGACAGGCCTCGTGATACAGCGTGCGCCCGTGCTAACCATTCGTCCATCCAACCCCCCCTTACTGCGATAGAAGATATCACATGAATTTGATTGCTCAGTTAAAAAGGAACTACTGTTTTTATTTTCAAAGAACAGTTCATTTATTATTGAAAGTAACTTCTTTTTTTTATTAAAAATGAATTAATTTTATTTAATTGACCTTCAATGAAACACCGAGTCAATATAAAGGACTTTGCAATGGATGAATTGCTGTCGAAATGCCGTAATGTAATCAGGTTCAGTAAAAGTGAAATCTATAGCAAAGAATTATATTTATATATTTGTGCATGTAAGAAAGGATTGGGATAAATAAAATCTTCTACTCGTCTTTTTCGATATCAAAAAATATCAACTCTCGTCGATAAAGTAAAAAAAAAAACTCGTCAGAGCTTCGTTTTTTTTTACTTTATCGACTTGCCTCGTTTTCTTTTATATCAAAAAAGATTCGTAGGAGATTATCTATTTATCACAGGACAAATGACACAAATTATATAATCGGGTCGGCAAATGTATGGTGGCTGGAAACTGACAGAATTGTTAGCGGTAGACTATAGCAAATGTATGGTGGCTGGAAACTGACAGAATTGTTAGCGGAAGACTAACAGTATGCGTGTATCTATAGTATATTATAAACGGAACAATATTTAAAAGCAATATCAACCAATAAATTTAGTCTTTACAAAGATATAACAAATTTGGCAGACGATAAAACGAGAGAGCGAGAGGTGGGGTTTACTGTCCGCTCGACATGAACAAGGTCATTTCGGAACTAACACAGTGTTCAATTTTATTTCTTTAGCAGTGGGAGAAAACCCACGAGTTTGGACATGCGACCCAACTCTTTGTCGCGTACAAGCGGCGAATAGAAACCACATCACATGGCTCAATGATTAATCTTATGGTTTCACGCACACTAGACTACCCCCCCCCCCACTAGACTACCCAACTAAACTAAACCCCCACCCCCACTAGACTACCCCACCCCACACTTGACTATCCAAACCCCCACTAGACTAAACTCCCCACTAGACTACCCTACTCCCCACTAGACTACCCAGCCTCCCCCCACTAGACTACCCAGCCCCCCCCCCCACTAGACTACCCTACTCCCCACTAGACTACCCAACCCCCACTAGACTACCCTACTCCGCACTAGACTACCCAGTCCCCCACGAGACTACCCTATTCCCCACTAGACCACCCACCCCACCCCCCACTACACCAAATGCCCCACTAGACTACCCTACTCCCCACTAGACTACCCAATCCCCCACTAGACTAAATCCCCACTAGACTACCCTACTCCCCACTAGACTACCCAACCCCCCACAAGACTACCCTACTCCCTACTAGACTACAGAACCCCCCACTAGACTAAACCCCCACTTGAATACCACCACCCACACTAGACTAAAAAGCCCCCCACTAGACTACCCAGCCCCCCCCCCCACTAGACATCACAACTTCCCACTAGACTACCCCCACCCTCACTAGACTACCCCCCCCCCCACACACACACACACACACACACACACACACTGAAATGAAATTGGCGTTTGATTTCTTACGTTTTAAACCAACCGGAAGTCGGGCATACGCCATGTGGTTTATTAAGAGGGCGACATTTCTACCTGCTCGTTACAGAATTAGGACATTTAACCCCATTACAGTTTTCATTAGTGAGTAGTCCCAAACATTAGGACTCTCGACCCTACAGAAAGAGAGTACAATCCAGCTACTCATCCACACGTAGAACAAACAAACGATTGAAACAAATATATATTTTAAAAAAATCAACATCACATATATTTAATAAGCTTAATCAAGAACCGCAGTGCTAATTAACAATCGTTGAGGCAATAGATTTTATAATTTTTGTAATTCTCAAGGTCATCGGGACAAATCTGCTTAGTGAGCCATACTCCCGGCGAATTACTCGATAAATAGTTTCTCTGAAATAAATATTGAAAAACAACATAAAAAGATATCACATATATTTAATAAGCCCAAGTCAAGAACCTAAAATCTAATTAACAATCGATTAGGCAATAGATTTTATAATTTTTGTAATTTTCAAGATGATCAAATTCTCTATAAAAGAAATGGACATGTGTCAATCAACGGTGTATATAAAAGTAAAATCTTTTTGTAACTCAAGTGTCAATCAATGGTAATCGATATTTTAATTACATGATATTGACTACCCCGTACAAATAATATAATCAATATCACCGTATTCAAAATAATTTCTCCACAATCCGATAAATACTATTCCATTTTCCCTTTTTTTTTGTCATAACCAAAGTAGGAATGAAATGAAATGAAGTTTAACGTCCTACTGTTCTGCTCCTATACTGGGCTAATGAAGATGGCAACCAAATTAGGAATTCGTGTTTCCTGGTTTTTAATGTATACAGATAATCTGGTTAAAATACAGATCTATATTTCGTTTCGTTTTTTTATACTTTCGATGGCCTCCACTAGATGAAGATCTGACCGGTTGTCGTGGGAGATCGCGTCAGGGGTCATACAAGCAGCTTTTGAGCCTATGACGCCAGGCATTTGATTAACAAATCGGCGTTGATGTTTCTAGTGGGATACTCACAGTGCCGTGCCCTGCACACCACGAACTAACAACAACAGGACGCGGGTTATATATTGTTTGATGGTCGAGAGCGAGACATTAAGTAATATAGTGTAACAACAAGAGGGCCGTAGACCCGAGTGTTTTAACGATATATTACGCAATGTCTTAAGCTCGAGACCATTAAACTGAGTCCAATATTTCACTAGTATAAATAATGTACGATTGGCAAGTTGCCCGTACGATTATTTGAAGTAATGGTACGCCAACATCAAAGGGTGACGTCACGTCTGTATTTTATATAATATTATAACAACTCTTCCAGATCCTAGTGTAGTAAAGATAAGTAAATAAAAAGAAATTCGTAATTATAAAAAAAAGAAACGGAATAGGATCTGTGTATTGATGATGAGAACTTCAAAGGGAGATAATAATTCAACCCTTGTACAATGACATTCAGATATAATAACAACTGGCAATCAAGTAGATCAAATAATGTTATCTGTACAAGTCATGTATTCAAGCCCTGGATTGTCTGTACCAAGTACAAGGGTTGCCTGCCTAACCTCGTGGGCTTTCTATGAGTACTCGGGCTGCCTCTAATTTCACATCAATGGAAACCATTAACTCTTTCACACCCATTGCGCCATTATTAAACATATATTATACAAGTCCTAAATCTGCCTGTAGGTCTATCTTAAGGCCTGACATATATTAATTCGACTTTTATTAACATGACGAGACCATAATCAACTCTCGGTGTCATCGGACATCTCCGATATTAAATAGATTAGAACGGTTGAGCCATATCTTGATTTTATCTAAAAATGGTGAAGCGAGGCTAAGCTTCGAACAACCAGTGCGGTGGCTGCAATTAATGAACACATCTTGTCAAAGCTTCAAATGCTAATATCTCTGCTCGCAATGGAGCAATTTGAATGAAATTCATTTCGTATTATCTTTTTTTGAACTATTTTAGCAAGAATGACAGGACCTTTATCTAAATCTTACAAATTTATCTTTAAACGTCAATTATAAAACCCAGAGATGAAACGGATTTCTTTAACGTTCAATTCAGTTTTGTTTTGTTGGCCTAGATTCCATTATTTTGTTTCAAAAATCATAAATAACATTTTAACAGTGGTAAATCATGGACAGCTCTAGCTTGAAATAAAATGTATTTATCAGAATTCACTCCAAATACATGGCGGTAAAATCAATATAAGAAATTACTGGAGAAAATTTCATATTTTTTTATATCTGAAAATATTGGCAGTGTGTTGAAGGTTCTTTTATTAAAACGTCAGTGGTACAAAAACAGTTGCCCATAAAATACAAATGTAAAAAAAACACCAGAGAACCTTCATTATGAAATGAAATGTGGTTTAACGCCCTACTGTTCTGCTCCGACTAATCTAAGAAGGCGGACACATGACAAAAAGTGTGCTATGAGGGAAAATTTGCCCTGACAGAGGCACTACGCCTTACTCTTATATCGAATTCCAACTGTCAAGGGATCTTTTACGTGCACGCCAATGTGTACATGGGACTACTGTTTTTTCCCATCCTAACGACTAGACATAATTGTGGTTTAACTTCCTACTACTGTGCACCAACAGGGATGATAAACATAGGGTTAGATCATAGGGTCTGTCAGTGAGTCACGTGGGGTAGCTTCGACCCCACACTTGAACGTGACCAGCAGTAGTGTCGTCGGGCTTCTCCCACAGCTAAAATAGACTCCTAATCTTTAAAATATATACCATATCTTAGTCCCGAAATGACCAGGCTTGTATCAAGTGTGTCCCCGCCCCCACGCTTAACCCTCTCTGTGTCAAGTGTGTCCTCCCCCGTTCTCTCTCTCTGTGATACTGTACAGGTGCAATACGATGTGTCACATGTATGATATATGGTCCAGACAAGATGCTATATTTAGACGTATATTATATATATAATGGTAATCATGGTAACGTATTATACAATAAAACATAGCTTATCTAGTATTATTTGTCAAATAAATGATATATATAGACTAGACATTAAACATCACATTATAGTCATGTTCACTGGTTTATTTAAAGTAGCCAAGTCTCTAACTCAATATGATCTAAAGTATTTAACATTGAAAACACGGATTATTTGACAATTTAAAGGCTCAATACCACTCTTGTTGTAACAGAATAATATGTCCCAATCTTTATTGAAAATTGTGCTCAATTATTTTGATATTTGTCAATAAAATATGTTTAAACTAACCAACGACGCTGGACAGGCGATCTAACTCCTTGTCACGTACAAGCGGGGAAAGGAAACCACGCCAGTTGACTCAAAGACAGCCCTTATAATAAAGCACGCACGTGCTAACCATTCGGCCATCCACCCCCCTCGTGATTAGGATAAACCGATTAACAAGTTGTCACACATAGAACAAACATGTCCATGTTCAACCTTCGGACTGTCCGAATAGATTCATTAACGATGTTATTAACCGTACCAATGTATTTGAAATCATTTCACTACTGGTCACAGAATATCCTAATCTATTCTAATTCTAGATTATTAGCTCTAACATTCCATATCCTAATCGTAAACCTGGGCTTTCACATTGATTCATCGACACAAAATGTTCCCATCTATTTTCATTCCAGATTATTATAAAACTAAAGACAGAGAGGTTTAATCTTATATATAGAAGTGTTTACAATCTCAAGCTTGCATGTAGACATGCTATGTGTCATTGTATCGGTGAAGGTTTCTAGACAGCTTTGTCAGGTCGAACAATGCCAATATGTCGATATCGTGAATAGCTGTATCCGAACCGGATCAAGTATCCGAGATAACACAATATAAAATAGTTGCACTCAATTGTCGGAAATAGTGTTAGTGTGAAAATCAGGCATGTGAAATTGTTGTTCAGTTTCCGGTTTTACAGCGATACAATCGGCCTATTATTACAACCAGCTGTAATCTAACTATGAACCCGATTACAGTTCTAATTCTTGATTATAAATATTTTACTACAATATGAAATTCTATTACCCTTGTATTTTATTACATCCTAGTTTAAAAACAGATAATTTACAATCGATATAGCGATATGAAATGGACTCAGACGTTATACTTTTCTACTGTGTACTATGGGGGTTATTAGGGCCTGGCAAGGACAGCTGTCTAGTCGTTCGGATGGGAGGAAAAACCGAGGTCCCGTGTACACATTGGCGTGCACGTAAAAGATCCCTTGACAGTTGGAATTCGATACAAGAGTAGGCCGTAGTGCCGCTGTCCGGGCAAAATTTCCCTCATAGCACAGTGTATGGCGTATGCATGTCTTCATTAGCCCAGTTCGGAGCAGAACAGTGGGTGTTAAAACCTATTTCATTTTATTTCATTTTGGCCCTGACGGACGGTTAGATCTATTACATAAGGCCAACTTGCAGATTTCACGAGATGTAAACAGAGCTAGCGCTAATCCTGACCCTAACCCAAAATCTTGTCAAGAATCACGTGCCCTAACCATATTTACATCTCGCAACATTGACGAAATCTGCAGGTGACCTTAATATTTAGATAGAGGCGTTTCCTCCTACTCGTCATGGGAATCGATGTTACGTCACATCTTAACGACGTCACATCCGTCCAACCTGCACCAGGATGGTTCGAACCCGGGTATCCTGCCTACTCGTCATGGGACTCGATGTTTCGTCACATCTTAACGACGTCACATCCGTCCAATCTGCACCAATGACGGGTGGATCGAACCTGGGATGTCCTGCGTATTGAGATTGAGACACTTTCAATTGAAGCAGAAAAGATGTCAGTTGTTATTTAAAAGGAAACTTATAGTTATTGATTATATGTTGTACTACTGTACGGAGTTCTATTTACCATAACAAGAGTAAGAATGCGACTTCCAAGGAACGGAGTTTACGCTAAATTAAATTGTATAATGAGCTATCTGCTGATAGAACCTATGATGGATAAACAACACATAGTGTAACAGGGGAACTGTTACAGTCCAACGTGTCATATTAATAATAAAAAGACTGCACTAATAAAATTATGGAGAAGAATCATTGCCACATAGCAGAACAGAATGAAATGAAATGGGGTTTAACGTCCTACTGTTCTGCAACATAACAGAACACATCAAGCATAAATTGAAAATTGCAATAGTCAAGTGAAATATTTGACATTTTTACAATGATATTTTTGCAATTTTAAACAATATTTGTGCTTACTGTGACCATGGTTCTTTTCCATATAAATAACCCTTTGTTATATTAATCCTGAATGTAACTGGTAACTTCACTGTTCTTGTAACATTTCTGTCCAAGCAGCACATCACACATCCTCGGTATACCCAGTGGTACCCTCTAAACCCTGGGTCCATGATCTATATCACGGGCGGATAATTTGACTATGTGCCTCCCCCGTGAATGGACCCAAGGGATAATGGAGTAGAACGGAACAATACTATTGGATGTACAGCACAAGGAAGGCGGTAAGCCAAAAAACAAACAAATTAGAACCAACAAATACACACTTTTAGTGGAGTAGAACGGAAGGATACTATTGGGAATACCAAGGAGGCATAGTACAAGGAAGGTTAGAACCAACAAATACACACATTTGCTTTTTAAAATAGTGTTGGACACGTGACAGGGTATGTTTACTAGTTGCAAGACACCCGGTAGTATTCTGTCAAGGAAAATCTCTTTCAAAAATAAAATTTAGCAGTGACTAATTATTATGTCTAAAGTTTTTTTTATGCTCGCATGTTGCTAAGTTAGATTACCAAATTTAAGGACAGATATCGAGGAACGCGACGATCCACAGAGAGAGGGAGAGAGATAAAGAGATGGGTACAGGAAGATACTACTGTATGTCACGTACAAGCGTGGGATCGAAACCACCCCACTTCACTCAATGACAGACCCTTTGATCTAAACCCACTTTTAATAATCTTGTTGATGCACAAACGTAGGGCGTTAAACCCCAGTGTCAGAGAGAGAGAGAGATATTATTAAATTAAAGGGCAAATAACTCGTCTGAAAATCATGCTGGAACATCCTGAAGAACCCCCTCGCCCTACACCAGGATCGAATCAGCGCCTTTCTAACTGAGTCACGATTGTCATTTACACTCGTTATTTTATTGCATTCACAGAGAGAGAGAAAAAAAATGGGGTTTAACGTCCACTCGACACAAACTTAGTCATTTCGGGGCTAACATATGGTTTAATTTTATTTCAATAATTCGCTTGCGCGTAGAGGTCTTTAGCAGTGGGAGGAAACCGGAGGACCCGGAGAAAACCCACGAGGTTGGACAGGCTACCCTAATCCTTCTCACATACAACCGGGAAATCGAAACCACGCCAGTTGACTCAATGACAGAACTTATGATAAAGCGCGCACGTGCTAACCATTCGGCCATCCACCCCTTATTACATTCAAATTGGATATAGTGGTATATAACTACTTATTGGGCGTTTAAACAAATGAAATGACATGAAATGCGGTTTAACGTCCTACTAGTGCGTTTAAACAATAATATATTATAATGCTTCATTAGATTCTATTACAGTCAAATTAATTTGCTGGGAGAGGAGAAATGATACCACGTGACATCCGTTAACCTCGGATATTCCATTTCTTGTCTAAGCATGTGATACAAACCACCGTATCCTGGCCGGAGATTTACCTTTTGACACCGATACATCAAAAATTGGCCATACACGCTTCAAAGCTATTAGATGAGCATACTGATCTATTTAATAGGACCGAGTTGTGTTTGATGGCATGTCAGCATCAAGCGGGTTATATTGTAGGCGTTGATATTGTGTTTTATTAAACCTTGGCGGGAGGGGGGGGGCTGGTTTAAGGCATACGCGTTAGATGTCAAGCAGTTTGGTTTCGATTCCCTGACAGGTAGTAAGGAAACCTCGTGGGGTTTTCTCCTGGTCCTCAGGTTTCATCCCACTACTAAAGACCCCTACGCGCGCACAAGCGAATTATCGAAATAAAATTAAATCATATGTTAGCCCCGAAATGACCTAGTTGGTATCTGGTGGACGCCAGCACCAACCGGGTTATATTGGTCACATTGTTGACCTTCTTATCGTCGAAAATTTTTCTACCAACTCACAGTCCATTATACAAAATTCTATTAAATTCAAATGTAAGATATTAACTGGGGGTTGAGGGTAAAAAATTGTCTTTTGTGTGTCGATCTTCAAAACACATGCATTGTATTCAATTCCTAGGTCATGTCTATGTAGGATTCTTTGAGGTTCACGACAGAGGACCTGGCAAGAGACAACGTTTAGTCGTTCGGATTTTGACGGAAAATCGAGGACCCGTACAGACATTGGTGTGCACGTAAAAGAACCCTTGGCAGTTGGAACTCGATATAAGTGTAGGGCGTAGTGCCGCTGACCGGGCAAAATTTTATTCATAACACACTGTATGACGTATGTTCTTTTTTGTTTAGCCCAGTCGGAGCAGACCAGTAGGACTTTAAACCCCATTTCATTTTTACACAACCCGATACGCCCACAAAACTTTGCACATAGTATCTTATTGATGTATTTGATACATTAAAACAATAAAAGTTTCATAAAGGGCTATATTTTAGTTAAAATAAGGCGGAGAATTTTGAGTAAATTCTTAACTTAAATCTGAGAAGGTTTGTGAACTCGATGGCCTGGTTTCCCCTTGCCGGACGGAGGACATCATGACAAGCAAAAGCAGCAAGTCGTTCGGCTTGCACGAAAACCCGAGGTCCCGTGTACACGCTGATGTGAACTCGACAGTTCGGATGCAATGAAATGAAATCAAGAATAAGGACTAAACGCCGCAGATGTCTGAACACAATTGTCCCATAGCACACTGTACGACGTATACCCGTCTTCATTAGCACAGTCGGTGCAGAGAGGTTGAACGTCAGACCTCATTTCATTTCAATTCAATTTTAAACGACCAACAAAAAACAACTAGTGTGCACTGACCCTTATGCTTACGACACTCAATTATCCGTTAAATAACACATTTTCTCCCCAGGGCTATATTGCCGATCGATAATGTGAGTTACTCGTGTCGTAAGATCACAATATTTCAATTAAAGCCAGTAGACAAGTCGTTAGTAACCGAGTGATATAAAGATATAGCCACGATAAAGATACTAAAACGATTGATTTGTTGTGGTTTTATGGGTTGACCTTTTACTAACGTAGACTAATGTCCGGGTGTTTTATCAAAACAAAACATCATTTATCGTTTATATATATGGACAAAAGATGAGATTACGTCATAGACGTCCTGATATCGGTAATTATAAAGAGTTCATGAATGATGGGATTCGGTACAGTCGAATTGAAAAAAGAGGAATCAAGAGAGATTAATGTCCAGTCGACATATGTTATTGTATTTTCGGACTAACATTTTTTTTTAATAATTCGCATGTGGAAACCAGAGATCCCAGGAGAAAATGTTGGTCTGGAGATGCTACTTTTTGTCATCACTTGGATCAAAGACACAGAGAGAGAGAGAGAGAGAGAGAGATGGGGTTTAACGTCCACTCGACACAAACTAGGTCATTTCGGGGCTAACATATGGTTTAATTTTATTTCAATAATTCGCTTGCACGTAGGGGTCTTTAGCAGTGGGAGGAAACCGGAGGACCCGGAGAAAACCCACGAGGTTGGACAGGCAACCCTAGTAATGACAAGTAAAACGAAATTTTGAACTGTAAAAAACCGAAACGAAATAGGATCTGTGTTTTAATCAGATTGCAAAGAGAGAGAGAGAGAGAGAGAGAGAGAGAGAGAGAGAGAGAGAGAGAGAGAGAGAGACAGGGTTTAACGTCCACTCGACACAAACTAGGTCATTTCGGGGCTAACATATGGTTTAATTTTATTTCAATAATTCGCTTGGAGGAAACCGGAGGACCCGGAGAAAACCCACGAGGTTGGACAGGCAACCCTACTCCTTGTCACGTACAACCGGGGTATCAAAACCACGCCAGTTGACTCAATGACAGGCCTCGTGATAAAACGCGCGCGTGCTAACCATTCGGCCATCCAACCCCCCGGATCAAAGACAGACCTTATGATCTAAAGAGTACACGTTAACTCCCCCCCCCCTCCCTTAGATATATTTAACATTCACACAATATATAACAATTCCTCAAACTTTGATATTGATACTGTTTAAACTTTGCTCAAACAATAGTCACTGACTGACTTATGTTGAATGACCAAAATGCATGTCCTGTGAACTCAAATATACACAAGCAAAATCTTCTGATTGCAGGTTCAAAATTCATAATAAATTACATCCAACCAGGTAAATAACATTCATCTGGTGGATATTGATAATTGTAAATGGATTGACAGGTGCGTGTTCACGTTGGGGACAGAGGGTCAGAAACCCCATGCACATGTGAAGCCTATAGAACAGAGACCTAGGAGATAGCCTATACTTTTAAATGAAAATGGAATGAAATCAAATGGAGTTTAACGTCCTACTGTTCTGATCCGAACTGGGCTAATGAAGACGGGCATATGCCATGCAGTTTGCTATGAGGCACTACGGCCTATTTTTATATCAACTTCCAACTGTCAAGAGATCTTTTACGTGCACGCCAATGTGTACACGTGACCTCGGTTTTTCGTCCATCCGAACGACTAGACAGCTGTCCGTGTCAGGCCCTCCGTCCTGCATCAATGACAAGGAGGAATCACGCTATACGTTTAAAAGAGTAAATCTTGAATTTCAAGCTTCCATGAGTCAGTCACGCCGGAACAGCCCCCGCTTATTTTTCTGTAGACGCCACTGATCGACTCTAATTCAAAAATAGTGTATATAAAGTTTAACAATAACACCATTCGTTTCGGATAAAAATTCACCAGATGGCACAACCAAAATATCCAACGTAGACTGGTGACGGCTGCATGATCATTAGCTGTCTTTTAAATCGACATTAGGGAACGGAATTAGATTATCTAAATCAGATCGCAAATAAATATCTTTCCAACTGCCCCATTATTCGCACTGCTCACTGAATTAGTCCGAGATAAATCGAGATTTGTAATCACAAACAACTGATTACCTCCCTTGGGTATACAATCCGCGGTCAGTGCTCGGATATTCCATCGAATTATCCATAGTAAATAAACAATGATTTGCTCATTTGTTGATGGTAGGGGAATGGAATCCCATTGGGGGTAGCAAGTGTGTAAATAACCAATATTGTAGATATGCAAGTCATTATTTCAGTTTATCTACAATCAACAGTGTATACACATCGGGAAAGGGATGTATTATTATAAACTGACAATTGTATTCTACTACGTTGTATGTATTGCTGAACTGACAACGTAGATTCTACAACGCGGTGTTTATTATTTTGAACTGATACAGTGCATTCTCTAACTCGTTATTAGTATGCTGCAAATACAACTTACATTCTAGAAAGCGGTATGTATTCTGCTGAAATAACAACGTACATTCTACAACGCGGTATGCATTGTGCTGAAATGGCAACATAAATTCTACGCGGTATGTATTATGCTGAAATGAAGAGAATAATTCTATAGCGCGGTATGTATTGTGCTGAAATGAAGACAATAATTATATAACGCGGTATGTATTATGCTGAAATAAAGACAATAATTATATAACGCGGTATGTATTATGCTGAAATGACATTTAACAGTCATAGTATCTTTAAGCCCATCCCAGCTAGTTTTAGGAGATAATAGATGACTGTACGCTGTACAGCGATGCACCATACGATGTCACAACAATAAACCATATACGTACGTCCACGCGGCATTCTAATTAAATTCCGTGCTTTCAGATATTCATACAAAATGTCACTATATTTTCTATGTGTATATATATACTGTATATATTTTTATATTTTGTACATATATCGAAGTAGAAGAGCCAATAACAAATAGTATCAAAGTGAAACAAGCTGTTAACTACGTGACCCCGTCACAAGACACGACCCTTTCCATATTTGAGGCAAATGTCAGGTGCTTGCGACTTCCGACTCTTCGCGCAAGCGGGGCTGGATTGCCGAATGGTTCGCGCGTGTGCGTTGTATCATAAAGCCTGTCATTGAGTCTACTAGCGTAGCCTCGATTTCCCGGTTGTACGTGACAAGGAGTAGGGTCGCCTGTGGGGTTTTTTCGGGTCCTCCTGTTTCCTACCACTGCTAAAGACCCTACGCGGAAGCGAATTATTGAACTCTCTCTCTCTCTCTCTCTCTCTCTGTCTCTCTCTCTCTCTTTGAGCAAGGATCGATTGGAAGCCTTCAACCAGCACACGATAAAGATGTAATTATTTTCAAGTGGAAGAAAAACTCAGCGTGATATTTATTTAACGTGTTTATCTTACGCATTTACTAAAGTTCAACAAATCTACGTCGTTAAGATTTTCCTTTATATAATAATCATTTCGATAATGTCCATTCTCGGCAAGTTGATATGAATTGATTGGTTCCGTTTCAAAAGGTCCACTAACGACGGAATCTGGTTCTCCTAGTATTTATCTTGCACTCGAACTGAACAATTTATTTGATCAGGACGAACGTTTGTTTGATTTTCCAATTAACAAAAGGTTAAAACGACTGTGTTGCCATGATGGTTACAGGAGATCCTTTAGAGAACTAATATTAAATAATTAAATGTGCTTTGTCTGGTGGTATTAACTGAAACTATTAGAACTTGACTGTTCCTTCGATGGCTGACATGAACGTCAACCTCTGCAATTTAAGGGTGTCCAACTCTGCCAAACAAGAGTTGCTGCCCAACTATGTCAAGCAAGAACTGTTGTAGCATAGTTGTTGATGCTAAACTCTGTCAAACAAGAACTGCTGTGACTTGGTTGTTGATGCCCAACTATGTTAAACAAGAGCTGCGTATGGAGATGTTGACGCGCTCTGGGACCAGTTTCCGTCGCCGTAGCAGCGCAGTAAGGACGCCACCCAGGTCTGACGGGGGTATTAGTTGCTGATGCCCAACTATATCAAACAAGGGATACTGTGGCGTAGTTCAACTTCTCACCTTTCTTCTCCAACATGTCATGCCGTGTACTATGGTCGACAGGTTTCCCGGTTACCGACCCCACCCCCTCCTGCATCCAATTCCGACTTATACGGGTTTTCTTACGTGTACTCAAATGTGTACACGGGTGGACCTCGTTTGTCGTACGATCCAGATCCAATTTCCCAAAGCATTCTCAGCCTTAAATTAAGAATTTACTCAAAATTGTTCACCTTGTTTTAACTAAAATATAGCCCATTATAAAACTGTTGTTGTTTTAATATCAATAAAAAACTATGTGTAAAGTTGTGAGTTTTGTGTTTCTGGATGAAAGATATTTCTCATAAACAGTGATTGAAAGTTGATAAATTCTTAACTTAAGTTGATAAATTCTTAACTTAAGTCTGAAAATGCTAGTGAAACCAGGCCCCGAGTTCAGAAAGCATTCTCAGACTAAAGTTGAGAATTTACTCAAACTTGTTTCCCTTTTTTTAACTAAAATATAGCCCTTTATAATAATTTTGTTGTTTTAATGTATCAGATACGTCAATAAGAAATCGTGTCTAAAGCTTTGTGTTTCTGAATCAAAGATATGTCTCATAAACAGTGATTGAAAGTTGAGCAAATTCTCAACTTAAGTCTGAGAATGCTTTGTGAACTCGGGGTCAGTGCTAGTTCTGCATCACTGACAATACCGTCATTGAAGCCGGAACCTACTGGTCAGGTCTATAAATTAAGGCCATCTGCAGATGGAAATGTGGGTTTTGGACACGAGATTGTTGACGAGATTGTGGGTAATGGTTAGGGTTAGCGGTAGGCCTTTTCTACATCTCGTGACCTTTGACCAAATCTGTATTTGGCCATATAATGAGCCAGGAGCATACTGACTCCCCGTTAAGATTTTAAGTTCGTGTTAAAGAGAGTGGTCAATCTATGATCCTCGGTTTGACATGATTTAACTCCGACATTACATCTGAGGTGCTTCTTGGTAGCCCAGGTTTTGGATTTCCGGAAAGGTTTAGTGCGTCTATACCGGTGAATGCAATTCAAGAAATGATGAACTACCATGAAGAGTTCATCAATGTAACTCATAAACAGAACATTCAAATCTGATGTTACTCATAAACAGAACATTCAAATCTGATGTTACTCATAAACAGTTCATAAACAGAACATTCAAATCTGATGTTACTCATAAACAGAACATTCAAATCTGATGTTACTCATAAACAGTTCATAAACAGAACATTCAAATCTGATGTTACTCATAAACAGTTCATAAACGTTCGTGGGTAATTCATAAACACCGAATCCTGATATGACAGTTAAAGTAGCTAAGTCTCTAACTCAATATCATCGACATTGAAAACACGAATTATTTGTCAATTTAAATCAACATTGCAGTTGTGATCTTACCGGGAAAAGACAGGCTTCTGATATCCAATATTTAAGATAAAATAAACATTTTACCATTGGTACACCAATCGTGTACCATAATGCGTTTCAGCGCCATTTGCAACAAGGGACTCACAGAACAGGGCTAGACATATTCCACAAGTCATGCCAAATGGTGGCGCTATATTCTTATCTGGAGGGCATGCGCAATAAATACCATCGGTGTAGACTGGAAAACCTTGTCTGCGATATCACCTCGGTGGAAGCGGACATAAAATAGAACTAACTAACAATAACAACTGGAAAACAAGACGCTAAAGATTGCCATTCATATGAGACTTCTGGCATATTTCGACGAACATAACTGATTAGAAATTACAGTAAAAACAGAAAGGATTGAGTGTAAATCAGTTTATATACATTCATATTACATTATTATATGCGTTGCGACCCATTTTTGTCAATTTCTAGGTCCCAAATATTAGCGATTTAGCTCCTTTAAGGTTCATGAACTTTTGATACGTATCCATGAACATTTAATGACTAGAGGAACTAAAATGTATGTCTCATGAATTTTAATCAAATATTCATGACCAACAAGTGCATGAAATATTTATAACACGATGAATCATCATACATTTCATTACAATTCAGGAAAGATTCATATTTCTTAAAGGAGGTTGCGAGACCGAGTGGTCTGAGACGTGAACATTAAGTCATAATATCTGTCTTTGAGTCAGGGGGGTGGATGGCTGAATGGTTAGTACGTGCGAGCTGTATTATAAGGTTTGTCATTGAGTCAACTGGCGTGGTTTCGATTCCCCAGTTGTACGTGACAAGGAGTAGGGTCGCCTGTCCAACTTCGTGGGTTTCCTCCAACTGCTAAACTAAAGACCCCTACACGCAAGCGAACTATGGAAATAAAATTGAACCATATATTAGTCACGAAATGACCTAGTTTGTGTCGAGTGGACGTTAAACCCCATTTCTGACAAGGACAGCTGTCTAGTCGTTCGTATAGGACGAAAAACCGAGGTCCCGTGTACAAATTGGCGTGCACGTAAAAGATCCCTTGGCAGTTGGAATTCGATATAAGAGTACACCGTAGTGCCGCTGCCCGGGCAAAATTTCTCTCATAGCACACTGTATGGCGTATGCCAGTCTTCATTAGCCCAGTTTAGGAGCAAAACAGCAGGACATTAAACCCCATTTCATTTCATTTCATGTTTCAGACTGTGTCTTCATATTGATAAGACAGAAAAAAAACATGGCAATAATAAATGGATGTAACTAATTCCACTCTTTTTATCTGTTCCAGACATCATAATTTGGTTAATGTTTTGTTAAATATAATTACAGTGTTTTCATTCTCATATTTTTCCTATATCCAAACCCTGGATAGAAGCCTACACTGTTATACTTCAGTCATTTTTGATATGGCCAATGATACAATTATAGGACGACAAATTGCGACCCCTATACAGCAGCGTGTCCCCTGAACGTTTATGAAATTATCTTCATAAATAAAATGAAAGATGACTGTGTATGTTCGTCCATCATGCTTCGTCGTTGCGATCCATTCCCACACATGTGGTATCAAATTAACCACCATGACCCCCCGGGCGAATTTGGACCCCCGCATATCCTGCTAGTTAAAAATAATGTGGCTCATTTACTATTAATAAATTACCATATAAACCATGTTCTTGATTGGTGTGAGGGAAATAAACTGAAATGAAATGTAGTTTAACGCCAGTGTGCTATGAGGGAGGTGTGCCCGAACAGAGTCACTACGGCCTACTCTTATATCTAAATACAATTGTCATTCATTACAACTGGGCTAATGAAGACGGGCATATGCCATACAGTGTGCTATGAACGGAATTCTGCCCGGGCAGCAGCACTACGTCCTACTCTCATATCGAATTCCAACTGTCAAGGGTTCTTTTACGCGCATACCAATGTATATACGGGGCCTAGGTGTTCGTTGCATCCGATGACCTGTTTACGTAAAAGAACCTTTGGCAGTTGGAATTCGATATAAGGGTAAGCCATAGCGCAGCTGTCCGGGAAAAATATCCACCATAGTACACTTTAAGGCACCCCAGTCGGTGCCTAAAAGTAGGACGTTAAACCCCATTTCATTTTCTCAAAGTTACAAATTTTAAACACTCCGGGTAGAAATCATGCCACATCGAATTCTTCTTTAACAGACCAAGACATCTTGAAAGGGGCAAGGAAAGAACAGTGTTCGGTTGCAATTCGTAGTACAGATAAATGTTTACTTTGTCTTAAATATTGGATATCAGAATCCCATCTTTTCACGGTAAGATCACAACATCAATGCTGATTTAAATTGACAAATAATTCGTGTTCTAAATGTCGATATTGAGTTAGAGACTTAGCTACTTTAATGATTAATATTAAATTTGTACATTCGGCTGGACTTCGTTGTAAAAACAACACTGATATCTGACTGACCTGACTTTAACACGAATATTAGAACTGAAAGAAATAACAATTAGTCGACACCAACTTGTATTAATTATTCAAATGTTTCATCTAAAACTTGATGTAAAATACATCCCAGTAGACTAAAGATTAACACGGGAGTTTACTGATTAGCTATTGTTTTCAACCCGTGTTGAATGTAGTTCACGAAGAGGACATTCAGATAGGCTCCGTCCGAAGGTTCCTCTGATCGATCCCGGATTTTGTGCTTCCACTCAAAAGATATATTAAACGCAATAGAGTTATGGGGAGGAATTTTGAGTTGGTCTCCCATCCGTAGGTTCTCCAATGTCTACATGGTCGCACCCAGTAAACACTAAGGATTTATTTTGCTAAACTCTGGGCACTCGTCAACCTATGTGCACTGATGTTTGCTATTTTATCTCGAACAGTAAACGCTAGGGATGAATATTGAAGTGGAGTTCTGTCGTTATTCCTTCCGTCCACCCAAGGAGTTGCAAGATCGATACATCATGGTTTACAATGGGAATAAATAAAATGAAATGAGGTTTAACACCCTACTGTTCTGCTCCGACTGGGCTTCTGAAGACGGACATACGTCATACAGTGTGCTATGAGGGAATGTTGTCTTCGTTAGCCCTGTCGGAGTAAAATGTTAAAATGTTATATCATTTCATTTCAAATACAAGTTAGGGTTATTAAAACATGGGGAAAAAAACAAGTATAAAAATTTCTATAAAAATATGTTGACCAAATAAATTCTGTAATAATGACTGACAACGGAAGTATTTGGATCTGATATCACTGAGATGCTTGCATATTCTTAAGAATAGTCTGATATTTACTTCAACGTATCTAGACCTCTTGACATTCTAACCTCGATACCGCCATTATACCAGCGTATTATCGTCAACTAGATTCCTCACGCACTCTTTGAATTGTGACATCATATGTCAAGTTTAATGTAGATTGTGCCTGAATTGGCGGAGCCTTCGACTTTTTTATTCTGAAGAGCGTTACCCCGAAAAGATAAAGGTTTTTTAAAACGTGTGTATTCATTGTTAAAAATCAATTAGTTTTAAAGCCACTATTATCACTAGTATTTCTGTCGAACGAAAAAAAAATATTATCGTCATCTCAGATGTCCTGCTTAATATTTAACAACAAGTCTTAAAGAGGCAACAATGATGAATATGATCCAGACAATATATCACAGTACATACGGCCCACATGCGTAATGTAATAGCACATACGGCCCACATGCTTAATGTTACAGTACATAGTGACTACAGACGCAATGTTATGCATACATAACTTACGCTATCTGTGTATAATATCTACGCTTGAGAACCTACACTAAGCCAATTGACGGACATTTTCAGTATACTTCGAGAATTGAATAAAATTGTCAAGGTCTATTAAGTCTTGAAACTACATCATACAGTGTCCTAAGAGGAAAAGTTTGCCCGGGAAGCGGCACTATGTTCTACTCTTATATCGAATTCCAACTGCCAAGGGATCTTTTACGTACATGACAATGTATACACGGGGCCATCCGAACGACTAGACAGCTGTCCTTGTCAGGCTCTCCATTCTGCACCACTGACAAGGGCAAACCACTCTGGAAAACCCAGATGAACTTTCTCGGCCAATGCAAGGATCGAACACATGCCCTTCAGTATCTTACCCACCGTGGTTCCCTTATTAAGCTTTAGTGTGTATGAATTATGGGAAGCGGCGGAGAACCACATTATAAACTAATATAGTAAATATTTTGAATATCGCGCATTATGTGTTCATGCATTATAATTTTAAAACGTATTTTTTAATCAGAATAAAGGGTCATTTATAATGAGCGTGAATTCGAACGCGAACGCTACCACGGCCACTGCAAACGACGATACGCGTGGAAATCCGCCGATGAAACTGACGCACTGATGATTGCGCCGTGTATACCTTTTGGCCTCGCACTCTGATTGGTTAATTCAAATTCATCGCGACAACTTCTCCCAAAGGTTCGCGGTAGAACAAAACTTCGACCGCATTCGCCGTTACTATAAACGACGCCATTCAAATAGTAGTTAATTAACTGTGGTCACCGCGTTCTCGGTCGCCCTCATTATAAACGACTCCTTGACGAGAATGAAATTGAAAAAATGAAATGGGCTTTATAGTTACTATTCAATATTTTTAAGTTATATTTTTAAAATGTATTAAAATAAAGCCCTAAAATAGATGGTATCCATAAACAGTCCTTCCTTGTTAAAGAATAATATTATTAATATTATTTCACTATTGCCAGTTGAGAAATTGGCAAAAATATCATTTTCATCTTTAAATTCAAACGTTTGAAGATAGCTACTCCATGGTGGAGAGTAGAAAACAAGGGAGGTAATTGGGAGGTAATTGTGTTATTATTTCCGGTGTAAATGAGTTTTAAGTGTGAGAATGACACCTAAGATCGTATAATAGTGAGTTGACAACCTATTGAGCAAAAGACATAGAAATAATTATGTTTTGACTTTCTTAGAAAATATGAAATTGTAACTTTAAGGTTTAATATCCTGCCCCGACTGGTCGAATGAAAGCAGGCATATATAAGGAAAATTTTGCTCTGACAGTGGCGCTATGATCTACTCTTATATCTTATTTGTGCACCAACTGGGCTAGAGCAGACGGGCGTAATATAGTGTACTATGAGGGACATTTTGGTCCAGACTCTTATTGTGAATCCCAACTGCCACGTGTCCTTCTACGTGCACGCCAATGTGTATAGGGGACCTCGATCGTTTGTTCCATCGGAACGACTATATATACACTGTCCCTTGCTAGGCCCTTTGTCTAGCACCACTCAGAAATCGCACCACCCCCCTCCCAGAAAATCCAACATTCTACTCATCACGGCCCTCAGCTTGACAAGAACTGTCTATTGAACAATAAATATCACCAGGAGGGAGACCCGACATGTCTATAACATTACTTAACCTTTTTATTAAATTCCTTTCAACCTTTCAATTGTCCATATAAATTGTCAAATCAATATCAGCAATTCCATAATGGCGGCCAACTCCTTTCAGATTCGTTCAGACACTACTTAAACATCTTTCTTTTTTTCCATACGAGTAGACAATATCTCTAGTGTTGGTTTCCAGTCAAGATGTATTGCGTCAAACTAATGACAAGTCATTTCAGGACTAACACATGGTTCAATTTTATTTCAATAATTCGCTTGCGCGTAGGGGTCTTTAGCAGTGGGAGGAAACCGGACGACCTCGAGAAGACCCAAGAGGTTGGACAAGCAACCCTACTCCTTGTCACGTACAACCGGGGAATCCGAACTACGCCAATTGACTCAATGACAGACCTTACAATACAGTGGGCACGTGCTAACCATTCGACCATCCAACCACGCTTCAGTAAAACAACATTTAGCCATTACGGAAATAAAGTATTTTTTTTAAATGGGCATTATGGGAGATTAGATAAAGAGTTGCCAGTTCTCGTTAAAATAGTTAAAATATAGATAACGTAAATAGAATATGCTGAAAATTTCAGTCAAATTGCTCCACTCTTAACCGCGATATGATCTTTTGAATTTTAGACTAGCCTCGATCATCATTACTATTATCGGTATGGTAAAGAAACAAATTCTCGATTATCCATTTTACGTTTAATTAATTTTTTAAAAAATGTATTCTAATCCGTTAAATATCACAGGCTAGCGATGGCATCGAGAGTTGATTATGGTCTGGTATAATGTCTAATTAATGATTTAGATAACATTTAAGGCCTAAAGAAAGGCCTGTAACAGGCAGATTTAGCTCTTGCTATGCAAACAAAAATAGATTTTTGTCTGGTGACAAGTTTTACTTTATTTCGCCTACAGGTGAGCATAGACTCTCACGTGTTTGTTCGCCAAATTAAATCGTTGAAACGTCAATGCGTATTAATAGTGCTTCACAATATTTATGGCATTAAGGCGTTGTGCAATTCATTTCTTGGAACTATATCCTTTTCCCTTTTTAATGGAGGGGGGTTGGATGGCCGAATTGTTAGCACGTGCGTGCTGTATCATGAGGCCTGTCATTGAGTCAACTGGCGTGACAAGGAGTCGGGTCGCTTGTCCAACCTCGTGGGTTTTTTCCGGGTACTCCGGTTTTCTTCCACTGCTAAAGACCCCTATGCGCAAGCGAATTATTGAAATAAAATTGAACCATGTTTTAGTCCCAAAATGACCTAGTTTGTGTCGAGTGGACGTTAAACCCCATTTCTATCTTTCTCTCCCTTTTTAATTGTGTAGTTTATCCGTCAACAAAAACTGTTTTACGCTAAATTTTACTTAAAAACTTCCATAACCCTTTAGTACCCAATTATTGATTGGTTGACTGATTCAGATGACGTCATATATATATATATACCATGAAGTAGTTCTATAAACAACGTGTAACCTTTTCATCAGGATATACCAATCTCGTTCTTTCAAGCACGTGGAGTTCAGCTTGGGTCAAGCAATGTTATGGGTATAGCACGCAATCTTGTAATAACAGTAAATAATTCTTCGAATCAAGATGCTGGATGGGTGCATTACAAAGCTAAGATTGTTGACATCAAGGAAGTGGGTAGCAATTACATTAAATTATGTTTACTGTTTCTGGTTAAGCCGCAGTTGAAGTGCTGAAAGGCAGACAAAGGGATCAGTCGAGGGAGAAACTAATCGGATCATGTGCTACCCAGAAAGTGATCAATTCTTACTTCTAGACGAATTCAATTAAACGATTCACACCCCTCCTTACAACATAATAACTTTAAATTAAAACATCGACATTCTCCAAATCCGTGGATTATTCTTTGTTATCGACGAGACATGATTAAAATGTAACACCTTTAAGTTAACACGAAACTACCATCATTCTAGAAGAATTACTCGTTCGTGAAATTTAGATTGGAAATTATTGTTTCCACTCGCAGTGTTTGTGAGTTACAAATTTTAATTATTCCGTACCGAAATTTGGGATGGATATTGAAATGGGACTGTTTATCTTATCTGTTAGTTACTTTGGTAACGGATTCTTATCGGTGCTGGCCCCTATCCGTTACTGCCTGATACTTACTATACACTAATATATGAAAAGAAGGCTTTTTCCCCACCTCGGTTCTAAGGCTATTTTGGAATCCTTACCGTCTATTTTTCCACCGTGATTCTTCTTTGTTCGCTAAAATTTATAATAATCGAACGCTATTTTCATGTAGAATTTAGCAATCCGAAAACACAAACAAAAATTGATTGAACTGATCCGCCATTATCGCTAAATTCTACATGAAATAATGTTATCTGTATGAAACTTTATACACATCTATTATCTATATGTATTTGTTTAAATCTCCTTTAGACTGACGCATATCTTATAAACAGTTCGAGATATACTCCAGCGAAAGATCCATAAACAGTTCGAGATACCCCAGCTAAAGATCCATAAACAGTTCGAGTTATCTACTCCAGCGAAATATCCAAAAACAGTTTTTCGCTTCTTGGGAGCCAAGGTGGTTTGGTGGGAGACATTTGCTTGCTAACCTGGAGGTCGCGTGTTCAATCCCTGCATTGGCCGAGGGAGTTCATCGGGATATTCCGGCGTGGTTCCCCCGTTGTCAGTGGTGCAAGACAGAGGGCCTGGCAAGGGAAACATATAGTCGTTGGGATAGGACGAAATAACTGAGGCCCTGTGTACACATTGGGGTGCACGCGTTAAAGATCCCTTGACTGTTAAGCATTTCATTTCATTTTTAAATTATAAGGTCTGCCATTGAGCCAAGTGCCGTGGTACATAACAAGGAGAAGCCCCGTGGGGTTTTCTCTGAGTCCTCCAACTGCTGAAGACCCATACGCACAAGCGAATTATTGAAATACAATTGAAGCATTTGTTAGTCTCTCTCGCTCTCGTCAACTGTGTGTTAGTAGCTTTCATGTTTGTTTTCAATATTGTTGTAGGGTGCAATTTCCGGATTAAGAAAAAGACACAAGGGTTCAGGTTCTCGCATAAATCGGTTTATTAATAATAACCACAATAAAAACCCTGAAATACATAAATACGTACTATAAATAAAACATAACATTTACACCAATTCATTAAAACATTACAATCACAAATATCACAGATAAACAACTATACATAATATTATACGACTCCATAGATCTAATTTATAATATAATGAATGATTTGAAATAATACTTAAAATATATATATATTAATTACTAACTTATAATATATATATATTATATAACTTAATTACTAATATAATTGACTGGCTAGGTGCTTACCCTATAAAGGGGTTTTCCAACCACTTGGAAGCCAAAAGATGGTGGCAAGCACTTCCAATAAACCTGTAAAGTTATACACATCTATAAATATGTGAATGGTAAATAATATTGAAGTGAAAGACTTCAATGGTAATATATGATAACGTACTAACCCAGGATACTTTGTAACTTCAAGATATTTTATTTAAATGAAACATTTAAATATTATTTTTACTAAAATTCAAGATGGCTGCCAATCTATAAACTACTATTACTATTACTGGTTAAAATATATTGGTACCTAATTTAAAACAATTATTAACTTAAACATTACACATACCTGCTGTTGAATCTGTAATTCCTATTTAATTCATCTGTAACCTTATTAAACACTATACTATATCAAACTAAAGCTAATTATAGAAATTGGAATATTGATGAAATACCAAAATCCCGCCAAAACTAACTAACTAGTAGATACCTGGAGAAAATCAGAAGGTGATCTTTCTCCAACAAAATCTAAAGTAAGAATGTCAAAATAGTCAGGTGACCAATGAATGTTCAGATAAGAGAGAACATGCACATGGTGAGTTGAACACTACTCACCAGTCCACAAGAAAACTATAGAGACAGACAAGGGTGATAAAGATGTTATAGCAATACTTGGTGTGTAAGGTTAAATGTGCTCACTGTGTTAAAACATGCATAAAAGGACACTGTGCAAAAAGAACACTATACAATAAAATAGCATATATTATACAAATAGATTAAAATAAATCTTCACTCTGTCACATACTCCCCTGCCAAGGAGAAAGGTTGTCCTCAACTCGCATTCTTGAAAACTTCTGGAAATAAGGTTTGGCACAGCATGGGTAAAGTTTCCAGCACCACTCGTAAACTTTCTGGTGATAATGACATAAAATCTGCAGGCAGTAATGATCTGACCAATTCAGCTTTCCTCAAAACAGAAGTTGTTGTAGTCTGGCTGGACATCACATACTCTTTATGCCATTCAGGTACTTTTCTTTCCCTTGCAGTCCTTCTAGTTCTGGTAACTTCAGGTTCAGGAGAGAACGGATCTTCTTCCGACGATACAGACTCAGACACTGGTGATACCGGCCTATCTTCACCATCTTGAACAACTGTAGTCTCAAGTTCTGGTTGTTTCGCCAACCTGTTCTGTGTCATCCATGGCCCTAGGTTGAGGCAGTAAATCTGCTTCATCCATGATGTACACAGGTTCTTCCTCTTCACTGTCACTCCTGTCACTGTCATCTACAGATACTGATACTGGTACCGGTTCCTTTCTGGTCTTTCTGGGTTTAGTAACTGGTTTTGGTGCTGATACTGGTAGTGTTGGTACTGTGCTGATCGGTAATAAATGGTTGCGGTGTAGAGTTCTTGATCTTTTACTGGTGTCTTCACAAACTAATTCATACACCGGAATGTCTTGGTGAGGTTGTCGGGATACAGTATATGGAGTAGTTTCCCACTGGTCTTGAATCTTGTGTCTGCCTTCTTTAAACGCAAGTCGTTTGACCAACACACGATCTCCTGGTTCTAATATACTACTTCTAGCTCGAATGTCATATCTCTTCTTCTGTTGTTGTTGTGATCTACTTACCTCTGATGATGCAGTTTGGTAGGCATGTTCTAGTTTATCCTTCAAATTTCCTACATAAGTATTGTAAGATGTATGTTCTTCTTCATTGTTGACTAGACCTAGTACAACATCAATAGCTAGAGTTGGCTTTCTTCCAAACATTAGTTCGAATGGTGAATAACCTGTGGCAGGATGCTTTGTGCAGTTGTACGCATGTACCAAAGGAGCGACATAGGTTTTCCAATCTAACTTTTGTTCCGGATGAAGTGTTCCTAACATATTTAGTAAAGTACGGTTGAATCTCTCGCACTGGCCATTTCCTTGTGGGTGATATGAAGTAGTCCTTGATTTATCCCTGCCGGTGAGTTTACACAGTTCTTTTATGAGTTTTCCTTCAAATTGCTGACCTTGGTCACTATGCAGTCGTTTTGGAATTCCATAATGAACTATAAAGTTGTCGAAAATCGCTTTTGCTGTTGTTTTAGCTGTGGTTTTCCGCACCGGAATGGCCTGGACATATCTGGTGAAATGATCAGTTATCACAAGAATGCTGTCATATCCACCCTTTGCTTCCTCCACACAAACATAATCCATGCATACCAACTGTAAGGGTTGATTCGTGGTGATGTTCACTAATGGACATGTTGTTGATGTAGCTTTACGACATAAACATCTTGGACAATTCTTGAGGTATTCCTCAATATCTAACATCATCTTTGGCCAGTAAAACCTATCCTTTGCCAGACTGATGGTTCTATCTCTACCCTGGTGTCCAACATCATCATGGATACCTTTGATGGCTGAATTACGGTATTTACTTGGCAGAATCAGTTGTTCAATTTCATTGCCACCACTCACTATCCTTCGGTACAGTACACCAGACTTGAGAATGAAACGTTCATATTCACGATGAAGAATAGCTTCTTCTTGTGTATCTGGCTTATGGTGTGGTTTCCTTTTTGTTGTTACAGCTTCAATTATTCTTTTAAGGACAGGATCATCCTCTTGGTTCTGTTTCCAGGAAGTCTGGTTAATTAAAGATGATGATTCTGACTTAGCTGGCACAACTTGCTGTGACATACTTATGGTGGTAAGGTATCCCTCATCCACATCAATACCTTTTAATGCTCCAACAATATCTTGGTGTAATTCGACATATTCAGTTGAGGATGGTAAACGACTTAAAGCATCTGCATCAAGGTTGTTTTTCCCAGGTCTGTATTTGATGGAAAAATTGTAATTCGTCAGTGCAGCTAACCATCGGTGACCTGTGGCATCTAATTTCGCTGTGGTGAGAATGTAGGTGAGCGGGTTGTTATCGGTATATACAGAGAATGTGCTGCCTAGTAAGTACTGGTGGAACTTTTCTGTAACTGCCCATTTTAAGGCCAAAAATTCTAATTTGTGTGCTGGATAATTTCTTTCAGATTTGGTTAGAGATCTGCTGGCGTAGGAAATGACTCTTTCTTTTCCTTCCTCTTCCTGATATAAAACAGCTCCCAAACCATTACCACTGGCATCGGTGTGCAGAACGAAAGGTTTGTCGAAATTAGCATATGCCAACACTGGAGGGTTAACTAGTAGTTCCTTTAGATGGTTAAACGCAGTTTCTTGGGGTTCTTGCCAGATCCATTCCTTAGTTGGTGATTTACTTACCCTTTTTCCCCTTTTCTTGAGAGTTGGTCCTCCAACTCCAACCAACAAATCATTCAGATGCTTGGAAATCTTTGAAAAATCTTTCATGAACCGTCTGTAATATCCTACGAAACCTAGAAAACGACGTAGTTCATCAGGGTTGGTTGGTCTTGGCCAGTTGACAACTTTCTCTATTTTCTCTGGATCTGTACAAACTCCTTCAGATGAAACAATGTGTCCGAGATATTTCACACGTTCTTGAAAAAATTTACACTTCTTTGGACCTACTGTAAATGCAGTTTTCATCCTATCTTCCTCTCGTACGTTGATTTGGTGATACCCGCTCTTCATATCAAGCACCGAGAAGTACCGTGCTCCAGCTAGGTGGTCAAGCATCTCTTCTATACGAGGCAAAGCATAAGCATCTCTGATGGTAACCTTGTTCAGCATTCTGTAGTCCACGCACATGCGGATGGAATTATATTTCTTTTTAACGAGTACTATTGGTGACGCATATGGACTATGACTTTTCCTTATGATGTTGGCTTCCAAAAGATCTTGAAGATGGCCCTTTACTTCATTGAACAATGATGGTGGTATCCGGCGATGTGGCTGTTTTATTGGTTTGTCGTCCATTAAGTTGATGTTGTGTTCTACCAAATTATCACATCCAATATCGTTATCATGTTGAGAGAACACACATTGCCATTCCATCAGAAACTTCTGTAAGTCATTAAGCTGATGCGGTGTTACATCTGAAGTTGAAAAATCAATGTTGTCCAAGAAACTTCCAGTCTTGTTACCTTCAACAGTGGAAATAGCGGAATTGGTTGTTTTCCTGATGACATCTGCAGCTTGCAATTCACACAGAATTGACCTAGGATAGATCCTAACTGGTGACAGTGATAAGTTGGAGAGTCGAACAACAACAGGTTCCATATTCTCTGAGTCAACTTCCAAAAGAGCAGGTGTGATTTCGACTGATGTAGGTATCAGGGAATCCAGTGAGGGTTGGAAAATAACCTTGTGCTTTCCCTGCAGTTGAAAATTTGCAATATTTCCTTCTAGACATATAGATCTGTTGCTTTCGAGTACTACAGATGAAGTTTCTGTGCAAATAACTTGTCCAATCGCTCCTTTGGTACAATTTTCCTGAATTTGCATACAATCAAACGTGAAAAACCATGTTTCAGGCAGATTTATGTGACTGGAGTAATCCTTTCCATGAATCGCAATAACTTGATTGTGAGTTGGACGTAAAACATTTGTTCCAATTAATACAGGTGTAGTCCGACTAAAGGGTGTGTCAGGCACTACTAAGAACAAAGCATCCAGCGAAGGTAGATTCAAACTTGGTATAGTGAGTGAAGCACTTACAACGCCTAAGTACGGTAATCTTTGTCCTCCTGCACTCTCGATGTTAATTAACTCGTCTAGTGAAGTAAGCTGGCAATCCTTGTCTTCCAGTTGTGTTTTAAAAAACGTTTCACAAACCGTAGAAACTGTTGAGCCTGTGTCCAGTAATGCAGATGTTGATTTACTGTTGATGTGGATTACAGTGACATTACTAGGTCCAATAACTGTAGGTTTGGGACTTTCAATGTCCATGCCTTGCAACTGTCCCTCATCCAAAGCATCTACCAGTTTAAATCCTTGTTAGGAATTGCCATTCTGCATCCACGAGCTATATGGCCAACTTGACCGCAACGGAAACAGGAAACTGGTTGTCTGTTGTTAACTGGAGGTCTAGGTCTACTCTGTTCTGGTGGTATCGGACTTGGACGATTACTGAAGTTAGACGGTTTTGACTTCATTTCGGTGACGTCTTTCTGTAAACTCTGAACAGAAGCAGTTAATGATGACAGCAGCGATCGAATATCGTCATCTGGAGCATGTTGAACCATTTTGACCTGTCCTTTTATTGATGATCGTGGTGCAGGTATAGGAGCAGTTGCAGATTCCCTCTCAATTTTCCTAATTTCTCTTAGTAGATGTTCAAAGTCGTTTATCCTATCATACTTATGGGCAGTTCTGTCCTTCAGTTGTTGATTCAATCCACTCCATAACTTGTTTCGCAGTTTAGCGTCGAATGTTCCTCTGTCTACTTCACCTTCAAGTCTAGCTTTGTCCAACAGATCCTCGATACGGCATGCCCATTTAGAAACAGATTCTTCTGGACCTTGCGTAGTAGAGTAAAACTGTGATAGTAAACTCTGGCCTTCTTCCACCATTCCAAATCTGCTTTCCAACTTGGAGAGTAACGATCTAGTGGAGGCATCATGTCCCAGTCGCATGGCCACTCGTGCTGCTTCTCCTTTCAATGACTTGGTGACAGCTAGTCTAATGGTTTCTGGACTGTGTTGGTTATCTTGAAGAAGACTAAGAACTTCGAACTTCCAAAGATCAAATGTGGTATCTCCTTTGGAGAATACATCTCCAGAAAACGTAGATACTCTTGGTAGTTGAGGCAAAAATTTCACATGTTCCGTTGATCTGTGTGGGTTTCCCTGACCTTGATGATTTTCTTTTACTTCAGATTTGGTTTCAGAAACACTTCCTGTCAATTTCCCAGATGACTGTAAGTAGTTGAACATCCAGTCGATTAAGTGTTCTGGGGTGTCTCCATCTGGCTTTACTCCTAAGCTGGAAAAAGTTTCTGCCAAATTCTTAATTTCCTCGGAACTCATGCTCTGTGTCCTTGTTCTTGCTCCTCCAGTTGCCATGTTGACACAAAAAGATGATGATCCAAGATAACACAATAGTAGTCTAGACAACACCCAATAAACCAAGTCAAACTCAAACACCAAATGGTTACTAATTAACTTTGATTGCGACTAGTATACAAACAAAGTCAAGTTTTCACAATTATAAAACTATATCACTAAACTAAAAACACAAAAGAAATATTCGCAATTATGAACTAGTAGGATTGACGCAATCGGACGGATACGCTATAAACGCAAATATAAAACGAACGCAAATATCGAACGGAAACGCAATATAACACAAATAATATAAACGCAAGGAAACGCAACTAGTACATTACGCAAACTTATATAACTAACTTATATAACGCAAAACAGGATAACGCAAAGTCGCAATGCAAGTAAAATACACGTAACTCCTATAAACACATTGGAATATAAACACAAATGTAGAGAATCTATATAAATAGCTATTCGCACTGCGAATAAGCTCACAATAGGTTGGTAGTTATTGACGAACTGGACGGAAAACCAACAACACACAATATTGAAATATTAACCTGAAAATCTAAAACCTACAAGTAATAACATATACTAATGTGCATTGTGTAAATTGTGTTAGTAGTTGCATGTATGTGTGTAAATGTAGAAGAAGAGCGAAACTAGATAGGGAAAAATGAAATAATAGCTGGAAATAAATAGTTGAAGACTGGAAGTACATTAGAAAAAAAAAATATAATACTACTGACTGACAATACCTATACCACTACCTAAGTAATAAACCACTTCCAAATATAAACAAAGTCCAATTATAAACTTATTATACGAACTAAAAAACCAATTACCAAGAGTAGCCTACGCTTATACGAATACAATAATTCAAAGTTGAAACTATAAAATCCTAAAATAGACCAATACCGAATATAAACAAGTCGAAATTTAATTAAAGTTTAAATTTTAAAGTTTAATTTTAAATTTTAAATCTCTTAAATCTTAAACCTAACTTTTAAATCCAAATTTAAATTCAAATTCTAAATTATAATTCCAAATTCCAAATCCTAAATATAATATTAAATTAATTTAAGTTTATTTATTTGATTAAAGTTTATTATAAATTTTATTCCCTAAACACATTAATTTAACAATTTAATTTCAAACAACCGAAATAAATTATAGATTTATAATGACAATTATACTCTAAGTCTAATCGGTTGAGTTGCATGTATTAAATAAATGCTAAATGTATCTTGAAATGTAATGAATGTTTAATGTCTTGATAATGATCTAGAAACACCTTAAAGTGTAGAACTTATAAAGAATGGGGTGGGGAAAACTGACACAAAATGGAGTCACTTTTACAGGATACTGTAAATAAACAAAATGGCTAACTAAGAAAATGGAGTCTGTTTACATAGCAACAAGTAAACAATCAAATATTTTGATGTTTCTTGACTATAATACAGTCTTATTTCCAAATTTTAAGTTTGTTCTAATATATAAATATCTATGTAGAAGTATGCTTAGAAAATATCAAACTATTATTTCCAAAGTTTTAGTTGTAAAGAAATATATGGAAAATATATACCATACAACTTGTAATAGAAAATAGTACTTTGAATATGTCTAAACTATGGCTAAACTAATTTAACTAAAAATAAAGGGTTCATTAATGAGGATATGCAAGCTTGCTGGAAAGATAAAGGGTGGGAAAACTAATTAGATAATTGCTAAGGACCTTAACTAAGACTTAATACTATATGTAATCTTAATTACATAGAAATTGACAATAATAATTAATATATAAACATAACTGACCAGTTTGGATCCAAAGAAACAATATGAACACTACTTGAAGTGGTACCACTATCCGCAAATGTTATTATCACTGTAAATCCACACACACGCAAATGTTCTGTTAAATGTTAGACCGCAATATAGTTGATGTTCTACTATCTCCAATTTCCAGGTGGTGATGATGTTGATGTCGATAATCCAATCCAGTCCCTTATCGGGCTCCAAATGTTGTAGGGTACAATTTCCGGATTAAGAAAAAGACACAAGGGTTCAGGTTCTCGCATAAATCGGTTTATTAATAATAACCACAATAAAAACCCCTATAAAGGGGTTTTCCAACCACTTGGAAGCCAAAAGATGGTGGCAAGCACTTCCAATAAACCTGTAAAGTTATACACATCTATAAATATGTGAATGGTAAATAATATTGAAGTGAAAGACTTCAATGGTAATATATGATAACGTACTAACCCAGGATACTTTGTAACTTCAAGATATTTAATTTAAATGAAACATTTAAATATTACTTTTACTAAAATTCAAGATGGCTGCCAATCTATAAACTACTATTACTATTACTGGTTAAAATATATTGGTACCTAATTTAAAACAATTATTAACTTAAACATTACACATACCTGCTGTTGAATCTGTAATTCCTATTTAATTCATCTGTAACCTTATTAAACACTATACTATATCAAACTAAAGCTAATTATAGAAATTGGAATATTGATGAAATACCAAAATCCCGCCAAAACTAACTAACTAGTAGATACCTGGAGAAAATCAGAAGGTGATCTTTCTCCAACAAAATCTAAAGTAAGAATGTCAAAATAGTCAGGTGACCAATGAATGTTCAGATAAGAGAGAACATGCACATGGTGAGTTGAACACTACTCACCAGTCCACAAGAAAACTATAGAGACAGACAAGGGTGATAAAGATGTTATAGCAATACTTGGTGTGTAAGGTTAAATGTGCTCACTGTGTTAAAACATGCATAAAAGGACACTGTGCAAAAAGAACACTATACAATAAAATAGCATATATTATACAAATAGATTAAAATAAATCTTCACTCTGTCACAATATGGTGGCTGTTTTCTAGTCGAAATACATTTTATCGCTTACCCCCCCCCCCATCAGAATGATTTCATATTGACGTAAAATGTTGTCAACATTTGGCCAAATTTATTGGATAATCAACCACATAAAACCAAACTTCTGGTTACACATGGGCGATGGAGCTTTTTAGTTGAGTAAGCTTATTCGCCCATTCCCGAAATAAATCCCATAATTCGTGCATTGTTATTAACAATTTTACAATTTGGCTAGTTACCTTCCTTAGATTTTGTGCATGATAATGCTAAAGACCCTTTAGTTAGCATGTTGTCTTTAAAGCATGGTCATATACAGTTTATTTTTATCCTTTACCATTATCAATACACATTTTCGCCTAGTTTTAATTGAATTTCAACCTGCAAGAATTTTTATACCTGTCTATATTCATGCCTTGGCTAGAGAAGATACCAACTAAAGGGAGATAAATCTTAATTCATAATTGGTGTCAGACCACCTTTAATGTTTTAAGTATAGATAAACAGTTTGAATGCTTGGTGCTTTGTAGAAAGATAATAAACGGGCAATTAATTCAAGTGTTATCTATTTATTTTGGGATTGTGGTGGGTGACATCAGCCTCACTGTTGGCTGGTTTTCAATAAACTTATAACCTATAGAAATGTTTCCTTCCTCTATGCCCGTCTGTCCGTTCAATGTACAAGTCTGTATGGACTGGGGATTATGTATATATTTTGGATACCGCTTGTCTCAAAGGAAAGAATAAAAAACAAAGTCCGTATTGGAAAAGCCCAGGAGTGATAGAAAGGGTCGTGACCCCTCATGCATCATGTCCGAATTAAGCCTTGTAAGGAAAGGGAAGTACATCCGTGGGTAGAAAACTATAGGAATAAAATCATGACAGGAGATACTCGTACTCCTGTACGTCCTACACCCAAAAATCTGTTGTGTTTGTCGAAAACCATGGGGTCGAGGAATTAGGAACCAGTATGATCGTTCCTTGGAGTGGTTCCATGGTCGGCGGAATCAATAGATATATATATATACTATTCAAAAAAAGTAGGGGATATTTGATTTTGGGGGCATAATACTAAAATATGCAAATGACTACGAAAAAAGTCACTATAGAACCTAACAGAAGAAACATTTCCAGTTACATGTGACGCCCAAACGCACCAATAGCTACCGCATGGAATGCAGGTGATGCTTGGGATCATCATGGGGGTCCAACCCAAGATTTGCACGACTCTGACTTTGAATGTTACAGTCATTGTGGCATTGAATTCCAGGGTGGAAACATCAGTTTAATTGTTTTAGTGACCAGAAAACAAATTTTGATATGCGTCGGCTTACCCAAAATGAAAGGTTACGTGCCCTTGGCATGCTACAGATCGGCACAACACAGGCGGTTGTGGCGCGGACGATGAATGTTTCTCAGTCTGTCATAAGCAGGCTATGGTCCAGATACCGTGATACACAATCTGTACAGGACAGACCACGCTCAGGTCGACAACTCAAGCCCAGGATCGATTTATCCGTACCTTAGCCTTGAGAAATCGTGTCATCACAGCAAATCAGATCAGCGCTCGTCTTCAAACAGACACTGGTGTGAGAGTGAGTGGCCAGACGATTCGGAATCGACTGCATAGGGGTCACCTTCGCGCCCGACGTCCTCGCGTGATCCCTTGTTTGAGAGATCATCACATTCAGGCAAGACGTCGTTGGTGTAGGGATCGTCAACACTGGGATAATCGACGCTGGAGCAATGTGATGTTTTCAGATGAGTCAAGGTTCACTGTTGATTTTTTGGACAGACGTAGGAGGGTGTGGCGTCGTCGAAACGAGCGCTTCCAAGACGTTAACGTCATCAGACATGATCGATTTGGGGGTGGTTCTGTTATGGTGTGGGGAGGCATCACTGTTGCTGGAAGAACGGCTTTACATGTTGTTGCAGGGCGTGTTACAGGCCAGTACTACCGGGACAACATCTTGGCAGTCCATCTTGTGCCGTTCGCACGACGTCATGGCCGCCGTTTCATTTTCCAGGATGACAACGCAAGATGTCACAGGGCCAGGATCGTTACAGGTTACCTCCAACAACAGAACATCACCTCATTACCTTGGCCAGCACTGAGTCCCGACCACTCCCCCATCGAGCATGTCTGGGACATACTTGGACAGAGGTTACGTCAACGTCAACAACGTCCTGCCAATGTCCAAGAACTTGCTGCTGCGTTGCAACAGGAATGGGACAATCTGGACCAAAATGACCTTAGACGTCTCATTAGGAGTATGCCACGTCGGATCAATGCTTGTTTGGCAAACAGAGGAGGATTTACCCGTTACTGACTTAGTTGTGATGCTGTGGTAACTTTGCTGTTTGACCCCGCGTATCATTTTACCCTTATAATGGTCAGTCTGTGCCTTACTTAGTCTAACGATCATTTGGAATAAATCGATGAATGTGAACTTCATTTCATTTTGTCATTTGTTTCTTCGTCAGTTTCATTAGGTGACTTTAATAACACTTAAAAATCAAATATCCCCTACTTTTTTTGAATAGTATATATACATGCTCCATTTGTAATTCTTCCTCACACTAGGAGGAAGAAGAAATAGATGATTTTCTCCCGAAGTATTTTTATATTTAAGATTTAAAGATTGTTTTTGTTTTTTAAAAAAATTATAAAGATTACAGTTAAGCCTTAAGGATGCGAAAAGGTTTTACTGATCGGTTCCCCTGTTCTTTTGGACAGAAACCGGAGGTGACCCAGCCTTCATGGGACGGGGATCTCTTGTCTCAGGAAATAGTGTTAAGTTTGCCCACCCCGCAACTTCCGGGAGTTCGGATTCGGAATGGTCGGTTTTCTCTTCTAACAAGTTGGACGAGTGGTCCAATATTATCAGGCCTAACCAGGTCCCTCCTCCTGTCCCTGTAAGACCCAAGTCCCAGGGTGTGAGAGTATATGATCAGTTTGATAGCCTACCCGGAAGTTGAAGAATTAACTTTGTATATTTCTCCTACCCAGAATAGGACTCAGCAGCCACCTATACATACCTCTGGCCAGTTGGCAAATCAGACCCACTCCAAAAGGGATTACTCCGGTGCCCGTACCTTTGATGAAATGAAATGGAGTTATATGGCACGTCAGCTCCAACCGGGCTATATGGTGCCAAACACATGGTGATTTTGAGAGACAAATTAAACCAATATCACATAAATATATTTATATACATAAATAAAAACAAGTCCTTTGTGTATGTATATAAATAGTTCAAAACAAAAATACACAATTAAAATACAGGATATATATATATACAATTAAAATTTGTAATAAAAGTTTCTCTCATTTAAAAAGTTTAACAATTTTCGATACAAATGAAATGAAATGGGGTTTAACGTCCTACTGTTCTGCTCCTAACCTGGGCTAATGAAGACGGCATACGCCATACAGTGTGCTATGAGGGAAATTTTGCCAGGACAGCGGCACTACGGCCTACTCTTATATCGAATTCCAACTGCCAAGGGATCTTTTACGTGCACGCCAATGTGTACACGGGACCTCGGTTTTTCGTCTCATCAAACGACTAGACAGCTGGCCTGGTCAGGCCCTCCGTCCTGCATCACTGACAAGGGGAAACCACGCCGGAAAATCTGGATGAACTTTCTCTGCCAATGCAGGGATCGAACACCCGACCTCCAGGCTAGCGAGCCAGCGTCTTACCCACGTGATCCCCACAATGGTAACTAGTTCTGTTCCTGTTAATACTTCTACCCCTTCGGGCTCAGTGTTTCAGGCCACAAGACGATGTCTGCAGGGCAGGAATCAATCTTGCATTAATAGGCTGCCACGTAATTAGTAGGAAAATTAAATTTCATTGTTTCGACTACCACATGCCAGGGTACAGGACACAAGAAACCAACTGCAATCCAGATAACATTGAGAGGCAATCGCAGCCCCTTAAAGCATTATGCCGGATGGTTGGTGGTAAGGACCCCGGAGCAAATGGTGGAATCCTTTAATTTAGGAGGTTGGCTTCCAATGGACAGTCAAATAAGAGCAGCCAACTAACCGGTTTTGGAGGCGGTTTGCAAAAAAAATGGTTGGCCTGTTCCAGTGAGGTTCAAACTAAATCCGATCAATGCCCCGGCATGTTTACTTTACTGGCGGTGTGTAATAATCTGTCTGAATCATCTCGGTTTGGCTCAACAAACGGAGTTCGTAACTTTTTTGAGGGTTCCGACTGCACCTCTCGAGCTTAAAGTAGCCAAGTCAATATCACCCAAAATCTTCGAGATTGAAAACACGATTTTTTTTGCAATTTAAGTGTTGTGATCTTACCTGGAAAAGATGGGCTTCTGGTATCCAATATTTAAGACAAAAAAAAAAGTTTACCATTGGTACACGAATCGTGTACCATAATGCATTTCAGCGCCATTTGTAACAAGGTGCTCAAAGAATGAGGCTAGACATATTCCACAAGTCATGTCAAACGGTGATATCAGTTCTTATTTGGAGAGCATGCGCAATAAATAATATCGGTGTTGACTGGAATAACCAGAGCTAGAAACCGACTTGCGGTTGAGACTTCTGGCTTATTTCGCCGAACATAACTGATGACAGTTCACAGTAAAACGGACACGATTGAATGTAAAACAGTTCATATAAATTCATATTACATTATTATGATTTGCGACCCATTTGTGTCAATTTCTAGGTCCAAAATATTAGCGATTTAGCTCCTTTAATCCTGCCGCTGTCGAAAACTGGGATGAGGAATTGGCTCTCCACTCTGCAATGGAGGACAGGGAGATTGATATGGATGAAGTCCATATATCTTAATATTACTGTAGTGAATGCTATGGTGTAAATAATATACCGCTACCAGTGTGATTGTAGTGCGTGAATGAGTATTGTTCATATATATATATACTCATCTGTATATATTCATTTCTTTTGTTTTCTTTTTATTAATGCACGACTGTTGCAGATGACATAGGAAATGGGCCACCTTAGAAAAAAAACAGGGTGGTGTGTTGTGATTTTACCGTTTCCGGTGTATTATTCCAGTCTTACCAAACCTAGTTCCCGTATCCCTACGCTGGAGGTATAAAACCCGTCACCGATTGCCATTCGGTCCACAGATTCTCCACATGCTTACAAAGGTAAATTAGTTAGTTTATGCGGACGCCTTACATGCCAAGTGGGACTTGGTTAGACACACTCGACACAACATGAAAAAAAAAATAGCGACACAACTAGTTGAAAATGAAATGAAATAGGGTTTAACGTCCTACTGTTCTGCTCCTAAACTGGGCTCATGAAGACGGGCATACGCCATACAGTGTGCTATGAGGGAAATTTTGCCCAGGCAACGGCACTATCGCCTACTCTTATATCGAATTCTAACTGTCAGGGGATCTTTTACGTGCATTCCAATATGTACACGGGACCTCGGTTTGTCGTCCCATCCGAACGACTAGACAGGTGTCCTTGTCAGGCCCTCCGTCCTGCGTCACTGACAAGGGGAAACCGCGCCGGAAAATCTGGATGAACTTTCTCGGCCAATGCAGGGATCGAACACCCAATCTCCAGGCTAGCGAGCCAGCGCCTTACCCACATGATCCCCCCAACTAGTTGAATTTTGCTAATTAAAAACATGTCAAGTCATAGCGCTGTATATAAGCGTAGACAAGGCTAGTCATAGACACATAGAATGACTCAAACTAAGGCTATGAACTAATAGCTGGTTTCTTTAGTGAGAAATTGTCTTAGTGTGCCCTTTAAAATTTTGTGGCACACTGGTTGAGAATCGCTGCCTTATGGGAACAGTTATCAATATGGGTGTAATACTTTCAACTTTTTTTATTTGCATATTACGTCCATTAAGAACATTATACAAAACATACGCATACATCAATATCAGGTATACAAAAATATATATTTTACATGGAATAATATGTTGGAATAACGTGTATCATGAAATGAAAATGAATGTACCATTGGGATGATATAATGAAAAAAAATATAACAATGAAAGTATAACAATGAAATGAAAATATGTTCAAAGTATACATGTATAATGATCAAATAGACTAGGCAGGTGCCCTCCTTTCCTTAAAAGCATGATATGTATACATTGCTACTGCTTTAGCAAGATAATCTGGCGGATTAAAAAGAAGTTCAACGGTTAATTGACAAGATTGTATTAAAGTAGGGTAGATATATTTTAAGCGCAAGTTTTCGTATCTTGGACACTGGAACAGAAAATGGAATTCATCTTCTACGGTAGAAAGAGAACTTTGGGTGCATAACCTTTGGTCAGGTGGAATATTTTTGTATCGCCCTCTCTCTATTTCCAGTTTGTGTGAGCTGAGTCGAAGCGATGAAAAGGCGGATTTAAAGTTTTTATTTTTAACCTGCAGAAGGTAACCAGCGGGGTGGTTTATTAAGTTTTTATACAGACCATACATTCTCAGTTTGGTTCCTGATTTAGTTAGTTCTGCAAAATGATGGTTGAATTTAGTTTGAAGTTTTAGTTTAGTTGCTGAAGGCGAGCGATTATGAGGGAGATCATAATATTCATATAATTCTGCTATGGATGCTGTCCAAGAATATTTAATGTTATTGTTTGCAATCGGTAATGAAGGCAGAACGTAAAAGAAAACTTTTAGGAAAACTGTCTATACTAGAATTAGTACGACGTTTATAATAGGAGATCATTCTTTGAAATATGTCAAGGTTAGCTGGGAAAATACCCAATTCTGCTAGACAACCAATGTTGGATGTTTTTGATGGCTGTGATAGTATTGATTTGCAGATTTTAATAGTTAGTTTATTATGAATTATTTGGTCCCATTTATTAATTTCAAAAATTTTGCTGTGTACCAAACTAGATCCCCAGATATCGGATGCATATATAGCTATCTGCTTGACAAAGGATTGGTATAATTTGATCAAAACATCGGTAGGAAGAAAATCGGTAGTACCAATTTTATTGCACAAACAAAACCATGCACGTCTAGCCTTACTATTAAGTTCGGTGATTGCAGACTTGAACGTAGAGTTATTGGAAAGGCACACCCCTAGATAAACGTATGATTTAACTATTTCAAGATTAGTATTGCCAAAATGAAATATGTTCTTTATTTTTCTTTGATTATTTTTGATTATCATGATTTTGTTGGGTTAAGGTCAATCTGCCAATCACCGCAAAACTTATTAAGTTGGTCAAGACTACTTTGTAAGCCAGTTTCAGTAGTGGAGATCATGATGAGGTCATCCGCAAACAGCAGGTGGGAGACATTATTAGATTCTAGTGAGGGAGGATTTGTGTTCGCATTATTAATATAAAACTGTAAATCGTTAATATAGATATTAAATAGTACAAAGCTTAACACACATCCCTGTTTCACACCCATGAAAGAGTTTACTGTATTGGAGATTCCCTTGGGAGTTTTCACGGTATAAGAAGTATTTTGAGTACATGGATGTAATTAAATCAAAAATCGGTAAGACTACCTAGTCCCTTATTACAGATTACCGGAACTGGTGGTTCAACAGTGTTTTACGTGCACCGTTCTTTAGGGAAATGAGCAGAGATAAATTTCTCCTTTTGATTTGGGATCTTCACGTTGCCGGCCAATTACCAGATATGTTCCTCCTCTGTTAAAAGCGTACAAAATACAATGGCTCTTAGATATTGCTGCGGACAAGACTATGGTAAAAAGCGGATTGGATTTAAAGATTTCGACAGTACAATCCAACGAAACCAACAAAATGGGAGAACAAGTTATTCACATTGGCTGACAGTAACACTAGTTATATGTGGCAGCCAAATTTATGTTGGTGCTGAATGAACTCAGTAAATGTGTACTGGATTTAATAGAACTTTTGTCAAACTTAGGTCATACAGTTTATGCAGACATATTTTTTGACTGGATTTAGTAGAACTTTTGTCAAACTTAGGTCATACAGTTTATGCAGACATATTCTTTGACATTGCGATTAGCTCAGCCCTAGCGGCTCATGCACTTTGGTTTTAACATGACGGGTACGTTTAAGCCCAATAGAATGAATGAATGAAATGGGGTTTTATGGCACGTCAGTTCCAAACGGGCTATATTGCGCCAAACATGGTGAATTTAACGAGACAAATTAAAACAGTATTACAGATATTTATATATGTAAAGAAATATTAAATATTTAAAAACAGAACACTTGATAAAATATATACAATTAAAACTTTGTCTCTTAAAAATGTTAGCAACTTATATAGCTCCGCTTGAGCAAATAGCTGATATACTGACTGGTAATGGTAATATCGTGATCTTGTATTCTTAAGATACTTGCACTCAATCAAAATATGCTTCACTGTATGCCCAATGACGGGGCTTTCCTCAAATACAGTTTATACAGACAGTTTTGGGTATTGTGATTATGGGAACGAGTGTGCCTGTAAGAAAAGGCTTCCCTCAAAGACTGAAAACATCATAACATGACGTCGGGTGATAATACTGCCTGTCCCAAGGATGGCATTTTTTTTATGTTGGAAAGACGAGTGGTTACAATGATTACTAGTAACTGCCGATCTGATGAATGGTGTAGGCCTACTATAAAACTTAAAATTCCGAATGCACAGCAGGTTACAACAGGTATTAGCATGGTGTTGATCTCAATGACTAATCATGTACATATTATCGTTTCGAGAGGTCTTCTCAAATGTTGTGGAGACAAATATGCATTGATATTCTGGAAGTCTCGGCTGTGAATGCTTACATATTGTACAAATCAGATGAACTTGAAAGAGTTGAAACTGATATGTTAACAAAACATTTCCGCATTTCTTTGGCCAAAATAGTTTGTGTCGTTAAAATTTCTCTCTTTGGTTACATGCCATGGTGGTCCAGTAAATAAAGATGTTCGTGTTGTAAATAATTTGCAGAGACTCCATGACAACCTACACTATTCTGTCAAAGCTACAAAACCAACCGAATGTAAAGTTTGCAGTGATAGGAAATTAGGTGAAGAATATCGGAATGAAACATATATTTGTGGAACCTTGTGTGATGAGTATGAAATGAAATGGGGTTTAACGGTCTACTGTTCTGCTCCAAACTGGGCTAAAAAAGAGACCCGGCCATACATCCTGAGTGCATGGAGAGATACCACTGTTGAAACACATCAGTAACCAAGTAGAAAAGCTGTCGCAAAGCCTAAGATCTTCTCTTTTGATAAATAGACATCGGAAAAATGGAGTTGCTTAATTAGCCTTAGTACTATCATTAAATGTGTATTTTGACGATGGTCAGTGAGACGTTATCATTCAGTGTTCTGTTCCCATATTATTTATTGTTCCCCGCCTTGTGAAGAAAGCAGGGGGTTATTAAAATAGGTTATTTGGACACAACAACTCTCCTAATTCAGCTACAATGTTCAACTTGGTGCAGGTGTTTATTACTATATTAGGTCAATGCCTTGATGGAGTTCGAAGATGGGCATTTTCTGCTTAGGGTAAGCAGAACAAAGCAATTTGATTGGTTGATGCTTTAGGACACAGTAACTTTAGTTCTAATTGAGTGAGGGTGACCAAACTTGGTGTAAGTTTCATTATGTCAATACCTTGACTAAGTATCATAATGAACATTTCTGCTCCGCGTTAAGAAATTTGATTGGTCGAGACTTTGGAACACAATAACTCTCCTAAATGAGCAATAATGTTCACACTTGTTGTTGCTGTTTACTAGGAGAATGCCTTGACGGAGTTCGCAGAACTCATTTTAAATTTTAAGCAATTGGATTAGTTTATGCTTTGGGACACAATAACTTTATCACATCAATACCTTGACTAAATTAAGTGAAAGGATGTTCTGTTTAGGCTAAGGAGCGATAAGCAATTTGATTGGTCAAGACTTTGGAACACAACAACTCTGCTTTTAATTGAGGTTGATGTTTGTTAGGTGACTGTCTTGACTGAGTTCAATGATTAACATTTACCGCTAAAGATAAGCAATTTCTCTGACTGATAAAGATGATGAAAATTAGTGTATAGTTGGTAATCAGTTTAATTGCTCGATACTTTGGAAAAGAAAAGCGTGCAATTAATTAATCTGTGTCATCTATTTATTCCGGGATTTCGACGAGGGGACATTCTGCAATTTTACAGTTGTCGTTGCATTCATATTTAAGGTATGTATTATTTTTCACAACTCTAAAGTTCAATTGTAATATTTGCATAGCCCTCTACGGATATGAAGTGGTTACCTTTCGATTCCCGCAACTCTGCGGCCTCCTTCCGGGGTAATCCAATTATGTTACAAAATATTTAGTTGGCATTCATGAAAACTTGATTTATGAGCACATCTGTGTCATACTTTTGGTTTTGACCCCTCTGAACTTGTACCGTTGATTACAGATTAAACATCCACAAGTGTACAAAAGTGTTGTTATTGATGTGTTCCCATTTGAATATTGTTCACAATAAGAAGCAAAATAAATAAGATATGTTTAATGGATCATTTTGTTACACGAAAAACTAAGTATATTTTTTTTTAGATCTTCTTCAATATCAAGACTAAGGTTGAATTGTGCCTACGGAAACGTAAAGAAATAAGCCACAAAATGCATGAATACGTCCACATGAAAGCTATAAAACTAAACATAACAAAGGTGAAATTTGTGCTTGATGAACGGAATACAGCAAAGACAATTGCGCAATGCTTCAAACCAACATTAACAAGACGAAATAAGACGGACAAGGATGAAGATAGATACGTAACCCTGTTTGTTTGTCCAAATTAAATGCTTCACACCATAAAATTCAAAATAATGCATAATCATTGTAGTCGGTTCATATTGCCCTTTGAAAGACTATGCCAAGTGCCGAGTCTATATTTTAAAGTAAATTTATCGGATCTTCATCAACTTCGATAGGGTTTATGATGTTGGCAGACAAAAAATCAAAAGAATCTTTAAATAATAATAGCCTATATTCATTACATAGCAAAAAGCATTTCACTCTGCAATTATTGTGTTCTTTAAATTCCTCGCTTTGCCTTTGAATTCCATTACTTGTGTTGACATCAAATAAAAGACGGCGTTTCCGGGATGGAGTTTTAAGGCACATCAGCTTCAAGAGGGCCGTATTGCGCCAAACATGGTTAATAGCAGCAGACAAACTTAACATAATCACAAAATGTATTTAGGTAATTAAATTCAAACCTTCAAAAGTTAAAATTTTAAAAAAATCAAATGAATGGAAACTTGCACTCTCCTCTGGCCATTGCTGGATTGACTTCTGATACTTGAGCTTTTGAGGGAGTGTGTCTATTCATCCCGTTCAATCAAATCTTATCAAATCTATTCGAAGCACATCAACTTGACAGCCCTTCGTTTAATCTTCGGTCTTCCTTAAAATTTTGGGCAGTGATTTAAGCTATTAAAAACAGTGAAAGAATTGTTCATCTCCAAACAGTATTGTTTACTTTGTGCCCTTTTTGATTTTCTGGTTTGTCAAGCAATTGGGTTTTCTGCAATATGCTGCTATGAAATAGTTAATTTAGCGTAATAAAATCTTGTGTCGTGTAAACATATTTGGGGCCCTGGTTAAAGCCTGATGATACTTCTAGCAGTTAGCTATTGGTTGTTAATCGGACTATTGACCAGTCATTATTTGCTTCCATTACAGCAGTGTTAAGTGTGACTAGGTCTAATCAAACGATACTGCGAGGAGTACGTCAAAATTTCGAGTATATGTAGATAATTGTCTACTTGTAAAACTGAAACCGCCTGTTGTGTGTTATTATTTCGTGGTGGGTTCGTTTTGCGATATCACGGCATATTGCCTAACATTAAAGGCTTATTGGCAAACCGAACCCACCGGTTAATCTACATGTGTTGTCCTTTGCCGAACATTCATTGTGTTCAATTAACGGAAAGAGGGAAATAAAATTTAATGCATTTTTTTTTTTCTTTTTCATATAAAACATGGGAATCACGTGGCTAAGTGGGTAAGACGCTGACTCGCTAGCCTGGAGGTCGGGTGTTCGATCCCTGCATTGGCCGAGAAAGTTCATCCAGATTTTCCGGCGTGGTTTCCCCTTGTCAGTGATGCAGGACGGAGGGCCTGACAAGGACAGCTGTCTAGTCGTTCAGATGGTACGAAAAACCGAGGTCCTCTGTACATATTGGCGTGCACGTAAAAGATCCCTTGGCAGTTGGAATTCGATATAAGAGTAGGCCGTAGCGCCGCTGCCCGGGAAAAATTTCCCTCATAGCACACTACGGCGTATGCCCGACTTCATTAGCCCAGTTTAGGAACAGAACAGTAGGACTTTAAACTCCATTTCATTTCATTTCATTTCAAATAAAACCCGTACCTTCAAGGCTTATTGGCAAACCGAACCCACCGGTTAATCTACATGTGTTGTCCTTTGCCGGACATTCATTGTGTGCAATTTACGGAAAGAGGGGAATAAAATTAAGGCATTTTTTTCTTTTTCAAATAAAACCCGTGCCTTGGGAATTTCTAGCCCGTCTTGACAGTAGAGGCATGGGGGGGGGGGGCGCGGATGGCTGAATGGTCAGCGTGCGCGCGCTGTATGATAAAGTCTGTCATTAAGTCGACTGGCGTGGTTTCGAATCCCCGGTTGCACGTGACAAGGAGTAGGGTTGCCTGTCCAACCTCGTGGGTATTCTCCGGGTCCTCAGGTTTCCTCCCACTGCTAAAGACCCCTACGCGCAAGCAAATTATTGAAATAAAATTAAAACAATGTGTTAGTACCGAAATGACCTAGTTTGTGTCGAGTGGACTTAAACCCCATTTCTCTCTCTCTCCCTTGCGGGTTTTCTCCTTGCCAAAAACCGTCTCCGGTACCATAACAACTTCGGGAGATTTGTGTTAGGACCTGATTATATAATTCTGACTTGGGTTACGTTGAATAACCCTAAAACTGTAATGAAATGAAATGGTGTTTACCATCCTACTGTTCTGCTCCTAAACTGGGCTAATGAAGACGGGCATACGCCATCAGTGTGCTATAGGCGATATTTTGCCCGGGCAGCAGCGCTACGGCCTACTCTTATATCGAATCCCAAGGGATCTTTTATGTGCACGCAAATGTGTACACGGGACCTCGGTTTTTCGTCCCATCCGAACGACTAGACAGCTGTCCTTGTCGGGCCCTCCGTCCTGGATCACTGACAAAGAGAAACCACGCCGGAAAATCTGAATGAACTTTCTCGGCCAATGCAGGGATCGAACACCCGACCTCCAGACTAGCGAGCTATTAATAACTTGTCTCACTAGATCGAGCAATCCATGGTGATAAAAAAAGGAAGGATGGGAGTAACGGGTAGGTTCTTATAACTGCCAATCCTTTAAATGCCACGGGGGTAAACATCCAAATGCAGACCACCAAACTACCATAGTTCCATACGATAAAGTTGTCTAATCAGCAAACAATTATTAACATCAACATGGTTATATAGTGTAACAACTTTAGACATAGTGGTTGTATATCTGAGATATGTGTGATTTCTGAAATATGCAAATATAACCTTTTCTTAATAGAATTAAACCAACTGGTATTAAACTGACGTGCAACAAGTATTCAATCATCACGTGGAAATCTTGACAAGAGTTTGTGTACAATTTTACATGTATGAAACAAACATATTCATAGTTATAGCTGCATATATGGATTTAACATTTGCAGGAATATAATAAACTTAAACTATCCTTACTAATACATTTTGTACTCCCAAATTCTATATAATCATATTAAACGTAATTCACCTGACCACCGTCAGACTTTACATTCTTAATAGTCCGGCAGCAGGTCGTCAAACGTGAAAATATAGTCCACCTAATGTTTTTTGATGGATTATATATCTTCAGTATGTGTAGATTTAAATATTCAAGATGGCCGCCATGAGGCATTTTCGGGTTATTTAGTCGGGTAAAATATGTGACAGATTCTCTCGGGTTTTGGTTTGAAGATGTTTTCTATCAGAATTCGACACGCTGAATCCAATGAGCTTGGGTATTCCTCCTAAAGTGATGGCTAATGCCGCTAGGGGGACAAATTTTAAATAGTGGCTTATTTTGGCAGGAAATTTATAAAGTTCCCTAAAAAGGTGTGTAATATATTGAAATATAGGTTTTCGGTGTACTACATATCTTCAATATATGTAGTTTCAGAATCAGGATGATGCCACCCTGGCATCCTTGGGGAAATTAAAGTATTCAAGATGGCCGTCATGAGGCATTTTATGGTTATTTACTTTAATTTAATGGAGTGTACAATTCGGGAAAAATTCTCTCGGACCTCGGTATGAAGGTGGTTTCTGTAAGAATTTTATCCGCTGAATTTAATGAGCTATTCCTCCTAAAAGTGACGACTAATTCCGCTAGGGTGCCAAATTCACAATGGCGGCTCGTTCTTTTGAGGTAAACTCATAATGATCCCTAATACGGTGTGCAATACATTGAAATATTCTAACTGTAACCGGGAGAAAATACCAGCTAGTATCTAATTGGTTTATTTCAGATATACAGATACAACAATCTCTGAAAATACAAACATATCATCAAATGTTTTAAAAACATAAAGAAATTATACTCGATACAATCTATTCACAATTAACCCTTCATCTACATACATTATACATATCCATAATTACGGTCTTGTTATGTAAATTAATGTCTAATTAATAGTTTATATAACATTTAAGGCATAAAGAAAGACCTGCAATAGGCAGATTTAGCGCATGTATAATGTATCTTCATATATTATAATAATATATTTACATATATGGTTATATTATACATTTGTATGCAAATTATACATTTTTATGCTAATTATACATGTTTATGCTAATTATACATTTTTTATACACGCAAGGCATTAAAAAGCAGATATAATAAAAATATTAATACAAATATAGTGGATATATAGATATCTGTACGAATTTAGATATTAATATAACAATACGAATATATCAATACGATTTTTGATACCAATATATCAATACGATTTTTGATACCAATATATCAATACCAATTTTGATTCGAATATATCAATACCATTTTTGATACCGAATATATCAATACCATTTTTGATACCGAATATATCAATACCATTTTTGATACCGATATATCAATACCATTTTTAATGCGGACATATATCAACTCGAGATAATAAAGCAACAAAAATTTAGATACGAATATATGTATATCAACACGATGGTATTAAACAGCATAGTCTTCATGGCTAAATATTTGTCATTTTAGAGTGAATAACATATTTTATTTCATCGAGAAGCAAGTAATACAGTGGGCCTACATTATTATTATCACATTTTAGAGTAATATAGTAGGCCTACGTTATTATTATCACATCTTAGAGTAATACAGTAGGCCTACATTATTATTATCACATCTTACAGTAATACAGTAGGCCTACATTATTATCTCATCTTAGAGTAATAAAGTAGGTCAAGATGTCAATATAATTTACATAACACTGTCTGTTATCTTTGAAATTGCCTCAAGCATGCTCACTCAGTAGTGAGACCACCCCACTATTACGACCAAATCTAGACAGGTCACGGGTGGTCTTAATAGAGGAATTTCACAGTCTATCAATACAAATTTATCAACACGAATATAGAAACGCGAATTTATCAACACGAATTCAACATGAATTTACATATAAATTATTCAACGAATTCAGATATCAACACCAGGTTAATATCATACGAATATAGAAACGCGAATTTGGATACGAATACATGAACACAAATTTAAATGCGAATTATCAACACGAATTTAAATATTAACATGGGGTTAATACCATAGGAATGTATATTAATATTTTTAATTTGATGGTTTCTCACAAATTGTTGTAGTATGAATCACAATAAGAAGTCATCAAAGAGATGTGGTATCCGATGTTCTAGAAAGTATTTGATATTATACCAGGCCCCCAGTTCACAAAGCATTCTCGGACTTTAGTTAAGAACTTATTCAACTTTCAATCACTGTTGATCCAGAAACACATTGATACATTAAAACAATAAACGTTTGATAAAGGGCCATATTTGAGTTAAAATAAGGTGAACAATTTTGAGTAAATTCTTAAATTAATCAGTTTATATACATTATATTAAATTAAATGCATTGCAGCACATTTGTGTCAATTTCTAGGTCCCAAATATTAGCGATTAAGCCCCTTTAAGTGACTTTATCGACACCTAAAATTCTAGCATAAACCATTTGTCAATTATACTCTCTATAATATTTCATTTTATTGCATTATGTCAGTTACTTTAAGCTGGACTTGTACCGTAATATTTTTATCTTCATTCAAAAAACCACGGCTTGTGTCGGTCAACATTTCAAAATCAATGACGTCATTCCAATCATATGACTGACACGCATCACTGAAAGTTTGGTTATCTTCTTTAACTGTGGCAAGTTGGCCTTCTTCTTCATTGATGAGTTTGATGGTGAATTTCCCCCGGCAAGATTTGTATTTACTGTCAAACTGCAATCTTATATGGAGAAACTGGGCTGGTGTCACATAAAATGCATCAAGGAGGGAAGATGGCGATGCCATGTACCGCGATACATTTTCCACAAGGGAGGTAGTCTGAGTTTTGCTTGCCGATTTACTAACACTTACTTTCCAGGATAAACCCCCAACAAGAATTTGTGGACTTTCGAGCCATAGATCTGTAATTAAACCAACATTAAATGTCTGCCGGAAAATTTCTTCTTGGTAAATATTCAGCTTTCCCATCTTTTCCAGTAGAAGCGAAGAGGTAAGTTGGTCTATTTTACCCGGGCGAAATTTAGCGGAACTTGCATTCGGAACTTTGGGTAATTTCCGCTTCTGGTTTTCTTCTTTCTGTAACTTTGCAATCTGTACCCTGTTGATGATTTTAACAGTGGAGCGATCTTTAGAAGTCTGGGAAATGGTTTTAATATTATCATGAAGTTGTAACAGGATTGTATCCACTCCTTCAGAAATTCTGTTCATCGATTTGACGTCTGCTTCGTGTGTGGCCGTGACGTTTTGAATCATCTGCTGCTCCAGTTCTCTGATCTTTTTACACAGTTTATCCCCTTGCTCTTCTATCTGTTTACACACCGACTCCTTCGAGTCCTTGATCTCTGATATGTTGGTTTTAATGGAATCCGAGAAAGTTTTAAACTTGGGTATCTGATCTTCCAAGTCATGTTGTAATTCTTGTAATTCTTGTTTAAAAGCTGGTCGGACATCTTGTAGGGTTTGAACATCATGCCCTCTATGGCTGCTTAGTTTACACTGATTGCAAACAACCAGTTGACAATACGAGCAGAAACTATCCAGTATTTGTTGATCATGGACGCCACAGAATTCATCTATAGCTTCATCTTCGACATAAAAATTTGATTGAAACCCCTTGGCCCCCGCTGGTGGCACATTGCAACTCTTTCGGCACAATGGACAGTTGAATCTGTTATTACGTGTAAAATTGTCCATGTGATCTTGTAGACAGTCCTCACAAAATGTGTGATGACAGTCAATTATTCTAGGTTTTGTGAACTTTGATAGACATATACTACAGTTATTTTTAGCATTACACTCCGCCATTTTGCAGCTAGAGCAATATTACTCACTATTACGTCACATATATTAGTGTAACATTTAATATATATCTCGGTTTAGCTTTTCGTGGCGGTGGGTGCTTTTCACGAGACAGGGAATGTCTATTATATCTAGAACAATTCACTTATTTGGAAAGTTCACACGGCTAACACTAGCAATATTACGTCACATGTATTAGTGTAACATTCAATATATATCTCGGTTTAGCTATTCGTAGCGGTGGATACTGTACACGAGGCAGGGAATGTCTATTATATCTAGAACACTTGATGTCACTCCTCACCTATTTGGAAAGTTCACACGGCTAACACTAGCAATATTACGTCACATGTATTAGTGTATTTAATATTAAAACTATATTCCAGATTACCTATCAGCAGCTGTGGGTGTTGTACACGAGACAGGGTGTGTCTACTCTCTTTAGAAAATCTGATGCCCCTGCTCACTTATGAAGAAAGTTCATACAGCTGACAGTAGCGGTGTTTGTTGTACACGAGACAGGGTGTGTATATCCTCTTTAGGAAATCTGATGTCCCTCCTAACTTATGTGGAAATTTCATGCAGCTAGCAGTGGGTGTTGTACACAAGACAGTGTATATGGAAAGTTCATACAGCAAACAATAACAATGCAAGTATTTTCGTCTGTAGTTCAATCAAAGGTTTTATCCGTCACAGCGATTTTTATCATCGTCAAGTCCACAAAACAGGGATCCTTTGCAGCAATTGGTGTCCAATATAAAATCAGAGTAGGCCGTTCTCGTGAATATATATCAAGAAAATCGAACTATATGTCATATATTTACATGGGAGTACAATTCAGCCATTTTGTATATCACCATAATAGAACAGAAACTGACGAATACAATATCTTCCTTATTGGAAGTCAAGGTTGTTTTTAACATGTACACAGCGACATTCTAAACTCGTCCGCAGTGGATCCTATGCTATTAAGATCACTGGACTTCGAGTTCAAACTGCAAAGTGATCTTTTACGGGACCTCGGTTTTTTTTTATCCCATCCGAACTACTTAGCGCTGTTCTAGTCCAGGTCCCCGTCAAGCAGCACTGATAAGGGAAGTGGGGGCATGCTGTTAAATCCCCAACCAACACCTGTATCGAGTCATATGACCATAGTGGGTTGGATGGCTGAATGGTTAGCGTGCGCGCGCTGTATCATAAAGTCTGTCATTGAGTCGACTGGTGTGGTTTCGAATCCCCGGTTGTACGTGACAAGGAGTAGGGTCGCCTGTCCAACCTCGTGGGTTTTCTCCGGGTAATCCGGTCCCCCCCCCCCCACTGCTAAAGACCCCTACGCGCAAGCAAATTATTGAAATAAAATTAAACCATATGTTAGTCCCGAAATGACCTAGTTTGTGTCGATCGGACGTTAATCCCCATTTCTCTCTCTCTCTCTCTCTCTCATATGAACATAACGACAACACGTCCACAAATAACAAGGGGGTGTACATATGAATATGTATTGCTGAATCATTTTAGATGTTTGATCGTCTCGATCAATATACATGTATGAATCTCCACCTAACTAACTAAACACTCGTTGTGGCTGGCTGCACGTGAGCTATGAGTATGTATACGTCATTATGACACGGTAGGGCAGTGACACAAGTTATGAAATATAATTGGGTTTAATGTTCTTCGGGTTAAATGAAATGAAATGAAATGGGGTTTAACGTCCTACTGTTCTGCTCCGATTGGGCTAATCAAGACGGGCATACGCTATATAGTGTGCTATGGGGAGAATGCTGCCCGTATAGCGGTGCTACGGTCTACTCATACATACATCGAATTCTAAATTCTTTTACATTCAGGCCTCAGTTTTTAGTTTCATTCGAAATGAAATGAAATGAGGTTTAACGTCCTACTCTTCTGCACCTAACCTGGGCTAATTGAAGACGGGCATACGCCATACAGTGTGCTATGAGGGAAATTTTGCCCGGGCAGCGGCGCTACGACCTACTCTTATATCGAATTCCAACTGCCAAAGGATCTTTTACGTGCACGCCAATGTGTACACGGGACCTCGGTTTTTCGTCCCATCCGAACGACTAGGCAACTGTCCTTGTCAGGCCCTCCGTTCTGCATCACTGACAAGGGGAAACCACGCCGGAAAATCGAGATGAACTTTCTCAGCCAATGCAGGGATCGAACACCCGACCTCCAGGCTAGCGAGCCAGCGCCTTACCCACTTAGCCACGTGATCCCCCAGTTTCATTCGAACTCGAACTACTATACGGTGTCCCTAGCGAGGCCCTCTGCCCTGCATCACTGAGAAGGGGGAACCAACCACATCGGAAAATCCCTATGAACTTTCTCGACCAACGCAGGGATCGAACACGTGACGTCCATGTTAGCGAGCCAACGTCTTACTCACTGAGCCATCGCGGCTCCTATGGGTTAATGAAGACGTGTATACACCATGCAATGCTCCACAAGGGAAGCGCGCTATATCATACAGTCTGTCATTGAGTCGGCTGGCGTGGTTTCGAATCCCCGGTTGTACGTGACAAGGAGTAGGGTCGCCTGTCCAACCTCGTGGGTTTTCTCCGGGTCCTCCGGTTTCCTCCCACTGCTAAAGACCCCTATGCGCAAGCGAATTATTGAAAAAAATTGAACCATAAGTTAGTCCCGAAATGACCTAGTTTGTGTCGAGTGGACGTTAAACCCCATTTCTCTCTCTCTCTCTCTCCACAAGGGAAAGTGTGCCCGGTTAGCGGCGTTTCCAAACTACTCTTTGTGAAATTTCAACCGTCAATGGTTATTTTCCGAGTACACGAGAGATCTCGGTTTTGAGGACCATCCGAAGGATTAGACTCTGTTCCTTGCCAGTGCCAGAAGTTATATATTATAACAATGACAAAATAGGAGAGCAATAGCAGCGCATTCGTGTCCCGATAATATTTTCCTCATAACACACTGTATTACCGCAGTTGTTAATACTGATACCCAGTCGAGACAACAAGTCCTGGCCTCATAAATAAATTACGGTGGAGGATTTAAAATAATCACAAACCATCTTTAGCTGTCACGTACAAGTGAGGAATCGAAACCACGCCAGTTAACTCCGTGACAGACCTTATGATACAACGCGCTCACGCTAACCATTCGGCCATCCACCCATCCACCAACCCCCCCCCCCCCCCGCCCGCCCGCCCGCGGAATACAAATAAGAGATAAAATTAGCAAACATTTTGTAGTGGAATACGTCTGAATAAAAACCAAATATATGATGATTATAGTTTTTATAAAAGGAAGGTGGGCGTGTGTATGTGTATGTGTGAAATAGCTTTATTTAACGCCCACTTCCACCGAGGTGATATCGCCGATAAAGGAGGATGGGCGATTATTTAAAGGGTCAAATAAATAAAGCATTACAAGACTCGTTTCGAAATAAACACTTAGTAGTACATTTAACATCACATACAAGAACATCAATGACGATTGTTTGATTTAAAACATAAAAGAAAGATAGACGAATTTTTATAGGGGCATTATGAAAGATTTAGATAAAAAGCTGGTCGTTTTCGCTATAATAGTTCAAAAATAGATCGAGCAAAATTATTATATCAATGGTTGTATTTTTGACAAAATGTGTGCATTGATCGTAACCACCGTACTGGTCATTCGAGTTTTAGCATCGTTTCTCCATTTTTAAATTAAATGAACCGTTCTAATCTACTTAAAATCAATAATTTATTTAATAAATGTCTTTTCTTTAGATGGTAGGTAACCAGGGGCGGATTGGTCCGGGCGACCGCCCGAAAGGCCGGTCGGACAAAAAGTGAAAAAAATACAATTTTGTCCAATTCGTCTAAAAAAAAACTTTTTCTGCTGAACATTATATAGGGGGTGGGGGGTGGGGGTATTGGACCGGCCATAGAGCGATGAGGATCATGTTGTATTTGGCCAGTGGCTTTAACGGGCCGCCATGCCATCACTGGAATCTGGAATGGGCTGGTATAATAGACTTTCTGAGCTGGGCGTGGGCTGGAATTCGGAATCCTGCAATGGGGATTCCGAATTTCATCCGAAAATTTCATCGGATTCACCCGACACTGTCGTCGGCAAATTTACTAATTATTAACTCACCTGCACCCTGTTTGTGGGGATACGCCAGAAACGTCTACCGATGGTTCGTAACTCCATTTATTAATAATATGACGATTTGATAATGTCACAGGTTGATGGTTGCAAATTACTTTCAGGTAGGGGTTTTGGCCTAAATTAATCGATTGATGAGATATATTATTTGACAGAGATTATAATCAGATATGCCACCAAATCGCATATTTGGGGTTCATTTTTCAAAATTTTCCAGGAGGAGAGCCCCCGGACCCCCCGTCCGGGCTCCGCGGTCAGTAAAAGGGGGCGCTCCGACACGGGAGCCCGGGCCGGTTCCCGGCACCAATCCGCTCGTGTATGTAACATTAAACATATATTATGCAGGTCTTTCTTTAGGCCTGAAATGTTGTCTAAATTATCAATTAGACATTAATTAACGTAACAAGACCATAATCACCTCTCGATGTCATATTTACTGGATTAGGATCCGATCTGCTGCTCAACTCTCATTCATGATTAAATCAAGAAATGGATAATCGAGACTATGTATTTTATCGTATCGACCAGGCCCAAAATTCAGTCCCTATATTCTCGGTTCAGAGTGGATCAATTTGACTGCAATTTTCAGCAAATTACCTTTACGTCATCTAGTTTTTAACTATTACAGTGAGAACTGCCAGCCCTTTATCTAATCTCCCATAATGTATCTTTAAATATTATAGTGAGAACTGCCAGCTCTTTATCTAATCTCCCATAATGTATCTTTAAATATTATAGTGAGAACTGCCAGCTCTTTATCTAATCTCCCATAATGTATCTTTAAATATTTCTGTCTCCGGTGTTATTTGCATTCACTTCGTTTCGTTGTAAAATGTCCGACAGTTTTAATGATTTAAGCATAAGTCGCATTTTCCTTATTTTTCCTGTACGTAATTCAAGGCGGATCAACAACATCACTGTACACCCATTCAGTTTGAAAACATTGAGTGGCAGGAAATTTTGAAAGTACTCATGTATTCTCGACAATTAATGTTGGAAAAATGAAAGTTCAATAGCCCGGTTGGAATTCTCAATGAAACAGCCAAGAAACTTACATTCAAATGTAGACAGATTTGAAATTATTAAGACTATATTTTGTACACGTAAAATATTTATTAAGATGGATCGAACCAAATTAAATCCCCACATGTGCGAACCCATTGAACCGCACGTTATTGATCTACGATATAAGCTATACTGTCCACTAGATATATACACGTATTTAATTATGGACTTATCTACGATATAAGATAATATACTGGCCACTACATATATACATGTACACGTATTTAATTATGGACTTAATTTAATTTCCACATGTAGTGACAATTCTCTTGATTAAATAGAATGCACAGTCAGCTATACGAAGGTATTTGTGTGGCTGTTTCATATTCTGTTCCAGTTAAGAGAGAGAGAGAGGGGGGGGGGGGTAACACAAACCCGGTCATTTTGGGACTAACATTGGGTTCAATTTTATTTCAATAATTCTCTTGCGCGTAGAGAGAGAGAGAGAAGGGAGAGAGAGAGAGAGAGAGAGAGAAAATGGGTTTAACGTCCACGTGACACGAACTAGGTCATTTCGGGACTAACATATGGTTCAATTTTATTTCAATTAATCGTTTGCGCGTAGGGGTCTTTAGCGGCGGGAGGAAGCCGGAGGACCCGGAGAAAACCCACGAGGTTGGACAGGCGACCCCACACCTTGCCACGTACAAGCGGGGATTCGAAACTATGCCGCTTAACATAATGACATACCTTATGATACAACGCACACGCACTAACCATTCGCTCCCTCCTCCCCTCGACGTTACAATGTAGAAACTTTGCTGTGATTTATTGTATAGAACAGCCGATATAATATGTATGATCAATATCTAGTATGCTAAAAGATTTCTTCCAATTCGCCCCCTCCACCCCACCCGCACATGTACGAAACTGATCTCTGGTATCCTAATAGTATTTCACAGGGTTGTGAACAGAATAAACAGCAAGTTGAATTAACTTAAAACTAAATAATTACATTAGTGAAAAACCCGGTTGATTTTTAAAACCAAATTTATTATAGTGCATTTTATATAAAACAAGACGACAAAATGTTTTTTTTTTTCTTCTTCCCTTTTTTTGTTGTAAAACTGACTGAAGACTAAAGGGGGGTAACTCATTACAAACTGGTGCACATTTACACCCATTATGATTTAAAAAATATTGATATGATTTAAATAAGTCAAGTATTCATGTTTAAATTACAAAAAAGTAAAATTTATAATTAATTTTTTTTATAACCCTTAATCAACATTTTGAAACGATATTAATGCTAATTCTGTAGACTAAAGGGGGGTAATCGGTGTCTATGTTCCAATATCCTCATTTTTCTTTTAATCCAATGAATTAAGTCCCCATATGAAATGATTTTTACAGAAAGAGAAAACAGTGATTAAAAGAAATTCGTATCCAAATAAATGTCGACAGTCGTTTGAATAAGGTGAGTTAAATTAGGGTCATCAGCTGTTCGAGTAACGGTTTATATAAGGGAGGTAACTAGGTTCTAACCTTGGCATTGTGACCTTGAACTTTGACAGCGAACGGATTGCGTGAGCTTGATGTACTATAATCACGTTTATATACTGTATCGGTGTTGTTATTAGAAAGTCATGCTGGTACAGTTGTACGTCCGGTTTAACAGTAAAAGTCAAAACGAGTTTTAGATATATTTAACTGGTCTGTTCTAGATTTTCGCTGTAATATTTCGAGAGGTCAACTGTCAGTTACTGTGTCACGTTATAAATGGCCATGGCAGCCCCAGTGGATAAAACGAAGAGGACGGGGAGATGGTATTTTGGGGGAATGGCAAGTGCTGGTGCCGCTTGCTGTACCCATCCTCTTGATCTTTTAAAGGTGAGGACGATCCATTAATTTCATTACCCGGTACTTGATTTGATATACGGTTATTGTTCATTGTTTGCAATGTCTGTGTTGGGTAGGCCCTAAGTAGTTTGACTTGAGTGTTTTTGTCCACAGATTTGTCTTGTTATGGACTTTGTTTGTGTGTTGTGCGGTCCTCCTGCGAGAGAGAGAGAGAGAGAGAAATGGGGTTTAAGGTCCACTCAACACAAACTAGCTCATTTCGGGACTAACATGGCTCAATTTTATGTTTCAATAATTTGCTTGTGTTTAGGGTTCTTTAGTAGTGGGAGGAAACCCACACGGCGACCCTTTTCCTTGTCATGTACAACCGGTGATTCGAAACCACGCCAGTTGACTTAATGACAGGCCTTAAGATAAAGCGCGCACATGCTAACTATTCGGTCATCCAATTCCCTGCCCCTGGTCCTCCTGCACTTACACAATCATTTTTGCTTGACCTTTATCAATTTATACTTTTACATCATTGCACTACATGTAGGTACAATGAGATAGGATTGAACTTTAGACCTTAATGTCTGTCCTTGGGTCAAATGGTGTGGTTCTGATCCCACACTCGTATGTGGCAACGAATAGGGTCGCCTGTCCAACCTCGTGGGTTTTCTCTGGTTTCTACCCACTGCTAAACACCCCTACTCATGGGCGAATTATTGAAATAAAATTGAACCATATGTGGTGCAGGACAGCATACCTGGCAGGGGTCAATGTATAGTCATTCGGATGGGACAAAAGATGAGGTCCTGTGTACTCATTGGTGTGCACGTTAAAGATCCCTTGTCAGTTGGAGTGGATGTAAGAGTAGTCTGCAGCGCCGCAGTCCGGGCACAATTTATCTCAAAGCACACTGTATGATGTATGCCTATCTTCAATAGCCCAGTCGGAGCAGAACAGTAGGACGTTAAACCCCACTTCATTTCATTTCTGTAAGCACAGTAGAAATTTTATTTTCTCCCAAACTTGATCTATTTAAAAGTGATTTGAATCTGAGGACTTGAGAAATGTTTATAAATACAACACATACTGGTATTTGATATACTTGTATTTTACACATGTAGGTAGTCTTATTTTGTAATAGTCAGTAATAATGGCTGTTATATACACCTTTGTTAATGATCGTTAGTTACAAGATGATGTTGTCAATCAATAGGTATTAATTACTATTTATCATACCGTGTAATAAGTATAATATCCAATGAATATGGATTGATTGGCATCATATTGTAGCTGTTAATTAAAGCAGGTGGATACAGGTGGCTCTGCTTCATTAGCCCAGTTGGTGCCACATTTCTTTTCATTTAAAGGAGGCTCAGTGAATATTCCTGTCTTCATAAGCCCAGTTGGTGCAGAAAAGTAGGACGTTAAACTCCATTTTATTGTTTTAAAAAGACATCTAGCACTAGATAGAAAATAATTACAGCTACTCAAATTATTATGGATACCTCTCTCTCTCTCTCTCTCTCTCTCTCTCTAACATTGAACTCCTGAACTTTTAGTTAATGAATGAATGCTTTTGTGATGTCAAGTTACTGCATTGAACACATGTTAGCCTGACAGTTATCTCAATTTTACACCCATTTACCCAAAATAATTTCTTGAATTGACATAGTTGTCATTTCTGATCCATCAAATTTATTCATTGATCTAAAAATGAATCGCTGTGAATGGATGATGTGTACATGTAAATTCTACTTTTGTTTTCTTCATACATCTTGACCAGTACCCCATTGGTTAGATATGATACATGTACATCTCTTTTACCCTGGCTAGACATCGTTTACCCTGTCTCCCCCCTCTCTTCATTTAGTTAATTTAACATCTCTACTCCCCCTGGCTAGTTAATTTACACTGCTACTCCCCTGGCTACTCCCCTGGCTAGTTATAATACAACCCACTCCCCTGGCTAAATATCATACACCCCTACATGTCTGGCTGTTATAATACACATCTGCTCCCTATGGTATCATTTAGTTGTACGGTTTTAGGAGAAGTTTATGTATCTAATGTTTAGTTTCAAACCATTGTTGGCAAACTGTTCAAACCGTTGAGAATTGGGTTCCTGTAGGAATTTCCTTGTCACCAATTTTAAAAGGGTTAAAACAGTCTGTCTAGACTACATGTAAATCTAGAGATAATTAATGAGTATTGGGTTTACAACTGTTTTATTTTCACTAGGAGGTGTCGAGTAATTAACAGATTAATTAATTACACCTCTACTATATCCTGGCTATTTATCATATTGATCCACTAGCCATATAACATTTACATGTAAGGTACAAATTCTAAAATTAACACATACCGTATATAATATTGTATACCAACAAATTCTGTCTGATTAGTTCTTCAGATTGTACAAAAATAAATTCCAGTTGATCAACTTGTTGTGTCTGAAACTATTAGATGAAGTTGAAACCAACTAGTTTTGTTTTTTATGGTTGATATGATTATAATAAACTGTCATATTATTGTTATATGATTGAAAGGCTCAGGGCATTATATTACAATAAAATATTGTGACATGATTTTACATCATCTGGTGATCTACATTACTGGAATTTGTATAGATTATTTTTTAAACTATAACTCTAATGAAATTTTAATATATTGTGACAGGATTTTACGTAGCCATCATTTACATTACTTGAATTTGTATAGATTATTTTTTAAAATATAACTCAGGAAATGGATTTATATAAGCTTCGGCTTGTTTTCAGGTCCCATAATTAAATGTTGTATCTTTATAATATGTAAATATTGAATAAATATTGTTAGAAAAAAAAAATATATATATATATAACTCTAATAAAATTTTAAAATGATACCTTATTGATGAGTGATGTTTGTTTTAACATAACGACTTTTATACAATTTGTTTACATGTATGCGTACATTTCTGTACTTTATATTTGTATTTTATTTTGTAAAACGCATGATAATGAGAGTGATTCTTTGCTATTTAGAGGATAAGATTTGGAGCCTTATATAGTAAGTCCAGGGGGGCTGTACCACACATAATTTACACAAAAACAAATATACGGACAAGACATATTACGCAGAAATCACACGAACAATTCAAATGAAGTGAATGGATCCGGGGGCTAGCCATAAGCGTTCACTGCGCTGTACAGTCCCAGACCTGTAATGATACGGATTTCACTCAAATTTGAAAACAATCAGGAATAAAACCCAGAGGAACCCTAAGAGCCTAATCAGCCTATATACATGTATGTAGCCAGGACTTCAGTAACGAGCACAATTACACTTTTAACCATTTATCAATATTTAAATTATGGAGTGTGATTTTCAGCTGTAACATGCTCGACAAGAAACTCTCCTAAATAAAGATGCAGAACAGATTCTTGATGGGGCCCAAGCTCAATCACTGCCTATTCCCAGAAAGATTGACTATACCCCCATTGCTCATTACAGTTTGGGGGGGGGGGGCACAGTGGTTCATGGGTTGCAAAACAGAGGCCTGGGTCTGCACACATTGGCGTGCACAAGAACCTGTGACTGTTGGAATTTGTTGAAAGGGTAGGCAGAAACACTTCCATCTAGACAATATTTGCCCCCCCACAGATTGCACAGATAACCCTGGAAATTAAATTGGTAGAAACAAGACCAAAATATCATTTATTATTTTATTTTATTGGTGAGATTTGTTAATTTTAAAATTGTAATTTTATATCATGTGATTCAGGTACACCTACAAACCCAACAGTCAGAGAAAATAGGATTATTAAAGATGGGGGTACGTGTGGTTAAATCAGACGGTATATTTGGACTGTATAACGGCTTGACGGCATCTATTTTAAGACAGGTATACAGAATTATATTTGTAAAGTAGATAAGTAGTTTGATTGCTCGATACTTTTGAAAAAGATAAACATGCAATTAATTAATATATGTCATCTATTTATTTGTGCTGGAGAAATCGGGCTCACTGTTGGCGTGAGTTTTCAATGACAATAGACAATGTCTAATTATTGTATTTTATACAGTTAGCACTAAAGAATATTCGACCCGTATCCCTAGACAGTACAAAACTATTCCCTCTTAGACTGTCTCAAACCTTGTATTTCATTTCTTTCAAACCCCATTTCATATAGAAATATTTGGTTACATTTAACGTATTTTATATGTAAAACAAGGTTACGTTTAGCGTATTCTACAGGTATAACTAGATTTACAATCTAATAAAACATTAAACCATATTTCACTTCTTTTAAACCCCATTTCATATTTACAAATGTATTTTTACAGTTGACGTATTCTATGACAAGATTTGCGATCTACGAGACTGTGAAGAAGGAACTAATAAAAGATGGACAGACTATGCCGTTTTATCAGAAAATATTATTAGCTGGGGTTGCTGGGGCAACGGGAGGATTAGTAGGGACACCTGCCGATATGGTCAATGTCAGGTAAGTTAGACTAGTAGGGACACCTGCCGATATGATCATTGTTAGGTTAATTAATAGTAGGGACCCCTGCCGATATGGTCAATGTCAGGTAAGTTAATAGTAGTGACACCTGTCGATATGGTCAATGTCAGGTAAGTTAATAGTAGGGACACCTGTCGATGTGGTCAATCTCAGGTAAATTAATAGACTGTTTTATTATTTAATGGAGAATATTTGGGGGATGTCGTTTGTTTGATGACATTTTACATATAGGATTTACAGTTGGTGTGAATTCAGCAAAAATTTATAAACAATTGTTTATTCACTGATTTGGTTGCGATTTGATAATTTATTTTTTCGGTGCTTGATGAAATATTTATTATTAAATTTAGAATGTTTAATTATGTGAAATATATTTTCAGAATGCAGAATGATATCAAATTACCAGCTGATCAGAGAAGAAAGTAAGAACACAGTTAAAATATTCAGATTTTTTGTCTCTCTCTTCAATAGCATATAGTCCAGATCGGAATTCTGAATAATAGTCACGATCATGACTACATTTATTAGAATTCTACAAAGATACGTGAAGAGGAACGGCACCACTCCCATTAAAGAGTAGCTAAGACACGCTGTTAGATCTGTGTGGCTTACTGGATCAAACGATGATAACGGCAGGACAGGAACACATGAATAGATATTTAAGAATCCATGCACACCAGCAGTACAATAGATTTAGGTAGAAGTTCTTTAATATGAATTCTACCAGGGAGAATGAAGTACAATAAAATGGGTTTTAATTAGTATCCAACTGTTCTGGCTAATTAGGTGAATCAAGACTGGTATATTTGTGCGGCATGCAGTGAGTATTGAAGATAACTGGCCTACTATTATATTGAATCCCAACTGGCATGTGACTTCTGTATTTTGTCCTATCTGAATGACTAGACTCTGGTCTTGTTTTTTACCAGTCTCTCCCACCTGCACCACTCACAGCGGAAGGTAAAATTTCCCTCATAGCACACTGTATGATGTTTATCGGTCTTCATAAGCCCAGTTCGTTTCATTTTATTTATTTTTTTATAGTTATAAACATGCTGTCGATGGTTTGTATCGTGTTTTCCGTGACGAGGGATTTCTACGATTATTTTCTGGTGCCTCTACAGCCAGTTCTCGTGCCGTTTTAGTCACGATTGGTCAGGTTCGTATTCTTCTATTTACATTCCAGTAACAAATTCAGATTGTTTAAGTCACATTAAAAAAAAACAACCAAACTATATTCCGTAAAAGTTTTGTGTTTTTAAATTCATATTGTTTAAGTGATATTAATTGGTCACATTAAAAAAACAACAAAACATAATTTGTATTCCATGAAAGTTTTGTGTTTTTAAATTTAGATTAGTATAACTTGTGTGTCTTATATTGTAAAGTCTATTTTTGGAGTTGTTTTGATTCTAAGTAATAAGTAATGTGGTTGCCTGTCTGCAGAGAGTCGTCGAATTTTCTTTGGGTCTATTATTGGAATGTTTTCGATTCTACTTAATAAGTAGTGGGGATGCCTGCCTGTAGAGCATCATAGAATTTTCTTACTCCAGCTTTCTCCCACAGCTAAACACCGCTGCACACAACAGTATTATTAACATGAAATTATACAAATGTTAGTCCCAGTATGACCTAGTTTGAGTTAAATGGAGGTTACCCTATTCTCTCTATCTTTAACTATGTGATCTCAACTTCATTCGTGGCTAAGTAAGCCCAGTTAGAGCAGAACAGTAGGACATTAAACTTCATTTCATTTCTCCATCATTCTCGTTTGTTCACCCTGTCGTCTTTATTTTTTTTCTGTCATTCTGTTGCTTTAATCTCTCTCCCTTACTTTACCTTCATTCTCTTCAATGACCTATATATCTTTATCTTATGTATAACGACTGTTGACCGCTGTCTACGTAATGTTTACTAATCTTCAGTAAACTTTATTTGATATAATATCACAGCTGATCTGCTGTCTGTAGATAAACACAATGACGTAAAACCATCAGCCCGTAAATTAAACCTGATAATAAACCACCGGTCACTGACAACAGACACAGTCTCTCTTTGGTCCCTTTCATTTTATCTGGCAGAAATTTGTCTTTTTTATGTGTTTTCATTAAATTCAATATGTCAGCAAGTCTGGAAATAAGGCGGCTATTGAGGACATTGTTACACGAACAATCCCTCTGGTCCCTATCAGCTTGTCTGGCATTAATTGGCTGTTTTACAGAGTTTTCATTACTTTTTTTAAAATACATATCAAGCAAATCATTGTTATATTGTGACATGTACTGTGTCATTTTGTCTGTGGACATTATGTACTTTTGTCTGGAAGCATGGTGTACTGCAACATATTATCTTGCAGGCATTGTGTACTCAAACATTTTATCCTGTGGGCATTACAGTATGTACTGTGCTATTTTATCCTGTGGGCATTGTGTACTGTGCTATTTTGTCCTGTGGACATTATGTACTCTGTTATTTTATCCTGTGGACATTATGTACTCTGCTATTTTATCCTGATCCCATTGCAGACATTAAAATGTTGAATAGTCCAGGAATTTGATTGAATAAATTTTAAAAGGTCTTTATCACCATTTTAGGGGTTTCACTATATTTAAATCTATTGATTTTCAGCAAGTTCTGTTAGTTAATATTAGAGTTATTGCCCTTATTAACCATACCATATTTTGTATTTTTATATTACAGTTAGCGTGCTATGATCAGATTAAAACAGTATTATTAGGTTCTGGTGTTTTTAGTGATAATTTATTAACGCATTTCTCATCCAGTATATTAGCGGTAAATATTATTATATTATATATATGGAAAAATCCCTGGTGGGGTAGGATGGCTGAATGGTTATCATGTGCGCATTGTATCATTCCCAATAAAAGCATGGCAGATTTCATATACTGGGTATATGGAAAGTAGAGACGGCCAATCTTACTAGAAAAATACTGGATTCCCTGAAAAACACCCATGGGGCAAGCAATAGGCAAAAATTTCAGGGTATCACTAATTATCAGTCCAACAGCTTATTGTCTGCTAGCTTAACTTAGGGAGCGGTTGTTATTTCATGATTGACCAGTTAAGCAGTTTTTCGGAACACTGAGGGGTTTAAACGTTCAACCGACTCTGCAATTAAATGGCAGAAAAAGATGTTGGTAGAAGATAATCCAAGAATTTACTTAAGCTTCAATATGTATGGTAAAATGGACAGTAAGTAACAGAAAAATAGATTCAGAAATGGACCCTCCCTCAGTCAAGTTACATGACAAGCATGGCTTCTAAAAATATCTTAGGGGTTTTTCTCCTCAATACAATGTTTTGAGACGGATTTGAAGGAAATTTTTGATAGAAATGAAATGAAATGAAATGAAGTTTTATGGCACGTCAGCACCCACCGGGCTATATTGCGCCAAACATATGGTGATTTATGTGAGACAAGTTAAATAAATATCACAGATAAAGTATTATATGCATAAATAAAAACAATATCACAGTAAATAAAATTAAAAATAAAATAAACCTTTTATGCATATTAATATTTAAAATACAAAAATGAAATGATAAATATACAATTAAAATTTATGATAAAAACATGTCTCTTTTAAAAAGTCTAGTAGGTTACAATATAAACCCGGTTGGGCATTTTTGATAGAATAATTAGTTTGAAAATATTTTAAGTCCAAATATATCATCAAATTACCCAGTTTGTACATGGGAAGGCATGTTCAAGCACCATTTCATTTCATTTAAAAACAATAAACACGTTACTATAGCAACATTTTGTTTGTAATATTTCAGGGTACTATAGCAACATTTTTAACACAACCTTTAGATGTAATGAAAACTAGATTAATGAATGCAGCACCAGGTGCATACTCTGTAAGTATTATTTGTGTAAAGTTATCAGGTTGATTTACGATAATACCAGCTTGTGAAATGATAATAATTGATGAAATGCTAATAAGGCCATATATATATAAAAGATATTTTTTTCACGTACTCCTGCATCACTGAAAAAGAAAATGTTGAGATTAATATAGAGTCAGTTACATTTTGAATAGCATTTGAGTGTTGGTAACAAGCCCCTACAATAAGTACCTAAAGAGAATTTGTTTAAACATACATTATGCAAGAGCTAAATCTGCCTATTGCAGGTCTTTCTTTAGGCCTTGAAATGTTATATAAACTATTAATTAACTTATCCAGGCCATAATCAACTCTTGATGCCATTCAATGGATTTAAACACGTTTTGTTGTGGATAAAATAACCGTAAAATTGGATAATCGAGACTTAGTTTTTTATCGTACCAACATTAGCAACGACAATCGAGGGTAGCCTAAAATTGAATCGCTAATATCTTGGCTCATAGTGAAGCAATTTGACTGAAATTTTCAGAAAATTCTGTTTTCATTTTCTATATTTTAAGTATTATATCGAGAACTGTCAAGTCTTTATCTAATCTTAGCCTTTAATATTACAGGGTTTAGTATCATGTGCTGTTGATATAGGTAAAAATGGACCTCTAGGTTTTTATAAGGTAAGACATCTATTCAATAAAAATTTGGGGGCCACGGTGGTTAAGTGGGTAAGTTGCTGGCTTTCTAGCCTTGAGGTCGCATGTTTGATCCTTGCATTGGCAGAGAAAGTTCATTGGGATTTTCCGACATTGTTTCCCCTTGTCAAGGCATCTGTCTAGTCATTCGTTCAGGACGAAAAACCAAGGTCCTGTGTATACATTGGCATGCACTTAAAAGATCCCTTGGCAGTTGGAATTCGATGTTAGAGTAGGTCATAGTGCCACTGCCTGGGCAAAATTTCCCTCATAGCACACTGTAAGGCGTATGCCCGTCTTCATTAGCCCAGTTGGAGCAGAACAGCAGGATGTTAAACTCCATTTTATTTCATTTTATTCAAATTGAGCGAGAGTGGAGAAACTTGGTTTATAATTTCATTACATCAATACCTTGGCTAGGTTCAATATATGGGCATTTTCTGCTCAGGTTACGTAGAGTGATAATCAATTTGATTGGTCCAGGAATTATAAAAAGATCAATGTGCAAGGAGATTAAAGGAGCCGTCATTGGTTAATTTGGAGCGAAAGAGCTTTAAAAAATCTTTATATTGTAGGCCTTTACAACTATTTAACGCTCTGTAATGCCATCTGTAATGCCAAGTACTAAGAACAACCTTGTTATCCCAAAATATAAACTCGAGTCTTTTGGAGCTCACTCATTTAGCTGCCAATTTGTGAAACTGGCTACCTGAAAATCTTCGATCCAGTCCATCGTTAGACTCCTTTAAATCCAGATTGAAACTTATTTGAGAAAATTTTTGCGAGAGTGATTGTGTTTTTTATAGCCTATGAGCACGGCTATAAGTGGAATTAGTGCAATATAAATGGACTTATTATTTATACTATCTGTTTCCCCATTGTCAAGTGGTTAGCACGTGCACGCTGTATAAGGTCTGTCATTGAGTCAACTCGCATGGTGTTGATTCCCTGGTTGTACATGACAAGGAGTAGGGTCGCCAGTCCAACTTCGTGGGTTTTCTCCGGGTTCTCCGATTTTCTCCCACTGCTAAAGACCCCTACGCGCAAGCGAATTATTGAAATAAAATTAAACCATATGTTAGTGTTTAAGTAGAATTAGTGCAATATAAATGGACTTATTATTTATACTATCTGTTTCCCCATTGTCAAGTGGTTAGCACGTGCGCGCTGTATAAAGTCTGTCATTGAGTCAACTCGCATGGTGTTGATTCCCTGGTTGTACATGACAAGGAGTAGGGTCGCCAGTCCAACTTAGTGGGTTTTCTCCGGGTTCTCCGATTTTCTCCCACTGCTAAAGACCCCTACGCGCAAGCGAATTATTGAAATAAAATTAAACCATATGTTAGTGTTTAATGGACGTTAGACCCCATTCCTCCCTCTCTGGTTGTTTGGATGATAAAGGCCCTCTGATATTTGGAAATCAAAATAGGATGTTATACCCCATTTTATTTTGATTTCACATGTCATATAATAATGTTTACTTCAATTTGTTTTTCAGGGTTTTATACCAGCATTTATCCGTCTAGGACCTCAGACTGTTATTACATTTATACTCTTTGAACAGATTCGTTTCCATCTTGGAGATGATCCTAAAACATAAGGGTGTATGTAATATTAACGTTATTCAATATAAACACAAGGATCCCATTTTACAAGACACATGCAAACATGTTCCTAACTTTGCATGTATGCTTCTTGAAACTTAAAATTGATTGTAACTTTAGTTTTTAATTTAAAGAATGGCAGCTGAAAGAAGTTTTTAAATCAATTGTCTATTATAAGGTACAATCAAGATTTCAGTTTGAGTAAATTATGCTATAAAATATTTACTGGTTCCGATTATGGTGAACACCAGTTGTGAATAAAATTCAACATTCTTAATGCTATATAATTACTAGTGAATATGGTAAACACTAATTCTAGATACTATATAAAGGTAAACACCAGTTGTGAATAAAATTCAAAATTCTTAATGCTATAATACTTAATGACTGCTTCAAATTATGGTAAACACAAATTTGAAATAAGATGAAACATATTTTACTATGCAATTAATCGCTAACACCAGACACCAAGTAATACAAAGATTTGTTATTGAAAATACTTGAAAAATTCTCCACTACTACTCAAAATAACCAGTGCTAGGTTCCTACGATCACAATTCGTGCTACGATTAAAATCGTGGTTTAATCGTGGTGATCCTATCAGGTCTTATTATGTATTGATGTCAGTCGTAGCAATCGTGTTGACTGTATCGTAATTTTATCGTAGTGCATCGCACGACAGTGGGAACCTGGCATAAGCAAGATTTTATAGAAAAATTTATACATTATTAGATAGCGTGTTTATTTGAAACTTTATACACATTGTTATACCATATATACCATACATAAAAACTAATAAGGGGAACCATCTTAAACTTAAACCTGCCATATTGGTGTGCACCTTACACTTGCCTTATTGGGTAATAAGTGGAGCCATATTGAACTTAAACCTGCCATATTAGTGATATGTTGTTGTATATTAGTTAATATTTTATTATTTATCTTATATTAAAACCGTTCAAAAATACACTAGGCCTAACTGAAATATAAATAATATCAACTTCAATCAGCAAATAAGGACTCTTGTGTGATGTCATTATGGTAACTGTCCACCAATATTTATAAACAAAACTGTCTTGGTATTATAGCCATTCTTCTTACTTTGTCAACTAGTTTAGTCCTGAAATGACCTAGTTTGTGTCGAGTGGATGTTAACCCCTTTTCTAAAACTTCTATCTACACAAAACACAATAAAACTGGCATCACAAGTAGCCTTGGTTAAATAAAGTGAAAATTATTTATATTTTCGGTTGTGCTTTTTAAAAAAAACTATTTTAATATTAGATAATGAATAAAATTTGATTTTTTTTTTATGAAATTCAACATTATTATGTATGAGTTAAATACCAAAGATTAGTGTGTAGAACCATATAAAACTATAAATATAATTGTATTTATTGTATATTAAACATACGTTATGGGAGATTAGATATAGAGCTGGCAGTTCTCAGTATAATTGTTCAAAACTAGATAATGTAAAGGCAATTTGATGAAAATTTCTGTCAAATTAATCTACTCTGAACTGAGAATTTAGCGATTGAATTTTCGGCCTTGCCTTGATCATCATTACTAAAGTCAGTACAATAAAAAAAAGTCTTGATTATCCATTTCATGATTTAATCATGAATGAAAGTTGAGCAGCAAATCGGACCCTAATCCAGTAAATATTGCAGGCTTGCGATGACATCGAGAGTTGATTATGGTCTGGATAAGTTAATTAATGTCTCATTAATATACCTGAAACAAGAGGCCAGGTAAATATACCTGAAGCAAGAGACCAGGTAAATATACCTGAAGCAAGAGGCCTAATATTAAATAATGTTATATTCAATGATATTTATATGAGACGTCCAGAAGAAAATTAAATTTGTTACGCACAATTTGAATAGTGCCTCACATTGTTTTTGATATAATACACAAATTTCCAGTCCTGATAACCTGGATTAATTATAATTGTTCTATGAAGGTAGCTTTATCAATTTGTACTGAGATTTTAGAGATGATTTTGTTGTTTGTAATTTGTTTTTGTTAAGAATTTATGAGTGATGCAATAATGTTGATTATATAAATTACAGGTTAACAAGCCTGTAAATAAGGCACCTGTTACAAATAATAATGTTGATTATATAAATAACAGGTTAACGAGCCTGTAAATTAGGTCACCTGGTACATTGTCAGGCACAGATTCAGGATTTGTCAGATACACCCCTGCAGTATATACCATATACCAGTAGTGTCAGATGCACCCCTGTAGTATAAACCATACCAATAGTGTCAGATACACCCCTGCAGTATATACCATACCAGTAGTGTCAGATACACCCCTGCTGTATATACCATATACCAGTAGTGTCAGATACACCCCTGCTGTATATACCATATACCAGTAGTGTCAGATACACCCCTGCTGTATATACCATACCAGTAGTGTCAGATACACCCCTGCAGTATATACCATATACCAATAGTGTCAGATACACCCCTGCTGTATAAACCATATCAGTAGTGTCAGATACACCCCTGCTGTATATACCATACCAGTAGTGTCAGATACACCCCTGCTGTATATACCATATACCAATAGTGTCAGATACACCCCTGCAGTATATACCATACCAGTAGTGTCAGATACACCCCTGCTGTATATACCATACCAGTAGTGTCAGATACACCCCTGCTGTATATACCATACCAGTAATATCTGATACACCCCTGCAGTATAAACCATACCAGTAGTGTCAGATACACCCCTGCAGTATAAACCATACCAATAGTGTCAGATACAACCCTGCTGTATAAACCATATCAGTAGTGTCAGATACACCCTGCAGTATATACCATACCAATAGTGTCAGATACAACCCTGCTGTATAAACCATATACCAGTAGTGTCAGATACACCCCTGCAGTATATACCATACCAATAGTGTCAGATACACCCCTACAGTATAAACCATATACCAGTAGTGTCAGATACACCCCTACAGTATAAACCATACCAATACTTTGCAAGTATAATTTCTCTAACACATGATCTATAGCAAACATTTCAACACTTTTTAGATTTGTTTATTACAGTATTTTAGCATAATATTAAAATTTGGGCCATATGGTAGTTTAAGCTTTAGATAGAATTGTATATTTTAATTTTTAAGTTTATTGATTAGTGCTAGATGATTTTTTTAAATAATGTACGGTGATTTTTGATTGATTATGATGTTTTTATAAAATATATGTTATTGAAGATTGAAAGCCAATGGGAAGCAAGTATATGACAACAGGAACATATCATCAGAGCGGTGGTGCCAGAATTTAAAAATTAGTGTATGTGCTATTCTTTCAAACCCAGCCATATCCATGCTTCATGAAAGTAGTATCGCCTTCCTAACGTCATGGGTTTTCTATGGGTCCTCAGGTTTTCTCGCACTGCTAAAGACCCCTACAACCAAACGAATTGTTGAAATGTAATTGTATAATATTAGTCTTGAAAAGACACAGTTTATGTTGTAGACTTTAAAGCCATTTCTCTCTCCAAAATCCATAACCCTATTTTCTTTCCCCTTTTAGATTGACACAGTTATTGTGATCCAGTATTTAGGACATACTTGTACTACAAATTGTCTGAGGAAGGCTCCTTGCACTTCTTCCAGGGGGGTGGATGGCCAAATGGTTAGCACGTGCACACTGTATCATGAGGCCTGTCATTGAGTCAACTGGCATGGTTTAGAATCCCCGGTTGTACGTGACAAGGAGTAGGATTGCCTGTCCAACGTCGTGGGTTTTCTCTGGGTCCTCCGGTTTCTTCCCACTGCTAAAGACCCCTACCCGCAAGCGAATTATTGAAATAAAATTGAACCATATGTTGGTCCTGAAATGACCTAGTTTGTGTCGAGTGGATGTTAAACCCCATTTCTCCCTCTCTCTCTCTTCACCTCTTCCATCTTGCTGTGAAATTCTACCGCTACCACTGATATAAATAATGTACTGTGTAGTTGTCTCCCTTGGTGTATATTTATGGGTCGTTATAATATGATTGTTGTTTTTGAATGAGAAGACCGTATATATAATAATTATGTTGTGATGTGTATAAGTGAAATCCGAGATTATAAAAACTCTTTTAAAGTTTTTTTTATCATCCATTGGCATATTTTAAACAGGTACAGGATTGTAACCTTGTGTGTGCAGTATTAATGAGAAATTTTATTATGTAAGAACGTGAGTAAATATCTTCTACTGTTCTTTGAAAGGACGTATGTCGAGCACAAGAACCAAACCGACCGCTATTGAATAAAATATCAACTGAAAAAAAAAATAGAGCTCGGTTCTATAATATGGACGGATCATTTTTGTCAGTAGTTATATAATTTTATTATTATGTTGATTTTCTGTATATTGTCATGGTCAGATCTAAATATTAAGGCCACCTGCAGATTTCGTCAAGGTCACAAGCTGATTGTTGCTGAGGATTGTGGGTTAGGGTTGGTGTTAGTGTTAGCCTTAATATTTAGCTCTAACCATATTGTTATTGTTTATGATTGTATATTTTCGTGGATAACGAAACCAAATATAAAGTTGTTTGTCATCGTCTTGTAAGTGGAGTGCTCTCCCTTTATCAACCCTTGGTTAGGATCATCTATTATTGTTGTTTTAATAGTGAAATGAAAATGCAATAGTTGACAGAGACGCATTAGTATTTGTTGATGTATTCTATATGTAAATCCAGAAATATTTTAATATTTAATTCAATAAAAGGAGTGAATGATTTAACGGTGGATAATATTTCCCACAATATTTTTAAAATAAAGAAATATTGTAATTTTTTTATGGGATAAATAAAGAATTTAAACAAAAAAAAATCCTTGTCTGTTGTTTACAGAACAGATATGGTGTAATAATGAAATTTTCTCATGAATTGAGTGGCATTCCAAAATTGAACAGAAATTCTCACATAAATTTACAATCAATTCATATAAAAATTTTTGATTGTCATTTGAGTCTTTCCTTATTTTAATGTGAATGTTTGAAATGCCTACTTCTCCTACTTATTTCTCTGTGTTAGTATTGTAAAACTATTTGACTTGTATCAACTTGGCAAGGTCAGTACAGTATGCCTTGCATGGAGCTTAAAATATTATTAGACCAGAGCTGGTACTGAGTGACCGATTGGTCAAAGATCTCTATGGAAGCCATGACAAGGAATAATCAGATCTGCTGTTGTTTATAGGTTTTCACTATGTACTTGTGTTGCTTCCCATTGCAGACGAGAAATGAAATGGGAAGGGGTGGGGGGTTCCAGTAATTGTCAAGTCCTACTTTTCTACAATTTGGCTGAACACTATACAGTGTGTTATTAGATCAGGCCCCCCCCCCCCCCCAGTTCACAAAGCATTCTCAGACTTAAATTTACTCAACTTTCAATCACTGTTTATGAGAAATATCTTTGATCAAGAAACAAAAATTTGGAGATCTTATTGATGTATTTGATACATTAAAAACAACAAAAGTTGTATAAAAGGCTATATTTTAGTTAAAATAAGGGGAACAATTTTGAGTAAATTCTTAACTTAAGTCTGGGAATGCTTTGTGAACTAGGGCCAGTTCTTATTTCCAAACTATCCAACCACTTATACACTGTATCTTGCCATGCAATTCCTGTACAACTGTACCACTGACAGGGAAACCACCCTGGAAAATGATGAGGATTTTAAACATCCTATTGTTTTGCCCTGACTGGGCTAATGAAGACAGGCATATACGCCATACAGAGTGTTATGAGGGAAATGTTGCCCTGACAGTGGCACTGGCAACATACTCTATCACATTCCAATTATTAAGGGTTCCCAGGTATCATTTAATCTTGTGTATCTAGCACTAATTTCTTTCACATTTGTTTCATATCAAATCTTTGTTTAAAATTTGTAAAAATCGTTTAAAATCACCCCAAATCATCTAATTTGTACTTGTGTCCAGTTTAAAGCTGACTGATTAATTTTGGTAATAAGTGTCAAATTTACAAGTATTTAATTTCCTGACCACTGTTCAATAATTAATCATTATACATCAATAATCAATTGGGTTGTTTATTTTTTTTACAGTGATTGAGAAATTAAACACTTGTAAATTGGACACTCATTATAAAAATTGAATGGTCAGCTTTAAACTGGACACAAGTACAAATTAGATGATTTATGGTGATTTTAAACGGTTTTTACAAATTTTTAAACATATGTGAAAGAAATTAGTGCTAGATACACAAGATTAAATGATACCTGGGTTACAGTGATTTTACGTGCACACATGACCTCAGTTTTTGTTCCATCCGAATGACTAAACTAGTTTCAACATCCTGCTGTTCTGCACTGACAGAGAGAAATGGGGTTTAACGTCTACTCGACACAAACTAGGTCATTTAGGGACTAAAACATGGTTTAATTTTATTTCAATAATTCACTTGCCCGTAGGGGTCTTTAGCAGTGCGAGGAAACCGGAGCACTCAGAGAAAACCCACGAGGTTGGACAGGCGACCCTACTCCTTGTCACGTACAACCGAGGAATCGAAACCCCGCCAATTGACTCAATGACAGACAGTATGATACAGCGTGCGTGCTAACCATTCGGCCATCCAACCCCCCCCATTATACATTCAAGTTCAATAATACGAATAACTACAGTAACAAACAAACAACAAAGTCAAAAGCTTGATTTGTATAAATATTTATTTACAAATTACTAGCAATTCATTGTTTGCACTTTTGAGACAAACTACATTTTAACATCGTTACATAGTTGTTTATATCTTCATTACATAAACAAATATTGGTCTCCCTATTTACATACACAGGGATCTTAGATAAATAGATTTTACACTCGCCCAGCTGTAGGCAGGTATATAGGGTAATAGATTTTACACTCGCCCAGCTGTAGGCAGGTATATATGGTAATAGATTTTATACTCCCCCAGCTGTAGGAGGGTATATATGGTAATAAATTTTACACTCGCCCAGCTGTAGGCAGGTATATATGGTAATAGATTTTACACCCGCCCAACTGTAGCCCGGTTATAGGCAGATATATAATAGATTTTACACTCGCCCAGTTGTAGGTGGGTATATATGGTAATAGATTGTACACCCACCTACTCGTCTTCTGCATTTATTGAGAGTATTAAAGGATGACGTAAAGCCACCATCCAGCACAGAGTTTCTATTACTGATCGTTATTGACAATAATTATATCTCAACTGAACAGACAACTTTAGCCTTATTGACAATAATTATATCTGGACTGAACAGACAACTTTAGCCTTGATACCGGTTATTCCACAATAATCAGTTTGCTACCTGTAATATTTCCATCTTTACTAACCATATTTCTCATACATATATATTAACATATAATTATGTAAATATTGTTTTTAATCTAATTATGTAATTAATATTATATTAAACTGACTGATATATTTATTCGTCCTCTTGGGTAGTATTTATAAAACTTCTTTAACGATATTAAAAATAGTCATAGGTTTATAAAGAGAGAGAGAGTGAGAGAGAGAGAGAGAGATTGGGTTTAAATGTTCACTCCACACAAACTAGGTGATTTTGGGAAAACATATGGTTCAATTTTATTTCAATAATTCACTTGCGCGTTGGGTCTTGAGCAGTGGGAGGAAACTGGAGGACCCAGAGAAAACCCACGAGTTTGGACAGGCTACCCTACACCTTGTCACGTACAACTGGGGAATCGAAACCACGCCAGTTGACTCAATGACAGACGTTATTATGATACAACGCAAACATGCTAACCATTCGGGGCCATCCAAACCCCCTCCACTGACAATTAGTAAAGAGGTTAATAATGGTTTATCAGTTAAGAAACAGATTGTAATTTTTAAGACCTTAAGAAGTTTAATAAATACGGAGCCAGATTAACAATCAGTAGGCACTTATATCAAATTCGTTTGATTAACAAGCTCAGTGTAATGTAGATACATGCAGTATTATTCATCTTAAATAATCTTATTTAAACTTATTAATAATATAAATAATTTTAACTCGCTCACAAGCAATGAAATATCTTAAGTTTAATTATTTTGTGAATTGCCCCCAGAGGTTAAAATCCAAAATGAAATGTCTTACTTTTATGAAATGAAATGAAATGGGGTTTAACGTCCTACTGTTCTGCTCCGACTGGGATAATGAAGTTGTGCTATGGGGGAATTTTGCCCGAGCAGCCTTACTTTTATGCACCAATCAGATTAAAGTAAGCTTCGTCTTTATGTATGTTTATTGATTGTTATTATTCGTGTCTTGGATATGTGCACTTTGGATCATTAGGTCTGTCACTGGGTCAAGGGTTTGTGGTTTCGGTCCCAAGTTTGTTCATGGCAGGGAGTAGAGAGCCGTCTGTCTAAACTAATGGGTTTTCTCTGGATCCTATAGTATCCTATGCCAAAGACCTGTATTTACACACAAGCGAATCATTGACATGAACAGACAAGAAAAAATGTCGACCTTTAGGTACAGAGTTTCTAGCAGTGATGTTATTTCAAAATTTTTCCTGTCAGACAGTTTTACCAAAAATAAAGGGGCATAACTCTTGTTATTTACGATGATACACCAACGTGATCATTTCAGGAGTCATTTAATTATATCCCAACTTAACGAAACAAACCTTCTGAATACAACAGAAGGCTCAAACAAGGGACATAACTATGATTTACTCGTCTTCCATTCATTAACTGTATAATTAACTCTGGTCTATCATATGATCTAATATCGAGTTAAAGGGACTCGACCTGACATCTGACTGACCTAAAAAAGGATCTCGTCATTTCATTTCGTCAAACCACCGTCACATAACCATTGACAAAAGCAGACGTCAACCCCCCTCTCGTCCACTATTTAGATGTTTGACCCTATATTTATTTACTTTGTATATATCTTTAACGAAGGGCCTTCTAGGCCTATTCTCAACCCTTGTTAAATATAGATGTTATTAATGTTTCTATTAGATTTAAGATGTCCGAAAAGACGAAGGGATACACTTATTTACATGTCCCGCCCACAAGAGACAGAAATCATCCAGTACTTCTTCGTGCACTTATCCAACACTTGATGGATTCGAATATTTGATTGACATTTCATTATAAAATTATTTCATTCATAAAATTTGTTATGAATTTAAAAAAATCAACATTTAATACAAATTCATCAAATCGCTCATAATCAAAATGATAAAATTATAAGCACTTAGAATAAATCAAAAAATCGTATAATATTGATATTAATAAATAAATCTCCATGACAACAGGTCAATCACATGTCATACACAGTTAAAACAATGAATGTGATTGGATGATAAAAATGAGCTTGTCCAATCAAAAGATTTCTTTCTGCCATTTTCAGTAACAATAACAGTATAGAAACAACAATTATTTCAAAACAGGAATAAAATTCTTTAAAAAATGTTTTCTAGTTTTTAGACATGAATTTACAATGCATATGGTGGCTTTAAAAAGCCTTAATTGTAACAAATTTAAACAATTTTGATTTAACATTTGGGCACCGTACACCCAAACAAGAATAGCCAAGGTTTGAATCCCTGAAAATGTTTTTAGAATTTTCCCAAATAGTTTTTAAGAGGTGTGTGTACTAGTTTCGGACGAATTCCCTCACCATGGTTACATCTGGTTACATCAGGGGCGTGGTCAGGGAGCCATGGTTACACCAGGGGCGTGCTTAGGGGGCCATAGACAGCTTGAGTAGACATTCAACAAAGTGGTACAAATATTAGGGGTGGTACAGGTGGGAGGATTCTCTCTCGCAACCATTGAAGATTTCTGTTCATGAATCATGTACCCCACCTTGACAATCGGAGAACTCCTCAGATTTGACCGACTATGTTTTCCTTTCTCAATTTCTTCACCAATTGCTTTCCTTTAGCTAAATTTTGTGCGAAACAGATTATGATTGTAAGTAGCAGCACAAACATATGAGTCGCAAAAAAATTAATAGGAACACGAGTATCTGTCCTGGTAACCTGACTGGCACCTCTCCCTTGAATCATATTAAACGTAAATCAGTTCTGGAAGTTCACAGAAAATTGAAATAATCCAAATATTTCAACAAATTCTGTTTAAATGTCTTGATACGGCTCTAGTAATATCATACACTAATTATTAATTATTAAATATATTACAAAATACATTCCATTAACTGACAGCCATTGTTCTCTAAATTAGCAAATCTTATTTGATTATTTTTATAAATTAAAAAAAAACTATTATTTAAAGCTAAATATATAACATATTGTCATCTAAATAATCCATGCACGAAAAATGAATTCAACTGTCATTCTTCCATATATGGTTTTCATAATCCAAATAAGGAGATATCACAAAACTAAAATACAGCAGTTCCAAATATGGTCATATCCTCTCATGACCATGTATATTTCTCACTGGCACTGTTGCTAGTGTAGACAAGATCATCCAGCAAGTATGATCTTAATTACTCACTTACACAGTTTCTATGTAGGCAAGATCATCCAGCAAGCTGTGATCCAGTCTTGTATTTTGGCACACTGGTATACACTCTCGACGACGTTATAATCGAAAGCTCCATCGCACGTTCTCCGTCAATTTGTTTCTTTAACACTAAAGGCAGATATTTTTGAACTTCTTTAAACAAAAACTAAATCCACTTGAAATGAAAGACAAACGTAAAAATGAGATTCATTGAATGATCCAGAAGTTTCAATATTCAAACGCACCAATCAAAAAGCTTGCTGCCCCCAATATAATGAAAAGAAAAACAATCACAAAATGACGTCTGGTAATATAACAAAGAGTTGTTTCCCTTTCATTCAACCAACATGGCATCTAGCTCTTCCGTTAAATCTTGTAACATATTGTCTATATCGGATAATACATCGCCAGTTTCTGTATTTCGTGAAGTTTTCCTAAAAAAGAAACAAAATTAAACAATTGTAGTAAAATTTGAATAGTATTAACAATGGCTAAATTTTCATTGTTTTTAAAAATAGTTAGTCAAAAGTGTAGATGGAGGTAATAGAAGCGAAGAGAGAGAGAGAGAAATGGGATTTAACGACCACGCGACACAAACTAGGCCATTTCACGACTAATATATGGTTCAATTTTATTTCAATAATTCGCTTGCATGTAGGGGTCTTTAGCAGTGGGAAGAAACCAGAGAAACCCCACGAGGATGGACAGGCGACCATACTCCTCGTCATGTACAACCGGGGAATCGAAACCATGCCAGTTGACAGACATTATGATACAGTGCGTATGTGCTAACCATTCGGCCATCCAACCCCCTCACATTTAGAAGCATCACGATGTGGATCTTCTACTGTTTTAGAGGTTTACGAGATTTACCAAATTTTTTCCCCGCATTGGCCGAGAAAGTTCATCAGAATTTTACGACATGGTTTCCCCTTGTCAGTGGTGCAGGACGGAGGTCCGGATTAGGACAGCTGTTAAGTCATTCGGATGGGACGAAAACCAAGGTCCCGTGTATACAATGGCGTGCAAGTAAAAGATCCCTTGGCAGTTGGAATTCGGAATAAGAGTAGGCTCTTGCACCCCTGTCCGTGCAAATTATCTTTCATAGCACACTGTATGGTGTATGCCCGTCTTCATTAGCCCAGTCGGAGTAGAACAGTATGACATTAAAACCCATTTGATTTGATTTGAATTCATTGATGAATAAACGGAAATGTCTCTACCTGGGTATAATTTCCCTAATAGCACACGCATGATGTACACTCATCTTCATTTATTGTCAGGTTTGGGTATACTACAATGTTTCAGTAAATATACTTACGGAGACAATGGTGGTTGTAATTGTTGTTGTTGTTGTTGATTTATGTTATTAGGTAAACTTGGTTTGTGGGAAGGTACAGACGGCCTTACTACTCCTGAAATAAATAAAGATTTAATCGTCACATTATAGGTTGAATGATTAAACACCGTTATTGTTATAGGATTAAATACTGTTTTAATATATATTATTTCTACTGCCCTTTACTAGGTAATTTAAACGATATCCTAGACTCACAGACACTGGGGAGAGAGAGAGAGAGAGTTTAATGTCAACTCAACACAAACTAGAATATTTTAGGATCAACATATGGTAAAATTTTAATTTTTTTTTCAATAATTTGCTTGTGTGTAGCAGTCTATATAGGTGTCAGAGGACCCAGAGAGAGAACCCACGAGGACTAACATATGGTACAATTTTATTTCAATAATTTGCTTGCAAGTAGCAGTCTATATAGTTGTTGGAGTACCCAGATAGAGAGAACCAACGAGGACAGATCTTATTGATCCCAATCCCAAAATATTCCAATCATTTGAGTTCTCGGATGATGAAATGGCAAATGGCAAGTTGGAAACGCCAACCGGGCTTGAAAAATGTCACGAATCAAGTCAAACCCTGAACTATCAAAAACTACGCAACTTACCTTTAGGTGGTACGACAGGCGCCGATCTACTCATCAAATTATTATGTGGGATAAACTGAGCACTACACGATTCATCGAATAATCCTGAATTGAGATCTATATTTCTCTCTCCATCCATGCCATCCATCGACGTAACAATAGAAGGTTTAGCCACATTTCCTATTCTCTGTTTTATCGTACCAACATTTTCGTTGGCGAACGGAAGAGTATTAGAATCGCCACTCGATACTGAAGAAGTTGACTCAAAACTTGAGGTAGAATCGCTTCGTTTTTCACAAAAGTTCGCTTTTATTATTTCAACGTCCGTCATTTTATCACGACCTTGAGATTTAACAAGGTCACGACCAGGAGAAACATGCCGCCGTATTTGTCCACCAACGAAAGAACGATCACTGAGTTTTTCATGAAGCGACTGGCTCATGTCCTTTTTAATTTTATTCTGAACAACGAATTCTGGTGGAACCGATTTTTCCGTTTTACTTGGGATTCCGTAGTTTCTGATTTTAGGAGTGATGATATCCATAGCGATTGGTGGAGGTGGAGGAGGGAAATCCTCCCCGTCTGACGACAACGTGTCTTGAGCAACTTCCTCGTCTCGTTTCTTGCCAAATCTTTCTGATAAACTTTTCACACAATCGGCAAAATTCTGTGGCTGTGCTTCTGGAGCTGTTTGTTGATTCTTGATAGCAGAATGTTGGGGTTTTGGAGGTGGAGCCTGTTGATAGACAGGTGACTGCTGTTGGTAGACTGGTGATTGCGGCAGCTGCGGTTTTGGAGGCGGAGTTTGTTGTTGAATGACAGAAGTATGCGTTAATTTAGATGGTGTTATCTGATGTTTGATTGGTGATTGTGGCAAGTGTGGCTTGGGGGAAAGTGCTTGGGGTTTTTGCTTTACGGGAGATTGTGTCAGCTGTGGCTTCGGCGGAGGTGCTGGTTGTGTCACTTGCTGTAATTGGTCAGTTTTTTGATGAACAGGGCTTGATTTGTTTGATGTGTCAGCACCATTCATTGGTCCATCTCTGATCGAGTTGGTGCGCTTTGGTGGAGGGGGTGGGTTCTTTTTTGAACGCCCAGTAGGAGATGGTGTTTGCGATGTCATTTCTTGATTGGTTGCTATGAATAAAGGACTGGATGGTCCTTCCATGTTTGTTTTTGGTAAAACAAGGGGTTTAGGGGCTTTTGGTGGGGACACGTGAGGAGTGTCGTAAATATGTTCCTTCTGATACGCGTTATTTTTACTACTTCGCTTTAATGTTCCTCCTGCGTATTGAGAATTTGAACCGGGGAACTGATTGGCTAGTTTCTTTCCATCTGAATTACATTCAGACTCATGTTTTTCGAGTTCCGCAAAATCTGGAGACATTTCATGGCTTGAACGTTTAGTTTTGGCGATGATTTTTGCCACAGGTTTTGGTTTTGCCGCTACTTTTGGCGCCATGGGTGCTATGGCTACAGGTGATTGATGATCTGGTTCAATGAAAACGTCTCCACTCTCAGAAGTCTTACGTGGCATCGTTCCTTGAAAAGAACGGTAGCTGATTGGCTGACCTCCCATGTCAAGCCCTTCCCCGGCTCCATCTACTGACGAAGTACTGGTCTTCGATTGGTTACGATTGACCTGGATCGCGATCACATCAGGTTGATAGCCATTAGAGTTATTGCCTATTTCAATGATTTCTTTAGTGGGAGGTAATCTGGTCTCTCCGCTACCACCACTTCCAATCGTACTGATACTTTCACCTGAAGATGATTTTTTGGGAATAGCTCCAAGAAGTTCATGACTTACAGCCATGTCAGTTGACCATCTTCCACCAGCACCAGGTGGAGGAGGTGGTTCCAGAAGTTCTGTTGTTGATCCATGACGATTGTGTTCAACTGATGATAATCTTTTACTGCCACTCGATATCCTTTTTAATCGTTCAATGGCCAAAATAATCTTCTTTTGATGACCTGAAAGATGTCAACATTTTGTTATTAGTGAAAAAGAAATGAGTTAAACATTCACTCTACCTTAACTAGAACATTTAGTTAACAAATTTAACTTACGGTTCTTCTTGGCCAATGAAAGGATTCAAACTAGTAAAAAGTCTAGTCCAGTGCCGTGAATGCTCAACTACTAAATACACCTTGACAGAGAGCAAAGAGAGAGAGAGAGAGAGAGAGATCAGGTTTAATGTCCACTCAGTGTACACCAGGAGTCTTAAGCAGTGAATGAAAACAGGTTGGACAGGTAGGCAATCCTTCCATTAATAATGATCTACTCGGTCACCAAACCCTCCTCTTCCGCTACCATCGTCTTTTAACAAGTGAAATAGATTATTGGGCTGAAATTCTCTGATCATTATTTGAAGAATTTAAATCCAGTCCGAACAACAAATTTTTAAATCTGAATCTCTAAAATGAATATCAATCCAAAAATTCTCTGTTGATGCATACAAGCCAGAGATGCTTGGTTTGAAAATATGAGCAAGACAGAGAGATAGAAATGGGGTTTAACATCCACTCGACACAAACTAGGTCATTTTGGGACTAACATATGGTTCAATTTTATTTCAATAATTCGCTTGTGCATAGGGGTTTTTAGCAGTGGGAGGAAACAGGAGGTCCTGGAGAAAACCCACGAGGTTGGACAGGCGACCCTAATCCTTGTAACGTACAACAAGGGAATCGAAACCCCGCCAGTTGACTCATTGACAGACCTTATGATACACCACGCACGTGCTAACCATTCGGCCATCCAAGCAAGACATGTTTATGTGGATTGACAAATATCCGTACTGGAATATGCTAAATCGACCATCAAGACATGCCTAATCATATTCAAAATTCCAAATAATATTTAATGTTCTGAGGATATAGCTGTTGTAGTATTCCTAATCATTAATAATAGGTGAGATAAACAAAACCTTTAAAATTCTATCGTTTATCATCATCATTACCTAGTCTCTGTATTCCGATTTCCTCAAGATCTTCCCAGGTAATACCAGTAACATATTCTATATCATCATATTCTTGTCTTACTAACGTATCATAATACTGTCCTAAACCCAACAGATGTAACCATTCCATTAAATCATTCTGAAATAAAACAATCATTGTCAAACTGAAAACATCATTCTCAAATCTACATTCACAAACAGAAAATATTTCATTCGGAAATTTATTTTTTGCAATTCCCAAAAGGTTCAACATGTAATGGCATGAAAATGTTGAACAAAAATGTCCTTTACTATAAATTTCAATTATGCTTTTTAAGACTCCCAATAACCTACTGGTATATCTACTGTAAATGAGCAGGAGAAATGGGTTTTAATGTCCACTTGACATAAACTAGGTCATTTCAAGACTAACATAGCTCAATTTGCTTGTGCGTAGGTTAGGGAGGTGGCCCTACTTTATGTGATGTACAAGTTGGGAATCAAAACCCCTCCACTTAACTCAGTATACGATTTGGCTACTCTACCCCCCTTATTGGAAGAAAGAATCAAACTTACTGGTTTAAAATCTGGTATACCATCAGGAATATTGAGACGGGCTATTTCTGCTTTCAAACGTTTACGATGAGCTGGCTTTGTTATACCTATAGCTGTCAAATCCTGGAGGAAAACAAATTCAATCAATTGTTAATTCACTCTTTATGATTACAGTTATTATAGGAAATTAAACAAAAGGCAGAAGAAGGGAAGAGGAGAGGGAATGTGGGGTGGGGAGTGGAGGGGAGGGAAGAGGGGAGAAGAGAGGGGAGGGGAGAGGAGGGGAGGGGAGAGAAGGGAGGAGAGGAAAGGGAAGGGAAGTAAGGAGTGAAGAGGGGAGAAGAGAGGGGAGGGGAGAGGGGAGGGGAGGGGAGAGAAAGGAGGAGAGGAAAGGGAAGGGAAGTAAGGAGTGAAGAGGGGAGAAGAGAGGGGAGGGGAGGGGAGGGGAGAGAAGGGAGGAGAGGAAAGGGAAGGGAAGTAAGGAGTGAAGAGGGGAGAAGAGAGGGGAGGGGAGAGGGGAGGGGAGGGGAGGAGAGGAAAGGGAAGGGAAGTAAGGAGTGAAGAGGGGAGAAGAGAGGGGAGGGGAGGGGAGAGAAGGGAGGAGAGGAAAGGGAAGGGAAGTAAGGAGGGAAGAGGGGAGAAGAGAGGGGAGGGGAGTGGAGAGAAGGGAGGAGAGGAAAGGGAAGGGAAGTAAGGAGGGAAGAGGGGAGAAGAGAGGGGAGGGGAGGGGAGAGAAGGGAGGAGAGGAAAGGGAAGGGAAGTAAAGAGGAGGGAGAGGAAAGGAAAGGAGAGAAGAAGAGGGGTTTAACATCTCATTAAATAGTTGGAGTATTTTGAAAATAAAATACAGTAATTGTTATTTCTATGGTTACATGTGTAATGAGAAGGGGGGGGGGGGGGAGTTTGCTCAGAGATGTTTTCACCTATACTTATTCATATTTCAGAGAGATTCATCTATAGTTTCCAGGTGATTTAAACAATCTCTCAAATAACAATGAGAAACCGTCAGGCCTCTTCATCTTCCTAAATGTTTGTGTTTTATGATGTCTAAAAGTGAATTGTCCGCAGCCATGGTGTGAAACCCAACATTTTAGGAAGATGTAAAGGCCTTACAGTTTCTGATTGTGATTTGAGAGATTATTAATCTCTTGAAAACAATAATATTGTGAAAGTTGAATCTCAGAAAGATATAGAATGGTTGAATTAGGTTGATAAAGTTTTCTACTATACCTCTGGTGTCATTCTAGATATGGTGGGCATATCGTAACCAGCTTGTTGAAAGTTACTGTAATATTCTTCATATCGTAAATCATGCAACCAGGCATGGAGGACCTCATGATCCTTAAAATATAACAAAACATTTCAAATATAACAAAACATTTCAAATATCAATTATAACAAAACATTAACATAGAATGTTGGGAAAAACAAATATACAAACACTGTTGTCTGAGCTATTTATTATATTTATCTAGAATTAAAAACTTGAAAGTTTTGAGAAGATGTTCTCAAAAACCGGAAATGGAGTTTAACGTCCTACTGTTATGCTCCAACTGGGCTAATGAAGACAGGCATATGTCATACAGTGTGCTATGAAGGAAATTTTGCCCGGCAACAAAATTATGCACGTCAATGTAAACACAGGACCTCGGTTTTTCATCCTATCCAAATGACTAGACAGCTGGGAAACCACGCCGGAAAATCCTGATGAACTTTCTCCGAGGGATCGAGCATGCGATCTTCAGGCTAGCGACCTTCTGGCTAGCGACCTTCAGGCTAGCGAGAAACCGTCTTACCCACTTAGCCGCCGTGGCTCTCCCTTAAAAACTGGAAATATAGTGATACAAACTAACACAACAAATACATAAGTTGTTATAATGCACTTCAGGTGATGTACAGGATGGAGGACAGCTGTCTAGTCGTTCGGACGTGGCAAAAAAAACCAGGTTTTTTTTATAAGATGCATCGAAACTTGATCCATTGATCAAAAATCACATAACATCATAATCACCAAAGTGTAGATTTATTTTATTTGAAAATTGCGGTACAGAACAGTAGGACGTTAAACCCCCTTTCATTACAATTTCATTCTACAATGCACTAGTCTAACCTGGTAATATTAACAGCTTGTATTATAATAAATGTCAATAATTATATAAATACTTCAGAAAGAGTGTTACTTATTAACTTAAACATCTAGACGGCAATTTTAACACCCTTTTTTAAGAGTTTAATTTTCTATGTAATTGTTCTATTACATCTAGCACCTAATTTTATTCCTCTTTCTCTACTTGAGATAATTCCATAAACATAAATAAAAATATTTCTCGTTAAAGATACTCATCATCGACTTCATAATATTATTTCAAGGAGAGAGAGAAAAATGGGGTTTAACATCCACTATGTCATTTTGGGACTAACATATGGTTCAATTTTATTTCAATAATTTGCTTGCGCGTAGGGGTTTTTATCAATGGGAGGAAACTATGGAGACCTGGAGGTCTTATGTTTGATCCCTGTGTTGGCGGAAAAAGTTAATTGGGATTTATCGGCATCGTTCCCTCTTGTCAGTGGTTTAGGATGGAGTGCCTGGCAAGGGACAAGATATAGTCGTTCGGATGAGATTGAAAACCAAGGGCCCCTGTACATATTGGAGTGCACGTAATAGAACCCTTGACAAAATAAGAGTAGGCCGTAGTGCCGCTGTCCAAGCAAAATTTCCCTTGTAGCACACTATGGCGGATGGCCAGTCGGAGCAGAACAGTAGGACATTAAACCCAAGTTTCTGTGTGTTATCGGAAGTAGTATAATCGTTAGAGGAAGAAATACATCAACCATTACGACAGTTTCAAGCGTTTCTAACGAGCATTAGATTAATCTACTAACAATAATTTAAATGTTTTATTGAAATATAGTTTAAAATTAAAACAAGACAGATGTCTAATTAAATGTATCATAAATGGATACAGATCTGATTTTAACCGCCAGGCACTTAAAATGAAATGAAATGGGGTTTAACGTCCTACTGTTCTGCTCCAACTGGGCTTATGAAGACGGGCATATGCCATACAGCGTGCTATGAGGAAAATTTTGTCTGGAGAGCGGCGCTACGACTTAATCTTATATCGAATTCCAAGTGTCAAGGTTTTTTTTAACGTGCACTCCAATGTGTACATCTTGAATGTATGAATATTGTTTATCTAGTAAACAATATCTTTTTATTATTTTCGTGTGCAATTTCTGATTTTTTTACGAGTTCCAAGAAGAATTCATGTTTTGCAAGAAAAAGGACATTTGTAATTCAGTAATCACAGTGTATAATCAACATTGTCAAAACCACACAATTTCTTTTTCATAGCTGCTAATATCCAGAATCCAGACCTCATCTTGATCTAAAAAATATAATACTTACGGGAACTCCAGCCTGGAAAAGTTCTAGCACGTTTATATTGCTGGTTGATCCACTCTCCTCTAGACGATCTAGACTACCTAGACTTGAACTTGAGGTACTATGGTAACTTTGTCTGGATGAAACACCGGATTCATAACTCTGTCCAGATAATCTGTGCTGGTTGTTTACTTGTACATTTACAATATTAGGTATCTAGAAGAAAACAATATAGGTTGCCAGGCCTTAAAACATATTCACACAGCAGCAAAGTTGTCCGAGCAGTCAACTATTGAGAAGAGGGAGAGGGAAAGAGAGAGAGATTAACTCCACTCAACACAACTAGGTCGTTTCGGAACTAACACATGGTTCAATTTCTTTTCAATAATTCGCTTGCGCATAGGGTTCTTTAGCAGTGGGAGGAAACCGGAGGACCCGGAGAAAATCCATGAGGTTGGACAGGCGACCCTACTCCTTGTCACGTACAATCAGGAATCCAACTATTTACAAGTCACTAAGAGCAACAACCGAATAAGTAAATATTATAAATCATTAGAATTTGTTACTCCAGCAGACAACACAATTGAAGGGAATTAAACCCATGACATTTGTGAGTCCAGTGCTCGACCAGCAACCCTAGGGTGAACACTAGATCACAGACACTTTACCCGATTCCAAAATATCAAATATCTATGAAATATTAGTCAATAACAAGAAAATATACAAACCTTATGTTCAACATGTCCGGTACTAAAACCACGACCACTATCACTACTAGCAGCACTGTTCCTGTTCGAATTAGCAGGACTTTCTTTAGCTGGACTTGACCCCCTCATGTCACCGGCCATACTGTAATTTGACCATTCGCCATGATCAGTGTGATTCGCAACAACTCGTCCTCCAATCAACTGCAAGTAGAGAAAATCACACGAACATCAATATAAATGTATTCTATATATTTAAACTTGTATTGTAGTCAAAGATTTAACATAAATGTATTCTATATATTTAAACTGACATTGTAGTCGAAGATTTTATACATAAATGTTTATGTATAAAAACCTGCACACATTGTAGATTCTTTCTATTTTAATCATTTTCTAGTATCAAAATAGTTTAAACCATTCAGTATTTTATAAAATAGTTTGAACCATCTAGTATCAATCTATTTTAATCATTTCTAGTATCAAAACAGTTTCAACTATCCCGTATTTTAATCATTTGTTAGTGTTAAATAGTTTGAGCCATCCAGTATCAAGCTATTTTCAACTAACCATCCAGTATCAAGCTATTTTCAACCATCCAGTATCAAGCTATTTTCAACCAACCATCCAGTATCAACCTATTTTCAACCATCCAGTATCAAGCTATTTTCAACCATCCAGTATCAAGCTATTTTCAACCAACCATCCAGTATCAAGCTATTTTCAACCAACCATCCAGTATCAAGCTATTTTCAACCAACCATCCAGTATCAAGCTATTCTCAACCATCCAGTATCAAGCTATTTTCAACCAACCATCCAGTATCAAGCTATTTTCAACCAACCATCCAGTATCAAGCTATTCTCAACCATCCAGTATCAAGCTATTTTCAACCAACCATCCAGTATCAAGCTATTTCCAACCATCCAGTATCAAGCTATTTTCAACCAACCATCCAGTATCAAGCTATTTTCAACCATCCAGTATCAAGCTATTTTCAACCAACCATCCAGTATCAAGCTATTTTCAACCATCCAGTATCAAGCTATTTTCAACCAACCATCCAGTATCAAGCTATTCTCAACCACCCATCCAGTATCACAGATAGTTTTTGTAAATGTGGAACCAATGTAAACTGTAATATGGCCTTAGATTGATTAACAATACCATTGTGAACAAATGTATGTTTCTACAACTGTATCTTTAACTTATATTTTTCAAATCTTGTATTTTAATGCTTTAAATATCTAAATGCACTTCAATACCCCGTCAGACCTGGGTGGCGTTGTTACTGCTTTGATGCGACCGTAAGGCAACCAGAAAATACACAAGGTGAATACAATGCAAGAAAATGTCCTGAAAAATTACAAGCTTGTAAAAAGCCGTGGTATCACTACTTTCCAGGTCAGATCGCAGAACCTTGCCGTTTACACCTGACTTGGCGCCCATTGAGATCACAACTCAATATCTGGCTATTTTCCGTCGTCATAGCAGTGCAGTAAGGACGCCACCCTGGTCTGATGAGGACATTACACAATGTTCTAGTCATTGGTTAGTGCATGTATGTATAAACATCTCCAACTATACATGTAGATGTGCACTATTTATTACTCATTATATCAGACTGCCAGAACAAGTTTGTGTAAATTTATTTATTTATAATCTTCATGTTTTTGATTCATGTGTTCATCATTTATCATGATCGTGGTATATTACAAGATTTCCTATTTAATCTGACAACAGTCATCTATCATCAACAAGAAGTAAACATCATCTGAGATACAAGATAGTTTTAATGGTAAGAAATGGTGTTTAACGTCCACTCGACACAAACTAGGTCATTTCAAGACTAACATATGACTCAACTTTATTTCAATAATTCACCTGGGCATAGGGGTCTTTAACAGTGGGAGGAAACCCATGGGGTTGCACAGTGACAGCTCCCCCCACCCCTGATTTGATGCAAATATCGTATTTACATAAATAAGGATTAACAACCTACTTTTCTGCACCAACAGGGCTAATAAAGATGGGCATACATATGAAAACAGAGCTACGGCCTACTCTTATCTTTTACGTGCACATCAATGTGTACACGGGACCTTGGTTTTTTGACCCATCTGAATGACTAGACAGCTGTCCTTGTCAGGCCCTCCTTCCTGTACCACTGACAAAGGAAAATCGGCCAACACTGGGAGCGAACTTGTGCTTCAACAAAAGTGATATCACAGACAAACCCTAGGAGAGCTATCCTTCTGTAAATTACAATATGATTTTACAATCTTTCCATTGGAGGCCTCTGGCCATGGATTAGTTTGGTAGGATGTCCATCACTTTATTAACAAAAAAAACACATCGATGTTTCTGGAGTAAACCAGCTCACTAAGAGAATGTTTTTGAGATAAATGACTTTATAATATAACGACAACAATTGGCCATGTTCTAACCTATTGTTTACTGGTAGACAGTTACGACAAGTTTCCTGTTTAAATTGATCATTAGCTAGTCATTAAATGACAAGTTAGCCAGAAAAAAAACAATTCTTAGTAAGATGTTGTCGGTCATCTTTTAACGCTTTCACAATAATTACCATATGTCTATATTAAGGACAGGGAGACTGCACCACACACAATTACACAAGACAAACCTATGGACAAGACAAATATACGGACACCACAGACAACAAATACATATATCAGATCATGTGAATAAATACCAATCAATCTGATTAAAATACAGATCAATATTTCGTTTCGTGTTTTTTATACTTTCGATGGCCTACACTACATGAAGATCTGACAAGTTATAGCGATAGGTCACGTCAGGGGGTCAAAAGACCGACTTATGACCTATGACGTCAGACATTTGATTAACCAATCAGCATTGTTGTTACTAGTGGATTACCCACAGTTCTGTGCAAAACACCCCTAAAGCTCGCCGTAAAAGACCGTTTTATTGGCTTATCCCTGACACCATTCAGAACACGAGTTAAATAACAACTCTTCCAGATCCAAGTGTAGTAAAGACAAGTAAAACGAAATTTTGAACTATAAAAACGAAACGAAATAGGATCTGTGTTTTAACCAGATTGAATACCATTGGTCTATAAACTACAATTTGTACCTGTTTTATTAGCTCAGTCGGAGCAGGTAGTTTGTTAAACCCCATTTCATTTCATTACTACAATTTGTCTGTAAAATGTAAATATTCTTTTCTCTTGGCAGTACCATCCTCGGCAGAGATATTAGGGGAGGGAGCCAAAAATTGAGCAGGAAAATACAGAGGGAGAGAGAGAGAGAGAGAGAGAGTTGGGAGAGAGAGGGAGAGAGAGAGAGAAAGAAAAATGGGGTTTAACGTCCATTCAACACAAACTAGGTCATTTCGGGACTAACATGGTTCAATTTTATTTCCATAATTCGCTTGCGCATAGGGGTCTTTAGCTGTGGGAGGAAACCGGAGAAAACTCACAAGGTTGGACAGACGACCCAACTCCTTGTCACGTACAAGTGGGGAATCGAAACCCCGCCAGTTGACTCAATGACAGACTGTATGATACAGCGCGCACATGCTAACCATTCGGCCATCCAACCCCTCAAGAAAATATAGAGAAATTTACCATCAAGGTCCTAACAGAATAGTTTCATGTAAAGTTAAAGTCACTTTTTAAATTCAATTCTAAAATATTGCATTTTTTTTTTACTGAAAATTTTTCAGCTGTAACTATTGATCATTTTTAATTTGTTACTTGCCAACTTGTTTTTAATTTGTTATTAACCAATTTGTTTGATAATAACGCGTCAAGATTATTTAATAATTTCACTCGACTTCTCAACTTAACTCTTAAACACGACACATTATCACCATTTTCATGGCACCATATAATATCAAATAATAGCTTTTCCTGTCAAAAAAACAATGGACGATAATTATCTGTAGTGATATTACCATGCCAACACACCTATTCTCTTTATCATCCAGACAGATTTATTCCTTTATATATGTTTTTATCACTTTTTTTCTCCCTGACTTTCTAGTGTATGCAGTTAATATATATACCGTGTTTAACCAAATAAACGTCCCTGCGTAACATCTCGAGCAGCTGTTGGATTTTTCTAAATTATAGAGAGAGAGAGAGAGAGGAGGGAGAGAGAGAGAGAGAGAGAGGAGGGAGAGAGAGAGAGGAGGAGAGAGAGAGAGAGAGAGAGAGAGAGAGAGAGAGAGAGAGAGAGAGCGAGCGAGAGAGAGAGAGAGAGAGAGAGAGAGAGAGAGAGAGAGAGAGAGGGGGAGAGAGAGAGAGAGGGGAGAGAGCGAGAGAGAGAGAGAGAGAGAGAGAGAGAGAGAGAGGGAGGGTTTAACCTCCACTAGACACAAACTAGGTCATTTTGGGACTAACATATGGTTTAATTCTATTTCAATAATTTGCTTGCGTTTAGGGGTCTTTAGCAGTAGGAGGAAACCGGAGGACCCGGAGAAAACCCACGAGGTTGGACAGGCGACCCTACTCCTTGTCTCGTACTACCGATGAATCGAAACCATGCCAGTTGACTCAATGACAGACCTTATGATACAGCACGCACATGCTAACCATTCGGCCATCCAACCCCCTGAGCAGCTGTTGGATTTTTTCTAAATCATAGAATGATAATGGTAAGGTTTTAGATTTATTTCAATGTAGCAGAGGTTGGAACAAGTTGAGAGACCTCAAGTCTGAGTCCCGGGTCGCTGACTTTAGGACCGAGTTGATTCAAGTCCCAAGTCTTCACAAAGCCTGAGTCCTGTTTAAGTCGCAAGTTTATCAAATGAGCCAGCAATTCATGGTGGATAAGCTAAGTTAGAGTTATGCCCCTTAGCTGCATCTCCGGTCCTAACATCTTTCAAGTCGCAAGTCGTCACAACTGTCGGGTCAGTCATGCGACTTAAATCGGACTCAAAGGAAAACCTGAAAACATACTATAATGATTTTTATATTAAATACGGTATTTTTTATAAGTTAATATTTTTATACAGGTGACAGACAGTAAAAGCATACTGTGTTATATATCATGACAAGCATTACATTGTTATATAGCCAGTCCCCAATAATATAATTTATAACAAGATTTCAGTGTCCTTGATTCCATACATTGAGAGAGAGAGAGAGAGAGAGAGAGAGAGAGGGTTTAAGACACATGGTTCAGTTTTATTTCTATAATTCGCTTGCGCGTAGGGGTCTTTAGCAGTGGGAGGAAACCAGAGGACCTGGAGAAAACCCACGATGTTGGACAGACGACCCTACTCCTTGTCGCATACAACCGGGGAATCGAAACGACGCCAGTTGACTCAATGACAGATCTTATGATAGAGCACGCAAGTGCTAACCATTCGGCCATCCAACCCCCATTTGACTCAATGACAGACTTTATGATGCAACATGACAGACCTTATGATGCAACATACAGATCAATTTTATTTCAATAAAGGCTATAGCACAATGTTTATTTCGTAGTATAAACAGATCTTTAGAGAACTTGGAATAATAATAGACTATCACAGGGTATAATAAAAGTCGAAAGACATAATTCCTTATAAACATATATAATCTTGGTATTAGGCTGTTTGCATATTTCTTATTCTTATAATTGCTAAACACTTCAAAATATAATTTATCAAATGAAAAATTCGTCTTCCATGAATACAAGATTACAGATAATTATCCCCCAGTGGATCGTAAGGATGATTTACGATGGTTTTACGATTATTTTGTATTGATTTAATGGGATTATATTAAACGCGTTGTGCTCTTATATCAGTCTATAGAATACCCAACCTGACATCTTATACACATTCCTGTATTTAAACTAGCCATATTCTTATTAATTTATAATGATAAGTTGCCAGGTAACTAAATTGTCTGAGCAGTTGAAAAGGGGCATAACTCTAGAAACAATAAATGGAAATTGTTGAAATTCAACAGCCTTCTTCATTTCACTAATAAATAGTGCATATCATAAAGATCGGATGATAAATGTCCTTGTTTTGAGCGCTCTACAAAGTGAAACAAGGGTCATGACCAGAAGTAAATGAAAAAAATTCAATAGGCTTCTGCAGTTCACTAATCTAAATAGTGCATATCAATTTCATAAAGATCGGATGATAACTTTTGTCATTAGAGCTTTCACAGGGTATAAGAAAGTGAAACAAGGGCTAGAGCTAGAAATAATGATTATCGGAAATTATTAAAATTCAATAGGGTTTTTCATCACAACGCATGTATAAATTTGAAAAAGATAGGATGATAAATGTAGTCTGTAGAGTGTTCACAAGAAATTGTGGACGGGCAGACAGACTGCCTGACAGGGTGACGACAATACATGAGCACTTTCAGTCCTAGGATAGTATATTACCAGAATCTACAAATTTATTGAAGCCAATACAAACTTCCAACATTTGAAACGTCTTTAACTCTTAAATTATTTTATGAAACAAGTTATATCTTGAACACTTCAACTTAAACATTCACTTATTGAACACCTACATAAAGTTATATCTTAAACACTTTAAAGATCTGTTTTTACTACGAAATAAACATTGTGCTATAGCCTTTATTGAAATAAAATTGATCCGTATGTTGCGTCATAAGGTCTGTTTAGATTCCCTGCTTGTACATGGCAAGAAGTAGGGTCGCGTGTCCAATCCCGTGGGCTTTCTCCGGATCTACCAGTTTGATTCCAACTGTTATAGACCCCTATGCACGTGTGAATTATTGAAATAAAATTGAATCATATGTTAGTCCCAAAATGACATTCACTTAATGAACACCAAAATCAAGTCTAAACACTCTAGCTCAATATTGTGTCCCAAACAGTCTGAAAAGTTAAAACACTTCAAATTAAACATGAAATACACCTAATGAACATCTCCACCAAATTTAAACATTCTGGCTAAGAGTGACAGTTCGATAAACCTATTTTGACTTTAGTTCACTGCTTTCCCCCTGTAAAGTACATGATATATTTTTTTCAGATGAAACTAAGTGGTTAGTACAAGCTTATGTTGATGTTTAATATATCATATGTGTTTTTATAATTACAACTCTAATCCTCGCGTGGCTTCGGTATTTCTCACCTGTTGGTTCACTCAAAACCATATTTTTATTTCAATTCTACACCTTTCTTCTTTTACTACTAACACTTACGGTACTCTTATCTCAGTTACCATAGTAACCTGTTGCTAAACAACCATTCCATACACTCACTCACTGTAAGCTGCCATCTTTACTCACTTACTATTCTTACAACCAAAACAATCACAAGTTTTTTACAAGATTCCTGGAACATTTTTTATCTATAGTCAATGTTCAGCATTGGTGAAGTTGCCATGTGTGGTTGACATGAATCAATATACACTGTATCCAGATGAAGAAAGTGTGCAGCAAGGGACATTTTTCACAGACAGTGGCGCTAAAGGGTTCTTTTACGTGCACACCAACGTGTAGACAGGACATTATATTTTTGTCCAATCCAAATGATTAGACATTGTTCCATATGAAACCACGTAGGTAATTCACAAGGAACTTACACAGCCAACACCAGGTTTTAAATGAAATGAAATTGGATTTAACGTCCTACTATTCTGCTCCAACTGGGCTAATGAAGATGGGCATATGTCATACAGTGTGCTATAAAGAAAATTTTGCCCGGACAGTGGCACTACGGCCTACTCTTATTTCAAATTCCAACTGTCAAGGGTTCTTTTACGTGCACGCCAATGTGTACAATGGACCTTGTTTTTCCATCCTATCCGAACAACTATACATTGTCCCTTGCCAGGCCCTTGGTCCTGCACCACTGACAAGGAGGAACCACATCCGACAATCCCGATGAACTTTCCGCGAGACACGAGAACAGAGCTGTTAAACTGAGAATTTCAAATTTTCTAAGAAAGTCAAAACATAATTATTTCTATGTCTTTTGCTCAATAGGTTATCAAATCACTACTATACGATCATGGGAATTATTTCCCACCCTTAAAAATCTATGACACAGGAAATAACAACACAATTACCTCCCCTGTTTTGCTATTGACAACATGGGGCAGCCATTTTCCAACGTTGAAATTTGAAGTTAAAAATGATATTTTTGCCAATTTCTCAGCTGGCAATAGCAAATTATAGGATCAATAGGATTATTCTTTAACAAGGTAGGATGGTTTATGGATACCATCTATTTTAAGGCTTTATCTTAATACATTTTAAAAATATAACTTGAAAATTTGCAATTGCAACTAACTTTAAAATAAAACTTTAAAAGCTTATATAGTTAGACAGAACGTGAGTAGGAAAAGATCAAAGAGATTCATTGGTCAATTTACAGAATACTAAAACAACCGAAGAATCTCAAGAGAATTTTATCAGTTGTTTTCATATTTTTACAAGAAAAACATGGTTTGTAAATTAAGTTGGCACTTTAAACTCGTCAAGGCATTAAATATGGAAATTGGCCGATATGGAAGCAAAAAGGTCAGATGTATCCCGATCTGGCAACTTAAATGAGAGTATATTGATTTTAGCAACCGATACGAACTCAATGCTCTAGTGTCGATCATTTCCGCTAGTTAAGAATTCACTCTTCGTCCGATACTGGACATAAACAGATAACATGATTCATGTATCAACTTCTCTAACAAGTTGCGATCATTCATCGATGGAAATTAATCTTCAAATATAAAAGATTCTGCTTTCTAATTTCAGTTTTTAGAGCAGATTAATCGTCTTTCCTTATAACGCAATTTTCAAATAAAATAAATTTTATCGGAACTCTACACTTTGGTGATTATGATGTTATGTGATATTTGATCAGGATTCGATGCATCTTATAAAATAAAAAAAAAATGAGGTCTTTAGGATTGAGAAATGAAATCGAGTTGAATATCCTACTGTTCTGCTCTGACTGAGCTAATGAAGACGGGCATATGCCATACAGTGTGTTATGATGGAAATTTTGCTCAACAGCGGTGCAACAGCCTACTATTATATCAAATTCCAACTGCCACAAGTTCACTGACCTGCATGCCAATGCAGCATAACACCCGAACGACCATACATTTTCCTTTGCCAGGCCCTCTTTCCTGCATCACTACGCTGGAAAACCCTGACAAACTTTCTTGGCCAACACTGGGATTAAACACGGGACCACCAGGTTAACAAGTTAACTTCTTACTCACTGAGCCACAACGGTTCCCCACAATGCACCTTATTAAAAATGGCAATCAGTCTACGTAAGATGGAATAAGGTTTTTAAGATACTAAATATTGATCATATATATTATATCAGTTGTTCTAAACAATAAATGACAGTCAAATTTATTGCTCTATCCAGTTACTAAATTAATACCTTTAAAAGATTATAAAATACATGTACATGTATTTTCTCCAAACCTTTCATAAAAAAAACTCCCAAAATGATTGACTTGTTACCATGGTGACAAAAATAAATGATTATGTTATAAATAAAGAAATGAAGATTTCTAAGTGATATGTGGACAGTAAATTACATCCTATCAGGTATCCATTGACAACTGTCTGGATAACTTTTAGGTTATCATCATTTATTTAAGTTTTTTCTCAATTTATGATTGAGATGAGGTAATTTCATGGCCATATATGGGTTTTAATAAAGGAAATTAAAATGTGGGTTGACGTCCTACTACTTTTTTATACCAACTGAGATAATGAAGACGAGCAAATGCCCAAGTTTCTCAGTTGAAGATTGAGATGAGGTAATTTGACTGTCGTATATTGGTTGTAATAAAGGGAAATATAACGGGGGGTTAACGTCCTACTTTTCTGCACCAACTGGGATAATGAAAGATGGGCAAGTGCCACGTAACGTGTGCTCCATCGTACAGCAACGTTTCTGCCTACTCTTCAATGAATTCCAACTTCCAAGGGTTCTCTTACAGGATTAAACCCAGGCAGCATCTCAAGGTTAGTGAGCCAGCTTCATACCAACCCAACCACCATGGTTCCCAAACAGAAACAGGATTCAACCCAGGCAGCTCCTCAAGGTTAGTGAGCCAGCAGCATACCAACCCAGCCACCATGGTTCCCTGAGAGAAACAGGCTTCGTGTTTTTATCTGTTTAGAACTTGACATCTAGTAGACAGAGGTAGGAACACATCATGGGACCTCGAGTCCAAGTCAAGTCCCAAGTCACAGTCGAGTCATAAGTCAGGAGAACCTCGAGTCCAAGTCAAGTCCCAAGTCACAGTCGAGTCATAAGTCAGGAGAACCTCGAGTCCAAGTCAAGTCCCAAGTCACAGTCGAGTCATAAGTCAGGAGAACCTCGAGTCCAAGTCAAGTCCCAAGTCACAGTCGAGTCATAAGTCAGAAAACCTCGAGTCCAAGTCAAGTCCCAAGTCACAGTCGAGTCATAAGTCAGAAAACCTCGAGTCCAAGTCAAGTCCCAAGTCACAGTCGAGTCATAAGTCAGAGAACCTTGAGTCCAAGTCAAGTCCCAAGTCACAGTCGAGTCATAAGTCAGAAAACCTCGAGTCCAAGTCAAGTCCCAAGTCACAGTCGAGTCATAAGTCAGAAAACCTTGAGTCCAAGTCAAGTCCCAAGTCACAGTCGAGTCATAAGTCAGAGAACCTTGAGTCCAAGTCAAGTCCCAAGTCACAGTCGAGTCATAAGTCAGAGAACCTTGAGTCCAAGTCAAGTCCCAAGTCACAGTCGAGTCATAAGTCAGAGAACCTTGAGTCCAAGTCAAGTCCCAAGTCGCTGAGTCAGCATATCATGGCAAATCAGGCAAATTAGAGTTATATTCCCTCATGACAGATTGAGTCCTTAACTTTCAAGCAGTGAGTTGTCATGACTGCCTTGAGTTCCAGTCAAATCTCAATAAATATTTCAAGTCAGGTCTTCAATGCGACTTAAAGTGGGACCCGAGTTCCCCCCTCTGGTAGTAAAATGTTGTTATAATAAATGTTTTAAATCAATAATAAAACTCATTGTAAGTTTTATAAACAGATGGCAAGCACTTGATAATTCAAATTAGTATCCAATTACAAAACTTGACAACCAAGTCAAATATCAATAAATGGATTATTATCCAGCCTTGGCAAATAAATGTAATGAGAATGTTATTGTTTTCCAGAAATGAATCTCTTTTAAGCTAATTAAATGTCTGGACAATCAAATAGAGTAGGGTAGATTATCCAGAGATGTCAATCATGACTGAAACAACAATGTGTTCAATACACAAAATTAGTCTCTTTAAGTTAATTGAAAGACTGGACAATCCAGACAAATCTCATATCAATAGAATATATTATCATGTCTTTTCAATGAATGGGGAGGAGAATTTATGGTAAATTAAGCAAATACAGCCATGGATTTCATGGATTAGGCTTTGTTTATCGGTTGAAAAATGGCGCGGAAAACTGGTGACCCAGGATGATAAAATCAAACAAAATGTGTGGGAAATATTTACGGTTAATATTCACAAGATAAAAACTGGTATTGATTCATGAATTGTTAGAGTAGTTCTAATCGAGATGTTACACCATAAATATTACCATAAACCAATACCCTCCTGTTATCACCCATTGTCAATAAGCTAGATAATCTATCATAGTACCCACAGTACACAATATAGTCAATATACTCCATCATAACATAAGGTCGAAGGTTATATGAATATATTATCTTGTCTTATTGTCATGACATAAGGTTAAAGTTTATACGAATATATTATCTTGTCTTATTGTCGTGTAGTAATAATTCTATACTTATATGGTCATCATAGAAATAATTGTGGTGGCTTAGTGAATAACGCGCTGGCTCACTAACCTGGTGGTCCAGGATTTGAAATGAAATAAAATAGGGTTTAACATCCTACTGTTCTGTTCTGACTAGGCTAATGAAGATGGAAAAAATGCCATATAGTGTGCTATGAGGGAAATTTTGCCCGGCCATCGGCACTATGGCCTATTCTTATATTGAATTCCAACTGCTCAGGGATCTTTTATGGGCACGCCAATGTATACATGGGACCTCAGTTTTCCATCCCATCCAAACAACTAGACAGATGTTCTTTTCAGGCCCTCCGTCCTGCACCACTGACAAGGGGAAACCACAGAAAATCCTGATAAACTACCTTTGCAAATGCAGGGATGAAACATGCGACCTCCAGGCTAGTAAGCCAGCGTCGTGCCCACTAAGCTAAGGTCCAGGGTTTGAACCCTGTGTTGGCCAAGAAAGATCCCAGGTTCCGTTTCCGTGCTGAGCCGAGAACGTTCCACAGGATTTTACAGCCCTGTTGTTTCCTCTTGTCTGTAGTGCTGATCAGAGCCTGGCAAGGACAGCATCTCATTATTTTACAGCACTGTTTCTTGTCGGTAGTGCTGATCGGAAGGCCTGGCAAGGACAGCATCTAGTTATTCGGATAGCATGAAAAATAACCAATGACAGTAAGAGTAGGCTGTAGTGATACTGCCCGGGTAACGCTTCCCTCATATATCACACTGTATGGCTGTCTTCATTAGCCCAGTTGCTGCAGAAAAGTCGGATGTTAAACCCAATTTTAATTCTCATTCCATGATATTCCAATCAAAAAGTTATAATAATAGTAAAACCATTCCATGATATTCTAATCAAAAAGTTATAATAATAGTAAAACCATTCCATGATATTCTAATCAAAAAGTTATAATAATAGTAAAACCATTTTCAATTCTATTACATAAACACGATACATTACCAATCTGTGTAATTCCTCTACAACACGTAACAAAATATCTAATCAATATAACGTTGAGAATTGAACAGGATAGACAGCTCTCCTTGTAGCGTTAATTCTATCGGGACCGTTCTACCGTTATTCTCGTACTTCCATATGTAAATAGAGCAGTCGTCAATTACAGCTAATAAGACCAATATTTCCAACTCCTGATTATCCTTTATACAACATAGTATAGAATAACAGCTAGGCGAGTGGGACCAGGCCATCCCCCCCCCCCCCATCGTTCGCGCAATACACATTTCTTTTTTGGTGCTCACATTTACTGACACGTCACAATCTAACGTGCAAAAAGCATTACACCTAAATTAGCAGAATACAGTCTCCGAGTTTATGATTATATAAAATTCTTGGATAATCCCCACAGACCTCAAGCCAAACTTATCCCCCACCCCTGCTCACACAGAACATATTCTTTTTTGGCTGCTCACATTTATTGACATAACATTTCACAAACTAACATGCAAAAAGCATTGCACTTAAATTAGCAGAATACTGTCTCCGAGTTTATGATGATATAAAATTCTTGGGTAATCCCCACAGACCTCAAGCCAAAGCTTATCTCCTACTTAATTCGAATGCTGTTTAGAAACATTTCTAATACCGATTCTAAATATTCCTTGCCTTCAATCTGTATCTTTTGGTCTGATAGTTGATTCAGTTCATGTTTTATCAGTGAAATACAAGGCGGCCATTGAAAGATGAAATGGTTCATGAGAACTTCCTCTTATCAAATTAACGTGTAAGTCAGGCATTAATCAATATACAAGTATAGGGGTTAATTGATATTCCCGGACCCAATAGATCTAAAATCCCCCGACCCAATAGATCTAAAATCAATCTTAAGAATTGGGTTGTTTATATGGGATATAGAACTTGTTTTCGAAGCCAATATCTGAAACTCTCAGGAGTTATATTAATCCATGTAACCCCTATCTTTTTATTAACAAATTGTGGTACAGAGAGAGAGAGAAATGGAGTCTAACATCCACTAACATGTGGTTTAATTTTATTTCAATAATTCGCTTGCGCGTAGGGGTCTTTAGCAGTGGGAGGAAACCGGAGGACCCGGAGAAAATCCACGAGGTTGGCCAGAAATTGTGGTACAACCCCTCCATAAAAACGAATAATCAGCCTTTGACTTTGGTCATCTTGGGACTAAGATATAGTTATTTTTCTATAGTTATGTGTATAATGGTCGAGAGGGGAATTTGGCCACAACAGCCGTATATTGGCTTACTCTTCAACAGGAGATCAGACAGGATTGAAGGTTATTTTCATAGCGAGAATTTGTTTATTGATATTTCTAGGTTATTTGTAATGTTACCCAACCCTACCCCTCGTCACACTGGACCCTCTGTTAGCTGCTATTATACCTGCTTTGCACGCAATGATCCACTTTCAATTTCACATCAACTTAAGTTTTATTTCTACACTCTAAAAGTAAGTGCAAGAGGATGGAACTACACAAACAAAGCAAATGAAACGAACTTGCAGAGAAGACAGATAATACACAACACTGCAAGAAATAAACAACACATATCAAATCAAGTGGTTACACAGCCCAGCAGACTTTCCTGCCAAGTTTAATTTCTACATAGACCAGCATACTCTCCTGCCAAGTTTAATTTCTACAATCTGTAAGAGGTTACACAGCCCAGGACACTCTCCTATCGTGTTTAATTTATACACTCTATAAGAGGTTACACAGCCCAGGACACTCTCCTGCCTGGTTTAATTTTTACACTGTAAAACTAAAAGGTATACATATGCTGGCCAGTATATACTCTACTGCCATGTTTAATTTCTACACTCTTGAGATGTTACACAGCCCAACGTACTCTCCTGTCTACTGCACCAAGATGTTACACAGCCCAGCGTACTTTCCTGTCTACTGCACCAAGATGTTACACAGCCCAACGTACTCTCCTGTCTACTGCACCAAGATGTTACACAGCCCAACGTACTCTCCTGTCTACTGCACCAAGATGTTACACAGCCCAGCTTACTTTCCTGTCATGATTAATTTCTACACTCTAAAACTAAGAAGTTATGAAGACCAGCATATACTCTACTGCACCAAGAGATTACACAGCCACCAGCATATTAAGGGATTACACAGACCAGCTAATACTCTACTGCGCTAAGATGTTCAGATTAATTTCTCCACTCTAAGTACAACTGAACAATTAAACTAGTCATTACAATAAAACAGCTGACATCTTGTTTTATGTGGATATTACGAGAGATTTACACACAGTGTTTAGTTAATTACTAACCAATCAATAACTTTTGACTGCTCGGTGTACGAACAAGAGTACCACTATACCCCAGTCGAGCCTTCTGTCAATATCTACTACCAGGCGGAAAATTGTCTTTGAATCTTACTTAAGACCGAGAGCAATTTCAACCTAGCTTTCAGGCTTTCAGCCATCTTGAGAACTAAAATGTCAAACATCGTCCACTTCCAATTATTCAATTCTCGTGGATAATAAATCAATTTGAAGCAAGGACAAGAATTGATAACTGTGTATATTAGACATTACGTGTATATCTCTATGCATAGGCGTACGTTGAAATTTTTGACTGGGGGGGGCGGTGGTGGTTGGTGCCCCAAAAATGTAGTTACATGTAGGTTCTTAGTATGTTTTGCATTTTTAAATTATATGTCATGCAAAGTTTCCCTCATACTGTATCACATATGGTCAGTGAAGTGTCAAAAGGGTGTATCTCGGGAAATTAGTCAAATACACTTTTTTGCATTTTTAAAATCTCCCAATACAATTAATATGCACATTTCTGTCTAAGCTGTGTATCTCTACGCCAATTAGAACTGTTCTGGGTATCATGTGTCCAAATGTTGTATCTTGATTTGTGGAAATTTTGAAATGCAAAAGGTTCTATTTCTTAATCTTTAGAAATTCTTAGATACACCCTTTTGACACTTCACCAACGAATGCCTATCTTCGTCCAATCGACGCAGAACATTAGAATGCTAGACCTTATTTCATTTCATTTTCAAGAGGTTTCATAAAAAATCGTACCATAAAGCTAAGAGTGAATAAAATGAATATATCACCAGAAATTAAAAGTATTTTACCAGAGGCATTCTGTTATTCAAATTCTCTCTCTTAAATCAACCCAATTTGTAGGGAGAGATAAAAGAATGTTCTAGCTCCGTGGGGATTCGTTGTCTCAAACAATTATATCTATTCTATAATTACTGTATAACTACTAGCTTTTCTGTTTAACTAATTATCTCCCCTGTTTTTATTTCCGTTAATTCAATCAACGTCTGTAGAAAGAGATTCTCGATAAATATACGACTACAACTGAATCAACAATGTACACGTATATCTATTGTAACAATACCTCTACCTCAATATTAAATAGGTTTTAACGTTCTACCTTTCAACACCAAGTGGGTTGATGAAGACGAGCCCCAGACCGTGCAGTATGCTATAAGGGCAGGATCCAGATAACCTGGTGGGGGGCTCACGGCAAGCAAAGTGTGGTCCTCCCTAATAATTTTTTAAAAGACTCTAATTTCGATTTCCAGTTTCAGGGGATGTTTAAAGTACTGTATATGGTATACACTATACAGGGTACCTCAAGTTTTTCGTTTCATCCAACAAAACAAAATGAATGAGTGAGAGAGAGAGAGAGAGAGAGAGAGAGGGGAGGGGGCAGGGGCTGGGAGACAGAGAGATTCATCATCCAGACCCAGACAACACAAATTATTTAATATTCCTGGATAAAAATATGCTTGCAATCTAAAAAAAAACATGTCTTCTAGAAAGAGTATGCATACCCTGCCCGAAACATGACACTCACTATCACTAATATATATATTCAAAGATGGCCACCAGTAGCATCACCAGCGAATGAGAAATGGTACCAGATGTTCTATGAAGTGTAATCAACCTGTCCTTGCCTACAGAAGCCATCCATGGATTACAGAACACTTGTGTTAATTCATTTTAAAATTGAAGAGCATCTCTGTATCTCTACCCGTTTATATCAAAAACTCTTGAATATAACTCATCCACCCATTGATTTCGAATAGACTCAATCGATCCAGACAGTGATACACGTCAATCTAATTCTTCAGTAAATTAAAATAAAATCTTCTAGCAGACGACAAATAGTAGATCTTTACCCTTATAAGGAGATAAAAATTGATTAAAACGATTAATCCACCATTAATAAATCAACACAGGGAACTCGATAATTTTCAGCTTACAATACAAACAAATATGAGCATAATATATGGAACAGGAACTGCCATAAGTATATCTCCGAATATAACCTTATATCAAAGAGAGAGAGAGAGAAATGGGATTTAACATCCACTCAACACAAACTAGGTCATTTCGGGACTAACATATGGTTCAATTTTATTTCAATAATTCACTCGCACTTAGGGGACTTCAGTAGTGGGAGGAAACCGAAGGACCCGGGGAATCGAAACCATGCCAGTTGACTCAATGACAGACCTTATGATACAGCGCACAGGCGCTAACCATTAGGCCATCCAAACCCCATTAGCCTACGTGTCTTATCAACTCTGGTGGATGGCAGAGATTTAAACGGATTGAAACATGTTCGCCATTTAACAATTTAATTTTAAAATGGTGAAACGAGGCAGGGTCTCGATTAAAAAGTACTGTTGCTACAATAATAAACAATATATACCATATCTTGTCAAAACTGCGATCAGAATAAAGTAATTTGAATGAAATTTTCAATATATTCATCATGAATTATCTATTTTGGAACTTATAGCAAGAACGGCCAGCTCTTTATCTAAATCTTATAATACATCAGTAATTACTATCTGGTCTCTTCATTTTCTATAGATATGCCACTAGAACGAAACAGAATTATCATCGTGAAATAAGAAATATCTAATCTCTCATCGCTATCATATTGCACCAATTAAAATCTTCAACACAAATTATCTTCTCACAACACTTATCTGATTGGCCGAGTCCCAGTTTTTTTAATTTTCTTTCCAATAAATTTTCATTTTATTTTCACACAGCTAAAAACAGAAACTTATGTCAATGTCAGCATCATGAATAGTTTAGTGCTTTCACCCATTGTTTCAGCATGCAGTACATTTACAAGAATTGATTTCATCTCTGAAAATATAACAGCACTGAAAACAATTCCTGGAGTGGTATACATTGTAGATAGATAACATTTCTGAAAATGTCAACTACTAAAATTAAACAGCAATAATTATCAAACAATTCCTGGAATAATATTTTAACAATGTGAATTATGCTTCAAATTTAACCAATATAAAAAAGGATTAGAATATTCGCAAATAATTTTCTTTCTTAATTAAAGGGCCTTATGGGAAATCAGACAAAGATCTGACAGTTCTCGCTATAATAGTTAAAATATAGATAACGTAAAGAAAATATGCTGAAAATTTCAGTCAAATTGATCCACTCTGAATTTTAGGCCTAGCCTCGATCATCATTACTAAAGTCGATACGCTAAAAAACAAAGTCCTGATTATCCATTTTGACGTTAAATTATCCATCACAAAATGTATTCAAATCCAGTAAAGATCACAGGCTAGCAATAGCATCGAGAGTTGATTATGGTCTTGTTTTGTTAATAAATGTCTAATTAACACTTTAGAAAACATTTCAGGCCTAAAGAAAGACCTGCAATAAGCAGATTTAGCTCTTGCATAATATATTTTTAACTGATAGATAGTTCTGTCTCAGAATTTGCATACAAACTACTATGCATTCTCCCCGCTCCTGCACCCCCCCCCCCCAACACCTCTCAATATAACTACAAACTAACTAGGAATTGTTTTACCAAATGGAAAAGGGTACATTCTAGAAATAGCTAAGCTTAATTATAGCTTCTACGATTTCTTCTTTAAAAACGTACACTGAGGAATTGTTAGGAACATGTAATTCCTTTCACCAATCATTTAGTCAACATTAGTTCAACCATTAAACGTTTATTGTTCACGGTAATTAGTAAAGTACAACAACTCTTTTGTTAATCGAGATTTGATTATTGTAGTGAAAGCGTTTTAATACAAATATTGATTATAGGTAATCTATATCCAGATTGTAATAAAGGAAATAATCAATCGGTAATTACGTACAACGCATTAAATACAGGTTCAATATATGCAATGACATGAAATGATTTTTTTTAACCTCCATCGGACTAATGAAGACTAGTACACCATGTAGTATGCTATGACTGCATTTTTTACCAGGTCAACTCTTTATTTCAAATGCTGACTTGTCAAGGGTTCTTTTATGTGCACACCAACATATACACGGGGCCTTGGGGTTTTTTGCCACATCTGAAACAAATAGACGCGACAAGGGGGAAATCATCAGTCCTGCACCAATGACAAGGGGGGAACCATCAGCCCTGCACCACCAACATGGGGGGAATCATCAGTCCTGCACCAATGACAAGGGGGGAACCATCAGCCCTGCACCACCAACATGGGGGGAATCATCAGTCCTTCACCAATGACAAAGGGGGAAAAACACACGGGAAAATCCATAGAAACTTTCTCAGCCAACAACGGAATCAATGAAATGAAATTTAACGTCCTAAAGTTCTGCTCCGACTGGGGTAATGAAGACGAGATACGCCATACAGTGTGCTATAAGGGAAATTTTGTCCAGACCGTGGTGCTATGGCCTACTCTAGTCTTATATCAAATTCCAAGGGATCTTTTACGTGCACGTCTATGTCTACACAGGAACCTGGATGTTACAATCCAATACATGTATGCGCTAATATTGAAAGGAACCGAAATCTTTGGGATATAAACATACTTTTCTAGTTTCATCAAAATTGGATAAAAAAATATGATTTTTTGTACAATCAGAATGGATTGGAATTTTATGGCACGTCATTGTACAATCAGTGGCTAGAAACCATGAGGCTACGATCTGATACATGTACGTGTTAATATCGAAAGGAACCAAGATCTTTTGTGGATAAACCCATATTTCAAGTTTCGTCAGAATCGGATAAAAATTATGACCTTAGGTAGAGAGTCCACAAACACAACTGTGGACGGACGGACGGACAGGGGCGACAACAATATATCAACATAAAAATCCATTAAGTTATGGTCCGATACATGCTAATATCAAAAGGAACCAAGATCTTTGGAGATAAAACCTATATTTCAAGTTTCGTCAGAATTGGATCAAAATTGTGACCTCGGGTAGATAGTCCTCAAACACAACTGAGGACCGACGGACAGGGGCGACAACAATATATATCAACATGAAAATTTGGGCGTATAAAAATCAGGTATATGAAACATGGATTCTAGGATAATTCTTCCACCAATATTTAGATATTTATCAGGTGGAATGATAAATGGTATTTTTATGAGAATCACCACCAGAAGAACATAAATGGTTTTAAAAAATTTATCAGTAATAATTATACGACAACTGTTATATCATATTTCCTTAACAAATTCTACGTCTCTCTCTCTTCCTCGCTTTACAGATATTTTACGCTTTATTTATTCTATTGCTAGACAGAGAAATAGTTTTACGCGTAAATTAAATAATCTGGCATCGGATCAACCAGTCTCTTGCTATTTTTATCGTATAATTTGTGGTTTAATCATCAGATAAGATTTCTGGTAGAATAATACAAATTATTGTTTTATATCCATTTGTTAAAAATAAATAACAGTAAATCATGATGTGTCGGATATATCTCACAGAATATTACAATTTATTTTAGTTTAAAGCCATATACTGCATTTAAATAGAGTTTCAATATTGTATTTCATTTACACATTGAAATTAAACCTAAAATATCCAAAATCCCATCAATATCAGTATAAAATCAGAGATATAAATAGTGGGATATTCTTGTAATTATTGGATCAGATACCTCTAACAGTCTATAAAATGGTAAGGCATTTGAATTGAGTTTCAATATATCGTATTTTATTTAAACATCGAAATTAAACTAAAAAAACACAAAACACATAAATATCAATATAAAATACGAAGTAAAGATTGAGGGATATTCTTGTATTACGATAATTATTGGATAAGATATCCAATTTTATCTTATTCTAAAGTCTAAAGTATTATTTGAATTTGGTTTTAATTAAATAAACATTGAAATTAAACAAACTTAATAATAAATTATTTTCATGTCCTGATGAAGTCGTGTCAATTTACCCGATTATCCACAAATACCCCAAAACACCAAATGATTTTTAGCTAAATGTTGACTAGCAACTGATTGCAAAGGCAAGGTGCAGGAAATAGCAACACCAAATATGGACAAAAGTTGGAGACAAACATAAGGACAACATTTAAACAATGACTCACTTACCACAATTCTACGAAATAGAGATTGAGGTTTGGTAACTCTGTACGGCCATGATAGTCTCTTTAATACCTTCCTGACGGGGAATTCCTCCATCTTTAAATTATATCAAGATTCAATTAATAGATTCCGTTAATCTATGAGAACATCCATGAACAATTGTTATAATCACTATCACATAGTTGTAATCCATGAACGACAGTTAAAACTTCTGTCAGACAGTTTAAATCCATGAACGATCAAATAGTTTAAATCCATGAACAAAAGCCGAAACCTCTGTCAAATAATTTAAATCCATGAACGACAGTTAAAACCTCTGTCAAACAGTTTAAATTCATGAATGACAGCTAAAATCTCTGTTGTAATTTAAATCCTCTATCATATAGTTTTAATCCATCGTCTCTTTTTAAATCCACGAATTCACAAATCAATATATCAAAAGAAAATGATTTTAATCCAATGAAAGTTTGAGCAGATTTTTTCCCATATTCATAGCAGCAGATTAAGTCATTCTCAAATTCCGTCAAGAAGTCACTTTTTTCTCCAATTCCCAAGAGAAAGTCACTTTTTTCTCACAAATTCCCAACAGAAGTCATTCTTTCTTAAGAAGTCATTTCACGATTCTACATAAAATATAACTTAAATAATAAATACACTTCCTGTGTTTGTAATTTCAATGAAGAACCTCTTCTAAGTTAAGGAACCCATGCAATATGTGACAAAACTTTTCTCCTCGAATATTAAAACTCTTTCAAAGAAGTAATCATTTCAGAACAATCAATTTTTTAGCACATTTTCCAAGTCAACATAAGTTTCCTGTTATAAAAATGTGATAAATGTGATAATCACTATTCAAGCTTACTGTTTTTAAAACCATTTTAATATTTCTTTTATTAAAGACAAAAATCACTTATTTATTAGTAAACACACAAAATGTATCTTGATTACGAATTGTTGATATTTAACTTTTACATTTTGCAAAAAGGTATTTTAAAAGAAAACTGTAAGTATTTTTCTGACATTGATAGCGATTTGTAAAAAAGCTGTTCACTTTTTACTAATTAACGTTATTAACTGAAGAATTTACCAAAAACAACATATTTTCAATTCTGAAAGAGTCCAACAAAGTAACCAAATCGAACAGACAAAAAAACAACATCCTTAAGCGTCACAATTCCCATGCATACCTCAAATACTCTTAATCCTAAAATTCTTAAATAAAACATTTTTCAATGTCTAAACTCCCGATTCAAACCCCAAATTGCAAGATACAATAGAAACTGTTTCGTCAAAAGAAGAAACACAGCCTCACACAAACTGTTTCAAGATGCCTCACCTGTTGTTTTTCCTCCATTTTAAAAATCTGTTACTACGGTAACAAATTATATTAAACATTCTAAAATCATGTGGCCAATATTATTATACATTAAGTAATTCTCTTGCTAGCTTTTCAACACATGCTTGGAATTTTTGTAATTCTGTTTTAAGATGGCTTGGGATTTTAAAACCTGACAAAATTTGGCTGTTTATTTCTGGCGTCGTTTACACAAGGGTTTTCTCGCGTCCTTCTCAAAGAATGAATGATAAACTAAAAGTACAGTATTTTCGTCACGGAACAGGAAGGGACGAATATTGTGATAAAACACATCCAAGAATACTGAGCTCCTGGTTCCCTGGTTGGTATCAAGAGAACTTTTCTAAAACAGATCCAAGAAAAGACAACCAGTTTGAACTACTGTTACAAGCAGCCATCTCAAATAAAATAACCAATTTATTAGCAAATATTATTTTCAAATGCCAAGATTTCAATATAGAGAAAAGGATCCTCTTACAATAAAACAATTTTTTCGATGATATAACGATGTACAATAACAGACATATTGGAAACCAATGGCAACATCTCCAGGGACTATACAGTCTTAGATATCCTTCATTTCCGTGACCAGTCTTTGATCTAATTCAGACAACTTCTGTTTTTATTCTAATTGATATTTTCAGAATGCTTCAAGCTTCGTTGAACACAGTAAAAGAAAAAGAGCAGATACTTCTTGACTTGCGGCTAAATCTCATCTCAGTTTGTATCCGATCTGTAGTATGAGTTTTCTTTGTTTAGAACAAATAAACTTTTGGTGATTAATGGTCTTCAAGATCAAAATACATCTCAAAATGTAAAAAAGAGAATAAATTAATCTTTATTCCAATTCCAAAGAGAGAGAGAGAGAGAGAGAGAGAGAGAGAGTTTAAGTCAACTCAACACAAACTAGGTCATTTCGGAACAAACATAGTTCAATCTCATTTCAATAATTCGAATGCGCGTAGGGGTTTTAGCAGTGGGTGAAAACCGGAGGACCCGGAAAAAAACCCATGAGATTAAGTCAGCAACCCTACTAAATATCATGTGATTTTAAGAGAGAGAGAGAAATGACTTTCGGGCAAACATATTTTTCAATTTCGATAATTTTTCCGCGCGCTTGGCCTGGCAATCCTACTTCTTGTTATGTACAAGCCTAGGATACAAACCAAGCCACTTGACTAAATGACAGACCTTATGATCTGAAGCAATGACGTTAGACCATTTGACTAAATGACAGACCTTATCGTCTAAAACAATGTTGTTAGACCACTTGACCTTATCGTCTAAAACAATGATGTTAGTCCACTTTACTCAATGACAAGACCTTATCGTCTAAAACATATTCATAACAAATACCATTCTTTTACCAGTTGTAATAAACCTTTAAACATTCATTTCCTTGTGTATGTACTGTTTAGTTTATCGTATTTTCATGACCATATCTTTTAAACGATATAAAACAAATTGCCATCAGTTTCAGGATGTTATCTTTTCCCGTCTCTCTAAAAGATTTGTCTCGTCAATATTTGATTATTTCATACAAAACACTTTTCTGCACATTTATAGAACTTTAATCGACAGATAAAAACTGTAATAGCAATTAATGCGAGGAAGGAGAATTTGTCCCGAAAAACATCTTTTCTGCTTTCATCTGTTTTTGATCCCATCTAAAGGACTAGGCAGACTTTGCTTGTGTATGTTTTGGAATCAGTTACGTCTTTTGTGACATAATCATTCATAAAACATCCATAAAATACTATTCACATTTTCCTATTCACCAAATAATTCTATGTTTTAGAACACATCCAGGCTTAAGACACCTAAAACTTTCCATTTCATATCACAACACAATCCAGACTGTTCTAGCCGTGCTTCGGAAACACATCTACATGTTTGTCACCTACTCTCATTCATAAAATATCCCCAGAAATTATTTCGGTATTTAGATCTCAATAAAGTTCCATCCTTTTATCACGTTGAGCCAGAGAGAATAAAACGGTCAGAAACTACAAAACGTCTACAACAGCTTCTGAGAATTGTAAATAATAAATCAGAAGCTGTCAAAGTTTGAACATGGAACAGGTGCCCCCCTCAAACTCTGACAACTTCCCTAACTAACTACTCTATTTAAAATTATATGCAGATGATTTTCAAGTCTTGCAATATATTTATCTAATGCGAAAACTATCAGAAACTAGTCCGTACAATAAAATTACAAGATTCATCTTCAAACTGATATTTGTTTCTGATAATCGCCCGATTACAAGTTCATACTACTTGTAATATATTTATTACACATTTTAGTTTTGTATCAAGTTCTACGTACGTATAGGCTGCTCACAAAACTCATTAATTTTAAATCAATATGAATATGAAACGGTGGAACTTGAAAAGTTTATTAAACATATACATCATGGATATAAAACAAATAAAAATCTTTAAAAAGAGTGAGAGAGAGAAATGGGGTTTAACATCCACTCGACATAAACTAAGTCATTTCGGGACTAACATATGGTTCAATTTTATTTCAATAATTCGCTTGCGCGTAGGGGTCTTTAGCAGTGGGAGGAAACCGGAGCACCCGGAGAAAACACATGAAGTTGGAGAGGCAACCCTACTCCTTGTCACGTACAACTGGGGAATCAAAATCACACCAGTTGACTGAATGACAGACATTATGATACTGTGCACACCTGCTAACCATTCCGCCATCCAACCCCTCTCCAAAAATCTTTAAATAAAATTATTTCATATTCGCCCAACTATAGTTCATAGGTTTCTAATGAATTTAAAAACCCATTTATCAGCTACACACACTAAAGTATGCGAGTTTGGATCGCAGCCATCAGGTACAATACACTCTATAATATACCTGTTGAGTTTTTTTTTTTACTATTTTAACTTGTTTTAAGACAAATTAGAACACGCTGCCCACTTCAGATCCTTTGAAGACAATTGGCGCCAATTAGCTTTCTTGTCTGTTAGCGCCAAAGTTTGGTTTGAATCATTTGGCTGTTGGCAACAGCATCAGAATAAAAAAGTTTCCATATATTTTTGAACGTTTGTTTAAAGAAATGAAGATTTTGTGAATCACATTGTAGCCTATGAATAGAATGAATATTTGACCATAAATCTAAAATAACGGTATTAGGATTATTGCTTATTTACTTCTAACATACCAGAGGAATGTTCAGGAATTTCAGGAATTCTGAGTTAACATCTAACTAATGATCAGTGGAATAATATTTACTGCTAATTATATTTCTTTAGGCCTCTGATCTCCATTTGTAGAATTTTTTCTCCTTGCCAACTACAAGATTGTGCCAGTTAAATCTTTATAAGACAGGAACGTCATTAAAAAAATTGGTTCAATTCCTTTCAGTTTTTAAAAAGAAATTCAATAGGCTTCTTTGTTTCATAAATCTACAAATGACATACATGACCCCACCAAATACAAGAGCACTTTTAAATTTCCTTTAATAAAAAAAAGCTTCCATAAAATTTACAAGTCATTAACTGTTTGGTTTCCTATCACAAACCTACAAACTACAGATAGAGAGAAATAGGGTTCAACGTCAACTCAAAACAAACTAGGTCAATAATTCGCTGGCCCGTAGGGGTCTTTAGCAGTAGGAGGAATCTGGAGGACCCGGAGAAAACCCACGAGGTTGGACAGGCGATCAAACAAACTAACTATCCCTTTTATATAAATAGATGTAGTACAACTATATATACAGTATATGCTACAATGAAATTTGAAAGTTGGATTTTATTTATTTTCCTAATTTTGAATTATATCAACAGAGACATGACATTTCCTTCTAAGATTTACAAAATGGAAATTGCAAATTGTTAAGACATTTCCTTCTCAATCATTGAAATTCTTTCAACTGAAGCCAAACCATTTTGAATTTTAAGTTCTTCAAGATCTAGGGGAGAAAACTAAAAAGTGCAATCATATCATTTTTTTGTTTTTTACTTCATACATTTTTATTTTTTAATCAGAAGAATGGAATTTCGACCCGTCTTTCAATTCTAGTTTATTTAAATAATTTACTGCTATAACACAAACATATTATTCAATTTTAAATCCATTATCTGTGCCAAAAGAAATTAAGAAATAATATCACTAAATCTAATTCTAGAAAAAATGAGTCAACAGCTAGACCATGAAAATATTTTCTAGAAACAATCTGTTGGCGATGTTTATCTTCGTATGATCTAAAACACAATTAAAACAAAACTTATTCATCCAGAGCAGACCTCCAATAAACAACCGTTCTCATTCCTTCCACGACCATAAATAATTCCCCGATTACACACAAAAACTCCCATCAAAATGAAATTTGAATCACAAACACTTTCACAAAATCACCGTAAATCATGTTGAATCTAGTTTCATCTGGAAAATGACGAAAAACGGTCAGGTTCCGCAACAAAAGAGAAGCAATAAAATTGTTTTGATGGTCTGTGAACAGTAGGTCGTAGCTGTGTGGTGATTGAAGGTAGGTATGGCGATGATTTGAATTTAGAAAGGTATTTATTAGCTAATTATTATCGTCGGAGGAATAATTAGTAAGCTACGTCATATCTTAATCTGTTTTCTTCCTGTTTTTTACCAGATGATCTATATAGTTTATTCTTCAATACGTAAAGGTCCACACATTAGTTCATGTTTGATTCCATCCACAGTATCCAATATTTCGTACGTATTTTATAACCAGTGCCATCTTGTTTATAATAATATAGGAGTTCAGATTTGATGACAAATAAAATATGGCACTACAGCGGAGGACAGAATTTGTACCCATCCATCCATCCATTCATAACGACTAAGATTTTACGTATTTACAATCAATATTTCGTTGGTTTAGAATTTGTTTACAATAATATTTTGTAGGTTTAGAATTTGTTTACAACAATATTTCGTATGTTTAGAGTTTGTTAAAGGCTCAATACCACTCTTGTTGTAACTGAATAATATGTCCCAATCTTTATTCTGGTCAACAAATTGTACTATTTTACAATATTCCAATAAATTGATGATTCAAATTTCATCTTAACACACCTAATTTAAAATTGGGAAAATTCAACTAAATGATTTGAAAAGCCTGACGTAAAGCTTTTCAAATGTGACTTGGATTTAAAAATATTTTTGAACCCTCTGGACAAGTAAAATAGGATTTAATGGATAATTTACACAACAGGTAGGACACTAACAGTATTTTGTAGTTTTAGAATTTGTTTACAGTCAATTTTCTATCATTGAGTCAACTGGCATGGTTTCAATTCCGCGCTTGTACGTGACAAGGAGTAGGGTCACCTGTCCAACCTTTTGGGTTTTCTCTGTGTCCTCTGGTTTCCTCCCACTGCTAAAGACCCTTACGTGCAAGCGAATTATTAATGTAAAATTAAACCATATGTTAGTCCCCAAATGACCTAGTTTTATCATGCAGGACGGAGGGCCTGACAAAGACGGCTGTCTAGTCCTTCGGATGAGACGTAAAACCGAAGTCCTGTGTATACATTGGAATGCACGTAAAAGATCCCTTGGCAGTTGGAATTCGATATAAGAGTAGGCGATAGTGCCGCTGCCCGGGCAAAATTTCCCTCATAGCACACTGTATGGCGCATGCCCGTCTTCATTAGCCCAGCATAGGAGGAGAACAGTAGGACGTTAAACCCCATTTCATTTCATTTCCTAGTTTTATCAGTGGACCTTAAACTCTCTCTCTCTCTCTCTCTCCTCTCTCTCTCTCTCTCTCCTCTCTCTCTCTCTCTCTCCTCCCTCTCTCTTTCTCTCGGGATTGTAAGAGTATTAAGAAGAATAAGATTTATGTTTAGACCTTTATAACTGTAGTTGAGTGTTATATGTTATAAATTATAATATTAGTACCGGTTAATCGACTGCTTGTTTCTATTCGCGTTAAATACGCTAATTTAATTCAGGTGTTCTATACACTTCTATGTTAAAATAGTTCATGTATTTATGAGGTTCCACTTAGGCAAAGTCAAATAAACAATACTATTATCTTATACTGTTAATAAGAATATACCACCCACATAGATCCTTCGCTCATATTGAAGCCATATTAATTTCTACAGTAATAAATATGTTAATGAAATTTAAATTCAGGTTTCCAGAAAACAGGTTGTTAACCCTTCTTCATTTAAAGAGACAATACATAGACTTAAAGTTACATACGCAAGAGTTTGACAAGGACAGTTGTCTAATCTTTCGGATGGGATGAAAAACTAAGGTCCCGTATACACATTGGAGTATATATAAAAGATCTCTTGCTAGTTGGAATTTTATATAAGAATAGGCAGTAGCGCCGCTGTCCGGGCAGAATTCACACATAGCACACTGTATGGCGTATGCTGATTGCCTGTCTTCATTATCCCAGTTGGAGCAGAACAGAAGGAAGTTAGATCATTTCAATTTATTTATTAATAGGTACGTAACGTGTTTAAATTATACAAACTAATAGAGAATAATTTCTGTTAGAATTTCACCAGGCCCTCTGTCCTACATAACTGATGGGGAAACCGAGAATTTTGGCGGACAATCAAATTTGCTAACACCTTATTCACTGGATAAGGGGTGTTAGAGAGAGAGAGAGAGAGAGAGAGATAGAGAGAGAGGGTTTTAGTCCACCCACTCAACACAAACTAGGTCATTATTTCAATAATTCGCTTGCGCTTAAGGGTCTTTAGCAGTGGGAGAAAACCCATGAGGTTGGACAGGTGAACCTACTCCTTGTTACACAAGCAAATTATTGAAATAAAATTGAACCATGTTAGTCCCGAAATGACCTAGTTTGTGTTAGGCTGACAATAAACCCATATCTCTCTCTCTACAATGTACAGGGCTTTTTTCACACCCCAACTAAATGTGTTAGAACAGAAACCACACCACAACACCCTCCCCTTGCCTCCCCTCCCCTTGCCTCCCCTCCCCTCCCCCACACACAACTAAACTTCACAGTTCATCGTAAAAGCAAGAAGTCTGAATAACATGGAATAAGCTTTATTTAATTGATATTTGCATCCAGAAGGTTTATTTTTCTTAGCAAGATTTGTCAAAATGAGTACAAATCCTCTCAAAAAGTCACAGAACACAAGCCACACCCCTAGAAAATCTTACAGCTAATTGACACTTAAAGCAACGAGTACTGGATAACAGAGAAAAAACTCTTTATCATTCATACTAAAAGCAGGAATGTCTGGATAATTGACTCTATCTGCTGAACTTTTAATCAAGGAAATATCTCGAAGCTGATCTGACGAGGAAACATCAAAGTTAAAACCATCCAGATCTTAAAACCACGAGATTTACTCCAGTGATGGCTAATAGCTTATCTTGTCTTTATCAAATATTGGTAAATTCTGCTCTTAATAACTTCTGTATATCAGGCTGCAGGTGCCCCGCTAAAAAAAACCTCAGATTCCTGGCAAAGGTTCAGGTTTAGAATCAAGTCTGAAATGATCCACTAAATGTCCTTCAATTTGAAGTCTGGTTATTTTCAAAATCGAAATTTCTCTGTTTTTTTTGTAATTTAATGAACAACCTTTGTATCTGATGTTGGATAATTTTTTCTTAAATTTAAAAAAACAACCGTATAGGCAGGCAACTCAGTGTTTCATTATCAACTCTTCCGACTTTCTTGTGAACCAATTTCGAGATCTGCAGTCTTCAAAACTTAAATTTGCTTTTGGATACTTGAGCCTGCATTCACTGCTGCATTAGCTATATGTAGGAACGTTTAATACAAGAGTACATGGCCTGTTTTAAGATTACGGAAGAGATTTTAAGAAAACCAATTTTACCTCTTTTATTTATCCTACTTTTTACATAATATTTTTTTTAATGAAAGGTCCAATAAAAACTTATAAAGCAAACAAAAAGTTATTTGAAAATGTCCTTGATGTGACCTACCTAAACAAGTAACCCTATAAATTAATAACCTGTTGGTTTACATTATGACTTTTACCGAGCTTTAAAATCAGAAAATGAAAGTAGTATAGTTTAATGTTCTAACACTATTTATTCTAAAAATATTTACATAATAAAGTCTGGCACACAACCCACCGTACAAGTTTTGACACACAGCGGTCAAAGGGTTATGTAGCTGGCAGACGAGCGGCAAGAAACCGGGGGAAATGTTATAGGTGCTGGACCAAAAGTCTTTACAGCCCTTCTGCAATTTTCTAATTTTCTAATGAAAGTAGTATAGTTTAATGTTCTAACACTATTTATTCTAAAAATATTTACATAATAAAGTCTGGCACACAACCCACCGTACAAGTTTTGACACACAGCGGTCAAAGGGTTATGTAGCTGGCAGACGAGCGGCAAGAAACCGGGGGAAATGTTATAGGTGCTGGACCAAAAGTCTTTACAGCCCTTCTGCAATTTTCTACCGTGCTGGACGTACAGCTGGTTGTGAGCTAGGTCTCTACTATGCTGTTTGTCCTCTCCTCTCGATTCCTGCATTGACCGAGATAGTTCATCCCCTTGTCAGTGGTGCATGATGGAGGGCCTGACAAGGACAGCTGTCTAGTCGTTTGGATAGAACCAAAAACCGAAGACCTGTGTATACGTTGGCATGCTCGTAAAAGATCCCCTTGGCAGATTTGAATTCGATATAAGAAGAGTAGTGCCGCTGCCCAGGCAAAATTTCCCTCTTAGCACACTGTATGGCGTATGCCCGCCTTCATTAGCCCAGTCGGAGCAGAACAGTAGGATGTTAAACCCCATTTCATTTTGTTCTCTCCTCATTTTGTTATGCAGTTATCCTGCAGGCTATAGAAGTAATTATTTAGAAGCCTGTAACAGGAGACCAATCAGTCTGAAGAGCTGAATACTTACAAAACTAGTCACTCATTGGTACTGGCCATCCATTATATCATCATTGTAGTTTTATAGAAATTACAATCAAATCTGACACAACGAAAGATTTTACAATTCAAATCACTATCTTTACTAGGTCACACATGTCTTGGAATATATAGATGAAATTAAAATGTTTGTATTCAAGTGTAAATATATTTGATAATCTACAGGGTATATAAATATATAAGCTTGTTTAAAAACTGGTTTCTTGTTACTCTGTTACTTGTGATTCCCAGAGATACAGAACCTGTATATATATTCTCGTAAACTACAATGACATACTTTTATCCACATCAACCCGGAGTGCATATCCACTGCTTCTCTTATTAGCTAAAAGTATAGATGGATGTTGTACACAAAGCAGTGCATACTTACTCCTTCTGGACTGATTAGGATGTTGGATTGTTGAATGGTTAGCATGTGTGCTTTGTATCATGAAGTCTGTCATTGAGTCAGCATGTGTGGTTTTGATTTCACAGTTGTAAGTGGCAAGGAGTAGAGTTGCCTGTCCAATTTTGTGGATATTCTCAGAGTTCTCTGGTTTCCTTCCACTGTTAAAGACCCTTACGGGCAAGCGAATTATTGAAATAGAATTAAACCATATGTTAGTCCCGAAATGACCTAGTTTGTGTCGATTGGAGGTTAAACCCCATCTCTCTCTCTCTAGAATGACTATTAACATCTGTACAGTAGGCAGGTAATATATGGGAGTTATAACATGTGCTGTGCATGTGGCAGGGTATACTTACTCTTTTCTAGAACACCTGATACCAATACTTATTCAACAAAGTTTTAATGGATAACAAATTAGTTTTGTATTTTTATTTGTAAATATATATGACTATCCGTTTTGTTGTATTTTTGGAGAAAGCCTGATGTTACACAGGTGAGACAGTAAACAGATGGTGATGTAATAAGTCACACTGACATTACAGGTAAAAACTTTATACAGGTAAAGATAATACATAATCCTCTATGCATACACAGGTAAAAACTTGGTTTATACAGGTAACAATTATACCAGGTATTATACAAGTAAAAACTACCAACAAATAAAACATCCCTATCACAGTCCTTGATAAACTAATAGGTAAAAAATATATTAACGCATATTCAAACCCATTTTCTCCATTCTACACCAAAATGCCAACAGAAATCATCATGCAAAACCGGCACAAAGAGAAACGGAGAGAAAGGGAGAAAAAGACTAAAAATCGAACGAACCATTTGGAGTGTGATATTTGGTGGTCTGCATCCATTCGGTATGTTAGTATGACAAAAGCTTATCAGGGTACAGTATGACGGTCTAAATTTAAAAAATCGCTTTAAAAGATCAAAGGTTTTCTTTGCATACCAAAATGAATATATGAAGTAAATTTAAAATAGGTTTTAAACCATTTATACATTTAGTACTATGCACACAGTTACAGAAGAATTTTTAACGACACATTTTTTTCACCTGTTGGACAAAATAATCTCTTGTTCATGTGTTGATCACCACACCTGGAATTTTAACGGGATTGTTTTTTTTCCAATCGTTTCTTTTCAGATAATCTAATCCCAATCACATGAACATTTGAAACACTCACATATAAAATAGCATTTATTCATATTTACCAACATGAAACAAAATGGGGTTTAACGTCCAACTGTTCTGCTCCGACTGGGCTAATGAAGACGGGCATATGCCATGCTGTGTGATATGAAGGAAATTTTGCCCTGATAGAATAGCAGCACTATGGTCTGCTCTTATTTCAAATTCCAACTGCCAAGAGATCACTTACGTGCACATCAATGTGTACATGGGACCTCGGTTTTTCATCCCATCTGAACAACTAGACAGTTGTCCTTGTCAGGCCCTCTGTCCTGCACCACTGACCCGTGATAATTACAAGATGATTAATTACCTGAAATTATTTCAAAAGACATATGCTATTTTTTCTCCATATTAACGAGAGAGAGAGAAATCGGGTTTATCGTCCGCTCAACACAAACTAGATCATTTCGGGACTAACATATGGTTCAATTTATTTCAATAATTCGCTTACGCAAGGGTCTTTAGCATTGGGAGGACCCGGAGAAAACCCACAAGGTTGGACAGGCGACCCTACTCCTTGTTCCGTACAACTGGGGAATCGAAACAACGCCAGTTGACTCAATGACAGACCTTATGATGTTAAAAATACTACCAAAATAAAATTTGTACATACTTTCATTAATTTCAAGGCCTTATCTCCATATTTTGTGAGTGGAACCGGTACCAGATAAAAATTCCGTTAACTACTGACGTATATTCAATATTCAATATATAATCAAGCATGTGGTGGTTTATTGGCAGCGTAGATTAATCACGGAAATGTACTGTAATATCGGTAATAAACATCAACGCCTGGGGTATCATATGAACGATGGTTGAATATACATTGCTTATTTTGGAGTAGTACCAAGATGAAGAAATATTTTAGCAGTCGTTATCTGGACACACTAATCAATATATACATATATATCACAATTAGTCAACTGATCCCGATCGTACATTTTTGGCCGTAATAGACAGAGAGAAAGAGAGAAATGGGGTTTAACGTCCACTCAACACAAACTAGGTCATTTCGGGACTAACATATGGTTTAATTTTATTTCAATAATTCGCTTGCGCGTAGGGGTCTTTAGCAGTGGGAGGAAACCGGAGGACCTGGAGAAAAACCCACAAGGTTGGACAGGCGACCCTACTCCTTGTCACGTACAACCAGGGATTCGAAACCACACCAGTTGACTCAATGACAAACCTTATGATACAGCGTGCACGCGCTAACCATTCGGCCATCCAACCCCCCATGTACAGCACTGGTTTTTTTTTTAATTTTTAAAGTGAATCAATTATTTTTCTCACCTTAATCCAAGCTAATATATTCTCAATTGATTATTTAACATTTATAATTAAAATAACTGTATAACTGTAATCAAGACAGTGAAGTCAAACAGAATAATTGTTTTTTATTTTATTTTTTTTTTTTTAAAGAATAAACGTGAATACGTTATAAAACATCGGTTGCATTGAACATTAATCATCAATTTATAGACTACGGCATGTTAAACTGTAAAATCAATAGCTGCCAACCTGTAACCTCATAAAACAACATTTACACAGAACATACAATACATCTTCACACCGAGTGTCGTAATAATGCTTCAACTTTTAACAAATCAATGAAATGTAAAGATCAATTTTTTTTTATGTGACAGATTTCACCTGGAACGATTGTAAATCGACATTCACATCAAATTGATGTAGCAAATAATATTGATTATTTTTGTCTTTCATCGAACCACCTCCCACTATTGAGAGAGAGAGAGAGAGAAATGGAGTTTAACGTCCACTCGACACAAACTAGGTCATTTTGGGACTAACACATGGTTCAATTTTATTTCAATCATTCGCATGCGCGTAGGGGTCTTTAGCAGTCGGAGGAAACCGAGGACCCAGAGAAAACCCACAATGTTGGACAGGCGACCCTACTCCTTGTCACGTACAACTGGGGAATCGAAACCCCGCCAGTTGACTCAATGACAGACTGTATGATACAGCGCGCGCGTGCTAACTATTCGGCCATCCAACCCCCCTCCCACTGTGGAATATAATCATCTAGCCATGAGTAAGTGTGTACCATTTATGTTTTGAAACATGAAATGAAATGGGGTTTAACGTCCTATTGTTCTACTACGACTGGTCTAATGAAGACGGGCATCCGCCATACAGTGTGCTATGAGGGAAATTTGCTCTGACAGCGGCACTACGGCCTACTCTTATGTCGAATTCCAACTGCCAAGAGATCTTTTACGTGCAAGCCAATGTGTACACGGGACCTCGGTTTTTTGTCCCATCTGAACAACTAGACAGCTGTCCTTGCCCAGGTTTTCCGTCCTGCATCACTGACAAGGGGAAACCACTCCGGAAAATCTTGATGAACTGTCTCAACCAATGCAGGGATCGAACACGAGACCTCCAGGCTAGCAAGCCAGCGTCTTACCCATCGTTTATGTTTTGTTTTGAAGTTCTGCTGAGTATATACGTAAAGGAACGGAACGGAAAGCCAGAGATTTTAATACAGTACAATAAATCTCATCTGAACAAACTATAAATTGACATATGTACATTTATACATTTCAGTGGGCATTAATTATTCATTAGTTTGCTTTTTACATTTCAATATTACGTGGTCTATATCTAGTCTAGGAAAGTGAAATCTAATTCTACTGTCTCTAGTGTATAGTTTGTCCTGTATTCATTTTATTCTACAGTTATCAAGTATTATATCTTTTCTAGGAATATTTTATCTAATTGTACTGTCTGCACTGTGTTGTATTGTTTGTTATGTCCGTGTTTTGCTGCACAATTACCTCTACTTCAATGGTACATTCAGCACTGTATATTGTTGTACTGCTAAATATCATGTATTATTATACCCATTGTATTATAAGCAGTAACATTATAAGAAGTTGATTGGCAATATACTGTAGGTGCGTCACATCCATGATGGCGATGTTGATACTGGATGGTATATCTGATATTTGTTGATCAATATCAAATGGAATGTTCATGCCAAATTATAATATTAATATCAAATTACAATATTAATATTAACTGTAAAATTGATATAATATTGCAATGCCAATATTCAATTGTAATATTGATATCAAATTGTAGTGTCAATATCCAACTGTAATATTGATATCAAATTGTGATGTTAATTTCATACATCACTATAATACATGATATCAAATTGTAATAATTGATATCAAATTGTAATATACTTGATATCAAATTGAAATACTTGATATCAAATTGTAATATCTGATATCAAATTGTAATACATGACTATAATTTAGTATTGAATATAAATATGATGTCTTACCTGGGGATGTAAAGAATATGGTGAACTTGATCCTGTATAACTCACATCTGTAATAAACAAACAATCATCATAAAAACACCCAATATAATATACCTGATAAACATTCATTATAATATACCTGATAAACATCCATTATAATATACCTGATAAACATCCATTATAATATACATGTTAGGTACGTGATAAACTTGCGGTAAACAGTATACTTTACACACAAATTTAAAATTATTCTTCAAGGCTTTGGGAAGATAGATGACAATCTTCATGTTTGATTCCAAGCACTTGAAGGTATTATACTCCTAAAGGGTTGGGCACTGGAATCTTCCTGTTTGATTTCAAGTGAACACATTACACTCTTTAAGGTTTGGACACTGAAATCTTTATGTTTGATTCCAAGTGAAGATATCAGACTCTTTATTTAAGGTTTGGGAAGACAAATGAAACTGGAGTCTTCAGATTGATGCAAGAAAAACGTGTGTGAAAATACTAAAATCATTTTCCAAGAGTAGATGTTAAAATCATTCTCCAGGTGTATATAGTACACTCTTCAAGGTCATGGCTTCATACAGGTACTGAAGGTAAAATATTAATTTTCCATCTAAAATAATCAGTTGTATTCACCATGACTACACACACGATGGGACTCAGTGCTCAATCCGTCATTCGGAAGTCCTCAACAATCTCTGTTATGCTGTGTTTGACCTCGGGGATTATACAAAACAAAAAAACATGTTTTATACCGAGTGATTTATTACTTCTTTGATCTAGTCAAGGTCAATTAAATTGATTCAGCATCGTGTTATTCTTATTATTGTCAAGAAGAACATTTCAAGAATTTGTTGTTTTCTACCTCTCTTAATTCTAAATATTTTTTTTCAAACCCTGTCTGGCCATCTATAAATCGAGCATATGTCATATTTAACAAAAGTGGGATTGCGTAACTCATCATATTGTGAATTCCACTGTCCAGTTGTATGAATGACTTGATAATCAAAACTATCGCCTACCACATAAGTGTTTAGCAAGTAGGCAGACATGATAATCCAGACACTTGAGAATAGCGTAGAATTTGCGAAAACTGAATGTTTCCATGCCTTTGAAAAAGCATCACAGAAATTAAGATAAAAATAAAAGGTTTCTAAGAGTCTTTCCCACAGAATTAACACATTTGAATTCACTGCGAGACATAACAACAGATTCAGATATCTTTATTTGATTTGACCGGGATGTTTCTAAAATAAACGTGTTTTATTCTATAAGTATTTTACCGGGATGTTTCTAATATACTTTCAGATCGAATAAACAAGTTTTATTCTATTAGTAAGTTCACAAGAACTGGGCTACAAGTAACAAAAAATTGTAAGATGCGGACAAGACAACTATACAGACAACTAGAAATAAACAAGTGAATGGATCCACCCCCCCCCCCCCTTTAACAAGGAGATCTATAGCCTATGATAATTTGTTTGTGATCTATGATAAACCAATGTGATTTATATTAACGATATCGTGAACCACGTTAACCCTCTTGTTATAACTCAACATCTACACAAACAACACAAACTAATATATAAATATTCATACAATAGTCTGAGAGTTCCGTAAACTCACAATCAGAATGTAAATGAAATAATACAAGGGGTTTAACGTCCTACTTCTCCGTGAAGGGAGGATATTGACCATCCATGACTTATACCATTTAATAAAACTGTCTAATCAATGTCTTTTGATTCAGACACTGTGTGATATGAGCTACATGTATCAGTAGTGATCAGTGTTGTGTATGTGGCAGGATATGTTTACTTTCAAGAACATCAGATACCACTTGTGTCTGTGTTGGTTTAAGTTAGTAACATGTATCATATACAAGGCAGGGAATGTTTACTTTCTAGAACAACTGATGCCACTTGTCCGCCGACTGGTTATATGCTAGTGTCATACATGAGGCAGGGTATGTTTATGCTTTCTAGACCACATGATACCACTTGTCCTACATATGCTTTATAGAAGACCACTTACTTGTCGGCCGACTGGTTATATGCTGTTTGAATGGCATTTAGTAATTGAACACATTAAAATAAACACAATAGTTCTATGCTAGTGTCATACATGAGGCAGGGTATGTTTATGCTTTCTAGACCACATGATACCACTTGTCCTACATATGCTTTATAGAAGACCACTTACTTGTCAGCCGACTGGTTATATACTGTTTGAATGGCATTTAGTAATTGAACACATTAAAATAAACACAATAGTTCTATGCTAGTGTCATACATGAGGCAGGGTATGTTTATGCTTTCTAGACCACCAGATGCCACTTGTTCTACATATGCTCCTCGTCATAGAAAAAGATCTAAATGGCATTGATATACAGAAATATGTGCCGATCTTTAAGTTGAGATACTGCAGTATGGTACATGCTCCACATTGAGGAGGTCCTGGGGGTTCGAGTCTGGTGTTGGCAAAGAAAGATGCCCTAGAATTCTCCAGTCTGTCAGTAATACACAAGTGATCTAGTTGTTCGGATGGGATGAAAGAGAGATGGGTTTAGCATCAACTCACCACAAACTAGGTCATTTCTAGACTAACACATGCTTCGATTCTATTTCAATAATTCGCTTGCACATTGGGATCTTAAGCAGTGGGTGGAAACTGGAGGACCCAGAAAACACACGAGGTTGGACAGGCAGTCCTACTCCTTGTCACGTACAATTGGAGAATTGAAACCATGCCACTTGACTCAATGACAGACCATAACCCCCGCCCCCATCCTAGATAAAAAATAAGATCTAAGTCAGAAATGAAATGAAATGGGGTTTAACGTCCTACTGTTCTGCTCCGAACTGGGCTAATGAAGATGGGCATACGCCATACAGTGTGCTATGAGGGAAATTTTGCCCGGACAGCGGCACTACGGCCTACTTTTACATGCACGCCAATGTGTACACGGGACCTCAGTTTTACGTCCCATCCAAACGACTAGACAGCTGTCCTTGTCAGGCCCTCCGTCCTGCATCACTGACAAGGGAGAACCACGCCGGAAAATCTGGATGAACTTTCTCGGCCAATGCAGGGATCGAACACCCGACCTCCAGGCTAGAGAGCCAGCGTCTTACCCATTTAGCCACCGTGATCCCCCAAGATCTAATAAGTCAGATGACATATAAAATATAAAATATATAAATATATACCTATAAGATTATAGAACCAAATAATTATATTTAATCTATGCTGTTTCAACACGATGTCCGTCCGGTGGTGTTATAAACTACAAGACCACTCCAGTCATATTCAGTGAATTATCATAGGAATCCATGAATAACAAATGACATTTATTCACTGGTACACACAAATAGTACAACAAGCAATAATTCAACAATAGGATGTCCATTTTACAGAAATCACAAAAAATACAGCAGAAGTCAATCCATTCATTGTATCAATAATATACAGTTGAAGCCGTCTGCTAGCCATCAATGACACTCATCATGCACAAAGACACCTCAAATCTCTTTTATTTTTATACGCCCGCGAAATAAAACAGCTGAATAAAACACTTCATTGTATTAAATCACCAAACCACTCGCACCGTTTTGTCTGCGGACACCTTGCAGAATACACAACAACAACTGTAAAAACCAACATAACTTAAACGAGTTTTAAATATCCGTACAGTTAGAGATGTTAGAATGTTTATCACTGGAAGTAGAAGCTGTTAGATTAAACTGGTGAATCTGTCCATCAGTCTTAAAGAAACTAGTCAGTAACACTATCTATAGTCTAGTCTTTATACTATAGCCTTCTCTATACCTCCCAACCTTACAAGCTTAACTTCAATATACTCTGTTTCTAGAAAGTGGTACGTCGTTTCTCACAGTAAGCTACTATTATACTGAGGTGGGGAATTCTATAGTTCCTTTTCAGAAACTGTTCTCCCTTCTCATTGTAGTACCAGTACTCAATAAATATGACCTCATTGTATCTGTTGAAATTCAGAAACTGTTCGGTACTCAATAAATGACCTCATTGAATCTGTTGTAAAATGGAATTAGCGATAGAGGAACTGTGATTTTCAGTTGTTTTAAGAGATAAAATTTTATTGAGGATTGAAAGAAAATTAAAATCACCTGATGGTAATTTAAAGAATCGCATCATTCACATATATCTCACAATACTAATTTTAATATAGACATGGTTATTATTAGATAATCAAACATGATGTAATTAAAGTCTCTGAATTGAATATGTCCAATAATAACTCAATAACATTCAGTATTTACTAAGATAATATCGCCATCTGAAGATATAAATAAGCTAGCACCATCTGTATTGGGGTAGAATCTTTTGATGGGCCTCTTTCAATTGAACTGAATACAAGCTGGAAGATTACCTACATGTACCCAAGATATTTGATTTTTTTATCTATATTAAATGTTCAATAATCAATTTTAGTAGAATTTAGTGTGGATTAAACCTTTATAACTTAGATAATGTTAAAAAAAACTGTTTGGGATCGGCAATTTTAGAATTTATCTATAATCATACCTTGTACATTGATACATTTTTATTTTTACCTGACCTCAAGATAAATAAGAGTTACCTGTACAGGTTCATGAGGTCAACTATGAGACTTATTTTTTTTAGAAAGTGTCAAAAGAAATTAAGCATGTAGATTGTCATGTTGGGTTTGACAGGTGACGTTTCTCAGTCTTAAAACATTTCAATCAATTAGAGAGAGCGAGAAATGGGGTTTAACGTCTACCCGAAACAAACTAGGTCATTTCGGGACTAACATATGGTTCAATTTTATTTCAATAATTGGCTTACGCGTAGGGGTCTTTAGCAGTGGGAGGAAACCGAAGGACCCGAAGAAAACCCACAAGGTTAGACAGGCAAATCTACTCTTTGTCATGTACAATCGGGAAATCAAAACCACGCCAGTTGACTCAATGACAGATCTTATGATACAGGGCACACGTACGTGCTAACAATTCGGCCATCCACCCCCCCCCCACTCCCACCCCTTAACCAATTAAGATTATATTTCTGTCTTCATTAGCCTAGTTGGAGCAGAAGAGTAGGAAGTTAAACCCCATTTCATTTAGATTAGATTAAAAAGTTCCACGTTTCCAGTCAGATCCATTTTCTATACATGACAATACTATTAACATACTTGACACAAACTACATGTAGGTCATTTTTGAACTAACAAATGGGTCTTAATTCAAAGTGGGAGGAAACCGGAAGGTCTGGAGAAAATTCATGAGGTTAGACATACGACCGTACTCCTTGTCACACAGAAGCTGGGAATCGGAACAACTCAATGACAGACCTACATGTACTGATCAAAAGTGTACGCAGTAGTCCCCCCCCCCCCCCCCCCCGCCAACAGGTATCCTTATCAAGCAATATAATGAACTATAAGAAGTAGTAATTGAAATGAAATGAAATGGGGTTTAACGTCCTACTGTTCTGCTCCTAAACTGGGCTAATGAAGACGGGCATATGCCATACAGTGTGCTATGAGGGAAATTTTCCCTGGACAGCGGCAATATCGCCTACTCTTATATCGAATTCCAACTGCCAAGGGATCTTTTACATGCATTCCAATGTATATACAGGACCTCAGTTTTTCGTTTCATCCGAAGGACTAGACAGCTGTCCTTGTCAGGCCCTCTGTTATTATGAATATACTGTTTAGATGCTTATTTCTAAACCAGTTATAAACCGCTGGGGTTTTTAAGACCGGGTCACGTTGGGTTTACACATACTATAAGCCAAACCAGTTTAACTATTCTGATCTCTTCGGTCGCATGTCAGAGTTAACTACGCATAGGTAGCTTCATATTCTTTATTCGATTCTTGCACACTTTTGATAACACTGGCACTGCATTACACTGCTATTTTCCCAGGAATGGAGCCAGGGTTTTTAAGCCAACCCATTCAGGCAGCCAAGATGAACCAGTTTAAAATAAAAAAAGCCTTCTTGAAGACATGTCGCGAGCTGGGTTTTTTAAACTTCTTTATTTGCCCCACATTTGCATTCAGACGACAAAGATAAACTGATTTACCGATCTCCAGGGTTTTTAACCCAGTTAACCTTAAGCGTCGGAATGGGGCTATAATACCTCTACTTGTAAATTTCATTCATAGATATTAAATTTAATCCAACTGACACTTTCATTCAATGTTTTATAGCCTTTTATGGTAATGTTTTTTTTACATCATATGAATAAAGCAGTCAGCTAATAATTCATACATAAAAGGCTTCAGATTATAAAGAATATTCCTAATCTCTCCCCCCTTCTTTATCAATGGGGTTTATAGCTTAACAATAAACAAGTGAGACTTGATAATACTGTTCTGTAGTCTCTATTATCAAGTGACATATAGAGAGGATGTAGGTGTGTGTATAAGCCTTAGGGTAACAAGAAGTGAGACTTGATAATAGTGTTGGGTAGTCTCTATTATCAAGTGACATATAGAGAGGATGTAGCTGTGTGTATAAGCCGTGGGGGTAACAAGAAGAGGATGTGATAGTATTGTCCAGAATATAAATCATGAAACTAGATATCAGGACTTTAAACGTCTGCGTAACATTATAGTCTTTTGTATACAATCAGACATCTTGTTAAACATACACAGAAAAAAATTACATTTTCCTGTTCATTCTCTAGTTTAAATGTTATTTCATTCATCATAAAGAAAACTTGTGACCTTACATAACAGAGAGTCATTGAAATTTGATGGAAAATATAAAGACTCTTTCATCTGTTTTTAACTCATTGACTTTAAATCTTTTATGTTACAGTCACTTAAATTAAATTCCAATCACATTTTTTACGCTCAATGCAAATCAAAAAATACTCAAATTTGATTAACATTTTTTTATACTTTCGATGGTCTACATTACAAGAAGATCTGACTGGTTGTACTGGTAGGTCACTTCAGGGGTCGTACAGGCGGCTTTTGACCCTATGACATCAGACATTGATTAATCAATCATCGTTGACGTTTACCCACAGTTCTGTGCATTGTAAGCCAAGACATCATTGTAAACAGATGGTTTCATTGGCTAATCCCTTACATCCTCCAGAGTGCGAGTTACATAACAACTCTTCCAGATCCTTGAGTAGTAAAGACAGGTAAAACTAAATTTTGAACTATAAAAACGAAACGAAATAAGATCTGTGTTTTAACCAGATTACCCTTGATGCAAACTAAAAAATATTCAAATTAATTATCTAACAATTGATTAACGATGCTGATTGTCATTAGCATATTCAACCGACCTATGCTGCTCGCAATCGTCGCATTTAACAAAACACAGCCATCTTTTATCAGTAGTGGAGAAATCTGATAAATCTGTTTAAATCCAAGCCTGGAGATTATCTGGTGTTGGTAATTTGATTTTGTTTTCTTAATGAAATCCTGATGAACTTCCTTGTTCGCTCCCTGTGTTGGTCAAAAAAATTAATTGCGATTTTCCGTCACAGTTTCACCAGAAAGAAAGAAGGTCTGATAAGGACAACTGTCGAGTCATTCGGATGGGACAAAAATCTGAGGTCCTACGTATACATTGTGCACGTAAAAGATCCCTTGGAAGTTGGAATTCAATATAGAGTAGCCTGTAGCGTCACTGTCCAGGCAATATCCCCCTCATAGCACACTGCATGGCATATGCCCGCCTTCATTAGCCCAGTCGGAGCAGAACAGTAGGACGTTAAACCCCATTTCATTTTGTTAAAAAATTAATCCGAGTAGATATTTAGTGTGTATTAAAACATGAGAAATTTGATATTTAGCGAAAACGCATCAGGGCCATTAAATTTGTAAATATTTTAAATTTTTCACATCATTTACAGAAGTTGTAAATTAACATCTAAAGTTCTCACCTCATCTCTTAATCCTTCAACACCTATAAATCTACGTCTTATATCGGAGTCTGCTGTGAAATTCATTCAATATAGGGGCAACACAAGGGATTATTTTACAAATGACTGATGTTTTTTTTGCGTTGTTATATCAAATGCAAGAATTTCAACAATTTGTAACTTGCTCCTTAAACCATTAAAATTCAAATGTGTTTTTTTTAGTGTAAAGATTTTTTGAATGATGTTATCTTGAAGTCATTATATGGCAATAACTGATGTGTAACTTTAGCAGGTTTTTTGAATTGAGCAGACAACAATGGCCACAGACAAGATGCATTATATTTTATTATTCTGTCAGTTCAGTTAATCTAAAATAATCTATATTTTAGAAGAGGTTACAGATTATCTTTTCTGATAAAATAATCAGTTTTGGTCGGATACTTTGCTACTCTTATATCGAATTCCAACTTTCATGGTTTCCTTCACACCAATATGTACACAGGACTGTTTTTTTTTGTCCGATCCAAATAAATATATGTTGCCCCTTGCCTGGCCCTCCGTCCTGCACCCCTGACAATGAAAAGGGGGAACAACCCTGGAAAATCCTGATGAACTTTTTTAGTCAACACCAGGTTAACAAGTCAACGTCTTACTCACAGAACCACTGTGGCTCTTTCAAACAACAGACAAAACAAACGTGGGAAAAATGGGGTTTAACGTCCACTTGACACGAACTAGGTCATTTTGGGACTAACATATGGTTCAATTTTATTTCAATAATACGCTTGCGCACAGGAGTCCTTAACAGTGGAAGGGAACCGGAGGACCTGGAGAAAACCCACGAGGTTGGACAGGCGATCCTACTCCTTGTCACGTACAACTAGGGAATCAATACCACGCCAGTTGACTCAATGACAGACCTTATGATAGAACGCGCACACGCTTTCATTCAGCCATCCAACCCCCCATATGAATACGAAACTAAGTGAATGTATCGTGTGGAGCCCAGTCATAATTGATTATTGGATCATATTAAATCTATTAGATATGACAATATAATAATTGACCAGTAGTTATTGATATAAACCGTGGTATACGAGATTAGAGACTGTTTGTTATTATGTCTATAGGGAAATACTGACCAGTGTATCATCAATAACCATGGTATATATGTATAACTAATAGGATAAAGTGTGTAATATTATACTCTGTTAATAATATAGCAGATATTACTGATACAAATAATACAACACACAGAGTACAATATAAACACTTCCTTATCAATCAAATCATAGAAATGGGGTTTAACGTCCTTCTGGGCTAATGAAGATGGGCATACGCCATACAGTATTCTATGAGGGAAATTTTGCCTGGGCAGCGGCACTATGGCCTACTCTTATATCGAATTCCAACTGTCAAGGGATCTTTTACGTGCACGCCAATGTAAACACGGGACCTTGGTTTTTTATTCCATCTGAACGACTAGACAGTTTTCCTTGTCAGGCCCTCCTTCCTGCAGCCCTGAAAAGGGCAAACCACATCGGAAAATCCCTATCAATGGGAGAGAGAGAGAGAAATGGGATTTAATGTCCATTCCACACAAACTAGATCATTTTGAGACTACTTCCGATTCAATTTGTTTCATTAATTCGCTTGCGCGTTGGGGTCTTTAGTAGTGGGAGGAAACCGGAGGACCCGGAGAAAACCCACAACACTTGACAGACGGAGAATCAAAACTATGTCACTTAACTCAATGACAGGCCATAACGATGCAACGAACACACATTAACCATTCACCTACCGCCTCTAAACAAGGAAAGAACACACATTAACCATTCACCTACCGCCTCTAAACAAGGAAAGAACACACATTAACCATTCACCTACCGCCTCTAAACAAGGAAAGAACACACATTAACCATTCACCTACCGCCTCTAAACAAGGAAAGAACACACATTAACCATTCACATACCGCCTCTAAACAAGGAAAGAACACACATTAACCATTCACCTACCGCCTCTAAACAAGGAAAGAACACACATTAACCATTCACCTACCGCCTCTAAACAAGGAAAGAAAATCGGAGATAAATAAAATATGGTTTGCGACTATTGATCTACATCAACCAGATTAATAAAGACGGAAATGTTAGAATTTCTAAATTAATATAATGCATATTCCATAATATATACTATGATCCTGATTACTACTATTAATAATAGTGATTATTTTAAAGGGAGATAATAATTTAACTCTTCTAAAACGACATGCAGATATATATAACGTAAAGGGTTATGCTGAAAATTTCATTCAAATTGATCCACTCTGAATTGAGAATTTAGCGATTGAATATTGGGGGCTAGCCTCGATCATCATTACTAAAGTCGTTACGATAAAAAACATAGTCTCGATTATCCATTTCATGATTTAATCATGAATGAAAGTTGAGCAGCAAATCAGATCCTAATCCAGTAAATATAGCAGGCTAGCGATGACATCGAGAGTTGATTATGGTCTGGATAAGTTAATTTATGTCTAATTAATAATTTAGATAACATTTCAGGACTAAAGAAATACCTGCAATAGGCAGATTTAGCTCTTAAATAATGTATGTTTAATATGTTTGTTGATCTAATTGAGAATTTACAACAATGACACTAAAGGTGAATTAGCCTAGTTGTTAATTCTTGTGTATGAGAGAAACGGATAATATAACTCGACATGCAGAAAGGGATTACAGAAATACACAAGAGAAAGAGATAATATTACTAATTATTACTTGACATGCACAGTCAATATTTGACAAGGCTAAAAATAATGAAAACATAAATATAACACACCTATAATAATCACAGAGATCATACAGTCAATACGACAACGTAAATATGACGGCCTGAAATTTATTACGCAGTAAATACGTTTTTAATTATTCAAATACTTATTACACTCTTCAATCATAGAAATTGTCTCAAAACAAAATGATCAATCCTCCAAAATTTGTAGTTAAAAGTGAAGATGTAGTTGTTGGCAGTAGGAGAGAGAGAGAGAGAGAGAGAGAGAGAAGAGTGAGTGAAGAGGAGAGAGAGAGAGAGAAGAGAGAGGAGAGAGAGAGAGAGAGTGTACCATCCACTTGACACAAACTACCTCATTTACGGAGTAAGATACCGTTCAATTTTATTTCAATAATTCGCTTGCACATAAGGGTCTTTTTGCAGTGGGACATATCAATTAACAACAGACAACCCAACTACTTGTGGATCGAAACCACTTACTCAATGATCAAAGAGCTTATGATTTAAAATGTACATGACTCAGCCCCACCCCTCAGCACTATGTAGATGGCAATCAAAGAGAAATGGGCGGAAATGCCACCATTTAGATTCTCTATCTGAAAATTCGCTGACTTCTGGCCAAAAGATGAGGTATGAGGTGGGTGGGTGGGAAAGGGGAGTAACTGACCTCTTCTCTATGGTCAACAATAACCTCTGTACTCACATAAGTCAACTAAACACATGGGTTAGGGTTAGGGTTAGATGTACAGTAAGGAGATCTAATACTGAATTAACATGTGTATTAGCTTCTATTTCTGATGCTTTTTAATTATTTATCAACATGTTGTGTCAATATTAATATTACTATAAATAGAAATATTGGATTTATACCCTAATTATAAAATCGTGTGTGTTTCATGCCATTTTGTCTTTGATATAAGATAATGAGAATATTGATAATAATGGCTGAGAGATCAATATGTCAATATATTCTGGGAATCAGGAGAAATCGTGTGTCTGTTTTTCATAATTGTCTCATGCATGTCTGGAGCCTGTGCATGATATACTGTCTCCTAATGTCTGAAATTCAAAATGAAGATGGAGCCATAGTGGCTATAGGAGTAAGGCATTGGTTCCCTTCCTAGTAATAAGGAACTGGATCACTAACTGGTTTTCCCAGTGGAGGATGGTGGAGGGGCGAGCGGGTGAGAGAGGGGTTTTCTTTTTTGGTGTTTAATAAAAGAATCCTTAATAGTTGGAAATCAATGAGAATGAGAGAGAGAAAGATCAACGTCCACAAACTAGTTCATTTCGGGACTAACATGTGGTTCAATTTTATTTCAATAATACACTTGCGCGTAGGTGTCTTTAGAAGTGGGAGGAAACCGGAGGACCCGGAGAAAACCACGAGGTTGGACAGGCGACACTATTCCTTATTACGTACAAAGAGGGAATAGAAACCACACCAGTTGACTCAATAACAGACCTTATGATACAGCAGCCCGCACATGCTAACCGTTCGGCCATCCAACCCCCCAAACACTAGACAGAAACACCGCTCTCCAGAAAATGTTTCCCACATACCACATTGTGTATGCCTGTCTTCACCAGACGGTGCAGAAAAGTACGATATTAAAACTCTTGTATTTCATTTCATTATAAGTAACAAAGAAAATAAAATATCTCATCTCTGTGTAGAAATTCCGAGACCTTGCATCTAGTAAACAACATATTGAAAATGAATACATTTTTGAGCTCATGTTTCCACAATTTGTGAATTTAGATGCATCAATGCATGGCCACGAATGAACGCAGCAGACTGTCACCAAACTGTTTTTAATTGTCTGCCATCAGAGTTTGACGTTTAAAAACTTTAATATGTACAAACACGGGTAATCGTAATTTAATCCTAAAGATTAAAACATGCTCTCAAATGAATAAATTAAAATATTTAGATTGGAAGGGTTTTTTTTAGTTACAAAGCTCAACATTCTTGCTCTTAGTTTTGAATACAAATTCAATGAATTAAAGGGAGACAACTCTATAAGTACAATAGTCAGCAAGATGAATATGAAGACAAATTAGCTAATTTAATCTAATGTATTAGATGAAGATATTTCTTCTGATCAATGTAAAGAGTATTTTAAATTGAACTAATCTATCAATCGATGATATAAAAGGAGAGAACTCTGTCAGTACAATGGCCACCAAATAGATAAGCTTTTTTTATTCAGTTTAATGTATCAGATGAAAATACATATGGTTCAACTTTAAACCTATGAGGTTGGACAGGTGACCCTATTCCTTGTCACGTACAAGCGCGGAATCGAAGCCATGCCACTTGACTCAATTGCAAACCTTATGATGCAATACACACATGTTAACCATTTGGCCACCCAACTCCCCAGGGAAAAAACCAAACGGTAAGGCAGTTGACTTTACTCCTTGTCCCCTACAAGCCGTGGATTGATACCATGACACCTGACTCAGTGATGATCTAAATTACGTATGCTCGTTAAATCACCTGAGTTCCCATCACACTCTCTTTTGAAGCAAAAGTTACAGTAAATACTCACAATTTGCAACCTGTCAAACAAAATGTTTTTTAAACTGACAAATCAACCAGGAACTATTAAACCTAACGTTGAACAATACGGATATCTGAACAAAAATGTCACATGGTTTCTATATTGACCAATCAACAGTAAGGAAATAATCTCATCTAGTGTCAGACAATAATTGGGATATCAAACAAAATGTCACATGGTGTCATGATTGACCAATCAACAATAAGGTAATTATCTTACCTCTCGAAGGACTATTAGGATATCCTCCTCCTCCGGGTGATGGGGGTGGGGGTAAACTATCATCTGTACTGGAACTGCCGTAAGATCCACGATCGTGACTGTTGTTAAATATCATACTCCGATTTAATAAATCCGGAACTTGAGGCATATTGATTCGTTTTGATTGTTGCTGCATTGCATTCTGTTTTGCTAAAGCTGAAAGAACAAAGATACATTCTAGTTGTTTTAACTAGTGTTTAAATCCTTCATGTGGGTTACCCATCAGGAAGTTTGAGGGAAGGAGGTGAAGGGGGAAAGGGAGGGGGAATTAAGGCTCCCAACATCACAAACAAAGTTATTTTGTAGATCTTTATTTCAAGAAGTCTTCAGCAGAGGGAGGAAACTGGATGACCAGGATTGAAACCCCTCCCAACATCAGGAGTGAAATATCTACTTGATTTCCCCTTCAATGTGATGTTCATTCTGTTTTGTTTAAATTAATTTTAATAAAAAGTTTTCATTCAGAGTCAATCAAATACTACTTGATTAATAAAAAGTTTTTGGAATGTTCAATTCCTTTCAAATGAACAGTTTTTAGATATTTTTAATCTTTTATATTAATATATCAGTTTATTTATGAATTTGGTTGATTTCGTTGGATGAACACTAGTTTGAATAAACACCTACCTTGACTGTCAACAAGTACCACATGATTGGCTGGAAAATAACCTGTTTTAGCCAATCGTCCTTCTTGTACTACATAACCCTTCCATATCCCATCAGACCTCTGTTCCAAAACCTGTAATTAATCAAAATATGGTTTGTTAAAATCTAGAAATTTAACTTATGTGCTCTAAATACAGTTGTCCCTAACCTCCTTCGCACCTAACCTTTGATAGAACTAATCTTCGGGTTGTCGGTTAGAGAAACTCTTATATTTTGTCCTGTTTTTCAGGCAATCCAGTATTTTTCTAGTAAGATTGGATATTTCTATTTTCCATATATACCAAAATTGCCATACTTTTATTGGAAATAACCACCCGATAAATACTTTTCTGGGTACGTATCTTTAAACACATTGAAATGAGTAGAGTTGCCTGTCCAACTTCGTGGGTTTTCTTCAGGTCCTCCAGTTTCTTCCCACTGCTAAAGACCCCTACGCACAAGCAAATTATTGAAATAAAATTGAACAATATGTTAGTCCCGAAATGACCTGGTTTGTGTGGAGTGGAGGTTAAACCCTCTCTCTCTCTCTCTCTCTCTCTCTCTCTCTCTCTCTCTCTCACCAAAGGACGATCCTAATTATTAGTAGTGCAGGACAGAGGACTGACAAAGACAGGTGTCAATGAGGCAAGAAACCAAGGTCCTGTTTATACCATGACCAGCACTTTAAAGATTTAAAATGAAAGTAGATCATATCATTTCTGTCCGGACAAAATTTCTCTCATAATTCATAGCACACTGCATAGCGTCTGTCGTTCTTCATGAGTCTGGTGGGTGCAGAAAAGTAGGACATTAAACACCATTTTTTGTACATCTATCTTGAAATTTAAAACATCAAAAATAATATTTTAGAATTTTTTTGCCACTCAGAAATTCTAATCAAAATTGTCTTTGATGCACCAAATAACCACAAACTAATTCAATTTATATATGTACTACTTAAATATGAAACCACATCACATCAAAGAAAAGTTTATCTTCAATACACAAGTATAGACTGTCAAACTGTTCATGAAACCTCAAGGAATTACGTCACAGTTGTTTTATAAAGAGTAAAACGCTGAACCACAGAATATCTGTCTGGTAATGAGGCATGTTATAAACAGACAGATGATGTGAAAACCATGAATTTTACATTTTAACAAGTGTAAAATGGAAACCCTGGGTATAACATCACCATAAAATATCTTTTAGGAAAATTATGGAGTATAATGTCTTAAGAAATTTAGACATGGCAACTGCCTTTCCTTTCATATTCCTGAAGAAATGGCCAGAGAAATCCCTCTCTGGCCTTTGCTGGATGGTTCCTGATACTTGAGTTTTTGAGGGAGTGTGTCTATTCTTCCTTTTCAATCAAATCTATCCCAAGTACAGCAACATGACAAACCTTCGTTTAATCTTGGGTCTTCCTTGAAATTTGGACAGTGATTAAAAACGGTTAAAGTATTGTTTGTCTCAAAACAGTATTGTTTACATTGTATCTGTTTTAATAGCCTGTTTGTCACACAATTAGTTTTTTCAGCAATATTCTGCTATGCACTGGTTAAATGGGCGTAATAAAATTGTAAGTCCTGACGTAACGTTATGTAAACATATTTGGTTCAATTTGGAGCACTGTTTAAAGCATAATGATATTGTTACACTACTGGTTGTTAATCGAACTATTGACCAGTCATAATTTGGAACAGAAATTTGCTTCCATTACAGCAGTGATAACTGGGATTAGCTCTAATTCTTGTGTAAAGTTTTTTTACTAACTGAATGAATCCAAACCGGGAGGAGATTAACTACTGTTGATGTTTTGTTTTCTTAATTCAATGTTACATAGAGCACGCACATGCTAACCATTCGGGCATCCAACCCCTGACTAGCAAAGGACAATGTAAAGTTGTTTGATTGGGATGAAAAACCAAGGTCCCATGTACACATTAGGCGTACACGTAAAAGGACCTTTGACAGATGGCATTCAAAATAAGTGTGGGCCGTAGTACACTGTGTGGCGTACGCCCTTTTTCATTAGCCCGGTCGGAGAAGAAAAGTAGGACGTTAAACCCCATTTCATTTCGTTTTTGTATGGATAACGAAGAATATAATATATATCCCTCGAATCAGTAACATTATAATTCTTGGCTGATTACAACAAAAACTACACTGCACCGAAATATGAGAGGATTTAATTAATTCGACACGTTTCTCGTGTGTTTATTCAGTGAGCATGTTTCTTTAACTCTGGGACTAACTTAACACCAGAATAAAAACAACAAAAATATCCTCCAAGCATTAACATCGTTGGTTTTAACTCAGGGACTTACTTTACACCGGAATAAAAACAACAAAAATATCCTCCAATCATTAACATGGTTGGTATTATTTACAAAGAAAACTTCATCATTCCAGTGAAACATATCAAGGGGTTATTTTAAGATAATTTATTTCTATTTATAGATCTAGCAGTAATGAGAAACACCAGTTTTAACAGTTTTTATTGTCAGTTAGAAATTACCTTTTATATTCCACTCATAAACAAGTATCAAATGAAATGGAGAGAGAGAGAGAGAGAGAGAGAGAGAGAGATAGATGGGGTTTAAGTCCATTCAACACAAACTAGGTTCTTTTAGGATCAACATATGGTTCAATTTTATTTCAATAATTTGCTTGATCTCAGGGGTCTTTAGCAGTGGGAGGGAACAGGAGGACTCGGAGAAAACCACGAGGTTGGAAAGACGACCCTACAACTGGGGATCGAAACCATGCCAGTTGACTCACTGACAGACCTTATGATACAAGGCGTACGCACTACCCATTCAGGTATTGTGGTCAAACGGGAATATAATAATCTTGGAATACATATTCTTTCATTCATATTTGTTCCATAATTTATGGAGCCACAGTGGCTCGGTCAGTAAGGCATTGGTTCGTTAACTTTGAGGTCCTGTGTTTGATCCCTGTCTTGACATCGGTGCAGGACGGAGGGCCTGGCAAGAGACAATGTATAGTTGTTGGAATGGGACAAAAAACAAAGGTCCTGTAAACACATTGGCGTGCACGAAAAAGAACCCTTGACAGTTGGAATTCGATATAAGTGTAGGCAGTAGTGCCACTGTTCAGCAAAATTTCTCTTTACGCCATATGCCCATCTTCAATAGCCCAGTCAGTGCAGACCATTAAAGTAAACCCAATTTCATTTCATCTGTTCGGTAATTTAATTTTTAAGATTAAGATGGCCTATGATATATCACCCGATGTCACATGGTTAGAATGTCAAAAACTATAGAATAAAATGTTTATTATTGCAATAAACCCAGACAGTACGTACAGTATATATGTATACATACATGTACCAGTGTATTATTGCAATAAACCCCAGACAGTACTTACAGTATATACATACCAGTGTATTATTGCAATAAACCCCAGACAGTATGTACAGTATATACAGTATATATATATATATACCAGTGTATTATTGCAATATACCAGACAGTACGTACTGTAAATTCATACCAGTGTATTATTTCAATAAACACCAGACAGTACGTACTGTATATACATATATACATACCAGTGTATTTATTAATATCTATATACTTACATGTATAGAAACAACAACAATCAACTACATACTATTACAAAACATAAAATCTATTTACAGAGAAACACTTTAAAGCAATACTGTTTGCTCAAGTATAGATCCGTTCAGATATGAATAACGAAGCTTATTATGTGACCTGGTAAACAAGTTGAAATGCACAAGTTAATAGTGCAGAAGGTGTAAATGCTATTTAATGTCTGAATAACATAGGGAGTCACAGTGGCTAAGTTGTAAGAGAGAGAGAGAGAGAGAGAGAGAGAGAGAGAGATGGGTTTAACTTCAACTTGACACAAATTAGGTCATTTCGGGACTAACACATGATTCAATTTTATTTCAATAATTCGCTTGTGCGTAGGGGTCTTTAGCAGTGGGAGGAAACCAGAGCACCTGGAGAAAGCCCACAAGGTTGTATAGGCAACCCTGCTCCTTGTCACGTAAGAGAGAGAGAGAGAGAGAGAGAGAGAGAGAGAGAGAGAGATGGGTTTAACTCCACTCGACACAAACTAGGTCATTTCGGGACTAACACATGGTTCAATTTTATTTCAATCATTCGCGTGCGCGTAGGGGTCTTTAGCAGTGGGAGGAAACCGGTCTACCCCGAGAAGACCCAAGAGGTTGGGCAGGCGACCCTACTCCTTGTCATGTACAACCGGGGAATCGAAACCCCGCCGGTAGACTCAATGACAGACCGTATGATACAGGACACGTGCTAACCATTCTGCCATCCAACCCCCAAGTGGGTAAGATGTTGGCTCGCTAACCAGGAGGTCGGGTGTTTGAACCCTGGATTGGACCAAGACAGTTCATTCAGATTTTCCGGCGTGGTTCCCCCTTGTCAGTGGCACAGAACAGAGGGCCTGTCAAGGGACAATGTATAGTCGTTGGGATGGGATAATAAACTGAGGTCCTGTGTACACATTGGCGTGGACGTAAAAGATCCCTTGGCAGTTGGAATTCGAAATAAGAGTAAGCCGCAGTGCCGCTGTCTGGGAAAAATTCCCCTCATAACACAGCGTATGGCTTATGCCCGTCTTCATTAGCCCGGTCAGGAGCTGAACAGCAAGATGTTAAACTCCATTTTATTTCATTTCAATACCACTAAATATAGCTCCATTGATCTTAATTAAAAGAAATGGGGTTTAACATCCTACTTTTCTGCTCCGATTGGTCTTATGAGATGGGTATATTATGCATAAGCACTGTGCTACCACGGAAACTTTGCCCAGAAAGCTGTGTTTTTGCTTTACTACTCTTTGTCTAATTTCAATTATCAAGGGTTCATTACATTCACCCAAACCAGTACAAGAGTTGGTTTTTTTTATGTCCCATCCAAACAATTAGACACTTTATCCTGGCCATACACTCCATCCAGACAAGGGAAAACCCCGGGGAACTTTGTCGGCCAGTACCAGGATCGAAGTCAGACCTCTTGGTTAGTGAGAGAGTGCCATTCTCAATGAGCAACAGTGGCTCCCTCTTCCCACAGAATTAACCAGTCGTACGTCCATATTTCATGTACTCATTTTTACCGTTTAAATTGAAACGTTCCCATTACATTTTCGCTGGTAAAAACGTGTACATGGAAAACAGGCTCCATTCCCTAAAATATATACGAGATGGCTCCTTTAAATTCTAATGACTTAACAACTCTATAAAAAGAATTTTTGTGATTTTTATCTGCAGTGTCAATAAGTGTCTGAATGATTCAACAATTCAATCGTTTTATATTTATGTAAAAGGATTATCAGAATCACTTTAATTGAAATATCCTGAACAGTAAATTCACTATGTTGTGGAGAGCATAATATATTTGACATAAAAGAAAACACAACCGTCACTTGTGGACTAACATAATAGTCTGATGATTCAACAATTCAATCGTTTTATAGTCGTTATGTAAAAGGATTGTCAAAATGACTTTTGAATGAATTATCCTTCATAATAAATTTCACGATGAAATACATAAAGTTCTGTTATTTCTGGACTAATATCTGGTATTTTGTTACTTCAATAATTGACACACAGGGTCCTTAGCTGTGGAATTGAAATGAAATGGGGTTTAACGTCCTACTGTTCTGCTCCTAACCTGGGCTAATGAAGACGGGCATACGCCATACAGTGTGCTATGAGGGGAATTTTGCCCGGGCAGCGGCACTATCGCCTACTCTTATATCGAATTCCAACTGCCAGGGGATCTTTTACGTGCATTCCAATATATACACGGGACCTCGGTTTTTCGTTTCATCCGAAGGACTAGACAGCTGTTGTGGAATTGAAAGCTCAACATTTGCATCAAGGACAGACCTTATGACACCCAACACCCCCTTTAAACAGTGTGAGCAACCCTACTCCTTGTCACGTACAACCGGAGAATAGAAACCTCACCAGTTGACTCAATGACAGACCATATGATACAACGTACTCACATAACCGTTCGACCATCAAACCCCCACCCAGTAGTATAATACAACCAAATTAGCAACATGGTAAATTTATGCATATTTAGCTTTCTGTTTATCAATAACGTTCCTCTTTGGAACATCAGATAACACTTCCTCTGTTATTATAAACAAATGTTACAATAATTCTATTTACTTACTGTGATTATGTCCCCTTCTTTAAAGGCGAGACTGTGGGGATCATACACACTATAGTAATCCTTCACTGCTCTGGCTTGCACAGCAAAACTCACTTCTGAAAAACATCAGATTCATAAATTTTTAATAAAGTAATTAAAATATTTTATCAAATAAAAAAATGTCACGAATAGGATTAATTAATTCAGAAACTTTTTAGTCCAGATGAAACTGTTACATTTCTTCCTAGAAATTTGAACATTATTCTCTGATATTTATCCCATTCATTATAAGTTACGTAACTGAGGCAATCCTAGGCATACACCCCTAGTAAGGTGTTCAAATTTCAACGCCCAATTTTAAAGATTATTTTCTTGAGAAATATGTTCCTTCCTATTTAATTTCATTAGAAAATTCACAAGCACCACCATCGCCACACCCATGATGTCAACTGGTAGAATGTTGCAGGAGCATTGCAGAGACCAAATGTTATTCATTTGTTGATACTTTAGGAGCGATCTGCCCTCTTCTACCCTAATCAATATTACATTTCAGAATGGCCTACTCCCTTGAGGATTGAAACAGCAAATTATGAACATAGATCAAATAATGTGAACTATTTTAACGAAACAAATATTGCAAAACATAATCACAGACCATATGATGCACATACCGAACACTTTTGATCTTTAGGAAAACCGATCTTGTCAAAATAACAGATGATAAACAGCAGTTTTACAAGCATTTAAGTTGCATAAATGGACTGGAGATTTTGCATCTTGTCAACACAATATTATATAAAGGTCATGCAATTTGAGAATTTTGCTCAGGCAGAAGTCTTATTTATGTCTATTCTTCTTCACAGAATGAATGAAATGGGGTTTAACGTCCTACTGTTCTGCTCCTAACCTGGACTAATGAAGACGGGCATACGCCATACAGTGTGCTATGAGGGAAATTTTGCCCGGGCAGCGGTCCTATGGCCTACTCTTATATCAAATTCCAACTGCCAAGGGATCTTTTACGTGCACACCAATGTGTACACAGGACCTTGTTTTTTTGTCCCATCCGAACGACTAGACAGCTGTCCTTGTCAGACCCTCCGTCCTGCATCACTGACAAGGAGGAAACCACGCCGGAAAATAATCTGGATGAACTTTCTCGGCCAATGCATTCTTCACAGAAAGGTGGGTCATTAAACCCTTGTTCATTACAAGGTGAAATGAAATCAGTTTATTGGCCTACTTTTCTACATCAACAGGGCTTACACAGATGGGAAAATTAAAGATCTCAGTTTTGCATCCCAAGTGCCAACACCACCCTTAACTAGAACAAATCTTCACTGTCAATTTCAGAATTCCATCTGGGACAATTCTAGTCCTAACAGCTCGACTACCACAGGTCCTTAAATATTGGAACCAAATTTCAACAACTATTCCAACTATGCACAACATATTGCACATATATAGTAGCCACCTTCCATATCAATTTTTTCTCATTCAACAAGAATCACCAAAACTGACATTAGGAGTTCACAGCTACTGCTGTTTAAACATTCTTCCTGAATTAACATTTCATTCAATATGGTTGTGAAAATAAAACTTGTTTTTACATCAAACAGAAAATTATTTTTATGAAGGATTTTAGAGGCTATTGTTATTCAATAACTGTGAGAAATCTTCATGCAACACATCAAAATCTTCCCATTCCCTGGTCATATAATTCATGGTCATAGACAACTATAGTAGATTGGGCTGGCATAGATTTCAGATTGTGATATTGCTTGGGTAGTGGCAAACTGTTAATCGTGAAAAGGGCAGCTGGGGGCCTGTAATTAATAACAATACTCATAGATTAGTGAAGAGGTACATCAATTACTTCTTGTAGTGTGACAAATGGTAAATCTTTACTTCAGTAGCTTTAGGACTAGGTGGGTTGGATGGCCGAATGGTTAGCACGTGCGCGCTGTATCATAAGGTCTGTCATTGAGTCAACTGGTTTTGATTCCTTGGTTGTATGTGACAAGGAGTAAGGTTGACTGTCCAACCTCGTTGGTTTCCTGCGGGTCCTCCGGTTTCCCCCTACTGCCCAAGACCCCAACGCGCAAGCGAATAATTGAAATAAAATTGAACCATATGTTAGTCCCAAAATGACCTGGTTTGGGTTGAGTGAACATTAAACCCCATTTCTCTCTCTCTAGCTTTAGGCCTAACACATGGTAATTATTTATTTCAGTAGTAAGAGGAAACTAGAGTTTATTCACAAGGTTATATACAAATGGGTGTAGTACTCATGACTTGCATGCGTGACTATTTTATGATCTAATTAGAGCAAATGGTCACCTCCACCTCAAAGGTGAACTGAACTGTACATTAGTTCATGTTGATTTCACATCATATTTATTTGTCCCAGACCAAAAAATAATAAAGAACCATCTGGTTTGTTGTGCCTTAAACTGGATTTATATCTACTCAGATCATTTGTTCAATGTAAGGGGGCGTATCATTGGTTATTGTTGAGAAAGCCTGGCAACTGACCAATGAAAACAAACGTAAGATGTAGATGTTGAGAGAATGAAGTCAAGGTTACTGTAATAACAGATGTGGGGAACGACCATTTGGTTTTCATTGAACAGGTGGAATTGATTCCCGATATTCTTAAAGCTCGGATGATTTTACAGGAGAATGGGGAAAAAGAACAACAGAAGTTGACTTGATTGCGTAAAAACCCATCAGATTGTCAAATCATAAATTCAATTTGCAAAAATAAAATATTGGGTGTCATTAATGGTGCACAAGATCTATCATATATAATTTGGGTTTTTTAAAAGTTGACAAGTAATTGTGGACGCTGGAAAGATAAGCAGAGAAGGGTTACAACAATATACGACCACATTTCAATGTGGGCTTATAAAAAGGACCCATTTGTGTACTGTGTAGTCATCAAGATAAACTCCCAACAAAATATCTTCATCCATTTTCCATTACTGAATGAAATCATTGTCAAAAAACTGGAACACAAATTTAATAGCTTTTAAAATTATTATCAGAAATCACTGAAATTGAATAGGCTGCTTTATATCACTAATCTAAACAGCATATAAAAAATTTAGAAAGAAATTGACTGACATGACCACATTTGCATGTGGGTTTATAAATTTTAAAAAAATATCCCAGCTGTTGATCATAGAGTGTACTAAAAGCAGAAAGAAAACCAGTTTGGTGCCCAGACCAACTTTTACTTTACTTCTAAATTGTGTGTTAAACGCTGAAATGTGATAAAGAACAAAAGTATTTAGGAATTTTTTCTTGAAGAAATACGCTATAATAATGCACCTACCAATGTCGAGAGCGAGATATTAAACGACTTAAAATACAGACACCCTGCACATGCTTTTACTGTGAAATACGTCACGCGAGTCCAATATTTCACTAGTATAAATAATGTACGATTGGCAAGTTGCCTGTACGATTACTTGAAATAATGGTACGCCAACAAAAAAAAGGGTGACGTCACATCTGTATTTTAAAGAAGTATAAAAACATTTGAGTGCCCTGACAATTTTCTCTTACAAACAAACCAAAGTCTTTACCTGAGTTATAGAAATGCACCTACCAACATAGGATGCACTGGAAGTGTTAAAAAACATTTGAATGCCCTGAAAAAATTTTATTACGGTCTTTTCCTTTACTTCTTAGTTAAAGGGCTGTATAGAAAATTACTTCAGAACTGACATAAATCTCTACTTTGCAGAAATCCTTATACGACATTTAGTAACTGAACATATGATATAAAATACAAATTTATATGGAAAACAATTACTTGGTTTATTTCACACTATGTTTCAACAAGTTCCTCTTGTCATTCTCAAGTAACCCGGTGATTGTTTTCCATATAAATTTGTTTTATACCTTGCAGAAATACTGATAATAATGCACCTACCATCTGGAAGCATTTAGCTACTTACGTGGGAGAATATTATAGCGGATGAACACGAAAACGAAACAATCGCCGGAAAATGCTTCCCACAATTTAGACCAGAAATAGCAGCAAACTGTCAACAGCTTTTTTTAATTTCAAAATATCAACCTTTTAAAAGATTATAAAACCTGAGCTAAAAATATCATGAGGAAATTAGAAAAAAAATATGAATCCCGGTAATACAAGGTAACGGAACTACTCACTGATTGTGACGTTGGTGATTACAACCAAATGTAGAGTTTATGATTGGTTGGTTTATATGACATTTGAGTAAGTAGCTGATTCATAAAAATCTAGGTATAAATGAAGTAATGTTGTTTATCCAATATTTTTGTTGGCAATATGAGATATTCTATTTCCAACATATTGAAACAATATGGCTAGGTCATAATCCCACTTTGATATATTATAAAATCACGCTCGCTATTTTTACTTCTGTTCCGTAATTTAATCAAATTAATTATTATGGAGAGATTAAAATTAATAATTATGGCGAGATTAAAATAAATAATTATGGAGAGATTAAAATTAATAATTATGGAGAGATTAAAATTAATAATTATGGAGAGATTAAAATTAATAATTATGGAGAGATTAAAATTAATAATTATGGAGAGATTAAAATTAATAATTATGGCGAGATTAAAATAAATAATTTAGAAATTATTTATGAAATGGGGTTTAACATCCTACTGTTTTGCTCTGACTGAGTTAATGAAGACAGGCATACGCCATACAGCGGCCTACTCTTATCGAATTCCAATGAGTACTTGTACGGCAATGTGTAAACAGGGCCTCAGGTTTTCGGCCCATCCAAAAGACTATACTTTGTCCCTGACAAGGGAGAGCCTGGCATAAAAAAACTTTCTCTGTTAACAAGGGATCGAAGACAGAACCTCTAGGTTAGCGAGCCAACATCTTACGCAACGAACCACCATGGCTCCCTAATAGAATACAAATTTAAAGGGAATAATAATATATATCCAAACTACAAACTGATTTTTTATCATTTTTAGTCAATAGTTTCATTTTGACTGTTCATAAGAAATATTCTATGTTTTCTAGAATCAATTTCTATCTTAATCACACCCACACCCTTAAATCGCCATTAACTCTTATTGTTCACTCGACTATTTGACTCATCTTTATTCGGAAATTAACATCATAATTGTGTCTATTAATGCCTTCCTTATTATAAATTTTCTGATCCACTTTCCTCATTATTTTGAAATCAAGTTTCAAATTAGATGGATAACGCAACCTAGAAATCATATAATTTGTGTAAGGAAAGAGGTTTGTTTATTTACGTTTAATTTCGCTATCAGTTAGATAATATATCATCTTATTTACATACATCTCAAACGTCAGCTGGTTCCGATATCTCATTACAAAATAACCAACTTAAACCAGTTAATACCTTCAACTAAAACATATAAAATCTAACATTTCAGAGAGAGAGAAAGGGAGAGAGAGAGATGGAGGTTTGAAATGAAATGAAATGGGGTTTAACCTCCATTTTACACAAACTAGGTCATTTTGGGACTAACATATGGTTCAATTTTATTTCAATAATTTGTTTGTGCATAGGGGTCTTTAGGAGTGGGAGGGAACCAGTGGACCGGGAGAAAACCCAAGCGGTTGGACAGGCGACCCTACTCCTTGTCACGTACAACCCGGGGAATCAAAACCATGCCAGTTTAACATTTTAAACCAACTAATCAAAGCTACTGGTACATGTATATCTTTACTGGGTTCTGATTTTCTCACTATATAAGATCATGCCCCGACTTTCTAGGATTCCTACTGTTACGGTTCCTTTACGTGCACTCCGGTGTATATATCAGTGTACCTCACTTTTTGGGACATTACATTAAAATATATCAATAGCTTATTTGGTCTATAGCGGTGTTTGCAAGAAAATGAACAAAAATATGACATTACCTACTTTTTATACTCTTATCAATAGAGGGAGTCACTGTGACTCAGTGAGTAAGATGGCTCGTTAAACCAGAGGTCCTGTGTTCAATCCCTGTGTTGGCCAAGAAAGTTCATCAGGATTTCCTGGCATGGTTCCCCCTTGTCAGAGACAGAAAACATGCCCGTCTCCATTAGCCCAGAAGACGCAGAACAGTAGGATGTAAAACCCCATTTTATTTCATTTCTTATCAGTTGATAATTGAGAATTTCAAAATTTGAAACTACTTGTTATGCTTGATAACGGCTAGAGAAATCTTGTTGAAATCTGCATGTATATGATATAGTGATTGGTATCCATAGAACTGTGTTTTTCTTGTTATAAGTACATGTACAGTACTGATTACCGTCTTCAGTAGGACGTCAAACCCCATTTCATTTCATTTCAAAGTACTGATTTGGGACTTGATGACACAAAGTTTCCTGGCACAGCTAATATCCCACCAAACAAAATAAAATTATCAAGTACTAAAAAAAATCTGATAAATGCTGATGGTTTGTTACAAATTACCACAAGTAAAGATTATATCACAAAACATTCTAATCATCAGAACGCATAAAAACAAAACCCACAGTCATAAACAACAATAACATCTTGTTTATAGGAGAAGATCTGTTGATACCAGTCATTAAATCACTAGTTATCATTAAATACACAGTAGGAGTTGATAAAATACAAATCAAGTTTTGCGTAGATTGTCCCCAGTACATGTAAGTAACAGAACTTTGCCTGCACTAAAAAGTATGTTTATGCATTCATACTGCATGTTCAATCTTCAGGCAAACCATAATAAGTTCTTTTTGCTATCTGCACTGTTCAAGAATCATTTCAATTACTGATGACTATCTACATGTAAATAACAATATCAAATGAAGGTTTTAAACAGAAAATATCCTTCTTGGGAATGCATAAATCTAATACTAGTAGTAATAGAACTCACCAGCATGGATGCCTGAACAATTGTCATAATTTGTGCCACGTAATTTCCTTTCGGTGTCTGCACTGTTCCTTTATCATTTCAAACACTAATGACTAAGTTATCAATTGACTATTTTTAACTGAAAGTTTCTTGAGATTACAGAAATATGAAATATGGTTTCTGCACTGTTTCAGTATCATTTCAAACACTTATGTGTTATCAATTGACTATTTTTAACTGAAAGTTTCTTGAGATTATAGAAGTATGAAAGAACTTACCAGAATTGATTCCTTTCGAACAATTGACACAATTTGTGCCACCTAAACATTCGGGTAAACAAAACTTCATTTTGGAACTAGATCCTACATTTAATAATCCCAGAATTTTAACACTAGAGAGGTTTGAAATAATCAAAACCTCTAATAAACCTATATTTCTATTAACTAACTATAACTGTGGCATATTGTTGATATTGCCCTGTTTGTGTGGTGTATATTAGAAACATATATCACATCAGCCTCCTGATCACCATCTATATTTCACCCTAGCCTCAGAATGAGTCTGGTACACATATACCACAGAAATAGCTGATGTTAAAAATACTTCTCTAGGTGGTGTTTATTGTGTCGTAGAAGAAGCAATTTAATACGCTGGTGTAGAGATATGGTCTAGGTAGAATATGGTTATTACAACAGGTATGTAATACTAATTAGCACCTAGATTTCATCATCATATACCTGTTGTTACTTATTATAGACAGATGTATAAATTGGTGCGACTAGACCACCATCAATATTGTTGTTTGTAAAACTGTACTCAGATTGCGGATATAAAGTTATCGGTAAGCTGGATAGGAAAAATTATAAGATAATTATTTATGGTTGATGATGATGAAAAACAAAAGCAACAAGATTACCAACACACAGAGATGATGAAATGAAATAGGGTTTAACGTCCCACTACCACTGCACTAATGAAGACCGCTATATGCCATGCAGTGTGCTATGAGGGGCATTTTGCCCAGACAGCAGCACTACGACCTGCTTATATTGAATTAACTGCAAAGGGTTCTAGTACGAGCATGCCAATGTATATACGGAACCCCCGTTTTTTTTTTGTTTCGTTCGAACGACTATACGTTGTCCCTTGTGTCTGGCCCTCTCTCCTGTCTAAAGATCAACAGGTAAAAGAAGTAGAAGAAGAGGAGGAAGAGAAAGAAATGGGGAGGAACAAAACAACAAAGATAATGGTTCAATTTTATTTCGATAATTCGCTTGCGCGTAGCGTTCTTTAGCAGTGGGAGGAAACCGGAGGACCCGGAGAAAACCCACGAGGTTGGACAGGCGACCCTACTCCTTGTCACGTACAACAGGAGATTCGAAACCACGCCAGTTGACTTAATGACAGACGTTATGATACAGCGCATGTGCTCACCATTCAGCCCCACCCCACCCCCGATCAATAGTTCAACTACAAAAGTACATCAAAGCATATTAGCAATAAGAAGTGATATCACACATTCCGTGTAGAGTATTAATAACTATTATAAGTCATAGTGTATTAAAATAGAATATTGATGCCATAAACAACTGTTTACATCAAGTGAAACATGTAATATAATTTGACACCATGTTCTAAAATAGACAATAATTACTTTCACTCATGTAACAACGATCATGATTCCTTCAGGCAATTTATACACCAACATCTTTACTTTCTTAAAGGTACACCAAGCCAGATTGGATTTGGTCCCAAACTTGTCAACAGTTTTCATTTTGAGAATAACACATCGTCTCAAACTCTATATGGTGTGTAACGTCTCGTCAACGCCTTTCATTTTGAGAATAACACATGGTCTCAAACTCTATATTTAGAGAGAGAGAGAAATGGGGTGGTTTAACGTCCACTCGACACAAACTAGGTCATTTCGGGACTAACATGGTTTTAATTTTATTTCAATAATTCGCTTCCATATAGGGGTCTTTAGCAGTGGGAGGAAACCGGAGGACCCAGAGAAAACCCACTAAGTTGGACAGGCGACCCTACTCTTTGTCTCGTACAACCAGGGATTCGAAACCACGCCAGTTGACTCAATGACATGCCTTATGATACAGCGCACAGGGGGCACATGCTAACCATTCAGCCATCCAACCCCCCAACTCTATATTTAACTGTTAGTATGAAGGGAAAGGAATGGCGTGTAATGTCTTGTTTCTTAGATTGAGTATAGTCTTAAACTCAGTTTAGAATATGAAAGGAATGGAATTTACTGTCTCGTTAACACATTTGTTTGGTCATATTGAGACTAATATATGGTCTTAAAACTTTCTATTTAACATTTAGCATGAAAGGAAAGGAATGGAATGGCGTGTAATGTCTCGTTACACAATATATGGTCTTAAAACTCTCTCTTAAACTTCAAGTATGAAAGAAAAGTTATGGATTTTAACTAACACGCAGTTATTATCTTCTCTATGCCTATGTGAACCTCATTTTTTTTTGTCCCATCCTAACAACTGGGAACACTTTCCTATCCACTTCCCCTGACTAGTGTCAACCAGGCTTTCCTGTAACCAACAAAACCATATGAAATGAAATGAAAGACGGGTTATGTGCCACCAATGTGTACATGGTACCTCAGTTTTTTGTCCTATCTGAATGACTATACACACCAGTGACAAGGAGGAACCACGTTGGAAAATCCCAATGAACTCTCTCTGCCAATAGTGGGATCGAACATGGGACCTCCAGGTTAGCGAGGCAACATCCTACTCAATGAGCCACTGCGGCCATGAAATGCAATAAAATGAAATGGGGTTTAACGTCCTACTGTTCTGCTCCGACTCGGCTAATGAAGACGGGCATACGCCATACAGTGTGCTATGAGAGAAATTTTTGCCCAGACACCGGCACTGTGTCATACTTTTATATCGAATTCCAACTGTCAAGGGATCTTTTACGTGCATGCCAATGTGTACACGGGACCTCGTTTTTTCGTGCCATGCGAATGACTAGACAGCTGTCCTTGTCAGGCCCTCCGTCCTGCATCACTGACAAGGGGGAACCACGCCGGAAAAACGGGATGAACTTTCTCGGCCAATGCAGGGATCGAACACCCGACCTCCAGGCTAGCGAGCCAGCGCCTTACCCACTTAGCCACCGTGATCCCCTACATTTAGCATGAAAGGAAAGGAATGGAATGGCGTGTAATGTCTCGTTACACAATATATGGTCTTAAAACTCTCTCTTAAACTTCAAGTATGAAAGAAAAGTTATGGATTTTAACTAACACGCAGTTATTATCTTCTCTATGCCTATGTGAACCTCATTTTTTTTTGTCCCATCCTAACAACTGGGAACACTTTCCTATCCACTTCCCCTGACTAGTGTCAACCAGGCTTTCCTGTAACCAACAAAACCATATGAAATGAAATGAAAGACGGGTTATGTGCCACCAATGTGTACATGGTACCTCAGTTTTTTGTCCTATCTGAATGACTATACACACCAGTGACAAGGAGGAACCACGTTGGAAAATCCCAATGAACTCTCTCTGCCAATAGTGGGATCGAACATGGGACCTCCAGGTTAGCGAGGCAACATCCTACTCAATGAGCCACTGCGGCCATGAAATGCAATAAAATGAAATGGGGTTTAACGTCCTACTGTTCTGCTCCGACTCGGCTAATGAAGACGGGCATACGCCATACAGTGTGCTATGAGAGAAATTTTTGCCCAGACACCGGCACTGTGTCATACTTTTATATCGAATTCCAACTGTCATGGGATCTTTTACGTGCATGCCAATGTGTACACGGGACCTCGTTTTTTCGTGCCATGCGAATGACTAGACAGCTGTCCTTGTCAGGCCCTCCGTCCTGCATCACTGACAAGGAGAAACCACGCCGGAAAATCTGCATGAACTTTCTCTGCCAACACAGGGATTGAATATAGGGCCTCCAGGTTAGCAAGCCAACATCATACTCACTGAGCCACTGCGGCCAAATAAAACAACAACATGTGAACAAGGTGTTAAAGTAATATGTACTTTGTTTTGACAAGTAACCAACTGACAAGACATTTCAAATAATTCATTTTTTTCTACACTGCGGAACAAAAAAAACAAAAGCCAAATGAAGTAACCATCGACAAACCAACAAATAGATATTTTTACCAATGAACATAAAAACATGATTGATAATTCTCTCTACCTTTTTTATATTTTCGTCTGAATCTCCTCTTCTTCGCGTTCTCTCGTGCCGAAAATAACAACGAAGGCATGATATCCTGACAGTTTATTTTTCTTCACTCTAATAATAATAATAATACATCAATCCATTTTACAGGTTGAAATTATAATCTGAGTTAGTACGAACGAACTGAGTATGTAATAAACTCTAATAATAATAATACATCAATCCATTTTACAGGTTGAAATTATAATCTGAGTTAGTACGAACGAACTGAGTATGTAATAAACCGAGTACAATCCTGGAGACGTGTAAAAGAAGTTCAATATCTATTTAAGCATCCTTGACATTTTTTTGCACAATTCTGAAAAACTGATAAATTTTAAATACACAGAATAAGTTATTTTTTTTCAGGTATCAAACAAACGTTGTTCAGAAATGTTGCTTCTTTTCCTCCCTACCACGTGAATAGTATTTTGTCCACACATTTGTGGAAAAACGTTGATGTTAAATCATATTGAATCCTTGCTGTTCTCTCCGATCACATTAATAATTTATTGTCCACGCATTTGTTGAACAGAGTCGATGTTAAATTATTAGGAATCTTGACAGTGTTCCCCCTCGACCACATTAATAATATATAGTCCATTCATTTGCTGAACAAAGTTGATGTTAAATCATTAGGAATCCTTGCTGTTCTTTCATCACATTAATAATAATTTGTCAATCCACAGTAGAAACAGAAAAAGTCAGTAAGGACATAAAGAAAACGATCAGTTCTCCTACTCGTTGAGTAAAGTATAATGTCTATTTCTGTAATAGATGTCAAGATTGTACGATACGGTCCGTGCATAAAGATTGTAAGAAAGGTTGTAATACTTTAATGTATATATATAACGTGACTCAAATATCTGTTGAGAATTTTTTTATATTTTTATTTCCTACATAATAGACACCGTAAACCTGCTCAAACATTGACTGTAACTCCACCCACATTGACTTAAAGAGATGGTACATAAAATTAACATTGTATGGTGTTAGACATCAGAGGTCAAACTTATTATACAGTTTTTCTTGTTCAGGTACAAACAACTTAGATTGTAGTCTAAAAAGATACAGAGAGAGAGAGAGAGAGAGAGAGGAAAGAGAGTGAGAGAGAGAGAGAGAAGAGAGGAGAGAGAGAGAGAGGAGAGAGAAAGAGAGGAGAGAGAGAGAGAGGAAAGAGAGTGAGAGAGAGAGAGAGAAGAGAGGAGAGAGAGAGAGAGGAGAGAGAAAGAGAGGAGAGAGAGAGAGAGGAAAGAGAGTGAGAGAGAGAGAGAGAAGAGAGGAGAGAGAGAGAGAGGAGAGAGAAAGAGAGGAGAGAGAGAGAGAGTGAGAGAGAGAGGGAGAGAGAGAGAGAGAAGAGAGAGGAGAGAGGGAGAGAGAGAGAGAGATGGGGTTTAACTTCAGTTTTTATTTCAATAATTCGCTTGTGCGTAGGGGTCTTTAGCAGTGGGAGGAAACCGGAGGACCTGAAGAAAACCCACGAGGTTGGATAGGCGACCCTGCTCCTTGTCACGTACAACTTGGGAATCAAAACATTTTGCCCTGGACTGTGCATCTCCACATATACTTTTCATCGAATTCCCGAGAAATTTCGAGATTTTCCAGCATGGTTTCCTTCCTTCCCCTTGTCAGTGGTGCAGGACAGAGGGCTTTACAAGGACAGTTGTCTTGTTGTTTGGATGGGATCAAAAACCAAATACAGATCTCTTAATTTGACTATTTACTGTAGATCAAAGGTCAGACTTATATTATACAGAATTTTCAGGTACAAAGGACTTATAAATGTCTGAGCGTATCTTGAATAAAAGACAGGGTACTTTTATACCATTTACTGTATTGTATAAATCTTATTCAACATTATAACTTCATACTTGTATGACCGACTTTAGTGGGCAATTTAATAAAGAAATAAAATGAAAAAGAAATAGCTGTCTACTCTTCTTCAAAACCTGTTGTCGAAATGACTTAGTTTGTATTGGATCAATAGCAAATGAAATGAAATGAAATGGGGTTTAACGTCCTACTGTTCTGCTCCTATGGATCAATAGCACCATACAAGGCCTTGCATTTTGTACCGGGCCACCTCGTCCCTTTAACAAACCATATATTAAAAGTGAAAGAATAAAACTATCATTTCAAGATCACCTTGAAAATAAACGTTTAAGCATAATGAAATTAATCGTGTCATTTAAATCTTTATTCATGTAACACAAAAGCCATATTGTATGCTCATAATACGTATCATTTTATTGTTAATAAAAATTAAACCATACGATTGACAAGAAAAAGCTTCTGAAAATGATATTACTGACACGATCCAGCCTCGCCGTTGAGAGAGGGTTTTATGTTCACACAAAACCTAACCATTTCTTTTCTAGACATTTTTACAAAAATAATTCAGACACTTGAAGAAACTGGGAGGAAATTGAAGTACATTATTCGACCTTGCTAACATTATTATTACTAATGAGTAAATGTCCAAATGGACTAAGGGGGGTTGGATGGCCGAATGGTTAACACACGTGTGCTGTATCATACGGTCTGTCATTGAGTCAACTGACAGGGTTTCGATTCCGCGGTTGTACGTGACAAGGAGTAGGGTCACCTGTCCAACCTCGTGGGTTTTCTCCAGGTCCTCCCACTGCTAAAGACCCCTACGTGCAAGCGAGTTATTGAAATAAAATTGAACCATGTGTTAGTCCCGAAATGACCTAGTTTGTGTCGAGTGGACATTAAACCCCATTTCTCTCTCTCTCTCCAAATGGACTAATACCAATATAACCTTGGTCTATTCAGTAGTTCTTGCCAATATTAATGAAAACCCATAGATAACGTTTCTGAAAAAGATGTAACTAACATAAGTCCGCCTCCCAGTTGAAAGACAGAAAACAGAGTCTTTAAAACCTACACAAAACCTAGGAAGTTCATTATTGGACCTTGACTGATCCAGTAGTTCTTGCCAATATTATTATTATTATTGAATACCGTGCCCTAATGGTGTTATGTGTCCGCCTCCCAGTTGAAAAACAGACTGAAGTTTAAAACCTACACAAAACCTAACGAGTTCATTATTTAAATAATATGACAGTGGTCTATCCAGTAGTTCATGCAAATATTATTTTTATTAATTAGTACCGTGCCCTAATGGTGCTATGCGCCGGCCTCCGAGTTGTAGGACAGAATAAAGTTTAAAACCTACACAAGTTCATTACTGGACCAATATGACCCTGGCCGATCCAGTAGTTGGAACACAGAATAAAGTTTAAAACCTAACGAGTTCATTACTGGACCAATATGACCCTGGTCTATCCAGTAGTTCTTGCCAATATTATTATTATTAATGAGAATTCTGTGACATAAATCAAGTCATGTCAGGTTATAATTACCTACAGATTGATCTATTTATAGGTATTATTACCTACATCAATACCTAATTGACCATGAACTATCAGAGGTCAACTTCTACAAGTCTTTAATACCGTACACATGTTTATAGACATCAACTGATTATCAAGGAACATGCAATAAATGGGGGGGAAGTAGGGGAGGAATTAATACATCCATTCATTATTAAAGCACAATATATCAGAGATAGTGGTCAAAACACAATTCAGGCTAATGAAGACGGGCATACCCCAAACAGGGTGTTATGAGGAAAAGTTTGCCTGGACAGTGGCACTACTGCCTACTCTTTTATCGAATTCAATTGTCAATGTGTACAAAGGACATCAATTTTTGGTCCCATCTAATTGACTATACATTATCCCTTGCCAAGGAATTGGGTACCACGCCTTAATAATTCCAAAGAACGATTTCAGTAAAATTGATCCCATAAAGCTTCTGATCCCTTGCAAAATACGATATTGTGAAAGAAAGCTGAATCTCTTAATTCTTGGGGGGGTTGGATTGCCGAATGGTTAGCACATGCGTGCTGTATCATAAGGCCTGTCATTGAGTCAACTGGTGTGGTTTCGATTCCCCGGTTGTACCTGGCAAGTAGTAGGGTTGCCTGTCCAACCTCATGGGTTTTCTCCGGGTCCTCTTGTTTCCCCCACTGCTAAAGACACCTACTTGCAAGTGAATTATTGAAATAAAATTAAAACCATATGTTAGTCCCAAAATGACCTAGTTTGTGTCGAGTGGACGTCAAACCCCATTTCTCTCTCTCTCTCTTTTAATTGTTAATAGGAATATCAACCGAGAAATTGTTCAATTCTGTTCCGTACTTATAATGATATGATGAATGAAAATTTCATAACATTCTGAAGATGATATAAACAAACCAATCAGGCCAAAATAAAGATGGGATTTTAATTAAATGAAAGTCTAGTTAAATTAAAATGAGAGGAACCTGAAATGAATTCTAGCTACTAAAATGATTTTTTTGGAAGAAACAGAATTCTAACTAAGCCATCAGTTAAATTTATTTCCTTTCTTGCCAAATTAAAACATCACATTCTAGTTAAACATACATTATCTTTAGGCCTGAAATGTTATAAAACTTATTAATTAGACATTAATTAACGTATCTAGACCATAATCAACTCTCGATGTCAACGCTAGCCTGCGATATTTGTTGGATTATAATCCGATTTGCTGCACAACTTTCCTTCTCGATTTAACGATTAATTGGATAATCGATTTGTCGTACCGACTTTAGTAATGATGACTGAGGCTATGCGGAACTTTCGATCGCTTATTTCTCGGTTCATAATGGATCAATTTGACTGAAATTTTCAGCAAATTGCCTTTACATTATCTAGTTTTTAACTATTATAGTGTGAACTGCCAACTCATTATCTAATCTCCCATAATGTATCTTTAAGCTAAAATGAATTTGATTTGCTAAATAAAATCATGGAATGAAATTCTAATGAAATTAAAATAAAATTGATTTCCTTTCTAGCTAAATTAAAGAATATAGATGTTTATATGAGGAAATTAAAACATTTACAAGAGCAAATTTAAACATGTTTTAAAAAATTTATATCAGCAAATTGAAACACGTTTTAAAACATTTATATGAGCAAATTAAAACATGTATAGAGCATTTAAGATGAACCTCATGAAAAAGATTTAACCGAAATCTAAAAGAAATATTATCTAAAATATCAGTCGTTAAAAACCAACTTAAAACAAAATGGTGCATCAAGTAGAGTAACATAAAACGAGTTTGTGACCATCAAAAAGATAAAATAAACTAAAACACACTGAATTTAACACTTATCATTTATTTACTAGAAAACCTGGATTTTTTCTTCATCCCTTATAAAAGCTATAAGATAAGCCATACATGTAGCTATAGGCTGTTTCATATATTTGGCACCAGGTGTAAAAATAGAATCTATTATTCCCTTACCATTCAATCACCTTATGATAATCATAATGGGGTTTAACATCCACTCAACACAATCTAGGTCATTTTGGGACTAACATATGGTTCAATTTTATTTCAATAGGAAACCAAAGGACCCAGAGAAAACCCAAAAGGCTAGACACAACCGGGAAATCAAAACCATGCCAGTTAACTCAATGACACCCTTATGATACAACACACATGCGCTAACCTTCGGTCATCCAACCTCCCCCCCACCCCCCTACAATAATAAAACGCTAACCATTCGGTCATCCAACCCCCGGCCCCCTACAATAATAAAGCGCTAACCATTCAGTCATCCAAACCTCCCTACAATAATAAAGTTTAAATCTTGTTGTACAGGTAAGAATATTATTGTAGGGTGGTCCATGATGAGGTACTTGTTCAATGGTTGTGAAATGAAATGGGGTTTAATGTCCTAATACAACACAGTTTACTGGGGGGTTGGATGGCCGAATGGTTAGCACATGCGTGCTGTATAACAAGGCTTGTCATTGAGTCAATTGGCTTGATTTCGAATCCCAGGTTGTACGTGACAAGGAGTAGGGTTGCCTGTCCAGCCTGAGCCTCGTGGATTTTCTCCGGGTCCTCCGGTTTCCTCCCACTGCTAAAGAACCCCACACACAAGCGAATTATTGAAATAAAATTAAACAATGTTAGTCCCAAAATGACCTAGTTTGTGTCGAGTGGTCGTTAAACCCCATTTCTCTCTCTCCATTATTTGCTATGAGAGAAATTTTGTCCAGGCAGTAGCGCTATGGCCTTATCCTTGGAGTTTTAATTTCACAGCTCTGATTTTTGTAAATGAAGAATTGAAGATACTCGTTCCTGAAGCAACGACTGCGAGTTTTACAACATCTTGACATTGCTAGATTACTTTACAATTCCAAAACTTATCGCTACGTAATCTGCAGACACGTGAACAGTAGCATCCAATTAAAGGTTGTGACGTACATGTAGTGATCTCAACGGAAACATTGAACTTTGCAACTTGATTATCACAGGTAGGCATTTTAGCTGGAAAGCGTAGGACTTGGTATTCGCGATGATCGAGGAATCTGATAGGCTCTCAAGCTGGGTGAATACCCAATCGAAATTAATGACGAAAATATACAGGGTATCACAAGATGTACGTAGTTAAAGTGAGATCAAACTTTCTATTGAAGATGGAAAAGATATAGAGTATGCCATCTTTAATTCCAATTAGGATGACATGGGCAATGGTGGAGAATTTTGACTAGATATTCAATTGTGTTGAGTAGGTGGAGAGAGATGGAGTTTAACGTCCATTAGACACAAACTAGGTTATTTTGGGACTAACAGATGATTCAATTTTATTTCAATAATTTGCTTGTGCGTAGGGGTTTTCAGCAGTGGGAGAAAACTGTAGGACCTAAAGAAAACCCACCAAGTTGGACAAGTGTCCCTAATCCATGCCATGTACAAGCAGGGAATCAAAACCACGCCACTTGACTCAATGATAGCCTATACATGATCAAACCCTCAACACCCCCACCCACCAGGTAGCTGAATGACATATTTAAAGTTGCAATTGCAAATTTTCAAGTTATATTTTTAAAATATATTAAAATAAAGCCTTAAAATAGATGGTATCCATAAACAGTCCTACCTTGTTAAAGAATAATCCTATTAATCCTATAATTCACTATTGCCAGCTGAGAAATTGGCAAAAATATCATTTTTAACTTCCAATTCCAACGTTGGAAAATGGCTGAACCATCTTGTCAATAGCAAAACAAGGGAGGTAATTGTGTTGTTATTTCCTGTGTCATAGATTTTTAAGGGTGGGAAATAATCCCCATGATCGTATAATAGTGAATTGATAACCTATTGAGCAAAAGACATAGAAATAATTATGTTTTGACTTTCTTAGATAATTTGAAATTCTGGCTTTAAGAAGATTTTTCAGTATATTCTACCGGTGTTGGGTGTAATTTGATCAATCGATACCTATTACAGTATCTTATTATGTGTAGAGATTTTGTATATAAGCCTCGATGTTAATACTATAGGTGTAACTGAGTAGTATTATAATAGTATTATCTATAATAATCTACTTATAAAACAGTTATATGATATAACCCACACTCTATATACAAGGTGGGATATATAATATTAATATGTGAGATATAACTAGATGGGTGGTATATGCAAATTAAATAGGACTTAATATTGCAGAGTCAACAGTGAGTGGAGTGAGGCTGATGTCTACCACCTAAATAAACAAATGACGCTCATTAACTACTTGTACATTTATCTTTTTTAAAAGTTTTTATTAAGGAAACTTTTGTCTCCCTAAAAATAGGGTTTGGTCAGCCATGTTGGCTAAGTGGGTAAGACGCTGGCTCGCTAGCCTGGAGGTCGAGTGTGCGATCCCTGCATCAGCCAAGAAAGTTCATCGGGATTTTCCGATGTAGTTTCCCCTTGTCAGTGGTGCAGGATGGAGGGCCCTGACTAGGACGGCTGTCAAGTCATTCAGATGGGATAAAAAACCGAGGTTAGTGTAAACATTGGTGTGCACATAAAAGATCCCTTGGCAGTTGGAATTCGATATAAAAGTAGGCCATAGTGCCGCTGCCTGGGAAAATTTCAATCATAGCACAATGTATGGGGTATGCCCGACTTTATCAGTAGGATGTTTAACACCATTTCATTTCATTTTTTTACAAATGGAGTCTAAGAATAGCAAGTCATTCTTAATTCATACCAAACCAACCCCTCCCCCGCCCTTACATGTACATATACCATGAACTACCAGTTCAATACAACAATTATATAGATATATTGTTCCATACAACTTTAACACCAGATGTACCACGATACACCCAAGTTATACAAGGGACATAACTCCATTTTAGCCTTACATTATGTTTGCTCGTTTGGTATTGGGAGAGAGAGAGAGTGAGAGAGAGAGAGATGGGGTTTAACGTCCACTCGACACAAACTAGGTCATTTTGGGACTACCATATGGTTTAATTTTATTTCAATAATTCGTTTCCATGTAGGGGTCTTTAGCAGTGGGAGGAAACCGAAGGACCCGGAGAAAAACCACGAGGTTGGACAGGTGACCCTATTCCTTGTCACTTACAGTTTGGTATTGGGAAGTAAACGGTGTATTTTGTTGGTAGGGTAGTTTTGTTATTAACACACTATACCTGATAGTGAACCAACTCGTATCCTCTCATTCATTGATAGGGAATAAAACCACCGGCTGATCATTGTTGGCATCAGAATTAACGAACAATGGCAGCATCCAGTATACATGTAGGTGTCTGGTAATTCTGACTAATCTGACTTATTTCTGAATTCCAACTGTCGAGGATCCTTTTACTTGATTAGCACTATTTATACTGGGCCTCAGTTTTTTGCCCCATACCAACGACTAGTAGCTCTTTTTCCCAGGCCCTGACAAACGTACTGACAAAGGTACACCAATCTAGAAAATTTTGAGGAATTTTCTCGATCAATACGGAGATCAATTCACTGCCTTACTAAGTCACTGCAGCTCCAACAATCTATATAAATAAATTCCAAGATATCTGTGATCATGTATGTTTGCCCGCGCTCCACACCACCATATATATGGTATAAAATTTACCAGCATGACCCTGTAAATGTTTTAGACCATCGAATTTGGGCTGGGCAAATCACTCCACATCCACATATGTGGTATCAAATTACCCAGCATCACTTAGTGAGTGTTTTAGGCCGTCGAATTAGATTGGGTCCCTGACTAATTTGGGCCCGGGGTGATTTTGGGCCCCGGGAGAAGCCAGATATTCTGCTAGACTATGAATAACAAAGAATAAGTTGTCTTACCTTTGAGTAAATGTTTCAGTTCTTTGGCACCTTTTGTTGTTGTAAATTTATTAACAATATCTAAGGCCGTTTGGTCATAGGAGTTGGGACGGTTGACATCGATACCACACTGAAAATATAATATCAAACAGATAAACACATTGACATCTAATGGTTTGGATTGTTCGTACTTGGTTTTATTTTATTTATACAAATAAACATATTGACATCTATACCACACTGAAAATATAATAATTTACAAATAAACATATTGATGTTTATACCATACTGAAAATATAATAATTTAGAAATAAACATATTGACATCTATACCACAATGAAAATATAATAATTTAGAAATAAACATATTGACATCTATACCACAATGAAAATATAATATTATAAAGAGTGGGTTTAAATTCAGGTTTTGTTCTAATTCTATGAAGGTAGTTTTATCATTTTTTACTGATATTTTAGAGAGAGAGAGAGAAATAGGGTTTAACGTCCACTCGACACAATCTAGGAATAACATATGGTTTAATTTTATTTCAATAATTAGCTGGCGCGTAGGGGTCTTTAGCCGTGGGAGGAAACCGGAGTACCCGGAGAAAACCCACGAGGCTGGACAGGCGACCCTACTCCTTGTCACGTACAACGGGGGATAAGAAACCACACCAGTTGACTCAATGACAGGCCTTATGATACAGCATGCACATGCTAACCATTAGTGCTAACCATTCGGCCATCCAACCCTCCTGATATTTTAGAGATGATTTAGTTGTTTGTATTTCATTTTTGTTAAGAATTTATGAGTGATGCAGTAATGTTGGTTATATAAATTTAAAGGTATCAAGCCTGTAAATAGGTCACCTGTCACAGACAATGTCAGGCACAGATTCAGGATTTGTCAGGTACATCTACCCTGGTGCCTGTCATTTTGTCTGGTGCAGATATGTTATTTTTCAGTGTTCTAAATGATATTTATAAAATTAAAATTTCTGGTATCTGTTTAATACATTAATGCCTAAAATTTTGTCAGATACAGCTAAAAATATTATTACTACCCAAAAGCATTTGTTGGCCTGTGTTGGGACTTGAACATAGGACATTTTAATCGAGATATGAAATGTTATATAAATTATTAATTAGATATTAATTAATATGACAAGACCATAATCAACTCGCTAGACCACTTGATGCACAAGATTTTAAGTAGAACAGAACAGTCAGCCATTTACTGATTTAATTCAAATATAGAGAAGCGAGGCTAAGCCTTGAATAACCAGTACTGTGGTTACGATAATAGACAATCAACGCACACATCTTGTCAAAACTACAAATAGTGATAACTTCACTCAGAGTAAAGTAATTTGAATGAAATTTTCAAAACATTTATTTTGCATTGTCTATTTTTGAGCTATTAGAACAAGAACGGTCAGTTCTTTATCTAAATCTTACATCTCTCTACAAATGTTAAATAATCAGTCTGCATCCATTTTGGCTTGGATTAAGTTGGAGAAAATTTGATATTATCGAAAAATACAAACGAAACACAGAGATTTTATTAGGCAAAAAATAGGGCATGGAAATGTTTTTTCGTTTAATCATTATTAAATCATGCTGGGAATCGGTCTCCTATTGCTTATTTTCTTTGAGTCAAAGCTACGCAATATATAAATTAATCAACTCAGAAATAGGCTTATCCCAGTGGGCAGTATTTTATCAGCCAGGGGGGAGTAACTCTAGATAAATAGTCAACCGGGTAATTAGTAACAACAAATATGATATGCTTAGAGCAGGGATCAGACAGAAGTGTGTTATCTTTGAAACTTGGCCAAGAAACCAGTCACTGTAATAAATTCAGAGATACTAGATCCTTTTCATGTACAGTACCCGTCAGTATTCATTTAGATAAATAAATAACCTTTAATAACTTAAGTCAGTATTCAGTTAATATTATACGAAATTAAGAAAAAGCCATTTTTTTTTTTTTTTCGTAGGTAATAACATTTATTTCATAGGCATAACAACCCATTTTTTGTTTTAGAATAAAAAATATGACACATTTCATAACTTAACTCATCATTCTCATACATGTAATATTAATGACAAGCCATTTTTTATTTTTATTCATAATATAGCACCCTTATTTTTTAGAATAAAAAATATGACATCTATCATATTCCAATATATCTTTTGAAAATTATAATTATGGAATTCAACATAGGAACATGTTTACTCAAAAAAAAAAAAAACCCAAAACTTTTAATAATTTTAGTCTATTGAAATGAAATGAAATAAAATGAATAGGGTTTAATGTCCTACTTTTCAGTTTTGCAGGTTGTTTTTTTTCTTTTCAAGAGATGTTTTTTTTTTTTTTTTTTTCAAGAGGTGTCTCTTTCAAGAAGGGTCTTTTATTTTTAAAATGTCTTTTTGCATTGTAAATTTGAATAGGCTGCGTCTTTTTGCATATTAAAACTGTTGTTAAAGAGGAGTCTTCCTGTACCGTATATTGAAACTGTTTTTGAAGGGAAGTCTTTCTGTATATAATTCTGTTTTTGAGTAGTTATTTTAGCTAGAGAGTATAGTAGGTTAAGAACTAAGATAGTGTTTAGTATGTTATAGTAGTGATAGTAGTTTGTAAAGTACCATTAATATGCTATAAAGCTGGCTGTATATATACATATATAAGATTAAAGGTAAAGAACATATGGTTGATATAAATCACCTGAACAACTAGTAGATACATAGGTATATATCAACACCTGAATTACCTGAATACTACCTGATACTAACACAGGTATATACCAGGGGTTGAGAGAGAGAGAGAGATGGGGTTTAAGGTCCACTGGACATAAACTAGGTCATTTTCTAGATTAACATATGGTTAAATTTTATTTCAATAATTCGCTTGCATGTAGGGGTCTTCAGCAAAGGGAGGACACCAGAGGACCTGGAGAAAACCCAGAACGTTGTACAGACAATCCTACTCCTTGTCACTACAAGCAGGGAATAGACCTTACGATACCCCTCCCCCCCTATATGGGGTTTAACATCCAACTGTTCTGCACAGATTTGGCTGATAAAGATGGACACAAATCATACTATTTTGTTCGGACCTGCTCTTATATCAGCCAAAGGATTGTGATAGTAGATGGAATATAGGACAGAGGAAATGAAATGAAATTTAACGTCCTTCTGTTCTGCTCCGACTGGGTTAATCATGACCAGAAAATAATGGTTTATTTCGTCTGAGAAATGATTGGCCATTTTGGGGGATATTTGTGAGAATAGTAGGTTGAGAAACATATGGTTAATATTATTATATAGCTAATCCCCTGTAGATTTTTACTGATGGTATACAGAGATAAATACAATCTATCAGGTAAAACACAGGTATTCTCTACTGGACAACACCAGGTAAGATGACCACATGGTTATATAGAGATACAATCTACCTGGTAAAAACACAGGTATTCTCTACTGGACATCACCAGGTAAGATGACCACATGCTATATAGATACAATCTACCTGGTAAAAATACAGGTATTCTCTACTGGACAACACAAGGTAAGATGACCACATGGTTATAGAAATATACAATCTACCTGGTAAAACCTGTCTTCATTAGCCCATATACAGGTCACAATTCTATGGAATACAATTACTGCTTATTACTGAGCGACGTTTCAACTAGGCTTCTCTAGTTATTATCAAGTAGCCTAGTCGAAACATCAGTAAAATAAGCAGTAATTGTGACCTGTTTTTTCATCTTCAATTACTAAATGCTATTGAAACAATTCATTAGCCTAGTAGGAGCAGATGAGTAGGACTTTAAAATCCATTTCTTTTTGTTTCATTTCATAAAAATTTGGAATACGATATAAACAGAAATCTTTCTGGCAGAACATGCTGATGGCGGAACATGCTGATGGCGGAACATGCTGATGATGAAACGAAATGGTGTAACTGGTCTAATGAAGACGTGCATACACTATACAGTGTGCTATGAGGGAAAGTTTGCCTAGACCGTGCAATCTGTGCTTACTCGTCATTGAATTTTAACTGTCAAGGGTTCTTTAACGTGCATGCCTATGTGTCCATAAGACATCACTTTTTATCCCATCCAAATAACTAGATCCTGTTCCATCCTGCATCACTGGTGATTTATTGAAAGTTGGTTAGATTAAAAGTCAGAATAAATAAAACAAATCAAAATTGTAGTCTAATTTTAAATAAACTTTCGTATATCTATTCATTCCTATTAAAATACATTTCTTACCGTTCCCATTTTAATCCTCCGTCCAAACTTTCGACCGAGAGGTGCTGATATCGTGTGATATTTTCTCTTGGGTAAAATCAGGGGTTTCACTGTACGTTTTTCTTCTGCCATTTTTTATGATTAACTAAATCCAATATAATTTAAGTTTCGAAATGTCATTCAGAAATCTTTTTAACTTGAAGAATTCTAACAGAACATCCAAATTTATTGTATTGTTAATCAGCATCTAAACAGTTCACAGATTTGTTACTCATCCGATGTCTTTTCAAAAGTTTATGATTTAAATCACAATTTCAATATTTGTCTGGTTTGAACAAAGCATTGTTTAAATGGTTGTTCATACATGTACGAAGCATCAGATATTGAAATGGTAGTTCATACAATTCATCAGGATTGTGTTAAAAAAATCTTAGGATATAAGACAAATCAAAATCTTTTTTTTTTTCCTCCTTTCAAGTTGAAAACTCACAAAAGATAAAATCACTCTTTATAATTTAATAAACACAACAGTAATATTATGATTTTATACACTATGCTAGAGCTCATTTGTGAAATTCACCAATAAATTTCCAAGTGTTCAAGTAACTGACAAATTATTGTTCATCACTGGTATAACTAAAAGGAACAAAACACTTATTAACAAAAATTAATAATAAAAAGAAAAACCTTTAAATTTATTCACATGAAAAACCATAACACTTCCAATTACTGTTCATTTACATGTATGAACCTTCAACACACGAAGTCAACTCAAAACCACAAAAACTTTAGATTTATGATATAATTCACATCAAGTACTATTTAAAAATAAAAAATCTTTTTAGAAATTTGATATATTCCAAAAATATACTCGTGATTAACATTAGTTTCTAGTCCATCATCAGTCAGTTTCACGGTATCAATATCTTGTTATTTCACACATATTTACTACTTCAATATTCCCCATTAATCTATCAATGTAATCCAAACATTTCCACATGGAGAACATATTTTTTATCTTTTTAGTGATATTATATATCTCAACGTTTCTTCGAATCTGGGACAAAGATAAGTAATTTGTAGATAAATTGACTTGAATCGTGATGACGGGTGGCCAACAACCTGTAATTATGGAAGTTATCAACGATCTCAAACTATAACCCAGTAATGAATGGACTCATCTCATTTGATTTTAGTGATTTTTTAAAAAAAATTTAAAGAAAATAATAACATTATCAACATCTTCTAATTCGTTTTTTTCATTGGACGAATTTTCAGTACTGGCAAGTTAAAAAGTCAATACATCTTGACTAAAACAATCAAAAACCGCATAAAACTACTGGTTCCTCTCGCTCTTCAAATCAACCAAGTCATTTTAACTATTTTAGGATAGTATACTACTTCCGGCGGTTTGAGGCATTCTCTAGTGAACAGAGGTTTTGAGAGAGAGAAATGGGGTTTAACGTCCACTCGACACAAACTAGGTCATTTCGGGACTAACATATGGTTTAATTTTATTTCAATAATTCGCTTGCGCGTAGGGGTCTTTAGCAGTGGGAGGAAACAGGAGGACCCGGAGAAAACCCACGAGATTGGACAGGCGACCCTACTCCTTGTCACGTACAACAGTAGTTTTGAAACTTAGCTACAAATCTCAATGTGACGTTCACATCTTATGATATCATTTCACAGTCCAGCCTAAAATCATTTAAATCTAGAGTTCCCTAAATCATAAAATATCGAAATCCTCTTAAATCCTGAGTCTCCATAAATTACGAAACATCAAAATCCATTTAAATCCAGAGTTTCATAAATTAAAAAATATTCAAATCCTCTTGATTTTGGAGTTCCCATAAATTACAAGATATCAAAATCTTCTTAAATCCAGAGTTTGAATAAATTACAAACTGTAAAAATGCACTTAAATCCAGAGTTTTCATAAATTACAAAACATATCAAAATAGTTTCTATAAATTGCAAAACATATCCATTCAAATTTAGATTTTCCATAAATTACAAAAAACATCAAAATTCAATCAAATTCAGAGTTTCCATCAATTACAAAACACCAAAATCCACTTAAATTCAGAGTTTCCATAAATTACAAAATATCAGAATCCTTTAACTGGGAACACAGAACATAGTTTTACTAGGTTTGTAAAGAATCCAACAGTCAAACAAAACAAACACAAGCGAATGTTACAAGTCACTGCTCCTAACCTGTCTTTTTCCCCATATAAATATATGATATATCTACTCCATGGTACCAGTAGAGACTAGAGGAATAGTGTATCTTCTATATAGGTATCAGGAATGCTTGCTTCTCAAACAATTCAACACCTATCAGTCAATCCTGTAAAACCTACTGTACAGTTCGACACTCTCAACACTATACAGAAGAATTTGTATTCTAAAACTACTAATACATGTTTATATATTTATGTAAGCACGCTGGACAATGAAGGCTATCTTAAATTTCTTAGGTATTAAAAATACTAGAACATCTCGGGAATTTTATACCTTATAGCTTTAATCTACCAGTTCTGTGCGTAATCAAACATATATGATGCAAGAGCTAAATCTGCCTATTGCAGGTCATTCTTTAGGCCTGAAATGTTATCTAAATTATTAATTAGACATTAATAAACTTATCCAGACCATAATCAACTCTCGATGTCATCGCTAGCCTGCAATGTTTATTGGGTTAGGTTCCGATTTGCTGTTCGACTTCCATTTATAAGTAAATCAAAAAATGGATAATCAAGACTATGTTTTTTATCCTACCGACTTTAGTAATGATGATCGAGGCTAGCCCCAATATTCAATCGCTAAAATCTCGGTTTAGATTAGATCAATTTGACTGAAATTTTCAGCAAATCCTCTTTACAGTATTTAGTTTTTAATTATTATAGTGAGAACTGCCAGCTCTTTATCTAATCTCCCTTAATGCATCTTTAACCTATATTAGCATGTAATTAAAAGATCCCTTGGCAGTAGGAATTCAACGAAAGAGTAGGCAGAGAAAAACAGGTTGTTAATCACGATTTGATTTCATCTAAAACCATCTATACGATGATTTACGACAAACAATACGATAAATGTTGGGTCACACATCAACACATGAAAGATTAAAACCTACATCTGACATGTCCTTATCAATAATATAACTTTAACTTGATATCTTCACATATTCTGACTCAACTCATGATTACAACATAACAGAAAAATACAAACAGGATTAAAAGCCAACAAAACGGGTAATGAATAAAAAAAATAGTTTGCCATATAAAACCATGAAAATGGAATATGGTTTATTTTTTTCTATGATCTCTTCTTGTGCAATACTATAGGGAGGTAAATTTTGCCTTGGCAGTGGAGTTTTGATCTACTTGTTTTCGAATTCCAACTGTCACGATTTTAGTTTACTTGCACACCAGAAGGTCTATTAACACTTTACTGGTCAGCCCTGCACACTCTACATGTACCTCTTGACAAGCTGGAACAGGGCCTAAACATTCTGAAGATTATTTCTGGAAATTCTTGTTGAGACTGGCTTAACTCATATCCACAAACGGTTAGAAAAAAATACCTCTACCTGACACAGAGTACCAAAAACACAAGTCTACACTCTTTCCAATACATGAAATGTGTTTAATTTACTGCAATTAAAACATTCAAACAATTGAAACATGATTAACTCCTTGAATAAATTCATAAAAAGACAAACAACTTCAGTTGTGAATCAGACTGGAAAAACCTCCATTAATCATAGAAAGATGGCTGAGAACATGAAATGCACGTGCACTAACCACTGGTACCATGTGACCCATTACAAGTTAAATTCCACTGTATGATAAATCATACCCCTTGTAGATATATAACATACCACAACACACCAACTAATTATATCCACCTCTATATCCCATACTGTATTTCACACATACGATATGAAATGCACATGCAATGACAAGCGTGTGCATGTTGTAAATTCCATATTTATATTTGGCGAAACCGTGGAAACGTCTGTAACATTCAACTACACAAATTACTCGTAGATGTTTGGATAAAAACACACAAACTAAAATAATCTCAAACAGTTGGGATTTCCTACATGTAATGCATGTGCAAGTGAGAGCACATGTTTTCTCTATCTAGTTGTATGATGTACTGTAAATAGAGAAACTGATACCAGGGTTAAAACATCTGTAAATATAGTTTATTAGTACTTACATGACATACTCAATAGTCTTACTCGGTATCCTATATACCATATCTTACAGTACAGTTAGTCAACTTCTTCAACCCTCTATGCACCAGAGAGAGAGAGAGAGAGAAGAGAGAAGAGAGAGAGATGAGAGAGAGATAGAGAGATAGAGAGAGAGAGGTTTAACATCCACTCCACACAACTAGGTCAATTCGGATCAACATACAGTTCAATTTTATTTCAATAATTTACTTGCGCGTAGGGGTCTTTAGCAGTGGGAGGAAACTAGACATAGAAAACCCATGAGGTTTGACAAGTGACCCTACTTTTAGTCACATACAAGGGCGGAATCGAAACCACGCCAATTGACTCAATGACAGACCTTATGATACAACACACACACGTTCTAACCTTTCGGCCATCCATATCCCTCCCCCACCACCTCTTTTCACCAAAAAGAACCCATAACAGTATTAATTTGATATAAGAGGAAGCCGTAGTGCCGCTGTCTGGGCAAAATCTCCCCCCATAGCAAACTGTAAGGGGTGTGTTCATCTTCATTAGCCCAGTAGGAGCAGAAAAGTAGAATGTTAAACCACATTTCATTTCATTTCTTCAAACTCTTATTGCCAACTTCAAAATCTTTCCTCTATTTTTTTCAAATTAATGAAATGGGATTCAAGCCTAACATCTTATTTCTGTAAGTTTTTTTTTATATTTTAAAAAGTAAGATATCCAAAAACTGTTCTGAACAGAAGACACTTAATAGAAATTCTGGCTTACATTCCAAGTCTCAAAAGTCAATTACCATTATACAAGTTTTTTTGTGATATCAATATATCTGGATGTTTTTTCTTTTATTCTAGTCCTTCAGATAAGAACAAAAAACAAGGTTCACAGGTTTACATTGAAACAAAAATATAAAATAAATAGTATGTGTGTGTTTTTCAGACAATCAAATGTTCAGGTATCAAAGTATTGATAAGATACACTGTAAAGTTTTTATTTCAACCATTAAGTGTTAATGTACCAAAATCGGGAGACTTTTTTAAAATTCTAGTCCTTCAGATAAAAAGAAAAAACAATGTCCATACATTTTTACACTGAAACAACGAAATAAAACAGATGTTTTTCAGACAATGTACACTGTATCAAAGTATTAACATGTATATGGATTTTTCCCCATCTAGTCCTTCAGATAGGACAAAAAGTAGAAATGAAATGAAATGAAATGAAATGGGATTTAACGTCCTACTGTTCTGCTCCTATACTGGGCTAATGAAGACGGGCATACGCCAAACAGTGTGCTATGAGGGAAATTTTGCCCGGGCAGCGGCACTATCGCCTGCTCTTATATCGAATTCCAACTGCCAAGTGATCTTTTACGTGCATTCCAATGTATACACGGGACCTCGTTTTTTTGTCTCATCCGAAGGACTAGACAGCTGTCCTTGTCAGGCCCTCCGTCCTGCATCACTGACAAGGGGGGACCACGCGGAAAGTAGAGATTCTCACGTTGAAACAAAGATAGAAACGTATGTTTTTTCAGACAATCAAAATAAATGTTAATGTATGAAAGTATTGACATACATGTATATAGATTTATTCCATCTAGTCCTTCAGATAGGACAAAAAACAAGGTTCACAGGTTTACATTGAAACAAAGATATAAAATCGAAATGTATGTTTTTCAGACCATCAAAAATGTGAGTTTAAATTTCGATCATCAAGTATTGCTTGAAAACGTTGAGAGAATACTCTTCAAAACGTCGCCCAAATAAATCAGTAATTGTTCTTCCATAAGTATGTGTTATAGTTTATCAAGTATTAATGTATCAAAATATCTATATAACTGGAGAATTTCTTAAAATTCTAGTCCTTCAGATAGGACAAAAAAAGAGGTTCTCGCGTTGAAACAAAGATATAAAATAGATACATATGTTTTTTCAGTTGATGGAGTGTTAATGTATCAAGGTAAAAGATTAGTTAGAGTATTATTTTATCATATCAAGTTTCTGTCTCCACCTTGCCAGCTATTTTATACCCCATTTACACTCACATATTATAACACATCTTAACGCCCAGTTATAATCTTCTATCTAATATATCATTTATAACACACCTGATTCTAACAGAGAGAGAGAGAGAGGTGGGGTTTAACGTCCACTTGATACATACTAGGTCATTTCGGGACTAACATATGGTTCAATTATATTTCAATAATTCACTTGCATGTAGGAGTGTTGAACAGTGGGAGGAAACCAGAGGACCCAGAGAAAACCCACGAGGTTGATCAGACGAAGTGGGGAATCGAAACCATGCCACTTGATTCAATGACAGATTTCAATATGGTTTCACGCACACGTTAAACCACCAGACCATCCAAAGATTTCATCCACCCCCCACCCCACCCTCTCTACTGAAAGAAGAGTACACAGTTACCATTGAAATCAAATGTATCACATGTTAGTCTCAAATAAAATAAAACCAAGTACGAACAATCCAAACCATAAGACAGAATTCGAAGTCCTAAAAAACGTTATTGGCAAAATAGTGTATTCGAGTGTAATAGTGTAATCAGCAAATGGACTGCTCCTCGTGTACAAAATACACGACAAACAGTGGTAACAGGTGTCCGGAAGAGTAAGCTTACCCTGCCTGGCACCACACCCGCCATAGCTGCATCCAAACTATTAGGCGAAATGTCGGTAAAATAGCGTGATTGGCCAATGAACTATCGGTATGCAAAATGCACGCGATGAAATGTGTTAATGATGTAGTAGACATTATCAGGGAGACAGTAATAGTATACGTGTCAATTAAATATATCTAGAATAATAGCCGAGAGAGACACGTTATATTTACCAATCAAATCAATATGATGGCCATAAAACTTTTTAAAGGTTTTAATAAGTTTAGTGCGCAAGTATCCTTGTAGTTGAAGCTTAGATGACAAATGCCTCGATCTACTTAAAAAATCAGAATAAAAGCAACAAGCTCTAGCGTAACGAATTAGCTGAGATACAAACACACCATAAGCTGGTGATATTGGAATGTTACTACTAATAAATGGAAAGTTAACAATCGGAAAGTCAAAGTCATCACGTTTATCGTACAAATGACTCAAGGGTCGTGTTGATGAGACGTTAAACACCGTTCCATTCCATTCTTTAATATGATTTTAATCGCATGACCTCTTTTATTAGACCCTCACAGCCAGACGTTATTTGAGGTGCCGTGTTAAATACATCTAAATATAAGTTTTTGTGTGAGCTATACACTACATGTATAACTATATATGAGTTACAGACTATAACAGTTAAACTATGTAAATATGTTTATATATGAGTTATAGACTGTTAAACTATGGATAAATATGTTTATATATGACTTATACACTATAACAGTTGAACTATGTAAATATGTTTATATATGATTTATACACTATAACAGTTAAACTATGTGTATAAATATGTTTATATATGAGTTATAGACTATAACAATTAAACTATGTGTAAATATGTTTATATATGAGTTATAGACTATAACAATTAAACTATGTATAAATATGTTTATATATGAGTTATAGACTATAACAATTAAACTATGTATAAATATGTTTATATATGAGTTATAGACTATAACAATTAAACTATGTATAAATATGTTTATATATGAGTTATAGACTATAACAATTAAACTATGTATAAATATGTTTATATATGAGTTATAGACTATAACAATTAAACTATGTGTAAATATGTTTATATATGAGTTATAGACTATAACAGTTAAACTATGTATAAATATGTTTAATGGTATGAAATCTTGGCATTATACAAATGTACATACATTGTAGGTGTCTAAAATCTATTTAAAATAAGATTACAATTTTTTTTTTTTTGTTTTATACGAAGTTGTAAATCAACCAACTTTCTATCATCATCAAGTCCTGTTCTATTTATATCACCCAATCAAACACCAGATGGAAGGCAAAAAAACTAAGACATCAACATTCTGCACATTTATATACCAAAAATAAGTCAAATTTGTTTCCGAAAAACGTACAATTAGCAAGAGGTATAACTATTATAACGGGTTGATGTGATGTGTGTACAAAGCTTCATGAAGATATCTTGAATAGCTTATGAAATATGATACCTTAAATCTATGTCAAATTTATTTCGATGGAATCACAACAATTTTAAAGGCACAACTACTTATACATGTACATGCAGGTTGATGTTTTTAAAAGTTTCATAAAGATCTTCTTTGATTGACATTTAGTAATTAACAAATTAACACAAGGTACAATTTTAATGATACACAATTTACTGAGTTTGAGACTAAGCGACGTTTCGACGAGTATACTCTCATCTTTATCAAGCAAATGATACAGGTATGTGATTTGTGTGTATCCATAAAATTGTACCTTTTGTTTCATAAAGATATCTTGAATGGTTTGCTCCTGTTACAAACCAGGACAGGCGATGGAAGTAAACACAGAAAGACGGACATACATGCATCTTTCCTTAACTTCATTGCAACCTTGTACCAAAATGGATAAATTTATTGGTCAATTAGTTCATATAATTTGAACTCTCACATCAAAGAAAACATGTCAGATGTCAATAGAGTTCAAGACTAAAAATAAACGAGCAACCAGATCGACACGTGATTTTAATCTGAATGAATATTAGATGAAACAGATGTATAATATTAATATAAAGCATGTTTATCAGGTATATCAGGTGTTTAGATCAACAGGTATATATATACCTAGTTATTATACCTGTATCAAATATTCTCTTGAAACAGGTCAAATATAAACCATACTTTATATCATGGATACATTATAATATTCTAGAAATATGGTCGAATATAAACAGTATTTTATATCATGGATATGTTATAATATTCTAGAAACATGGACGAATGTAAACAGTACTTTATATCATGGATACGTTATAATATTCTAGAAATATAATCAAATATTTCACAGCTCGGAATTTCAGGAAATGTTTAGGCAGATTATCCACGAATGGAAACAAGACAATAAGCCTACACTCATAGTTATATTTTAATAATCTTAAACATACATTATGCAAGAGCTAAATCTGCCTAATGCAGGTCTTTCTTTAGGCCTGAAATGTTATCTAAATTATTAATTAGACATTAATTAACTTATTCAAACCATAATAAACTCTCGATGGCATCGGATTTCTCCGATATTAAATAGATTAGAACAGTTCAGCCATATTTTGATTCAAGCTAAAAATGGAGGAGCAAGACTTAGCTTCAAACAATTAGTACGGTGGTTGAAATTATTTTACACGTTTTGTCAAACCTTCAAAGGCTAATATCTTCGCTCGCAATATAGTAATTTGAATGAAATTTACAAATTATTCATTTTACATTATCTTTTTTTGAACTATTTTAGCAAGAATGGCTCGCTCTTTATCTAAATCTTACATAATGTATCTTTAAGGGAAAGGTTATTTGTCGTAATCAGAGTATTTTGGGTTAGGGCAACTTTGTATAATCAACAAGTACAAGAAGTATTTAGTATAATCATTAAGAAGCCATTTAGCGATTGGGAAACAAATTAACAGAACACAATTTCTATGGAAAAATGATCACTAAAACTAGTGATTGCTTTTCCATAGAAATTGTGTTCTGTTAATGAGTGTTTAGTAGTTACAACGATCTAGGGTTAGAGTTAGGGTTAGTGTTAGGTCTTCAATGCTTCAAAGCATTTACGAGGTAATCTTTATTTGTAATCAGTGTGGCTACGAATAGTGTCTTAGAAATCTTAAATAAAACTAGTTCCTCCAAATTGGAAACGAAGAACGTTTGGTCGATAAATAAAATAAACTTACATCCAGTAGAAGTTTGACGACTTCAGTTTTACCAGAAAGAGCTGCTTCATGTAGACAGGTACCTTTAGGTGTTGACCTGTTCAAATCCATTCCTGCTTGTAACAATAATCTGAAAAACAAATAGTACCTTGTCTATATCGATAATGGAGATATCTTTATTGGCTCTAGGACAATTCATCCCTAAACAATTCGTCCTCAGACAATCTGTCCACAGGGGACGAATTGTCCAGGAACAAGTTGTCAGGGGACAAGTTTTCTGGGGACGAATTGTCATGTACCCATCTTGAATACCCTTGTATACTACAATATCAATAAAGTCATAGGTGAATCTGTGAAAGAGATGGCTCAATTAAATGAAATTCAGCATCCTCTGTCGGCAATGTAAACGGGATATGGTGAAGTTAAGACAAGACAACATCCCTTACAATTGTTGCTGAATCTACTGAGAGGTTTCTAATTATTCATATTGAATTCAAGTCAGGAGATTACCTACAGTTGGTTTGTTTTCTTAAAGGGGCATTATGTAAGATTAGATAAAGGGCTGACAGTTCTCGTTATAAATAGTTACAAAATAGATAATGAAAAGAGAATACGTTGAAAATTTCAGTCAAATTCACTTTGAAACGAGTTATCATCGTTAGAAGAACACTGTAGCCTTGATTATCCATTTCTTAATTTAATCATTAAATGGCCAAACTGTTCTAATCTACTTAAAATCGGAGCCATTTGATGTCATTGAGAGTTGATTATGGTCTAGATATGTTAATTAATGTCTAATTAATAGTTTATATAACATTTAAGGACTAAAGAAAGACCTGCAATAGGCAGATTTAGCTCGTGCATAATGTATGTTTAATAGTTTATATAGCATTTAAGGCCTAAAGAAACACCTGGAATAGGAAGATTTAACTCTTGAATAATGTATATTTAATAGATGTTAAATAATCCATATGAGTACATCATAGCATCATCAATTATATTGCCTGAAAAATGTATAGGGGCTTATCTCAGGTGTTATTTTAAAGGTAATCTAAATTAAAGTCTGTAAATTCAATCAAGTAGAATGGCATATCAGTACATGGACATCATACCAAATATTGTTAGACAATTTGAATTCCAGATGGTCATTGACTGGCAAATATCAATCAATTAAGAGCCCTTTTTTCTTTTATCCATTGCCCGATAATAACCTACCTTATCACATCAGCATGTCCATTTCTAGCGGCTAAATGTAGACAAGTCGTAGAAGAGTTATCTTTCATATCATTGGTCGTGTCCGTAATAATCTTCTCACATAAATTACTACGCAATAAAAGATCTACAACCTGAAATATAGGTAGTTAACGCTAGAATCAAATTTCAGAAAATGAAATTTAGAAAATAAATTTTTAGAAAATGAAATTTAGAAAATGAAATTTAGAAAATGAAATTTAGAAAATGAAATTTTAGAAAATGAAATTTCACAAAATGAAATTTCAGAAAATGAAATTTCAGAAAATGAAATTTCTGAAAATGAAATTTCAGAAAATGAAATTTATAAAATGAAATTTGATTAAAATCAGACTTTTTTCTAATCTATTTGTCCTGCATGGTTATTGATTTGTTGTTATTTTTGTCTATGTATCACTAGAAGAATGACCGGCTTCGCTCGGGGGTCATAACCCCAAAACCGGAAGTGGTAGACTAACGCCACCTGGCCTATGTTACTCCCCGGTCCGAGCTACCCCTATACCCCAAATTTCAGACTCGGGGCAGACCTAGTGTAGCCGCCAACCCCGAACAGACAGACAGACAAACAACAGGGACAAATACTAGAATAGATACATTGTATTTGATACATGTACTGTTCAAAGAATAGTCTTTGAACTAAGTTTTCTTCAATAACATAAGAAATATGTGTTATACATGTACATGTAGTTTTTTTTTTTGCTCTATTCAGTTACTAAATACCTTTAAAAAAAGATAATAATTCATTTTTATTTTCACTTGTTTTATATGTTACGGTGTTTTAATTAGAAGTTTTATCATTGTGTCATATTCTACAACGATCAATGAACAAGTTGCCTTTCCACTCATATCAAAACAAATTGTGTACACAAAAATCCATCAATTCTTTTCAAGGTTTTTATTATCCAGACATTTATTTAACGCTGTGATTTTGCTGAACACATCTTTAAAGAATTCGCCAACTGAATAATCAAAATGAAAATAACATCTACATGTAGCTTAGTTAGAGACCGACTCACACTTACCCTCATTCTGCCAAATTCGCACGCCAAATCAAGTGCTGTTTTCTTTTCTTTGTTTAAGATTGTTGGATCAGCATGATGTAATAATAATAAATTTACCTGAAAGAACAAATAAAATCTATATTAATATATTAAAATCAGATGATGCCATTGAACCGTCTCCTTTAGATTTACATTATATGTATTACATGTATTAAATGAACATTCTGTAAGAGCTAAATCTGCCTATTGCAGGTCTTTTTGGGGGACTGAAATGTTATACAAACTATTAATTAGACATTTATTAACTTATCCAGACCATAATCAACTCTCAATGGCATCAGCTGGGTCTGATACAACCGGGAAATTGAAACCACGCCAGTTGACTCAATGACAGATCGTATGATACAATGCACATGCGCTAACCATTCAGCCCCCCCCCCCTCAAATAATATATATTAATACATACCACATCAAAGTTTCCATGTTGACTAGCCAGGTGTAAAGGTGAATCTAAACTATTGGATTGTTCATTAACCGGAGAAGCTTTCTGTAATAACAGATTCACAGGTTCCACTTTACCTTGCCATGTTGCATAGTGTAGGGGAATCATTCCTAAAATATAAAAATACAGGTTGCCAGGGTAACCAAACACAACACAATTTATATGGAAAACAATCACTGGTATAATCAATGGGCTGAATTATGCGTTCTTGTTAATATGATTTTGAGGGAAAATTTCCCTTCTTTTGTTGCATAGAATGAAATGAAATGAAATTGGGTTTAACGTCCTACTGTTCTGCTACTGGGCTAATGAAGGGAAATTTTGCCCGGACGGTGACACTACAGATTGCTCTTATTTTGAATTCCAACTGTCAGGAATTCTTTTACGTGCCCTCCGTCCTACACCACTGACAAGGGGGAACCACCCCGGTAAAACCCTATGAACTTTCTCGGCCAACGCACGGATCGAACACGGGACTTCCAGTTTAGTGAGCCAACGTCTTACTCATTGTATCACTGTGGCTCCCGCTTAGAATGTAAAACCAAATGCCCACTTCAATATTTTATGTGTTGCAGTTCGGAGATGTCCAGGTTGGTGCAAACTTTAAAGAACCCTTGACAGTTGGAATTCACCGAAGGTCAAGTTGAAAAACAGCTGTCTTAGCAAAATATATCTCATAACAAAGAAAAGTAATAATTTTAATTACATGTACCTATCTGAGTTTTTTAAAAATTAACAGAATCTTTTGATTATCTATTTGAGTTAATTTAAAACATAAATAAGTCAACAAGAAGTTTAAACATACATTATGTAAGAGTTTAATCTGTCTATTGCAGGTTCTTTATTTAGGCCTGAAATGTTACCTAAATTATTAATTAGACATTAATTAACTTATCCAGACCATAATCGACTCTCGATGTCAACGCTAGCCTGCGATATTTACTGGATTAAAATTCAATTTGCTGCTCAACTTTCATTCATGATTAAATCATGAAATGGATAACCGAGACTATGTTTTTTATAATACCGACTTTAGTAATGATGATCGAGGCTATGCCAAAAATTCAATCACTAAATTCTCGGTTCAGGCTGGATTAATTTGACTGAAATTTCCAGCAAATTGCCTTTCCATCATTTAGTTGTTAACTATTGTAGTAAGAACTGCTAGTTCAGCATATTCACTTTACATTATCTAGTTTTGAACTATTGCAGTGAGAACTGCCAGCTTTTTATCTAATCTCCCATAATGTATCTTTAACCTACAGATTAAAATGTATACACAGACAAGGTTTATTTGAGGGTTTTTTTTATATACATTTAAAATTAAATAAATCTAATTTAAATAAGTAAACAAAATGTTTAACCTCTAATTTGAATAGGTAAACAAGATCATCATTACTAAAGTCGGTACGATGAAAAACATAGTCTTGGTCCTTGGTATCCATTTCATGATTTAATTATGAATGAAAGTTGAGCAGCAAATCGAATCATAATTAATCCACTAAAGAACGCAGGCTAGCGATGCCATCGATAGTTGATTATGGTCTTGGTAAGTTAATTAATGTCTAATTAATAATTTAGAAGACATATCAGGTCTAAAGAAAGACCTGCAATAGGCAGATTTAGCTCTTGCATTAATGTATGTTTAAATAAATGTAATTTAAATAAGTAAACAAGATGTTTAACCTGTAGATTATAGACAAGGTATATTTATAATAATGTACATGTATATTAATAATACTGTATATTAACCGGAAATAAATAAGATTATAATATTTTTTATCTAATCTCTAGTAGATATCTTATCCTGTGGGATTTTAAACTTTAAAACATAAATATAACTGGCTTATATCATATCAATCCTAATTACTTCACGTATCCTGTAAAAACAGGTGGACATTTTTATTACCAGAAATTAAAGAGACCACTCTTCTACTGTAGGTTGCCAGGCAACGAAACATATCAACCACAGACAATAAAATATTAATTGAAATAAATTCAATCTGTAAACCGGTATTAATTATATTGAGAGCTAATACAAACCTTTATTATCTCGTATGTCTGATGCTCCCCCATGTTCCAATAACATGGATATAACGGCTGTGTTACCCATGAGAGATGCTTGATGAAGGGCAGACATTCTGAAAAATAAAATGTTATAATGATAAAACTGATACCTTATTAACCATCAGATATTTGCTTCATTTGTTTCCATTTGTTTTCAAAATATATAGAGAAATGGGGTTTAACATTCACTCAACACAAATTAGGTCATTTCGGGACTTACACATGGTTCAATTTTATTTCAATAATTCGCTTGCGCATACATGTAGGGGTCTTTAGCAGTGGGAGGAATCCTGTCACGTACAACCAGGAAATTGAAACCATGCCAGTTGACTCAATGGCAGACCTTATCTTAAGGATGCACATGCTAACCATTCGGCCATCCACCCCCCCTCAATGACAGACCTTGTAATCTGAACGTGTATGCGTTAGACCACTTGATCACCCAACCCACCCCAATTGTTTTCAAGCCTTGAACTGTTGAGGAATGAAAAGATATTTTTCAATTGGTAATATTCGTTTTTGTCAATCAAACAGACGTACTGACACTTTAAAAATTAAGCTAAATTAAAAAAAAGTTTGGTAAACCGCCGGTATTTCCCAACATGCATTGGTTTATAAGAAACTATCTAATTTCTGTGAGGTTTTTAAGCTGACAGGCAATATTGAGATAATCCTAGCAGTAAAAAAAAGTCAGTTGCTTTAGTCCAGGTGATAATAATATTGAAGACAGTAGGAGTTGTCTCCCTTATATTGTAATTCAAACACCTTCTATTGATGCTCAATTACCACTCAAGTATAAATTTTCGTCACACAATTGTGATAAAATGTTGAAGATGACAGAATAAGTTGTCTACCATTTATTATAAGTTAAACACCATTTCAATTAAAAACAACAACATGAATTTGTACTGATCAATGTTCATGTAGAGAACAGGGCAGTGATAACAAAAATATTGGACCTGTTAGTAGGAGTTGTTCCCCTTTTATAACAATTTGAGCTTCAATCAATAGATTTTTTATCCAATAGATTGCTTTGTTTTAGTGATTTAAAATGAGGAAATTATATTTTCAATTGACATTAACACAGAAATTACTATCAATGATAATTTCTGAAGGTAAATCAAATTTAATGATCTGTATTTGTATATACAGGTGTGTACAGATGTATTTACAGGTGATATGACGATTTACCTGTACACGTGTACAAACACCTGTAAAACATAAATTATTGATCTAATTAAGTTTAAAGGAGCTAAATTGCTAATATTTGGGACCTACAAATTGACACAAATGGGTCGCAACGTATATAATAATGTAATATGAATGTAAATAAACTGATTTACATTCAATCGTTTCCGTTTTTACTCTAATTTCAAAGCAGTTACATGTATGTTCAGCGAAATACGCCAGAAGTCTCAATCCAATGGCAATCTCTAGCTACTGGTTATTCCAGTCTACACCGATAGTATTTATTGCGCATGTGGGGTCACCGTTTGACATGACTTGTGGAATATGTCTAACCTCGTTCTTCGAGTCGCTGAAACACATAATGGTACACAATTTGTGTACCAATCGTAAAATCTTTATTTTGTCTTAAATATTGGATATGATTTAAATTGACAAATAATTCGTGTTTTCATTGCCGACGGTTTTGGATGATATTCAGTTAGAGACTTAGCTACTTTAACATGTTGATTATTTTGTGAAGTGGGTATTTATCTACCTGTAAAAATTTTAGATCCACAGTTGGAGTCAATGTTGAGAATATTGTGTTCCACTGCTGACAGTTTCAGCCAAAACGGTAATAAAATTAGAAATTAAACTGACTTCAATTTCAATAGTAAAGTCTTATCGTACAGTACATGTCCCATCACAATTTAACACATCAGAAGCCCTATTCAATACTTTATTTCAATCTCAATCAAAGCGGTTTAGTTTCCCTGTGAGATTACAAACGAAATAAAATTTCACGTCTTCCATTTCAGCACCAGCAACGCAAATGAAGATGGGCATATATACATTGTACATGTACATATAAATAAATTATTTTTTAAAGAATAAAAGCATCAAATTAAATCAGTTTTATCATCTACGCCATCGCCATATTTACATGTATTGAATTTTTATATTGTATTTTTTGATAACAAATGAAACAGCTTTTGATGTATTTCCATATAAATTTATTAAAAGTTTTCGAAAATATTGATAATTTTCATCTTTCAATAACCACTCATAATTAAATTTATTTATCTTCTGACAAAAATTTCAAGAATTCTCAGGAGAATTGATTCTTTTAAGTTTTCAGTTACTAAATTCAATTTGACATTTTTCTGGTATGAAAAAAATAATGTCTATTTTATATGTTGAAATTTTATTATAATTCAAAGCAAAAAAAATAGGAGGCTGTGTAACATTTTATATCATAGATGACTGGTTATAATTTAATTAAAGTCAACTGAATGAAAATTTTAAGATAATTATGGAAGATAATTTACAGAAATTAAAGAGACATTCTACGTAAAGGGAGCGAGTGAGTTTTTGTTTTTTTGTCCTTTTTGTATGTGGTTTAACGTCCTACTTTTCTGCCCATACCAGGCTAATGAACATATGCATACACCATACAGCAATTGAATTCCAACTGTCAATGGGTTTTTTTTTTCTGTCCTATCCGAACAATGGGTTTAACGTCCTACTGTTCTGCAGTGACTGGGCTAATCACTGACAAGAGGAAACTATGCCTAGCAGTGAAAGGAAACAAGATTATTTGAGAAAACCCAAGATAATGTTTAAAGTGAAATGTCACATGAAATGACTTTTGGCAGAATGTTAGTGTATATTTTCACCACACTTTTTTTTTTATTTTATGAAGTACTTGTAGGTTACTCATTTTGTTGTGTCTTAACATGCACTTGACACAAGTAAGGTCATTTTGGGACTAACACATGGTTCACTTGTATTTCAATACATGTAATTCACTTGCGCTAAGGGGGAAACCAGAAGATACAAAGACAACTGACGAGTTTGGACTACAACCCAATACCAGCTGGGAATTGAAACCATGTTACCTGACTCAATGACAGACCTTATGATCTAACATGCACCCAACCCCTGTATATACATGTATATCAATATGTCTAATAACAAGAGATACATGTACATGTAGATATATAGGTCGGTCATAATTCAATGAGTATTCATCTAATCTATACAACATATTCTATCAACCATATCTCACATCTTGAATCATTATACAATACAATTTTACAATTCTTCTTCTCTACATCTACCTGTATGTATGTATGTACGTATGTATGTCATGGGTGGGAAAAAAATGAAGTTATCTAATCTTTTTTTTCTTTTTTTATAAACAATATAAATACATGTGTAAATAAACTAGGTTAGATGGAGAACAGACAAGGCCAACTTAAAGATACATTATGGGAGATTTTTATAGAGATGATGAAAGAAGAATATATTGAAAAATTCAGTCAAATTACTTTATTCTGAACATAGTTATCATCGTTGTAATATTTGCCTAGAAATGGTAGCGAAATGTGTCTTCACCTTCGCCGAACGTTTGATTGACAGGCGTTAACTCCACCTACATATCTCGATTATCAAGTAAAGTTTTCAATGGCATACGGAAACGCTTTACAGCGGCCTCGCTAAGTACACTCTATCATTTAGCCTCGATCTAACTGACGTATTTTCATCAGGTTACCCCTTATTTGATTTAATCAATTAGTGAAATCCTATTTAAATCCGAGCTGTAGCTGAGCCATCCGTGGGTCTACAGAGTTGATTTTGGTCTTGTTGTTTAAATAAAGATGTAATTTATAATTCCTATAACATCTGAAGCCTAAATTAAGACTTGCAATAATCAGATTTAGCTCTTGTAAACTTAGCCTATGCTGCTTATTTAAACATACATTATACAAGAGCTAAATCTGTCTATTGCAGGTCTTTCTTTAGGCCTGAAATGTTATCTAAATTATTCATTAGACATTAATTAACTGATCCAGGCCTTAATCAACTCTAGATGGCAATGCTAGCCTGCGATGTTTCTTGGATTAGGTTCTGATTTCCTGTTCGACTTCCATTCATAATTTAATCATGAAATGGATAATCGATACAATGTTTTTATCATATCGACTTTAGTAATGATGATCAAAACTATGTTGAAAATTCAATCGCTAAAATCTCGGTTCATAGTGGATCAATTTGACTGAAATTTTCACATTTCACATTGCCTTTACATTATCTAGTTTTTAACTTTTATAGTGAGAACTACCAGCTCTTTATCTAATCTCCCATAATGATTCTTTTACTCTGTTTTTAATATAATATAATTTAGGGCTGTTGTTTTAGTGATACATGTAATTCACAGTCTTTACTGATTGGCAGTGTAATTTGACTGTCTGTAGAAATCAGTCTGTCAGTCAAATTACATGTACAAGTCATTAAATTAGAATTTCATAGAATCAACCATAAAGCACAATGCTCACACTTAAATTCATAGCCTTTTTGCATAAAAAAACCTTTAAAACTACATGTACATGTACATGTATTTATGCAAACAAATAGGGATAATGATAAAAATTGTCATAATCTTTGGAAAATATATCTTAGGCATGACAGCTTCAAAATCAAGGTGTGATTAGAGCTATGTCTCTCCAGTTAGATGGGTTGCAATTCAGCCCAGCAATTTTTTTTTATCCTCAGAAGCATGAGTTTCTTCAGGTAATTGTTAGATAGTTTTTGATAATTACATATCTTGAATTCAATCTTATTACATTTAATTACTGGCGGAACCTACATGTATGCTTCAGTCGTCATGTTTAATAAATGACATTTACAAAGCAATTACATGTATCTTGTGTTTGTTATTAAGGGTAGGAAGAATATCGTGATAATCGTAGGTTCATATATGATTATGATTGAAGTACCTCAAAAAAATAACCAGTCAGCTAAATTTTCAAGTGTAAGCTTAAACGTGCAACATGAAGAAATCATAATTTAGTGCAAACTTGTTGAAATGGTGAAATCATCTATAATATACATGTTTATATATTCTACAATGTATGTTTCATGAAGCGTATGTGGTCTTTATTCCAGGTATATACATGTATACAATATTTCCGCACCATTACACCTGTATACAGTTAAATATATTACAAACATAAACAAATATTACAAGTATACATGTAATTATGCTACATTGTACACTGTATGAACACACTTGTATAAATTTAATTAAGTTTAACCTCCACTCAACACAAACTAGGTCATTTTGGGACTAACATATGGTTTAAATATATTTCAATAATTCGCTTGCGCGTAGGGGTCTTTAGCAGTGGGAGGAAACCGGAGGACCCGGAGGAAACCCACGAGGTTGGACAGGCGACCCTACTCCTTGTAACGTACAACCGAGGAATCGAAACCACGCCAGTTTACTCAATGACAGACATGATACAGCGCGCACATGCTTACCATTCAGCCATCCAACCCCCCTCTTGATGTACATGTACATGTATAGTCTTTATCAAACACATGACGAAATGAAATGAAATGGGGTTTAACGTCCTACTGTTTTGCTCCTAAACTGTGCTAATGGAGATGGGCATACGCAATACAGTGTGCTATGAGGGAAATTTTGCCCGGGTAGCGGTGCTACGGCCTACTCTTATATCGAATTCCAACTGCCAAGGGATCTTTTACGTGCACCCCAATTTGTACACAGGACCTCGGTTTTTCCGTCCCATCCGAACGACTAGACAGCTGTCCTTGTCCTGCATCACTGCCAAGGGGAACCCCCAGCGGAAAATCTGAATGAACTTTCTCGGCCAATCCAGGGATCGAACACCCAACCCCCAGGCTAGCGAGCCAGCATCTTACACATTTAGCCACATGATCCCCCCAAACACATGACATGTGGCAGTAAATAAACAGAAATTCTATTCCACACAATCATGTCCTGCAAATTCTTACCATCCTTTACCCTGTTTTTTTTCAAATTTCTTTATTTTTGAAAGTATTCACCCGAATCACAACAAGTTGATTTTATTACACCGATAACCAGATGTTTAATGCGTTTATTCATTCCTTTACACCAAATCCTGCTACGTTTTATCTATAAAACCCCATGTAATATTTTTAAAATAACTTTCTTATTGCTAAAACATCTTGTACCCATATATCTAAACACTTTATCTACGATTTCAAACATCAAATGTTTTTTTATGTCATGTTTTTGTTTTTTTTTTACTTCTCTTGTTTTCTGTCTGTATTTTGAAGGGGTCTGGTGAACTTTCAAGAGATGTGAATATTACATACACACTGGGTAATTTCGTTTAATTTTTTGTTTGGTGAAAGGTTTTGTGTTACCTGTACATTTGTACACATCTACATGTACATGTATGTACATTATGCTTGAAGTGTATTTTTTGTTATATTTTTGTTATATTATGCCAGAAGTCTATATTTGTTCCATCATACTGGAAGTGTATTTTTTGTTCCATTGTGACAATAGTGTTAAATTTTATTATACATGTAGATGCTGGAAATGTATTCTTTATTACATCATGTAGGGGGCATTTTCTCTCTTGTCATTTCGAAAGTGTATTTTTGGTCATGTATCATGTAAGCAGTGTACTTACTTTTTACAGGAAGGTGGGGGGGGGATATTTTTTTGTTAAATAGTTGGCAGTGTAATTTTTATTTTTTGTTGTGTCTAATCATTATCTCTACTACTAGTGTTCCCCTCGAATACTGACTTTACTAATCTCATTCATACTTCAAATATTCTTTTTAATTGATCATGATTCTAGTGTAACAGTCTAAATAATCTATTTAATTGAAATGATCCTGATGTCTAAAGACTTTTAGTTTGTATTAAATTCAACTTAAAATGAATCCCTTTAAATTTACCTTGCAGTGGGCATAACTACTTCATTTATTTACATCACCTACATGTACATGTATGTGACCTATGACCTTTACCTACATGTATGACCTATGACCTCAGATTAGATTGAGCTCAAGGAATAACGACAATAATTTCTAGTATTTAAATAGATAATTTATTTTTCTTTTTAACAAACAAAGACCAGCCCTTATCGTATAAATCTGACAATGCTAAACATGTTTTTAAATCCATGTTACAAATAGATCCCTGATCCCGGTCAAGACCCCAATTACTGTATCAAAGGTTTACAGTTTCGACTAAATCTTAAAGTCTGTAAGCAACATTGTATTTCCACTTTAAAGGCCCAATAAGCCAGATTGTTTACATGTTCATCCAATGTATATCTCTAAATTAATGTTTTTTTTAAATTTGTACAATGTTGTTTTAAAGATTACTGTTTCTACAAATGTTTGTAAAACAAGTGAAATGAAAAGAGGTTTAACGTCCTACTGTTCTGCTCCGACTGGGCTAATGCGGGCTGGCTAAGCCATACAGTGTGCTGTGAGGGAAATTTTGCCCAGGTAGCGGCACTATGACCTACACGGGACCTCGGTTTTTCATCCCCTCTGAACGACTAGACAGCTGTTCTTGTCAGGCCCTCCGTTCTGCACCACTGACAAGGGGAAACCACGTCGGAATGCAGGGATTGAACACACCACCTTCAGGCTATGTTTGTAATAAAGTAGGCATACATATCTGAGTGTTCAGAGAAACTTTCATGTTCATCCAATGGTTTTTTTAATCTGTATTTTTTCAAATTTGTATTTTTTTGCCTTTAAAGACTACTGTAATAAAGTATACATGTACATGTATATCGCGTATAAAAAGAAACTTTGATGAAGAATTAGCTGGCTGGTTGGATGAGGAATTATTATTACAGTACTACAAAATATATTATAAAATTCAGTCTAAAGATGACCCTATTAAACCACTTTAACCTTATAAACTTGAATAATATAATTAAAAAAAAGGTACAGGGCGGGGCAGGGCAGGGATCTTTTACTTGTACGCCAATGTACTATTAATTGTGTATGATCTTAAACTCTATAGAAAGTGCAGGAGGACCCCACCACACACAACACAAAACAAGACAAGACAACCCACGGACACAACTTTATTAATATATTAAATATAATAAATAGGTTTAAAGTTCGAAGAAAAAGAAAATGAATAAAATACAAAATCCCCAGACATTTCATACAAAACGTACAGATCAAGTGATTGAACTAACTTTATTTGTTTATTAAATATAAACATTTTTAAAGTTCAAAGAAAAAGAAAAAGAAAAAGAATGAAACAGCTAGACATGATCTGTTTCTCCCGATTACCAATAACCCACTAATCAAGGTCAATAACCCACTAATCAAGGTCGAAACCTCAATTACAAAAGGTCAAGTGTTAAAGGGAATATCTAGAATGTATTTGATGAAATAATTAGACTAGGTTCCTACATGTAGTAATGACATGTACATCCTCCACCTGTACAGGTAAACACAGGTAATATACTCGTTAACTACAGGTAGAAGGTTACTCATCCTACGTTTGCTCAGTGACTCACGATTCAGATAAAACTGTGATTCATACAAGATTTCATTATTCTAGTCCAAAGTACCAGTATTCATTCACCTTGATCAGATAAGAGAGAGAGATGGGGTTTAACATCCACTCGACACCCACTAGGTCATTTCGGGACTAACACATGGTTCAATTTTATTTCAATATTTCACTTGCACGTAGGGTTCTTTAGCAGTGGGAGGAAACCAGAGGACCTGGAGAAAACCCACAAGGTTGGACAGGCGACCCTACTCCTTGTCACATACAAGCTGGGAATCGAACCCATGCCAGTTGACTCAATGACAGACCTTATGATACAGCGCGCAGGTGCTTACCATTCGACCATTCCCCCCCCCCCCACATTGATGAGATAAAAACTAAGTTTAATTTTAATCTATCAAGGTGTGTAGCCAGAGGGGGGAGAAGCAGGGGATCGGGGTGGGGTAGACGGATCATAGATTTCATTCTGATAGTCCACTACATGTATACCAGTATTCATTCACCATGATGAGATAAAACACAGTTCTTTTTACTTAAAAGATAACGACCACTCGACACAAACTGGGTCATTTTGGGACTAACATGGTTCAGTTTTATTTCAATATTTCGTTTGCATGTAGGGGTCTCTAGCAGTAGGAGGAAACTGGAGGACCCAGAGAAAACCCACGAGGTTAGAAAGACTACCCTAGTCCTTGTCATGACCAATCCAGGCATCGAAGACGCAACCTCTAGGCTAGCGAGCCAGCGTCTTACCCACTTAGCTACCGTGGCTCTGTTGGGAGGATAATCATGGCTAGTCTTCACTGGAAAAATCATACAGTAATATTATCACAAATGAAGAGAAAGATCGTCTCACTGATTAAAGTTATATGTACCTGATAAATCTACATGTATGAATTCTATGATATAATTATATGTACCTGATAAACCTATGAATTCTATAACATAATTATGTTTCAAGTTTATTTCAAAGATAATTTCTTTATATAAATGTAATGTGATTAAATTTGTACGTAAAACTTGTAAAAAACCTGATCATGTTAAAATTAAGTTAAATAAAACTAAAATTGTTCATTAAAAGGAGAGTTGAGAGGTAAATAAAGGAGTCACGGTTTTATCACAAATTACTAAAATAAAGAAATACTATATGTTAGTCCCAAAATAACCAGGTTTGCGTTGAGTGGACATTAAACACTGTCATTCTCTCTGCGCCTCCCCCCCCCCTTCCACTCTCAAATCCAGTACGGGAATTCTCATGTTCACAGTAAAACATCAGTTTCGATGATATACCTTTAAGAACATGTACATGTACACACAGTATACATTGTATGTGTTTAACGGGGTTGGGTGGCCGAATGGTTAGCAGGTGCGCGCTGTATCATAAGGTCTGTCATTGAGTCAACTGGCGTGGTTTCCAATCCCCGGTTGTACGTGACAAGGAGTAGGGTCGCCTGTCCAACCTCGTGGGTTTTCTCCAGGTCTTCCGGTTACCTCCCACTGCTAAAGACTCTTACGCGCAAGCGAATTGTTGAAATAAAATTAAACCATATGTTAGTCCCAAAATGACATAGTTTGTGTCGAGTGGAGGATAAAACCCATTTTTCTCTCTCTAACGATAAGTATCCTCTCATGGTTAAATCAAGCATAATAGCATTTCTCTCTCTCTCTCTTTCTCTGTCTCATACAGTTGCAGATCATAAGGCCTGTCATTGAGTCAAGTGGCATAGTTTCGATCACTAACTTGGAAATGTAAATAAAATGAGGGTTTAACATCCTACTGTTCTGCTACTATATACTAGGCTAATGAAGACGTGCATACGCTATACATGTACATGTATGCAGTGTGCAATTTTAAGATTTAATGATTTGAACATTAGCTATAATTTTAATCAGCTCTACTTGTGTAAAGTGAGTGCAGCATGTACATGGTATTAAGTTGAACAGGTCAGTCAGTATAAAGTTAAATCTATTTTTTATACTATAGATTATATCTGTACTAGATATACCACAGTATTGTTTGACATCTGACATTTAATTACACTGTTGATACATGTATATATATATACACCAATTAAACTACAAGTTTAATATCTATATCAACTTAGTACAAATAAAATTTTACAAAGTTAAAACAACTTGGAGAGAGGGAGAGAGAAATGAAATGAAATGGGGTTTAACGTCCTACTGTTCTGCTCTGACTGGGCTAATGAAGACAGGCATATACATGTACGCCATACGGTGTGCTATGAGGGAAATTTTGTCCGGTCAGTGGCACTATGGCCTACTCTTATATCAAATTCCAACTGCCAAGGGATCTTTTACGTGCATGCCAATGTAGATACAGGGCCTCGTTATTTTTCGTACCATCCGAACGACTAGATAGCTGTCCTTGTCAGGCCCTCCTTCCTGCACCACTGACAAGGGAATACCATGTCAGAAAGGAGAGTACTGTACATGTATCATTAATTTGTTTCATATGGTTGGTTAGTCCACAAATGACAACTGAGGTATGGTGTTGACTGAAATCAAGGTTTTTGAGAGTTAAGGATGTGATATTCTTGTAGAGATTTAGTCCAACATGTAATAAGATAAATTTATTCTACTCACCCATCCCCATCTTGAAAGTTGATGTTAAACTTTTTATTGTTACCAATAATTTCTGGAAAACAAAGAAAAACATTTTTTTACAATTATGACAGGTTAACAAGTTCTACATACACTGTACAAGTATTGTGCAGCAAAAGACACAAATCTGTATTACGAACTGTAAAGCAGCTATTTGTACATGTACATTCTACACTTTGTTTTGTTTCCCATGGGCAGCCGAGAGTTTTGTTCCCGGTGGGGCAAGTGAGAGAGAGACATGGAGAGAGAGAGAGAGGAGGGGGGGGGGGAGAAAGGGAGATGAACAGAAAACACATCAGGTTAAGCATGTGAGTGGGGGTAGAACTCATTGTACTTGTATCTATGACAACAATAGATCACGGAGACCCAGTCTTTTAAAATGTATGCTACATGTATACAGTCTATTTTATTGTTATAATAATCAGGAGAAGAAAATGAAGAAATAAGTTCTTCCGCTACAAATTGTCAATCAAATTAATATAATCATTCATCTGTGACAACACATGCATTAAATCATTCAGACTCCTCCCCCTCCCCCTCATTGTTGTTTTAAATGTACATGTACTACAGTCTATTTCATTGATTACAAGGCCAGAAATAATTTCATCTTGTCAAACTGAATAAAACATAATCATATTCATCTGTGAAATTTCAATTTTTATAATTCAATAAACCTAAATGATAATATAATAAGTGATTTTATCAGGAATAATTCAAGTGTAATTTCAACACACAAGGGACTAGTGTATAATTGAAATGTAATATAATAATTTAGAATAAAGTGATTGTATCGAGAATAATTCAGGTGTAATTTAAACACACAAGGGACTATTACTACAAATTAAGCTAGGAGAGCATGTACATGTAGAACCCCTGTTGTGTCGTTTGCTACAATTAAAGTGGCAATCAGCAGGTCCCAAAAGTACTATCCTAAATTAATGAAACCTGTTGTTCAAGTCCGAGAAAACAAATGAGACAATCAGAGGTGCTATATAACATGCTTATGTCAATGGACCGCAAAATCAGTAAATTAGTGAAAAGCCACAGATTTGCTCTTTTTTCCTGGTGAAAGAAATATGTTTCCGTATTATTATGACCACATGTACATGTAGATACAACTTGTTCAACCAGACAGGTATGGTATGTAAAATTCAGAATTTAATAATATGGTAATTAAATTCAGTTCCTATGGCCAGCCCTTCAGCGATTAGCCTGAAACACACACATGTATTAGTACAGTGTGAACTCAAGGGGCCCCATGGCAGCCGCCCAGTGTACCCATCAAAACATGAAGGATAGACGACCCTGAATTTAGTATAGACAGTGTCCCAATCCTTGCTGGGTAGACTGCTAAGGCCCTTATTTAGCCCTTCGATGATACATGTAATATGAATATTTTTTGGCAAGTGATGAAATACGGTCATGATACAACTGTACATGTATAGACAGGCTCTAGTACCCTGGCAAATTAAACATTGTTGGTAAAAAAAACAAACAAAATAAAGAATTTTGATCATTTTGTTTCAGAGAATCTTCTTGGCAAAATATCGAGAGATGATTTGTGTGCGTAGAAACTAGAAATACAAAACGATGAAAAGATGATATGTACAATATGGGTTGCCAGACCTGTGATTTATCAAGTCCATCTACATGTACATGATGGCCCAATTCAATTTGATAGTCTGACCAAAATGGTGAATTCCAATAATACTATAGCGGCATTTAGTAAATAAATGGAGCAATAGTCCCAAAATGACCCTCCCTCCCTCCCTCCCTCTCCCTCTCTCTCTCTTTCCACTAAACAGACTATAAATTTTTTTTAAGGTTTTTGTAAATCTTCATTTTGTTAGAGATAAATACATGTAATCTTGAGCAGGATTAGAAATAATGATTTTAGTCAGGCACTACCCAACTACATGTACATGTTATAATCCTTTGGTAGCATTTAGTGATTGGAAACATAACAGAACTGACACAGTTATATGGAACAACAATCACTGGTTTATTATACACTAGCACAACGTTTCAATAAGTATCCTCACGCGTGAGTATAATAAACCTGTGATTGTTGTCCCATATAACTGTGTCAGTTCTGTTACACATGTAGTACCTGATATTATAAACTTGGTGCCAACCATGTATTAATAATATCAAACACAAAGAAAAACAAACTGCAGTGTGCTGGGAAAAAATCACAGGTAGCTAGTATAGAGGGATTGCATGTGGCCAAGCTTGAATTGGTGTCTGGAAAAAATGACAGGCACCAGATGAATTGTGTGTGACAATGAATGTTCCGGGCTAAATATTTGTCATTTTTCTCTCTCAATTTTAATTCTCTGGGAAAGTGTACTGTTTGTTCTGTCTGTGTACTGTTGCACAGTTATCCTGGTGTGTCTATCAGTAGTTGATGGAAATAGGAGAACCTGAAGAAATCCACCAGGTAACTAAGGTGATGAAATGTGTATTATAAAAACATCACCTGGATCAGCTGTTTTCTACTTCCTGTTTGTATGTACTGTCACTGGTCTATTATTACATATATAGTATGCTAATATAAACAATAAACTGTCTGTCTATAGTCTGTAGACAATCTGGTGTTGATATATAAATACAGGTACGTATATCATGGATGGGTATTGTTACATGTTACAAATGTACATAGGTACATGTATAAATACTGTTTTACAATTCTTGGTACATGTACATGCACTGATTGGATTTTGATGAAGAGTATCTGTACATGTACCTTTACAGTTAGTAGATACATGTACCTGTACAGTAGGTGGATACAGGTACTGATTGGAATTTGACGAAGGATACCATCCTGTACACAGAGATCCATCTACATGTACTTCAAATTTCGAGAATACATTCTTACCCTAAATGGCAGCCATATCCAAAAATTACAGTAGTATACTGTTCTATAATGCGGTTCTACTCTGTTTCAATTGTTTTACAATTGTCTTTTAATCCCTATTTCTTTATCTTTTTGGATTTATTTGATAAAAGGTACCAGAAATGATGCTGCCTGGTAAAAATGTCCCTCATACCACACTGTTCATGTAGGTAGTATGTTCATCTTCAGTAGCCAGGGGGTAGTATGTTCATCTTCAGTAGCCAGGGGGTAGAATGTTCATCTTCAGTAACCAGGTTGATGCAGACAAGAAGGATGTTAAAACTGCATTCTGGCTTTATTTGGTTTTCCAACCTCTGGGGGATCTTAATCGTGTTGTCAATGGTACATGTATACAGAACCTTGCCAGCCCCTACATGTCGGTTCTGCACCACTGGCAACGGAAAATTCGACAATAAAATACAGAGGAATTGTTCAGATTGGAGCCAGGACCTCCTGATTAATAAGCAAACGCCACAGTCACAGAGCCACTATGAATCCCTATATGGAATGCAAGTTACTTAATTCGAGCAAATAATTCTAAGTTCAGATTTGTTACTAAATCAAACTACATACATGTAAGAGAGAATTTATTAATATATCCGTGCACCGGTCTGATAAAATATATAAGTTACTACGATGCCTTTTTCTAGCCACATCCTCATTTCAAAAAGGGATTCTTTTGTCATAATTATGAAGTAATTCTAATTCCAAATGTTCTAACAATATCTTATTCCAATCCAACAAGATAACATGGAATTTATTTAATATGTCAGTGCACTGGACCAATAAAATAGATAAGTTCAATGTTTCACCGTAATCAGTAATCAGTAACCAGACGTCTTTCCTCCATTGATTTATAATCTCAGATCAATAAATGTCACCTCAATCAACCCCCTTTCCTACCTTAAAACCTCCGAGACAAACTGCTGCCCAGTAAATATTTATCTTATAGATTTGTGGATCCACTCGAGACAGGTTTTACATCTTATCATCATTAGTGTGAACCAATCAAAAATATTGTTTCAATCTCCAATCCGACAGTTATAAACCTTGTGTGATATTTTAACGTCATGTTGTGTTTGGTGGCAGTGGGTGTTCAATCTCCTATCCTAGAATTATAAACCTTGTTAACGTCATGTTGTGGTTCGGGGCAGGAATCGTGGCAGTGGGTGTTAAGTCCATAAAGATCAGTATTACATTTAATCCGAGAGATAATGTTACAAGTTCCATGTTTTATGAGTTCTAGATAAAACTTATTGTTCGACTGATGGTCGTTTCTACAAGTAATAAATCCACTGTATTAACAACTCGTCGCCAGTGAGTCATAAAATAAGACTTTTAATACATTTTTTCTCAAGCTTTAGTCTCCCAGAACAACAATGGAAACACATTTCTTTCAAGGAATAAAACAACCAAATTCTAATTTAATCTAAGCAAATAAAAATATCTTTTAAGAATAGGTTTGCTGTACTGTACATTGAATCTTTAATGACTCAGAAAGACTCATGATTAATCTACATGTACGCATGTAACTAAGTACATAAAAAACTAAGTACATAAAAATATCTTTTAAGAATAGGTTTGAGTTCACTGTTCATTGAATCTTTAAGGACTCAGAAAGACCCATGATAATCTAAGCACATAAAAATATATTTTAAGAATAGGTTTGATTGTACTGTATCTTTATGGGCCTATCATAGTTTATTACCTAGTTTGGAGGTCGCGTGTTCGATCCCTGCATTGGCCGAGAAAGTTCATCGGGATATTCAAGCGCGGTTTCCCCTTGTAAGTGGTGCAGGACGGAGGGCCTGACAAGGACAGCTGTCTAGTCATTCGGATGGGGTGGAAGACTGAGGTCCCATGTATACATTGGCATGCATGTAAAATATCCCTTGGCAGTTGGAATTCGATATAAGAGTAGACCATAGTGCCGCCGTCCGGACAAAAGTTCCCTCATAGCACACTGTATGGCGTATGTCCATCTTCATTTGCCCAGTTCGGAGCAGAACAGCAGAACCTTAAACTCCATTTCATTTCATTTCATTACTTTTGTTTGATCTGATTTTATTGTATTATTCTCAGGAAAATGTTGATATATTTATTAATGTTGCCGATACCAACATCTAATTTTTCATGGATTATTCAAACGGAAATATGGTTACATGTAATATAATAATTAAAAAAAAAAAAAAAATTCCCAGCAACGATTCAATCATTCTGATTTACATGGGGGGTGGCCGAATGGTTTAGCGCATGCACGTTGTATCATAAGGTCTGTCATTGAGCCAACTTGTGTGGTTTCGATTCCCCAGTAGCGTTACCTGTCCAACCTGACTGCTGAAAGACCCCTGCACGCAAGCGAATTATTGAAATAAAATTAAACCATATGTAAGTCCCGAAATAACCAAGTGGACATTAAACGCAACTCTCTCTCTCTGATTGACATGTCCAAATAAAGTATTTGATTGGGGCTGATCTGATGTTGTATCTCAATAAGAGTTTTATTTCCAACGATTACATGTATAACCATAAATGTATGTTGGCCTGTTTAAAGGAGCTAAATCGCTAATATTTGGGACCTAGAAATTGACAAAAGTGGGTTGCAACGCATATAATAATGTAATATGAATGTATATAAACTGATTTACATTCAATGGTTTCCGTTTTTACTCCAATTTCAAATCAGTTATGTTCGGCGAAATAAGCCAGCAGTCTCAAGCGAGTGCAAATTTCTAGCGTCTGGTTATTCCAGTCTACATACGCCGTTTGATTTGGTGCAATGTGTCTAGCCTCGTCCCTTGAGTCTCTTGATTCAACTATGGCTGAAGCGCATTATGGTACACGATTCGTGTACCAATGGTAAAATGTTTATTTTGTCTTAAATATTGGATATCAAAAGCTCATCTTTTTCCGGTAAGATCACAGCATCAATGTTGATTTAATTTGACAAATAATTTGTGTTTTCAATGTTGAAGATTTTGGATGATATTCAGTTAGAAACTTAGCTACTTTAATAAATGTATGTTGGCCTGTTTAATAAATATTTTTGTTTGTTTATGTTTATCTCAATATTTTCGTAATCTATGGACTTAAAACTTTGAACACAAAACAAATCAACACATCAATTCAAATTGACAATTTTTTTACCTAAATCAAAAGATCTACATGTAACAAATTTTAACAAAATAATGAACACCCTGTACTGTGGGAAATATTATTGTATGTGTAGGACCTGCTACCATTCAGACTACCACAATACAAATCAACATTAAAGATCCAATGAATTTAGCAATTATATTTTTTACCTGCAATGTACCGTAAATCAAGAAGATCTAAATGTAACAAATTTTTAAAAAAATAATGAACGCCCTTCACTGTGTGAACTATGTACATGTACATGTATATTGATGTACGGAGTATACAGTATGATACTGCTATATAAGTAATTGGATGATTTTACTCTTTCTATCTGGAGATTAAACAGTTTTTTTTCATGGCTCATTGAGATCTGGTGAATGATTTATTTTCGCCTTTTCTTTCTCATCTATCATCCACAGGGAAATGGTTTCACCTTCAAGCTAAAGTCAAAGGTTTAACCATGATTAGATATTTTGCTTCTGGTCAATTTGATGATAAATTAGATAAATAAAAAACCCTTGAATTGGATTGTTTTATCCAGTGATAGAGAGAGTAATTAATTAAATAGCTAATCAGCAAATAATTGAGCCCATGGCCAGCACATGGATTGTGTTAAATATCAATCTAAATATTTTTACTGAGGTTGTTTTCAAGATATGATTTATTGTTGACAGAACATTGGAAGTACATGTACTGGTAAAATGAAATGTGGTTTAATGTCCTACTGTTCTACTTCTACTGGGCTAATAAAGACAGCCATACATACATGTATGGTTTAATTTTATTTCAATAATTCGCTTGCGTGTAGGGGTCTTTCAGCAGTCAGGTTGGACAGGTAACCCTACTGGGGAATCGAAACCACACAAGTTGGCTCAATGGCAGACTTTATAAAACAACGCGCATGCTCTAACCATTCGGCCACTCCCCATGTAAATCAGAATGATTGAATCTTTGCTGAGGGATTTTTGTGTTTTTAATTATTATATCCAAGTTTTTTTCACCGAGGAATTATTTTGTTGATTTCCACGAGTTTGCTATTTAAAGATACAATGTATAAAGACAAATTAAACATCCTGCAGAATTCTATAAAAAATTGAAAAATAGCAGTGAACCAAGTTTAAAATGACAACCTGACTAGATTCTTCTCTGTTTGTCCACTTCTCTGACATAGCTAGAGGTTTTTTTCACCTGATAAAAGAATGTACTGGTGTGTTTTGGGATCATACAGGCCACCTGTACAAACTATGGAGGTCTACAGAATGTCCACACGACATAACCCTATAATGTACCTACAAATGGTATATTGTCACTTAGTGTAAAATAGAGTCTCAAGTCCATTCACACAAACTAGGTTATTTTGGGACTAACATATAGATTGCGTGCAGGGAATGGAGACCACACCACTTTACTCAATGACAGATCTTGGGATCTCAAGCAGTGCACGCTAGTTTAAACCATTTGGCACTCCTCCCCCTTGTGTTAAAGTGAACAGAAATGAGATGAATGGAGCTTTATGTGATAATTTTTATTAAATTCAAATGACACACTGTTCATGTTGAAATAACATGAAATGCACCAAACATTACTGTAGTAAATCTACCACATCTTCAATAGAAAGCTGGCTTAATCTACATGTAGCTGTATCTCCATACATGTACATCTTATCAAGCCCTTCATTAATTTTGATTGGCTACTGACCCAGCCGGGCACCTATCAGATTCCTCGATCATAAGGACTACCAAGTCTTGCGTTTCCAGCTAAAATGTCTACCTGTGATAATCGAGTGGCAAAGTTCAAGGTTCGCTCAATGTCAAGGTTTCCATGTTTGATTGAGTGTGTTTGTGTCACAACCTCTGATTGGACAATGCTATTGTTCAAGTGTCTGCAGTAAAGGGGGATAACGTTCCTATAAGTTCGGGAATGTCAGACCAATATAGCAACGAGTAGATGTTGTGTGTAAAATTTGCAGTTGTTGCTTCAGGAACATGCATACATGTATGTACATGTACCTAACGGTATGCGAATCATTAAAATAAAACTGAACCATATGTTAGTCCCGAAATGACCTAGTTTGTGTAAAGTGCATGTTAAACTCTCTCTCTCTCTTTCTCTTCTCTCTCATCTATGAAAATCCTGCATCTAGAATCCAGAAAAAACTAAAGTCTGGGAAAATCTTTCAATATTTAACCTTTCAAACATAAAAAGGAAATATGAATTAACAACCACATATAAATTCCCTTTATAAATAATCTGAATTAGATGAGTTTTTTTCAGAATTTTTTGAGTTGTATGATACACAGTAACCCAGTTACGTTGATGAAAGTTGATATGATCTAGGAATAAAGCAATGTAACATGTCTGACCTAGACAAGAGTTGGCGTTTTTTACCTGTTGTCTGACCTTTGGTTTGTCGAATAAAATGTCAACATTAGATATGGCAGTACAAGTGAAAGGGGATTAACAGGGTAATGTCAACTCAAATAAATACTTTAGGCATTTTCAGATTTACATGTAAATGTACAGTTGTAAGTTCTTTGTTTTTTATACACATGAAATGAAATGAAATGGTGTTTAACGTCCTAATGTTCTACTGCTGACCCGGCTAATGAAGATGGGCATACGCCATATACATGTACATGTAGTGTGCTATGAGTAGTACGTTAAAGCCCCTTTGGACAAAATTCCTTCACAGCACACTGCAAGCGGCCTGTGCCCATGCTCAATCCTGTGGTTACCATTGGCAACAAAGATCCTTTGACAGTTAGGAAAAGAAATAAGGGTAGGCCGCAGCAGTACTCTTCAAGCAAAATTTCTTCACATAGGTATAGCACACTGCATGGCTGTCTTCATTTCACCTATAGATGGAGAAAATTAAAAATATAAAAAAAAAACCCAACCCATTTTATTTCTATGATTACATGTGTAAACGGCCCCCAACAGATGGGAACAAACATTGCACATGTAGCTAGAAAGATGTGAATAACCTTTACACTTATCTTCCTAATATTTAAAATATGTCAAATAAATTTTGGATAATACAGTCAGTCCCATTTTCTACACTCGACTTGGATAATACAGTCAGTCCCATTTTCTACACTCGACTTGGATAATACAGTCAGTCCCATTTTCTACACTCGACTTTATTCAAACACGGCTACATGTACATGTAGATAGCTGCACATTATATCATTTATATGCCATTAGCAGATAGTTGAGGTCAAAATGTAGCTTCTATAATTAAACTATATATTGACAAAGAGTTGAATTGAAAATTGAATAGGACCAAGGAGTGACCCTTGGGGCACTCCTACAACATTTAAATGCCATTTGAGGAATTTGTATATGCAAATTAAACAATTACTAAACATTTATCGTCACATAATTGCGTTATTCATAGTCCAAATTATAATGGAACACGTTTTTAAGAAGTTTGTTAAAACATGTGTACGTTTCCCGTATAAGTACATTTATAAAGGACTATAAGCACCTGGTACACAGGGCTTTTCATTTCATAGTTGCTTGAAAGAATGTAATGGAGTTGAATGTCTCATCAACACAATACATATAAATGTACTTTTGAAATTTTGAGAGTAGAGAGAGAGATAAATGGGGTTTAACGTCCATTCGACACAGACTAGGTCATTTCGGGACTAACATATGGTTTAATTTTATTTCAATGTTTCGCTTGTGCGTAGGGGTCTTTAGCAGTGGGAGGAAACCAGAGGACCCGGAGAAAACCCATGAGGTTGGACAGGCGACCCTACTCCTTGTCACGTACAACCGGGGATTCGAAACCACGCCAGTCGACTCAATAACAGACTTTATGATACAGCGCGCGCACGCTAACCATTCAGCCATCCGCCCCCCATTTTGAGAGTAACATACACGTAATGTAAGAATCATAAATGACTCAAGACAGGTGAAGGAAAGAGCACATGGCTTCCCATATAATAGTTAATTAAAAAAATGGAATGGAATGTCGTTTAACGTCCTATCAACAAGTATAACATTTTAGTGCAGGCTTAAGGGTTAGCACATGCACGTTGTATCATAATGTCTGTTATTAAGTCAACTGACGTGGTTATCGATTCCCGGATTGTACATGAACATGACAAGGAGTAGGGTCACCTGTTCAACCTCACGGGTTTTCTTTGGGACCTCTGTTTTCCTCCCACTGCTAAAGATCCCTATGCGCAAGCGAATTATTGAGGTAAAATTGACCCATATATTAGTTCCAAAGTTTGTGTCGAGTGGACGTTAATCCCCATCTCTCTCTCTCTTTCAAAGCTTGTGGTCCAATCCCCGAAATCAGATACATGTACTGTTTCTTGCCAGGCCCTCCATCCTGCACCACTGAGGAGAAGAAATTTCTCGGCCAAGTTAACTTTAAAAATGGATCCCAGTCCATAAAATTATACAATCTTTCTAGGGTCCTTTGAATACATCTACTACATTTTTCATATCAAAAGATTATAAACCATTATATCATAACCCATACTCATCATAATACTATACAATAGCTATTCAAACTGGACAATAGAAACAGCTTAATACTCTATTGTCCAGCTCCTTGATCCCCAATTTAACCTCATGTTTATGAATTACATTATTCCTATTCTATTTATGTTACGGATAAAAGAGAAAGCTTTTCTTTTTTAATGTAAAATTTAGACCAGATAATACATTCTTCGCATTCCAAAACTTTCGGTAATTTTGCCAAAAAAGAAACTGTAAACAAATGTATACCTACAGCCATCAAAAATGAAGGTTGAAAAGTTTTTACAATGAAACGTATGTAAATAATTTCAGATCGTCTTTATTTAAATTTCTCAGCTTTCATCCTATGTCTTTTCTACATTTTTAAAATCAAAAAACAAACATCAAAGGATTAAATTTTTGCAACAAATGTGCACCTAATTTCCTATTCAAATGAAACAGGTAAAAAGGAGGAAATTGTAAGGAAATTATTTGTGTAAAAGGCAGGAAAGTCATTAAAGGTTACATGTAAATGAACATAATATGTTTGTCATATTAACATATTAAAGGCTCAATACCACTCTTGTAGTAACTGAATAATATGTCCCAATCTTTATTCTGGTCAAAAAATTGTACTATTTTACAATATTCCAATTAATTTTAATTAATGATACAAATTTCATCTTAACACACCTAATTTATAAAATTGGAAAAATTCAACTAATTGATTTGAAAAGCCTGATGTAAACCTTTTCAAATTGAAATGTGACTTGGATTTAAAAATATTTTTGATTCTCTGGCTCTGGACAAGTAAAATAGGATTTAATGGATAATTCACACAACAGGTAGGTAACTAACACATCAGTACTTAGAATAAGGCTAGAATAAGGCCATTTTTTTATTTTCTGGAGCTATCAAGCCAGCAAGAGTGTTATTGTCCCTTTAAGCTATTGCACAACCTTAATTAGAACCCATGTTCCCATGCCCTTAATTTGTTCCCTCTAAACCCCTTCAAAATAACTATTATCCATACTTGATTTTGTTTACATGTAGATTTCCAAAGAAGAAATTCCTAGAACATTGGTGGCCATAATATTTTCAAGATTTAAGGTTTCAAGTTTCTAGCCCAAAATGTAAATATTTAAAAGATGGTCTGCAGATGCTCTGACCAAACAAAACAAAGAAGAAGAAAAACAGACAGAGGGCAGCACTTGTTGATCGATAATAAACGTCCACTTTGAAACAGGAAGAAGGCAATTTTACCAACAACATGGTGAAATTTTAAAGAAACAAACACAGAGATAGGTTCAAGATGAACTAAGATCGCTTCCAACTTGCTCCATGCCGCCATACATGCAAGACGGTTTATGCTTCCTCTTTCTAGAAATGAAATTTACAATTAAATTAAATGAATTCATTGTCAATAAAATTAAATGAATTCATTGTCAATAAAATTAAATGAATTCATTTTTGTCAATAAAATTAAATGAATTCATTTTTGTCAATAAAATTAAATGAATTCATTTTTGTCAATAAAATTAAATGAATTCATTTTTTTTTCAATGAAACTAAACGAATTCAATCTTTTTCAATAAAATCAAATGAATTTATTTTTTTCCATTAAATTAAATATTTCATTAAATGAATTTATTTTTTTCCATTAAATTACGGTAAATTAAATGACTTTATTTTCGCGGCTAAAATTAAATGACTTTATTTTTTTATATGGAATTAAACAACATCGTTATTAACATGTAACATCAAATTTAATGAATTTATTGCAAAAGAAAGCAATTTCTCCAAATGTAAACAAAAAGTGAAAGTAGAAGTTTGATTTAAAGACATCAAAGTAAAATATATGTAGGCCCTACCAGATTTTCTATTGTTTGTACAAGAAACAAACATTAAACGAGGGTATAAAACTTACCCTGACCTAGATTGTGTGAGAAAATACAAACACAAAGACCATTGAGAAATCTGAACAACCTACATCATGGGCATACAGGAATATTGGATTTTGGAAGGGGGCAGGGGTGGCAAATAATTGGGTGCCCAAATATTACCTGAATGCATGCATGATTTTCACAACTCTTGCTCCAATTTCCATGGCCACTTTTCTGGGATTTTCAGTCAGTTAAATATTTTATTTATAGGATCGATGCCCCTCCCAGAACCTCCCATTGCCATTGAATCAATTTACATCCACAAGTTCACCAGCATTTTACTTATCTTGGACTAAGATATTATAATTTCTATGTAAAATGCCAAATTGAAGGCTCCAGTAGAAGACTGGACTCTTCCAATTCCAACAGTTGAAGTAGGAAGTAGGGTGAAATGTACAGAGGACCCGGACATCCGTTTCAGAGGGTCATTGAATCAAAGAGTGAAATTGAGATTTTTGGAATTTGAAATTATCTGTTAACTTTGTTGAACAAGCTGCTCTAGGTACAATGTACATGTAATCTGATTCTGAAGGTTTATTTCCATCTGTTTTTACATATTTAAATGTTTTCCTTTAGGCCCTATACCTGAGCTTTGGGAATATATACAATCAAACCTGGACATAAGGCAACTGTCACTGTACAAATTATCACACAACATGGGTGGTTGGGTGGCCAAATGGTTAACATGTGCGCGGTGGATCAGAAGGTCTGTCATTGAGTTAAGTGGCATGGTTTAAATTCCCCGATTGTATACGACCAAGGAGTAGTGTCGTCTGTCAAGCCCTGAGGGGTCTTTACTGGTCCTCTGGTTTCCTCCCACTGCTAAAGACCCCTACATGTGAATTATCGAAATAAAACTGAATCATGTTAGTCCCGAAATGACCTATTTAGTGTCGAGTGGACATTAAACAGCATTTCTCTCTCCATCAACGTATCAAGCCTGGACATAAAGCACCGGTTTCAGACATAAAACGTATACATAAATGTTGTGCTACAATTTGTGTCTGACAAAGTCTGTGACAGGTGTCTTACATGTATGTCCAGACTACAATATACATTGATGGAGTTAGTCCTCAGCATCACCACCGCTTTACGCTAACCTGTTGTCCATTAAGTGTAACTAAACTATACGATATACATGTAGATGTATATATAGATAATAAATCCTCTACCTATTGTAATCAGTAATCTTTTACCTGTCTAGGATTAATATCTGTATACACCTACACCAGGTGAGCCATTTAAACACAAGATATATATCAGATATTAATGAACTGAGTATCCAGGTGTACACAGGTGTATACAGGTGATAGCCCTTTGATGTTTATAAATACACCTATTAGACATGCTAAACAGTCAGAAATGAGATCTACATGTAATAAACCTTGAACTCACTTAATTATCAAAAAACATTTTATCATAGAGCGACTTTTCAAAAAATGTACTTGTAAATGATCATATAGGGTGCCCCATACAGTAAGAAATCAGTTTTAATTTTCAAAAAGTAATGAATGAAATGGGGTTTAACGTCCTACTGTTCTGCTCCTACATGTACTGGGCTAATGAAGACGGGCATACGCCATACAGTGTGCTGTGACGGTATTTTGCCTGGGCAGTGGCACTATCGCCTACTCTTATATCGAATTCCAACTGTCAAGGGATCTTTTACATGCACCACTTATACGGATAAATGAACTTTCTCGACCAATGCTGGGATCGAAGTCAGCGTCTTACCCACTTAGCCACTGTGGCTCCCTTCTTTTCACAAAACATGACAGTCATTTCTATGGAATACAACCTCTAGTTTATTATACTTCATAAATGTACAGAGCTATGTTTCAAAAATCGTGTTTGAAAATAATATAAAAAAATACACTTGTTGACATGTTGCGCTCTACATGTATTTAAGATAATCCAGTGATTGTGTTCCGACATATAAATGGTCATTGTGATTTTTTTGTTCTAAATGAAATGAAACAGGATTAACGTCCTACTTTTCTGTACGAGTCGGGGTAATGAAAGACGGTTATCCACCATGCAGCGTACTCTTTGTCGAATCCCGACTTTAAAGGGCTCCTATAACATCTAAGATCTCCCATAGTTTATTCAGTAAACCCCAAGACCAACAAATGTAGAATTAAGAATAAAAATAAAACAATGAAAGTTATGTTGATCTTGTCGGAAACAATTCTTGATGTGAATAACAGAGGATAATCCTTTAACAATGCAGGAATTATCGACAAATACAAGTAACGTCACTGTGTGACATTCTCGTCGAAACCGTGACCTATATTCTCTAACAAACTTTACCCAGTCATCTTATAACTAGATATAACAAAACTACAGTATCATTGCCAACAAGAAATATATTTCCTTCCCCTACATGTGGGTCATCGCCAACAAGAAATATATTTCCTTCCCCTACATGTACATGGGTCATCTGTTGGTGTACAGTCACAGTTAAACATATATTATAGAAGATTAAATAAAGAGCTGGCAGTTCCTACTATAAAAGTTAAAAACTAGATAATGTAAAGGGGAATTTGCTGAAAATTTCAGTCAAATTGATCCACTCTGAACCGAGAATTAAGCAATTGAATTTTAGGCCTAGCCTCGATTATCATTACTAAAGTCGGTACGATAAAAAACATAGTCTCGATTGAGCACCAGATCTTATTCAGATCCAGTAAATATTGCAGACTAGCAATGACATCGAGAGTTGATTATCGTCTGGATAAGTTAATCAATGTCTAATTAATAATTTAGATACATTTAAGGCAGACCTGCAATAGGTAGATTTAGCTCTTGCACAATGTATGTTTAACTTATTTGCACTTCCATTTCAGGTAAAAATTCAGTCATTTTGTCTGTGGTCCCAAGCACACAAAATATCAGGCACTATATATATAATGAACCAGTTACTGACAATTTGAGAAAGAGAGAGAGAGAGAGAGAAATGGGGTTTAACGTCCACTCGACACAAACTAGGTCATTTCGGGACGAACATATGGTTTAATTTTATTTCAATAATTCGCTTGCGCATAGGGGTCAATAGCAGTGGGAGGAAACTGGAGGACCCAGAGAAAACCCACGAGGTTGGACTGACAATTTGAACTCTGTGCCAGACATGTACATGTACATATATTGTAAAATTTATTACAAACAAATCTGTATCAGACAAAATTACAGACACTAGCGGGATCAGGACTGATGACTGACAAATCATGAAGTTGTCTAACAATGTGTGACAGGCTCTCTATTTCCAGACATGGTTGACGTGGATGTTAAAGATCCCTTGGTAGTTTGAATTCTATAAAGAGTAAGCGTAAACACCACGGCACATTGCAAGGTGTATTCTTGTCTTCATTAGCCAATTTAAAAAGTAGGACACAAAACATGATTTTGTGTGGATGTTTTTTTATAAAGAGATATGTTATTGCATCATGCATGTACAGTGAGACTACTGCTGATAAAACATGTACATGTATGATGCAATAGATGCAATACTATATAATTTATTGATGCAATACATGCAATACTATATAATTTATTGATGCAATACATGCAATACTATATAATTCATTGATGCAATACATGCAATACTATATAATTCATTGATGCAATACATGTACATGCAATACTATATAATTCATTGATGAGAGATTAAGCTGAATTTTATCATAATGTAACTGCACAATTCTCATACATTTTTTCCTCTTAAACCAAGAACCCCGTTGGAAATAAACCTAGTTGTAATTTAAGCAGGTTTTTATGGGTTATCCTCGATAGGCTGATCATTCATGACATCATTACTCTTTCTCTCATCAAAGCTTTCTTATCTCGTCATCTCTATTGTCATGTTTGATATGCCTCTTGGAAAAAATAAATATATAAATAATAAATAGCAGTTTTGTAACAGTTAAAGAGAGAAAATTAGGGTTTAACATCCACTTGACACAAACTAAGTCATTTTGGGACTAACATATGTTCAATTTAATTTCAATAACTCACTTGCGCATAGGGGTTTCTAGCAGTGGGAGGAAACCTACAAGGTTGGACAGGTGAGCCTACTCTTTGTCATGTACAAGCGGGGAATCAAAACCACTCCACCTGACTCAATGACAGACCTTATGATACAACATGCACATGTTAAACAACTAGACCATCCAACCCCCTTCTACACTATAGAGAGATCAGAGATAATTTGAGTTTGACTTACTTGGCTTGTCCATTGTTACAGCTATTATAAATATATCTGTACATGTAAGTGTACAAATGTGCATGTGCATGTATCTAGAGAAATGTGCATGTGCATGTAAGATATTTCAAATCTCTATCTAGAGAAATTTGAGATATGTTTTAGCTGTAACAGTGTACAAGCCAAATAATATTATTATTTACAATGATCTGTATCGAGTGCTGTTAAGACAAGACAATGAATCCCATTCTATTAAATTATGCAACTGCCTATGAATATTTCTATGTGAGTGTAGACAATAAGGATATCGTCTGTCTGTCTGGCATCCTGAGAATGGTTTAATGAGAGATTCCGTGTAGATATAATTACTGTCACTCGAGATATTTAGTCATATATACATGTAATTAATTACCTGCTGAAAGGTAATACAATGTAATACAAGGTAATTACCTGCTGAAAGGTAATACAATGTAATACAAGGTAATTACCTGCTGAAAGGTAATACAATGTAATACAAGGTAATTACCTGCTGAAAGGTAATACAATGTAATACAAGGTAATTACCTGCTGAAAGGTAATACAATGTAATACAAGGTAATTACCTGCTGAAAAGTAATACAATGTAATACAAGGTAATTACCTGCTGAAAGGTAATACAATGTAATACAAGGTAATTAGGAGGATAAATCTATTAAATCTTGATAATGATATATGGCTTTCTAAGAGGAAAACTGCAGCACAAAAACAAGACAGAACAAACAGTACTTCTTTGTATCAGATACAAGATAACTGCAGAATAAACACAAGACATAACAAACAGTACTTCATGTATTAGATACATATTTTAACAGAATAACTGCAGATTAAAAAGAGGACTAAACAAACAGTACCATTAGCTGTTCATGTAGATACCGTACCCATTTACAGAGGATGTGATATGTTATGCATTGTAAATGTAAATTTGCATTTTCAAATTAAAATACAAATTTGATGTCAGCCTTTGATGTTGGCGTACCAATATTTCAAATAATGGTTTGGGCAATGTGCCAAGTGTACATTATTTATACTAGTTGAAACATTTCACCCGCATGACGTAATTTCATTGAAAAGTATGTGGTGGACAGTGTCTGTAATCTAAGTTGTTTAATCGTCTCGTGCAAGACATTGTTTAATATATAGATATAACCTTCGTGCTATTGCACTTGTACAATATCAATATACATGTACGTGTATTACTAAATGTCTCGCATTCGACCATTTAACTACACTTAAAATACAGATGTGACGTCATCATTTCAAATCATGATACAGGGCAACATGCCAAGTGTACATTATTTACACTAGATGAAATAATTGACTCCTGTGACGATTTCATCGAAATGCACGAGCAGGATAGTGACCGTATTTCAAATTGTTATATCGTCTTCATGTAATATTGCCCTTTTCCATTAAACCACACATCAAGTTCACCTGCTCCACCTTACATGTACATGTTTGTGTCTTTCAACAAAAACTTTAAGCTGAAAACATGAAAATTTAATTATTTACAAAAATTCTAAAAAAACAAAAAATTCTTACCTTCTTTCAAATAACCCGAAAACACAAAGTATGTCATCTTTATTATAAACTGTACGTTTAGATTCTTATTTATTCACTTTTCAACTCAATTACAACTGTTCACATATTACGATAATCCATAAATATTAGTCAATGAGGTAGGCCTACATTAAATACAGGAACAAAAAATCCTTTTCACATCTCTTAAACACAAGTCTTTAGATACAGAACACAATTCTATGGAACACAATTAATTTTTATATTGAGCAATGTTTTGCTTCGGCAGGGATTCTCTAACCTTTAAATCCATTACTAATTGGCACCGAAATAGTTTAAGTTTGTGCAGATAAAACTCAATTCATAAAACCATTACACCAAATCAGCCAAATTTAAACTCTGTTCAGAAAAACACTAAAGTTCAGCTCAATGTGAAATACTTTTAAAAATCAATTCAGTCAACTTTTACAGCCACTCAACAAACTTTACAAAGATCGAGTGACTGACCAACTTTCAACATATAAAACCAAGAAATGGCATCCCAGATTTTCAATCCTGACTTGTTCCACCTGTTTGTTAATTAGTCATCTTATCTGTTAATTAACTTAATTAATTACTGACAACGCCCTGTCTTGTGTTCGTTGTCTTTTACTGATAAATTACCAAGGCTCCACCTAGGAACAGTAATAGGAACCTACATTTCATAACGCAAATATACATGTATACAGAAACAATTCCATCGCAGCTTATGCCAGATTCCCCCTGTCGTGCGATGCATTACGATATGATTTCAGTGAAATTTCAGTAATAGACCTAAATATATATGGTGAGATTTCAGTGAAATTTGGTCATTTCAGTGAGATTGGGCAAAATTTTTAAATTCTGAAATTCACTGAAATTTCAGTGAAATCTCACTGAAATTTCAGTATCATTTTCTCTGGGGTAAGCAGTAGGGGCGTCTACCTAACCTTGTGGGTTTTCAATGTCCCAGAGTTTCCCACCACTTCTAAAGACCCCTAAATGAAATAATAAAAAAAATGCAACATACCATTATGTTAGTCCCGAAATGACATACATGTACATGTAATTTGTGTTTAGTGAACAGTAAACACCTAGTACAACATATGTTAGTCCCAAAATGACATACATGTAATTTGTGCTGAGTGAACATTAAACCTCCTTTCTCTCTACAAAGGAGTTTTTCTAGTACAAAAAAATGCAACTAATCAACAAAAGTGGAGACTAATTGAATGCATGTTCATCTTGCAACAATATATTTCTGTCCTGGAAATCTGATTAATCTTGATGTTGCTATGATATACGAGACCATCTGTAATACTATCCTTCTCAGACTCTTCTATCAAAATATTCTAATATTTTATTGTAAAGTGATAGTCACTTCAAGTTTTCCAATCAAAAAATGTCTGAAACTGCCAGATTAATTTCAGGATTAGTCATAAATGGAAATGTAAACCAAAGTGGTGTTCTTAATTTTTTGTATGTCTGAAAATCAAATTCACGATGTTACTGAAAATGAGAGAGAAATGGGGTTCAACGTTCACCCGACACAAACTACATGTAGGTCATTTTAGGACTAACATATGATTCAATTTTATTACTATAATTCGCTTGTGGGTAGAAGTCTTTAGCAGTAGGGAGAAACCGGAGAAAACGCACAAGATTGGACAGGTGACCCTACTCCTTGTCACGTACAAGCAGGGAATCGGAACCACTCCACTTGACTCAATGACAGACCTTATGACCCAAAGCGCATGTGTTAACCATTTCTCAGCTCCCACTGAATCCAACCCCTGTCCTCTCCTCCTGGAAAGTTAGCCAGTGACATACGCAATGAGCCACATGGATCCAATTGAATGTAACTTTAAAAACATGCTGGTTAGAAAGCTAGCAAAGTACTCACTGAGTCACATTGATCCAACATGGTGGTTAGTAAGCTAGCACCCTACTCACTGAGACAAATGACTCCAAGTGAATGCCACTTTAAAAACATGCCGGTTAGTAAGCTGAGCCACATGAATCCAAGTGAATGTCACTTTAAAAACCTGGTCCTTATTCATTCTAATTGAAGAGAAATTCTGAATTTCAGCCAACAACCAGTTCTATTATATTTGTCATGAACATTGATCGTAAGTTTCTACCAACTTGCAACCCAGTCAATAAAAAATACATCAATTCATACGATGCAATTTTTACAATCAAAACTACATGTATCCATTCCAAGAATAAATTTTATTTTCTTCAAAATGGAAATTTATATTGAGAAATCAATACCATAAATATATTGATTTTTTATAAATAGAGGAACGAAAGATTCATAAATGTACATGTAGATCTACTTGACGAGAAGAAATTGGTGCAGAATGCCCTCTGACCTCTACTACCAATCATTTCAAAAGAAACCTCAGTTATCTTGTAGTTCAGGAAAATGGTGAAGAATGTCCTCTGACGGCTTGATCTATTTCTTAAGACCAATTCAAGATTTCGTCAAGGTCGCTGAGATTGTTGGCGAGATTGTAGGTTAGGAGAGATACATGTAGAGAGAGAAATGGGTTTTAACGTCCACTCGACACAAACTAGGTCATTTCGGGACTAACACATGGTTCAATTTTATTTCAATAATTCGCTTGCGCGTTGAGGTCTTTAGCAGTGGGAGTAAACCGGAGGAATCGGAGAAAACTCACGAGGTAGGACAGACATTGTAGGTTAGGGTTAGGTTCAGGGTTAAGGTTGGGATTAGTGCTAGCCCTATTTACATCTTGTGATCTTTGACCAAACTTGGCCTTGTGAATTAGATCTAACTGCCCTCTGACCCCTACTACTCTCCAATTCAAAAGAAACTTGTGCCACAAAAACATAAATCATTGCACTTTAAAAATCCAGCCATGTCATTGGGTAAGAAGTAAGAACTAAAAAATTTACTATCTTAATTTTCATGATTAGGTCCCTAGGGCTTTTAGTGCAAAATTATGCCAGGTTGTCCATTTATGACGTACATGTACATGTACCTCAGATCAACAAGACATTTTTTCTGAAAATGTTACAATTTATGGCATTATAATTCTTAACGAAAAAAATGTATTTTTAAAGTGTTTTTAAACAACAAAAAGTATTAATTCAACTGTTTTATTGTACAAGTACATGTACCTGATCAGATGACCAAGATATCTTTTCCAAAAATGTGACAATTTTTGGCATGACATTTTTATCATAATTCTTATGGAAAAAAATGTATTTTTAAGTGTATTTAAACATCAATTTAAATAGGCTTCTTCATCTCCCTGATGTTAACAGCATAAGATAATAATTTCAAACCATACAGATGATAAATGTATTCTGCAGTGTGTTCACAAGAAATTGTGGATGATGCATGGAAGTACGGACGGAAGGGGGTGACTGCAATATTCAACCACATTTCCATATGGGTGCATAAAAACTGTAAACTGTTTTATTATTCTTCGAGGAAACATTGATCAAATTATTAAATTTTATAACATGCAAATTAACTGATACATGTAGTTGGTCAATTTCACTGCCAGACAGTCAAGACAGGCCAATTTGACTGAAATGTAATCCCTGCAATGTGTACTGCCAAGATCCACTCAACACAAACTAGGTAATTTCACAACTAATATAGGGTTCAATTTTATTTCAATAATTCGCTTGCGCCTAGTGGTCATTAGCAGTGGGAGAAAAGCCACGAGTTTGGACAGGCGACCCTACTCCTTGTCACATACATTCAGGGAATTGAATCTACGCCAGTTGACTCAGTGACAGACCTTATGATACAGCGCGCGTGTGCTAACCATTCGGCCATTCAACCCCCCTGTACTGCAGGCATGATCCATTTAATTGAGATTATACATGTAACACTATAACATACTCATACATTTTCTTTTTATTATTATATATGCACATGTGAATAATCATTATCAAAGGCAGGGGGATGAAATCATAAAAACACTTCCAAACTAAATGTTCCACAAAGATCAAACGTTCCGATATATAAAGTCAGGAAGCCTATAAAACAGCTGAATGGTAACCAGATGTGATTGATGGAACTTCAAGGTTATTAATGGAACCTTGTAATACCAAAAAATTCTACTTCCTACAGGAGGCATTAATAAAACCACACCATCCGTGACATTTTTACTTCTTGTATTGACCGCAAATTACCATTTACAATTCTCCAATATAATGGAACTTTTGACATAAAGCCCTTTAAAATCTAGTTTACAGCTCTTTGAGAGCTAGTTCGGTTGAAACAGACCTTAACAATCTAATTTAAAAATTAGGTTAAAACATTTGCCAATATGACAGTTAAATATAGAGTTTTACGTAACTTATTCAAAAGACACTCAAAACATTATTTAAATTGATCAATTATTTTAACTTACATGTAAGTTTATGGTCATTTGTACATGTTCGTGCTTTAGATAAATAAATTAGATTAATTCCATCTGTTGCATACAAGTCGGTCAATTTTCACAAAGATATTTTTTATACTTGGGTGTTCTTAATTACACAAAAACAACGGTCATTTAAAGGGCATTTAGTGAAAGCCATAAACAGACATTCACTAGGTTTATTAACTGTAACGGTTCAATGAGGACACTCTCACCGTTATCAAGCAAGTCATTACCTTACATGTACATAAAAATATCCAACTTCTAGCCAAGTACAAGAGTGAAACAGAACCAACTTCTAGCCAAGTACAAGAGTAAAACAGAACCAACTTCTAGCCAAGTACAAGAGTGAAACAGAACCAACTTCTAGCCAAGTACAAGAGTAAAACAGAACCAACTTCTAGCCAAGTACAAGAGTGAAACAGAACCAACTTCTAGCCAAGTACAAGAGTGAAACAGAACTATGTCACTTGATTCAATGACAGACCCAGAGAAAATCCACAAGGTTGGACAGGCGATCCTACTCCTTGTCATAACCAACCTACCAGGGATTTGAAACCACGCCAAATGACTCAATGTCAGACCTTATGATACAGCGTGCACACGCTAACCTTCAGCCATCCTACCCCTGAACAGTAAGAACTACACTGTACACCACTACGGTAATTACTCTGACAAATACAGCAGAATGTTGTTTAAAATTAATACAAAAAATCTTAGGTCTAAAACATCCATCTTCAATCATTATTTCCCACAAACTGTGAAGACAATAACTTTATATCCGACTGTTTTGGGATAAACTAGCAATCAACAGGATTCACGTTAATGTCTTCCACAGGAAATACATGTAGTCACTAATAACAATTACACCATCTTCTGTGAAAACAAATAACTTTAGTTCCAACTGTGACAAACCCAATATCAAAATCTGTAAATCTTTCAGTGAAAGATAGGGACAGTTAAAGATAGGGATCATGGACATTCATGGTACATTTACATGTACATGTACGTGTACATTGTAAATGTATATGTACCTGGGTACTGACCGAGGCCTCTAAACAAGTGGTCAGGTGCACTGGTCGGTCAGGGACTGGACTCTAGCCTCTAGGTGAGCGGTCAGTGGCACTGGCCTCTAGATGAGCAGTCAGTGACAATGGCCTCTAGATAAGCGGGCAGGGACACTGGCCTCTAGATGAGTGGTTAGTGACACTGGCCTCTAGATAAGCGGTCAGGAACACTGGCCTGTTTGACTAGAATATATAAGGGTCTTAATCCCAGCGTCGTCTAACAAGAACCTTTGAAACTTAGAAACCTGACAAGGAGAGACTGGCTAGTCCAAAGAAAACCAGCCGTCAAATCAAGTACAATTGAGGTGCACATAAAAGAAACGAAAACGGTATAAAATCATAGAAGAGTAGGCGGATATTCTGTTGGTCTCAAATTAGTTTAAGTATTATATTGACACTGAAACATTAAACAACATTTCATTTCTCGTTCCTCTGATAAACAGATGGTCAACAATACTATGTCATTAATTTATTACCATCGTGAAAATAGCCATTATTATAACATGTTAAACTGTAAATCTTCAATAAAAACAAAAAAAAAACCTGTATCTAGATGTCAGCAACACAAGTCATCAATTCTACGTCCTGGCAGTCAACAAAGCAACTTGTAGGACTCCTATACAAACTATGTCCGAACCTTGTAATGTATACCACAACATGAATATCTACTAAACACAACATAATGTCATTTACATGTACAGTACCAAATCAAAAATATTGTGTAAAAAAATACCATCTGTTATGCTTATAAATCTTTACATCGACAACATCACAATCTGGACATCATCTTGTATATATAAATGAAATAAAAACCATACGAAATCAATTCTAGTCGATTATCATCCATAGCATCACAACCTGCATATCTCCAATATAAACCATGACCTTACAACTATGAGTATGACTAATTCTTCTGCGATATAAATCGGTCACATGACACAGTCCCAAGAGTAAGACTGACACAGTATCCGTAACGCAATTAAATGTCCGAGCGTTTTGGAGAGTTTCTCACCCAAACTGCAATAGAAGCTTTTCTAGTAGAACTAATTGTTGCTGATGTTAGCATGAATTCCATTAACAATCTCTTCTTAAAGAGACATGAGCAGATCAATCATGATTATATTTACTGCCATTGATCTTTATTTTACAGATAATATATAATGGTTCACTGCGTTATACATGTACCACGTACATGTATGCCAAATTTACTCAAATTGATATTGAAAAATTTAATTCAGAAAATAAAATCTCAATACATGTATTAACGACTGTATTTATTGTATTCTGAATGATGTCAGACAGTTGGGGGACATGTAATTCGAGAAAGAGAGAGAGAGAGAAATGGGGTTTAACGTCCAATCATCACAAACTAGGTCACTTCGAGACTAACATATGGTTCAATTTTATTTTGATAATTCGCTTGCAGGTAGGAGTCTTTAGCAGTGGGAGCAAACCAGAAGACCCGGAGAAAACCCATGAGGTTGAACAGGCAACCCTACTTCTTGTCATGTACAATCAGGGAATTGAAACCACGCCAGTTGACTCAATGACAGACCTTATGATACAGCGCCACATCCACCCTCCCCCTTTAAAGGACAATATTGGTGCCAGTCATTATCACAAATGTGATAGAGCTGGTTAAACACATTCCAAATAAAATTTTAACACAGAGATCATTGCTACAATAGCTGAGTAATACAGGTTTCCTGAATCGGAAGTGACGAATGTGTTTTCCTGTGGCGTTCGTCACTTCCGATTCAGGAAACCTGTATTACTCAGCTATTGTAGCAATGATCTCTGTATTAAAATTATATTTGGAATGTGTTTAAACAGCTCTATCACATATGTGTTAATTAAACTGGCACCAATATTGTCCTTTAATATAGGACAACCCACATCAATCGCCTATTGAACACAATTTAATGGACCCAACCCTGACTTCAGACGGTATCCATTGATGAAACTTCAACCCTTGTCTAGAGAAGATACCCTACAGGAGAGTACGACAACCCAATCCATCAACTGGGTATACATGTAGAGAGTAATTTAAAGGACCCAGCCCATGTAAAGTGTAAAGACTTCAACCCTTGCCTCGAGAACCCTTGTCCCTCCTTAATATAACAAGATGGTAGGATTTTACATGGGATCCATTGATAAAACTTCAACCCTTGTTTAGATGAATACATGATGAAGATTGAGAAAATACAGACATCCATTTCAAATATAATGGCCAAACAATTTATCATTTATAAATATACATATAAAATGAATGAAATTGAAATGAAATGGGGTTTAACATCCTACTTTTCTGCTCCTTACCTGGGCTAATGAAGACAGGCATACGCCATACAGTGTGCTATGAGGGAAATTTTGCCCGGACAGCGGCACTACGGCCTACTCTTATATCGAATTCCAACTGCCAAGGGATCTTTTATGTGCACGCCAATGTGTACACGGGACCTCGGTTTTTCGTCCCATCCGAACGACTTGACAGCTTTCCTTGTCAGCCCCTCCGTCCTGCATCACTGACAAGGGAGAACCACGCCGGAAAATCTGGATGAACTTTCTCGGCCAATGCAGGGATCGAACACCCGACCTCCAGGCTAGCGAGCTAGCGTCTTACCCACTTAGCCACGTGACCCCCAAAAATATACATATAGCAATTTGATCCACAATTATACATGTACTGGACCTACATGTAACACTTGCTAATCATGATAGACTTTCTAATTTGTATGATGTGAAAATTACAAGTACAAGTATGGTTTACAAAAAACGATATACACAGAAGAATAAAACATCCAACAGTCTGCCAATTAAAGATATAATACATGTGCCAATTGGTGGTCTTTCCTCTGGCTTCAAACTTTATAATATTTTTATACATTTATCAACATGACAAGCCCATAATATTTCAATAATTCGCTTGCACGTAGGGGTCTATAGCAGTGGGAGGAAACTGGAGGACCCGGAGAAAACCCATGATGTTGGACAGGTGACCTTACTCCTTGTCACGTACAACTGGGGAATCGAAACCACGTCAGTTGAGTCAATGACAGACCTTACGATACAACGCACACACGCTAACCATTCAGCGATCCAACTCGCCCAGCCTATAATAAACACTCTAGACCATTGGGTGGCTAAGATATTGAGTGAATTAGACAATGTCTGTCAGCTCTTTATCTGATTTGTTTTTAAATACAAGGTAAAAAAAATCTTAAATTCGATACATGCACGTATCTCTTTGTAGATTTAATACACTCCAGCACACCATATATCAGTCAATGACCACAAACCGATAACATCTAACAACAGTCTGGCATCAAAGAAACAATTCCTGAAATTCTACGTCTTCTTAGTCAATATATCTCTGTATTAATCTGTCACATACACTAAAACACACGATTAGTCAATCACCAGAAACAGATATTTGACCACGATCATTAATAAATAATTCCAGAATTTTCTAACTTTATAGATAAACGTCAATAATTATTGAAATAAGTCTGATACCCTCGTAGAATTCTCCTGTATCAAGTTTCTGCTAAATTCTGCTATAAAGTACGCGTTACACAAATTGAACAAAGTCGTATCATTTCAAGTAGAATTCAAGAGTCTGTATTACCCACTTAACTCAAACTTTCATCAGAATACAAAATGCGTGATAACTACTTTCGACCAAAATCTAATTTCACTGTCAAAAGCTGATCTTAGTCGGATCAATAACGTTAATTTAGTAACGGAACGGAAATATCTATATATGACTACATGTAACTCTCGAGTACGGCCAAAGATTTAAATTCTCTCATGACATCATTATTCATCTGTACTTCGGCAGCTAGGAAAATTTAATACTCTTTTATGAAAAAATATACGAAGCACTAAATTACGGTAAATTACTGGACAGCGAAACAAGCAGGTCTCCGATGATTTCTGAATATGCGATCTGACATCCCCATAGCAACATAATTCATCATAGAAATAAAAAATCTAATTTTCAACAATCATGAAAAACATGAACATAATTATGAAAAAAGATATGTTGATACATGTAATGATTTTGTCAGAAAATTACCAGAGATAATAGTTTTTTTGGGTTTTTTTCATTTTTCACGTTTCATCATAATTTGATCATAACTCATTAGTGAAATATATCTTCTAGTATACAAAAAAACATTGCCTTTGTTTATTCGTTCCCTATTGTTCAGTCAGACCATATAGTCGTATGGTACTAAAAACCGAGTTGGCATGCATGTACACGTAATAGAACCCTGTCTGTGCAGTTGGAATTTGACAAAGAATAGTTGGAAGGGCACTGTCCAGGCAAAATGTCCTCAAAGCACAATGCATGGCATGTTCATGTACATGAATGGCTGTTTTGATTAGAAGGGTTGATGCAGAAAATTAGGTTGCTAAACCTAATTTCATTTTGAAACATAGCACTGACACCAAAAGTAGGTTGCTAAACTTAATTTCATTTCAAACAGAAAAATAGCACTGAGACTAAAATTTTCTGTATCAGCACAATGTACATATTATAATGTACATGTACATGTATGTGTTCCAAAAAATGACTCCATAAGACTATATGTTGGTTTTATACATCTTCAAAACAACTCAAATAACAAACTAGTACAGAAGTCAAGATTGGCGACATTCAGTCTGAGAAAATCCCATAACCTCAAACCCAGTTCATTGATTTTTTTACCTAATTATGAATGAGACTGACACTTAGATATAAGTTAGTCGTAATAATAACTCATGGACATATTATTTTAAGATACAAATATATAGATAAATACATTATACAGAAATTAACGTCTTCGATGACCGATTGCAGAAAATATGTCTAATACAGAATCCTATAAAAATATCATAATACGTCGAACCGAAGACTAAACCCACGCTGATATACCATCAACTAGAAATATTATATACCAAAACTAATCAGACGACGGAACTACATGAATTAAGAACGTCCAATTTGTCTCATTAAAATTGATGAATGTGAATCAATTGATAACAAAATCCTAACTTAATAGCAAAATGGCAGGAACTAGTCAAATCCTAATACAAACCACGACATTCTTTATTGGACAGAATAGGCCATTTTGATTCTTTATTATTACTGATCAATCAGTGTTTAATTATTTTTGTTTGCTCATAAAAACTATTACTCGGTCTGTTCTGTGAACATGTACATTTGTATATAGGGATAAATGGAAGACAGGTTTCTATTTCGAGTAAAATTATGATTCCAAAATGATGAAATGAAAGTAGCTAAATACTAAAATAGTAATAAATTAAACCAAACGATATCGTTCAATATTTTCGATTTTTATGAATAAAAAGATGAAATACTTGGATAAATGCAAAATTGTTTTGAGTTTTTATTTAATATCAGCAAATTTCGGCTTCTCCGTCTTTTTCAGTGTGAAATTTCAAACTCCGTTTTGAGTGCCCAATTCCGTGACTAAACACAAGACAGAGTATAAGCGCAACAGATCTTTCTGCTGATCGCTGTTTCCATTTTCTGGACAGTACATGTACATGTATCTTCTTAATCCAGACTAAAATAATACTGTAGTCCTGTAGTTTGCAAGCGATATTAAGATCACTTAAAAACAGATCAAACATTTTAAATCTATTATCTGAACACTACAATGAACATGGTTCAAGAACTTCACTGTTACAATAATTTTTTGTATTATTCTGACCTACAGTTTGATTTCACCTCGATCTCTAGCTTGATAACGATGAGAGAATACCCTTCAAAACGTCACCCAAATAAATAAGTAGCTGTTTTCTCTATAAGTATGTGTTTTTGTGTATTGCTCTATCCAGTTACTAAATGCCTCTATAAGATTTAACACTGTTCATTATGTATTCCAACAACAATAATAAGCCTTGTTTAAAGCCAACAACCTGTCACAATAAACTACCTGTTCTATCATATCCCACAAACTTACAACTTTAATATTCACAAATATCAATTCATTTACATTCAAATATTCATAAACCGAACAAAATCTCAGACCCTTCGTTTCGTCCATCTCAACAGGTGAGGTCATTGTCACGATTGACCTAGTCTTCCATTCACTCAATAGGTATCATCCATTTACCTGTATAAACTGACTGGATACCTGGACAGGTATGGGTACAGTATGTACCTTGTTCAAATCAACCTAACCATAAGTAAATATAGAAAACTACACAAAGTATACAAAATACGTAGGTATGGGAATCTGAAGATTAAATTTACACGAGGTCAACGGTCATCATCTACTGTACATTTAACTAAAACCATTCCCATTTATAACATGTACACATGTATATTCGATATCATCATATCTAAAGGGAGCAATAAACAGTTTTTGAATTTCGTCAAATAATTGGACAGAATTTAAGAACAATTTGAGATTAAATTCTATGTTTACTAACATATTCACAATTTTTGAAATAAATGTTGCGGAGATAAGAAACGAGAGTAAGGGATCAACATCTCCTCGCTGGCCATGAGGACTGCAAGGGGAGCAACCACTCTCCCTTAGCACATGGTTCAACAATTTCTTTTAGCTTGTACGATCATAGTCTTAGCAATTTTATTTGACAATTTTGTAATATTTTTGATCACAGCTTCGGGCCTAGTACATGTAATTGAAAGAATCATTTGACCTCCTTGTGTTTTGTTTTTAAAAACCAAACCATAATGAATAATGAATATCAAATTATTCGGTAGTGTACAGTACATGTATCTATGCCACTTTTTTTAGATACTGGGTATGTGCTCATGATCAGTAGCCCTAGTTTTAGAACCTGTCTACATCTTCATGCAGTTGTTCCTTTAACAATTTGAACATGTTGATCTATATACATGTATGTAGAGATACAATGTATATACATTTATAAGATAAGATAAAGGTGTCATGTTTATATTATCTACATCAATATCATATATTATACAGTGTATCTGATTGACATGTAAACCCTACACTGCTGTACTAGACCATCATCTTGTGTCTGGTTCTTTGACATGGTTCAATCCCTCTGTGGTACATGTACATTTGTACATGTATCCTTCATTTCATCTGGCACACATTTGTTTTAGGGATGTGTGTGTGTGGCAGAGGGGGGGGGGCTGTGTTATATTGATGTTTGTAATACATGTGTAGTACAAAGTTAAAACCATCACTTCATTGTCTGACATTTAGTCAGGTACAACGAAAACTATTGATTTCAGGCCTACCAATTTTGTTACCCTAATAATATTTAAATATCCGAAATTGTACAACTATTAATTGCAACTCTATGAAAAATTGTACTAATTGACTTCAGTTTTTCTTGGGAGCCAAATAACGACCCATATCTCTTACTGTTTTATTTTCTTTCTTTTGTGGCTACCTTTTAACTGAAACCCTATAATCATGGTCAAAACCAAATGTCAAACGAGCCAAAAAACAATAAATCTAAAGTTTCAAGATACAGAAAACAATAGCATGTGCCATTTTATAGAAGTCTATGAATTGACAGCGTGAATGCATGTTTCTCGCTTTATCCCCCGTCTGTATACGAGACCTTTTGTTCCTCCAAAATGTGAAGAGTTCCAAACCTGCGTCAAACGGAGAAGGTCAACGAGGGAAGAATTTGGTTGGCATGAAAAGTACAGATGTTTTTCGTAGAAATCAAAGACAAGCATTTGCTTAAAATAAGCACATCTAACATTGTTATTATCTTACTATGTTTCCAAACATTTCATCAAATGAAAAATTGGAAAACAGAATATGTGAAAGTTTAGGAATATTTTTTATTTTATTTGAACTATAACATTTCAGATGAAACCAAACAAGGTCTAAATGAAATAAGATTTAACGTCTCACAAGTAGAAACACTTTTCTGAAAGGAGAGAGAGAGAGAAATAGGGTTTAACGTCCACACGACACAAACTAGGTCATTTCGGGACTAACACATGGTTCAATGTTATTTCAATAATTCGCTTGCGCGTAGGGGTCTTAAGCAGTGGGAGGAAACTGGAGGACCCGGAGAAAACCCACAAGGTTGGACAGGCGACCCTACTCCTTGTCACGTACAACCGGGGATTCGAACCTGGGACCTCCTGGTTAAATTTTCTATCAACTGTCTCTTTAAAGTTTAAATTCCAAGTTTTATGTTACCTGGTGTGTGTTCCGAGATATTACAACAGATTACTGCTGGTGTCTAGTGGTAACACCTGGTTAATGTTACACTAATTACAGGTGTGACATTTTATTTATTCAGGTAAAAACTCTATAATATCTTCATATAGGTACATTAAATACAATATTTGTAAAGAGTAACAGCTGATTGTCAGTTATTGATACAGGTGTGGGAAGTATCTAGTTTATTCGGCTAAGGTAAAGATGAATGTTCTCTCACAGGTCATTTTGGGACTAACACATTGTCTACGTATACAGCTGTGGGAAGTATCTGGTTTATTAGGATAGGGTGAAGATGAAAGTTCTCTTCCAGGTCGTTTTGGGACTAACACATTGTCCACGTATACAGCTGTGGGAAGTATCTGGTTTATTAGGATAGGGTGAAGATGAAAGTTCTCTTACAGGTCGTTTTGGGACTAACACATTGTCCACGTATACAGCTGTGGGAAGTATCTGTTTTATTAGGATAGGGTGAAGATGAATGGTGCTGAATGTTCTCTCAAGTCATTTCGGGACTAACACATTGTATATCTATATACATTGTAGACTTAGAAATTTTCAGCCAGCTGTCATGTGGTATGAAATATAGTTGTAGTTTTATAGCAGTAAGTACTGAGGTCTCCCAGGAGATCTGAACATTTACTCTGTCAATGTCATAAATTTAGGAATTTTTACGGTAATGGCCGCCAGAACCAGGATAATATGCTGATACTGGTCTCAAGGGGTTAAACTATGGAATCAACAATTGATCAGTATTCTGTCCTTGTTAAAGGAACAGCTGTGGATATAAAATATCTACAAATATTTCAGCTTTATCTTATGAAGGCGGGTTTGTAACCCATGTTGTCAAAATATAGCTGAGAGGATGGAAATTCATTAATAAAGACACAATCTGCACAACAAGCCAAAAATGAAATGGGGTTTTACCTCCTACTTTAAGCACCAGCAACAAGCGAAATTTGTCACCTGTGGCTAAAACGAAAAAATAGATACAAAGTACATGTACGAGTTTTACATGTATGTTAAAGGAGCTAAGTCTCTAACTCAATATCATCCAAAATCTTCAACATTGAAAACACGATTTATTTGTCAAATTAAATCAACATTCATGTTGTGATCTTACCGGAAAAAGATGGGCTTTTGATATCCAATATTTAAGACAAAATAAACATTTTACCATTGGTAGTGTACCATAATGAGCTTTAGCCCCAGTTGTATCAAGAGACTCGAGGAACAAGGCTAGACACATTGCACCAAATCAAACGGTGTATGTAGACTGGAATAACCCGACGCTAGAAATTTGCACTCGCTTGAGACTGCTGGCTTATTTCGCCGAACATAACTGATTTGAAATTGGAGTAAAAACGGAAACCATTGAATGTAAATCAGTTTATATACATTCATATTACAGTATTACATGTATATGCGTTACGACCTACTTTTGTCCATTTCTAGGTCCAAAATGTTAGCGATTTAGCTCCTTTAAATTAAATCAATCCGAGTATTAAAATCCCTTTGAAGATTCGGTTGGCTTGCACAAATAGTATAGCAATTTATTTTGTTTAAGATACTTAATTAGTAGTGCTGGCATGATATATCATTGAATTGACGTACATCGCGATTCACCTTCTTACTACATTGTATTTGTGACTCCAATAAAAATATCAATTTTTCATTTACATGTATCCTATTGTCTTGGTAAATACTGACCTGGTTATGAATCGTGATATCATAGTACCTGAATCGTAATATGTATCGTGACTGCAGTCGCAATATCCACCACTATTTAAAGATATATTACGGGAGATTAGATAAAGAGCTGGCAGTTCTCACCATAATAGTTCAAAACTAGATAATGTAAAGGCAATTTGTTGAAGATTTCAGACAAATTTTACCACTCTGAACCGAGAATTTAACGATTGAATTTTGGGCCTAGCCTCGATCGTCATTACTAAAGTCGGTACAATAAAAAACATAGTCTCGATTATCTATTTCTTGATTTAATCATGAATGAGCGTAAAGCATCAGATAGGATCCTAATCCAGTAAACATCGCAGGCTAGCGATGACATCGAGAGTTGATTATGATCTGGATAGATAAGTTAATTAATGTCTAATTAATAATAATTTAGATAACATTTTAGGCCTAAAGAAAGACCTGCAATAGACAGATTAAGCTCTAGCATAATGTACATGTATATTTAATTAGTAGGGTCAGACCAACAGAAATGAATGTAAACTTGTTAACTTCAGTTAGCACTGATTGATCTGAATAACCTTTGATTGTGTACCGCGATGTGACAACAGTTGGCGGTCCTGCACTGTACCACTAAGCTGTCACCCAACCGTAGATAGGGTGATAGAGTGATTTCTGACAACTATTGATATTTCATGAACTTTATTTGACTGTCTAGAGTGTAATAATATTGGTGATAAGTGTACTGCATGTTTACATAGTAAATAGCTTACTTACCTACAGGGAGGGAGAGAGAGAGAGAGAGAGAGAGAGAGAGAGAGAGAGAGAGAGAGAGAGTTTAATGTCCACTCACACAAACTAGGTCATTTCGGGACTTACTTATGGTTCAGTTTTATTTCAATAATTTGCTTGTGCGTAGGGGTCTTTAGCAGTGAGAGGAAACCATAGGGACCCGGAAAAAACACACGAGGTTGGACAGGGGACCCTACTCCTTGTCACACACAACCGGGGAATCGAAACCCCGCCAGTTGACTGGATGACAGACCATATGATCTAACGGTAACGCACAGTCATTTTAACAATCGGCTTTCCAACGCCCTAATATTAGTAGAAGTACTGGGTGTTTGTAACTACAGGTACCGGTACATGTACCGCATGTATGTGTATGTTGTACAATATCAGTAGACAGACTGAGTGTTCATGTCTACATGTAGAAAGACTTGGTGTTCATGTATAATATTAGTGTGTTTATAATTTTATGACAATAATATTTGATGATTGATATGATAACAACCAGTTTACAACAATCAACTATAAACTAATGTTTTAGCTTTAGGCTGTACCAATACATTGTACATACAACAAGGCCTTTACCAATACATGTATATTATCATAATATACAGGTAACATGGTCTGTACAGCAAATAATATACATCTACATGTACATGTATACAGGTACATGTATAACCAAAACAAAAACACACCTGATCTAAATAAATTCAATTTTAGACTACCTGTATATTATTTCTAGGCCATATTTTCAAGCTTTTTATTACACAGAGATGAAAGTGGCTAGCGCTAAAAAACCCGGATATATAATTTTTCCATAATTTGATTGAATTTGTAATAGTCCATCTATGCAAGTCTTCCAAATGTCTAACATATTAATGAAGTAATAATGTGTTGGTATGGGCATATTTCTGTTTAAAAGACAAAATGACAATTCCCGGGTTTAAATAACAGAATCATCCCGTGATATACGGTATAATGCGTCTTCGGGCATAATTTTTCTCTTTAGAATATCAGTTTTTTTTAATTTTGAAAGATTGATTTTTTAAAAATATCCGGCGGAATTTTCACCAAAATCTTAAAATCCGGAATTCCGGGAAAATCCGGAAGACTTTCATCACTGATTACACAAGCATGAATATCTGTGTTTTTATTCAGGTACATGTACATGTATCAGTATTTTACCTAGATGATTTTATACGTATATATAATTTATCAATAGTGTATTTAGTTTGGTTTTTTTAGAGGCAGGTGTATCAATATTTTATAGCTACAACAGGTATCAATATCTTACCTGTACATGTACCAATAGTTGTATTATAGCTACATGTACATATACGTGTAAAACAGGTATCAATATTTTACCTATAATACAACAATCGGTACATGTAGGTACAACAGGTATCAATATTTTACCTGTATAATACAACAATCGGTACATGTAGGTACAACAGGTATCAATATTTTACGTAGTTATTTTACCCCCCTGTTCTGTAATTATTCAGATTTTTTCCACAGAATTATCACTACATGTGGTATCTGACCTATTAATATCAAGTCAAGCATAAAGATATAAGTTTTATATTACAATATCAAGACTAGACAAATTTAAACTGTGTCGTCTCTAGTCTACCATACATACATCTATCAGTCGCCACACCTTCTTATTGTACCATACATCTACATGTATCTATCAGTCATCACACCTAGCTTCTTATTGTCTTTTATTTCACTTGATGAAAAAAATAGAAACACTCCAATTTCATATAAAACGTATAAACAGCTAAATCGACATTTGTATTTCTTAAGGCCAGCTCAATTTTTGTCAAGGTCATTGAGATGTAAATAAGGTTAGGGCACATGATTGTAGGTTAGGGTTAGGGTAAGCAATGAAGCTACAAATTGTAGGTCCAGGGTTAGGGTTAGGGTTGGGATTAGTGCTAGCCCTGTTTACATCTCGTGACCTATGATGAAAAATTGAGCTGGCCTTATTATTTAGTACTAACCCTTATACACAATACATTGTACTTATATGTACATCGTCATTTGTCTTTCTCAAGACAACTTGTTGAAACGTTATTTGTGAAATCTTGTTGAAACGTTGCAGTGTAGTGATCAATAGTGATTATACCCATACGAAGTAGTTGCATCCATACTAAGTATTCTAACACACTGTTAATTTAGCTCTTGTAAACTATCAATCATTTGAAAAAAAAATAAAAGATTTTTAATGTTTGTGAGTATTGTGTTAATAAAGATTATTTTGAAGTTTTTGTATTACCATAACAGTTCCACTGTTATTATGACTACGTTATTAAATGTTTTGTCATATTTTAAGTAATGTTTTTAGATCTGTACAAAACAGATGTTGTTACGTGTAAAGGTGTACGTGTAGGTACATTTCAAAGTCTCTGACTGTCCATCATAAAAGGAATGTCAGTCCAAAAATATTTAGAATAAGCGAATTAATAATATATACACTGTATATGATTATAAAGGGCTAGATGTTTTCAAGTAACATATTTAGAATATTAGAAGGATTATTTGATTAATTAACCATTTATAATAAAGACCAAGTAGATTTGTCAATATATCATTTGTTGACATAAAGAAAATGGATGGTCACAGTGAATCACCCTGATAAAATCTCCGATCAACTTGGACTGACTTTACCCCTCCAGGCTATATTAAGTTAACTAAACACAACTGTCTGTATTTACATTGGATAGTTTGGTTTTAAAATTTGTACAGAAACATGCTTGTAGACGTCACAGTTATACAAACATGTTGTTGTACATGTAGATGTGGTGTGGTTTCCCCTTGACAGTGGTGAAGGACGGAGGGCCTGACAAGGAAATATGTCTAGTCGTTCCTCACTAGCCTGGAGGTCAGGTGTTCGATCCCTGCATTGGCCGAGAAAGTTCATGCCGATTTTCCGACGTGGGTCTCCCTCGTCAGTGGTGAAGGACGGAGGGCCTGACAAGGAAATATGTCTAGTCGTTCCTCACTAGCCTGGAGGTCGGGTGTTCGATCCCTGTATTGGCCGAGAAAGTTCATCCAGATTTTCCGGCATGGTTCTCCCTTGTCAGTGATGCAGGACGGAGGGGCTAACAAGGAAAACTGTCTAGTCGTTCGGATGGGACAAAAAACCGAGGTCCCGTGTACACATTAGCGTGTATGTAAAAGATCCCTTGGCAGTTGGAATTCACCGCTGTCCGGGCAAAATTTCCCTCATAGCACACTGTATGGCGTATGCCCGTCTTCATTAGCCCAGTTCGGAGCAAAACAGTAGGATGTTAAACCCCATTTCATTTCATGTCTAGTCATTCGGACAGGGTCAACATCAAGGTCCTGTGTGTATACATTGGTGTGCATGTAAAAGAACCCTTGGCAGATGGCATTCAATATAAGAGTAGGCCATAGCGCTGCTGTCTGGGCCAAAATTTCCCTGATAATACACTGTATGACGCATCCTGATCTTCATTAGCGCAGGCGGAACACAACAATGGGACGTTGTTAAACCTTATATCATTTTATTATAAGCAAGGTACATGTACAGTGTAGTGTACTGTGATGACAAGACTTTAAACCCTATTCAAGATAAGATCATGTGTTTAAAACGTGGGTGTTGATCATCCCATTAATCTGATACATGTACAATGTACATAGAGATAAACAGCTGATCAAATTCTCAAATATTAAACTAATATAAAATAGATATTTATAGATATATATGGACGTGTGTGTACATGTAGGTGTTATCCTTTGCTTGGGTATCCATAAAATTACTTTGAGTTTCATGTAATACACATGTTCAATTATTAAATGCATTTCAAAGAAGAGAACATTCAGCTATTCTACATTTACATGTACAGTACATGTACACCACTCCAATATATTGTAGCGGTCATCAACATACATGTACAGTACATGTACACCACCATATTGTAGCGGTCATCAACATATGTACATGTACACCACTCCAATACATTGCACATGTACATGTAGCTGTCATCGACATGTGCATTCGTTGGAGTTGTCAATGCTAAATATTGTCATACAATTGTACATTATATGTACATGTTATTCTTTTGAAAACATCTTGCTTATCTGAGGTGCGCCTAAACAAAGTCCATTAAAATCGATTTTCTGGCACAATTATAAAATGAAAGTTAGTCCCAAATGACCAGGCCCCGAGTCCACAAAGCATTCCCAGAATTTACTCAACTTTTAATCTTTGTTTATGAGAAATAACACAAAAGTTTCTTATTGATGTATTTGATACATTAAAACAACAAAACTTTATAAAGGGCTGTGTTTTAGTTAAAATATGTTGAACAATTTTGAGTAAGGTCAGGCCCCGGTTTCACAAAACATTCTCAGACTTAAGAATTTACTTACATGTACCTTATGTTAACTAAATATAGCCCTTTATAAACTTTTGTTGTTTTAATGTATCAACTACATCAATAAGAAACTAAAAACAAACTTTTGTGTTTCTGAATCAAAGATATTTCTCATAAACAGTGATTGAAAGTTGAGTAAATTCATAACTTAAGTCTGAGAATGCTTTGTAAACTCGGGGTCTGAGAATGCTTCGCGATTGTGTCATGTGGATGTTAAACCATGGACCTAATTATAATACAATAAACTCTCTCTGTGCAATGTTGCAACAATTAGTCCTCTTTTGTAACAGAATTCCTCTACCAGTACACACTTCTTTATAATCTTTTACTGAACAAGTTTAACTATTTTCTCCTGGTATTTTACTACAGGTTTATAATTCTTCAAGAAAGAAAGAAAGTAAAAGTGACAGGTGCTTGTTACGGTGTGTAATATACACTAGATGTTGTTTATCATAGTTATAACAGATGGTCTATTTCAACAGTGCACATAAATAACTTGAGTTATCTCTTAAACATCATTTAAACAACATATATTATCCTCTAATTAGTCTCTAGATAATATTTAACACATGTACTTCAGTTTCAAACACCTTCCCGCTAAATAGTGGCCGTCAGTTCCAACCCCTTACATTACAAACATGCTATACACTGTACATGTATAACCAAGAATTTGAAAGCAATGCTTGTAGAATATAGACAACAATATTCAGTAGGTAATATTGCATGAAAACGATATCTGTATGTGTATCGAAACGTAGCATGTTAATAAATTCAGAAGTAGTATATCCATATAAGTGTGTTTTATTTTTAGTGAAATCTATTTCTATATGTCTTATAAGGATTAGGTAATAAAATGATTAAATCTTATGAATGAAAATTATGAAAATATATTCTACAAGCATTGCTTTCAAATACTTGGTTATTCATTAGTGGCAACATTTTAATAATCGTTTATTGGGTAACTAACTAAAACTTAAACTGGTACAGGACATTAATGTCCTAACAACCAGGTCATTTAAATTACACCCAGGTTTCATATTGAACAGATATATTATTTTATCATAAAGACTGCAAGTCATCTTGTTCATTCCCTTTTATCTGTAAATTGATTTTAATGTTGTTGCTGGTCAAATATATTTGTATCCAGATTATATAGTTGTTCCTGATTTTATGAAAGTAACCCACTAGGTTATAGATGTATGAGTCAACTGGCGTGGTTTCGATTCTCCGGTTGTACGTGACAAGGAGTAGGGTCGCCTGTCCAACCTTGTGGGTTTTCTCTGGGTCCTCCGGTTTCCTCCCACTGCTAAAGACCACTACCCGCAAGCGAATTATTGAAATAATATTGAACCATACGTTAGTCCCGAAATGACCTACATGTAGTTTGTGTGAGTGGACGTCCCTGTCTGTCTGTCTGTCTGTCTCTCTCTCTCTCATTCAATGGTTTCCGTTTTTAAATCAGTTATATATGTTTTTAAATCAGTTATGTTCAGCAAAATAAGCCAGCAGTCTCAAGCGAGTGCAAATTTCTAGCGTCTGGTTATTCCAGTCTACATACGCCTTTTGATTTGGTGCAATGTGTCTAGCCTCGTCCCTCGAGTCTCTTGATACAACTGGGGCTGAAGCGCATTACGGTACACGTTTCGTGTACCAATGGTAAAATGTTTATTTTGTCTTAAATATTGGATATCAAAAGCCCATCTTTTTCCAGTAAGATCACAGCATCAAAGTTAATTTAAATTGACAAATAATTTGTGTTTTCAATGTTGAAGATTTTGGATGATATTGAGTTAGAGACTTACATGTAGCTACTTTAAGTCTTGTCATTTGTTATGTAAAAACCGTTTCCCTCAATTGCTGATTAACCTTAAAACAGATGTTTCCATTCTGAAAAACCAAGGGGGTTCTTTCCTGGTTTCATCATAGAAATCTCATTAACAACTAGAACCTATCACATTAGCATTCACCCCTTCAGACCCCCTACTCTGATTTCATCTGGAATAAAACAACAATCTGACTATGATGTGTAAGATTACGAGACCGTACATGTACTTTGTGATATTTTTTGCTCATACAACAAAATGTTTTTACATACATGTACAAAGAATAACCTATACAGAATACACATTATCTTCAGATCCTAAAAAAAATGTTGATTGTTGATTTCTTTCTAGTTTCTCATTAATGGCTGGGCTTTCCACTAAGTCTCCCATGTAGCTGGAAATGAAATGAAGTGAAATGAAATGGGGTTTATTTAATGCCCTACTGTTCTGTTCCGACTGGGCTAACGAAGATGGGCATGGAGCGGCATTACGGCCTACTCTTGTATCGAATTCCAACTGTTAAGGGATCTTTTACATGCACGGCAATGTGTACACAGGACCTCAGCTTTTTGCCCCATCCGAATGACTAGTCAGCTGTTCTTGTCAGACCCTCCGTTCTGCACCAATGACAAGGGAAACCACGTCGGAAAATCCTGGTGAACTTTCTCAGCCAATGTAGGAAGAGTCACCGTGGCTCCCATGTAGGTGGCAGTGACCAGGAGAAGATTCAAAGAGTTTGAAAATTGGTTCACACTAACTTTGTTCAGTGTGGAACCCATTTCAACTTAACTTTGTATAAGCACAGGTTAAAAATGAACAGTACAGTGAAACAACTATTGCTGTTATACATGTACATGTAGTTAAATACCAAATTGATTTGTTTTACCAAATGATATGTACATGTAGACTACATGTGAACTTCCTAACACAAAATACCTTTAACTTGTTATAAAGTATGGGTGATCAACTGTTGGTTTAATATTTCACAGAATATATTTAAAATATTTAAACATATAAAACATGCATTATGTAAGAGCTACATGTAAATCTGCCTATTGCAGGTCTTTCTTTAAGCCTGAAATGTTATCTAAATTACTAATTAGACATTAATTAACTTATCCAGACCATAACCAACTCTCGAAGGCATCGCTAGCCTGTGATAATTACTGGATTAGAACCCGGTCTGCTTCTGATTAAATCAAAAAATGGATAATCGAGACTATGTTTTTTATCGTACAGACTATAGTAAAGATGATCGAGGCTAGGCCCAAAATTCAATCGTTAAATACTCGGTTCAGGGTGGATCAATTTGACTGAAATTTTCAGCAAATTCCCATTACAGTATCTAGTTTGTATCTTATTATAGTGAGAAGTTGAGAACTACATCTAATCTCCCATAATGTCTCTTTAACTCTTTATAAAGCAATGCCAGACATGTTTACCAGGCATATCATGTCTGCATGTTTAAGATAAAAATGTGCTACTTTACACCATGGGATTTTGACTGTAAATGCTGCATGAAGTACAGACATGTTTTATAGTACATGTATAATTAGGTATTAAACTAAATGGTTGCAAGATGCACGAACCATAAAATTTGGCATGAGATACCAATATATGATTGTATACACAAGTTACAGTATCAATATATCATGAAAGTTGAATCTCTACTAGGAATATTCAGTCCAAATATAATTCAGTTTTCATCAATATTTACAAAGATACATGTATGGTTGATGTACATGTACATGTATGATGAATTGATAATTTGTCAACATGTATGTGTGGCACATATTGTACTGTACAACTGTATTGTCAAAAGACAGCCAATGCTAACTATATATACAGTTGTACATTACATTATTATAACCATTGCAAAAATCTTTTGATGTGATTCTTTTTAACAGGATTGAATCCATGGCAGGACTTATCTGTACATGTATCTACTGAACCAGCACTTGCCAAACCACAATTTACCAGTCTTTATTAACCCAGTTGATGCAGAGAAGTAGGATATTAGTTAAACCCCATTTGATTCTACAATAAATTCTTTTCAGTTACCTGCCTCAACTTTATCAAGTACATGTACAATTTAACGTACACTTTCAATATATACAGTATACAAGCCTGTTCATAAGGCACTTACATGTGTACAGTATACCAGACTGTTCATAAGGCACCTACGTAGTATGGACTCTCAGATAAAATTTATCACACAACATTTATATCTGGTCTGAAAATTGGTGCCTGACAAAGTTTGTGACAGATCCCTTAAGATAAGATGTTATTGTACATGTACATTTTGTATAACATATATTGTAACATGTACATACATCCACCAAGTACAGCATACAAAGTTTACAGTTTAAACAAAAGTTGATCATACAATAATACGATAAGATCATTTATGAACGTACATGTAAAATGCCCTGGCTTGTATGTACATATACATATGGTTCTAGGACAATTGTCCTGTACCCCGTACATGTAGCAGTGCTTTGTAATTGTATCTTGTATGTGGATAGTAGGAGATGATGTTAACACCCTGAGGTAATTTCAACTTGTAAAGTCAAGAAATATCTCGAGACTAACAAAAGATTTAAGCTTTTCATCTCTTGATTCACTAGTAATCATATTGTAAAACCTGCCTCACCTCCTTCACACTTTCACAGGTAGAATAACAATACAATGACATTAACCTCAGGTCATGCTCATAAATTTTAATAATTCAGGTGTTAATTTGAATCCTTTTAATGGGACTGACCTCCTGTTGTTCTTCAGATGGACTTATATGGGTCTTTGGTGCAACTTTAACTAGGCTAGAATGATTGATGCCCACTTCAGTTGTCATAATCTGTTCTTTCACGTACAATAATACGAACTTAATCTAGTGCACCAATGCCTGGTTCATTTGTCATAATCTGTTCATTTACAATAATACAAACTTAATCTAATGCACCAATGAAGTTTTAATAATTTCCTGGACTATTATATTAAACCAATTGTAGTCGATGTATAACAATGTACTAGTAGTGTGCATCGATGAATTCTTGAATTAATAATACGCTGGATTATTATTTTTTTAATATTAAATAAATAATGACCAACTGTGTCCGATATAATCTGTACTGTATTTGTTAATAGAGGGAGGGAAAGGAAAAGGGGTTAACGGCAACATAGTATTTTGATCATTTTGTGACAAATAAATTTAAACGTATGTTTTACCCTGACAGCGCCATTTTCCGTCTTCTCAATTTTCAACGTGAAAATTTGTGGAACTCTGTTTTTAATCGAATCTGACCATGTACAGTAGTTGGAACTATAGAAACCTCAGGTGCCACTCGATAATTGGCATTCTTATTAAATATACCGGAACTCGTCAACCGGTTAGGGTGATGGCAGGTTAAAGATTTACTAGCCAGCTAATCTTTAAGCGGTTAATTTAATGATTGGCAGTCACCTAAACAACCTAAAACCGAGAAACCGTGTACAGATTGGCGTGCACATACATGTAAAATACCCCTTGGCAGTTGGAATTCACTATACATGTACATGAAAGAGTAGGCTGGCAAATACATGTACCGGTTTAATTAACCCAACTGGAGTAGAACAGTTAGAAGACGTGGATCAATAAATCATCACTTAATGAGTTGATATTAAAAATATGATACCTGTATAAATCTACTTAATAATAATAGTCTTTACATATTAATTAATGTGTTCACATGTATTAATATTAAACTCATCTACACCCAGCTACATGTACTGTGCATTATCATCAACATCTACAATCAAATGTACATGTATTTACACTATCATTTCTTCAGTTTCAAAGAAAAATTACATTGTATACATGTACACGTAGGTACTGTATATTATATACATGTACTGGTACCACACACATTTATAGAAAACAGAACAGCTATGTACTAATATTTTTAGGAGACTTTTGGAAGACTCTTGGAGGTACAACTGTACATGTACATTGTAGGTAGCCGTTATAAATAGATTGTTTATACATTTAGTTTATTACTCTATCAAGTAACAATGTACAATATAATATGAAAGTGGTTGAAGATGAATTTCACTTTCTGCTGTGCTGTCCAGCTTATATATCCATCCGTAGAAAAATTTTTTCGCGATATTTTTGTCCTTTTCCATCACTTCAAAAACTAAAAAACCTCATGAGTCACGGTATTAATACATAAAACTGCTTAATCTTGGAAAATATCTGTATCACTCAATAAAAATTAGAGAAAAACCATTAGATAACCATACCTAATGGGAAATGGGAAACTTCTTTAGGTTTGTGTTGGTGTTTCTTGGAGGGGAAGGTTTGGATGGGATTATTTAATTATATATTTATATATATATGTATTTATTTTCAGTGATATGGGTATACAATAGAGTTTATAAAGGGGGAGGGGAATTATATATTGTATACTGTTATCTATGTATATATATAATTTACAAGGCATACTATTTATATATATATATGTTTTTGGCTATAGCAAACTTTTTGCTTCGCCTGTAATAAAAGTTCAAGTTCAAGTAGGCTACATGCTACATTGTACATGTACATGTAAATTCATGATAATATACTATAAATGTCTTTAAGAGACTTTATACCGTACAAATATATGCTACCGTAATTACATTTACAAGATTACATGTAAATATCCATTGTATGCTGACAACTACATGTATTATTTTATCATTGATGATGGTGATGATAATTTATAAACTTATTGCTGGTATTTTAACTTTGTGCTGGTCTGCTGCACATGTCTTAACATTACAATCAATGGTACGGACATAGGGCCTCATTTTTTTCTCCCTTACGAATGACAAGATGTTTCATCCTGCACCACCCACAGGGAAACCAGGTAAAAAAATACCACAGTATCTCAGTATCTTCTGGTTAGCCAGCCAGCCGTGAGTCACGGTGGCTCAGTGAAATAAGATGTTGGATTGCTGACCCAGAGGTCTCGTGTTTGATCCCTGCATTTGGCAGAGAAAGTTCATCAGGATTTTTTGGCGTGGCTCCCCCTTGTCATTGGTGCAGGACAGAGGACCTGACAAGTTGTCTGGACGGACGATAAACTGATTCCCGTGTACACATTGGCGTGCAAGTAAAAGATCCCTTGGCTGTGGGAATTCAATATAAGGGTACATGTAGACCGTAGCGCCGCTGTCTGGGCAAAATTTCCCTCATTGCACACTGTATGGTGTATGACCATTTTGATTAGTCCAGTCGGACATGTCAAACCCCATTTCAGCAAGCCAGTCAATGTGATAATCAGTGAACCAGCCATGTTGTTTATGAATTACATGTAGGTCAATCTATATGAGGGATTAGCAGGTTGTTGACTGTTTAAAGGGATTATTTTCAGTGGACCATGGATTTTACATAATATGGACAGCATTCAGTTTAATATGTACAATCTGGTAGTACAAACATATAAAATCCATTCATTTGATCTGATATGTGCACTTTGATTGTGGTGTCTGTTAAATATTGTGTCCTGTCTATAGGTTTGTCTTCTGTACATGTAATTGTTTGTGATGCGGTCTCCCTCAGAGAGTCCCTGTGCTTACTACAAGTACTAGCCCCTTTTAAACAGACAAAGACGACCACTTTCCAGGGGCAGATCAGGATTTTCAGAAAGGGGGGAGGCGTGCTGTCCCCACTTGGGGAGTGCGAAGCCCGGCAATCAACCAAGTCACCACACAAGGACACAGGAACCACCGACTGATGACGGGAATCACTACCATTTTTAAGTATATTTGTTCATCTTTCCCGCGGGAATATATGGGGCAAAAAATTGTTCGCTACCGCAAAAACATGGGGGGGGGGGGGAAGAGCATGCGCCGAGTGCCCCCCCCCCTTGATCTGCACTTTCTATTAGGGGTGGGAAGTTTTATATCTGAATATGTTTAATATTCAAGATACATTATGTAAGATTTAGATAAAAAGCTGACCGTTCTTATTATAATAGTAATAGTTCAAATATTGATAATGAAAAATGGACACATATTGAAAATTTCATTCAAATTACTTTATTCTGAGCGAAGATACAATGTATGAGTGTTGGAAGTTGTAGGGTAGATTGTTTATTATCAAAGCAACGGTAGCCTACTTGATAACCAAGACGTACATGTAGTCTCGATTATATATTTTATTGTTGAATTTTTAAATCTCGCTCTTACATACATACATGTATAATGCATCTTTAATACCAATTTTCTTGGTACTTTTTAATTTCTTTATTCTGAACAAAGTTATGAGAGTTTGAAGATGTAGTGTACACCGTTTATTATTGAAGAATTGGTAGCCTACTTGATAAAGCAGTGGACACATTAGCCGATTCGTTCGGCCGAACCAATCGGCGCCGAATTTTATTCGGTCGAATGGGTGGACACACTAGCCGAATGCTTCGCCCGATTCAACCTGTCGATTGCATCACCTTTCACGTCACATGATTAAACATAGCGGCGTCTATGTCTTCAATCTATCACGTGACTTCTCGATATGAGTGGTGATTGGCTAATGAATTCTATATTCAGCCGAATGCTTCGGCGAAGCGGACACACCAGGCGAATATAATTCGGACGAATATATCAAACCTGTTTGTTTCGGGCGAATCATGCAGCCGAATACAAATTAGGCCGAATGACAGTGGACACACTAGGCGAATTTCGACGCCGATTGATTCCCTGGCTTAACAGGGAATTAGATGTACGCTTGATTATCCATTTCATTGTTAAATTTTTAAATCTTGCTCTAACAGCACATCTTTAATATCCATTTTCCTGGTACATGTACACCCATGGTGTATTGAAGAATACAGTGAATATCAAGTTATGTCATTGTTTAAACTGTGAGATACAGAGGGTTAATATTCATTTATATCATAGACACCTTTAGTGTACATCACATACACCACAGTTGTCTGCATTATAATTCACAGGGCAGCAGGTTCATTTATAAACTTGCTTATTACACTGGACACTGGATCCAAACAAATTTTTAAGTTTTAAAAAACAATTCATTAAAGACGGTTAACAAGCCGATGTTAGTTAGCTAGAATAATTGTTAATCTACACTATTTTTCTGATTTAAAGCAAAACTGTGGTTTTAGCTAAAAAAAAAAAAATGTTGTATTTTGTTTGTTTGTTTTAATTTGCTTCAGTTGGGTAATTTTGTGTTGCTTTACAATACATGCGATGATGTGTGGATTGGCTGCATTCTGCTCTCAGTCTTACACTTGACTTACAGTAGATCTTACAGTCAGGGTATTTCCATTTTAATGAAAATGGACTGCTAGAGTAGATATTACATCCTGGTGCAACTTTCAAAAAGTGTATAATTACATGTATTAATAGTAATACATGTAGTGTAGGGCTAAGATTAGGACGAAAACCGCGCAAAATTTAATATAACCTCTATTTTTAATCCTATATGAATGGGTCGTCATTTAATTATTAGAATGATAAAATTTCCCTATATATTCAACTGATACTGATACCATATTCAATGGACCAGTGTAACAGCTGGTTGAGGGTTCAGTTGAATGTCACAAAAATCTTTCTTAATATTGCTAAACAAAAGATACAGAATTTATAAATGGTATACCGAATGAAAGGAGAATTTATTTTGTAATATTTCACCGGAAAGGCGGCTGCGTCTTTGTTGACTGATGACAAACTGTTACGGCTTTCAAAGGAAAATCAACAACAAAGCAACTTGCCAACTGTCATGTCAACTTTGCGAATGTCAGTTTTTAAGGAGGGGGCTACGTAACGTGTGTGACTAGACTAGCCCTGGTGATTACAACTGACAACACGGTGACGGTCTATTCTTTTCATTCACACATCGACTCACATCGAGCTATGCACCATTGAGCTGACGAATACAATGCGATCAATAAGACGGGTTGAAAATGAAAGAAAGTCGACAAACTTACTTGTTTTGGGATTTTTTCCAACTTTTTGAAGAAGTTTATTCAGAGCACTAATATCCTGCTCCTTCACAAATTGTATCAAGTCTTGATCTTTCCCCATGATTATATAAAATCCAGTCAAGAATTTCACACTGTTGTCATTTTCAGACTTCTCTCGTCTAGAAAAGCTGTGACTCTCTTACGCCGAGACAGCTTTCAAATAACCGCGCTGCAGGTCGCAAAAGGTTCTTTTAAAAACTTTTCACGGTCGTCTGGCAAGTACCATAAAGCACAGAGATGTAATATCCAAACTTTCAGAGGTTCACATGTAATCCAAAATTGATAAAACACAATAAACAAACTTTTAAAAGTAACTTTCTTAAAATAAAGAAATGGACACAGGTTATTTCTCTGCCAGCACCTGGCAGCCAATGTTTACACTGACACTTTACTACGCCTGCGTGGTAAACTCAACCAATCGTAATCACCGTTCTTTCGTCACGCACTAATAAAAGAAGTAACGTCTAGTTTGATTGCTTGATTAATTTGGCGTGATCCACCCTCTGACCACGTGTGAATGTTGATATATTTAGCATTAATTACTAATTGGTAATTGCACGATTATTGATAAACACTCGAGTTAAATGAGACAATTAGATGATAACGACACTTTCCTTAAACGGTTCTCAAATCATTGTTGTTATTCCAGCTGTAAAACAAACAATGTGATGTCTTGTTTTTATGTTTTATTTTGTCAATCTTTGACTGGGCCTAATTTATTTTTAAAGATATATAATTTTGAAAAACAACGATAAGAATTTAAGGCGTAAAAATAATGAGTGAAGATGTAAACATTGTAAACTTCTGTAATAAATAAATTTGCTTCCACGTCTTTAGTAAAAAAAAAGGGGGGGGGGGCTAAACGCTAGATAGCAAACCTTTTCTCTCAACCCTCCGTCAGTATATCTCAACGCTTTTAGCTACGTTCTCGTAGCTAGCTAAACGCAAACACTAAAAACCCAAAGCAATTCAGCGTGTACGGCTTTCTACTAAGTGAATTTACAAAAAGACTCACCCACTCAACAATTAATTATGCTATTGGCAAGTAGAAATCAACAAAGCCACATCCCACCCTACCCTGAATTTCTTTTTTCTTTTTTCCAGTTCAACAAACCATTGAATGCATGTCTATCATACAAAATAATAATATAGAAGCCGACTAATAAATTATATTTTTATTAAAATTATGAATTTGTTCACATAAGACTAAACATTATTTTTTAATAAAAGAAGGCTCGAACGATTTGAGTAAGATGTGATAATCAAAGTGATGAAGGTGTCGGCTCTCTGGTAAATTACCTTGCCCCAATTACATTTGCATTGTGAGTCCAAAGTAGATCAGGTTATGAAATGGGGTTTAATTACGTACTAACTTTCTGTCCCGATTGGGCTAATGAAGACAAACACACACCGGCGTCATGGCGAATTCTTCAGGGGCGGACATGTTCTTGAGACAATGTTTGTTGGTGGTGGGGGCGGCCGGGGGGGGGGGGGGGTGCTTGGGGTTAGGAATACGGTCAACCCTAGAATCCCACCATCCGGCCTTGAAAGAGAAAAACCTAACACCCCGCTTGATGGCAATTTTTATTATGAATTAATACGATCACATTGTGATTCAATTTCATTGATGCAAAGCATTAGTTGTGATATCACATAATATGTCTATATATCATTATCTCGCGCTTTGAATGCCTATCCCATCCCACCATCTGATGATAAAGGATATAGCACACGAACGTTAAACTGTTCTCATAAAAAGTGTTTTTACCAAAAGCCCCCCCTCCCCAACACACACACACCCCATCCCGGATGTGCCACTGCTTTTATTTTATATTCCAATCCTTAAGAATTCTTATAAGTGCACTCCAATGTGTCAACGGGACCTCGGTTTTTCTTCTCACCCGAACGACTATATGTTTCCCTTGCCAGACTCTACACTCTAAACCACTGACAAACTATCTCGGCATACACTGGGATCCAACACGGGATCTTTAGATAATTGAATCAATCTGTGGCTAGGTGGTTAAGACGCCGGCTCGCTAGCCTGGAGGTCGGGTGTTCGATCTCGCATTGCCCGAGAAAGTTCATCCAGATTTTCCCGACGTGGTTTCCCCTTGTCAGTGGTGCAGGACGGAGGGCCTGACAAGGACAGCTGTCTAGTCCTTCGGATGATACGAAAAACCGAGGTCCCGTGTATATATTGGAATGCACGTAAAAGATCCCTTGGCAGTTGGAATTCGATATAAGAGTAGGCGATAGTGCCGCTGCCCGGGCAAAATTTCCCTCATAGCACACTGTATGGCGTATGTCCGTCTTCATTAGCCCAGTATAGGAGTAGAACAGTAGGACGTTAAACCCCATTTCATTTCATTTCATTTCGAATCAATCTTATTCACTGAGCCACAGCGGCTTCCAGTTGATCACGGTTTATTGTTCCGTGGTTTAGAGTAGCTACTGAAATTCAATGTCCGAATATCAACAATTTCATGTAAATCTCTATAATAGTCTTCAATCGAATAATTTCGTTTCTCAAACTCAAGCGATGGAAATGAGCGACGTAGTTTGTTTTTATTGCAATACATTAAAGTAGTCACAATTTTAAAATCTAGAATAGGCCTACACTTTATTTATTTTTAGCATGGCTTAGAGTAAAGTGCGCCAAACTGTAGAGGGGAGGGGGGGGGGTGCCCCGGGCATCCTTTATCACGGGGTCATCCAATCACAGAATCATACAAAATTAAGTTTTGTAAAATTTGAACGTATTACTGTTAGTACAAGCTGCCTTTCCTAATTTTGATAAATATTTGATTTCATCCGTTGTTTAAAATATCTTCCTGTCACATGTATGAGACACTGGACCTACGAATCCCCGACAGGAGAGAATTTTGGTCAATATTTTAGAGGTGTATTATTCTATCGTCGGATATAACAGACTTCGAATGATTCTTGAATTCTTTAATATACCGGAACATAAATAGTGACTGTCATCAATGTACAAATTTGTTATATTTAAGGAAAATCAGATAACAGTCATAAACAGGATAAAAGTAAATGTTGTAATTAAAAGTGACATGGCGATAGACAGATTATCACACGATTACAATTTCTTCTGTTTTAGAAAAAAAAGCATCCCTGTGTCTGTATATAAACGATAGGACAAAAAATAATATATTATTAGTTGATTGATCTAAAAATAAAAAACAATAATATTAAATATTGAATTCGTTCAACATAGTGACAGAATTTGAGCAGAAAATACTAAAAGGTAGTGTCTATAGCCAAGATTATCACACTATTACAATATCTACCAAAGTATAGCAAAACCTGACCGACAAGGAAAGATATATCATTGATGTGCGCTTTGTACACATCACCCAAAATTTTAATGTTTTCATAAAAAATTGACAAAATTATGGATAAGTGAAATTTTGATAAAAAGCGTCTGACTAATCACCGACATGAGTCGACTAGAGCGTTTTTTTATTTGCCGATATCGCAAAAAATGACCGTCAAGGAAATGTCTTACAGATATACATATACATATTATACACCTCCGAAATTCAAATGATTTCTTACGAAATTTAAAACATTATGAACAATTAAATTTGGACAAAAATTGTTTTGCTAATCGCCGAAAAGAACCAACAAGAGCGTTCTTTTGATAATTTAACTTATCCATTATTTTGTTAATTTTAATTATGAAATTATTTAAATATTGGATTTGAAGTGTAGAAGATGCTTTCTATAAAGTAATATATTTCCATTTCCCAGGCCTCACGAGAGCGGGGTGCAGCTGGTGCACCGCCCCAGAGTCTATGGAGCCCATGAATATCAAAGTTTAATTTCATTTCATTTCCGTCCGTCCGCGGACGGGGGGTTGGATGGCTGAATGGTTAGCGTGCGCGCGCTGTATCATAGAGTCTGTCATTGAGTCGACTGGCGTGGTTTCGAATCCCCGGTTGTACGTGACAAGGAGTAGGGTCGCCTGTCCAACCTCGTGGGTTTTCTCCGGGTCCTCCGGTTTCCTCCCACTGCTAAAGACCCCCTAAAGACCCCTACTCGCAAGCGAATTATGTAAATAAAATTAAACCATATGTTAGTTCCGAAATGACCTAGTTTGTGTCGAGTGGACGTTAAACCCCATTTCTCTCTCTCTCCCCCGTCCGCGGACTGTCCCGGGTTCTGTCCCGGTGTTGGCCGAGTACGTTCATTAGGATTTTCCAGCGTGGCTTCCCCATGTCAGTGGTGCTGGATGGGATAGCCTAGCAAGGACAGCCGTCTAGTCGTTCGGGCGGGACGAAAAATCGAGACCCCTTGCTTAGACAGTTGGAATTCGATATTAGAATATAGGCCGTAGCACCGATGTCCGGGAAAAATTTCCCTTATAGCTCACCATATGCCATATGCCCGCCATCATTAGACCAGTCGGAGCAGAACAGTAAGACGTTAAACCCCATTTCATTTCATCTATTCACTTTTTTAAGACGAGAGGGGCCCGACTCCCGAATACCCCCATCCCTAAGTTCGCACATGACATTATTTAGTTTGACATTATAAGTACGGGTCTGGCGTTGATAAAAGACAGCATGTATGATAATTAAATATATATATCTTATCATAAAATAACCACACCAGATGTATATTTACACACTAATCATATCGTGCACGTGCATCTGCGCGTGTTGTTGGTATCGTATGTACAGCTGTGATTTAGGATAGGCAGACATATCTAGAAATGTTAAAGATATAAATTGATATAACTGCCATAAACTGGAGACAGATATAAGTGAGGCATATGTGAGAAAGAGAGAGAGAGAGAGAGAGAGAGAGAGAGGGGGCATTCATTATCATTATATCGAGGTATAATGATTTTCATAACCTGTAAACACTCTGTGATTACAATCATTATTACAATCATTTTAAGGACAATATTGGTGTCAGTCATTATCACATATGTGATAGAGCTGGTTAAATACATTCCATTCCAAATATAATTTTAAAACAGAGATCATTGCTACGATAGCTGAGTAATACAGGTTTCCTGAATCGGAAGTGACGAACGACAAAGGAAAACACGAGTCATCTCTCTATATAACTGACTAATGTGACGAGTGATAACAGATACACGGCCGAATTTCTGCTCACTAATGGGCTAATGGATACAGAGAGTGATGGTGTTTAACATCCGCTCGGACTAACGTGTACAGCGCAGTGGACCTTTACGACTGTCCCCCGATCCATTCATTTGAATAGATATTTGCTGCTTACTCTTGCAATGTCCGCAGGTTTGTCCTGTCGGTTTTTTTTGTGTGTGGTGCGGTTCTTCTTCATTTGCAATAAATAAAGTTATTATCATTAACGGCTCCAGGAGAGAGAGAAAGGGGAAAGATGAAAGGGAGACAACCTCAGTTTATGAGTCGATTTTTGAGGATTTAAACCACCACCGATTTGACCGCCGACGTATGTTCATTCGGGTCTATTTGTCCGACCCTTAACTTTTCCACAGATTTTCGATGGGTTGAAAGTTTTTCACAACAAACAGAGGAACAGCTAGCCATGTTTCTGTCCTAATGTTTGTATGAGGTTGACCACTGACATTTTGAGATACACAAACATGGAGGTTGCATTCTATAAACATGTAACTATCCACCGTACGTGTCATCGTAATCAGCCCCTTAACTGTCATCAGGCGCGAATAAATATAGTTACTTAAATATTATACGCAGCTGTCTGAATTTTTTTGGCGCCCACGGCCCTCGATTCCATTATGTCATTATTCTTCCGCCACTCCTGTGGGAGAGGAGGGGCTGGTGGGTTGCCGAATGGTTAGTAGCTGCGCCCTGTATCATAAGGCTTGTCATTGAGTCAACTGGCGTGGTTTCGATTCCCAGGTTGTACGTGACAAGGAGTAGGGTCGCCTTTCCAACCCCATTCTTCCTCCACTCCTCTGTGGTCTTATACTATCTCATCACTATCATATTCACAGTTGTAGCGAATCCCCCTGTTAGTAGTGCCACTAGTGAGGGGGTGTGGTATTATCTCTTTCGTCACTATCATATTCACGGTATCTATTGAATCGTTCAGTTAGTAGCAGGATTAGTCAATGTTTCGTAGGGCGACAACTCTTGTTGTTCTTGGTGTTTAACATCCGCTTATCTTAGCGCACGTGTTTTTCTTGTGGGAGGCAACCGGAGTACCCGGAGTAAACCCACGAGGTTGAGAAAGTGCCCATATCTCCGAGGTACATACGCTCACACCAGGTATCAAAACCAATATCGCACACACCAGGTATCGCAAGCCACAGGTGACCGACCAACTAGAGCCCAAAGCACGACACTCTAAACCATTCGTTGACAAGAATTTGCACCCATCAATAAACTCAAATGTCAGGAAACTTAGGCCCAGTTCCAAAAAAATTAAAAGCTTAATTACATATTATACGTTGCGATCCGAAATATATTTCGCACCTACGACACTCGATTCCATTATGTCATCATCTTTCCGCCACTCCTGTGGGAGAGGAGCGGGTGGTGGATGGCCGAATGGTTAGTAACTGCGCGCTGTATCATAAGGTCTGTCATTGAGTCAACTGGCGTGGTTTTGATTCCCAGGTTGTACGTGACAAGGTTTGGGGTCGCCTTTCCAACCTCATTCTTCCTCCACGGCTCTCGATTCCATTATGTCATTATTCTTTCGTTCTTGATCTGTGGTCTTGTACAATCTCATCACTATCATATTCACAGTTGTAGTGAATCACCCTGTTAGTAGTGCCACTAGTGAGGGGGGGGGGGGGGAGAGAGACTGTACACATTTGTTGTTAACTCTCACAAAACAGGGTAATTAACAGACTCTCTTTGACTCCGCTTTCCGACCCTCTCGTTCACAAGAATTTGCTCCCAGATCAAGACCTCCAAAGCCAGGATATTGACTCAAATTTTCAAATTCACTCAAAGGGAGTACCCTACCCTAAACTTCAAATTGCTCAGTTTTATAGGCACCTCTCTAAGATTGACAAAATTGAATAACAATCACTATATTACATGAACTTTATGTCAACTTGAATAAAACTGCTTTACGACGAGATAGCGAATGAGTGAGTGAATGAAAAAGACTTTTTTGGCAAGACAGCTCCAAACAGGCTATATTGTGCCAAACATATGGTGAATAGTATGAGACAAACTATACAATATCACAAAGTATTCATGTACACAAATAAAAGCAAATATCACAGAAACTCAATCTGGTTAAAATACAGATCTATATTTCGTTTCGGTTTTTTTTATACTTTCGATGGCCTACACTACATAAAGATCTGACAAGTTATAATGGGGGTTTACGTCAGGGGTCAAAGAGAACGGCTTTTGACCTTATGACTTCGAACATTGATTAATCAATCAGCGTTGGCGTTTCCAGTGGTTTACCCACAATTCCGTGGATCAAAAGGGCAAGAACTCGCCGTAACAGACCGTTTCATTGTCTAATCCCTGACATCATCCAGAACACGTCAATGATAATAACTCTTCCAGATCCTAGTGTAGTAAAGTCAAGTTAAAAGAAATTTTGAACTATAAAAAAACGAAACTAAATAGGATCTGTGTTTTAATCAGATTGTTAAAAACTATAAATATAAATGTTAAATACAGGAAAATGTGTTTGATGGAGCTGTTAAAGAGAGAGAGAGAGAGAAATGGGGTTTAACGTCCACTCGACACAAACTAGGTCATTTCGGGACTAACATATGGTTTAATTTTATTTAAATAATTCGCTTGCGCATAGGGGTCTTTAGCAGTGGGAGGAAACCGGAGGACCCGGAGAAAACCCACGAGGTTGGACAGGCGACCTTACTCATTGAAACGTACGACCGGGGATTCGAAACCACGTCAGTCGACTCAATCAAGGAGCTGTTAAAATAAAGAATGATACACGAATGTTAACCGCTCGAGCCATGACAGTTTGGCACCTGCTGATATTAAATATTTAAGTTTTTTAGGAGATTGTACACCAGACTTTAACATGAATGAAACAGGCGTGTTTCCTGATTTATCTTTACTGTTTGGATCTAGTCCCAGATGTACTAGATACTGAACGGTGTCTAATGTACCAAAAGCACAAGCGATGTGTAATATGCTTTTATTATCATCATCCCTATCGTCAATATTACCCCCTTTTGACCTTAACAATTCTATTTTCTCAATGGATTGTATTTGACTTGCACCACACTTTAAGATGCATGTTACGCCATTAATACCTTTAGTGTTGACATCCAACCCAAGATCTATCAGGTATCTTACTGTGTCTAATGTACCCGATATACAAGCCAAGTCTAATATACCGCGGTTCTTATCATCAATATCATAAATATTACCTCCCTTTGACCGTAATAATTCTATTTTCTCAATGGGGTCTGTTCTTGATTGGCTACACTGTAGGATACACGTTCTACTATGAAAACCTTTAGTGTTTATATCTAACCCTAGACCTACTAGATGTCTAACTGTATCTAATTTACCAAAAGCACATGCTATTTGTAACATACCATTATTTTTATCATCCCTGTCATTAATATTACCTCCCTTTGACCTTAAAAATTCTATTTTCTTAATAGTTTGTGTTTTAGCTTCACTACACTGTAAGATACATGTTCTACCATTAAAGCCTTTAGTGTTTATATCTAATCCTAGATCTACCAGATGTTTTACAGTACCTAATGTACCACAGGCACAAGCCAAGTGTAACATACCATTATTTTGGTCATCCCTATCATTAATAATAGCCCCCTTTGACCTTAAAAATTCTATTTTCTCAGTGGCGTGTATATAAGATTGACTGCATTGTAGGACACATCTTCTACTTTTAAAACCTCTAGCGTTTATATCCAACCCTAGACCTACCAGATGTCTAACTGTATCTAATTTACCAAAAGCACACGCCAAATGTAAAATGCCATCACTGTAATTATCTGTATCATTAATATTACTTCCTTTTAGCCTTAAAAACTCTATTTTATCAATAGGTTGTATTTCAGATTGACCACAATGTAACAAACATGTTCTACCATTAAAACCTTTAGCGTTTATATCTAATCCTAGATCTACCAGATATCTTACAGTGTCTAATGTACCATCAGCACAAGCCATGTGTAACATGCCATCCCTCTCATTATCCTTATCATAAATATTACCTCCATTTGACCTTAGCAGTTCTATTTTCTCAATGGCTTGTGTATGACTTGCACCACATTTTAAGATGCATGTTTGGCCATTAATATTTTTCGCGTTCACGTTCAGTCCCTGATCTGTCAGATATCGGACAGTCTCTAGTGTACCAGCCATCCCAGCCAAGTGTAACATACCACAGTTATAGGTATCAGTATCATAAATATTAACCCCCTTTGACATCAAGAGTTCTATTTTCTCAATGGCCTGTGTTTCAGATTGACTACATAACAATATACATGTTCTTCCATATCTCCCTTTAGTATTGATATCCAGGCCTTGATTAATTAGATATCTTACTGTATCAAGTGTACCCCATTTACAAGCCAAGTGTAACATACCATCGTCTTTTACATCTGTATCATGAATATTGCCACCCATTTTCCTTAACAATTTTATTTTATCAGTTGCTTGTGTTTTAGACTGACTACACGCCATTATACAAGATCTACTTCTAAACCCCTTAGTGTTGATATCTAACCCTATATTTACAAGATACTGAACTGTTTTTAGCGTCCCTAAATCACAAGCCAAATGTAATATACTATTGTTTTCATCGTCGATATCTGGAATATAACCTCCCTTTGACCGTAAAAAGTCTATTTTTTCAATGGGTTCAATGAGTGATGTACTACAAAGTAAGATACATGTTCTACCATGTACGTCTTTACTGTTGGCATCTGTACCCTGATCTATTAAATGTCTAACATCAGCAACTGAACCATGTCTACAAGCTTCCAGTAACGCATTCTTGTTACCACTCTGGTCATGGTAGTCTTTAAAGTTTGACATGTGCACCATGGCCTTTCCGGGTGCTAACCGTTGTGGTAAATGAGTTGAAGAAGCTTGTTCTTGTAACAATAAATTTTGAAGTTGGTAGAAATCGGGAGAGTGGGTGCCTGGTCTGTTTATCCGTCCATCTGTTCTTCTCTTAGATGAGTCTTTAAATTAATATGAAGGAAATAAACATTTTCAGATACAAAGAATTATCTGATTTGATTAACAGAACAGACAACCTAATCCTTATACGACATATAGAAATAAATTTCAATAAAATTAAAAAGCTATTGAATTATTTAAAACTTAATAAAACATGGAACGAAATGTGGTTTAACGTCCTACCGTAAAGAAAACATTGGTATTATTCTTACCCGTTAAGGAAACCATATTTCTTTTGTTTGATGATCGTTTATGTATGAAGGTATCACCAAGACATTGCACTGACTGTAAAAATAACAAAATTGAGATATGGAATTATAAATAACATTATTTGTCATAAACAACAGAAGATGCGAAGTTTAATTGATTATGAAGTAATCTCAACATTAAAGTATATACTGCAAAATAATGGTTCAGATAGAAATCTGAGATTGATACGCCTTTTATACGCCCACATGTTCATGTGCATGTATTATGTCATCGCCCTTGTGCGTTCCTCCACGATTTGTTTGTGAACACTCTACAGGTCACAAATTTTATCCGATTGTGACGAAACTTTAAATATAGCTTAATCTCCAAAAGATCTCGGCGCCATGCGATATTGGCATGTATCGGATCAAAACTTCATGGATTATGGCCCCTGATTGTACGAAAAATCGCGATTTTATCTTATGGTTCCCCTATATTTCACAATTTTTATCTGATTGATACAAACTTTAAAATATATCGCCGTTACACCATGATGATGGTTGATGTCGAATTTCGTGAAAATGAGACCAAAACTGCCGGTCTATGTACGCAAATACTGTAAAAGTATGTAATATCAAGGCTGTGGACCCTTTAGAAGTCGCAATTTTTATCCAATATTGATGAAGTTGTATGTTTATAATGCAAAGATCTTAGTTCCTTTCGTATATGGATATCTGGCAGTAAATTCCTGGATTATGTCCCCTGTTTGTACGAAAAATCGCGTTATTTTTAGCTTGTGGAACCTCTATTGGTCACATTTGTTGTCTGATTGAAAAAAATCCCTTTAAATATACCACCTTAACACCCTAATGATGGTTAAGACCGAAACTGCCCGACAAAATGGCTGCTAATTGTACGCAAGTAGTGTAAAGATATGCAATACCACGGTTGTGGACCCTTTAGATGTCACAATTTTTATCCGATCTTAAAATTTATATGTTTATATCCAAAAGATCTTGGTTCCTTTCAATATTCACGCATATCGGACCGTAATATCGTGGACTATGGCCCGTAATTGTAACAAACGTTGCATTTTATTTTAGCCTTTTTTGTATCCATCTCTTGCAAAATGTGGGCGTGTTACTAATGCAAGTCAAGGATAAACACAAGTAGCAAATTATGAGCTGTAATATGATATAAGTCTCCCCAGTTTCAAAATAAGCTGGCCATGGTGTTTGCATGTAGTCCTGGGTCTGGAAAATTTACCAAAACTTTGCCGGTTTAATTAAAACATATCCCAGACTAGAAAATGTTTAAAGCAAACCACAAATAAAATATTAGAAAACGATAGGTGTGGTTAAGCTATAAAGCATTACAGGTGAAATTTATAATATAAATAATTTAAAAAAAAATTGTCACGGTTGGTCAAGTACGTTTTGTATTGACTGGCTCGGGTAGTAATTATATCTAGTGTACTTGAGATACCTGCACTTGATTCTCTTGTCACTGTTAAAAGGTGTGACTAGACCCGGTACGAAATAGTGAGGCTGATATCCCCCTCCGCAATCCCAAAATAAATAGATGACATATGTTAATCTTTGAAATGAAATGAAATCGAGTTTAACGTCCTACTTTTCTACTCCGAACTTGGCTAATGAAGACGGGCATACGCCATACAGTGTGCTATGAGGGAAGTTTTGCCCGGACACCGGCACTACGGCCTGCTCTTATATCGAATTCAAACTGTCAAGGCATCTTTTACATGCACGCCACCCTAGGTTTTTTGTCCCGTCCGAACGACTAGAAAGCTGTCCCTGTCAGGCCCTCCGTCCTACATCACTGACAAGGGGGAACCACGCCGGAAAATCTGGATGAACTTTCTCGGCCAATTTGTTTAAATCTGCTTAGTGGACAAATGTTAATATAATAAACATTTAAAATTCTACTGGACTGCATTATACAAGGCATATCAAGTATTTGGACATACACAAAACAAGCAAACATGAAACATGCCTTAGATAATCACATTACCATTAAATAACTTACCAGTACAACATACAGTCGTCAGATAACACCAGTTAAGAAATCAGATGATTTACCATTACAACATACAGTCGTCAGATAAGATCAGTTACAGAAATCAGATGATTTACCATTACAACATACAGTCATCATATAACATTAGTTACAGAAATCAGATGACTTGCAATACTTTAACAAACTAAAATCATATCTTTATAACCATGTCTGTAGTGAAAGGCAGGTATAAATAACTATATAAATCTAGGTTAAAATTTCTACAACAATATCTCGAGCATAAAGGATGTATTATGGAATCACGTGATATATTGAATAAAAAAAATAATATAATAACGTTATATAAACTAGTAAACTACACCCTGCTATCGCCATATCTATTTATAATAGGTGTCTCCATGACCAGCTCAAACTACACCCTGCACACCGCTATCACCATATCTATTTATTATAGGTGTCTCCGTTACCAGCTCAAACTACACCCTGCACACCGCTATCGCCATATCTATTTATAATAGGTGTCTCCGTTACCAGCTTAAACTACACCCTGCACACCGCTATCGCCATATCTATTTATTATAGGTGTCTCCGTTACCAGCTTAAACTACACCCTGCACACCGCTATCGCCATATCTATTTAATATACGTGTCTCCGTTACCAGCTCAAACTACAAAATACTTTTTCATTCACAGACCATCAATGGCCTGAAGAATTATCGGCCACGGGGACATAGTTGTTTGCACGTGAAAGATACCCTGACAGTTGAAATACGATATAAGAGTAGGCCGTGGCGCTGCTGTCCGGACAAAATGTCCCTCCTAGGACACTACATGGGGTATGCCCGTCTTTATTTACGCGGTTGGTCAGAACAGTAGGACGTTAAACCCCAGAGAGAGAGAGATTAACGTCCACACGACACAAACTAGGTCATTTCGCGACTAACATAAGGTTCGAATTTATTTCAATAATTCGCTTGCGAGTAGGGGTCTTTAGCGGTGGGAGGAAAACGAAGGAGCCGGATAAAACCCACGAGGTTGGACAGGCGACCCTACGCCTTGTCACGTACAACCGGGAAATCGAAACTACGCCACTTGACTCAATGGCAGACCTCCTGATCCAACGCACACGCGTTAACCATTCGTCCACCCAACCCCCTCCTTTAAAGGACAGGGTTTTAGTATAATTTTGAGACCTATAGTGACGTATGTAATAATGAAGTGGGATAATGTTCGGTTCTTGGTGTCTAATGTTATTTTACACGGGTCGACTATTTTGTTAAAAGTCGGTCAGCTATTTCTCTCTTGTGTACATTATCTACATAGGACTTCAATTTATCGATATATTTTCACATCGCTATTATCAATGTCAGCACGAGTTCCGTGCTAGGGTTAGGGGCATATGTTGTAGACTTTTAAAACTCTATGTGTTGTCCCTGTTTTTATACGATGCGTTAAAAAGACCTTTATTTGTAAACGCCCACCTTTTGATGTGAAAGTGGTCACAATAATCTTTAACCTCTCTTTGCCCGATTTGGCGTGGAGTGTTAAGTTCATGAGAGGACGAACCACGAACCCAGTCAATATTCAGCGTTCCGCAACCTTTTGCTCTGGAGTTACCTTCTTTGCTGGAAACGTTCTGAAGTATTAAGTTTATGAGAGGACGAACCTCGGACCCTATCGATATTCAGCGTTCAGCAACCTTATATTTCTGGAGTTATCCTCTTTGCTGGAAACGTTCTGAATGATACAAAGGCTGCAGTTTGTAACGCATTTACATATATATCAGATTACGGGGTTGCATCGGAGAACGGTAGGACGAACCATGCGCGACTACACATTCCCATGGGATGGAATCCATTTCGGTTGAATCTCGGGACACTGGTAAATAAATTAGGAAAGAAAATGTTATTCAGATATCCCCACTGAAATATTTTTAACGTTTGAGGATTTTGTAACAAGAGCAGGAAATCAGTTCTGTCAGCTGTGATAGAGATAGTTACAGCCTGCTAACCGAGACTAAAGAGGGAGTGGATTCTTGACAACAATGGTGGTTTTGATTTCGAAGTTTCAAATAACATTATGCCCCCGTCAGACCGAGGTGGGGTTCTTACTGCGTTGCTGCGACCATACATCGACCAGAAAATGCTCAAGGTCGCCGACAAACGTGAGCAAAAAGCGAAAAATGTCAAAAAAATTATAAACTTGCAAAAAAGTCGCGTTCTTACAGTTTTCCATACAAAAGTCATGACTTGGCGATCATACAGACCATAGAGCGATATCGGGCGTTTCCACCACGCTTTTGGCGATCTGAGACCACTTTCCGTCGCCGTAGCCGGGCAGGAAGGATGCCACCCCGATCTGACGGGGTCATTAGTTTTTTAACCTTTATTATTGTATTTGCAGACCGTCAGCACAAATTTGAAGGTAGTTCTTGTTCGGACAAGAGCAGTTCGCGTTACATTATCGAAAATACTCTTTAGAACTGTGTGATGTTGGGAATCTAGGCCTAGTTAGAAAGCAAAACACAACAGACAATATAGCACAAACAAGTGTCAAAAGAAAGAAATTTGTCAAATAATAGATAACCCTGTCCCACTCATGTCAACTTCTAGGTTTGTGTTTAGCCTGGATAGAATAAGATAAATTTCACCTAATGAACGCCTACATCAAGAATGAACATTCTACCCTAATTAGAAGAAGAGTTATTGTGCCCCAAAATTTGTGAAGGACAGACGTTTCTTATTGGCATTCTCTTGGAAAGGCTGGGGACAACACTCCAGTCCAGAAATAATACATATTATACGCCCAGTCCTGACAAAAATACAAATAAAACAGTAATCAAGATAAAAACATTAGTTTTAATAAACGGATATAGATATGATTATAGATCAGTTGGTAATCTATACAAGCAACGGAATAATTAATAATGGACCAATGGTGATAAAATGGATAATATGGATATCATTATAGATCAGTTGGTAATCTATAGAAATACATGAATATTATAAAGAAGCAATATATTATATCACATTGGAATATTGAATGGATACCAGGGGATGGTAATCTATACCAACAATGGTGATACAGGATACCAGGGGATGGTAATCTATACCAACAATGATGAAACAGGATACCAGGGGATGGTAATCTATACCAACAATGGTGATACAGGATACCATGGGATGGTAGGTACGTTATACAGATATACATAGTATTATAGATCAGTTGGTAATAATATGTACAAACAATTAATATAGATAGTTAAATATTACAAACACACGAATAATAATGGATCAATGATGATAAAACGAAATGGAATATAAATTATCCAAAGGACAATTAAACAAATAGAGATACTATTACATGAACATTAGTTGATGATTAATAACACGTCAGTACCAAACAGGTTAATTGAAAGCAGATATAGATATTAATACATGAACATTAGTTGATGATTAATAACACGTCAGTACCAAACAGGTTAATTGAAAGCAGATATAGATTTTAATACATGAACATTAGTTGATGATTAATAACACGTCAGTACCAAACAGGTTAATTGAAAGCAGATATTAATACATGAACATTAGTCGGTGATTAATAACACGTCAGTACCAAACAGGTTAATTGAAAGCAGATATTAATACATGAACATTAGTTGATGATTAATAACACGTCAGTACCAAACAGGTTAATTGAAAGCAGATATTAATACATGAACATTAGTTGATGATTAATAACACGTCAGTACCAAACAGGTTAATTGAAAGCAGATTTTAATACATGAACATTAGTTGATGATTAATAACACGTCAGTACCAAACAGGTTAATTGAAAGCAGATATTATTACATGAACATTAGTTGATGATTAATAGCACATCAGTACCAACAAGTCAATAGTATTAATGTCAGTCTGTAATATGTAAATAATCTTCAAACCTTGATGAAAGCAGCTATCATTGCTGTTAATCGCAGGAAACATAAAATCAATAACAGTAAGTTTTTATGTGTGTTTCAATCTGTAAATTTTTAAGATGTAAGTACTCTTCTGATACGATATATTGACCACATGAACCACGACAATTTCACAACTTTAGAGACTAAATAGTCACCTTTTTGACGGGATTGTACACCGGACTTAAAACTGAATGAAAGAGGCGTGTTTCCTGATCCATCTTTATTGTTTATATCTAGTCCTAGATTAACTAAGTATTGAACGACGTCTAACGTGCCGAGTTCACAAGCAAGGTGTAACATACCTCCATTATTAGCATCCCTATCATTAATATTACCTCCCTTTGACCTTAAAAAGTATATTTTCTCAATGGCTTGTATTTTAGATTCACTACATTGTAAGATACACGTTCTACCATTAAAACCTTTAGTGTTGATATTCAAACCTAGACCTATCAGATGTTTTACAGTATCTAATGTACCAAAAGCACAAGCCAAGTGTAACATACCATTATTTTGGTCATCAGTATCATTAATATTACCCCCATTTAACCTTAATAATTCTATTTTCTCAGAAGGTTCTATTTCAGATTGACTACAATGTAAGATGCACGTTCTACCTTTAAAACCTTTGGTGTTTATATCCAAACCTAGATCTATCAGATGTTTTACAGTATCTAATGTACCAAAAGCACAAGCCAAGTGTAACATACCATTGTTGTTAGTATCAGTATCATTAATATTACCCCCATTTAACCTTAATAATTCTATTTTCTCAGAAGGTTCTATTTCAGATTGACTACACAGTAAGATACACGTACCACCTTTAAAACCTTAGTGTTGATATCCAACCCTAGATCTATCAGATATCTTACAGTATCTAATGTACCATCACAACAAGCCATGTGTAACATACCAAAGTTATAGGCATCCGTATCATAAATATAACCGCCCTTTAACTTTAGTAATTCTATTTTCTCAATGGGTTGTGTTTCTGAAGAACAACTATGTAATATGGGTGTTCTACCACTTTTACATTTGGCCTTTATATCTAAACCAAGGTCTATCATATATCTGACAGTCTCTAGTGTACCAGACATACAAGCCAAGTGAAGCATATCATGGTTATCATCTTCAGTATCACAAATATTACCCCCCTGTGATATTAGCAGTTCTATTTTCTCAATGGCCTGTGTGCGCGATTGACTACATAACAATATACATGTCCTTCCGTATCTCCCTTTAGTATTGATATCCAGGCCTTGATTAATTAGATATCTTACTGTATCTAGTGTACCACTATGACATGCTAAGTGTAATATATTATCATTTTTTACATCTGTATCAAGAATATTGCCACCCATTTTTCGTAACAATTCTATTTTATCAGTTGCTTGTGTTTTAGACTGACTACACGCCATTATACAAGATCTACTTCTAAACCCTTTAGTGTTTATATCTAACCCTATATTTACAAGGTACTGAACTGTTTCTAGCGTCCCTAAATCACAAGCCAATTGAAAAATACCATTGTTTTCATCATCGATATCTTGAATATTACCTCCCTTTGACCGTAAAAAGTCTATTTTTTCAATGGGTTCAATAAGTGATGTACTACAAAGTAAGATGCATGTTCTACCATGTACGTCTTTACTGTTGACATCTGTACCCTGATCTATTAAATGTCTAACATCAGAAACTGTTCCATGTCTACAAGCTTCCAGTAACGCATTCATGTTACAATTCTGGCCATTACCGTCTTTAAATGTTGACATGTGCACCATGGCCTGTCCGGGTGCTAATCGTTGTGGTGGGTGAGGAGTTGAAGAAGCTTGTTCTTGTGACAATATATTTTGAAGTTGGTAGAAATCTGGAGAGTGGGTGCCTGGCCTGTTGATCCGTTCATCTGTTATTCTCTTAGATGAGTCTATAAATTAATATGAAGGAAATAAACAATATACTACCCATGTGTATCTTGATTTTATTAACAGATCAGGCATTATATTTACAATTTTCACGATAATGTCACACAAAAAGTGTCAAAGTATGTAATACCAATATTGTGGACCCTCTATAACCCAACCGAAGCTGCCCTTTGGTAACATTAAGGTAAATTAAAAGTAAAACACTCGTTAAAAGGAGTACGCTATCAACAAATAATAGAAAACGTTTCTAAAAAGATGGGTTTTAAGATTCCGTTTAAAACTGTCAATTAACCCTAACCCAGTGCTTGAGTTCTATAGGAAAATCATTAGAATAACACAGTTCTGCTGTCGGAAAAACAAAGGGGCGTCTACCGAAATGAGAGTTTGCAGTTACTGATTTAACAAGCCAACAGTGAGGCTGATGTCCCCCGCCGAAATAGGAAAATAATTAGAGGACACATATAAATTTATCACAAATTATCTTTTACAAAGTATTGAACAATCAAACAGTATATCTTTACTTATAGTCTAACAATCAAAGTAGGAGAGTTATTGTTTTCCAAAGTCTCGACCAATCAAATTGCGTATCGCTCTGCTTACCCTGAGCAGAAAATGCTCATTATCAAACTTAGTCAAGGTATTACTGTAATGAAACTATACACCAAGTTTCATCAATCTCACTTAATTAGAACTAAAGTTATCGTGTCCCAAAGCATCAACCAATCAAATTGCTTATCTCTGCTTACCCTAAGCGGAAAATGCTCATCTTCGAACTCCATCAAGGCATTGACCTAATCAACACATACACCAAGTTTGAACATTCTAGCTCAATTAGGAAGAGAGTTATCGTGCCCCAAAATATCAACCAATCAAATTGCTTATCTCTGCTTACCCTAAGCGGAAAATGCTCATCTTCGAACTCCATCAAGGCATTGACCTAATAAACACATACACCAAGTTTGAACATTCTAGCTCAATTAAAAGTTATCGTGTCCCAAAGCATCAACCAATCAAATTGCTTATCTCTGCTTACCCTAAGTGGAAAATGCTCATCTTCGAACTCCATCAAGGCATTGACCTAATCAACACATACACCAAGTTTGAACATTCTAGCCCAATTAGGAAGAGAGTTATCGTGTCCCAAAGCATCAACCAATCAAATTGCTTATCTCTGCTTACCCTAAGCGGAAAATGCTCATCTTCGAACTCCATCAAGGCATTGACCTAATAAACACATACACCAAGTTTGAACATTCTAGCTCAATTAGGAAGAGAGTTATTGTGTCCCAAAAAGTGTGACGGACAGACAGACGGACAGACAGACAGACAGACAGACAGACGGACGAACTCATTTTAATAGTCCCCTGCTTTCTTCGAAAGGCGGGGGACAATAAGGTACTTAGTTTCGGAACGAAGAATTCTGGTAGGGTGGTAAGGTTGAATTAATTCTTTAATATATTGAGAGAGAGAGAAATGGGGTTTAACGTCCACTCGACACAAACTAGTTCATTTCGGGACTAATATATGGTTCAATTTTATTTCCATACTTCGCTTGCGCGTAGGGGTCTTTAGCAGTGGGAGGAAACCGGAGGACCCGGAGAAAACCCACGAGGTTGGACAGGCGGCCCTACTCCTTGTCACGTGCAACCGGGGATTCGAAACCACGCCAGTTGACTCAATGACAGACTTTATGATACAGCACGCACGTGCTAACCATTCAGTCATCCAACCCCCCTAATAAATTGAGGATAGTCATCATATGACAAAGCACAAAAGGTCAGCATGAGAATTTTAAAATCGATTCTGGTCTTAATCGGTAGCCAGTTTAGTTCTTTCAATACGAGGGTAATATTTTTGGTGTATAATTTAGTTCTTGTAACAATTCTCTCAGCTTTGTTTTGAATCTTCTGTAGTCTACTAATTTGATATGCTGGTAAGTTGTAGAGTAACGAGTTGCAGTAGTCGAGACGTGAGGTCAAAAAATAGTTAATTAACAGTTTTGTAGAGTCAATGTCGAGGAAATTGCGGTTGGAAGCTTTACAGATTTAGGAGATTTAAGCATTCATGTTCATATTATTCAAAATTACACCAAAATTTTGAACATCATTAACCAGGTTAACAACACAATTAGCGATTGAGATATTCTGGACAAAAGATGATTAGCAGTCACAACTTTTACCTGATTTTGATGAAACTTTTATATTTTAGCTTACCTTTCAAGGAAGCCATATTTCATTTGTTTATTGGTATTTTTAGTATGAACATATCAGGAAGACATACCATTGACTGTAACAAAACAATGTAGATATGAAATAATGTGAGGTTTAATTGATTATTATGAAATAATTATATTCATAACACGACTTTATGGTGCCAAGTAATAAAACAGCCTTTTCTAAGCAACATCCACCCATATTTTACAGCAGGACATTCAGTAATGCTCATCCTCTCATTGTAAGCAAGATACGCCCACATTTTGCAAGAGAACAAGCTAACACATAAGTGATTTTTCTTACGATCAGGGCCCCATGGTCTAAAATGCGTGAATATAGACAGGAGCCGAGGTTGTTGGGTTATAAACATACATTTCAAGTTCCATGAAGTTACGGTTTTATATGAGAAAATATTGACAGGAACCAAAATCCTTGGGTTATTAACATACCTTATAAGTTTACTCAAAATCAAATGATAATAAATGTCATTTCGATTGATTATATGTAAAAGTACAAAGTCCTGATAATGTTAAAGTCAAGATACCTCTAAGGCCAAAGTTAAATGTAACACGTTAAAAGTTATTATTCAATGTCTTATAGGAAAAATGTCAACATTTTACATTTCTCTCATTACATTTTATGCAAATATAGGATATCACGTGACTTATTAACATAAACTGAAACGACGCCGAGATCTTGATCCAGCGGGCGAACCGGAGTAGACGGCAACAACCAATGATCGTAGACCAGATATACTACTCTTTGCCACATAAAATCATGGGTTTGAAATCGATGATAGATGAGTTATAACACACGCCCAATAGTGACACCTGTTAAAGCTGAGGAGATGAGCTCTACTAAAAAACCCTAAACCTGCCTTCTGGGAACGAAACAATGGCGTATAATTATATTGAAATCATGATATCTTTTAGTATAAATGGCCTGGATATTATTACCTGTGACGTACCTCTATCATAAAAGATTAAGTTGACCTAAATAATGATTACAATATCTACACAGTTAATTGTACACCAAACAAATATATTTGTGTGATCTCCTACTAAGATCATTAATTATAATTTGTCTTTGATATATATATGATCTATTACCAAAAGATATTACAAGAAAATCAGCCACAAATTCTCACATAACTAATTATACACCATTCAGGTTGTTCACTATTCAAGCTGAAGTACACTGTCATATCAAAACGCTAACCAACCAAGTCATGCATGAATAAACGACAGATATATTTAAACCTACGTGGATGAAAACATTGCATCGTCACAGATCAATTATTTCTCCATAGACTTGAATGTTATTTCTCTTGTTGCAGTAGTATTTCGATTATCGGGGGGTTGGATGGCTGAATGGTTAGCACGTGCGTCATTGAGTGTACTGGCGTGGTTTCGAATCCCTGGTTGTACGTGACAAGGAGTAGGGTCGCCTGTCCAACCTCGTGGGTTTTCTCCGGGTCCTTCGGTTTCCCCCCACTGCTAAAGACTCCTATGCGCAAGCGAATTATTGAAATATAATTGAACCATGTGTTAGTCCCGAAATAACCTAGTTTGTGTCGAGTGGACGTTACTCTCTCTCTCTCCCTGAAGAACATACAGACTCGAACGACAAGAAACGAGTGTGTAGTTATGTGAGTGACGGAACTTGGGCACCTTTCTGATCTATTCAGTAAGTCGTTTTCTAGAATAATTTGATTAAAGTTCTGTTTAGTATACATGGATATAATATTCGTATCGTTTAGTGTGAATCAAAAGTATTACCAACTAGCCTGATGGTCACTATACCTAAGATATCCCCTTAAACAAGGATTTATGAATCATTTCATTCTACTCGAAACAATGTTAAATTAGCTAGGTCTCTAACTCAGTATCATCCAAAGTCTGCGACATTGAAAACACGAATTATATGTGAATTTAGGAACCATTAACATTGTGATATGAACATATATTTTAAATCTCATCAAAATCGGATAATAATTGTGACCTGCAGAATGTCCACAAACAAAATGTGAATGGACGTCCGTACGACCGGTGGTGATGTTGCGATCTTACCATTGGCACACGCAGTCAAAATAAACATTTTACCGTTGGCACACGAATCGTGTACCATAGGGCTATCTGTAACAAGGGACTCGAAGAAAGAGGCTAGACATATTCCACAAGTCCAACGGTGACGCCATATGCTATAGAGTAGACTGGAAAAACCAGACGCTAGAGATTGTCATTCGATTAAGACTTCTGGCGTATTTTGCCGAACATAACTAGGGTGACCCGTGCACTCTACAGAAAGTTGGTCTCGACACGGCTAAATGTGCACGCTTCAATTGCGTGTCTCGAACTGATTTCTGACTACCCCGCACTCTCTTTGAGTCGATAAATAGCCATGGCACGTGCAATTCTCTACAAATATATCAACTATTACAGCCGTAAAAAATCTATTGTTGACGATTTTGAATAGCAGTAAAATTTAGCTTATTGGTTATTACAGAAGCTTTAGAAATAACGTTTGTTTTATTTTTTAAATTGCTTTATCATTAACTGTACCGTTAAGAGCGGCATCTTTTGGTCTAGTACAAATAATATCTCTGAAACACTCGGGTTAGACAGGAACATCATACTAGCAGTAGTTTCATTTTACTTTTACAAGTTTCTTAAAACAATTTTTGAGTTGTCTAAAGTACTTATTTCTAGATTCAATTTCTTGTTCTAGCTTTCTGTTATGTTTCGTAAAAAAGTAGTCTTGATTATCCCGACCTGTCAATCAGACGTAGAATGGTCGATGGACTGGTTAAGCGAGACTAATGTCAAAACAAGGGCACGTAACCTATCTTTTACTCAAAAGTGTCTGGATGTTATGGACGACAATTGGAACCAGTTTTCGGTCTATTACTTATAGATGATTAATGGTCATAACTTATTAAGTACAACATGATCCTTTATTTAGTGACATAATTGTGTGAAACTGATTTGAGGCTTGGCATATATATAAATATTGTGGCGTAATTGTCGAGATATTTGGAGATATTTATTTATGATGGGTCACTCTAACATAACTGAATGCTAAGGAATATCAAATATTTCAACATACATAATAACACAAACTAACATGACTTAGATAATCACATTACCATTAAATAACTTACCAGTACAACATACAGTCGTCAGATAACATCAGTTACAGAAATCAGATGAACTTACCATTACAACATACGGTCGTCGGATACAGAAATCAGCTGAACAGTTTTGTTTTAATGAACTGTTATCCATTAACAAACTAAAATCATATCTTTATAACCACGTCTAGTGAAAGGCATGTATAAATAACTATATAAATATAAGTTAAAATTTGTACAACAATATCTCGAGCATAAAAGATGTATTATTCGACGACCGCCATTTGGAATCACGTGATATATTGAATACATTCATGTTATAAAAGATTTATTATTGACGACTGGTGTATGACAATAATAACGTAATAAAAACTACTAAATAACACCCTGTATATTGAAGGGTTGTCCAACATGTCAGTCTTATCGACTATTGACGTGTTCTGAATTCTGTGAGGTATTAGCTAATGAAACGGTCTGTTACGGCGAGCTTTAGGCATGTTTTGCACGGAACTGTGGGTAAGCCCCCTAGAAGCACTATTGCTGATTGGTTAATCAGATGTCTGACGTCATAGACTCAACTGCGGCTCGTATGACCTCTGACGTGACCTATCGCAACAACCAGTCAGATCTTCATGTAGTGTAGGTCATCGAAAGTATAAAAAAAACGAAATATAGATCTGTATTTTAATCAGATTGGAATATGTTGAGAGGTGGCCCCTGATAGAAATGTCCTTCATGTACAAATTCAGTTTTAAAAGGCACAGCAAGATCCATTTTTGGCTCCGAAAATGATCATATGATGAAGTTGAATTTTTGACCCTATGCCATATTTTTTTATTCGAGGAACTACCCTGAGGCAGTGTAGGAACTTGGCTCTCTTGACAGCCCATTTCCTTATTATGGGCAGCATAATATTTCCGGCATACATAACATAGAAGAAATAATTCTAAAATTAACAAGAATTTTTTAATGCTGCCAAAGTTAAAAAAAAAATCAGAGAGCTGGCCTTTAGTAAAGGTATTACAGCTATATCAGACTCAATGCAGCTTGTTTGAGGATTTCTGAAGCTCATCGCTTAACTTAATCAACTGGAGTATCACCGCACAACTGTTTCCTGCTAATTTGATTGTGGTCGAGCACACACACAGGGTTTCCACCGATATTTCAAAGACACAATTTCTTCCCTCTGTTTTTTCAATAGTATTTTATTTTACTTAGCCGTTCCAATAGGTATAAGTTGACACAACGCGGTCTTTGTATGACTTCTCCTTAGATGTGGCAGCATGCATCCGTTTGGTATATTCCATTTAATGCAGCTTCGTCAAGAAATCAGCTCCCATTCGGTTCTCACATCACTTATTGCTATGTGATGTGCTAAAAGGTGGGCATTAATGTCCTTAGTACATTTTTTCAATCGTATGAAGTGATTCTCTTGGTCATATCTGGGATATATACCACATTTAATGGCCAAACATGAGGAAAACAGCAATTTTGCGCGTTTTCGGGGACGGCCATCTTGGATTGGATATCAAGCCTCATCAAAGAGACTAGTTTTGCTCGAGGGGGTTTCAAGCTGCTACCAGTGAGCACGGGCAAATGATTTGGTGAAGGAACGGAGATAGCTGGCTTACCCTGAATGAAAGTAGTAGGCCATTTCATAGAGAATGAGAGATTTACAATAGGGAAAATTCACTCGCTTTGATTGAAGAGAGGTGACAGATTTTATTTCTTATATCGATAGGGGGAGTCGAGCTGTGCATAAAACCATTTCGATATTTTCAACTACCCTCGCATCATAGAAAATAGAGCTAATCTTCGCTGGTGTATATTTTCTGTTTTATTCACCGTATCTTACAATTTTGCTGATCATTGCTCCCAGCGAATAGATGCGACTTCATGGTCTTTACACTGGGGCACAGGAAGACCCCCACTTACATCACCAGTCACCACCATTTTCATCCAAACCCTAGACTCGCCACAATAGCTGGCTGAAAATTGACCATAAATGACCCGAAAAATTGGCCAAAAATCATTCAGAGGCTGTTTCTCAATAACGGTGAAATTTTGACATCGGCCCTTCTGGCTGTGAAGTAGTCAGTCCATAAAATCCTCCGGAGATGAACTCGATCTGCCGACCCCCAATCCTCCCGATTCTGCAAGATTTTGCATGGTTTTCTCATGGAATGACTCTTAATAGCCTGATATAGATATGATTATAGATCAGTTGGTAATATGTACAAGCAATGGAATAATACAAACACATGATTAATAATTGTCCAATGGTGATATAATGGATAATATGGGATCGTAGGTAAATTATATAACAGTAACGATTACAATAAAAAAACAAATATAGTTCATTATAGATCATATAGACAGTATTATAGATCAGTTGGTAATAATATATACAAACAATGGATATAGATAGTTAAATATTACAAACACACGAATAATAATGGATCAATGGTGATAAAATGGAATGGAATATAAACAAATAGAGATATTATTACATGAACATTAGTCGGTGATTAATGACACGTCAGTACCTAACAGGTTAATTGAAAGCAGATATTATTACATGAACATTAGTCGGTGATTAATAACACGTCAGTACCAAACAAGTTAATTGAAAGCAGATATTAATACATGAACATTAGTTGATGATTAATAACACGTCAGTACCAAACAGGTTAATTGAAAGCAGATATTATTACATGAACATTAGTTGATGATTAATAACACATCAGTACCAACAAGTCAATAGTATTAATGTCAGTCTGTAATATGTAAATACTCTTCAACCCTTGATGAAATCAGCTATTAATGATATTATTCGCTGGAAACATGAAATCAATAATGGTAAGTTTTTATGTTGTTTCAATCTGTAAATTGTTACGATGTAAGTATTCTTCTGATACGATATATTGATGACATGAACCTCGACAATTTGGCACCTTTAGAGATTAAATAGTCAACTTTTTGACGAGATTGTATATCAGACCAAAACCCTAATGAAACAGGCGTGTTTCCTGATCCATCTTTACTGTTTATATCCAGTCCTAGATTAACTAGGTATTGAACGATGTCTAACGTGCCGAGTTCACAAGTAAGGTGTAACAAACCTCGATTATTAGCATCCCTATCATTAATATTACCCCCCTTTGACCTTAAAAAGTCTATTTTCTCAATGGCTTGTATTTTAGATTCAATACATTGTAAGATACACGTACTACCATAAAAACCTTTAGCGTTTATATCCAACCCTAGATCTATCAGATATTTTACAGTATCTGATGTACCAAATCTACACGCCAAGTGTAAAATACTATTGTTGTCGTCATCCCTATCATTAATATTAGCCCCCTTTGACCTTAAAAATTCTATTTTCTCAATGGCTTGTATTTCAGATCCACTACACAGTAAGATACAAGTTCTACCATACTCGCCTCTGTTGTTGATGCACAACCCTAAATCTATCAGATAACTTATCGTATCTAATGTACCAAAAGCACATGCCATGTGTAACATACCATCATTGTAATTATCTGTATCATTAAGATTACCCCCCTTTGATATCAATAGTTCTATTTTCTCAATGGCCTGTGTTTGAGATGCGCTACATAACAATATACATGTCCTTCCACATACCCCTTTAGTATTGATGTGAAGGCCTTGATCAATTAGATATCTTACAGTATCAAGTGTACCCCATGTACAAGCTAAGTGTAACATACCATCATTTTGTACATCTGTATCATGAATATTGCCACCCATTTTCCTTAAGAATTCTATTTTATCAATTGCTTGTGTTTTAGACTGACTACACGCCATTATACAAGATCTACTTCTAAACCCTTTAGTGTTGATATCTAACCCTATATTTACAAGATACTGAACTGTTTCTAGCGTCCCTAAATGACAAGCCAAATATAATATACCATTGTTTTCATCATCGATATCTTGAATATTACCTCCCTTTGACCGTATAAAGTCTATTTTTGCAATGGGTTCAGTGAGTGATGTACTACAAAGTAAGATACATGTTCTACCATGTACGTCTTTACTGTTGGCATCTGTACCCTGATCTATTAAATGTCTAACATCAGCAACTGGACCATGTCTACAAGCTTCCAGTAACGTATTCATGTTACCAGTCTGGTTATTATCGTCTTTAAATGTTGACATGTGCACCATGGCCTGTCCAGGTGCTAATCGTTGTGGTGAGTGAGGAGTTGAAGAAGCTTGTAACAATATATTTTGAAGTTGGTAGAAATCAGGAGAGTAGGTGTCTGGTCTGTTTATTGTTCTCTTAGATGAGTCTATAAATTAATATGAAAGAATTAAATGATATACTACCCATGTTCATCTTGATTTTATTAACACACAAAAAGTGTAAAAGTATGTAATACCAAAGTTGTGGACCCTTTATAACCCAACCGAAGCTGCCCTTTGGTAACATTAAGGTAAATTAAAAGTAAAACACTTGTTAAAAGGAGTACGCTATCAACAAATAATAGAAAACGTTTCTAAAAAGATGGGTTTTAAGATTCCGTTTAAAACTGTCAATTAACCCTAACCCAGTGCTGAAGTTCTATAGGAAAATCATTAGAATAACACAGTTCTGCTGTCGGAAAAACAAAGGGGCGTCTACCGAAATGAGAGTTTGCAGTTACTGATTTAATAAGGTACTTAGTTTCGGAACGAAGAATTCTGGTAGGGTGGTAAGGTTGAATTAATTCTTTAATATATTGAGGATAGTCATCACACGACAAAGCACAAAAGGTCAGCATGAGAATTTTAAAATCGATTCTGGTCTTAATCGGTAGCCAGTTTAGTTCTTTCAAAACGAGGGTAATATGTTTGGTGTATAATTTAGTTCTTGTAACAATTCTTGCAGCTTTGTTTTGAACATTCTGTAGTATACTAATTGGATATGCTGGTAAGTTGTAGAGTAACGGGTTGCAGTAATCGAGACGTGAGGTCAAAAAATAGTTAATTAACAGTTTGGTAGAGTCAATGTTGAGGAAATTGCGGATCCGTCAAATTTTGTGAAGTTGGAAGCTTTACAGATTTAGGAGATGTTAGCATTCATGTTCATATTATTCAAAATTACACCAAGAATTTGAACACCATTAACCAGGTTAACAACACAATTACCGATTGAAATTTACAGGTCACAAGATGATTAGAAGTCACAACTTTTATATTTTAGCTTACCTTTCAAGGAAGCCATATTTCATTTGTTTGATGGTATTTTTAGTATGAACCTATCAGGAAGACATACCATTGACTGTAACAAAAAAATGTAGTAATGAAATAATGAGAGGTTTAATTGATTATTATGAAATAATCTCAACAGTAAATTATATTCATAACACGACGTTATGGTGCTAAGTAATAAAACATCTTTTGCTAAGCAACATCCACCCATATTCATCAACAGGACAATCAATAAGGCTCAAATAATAATCAAATAATAATTGTAACCTCCTAAAGGTCAACAAGTTACAACCGTGATTTTTCTTACAATCAAGGACCATAACCCAAGACGTTACGGTCCCATATACGGAATTATCGATAGGAACCATTATCGTTGTCATATGAACATATATTTTAAGTTTAATCAAAATCGGATAATAATTGTGACCTGTAGAATGTCCACAAACAACATGTGAATGGACGTCCAAACGACCGGTGGTAATGTTGCAATCTTACCAGAAAAAGATGAGTTTCTGATATCCAATATTTAAGACAATATTAACATTTTACTATTGGCACACGAATCGTTTACCATAATGCGTTTCAGCACTATCTGTAACAAGGGACTCGAAAAAGAAGCTAGACATATTCCATAAGTCACGTAAAACGGTAACGCCATATGCGCACTAAATACTATAGATGTAGACTGGAATAACTAGGCGCTAGGGATTGCCATTCGATTAAGAATTCTGGCGTATTTTGCAGAACATAACTCTGAATGCCCTACTTGAAGGTAATATACAAGGCATATGAAATATTTCCACATACATAATAACACAAACAAACATAGCTTAGATAATCACATTACCTAAAATAACTTACCAGTACAACATACAGTCGTCAGATAACACCAGTTAAGAAATCAGATGATTTACCATTACAACATACAGTCGTCAGATAAGATCAGTTACAGAAATCAGATGATTTACCATTACAACATACAGTCGTCATATAACATTAGTTACAGAAATCAGATGACCTGCAATACTTTAACAAACTAAAATCATATCTTTATAATCATGTCTAGTGAAATGCAGGTATAAATAACTATATAAATCTAGGTTAAAATTTGTACAACAATATCTCGAGCATAAAGGATGTATTATACATTTGGAATCACGTGATATATTGAATACATCCATGTTATAAAAGATTTATTATTGACGACTGGTGTACGACAATAATAACGTAATAAAAACTACTAAACAACACCCTGTACATTGAAGGGTTGTCCAACATCTCAGTCTTATCGACTATAATATGTTTAGGTTGTTAGAATCCCCGTTAACAGATGAAACTTTAAATTCGTGCATATCGGACCAGAACTTCGTGGATTATGGCCCCTGGTTTTACATTATCTGTTTAGCTCGTTCTCTGTCTATCTCTTGCATGGCAGTCACTCGTTACTTTAGTGAATCATTATTTAGTTTATATCATGTAAAACACCATATGTTTGGAGAATTATTGCCCAGTTGGCGCTGATGTGCTATTAAACCACATTTCAGTCATTCTTATTGTTCATATAGGTCACACATGCATGTGTGAATTTAGGTACGGTTAATATCTCCTCATATTGTTGGATGATGATATATACTTGAATGTATGGTTATAATATCTTATTAATACTCACTACTTACTAATATATTTAAAGGGACATTGTCACTCTTGCTGTAACTGAATAATATGTCAAAATCTTCATTCTGCTCAACAAATTGTACTATAATGCAATATACATGATCTTATCACACTATTTTAAAAACAAAATTGAAAAATTCACTGTCCGAGAGACTGGTAAAACATTATACAAAGCGGAAAAGGGGGAAAACCATTGTAGCGCACGAGTAAAGTGTCGAATAATCTTCTCTCTGTGATGTTTATAGATGTTGCCATTTGTTTTGTGGAAGGATATTATAGGAAGATAATCCAATTTAACATTTGAGTTTAAAACAGAAACTGAATAATGAAGACTAATATGTTTGTAAATTATTATTTTATTGTTATTTAATTGTTTTATCAATTTATCAAAGCAGCTATGTCTCAACAACATATTTATTGACTAAATCTCATAAATATCTAGCATCCTTCAAGAAATACATCTTCAGATTTGTGAAAATCATCAGTGTTTATCTATAGTCTCGATCATTCAGACCAATATTCTACAATTATTAGTCTGCGTGGGTTGGGGGGTGGTGGGTTGGATGGCTGAATGGTTAGCGTGCGCGCGCTGTATCATAAAGTCTGTCATTGAGTCGACTGGCGTGGTTTCGAATCCCCGGTTGTACGTGACAAGGAGTAGGGTCGCCTGTCCAACCTCGTGGGTTTTCTCCGGGTCCTCCGCGCAAGCGAGTTGTTGAAATAAAATGAAACCATATGTTAGTCCCGAAATGACCTAGTTTGTGTCGCACAAAACAGCTATGTCTCAACAACAGATTAGTAACTAAATCTCATAAATATCTAGTATCCTTCAAGAAATACATCTTCAGATTTCTGAAAATCATCAGTGTTCATCTATAGTGTCGATCATTCAGACCAATATTCTACAATTCTTGTCAACATTTTCTCATACTTGAACGCACAACCTGCTATATTGTAAATATGTTGCTTGGACCAATGAAATCATCAAGGGCAAATAATTTGAATACTCCCTAGTTAGTGGAGTAGAGCGACATGATTCGACTAGGGATTGCGAGGGAGGATGCCCATGACCCCATTTCACTTCAAGTGTTCGGAAAAGGCTGATAACTCGGAAACGGGGCGCTGAAAATAGATAGTGCATTTGAAAATTGAACCAAATCCATTATAAACTGTTGTCTCTGCTATGCGAAGAAAGTTTAAGGGAACACAAGAGGGTTGGTGGGCGTCGTGAAAGAGATGGCGCTCAACGGTGAAAAATCGACAGGGATCGACCTCTCAAAAACCAATCATTCAACCCAATTTCGTTTGAAACTGCTGTCGCTATAACGATAACGAATCAACAAGCCCCACATTTATACTCCCACATTTTCGTCCGTTTACTTTTGTTTGTGGATCCTCTACAGGTAACAATATTTATCCGATTAAATCAAAACTTAGAATATAGATATATAAATCTCTTAACGATCTCGGTCCCTGTCAATATTTGCACATATTGGACTGTAGTGTCTTGGATTGTTGTCCCGGTTTGTACACAAACCCAAGATTTGAGCTTGTGGAGCCTCTAGAGGTCACAATTTTTATCGATTTTGATGAAAATTAAAATGTATGTTTATACCCAAACGTCCAGCCTAGAACGAAATACATGTTATACGTCCAATCCCGAAACAATAAAACACCAGTAAATATAATTACATTAGTTTTATTACAGTAAATAAACAAATATACATATGATTATAGATCATTTGGTAATCTATACAAGCAATTGAATATAATATCATTAGTTTTATTACAGTAAATAAACAAATACATGTTATACGTCCAGTCCCGAAACAACAAAAAACACCAATAAATATAAGAACATTATAGATGTTATTATAGATCAGTTGGTAATCTATAGAAACAATGGAATAATACAAACACGTGAATATTATAATGGACAAAACATCCAAGGTAAATTATACAACAATTAAGAAAATAACATTAGTTTTATTACAATAAATAAACAGATATAGATATTATTATAGATCTATAGAAATAATGGAATAATACAAACACATGAATATTATAAAGGACCAATGGTGATTGTATGTAAATTACCCAGAGGATGAATAAACAAATAGAGATAATATTACATGAACATTAGTTGATGTTTTATAGCACGTCAGTACCAAACAGGCTAATTGAAAACAGATATAGATAATATTATTAACTGTGTCAACTCTCCAAACGGGAGGTGGCAACAGGTGTTCTAGAAAGAGTAAGCTGAATATCTAACTTTAAAACAATAATCTTCAATTGATCAAACATCCAATTAAAGCTGAATTAGAATGGTATATTGTATACATAATTTTCAGATATTTATGTTAGGAATTCCCTTTATTTATCCCCACACAATTTATATAACTTTTGATTGTAAATCCTCAATTCAAACTCTATAATCATACTCGATATGTTTATATTAAAATATGCATGGTTAACAATTTGAAAATCATCTGGCATTTGGAGAAATTTGAAACAAAACTTGGGTTTGAAAATCGTGTTTACATTATAGAAATAGAGCCTACATACAAGATATGCCTTTTAAATCTAAAACCAACAATGGTACGTTGTTATTTTTGTGCCAGTCCGTAATTTGAAAATATGTAAGTACTATTCAAACCTTGATGAAAGCAGCTATTGGTGCTATTATTCGCTGGGAACATAAAATGAAATGAAATGTGGTTTTATGGCACGTCAGCTCCAACCGGGCTATATTGCGCCAAACATATGGTGAAATTATTCGAGACGAAATAAATGAAATCACAGAAATATATTTATATCCAAAAATAAAAACAAGTATCACAGATAATATATAAAATTAAAAATAAATATCAAATACTTTATGAATATAAACAATTAAAATGAAAGAAGACGGGTTACATATATACAATTAAAACTTAAAATAAAATTTTGTCTCTTTTAAAAAATTAAGGATCTTACAATATAGCTCCGGTTGAGCAAATAAATGTTGTAATGTCTGACAACGGTAATATTTTGATCTAATATTTCCAAGATACTTGCACTCAATCAAAATGTGCTTCACCGTCAAAGAAACATGACAGTGTTCACATTCTGGTTGAGGCTCTCGCTTCAAGATGAAAATGTGAGTTAAAAAAAGTATGACCAATGCGAGAGCGACACAAAACAACTTCATCCCTCCTGTTAGTTCTATAGGAGTTGGGCCAATCTTCTACGAGAGGCTTAATGTGATGAAGTTTGTTAGTGCCTGCAAGATCCCACGACCGTTGCCAACGGCCATAAATTAAATGATTAATTGAAGGTCTAAAATCCTTATATGGAATTAAAAAGGGTGATTGGGGAAGACCTAAAGCAGTTTTGGCAACGGCCATAAATTAAATGATTAATTGAAGGTCTAAAATCCTTATATGGAATTAAAAAGGGTGATTGGGGAAGACCTAAAGCAGTTTTGGCAGCAAAATCTGCTTGATCATTTCCCCTTATATCTACGTGACTGGGAAGCCAGCACAAGACAACGTCCTTACTGTTGAACTCGTAAGATAGTAGCAGACGATATGATTATATACTTGTCATGTAAATCAATTTCTAATTAATAATTTATATAACATCTGAGGCAACAGAAAGACCTGCACCAGGCAGAGTTAGCTCTTATATGATGTATCTTTAGTTGTATTACAGTATAAAATAAAAAAATATGATCGACAAAATTGTTCTTTGGAATTAACAAAAGCCGACTGCCGTAAAATGGGGGAAATGCTTAAATCGCTTATTCTGTTGGTGCATTTCAGCATATTTCACTGTAAAGTATGGTGTAATAATATTATGGCATTGACTAATAATTGTTTATAGATTCATTTGTGACTAATGATTAACGTTTTTTTATATGAATAAAAAAACAGAACAACAAAATCCTGACGCTGAACTGTAGTTATAATTTTAGTCACGGAAGTGAAGGCAACGTGAAGATCGAATAGTAAGTACTACAATAAATGGCATTATCTCATTCATACAGAAACTGTATATTTTACTGTAAAGTATGAATGTATTTTACCTCATTCATACAGACACTGTATGTAATAAATCCATACTCAGGTGTTTATAGCTTTGGTTTGATATCATTTGATCCGTTAAAATAATGAAAGATTGGCGAATATTAAAATTGTATTTTTTTTTATCTGTAATGTTTAACTCATGCCTAATTCAGGCTTATTTAACTATAAAGTATGGATTAAGCTGTTAAAAGAGTGTAAGAAAATCGACTTTTAACCACTCGAGCCATGAAAGTTCGGCATCTAAGGACATTAAAAAAATTAGTTTTTGACGAGATTGTACACCAGACATAAAACTGAATGAAACAGGCGTGTTTCCTGATCCATCTTTACTGTTTATATCTAGTCCTAGATTAACTAGGTATTGAACGATGTCTAACGTGCCGTTTACACAAGCAAGGTGTAATATACCTGTGCTACTATCATCCCGGTCATGAATATTACCCCCCTTTGACCTTAAAAAGTCTATTTTTTCAATGGCTTGTGTTTCCGATTCACAGCAATACAAGATGCACGTACTGCCGAACCTCCCTTTAGTATTGATATCCAACCCAAGATCTATCAGATATTTAACAGTACCTAATGTACCAACGCCACAAGCAAGGTGTAATATACCATGGTTATCATCATCAGTGTCATTGATATTACCCCCATTTAACCTTAATAACTCTATTTTCTCGCTAGCTTGGGTTGTAGATTGGGAACAGGTCAAGATACAAGTTCTACCATACTCGCCTCTGTTGTTGATGCGCAACCCTAGATCCATCAGATGTTTTACAGTATCTAATGTACCCGAAATACAAGCAAGGTGTAACATACCATTGTTATCAGTATCTCGATCATTAATATTACCTCCCTTTGACCTTAATAATTCTATTTTCTCAATAGGTTGGGTTTTAGAAGTACTACACTGTAAGATACATGTTCTACCTTTTAAAGCTTTAGTGTTTATATCCAACCCTAGATCTATCAGATGTCTTACTGTATCTAATGTACCATCAGCACAAGCCACGTGTAATATACCACCATAGTGAAATTTAGTGTTATATATATTAGCCCATTTTAACATAAATAAATTTAATTTCTCGGTGGCTTGTATTTCAGTAATATCCAAACCTAGATCTATCAGATATCTTACAGTATCTAATGTACCACTAGCACAAGCTATGAGTAATATACCATATTTTTTACCATCAATTTCATAAATATTACCACCCTTAAAACTTACTATTTTTATTTTCTCAATGGGTTGTATTACTGACGTACAGCAATGTAATATGGGTGTTCTAAAGTTCTTACATTTGGCGTTTACATCTAAACCAAGGTCTATCATATATCTGACAGTCTCTAGTGTACCCAACATACAAGCCAAGTGAAGCATATCATGGTTATCATCATCAGTATCATATATATTACCCCCCTTTGATATCAATAGTTCTATTTTCTCAATGGCTTGTGTTTCAGATTGACTACATAACAATATACATGTCCTTCCGTATCTCCCTTTAGTATTGATATCCAGGCCTTGATTAATTAGATATCTTACTGTATCTAGTGAACCACTATGACATGCTAAGTGTAACAAATTATCATTTTTTACATCTGTATCAAGAATATTGCCACCCATCTGTCTTAACAATTCTATTTTATCAGTAGCTTGTATTTTAGACTGACTACACGCCATTATACAAGATCTACTTTTATAACCTTTAGTGTTGATATCTAACCCTATATTTACAAGATACTGAACTGTTTCTAGCGTCCCTAAATCACCAGCCAAATGTAATATACCATTGTTTTCATCATCGATATCTTGAATATTACCTCCCTTTGACCGTAAAAAGTCTATTTTTTCAATGGGTTCAATGGGTGATGTACTACAAAGTAAGATACATGTTCTACCATGTACGTCCTTACTGTTGACATCTGTACCCTGATCTATTAAATGTCTAACTTTGGCAACTGAACCATGTCTACAAGCTTCTAGTATCACATTCTTGTTACCAATCTGGTCATGGTAGTCTTTAAATGTTGACATGTGCACCATGGTCTTTCCGGGTGCTAATCGTTGTGGTATTTTAGTTGAAGAAGCTCCGTCGTCTTCTAGTAGCACTATATTTTGAAGTTGGTAGAAATCTGGAGAGTGGGTGTCTGGCCTGTTGATCCGTTCAACTTTTGTTCTCTTAGGGGAATCTATAAAGTAATATGAAAGAAATAAATGATATACTTCTCTCTTGGTTTTCTTGATGAGACTATCAAGCGGTTGTCATGAAAGATGCACCCACATTTTACAAGAAATGGAAAGAGAAAAAGGTTAAATAAAGTGATTTTTTGAACAATCAGGGGCCATAATCCCGGAGGTGTCGGTCCGATATGCATGAATATCTACAGGAACCTAGATCTTCGGGTTATAAACATATATTTAAAGGTGCGGCCATTGTTTCGGGCAGTTTCGATCCGATTTATACGAAATTCAAACACAACCACCATTATGGTGTAACGATGATATATTTAAATGGCTTTTAGAATCGGATAAAATGTGTGACATCCAGAGGGTTCGCAAGGAAAAAATGCGATTGTTCGCAAAATCAGGAGCCATAATCCAGAAAGTTACGGTCTAATTCGCGCAAATATCGCCAGGAGTCTAGATCGTTGGGACATAAAGACATATTTTAAGTTTCATCAAATTCTGATATAAATTGTGACTTCTAGACGGTATTACACACTTTTACGCTATTTGCATGCATGAAGCGGTCATTTTGTAGGGTAGTTTCGGTCCGATTATCACGAAATTCGAACTGAATCGTTTTTAGAGTGTACTCTAAATGTTTTGTAAAATCTGATGTGACCTCTAGATGGTACACAAGGCGATATTTCGTACACCAGGGGTCATAATCCAGGAAGTTACGGTCCGATATGCGCACATAGCGAAAGGAACCAAGACCTTTGGAATATAAACATACGTTTCATTAAAATCGACAGGCACCCACATCTTTGGGTTATAAACATGCATTTCATGTTTAATCAAATTCAGATGAAAATTGTGTGACCTCTAGAGTGTTCAAAAACTAAAAACGTCAGTGGCCATAATCCATGAAGTTATACCAATATCGAAAGGATCCGAGATCTTTGGGAGATAAACCTATATTATGTCAAGTTTTGTGAAAATCAGATGAAAATTGTGACCTGTAGGGTGCCCACAAACAAATTGTGAACGGACGGACAGGAGCGACGCCATCATACGTCAAAATCGGAAGAAAAATGTGAACGGACAGGGGCTACGACATAATTGTTACAAAATACTGTTGGGTATTTTGATAATGGTTTATTTTACATATTCAGGTAAGCACTTGCACTATTGAGTTATTTAACTTACTTTAATGAGACGTTAATTGGGTCCACCTGTTGTAACACGTATTGTGTAATATTAATCCTCAATAACCATTTTCTCTTTTATTGAGATTAAAGTTAGGGAATCTTGAGTTGACAAGTTTAGCTCTATTGTAATTACAAAGGCCAATTAATTCGGTTGTAACAACACACATTACATAATGTCTTCATTAGGTTATATTATTCAAGTCTTGTTGTTTACGCAATAGATGGCCTGTTAATCAATCCGATATGACATCGTTGTCCAATCGGCTCAATTGTATGGCAAGAGTTAGTCAATCAAGATTGCCTTGTAAGATCACGTGACATGATGTTACCACACATTATTTAAACGACCGCGCTAAGGTTAGAGTATGGTGGCTGATTGGTATCATGTCGTAATGTCGTGATGTCGCCTTTCATAACGCGACAACCCGACATCACGACATTTCTACCCGACATTACGACAACCCGACACCATGACATTTTTACCCGACATTACGACATTAGTGATGTGATGTCGGGTAAAAATGTCGTGGTGTCGGGTTGTCGCGTTATGAAAGGCGACATCACGACATTACGACATGATACCAATCAGCCACCATATTAGAGGGAGGCTCAAAGTTAAAGTTCGAGACAGGGAGTCAGAAACTAGAGGTCAAGTTAGGGGTCTCCCCCTAGCGTGGGTTTCCACATCCCACGAGATTCCACGAGATGTAGTTTACATACCAGAGATGTTACAATGTTCTATATATATGTTTGATTCCTGTATTACCTGTATATATGTTCCAGTATTAAAACCTTATTATTAATTACAAGAGTTATGTATTCCGTTACATAATACGTCAAAATGGGATCAAAATTGGGACTTACAGGGACGAAGGCATAATACGTTCACATGAAAATGTGGGACATATAAAAATTAATTTAAAATTGAAGTATATGGTGTATTATCAACACGGATCTTCTAGGGTTAATATTTTTTGATATTAAAGATGCATTATGTAAGATTTAATAATTATAATAGTTCAAAAATAGATAATGTGAAATTAATATATTTCAGTCAAAATACTTTAATCTCAGTGACGTTATGAGTGTTCGAAGATTGACAATTACTATTGCTGCAATAAACACAGACACAATTATCCAATTTATCATTAAATTATTAAATGTATTAATAACACTGTATACAACAGTTGAAGCCAGACATGTAATATGCAGATTTAGCTCTTGCATAATGTATCTGCAACAATTATATATGGATCTTGAATTGATTTACAGAAAATAATGTTACAAAATATTCGCTATGTTTAATTTTAGGTTACCTTTCAAGGAAGCCATATTTCATTTGTTTGTTGGTATTTTTGGTATGAAGCTATCAGGAAGACACACCATTGACTGTAACAAAACAACGTAGATATGAAATAATGAGAGGTTTAATTGATTATTATGAAATAATCTCATCAGTAAATTATATTCATAACACGAGTTTATGGTGCAAAGTAATAAAGCATCTTTTGCTAAGCAACATCTACCCATATTTTGAAACAGAGAACAGGACAATCAATAAGGCTCATCTTCTCATTGTTCAACCTTTTCACGTGATTTTTCTTGCAATCAAGGGCATATAACCCAAGACATCACGGTCCCATATTCGACAGTATCGACAGGAACCATTATCGTTGTGATATGAACATATATATTAAGTTTCATCAAAATAGGATAATGATTTTGAGCTGTAGAATGTCCACGTGGTGATGTTGCGATGTTACCGGGAAAAGATGGGCTTCTGATATCCAATATTTAAGACAAAATAAACATTTTACCATTGGCACACGAATCGTGTACCATAATGCGTTTCAGCGGCTATTTGTAACAAGGGACTCGAAGAAAGAGGCTAGACATATTCCATAAGCCACGTTAAACGGTGACGCCATATGCGCACTAAATACTTTAGATGTAGACTGGAATAACTAGACGCTAGAGATTGCAGTTCGATTAAGACTTCTGGTGTATTTTGCCGAGCATAACAATGAATGCTCTACTTAAAGGTAATATACAAGGCATATGAAATATTTTCACATACATAATAACACAAACTAACATGGCTTAGATTATCATATTTTTGACGGGCGGATGCGGTCACAATGGGCCATTTATATGACTTACTAATTCCATTTATATGACTTACTAATTCCATTTATATGACTTACTAATTCCATTTATAAAGCTTTATAATTAATTACTTACTTAGGCACGTGCGAACGCTGAAACCCCTCGAAGCGTGTGACTGAATTGAATATTATTTTCATAGCTTGATAAATGATTTATAAAGTCTTGTAAATATTATGGTAGCTATATAAATCTATTTTCTAAGTCTTATAAATGAATTATCTAACGAACTAAATATTCGGGAAAGTTCGTACATCTGCCCGGAAATTCCCGAGGATGCTTCGGCCAGCCAATCACAGGTCGTCTTACTGAATGGCAAGCCCCTCCCACTCCCGTCCGCGGTTTTCGAGTTGTGTGCGTCGGTGTCATAATATGACTATGACAGGAACCAAAATCCTTGGGTTATTAACATACCTTATAAGTTGACTCAAAATCCAATGATAATAAATGTCATTTCGATTGATTATATGTAAAAGTACAAAGTCCTGATAATGTTAAAGTCAAGATACCTCTAAGGCCAAAGTTAAATGTAACACGTTAAAAGTTATTATTCAAATGTCTTATAGGAAAAATTCAACATTTTACATTTCTCTCATTACATTTTATGCAAATATAGGATATCACGTGACTTATTAACATAAACTGAAACGACGCCGAGATCTTGATCCAGCGAGCGAACCGGAGAAGACGGCAACAACCAATGATCGTAGACCAGATATACTACTCTTTGCCACATAAAATCATGGGTTTGAAATCGATGATAAATGAGTTATAACACACGCCCAATAGTGACATCAGTTAAAGCTGAGGAGTTGAGCTCTACTCAAAAAACCCTAAACCTGCCTTCTGGGAACGAAACAATGGCGTATAATTATATTGAAATCATGATATCCTTTTGTATAAATGGCCTGGATATTATTACCTGTGACGTACCTCTATTATAAAAGATTAAGTTGACCTAAATAATGATTACAATACCTACACAGTTAATTTTACACCAAACAAATACATTTGTGTGATCTCCTACTAAGATCATTAATTATAATTTGTCTTTGATATATATAATATGATCTATTACCAAAAGATATTACAAGAAAAACAGCCACAAATTCTCCCATAACTAATTATACACCATTCACGTTGTTTATTATTCAAGCTGAAGTACACTGTCATATCAAAACGCTAACCAACCAAGTCATGCAACAGCCTGCACTAATAAATCTTTATAACACGGACGTATTCAATATATCACGTGATACCAAACGGCCATTCTTGTATTATACAATTTAACCTAGATTTATATTGTTATTTATCCCAAGTTTTCACAACAGACCTGTGTAACTGATGTTATCTGACGAATGTATGTTGTAATGGTAAGTTCATCTGATTTCTGACGACCGTATGTTGTAATGGTAAGTTATTTAATGGTAATGTGATAATCTAAGCTATGTTTGTTTGTGTGTTATTATGGATGTTGAAATACCTTGTAAGTAGTGCATTTGCTAAGCGTGCTTAAAAGTAAAATATTGTTTCCAGGTGGAGAACCACAAGTCCCATTTTAAACGGATATCACTATACTAGATATTAATGCTGGGGATTTCTGTATCTGTCGCACATATCTAACATATTTCAATAATAGCGTAACGAAAACGACTAAATAACACCTTGCACATTTAAGGGACAATAACACTCTTGCTGGCTTGACAGCTCCAGAAAATAAAAAATAACCTTATTATAAGTACTAGATGTGTTAGTGTCCTACCTGTTGTGTAAATTATCCATTAAATCCTTTTTACTTGTCCAAAGGGTTCAAAAATATTTCAAAATCCAAGTCACATTTGAAAAGCTTTACGTCAGGCTTTTCAATTCATTTAGTTGAAATTTTCCAATTTTTTAAATTAGGTGTGTTAAAATGAAGTTTGTATCATCAATTAATTGGAACATTGTAAAATAGTACAATTTGTTGACCAGAATAAAGATTGGGACATATTATTCAGTTACAACAAGAGTGGTATTGAGCCTTTAAAGGGATTAGCAAGTATCGTATATATGGATAAATATATTTACATTGTTAACCCACGTTAACAGATCATACTGCAAGAAAGTGTTTTCATTCACAGACTATCAATGAACGAATGAAATGTGGTTTAATGGTCCGTCAGAACCATGCGGTCTTTATTTCGCCAAACATATGGTGAAGTATTTCTGTACATTTAAAATAAAATAAAATATTTTGATTCTACTTCATTAAAATACACGCACTCATCAAAATGTACGTAACTGTAAATGGAAAATGATAGTGTTCCCATTCAAGATGAAAATGTGAGTTTAAAATGTATGACCTATGCGAGAGCGCCACAAAATAACTCCATTCCTTCAGAAAGAGAAACTTTTTGTTTGCGTCTGCAAAATAGAATAATAATCACCATATTTAGACCGTAATTCTTATCAGAGATTGCCACATCGTGCAGCTAGTATCTCACAGACCATCAAGGTGTACATTGTAAAATATTGGTATTTCAATATCTTATAATAATTCATACTTCACACATGCATGTATTAATTTAGTGATGGTCAATATATCCTCATACTGTTAGATGATGAAATAGAATTGAATGTATGATTATAATATATCATATTGTTAGATGATTATATAGACTTGAATGTATGATTATAATATATCATATTGTTAGATGATGATATAGAATTGAATGTATGTTTATAATACATCATATTTTTAGATGATGGTATAGACTTGAATGAATGATTATAATATATCATATTGTTAGATGATGATATAGAATTAAATGTATGTTTATAATACATCATATTTTTAGATGATGGTATAGACTTGAATGAATGATTATAATATCTCATATTGTTAGATGATGATATAGACTTGAACGTAATCATCGCCACTGATAATGAGTGCCATAAATTGCATCAGCACTGGCTCCTCACACCAATCGCTGATAATGCTCCAGTTACGATAACTAGTGTGGTTACAAAGCACATTAATTTCAATCTGAATGCAGAGTACTTAGTACTAACCAAAAATGTCTTAGCTGACGGTGTTTCGCGCCTTCATGAAAGCCACACATTTGAAAACATCATGCCATTATACAGCCTTGGCATTTTGGAGTTTAGTGTTCATGAACTACTTCAACACATGTCATTTGCATATTTATCTTCCAGGTGGCCCACAACCGCAACAGGCTTTTAACCTATCAGTAACTAAGCTACAGAAAAAAGGATGGATAGACAGCATAAATAAAACTTACCAGGCCCAATTGAACTGCTACACAAAAATTTGCAGACCTATTGTAATATGCCTTGGGTAGCATTACAATTTGTTATGACTATTACTATATTTTCGTCTCTGTTACTCCGGGGGATGGGGACATTGAGTTTACCCAACCCCATTTTCCCTAAATGCTAATTGATTTCATGAGAAACCGGAATATACTCTCAGAGGAAGGTTCAGCTCGAGTAAGGAGCTTTATTGTAGAGTTTAGAACCTTATTTGTTGTTCCTTGTTTTGTGTGAATAAGATAAATACGAAGATGGTTCATGATGCGTTTAAAACAGAAAACCTCTCATTGAAGACTAATTGAACATGTTTCAAATATTCAAAACCTTCTATCTCGAGTCAAGGCGATTTTTAAGAAACTTATTTTTCAGTGTTGTATATTTCTTTTATTGTTGAAGATGTGTTACAGATTTGGATATAGAGCTGATCATTCTTGCTATAAATATAGAAAAATGGTTATATTTAAAAATGTCATTAAAATGACTCCATGCTCTGCGAATCTATGAGTGTTGTGGAAGATGTAGCGTAGATTGGTTATTATCGTAGCAACGGTACTGGACAAACGAGACTAACTCTCGATTATACATTTTAAGCGTTGAATTTTTAAATCTCTCGGGCATTCTAATCCATTTCAATTTCTGCCATCAGATGTTCTAGAGAGGTGTACGTGTCATGTTAATATATGTGGGGGGATCACATGGCTAAGTGGGTAAGGCGCTGGCTCGCTAGGCTCGAGTTCGGATGTTCGATCCCTGCATTGGCCGGGAAAGTTCATTCAGATTTTCCGGCGTGGTTTCCCCCTTGTCAGTTCGGACGAAAAACCGAGGTCCCTTGTAGACATTGACGTGCAAGTAAAAGATCCCTTGGCAGTTGGAATTCGATATAATGAATGAATGAAATGTGGTTTTATGGCACGTCAGCTCCAATCGGGCTATATTGCGCCAAACATATGGTGAAAAATTCAAGACAAAATAAAGGAAATCACAGAAATATATTTATATCCATAAATAAAAACAAATATCACAGATAATATATAACGTTAAAAATAAATAACGTTAAAAATAAATATCAAATACTTTATGTATATAAACAATTAAATTGAAAGAAGATAGGATACATATATATATACAGTTAAAACTGATAATAAAATTTTGTCTCTTTTAAAAAGTTTAGTATCTCACAATATAGCTCCGGTTGAGCAAATAAATGATGTAATGTCTGGCAACGGTAAAATTTAGATCTAATATTTCCAAGATACTTGCACTCGATCAAAATGTGCTTCACCGCCAGCGGTCATAAATAAAATGATTTATACATGATTTAAAATCTTTATATGGTATTAAAAAGGGGGATTGGGGAAGATCTAAAGCAGCTTTGGCAGCAAAATCTGCTTGATCATTCCCCTTTATATCAACGTGACTGGGGAGCCAGCAAAAGACAATGTCCTTGCTGCTCAACTCGTAAGATAGTAGAAGACGATAAACATCTGCTACTAATGGGTGTTCAAGCTGTTTATTGTTAATTGCTTGAAGCGAGGACAGAGAATCAGTAAAGATGATGTGCTGTAGTAAATGTGATGATTGAATGAACTCCAAAGCCTGAAGAATGGCCTGGAGCTCAGCTGTAAATATTGAAGCAGCAGGTGGAAGACACACAGAAATGGTCTCAGTTGGCGTCACTGTAGCCGAAGCCACCCGATCACCATCTTTAGAGCCATCAATGTAAATAGGAGCATATCACCATATTTAGACGTTCGCTCTCTAAAAAGAGATTGGAACACCGTCGAGCTAGTATCTCTCTTCTTATGTTGAGTAAGATCGAAATCGATCTCTCGGAGAGATATAGCCCACGGCGGAGACCTAAAGAAAGGGGTATTCGCAATACTGTCAAGGCTGATACCAGCCTCCGACATGGGGGATTGTATGCGAATACCGAATGATGGAATAACCTTAGTCTTTCGCAGATATAAATGCTCATGATAAGGTCTAAATATGGTATTATATGAAATATGATTTGGAAGTGATGCAATTTTCGTAGCATACTGCAGGGCAAGCTTATCACGTCTGTTGTGCAATGGAATTCGATATAAGAGTAGGCCGTAGCGCCGCTGCCCGGGCAAAATTTCCCTCATAGCACACTGTATGGCGTATGCGCGTCTTCATTAGCCCAGGTTAGGAGCAGAACAGTAGGACGTTAAACCCCATTTCACTTCGTTAAAGGGACAATAACACTCTTGCTGGCTTGATAGCTCCAGTAAATATATATTAGCCTTATTCTAAGTATTAGATGTTTAAGTGTCCTACCTGTTGTGTAAATTATCTATTACATCCTATTTTACTTGTCCAGAGGGTTCGAAAATATTTTTAAATCCAAGTCACATTTAAAATGGTTTACGTTAGGCTTTTCAAATCATTTAGTTGAATTTTTCCAGATGTTAAGATGAAATTTGTATCATCAATTAACTGGAATACAGTAAAATAGTACAATTTGTTGACCAGAATAAAGATTGGGACATATTATACAGTTACAACAAAAGTGGTATTGAGCCTTTAATATGTCTAAATAGTTAATATTATTATAACATTTGAAACCAACTGAGGACCGACTATAGACGGATTGGGCTTTAACATAAATATTTTTAATTATATAATCCTCAACCTCAACAGTAGAATTGATAATAAACTAATAATTATATCCAACCTCGTGGGTTTTCTCCGGGTTCTCCGATTTCCTCTCACTACTAAACGAACCCCACGCGCAAGCGAAATATTGAAATAAAATTGAAGCATGTGTAAGTTCCGAAATAACCTAGTTTGTGTCGAGTGGACGTTAAACTCCATTCTCTCTCTATTACAATATGCACCTTTATAGTCTGTGAATGCCAAATCTCTTGCGGTATGATCTGTTAACGGGGATTCTAACAACCTAAACATATACTTGTCGATAAGACTGAGATGTTGGACAACCCTTCAATATACAGTGTGTTGTTTAGTAGTTTTTATTACGTTATTATTGTCATACAATAGTCTGCAATAATAAATCTTTTATAACACCGATTGTATGCAATATATCACGTGATTCCAAATGGCGGTCGTCGTATAATACATCTTTTATACTCGAGATATTGTTGTAGAAATTTTAACCTAGATTTATATAGTTATTTATACTTGCATTTCACTAGACAAAGATATGATTTGAGTTTGTTAAAGTATTACAGTTCATTAAATCACAACCCTTCAACTGATTTCTGTAACTGATGTTATCTGACGACTGTAGTGTATGTTGCATTTCACTAGACAAAGATATGATTTGAGTTTGTTAAAGTATTACAGTTCATTAAATCACAACCCTTCAACTGATTTCTGTAACTGATGTTATCTGACGACTGTAGTGTATGTTGTATTGTTAAGTTATTTAATGGTAATGTGATTATCTAAGCCATGTATTAAGTTTGTGTTATTATGTATGTCGAAATATTGGATATTCATTGTAGGGGTTTATAAGTTTATTTTATTAATATTGTTTCGAGTAGAATGAAATGACTCACAAATCCTTGTTTAAGGGCATATCTTAGGAATAGTGACCATCAGACTAGTTGTTAATACTTGTGACACAAGCCAACACAAAAAGACACGAGCCAACTTTTTCGCAAATCAATAGTTGAAGCAACAAGATTGAAAGGATATTAGGTGATTCAATTTTGGCAAACCTTTGATAATGCAATACTCTTCCCCCAGCACTACAGACAAACCTTGGATAAAGTAGTTCGCTACACCCAGCACTACAGGTGTAGCACCGTGGGTCGTCTGTTAGATATGGAGAGCGGACCAACGTTAAAAACGGGTCGCTACATCCTAATAATGACTCATGCACTCTTTACTTACTACATAGCCTTATGTTCGTCTAGTATGTAATTGTCTTCTTTGTTTCCTTTTCATGTTGTGTATTTTCTTCTTCTTATCTAAGTAGTTAAGACGTTTGTCTTACCAGGAATAACAATTCAAAAGTTCAATTCTACATTTTGATGTCAAACTGGATACAATGCATAATATATTACACTAAAGTTATTCTCTCAATGTCATCCCACTCAGACTCTGCTGATAGAAATTGCTACATCATATGGTCTAGGAACTCAGATGGTAACCTCTCCCGAATCCAGGAACTCTTTTATAGGACCCATATGGACATCACACACAGACCAGGTTATCCATGACCTTGAATCTGTGCAATTACTGATGTGATTTGTTACTTAAGTCAAATGATGCAATAAGTAGGCATGAATTTCGAATCATATGTAAAGCATGATAATCTGATTCACCCATTTTGAGACAATATGACTTCTATAGAATGTGTCAATCTAATAATTAGCCAAAGATATTAATTAATACAATGCTACTAATTTAAAGAGCAACAATTCTACCAATCTTGCTACACAGACAACCCTTTGATAATGTAGTTCGCTACATACAGCACCACAGGCAAACACAATGCACAGTTTATTTTGAAATGGCAAACACGTGTATCTTATTACGGCTAATACTTTGCTAAATTGACGTATCATGCCGTCGCCCCTGTCCATGGGTCCTTCGGGGGTCCGTTCATTCATATTTTATTTGTGGACATTCTACAGGTCACAATCCATTTTTATCAGATTTTGACAAAACTTAAAACATATGTTTATATCCCCGAGATAACGATTCCTGTCGATACTGGCGTATATGAGGTTCATCAAATTTATCCGGTAATGGGTGAATAATTCATGAATAGAAAGTCCTAGAACGCCAAATATCACAATGATTTACACTATTTGCGTAATGGGGAGCATTCATTTGCATTAAATTGCAACTCAACCATACTATATTGTAATGGTTATACATTTGAACGGTTTTTAAAATCAAATAATAATTGTAACATCCTATAGGTCAACAATATCGGCAGGAACCAAGATCCTTGGGTTATTACTGATTACTCAAAATCAGATAATAATAATGACCACTTTAACACTATTTGCGTAATGGGGAGCAGTCATTTTCACGAAATTCGAACTCAACCATAATTATAGTGTAATGGTGACAGATTTGAACGGTTTTTAAAAGCAAATAAAAATTGTAAACATGTCAACCCGATATTTAGCATTCGGCGGCTTTTCTTTTCAAAGTTATCCCCTTTATTGGAGGTCCTGTGGACGCAAAAGATGCTACAGTTTTTGAGAGATTTTTTTTTCATATTTATTGTGAAGCATAATGGTCATGACAGGATATGCACTATCGATATTCAGTTTAACATTACTGTCCGTTCCGGAGTTATTGTCAATTTCGTCTCAGGCACTCTTATCTCCGTGCATTCCACAAGATTTTTGGTCTGTGGTGATTTTCACAACAGGAGTTACACAAGCTATTTGAATTATATAAAAAAAGAAAATCATTTTTTGCAAAACTATCTGCTCAGACCACCCCATCTGAACTCATCACCCCGTGTGGTACTACATTGCACAAGAGTTTCACAATATATTTTCCAAACTTTTGTTAAGTTCTCTGGACCCAGTACTACAGACAAACGCCATGCCCAACTTATTTGAAATTGGAAAGACGATTATCTTATTACAGCTAATAATTTGCTAATTTTGTTCGTCTTCCAAATTTTATAATTTCTATCAGAACCATTATTTTGCAGTATATAATTTACGGAGGCGATTACTTCATAATCAATTAAACATGGCATCTTCTGTTGTTTATAGAATGTAATGTTATTTATGATATTTAATCATAACATGATTTCCACATCTAAATTTACTTATGTTTACAGCCGATAGTATATCTTCATACCAAAACGATCATCTCATCAAACAAATGAAATATGGCCTCCTTGAAAGGTAATCTAAAATTCAAACATACCAATGTTTTCTTTAAGTTTACAATAGCTAATATTTTGTAACGATATTTTCTGTTCTGTTAATCAAATCAAGATCCAGGATATATTTAGAAGATGCACATGGGTAGTCTATTATTTATTTTTTTCATATTACTTTATAGACTCGTCTCTAGATGAACGGACCAGACACCCAGTCTCCCGATTTCTACCAACTTCAAAATATACTATTAAAAAAAAGTAGGGGATATTTGATTTTTAAGTGTTATTAAAGTCACCTAATGAAACTGACGAAGAAACAAATGACAAAATGAAATGAAGTTCACATTCATCGATTTATTCCAAATGATCGTTAGACTAAGTAAGGCACAGGCTGACCATTATAAGGGTAAAATGATACCCGGGGTCAAACAGCAAAGTTACCACAGCATCACAACCAAGTCAGTAACGGGTAAATCCTCCTCTGTTTGCCAAACAAGCATTGATCCGACGTGGCATACTCCTAATGAGACGTCTACGGTCATTTTGGTCCAGATTGTCCCATTCCTGTTGCAACGCAGCAGCAAGTTTTTGGACATTGGCAGGACGTTGTTGATGTTGACATAACCTCTGTCCAAGCATGTCCCAGACATGCTCGATGGGGGAGAGGTCGGGACTCAGTGCTTGCCAAGGTAATGTGGTGATGTTCTGTTGTTGGAGGTAACCTGTAACGATCCTGGCCCTGTGACATCTTGCGTTGTCATCCTGGAAGATGAAACGGCGGCCATGACGTCGTGCGAACGGCACAACATGGACTGCCAAGATGTTGTCCCGGTAGTACTGGCCTGTAACACGCCCTGCAACAACATGTAAAGCCGTTCTTCCAGCAACAGTGATGCCTCCCCACACCATAACAGAACCACCCCCAAATCGATCATGTCTGATGACGTTAACGTCTTGGAAGCGCTCGTTTCGACGACGCCACACCCTCCTACGTCTGTCCAAAAAATCAACACTGAACCTTGACTCATCTGAAAACATCACATTGCTCCAGCGTCGATTATCCCAGTGTTGACGATCCCTACACCAACGACGTCTTGCCTGAATGTGATGATCTCTCAAACAAGGGATCACGCGAGGACGTCGGGCGCGAAGGTGACCCCTATGCAGTCGATTCCGAATCGTCTGGCCACTCACTCTCACACCAGTGTCTGTTTGAAGACGAGCGCTGATCTGATTTGCTGTGATGACACGATTTCTCAAGGCCAAGGTACGGATAAATCGATCCTGGGCTTGAGTTGTCGCCCTTGGTCGACCTGAGCGTGGTCTGTCCTGTACAGATTGTGTATCACGGTATCTGGACCATAGCCTGCTTATGACAGACTGAGAAACATTCATCGTCCTCGCCACAACCGCCTGTGTTGTGCCGATCTGTAGCATGCCAAGGGCACGTAACCTTTCATTTTGGGTAAGCCGACGCATATCAAAATTTGTTTTCTGGTCACTAAAACAATTAAACTGATGTTTCCACCCTGGAATTCAATGCCACAATGACTGTAACATTCAAAGTCAGAGTCGTGCAAATCTTGGGTTGGACCCCCATGATGATCCCAAGCATCACCTGCATTCCATGCGGTAGCTATTGGTGCGTTTGGGCGTCACATGTAACTGGAAATGTTTCTTCTGTTAGGTTCTATAGTGACTTTTTTCGTAGTCATTTGCATATTTTAGTATTATGCCCCCAAAATCAAATATCCCCTACTTTTTTTGAATAGTATATACTGTCACAAGAACAGGCTTCAACTCATTTACCACAACGATTAGCACCCGGACAGGCCATAGTGCACATGTCAAACTTTAAAGACGATAATGGTCAGACTGCTAACAAGAATGCGTTACTAAAAGCTTGTAGACACAGATCAGTTGCTGATGTTAGACATTTAATAGATCAGGTTACAGATGTCAACAGTACAGATGTCAACAGTAAAGACGTACATGGTAGAACATGTATCTTACTTTGTAGTACATCACTCATTGAGCCCATTAAAAAAATAGACTTTTTACGGTTAAAGGGAGGTAATATTCAAGATATCGATGATGAAAACAATGGTATATTACATTTGGCTTGTGAGTTAGGGACCCTAGAAACTTGTAAATATAGGGTTAGATATCAACACTAAAGGGTTCAGAAGTAAATCTTGTATAATGGCGTGGAGTCAGTCTAAAACACAAGCAACTGATAAAATAGAATTGTTAAGAAAAATGGGTGGCAATATTCATGATACAGATGTAAAAAATGATAATATGTTACACTTAGCATGTCATAGTGGTACACTAGATACAGTAAACTATCTAATTCACCAAGGCCTAGATATCAATACTAAAGGGAGATATGGAAGAACATGTATATTGTTATGTAGTGAATCTGAAACACAAGCCATTGAGAAAATAGAACTCTTAATGTCAAAGGGGGGTAATATTTGTGATATGTGATACTGATGATGATAACCATGATATACTCCACTTGGCTTGTATGTTTGGTACACTAGAGACTGTCAGATATATGATAGACCTTGGTTTAGACGTAAAGGCCAAATGTAAAAGTTGTAGAACACCCATATTACATAGTTGTACTTCAGAAACACAACCCATTGAGAAAATAGAATTACTAAAGTTAAAGGGGCGGTTATATTTATGATACGGATGCCTGTAACAAGGTATGTTACACCGTGCTTGTGCATTTGGTACATTAGATACAGTAAGATATCGGCTAGATCTAGGGTTAGATATTAATACTAAGGGTGTTAAAGGTAACAGGTGTATCTTACTGTGTAGTGAGTCTAAAATACAAGCCATTGAGAAAATAGAATTTTTACGGTCAAAGGGTGGTAATGTTAATGATAGGGATGACGACAATAATGGTATGTTACACTTGGCTTGTGCTTGTGGCACATTAGATACTGTAAGATATCTGATAGATCTTGGTTTTTATATAAACGCCAAAGGTTTGAAAGGCAGAACATGTATCTTACAGTGTATTACTTCTAAAATACAAAGTATTGAGAAAATAGAATTATTAAGGTCAAATGGAGGTAATATTAATGATAGAGATGGTATGTTAAACCTGGCTTGTATTTCGGGTACATTAGATACTGTAAAACATCTGATGGATCTAGGTTTGCGCATCAACAACCGAGGCGAGTATGGTAGAACTTGTATCATGACCTGTTCCCAATCTACAACCCAAGCTAGCGAGAAAATAGAAATTCTAAGGTGAAATGGGGGTAATGTTAATGATAGGGATGACACAAATAGTGGAATATTACACTTGGCTTGTGTTGATGGTACATTAGACACTGTAAAACATCTGATAGATCTGGGGTTGGATATAAACACTAAAGGGAGGTTCGGCAGTACGTGCATCTTGTATTGCGTTGAATCGGAAACACAGGCCATTGAAAAAATTGAATTACTAAGGTCAAAGGGAGGTAATATTCATGACAGGGATGATAATAATAGAGGTATATTACATCATGCTTGTGAAAACTGCACGTTAGACATCGTTCAATATCTAGTTAATCTAGGACTAGATATAAACAGTAAAAATGGATCAGGAAACACACCTTTTTCATTCAGTTTTATGTCTTGTGTACAATCTCGTCAAAAACTCTTTTTTGTAATGTCCTTAGATGCCGAACTTTCATGGCTCGAGTGGTTAAAATTCGATTTTCTTGCACTCTTTTAACAGCTTAATCCATACTTTATAGTTAAATAAGCCTGAATTAGGCATGAATTAAACATTACAGATAAAAAAAAAATACAATTTTAATATTCGCCAATCTTTCATTATTTTAACGGATGAAATGATATCAAACCAAAGCTATCAACAGCATGTATACTTAACATACATGAGTGTGGATTCAGTTTTTGTATGAATGAGGTAAAATACATTTATACTTTACAGTAAAATATACAGTTTCTGTATGAATGAGATAATACCATTTATTGTAGTACTTACTTTTCGATCTTCAAAGCTACAATTTCATATTTTTAAGTTATATTTTTGTGTATTAAAATAAAGCCTTAAAATCGATGCTGTCTATAAACAGTCCTACCTTGTTAAAGAATAATCCTTTTAATCCTATAATTCACTATTGCCAGTTGAGAAATTGGCAAAAATATCATTTTCAACTTCAAATTCAAACGTTTGGAGATAGCTATTCCATGGTAGGGAATAGAAAATCAAGGGAGGTAGTTAGAAGGTAATTGTGTTATTATTTTCGGTGTGAAACATTTTTGAATGTGGGAATTATGATCGTATAATAGTGAGTTGACAACCTATTGAGCAAACGACATAGAAATAATTATGTTTTGACTGTCTTAGAAAATATGAAATTCTCGCTTTAAACATCACGTTGTTGCCTTTACTTCCGTGACTAAAATTATAATTATGTTTTGACTGTCTTAGAAAATATGAAATTCTCGCTTAAAACATCACGTTGTTGCCTTTACTTCCGTGACTAAAATTATAAGTACAGTTCAGGGTCAGGGTTTTGTTCTGTTCTGTTTTTTTATTCATATAAAAAACGTTAATCATTAGTCACAAATGAATCTATAAACAATTATTACTCAATGCCATAATATTATTACACCATACTTTACAGTGAAATATGCTGAAATGCACCAACAGAATAAGCGATTTAAGCATTTCACCCATTTTACGGCAGTCGTCTTTTGTTAATTCCAAAGAACAATTTTGTCGATCATATTTGTTTATTTTATACTGTAATACAACTAAAGATACATCATATAAGAGCTAACTCTGCCTGGTGCAGATCGTTCTGTTGCCTCAGATGTTATATAAATTATTAATTAGAAATTTATTTACATGACAAGTATATAATCAACTCCCTGGACAAACGGATTAATTTCATTAAAAAATGGATAATTGGGAGATTTTTTCTGATGATGGTCATAATTTTGCTCAGAATAAAGTAATTTGAATGAAATGTTCACTATATTCTATTTTCATTATCTATTTTTGAACTATTATTATAAGAACGGGAATCATTTTATCTAAATCATACATAATGCATCCTTTATATCTTATTTGCTGATGTTTTACTAGACCGGTGGAATGAGGGGAATGTTTTACTAGACCGGTGGAATGGGATGTATGTTTTACTAGACCGGTGGAATGGGATGTATGTTTTACTAGACCGGTGGAATGGGATGTATGTTTTACTAGACCGGTGGAATGAGATGTATGTTTTACTAGACCGGTGAAATGTTTTACTAGACCGGTGGAATGGGATGTATGTTTTACTAGACCGGTGGAATGATATGTATGTTTTACTAGACCGGTGAAATGTTTTACTAGACCGGTGGAATAAGGGGTATGTTTTACTAGACCGGTGGAATGAGAGGAATGTTTTACTAGACCGGTGAAATGGGATGTATGTTTTACTAGACCGGTGGAATGGGGTGTATGTTTTACTAGACCGGTGGAATGAGATGTATGTCTTACTAGACCGGTGGAATGGGATGTATGTCTTACTAGACCGGTGGAATGAGATGTATGTCTTACTAGACCGGTGGAATGAGATGTATGTTTTACTAGACCGGTGAAATGAAAGGTATGTTTTACTAGACCGGTGGAATGAAAGGTATGTTTTACTAGACCGGTGGAATGAAAGGTATGTTTTACTAGACCAGTGGAATAATATGTATGTTTTACTACTAGACCGGTGAAATGTTTTACTAGACCGGTGGAATGATATGTATGTTTTACTAGACCGGTGGAATAAGATGTATGTTTTACTAGACCGGTGGAATGAAAGGTATGTTTTACTAGACCGGTGGAATGAAAGATATGTTTTACTAGACCGGTGGAATGAGGGGTATGTTTACTAGACCGGTGGAATGAAAGGTATGTTTTACTAGACCGGTAGAATAAGAGGTATGTTTTACTAGACAGTTGGAAATGGATATAAGAGTAGACCGTAGTGCAAAATTTCACTCACAGCACACTGTATGACGTAAGCCCATTGTCATTAGCCCAGTCGAAACAGAACAGTAGGACGTTAAACCCCATTTCATTTCATTTCACATGTTATCTTAAATATAAAGCTGATAAATACAACGTGTGTACATCACTTATACATACGTATAACTATTCCAAACAATGTGGACACAGATAATTTATATGTTTCAAACTTATAAATAGAAGATTTGATCTCGATTACCATGAACATTTCGATTGGGTACTGACCCAGCTAGGGAGCCTATCAGATTCCTCGATCATCGTGAATACCATGTCTTACGCTGCCGAACTGTGATAATCAAGTTGCAAAGTTCAAGGTTAGTTTAATGTCAAGGTGGAGGTTGCCATGTTTGATTTGAGTGTGTTGTGTCATAACTTCTGATTGGACGTGTCTGTGATAAAGGGAGATAACGTAGCTATAAGTTCGGGAGTTGCAAAGCAATCTAGCAACGTCAAGGTGTTGTAAACCTCGCAGTCGCTGCTCCAGGAACATTTCGTTAAAGTAACGATCGCGCATATCGGATCGTAACTTCCCGAATTATGGCCCGGGAGTGTACGAAAAAGTCGCCTTTTTAGCTCTAGAGGTCACAACTATTTTCCGATCTATCAAAAACGTTCGAATATATCACAGTTACACCATAATGTTAGTTGACCGAAACTGCCGGACAAAATGGACAAAAGTATGTAATACCATTTTTAAAAAAGCAGTTGAAATTTACCACGACAGACACACTGAGAAACAAAATAACCGCCCCTCGTATTCAAATAGCGTAAAAATATGGTATATCAATGTTGTGGACCCTTTAGCGGTCACAAATTTTTTTTTGATGAAACTTGGGGGGTTGGATGGCTGTACCATAAAGTCTGTCATTGAGTCGACTGGCGTGGTTTCGAATCCCCGGTTGTACGTGGCAAGGAGTAGGGTCGCCTGTTCAACCTCGTGGGTTTTCTCCGGGTCCTCAGGTTTCCTCCCACTGCTAAAGACCCCTACGCGCAAGCGAATTATGTAAATAAAATTAAACCATATGTTAATCCCGAAATGACCTAGTTTGTGTCGAGTGGACGTTAAACCCCATTTCTCTCTCGCTTTGATGAAACTTGAAATGTTGGTTCCTTTCGATATTCACGCATATCGGATAGTAACTTCCTGAATTATGACCCCTGATTATACGAAAAATCGCGTTTTTAGCTTGAGGTCCCTCTAGATGTCACACTTATTATCGGATTTAAAAAAAAAAACGTTCAAATATATCACTGTTACACTGTAATTTTGGATGAGTTCGAATTTCGTGAAAATCAGACCAAAAGGCTGCCCCTTCGTACACAATTACCGTAAAAATATGGTAGATCAATGTTGTGACCCTCTTGGGGTCACAATTTTCTTCTGATTTGGATGAAACTTGAAATGTAAGTTTATAACCCAAACATCTTGGTTCCTGTCGATATTCGCGCATATCGGATCGTAACGTCCTGAATTATTATTATTATTATTATTGTTCGATTTATATAGCGCTTCATTACACGTGAAGTGTTTCTAAGCGCATATCACAAACATATACTTCAAACACACAAAAACAATCAAAATCAGGAGAACATAATTAAACACAGCTGCCTGGTAGGCGCTATTATTCAAAGGTTTATATCCAACAAATCAACCGGCTAATCTCTATGGCCCTTGATTGAACAAAAAATCACGATTTTAGCTTGTGGTACCTGTAGAGGTCACAATTTTTATCTGATTTAAACAAAAGGTGTGAATATGTCACCATTACACACTAAAATCTTGGATCCTTTTGATAATCACGAATACCCGAACTAAACTTCCTGGATTATGGAGCCTGACTGTTCGAAAAATGGCATTTTTAGCTTGCGGATTCTCTAGAGGTCACATTTTTTTTACAATTTTAAAAACCGTTTAAATATTTCACCATTCCATCATAATAAAGGTTGAATTCAAATTTCGGGAAAATCGAAATGACACTGTCCAACAAAATGGCCGCTCTTTGTACGCAAATTGTGTAAAAGTATGCAATACGTGTTCGACCCACTAGAGGTCACAATTTTTATCCGATTCTGATGAAAATGAAAAAAAAATATATTTATATCCCAAAGATCTCAGTCCCTTTTGATATTTGCGCATTTCAGACCATCACTTTCTGGATTATGGCCCCTGATTGTACAAAAAATCCTGTTTGTTTTTAGCTTGTTCTCTATCCATCTCTTGCAAAATGTGGGCGTATCCTGCCTGGCAGCCGCTGGCTTTGTAAAATCAGGGGCCATAATCCACGAAGTTATGGTCCGATATGCACGAATATCGAAAGGAACCGAGATTTTTGGGTTATAAACATAAATTTCAAGTTTCATTTAAAATTTCATTAAAGATCACAACCTTGGTATTATATACTTTTAATATATAATTCATATAGCGTGGTTTCGATTATCCAACCCATTGAACGTGACAAGGAGTAGGGTCGTCTGTCCAGGTTTTCACTGGATCCTCCCACAAGCGTATTATTGAATTAAAATTTAACAGTAAGTTATTCCCGAAATGACTTAGTTTGTGTTGAGTGGACGTTAAACCCCATTTCTCTCTCTATTACAATATGCACCTTTATGATCTGTGAACACCCAATCTCTTGTAATATGATCTGTTAACGGGGATTCTAACCACCTAAACATATACTTGTCGATACAACTGATGGCATGTTGGGCAACCCTTCAATGTACAGTGTTGTGTCTAGTAGTTTTTATTATGTTATTATTGTCATACAACGGTCGTCAATAATACATCTTTTATAACATGGATGTATTCAATATATCACGTGATTCCAAATGGCGGTGGTTGTATAATACATCTTTTATGTTCGAGATATTGTTGTAGAAATTTTAACCTAGATTTATATAGTTATTTATATCGATACAACCGATGGCATGTTGGACAACCCTTCAATATACAGGGTGGTGTTTAGTAGTGTTTATTACGTTATTATTGTCGTATACAAGTCGTCAATAATAAATCTTTTATAACATGGATGTATTCAATATATCACGTGATTCCAAATGTATAATACATCTTTTAAGCTCGCGATATTGTTGTACAAATTTGAACTTAGATTTATATAGTTATTTATACCTGCCTTTCACTACAGACATGATTATAAAGATATGATTTGAGTATATTGTACTAGTAAGTCATCTCATTCCTGTAACTAATGTTATCTGGCGACTGAATGTTGTTCTGGTAAGTTATTTAATGGTAATGTGATTATCTAAGACATGTATTAAATTTGTGTTATTATGTATGTCGAAATATTGGATATTATTTGTAGGGGTTTATAAGTTTATTTTATTAACATTGTTTCGAGTAGAATGAAATGACTCACAAATCCTTGTTTAAGGGGATATCTTAGGTATAGTGACCATCAGGCTAGTTGGTAATACTTTTGATTCACACTAAACGACACGAACAAACTTTTCGCAAATCAATAGTTGAAGCAACAAGATTGAAAGGATATTAGGTGATTCAATTTTGGCAAACCTTTGATAATGCAGTACTCTTCCCCCAGCATTACAGACAAACCTTGGATAAAGTAGTTCGCTACACCCAGCACTACAGGTGTAGCACTGTGGGTCGTCTGTTAGATATGGAGAGCGGACCAACGTTAAAAACGGGTCGCTACATCCTAATAATGACCCATGCACTCTTTTCTTACTACATAGCCTTGTGTACGTCTAATATATGTAATTGTCTTCTTTGTTTCCTTTTCATGTTGTGTATTTTCTTCTTCTTATTTAAGTAGTTAAGACTCTTATCTTCTCATTATTTAAGACGTTTGTCTTACCAGGAATCACAATTCAAAAGTTCAATTCTACATTTTGATGTCAAGCTGGATACAGTGCATAATATATTACCCTAAAGTCATTCTCTCAATCCCATTCCACTCAGACTCTGCTGATGCATGTTTAAAGAACAACAATTCTACTAATCTTGCTACACAGACAACCCTTTGATAATGTAGTTCGCTACATCCAGCACTACAGGTAAACACAATGCACAGTTTATTTTGAAATGGCAAACACGTGTAGCTTATTACGGCTAATACTTTGCTAAATTGACGTATCATCGTGTCGCCCCTGTCCGTTCATTCATATTTTATTTGTGGACATTCTACAGGTTACAATCCATTTTTATTAAAATATATATCCCTGAGATAACGATTCCTGTCGATACTGGCGTATATGGGGCCGTAACGTCTTGGATTATGGCCCTTGATTGTAAGAAAAATCACGTTTTTTTAACTTGACCTTTTGGGTTCATCAAATTATCCGGTAATGGGTGAATAATTCATGAATAGAAAGTCCTAAATATCACAATGATTTACACGATAACATGATTTTACACTATTTCGTAATGGGGAGCATTCATTTTCACTAAATTGGAACTCATCCATATTATAGTGTAATGGTTATACATTTGAACGGTATTTAAAATCAAATAATAATTGTAACATCCTATTGGTCAACAATATCGGCAGGAACCAAGATCCTTGGGTTATTACTGTTTACTCAAAATCAGTTAATAATAATGACCTCTTTTACACTATTTGCGTAATGGGGAGCAGTCATTTTCACGAAATTCGAACTATAATTATAGTGTAATGGTGATAGATTTGAACGGTTTTTAAAATCAAATAAAAATTGTAACCATGTCAACCCTATATAAGCTATGGCTTTTACCGGTATTTACAAATTGTTTTGAAGCAAAGAAGACAAGCCATATTTAGCATTCGGCGGCTTTCCTTTTCAAAGTTATCCCCCTTTATTGGAGGTCCTGTGGACGCAAAAGATGCTACAGTGTTTGAGGGATTTTTTTTCATATTTATTGTGAAACATTATCGTCATGACAGGATAAGCACTATCGATATTCAGGTTGGCGGAACTTGTCAATTTCGTCATAGGCACTCTTATCTCCCCGCATTCCACAAGATTTTTGGTCTGTGGTGATTTTCACAAGAGTTACACAAGATTTTTGAATCATATTATTTTTTTTTTTTATTTTTTTTTTGTGCAAAACTATCTGCTCAGACCACCTCATCTGAACTCATCTCCACGTGTGGTACTACAATGCACAAGAGTTTCACAATATATTTTCCAAATTTCTTCTCAGACTGGCAAATCTTTGGTCAGTTCTCTGGACCCAGTACTACAGACAAACACCATGCCCAGCTTATATTGAAATTGGAAAGACATATATCTTATTACAGCTAATTTTGTTTGTCTTCCAAATTTTATAATTTCTATTAGAACCATTCATTGCAGCATATACATTGCGGAGGCGATTACTTTATCATAATCAATTAAACTTGGCATCTTCTTGGCATAATTTTTTATTATTCCATTAATTCCACATCTAAATTTACTTATTTTTACAGCCGATGGTATGTTTTCCTGATAACTTCATACCAAAACGATCATCAAACAAATGAAATATGGCTTCCTTGAAAGGTAATCTAAAATTCAAACATATCAATGTTTTCTTTAAGAATATAATAGCTTATATTTTGTAACAATATTTTCTGTTCCGTTTATAAAATCAAGATCCAAGATATAATTATTTGTACCTGAAAATATATGGGTAGTATATTGTTTATTTCTTTCATATTACTTTATAGACTCTAAGAGAACAACAGATGAACGGATAAACAGGCCAGGCACCCACTCTCAAGATTTCTACCAACTTCAAAATATAGTGCTACTAGAAGACGACGGAGCTTCTTCAACTAAAATACCACAACGATTAGCACCCGGAAAGACCATGGTGCACATGTCAACATTTAAAGACTACCATGACCAGATTGGTAACAAGAATGTGATACTAGAAGCTTGTAGACATGGTTCAGTTGCCAAAGTTAGACATTTAATAGATCAGGGTACAGATGTCAACAGTAAGGACGTACATGGTAGAACATGTATCTTACTTTGTAGTACATCACCCATTGAACCCATTGAAAAAATAGACTTTTTACGGTCAAATGGAGGTAATATTCAAGATATCGATGATGAAAACAATGGTATATTACATTTGGCTTGTGATTTAGGGACGCTAGAAACAGTTCAGTATCTTGTAAATATAGGGTTAGATATCAACACTAAAGGTTATAAAAGTAGATCTTGTATAATGGCGTGTAGTCAGTCTAAAATACAAGCTACTGATAAAATAGAATTGTTAGGACAGATGGGTGGCAATATTCTTGATACAGATGTAAAAAATGATAATTTGTTACACTTAGCATGTCATAGTGGTTCACTAGATACAGTAAGATATCTAATTAATCAAGGCCTGGATATCAATACTAAAGGGAGATACGGAAGGACATGTATATTGTTATGTAGTCAATCTGAAACACAGGCCATTGAGAAAATAGAACTATTGATATCAAAGGGGGGTAATATATATGATACTGATGATGATAACCATGATATGCTTCACTTGGCTTGTATGTTGGGTACACTAGAGACTGTCAGATATATGATAGACCTTGGTTTAGATGTAAACGCCAAATGTAAGAACTTTAGAACACCCATATTACATTGCTGTACGTCAGTAATACAACCCATTGAGAAAATAAAAATAGTAAGTTTTAAGGGTGGTAATATTTATGAAATTGATGGTAAAAAATATGGTATATTACTCATAGCTTGTGCTAGTGGTACATTAGATACAGTAAGATATCTGCTAGATCTAGGGTTAGATATTAATACTAAGGGTGTTAAAGGTAACAGGTGTATCTTACTGTGTAGTGAGTCTAAAATACAAGCCATTGAGAAAATAGAATTTTTACGGTCAAAGGGTGGTAATGTTAATGATAGGGATGACGACAATAATGGTATGTTTCACTTGGCTTGTGCTTGTGGCACATTAGATACTGTAAGATATCTGATAGATCTTGGTTTTTATATAAACGCTAAAGGTTTGAAAGGCAGAACATGTATCTTACAGTGTAGTACTTCTAAAATACAAAGTATTGCGAAAATAGAATTATTAAGGTCAAATGGAGGTAATATTAATGATAGAGATACTGATAACAATGGTATGTTACACCTGGCTTGTATTTCGGGTACATTAGATACTGTAAAACATCTGATGGATCTAGGTTTGCGCATCAACAACAGAGGCGAGTATGGTAGAACTTGTATCATGACCTGTTCCCTATCTACAACCCAAGCTAGCGAGAAAATAGAAATTCTAAGGTTAAATGGGGGTAATGTTAATGATAGGGATGACACAAATAGTGGTATATTACACTTGGCCTGTGCTGATGGTACATTAGACACTGTAAAACATCTGATAGATCTGGGGTTGGATATAAACACTAAAGGGAGGTTCGGCAGTACGTGCATCTTGTATTGCGTTGAATCGGAAACACAGGCCATTGAAAAAATAGAATTACTAAGGTCAAAGGGAGGTAATATTCATGACAGGGATGATAATAATAGAGGTATATTACATCATGCTTGTGAAAACGGCACGTTAGACATCGTTCAATATCTAGTTAATCTAGGACTAGATATAAACAGTAAAGATGGATCAGGAAACACGCCTGTTTCATTCAGTTTTATGTCTGGTGTACAATCTCGTCAAAAACTCTTTTTTTTAATGTCCTTAGATGCCGAACTTTCATGGCTCGAGTGGTTAAAATTCGATTTTCTTACACTCTTTTAACAGCTTAATCCATACTTTATAGTTAAATAAGCCTGAATTAGGCATGAGTTAAACATTACAGATAATAAAAAAATACAATTTTAATATTCGCCAATCTTTCATTATTTTAACGGATGAAATGATATCAAACCAAATCTATCAACAGCATGTATACTTAACATACATGAGTGTGGATTCAGTTTTTGTATGAATGAGGTAAAATACATTTATACTTTACAGTAAAATATACAGTTGCTGTATGAATGTGATAATACCATTTATTGTAGTACTTACTATTCGATCTTCAAAGCTACAATTTCATATTTTTAAGTTATATTTTTGTGTATTAAAATAAAGCCTTAAAATCGATGCTGTGTTATTATTTTCGGTGTGAAACATTTTTGAATGTGGGAATTATAACTATGATCGTATAATAGTGAGTTGACAACATATTGAGCAAACAACATAGAAATAATTATGTTTTGACTGTCTTAGAAAATATGAAATTCTCGCTTTAAACATCACGTTGTTGCCTTTACTTCCGTGACTAAAATTATAAGTACAGTTCAGGGTCAGGGTTTTGTTCTGTTCTGGTTTTTTTATTCATATAAAAAACGTTAGTCATTAGTCACAAATGAATCTATAAACAATTATTAGTCAATGCCATAATATTATTACACCATACTTTACAGTGAAATATGCTGAAATGCACCAACAGAATAAGCGATTTAAGCATTTCCCCCATTTTACGGCAGTCTGCTTTTGTTAATTCCAAAGAACAATTTTGTCGATCATATTTTTTTTATTTTATACTGTAATACAACTAAAGATACATCATATAAGAGCTAACTCTGCCTGGTGCAGGTCTTTCTGTTGCCTCAGATGTTATATAAATTATTAATTAGAAATGTATTTACATGACAAGTATATAATCAACTCCCTGGACAAACGGATCGTTTTGATTGAAACACGATCGCTATTTTATAATTTCATTAAAAAATGGATAATTGGGAGATTTTTTCTGATGATGGTCATAATTTTGCTCAGAATGAAGTAATTTGATTGAAATGTTCACCATATTCTATTTTCATTATCTATTTTTGAACTATTATTATAAGAACGGGAATCATTTTATCTAAATCATACATAATGCATCTTTTATATCTTATTTGCTGATGTTTTACTAGACCGGTGGAATGAGAGGAATGTTTTACTAGACCGGTGGAATGGGATGTATGTTTTACTAGACCGGTGGAATGGGATGTATGTTTTACTAGACCGGTGGAATGGGATGTATGTTTTACTAGACCGGTGGAATGAGGGGTATGTTTTACTAGACCGGTGAAATGTTTTACTAGACCGGTGGAATGGGATGTATGTTTTACTAGACCGGTGGAATGATATGTATGTTTTACTAGACCGGTGAAATGTTTTACTAGACCGGTGGAATGAGGGGTATGTTTTACTAGACCGGAGGAATGAGAGGAATGTTTTACTAGACCGGTGAAATGGGATGTATGTTTTACTAGACCGGTGGAATGGGGGGTGTATGTTTTACTAGACCGGTGGAATGAGATGTATGTCTTACTAGACCGGTGGAATGGGATGTATGTCTTACTAGACCGGTGGAATGAGATGTATGTCTTACTAGACCGGTGGAATGAGATGTATGTTTTACTAGACCGGTGAAATGTTTTACTAGACCGGTGGAATGGGATGTATGTTTTACTAGACCGGTGGAATGGGATGTATGTTTTACTAGACCGGTGGAATGGGATGTATGTTTTACTAGACCGGTGGAATGATATGTATGTTTTACTAGACCGGTGGAATGGGATGTATGTGTTTTACTAGACCGGTGGAATGAGGGGTATGTTTTACTAGACCAGTGGAATGATATGTATGTTTTACTACTAGACCGGTGAAATGTTTTACTAGACCGGTGGAATGATATGTATGTTTTACTAGACCGGTAGAATAAGATGTATGTTTTACTAGACCGGTGGAATGAAAGGTATGTTTTACTAGACCGGTGGAATGAAAGGTATGTTTTACTAGATCAGTGGAATGATATGTATGTTTTACTACTAGACCGCTGAAATGTTTTACTAGACCGGTGGAATGATATGTATGTTTTACTAGACCGGTGGAATAAGATTTATGTTTTACTAGACCGGTGGAATGAAAGGTATGTTTTACTAGACCGGTGGAATGAAAGGTATGTTTTACTAGACCGGTGGAATGAGGGGTATGTTTACTAGACCGGTGGAATGAAAGGTATGTTTTACTAGACCGGTAGAATAAGAGGTATGTTTTACTAGACAGTTGGAAATGGATATAAGAGTAGACCGTAGTGCAAAATTTCCCTCACAGCACACTGTATGACGTATGCCCATTGTCATTAGCCCAGTCGAAACAGAACAGTGGGACGTTAAACCCCATTTCATTTCACATGTTATCTTAAGTAATATAAAGCTGATAAATACAACGTGTGTACATCACTTAAACATACGTATAACTATTCCAAACAATGTGGACACAGATAATTTATATGTTTCAAACTTATAAATAGAAGATTTGATCTCGATTACCATGAACATTTCGATTGGGTACTGACCCAGCTAGGGAGCCTATCAGATTCCTCGATCATCGTGAATACCGTGTCTTACGCTGCCGAACTGTGATAATCAAGTTGCAAAGTTCAAGGTTAGTTTAATGTCAAGGTGGAGGTTGCCATGTTTGATTTGAGTGTGTTGTGTCATAACTTCTGATTGGACGCTACTGTCTGTGATAAAGGGAGATAACGTAGCTATAAGTTCGGGAGTTGCAAAGCAATCTAGCAACGTCAAGGTGTTGTAAAACTCGCAGTCGCTGCTCCAGGAACATGTCGTTAAAGTAACGATCGCGCATATCGGATCGTAACTTCCCGAATTATGGCCCGGGAGTGTACGAAAAAATCGCCTTTTTAGCTCTAGAGGTCACAACTATTTTCCGATCTATCAAAAACGTTCGAATACATCACAGTTACACCATAATGTTAGTTGACCGAAACTGCCGGACAAAATGGACAAAAGTATGTAATACCATTTTTTAAAAAGCAGTTGAAATTTACCACGACAGACAAACTGAGAAACAAAATAACCGCCCCTCGTATTCAAATAGCGTAAAAATATGGTATATCAATGTTGTGGACCCTTTAGCGGTCACAAATTTTTTTTTTGATGAAACTTGGGGGGTTGGATGGCTGTACCATAAAGTCTGTCATTGAGTCGACTGGCGTGGTTTCGAATCCCCGGTTGTACGTGGCAAGGAGTAGGGTCGCCTGTTCAACCTCGTGGGTTTTCTCCGGGTCCTCAGGTTTCCCCCCACTGCTAAAGACCCCTACGCGCAAGCGAATTATGTTAATAAAATTAAACCATATGTTAGTCCCGAAATGACCTAGTTTGTGTCGAGTGGACGTTAAACCCCATTTCTCTCTCTCTCTCTCTCTCTTTGATGAAACTTGAAATGTTGGTTCCTTTCGATATTCACGCATATCGGATAGTAACTTCCTGAATTATGACCCCTGATTGTACGAAAAATCGCGTTTTTAGCTTGAGGTCCCTCTAGATGTCACACTTATTATCGGATTTAAAAAAAACCCGTTCAAATATATCACTGTTACACCGTAATTTTGGATGAGTTCGAATTACGTGAAAATCAGACCAAAAGGCTGCCCCTTCGTACACAATTACCGTAAAAATATGGTAGGTCAATGTTGTGACCCTCTTGGGGTCACAATTTTCTTCTGATTTGGATGAAACTTGAAATGTAAGTTTATAACCCAAACATCTTGGTTCCTGTCGATATTCGCGCATATCGGATCGTAACGTCCTGAATTATGGCCCTTGATTGAACAAAAAATCACGATTTTAGCTTGTGGTCCCTGTAGAGGTCAAAATGTTTATCTGATTTAAAAAAGAGGTGTGAATATGTCACCATTACACACTAAAATCTTGGATCCTTTTGATAATCACGAATACCCGAACTAAACTTCCTGGATTATGGAGCCTGATTGTTCGAAAAATGGCATTTTTAGCTTGCTGATTCTCTAGAGGTCACATTTTTTTTACAATTTTAAAAACCGTTTAAATATTTCACCATTCCATCATAACAAAGGTTGAATACGAATTTCGGGAAAATCGAAATGACACTGTCCAACAAAATGGCCGCTCTTTGTACGCAAATTGTGTAAAAGTATGCAATACGTGTTCGACCCACTAGAGGTCACAATTTTTATCCGATTCTGATGAAAATGAAAAAAAAAAATATTTATATCCCAAAGATCTCAGTCCCTTTTGATATGTACAAAAAATCCTGTTTGTTTTTAGCTTGTTCTCTATCCATCTCTTGCAAAATGTGGGCGTATCCTGCCTGGCAGCCGCTGGCTTTGTAAAATCAGGGGCCATAATCCACGAAGTTATGGTCCGATATGCACGAATATCGAAAGGAACCGAGATTTTTGGGTTATAAACATAAATTTCAAGTTTCATTTAAAATTTCATTAAAGATCACAACCTTGGTATTATATACTTTTAATATATAATTCATATAGCGTGGTTTCGATTATCCAACCCATTGAACGTGACAAGGAGTAGGGTCGCCTGTCCAGGTTTTCACTGGATCCTCCCACAAGCGTATTATTGAATTAAAATTTAACAGTAAGTTATTCCCGAAATGACTGAGTTTGTGTTGAGTGGACGTTAAACCCCATTTCTCTCTCTATTACAATATGCACCTTTATGATCTGTGAACACCCAATCTCTTGTAATATGATCTGTTAACGGGGATTCTAACGACCTAAACATATACTTGTCGATACAACTGATGGCATGTTGGGCAACCCTTCAATGTACAGTGTGGTGTCTAGTAGTTTTTATTATGTTATTATTGTCATACAACGGTCGTCAATAATACATCTTTTATAACATGGATGTATTCAATATATCACGTGATTCCAAATGGCGGTGGTTGTATAATACATCCTTTATGTTCGAGATATTGTTGTAGAAATTTTAACCTAGATTTATATAGTTATTTATATCGATACAACCGATTGCATGTTGGACAACCCTTCAATATACAGGGTGTTGTTTAGTAGTTTTTATTACTTTATTATTGTCGTATACAAGTTGTCAATAATAAATCTTTTATAACATGGATGTATTCAATATATCACGTGATTCCAAATGTATAATACATCCTTTATGCTCGCGATATTGTTGTACAAATTTGAACTTAGATTTACATAGTTATTTATACCTGCCTTTCACTACAGACATGGTTATAAAGATATGATTTGAGTATGTTGTAATGGTAAGTTCATCTCATTCCTGTAACTAATGTTATCTGGCGACTGAATGTTGTACTGGTACGTTATTTTATGGTAATGTGATTATCTAAGACATGTATTAAATTTGTGTTATTATGTATGTCGAAATATTGGATATTATTTGTAGGGGTTTATAAGTTTATTTTATTGTTTCAAGTATAATGAAATGACTCACAAATCCTTGTTTAAGGGGATATCTTAGGTATAGTGACCATCAGGCTAGTTGGTAATACTTTTGATTCACACTAAACGACACGAACAAACTTTTCGCAAATCAATAGTTGAAGCAACAAGATTGAAAGGATATTAGGTGATTCAATTTTGGCAAACCTTTGATAATGCAGTACTCTTCCCCCAGCATTACAGACAAACCTTGGATAAAGTAGTTCGCTACACCCAGCACTACAGGTGTAGCACCGTGGGTCGTCTGTTAGATATGGAGAGCGGACCAACGTTAAAATCGGGTCGCTACATCCTAATAATGACCTATGCACTCTTTTCTTACTACATAGCCTTGTGTACGTCTAATATATGTAATTGTCTTCTTTGTTTCCTTTTCATGTTGTGTATTTTCTTCTTCTTATCTAAGTAGTTAAGACTCTTATCTTCTCATTATTTAAGACGTTTGTCTTACCAGGAATAACAATTCAAAAGTTTAATTCTACATTTTGATGTCAAGCTGGATACAGTGCATAATATATTACCCTAAAGTCATTCTCTCAATCCCATTCCACTCAGACTCTGCTGATGCATGTTTAAAGAACAACAATTCTACTAATCTTGCTACACAGACAACCCTTTGATAATGTAGTTCGCTACATACAGCACCACAGGCAAACACAATGCACAGTTTATTTTGAAATGGCAAACACGTGTAGCTTATTACGGCTAATACTTTGCTAAATTGACGTATCATCGTGTCGCCCCTGTCCGTTCATTCATATTTTATTTGTGGACATTCTACAGGTTACAATCCATTTTTATTAAAATATATATCCCTGAGATAACGATTCCTGTCGATACTGGCGTATATGGGGCCGTAATGTCTTGGATTATGGCCCTTGATTGTAAGAAAAATCACGTTTTTTTAACTTGACCTTTTGGGTTCATCAAATTATCCGGTAATGGGTGAATAATTCATGAATAGAAAGTCCTAAATATCACAATGATTTACACGATAACATGATTTTACACTATTTCGTAATGGGGAGCATTCATTTTCACTAAATTGGAACTCATCCATATTATAGTGTAATGGTTATACATTTGAACGGTTTTTAAAATCAAATAATAATTGTAACATCCTATTGGTCAACAATATCGGCAGGAACCAAGATCCTTGGGTTATTACTGTTTACTCAAAATCAGTTAATAATAATGACCTCTTTTACACTATTTGCGTAATGGGGAGCAGTCATTTTCACGAAATTCGAACTATAATTATAGTGTAATGGTGATAGATTTGAACGGTTTTTAAAATCAAATAAAAATTGTAACCATGTCAACCCTATATAAGCTATGGCTTTTACCGGTATTTACAAATTGTTTTGAAGCAAAGAAGACAAGCCATATTTAGCATTCGGCGGCTTTCCTTTTCAAAGTTATCCCCCTTTATTGGAGGTCCTGTGGACGCAAAAGATGCTACAGTGTTTGAAGGATTTTTTTTCATATTTATTGTGAAACATTATCGTCATGACAGGATAAGCACTATCGATATTCAGGTTGGCGAAACTTGTCAATTTCGTCATAGGCACTCTTATCTCCCCGCATTCCACAAGATTTTTGGTCTGTGGTGATTTTCACAAGAGTTTTGAATCATATTATTTTTTTTTTTTTTTTTTTTGGCAAAACTATCTGCTCAGACCACCTCATCTGAACTCATCTCCACGTGTGGTACTACAATGCACAAGAGTTTCACAATATATTTTCCAAATTTCTTCTCAGACTGGCAAATTTTTGGTCAGTTCTCTGGACCCAGTACTACAGACAAACACCATGCCCAGCTTATATTGAAATTGGAAAGACATATATCTTATTACAGCTAATTTTGTTTGTCTTCCAAATTTTATAATTTCTATTAGAACCATTCATTGCAGCATATACATTGCGGAGGCGATTACTTTATCATAATCAATTAAACTTGGCATCTTCTTGGCATAATTTTTTATTATTCCATTAATTCCACATCTAAATTTACTTATTTTTACAGCCGATGGTATGTTTTCCTGATAGCTTCATACCAAAACGATCATCAAACAAATGAAATATGGCTTCCTTGAAAGGTAATCTAAAATTCAAACATATCAATGTTTTCTTTAAGAATATAATAGCTTATATTTTGTAACAATATTTTCTGTTCCGTTAATAAAATCAAGATCCAAGATATAATTATTTGTACCTGAAAATATATGGGTAGTATATTGTTTATTTCTTTCATATTACTTTATAGACTCTAAGAGAACAACAGATGAACGGATAAACAGGCCAGGCACCCACTCTCAAGATTTCTACCAACTTCAAAATATAGTGCTACTAGAAGACGACGGAGCTTCTTCAACTAAAATACCACAAAGATTAGCACCCGGAAAGACCATGGTGCACATGTCAACATTTAAAGACTACCATGACCAGATTGGTAACAAGAATGTGATACTAGAAGCTTGTAGACATGGTTCAGTTGCCAAAGTTAGACATTTAATAGATCAGGGTACAGATGTCAACAGTAAGGACGTACATGGTAGAACATGTATCTTACTTTGTAGTACATCACCCATTGAACCCATTGAAAAAATAGACTTTTTACGGTCAAATGGAGGTAATATTCAAGATATCGATGATGAAAACAATGGTATATTACATTTGGCTTGTGATTTAGGGACGCTAGAAACAGTTGAGTATCTTGTAAATATAGGGTTAGATATCAACACTAAAGGTTATAAAAGTAGATCTTGTATAATGGCGTGTAGTCAGTCTAAAATACAAGCTACTGATAAAATAGAATTGTTAAGACAGATGGGTGGCAATATTCTTGATACAGATGTAAACAATGATAATTTGTTACACTTAGCATGTCATAGTGGTTCACTAGATACAGTAAGATATCTAATTAATCAAGGCCTGGATATCAATACTAAAGGGAGATACGGAAGGACATGTATATTGTTATGTAGTCAATCTGAAACACAGGCCATTGAGAAAATAGAACTATTGATATCAAAGGGAGGTAATATATATGATACTGATGATGATAACCATGATATGCTTCACTTGGCTTGTATGTTGGGTACACTAGAGACTGTCAGATATATGATAGACCTTGGTTTAGATGTAAACGCCAAATGTAAGAACTTTAGAACACCCATATTACATTGCGGTACGTCAGTAATACAACCCATTGAGAAAATAAAAATAGTACGTTTTAAGGGTGGTAATATTTATGAAATTGACGGTAAAAAATATGGTATATTACTCATAGCTTGTGCTAGTGGTACATTAGATACTGTAAGATATCTGATAGATCTAGGGTTGGATATTAACACTAAAGGTTTCAATTTTAGAAGGTGTATAATACTGTGTATTCAATCTGAAATACAAGCCACCGAGAAATTAAATTTATTTATGTTAAAATGGGCTAATATATATAACACTAAATTTCACTATGATGGTATATTACACGTGGCTTGTACTGATGGTACATTAGATACAGTTAGACATCTGATAGATCTAGGGTTGGATATAAACACTAAAGCTTTAAAAGGTAGAACATGTATCTTACAGTGTAGTACTTCTAAAACCCAACCTATTGAGAAAATAGAATTATTAAGGTCAAAGGGAGGTAATATTAATGATCGAGATACTGATAACAATGGTATGTTACACCTGGCTTGTATTTCGGGTACATTAGATACTGTAAAACATCTGATGGATCTAGGGTTGCGCATCAACAACAGAGGCGAGTATGGTAGAACTTGTATCTTGACCTGTTCCCAATCTACAACCCAAGCTAGCGAGAAAATAGAGTTATTAAGGTTAAATGGGGGTAATATCAATGACACTGATGATGATAACCATGGTATATTACACCTTGCTTGTGGCGTTGGTACATTAGGTACTGTTAAATATCTGATAGATCTTGGGTTGGATATCAATACTAAAGGGAGGTTCGGCAGTACGTGCATCTTGTATTGCTGTGAATCGGAAACACAAGCCATTGAAAAAATAGACTTTTTAAGGTCAAAGGGGGGTAATATTCATGACCGGGATGATAGTAGCAGTGGTATATTACACCTTGCTTGTGTAAACGGCACGTTAGACATCGTTCAATACCTAGTTAATCTAGGACTAGATATAAACAGTAAAGATGGATCAGGAAACACGCCTGTTTCATTCAGTTTTATGTCTGGTGTACAATCTCGTCAAAAACTCTTTTTTTTAATGTCCTTAGATGCCGAACTTTCATGGCTCGAGTGGTTAAAATTCGAATTTCTTACAGTATTTTAACAGCTTAATCCATACTTTATAGCCTGAATTAGGCATGAATTAAACATTACAGATAAAAAAAAATACAATTTTAATATTCGCCAATCTTTCATTATTTTAACGGATCAAATGATATCAAACCAAAGCTATAAACACCTGAGTATGGATTTATTACATACAGTGTCTGTATGAATGAGGTAAAATACATTCATACTTTACAGTAAAATATACAGTTTCTGTATGAATGAGATAATGCCATTTATTGTAGTACTTACTATTCGATCTTCACGTTGCCTTCACTTCCGTGACTAAAATTATAACTACAGTTCAGCGTCAGGGTTTTGTTCTGTTCTGTTTTTTTATTCATATAAAAAACGTTAATCATTAGTCACAAATGAATCTATAAACAATTATTAGTCAATGCCATAATATTATTACACCATACTTTACAGTGAAATATGCTGAAATGCACCAACAGAATAAGCGATTTAAGCATTTCCCCCATTTTACGGCAGTCGGCTTTTGTTAATTCCAAAGAAAAATTTTGTCGATCATATTTTTTTATTTTATACTGTAATACAACTAAAGATACATCATATAAGAGCTAACTCTGCCTGGTGCAGGTCTTTCTGTTGCCTCAGATTTTATATAAATTATTAATTAGAAATTTATTTACATGACAAGTATATAATCATATCGTCTGCTACTATCTTACGAGTTCAACAGTAAGGACGTCGTCTTGTGCTGGCTTCCCAGTCACGTTGATATAAGGGGAATGATCAAGCAGATTTTGCTGCCAAAGCTGCTTTAGATCTCCCCCAATCACCCTTTTTAATACCATATAAAGATTTTAAATCATGTATAAATCATTTTATTTATGACCGCTGGCAACGGTCTTGGGATCTTGCAGGCACAAATAAACTTCATCATATCAAGCCTCTCTAAGGAGACTGGCCAAGCTCCTATAGAACTAACAGGAGGGATGAAGTTGTTTTGTGTCGCTCTCGCATTGGTCATACTTTTTTAACTCACATTTTCATCTTGAAGCGAGAGCCTCAACCAGAATGTGAACACTGTCATGTTTCTTTGACGGTGAAGCACATTTTGATTGAGTGCAAGTATCTTGGAAATATTAGATCAAAATATTACCGTTGTCAGACATTACAACATTTATTTGCTCAACCGTAGCTATATTGTAAGATCCTAAATTTTTTAAAAGAGACAAAATTTTATTTTAAGTTTTAATTGTATATATGTAACCCGTCTTCTTTCATTTTAATTGTTTATATTCATAAAGTATTTGATATTGGATTGTTTTGATTGAAACACGATCGCTATTTAATAATTTCATTACAAAATGGATAATTGGGAGATTTTTTCTGATCATGGTCATAATTTCGCTCAGAATGAAGTAATTTGATTGAAATGTTCACTATATTCTATTTTCATTATCTATTTTTGAACTATTATTATAAGAACGGGAATCATTTTATCTAAATCATACATAATGCATCTTTTATATCTTATTTGCTGATGTTTTACTAGACCGGTGGAATGAAAGGTATGTTTTACTAGACCGGTGGAATGGGATGTATGTTTGACTAGACCGGTGGAATGATATGTATGTTTTACTAGACCGGTGGAATGGGATGGTTGTTTTACTAGACCGGTGGAATGATATGTATGTTTTACTAGACCGGTGAAATGTTTTACTAGACCGGTGGAATGGGAGGTATGTTTTACTAGACCTGTGGAATGAGAGGAATGTTTTACTAGACCGGTGGAATGAGGGGTATGTTTTACTAGACCGGTGGAATGAAAGGTATGTTTTACTAGACCGGTGGAATGAGGGGTATGTTTTACTGACCGGTGGAATGAGGGGTATGTTTTACTAGTCCGGTGGAATGAAAGGTATGTTTTACTAGACCTGTGGAATGAGAGGAATGTTTTACTAGACCGGTGGAATGAGGGGTATGTTTTACTAGACCTGTGGAATGAGGGGTATGTTTTACTAGACCGGTGGAATGAGAGGTATGTTTTACTAGACCGGTGGAATGGGATGTATGTTTTACTAGACCGGTGGAATGAGGGGTATGTTTTACTAGACCGGTGGAATGAGGGGTATGTTTTACTAGACCGGTGGAATGGGATGTATGTTTTACAAGACCAAAAGATCCCTTGGCAGTTGGAATTCGATATAAGAGTAGGCGATAGTGCCGCTGCCCGGGCAAAATTTCCCTCATAGCACACTGTATGGCGTATGCCCGTCTTCATTAGCCCAGGTTAGGAGCAGAACAGTAGGACGTTAAACCCCATTTCATTTCATTTTTACTAGACCGGTGGAATGGGATGTATGTTTTACTAGACCGGTGGAATGGGATGTATGTTTTACTAGATCGGTGGAATGGGATGTATGTTTTACTAGACCGGTGGAATGGGATGTATGTTTTACTAGACCGGTGAAATGGGATGTATGTTTTACTAGGCCTGTGAAATGGGATGTATGGTTTACTAGACCGGTGAAATGGGATGTATGTTTTACTAGACCGGTGAAATGAGAGGTATGTTTTACTAAACCGGTGAAATCTTTTACTAGACCGGTGAAATGAGAGGTATGTTTTACTGACCGGTGGAATGAAAGGTATGTTTACTAGACCGGTGGAATGATATGTATGTTTTACTAGACCGGTGGAATGATATGTATGTTTTACTAGACCGGTGAAATGTTTTACTAGACCGGTGGAAAGAGAGGTATGTTTTACTAAACCGGTGGAATAGGATGTATGTTTTACTAGACCGGCGGAATGAGAGATCTGTTTTTGTCGGGTTTATACTGTAATAAAACAAATGTTATTAATCTTCATTGCTATTGTTTTCTTGACTGGAGGTACAGTGCTTGGATCCATTAATTCAATTATACAATAATAACACTTTGTCAGAACTACATGTTGTCTTGGGAGGCTAAGCGTTTAAGACGCTGGTTCGCTAGCTTGAAGGTCCCGTGTTCTATTCCTGCATTGACCGAGTACGTTCATCGGATTTTTCCGGCGTGGTTTTCCGTCAGTGGTGCAGGACGGCGGACCTGACAAGGAAAGCTATCTAGGCGTTCGGATGAACTAAAACCCTAGGACCCGTGTATACATTGGCGTGCACGTAAAAGGTCCCTTGGCAGTTGGAAATGGGTATAAGAGTAGGCTGCCCGGGCAAAATTTCCCTCACATCACACGGTATAACGGATGCCCATTGTTATTAGCCCAGTCGAAACAGAACAGTAGGACGCTAAATCCCATTTCATTTCATGTTATCTTAAATAATATAAAGCTGATAAATACAATGTGTGCACATGACTTATACATACGTATAACTATCCCTAACAATGTGGACACAGATAATTTATATGTTTCAAACTTATAAATAGAAGGTTTGATCTCGATTTAACGCCGTACATCTTATCAAGCCATTCTCGTAAAACCCTGAATATTTCGATTGGGTACTGACCCAGCTATGGGCATATCAGATTCCTCCATCATCGTGAATACCATGTCTTTTGCTGTCGAACTATGATAATCGAGTTGCAAAGTTCAAGGTTCGTTCAATGTCAAGGTGGAGGCGGCCATGTTTGACTTCTGATTGGACGCTACTGTTCACGTGTCTTTGATAAAGGGAGATAACGTAGCTATAAGTTCGGGAGTTGCAAAGCAATCTAGCAACACAAAGTGTTGTAAAACTCGCAGTCGTTGCTCCAGGAGCATGTCAGTAACGATCGCGCATATCGGGTCGTAACTCCCCGAATTATGGACCGTGAGTGTACGAAAAATCGCGTTTTTAGCTCTAGAGGTCACAATTATTTTCCGATCTAAGAAAACGTTCGAATATCACAGTTACACCATAATGTTGGTTGACCGAAACTGCCGGACAAAATGGACGCTCCTTGTACATAAATAGTGTAAGAGTATGTAATACCATTTTAAAAAAAGCAGTTGAAAGTTACCACGACATACCAAATGCAATATATTGTCTGCAAGCCGACGATGGGGCTTGGCCACCATTTTACAACCGGGAAGATTAAGCCTACGGCGACATATACCAATATACCGGAGAGTTGTTGTTTTACTTGATTCAATATCGGGAGATAAGGGAGTGGTGGATTATCATTTCAAAAATAAGTATGATAAATTATAAGTGAAATAATAATCTATTAGATAAATACCAGCTGAAGTACAGTCTCAGTCACCCAGAACTTCATAGTCTTCAGCGTACAGAGTTTCTGGGACCGTTCTCAATATTCGACGTAAAGTCCATTGCTCATGCGTAACCGGGAGTTGGGTTTTTAATTTAGTTGATTATCCAGTATCTTTGGCCACGTCAAGTAAGAGTTGTATTAATATAACCAAGCATGAATCGAGACGACGAATTAGGATTAATTGAAAAAAACAGATATGGATCATGAAGAGCGAAATTTTACAATAAAAGAATTAAGAGTGTTGAATATTGAACTGGCATGCAATTAAATGGATTATTTGAAATGGCATTTTTAAATTAATTTCATGTGCGTCATCATCTTGTTTTATAAAGAGTTACCTCCCTTAGACGTTTATGATAATGACCTATTATTCTCAAATGTTGAAAACGCATCCAGGGTAATATTCGTAGAATATTTTTCTGGATGATAGAGACTAGCAGAAGTAGCACGTGATACAGCCCCCATTTCGATCGGTTAATCAGCTGACCGTGACAGTTGTACCATATTGCAAACAATGAGTATTCAATCTATCGGATTTATCCTCGACCATATCAAAACTTTAATTTACATATAGCTACGATGACACCGTTGATAAAGAGTGCGGGTGTGTGTGTGGGGGGTGGGGGGGTGGGGGGCTCAATTGCATCAAATTGGAATTAAAAGCCGTGATATAATGTAATGAAATTAGAGTCAATCTGTCAAACAGATTAAAACACAGATTCTATTTCGTTTCGTTTTTTATAGTTCAAAATATCGCTTTACTTGTCTTTACTTTACTAGGATCTGAAAGAGTTGTTATATAACCTGCATTCTGGATGATGTGAGGAATTAGCCGGTGAAACAGTCTGTTACGGCGATTTCTTGGCGTGTGATGCACGGAACTGTGGGTGTCCTACTAGAAACATCAACTTTGGTTGGTTAATCAAATGTCTAACGTCGTAGGTCAAAATCCGCTCATATGCCTCCTGTTACGACTTTCCGCTTCAATTGGTCACATCTTCATATAGCAAAGGTGGAAAAAAAACGAAACGAAATATAGATCTGTATTTAAATCAGATTGGAAATAAAGTTTAACGACCCACTTTTGTCCGCCGATTGGGCTAATGAAGGCCGGCGGGACGATCTACCCAATACCACCCGAATACCACCCCAATATCACTACATATTACCAAATACTACACCATAATGGTACCAAATGAGCATATTACTTGATTTTTTTAAAACATAGTGAGATATATCGTGGGGAATGTACTTCAAGTGTGATTATCGATGTCTGACTGTTCCATTTGCTTCCTTATATCACCCAAATCAAGCAAACAATAACCCAATACTATCAAATACTACTCAATATTATAAAACACAAACCTATTATCGTCAATTAGCAGCACATCAGTATAATAATTGCAACGAATATTCGCTAATTTACAGAAAATTGAAAAATTTACGCAGTAATCTCCCTTTACAACCGATAAATAGATTTTACATTGATTAATCATCCGTTTGTTTCCAAGACGACGAAGTTAAAATAAGGAAAACAGGTTATTATAGATGCCTCTGCTATAGGGAATTCATACAATATTACACGTTAAAAGCATATTAATATATAACATAACTTAAAATAAAAAGAGTTTGAAAAGAAGTTAACAAAGATTTAAAAATGCATTAAAATAACACCAGTTTATAAAATAAACAGCCAAATATCCAAATAAAAGAGTATTTTAGAGGTTGATTTAAAAATGTTCATTTAACGGTCTCGTGGCCTACTCAAAGGTCTTCTTACACTATATTTCTTCATCCTGGTGATATTAGTATGATAACACGCTGTCTATTAATGACTTATTAACGCGTTTTCTTTGTCTTTTAAATGATGCCTTTGAAAAAAAAACCTCTTGTCAAAATTTCACCGATTCTTCGAATATTGTCACTATTGATCAAATTGTAATTATTCTACGGTATATATTCACAGGTGACGATGTCGGGGGGATATCATTACCACCTAAATGAATAGATGCGGTCTCCAGTTTCCTCCCACATATGCATATGTTTATATTTATTATTTCATGTCAACGATTATGTTATTGCGTGAAATGAAATAGGGTTTAATTAGCGTCCTACTTTTCTTCTCCTACTGGGCTAATGAAAACGGGCATACGCCATACAGTGTGCTATGAGGGAAACTTGCCCGGGTAGCGTCACTATACTCTTATGTGGAATTCTAACTGCCAAGGGATCTTTTACGTGCTCGCCAATGAAATGAAATGGGGTTTAACGTCCTACTGTTCTGCTCCTAACCTGGGCTAATGAAGACGGGCATACGCCATACAGTGTGCTATGAGGGAAATTTTGCCTGGGCAGCGGCACTATCGCCTACTCTTATATCGAATTCCAACTGCCAAGGGATCTTTTACGTGCATTCCAATGTATACACGGGACCTCGGTTTTTCGTCTCATCCGAAGGACTAGACAGCTGTCCTTGTCAGGCCCTCCGTCCTGCATCACTGACAAGGGGGAACCACGCCGGAAAATCTGGATGAACTTTCTCGGCCAATGCAGGGATCGAACACCCGACCTCCAGGCTAGCGAGCTAGCGCCTTACCCACTTAGCCACGTGGTCCCCTTGCTCGCCAATGTATACACGGGTCCTCGATTTTTCGAACCATCCGAACGAATAGACAGCTGTCCTTGTCAGGCCCTCCGTCCTGCATCACTGACAAGGGGGAAACCACGCCGGAAAATTCCGAAGGACTTTGTCGCCCAATGCAGGGATAGACCACGGGACATCCAGACCAGACAGCCAGCGTCTTACCCACTGTGGCTCCCTATATTTAATGTTTCATTATTTGTTAGCGTAGGAAAGCATCATTTATAGATACTAAACGTGTATTATATCGCCATTTATAAAACATGTATGATATCGCCATTTAACATGTATTATTATGTTCTTTCGTAATAATTTCATGGCTGAATGGTTTATGTGTGCGTCCGCGCTGTATCATCAAGTCTGTCATTGAGTCAACTGAGGTGGTTTCGATTCCCTGGTTGTACGTGACACGAAGTATGGTCGCCTGTCCAACGCTGGCTCGCTAGCCTAGAGGTCGGTTGTTCGATCCCTGCATTGGCCGAGAAAGTTCATCTGGATTTTCCGACGTGGTTTCCCCTTGTCAGTGATGCAGGACGGAGGGCCCAACAAGGACAGCTGTCTAATCGTTCGGATGGTACAAAAACCCAAGGTCCCGTGTTATATTGGAATGCACGTAAAAGATCCCTTGGCAGTTGGAATTCGATATAAGAGTAAGCGATAGTGCCGCTGGCCGGGGAAGCGATGGTATTCCTGTCAGTAACACAGCATCCATAAACACAATACTTAAATCTTGAGTGACAAGGAGTAGGATCGCCTGTCCAATCTCGTGGGTTTTATCCGGGGGTCCTCCCACTGCTAAAGACCCCTACTCGCAAGCGAATTATTGAAATTAAAATTAAAACTATACGTAAGTCCCGAAATGACCTAGTGGACGTTGAAACCCCATTTCTCTCTCTCTCTATCTATCTCTCTCTCTCTCTCTCTCTCTCTCATATTGCGAACCTTGGGATACATAACAAATTTATTACATAATGTTTTCAAATTTATATTGATAAATACTAGCAAAAGTACAACGTGGCACAGCCTCAATTTCGAACAGCTGGCGTGTAGTTGTAACTCCACTCACCAAACGCTCCGTCACGCGTTGGCCGAACTGCACTCAACTATTTCAGAAATATTTAAAGGGGAACTACAATGATTTCAACCAAGGGGTATTCATTAAGTCGATTGTATTTATGCTCGACTATACTGAAAATTTACATATAGCTAGTCCATTACGATAACAAAATTGATGAAGTGTGTGTGTGTGTGTGGGTGTGTGTGTGTGTGACTAAATAATAGTTTCAGGTCCTCACGATGATCAACGGGTCCCGGCAATAATAAACAGGTCCCCACAACGATGTGCCAATGATAAATATCACTATTATTAATTTCATCAATTTTTGCAATATCTAGTATTGTTTAGAATACAAAAAAATAATACTCTCTATAAATACCGAAAAAGGTTGACTGCAGGAGTGGATTATGACGTCCCCATAAGTATGTTAATTGTATTTCCTGAATTGAATTATAAATATTAACATAGATTAAGCCGTGAGAACTTCGATATTGTCCTAAAAATTAAAATAATGCATCGTTACTTTAAATAAACTTTATAACTCTCTGTGCTATTTGTTTGTATATGCGTATACACTGTTTTGTTTTGTGATATAATTTAACCTGTCGCATATTTCACCTTATGTGTGATGCAAAATAGCATTGTTGGAGCTGACGTGCCATAAAACTCCATATCATCCATTCAAATTAAAATAAAATCAAAATAACCGTCTCTTTAATATAGCCTTTAAATCTCTGTTTCCTTCATTCATTTAAATAAACTAAACACCGTGAAAATATGGTAACAACTTATAAACCGTCTCTTTAATATAGCCCGGTTGAGGCTGACGTGCCTTTAAAGTTCTGTTTCATTCATTCATTGAAATAAACTAAACACTGTAAAAATAAGGTAACTTATAAACCGCCTCTTTAATATAATAGATTATTGCATATTGACTAAATTCTTATCAATATATCGACATTACACAATATTATGTGAATAATAATCTTGTCTACAGTTTATCAATTTAGTTTGTCTAGTATAGTTTATTTAATGTCTCCTACAATATAGCCTGGTTGGTGCTGATTAAACAGGATTTCATTTCTACGCTACGATTTCTACCAATAATACCCAAATAAGGTAAGATGTTTTAGAGATCAAATTTAAAATGGCATTGTTGTCCGGAAACTTTCCACTCTTCATCAAATTCAAACACGTACAGAACTAATGATTATGGGAAAAGATGTCTGCCGCCAGAGTTCATCACTTTCCAAACATCCTTATCCAATGATATATATGAGTGTTGCATCCATTACTACCACAGAAGTGTCTGATTCACCAATAGCAAGTTTTCATGTCACCAAGCTATTACACGCGGTGTATTGAATTTTTATATTTTCATCCGATAAAGATGCGAGCTGAACACAACACCAATGTAAACCTAACGTTTAACATATAAATTTTATTTATCTTTTTCAGTTCGTTATTTAACAATGATGGGTATTACTAATAGAGCTGTGGCTTGTGTTCTCGTTCTCAGTATTTCCATCTATACTTACATCTTTATTATCTTCTCTAGCAGCCATGAACCAAGAATTTTGCTTAATTCTGAATATGTTGGGCTAGATCAAGACTCTGAGACAGAAATTGAGTTCCGATCTTTTAAAATCGATGAAATAAACTGTAAGAAGATCATTGAAGGCGATGACATGGAAATACACAAATTCCTAAACCGAACACATGACAGCATTCCTAATAACGAAACCTTGAGGAAGCACACCATGAACTGTGAGGCGTTTAAAAGAATCTATGGTTACGATGCCATTATAAATACCGAGGAAGAACAACAGTTCCCTATTGCATTTAATATACTTTTATATAAAGACGTGGCCCAAGTTGAAATCCTTCTTCGTGCGATTTATAGACCACAAAACTATTACTGTTTACACGTGGATGGGTTTTCACCAGATGTTGTCCACAAGGCAGCGGAAGCACTAGCTGATTGTTTTGATAATGTCTTCATAGTTTCAAAAACAGAGAATATCAGTTACGAAAGTTTTCAAAGATTGCAGGCGGATATCAACTGTATGTCAGATCATTTAGCTAAATCAGACTGGAAATATCTCCTGAATCTTCCCAGTCAACAACTGCCATTGAGAACAAATGCAGAGATTGTCCAAATACTGAAAGCTTTGAACAATACGAATTATATGCAATGTATATTGGGGAAACGGACACTTCCAAATCGTTATACTAACAAATTTGAAAATGTGTACAGGCCAAATGGTCATTATGAAGTCGTAATGACCTATAAGCGACATAAAGACCCCCCACATGGCATTGTCGTTGTTAAAGGTAGTGCCTATGGTATATTTACGCGCGGGTTTGTTAATTACGTAGTCAAAAGTCAAATAGCTAAGGATTTGCTAGAGTGGTGTCGTGGAGTTCTCTCCCCTGATGAATATTATTGGTCTACGTTAAATCATAACCCACATTTACAAGTTCCCGGCAGTTATAAAGGTAACTATTTATATTATGATAATAATGATGTTTGAAAAGTAATAATCTCTGGTACACCACACGATATTGGGGTTTGAGTGACCGAATGGTTAACGCCGGCAAGTTGGATCATAAGGCCTGTCCATTAAAAACCTAAAAAAGAAATGTCTGAAAGCCCTCAACATATTGAGAGTCCTTTCAAATACTGACTGGGGAGCAGACTGTAAGGTCTTGCTCAGATTATATCGAGCTTTAATAAGATCTAAACTCGATTATGGGTGTATTGTGTATGGGTCTGCCCGCGAGTCTTATCTCAAAGAGCTCGACACCATACACAACCAGGGACTTAGAATCAGTTTAGGAGCATTTCGTACATCTCCAGTGGACAGTTTATACGTCGAGGCGCATGAGCCCTCACTGCACAACAGACGTGATAAACTGGCAGTATGCTACGAAAATAGCATCACTTCCGAATCACATTTCATTTAACACCATATTTAGACCTCTTTATGAGCATTTGTATCTGGTGAAGACTAATGTTATTCCATCATTCGGTATTCGCATACAACCCCTTTTGTCTGAGGCTGGTATCAGCCTTGATAGTATTGCGAATACCCCTGTCTTTAGGACTCCACCGTGGGCTATATCTCCCCCAAAGATGGATTTCGATCTTACTCAACATAAAAAGAGAGATACTAGCTCTACGATGTTCCAATCTCTCTTTAGAGAGTTAAGGTCTAAAGATGGTGATCGGGTAGCCTCGGCTACCGTGACGCCATCTCAGACCATTTCTGTGTGTCTTCCACCTGCTGCTTCAATATTTACAGCTGAGCTCCAGGCCAGAGGTATATTGTAAGATCCTAAATTTTTTAAAAGAGACAAAATTTTATTTTAAGTTTTAATTGTATATATGTAACCGGTCTTCTTTCATTTTAATTGTTTATATTCATAAAGTATTTGATTTTTAATTTTATATATTATCTGTGATGCTTGTTTTTATTTATGGATATAACTTTTGTGATTTCATTTATTTTGTCTCGAATAATTTCACCATATGTTTGGCGCAATATAGCCGGGTTGGAGCTGACGTGCCATAAAACCACATTTCATTCATTCATTCATAAGGCCTGTCATCGAGTCAAGTGGCGGGGTTTCGCGATTTCCCGCTTGTAGGTTAAAGGAGTAGGGTTGTCTGTCCAACCCCATGGGGTTTCCCCGGTTTCCCCCCACTGCCAAAGACCCTTACGGACAGGAGAATTATTGGATTTGGATGGGACGAAAGAAACCGATGTCCCATGTATTGGCGTGTACGTAAAATAACCATTGGCAATTGGAATTCGATAAGCGTAGAACGTAGCGCCGATGTCCGGGCAAATTCTCTTCATACCGCACTATATGACGTATGCCCGCCCCATTTTATTTCTATGGAACGCGTACACTAACTTATGGCAAGACAGTGGTTACATTGTAGTTACATACAAATACTGTGCACTGTGCTCTTATTTTATGGTATTTATATGAAAATAACTTTGTGATATTTCAGTGAAATGCCAGAGTAAGTTGTTGTTATCTGTGTATGTCAGCTGGTTTGAAAAAGGTACTGATGTGACAAAATGTCCAGGCAAGGTAGTGAGATTTATTTGTGTTTTTGGAATAGCAGCATTACACCAACTAGTGGACAGTTCTAGAAAGGAATTGTTTGCCAATAAATTTGAATTACAGTTCAGCTACCCAGCAATACAATGTTTAACTGAATGGCTACGTAATAAAACACTTTCCCCACAACCAATTGATGAACACTTTTACAAGAAATTATACAGTGAAAGAACGATTCCCAAAATAGCTTAAATAAGACCTTTTCCACTTTTACATTGTTCGATATTTATCACAAGAGCTTAACCGCTATTCTTTGGCACCTAGAAATGGGCAAAAATGTGTCGAAACGCATATAATAATTTTATGAAGGTATATAAACTGATTTACATTCAATCGTTTATGTCTTTACTTTTTTTTTCTAATCATTTATGTTCGGCGAAATACGCGAGGGTTCAAATTGAGGGAGAGAGAGAGAGAGAGGGGGAGGGAGGGTGGGGTTTAACATCCACTGTACACAAACTAGGTCATTTCGGGACTGAATGGCAGTCTTTGGCGTCTGGTCATTCCAGTCTACTCCGATAGTCATCCCTTGAGGGACATGTTAAGCCTCGTTCACCGAATCGCTCATTACAAATGGCGCCTGAAAGCATTCTTGTGACAAGTTTAAAATTTGCATTGCGTCCTAAATATTGGATATGAGAGAGAGAGAGAGAGAGAGAGAGGGAAATGAAATGGGGTTTAACGTCCTACTGTTCTGCTCCTATACTGGGCTAATGAAGACGGGCATACGCCATACAGTGTGCTGTGAGGGAGGGTGGGGTTTAACATCCACTCTACTACACAAACTAGGTCATTTCGGGACTGAATGGCAGTCTTTGGCGTCTGGTCATTACAGTCTACTCCGACAGTCATCCCTTGAGGGACATGTTAAGCCTCGTTCACCGAATCGCTCATTACAAATGGCGCCTGAAAGCATTATTGTGACAAGTTTAAAATTTGCATTGCGTCCTAAATATTGGATATGAGAAGCCCACCTTTTCCCAGTGAGATAATAACATCAATATTGATTTAAATTGACCAATGCATGATACATCGTTAGGGCCTTGGTTACATACTTTAAATTATGGTTGTTTAGAAAAAAAGGATATAACAACTATCGGTTTTCTGTACTATTTTTTCTGTCGATACCTGTATACTAGATTTACCTGTAGATCAGAGCCTCGCGATCTAAGAGGTCTCTTGTCAAGGTGTAAACTGTTTTATACTCTCATAAGCCTTTCATACACGCACTGTAGTCTTAAATATACGTCATCATCATCATCATCATCATCATTGACTTTACCCAATTGTCTTTAAAACACGGGTTGTCTTCCTCTAGTCTTGGGGTAGGGGATTGGAGGGGGTTGGGATTTAGTAAGTGCTATAGTCTAGGGCTTCCCCTGATCCTTCATCTAAATCAGGCATTTCCAACAGGTGCAACTTGAAACGATCATAAAGATGAATATTGAATTTCTCTTAAGAGCAGAAAAGTAGGACGTTAAACCTCAATTAATTCACGCTATAGTGTAGGCGAAGGTTTTGGCGTGCACGTGAAAGAACTACTGACTTCATAACAAAGGAACATAACTATAAACTCGGCTATCACACATCAGGAGTGGTGTCTTGACCCACAGTTATCCCCCTTTATATGAATTCAATAAAGGGATGTATGGCAGTGCGAATCCTATTCTAGATGTCATCCAGAATTTTGTTTTCCTCACTCTTTCCCACCAATAAAACAACAGAAGCATGAGGTGGTGATATACATCCGATAGTGCATTGTTCATCCAAATCGACAAAATGAAACTGAATCATGCCTTCTCAGTACTTTAGTCATTCTGAGACTAGCAAGCGACAGCCTATGTCTACTTCGTGTGCGAGAAGAAAAATTAACAGTGGGGAGAAAGCACCGGACCAGCAGAAAAAAACCCACGCGGTTTGACAGGCGACCCTATTTCTTATCATGTACAAGCTGGTAATGGAAACAACGTCACTTGACTCAATGATAGATCAGGCCGTTGCCCCCTCCTCCACACACCCAACCCAATCGTGCTGATATAAAACAAAGACACGGTAGTATAAGGTAAGAATTTTAATCCATATCACAATCACTTGAGCTGCACGAAAGCTAATAGCATCTCGTGTAGTAGAGACAAAGAAAACAACTGGTTAGCCTTCGTAGTATCTGGACAATTGAAAAACTTTTTTTTAAATACAAAAGGAATTGATTTTCTAAAATTCACATGGAACTGATGTGGTTAAAATCAACAAAACATCCCATTCAAAAGGTGGGTTTTCGCTTTCATCGGTATACATTTTATATTAAATTTAATTTAAAAAAGTATTTTAAAAAAAACAGGTACAACAACAAATAGTTATTGAACAGGTACGATCGTACTATGGGCCAGGAACTGACCATGTTGTTGGGTGAAATTTAAAAACGTAATTCACCCAATCGATGCAGAATTGCACCGCGAGAAGAAGAACAAGAAGAACAGGAGTTCCTCATCCAAAAAAGCAATATTAGAAACTCTGGAAAATACATCTGCAATTTTTAGCATCGGGGAATACAACCGGTGGTTATTTGTTGACAAAGTGGTGAATATTCGCGTAGTTTTGCTTAAGCTATGTGCTTTTAAAAATGCATTGATACCCAACTGCCAAATATCTATAGACAATTTAATTACAGTAAAACTTTTTGATTTAAAGCGAGACAACATTGTAGCTGGTTTTAGACAACATTTTTCAAAACAGGAGCGTTTTACATAAATCCCATTCCTATATCCCGAATAAAATCACAGTTTGAGCACTGACATCGCGGTGTTTATACAAATGCTACTGCCTATTCCCAAATCCTATTTTTAAGATATCCTGAATAGAATATTATTTATAACAAAAATGGATTGACCACTACTGATTTTTATTTGGTAATTGTCCTTTTGTTTAAATTTGTGTCGGGAGGCTGTAATTATTTTATTTACAATGTTGTATTCTGTAAAATTTACAGATATGAACAAAAACAAAAAGGTCGATGCAGTTTTAAAATCATTTTTTACCGTTGCAATGACGCAAACTGTTTGGCGCTGTGCAGGTTATAATTTCCTGTTAACGTTATATTTTATTAACAAACATTATTCAAGAGCTAAATCTGCCTATTGCAAGTCATTATTACGGCTTCAGATGTTATAGAAATTATAACTTAAACCTTGATTGACATGGCAAGTTAAAAATCAACTCTGTAGACCCTCGGATGGCTTGGACATAGCTTGGATTTAAACAGTCGTCCATTTAAAATTAAATCAAGAAATGGCCAACCAAGCTAACGCTTACTGTTAGTGACTAACGTCACTACCGGACACTGGTGAGGGTACCATAGGCCTACCAAGCGAGGGTACCATAGCCATTGAGTATGTTACTTGATAATCAAGAATATGTGGGCGGAGTTATCATCTGTCAATCAAACGATCGGCAATTCTCGTAGACAGTTTATGTCCATTTCTAGTCCAAAGTTCCAACAGTGACAACTCCGTTCAGAATAAAGAAATTAGACTGAAATTTTCAATATTTTCTTTTTTTATCACCTATTTTTGAATTATTATAACAAGAATGGCCAACTCTTTATTAAACTCTTAACTAATGTATCTTTAAGATATGACACCTCACGATGAGAAGATATGAAAAGAAAAACAAAATCGTAAAAATATCAATACTTAAAAGGAATAAGATAAACAACTTTAAGATGAAATTATAAAAATGTTTGGCGCTGTACTGGTTGTAATTTTGTGTTAACGTCGAACTGTATTCCTTTATCATATGACACTTCCTTCACAATGTGACATTTCCTTGATCGACAGATAAGAACAACTCGTAAAAAATACCGATATTGTTAAGCAGTAAGATTAGATCAGTCGTTATAGTAAGCCTTTCTGTACCACTTCACAGATGACAACACTGTTATTAGCGGGATCTTCCTTTGGTCTTCAGGTTGCGCCTGATAAAACCTACGTATTGTTGGTTTACACCCAGTTCAACACTACGTAAATCCTAGCTCACAATCCGCCATACGTGCTCCTACGGGCAGTCTGTGGGACAGGGGTCGGTCGAATATCCACTTTAAAAAAACGTGTGTTATAGCAATTGAAACATCTCTATTTCAGTGTACCCATTGAAAATCTACAATGTTACCTTACTTCTCAAGTTTAAACTCAGAGTTTGCATAGATAGCACACCGATAATTCACATCCCCATGAAGAGCATGGTCATTAACTTATATCACTTTAAACACCTTTGTCAATATAGGGTATAAATCCAACCTATTACATCTCGTCCCTCATTGTTTGAAATCTCCTGTACATTAAACATAGCTGTAAAATCAGTACGTTCTGACATTTTCGCTTAAATGGAATAACCACCGAATCATGTCATTGACTCGACGACGTATTTACATTTATCACCTAGAGATATGTTTTATAGATGAATTAGCAACTCCACCAACTATAACGATTTGGAACCCTTTCATTGTTGCTTTTATTCGTGAACTTAGTAATGCATAGAACTTACATCAAACATGTTTGATATTTGTCACTTCACTGGAGCGGATGACCAAACTATTAGGGTCTGATGTTCGTACTGGAAATAATTCATGAATCACGTAATTTCACGATACTTAGATAATAAAACAAGCTAGGGTGAATTTGGGCTCCATAACAGGCTGTATTGACACCTGATCCGTTTCAGAACTCCATGGAGATTTGATAGTTATATAAACATTGTTTGAATTCGACGTCTGCTCCATGTCAAGCCTATTTAATTCCACATGGATTGCATCAGACCGTGTAACATACAAAATGCAGAGTCTGTTACCTATCAATTGATTCTTGTAGTACGCGAGGGTATCATCATGTAATACCCCCTCACGAAATGATATGATTATTCAACATATGGTAGTCTGTATCTTACAAGAAATAAAGTTTATTAGAGTTATTCCCCTTTGGGACGTCAGACATATTTCTGAACTTGACGTTAAATGTAATTATCACAGTTCCATGTTACAATATAACGGTTGGGTTGTTTAAACCTTCACTTTCCAACATGTCTTGATCGACCTTTTCTTCTAATCCCGGGATTATTTTGATCATGTCCCCGACGCGTTCGTTACGTCTTAAATATAACGTAACGCATACAACTGCTGCCATCTCCGCAGAAACGAACGCAAGTCCCGCAGAAAAGAACGACCAACCGTAATAATATAAAAATCCACCTTCTTCCTTCTTGGTATTGGACCTGTATCCAACCTCATCGTTTATAGACGAGATATAGAGAATAATTCCAACTGCTAGCGCAAGACCTGAAAAATAAAAAAAATAGAATAATTCCAACAGCTAACGCAAGACCTGAAAAATGCAAAAAAAAAAAAAAAAAAAAAAAAAAGACGGATATACGCCAGTACATTTTGCCCAACAGCGGCACTACGACCTACTTTTATATCGAATTCCAACTGTCAAGGGATCTTTTACGTGCACGCCAATGTGTTCACGGGACCTCGGTTGTTCGTCCCATCCGAACTAATAGACAGCCGTCCTTGTCAAACCTCCGTCCTGCATCACGGACAAGGGGGAACCACGTCTTACCAACTTAGCCACCTTGACCCCCAAATAAGTAAACAATAATAAATGCATAATATGATTATGTTTAATAGTAAAAGATAACTTTGGTCGTCGAGGAGTCGTGACCAGATGATGGTTTCTGGAATTGGGTCGCAAGTGACAAAGGTTTGGGAACCACTGCTCTCTCTATATATACTTGAATGCTCAAAGGATGCAGTATGGGGCTCAAGGGCATTCCGCGCCTAGGGACGATCATTGGTCTGGTGGCATTGCACCAACAACTAGTAGTTTTATAAGTATGTCATCAAAGAAGTGTAATTCATTTAAAAGTCTTAATATAGGTGTTTTTAAAATTCATTTTGTGAATTCCCGAAAGTTACACCCTAAAGTTGTTACGTAAGCAATGTGTACCGATTCATATTTCTGTCTGGTTGTGATTTTGTTTGAAATTTGAGAAAATAGATTTGACCACCCAGTACGATTGATTAAATTTCGTGTAAAATACAAACATTTTTCAATATAATCATCTTAGTTTAAAGGGACGCTTTGCCACAACATTTAACACACAGAGACGGTTTGCCGCAACATTTAATTCAATTAAAGGGACGCTTTGCCGCAACATTTAATCCAATTAAAGGGACGCTTTGCCACAACATTTAATTCAATTAAAGAGAGGCTTTGCGGTAACACTGAATGCACTTAAACATACATTATGCAAGAGCTAAATTTGCCTATTGATGATCGAGGCTAGACCTAAAATTCAATCGCTAAATTCTTGGTTCTGAGTGGATCAATTTGACATTTTCAGCAAATTCCCTTTACATTATCTAGTTTTTAACTCTTTATCTAATCTCCCATAATGTATCTTTAAATAACTAACCTAATTTGTTTATATAGCGCTGTAATAATTGTGGATCCATGACGCAGTTTGAGACCATACCTTTATATTTCGCGCTCATTACATTGAAATTAAAATAAGTTTAGAAGGTCGTTAAAATGATCTGACTGTGATCCATTGAACTCCTCTTGAAGAATGTGCAAATAATAGACTGGGGCCATAAACAGATTTGAGTATAAATTCCGCTATGTATTAAATACGTTCCTTAGCAACATCACCCAGTCTTAATACTTTCCTTTTTAATATATCACACTAATTTAAGAAATGGAAAAATGGCGGCATTCGTCTGGAGATTGAAATTAAAAAAGGGGCCTAAATATACAAAAATGCTATAAATAAACGACGGTAATAAAACTGTCTACGTCCAAATCGGTTTTAGTGCAAAAGAAACGACGGTTGATTTCCTTAACTTGGTTACCGTTGCTCTTTAAATGCCAAGATAAATTACTAGAGTCATCTTCAAAGACTAGTTAATGCTTTCGAGGTAAAAATGGGTTAAGATTGAAGCTATAAATAAACTGTTACATTGATTACGTCGACCGGAAATTGAATACTTCGTCCGATTTTTCAGCACATTTTACTTTGATTCTAACGATTGCGACCAGTAAATGAATATTTGCCAATAATCTTATTCTATGTAGAATTGGGTGGCCACCAGGTCGGGTATTTAAAAAGATAAATGCTTTTCTTGTTAAATCAATTGTGTGGTGTCCCTTTTAAGGCAAATTTACAACTGATTATGTTATTGAAGCCAAAATCTTGGTGATCTTTGGAGGAAAGTGGTGCATTAGGAACAAAAATTAAAAAGCTCAAATTGCATTCACGAATATCCCGAAGCAACTATAATTCGATTGACTCTAAAAGTCTAGAATTGTCGATTATGAAGAGGAAGAAAAAGATTTTGTAGTTATTTAAGTTCAGTTTTATCCCGAATCAGAATTCTTTTTTCGAAATTGCTTGTTAAGACAATTACCATTACTAACTAAATTGGCTGTGAATTACGGAATCATTTAACTGGAAAATCTTCAAATGTTGCAGCAACCATAAGAAAATCACAGATGTGATGATGACTGTAAATTGTAAATTAACTCTACAAATTTGAGGTTGATTTCAACAAACTAACCTTTCAAGATCAGTGAAGATGAGATCATTATCCCGTTTGTGAGATTGAAGACTAGTATTACAACTTGTTCACTTTAGTTGATATAGTTTGTAAGACAATTTGAAACAACCTGATTGAAATGCTTTCGATGACCTACACTATATGACGATCTGGTCGGTTCTAGTAGAAGGTCGCGCCAGGGGTCGTACCAGCGGATTTTGACCCTATGTCGTCAGACATTGATTAATCAATCAGCGTTGACGTTTCTAGTTTTTTACCCACAATTCCGTGCATCACACGCCAAGAACTCGCCGTAAGAGACCGTTTCATTGGCTAATGCCTCACTTCAACCAGAACGAGTGTTATATAACAACTCTTCCAGATCCTAGTGTAGTAAAGACAAGTAAAACGAAATTTTGAACTTTAAAAAACGAAACTAAATAGGATCTGTGTTTGAATCAGATTGAATTTGAAAGTCTGGTTAACAGAATGTCAGGGGTGTAGACGAATAGCGTTTTGTGTCGTTTGAAAAAACGATTTTGTCAGAGAGTATTTAAATACACATGACATCACCTCCGGATAAAAAAGTCCCCACTGATAACATGCGGTGATCTTTAGACTCAAGGCCGATTATACCACAATTACGGTAACTCTTGAAATCTAAGTCTACACCATCGTAGCCGGTGGCGTTCTCAGGGCAGGCTATGCTTACAGATATGGAAATTATACACAAATTAAATGTAAACGGGTTTAACCTCCTACTTTTCTGCACCAACCGGGAAAATGAAGATGGAATGTTTGTAGGTGTGTCGATATGCGGTAGTTCACTAGTTGTGTGTATTAGGTCATCTTTTAGCCTAAATTGTAAATAAAAATCCTTTATCTGCGGTAAAAGTTCCAGGGGAAGTTTTCCTTACATTCAGGGGGTTTCTACTACATATCAAACTCACTTGCATTAACTGGTGCACTGTGAACTAAATAATAGGAGCGGTTGATAGATTGTGATAATATTTGATACCACTCTCGGGAAATCAATGTTCAAAACGTAGTATTGACCCTTTCCTAGATCCTGCTCAATCTATATCATTCTTAAACACGACTGCTTGCAAACGGGATTTTAATTTAGTTCTTTTGTCTTAACGTTTTGTTCACGAGTAAAATTGAAAGAAATAAAAACGAACTCAACACTTCACTCTTATAGTATTTTCTTACGAAAATATACAATAAACCCCTTCATTTCGTTTTATAAAGACCCCTACGCACAAGCGAATTATTGAAATAAAAAATTAAACCATATGTTAGTCCCGAAATGACCTAGTTTGTGTCGAGTGGACGTTATAACCCATTTCTCTCTCTCTTTTTCGTTTTATACGCCTACATATAATGTGCATCTAACATTTCTTGTAAACCTTAACTTTTCTGATTTTTTTCGCATTTAGTAGTGATTGTACATTTCATCATGAGCAAGATATTAAAGAGATATATACGAGTTATTATATTGATTTTAGTTAGTTAGAAACTAAAGATCTGTACTTATCATTAAGCATCTCTTTTGTGGAATAAATTATCTATTATTTAATGATCTTGTTATACCGACCCTGTTTCTCGAAATCTTAACTAAAGATAAAATCCAAATATTAGTAGATACTTCAATTTTAATTGTCTAAGCACTAAAATCAATCTAATATTATCCAAATCAAATTACAAAAATCTGGATTTTGGTTATAGTTTTAAGAACAAATATGAAAACAATAAAAATAAAACACCGTTATCCTATATTCAGTGATAATATAGATTCTATATATCTCCATGAGTTACAGATATTATAAAGATATATAGGTATTATCAGTAAATTGATTCAATGGTTGAATTGATTTTATACACATGAGTTATAAATTAATGTTTGAGAGGTATAACAAATGAATAGACCTATATATTATGGATCGCAATGAATAAGAGATTAAAGATATCTTCGTTAAAGACAACGTTTTTGGATTTGCTACTGAATATTGACAGAAGGCAGAAACTCTACGATAATTCCTACAGTTGTGATTTTCCAATCGTAAATATTCCCTTATCTCTAGCTTAAAATGTGTGTGTGTGCGTGTAGGGGGGTTAGTCATATCACGGTTAAAGCTATAGGTTAGAAGATTTATGAGGACTTACAACTAATGAGACACGGCTATTTAAAACCCCAAACTAAATGTTGCATTCAAAAAATTCTCCTATTACCTTGTATTCGATAAGTCAGTTATTTTAGCGAGCTTCCCTATTTCATTGTTTTGACTTTGTATGCCATTTAGGACTGATGTAACTATAGTTTATTTATCAATATATTTGGTCGAGAAAGTTCATCGAGATTTTCAGACGTGCTTTCCCCACTAGTTCCTTTAGGAACTTGCTCTGAGCGGACGATGTCCACTGACAGTTTTTATCCGGCCCTATAGCTGCACTCATTCTGAACATCTGAGACACGCTACCTGCGGAGAAGTATCTCAGACACAGTCAGTAGCCATGATATCCATATCACGTGATCGACACATCACAGGTCATGACATTGGCGTCAATGGGTCATGAGGTCAACATTGTAAACAATAGGTTTATCTTCAGCATCGTGTCCGTTGCACCCATAAAGACTATATAATTCGTACAGTCCCAACATGTTCTCTCTTCTTCCAATGATTTTTCACAAAAATAACATCTACAACTCATAGAATTGACGTTGTCTTCAAAGAGGCCGCCATATTGCACTATTTTGTGCGTAGGTCGGGTCTATTTCAGATATACACAATCAATTCTGTTGATGTTTTTAGCGTTGGGATTGACTAATAGTTAATGTGTTTCAGTTCTAAAACAAATATTTTAAACTTTAACGCAAATTTAGAAAATAGCCAAATTCTGGCTGGGATTACTGAGCAAAATGGCCATTCACTGTATACGTGCGAAAAAAAAGCTAGCCGCCAATTAATTTTCGTACGTTAGTTACGTACGAGCTGCACTATGAAAATACGGTAAAATACCGCTCCCCACCTCTGTTCTCGTGCTGTTTTAGAACCCTAACCTTCTATTTTGCACCGTGATTCTTTATTTTTCGCCAAAAGGAATTATTTCTCACTATATTTGACACAAATGTATAATTTGTAATAATTCAACACCATTTTAAGCCGAATTTAGCGATGAAATAAACATGCGGTTTGCGCATGTTCGAGTCTCTTAATGGCCTATCAGTTCAAACGGATTTTTTGTATGTTTTTAATCGTAGAATTCTACTTGAAAATAGTGTTGAATCATTATAAATGTGTGTCAGTTGTGGCAAGAAATGGTTCCTGTGGCGATTAAGGATTAGTAGATAAGGATTCCAAAATAGTATTAGAACAGAGGTGGGGAAGAGCGGTATTTTCATATTGCAGCTATATACGGCCCGATAGGAACTGTCAGTGGACATCGTCCGCTCAGAGACTGTTCCTAAACGAACTGATTTCCCGCTTGTCAGTGGTGCAGGGTGGAGAGCCTGGGAAAGAACAACATATAGTCGTTCGGATGGGACGAACAATCAAAGTCCCGTGTACACATTGGTGTTCACAGAAAGACGGCGTGATATTTGGAATTCGGTATAAGGGTAGGTCGTAGCGCTGCTCTCAGGGTAAAATTAGCACAATCGGACAATAAAAGTAGGACTTGAAACCCCATTTCGTTTCATTTCATTTCCACAGGGATTTACCTGATAAAACGTAGCACACAGCTGCTGTTAATGTTTTCACGTCTCTATGGATACTGCCAACAACATTAAATATAAATCCCACAATACACAGTAATAAGGCTACCACAGGAAGTGGTACAGCTTTTCTTATAGCGGCTGAAAGAAAAATATAAACATTATATACATACAGGAATATTTATGTAAGGCCGTTTTTTTGTAGGGGAACAACGCTTGATATTCGTGCCAGATGTTTTTGTCTTATTCCAAAACCCAGTGCATTTGTATTACGTGCATCCCCAAATCGTACACGGAAAATCCTTTTTGTCTGGTCCAGCGTAGGGACATAATTTCTTTTTAACCCACACCGATATTACATCTTGTACAGAATGTATGTATATTTAATGTCGAAAAATCTCGAAAATGCACTTTTAAAGATTACGTTATTGACACACAATGAGGCCTGTAACAATTACATGTATTCTAGACATATTATCTGATTTTCACAAACCATTATTGGCCGTTTAGTAAACCTGTGAACACCAGGTTCAGAATAACATAATCAGATAAAGTTTGTATTGTATGATTCCTCTAAAAACGTATACAAATATATCAACAGAAAAGACTTAACTTACTGACGATGATCATGGACGTTTCGGCGTCATGTTCCCGACCACTGACAGCTTCCACGTTAAAATGTATCTGATCACAACTCTCCATAATCTCCCCTGCAAATATAAAAAACTACCCTTTATTTCTAGATATAGAATCTCCTACTCATATTTTTTTATATCAAAAAATATCAACACCAGTCAATAAAGTAAAATAAAATGGAACTTTGCCACTTGTTTTTTACTTTATCGACGAGTGTTGATATTTTTTGAAATAAAAAAAGATGAGTAGGAGATTTTATTTATTACCCAACCTTTTTTTACGCGCACAAATAAATAAATTAAATTCTTTGGTTTAGATTTAATTTTACTGAACCTGATTACATTACGGCGTAGTGATACATCATGTTTTGACAGCAAGTCAGCCGTTGCAAAGTCATATATATATGACCCGGCGTTTCCTTGATTGAATAATCAGTGTCACTGTCTATAATCGTTTATGGTAATTGAGAACTTTTCTCCAACAATATTACTGGATCCAAACAGTAGTTCCTTTTTAATAAAGAGAAGTAGTTCCCTTCTAATTGACCAATCCAATTTATCTGAAGCGATATCTCCTTGCTCAGTAGATTATGAAAGTTATCGCACAAGCGATATCTACTCCCTATTCACATGGCTAACAACCTATTAGATGATAAGGGGGCCTAGGTTATTCTACTTATGAAGCCCCTACCAATCCCCATCCCCATCCTGACGATTGGAGCCGAGTACAACTTGGAGGGGCGTTTTAAGGTTTATCATGGCAGAGGCTATACTATTTTTCGGGCCCTCTTCCTCGGGGGGGGGGGGGGGTCTCTGCCCCCAGCAACCTACGGTCGCGAATTTTGCAAAATAGAAAATATTTTGGTGCATTCTGACATATCCTACAGTAACAGTGTATATAGAACGATTGACTCGGACTCGGGGACCCTTTCCCTTGGCCAAAGGGGCCCTTTTGTCAGACGAGGGGCCCTTTTGGCAGAATAAAAGGGCCCTTCCTAACTAGGGTACATTTTCATCTTTCTTATCGGTTTTAGCATTTTTCTCCCGTTTTATTTTTTCAACTTCTTTGATTTTTTTTCGCGAGGGGGCTGGCGCCTCCAGTGCCTCAGCTATAAAACGCTTTTGACAACTTGGCCAGAGGCCCACCTAAATCTTGAAGCCCTAGGCTTCAATCAGTCAAGCTTATAGGCAAATCTGGCACACAAACCTTTTCTTGTAATTTCTTATTTAAGAGTAATATAATTGCTTTCATGCCAACCAGCTAAAAATAAATACAGTATGAATAAGCAATGAATGCTCATTTTTAATCATAAAAAGTTAATACAAATAAAATCGCCATTTCTTTAACTATAGCTTGAACAAGACTTGTTCATTCGGCCCGAACACTGTTTTATTTTATCTGGTCCACCCTGACACCGTTTATCGATCTTTCTGTGAAATAACAACTTGGTTTTATCGCGACTCTATAATTGAATATAATAGAATCTACTAGAAATGAAGTAAAATAAAAATGGATTAACAGATCGTCACAAAGTGAAGTATATATAACAGACACAGAATGATTGTATTAGCGGTAATTACATGGGGTTTGAACAATATTGTCAGAGAGAGAGAGAGGGGGAGAGAGAGAGAGAGAGAGAGGAGGGAGAGAGAGAGACAAATGGGGTTTAACGTTCACTCGACACAAACTAGGTCATTTGGGGATAACATATGGTTCAATTTAATTTTATTTCAATAATTCGCTTGTCCGCAGAGGTCTTTAGCAGTGGGAGGAAACCGGAGAAAACCTACGAGGTTGGACAGGCGACCCTACTCCGTGTCACGTACAAGCTTGGAATCGAAACCACGCCAGTTGACTCAATGACAGACCTTCACATCCAACGCCCATGCATGTAAAAATGTTAAATGACCTTTTAGAATGGTCCACATAATGGAATGTGGTTTGAAGTCTGGTCAACACAATACATCGGTCATTTGTTTACTTTCACGGATAGACCTCCGTAGGACGATTTACCAAATACTATCTAATACCACCCGATAGTACCACATACAACCCAATACCATCCAATAATACCCAATACAACCCAAAACTACCCAATACTAACTCAATACTACCCAATGGTGTTTTCCGGTTGTTTTCCGGTGTTTTCCGGTATATAGTATGGCCCAACGTATACGAGTGTTGTTTTACAAAAAAAAAAAAAATTATGTAGTTCAGTGGGGGGGGGGGGGTGCAACTCCCCCGTCTGGACCCGCCCCTGCATTTGGTACCAGATGAACCATGGTTTAAAAATTTAAAAATACGGTGTGCATGTGACACCAGCCATACAGCGAGGGTAAAACATACTATATTTAAATCGATTTGTAATAGTAAACCAGATGCTGTTTTATTCAAACCATGATGTAAGACAGAGGTGCTGGCAAGGGACAACGTATGGGACGAATCACTGAGGTTTCTTGTACACAATGGCATGCACGTAAAGGAAATGTTGGAAGATGGAGTTCAAACTAAGAGTAGGCAGTAGCGCCGCTGTCCCCATAGCACACACTACATGACGTATACCCATCTTCATTAGCCCAGTGGGAACAGAAAAGTAGGAAGTTAAACCCCATTACATTACATTTCATTTCAAACCATGATATCTCCATACGGTTATCATTCATGCGATAGGAATGCGACTTGGTTTTGGGGACTGAAATCAATTAAAACATGACTGTGTATATATATATATATATATATATATATCTTGTAATTATTTTGTATCAATAATACTGACTGATGCCGTACTCAACTACTTGCCCGGGAATAAATGTCTGGTTTCAGTCAAACCATAATGTTAAACTATTTATCACATCAACTCTCCCTGAACATGAAATAACAACCTGAAAGTGGGTTTCATCCCGAGAGATATAACCTTATAAACATTGTGACCGTGAAAATTGACGGACATGTCGCAAGTTATCAGAATTTGTCTTTAGGATATCAGAAAAATCAATCTGCCTGTCTAGAAACATCGTACAATGTATAAGTTACAAATTAATGATCAATATTTTTGTAAAGGAATCAATGCAAATTGTCTGCCTTATTTGGAGAAAACAATAACTAAATATCACGTCCGTGACCGAATTAAATACTCTGAGGTATCCACGGCCTCTACTTGGATTTCATCTGGTTTTGAGTTTTGAGTTACCGTGACGTAACTGAACCCGACAATTTATGGGGTTGGTGTAAAAAGTATGTTTTGCATGTAAACCAATAAACTTCCATGGACTAGTAGGTACGATAAAAAACATAGGCAAGATTATCAATTTTTGGATTTAATCATCAATGAGCGTTGGGCAGCAAATCGGATACAAATCCAGTTAAAATCGGACAGATAAGATGGCATCGAGAGTTGATTAAGATCTTTTCATGTTAATAAATGTCTAATTAATAGTTTATAGAACATTTCAGGCCTAAAGAAAGACCACCTACAATAGGCAGATTTACCACTTGCATATGTAGCACTTTGGTCCTTAAGACAATATTGGGTCTTTGAAATATTGTTGCTTCACTCTGTCTATAGAGTCAAATCACACGTACTTAATGAACGGGAATATATATTTATACATAAAAAAACAGTGATATTTTGGTAAAATCATAACCATTGTCAAAATATACATCAAATTTTATCTGTTTATTGACCTATGGTTGGTAAGGTAATGTTTCCTCCTCTGGTCTTGTGAAATAAAGAGATTTATTCCATATTTGGGATGGAAATTAACGTCACGGATCTAAGACGTGCCGAAATTAGGGGGTATAAAACAGGGTGTAGAGCGAGATTGGTCTAAGCTCACCCAGATATTCCAAGCAGCTATTATTATTGACAACGAGGAACCTTCAAAGTCATTACAGCTTAACAATAAAGTTGTAAGAACCATTTATTCTGTAGTGTTATTACGATCACGAAGAAAACAAACACAACAAGGAAAGAAGTTCGATAGTACTACACATAATGTATGTTTAACCATTTAATTGTGAGCTTGAAACTAGACATGGAAATTGTATTGTAGAGGTGTTTATGCCTATATGTGGCCGAGGTGGATATGGGGTGGGGTTGTAGTCGGGTTGAGTCACCAGTCCGCGTAGTCTTAGTATACGATAATCACAGAGTATTCGGGTCGGGTAAAGTACCTTTAGCAGATCTGTACGTTGTTAGTACCGCGTTAAGATGAAGGTTGGGATGGGGGATTATTTGGCGTATGAAAGCCAAGGGGCTTCTTACATGTAATACTGTAATTAAATTGAAGATGAATTAATCAGTCTTGGAAATGTAGACGTGGGTGCTGTGATAAGACGATGAGTCGTAAACAATAACGATACCATGTTCACCAGGTCATCTGAATAGATACACAATAGAGTAGATACACAATAGAGTAGAAATACACAACTAGATACACAATAGAGTAGAAATACACAACTTGATACACAATAGAGTAGATACACAACTAGATATACAGTAGAGTAGAAATACATAACTAGATACACAATAGAGTAGATACACAATAGAGTAGAAATACACAACTAGATACACAATAGAGTAGATACACAATAGAGTAGAAATACACAACTAGATACACAATAGAGCAGAAATACACAACTAGATACACAATAGAGTAGATAAACAACTAGATATACAATAGAGTAGAAATACACAACTAGATACACAATAGAGTAGATACACAATAAAGTAGAAATACACAACTAGATACACAATAGAGTAGATACACAACTAGATATACAATAGAGTAGACATACACAACTAGATACACAATAGAGTAGATACACAACTAGATATACAATAGAGTAGAAATACACAACTAGATACACAATAGAGTAGATACACAACTAGATATACAGTAGAGTAAAAATACATAACTAGATACACAATAGAATAGATACACAATAGAGTAGAAATACACAACTAGATACACAATAGAGTAGATACACAATAGAGTAGAAATACACAACTAGATACACAATAGAGCAGAAATACACAACTAGATACACAATAGAGTAGATAAACAACTAGATATACAATAGAGTAGAAATACACAACTAAATACACAACTAGATACACAATAGAGTAGATACACAACTAGATATACAATAGAGTAGATACACAACTAGATACACAATAGAGTAGATATACAATAGAGTAGAAACACGATAGAAACATAATAGCGTAGAAGTAAAGGAGAGGGGAAAGACGGCAGAGTGGAAACACGTGAGAGTGAATACCGACACAAATTTTAATAAATACATGGTGTAGAAAGTAGACACAGAACACATTGTGGAAAACAAAGATTCTGTTTACACAACCCAAATAACCTATCTTATATCATTATACGTCTTCTTATTCTCATCAATTCAGCTATAATTCTATTCTATTCTCATCAAACCTATTAAATTGAATTATCCAACTGTGATAAAACTTGGTCGTTATTTTATATAAAGATCAACACTGTCAAGACGTTCGGTTATATTTCAGGCTTATTCATGGCAAACAGATCACATTAAAAACACATTGATATTTATCTTAAGCCAACCCAAAGGAAAACGTTTCAACCATTTCAAATACACATCAGTCATTAAATAAAAGATTGCCAACAGCAACACGTTTATTGCATTAACTAGAGAGAGGGTGATAGAGAGCAAGGGCGAGCGAGCGAGAGACAGAGAGAGATGGGGTTTGTATTAGCGGTACTTACATGGGGTTGAACAATATTTTCTGAGAGAGAGAGAGAGAGAGAGAGAAAGAGAGAGAGAGAGAGAGAGATATCTCGTTGATATTTTATATTTTGGAGAATAAAACTGCTTAATGTTGTGAAAAGCCCCTAAAAACCTTTACCTTAGGGACGAGCAACTAACTCAACTAACATAAAGTAAACAATTAAAACCCGCCAGTCTTCATTTGGAAATGGAAACCGGTGTTCCAAGCTGTATTATACGATGTCTGGATAAAACCAGACTTTTATTTTTTAACAATAACGTGTAGTGTAGGTGAAATTTACCGTTCGTTATCAAGTACGGAACATGCATCGCACACTGTAATAGATTATAAGGTCATCCAACGAAACAAATGACACGAAATCTCAAAAGGGTTATGCGTCCGGATAACCGGTTTTGACGTCCACATCCAAACGACTCAATATTTTGAGCTGAAATTTTGAGATACCTCATTCCTCTGTATTTTAGCGCTTAAATGTTATACGTACCTGGGGCCTCTTTCACGAAATTCTAATTAAGATAAAATCCAGATTTTAGTAATTTGATTGGATAATATAAGATTGATTTTATTGCTTAGCCAATCAAAATTGAAGTATCTAATAAAATTTGGATTTTATCTTTAGTTAAAATTTCGTGAAACAGGGCCCTGGACTTTTATTTCTGAGAGTCCGTTAAAATCGGGATGGTCCCTTTAATACTCCAATGATGAGGCTGGCGACTCAATAACATTTCTCACGCTAACATGTACTCAGATGGTTTATTTAACATTTAGAAATCAAAATCAACATACCAATGATAGATAAATGAAATGAAATGAAATGAAATGGGGTTTAACGTCCTACTGTTCTGCTCCTAAACTGGGCTAATGAAGAAGGGCATATGCCATACAGTGTGCTATGAGGGATATAGTCTTATATCGAATTCCAACTGCCAAGGGATCTTTTACGTGCACGCCAATGTGTACACGGGACCTCGTTTTTTTTGTCCCACCCGAACGACTAGACAGCTGTCCTTGTCAGGCCCTCCGTCCTGCATCACTGCACCACGCCGGAAAATCTGGATGAACTTTCTCGGCCAATGCAGGTATCAAACACCCGACCTCCAGGCTAGCGAGCCAGCGTCTTACCCACTTAGCCACGTGATCCCCCAACCAACGCTAGATATAAACTCCCGGGTTTAATTCATTCGGGTTTAAAACAGACCGTTGTTTTACTTAAGGAACAGCACAAGTTTCGTCAACTCGTCATATCTTTGTAAATACGGAACAAAATTAAACAATTTTATAGTCTGTAATAGTAAGTACAGGAGGACCGCACTACACGTAAAACAAAAATCTGCGGACAAGACAGAAAACAGACATTGCACCAAATAAACAAATATCAAATTAAGTGAATGGATCCGGGGGCCAGCCGTAAGCGTCCACTGCGCTGTACAGTCCCGGGCCCCTTCTATAGCTTTAGAGTCTAACTCAGAGACTTTGTTGTTGTTGTACTTAGTGTTTAACGTCTGCTTCCACCGAAGGTGATATCGCAGACAGGTCTTATTTTTCATTTTTATTACCTTAGCACACGCGCAGGAGTCTTTCCTGTGGGAGAAAACCGGAGTAAATCCACGGAGGTTGAGACGACGCCCCTATCTCCAAGCAGCATATGCTCACACCAGGCATTGAAGCCACAACCACAAGCCAGAGAAGAAAGGCCAGCTAGTGGTCGAAGCGCGGCACCAAGACCACTAGGCCACCCCCCACCCCCCAGATACTTTAATGGCTCTCTTATCTGATATGGGTGACCGTCACACGTCTAGTAATTGGCATTCAAGACACTTCATTTTCTATCCAAATAGAAGGTGATCGAGGGAGGGAGAGAAATGGGTTTAACGTCCACTCGACACAAACTAGGTAATTTCGGGACTAATACACGGTTCAATTTTTAGCAGTGGGAGCAAACCGGAGGACCCGGAGAAAACCCACGTACAACCGGGGAATCGAAACCACGCCAGTTGACTCAATGACAGACCTTATGATACAGCACACACACGCTAACCATTTGGCTCTCCAACCCCCCAGATGATTGATGAAACCAAGTTTTGTCTATCATGTAAATTTAATCATCATGTTTATACTATATATCAACAAATATTATTCAATCATGATAGAGTCTGAACCAATAATAACCAGCATAGATAGATGGTTTTCGTCAATTCGTCATATCTCTGTAAATACAGAAAGAAATTGAACCATTTTTGGACTCATATTCCTATTAGAGATTATTTTTATCGTTAATTATTATTCAACCATGACAAAGTCTGGACCAATAAAGACTAGATCAATACCCATATAACTAGATTTATCATAAAGATATTACATAAAGTCTGGTTACTCGAGACTGTCTAGATATTTTTTAATTTTAATATTTTGAAGGGTTTTCCATTGGGTTCCATCATAGTGGTGAATGCGGTCAGGTCACAAACAGTTTTGCATTCATAACGGGGGGGGGGGCGAGTGGCCTGACTTTCGTGTACGCTTTAGATCATATGGTCTGTCATTGTGGGTTTGCTCCGAATGCCCGGGTCTCCTACCTCTGCTACGCGAACATGTTAGTCCCAAAGTGGCCCCCCCCCTCTCTCTTGTGTAATAATGTCTTAAGGATATATTATGCAAGATTTAGATAAACAGTTGACCGTTCTTTCTATAACCGTTCAAAATTAGATAATGAAAAATGAATATATTGAAAATTTTATTCAAATTACTTTATTCTTAACGACATTATAGGTGTGGGAACATATAGCATAGATCGTGTATCATCGTAGCAACGGTACTGGACAGCCGAGACTAAGTCTCGATTACCCATTTTATCGTTAAAGTTTTAAATCTAGCGGATGTTCAGTCTGGGCTATCAGAGAGAGAGAGCGAAAGAGAGAGAGAGAGAGAGAGAGAGAGAGTTTAACGTCCACTCGACACAAACTAGGTCATTTTTGGACTAACATATGGTTCAGTTTTATTTCAAACATTCGCTTGCGCGTCGGGGTCTTTAGCAGTGGGGGAAAACCGGGGGACCCGAAGAAGACCCACGAGGTTGGACAGGCGACAGTACTCCTTGTCACGTACAACCGGAGAATCGAAACCACACCAGTTGACAAAATGGCAGACCTTATGATACTGCGCGCACGTGTTAACCATTCGGCCATCCCCCCCCCACACCCACCCAATTCATATAAGATTTGAAGCCAGAAAATAATTCCTACAGTAGGCAGATTTAGCTCTTACATAATGCATCCTTAAAGTACATTTTTATATTTTCATCAATCTTGTGTTTATTAACTTTTATATACCCATTACTTTCCTAACTACGGACTTTATAACCATTACGTCTTCTAATCGCCTATAATATAAATCTATGGTTTGAAACCATCTCTTTATTCGTATATTGGTATCATTATTTCTGTATCACCCAAACAGCTTCAACGTAATTGAACAGAATCCTGCCATTAGTGAGGTTACATTCAAGGAGACATTCGTTAAACAGAACTGAATGGACTATTTTTGCCAATTTACACGACAATAAAAGGAAACGGTGTTCGCTACTGTAAATTACATGGTACGGATCAACTCACATGATTTAAAAACAGCAGAAGAAGATACTGCAAGTGACAATCAGTTATTCACGAATCTTGATACTGTATCAGGGTTTTAAATACAATGTGCTATGTAATTGTTCGTATATCTGGGGACGCCTAGATTGCTCCGTCCTGTGGTGACTCGAGTTTAAATATATACCACGTGATCCCAGTTGAGTATTCACTGGTATCTACTAATAAATTCATAGCTGTGTTTTTCTTTATTTAACTGGAGTCATTCTATGTGTCTATGACTAGTCTGTGTCTACGGTTGTATTCCGTCTGACTTACCATGTTTTTATTTTGCAAAATTCAAATATTGTTCATATATATATATATATATTTAGCCAGGTATGCCGCTATTTTTTCATGTGTTCCAAGGTGTACTGATGGCAAAAAGAGGTTCAGAATCATTGTCTTGGTCTCGGGGAATTCCCTATGGCTCACTCGGTAGAGGTGTCGGGGAATTCCCTATGGCTCACTCGGAAGATGTGTCGTGGAATTCCCTATATGGCTCACTCGGTAGAGGTGTCGTGGAATTCCCTATATGGCTCACTCGGAATTCCCTATGGCTCACTCGGTAGAGATGTCGGGGAATTCCCTATGACTCACTCGGTAGAGGTGTCGGGGAATTCCCTATGGCTCACTCGGAAGAGGTGTCGTGGAATTCCCTATATGGCTCACTCGGTAGAGGTGTATTGATTCGATTCAACATAAATAATTTAATCATACATTTAAGTAGTGCAGAAAAGGAAATGGGGTTTAGCGTCCTACTATTCTGATCCTACTGGGCCAATGAAGATGGGCATTAGCCATACAGCGTGCTATGAGGGAACTTTTGCCCGGACAGCGGCGCCGTGTCCTTTAAGTCCCATCCGAACGACTAAACAGCTGTCCTTTTCAGGCCCTACGTCCTGCATAGTTATAGACATGGTTCATAGCAGAAATGATTACAGATTGGATTCATAACACTAGGAATATCTTAGTTAATCGGTAACAATATAACTTTAAATTTAACTTGATTTTATTACAGTTAAATCTGGTCTATCTGGGATGATTTTAATACAATATTTTATATTGTAACATTACTGATTTACGTTGTTTAATAAAAGAAACGATGAATCTTGTTTGTTAAGATTTCTATATTCTTGGTTACATGGAGGAAGTCGATGAATTATAGCCCTCGTGTAAAATAATAACGAGTTTAACTATCCTTGTAAAAGTTCTTAATGTTTAATAAACTCCAACAATATGAAATTTCTAAGTGAAGTGTTGTGTTGGGAGGGTGGGGGGGCATGTAAATTTTGGTTTTGTACGTCGTATGATGTATTTGGGTATGGATTATTTAGAATTGGCTTAGAATTCGCCCCACTACAATATCTACATGTATTTTATGTTCGGAACAACATAAATCATTTAAGTTGATCAACTAAAGGTTTATCATCGATCCAAGTGTCGTGTGTCGATCCCAAGTTGCTAATTGTGGACAGTAATTAATTCTTATCCTGGCTTTAATCAATAAATTAGAAAAAAAAGTTTAGATTGGATCCATCAAGAAGTAAGATAGCTGACAGGGTTTGATAGTGGATAAATTATAATTTGAGTATATCCACATGTATACTTACTGTCGTCATTGTATACTGTATACGTATAATCTAAACCCCCCCAAAATTTTTCATTCAATTCAATTAGATTTACATTTCGATTTATTTATTTTCTGATGTTTGTACGTTAAATTAAAGGAAAATATCGAATAGATATTGATATCTGGTTTATCATAATTCAGATTGTGTCGAAAACACATGGCTGTGTATGTAAAGTGTATATTAACAAATCTATACAAACTCAACCATTTTTGGACGAGTTAACCCAATGTGGTGTGTTTTGTCCTAAGGATTTATCTGTGATACACAGGCGATTACCCCTAGACCAGGGATGTTAAACTCATGTCGATTCAGGGGCCACATGAACTAAAATTTAATATCAAATGAGCCGGCGATATACAACAATTCTAAAAACAAAGCAAAACGTTCTTGACACTTGTAATTTTTTTAGACTGGTTTACAAATTGCTAAGATATTGAACACAACTTTCTCTTGTATTACATACAACTTAGATATCTATGACATACAGTACAGAAGTCAGAGTTTTACTGAACCCGTAAAACAATAATAAATGGTTTCCAACACTAGTTTCTAAGAATTATCGACACGTCAGTTTGTTGAAATTTGTTCCACGGGCGCACCGGATCAGGTCCGTGGGCCGTATGTTTGACATCCCTGTACGTTCCAATGTTCGCGTCTTGGGTGTGTTATGTGCCTTATAATTGTGCCAGACGCATGTCTAGAGAGAGAGGGGGGGGGGGGCCTGAATACGCTCCTGTTTCCAGGACCTTGTTTATCTGTTTGGTTGTGACATTTTTCTCCATCACTTACTATTAGTTCTATGGATTGTGGTTTCAAATTGTAATAGGTGATATGGTTCTTGTACCTTATCACATATGACTTTGGGTTATATAAGTCGTTCTGGAGTGCATGAACAACTAGTTTCGGGAAAAGTTACGGTACTTAAATAAAGATCTTGTCTTATAAAATATTACTTTTCCAAGCCGACCCAGACCCCCCCCCCCCCCCGACTAAAAGTGTTGGACTTAAGAATTCATGGAAGAGCGCAGATCACCGTGGATATCAGTAATACCGTAGGAGCGAAAAGGAAGCATTGCCGTACTTTAAAGGGATAAACAAACAAGATATTAAATGTATACTTTACCTAAGACATCGTATATAATACAAATTTTCCACAAGCCGCTTCTTGTTGACATCCACATTTTAGGAGATCCTTCAAATATAGTATTATTCTCATCTCGCATTAAAATCAGTTCTTTAGTTAATAACCAGGAATCAGTGCCAACAGCTAATGCTAAAGCACCAATTGTCACGCCACCAAACGCGAACGTGATGCATGTAAGGTAATAAACATTGCACTTCATAATGCACGTTGGTAAAGGCATCTCAGCCGATTGGTACACGTGTGTGGTTCTAGTATGGGTTACGTATTCGTACACTTTCCCATCTCAACGGTTTAGTTCTATGGATGCATATTATTATAAATCGTACTTCTTTTTAGGTAGATTCACCTCCTACTGAAAATATAAAAAAAATTAAAAAATATACTAAAATTCATTTTAGGTTTCGTAGAAGAAAATCAGCATTAAGCGGTTCTCTATCAATAATCCACCAAAATAATCTGTTTAAAAAACAGAACCAATAAATTGGATCCAAAAAACATAAATCATTTCTTCGACATACTTCTTGATCATAGGCTGACAGTCGAGCAAAAAATCAGCCAAATCTTCCCGTTTGATGTTTCTTAGATTCTTAAAATAGTACATACTTCATCTTCTTTAAACTTTCCGTACAAAGTCTTATGTGAAGGCAATCAGCACTCTACTACATCGTCCATTTACTTGCTGACAAATGTACTTATGAAAGCGATCAGCAGGCACCGTGGCGTAAATCACTTAATCAACTCCTTGTATTGACGGCTTCAATACGATAATGACACAATCCCCAGTGAATAAACACAACTCATCGCATGCAATCTAAAGAAAATGAATGAAGTACCTCAGCGTGAAACTAGTGAGGTGCTGAAAATAATGAAACGTTATTCGTTAGGGAATAAGTTGAACTTTGGGTTTTCTCGAATAACTGCAAAGTTTAGTCAAGGCTAAGAATACAAAGAAAAGGAGTGCACATTCGTTTATAGTTCTTTATACATCTCGTTCCTATTAAGGGATTCTTCTACAAGATATAGTTTGGCGCCACTTGAACACAAGAGATTATGTTTTATACAGCTTAAATGCAATACTTCAGTTTCGGGTTGAGGTATTTTGCAGTGGGTGCAAATGAGAATGCCAGAACAAAAAACACGAGAAAAGAGAGAGTACCCTACTCCTTGTCACGTACAGACCACGAGTCGAAACATGACTCAATGATTTGAATCCCACACGTTTCACCACAGGATAAATGTAATAATAACGTCCCTACCAACACTTATCGTATTTTGTTTCCATTACGAACCTTTTAATCCGGCATTTACCATCATTATGGCTGGAATTCTTCATCTCATGTATAAAATTTGTGCCCATCAGTTGTTTACTTCCAGGGATAATTTATAGCTTGATTGCATTTTGTATTTTTTGAAGTGTGTGGGGGGTGGGGGGTGGGGGGTGGCGGGAGAGAGAAATGGAGTTTTACGGCCACTCGACACAACTTAGATCATTTCGGGACTAACACATGGTTCAATTGTATTTCAATAATCGGCTTGCGCGTAGGGGTCTTTAGCAGTGGGGGGAAACCGGGGGACCCGAAGAAGATCCACGAGGTAGAACAGGCGACTCCACGCCAGTTGACTCAATGACAGACCCTATGATACAGCGCGCACGCGATAACCATTCGGTCATACGGGGGTTGGAGGGGGGATATATTCTAAAAGCAATTTCGGGCCTTGATCATTTTTTGTCATTAGTTTGTTTTCAACATTGGGTACTTGGTTGGCGCCATGTATCTGTTGTTTGCTATCATTTTGTCATTCGCTACTCGGTGGATGGGACGTGGAGTTTTTATTATATTTTATATTTTTTTGTCATTAGTTTGTTTTCAACATTGGCTACTTGGTTGACGCCAGGCATTAGCTGTTTGCTATCAAGATAATTTTATTATCCTCAATGGGCTCATTTTACATCCAGGTTTCATATAGCATAATTTGATCCTATTTACTTTTTAGCCTTTGAAACTATTCCATAATTCAATATAGAAGTATGATCCTTTTAAAACAAAAGCGAATTTGTCTACGGTTGTAAATGTTAATTCAGTAAAGCGTACCAGTAAAACAGCATTAAGTGTTTTGACATTTATAGGGGGTACACAAACCAAATATTCCAAGGCAAGTTCATCTATTTTTTATGAACAGCTATTTACACCTCGTCGCTTGAACACAAACAAATTCCTTGTAAAATTGGTTATTATGAAGTTATCTTAAAATCTACAAGCTCATCCGTTTGGTTACCTATAGTCCAGCCACAGAAAAACATGGCTTGTCATCAAAAATCCATTCCTTGCTCATGTTCTATGTGGGTACATTAGGCTTTATCTAAGAGGAAATATGGCTGAACGTCCTACTGTTCTGCACTGACTGGACTAATGAAGACGGGCATACGCCATACAGTGTGCTAGGGGATGCATTTTGCCCGGACAGCGGCGCCACTGTCTCCTCATATTTCGCATTCCAACTTTCCAGGGTTTTTTTTACGTGCACGTCAATGTGTACACGAGACCTTTCTGTATTATAAATAATTACAGTTTTGTAATAGAGTTCAGTTGTAACAGTGATTATACCCTACTTAACAACCTTATTAATATTTCACTAGAAGCTTGTAACTAGCGTTCTACTCCATTCATGAGTTCATTCCCTATATTAGTATGATTATCCACTTAGTTAATTCAGTTAAAGTCCATTACACTACAATCAAGTGTTGGAATCAAACACCTGCAGCTTCTGTTCTTTTATTGATTCTTGTAGTAAACGAAACAGGTTGTCTTTGATTGTAGAAATGTGCTGGTCGTATGTGTCACAGTGGGGTTTAATACTTCTTCAATACAATGCTCGGTCAGTTTTCTATAGGTACGCGAGTAGTGTACGCGGTTTTACTCGGACAGCGGCGTTTATGCCCTACCCCTTCTCGATTCCCAACTGTCAAGATTTATAGACCTTCAAATTTGATTGTTTCATGTTCCTTTCGCTAGACCATGTGGAGCACCTCATGAAACAAACTAATTAAACGACTGTATAAATAGTTATAAGATAATGGAACAAGGAAGGTTGATTAAGTTCTGCTCCGACTGGGCTAATAAAGACAGGAGGGTGAAGAGAGAGAGAGAGAGAGATTGGGTTTAACGTCCACTCGACACAAACTAGGGACTAACATATGGTTGAATTTTATTTAAATAATTCGCTTGCGCGTAGGGGTCTTTAGCAGTGGGAGGGAAACCGGGGGACCCGGAGAAACCCATGAGGTTGGACAGGCGACCATACTCCTTGTCACGTACAACTGGCGGAATCGAAACCACGCCATTTGACTCAATGACAGGCCTTATGATATAGCGTGCACGTGCTAACCATTCCATTCGCCCCCCCCACCCCCCAGGAGGATGAAGAACAAGTGAGGCTGAACAGAAGAAGAAGAATATAAAGAACGAAAAGAATACGGGTTAATGTTCCCTTGACACAAACTAGGATCATTTCAAATCGCGTTATCTTTATTTTATAGGTGGCTTCAATACACCAGCTTAAAAATTAGAATTTCATATTTTACAGACCAGAGAGGAAACAATGGCTAATGTTCCCTTCAACACAAACCCAAGATCATTTGGAATCGGGAGTAACTAATGGTTCATCTTTATTTTATAACTTTGTCTGCGCATAGATCTCCGAAATTAGAATTTCACAGTTTACGGGGTTGTTTTGTAATAAAGTTATAATTTTCTACCTGTTAGTGGTATTACAGAAAGATCAACCCAACAAATTTCACGGATTCGATTTCATAGAATTATTATTCTGTTTTATGTTGGAAAAATTGGAAATTGCATTTCGGAAGGTTATTACCAGGAAATCATCTGGATCTATTTCCCTTTCAACACTCGATTCCCTGGTTGTACGTCACAAGGACTAGGGTCACCTGTCCAACCTCGTGGATTTTCTTTGAGTCCTCCGGTTTTCTCCCACTGCTAAAGATCCCTACGCGCAACCGAATTATTGAAATAAAATTGAACCATGTTAGTCCCGAAATGACCTAGTTTGTGTCGAGTGGAAGATAAACCATCTCTCTCTCTCTCATCTCTCTCTCTCTCTCTCGTTCAGGACAAGCCACCAGACTGACTAGCTGAAGTCCGTCAAATTTGGATGTGAACAAACCAATTTAACACTTCACAAAAAAAAAAAAAAAAAATACCCCACTTCCATTTGAAAGTTTGATCGATTTCACACATGGTTTGAACTTTGTGTTTACCACACGTAACAATTCAATTTCTATATTTGTAGAAAATAACCAATTCTCTTGGTATTATTAATCAGCAATTTTTTAACATGGTTATAACCATGGCTACTGAGGATCCCAGGGGGAATCCCCATATTTTCCAAATGGATAAAAGCCAGCAAACTAACAGGTTTAGTTCCAAAATAAATATGTTTTCGTTAAATATTTATATATTTTCTGTTTTGATTGTGTATATTCGCTGTTAATGTATATCTAATTGTGATGTCTATGGTGTATTTGAGAATGTTGCGTTCTATCTGTGTTGCTCATTGGCATTGTTGGTTAAAGACTGTTTCATCAGGGCAGTCATTCTTGTAATGTATATGATGTATTTGAGAATGGGGCGTTCTATCTAAGTTGCTCATTGTCATCGTTGGTTCAAGACTGTTTCACCAGAGCGGCCATTATTGTAGTTTACACATTGCCAGACGCTGACCGAATACATTTTATTTTATGTCTAGCGTTATCTCATGGGACTGGCATATGTTGCTCTTAGACAATAAGCGTCCATTACTGCCTTGTACGCTTTTATTAATATCTGGTTAAACAAGATATATATATTATTGCAGCCAATCGTGTATATTCGATTCATTCGACGAGTTGGATATCTGTGAAAGTCCAGTGACTATTAACTGTACTGGCATATACGAAAATAAAAAAAAAGGTATGCCGCGTAAGTACATACATTTTATCATATATCGCAATAACCTATTAGCGACATCATAAATTATCTCAAAGAAAGCTTTAAGTTTAAAGCTTGCCACTAACCAAGCAGTCACCATAGAGGTATAAAATCTTAAATATCATCTTCACATTTAATTTGATCATTCTAAAAGAAAGCCACTATACTTCTACTTTTAAACCTGACTAGTAAACGAACCATTCAAATGTCGAGTTACTGAATTGATCTAATTTTGGTGTGTAGGGTGCAGACTCACTAACAAAGGAGATTCCTGGATCACTCCTGGTGTTACATGATGCAGGACGGAAAGCCCGGCAATTTGTGTGGATGAGACGACAAACCCATGTCCGATATGTCGGAGTACCAATGTCTGGGCAAATATAGCACTACATATATCGGGTGAGCACCACATACCGTTTGACCGGCTTCATTAGAAATGAAAATAAAAAAGGGTTTTAGCCTCCTACTGTTCTGCACCGACTGGACTAACGAAAACAGGCATACGCCACACAGTATATGACGGACATTTTGCCCAGATAGCGGCACTATGGTCAACTCTGATATCATTTCCCCTTGTCAGCGGTGCAGCTCGGAGGGTCTGGCAAGGGACAACGCATAGTCGTCCGAATGGGACGGAACACCGAGGCCATGTGTAGACATTGGCGTGTACGTAAAAGAACCCTTGGCGGTCTTAATTAGAGTGATTAATGCTGAGAAGTAAGACATTAAAATCCATTAAATTATTTTTATTTGATCTAATACCCCATGCATCAAACTGTACAGGATTTGATGTATTCGTGACAAGGTGTGCTTTAAATGGAATAATGATTTAGTATGACACAATGAGTTATCATGTAATAAATATTGATATTTAAAGTTTGTCATTAACATTTGCTCGCAACATGATGGTTTTACTTGTCAGAACACTGTGTAACATTTGCTCGCAACATGATGGTTTTACTTGTCAGAACATTGTGTAACATGTGCTCGCAACATGATGGTTTTCTAGCGTTGGAACTTGCAATGTTCTATTCTGTTTTACGAGATGGGAGACAACGACGATAAGCAGGTTTAAAGTGAATTGTAACCCAACACGACAGTCAGACCCTATTTTAACGTGCATTGGGGAAATAAAGTCGTGCTCTCAGAAGTTTTAATTTGGGCAAAAATGCGCGTCAGTTGGAGAACGTCCGTGCTCTGCGAAATAAAGACACGTGTTCTCAGACAATTTCATCCCAAAAAGGCGCGCGAAATATCTAAGAGAGCCTCACCATTCCACAAAATCCATATTTTATGAAAGTTTGAATCTGAGTTATGATTTGTTGTTTTGTCGCTATACCGATCTCTTCCAGTCTCTCCAAACTCGTGGGTTTTCTCCGGGTACTCCGGTTCCCCCCCCACTGCTAAAGACCCCTACGCGCAAGCGAATTATTGAAGTAAAATTAAACCATATGTTAGTCCCGAAATGACCTAGTTTGTGTTGTGTGGACGTTAAACCCCATTTCTTTCTCTGTCTCTTCCAGTCTCCTATAAAACTCGAACTTGCTTGGATTTGTCTGGTCTCCAGTCTGGCATATTCGCTTTAATTTTTACATCGCCGCCATCTCTGAAATTTTTATTTTTTATTTCGTTTATTTCTTGATTCAACAGAATTTATTGTTCCTGGATATACGCTAGATATTCTACTCTTCAGGGGGTATTAAATTTAAAAGATAATATAATTTCCGCCGGATCATACTTATATTTCGAGCTCATGATTCTTCAGTTGCATTAGTCGTCGACATGAATTAATATATAGGTATCGATCATAGTCACCCGCACAGTCTAGTTTGTCAGTTTCTGTGTATTGGCAGTGACTTCGTCGACTTTCCGCAGATCTACGCCAGATTAACGCTAGAGACCATGTATTTTTCACAAATTGCCAACGCCTGGGGGTCCCTACCTTTCCCTGTAATTGACATGGCCAGAGGGACGTGCTCCGAAAATAGGCCCCGACGACAGCGGTCATGAGTCTATTTCAATTTTAAAATGACAGACTTTATTTTCTAAAATGTGTCTGGATAGCAATTGCATGAGTGGGCGGTCGCTGGGGATAGGCGGTGCCCTAATGTCGGGTTAATGGCAAACCAAACGACAGTGGGTCCTAAGGTCACGAGTGAACTGTCTACGGGTCTGGGAAGCGTTGTAAAGCACCGCGGCGAATCCAATCACAACACCCACATCCTGAACAATTCAGATATTGAACAAAAACAGCGTAGATAACAGTTAAGATATATTATCAGTCAACCTTGATATAGCAACATACACAAAAATAAGACACTTACCTTCATTTTCAATTGAACGATTCGTAAACAAAGCTATGGTTATTCCACTTTTAATATCAGCTTTTGATACGTCCAAAAAAACCCACATTTATTGAAATAAATGTGATTTCACGAAGTACTTTATCTAATAGTGATCGTATCACTTGGATTGTAATCAATTTGATATTTACGTGACAACAGTTTAAAACATTTTCAACAATCTCCGTGTTGATCTGCCTCCTAAAATCCTGGAAATATTATTCTACACAAAATCGTCATTAAAATATTGAATAGATCTCCAGATAAATGTGTTGAGTTATTTAGAAACGCCAATGATCTAGTTGATTTTGTGTCTACAAAATAGGAATGACTGTTATATATCAATGTATCATCGATGTCGTTTAACGTCTATCATACCATCTTCCTACTTGCGACTTGACGTCATTTCCGCAACCTATATGACTTGTCACATCGTACTGTTACTAGTGTTTTCCTAGTCACGCTTCACCAAGTCCAGTGGCCACTTTTTTTTAGCAGATTTCGGAAATTTGTCATGCAAGAAAATATAAAATTTACAATTAGCGCGGATGCTTACCACTATTGCTAGACAAGTGCCCGCTTCTTAGTCCCATGCCATCACACCAACACACACAGTTACAGGCAGGTTTCTGAAACTTGTCTGACTAGAAACTTTTAATTCACAACTAGTGTGGACGGTTGTTACCACCATTGACAGACAAGTGCCCGCTTCTTTAACATATTCACTGGCTTCCAGTTTTTATCACCCGTCTCGTGTGTGGTATCAAAGTGTTTTTATACGTCCCGATTGAGCGCAAGCCACATTGATAATGATTCCATCCTATTCTGTCCAATATTCAGTAAGTGTTCTCTGGTACTAGACCCTTATGAATTGTATCTGATTGGCATATCGACTGTATGCACTATAACAGACTAGTAATCAAACGCTGCCTCATTGTCAAGGGAGAAACAGCTTGTGTGGGGAGTAACAAATGAATTAATACCAATTTTATTTTAGAGTATTTAATCTCTCGGTTGATTAGGTCAAGGACATGCTTACTCTTTCTGGAACACCTGATGCCATTTATTTTATAATGACATGGGGTTTATTGTCTCGTCCACATAACACAGTCGTTCGGGCTTGGATGAAAAACCGAGATCCCGTGTATACATTGGCGTGCACGTAAATGATCCCTTGGCAGTTATAATTCTATATAAAAGTAGGCTGGCTGTATGGGCAAAATTTCTCTCCTAGCACACTGTATGGCGTATGTCCGTCTTCATTAGCCCAGTTGGAGCAGGACAGTAGGGCGTTAAACCCCATTTCATTTCATTTCTTTTCCACATAATCAGTGGCGGATTAAGCTCCACCAAGGCCTGAGGCGGCAGTTGCTGGAGGGCCTATTTAGTTTTTAAAGTTAGAGCCAAGGTAGTTGCTAACATTAAAACGGGATTCGTTACTGAGGTTATAATATTATTAAAATATTAGTTATAACTATTGAAATTTGTCGTACAAAATGCTTTGACAGCAGAAACGTCACCGGAAACCAACTGTACATACACTTATTTTCAAGGATAATATTTCCTCATGATGGGGTGTTTACATCGAAACTAGTGCAAAATCTTTTGCTAGATATTTTTTCTTAAGTCAAAGTCGTTACATTTGGAACTCACTGGGAATAAATACATGTATTTATATGATACTCGTTTATGGTAGTATTCCCAGCAGATAAACATCACGTAATGTTAACGAGCATTGGCAGCGTGTTAATCATTTCTTTCGTATGCTAAACCAGTAAAAAGAATCTCCAGTGCTTTACTCCCTACGTCCGTCTTCATTATCCCAGTATAGGAGCAGAACAGTAGGACGATAAACCCCATTTCATTTCATTTTACTTTCTACGTCTATTAACCTTCGGTACAGAAAGTAGGACATTAAACACAATTTGGTGCAGAATGTAGGACATTAAACACAATTTCATTTGATTCCTATTAATCACACCTTTTATACAACCGTCAAAAAGGCATCGATTAACTTTCTTTGGATCAAAGCAAACAGGAATGGTGAGTTTAGTTTCAATCTGTATTCTACTGTATCAAGACATGGCAACTGTCTCATATAAGTCTCATATAAGCAAGGAGCTGACTTGCTAACCTGGTGGTTCCGGGTTCAAGCCCGGTTTTGGCGGCGAAGGTTCATCTAGATTTGCTGGCCTGGTTCAACCTTGTCAGTGATGCAAGATGTGGGGGGGGGGCTTTGAATGACAGTGTATAGTTGTTCAGATGAGACGACAAGGCGTGCTCGTCAAATAACCCTTGACAGTTGAAATGCAATTTTAATGATGTAGCTAAATCACCATCTACAAAATGAAGTAGATGTAACGAACGGAGCTTCTGTGATCTGATTGAAATATATAAAAAATTATGTTGAACATAAACGTAGAAATATATTTAAAATTCATTGTCATTCCGTTCGTTATATTTACTTCATTTTATTGATGTTCATTTATATTATCAAGACATTCATCAATATAAATAGGCTATATTGTTTGTCCAGACTCAATCATCGTGAATTATTACAGTATACACACGTGTAAGCCTAATGGCGTCATGTTTGCTTACATTTCATCAGCTTGAAATTGAAATATCAGACCATAAAAATCAATGAACCACGGGTAATTTGTGGAATTGATGTGATTTTCAGTTATCTAAAACTTCCAATCTACTATAATGAACTCGGCTTTTATATATCACACACTGCAATCAAAAGCACTCTCTATTTGAGGTGTTGATGACACTATTCTCAAAAATATATAAATGATTTGTAAATATCAGCGTTGTCGCATGATCGAATATCATTCCATTCTACAAACACCTGATAACACTCATTGTTGATTGATTCAACGCTAATCTGATTTGTTATTCAGTTTAAACAAGTCGTATATTGACTGTAACTTAAAGACACTAACGAGATTATTTGAAATATTGAATATTTCACGGCTATTAATCACGAACATTAAAACCATGTTATTATAAAAGTGTTTCTCTATAATATGAGCGTTAAAACCATGTTATTACAAAACTTGGTTATCTGTAATATTACGCTTTGTTGATAAGAATTATGGATCGGCTTCTTCCTTGATGTCGTTTAATGACACAAAAAACGAGTATTTCTAAATTCTCAACCCATTTGGGAATTAGTTACAGAGCCTACCGAAAACAAAATTAAATGACGTTTTCTCATGAAACTAAATACAGCAAATGTGTGGAAATAAGAACACAGGAAACAATTTTTGTGTTTTATCACAAGCGATATTCGTTTACGGTAAGATGTGGCTCTAAGTGTATAAGGTGTTCGAGAAATAAAACTGAAGTAATATTAGTTTCTCTGATACCGATGTGACTCAGTGAGTAAGAAATGAAATGAAATGGGGTTTAACGTCCTACTGTTCTGCTCCTAACCTGGGCTGATGAAGATGGGCATACGCCATACAGTGTGCGATGAGGGAAATTTTGCCCGGGCAGCGGCGGTATTTTACGTGCACGGGACCTCGGTTTTACGTACCATCAGAACGACTAGACAGCTGTCCTTGTCAGGCCCTCCGTTCTGCATCACTGACAAGGGGAAACCACGCCGGAAAATTTGAATGAACTTTCTCGGCCAATGCAGGGATCGAACACCCGACCTCCAGGCTAGCGAGCCAGCGTCTTACCCACTTAGCTACGTGATCCCCGCAGTGAGTAAGAAGTTGGCTGGCTAACCCGGAGGTCTCATGACCGATCCCTGCGTTGGCCGAGAAAGTTCATCAGGATTTTTCGACGTGGTTTTCCTCCCGCCAGTGATACAGGACTGAGGGTTTGGAAAGTTGTTATGTATGACGCATGTCCGTTTTCATTAGTCCAGTAGGATGTTAAACCCCATTTCATGTCATATCATTTCGTTATCCTAAAAGGTATCCTAGTATAATACAACCCTATCGGTTGATTAGAATAATCTACGTGAATATTCGTCAAGATTGCAAACCACATGATGTCCAAGTTCTCAGTTATAGAGGGTGTATTATTGACCTGTAACTACTATTATCATAAATCCATCCAAATAAACATCAAGTCAAGGCTGGTGTTTATCTCTCCCATCTATTCTAACACTACACGATATAATGTATTTATCCACACCACAACCCGTCATAATAATAAATATTTAATTAACAAAAATATGATCTGATATCAAATGCTAGACATGGTGAACCGTAAATCAAGATTTATCGCCTTTTGATGTATAACTAAGACCAAATTGAAGTTCCATTTGGATTAAGTAGTGCGCCGGTTCTCTTTCAATGAGTAATTTGTACTGACTATACATCACTAGGGGTTTATATGGTCTTATGATTTAGATTCACTCTCAGGACCAAACTATCGTGTTGAATTGAATATCAACTATACAAAATGTCTTATTGAATTGTTGCTATCTTACTTCTACAAAACCAACTACGACAGCATAGGTATCAGGAAATATACAATCCCGTGGTGAAGATCTACTGCTAGTTGAGCCAAAGACCAAATATAATGAACTCGTCTTGCTGTTTGGTTTTGGGTTAAGAGTCAAGACTTATCTATTCATTGAAGCCTTCTTTACCCAATTTTATGTTATTTTAACATTATTGTTATATTGATCTATTTATCTTTTTGTTTTGTATTTTCTTCTCTATTCTGTGCTTATATTGTACACAAAGCGCCTTTTGGGCGAAGGACTCACTTTATAAGTACGCCGTACTAATAACTGTTGTTCATGAATCACCGGCCTACTTACTGCAACTTAACAAACTCTATGGCGTATACCCGTCTTCATTAGCCCAGTCGGAGCAGAACAGTAGAACGTTACACCCCATTTTATTTCATTTTTATTTCTTAGGGCCTTAGAGGGTGGATTTGTTGCGTTCCATACATGAAGATTTTCAATTAGTTGCTGCTACTACTTTTTAAAATCAAGTTTTGACTCATTTTATGATGAGTAGATCTATTTTAATCAGTATGTATCTTCAGGCCCCGAGTTCACAAAACATTCTCAGACTTAAGTTTTAGGAATTTACTCAAAATTGTTCGCCTTATTTTAACTAAAATATAGAATTTAAAAAACTTTTGTTGTTTTAATGTATCAAATATATCAATAAGAAACTATGTGCAAAGTTTTGTGTTTGAAAGTTGAGTAAATTCTTAACTTAAGCCTGAGAATGTTTTGTGACTCGGTGCCAGGTTATTTAACACATGCGCAAGTTGTCGTTATCTTGAACTTTAAAACAAATAGATAACATAACTAGATTTCTAAGTTATCTTGAACTTTAAAACAAATAGATAACATAACTAGATTTCTAAGTTATCTTGAACTTTAAAAAAACAGATAACATAACTAGATTTCTAAGTCATTAGGTAGATTTTGTTGCGCTCCATAAATCATTAGTATTTATATGTCGGTGCGATTTTCACGCAATCAACCTGTATATCAGACGCGATACTGAAGTGACATTTGGTTTAAAACTATGAGTTATTATGGCATGGCGCTATTTATCCATGTCATTTGGTCTATATTAAGTAATAATAGAGTTTATTTCTTGCGCCTTATAATTCAGTTTCGATCTATTAGTTATTTTATAATAAACGGTGTCATAAAACTATGTGAAATATGCTCACAGTATCATGTTTTAATAGATATCGAGAATATGGAATCATGATCTATTTTTCCAAATGTGTTGATGACAATTACCGCACAAGGTAAAAACTAACTGGCATTTAGTAATTAGGCCATATTACACTGCGACGTTTCAATATTTTGTGTTTATATGCTCGATAACGACTTGTTGAAAAGTCGTGGTGTAATGAACCATAGCAATTTCTATTCATAAATAGAGTTTTATTTAATGGCATTATATAATGATCTATGTATGGGTGAGAGAGAGAGAGAGGTACAGAGAGAGAGAGAGAGAGAGCAATGGTGGTAGGATACGATTAGAGAGAGAGAGAGAGAAGAGAGAGAGAGAGAGAGAGAGAGCAATGGTGGTAGGATACGATTAGAGAGAGAGAGAGAGAGAAGAGAGAGAAGAGAGAGAGCAATGGTGGTAGGATACGATTAGAGAGAGAGAGAGAGAGGTACAGAGAGAGAGAGAGAGCAATGGTGGTAGGATACGATTAGAGAGAGAGAGAGAGAGGTACAGAGAGAGAGAGAGAGAGCAATGGTGGTAGGATACGATTAGAGAGAGAGAGAGAGAGGTACAGAGAGAGAGAGAGCAATGGTGGTAGGATACGATTAGAGAGAGAGAGAGAGAGGTACAGAGAGAGAGAGAGAGAGCAATGGTGGTAGGATACGATTAGAGAGAGAGAGAGAGAGGTACAGAGAGAGAGAGAGAGCAATGGTGGTAGGATACGATTAGAGAGAGAGAGAGAGAGGTACAGAGAGAGAGAGAGAGAGAGCAATGGTGGTAGGATACGATTAGAGAGAGAGAGAGAGAGGTACAGAGAGAGAGAGAGAGAGAGCAATGGTGGTAGGATACGATTAGAGAGAGAGAGAGAGAGGTACAGAGAGAAGAGAGAGAGAGAGAGAGCAATGGTGGTAGGATACGATTAGAGAGAGAAGAGAGAGAGAGAGGTACAGGGAGAGAGAGAGAGAGCAATGGCGGTAGGATACGATTAGAAGCAATAGTGGTCCGATGGTGGTAGGAGGATAGAAGAGAGAGAGGGAGAGAGAGAGGGGGGCATATCACCTGTCGGCCTGTAATAACATACCTTAGGAACTAAAGCGTATGTTTCAGACCACTGGTCCATCCCGGAAACCTAGCCTCGTACACACCCTTATGTATGGAGTAAAATTTGTATCAGCCCATAAACGCAGATAAATCGCACAATTATTGAATAAACATTGCAGCCTAACATATCAAATAGAGTATCAACAATGTTAAGATAGAAATGGTAACGAAGTCGATAATGAAACGAAATGAAATGGGGTGTAACGTCCTACTGTTCTGCTCCGAACTGCGCTAATGAAGACGGGCATACGCCATACCGTGTGCCCGGACAGCGGCACTTCATCCTACTCTTATATAGAATTCCAACTGTCAAGGGATCTTTTACGTGCACGCCAATGTGTACAAGAAGCCTCGGTTTATCGTCCCATCCGAACGACTAGACAGCTGACCTAGTCAGACGCTCCGTCATGCTTCACTGACAAGCGGGAACCTCGCGGGAAAATCTGGATGAACTTTCTCGGCCAATGCAGGGATCGAACACCCGACCTCCAGGCTAGCGAGTCAACGTCGCACCCACTTAGCCACCGTCACCCCAAGTCGATAATGAAATTATATAAGAGAACCTTACCTTCATGTTTCGTTTGATCCTTCTAAAACAACATTCGATAGTTCTCCTTATAAACTTTTGTGGTGCGAAAATATTTCAGAAGATAATATCACTTGTTGTAATTCCAGCGCTTCATGCGGTCAATAAACATGCAGTTATTGCTCGAGTCGTGATTCTGTGGAGCACGTTATTGAATAGTGATGATATCACGAACACTGTAATCAATCTGGCATTTACTTAACAACACTTCCAGAATTTCGCCCCCTACCCCCCGATAACTTGTTGTCTTGTGTATCTACTTCGTTATAACATCATCCTATATTATCGCACATAATATCACCATTAAAATATTGAAAATATTGAAAATAAAAGTGAAAATACTCCTGTGTTAAAGGCTCAACACCACTCTTGTTGTAACTGAATAATATGTCACAATCTTTATTCTGGTCAACAAATTGTACTATTTTACAATATTTCAATTAATTGATGATACAAATTTACACAACAGGTAAGACACTAACACATCTAGTACTTAGAATAAGGCTATTTTTTTTATTTTCTGGAGCTATCAAGCCAGCAAGAGTGTTATTGTCCCTTTAAAGACATCGCATGTTTTATAATTAAATTACCCAAAGTTCCCTCAAAATAGGTAAATAGGAACCCCACGATGTCAACATAGAAATACATTGTGTTAATGTCAAACAGAAGAAATTATGTTAACACGATTGTTATGAAAGCATCAAGCATAATGTATACAACTTTATCATTGTCTAAAATCTCACTGACGATTGAACTGTTAACAGAAATGTCGAATTGTTCACAGGACGACCCGTAGAGTGTTTACATAAATAAACAACATGACAGGGAGTAGGGTCGCCTGTCCAGCCTCGTGGGTTTTCTCCGGGTCCTCCCACTGTTAAAGACCCCTAAGCGCAAGCGAATTATTGAAATAAAATTAAACCATATGTTAGTCCCGAAATGACCTAGTTTGTGTCGAGTGGACGTTAAACCCCATCTCTCTATCTATCTCTCTCTCTCTCTCCCTCTCTGAATAAACAACTGGACATATACAAGGATGAACAACTCGGCATGTAAACTGTTTACTAAAATGAACAACTCGACTTGTGTTGACAAGAATAAGCAACTCGAGCTTTAAATTGTTTACGGAAATGATCAACGAGACAATACGGAATGTAGAGTAATTACGGGAATCAAACAACCCGGTCGGTGAATCTGAATTTAATTACCGGTCTTCGTTAGCAAATGGAATCTAAATCATAGGTTGTAAGCCAGTAAAACATACGTCCATCAAACGATTTATTTATTATAAAATATACGATTATCTTGTCATTGCATAGATGTTATCAAATATAATATTATCTAGATGTTATAAAATATAATATTATCTAGATGTTATAACATATAATATTATCTAGATGTTATAACATATAATATTATCTAGATGTTATCAAATATAATATTATCTAGATGTTATCAAATATAATATTATCTAGATGTTATCAAATATAATATTATCTAGATGTTATCAAATATAATATTATCTAGATGTTATAACATATAATATTATCTAGATGTTATAAAATATAATATTATCTAGATGTTATAACATATAATATTATCTAGATGTTATAACATATAATATTATTTAGATGTTATAACATATAATATTATCTAGATGTTATCAAATATAATATTATCTAGATGTTATCAAATATAATATTATCTAGATGTTATAACATATAATATTATCTAGATGTTATAACATATAATATTATCTAGATGTTATAACATATAATATTATCTAGATGTTATCAAATATAATATTATCTAGATGTTATCAAATATAATATTATCTAGATGTTATAACATATAATATTATCTAGATGTTATAAAATATAATATTATCTAGATGTTATCAAATATAATATTATCTAGATGTTATCAAATATAATATTATCTAGATGTTATCAAATATAATATTATCTAGATGTTATAACATATAATATTATCTAGATGTTATAACATATAATATTATCTAGATAAATATTATCTAGATGTTATAACATATAATATTATCTAGATGTTATCAAATATAATATTATCTAGATGTTATCAAATATAATATTATCTAGATGTTATCAAATATAATATTATCTACATGTTATAACATGTTTATATTAGCTGAGATGTTTGTCATCAAAATTTTAATGAGCAGAGTCACGTGGCGCTACTAGTGTGAAAGTTTGATTCTAGTACCTATCACTGTAATCCAATGAATCAAATCCAACAACTCAATCAAAACAGGTTTATATCAGTTTGAAAGGCAACCTTTCCGTCAACCTATTTTACATATGTGATAGACTAGTTTTATTGTCTACGTTAATCAGAATCAAAATATATATTCAAAGTGAAGACCCTGTATAACAATGTTTTTAGTTTATCTACATCGGTATGGACCAGTGATTCTCAACCAGTGTGCCGCGGTACACAGGTGTGCCGTGAGATTTTCCAGAGTGTGCCGCGAAAATTTGAACGGCACACTAAGAAAATGTGAAAAACCACGTGATCATAATTGAATATTCACTGGTGTATACTGATAAGTTCTGACTTACCATGATTTTATTTTGCAAAATTCAAATATTTTTCATATATATTTGGCCAGGTGTGCCGCTATATTTCCATGTGTTCCAAGGTGTGCCGTTGGCAAAAAAGGTTGAGAACCACTGGACTATGGACTACCATATTCATGTCCCTGTACACAGAGAACTATCTACCTTGAGAACAGGCCTCTGTCTAGAAATGCCGCCATATGTAAAACGTGGTATACTATTTTGTAATGCGGTTCTAATCCGTTTCCATCTTTGATACATACAAAGACTAAATGAACATTTTCAATTTTATTAAATGGAAGCAAATTCATTAATTCTCAAAAATCTTATTAATGTTTTCAACTAAGGTCGCGGGTTCGCGAGGCCTGACAAGAACAGCTGTCTAGTCGTTAGGGTGGCACATAAAATATCCCTTGGCGTGCATATAAAAGATCCCTTGGCAGTTGGAATTCGATGTAAGAGTAGACCGTAATGCCGCTGCCCGGACAGAATTCCCCTCATATCACATTATATGGCGTATGCCCATCGTCATTTGCCAAGTCGGAGCAGAACAGTTTCATTTCATTCCATTTGCCAAGTCGGCGCAGAACAGTTTCATTTCATTCCATTTGCCAAGTCGGAGCAGAACAGTAGGACGTTAAACCCCATCCATTTCATTTCATTCCATTTCATGTCATGCCTCAGTTTGTAACTGATCGTCGTCAGAAGGATAATAAGACAGCTACAAGTTAACTGTCAACCTGTTTCCTCTCTCTACTTCAACCAGATATAATTACAATTTATGTTACATCTGAAACTTGCTTATATACGCTACGTTACGGATCGTACATTACTTATAGACGTTACGTTACGGCTCGTACATTACTTATAGACGTTACGGCTCATACATTACTTAGAGACGTTACGTTACGGCTCGTACATTACTTATAGACGTTACGTTACGGCTCGTACATTACTTATATACGCTACGTTACGGATCGTACATTACTTATAGACGTTACGTTACGGCTCGTACATTACTTATATACGCTACGTTACGGCTCGTACATTACTTATAGACGTTACGGCTCATACATTACTTATAGACGTTACGTTACGGCTCGTACATTACTTATAGACGTTACGGCTCATACATTACTTATAGACGTTACGGCTCATACATTACTTATAGACGTTACGTTACGGCTCGTACATTACTTATAGACGTTACGTTACGGCTCGTATATTACTTATAGACGTTACGTTACAACACGTACATTACTTATAGGCGTTACGTTACGGTTCGTACATTACTTATAGACGTTACGTTACGGCTCGTACATTACTTATAGACGCTACGTTACGGCTCGTACATTGCAAAGCTCTTTATATGAAAATTATATTTGGGATCTGTCTGACTGAACCTATTACATATGTAATCTTGATGGAAAGCGAACAAATATTGCTTATACAATGACAACTTAGAATTTACAGTGGTAAAGGGTGTGAACGTGTCAAGGGAAACAAAAAGTCGTTCTAGTGGCCGGAAAAACCGAGGTCCCGCGTACACATTGGCGTGCGAGTAAAGAGCCATTGGCAGTTGCAATTCGATTCACGAGTTGACCGTAGTGCCGCCGTCCGGACAGAATTTCCCTCATAGCCCACTGTACGTCGTATGTTCCTTTTCATTAGCCCGATTGGTACAGAACAGTAGGACGTTAAACCCCATTTCATTTATGAACGTATCAATTTTACAGTGTAAAACAAGGATCATGATATCCATATACTTACGCCTGGTATGTCAATTTGTCAATATTGTCCCCTTAAAAAACTTGACAACATATCATATCATCATCCATGCTATATAATTATTACACGTTTTATTTCCCATTATGATTGTCGATAATATCCAGCATTCAAAGATATAATGTCCGCTTGCCTGACAGTTCCTGTAAACAGTATTTTATTTCACACGAAAAACTCTTCATTCGCAGCTATTGTGGAAATATATCAACATTGACAGACAAGTACCTGTTTTTCTAACAATCTCATCGTCTTTTAATATCCAGGTTTTAACACCCTAGCCTCAGTTTCATCAACCGTTTCGTGTGAAAGAATGTATTGAGGAGATGTACCAACGTTGGCAGACAAGTGGCCGTTTTTCCAGATATTCCACCATTCTTTAATATATAGATTTTAACACAAATTGTATCGCGTTCACCTCGTGTGATATCAGAATGTTTTTATATCTCCCAACAGAATGCTAGCAACAACCGTAATGAATCTATCTTAATCTGCCCAATATTCAATAATACTTTCTGTACTCGATTGCTTTGATCATTTGTAGCTGATTGCTTTGTCGAGGGTATAAACCGGCCGACCAATAATCAAAAATGTCTATATAGTCAGGGGAAGTAGTTTTTTTTTATCGAAAGAAGTTCATTAAGATTAGCTACAGTAGATTATTTCTTTATTTGAACGGTATCTGGGAGGCGAAGTAGTTGAGCGGCTGTGATACCGGATTGTATTGTTTCAGAAACAATTCCAGGCGTACATCACGAAATTATAATCAATTGTTTCTACATTGTCTGGGGAAACAGTTTAATTTATTTCTTTCATCTGCAGATCCTCATTAAGATTAGCTAGACTTGATTATTTTACTATTTGAACTGTATTTGGGAGGCACAGCAGTTGAACGGCTTCGACACTGGATTGGATTGCTACAGAACCGAATCCAAACGTACGCCAAGAAAACGCACCAGATATTTCGTATATTGACTACATGGTTCCTTGTCTAGAATAAACAATACCCGCAACTTTGGTATTAATTTTTATAAATTTCATAATATTGGTAAATAATGACGCTAACTAAACAGACTAACGAGATTATTTGAGATGTAATACATCATGACTGTCAAACCCTATCATTATATAAATTGTTTCTACGAGTAACGGGGTTGGATGGCCGAATGTGCTCGCTGTATCATAGGGCCTATTATTATATAACTAATAAAAGGAATGGATCTGTTGTATGTCATTTAATAATCCTTATAAGACACATAGAAGTAGATTTCACAAATTAAAGACACGTATATGGGTATTTTACTTCTGAATTTATTAACTTGATTATTTGCTTGATAACGATATCTGTATGTTAATAAATTCAGTAGTAGTATACCCATATAAGTGTCTTTAATTTGTCATTTAATGAAGAAAAATCTATTATGATCGCTATAACACAATAAATAGAGATTGATGCATATTTATACTAAGGAAGCCGTTGTGGCCCAGTCGGAAAACTCATTTCGCTAACCTGGACACCCTTAGTTCTATCCGAGTTTTGGCCGCAGTAGTTCTTCGGAATTTTCCGGGATGGTTATCCCTTGTCAGTGATGCAGGACAGAAAGTCGTTCGGACGGTAGAAAAAAGCTAAGTCTTGTGTACACGTTGGTGTGGAAATTAAAGAGCCCTTGACAGTTTGAATTCAATTGCAAAATACCCCGCGTAGTACACTGAATTGTGTAACTCCCTCTTCAGTTTCCACCCACTGGTAAAAATCCCTACGCGCAAGCAAAATATTTAAATGAACTGTTTGTGGCAAGTGGACGTTAAACCACAAGAAAATTTATTGTTTGGGATTTGATACATAGATGGCATTTCTATATTAATCACGTTACTCTTTATCTATCCTGGCAAGGGACGACGTATAGTCGTTCGGATGGTACGAAAAACCGAGGTCCCATGTACACATTGACGTGCACGTAAAAGAGCCATTGAAAGTTGAAATTAGATATAAGAGTAGGCCCTGTAGTGCCGCTGTCTAGCAAAATGTCCCTCATAACACACTATATGGTGTAGCCGACTCTGAGCAGAACAGTGGGGCCTTAAACCCCATTTTATTGCATTTCTTTGCCGATCCCAAAGCTAATAAGTCTTCAAGTTATATGCGTCCATGTGTTCTACCTAATATTATTCTACACTGATCTGAATAAACAAGTTTGTAGGTCAAGGTTGGTGTTAATAAGATCTATAAACTCTTCTCAAACCAACATAATAATAACTATTCAATTAATAAAAATATGATTTGATGTCGGATAATAGACAAGAAGAACTATTATTCAAGATTTATTGCCCTTTGGTGTATAACGAAGTGTGAATAAACGTTCCTTTGGGAATTGTATGTAATGTCAATGTGAATAACTGTTCCATCTCTGGTGAACTAACGTCTGTACTGTATTGTAATTATGAATATTATCTATAATATACTTACTTTGATCCAGTTTCACTCTAACGATTTATCTGAAAATCGAATTGGTTATTCATATTCCATGATATGGAGCAATAATTCCATTGTGAGACAGTCTTATCATCATTTCCTCAAGACTACAGATGTCCCCGTCGTTGTAAAAGTACAACAAATGTTTTAAATCAGGAGGTGTTTTCGCATGGTACTCCCGTTTTCCCTCTCTTTGTAAATCGTTAAACTATACAAAGTATATAACCCCATGTATAAAGCACTATATAACCCCATGTATAACCCCATGTATAAAGCGCCATATAGCTACATGTATAACCCCATGTATAAAGCATCATATAGCTACATGTATAATCCCATGTATATAGCTACATGTATAACCCCATGTATAAAGCGCCATATAGCTACATGTATAACCCCATGTATAAAGCATCATATAGGTACATGTATAATCCCATGTATATAGCTACATGTATAACCCCATGTATAAAGCATCATATAGCTACATGTATAACCCCATGTATAACCCCATGTATAAAGCATCATATAGCTACATGTATAATCCCATGTATATAGCTACATGTATAACCCCATGTATAAAGCATCATATAGCTACATGTATAACCCCATGTATAACCCCATGTATAAAGCATCATATAGCTACATGTATAATCCCATGTATATAGCTACATGTATAACCCCATGTATAACGAGAGTCTCTAATGTCATGTCGTTATTTTCTCATTAGCCCACATAAAACAATATGACAAAATTTATGAGGTATATGAATTGAGCTCATTTCTATTCTTTTGGGTGTTAAATCTCTAAGTTTACAAGAAAAGATGAAATTATATTTTTTCAACGTTCAAAGATAAAAAAAAATGTTCTAGATTGAAATTACTCGAGTATTGTTGTAGTGTTTAAATGTATTTCGTGTTCTGTAGGATTACATGTATAATGCTGCCACGTTTCATCTCGAGAGATTTCTAAACAATACAGAGAGAGAGAGAGAGGGAGAGAGAGAGAGAGAGGAGTGAGAGGGAGATGGGGTTTAAACGTCGGATCGACACCAACTGGGTCATTTCGGGACTAACATATGATTCAATTTTATTTCAATTATTCGCTTGTGCGTTGGGGTCTTTAGCAGTGGGAGGAAACCGAAGGACCCGGGGAAAACCCACGAGGTTAGACAGGCGACCCTACTCCTTGTCACGTACAATCGGGGAATCGACACCACGCCAGCTGACTCAATGACAGACCTTATGGTACAGCGCGCAAGAGCTAGCCATTCGGCCATAACAATACAGTAAAAAATATTGTGATTAAAATTACACAAGAATTGTTTCTATCCATTTGTATATGGACGATTTAGAATATATAGAATAACAAGTACCATGGTAACATATGGACCAGGAACCAAGAATGACGTCATCGCGACCATCTTGGATTTGTGATATTTAAAAACGAAGTTCGTCAAATGATGGGCAATTGTCCAAAGAACAATCATATCAAGTGTCATGTCGGTCGTACTTGATTTATCCAAGACTTTTTTGAATAGCGTCGCCCCTAAGAAGAATAACAGAATGAGTTTTGTTGAGGGAAGGGGCTGGGGCAGACGACAAAGTTCCACAATTCACATGCATGACCCATCAATTATATCAGATTTAAATGCATTTAGGAACCGTGTTTTAGTTTATTAATGTATGGTTATAATTAGATTTTGATTTTGATTTAAACACGCCACTTACATGTCTTCTGTACACATCGGCTGTCAATATACTTCCGATAGAATCGTTACGCGCGGCGCTGTTCGAAGTGAGCTGCGGAAGGATTATTATCTTTTATCACTTCCACACCTTAAAACTTTGCCGTCCCGAGGAATTCAGCGACCGGTAAGCGTCTGTCATATCTTCTCCGTATCTCTCTCTAATGTCGAAACACCTAGGCATTTTTACTTCGATAGCCTCCGGCCGAGAGAGGAGACGGCAATGGGGGAAAAGCTCCAGTGCTCACCTTAGACAAAAAACGCCGGTCTGGTCGTATTACACACGCACGATGGGACAAAAAGTTCCGTTATCGGTTCGTCTCGTCTGATCATTTGTATTCGAGTAAAGCAATTCGCCCACCCCTTTTATTATTCATTTAATAAGAGATCATTCTTTCCGCTTTAGATCATAACCTCATCGGAAGCTAATCGATCATCGAGACGAAAACTGAATATCAGATTAAATAGACTAAATTTAATATCGCTAAATTTAAATAGAATGTTATTCATGTTACAGACAGACAGCTAATCATTTATTTTGCATCCATCACATGATATCTAATATATTAAATATATTGTTGATAACAAGATTATAATCATATTCACCTCCACCATAATGTGTATTTGATAATGATAAATACACAAACACGGTGATAAATGTGGGCGAGGTGAAAATTATGACGTCATCGATCATATATTTGTCAAACGCCATCGACCTCGTCAGAGTAAGTAGATATTAAAAGGTTAACTGTTCCATTTTACCGGATATGCTTCTAGGCATGTGCACGGTCTGTCATGTGATTGAGATAAACACGTGATTTGGGGTTGGTCTATTTAGAAATCATCTAACACTGAACTGAAGTTTACACGACTAGCCGGCTGTATTGTGTAGTGTTACCAAATTAAAAGAACGGCCATTTTAAGCAGTTTACCAGTTTGTGTCGAGTGGACGTTAGTTAAACCCCATTTCTCTGTCTGAGTTGGGGGTCACGGTGGCTAAATGGGTGAGACACTGGCTCGCTAGCCTGGAGGTCGGGTGTTCGATCCTTGCATTGGCCGAGAAGGTTTCTACAGATTTTTCCGGCGTGGTTCCCCCTTGTCAGTGATGCAGGACGGAGGGCTTGATAAGGACAGTTGTCTAGTCGTTCGGATGGTACGAAAAACCGAGGCCCCGTGTACACATTGGCGTGCGCGTAAAAGATCCCTTGACAGTTGGAATTCGATATAGGAGTAGGCCGTAGTGCCACTGTCCGGGCAAAATTTCCCTCATAGCACACTGTATGGCGTATGCCCGTCTTCATTAGCCCATTATAGGAACAGAACAGTAGGACGTTAAACCCTATTTCAATTCATTTCTCTCTAAATCTAGTCATTTGAAATCTGGTCTGTAAAAAAACGTAACCAGTTTTTCATCGTACATCAAACTGTAAATCAATTGCAAACGGCATTATTAAAATGTTAACTGGATAAAAAGAAGACTCTACCCTTGGTAATACAAACAGCAGCCGTGTTCTGGAGTTCCTCAACTCGATAAATGGAACAGATATAGTTGAAAGAAATAACACGTATACTCATGTATCCTTTTTAAATAACTGAGAGAGAGAGAGAGAGAGGGAGACAGAGAGAGAGAGAGAGAGAGAGATGGTTAATTTTAGTTCAATAATTCGCTTGTGCTCACGGGTCTTTCACAGTGGGCGGAGATAGGACGGGCCACCCGAAGAAAACCCATGAGTTTGGACACACGACCCTACTGCTTGTCACATACCCGCCTGACTGAATGACAGCCCTTATGATCTAAACTTTATTATCCTGTTAATAGAGACAGAGAAATGGGGTTTAACGTCCACTCGACACAAACTAGGTCATTTCGAGACTAACACATGGTTCAATTTTATTTCAATAATTCGCTTGCGTGTAGCGGTCTTTGGCAGTGGGAGGAAACCGGAGGACCCGGAGAAAACCCACGAGGTTACCCTGTTAAGACTGTTATGTTCAATACCATAGATATAATAACATCCGTGCTGTTATCAGATATTCTTCAATATATAGAATGGAATAGTATTTACTGGCAACACAATAATTTTACAGTGGAAATATCCATACTACTTTTCTAAGGCTTTGTGTGATTCGCTCCATGATTAGAACTTGAAACTGAACCAGAAGCCTGTGTAACCATACAAATACGACAGCTATTTTACAATACACATGATCTTGAATAGACGACATTAATTAGTCCGAATGTAATGTCTGTCTGTCAGAATCATTTAAACGGCTGTAGTCCTTTATAAATTCTGCGATATCACCTCGGTGGAAGCGGACGTAAAATACAACTAACTACTACTACTAATGTCTGTCTGTCAGAATCATTTAAACGGCTGTAGTCCTTTATAAATTCTGCGATATCACCTCGGTGGAAGCGGACGTAAACTACAACTTACTACTACTACTATAAATTCATAATAAATCGACAAATATGTCCGAGTAGTCTTATGGGGGGAATATTTCCATTATAATGGAGTTATGTATGTAAATAATGTCATTAATTGAATTAAGTAGATATATTCAATATTCCTATTACATAGCTGTGCATAATCTGGTACGATATTTCCCCAAACAACTGTAAATAGTATCATGTAACTTTAATAGAAACAACTACTTGAGTAAATATAGTAACATATTACTTTAATAGTAAAGATTACTTGAGTAAATATAGTAGAATATTACTTTAATAGTAACAACTGCTCCAGTAAATATAGAAGCATATCATTTTAATATAAACAACTGCTCCAGTAAATATAGAAGCATATCATTTTAATAGAAAGAGAGAGAGAGAGAGAGAGAGAAATGGTGTTTAACGTCCACTCGACACAAACTAGTTCATTTCGGGACTAACATATCGTTCAATTTTATTTCAATAATTCGCTTGCGCGTAGGGGTCTTTAACAGTGGGAGGAAACAACTGCTCCAGTAAATAGTAACATATATTTGTCGTCTGCGATATCATCTTTGTGGAAGCAGATGTTAAATAACCCAAAACATTAGTAATAGCTCATGTCATTGTCGTTGATATCAGTTCGGTGGGAGATGACATTAAATAAAGCTATTTCACAGACACTTGATAAAATTGTATTACTGTACAGAACCTTGATTGAAAGAGAGAGGTGGTGATACAACAACAAACAAATGTTGTTAATATAAAATCAATTTCAATTGTTTCTTCACGGATTTCTGACGTGTATTAAGATTACCCATGTTGTTATCAATTATTCAGGGTTTCGGTCGTCTTGTTTTTCTTGCCAGTGGTTTTAATATTTAACAAAGTTCTTAGACGAAACTCAGAAAAGCAACACCCAAATAGCAGCTCCAACGCCTGTTCCTGTCACGAACATAAACGCTTATATTGAACCAACTGATATATGAAGTAAGTTTAGCGCTAGACTTTCTTGTTTTAAATATATATTTTACGAACTTACCAACTGGTATATGGTAGAATATGTTCTAAGCAAATCGACTTTAACGCCTTTTTTGGCCCTTGGAAGTCAGTAAAATTAACAATGATGGTTTTCAAAGAGACAGAGGGGACTCAAATACTGTTATATTCTCCAGCAAGGTTAGGATTTAGTGAACCAAATCTTGAGACCATCTCACCTTTATATCCCCCGTGTTTAACACTTTGACGGCAATAATGTCTGGGTTTAAGAAATAACCCTTGAGGAGAATGGCTTGCGTCAAAAAGAAAAGTGTTTAACAATTTACACGCTTGATCTCTCAAGACAAGATAGAAACAGTCGTTTCGTTTAAATATTTAACCATAAATAAAGAAGGCGAGATTAAATGTCTGTTTTTTTTTCAACGTATTCATTTATAGTTTCACATTCGATATCACAAACGGATCATCTAGAAAGGCGGTTTGGGACCAGCATGACATAACAAATTTGTCGTTTTAATTACTTGAAATCCAGATATGAAGGTTTTGTCTGTAGCCGGGATTCTGTTTTTCGTCCAATCCGAACAACTAGACGTTGTGACTAACAGGGTCGTTCGGGATCGAACCCGGAGCCCAGCGATATCAGTACAAGGCATCAGCTACCAGTACACATTTATTAAACTTTGTCTTTTACATGTATATTGGACCATCGTATTTTTTATTTCATCTAGTCGGTATATGTCGCTCAGTATAATTATATCCCTGTGTTTATCCAGTTCAATTACAGCAAACGACCATATGTCAGTCTCAAAATGACCGTTGGAAGAGAGCGAAAGAGAGTGAGAGAGAGAGGTAACGTCAACTCAGCACATACTAGATCATTTCAGGACTAACATATGGTTCAATTTTATTTAATTTATGGTAGGAAACCGGAGGACCCGGAGAAAACTCACGAGGTTGGACAGGCGATCCTACTCCTTGTGACATACAACCGGGAAATCGAAACCACGTCAGTTGACTCAATGACAGGCCTTGTGATACAACGCCACTTATATAAAATGGTTATTTCATCTGTTTTTATATTCAATATGCCTTCATTTCGTATATTTCTGCGTACTGGGTCCTTTACTTAAGTTTTGGTCGCATACAATAAAGGAAATTGCCCCAGGCATTACCAAACCACAGTCCTTGTAAATCACACCATGTAGTTGACTCTGGATAAATGATAAATGGTTGGATTAGTATATTGTGTCACCCTATAAACCTCATCTTATTTTCAAACACGGCTGGTTCATTATCATTCTTTCTTTTTTCAATCATAATTTATTTCTTACTTCAAGGAATTCGATTAAGAAGTAAAGATTAATTTTCCTGGGTCATTTGAAATTCCTTTGTTCACACTGTCTGAGACGTGTCACCGAGGGAGTTATTAAACCTAGAAGAATGGAACAATATTCAGATATAACCAATTTAGGCCTATAAAAGAGAAGAACTGGCGATTCTATTGTTGACACAAAAGAAAAATCTAATAAAAGAATTTGGAAAAATTGAGTGATAACTTGTGGACTACCCAGATTATTTTCTTTTTATAACTGAACCGAATAGAGGCACCATAAGCCACTGTCACCCAGACTGTTTTGTTCACAACCATGGTGCCAGTCTGTTTCACAGAAGTAATGCAAAAGTCTTCTTTTAATTCTGTAGAAGATGACTGACCTTTAAGTTCACGTGTGATGTCACATGATACGGTCTCGGCAGCACGTGTAGCGTCACCTCATAACACGTGCATTGTCTACATCGTGCGTAGTAACACAAACTGATTCGGGCAGAATTGGTGCCTTTTAATCATTTTACTATTTCATATACCCATTTACACTAATTAGGAAATATTTTTTACCCAGATATTCTTCAAACATATTTATTTCTTTTCTTGATTATTTAAAAAAATGCTTTAGATTTTATTTTGCAGAGGAAAAAAAGTTAATATTGCGAGCTAATTACCTCACCCCGATGTCATCCGTTTGGTCCACAAAATTCTCCTCCATATAACACGACGTATACGTGTCTTTATAACCCCGGTTGAGTAGAACTGTCGGACTTTAAACTACAGTCAATGGGGGTGGCCGATTGTCAGTCCGGAATGTCCCGAATTGACAGAATTTCAATCAAGTGATATGGAATTCAGCCCTGTCACAGTTCTGCCAGTCCGAACAGCGGGGGGGGGGGGGGGGGGTGAATAGAATCGTAATGTATTTTAAGTAACAAATATTTTTCAGCTGTCAGCAGTCGGCATATGCGATGTACTCCGAAATTCCCCCTTTTACTCAGTTGACACTATTTTTGGAATTTAAATCCGGAACGTTCAATCGAGTAGCCCCAATGTGTTTATATCTAGGTTCAGTGGTGATCATCAAACACTAATCGTGTATGTTACATGCTGAAGATTACCGATTTACAGTAATATTAGTCGACCGACCGTCGGAATTATGTGATATAACACCCGTAATCATAAATAATACCAAATTGATTTGCAATCGGCATTCTTCGATATATTCCGGTAATTTTATTTGAAATATCCAGCCTATTATCGGTGTTGAAGAGGAATTATAATTTAAAGCGGATTGTGTCACCTTTTTAACCAGCGCCTCACCAATCATCCTACCATCACGGCATCTAGTTTATAACGATGATAAGTATAATTAAACTGTCAAACCCTTGCTATTTATAGTGACTCGAAGAAAATTAGCTTCACGTATTAACACACACTGATTCGTCTTTCCATAGTAAGTGCAGGAGGACCACACCACACATAAATAATTTCAGGGCGTTGGGTAGCCGAATGGGGGGGGGGAATGGTCTAGTGCAGGTGCAGGTGTGCGTTATTCACCAGTCTGTCAAGAGACGTGATTTCGGTTCCTCGCTTGTACGTGACAAGGAGAAGGATCGCCTGTGTTTTCTCTGGGTCCTCTTGTCCCCGCCCCTGGTCACCTGTCAACCTATTGTGTTTTCTCTGCCCCCCCCCACCTGCAATAAACAGCAACGATGGCCGCTTCCCTGGTCACCTGTCAACCTATTGTGTTTTCTCTGCCCCCCCCCCACCTGCAATAAACAGCAACGATGGCCGCTTCCCTCATGTAATAATTATTCACAATTTCTGTCTGATTTACCTGTAGGCTTGACAGGCTGACTCCTAGGGCCTCAAAATCTGGGGAGGGTGTGTGTGTGTGGTCGTGGAGGTGTGGGGGGGGGGGGTATAATATTATAATATTATTGACTCTGCCATAAGTCTCTTGTACACGCACATCCATTTTCATCCGCGTGTTTAAAACAAACTTTCACTATCCTCTAGTCGTAAGTGTGGGGTATTTACAGGGTACCCATAAGTGGAATAGATCTTCGGTCAAATACGATAACGATTTTGTATTTGATGTAAAAAGGAATTACCATTTGTATTGTGTTGATAGTCTTTATGCGACTATCAGACAATTTGATTTATTCCACTGTAAAGGTATTCATCTTAATTAATCTGACAAACAGGGACTGATGAAGATTTAGTCGAATATTATTAGTTGGGACATATTAAATTAGACGCATTGTCGTATGATTGTCACATGACTTCAGATTAGATTGTACAAGGTGGTTTATCCAGGCACAATTTAACAATCAAAGATTGCTACACGCTCCTCCCTGTGTACTAACCCTCGTATAAGGTGTTGTAAACGGGAACGCACGGTGGCTCAGTGAGTCAGGCGCTGCTCACTAACCAAGCGGTCCAGAATTCTATCTCGGTGTTGTCCGAGAACGTTCGCGGAGGCTCAGTGAGTAGGGCGCTGGCTCAATAACCAGGCGGTCCAGAATTCTATCTAGCTGTTGGCCTAGAAAGGTCAAGGTGGCTTAGTGGGTCAGGCGCTGGCTCACTAGCTTGGAGGTCTCGGGTTATGTTACACTATTGGTTCTCCAGGTTCTTCAAGACTTCAAGACAGAACACTGTTTTAACTCCACATAATACTGTTATCCTTCTGGATATATAATAGAACTCTTTTAGTTAAATGTGTTGAGAAAACCCTTGTCCTAGCTTAACTCTCTGGCCTGGATTATCGAATATCTTCTTCTGTTAGTGTTTAACGTCGGCTTCCGCCGAGGGTGATATCGCAGACAGGTTGTCTTATATTCATTATCTTAGCGCACGCGCAGGTATCGAAATCATGGCTGTAAGCCAGAGGTGACAGGCCAGCTATAGCTCGACGCGCGATACTCTAGAACACTAGGCCATCCCAACCCCCCTGCCAAATATCTGTAGTAGTATCCTGGTGTTTAACGTCTGCTTCCACATGGTGGGTTGGATGGCTGAATGGTTAGCGTGCGCGCGCTGTATCATAAAGTCTGTCATTGAGTCGACTGGCGTGGTGGCAAGGAGTAGGGTCGCCTGTCCAACCTCGTGGGTTTTCTCCGGGTCCTCCAGTTTCCTCCCACTGCTAAAGACCCCTACGCGCAAGCAAATTATGTAAATAAGTGATATCGCAGACAAGAAATAGGAGAGCCGAAGCTGCTTCCTGTTTTTAGAATATGATTTTGCAATCTTTCCATTTTCGGCCTTGGGCCATGGATTGGGTTTTGTGGGAAGTTCTTCCCTTTATTTAGTAAAAAACTTATCGTTTGGTAGATGTTTTCTTCTGCTTCTGGATTGGTAGATGTCTTCGTTGTGGGATTAGTGTTTAGGTGCCAGGCTCGTCTTATTGTGACCTCCCCTTACTCCACAATCCCACTCTATGGGTTTGGTATCTGTTTCTTTTGCGGAATAGTGTTTAGGTCCCGAGTCCGTCTGACCGTAACTCCCCTTACTCCACTATCCTGCTAGTTTGGTAGATGTCATCTTTGTGGGATATGTGTTTAGGTACCAGGCCCGTCTTATCGTGACCTCCCCTAGATGCCGAGTCCGCCTGATCGTGACTCTCCCTTACTCCACTATCCTGCCAGTTTGGTATAAATCCCCTATGTAGTTTAGTGTTTAGATGCTGAGCCCCTCTTACTTCACTATTCTACATAGTCCAACTGTGTCCATTAGTGCAGTTTCAGATCTGGTCTCGGGAAGAGTAAGTTCTTAGTGTTGAATGGTATGTTGTTAGTCTCCATCATTCTCACTAGTTCCCTTCTCTCCTCCTCGTATACCTCGCAGTCTACCAGGACATGGTTGGTGGTACATTCTTCTCCGCACTCACAGATGATGACTTGGTGTTTGTAGTCTCGCAACCGCTCTTTCACCCTTAGTTTCGATATATATCTCTTCTAGGGTGATTGATCGATGTCTTCGTGTAGATTTGATCATCCAGTCGGAATCTGTATGTGTCAAGTGTCTTGAGTCCGAGTTGTCATTTTGGGTTGAAATCAGACTGCTCAGAGAGTCGCTTGGAATGAAGAAGTTACTAGTCTTTTGGTGAGATCCATGATATAGCGTCACGAATGGCCTGCCGAATATCGTTTGATCCGGTCTTTTAACCTTTTGACTGGTCAGATGTCCAACCCCAAAGAGTCAGCGTCAATGCCCACACACTGATTGGCTAATCTTCAGACTATGTTCTGATTGTGTAGAGAGTGTTAGCCAATCAGCTACCGACAGGTGTTGGCTGCCCCATCATTCTACAATAGAAAGATTTAGCTGTAACATCATGTATCTTTAATACAATAGCATTATTGCATTATCATTATTCGTAAGGAGTTTTAAAAGGAGCCCCCCGCCCACCGGCCCGCATCACCAAATCCCTGCTCGTCATTGGTGGGATTCCCGCTTTAAACCCTACACCCAGTGTGCAACAACTAAATCACTGTACGTCACGGGAGTTACGGTGAGTCAGTGAGTAAGACGCTATCCTCTAGGTCTCGTGTTGGCTCCTGGTCTTGGCCAAGAAGGTTACTCGGATTTTTCCGACATGCTTCTCACTTGTCAGTGGTGCTGGACAAGTTCCCGTGTAAACATTGGCGTGCACGTAAAAGAACCCTTTCCAGTTGGAATTCGATTTAAGAGTAGACCGTAGCGCCACCGCTGTCCTGGTAAAACTACCCTCGTAGAACACTGTTTGGCTTATGCCCATCTTCATTATCCCAGCCGGTGCAAAACAGTAGGACGTTAAACAACAGTTCATTTCATTTCGTCATGCCACTGTTTCGGAGAGAGAGATATGGGGTATTACGTCCACTCGACACAAACTAGGTCATTTCGGGACTAACATATGGTTTAATTTTATTTCAATACTTCGCTTGCGCGTAGGGTTCTTTAGCAATTGGAGGGGGGGGGGCGAAGGAACCAGAGAAACCATACGAGGTTGGACAGGCGACCCTACTCCTTGTTACGTACAAGCAGGGAATCGAAACCACGCCAGTTGACTCAATGACAGACCTTATAATACAATGCACACCCGCTAACCATTTGGCCATCCAACCCCGCATCCACTGGTTAGGACTCTCGCTTTAAACTCTACATTCAGTTTACAATACAATCCATGTCGAGTGATTTTATTTGTAATTTAACATCAGCCTGTAATTTCCTCTTGTGTAAATTATTATACACCGGTGTGTGTCTGACCTTCACCAGCGTCTCAAATTCCCGCCATTTAATCAACGCCGAATTGATTACCATCCGGGAGACGTGTGAAAAAAAAGAGAAAATCTTCAAAATAAACCAATGTTTTCAGAAACGTGTCTAAAACTCTCCCAATGTTAATAAAATAACTGAAAAAATAATAGCATTAATTCGTCAGCATCTTTCTGCCTGGATCCAAACCTCGAGTTTATGTCATCTCTAGGGTGATACGAAATTAAATTAAGAATGGTATAACTGTGTGGCTGTATATAAAAGCTCGCCATAGAGTCTGTTTGTTAAATTTAGAATTCTGTAAATGACATGTTTAATAAATAATCGATAATGTTTTATAACGAGGAACTTGAAAAATGGAGGAAAGCCAAAAGTAAGAATGTTTACCCATGAACAACACCAACTAAAGTGTTCTAGGGTCAGGAAGTACATCAAAGTAAGCCAAAGTGGGCTCCATCTATTTGTTAAGACCAACTCAATTTTCGTCAAGGCCGCTGAGATGTAATTAAGGTTGGAACGGGTGATTGTTGGTGAGATTGTAGGTTAGGGTTAGGATAAGCGTTAGGACTAGGTCCAGGGTTAGGGTTAGGGGTGAGATTAGTGCTGGTCCTGTTTACATCTCGTAACCTTTGACCAAACTTGAAGTTGGCCTTATCAATAAGATCCAACGGTTGACGCGGTGGCCCCTAAAGGTATTAATGTTCGTACGTAGTTCGAAGGGGGGGCGGGGGGGGCGGGGGGCGGGGGGGGGGGGGTAATCTTGCACTTACAAGGCGTGTTTTCCGTTTCTAGAATGCATATAAGAAAATTTAACTGAACCCGTTTTGATTGTGTGGTTTACGTGTGTTTTACATTGATTAAAGTTAGAATTTCATATTTTCTAAGAAACAATTATTTCTATGTCTTTTGCTCAATAGGTTGTCAGCTCACTATTATACTATCATAGGTTATCTTTCTCACACTCAAAAATCTTCACACCGAAAATAATAACACAATTACCTCCCTTGTTTATCTATTCCACCCATGGAATAGCTATCTTCAAACGTTTGAATTTGAAGTTGAAAATTATATTTTTGCCGATTTCTCAACTGGCAATAGTGAATTATAGGATTAATAGGATTATTATTTAACAAGGTAGGACTGTTTATAAATACCATCTATTTTAGGGCTTTATTTTAATAAATTTTAAAAATATAACTTAAAAATATGAAATTGTAACTTTAATTAATATTTTGTTTTTCCTGTTTGCGAGAAGAGAAACATCTGCCCTGTTGAACAAAGTGAGTGTTAGATACAAATATTGATATAAGCGAGTGCATTGAAGCAACCACTAGTAGTACCATTGTCTGACAGCTAGTCAGAGCCATTTGCACAGACAGTTCGCTCTTCTTATGGGATCACGTGGCAGAACAGTAGGACGTTAAACTTCATTTCATTTCAATTCATTTCATTTCGCTCTTCTTAAAGGACGGTACTGGTCTGATTCCGACTTTAACAGAAATTGAATTACCCCCCCCCCCCCACCCCCAACAAGTAACCCCGTACTATTATGATACACATATACGGCTTTCAACGACTCAAACTGCACTAAGGGCTAGGAAGTAAAGACACCAGCACAGATCTAGGATTTTTAAAACGCGGATGAGAACCGGACCAACCCTGGAAGGGCACAAAAACAACAAACCGAAATAGATCCGAGAGAGAGAGAGAGAAATGGAGTTTAACGTCCACTCGACACAAACTAGGTCATTTGGGACTAACATATGGTTTAATTTTATTTCAATAATTAGCAGTGGGAGGAATCCGGAGGACCCGGAGAAAACCCACGAGGTTGGACAGGCGACCCTACTCCTTGTCACGTACAACCGGGGACTCGAAACCACGCCAGTTGACTCAATGACAGACTTTATGATACAGCGTGCACATGCTAACCATTCAGCCATCCACCCCCCCACACCCCCCGAAATTGATCCATTTTTAGTTTAAAAAGTATGTCAAACCTTTTTTTTTGGTTTAACAGGATGGATTAAAAAAGGAGATAAAATTCCTAAGCGTGGATTGGGTATCCCTTGGTTCTCGACTTACTGCAAATAAGCCAGTCGCAGTCTTTATTAATGCCGTCACTCTGTCACTATCTTTATTAATGACGTCACTCTGTCGCCATCTTTATTAATGACGTCACTCTGTCGCCATCTTTATTAATGGGGTGAATATCAGGAAATTCTAATGATTAAACTATTACCCAAATAACTGGAGTAACCCACATCTTGTATCACGTGATCTTGGATACACCATAAAACATTCTATTTTAATTACCCAAACCCAGTAACATCCTTTTAAATTGTCAGTCTAATTAGTCCAGGGCAAAATGATCGCACATTACTGGGAAATGTCTAGCAAGAAAACCAATTTACTGGTGATTCTAGTACGTCTGATTTAGTTATAACTCTATGTAGTGAAATGAAAAAGCGATTAATGAGTCGGTCACTCGAGTCTGTGTCCGGACATTAAGTGAATAAACGTTGTCATTTGTTAGTCATCTTGTTGATACATTTAAGATGTAAGACAAGTTCGATGTATGTTACAAGAGATAACTGGCTTATACACTGAGTTAAACAAGTAAACACCCTTATAAATATCGATATTTACACCCTAGTTAGATCTACAGCTAATACCATGGTTAGATCTTATTAAACAACCAATATATTTCACACTTGTTGGCACTCAATTAGACCCGTTTGCCATTTTTGAGTTTCTGCGCACGATTTTTTTTATAATTCCATGGGGTTAGGATGGCCTATAGTGGCCCAGAGTGTCGCGCTTCGACCTCCAGCTGGCCGGTCACCTCTGGCTTGCGGTTGTTGTTTCGATCCCTGATGTGAGCGTTTGTGGCTTGGACATAGGGGCGCCTTCGCAACCTCGTGGGTTTACTCCGGGTACTCAGGTTTCCTCCCACAGGTGAAAGCGGACGTTAAACACTAAGAACAACGATGTGTACAGACAAACAGATAAAAAGGTGGGGTAATCCCAATGACTTTGTAAGTGAGGAAATGAGGATTGAGGTTAGCGCCTGTGCGTTGTATCATAAGGTTTGTCATTGAGTCAACTTTCGTGGTTTCGATTCCCCGGTTGCACGTGACAGGGAATAGCGTCCCCTTTCCAACCTCGTGGATTTTCTAAGGGTCCTCTGGTTTCCTTCCACTGCTAAAGACCCAGATTGTACGTGACAAGGAGTTGGGTAGCCTGTCCAACCTCGTGGGTTTTCTCCGGGTCCTCCGGTTTCCTCCCACTGCTAAAGACCCCTACGCACAAGCGAATTATTGAAATGAATTTGAACCATATGTTAGTCCCGAAATGACCTAGTTTGTATTGAGTGGACGTTAAACCCTCTCTCTCTCTCTCTCTCTCTCTCAAGCAACAAATGCGACAATGTGCGATAACACGGGTTACCGAAGATGTAAGAGTAGCGACTGATCTAATCCAACCTAATATTTTAGATATAACCTAAGGTTACATCACTACATCTCGGTTGATGGAATTTTGGTGTTGGTCTTAATATGTTTTCTCAACGAAATATTTCTAATGTGTTTTCACTGATCGATTGCTACAATAACTAGAATATTGTACATTTATTTCGTTAGAATAGATATCCTTTCAATATCACCCCATTCCGGTTTGAACTCCAGTTTAACCCATCTAGATTAAATTCCACCAAATATGAAATGTAAACATACACGCTATTAAAATAAATAAATTAAATGAGGTTTAACGACCTAATGTGTTGCACTGACCTCCAAAAGAAATAAATAAATGAAATATCGTAGGAGGAGTTTAAGATCGAAGATTCATCATTTGTCTCTTACACAACACCCATCAACACTCAGACAGATAAATGGAGCGATAATTTAGACTTGGAATTCGGAATCCAACTCACCCTCACCCACCCGATCCCCCAACCCCCCAACCCGCACTAAAATCAATCCTTTTAGCCAACAGATTGACGGTGAAATAGATGTGAATGCAAATTCCGACGAGGATCTATTAGTTGCTAGTCAAAAGGATGAAGAACATTTGGATCAAAAGGCCATCTTTTCCGAAACCCGGATACCATTAATATTTTAATTTTGAATGTTATTTAATTTTCAGACGGAGAAGATATTTCAAACAAGATGCAACCTTTCCATTATGTAGGTGGTTAGAATATTTACAATCATCGATATCGTTAGGGATTGAATTTCTACAGAGACGTGGTTAAAATCAAAAGATGGGAAACACACGCAGAATGTTTCTATTATCTTGATTTACCAGACAACTAATTACAGTTGTGCATGTGTCGGCATTATCCAGTTTATTTGTGAAACTTTATTTAAATCAATATTACACTGAGACAGATGAATACTAGTAGTCTAAATCTAAACAACACTTTGAAATAGAGAGAGAGAGAGAGAGAGAGAGAAATGGGGTTTAACGTCCATTTCGGGACTAACATATGGTTTAATTTTATTTCAATAATTCGCTTGCGGGTAGGGGTCTTTAGCAGTGGGATGAAACCGGTGGACCCGGAGAAAACTCACGAGATTGGAAAGGCGACCCTACTCCTTGTCACGTACAACCGGGGATTCGAAATCACGCCAGTTGACTCAATGACAGGTCTTATGACACAGCGCGCACGTGACGTGCTAATCACCTGACTATCCAACCCCAATGAAATAGAGAGAGAGAGAGAGAGAGAGAGAGGGAGGGAGGGAGGGAGAGAGAGTGTGAGAGATTCAATGATATGGAGTTTAACTTGTCTGGTTAATCCATGAAGACGGGCATACGCCATACATTGTGCTATGATGGATAGTTTGCCCTGTCAAGGGTTCTTTTACGTACATGCCACGTGTATACGGTAGCTAGAGATTGAGAGAGATGGGGTTTTATAAGGTACAATGTTATTTCGACAATTCACTTGCAAGTAAGTGTCTTTAGCAGTTGCAGAAATCCGGGGAACCCAGAAAAACTTCACGACGTTAGAGAGGCGAGTCTTAAGTTTCGTGAATAATTAATGCCCCGGACTAATAAGGCACTGTGTTTTATGAGGACCCGTGTTCTTTGAAGGACAGAATGGGTTTTTTGTTATAATTTCGTGACACCTATACGCCCCTATAGGTTAATAAGTTAATCCATATGGGTTTTTTTTCCAACAACAGAAATTTAACGGACTGTTAACAACGACCCTATAGCTTGGCCGCTATGGTTATTGTGTATGGCGTGGGAAGTGTAAATGTTCTAGGGCGTTTTGTACGTGACAAGGGTGGCCTGTCCAGCCTCGTGTGTTCTCTCCCATGTTCCTGAAGCAATGACCGAGAGGTTTACAACATCTAGCTTGATAAGATGTCCGTAGTTAAGGCGATCGAGATAACGCCTTCTATTGAAGATGGTTCTCTCCGGGTCTTCCAGTTTCTCTCTCTTTTGAAGAAACTAAAGACAAGATGATATAATCTACAATATATATAGCTGCGAATAACCAGCCTTGTGTCGTGTATAAACAGAACCAGTATGAATTATGAGAACACAGCCATGATTTTGGACATTGATAAATGTATTTCAATAATATATTTCCCAGAGGGCGTGTACGGTTATTGAATCAACAGCCTGATTGAATATTGTAACCTTGAGCTGTCTAATAAACCTACTACTGGCCTTAGTTTTATCTCCGATAGCATACAATCAAATTGTTGGTATTATGCGGTCAAATGGTTTAAGAAGATGGTACAACTAGTTTTCAATCGGACTAAAACACAGATCTATATTTCGTTTCGTTTTTTTATACATTCGATGGCCTACACTACATGAAAATCTGACAAGTTGTACTGTAAGGTCGCGTCAGGGGTCGTACGAGCGGTTCTTGACCCTATGACGTCACACATTGATTAATAAGTCAGCGTTGACGTTTCTAGTGGTTTACTCGCAATTCCGTTCATAGCACGTCGCCGTAACAGATGGTTTCATTGGCTAATCCCTCACGCCATCCAGAACGCAGGGTATATAACAACTCTTCCAGTTCCAAGTGTAGTACAGACATCTATATAACGAAATTTTGAACTATAAAAAAAGAAACGAAATAGGATCTGTGTTTTAATCAGATTACATTATTCAAGAGGTAAATCTGCAGGTCTTTCATTTGGCCTGGAATTATTAATTAGACGTTAATAAACTTATACAGACCATTTTCACTGGATTTGCTGCTCAACGCTCATTGATGATGTAATCCAAAAATGGATAATCGAGACTATGTTTTTTTATCGTACCGACTTTAGTAATGATGATCGAGGCTGAAATAACCGTAAACATGGATGACGATCTAGGCTGGCCTAAAACTGAATGACTAATATCTCGGTTCAGAGTGCAGCAATTTCACTGAAATGTTCAGCATATTCTCTTTTCAAATATAATAACGAGAACTGTCAGCTCTTTATCTAATCTAACGTAATGTCCCTTTATACAAGTGGTTCTCAACACCTTGGAACACATGAAAAAATAGCGGCCCACCTGGCGAAATATATATGAAAAATATTTGAAAATTGAAAAATAAAAACATGGAAAGTAATAGACACATATAGACTGACTCAACTATAGAAAAACACACTTATGAACTTATCAGTAGACACCAGTGAATACTCAGTTGGAATCCCGTGCTTTTTCACATTTTCTTTGTGTGTTGTTCAAAATTTCGCGGCCCACTTAGGAAGATCTCGCGGCCCACTGGTTGAGAATCACTGCTTTATACCAACGACAGATAATGCCCCGACTCGGATTCAATCGGAACTAAAACAAACAAAAGATCAATTCTAATTCCACACACCTTTGTACATTATTGGACTGATATTCCTAGAGATTCATCTTTCACCACATTGTAGTTGGCAAGTAATTCATATTGCTTTAAATGTTGCATCGGGGTTTTAACGGACGTGGACGTTAATGCACAAATTTAGCCTGAGGCATTATTACCAATTCATCCACAAAGGCCGTTAATTCAAAAGTGAAAATGAACCTCAAAATAGGTTAGAAAATTTGTCTTCTTTAGGAGAACCGAGATTATCATACTCGTCGACTCCTTCACAGTCCATCCCACGGATAAGAATCTCACATAATCCATAATCAACCGACTTGTATGTTTGTTGTTCTTAGTGTTTAACGTCCGCTTCCACCGAAGGTGATATCGCAGACAAGTTGTCTTATTTTTATTATCTTAACGCATGCGTAGGGGTCTTTCCTGTGTGAGGAACCGGAGTACCCGGCGTAAACCCACGAGGTTGAGAAGGTGCCCTTATCTCGAAGCCACATACCTCAGACCAGGGATAGAAACCACAACCGCAAGACAGAGGTGACCGGCCAGCTAGAAGTCGAAACGAAACACTCTAAGACCACTAGGTCACCCCCCCCCCCCCCTTGTATGTTTTTTATATTGTCTGTTTATATAACCAATATGATTGTGACCCAGTCTTAACTTGTTGCACTTGTTTCATCTTGTTGGTAGGTGAAATTGATCCGGCAAACAGTCTTCTATTTGTTTGCTTATTATTTTACAGCTGTATTTTATTGGCAGATTTGATTCGTGGATTCGTTCCTCGACGTGAATCTTTCTATCAATTACAGATTGAGTTGATGATAAAACTACTGTTTATTTTCTAACCAATTCAATTACCCAGTCCCTAAATCAACTGTCATAATAAACCAAACACAGCTGTCCTTATTCTTATTGAATAACTATTTATCTATATTGAAGATAAATATCAAACTAAAGGCCCGGTCCCACTGCACTTACGGATGCAAAGAGGATGTAAAACAGAGAAAAAAACGTGCCCTCCGTTTGAAAACGCCATGCATCCGTTGTGTATTCATTGCATACGTGTTTCATACGCTCTATCCATCGAGCATCCGTTCACTTTGATTTCATCCGCGCAAAAAGTTTTGAGCTGCACAAAACTTTTATAACGGATGAACGTTCCATGTCCGTTATCGTGCGTTAAACGTCCAATGTATCCTCTCTGCATCCTCTCTGCATCCTCGCAACTCACATCCGCTCCAGCTGAAAACGGAAAGAGGGAGGAAAGATAAGGTACATGGAACGTCTATACATCTTTAGTAGCACGGAAATAGAAAGGATGTAAGCGTATGCATCTCGTATATAAAGTTTTCAAAACGGACAAAGCGTTTGTATCTGGGATGTATCTGGTATATTGAAGGATGTCTGGAGTTTGCCTAACCCCTTCGGAGCTGTCATGCACATCCGCTGGGCTTCCGATGAACATCTATTTAACATCCCCGCTACATACTTCCCACGTTCGTTCTTTTCCGTTCTGTTTTCGCAAATTTTTTGTCAATTTTGTCCATTTCTGAAGCGGATGAAAACGGATGGAGCCACCCTCGAAAGTTTGCTCGTCCGCTGTGTCCTTTTTGCATACGTTTTGTGTCCATCGGCCACTGGGACCGGGCCTTAAGAGAGAGAGAAGGGTAGAGAAATGTGGTTTAACGTCCACTCCATGTCATGTTAGCTGAGATTCCAAACCACGCCACTTAAAGGGGCAATAACACTCTTGCTGGCTTGAAAGCTCCAGAAAATAAATAATATCTCTATCTAAGTACTAGATGTTTAAGTGTCCTACCTGTTGTGTAAATTATCCATTACATCCTATTTTACTTGTCCAGAGGGTTCGAAAATATTTTTAAATCGAAGTTTCATTTGAAAAGGTTTACGTTAGACGTTTCAAACCATTATGTTGAATTTTTCAAATTTTTTAAATAAGGTGTGTAAAGATGAAATTTGTATCATCAATTAATTGAAATATTCTAAACAAGTACAATTTGTTGACCAGAATAAAGATTGGGACATATTATTCAGTTACAACAAGAGTGGTATTGAGCCTTTAACTCAAAGACAGATCTAACTCGCATGCTTTAAACCATTTGCCCACCGAACCAACTTAGCCTATATAAATATTGGTTCAAAATCCAACTCATTCAGGATCTCATGGATTCAAGGCAACTCACATCCACAAGCTTTTTTTAATTTTTTACTATTTTTGCTGATCCAATGGCAGCAACTCCAAAATTCGAAATTCTCCTAGATCTTGTGTGTATAAAGTCATAGAACTGTGTTCCCAGGCAGTTGCAAGCTTTATGGCTACCCAAATAATAGAAGAGTCCCATAAAAAGGATTTTTCAAGCGTGCGTGCGAAATGAAATGAAATGGGGTTTAACGTCCTACTCCGAACTGAACTAATGAAGACAGGCATATACCATACAGTGTGCTATGAGGGAAATTTTGCCCGGACAGCGGCACTATGGCCTACTCTTAGTCTTATATCGAGGTCCAACGGTCAAGCGATCTTTTACGTGCACGCCAAAGGACTAGACAGCTGTCCTTGTCAGGCCCTCAGCCCTGCATCACTGACAAGGGGGAACCAAGCCTGAAAATCTGGATGAACTTTCTCAGCCAATGCAGGGATCGAACACTCGACCTCCAGGCTAGCGTGCCAGCGTCTTACGCACTTAGTCACCCTGACCCCTAACTTGTATGTGAGAAGTTCCTGACAAATGAACTTCAATGTTAAATGTACGCCATTCCTTTGGACAGCAGCTCTACAGGTAACCCCACTTTAAAGTATCACCCAACCATACAGACCTAACCCCTAACCCTTTAAAGTATCACCCAACCATACAGACCTAACCCCTAACCCTTTAAAGTATCACCCAACCATACAGACCTAACCCTTTAAAGTATCACCCAACCATACAGACCTAACCCTTTAAAGTATCACCCAACCATACAGACCTAACCCCTAACCCTTTAAAGAATCAGACAATCATACAGATCCCTCACCATCATAGAACAATAACAATATGTAATTTTAATTTATAATGTGCAATATAACTTTAAATTTCACTGGAAACTAAATTTCCATGTAAATCCTCAATTAACTATCAGTTTATTGAATTTTGAAATAAAAGATACATTTATTTTGTTTTGTTTTTTTTTCTGTTTCTTTAAACAGTGAATATGAAATTGACACATCTTCTTGGCACCTTGCTGAAAAATTTTCAGGTAATAATTTGGCGTAATATCAATTTTCTTTACAATCTGAACTCTTCACATATCTTGCCGAACATAATTGGGCAGAAATTAGAGTAAATACAGAAACGACTGAATGTAAATCAGTTTATATACATTCATATTACATTATTTTATAAGTTGCGACCCATTTGTGTCCATTTTTAGGTCCCAAATATTAGCCATTTAAACCAGATGATCGTCACCTGAGGAAATTTGAATCTCATCCAAACTACAATATTTTGAAAATTGAATCTCTGATAAACATTCGGTCAAAAAATGGTTCAATTCTCTACAGTATTTACAAAGATTTGAGAACTTGAAACTTTCGCAACATTCGACCTCCACAACAGAACAGGCAATATAACAAGTATAAACATTTGATGGGTCACTTTTTAATCCCATCTTCTAAGGTTGATATTTTAATTTTGTTAATCAAATATTAAATTATCTATTTCAGTTGTCAGCATGGATTAAGCCATGAGAAATTAGATACAGTAAACAATGTTCAGCAGCTTTTAGTGTTTTAATTTCTGGATATCAATGTTTTTTTTTTATTTTTTAGTTGGTGATTTTTTAAATGATTTCTGTTTTCCATCAGGTTTCTTGATCATGTTCTGTGGTTTTCGTCTCTTCTCATAAGATGAACTTTTCTTCCTCCCCCAACGATCTTCTTTACCAAATTTCTTTTTATGTTTAGGTGCTGGTTGTTCTTCAATAAAAGAAGGGAGAAATGGGGTTTAACCTCCACTCGACACAAACTAGGTCATTTCGGGACTAACATATGGTTCAATTTTATTTCAATAATTCGCTTACACGTATGGGTCTTTAGCAGTGGGATGAAACCGGAGGAAACTCACAAGGTTGTTCCTTGTCACGTACAACCAGGGAATCGAAACCACGCCAGTTGACTCAATGACAGACCTTATGATACAATGCACACCCGCTAACCATTCGGCACCTCAACATCCCAAATTATTTAGTGGATGTAAGAATATTGGTGGTCAAATAACATATTGAAACTAATGATAGGTTCTCACTATCACGATCCGTGCTACAACTTGGAATCGTGGAGTAATCGTAGTGATCCTATCAGGTCTTATTATATATTGAGGTCAATAGTGTTGACCGTATCAAAACGTATCCGCATCTACCAGATTGTGGACTCAATAAGGACAATCCTATCATAATGCATCGCAGGACAGTGGGAACTTGGTATTACCAATGTAAATGTATTATTCTGCCATTTTGGTTGTATTGAGTGATATTAGCTATGGGGTGTTATATTGCTCTTGGAGGGGGGGCGGTAAAAACACTGAAAAGATATTAACACAGCCGGCTTCTTATAGGTAATCACAAATGAAATGAAATGGGTTCAACTATTCTGGTTCAACTGGGATATAGGGTTTAACGTCCCTACTGTTCTGCTTCTATTGGGATATAGCTAATCAGTATGAAATTAATCGTACCTTCTTCCTCAATAAATGTAACAATAATTTTTCTACCATCCACCTCTGCTTTGTGTTTCTCTTTCTGTGCAGTTTTAGCAGCTTCTATAGTTTCAAATGTTACAATGGCTGTCCTATAAAAATAACATTATATAAAATGTTCAGTCGCCCAAATCTTCAGTGTTAGCACTTGAATAGGTTAATACACTCTGATTTTAACCATGCATTACAAAAATTTAAACATGCAATTTGCATGAGCTATTAAATATTCATATACCTGTCTACCTTAATTAATTCTGATTCCACTTAATTACTGTCTATTTTAATACTTTCAATTATACATCACTGAATTGGATGTCAGCTGTTTCGTAACCTGGCTGTTTCGTACTTCATTCATTCGTACTTCACATGAACCGTTTCATACTTTCACGTTTATTTCAATTTCTTTTAACTGATTTCAACAACATAGGAAAACTACAAATCAGTTTGAGTTATGAAGTGGAGTGTACAAATGTGAGGTACGAATGATCTAAGTACGAAACAGCTGACATCCAATTCAGTGATGTATAATTGAAAGTGAATTGGGGCCTTAATCACAAAAGTTGAATTTAAAACATTTCAAGAAAGCAGCCTTTTCATTGGCTTAGAATTAAAATTTGTACTAGGATTTAACCCTCAACAAATGAAAAGGCTGTATGCTTAAAATATTTCAGATTAAGTTTCCATGAAAAAAGCCCCTGGCTAATAAACCTACTTCTGAATAAAATAATAGTCTTACCCTTGTGATTTACCAACATTATTCAGACAAATTTTAACTGAGTTGCAACCTTCAAACACCTCCTCTATTGTTTCTTGTGTTGTTTCAAAATCTAAATTTCTAACCCTTAATATTTTACTGTGTCCTGAAATAATAAAGATTTTTTAAAACTTGTACTGTATCTTAAAAATAATATTTTACTGTGTCCTGAAAAGGCATTTTTTTTAAAGCTAAAATTTGACTGTGTCTTCAAAAAATAAAGATTTTTTAAAACTAAAATATCTACAGCCTGACTTTCTCTTTCGTATTGCTATGTGATTAAAAATCAGAGATTGTTCAGTTACTTTTTCGTTACTTTGGCTGTTCCGATCACGTCAAGAAATCGTCCACTCATCTATTCAATGATAAGCATATTACATAAAATCATAAAGACCAGACTTTGGTAGAAGAAATCCTATCCTAGACAAGCATACATGTATTAAGAATAAAAGGCTAGGGAAAGGAGATCCTATCCTAGATATACTGACTGTCAATCATATGAACTAGTCTGTTTCACCCGGGCAACAACCATACATGTAATAAAAGGCTAGGGAAAAGAGACCATGTCAAAAGTCTATCAAGGCAACCAAGTGGAATTAGAAACAATGTAAGATCGACCACAGGGGAACATCCAACATGTAACTCCTGGAGTATGTCAGTCTTGTATTGAGATGGTTTATGTGAGAAATAACAACCGGTTGCCATGCAAAATACGCCCACAATGGGAATAAATTGACGGAGTACTGGGAAATAGGGCTCATTCTCACAGAATTTCACAGATCCCCAACTATTGATAGGGTTCATCTTCTTATGACCTTGATTCTACACACCAAATCTGAAATAAATCTGTTAAGAACTATAGCTTCTATTGCATTCACAAGGTTTTAGGAAAAGAGGGATAACTTTGGAACAGAATTTCACAGATTCCCCGATTATTGATAGGGTTCGTCCTCTCATGACCCCGATGCTACACACCAAATTTGAAATAAATATGTTAAAAACTGTACCGCCTTTATCGTATTCATTTCAATAATTCATTTGGTCTTCAGCCGTCCAGGAAACAAGGGGACCCAGAGAGAACACACAAGGTTAGGTAGACAACCCTACTCGTCGTTACAACAGACCTTGTGATTTCATGTGCATGTGTTAAACCACTAGATCCACCAACCCCCCAGGCCAATGCTTAGATGCAACGGGAGGGGGGATAATTTTGCCAAGACAACATCCTAGCCAAATAAAACTGCCACAGAATTTGAACCCGGAACCCCTGTTTTTCATCCATTCTGAAGGACTAGATACCTGTCCTTTGTCAGCCCTGATTAAATCAAATGAAATATTGATAAAATATATAAATAAGATGGTGGACTTACTTGTTCCCTTTTCTACCGTATCTAAAATTAATTTCTGTCCTCTTAATTCTAGGTTCTTTTTCTTTGTTAAATATTCCTTTACCTTCTCAATAGATTCAAACTGAACGTACGCAAATCTACAAAATAAAACAAAACATAGATAGACGGTCATTGTATGGATTGATTCAAAGAAACAATAGCTCATCATGAAGAAACAAAACATACATTTATGGTTGTTATTTTGATTGTGAAGAGACTATGGTCACAAACCAAAACTCTTGAAAACCTTTATTCTAGTCGTTTGGATATTTGCGTGCACGTTAAAGATCCCTAGGCAATTGGAATTCGATAAGAGTAGGCCGTAGCACTGCGGTCCGTGATAATTTCCCTCACAGTACACTGTATGCCCATCTTCATTAGCCCAGTCGGAGCAGAACAGTAGGACGTTAAACCCCATTTCATTTTATTTTATCCTAGTCCTGTGCCTTTATCCTAATCCTCTGCAACTATCTGAATCTATTTTTTAGATTTTCAACAAAATGCAAACTTTTAATTTCCTTGTGAGGTTAGCCATCATTCCCTAACTTCCAAACTAATTGGTTTGATAACCATATCTATATGCTTGTCTAATCACATATAGATATACATTAAATTGTAATTAAATCTGTTACATATGTTGTAGGTTAGGTTATAAAAGGGAGTGGGTGGTTATCGTTCTAAGAAAAACCACTAGGATACTATTGAAGCAGTACCTGTATTAACAGGGGAGTATTAAGAAAAATTTACCCTTTAATAACCGTATTCCAGACATCTTACTGAACATTACGAACAATAATCAACAATTTCTCACATTCACTTTTCTTCGATCATGCAGTGTTTGTAAACATGTGTACAATGCAATTTTAACATTTTATGGTTTCAAAATCCATCGAATGACGATAGGTGACAATAATACCTATAGCCTCAGGAGAGAGAGAGAAATGGGGTTTAACGTCCACTCGACACAAACTAGGTCATTTCGGGACTAACATATGTTTTAATCTTATTTCAATAATTCGCTTGCGTGTAGGGGTCTTTAGCAATGGGAGGAAACCCACGAGGTTGGACAGGCACCCCTAATCCTTGTCACATACAACTTGGGAATCGAAACTACACCAGTAGACTCAATGACAGACTTTATGATACAGCCTCAGGAAATAAATCATGTGTTACCTCCCTTAGGAGGATTTTTTTTGTACATACCCTTTGTTTTTACCAGACTCTGTTTTTGGATATTTAATACTTGAAGCCTCTGGGAATAAATCGCGTAATGCATCTTTCGATACTGTAGACTCGATATTCTTTACAAATAATGTCTGGGATTCTAAATAAAATAAATAATTATAAAGTTGTATTCATATAATAATTTCTGTAAACCAACCCTATAGGGAAAAGATATGCAAAATTTCTTATTAAAACCTTTTTCTTTACCGATGTATTTTATATTTTCAAACAGATGCTTTCCTATAACATTCATTAAACACAGTCATTTATGCAAACAAAAAGCAGTGTTCAGACTTTTTAATTAAAAATAAATAAAAAAAATGATTTATTTTACAACAAATAGGGAGGCGTAGCTCGGACATTATGGAGCCAGATGACAATCTAGACAGTTCCATCCCCGTGAGGATCTAATAAGTCTCTAAGGATTGCTCAGCTGGGTTCCCCTTGTCCGTAGTGCACAACACATATACCATAAGCAGCATGTTTAAGATTTCCTGACAGTTGGGAATAACAAAAACTAAGAATAAAGGCTAGCGCTGCCGTCAAGATCCACACAAAAATTCCTTAGAATATGCCCATCTTTCATTAACCCAGATAGTACAGAATATGTCTTCATTAGCCAGGCTCGTGCAGATAAGTTAGACATGCAACCCCCATTTCATTTCATGAAATTAATAAGAATTTGAACATATTAAAGAAATTACATAAGGGATTAGGGAAAGTCCTGCATTGCCACATGTTATGGTATTATTTGTTTTTTCTATATCTTGCTGAACAGTTCTCCTGGAATGTCTAGCTGAGGATCTGAGGATGACCCATCACAGGTTTACTTTGTTCAAATATCTGATTTCATTTCCCTTGAATGACAGGGGTTTGATGGTTGAGTGCTCTAACAACAGAATGTTACATCATTAAGGTATGTCAAGGGAAGTGGTTTCCATAACAAGCTTGTACATCACAAGAAGTACCTGTTCAACCTTTTCTCTGGGTCCTTCGGTCTCCTTTGAGTGAAAAAGACTTTTACTCGTGTTTGAATTATTTAATTATGTTAGTCCCAAAATGACCTAGCCCCCCCCCCTCAATTGTTTGGTGCAACCTTAAGCACCATACAAATCTATATTTCATTTCGTTTGTTTATACTTTCGATGGCCTACACTACATGTAGATCTGACCGGTTGTAGTGGAAGGTTGTGTCAGAGGTCATACAAGCGGCTTTTGACCCTTTGACAACACACATTTGATTAAGCAATCAGTGTTGCTGTTTCTAGTGGATTACCCACTGTTCTGTGTACCTCACGCCAAAAATCCCCATTGCAAACAATTTCATTGGCTTATCCCTCACGTCATCCAGAACAAGGGTTATATAACAACTCTTCCCGATCCAAGTGTAGTAAAGAAAAGTAAAATGAAATTTAAAGTATAAAAAAACGATACGAAATAGGATCTGTGTTTTAATCAGATTGCCTTCTCTCTCCACTTTACATCAAAATTGAATTTTATCTAAAAAAATCAAAAAAATTTTAATTGAAAAATGAAACAGCACTTACTGACTTCTATTTCTCTGGTATCAAAATGTTTCTTCTCTGCGTTGATCTTTACTTTACTTCCTGCGATTTTCTTACCATTTAAAGCCAAAGCCTTTTCTAAATCTTCTGGATTGAGTAGGTCAACATGACAAAATCTATCATCACAAATAAAATGTTTTTAATTTCAAACATCTAAAACTAGCAATTGGAAGAAATTTGATTAGGTCAGATCTATTTGATCTTTGGCTGTTCAAGGTATTGATAAATAAACAGGCACTTCAGACGTGTGGAAAACGTTTCATTTAACAAAATCAGTTAAATATTTGAACTAAAAGCTTTTAAGAAGAAAAAAACAAGTGATATTTTCATTTCGGTAATGGGGTTTAATGTTCTGCTCCGACTGGGCTAATGAAGACGCGCCATACAGTGTGCTGTGAGGGAAATTTAGCCCAGATATTGGCGCTATGACCTACTCTTATTTCGAAGTCCAATTGTCAATGTTTCTTTTACATGCACTGCAGTGTGTACGATCTCAGTTTTTATACCATCCGAATGACTATAGGCTGCCTATTGCCAGGCCTCCCCCGTCTTGCACCACTGACATGGGGGGAACCACGCTTGAAAATCATGACAAATGAAATGAAGAAAATATAACTTAAAAAGTAGAAACTAAAGTGACAATTCATTCAGAGAAGAAAATAAAACTTTAAAGTAAAAACTAAAGTGACAATTCATTCAGTGAAGAAAATAGAACTTCAAAGTAAAGACTACTAAAGTGACAATTCATTCAGGGAAGAAAATAAAACTTTAAAGTAAAACTTTAAAGTGACAATTCATTCAGTGAATAAATTAAACTAATAAATACCTTCTTCCATTTTTTCTTCTGACTTCATACAAATTAACTCCATGCTTCTCAAAAAAATCTCTGACCGTTTCTCGCGTAACCTTCGTATCTAATGCACCAATAAATAACGTAATAACTGAAATATTAAAATCATTAACAAGATTAGAAAAGATGGAGAACATAGGTCCCAAAATTGTCATTTGCTTTTAATCGTTAATTTTGTGTAACGACTATTAAATATTATTAGTTTCTCCCAGATATGCCTACAACATCTAGTCTTGATCACGGAGTCTCGTACATGATCGTTGATATCAGAATTAACTAAAAACAAGGCTGACCTTAAAAATATCTTTGTTTCACCAAACCCGACCCACAATCGAGGAGAGGGGTCGGTAGGTCGGTTTTTTTTTCAGATTTTTTTTTAAGAGCTTATTTGACAGCTTGATAATTTTCCGGGTGCAAACATTCGTCTTCTTTTATTGGCAAACAAATCAATGACATCGGGATTTTTCGTGATGCACGACTCGCACACGAATTGCCACAAACTGACGTTTGAAACTCCCTCAACACGTTTTATAACGATCGTGCGGGTTGTGCCTTCATTTTTCTCGAAAACGGATATTGAAAATATCCGTTTTTGAGAAAAATAGAGGCAGAATCATTTCGTGGGAATGGACGTGCTTTCGTCTGCAACCATTTTGTTGAGAAGCGACACCTATGATGCTTTCGTCTTGATCAACCAGTTTCAATAATGAATCAAACCATAGCCATAGTAAAGGGAAATAACTCTCGTGATATATTTCAGGTTGACACACAAAATAAAATAAAAAGATCGCGGAAAAGTGCAATAAAATAATTTAAGTCGGGGGTGGTTTTAGTTAGTCGGTCGCGTTAGGCGAAACAAAGATATTTTTAAGGTCAGCCCAAGAGGTACCTGCTCTACACTGAGAAATTGCAAATCTATCACTGTCTTAAAATCTAAATTGAGAGAGAGAGAAATGAGGTTTAATGTCCATTTAACACATACCAGGTCATTTCGGGACTAAAATATGGTTCAATTTTATTTCAATAATTTGCTTGTGTGTAGGGGTCTTAAGCAGTGGGAGGAAACTGGAGGCAACCAAGTAAACCAACGAGATTGGACAGGCGACCCTACTCCTTGTCATGTACAACCGGTGAATTGATATAGCGTGCACGTGCTAACCATTTTGCCATCCAATGACCCCTCAAATAATAGGACGATGTTGATACAGTTCATTTTCGATACGATACATATTGACAGTACGACAAACTGATTTGCGATACATGTAGCGATATGGTGGCTTGGGGCTCCGTAACCGAGTGCGATTCCATGGTGGCGTATGAGATGGGTAAGCATGTTTGTTGTTGAGCCAGAGATTGCCACCTCTGCCTTACACAGACAGTACGCGCACACACATTAACCATTCTGCAACACAACCTCCCTAAAACCAAAATTGAAAACTCATCTATAATCTGTATAATTTTTGTTGACCATCTTTCTTTGTTTTATGTTGATATTGTATATATGTTTGTAACATGTTATTGTCTTTATTCAAGGTGCATCTGGGCCCATTTAAGTCCTTACAGAGTTATGCTTTCTCTATATGTCAATATTACATGTGCCTTGTTAAAAGAACCCTTTAATGGAGGCAGTCTCCATGGCAACTTACATTTTCCTTTCTTGTTTTTTCCACTATTTTTCTTTTTTTTGACTATTTGTTGTGACTTAACGCTGCTGGTTGGTGTGGGTGCTGCCTTGGTTGTAAGTTTTTTACTGCCTGAAATAAATATACAACAACTGATTTAAACATGTAACATTTAGAAAGATTCATATGGATGTTAAAAAAACTGAATGTTTACTGAATACTGCCACACTGTCACTATCAAAGGATCCAAATGATTAGATCAGTAATTTTTATAAGTTAACTCGTAACTTGTAGGATGATTCATTTCGTGGACATTTGAGATTAAAAAAACTGAATGTTTACGGAATATTGTCAAAATATCACTTTTCAAGGATCGAGACGATTAGGTCTGCAAGAAAAATTCCTACAAAATAAATTCTGTGATCCTTTTAAATTCCATGGTATCGACACATATTAAACTTGGTCATGACACAGAAACTTAAACATACATTACTCAAGAGCTAAATCTGTCTATTATAGGTTTTTCTTTAGGCCTTAAATGTTATCTAAATTATTAATTAGACATTTATTAACTTATCCAGACCATAATCAACTCTTGATGGCATCGGATACTCAAGATTTTAACTAGATTAGAACAGTTCGACATTTAAAAAATTAATTTAAAAATGGGAAAGCGAGGCTAAGACTCAAATATACCAGTGCCCTGGTTACTGCAATGCACATTTTTTGTCAAAACTACAAACAGTGATAACTTGGCTCAGAATCAAGTAATTTGAATGAAATTATCAAAATGTTCATTTTACATTATCTATTTTTGTGCTATTATAGCAAGAATGGTCAGCGCTTTATCTAAATCTTAAATAATGTATCTTTAATTTACCTTTTTCTTTAAGTTTACTTTGTTTCTTTGGAGTTGTCGTGTCTGAATCTGTATTTTTCCTCTTCTTGTTAGATTTTGTAGAACTTTCTTCGGCCATCAAAAATGGTGTTTTGGGTGTTTTCACTGATTTTAATGGTGATGTGTCCATGTCGATTATCTCAGCTTCCATTTTATCATCATCCAGTTTTTTTGGTGTCTTTTTCTTTATTTTACCATTTCCATGAGCCTGTAAATAAATGTGAAAATATTGAATAAAGTTTATTATTCACAGCTGTTTAGAAGAGAAGAAGAGAAATGGAGTTTAACGTCCACTCAACACAAACTAGGTCATTTCGAGATGGCGGTCATCTTGTTACACAGGGAGTAGCAAAGATCAATGAAAGTTTCATTGTAAATACTGAATGTCATGGAGTTAATTTTGGACTGATATTCCTGTTGGAGATTGACCTTTTACCTAATAAGAATGGCTATATATGTACAGAGATGGGATTTAACATCCACTCAACACAAACTAGGTCATTTCGGGACTAACACATGGTTTAATTCTATTTCAAGAATTCACTTGCACCTAGGAGTATTTAGCAGTTGGAGGAAACCTGAAGATCTGGAAAAAACCTACCACGTTGGATAATACAGGGACTCGGAACCACACCAGTAGTTGAATCAATGACAGACCTTATGATACAGCGCGCACATGCTAATCATTTGGCCATCCAACCCCCCTGTATTTTGTTAGAATTGGGATACATTTGGTCATATTTGGTAAGATGTTTGAGATACCCAGGGGTGGGGGAGGGTACTGATACTATGAATAGATCTTTCCAAATAATCATAAAAACATTTTACAATAAGGCAGTATGTGGTGGTCACTAGTATTTCACATTTGGTATTATTTAGTTAGTATTGGGTATCGTCCTAGTATCGGGTTTAAAATAATGTTTCATGGAGCCCTATGATTGTTTCATGAAGGTCTATATAATATGGATGATGTTTCATAAAGGCCTACTACTGACTGGCTATGTAACTGTATTGTGTATTCATAATCATATGTCAATAGATTTAAATTAAAAATCACGAAATGAAATAGTGCACGTGTCGCTTTGTATTCAGTTTGTACCAGCCCCTCTTTACCTTCTCTGGCGTCTTGGTCTTCATATTAACAACTGAACAAATGAAATCTCTGTACACTACACAGTATTTAGATTTTGTTAAAATATTTTACTTCTGTAAACACGTGTTTCTCTCAAAATTTTGTAAACATTTAATTGTACATCAGAGTTATTTCCCCTCCGTAGTCTTCCGTTGTCAATATCCAGACTTTTTTCCTGCATAGAGTGTAGTTATCCCCCTTGTACTATTTGACAAAAGAATAGATTCCCCTGGTTGTCCTCATTCCATATCAAAAGTTTTTTTTATAAGAAGATCTCTTTACTTTATTGTAATGTTTGAAGACATATCATAGTTGCTATTGTGTATCAGATTCAATTAATGTAATACAATTTAATATAGACTACTGGACTGTAATGGTTCAATGTACTCCGCTGTACAATAGAGGGGGCAGGTTTAACCACATATTGGGACACTTAAAGGACAATATTGGTGCCAATCAATATCACATATGTGATGGAGCTGGTTAAACACATTCCAAATATATTTTTAACATAGAGATCATTGCTACGATAGCTGAGTAATACAGGTTTCCCGTATCGGAAGTGACGAACGCCAAAGGAAAACATGAGTCGCCGCTCTATATATAACTGACTGAAGCGACGAGTGATAACATATACACGGCCGAATTTCTACTCACTAATAATTCTTTCGATGACCAAAAGTTGTTATATGGGACTGTAAGAGGATATCTGACAATTCAATAAAGTAATTGAATGTCATTAGATAAGAGAACAGGAGAAAAATAGAAATAGTCCGTACATTCCCTTGTTTATATTCATTCTATACCTTATAAAAACATGGTAATGCACGGACTTTTCTTTCGTGTTCTCTTAATTATCTAGTGGCAGTCAATTCTTTTTATGAATTGTCAGATATCCTCTCACAGTCTCACACAACAACTGTTGGTCTTCAAAGGAATTATTAGTGAGCAGAAATTCGGCCGTGTATCTGTTATCACTCGTCGCTTCAGTCAGTTATATAGAGCGGTGACTCGTGTTTTCCTTTGGCTTTCGTCACTTCCGATACGGGAAACCTGTATTACTCAGCTATCGTAGCAATGATCTATGGGGTAAAAGTATATTTGGAATGTGTTTAACCAGCACTAACACATATGTGATAATGACTGGCACCAATATTGTCCTTTAAATTTAGTGGTAGAAAATCCATAGTTATCAGCTTTCGTTCTATGTTAAACATAGATCTGGATTTAGATCACAAACCTCGTCACTTGTTTCGTAGTGATCTAATGTCTGCAAACAATGAGTGTTTGATTGTGTAAAAAAACCAACAACACATATTTGACATCTGTACAGTGATCAAAACAAGCGGGGGTATGATGTCCTTTGTGGCGCCTATAAATCACCATGGGCCCCCCATTCAACTTTTAAGTTTATAGTACAGTGACTCAAACCAGAATTTGTCTAAATTTGCTGATGAGCGGCTTTAGTCAGGGACACCCATTGGGCCTTAAGTCACAGACAGGTTTTGATCCCTGTTATTCGATAGGCCCACAGAGATGGATCAAGGCTCAATGTAGGGTTTCGAGAACTGGGGCGATGTAAGTAATTGATTTTGAGGGAGAGCAGTGAGATTACTACAATAATCACGACCTATTGAATCAATGATCGCGCGATAGTTGCAGCCGATATCCTGTGCGAAAACATATGGTGGATGGAACTGGTGTTTTTCAGATGCCAGAAGCATTTTCTACACAGATCATTAGTGCTTGTGTTATTATTCATTTCAGCATTCCTAGGAAATGAAATAAAATGAAATGAAATGGGGTTTAACGTCCTACTGTTCTGCTCCGAACTGGGCTAATGAAGACGGGCTTAAGCCATACAGTGTGCTATGAGGGAAGGTTAGCCCGGACAGCGGCACTACGGCCTACTCTTATATCGAATTCCAAATGTCAAGGGATCTTTTACGTGCAAGCCAATGTGTACACGGGACCTCGGGTTTTCGTCCCATCCGAACGACTAGAGAGCTGTCCTAGTCCTGCATCACTGACAAAATGCAAACCACGCCGGAAAATCGGGATGAACTTTCTCGGCCAATGCAGGGATCGGACACCCGACCTCCAGGTTAGCGGCATTCCTAGGAACAGCCATTACGAGTTGTATACCGACCCAGGTGATCCCTGTATTATTTGATTAGGTTAGTGCGGGGTTCGTGCCAGTCACCATGTAATGCCTATTTCGTCTTTGTTCCTTTTATAGGAAATATTGTGCGGCAGTGTCATGGTCTATTGCTTTAAATTTATTTGTTAACATAGTCGCGTGTTGATGGTTTGTGTTCAAGCAAAGAATACACCAAATAAGCATATTAATTTAACCTAACCAATATGTAATAATTTATTTGTTTATAGACACATAACAAACATTAGCAGTATAACCAGATGATTGACATATGTCACTCACAAACAACAATAAATACACGGAGTCTGTACTTCAATCCTTAACAACGGTAACTAAGGAACAACAATAATTATACAATAAACAACAAATAAAGTCAGTGGTCTCGTTCTAAGGAAGCAGATTTAGACCATAATTACGGATGTCACACACAACAATAAGTTACACTGGGTCCTTTTCCCTAATTTAAAAAACAAATTAAGACAGTGGTCTTGTTTTCCATACCAATATTTCTTTCCCGTATGTGCATTGGAGTGCACGTAAAAGAACCCTTGACAGTTGGAATTTAAAATAGGAGTAGGTAGTAGCGAGGCTATCCGGGCAAAATTTCACATATAGCACACTACATGGCGTTTGCTCGTTTTCTTTTTAGCCCAGTGGGTACAGAAAAGTAGGACGTTAAACCCCTTTTCTTTTCATTTCACATAAATTTATTATTAAAATTCCAGTGCGTAACAACGGTAACTAAGGAAGTAGACTTAGACCCATTTAAACATCTAGTGCGTAACAACTGTAACTATGGAAGTAGATTTGGACTCATTTAAACTTCCACAAATAATTGACATAAATACACAAATGAATTTACAATAATAAACAAGTAATATTTGGTATTAAAATAAATTAAAAAAAAATATCTTTGATTTTGCTGCATTCATTTAAGATTATCACATAAATGTTTGGACGGATTGCTCGACATTGCACATCATGGCAGATGAAACTGAGGGGGTGGTAGATTGTCAACTCTTCAGAATGTTCCGAATGCACGGAATTGCAATCATATCGCACGGGACTGGGTCCTGACACAGTTCTATCATATCTGGAAACAGGTGTGGGCGTGGTGTTTGGAGAATTGTGAAGTAATCAAAGGTTTCAGCTATGATGTTTGGTCGAGATAGCCATCGCATGCCTTGTCGCCTGAAATTCTCGTGTTTACCTAATTGGCATGTTCTGTAACATTCAATCGGAATATACACCGAATATATTTTATAATAAAGAATACACGTTTATGTTTGAAAGGGGATCGTCTATTTAACGTCCCGGAATTTAATTCTCTTAATCACTCGGGACTTTTGGCCCACTAATGACAAGCAAACGACACTATCTTAACCAATCGCCATAGGTTAATTATCTGATTCTGCTCACACAACACTGTAACAGGACTCAATTCCTTTAATTCAGAACGTTCCGGATGGACAGATGAGCACCATTATAGTGTTCCAAGCACTCACAACGACGGTGCTACGAAAGTTCCACAGATGATGAGATTAGGATGAATCATCAAAGATTTTCTTTTAATGAAAAAGATGAGTAAGTACAATTAATGTAATTGTTATTAAAATAAATATCTTTAATTTTGCTGCGTTCACTCTCGATCATCACACAAACGTTATCGTACCAGAAGGAATATAATCTGGTTCTCTGGATGACCGAGTCTTCGGTTTTGCTTCATGCTGATCGAGCATTTTATCAAAATCATTTAATAGCTTAATCGCCTCACTGTTGCATTTCGCCATTGTTCCATTTGGTGTTACATCCGGTGAATAATCTGGTTCCGGTTCAGGCGGAGTTCGTGGGGAGCGATCGGCACCATCCGGTTGTCCAACCCGTTCGGTAAGAATGACAGGGTACCTATTGGGTTTTCCATCGCTGGCCCCTGATCCATCGCCTCTGATTTCAGAAGTTGGTCTTTCGATTGTGTTGAGAGAGGGCATCGATAAATGGGATTTTAAAACCCAGTTGCCATTTAAACTTCCTAGCGTTTTAACCGATGCACGTCGTTTCTGCACTTCAAGGCCACACGGGTCTATTAGTTCTTTAGTTCTCACTGTCGACGGGTGTGTGTTTAAAGTTTCATAAATGTTTTCATTATCCGGAACCCTGTTCTTGCGCAGTAATACCATACCTTCGGAATGGCGACGGATTTGATCAAGATTAAGGAGGGTGTTGTCTTTGGAACTGTCGCTGAAACAGTCATCGGTATTTTTATACACATGCGCAATATAAAGTTCTTGGTCGGTATTATAATCTGACGTCATATCATCATCGTCGTCATCATCATTACTGTTACGTCTACTGTCATTTAAAGCTTGCTGAAATGAAACATTAAAAACATGTGATTATTCATGGAAAAGGCGTATAAATGAGAGAGAGGGGGTGATGTGGTTTAATGCCCACTCGACGCAAACTAGGTCATTTCGAGACTGACATATGGGTCAATTTTATTTCAATAATTCACTTGCTCGGAGGAGTTTTTAGCAGTGGGAGGAAATCAGAGGACCCGGAGAAAACCCACGGGGTTGGACAGGCGACCCTACTCCTTGTCACGTACAACCTTGGAATTGAAACCACACCATTTGACTCATCAACGACAGACCTTATGATACACCGCGCACATGCTACCCCCCTCCCCCCCGTTAATAAATGGATTATCATAAAGTTTTCTTGCTTTAAAAAACCCCCAAAAAACATGTTCCCGAAGAGTTTTACAGCATCTAGACGTTGCTAAACTGGTCTTCAATTCGCGAACTTATAGCTACGTTATCTCCCTTTAACACAGACACCCGAATGATAGCGTCCAATCAGAGGTTGTGACACACTCAAATCAAACATGGCGGAAACCTTGACATTTAAACGAACCTTGAACTTTGCAACTCGATTATCACAGGTAGACATTTTAGCTGGAATGTGCGAGACTTGGTATTCGCAATGATGGAGGAATCCGATAGGCTCCACAGCTGGGTCAGTATCCAATCGAAATTAGTGGCGAAATATGCAGTGTATTACGCGGAGGGCTTGATCGTACGGAGTTAAAGCGAGATCACGCCTATTGAAGATGGAGCCAGGCAAGCAGGAGGCAACCTATACTTCTTCCCGTCTTATATTAAAAACCAAATTGAACACCAAAATGTCAGAAGGCAATGGATACTAATAGATTTGATTAAAAGTATAACTCACCATGATGTCATTTTTGGCTTCCTGTTTCTGTTGATGAATCAAAGACATCAGCAGCTGGAGGGAATTGGCAGGAATTTCGGTGAAATTTGGAACGGGAGGTAATTCTCGTGAAGCTGAAAATATTATACATGTACAATGAGTCACTTATTGAACGATGTTTAAAGTCTTGCGTGGGTACTCAGAGTTTTTATTCACTGTTGTGTCAATGGCCTCCTAAAGTTACCACATGTGTGTTCTGCACATCGGGTCTATTTGTAATTAAGATTTAGGCCTATAGATTCTAGAACGAGGCACAAAGACACGGTAACTTACAGCAGGTTATGACGATCGATTATGAACAGATTTCGCAAGGGGATCATAGTAAAGTCCTACAGCAAGTCCTATGGTCTATAGAAGTTGTGTGAGGTTCTCGATCATGTCATGATTTATATTCAAAAAACGACCTGCGATCAAACTGGAAGATGACATCGCAGACAAAACACACGACCAGAATTGACAACAATAGGTTGCACGACAAGATAGTAGGTAGCCTCAGGTTGACATGTCTAGGACATTCAACAATGCGAGGAGTTTACTCGGATCCCGACATCAACTACAGTACAGTGTGCGTCACATATAGTCTTGTTGGAACAGAGCTGCAGGGGGAAATTTTACTACAGCGAAGTAGAATGTTTGGCATTAGGATAATGTCATGTTTTATTATACAAGAAACAGATATTATAAGAAATATTTATTACCATTAGGATATGGCTTTGGTGGTATAACCTGGTTGTCTTGGTAAGTATTTGGTGGTATAACCTGGTCGTCTTGGTGAGTATTTGGTGTCAATCTTGAATCCTGATCACTAAATCTAGGCCGTTCTTCTTTAGACCAAACATCAGGCTGGAATTAATGTAACGTATTTAGTTATAAGTGTGACGTATTTAGTTAAAAGTGTGACGTATTTAGTTATAAGTATGACGTATTTAGTTATAAGTATGACGTATTTAGTTACAAGTATGATGTATTTAGTTAGAAGTGTGTCGTATTTGGTCATTAATGTGACGTATTTTAGTTATACATCTGACGTATTTAGTTATACATGTGAGGTATTTAGTTATAAGTGTGATGTATTTAGTTAAAAGTGTGTCGTATTTCGTTATAAATGTGACGTATTTAGTTTAAGTATGGCGTATTTAGTTTAGATTGTGTTGTGTTTAGATATAAGTGTGATGTAAGAGTGACGTATTTAGTTATAAGTGTATATAAGAAGTACAGTGATCCTAACAAGTAGTCAGCAGACTCGACCCTATGGTAAAATGAAGCTTGTGGATATTCCAGACCCCATTTGAAAAGTTCGATCAGGTCCCCCAAAACAAATTAAAGTATGAAATCCAATGAAGTAGATTTTTGAAGCAGGCCAGTTTAATAACCAGTGAATTATTCAAATCCCGAGACGTTACCCACCATTGTAAAAATACGGTATCACGCTTTACCAAGACCATTCCCCACATCTCCTGTGACATGAAGTTGGCTTTAACGTCATACTTTTCGACACCAACCGGGCGAATGAAGACGAAAATGCTCAATACATGAAATGAAATGGGGTTTAACGTCCTACTGTTCTGCTCCTATACTGGACTAATGAAGACGGGCATACGCCATACAGTGTGCTATGAGGGAAATTTTGCCCGGGCAGCGGCACTATCGCCTACTCTTATATCGAATTCCAACTGCCAAGGGATCTTTTACGTGCATACCAGTGTATACACAGGACCTCGGTTTTTCGTCTCATCCGAAGGACTAGACAGCTGTCCTTGTCAGGCCCTCCGTTCTGCACCACTGACAAGGGGAAACCACGTCGGAAAATCAAGATGAACTTTCTCGGCCAATGCAGGGATCGAACACCCGACCTCCAGGCTAGCGAGCCAGCGTCTTAACCTCCTAGCCACCGTAGCTCCCAAAATGCTCAATACAGTGAGCTATGTAGGAAATGTTGCCTGGGCCGATCTCATGTAATTCATGGCTAGACATTTAAACTTGACTATCGTTATACGTTTATCCGACTCACCATACATTCCACCACCTTGACAAAATCCCCTAAAACAACTTGAGTCCGAAGCAATCGGCAATATTAGTGAAAGTAATGTATAATAATATAGAGAGTTCTGTAAGTTTATTCACGAAATCTTAAACTAAGTTACAACCGAAATTTTAAGAAATACTGCAACTTCTTTGGATATATGCAAATTGATTTTACTGGTCAGCCAATCGAATTGCAGTATTTCTTAAAATTTCGATTGTATTTTAGTTTAAGTTTTCGTGAATAAGGGCCCAGTACGTTTCATAATCGTTTGAATATATTACTATGGATCTATATTACCGTACTAATTACTAGATACGACTAGTTAATCGATATATCAATATTATTATTCAAGTGGTTCGTTTATCCAGGTTCATTTAAACAATAATCATACATATACTGTATCTAATAATCTTATTAAATCGTTATAATAGTCACACGCACCAAGCAGCACTAACATCATATATACCATATCTGATTAAATCGTGTATAGAAGTCACGCGCTACCAAGCAGCACTAACATCATATAAATACCGTATCTGATTAAATCGTGTATAGAAGTCACACGCTACGAAGCAGAACTAAAATCATATGAATGGAAGCTTTTATATTTCATTTATTGATGTAAATATTTAATGAATAATAACCATATTTATTAATTCCATATAATGATTAACGCCGGTCAAACCAGGGGCGTAGTGACCCATTATTTTGCAAGAGGAACATGTTCCGGCCCGGGCCTCCCAAAAAACAATTGTTATATGCGTGTGCGGGGGGAGGGGCGGGTGGGCGTCCCTCCCAGTGACACCGGGTAATATTGGGCCGTGTGGAACATGCTAGAGTCGATTTGTAGCATATCTGACCCACGTAATATGTTTGACACTGGTTGAATATTATGATTATAATGTTGAAAACCGCATTGAAATGGCATGATTTGGTGCCATTTGGGATGGGGCGCGAAAACTCGAGGGGCCGCAAAAACTTTAAACCATGACGCAAAGCTCGTCATTGCGTCCCTCTCACTTAGCCCCTGGTCGATGAAAACTGGCCTAAAAGAATACCCTTGTACAAAATATGAAACATATAGGAACTTACAACTTAACACGAACCAACTACCACCCAATCTACTACCACCCAACTCACTACAACCCAACCAACCTACTACCATCCAACCAACCTACTATCACCCAACCTACTACCACCCAACTTACTACTACTCAACCTACTACCACCCAACCAACCTACTACCACCCAACTTACTACCACCCAACTAACCTACTACCACCCAACCTACTACCACCCAACCAACCTAGTACCACCCAACTTACTACCACTCAACCAACCTACTACCACCCAACCAACCTACTACCACCCAACTTACTACCACTCAACCAACCTACTACCACCCAACCAACCTACTACCACCCAACCTACTACCACCCAACCAACCTACTATCACCCAACCTACTACCACCCAACTTACTACCACTCAACCAACCTACTACCACCCAACTTACTACCACTCAACCAACCTACTACCACCCAATCTACTACCACCCAACCAGCTTACTAGCACTCAACACTACTAACCCGTTACCACCCAACACTAATTAAATCAGAAAATCACCTTACCTTGGGTTTCTTCAGTAAACTATCGACCTAAAACATGTGAAACAGGTAAAACATTTATATAGGATATGTAATGATACTTGTACATCACACGTCATATATTTGAAGAGTCCAGGGGAAGAACGACCTAAGTCACATTTTTGTCTTTTTGCATAAAAAGCAAAACAGACTTTTGGACGAGAATGCTTGATGCGAACAGAACAACGAGTGGGTTTAATTACAACTTTAAATTGATGTTTAATACGAATCATAATTACCAGTTCAACAACTGACTTCCACTTTTCAGCCAAATTATGTTTAAAATAAAGGGTACGATGGACGTATTTGTCCGGGAGGCCATTTCAGAAGGGCCTTGGTTGGATGTGACTCCGATCATTTTTACCTGAAATTGATTGTTCCACAGAAAGCTTATACAATTTGCCACCAGATGGCACCATTAACTGAGGTTCAGTTGAAAAAGTGACTTAGATCGTTCTTCTCCGGGTTACTTCATGTGATTTCGTTCTAATTAAAGTGCTGAATTGAGTTTATCATAGAAAATATAATTACAACGTGTTAGTCTCAGAAAATCCATTCAGGATAACTGCACAACACATTAATGACAGAACAAACGATAGAGTTGTTGGTGATGTTACAATTAGATGCACATTCTCACGGCAGATATAAAAATAAACATCCTGATGAACTTATATTAAACGAAAAGTGAAAGAATTCGTGCAGTCATTAGACACGTTAATAGTAAGTGCAGGGAGACAGCACCACATATCACAATTACACAAGACAAACCCACGGAGCTGACACAATATACACAGACACTTTAAACAAAAATCCCACATATTTATACCACTTCCCTTTAGGTCTTATAATTAGCATGGCGTCACTTTGAATGCCTTATCGTCATAGTATAACAATATGGCGTCATTTTAAATGCCATATCGTACCAATATGGCGTCATTTTAAACACCGCATCGTCACAGTATAGCAATAGCCGCCATTTTAAAAGCCATTTCGTCACAGAATAGCAATATGACGTCACTCTGAATGCCATATCGTCACAGTATAGTAATATGGCGTATCATAAGAGTATAATAATTAAAGTATAATTAAAGACTAGAGTTGTATGTCAGCCTTCCACTGTGATATATTTTATAAACTTACATCTATATATCTAAACTTCCATTCTTCTACTTCTCGTCTCAAATCATCAAATTCTAAACCATCGCCTCTTGTAAACTAATAATACAAAACATAATAATATAAACCCCGCCCCTCGCCTCTTGTAAACTAATCACACAAAACATTATAATAAAAAAACATGTCCATATTGTTTAACAACGGGTCTATTGAAATGGATAAAATGGAATATATAACATTTAAACGGATGACAATTTTTGACAAATAAATTGTAAAAATGGTAACCGGAGAACTCAGAGAATACCCATGAGATAAGCCAGACCACTCGACGTTTTGTCACGTGTTAGAGTCGGATCGAAACCGCGGCATTTGTATCAATAACAGGCCTTATGATCCAAAGCGCATGCGTCAGTCTATACTTTTATTACACATTAGGTATTTTTGCGGAGTCTTAAATTTTTGAACCATGAATGGGTCCATAGACTAAAACTCATCAACATGGAACTTGGTTTGCCCTTTCTTTGGACAATTGCACATCCATTGACACCCATGACGTCACGGTTCCAAGATGGCTGGCCCCTGGTTGATAGTACAGTCGTATTTATTATACTGTTAATTTGACGTAAATAAAGAACTGTGCAAAGTTAACTAGTGTTTTTCTGATGGACATTCGTATACTTTACTGCACTTCTGTCTGATAAACTAATTTATCACCCAATAATACATTCTACAGTAGATATCGCTTGTGTGATATATTTCATAATCTACTGCGATATCTCCTTAGGATGGTCAGTTGAAAAGGAACTACTTTTTTTTATTTTCAAAGAACAGTTCATTTCTTATTAAAAGTGACTTTTTTTTTTATTAAAAATGTGAACTATTGTTATTCAATTGACTTTGATGGACACACTGGGTCAATATAAAGGACTTTGCAATGGTTGAATTCCTGTCAAAAAATGATGTATCACTACGCCGTAATGTTCAGTAAAAGTGAAATCTACAGCAAAGAATTATATTTATCTATTTGTGCATGTAAGAAGGGATTGGGTGATAAATAAAATCTCCTACTCGTCTTTTTTGATATCAAAAAATATCAACACTCGTTGATAAAGTAAAAAAACTCGAGCCTCGTTTTTTGTTACTTTATCAACTTGTGTTGATATTTTTTGATATCAAAAAAGACTGGTAGGAGATTCTCTATATATTATGATAATGGACGAGTCAACCAATGCTTGTGGGCGAGTTGCCTAGCTTCCTATATGTGGACGAGTCAACCGACCGATGCTTGTGGACGAGTTGCTGCCTAGCTTCCTATATGTGTACTATGATAAACAAGTTACCTACCTTAGACAAAATATCAATATCAAGTCCCGCCATTTCTAGCTCTTGTTGTAGATACACTTTAAGATTACCCGATCCACTAGCTGCTATTAACGTGTTTAAAAACCTCATTGCTGATACCTTAAATAGTGTGGACAAATAAAAACCTTATTGCTGATACCTTAAATGGTGTGGACAAATAAAAACCTCATTGCTGATACCTTAAATAGTGTGGACAAATAAAAACCTCATTGCTGATACCTTAAATAGTGTGGACAAATAAAAACCTCATTGCTGATACCTTAAATAGTGTGGACAAATAAAAACCTCATTGCTGATACCTTAAATAGTGTGGACAAATAAAAACCTTATTGCTGATACCTTAAATAGTGTGGACAAATAAAAACCTCATTGCTGATACCTTAAATAGTGTGGATAAATAAAAACCTCATTGCTGATACCTTAAATAGTGTGGACAAATAAAAACCTTATTGCTGATATCTTAAATAGTGTGGATAAATAAAAACCTCATTGCTGATACCTTAAATAGTGTGGACAAATAAAAACCTTATTGCTGATATCTTAAATAGTGTGGATAAATAAAAACCTCATTGCTGATACCTTAAATAGTGTGGATAAATAAAAACCTTATTGCTGATACCTTAAATAGTGTGGACAAATAAAAACCTCATTGCTGATACCTTAAATAGTGTGGATAAATAAAACCTCATTGCAACAGGAGATTCCTAGGCCACCATGCAATATGATTTCCGGGTAGCAAAAAACACGATATGGTTTTCAATGGCCGTTTCCGGAACGTAGTGAAAACTAGTTTGGTGTAACAAGGGCTTTAAATAGTGCGGAAGAACAAAAATCTCTATAGAAATATAGATTCATTTATAATATGAGCCGATTCTCACTGACAAACAATGATGGGCGTGTTTAAAAATCCCATTGCGTTTTAATAAATATAACATCGAATAGTGTAATGATTACCTGAAAGACGATCTGACCATAGCCATGTGTAAACAACATGCTAATCAGGAGTTTAAATCGTACAGATTCACCAAACTTTAATCTCATATAGGTAAAGGTCTCAAATACACGATCAAAGCCATCTGGAACACTCAGCGATAGGGTCATTATCTGAAATAGATAGATATACTCGATCAATTCCAGCTGGGACACTCAGAGTTAGGGTCATTATCTGAAATAGATAGATAAACACGATCAGACCCAGCATGAACACTCAAAGATGGTGTCGTCATCTGAAATATAAGGTGAAGCCACAAAAAAAAACAACAACAAAACAGAATCCATAATTTTATTTATTAAATCCTACAAAGGTCCAACAAATTTCCTCTTTGGGGATTTTGCAAGGATAATGTGTACAAGAACAAGCCTCAAACGATTGGTGAATTGAAGGCAGCAATCACAGCAAAAATCAGGGAAATCCACAAAGAGTTCTTGATAATTTTGCGCAACTTATGAAAGTTTGCCTCCAATGCTGCGGAGGCCACTTGGAGTATATTTTAGAAAGAACATGACTTGTATGCAAAGCCACCAAGATAACTGAAACTTTGGGATATGATCGTATTCAGACTTTGCTGGACCTTTGTAGGATTTAAAAAAACGTATGGGTTCTGTTGGTTTTTGTTTTAGAAAATTTCGAATTCAGCTTCTAATATAGATTCATAGAGTTTTAATTATATCAAAAACGAAATTTAAATTAATTTAAAATTCAATATTGCATACAAAATAGAATTAAATAATTAAGTTTTAAAAGTGTCCCCAATACAATCGAGACTACAATACTGAAAGGAAATGCTCGATTGTCAGGCCAGAACCTCCTGTATTGACCGAGTTGCAATCGAGTGACGCGGAATTCAGTTCTGTCATAGTTCAGTCAGTCCCGACAGATGGGGTGGTGTGAGTAGAATCGTAACGTAATTAAACTCTACGAATACGTTTCAGCTGTCGTGGTTCGTTGAGATATTTTCTTATTCAGTCGACGTATGTGTGGTATCCCGAAATACCCCTTTTCACTCGATTGTCAATCAAGTACCCCCAATTATTTACCTCAAGGGTGACAACTCTTGATTTAATGGTATTACTTAATAAACTTGATGATATAATCTGCAGATGATCCATTTCTCCAACCAAGATTCCTACAGCAGACTGAAAATGATAAAGAATTAAAAGTAATAACCACATAATTCTACCAAAAACACACAAAAATGTTCATATTGACCCGAAATGGGTAAAATGTAGAAAAACTGGATTTAATTTCCAACACAAAATAACATGCTGGGTTATTTAGTATCAGGACGACAGGCGACCCTACCTTTTCTTCCATCAAAGTCTAGGATCAAATAAAATGAAATGGGGTTTCCAACCTCGTGGGTTATCTCCGGGTCCCCCGGTTTGCTCCAACTGTTAAGCGTAAACGCATTATTGAAATTAAATTAAACAACGTGTTAGTCCCAAAATGACCTACTTTGTTTCGAGTGGACGTTAAACCCCCTCCCCCTCTCATCATGTAATCATTTTAGCGAAGATTAACAGAGGTTGAAATAACACTTGTAACGAACTGACCTGACATCGTAAAGTAAACTTTATACACAGTAGACAATCATGTTCATCAGCCTGAAATAAGAAACAAGGCCGAATCAAGGAAAGAACCTGGAAATAATGAACACATCAGACTGGGATACAAAACCCGCTAAACATTTATATGACCAGAAAGAAGAATGGGTTAGGAAAAATGACAGATGTAGAAATTTAAATAAATAAGAACATGATAACACACATTGATAAGAAAAAGGTGTACAGGTAGGTAGATTGGGAATAACAATACATTAGAAATGCCGAAAAGGTAAGAATAATTCACAGGTAGGAGAGAGAATGGATCAGAAAAGACAATCGGTAGAACACATATCTCTTCCTGTGTTACGTACGTAACTAACGTACGAAAATTAAATGGTAGCTGGCTATTTTGCTCAGTAATCCCAGCCAGAATTTGGCTATTATTTTAAAATTGCGTTAAAGTTTTAAATTTTTGTTTAGAACTGAAATAAATTAACTTTTAGTCAATCTCCACGCTAAAAACATTAACAGAATTGATTGTGTATATCTGAAATAGACACGACCGAAGCACAAAATAGTGCCAATATGCCGACGTCAAATCTAGAGTTGTAGATGATGTTATTTTTGTGAAAAATCATTGGAAGAAGCGATAAGACGTTCTGTACGGATTATACAGTCCTAAAGGCTGCAAGAAGGCTATTGTTGACAATGTAACATTGTGTCTTGTAATGTTGATAATGATCATAATGATGGTGTTTACATTTGTTTGTTGATGTGACCTCATGACCTGTGACGTTTAGATAACGTCATATGGATATCATGGCTATTCACTGTGTCAGAGTCACTTCTCTGCAGGTAGGGTGAGTCTGTCGTTCAGATTGCCTGTGTTAATCTGTACAGACAAGTTATCTTTTAATAAAATAAAAAAATGTAAAAACAGTTACATAATATAAAGTGAATTATAAAATTAAGGCCGTACCAACTGTCTCTTAAATTCTTCTAAGCGAGATTCTTTACTTGCTACAGAAGCAGATTTCTGACGTGACGTATTTTGTAGTTGACGTAATAACTTTATGAGTAGATGCAGTCCGTTGTTTGGCGTCTTGATAAATTCACTGACGAAACTGAAATGATCAAATTAATCGCAACTGACTTAATGTTTCGGGAATTTGTAATTACTTTTTATATTCGAAAAATGGGACACTATAGAATCCAAAGAGTTATCGGGCTCAAATAGTCATTAGAAAAATTTAATGGACCTTAGGTATAGGAATATATTTAAAAATAGCCCAACCACAAATATTGAAGATGTATCAGGAGTTACGGAGAGTTCCATCCACCCGCTACCACTATGAAACTCCCCATGCTGCAAGCGGTCGACAGTCGAAACTATCCGCGACATACACTATCAATGACAGGCAACATTAACGGAAATGATATAGAACGTAATAGAAAATACGGTTCAAGTCTATTTATTCATTGATTTTTGGATAATCTTTGTTGGAATTAATAAATAAAATGGCAGGCATGAAATATAAAGATGTATATCATAATTGATCATAAAATCAATTTATAGACAGGGTTATTCTTTGGGTGCATTATTGTCATCAACTTATCCTAACATAGAATACTCTATCATTTATGTTTGATTACAGGGGAGGAGATGGAGGAGGGGTGAGGGGTGGGAGGGGTGAGGGGTGGGAGGGGAGGGGAAATGGGAGGGGGATGGGGGGGGAAGAGGGTGGTTGAAAGAGTAACGCGCTTGTGTATTAACCAGGTGGTTTGGACCCAGCGTGGTTTCCCCATTGGGACAAAAAACCAAGGTCCCGTGTACGCATTGACGTGCGCATAAAAGAACCCTAACCCCAACCCTTGCGCGTAGGGGTTTCAATAGCAGTGGGAAGAAACCGGAGGACCGGATAAAACCCACGAGATTGGACAGGCGACCCTACTCCTTGTCACTTACACCCGGGGCACACTGTATGGCGTATGCCTATCTTAAGTAGGACGTCAAGGTCAAACCCCAATTCATTCATTAATTCATTCATTTATTCATTTATTCAGTCATTGATAGACAGAAAGATGTAGAGATAACTAATTAATACAAATGATCATGGTACAATAATTACTTCCTATATGACTGGGGAATTAAATTATTTATCGTGTATAGTAATTATCCGTGATGGATTGATCGGATGTATAGACCAATAACCATTTAAAATACCGAGCCCTAACCCTGACACAATACACCGAATAACCCGATTACTATACACATGGAATACTATTCACGCGCTACGTCGTACGTTTAGTCTAGGGGGGTTGGATGGCCGAATGGTTAGCACGTGCGTGCTGTATCATAAGGCCTGTCATTAAGTCAACTGGCGTGGTTTCGAATCCCTGGTCGTACGTAACAAGGTGTAGGGTCGCCTGTCCAACCTCGTGGGTTTTCTCCGGGCCCTCCGGTTTCCTCCCACTGCTAAAGACCCCTAAAATTAAACCATATGTTAGTCCCGAAATGACCTAGTTTGTGTCGAGTGGACGTTAAACCCCATTTCCCCCTCTCTCTCTCTCTCTCTCTCTCTCTCTCGTTTAGTCTAGGCTTCTCTACCCACTGGTCTGTATTGAATGGAAAGGTCGCCCAGTACATGTTATAAACAGTAATTGAATTCCATAGAATTGTGACTGTTCAATTACTAAATGCCATTGAAGCAATTTATCTGATGGAACTAGCCATATAATTGACTCTTATAACCTAGACGATTTAATGATTTTTTTTTGATTGCTATTAACCACTTTGAATCGGGTTACATGAAATGGGGTTTATCGCCCAACTGTTCTGCTCCGACTGGGCTAATGAAGACGGACATACACCATACAGTGTGCTATGAGGGCAATTTTGTATCGAGTGGACGTTAAACACCATTTGTCTTTCTCTGTGGTAATTGTATACGACCACGAGATAAGGTGAGTTAAGAGACAGTATAACAATGATATTCTATAGATAACTTTAACACAAGTTTGTTAATTATTCATCACCATATTGTATCTATAGACTCAATGGAAGTATAATGAAGGATGTCGACAACAATACAGTTCAAAAACAATCTTAGTATACAACGAGATAACGTGGAATAAAGAGACAATGCTCATATAACAATGCTGATTATCCATTTTAATTATTTATCGCCATATTGTTTGTATTGTTTTAAAACGGTCTTATAATTATTTAGAGGACTACACAATACACTTCAAAAACAACGTTAGTCTAGGCAAGATTTCAAACACAGCACAAGGTATTAACCCTGTTGGTCCAGACCATTTGAACGTTAAACCTCATTTCTTTTATCTGCAGTCGAATGGGACGAAAAACCGGGAGCCTGTGTACATACTGGTGTGCACGTACAAGATCCCTTGGCTGTTGGAATTCAATATAAGAGTAGGCCGTAGTGCCGCTGTCCGGGCAAATTTTCCCCCATAGCACACTGTATGGCGTATGCCCGTCTTCATTAGCCCAGTCAGAACAGAACCGTAGAACGTTAAACTCCATTTCATTTCATTTCATTTTTAACGTCAGCATTTTTAATACTGTGGTCTTCATCGAACAGTTTTAAAAATGCTGAGTATGTAATGGGCTATCTTGGAAATTGTGCGTCGACAACAGCACCACCACCTACTCTTATTCCAATTTCTGGCAGGGAATCTTTAACGTACACACCAACCACTACAAGGATGGATCTCTCGAACGACTAGATGCCCACACCGGGATCGAACCCTACCCTTCTTGATTAGCTAGCCTGCGTTACATCCACAAATGCACATGCCCCAGCGACAATCTTAAAATTAAGAAAAATAGTTGCTATTTATCGTTTCAACAATATCCCGGTTTAATGAATATCGATAAAACACGTGTCATTGTATTTCTATCACTGAAAGGAAATGAGGATTCATCAACATAGGTATGAAATTGGGTTTAACGTCCAATTGTTTTGGTCCGACTGGGTTAATGAAGTCGGGCATACGCCATCCATTTTTACCCGGGCAGCGGCGCTACGGTCAAGGTTTCATTTACATGCACGCCTACCTGTACACACAGCCTCTAGTTTTGATCCCTTCCGAACAACTAGAGACTGTTCGAACCTCAACTGTCAAGGGTTCCTTAACGTGTACGCCTATCTGTACACACGGTGTTCCTTGCTAGGCCGCCGTCCTGCACCACTGACAAGGGGGAACCACATCGGAAAACCTCGAACATCGAACCCAGGACCTTCAAGTTAGCATTCCAGCGCCTTGGCCACTGAGTCAACGCGTTTTACTCTCTCAGCCACCGTGGCTCCTTGTAAACTTAGCCTATGCTGCTTATTTAAACATACATTATACAAGAGCTAAATCTGTCTATTGCAGGTCTTTCTTTAGCCCTTAAATGTTATATAAACTATTAATTAGACATTAATTAACATGACAAGACCATAATCAACTCTAGATGGCATCGAATTTCCCCGATATTAAATAGATTAGAACAGTTCAGCCTTATTTTGATTTAAGTTAAAAATGAAGGAGGAGACTTAGCTTTGAACAACCAATACGGTGGTTGAAATTATTGCACACGTCTTGTCAAACCTTCCAAGATTAATATCTTCGCTCGCAATAGAGTAATTTGAATGAATTTTTCAAATTATTTATTTTACATTATCTATTTTTTCATATAAACATATTTTATTCACTATAATTGAATGGGAAATTAGGGAAACATTATCTATTTTCGAACTATTATAGCAAGAATGGCTAGCTCTTTATTTAAATCTTACATAATGTATCTTTAAATATGCCGTAAGTGATTTCCGCGACAATATAATAATTATCTTCCAAAACAATAGTACACATACTGGCTACCAGGTAAACAGGATTCCAAAAATAGATAATACATCGATTTTACTTCCTTCATACTGTGTGTCTTATGTAAATATCTTTTATTCATTCCTAAAAAAAATAACCTTTTCTATTTTATATTTGCACTGGTTTTATTCTGTATAGATTACCTTAAAAACAATGGTTTATTGCTGTTATCACCATGGTAAACATGGCCGGCTTATTGATTAAAATTTTCATGTCATCTTCACCTATCTATGACATTTTTTACAAGCTCGTAAAATTGTTGAATAAGACGGGAAACATCAATTAAATATTCGTAATAATTTTAATATGGTAATATATTTTAAAAGAAAAAAAGAGGAGTCAGATCGGCGAATGAATCGGTGTTTTTTTTATTACAATGTGGCAGAGTACCGGTACTTTGTTTTGATTCTCTTTTTTGGGGTTAAACAATAGAAATACATAGGTGAGTTCGTTTTGCCAAATTGGCAAACAGCTAAATTCCCAAAATTGGTCTTTTGGATCGAGATTGAAGGCTTCTTTAAAAGTCTGGGGCCTGTTTCACGAAATTTTACCTAAGATAAAATCCTAATTTTAGTAATTTGATTGGATAATATTAGATTGATTTTAGTGCTTAGCCAATCAAACTTGAAGTATCTACTAAAATTTGGATTTTATCTTTAGTTAAGATTTCGAGAAACAGGGCCCTGATGTACACAGATCGGCACATGAGTACTTTGTTTAGATTCTCTTTTCTAGGTTAAAAGATAGAAATATATAGGTGGGTTCGTTTTGCATAATTGCCAAAAGCCTTCAATCTTTTTGATCGAGATTGAAGGCTTCTTTAAAAGTCTGATTTACCGAAACGAAACAGTATCCGATTAAGGTCAAAATCGTTTGATGGAATGTAAGTCTAAAATCTCAGAAATTTCTTGGTACAAAACGATTATTGATATGACAATCCAAAACCACATCCTTGGTATTACGGGAATTAACGATCAATATTTCTAACTAGAAGGGGAAATTAAAAAAAGGTGATTAGGCGACATACGCACCCATCAGAATTAGGTGAAACATTAAAAAAAAAAAAAAAAAAAATATGAATATATTCTATTTCGTTCCAGTTATTCAGAACGTACATTTCTGAATTTTAACTTAGCTTTTAATTTCGATAGAAAAGACGCATTCTTGGCATTTGGTCGTTTGGGCATATAGGGCAAAACGAACCTACCGAAATCAATGTTATACATCTACAGAATCAAAGGTCTAACCGGTTGTAGTGGAAGTTCGCGTCAGAGGTCATACGAGCGGCTTTTTACTCTATGACGCCAGACATTTGATTAACCAATCAGCGTTGATGTTTCTAGTGTGTTACTAACAGATGGATGCACCTCACGCTAAAAACTCGCCGTAACGAACCGTTTCATTGGCTAATCCCTCACATCATCCAGAACGCGTGTTATAAAACAACTCTTCCAGATCCTAGTCGTATTAAAGACAAGTAAAACGAAATTTTGAACTATAAAAACGAAACGAAATAGGATCTGTGTTTTAATCAGATTGTAGAATCAAAGATCTGATGAGTGGATGTTTATTAATGAAGTATGGGGGGAAGGGGGGTCTTTTGCTCTGTGCATTTTCTATGGATAAATTAAGGCACCTCTCACAATGCCTGTATATGATTAGATTATTGTATGAATTTAAACGACCACTTTTACAATTATGATATAGCAAACAACAATCACGTGCGTTTAAAATTTAATGAGAAATATTACAGAGTACCACTTGATGATTGTTCTATTTTGTAATGAAACAGACCATACAAGCCTGTATTGGTTCTCTAGTTCAACATGTATATTTGTTCACGAGAGAGAGAGAGAGAGAGAGAGAGAGAGAGGGGGGGATGGGATTTAACGTCCACTCGACCCTACTTCTTGTCACGTACAACCAGGGAATTAAAACCACGCCAAAGACTGACCTTATGATACATCCAATCCCCATAATATGTTAAGAATTCGGCATTTTCTTTGGCTGAGAATTACAATTAATTAAAGATACATTATGTAAGATTTAGATAAAGAACTCGCCATTCTTGTTATAATAGTTCGAAAATAGATGATGTCATTCAAATTCTCTATTGCAAGCGAAGATATTAGCCTTTGAAGGTTTGACAGACGTGTGCAATAATTTCAACCACCGTACTAGTTGATCGAAGCTAAGTCTCGGTCCTCCATATTTGATTAAATCAAAGTATCGCTGAACCATTCTAATCTATTTAATATCGGAGAAATCTGATGCCATCGAGAGTTGATTAAGGCCTGGATCAGTTAATTAATGTCTAATTAATACTTTAGAAAACATTACAGGCCTAACGAAAGACCTACAATAGGCAGATTTAGCTCTTGCATAATGCGTTCCACATATATTTTAGATTAGGATTTTGTATTGTTTTACGACAAATGACCGTATCGATAGAATGTTTAAACCGATTCCGGTCCAAGTCTATTTACTCATTGATTTTTGGATAAGCTTTGTTGGAATTAATAAATAAAATGGCAGGCATGAAATATAAAGATGTACATTATAATTGATCATAAACTCAATTTATAGACAGGGTTATTCGTCGGGTGCATTAATGTCATCAACTAATCCTAACATAGGATACTCTATCATTTATGTTTGATTACAGGGGGAATGGTAGGAGGGTGGGGGAGTAATGCGCTTGCTTACTAACCAGGTGGTTTGGCACCGGCGTGGTTTATTCTTTGGGTGCATTAATGTCACGAATTGCTTCCTTACATATAAAAATAAAATTATAAAATAAAATTCCCGTGAACGTAGAAGTATTGTACGGGGATCTATACAGGCATACCCTGCCTCTTATACTTCACCCGTCATTAATTATACGAACGTTAATTGTTATTGTGCCCCCGCCTATTTACGAACAATGTTTTTTTCCCACTACAACACTGCTTTTTGTTTAAGAGCTTGATCTGTATTGTGTTCCGTGGTATTAGTATTATATTTTTTTGCGCGGGGTTGGGGGTCTTTTTTCGATTTTCAACTATCACCTGATCCTTTACACTGACCTTTTTCGTCCCATCCGAACGACTAGACGCCTAGTCTTAAAATGATTGTGTTGACAAGGCCCCTTTCTATTTGTCCCAGACCATTTCGTTAAAGCCTACAATTGTCATCTGACCAGACGAAATGAAATGCAATGGGGTTTAACATCCTACAGTTCTGCCCCGAACTGGGCTAATGGAGACGGGCATACGCCATACAGTGTGCGATGAGGGAAATTGTGCCAGGGCAGCGGCACTACGGTCTATATCTTATATCGAATACCAACTACCGAGGGTTCTTTTACGTGCACGCCAATGTGTCCTGCACATATACTAAGGGGGGAACCACGCCGAGAAATCAAGATAACCTTTCTCGGCCAACACCGGGATCGAACACGCGACCCCACTGAGCCACCGCGGCACCAAACTACATAAATTACCTTTCATAGGACATCTTCAAGTCGAGTTTCAGCTTTCGAAGAAGATATGACAGCGGATGAATTCCATCTTTTAATTTTTTGGTTTTTTGTTTGTGACCCTTTTCATTCTCAACATGTTTCTTTAAATATGTTATATAATGACCAACAGCAAATAATGGTGCCCGGGTTTGCTGAAAAATATAAAAATATAAAAACACAACACAATTTATATGGAATACAATCACTGGTTTATACACATATAGCACGACGTTTCGACAAGTATTCTCTTATCGTGCTCAATCACTAAATGCCACTCTAGGATTATAAATAAAATATAAATAAAAAAAAATATAAATATGAATGAAAAAATAAATAAAATACGTTAAAATGATCTAAGTAAAGTTTTAGACATTTTCTGATTTAGAAAAAAAATAAAATATTTAGGCCCAAAAATCATCTAAAAGGATCAATTTTAATTAAAGTTTTTATAAATGTGTATTTTTCAGATATGCCGAATTACATAATAACAATGAGTGCATTAATATAATACATAATATTGACTTTTAGGATATATAGATCTGTATGTTAATAAGATTTTATTAGAACGTTATGACTTGTAACTGTAAAAGTATTTTATTGATTTTAAACTGACAATAAGAGATTCCAAATTGAGGAGTCTGTTAGACGTTTTGAACCGATGAGCGCGATGAGCTTTCTGAATTAACAGAAAAACTTACCTCACTGAAGATGATTTTCCATTTTTCGTCCATCGACATTAACTCGGAATTATTGATCTCCATTATTTTCTGAAATTATTATTGCTATTATTATTATTTCAGTCTCCTCCTATCTGTATTGGTATATCGACCTGGGCGCAGCCGTGGCTCGGAGAGTAAGACGCTGACCCAATCCTGGTATTGGCCGATAAAGTTCATCTGGAATTTACGGCGTAGTTCCCAGTGCTGCAGGACGAAGGGCCTGACAGGCCACAGCCTATAGTCATTAGGATGGGACGAAAAAACGAGGTCCGTGTACACATTGGCGTGCACGTAAAAGAACCCTTTGGCAGTTGGAATTCGATATTCGAGTAGGCCGTATTATCACTGCCGGGGCAAGATGTCCCTCATAGCACTGTATGGCGTCTGCCCGAATTCATTAGCCCAGTCGGAGTAGAAAAGTAGGACGTTAAACCCTATTTCATTTTATTTTATATGGATGTGAATACAAACCGGAAGTCCTTCGGCCTTTTAATGGTTATTTTTGTGGTAGGAACAAGTAGGCTGTTTTTGTGAAATGTTGAGAATTTGTACAGCTATGACACATCTTATTGTAGACATTGATGCTTTCTTCGATTCGCTTATTGATAGTTTTATACAATACAATAAACTTAACGCCTGGTGGTTTTTACATTACGTGAAATCATGGTACATCTACATTGTTCATTGATAATATTAATTAAATTTCATCTGCTTTCGGGGTTTGTGATTATTAAAACCAGATCAAATCATTGTGGTAAAGATATCCATTAATAATTTGTGTTAATTACAGTTAAAGTGGTCTGTCATATTGTAAGTTGTCTTCGTATTGCCCTTATCAACCTTGATCACTTTTATAATTACATTATTTTAATTAGCTTAGGACTTTTTAAGGGTAAGTAGAAGGGTGTCTCTGGATGGTCTAGGGTTTACATGTATATATTGTCTCATTATATTTTATCATTTCTTCCTAATAACTTCTAGTTTGCGTCGAGTGGACGTTAAACCCCATTTCTCTCTCTCTCTCTCTCTCTCATAATAAATAAAGAATTCTAGTAGAAACCTCGCCCAATAAAAAGTAGTAATTGTACTCCATAGAATTGTGACCTGTATAACTCCTACTTATATTTCCTACGTATAATATTTCACATAATTGTCAACAGAAATGGAATGGGGTTTAAAGTTTAATGTTCGCCCCCCCCCCCCTCCCCCCTGTGAAAAGGTTGTCGACCATAAAAACAATAGATATACTTTGTCCGTCAATTTTACAACACCCCTGAGAAAACTTCCCACCGCCCTCGTTGCTCTGAGCTAGTTACGGCCCTGAGATGGGGTAGTTAGATAGAGCTATAGTATGGACTAATATTTAACCATGGCAATAATATGTAAGTACGTGAATTATGTATTGCACATCTGTTGAAATATTAATGTAAACCCTCAGTGTCAGTAATAATTATATAATACTAGACGATGACCCAGTGGTGCCCGGGTTGTGTCCGTAACTCCGAGACCAACGCCACATAGTCTATATTACTACCCGGTCCGAGCTATCCCTAAACACCAAATTCCAGCTCCGGGGCAGTCCTAGTGTAGCCGCAAACCCTGAACAAACAAACAAAAGACAGTCACAAATATTATTATAGATAATACGTCGGGGTTCTAGAAACTTAATATATTAAGTCAAATAGCCTAATGCAATAAAACATGCAAAAGTAATCCGGAAAATGTGGGTTTTTATATATGTACGAGAAGCGGAAAATACAACAATTCTGTCTCAAAACATATTGGTTTCCCTGGCAAAGGAAGATAAGTCACCAGCTGTATTGAATTATGTGAACAGAACCTGTTTAAAGCATCTGAATAATTTACATATTGTTTTAAAAAAGCAGCTGTTGAACAGATACTTTAATAGGACTAATAAATGCTGCATTTTGTCTTCAAACTAAGCTCAACAGAAATTTGATTCCATTGTTTCTAATCTTAATTTGGCCTGATTGTTGCTGACTGTCATTAAACGCCATTTTATTGCCGTTTTTATTTAAAGGATAGTTTGATAAAGCGTAACCCTTTCTTACCATTAATAAAATAAATCACATAAACTAGCTAATTTTAGTTTTATCCATTCGGTTTCTTGCACTAACTGTAATTTAAAATTACCTTCACACTTTTCTAAAATAAATAATGATAATTCGAAGAACTAAAACTCATATTACCCATGTGATGTCAGATTGTTTAGTTTTAATCCTAAGAATGAACACATCACTATATATCGCACACTTATGGAATACAAGTTGCCCAGGAGTTTATTTCATCACAGACTCATCAATGCCGGTTTTGTTTTGTCATGTTATGTGCAGTGTAATCCAAAGAAAAAATACAAAGTCATTACCTCATATAAACTACCAAAGAATCGTCAGTGTCGATTTAGTTTTGTCATCCTTTGTGCAGTTTTAATCCTAAGAACAAATACATAACCATCATTCCATGTCAACAACTATCGACTCATCCATGTCAGTTTTATTTGTAGATTTCATCATCAATATGGATTGACAGTTATCGCCATCGATACCCGCTACAAGATTATATCGAATCGTTCAGGGAGATCAAGAGAAACAAACCAGGAAATGAAAACCCTAATTGGATGCTTACGACATTTAATCTCACTGGTATGCCTGTTTTTCTTGTTATTGGGCTAAGTGTGACTTCCCCGTATTTACAACTTCAGAAACATAGTTAAACAAAGATAGTTTATTATCGAAGAATGGTGAAGCACAAAAGACAACAGTCATGTTTCTGTTATCCAAGAAAATGTCAGCATTATCCAAAGCTTGAAGTGCACAAAACACACAATAGTTATGCTTCATCGTTGTCTTTTATTTCAGACATGTTAAACTAATATTCAACCAGTTCATATGAAGATGTGTCGTCAATCTCACATGATATAAATAAAATAAAACTCATCAGTTGAGACAACCCACTTGATCAGGCCCGATTGTCTTGTGTGAAAACTATTTTTAAAGGCCGGTATAGTCAGCACTGACAGACCCTGACGCTTTGCTATAGCGATATCAACACAACTTCTAGTTCTTCAGATAGCACATCGACACATTTCCCAATGATGAAATAAATTACTTTCAATAAACTGCAACTGTTATGACAACTGATAAAACAAAAATTAAAATTCCTCGTAAATTATTACAGAGATAAAATCACATCATCCAGTTCCTCTGACAGTAGGTCTGGCAATTAGTCCGTGACGGAAATGCCAATTGAAAGAAACACAGCCAATAAACGACAAGTGTCGTGTGTGTGATTGATATACAATATGATAAAACAGTTAGAAGCATGGCTTAACATGTAGATGATCAATAAAAATAATAATGCTAGAGTATTGATTGCTTCCTCGTTTATAGGGAGTCACGATCTCAACCTATAAGTAGCTTTATTCTCTACAGCAGTCAACCAGTTTAGTCTTTTATTGAACGGGGACCAGTCCCAGAAAACACGCAGTCCACGTGGATATTTATACTGAGCGCTAACGCGACAACGACCGCGTCCACTGGACCTGCAACTTTGATCTCGCACTGTGATCGACTTGTAAAAATCATTCGAGCAAGTCATTAGTTTGTGTTTCTGGTGAATAACTCCGTTCGTTACATGGACATCGAGGTCATGATAGTATTTAGTCTAGGATTTTTTATTGAGAGAGAAAGAGAGAAGGGAGGGGGGGGGTAACGTCCACTCAACACAAATTAGGTCATTTCGGGTAGGGGTCTTTAGCAGTGGGAAGAAACCGGAGGACCCGGAGAAAACCCACGAGGTTTGACAGGCGACCCTACTCATTGTCACGTACAACCGGAGAATCTAAACCACACCACCGTTATATATAATACTTAGATAAAGAGCTTGTCGTTCTTGCTAAATCAGTTCAAACAGATAATGAAAAATTAACATATTGAGAATTTCAGTCAAATTACTTTAGTCTCAGCTACGATATGAGCGTTTGAATTTTTGACAAGATGTGGCGTAGTCTCGAATGTCAATTACCATTGTTACGGTAATACACAAAGTCTCGGTTATTCATTTTAACGTCAAATTATGAAATGAAATGGGGTTTAACATCCTACTGTTCTGCTCCAACTGGGCTAAGGAAGACGAACATACCCCAAACAGTGTGCTTTGAGGAGACGTTTGCCCGGGCAGCGGCGCTAAGGTCGACTCTTATTTCGAATTCCAACTGTCAAGGGATCTTTTACGTGCACATCAATGTGTCCCCTCTCGGGCCCTCCGTCCTTCACCACTGACAAGGGGGGGGGGGGGGAACCACGCTGGAAAATCCCAATGAACTTTCTCAGCCAACGCAGGGATCCAACACGGAACCTTCAGGTTAGCGAGCCAACGTCTTGCTCACTGAGACATCATCAAATGACGCGGGGGTTCTAATTCAATTAATATCCGATGGCCTAGATTAGAGGCTTGCCATGTACATAATGCATTTTAGATCTAGCCCTCCTTTTAGTATTATTATTATAGTCATGTCACCATCAACAATTTTAACAAGGACCCCAGGACCCTGGCATATGTAATCTGTACTTCTGTTTGAGAACTTCTTCCTGTTTCCGTTTGCAAATTCATGATGAAAATAATACGAATTTATAGTTCGTATTCACCAGAGAAACAACGTACTGCTAAATGAACTCCATTTATATGGTACGTAGCTAATGCAACGCATTACGATTAAATTGCCCCTATTGATCCACGATCGGAGTCTAGATACGTTCGGATACGATCAACGTGATTGCTACGACTGACATCAATATATGATAAGATCTGATAGGCTCACCACGATTACTCCACGTTTAAAACTACAATTTCAATCGTAGCACAAATCGTGATAGTGGGAACCTACCATTATCTAAGTTTTTGAGTCAGTGAAATCATAAGTCAAGTGCACTTATCTCCCTTGTAGCATATTAATAAATGCTTTGTGGTTAAAAATGTCAATTATGAAACGGGAGACACAGTAGCTAACCATGTGATTCTAGGCCCGATCCCGGTGTCCACCGATAGTTCCTAACAAGAAACATTGTCTAGTCTTTTAGATCGTATAAAAAAACCCATATAGGTCTCGTGTACAGGTTGGCGTGCGCGTCAAAGATGCCTTGACAGTGAAAATTCGAAATATGAGTAAACGGTATCGCCGCTGTCCGGGTAAAATATCCCTCATAGTGCACTTCATAGCGTATGCCCGTCTTCGTTGGCGCTACTCGACAGAAACTGCGCTATGTCAGAACTAACACATGGTGCTAGTTATTTTAATAGATCGTTTGTGCGTATGCGGAGGCGAGAGTGTAACGTTGAAACCGGACAAAACCGAAGAGGCTGGACAGACGAGCCTACTCCTTTTGTTAGTCCGTACAAACTTGGGATCGAAACGACGCCATTTCATTTAATGGAGGATCTTATATAAATAAAATGGGGTTTAAAGTCCTACGCCATACAGTGTGCTATGAGGTAAATTTGCGCTGTCAGCGTCTCTATGGCCTACCCTTATATCGAATTCCAACTGTCAAGGGATCTTTTACGTGCACGCCAATGCATACACGGGACCTCGATTTTTCGTCTCGCCCGAATGACTAGACAACTGTCCTTGTCAGGCTCTCTGTGCTGCATCACTGACAAGAGGGGAATCACGCCGGAAATTCTGGACGAACTTTCTCGACCAATGCAGGGATCGAGCACACGACCTCCAGACTAGCGAGCCAGCGTCTTACCCACGCATATAAAGTGCATGCGTCAGCCTATCGACAACTCAGCAGATTAGAAACTTTACATGGTTAATGTAACTTTGATTTGCGTGACTTATACGTTGTATCAGTTCATTTCTAATACTTCGGAATATCTGATGTATATCATAATCACCATAGTATCATTCTCTACAATGGACATATATCGTGTCGTGTTACATTTTTCATCTGAAAACTGTCCTTGATGAAATAAATTTTCTTAAAGTGAAGGTATGCTAAATTTTATTGAAATTTTACTAAATTTTGTGATTGGAATACTGATCTTAAAGGGAAATTATGCTGGAATACCTAAACTCACTTAAAATGATAATAGTAGGACGTTAAGCCTTATTTTATTCCATTTTATTTTCTTAAAGTGACACTCTACATCGAGGCCAAAAATTATCTATTATCTAAAGAAAGTTTTAAGTCCTTCCTTTGAAATTGTGACGTTATATCCAAATGGAAGTCCGGCAATTGCCGTAGGAATACGCATGCCAAATGTCAAATGGATCGAAGTGGAATTGGCGGAGCCTTAGACCTTTTACGAATACCCCCCCCCCCCCATGAACAACAAGATGAGTGGACAAAAAAGATCTCAATAAGGAAATTGGTAATGATCGTGTTGAGGCTACTGACGATAACACTCTATCGGTATAACTATAATTATATAATGTCCACGTCACGTACATCTAACACTTTAATTATATAATGTCCAGGCTACGTACATGTAACACTATAATTTACTTTGAACTGTCTCTGACACAATAAATTGATATATTCTTAACTGTCTTATTCCAAGGCCACGTGCACGTATTTACAATATGTTGGCCTCCCTTTAAAGCGAGAATTTTTAAATTTCCTAAGAAAGTCAAAACATAATTATTTCTATGTCTTTTGCTCAATTGGTTATCAAATCACTATTATACGATCATGGGCATTATTTCCCACCCTTAAAAATCTATGACACAGGAAATAACACAATTACCTCCCCTGTTTTGCTATTTACAACATGGGTCAGCCATTTTCCAACGTTGGAATTTGAAGTTAAAAATGATATTTTTGCCAATTTCTCAGCTGGCAATAGCGAATTATAGGATTAATAGGATTATTCTTTAACAAGGTAGGACTGTTTATGGATACCTATTTTAAGGCTTTATTTTAATACATTTTAAAAATATAGCTTGAAAATTTGCAATTGCAACTTTAACCATCTAATGTCCAGGTAACGTGCATGTAACATCATAAATTAAGTTGAACTGCGTGTTATCGTATTTACAATATGTCGGTTTCTCTTTAACCAGGTAATGTCCAGGTAACGTGCATGTAACACTACAATATAAGTTGAACTGCGTGTTATCGTATTAACAATGGTCGATTACCTGCTATTGTACGGGTAATCAAACAACAATCATTCATTCACTTCAATAATCAATGTCAGTCAAGCTAATTAAATAATCGTTTGTTACTGGAATGGTCATAAAGGAAGCTAATTCTAATTATTTAAATGTCCCACTCCTTTCCTATTATAGGATACTTACAGTTGAACAATCACAATTTAATTATCCTATATAAAAGAGAGAGAGAGAGAGAGAGAGAGAGAGGGGAGGGAGGGGGGGTAACGTCCACTCGACACAAACTAGGTCATTTCGGGACTAACATGGTTCAATTTTATTTCAATAATTTGCTTGCGCGTAGGGGTCTTTAGCAGTGGGAGGAAACCGGAGGACCCGGAGAAAACACACGAGTTTGGACAGGCGACCCTACTCCTTGTCACGTACAAGCGGGTAATCTAAACCACGCCAGTTGACTCCATGGCAGACCTTATGATACAGCGCGCACGTGCTAACCATTCGGTCATCCAGTCCCCCACATATGAACAATAAGACGTTAAACGCCATTTCATTTTATATTTACATACCTGTATAGCATCATGAATATCGTGTTTTATCATAGAGTTGTCGTCCGTTATATTCTCATTACTACCATGATACAGGTTAATTAAAGATAGATTGTCCATGGTTTGTGTTGTATCAACAATAGGTGCATCTTTTGAGGGTTCTTTAGTGTCCAGGAGATTACCTACATCAATGTCATTATTATCACAAGGTTCGCAGTTTACTTGTTCTAATGGCGTATATTTCCTAGTGGATTCGATTGAGGACAATCCTGAACTTGCCTCTACCATGAAATTATCAGTGTCTTCAACATCAATCCCACGTTCTTGCCCGTATGTCCTTTCTAGAAAGTCGTGGACTCTCCTCCTTGACATAACATTTCTGGATACTGACGTAGAATCATCGGACATTTCTCCAGCGAGTCCTGAAACCCAAGATTCACCCCGGACAAGTCTGGGTTGCTGCTCATGGTCATTTACTGGCTCTAGGGAGCAAAGATCACTACATCGAGTTCCACTGGATTGAGATGATTTGGAAATGGCGTCACCCTGTTCTTCGTGGACTAGTTCTTTATATACGTGGTTATCCTGAACACTGTGGTCAATGGACGTATATACATGCACTTGGGTTTGTGTATGTTCCGCCATTTCTTGCCAACTGTCAACAATAATCTATCACACTCAGTTCTGTTAACATCGTTGTCTGGTGACAAAACTTCTAAACCCACACAATATCACCAGCGTATATTATCTGAACAATCTAAAGTGGTTTCAACACTGAACTCTTTCCATATTCTCTTATAGTAGGTGCAGGAGGACCACACTACACACAAATCAAACGATAAGACAAACCTCCGGACAAGACATACACAGATTTTGCAAGCAATGGACAATAAATTTCAAATCAAGTGAATTGATCCGGGGCCAGCCGTAAGCGTCCACAGCGGACCTTTAATACTACAGTCTTATGTTATCTGAACACAAAACTTGCAACATCCATTTATAAACGTTTTATAATATAAGTTTCATAATATTTTACATAAATGGATTTCGTTTCTATATTTCATTTAAATCCAAACACGGCACATATAAAGCCGCAGTCGCGCCTCACAACTAAGGTTAATCCAGTTAACACATGACTTGCAACATCTATATATAAACGTTTTATATTATATGAATCATAATATTTTACCCAAATGGATTTCGTGCCTATATTTCATTTAAATCCGCAGTCGCGTCTCACAACTAATGTTAATCCAATGATATTATTGAAAACATGGAAATCGAAGGTACATTGAATTTCGGTTGTCTTATTATAAATTATCTCACAACTTGACTGCACGGAGATTTAACTGTATTATATTGAAATCCATGCAATGTTTCACAAAATGCACTCCGATTGAAAATGTGCATTTAATGTATGCCGGCAATTAGATTTAGATAGAATGACCTCACATAAACATCCTTGTAACAGTATGACCAAAGACACAGTTTCGTATTAAAATGTTCGTGGTCATCTGCCGTTTCTATTTGTATAATTAACAATTAGTGTAATTGTTACCTGGATTATATATTTCATACAATAATATATAATTGCCTTGATAAGGGTTTATCGTACCGTAGTAAAAGGGTACGATTGTCTAATGTAACGATTTAGTAATTGACCCGTTTAACACTATACATTCAGGTCGATCTATGAAGGCATTGTCATGGGGTTTAGCCCTCGCGAATAAATCCGATTATATCAGCCAGATTATACTGTTTATTTCTCACAAAATTATTTGCTATTAAATCCTTTATACAGCTCCATTTCACATACGTGTTCAGGGGTTGTTTTACAATGTTACAATTAAAAGAATACAAATAAAATAGAATTGAATATACATAATAACAGTAATTAAACGATTCTAAATTATACAGTTATATTTGGTTCTAACTTACATAAAATAGAAATTTGTCAGAAGGCCAAATTCAAATTTGAAAAGAAAAATAAATAAAACGTTAATACGTAGGCTTTCCAATGGAAGCAATTATTGCTTGGAAAGAAACAAAATGAAACAGGATTTCTATTTTTTTGCATCAACCGCCAACCCGGTGTTGGTCCAGAAAGTTTCTAGATATTTTCCAGCATGTTATGGCTGGCAAGGCAAAGTTTCTAGTAGTTGTACGAGATTGAAACCGAAGATCCGTGTATATTATTGCCAGCGCGTTTAAGAGACCCTGTTAGGCTTAGGTGCAGTCATAATTGTGAGGCGGGAAGTATGCAGAAATGAATTAGGAAAATCGTGTACAAAAATGATGTCGGACCCCATGCCCTTGACCGGGCTTCGCAAAATACGAGATGGTCCACTACCACCTGCAATTTATAACTAAATGATTGCAACTTGTATGGCGCTTGGTGCAGGGTGTAACGCTTATGTATGTTAGGGGCCAGGAATGGCACGTGAGCAAGGGATTTTAAATTGAAGTCTATCGGGAGGAGTCTTGGGCCAGTGGTCCACGTTTGACGATATTTGACTGGATAACAAACTACATAAAAATAACAAACGTCCGGTTACGCATATGCAATGGGACTTTTTAGCTCAGGCCAAGGAAGAGGTGCGCTTATTTCCGAAACAAATCTTATAATTCTTGCATTATTATAAACAAACATAAATCGTAATGACGATTTAGGATTAACAAGTCAACCGTGAGGCTGATGTCCCCCGCCAAATTGAAAAAAGTAATTTTTTAATTGATTATTGAAACTATAGGAACTGCGCAGTATCGAACTTAGTCATGGTAATGATATACGTCAAGTTTCATCATTTTCACTCAATTAGAATCAAAGTTGTCGAGCTCCCTTAGTCAAGATATTGATGTAATAATAGAGGCACCAAGATATTGTTGTACTGAAACTATACACAAAGCTTCGCCACTGTTACTCAATTGGAATCAAAGTTACCATATCCCAAAGCATCGACACCGAAAATGTTAATTATTGAACTTAGTCAAGGGACGGATATAATATTATTATTTTTATTATTATTATTATTGTGTATTTATATAGCGCATCGTTCACCCAAGTGTCCAGATATTCTTTGCAGACTTAAAGAAGATACACAACAAATCAATAAAATACATGTAAATAGTCAAAGGCAAAAAAAATACATAAAATTACTGAAACGAAATGTAAATATAAAAACAACCAAGTTAAGAATTTGGATAAAAAGACTGTATCACAGTTCATAAAAGGCTTTGATAAATGCAAAAAGTCTTGAGTTGTGCTTTAAAAATTGAAAGTGATGCATAGTTTCTTAGACTAAACAATTTAGAAGCCTTTATTGAGAAAGATTTCTTCCCATCCGATACTTGTTTTGCAGTTCTTTCTATTAGCAAGGGGTTATCGTTACTTGAGCAGAGATGGCGAGAGGAATTGTATAAGCACAATGAAACTATAGGACATGCGATTTATTGAACTTAGTCAAGATATTAATGTAATGATATACGCTAAGTTTCATCATTTCCACTCAAATAAAATCAATGTTGTCGATCTCTCAAGTCTCGACCAATCAATTTGGTTATCACTGTGCTTATCCTGAACCGAAAATGCTCATTATTGAACTTAGTCAAGGTATTGATGTAATGCAACTATACATGAAGTTTCATCCCTCTGACGTAATCAGAAGCAAAGTTATCATGTCCCAAAGCATCGACCAATCAAATTGCGTATCGCCGCTTACATTAAGCAGGAAATTCTCATCATCGAAATCAGACAAGACATTTACCTTATTAACACATAGATCTACACCAAGTTTGAAAATTCCAGCTCAATCAGAGTTTTGGTCTCCCAAAATGTATGACGACAGACAGGCAGGCAGACAGACTGCTTTCTTCGAAAGGCGGGGGGGGGGGCAATAAAAACAATATGATTATTGCAGAAATACATTTTATAATAAAAACTGAGAGACTAATCTGGAGAGGATTGATAGTACTAGTCAGTAACCTAAACTCAGTTGTCTCCCTTCTATAAACTGCGTAGTCGTTCGATACATGTTTTACTAGTATGGTCATTGACTGGGACAAACACTAACAGCACACCTCTAACGTCAACTTTTGTCTGTTCGACCGGTCCAAACTTTCCCAAAGTATTCGTTGCGCTGAACGCTTTCTACCACAAATGCATCAATTTGTTGAAAGGTCTTGTCCAAAGGCATGTATGAGGTTCGCCATGGAAATATTGCAATAATATATACTATTAGACATGTATTTCAACGTAAAGCGGTGTTATCTTTCAGCCTCATAATCGCGAATAATCAATAAAATCTGACAGAAAATGAAAATTCAAACACTTTTCGTCGATTCTTGTCCAAAAGTCAAGGGACGACTCTATATACGCTACATACCGAAAGTGGGATCAATTTGTTACAGTAATGTCAAATTACTGAGTTAGTGAGAAATAAGATCAGGCTAGAGTCTTCATTCTTATTCTTGTTGTGTCGTCCTCAAAATTCCTGAGCACATTTGACTAAAATTTAGATTATTATCACCAATTCCAGGGTCACTTTAATTATCAGCATCTGCATTATCTATGATGATTTCGTGTATTACTATAAGTTGAAGACGGAGCTATTTTCCACGTCTTGTGTTTTTGCTAAAATTAAGTTTTGGTTTCCTACATTTGGACACATACCGAGTTAAAGAACTTTCTAAGATTTCAGTACGCTTTGCTTCATTTCAAATCAATTCGTTGACTGTGATGTTCAAGAGATCCTCCCTACTCTCGTGTGGTAAACTTAACCGCCTATCATTTAACAGTGCTGTTCAATGGCTGAAGCCAGACTCAACGACACTGTTACTAGGTCCCAAGCAAAGGAGTATTTCAGCTAATTTACATAGGTTTGAGAATTTAAATTACCCACTGTTCTCTTCAAATCCTTCCATTCTTGGAAATTTTATATGTCAAGTTTTGCATGCATCAAAGTAGTTTTAAATTGGTTATAAATCTAATCAAGAGAGGAAAGTTCGTTAGTTAAGTCACCTTCCTTCAAATTGGTAGGATCGACCCACAAAATGTTATTATAAACTGCCTGATTTGTAAAAGAAAAGAATCTTTTATCCAAACAGTTTCCAATAGATGGTATTGAAGTGCTAATTATAATCTTTCCATCACAGGGTTTCGAATCATCAACTCCTTTAGTACGGTTACTGATAAATGATAAGGCCAGCTCAGTTTGTCGTCATAGGTCACGAGATTTAAACAGGACTAGTCCTAATCCTAACTCTGGACCTAGCCCCAATGCTTATCTTAACCTACAATCTCGCCAACAATCACGTGCCCTAACCTCATTTACATTTCAGCGATCTTGACAAAAGTTGAGCTGGCCTTAACAAATAGATTTGGCCCTTTAATACTTTGTAAATATAGGTTCACATATCTTTCATGTTTCTTACCACTATTATGATGATCTGTAGAAATCTGATAATCTTCTACAACTGAAATATACAAACATCTCTTATAACAGGTCTTTCTTTAGGCCTGAAATGTTATCTAAATTATCAATTAGACATTAATTAACTTATCCAGACCATAATCAACTCTCGATGTCAAGGCTAGCCTTCGATGTTGGCTGGATTAGATTCCTATATGCCACTAACGACTATTGATAATTAAATCAAAACAGTGGATAATTGAGACTATGCTGTTTATATTAATGATTTTAGTAATGATGATCGAGACTATGCAAAAATGTCATCCGCTTCTTTCTCGGCTCATAGTGGATCAATTTGACTGAAATTTTCAGCAAATTACCTTTACACTATCTAGTTTTTAACTTTTATAGCGAGAACTGCCATCTCTTTATCTTATCTCCCATAATGTATCTTTAAGTAGTTGGATCTTCTTTTCCCCTAAGTTTGCATTTAGCAAGTTCACCTTTTTTACTTGTCAGGATTTCAAAAATATAAGTTGTTTAGAAAGAATATTATTTTTACAAACATTTCTGTATTATTTAGATTTTTTTTTTTTTTAAAAAAGAGTGAAACATAAGAGGGAGGCCAGTTGTACCAACAAATATAGTACCTATAGTACGAATAAAATTCTAGATTTCATTTCAATTAGCGATGCAAACGAATGCTAAAGGCACTGCGCTACCATTCTTCTTATCTACATGACTGACTGAAATATGGCGGGTTTGCATTTTCAGATTTTAATATTTACAAACATCAAAATTACATAACTTCGTTAATTTTTTATTATTTTTAAATTTTTATTTCAGTTTTGCAAATAATAGGAGGGGTAAAATATAATACAGCTTGTACAAATTTGGTGTAAAAACCCCCACCCTCTAAAAACACTTTGGATTGCTATTTAAATAGATATTAAAAATTTAACTTTCTTCTGGAGAGTCAAGGACAATAGATTGGACAGCATTATTTGTTGTTGAAAAGGCCGGTCTTCCTGTTGTTGCTTTCATTTCGAGTTTGATATTTGGCTAGTGTTAGCATGGCGATAAGGAGAAAATAATCTCCTAACCTTAGCTACTTCGAGCATGGACCTACTTGGTCATGCTCTGGCACTTGTTATTGTACTTGTAGAGGTACATCCGCTTCTTACGGTTTACAGCTCACTGACAGCTTTCCGTAACAATTCTGCCAAGTCCCCCATGATGAACATGTGCTATAAACAGAACTGACAAATTGAAAGTACGGGTACGAGTTACCTTTCCCTGGAATCGTTTATTTTTCTGGAAAAATATCGTATTTTAATGACATGCAAAAAGTCACGTAATCATATTTATTTTCGTAATATAAATTGAGAAGATCTCGAGTAGAAAATCTGAAGTTAAAAGTCGAATGTCAAAAGTTGATTATTGAAAGTAGAAAGTCTGTTGTTGAATGTCGACGAGTTAAAGTTGAAAAGCACAAGAGGTACATGTTTCCCTCATGACAATCTGATTAATAGACAGATCCTATTTCGTTTCGTTTTTTATAGTTCAAAATTTCGTTTTACTTGTCTTTACTACACTAAATAGTATCTGGAAGAGTTGTTATATTAGCGGCGTTCTAGTTGAAGTGAGAGATTAACCAATGAAACGGTCCGTTACGGCGAGTTCTTGGCGTGCGATGCACGGAACTGTGGGTAAACCACTAGGAACGTCAACGCTGATTGATTAATCAATGTCTGACGCCATAGACCGAAGGCCACTCTAACGACACCTGACGTGACCTTCCAGCACAAGTAGTCATTTTTTCATGCAGTGCAGGCCATCAATTATAATTTTCTTTGTTGCTTTTGATTTTCTACTTTCTATTGCAGATCTCATTTTAAACCTTATAAACCGTCATAGGAGACGAGGCTACGCACCGTTAGATAATCTCGTATCTGAATAATCTAATTTACGGGATAGTACGCTATCTTACCGAGATTTCGTCTAATGGTTTGGATGCAGCTATAGCGGGTCTGTTACCACTTTTCGTGCACGGTGAACAGTCAATTTGCTGATTACACTGTTTTGCCGATACCGTTTTTTAGGACTTCGAATTTTGTCTAATGGTTTGGGTTGTTTGTACTTGGGTTTATTTTATTCATTCGCAAATCAATATTCAGCCACATGACAGTCTAAACATTTTTTGGTGAGCTTATCCAAAGCCATATCCCAAGCATGAATAACTGACATATTATCTGTATAAACACCAACACAGCCAGTGGTTCCCAACCATTTGTTGGTCGCGACCCCATTCCAGAAACCATTCTCTGATCGCGACCCCGCGAGGAACAAAGCCACCGTTTATTATGAAACATCATCATTATTTACAGATCAAAATTTTGTAATGAGAGACTGAGGAAACAAATCGTGAGCATGAGATGTGAAATGAGGTAAATCGGTAAGAGATTTACGGGGGCTGGCTGAAAAGTTCCAAGTCTATCTGTGAAAGACCTGTACAAAGTCGATGGTTTCCATTTGACGACTGGCAAGTTCCTGTTTCATATTTGGAAACAGGTCTCATCCATGGTTACAAATCTGTATCAAAATGGCACAGACTGTCATAGGAGTACGGGTCCGATAAAAGTTAGGGGGCCAGAACACGAAATGCCCGAACAAATTTTGGATTACAGACGGCGGCGCTGGTCTTCTGCGAGAGCGGCGGAGCGGAACGTGCCGTATAGGGACCCCCGCAAGAGCGTTCTTCAGCCATTCCAAGCCCGTGAATACAGCAACTTCAAAGTGGTCTAATTATGATGGCCGACTCGAATTCCAATCAACCAATCAATCGTTTACAGTCCAGGGAGACGGGACCATTTGGAGAAAATTTTGAAAATTTAACTGCCTCAAACGCGTTTTCCTACTGTTCCAGCCCGCGAATACAGCAACTTGAGCGTGGTCCAATATAGCCTACCTCAGTCGGCTGACCTGAATCACAACCAATCAATCGTCGCGGGGTATGGGGGCCTTGCCCTCCGGAGAAAATTGTGAAACTTTAACTACGGCAAATGCGTTTATCTGCTATTCTAGCCCGTGAGTTAAGCAACTCCAAAGTTGTCCAGTGGTTTTGTAACCGAAATCACACTATATGCCCACCTGAATTCCAACCACCCAATCAGAGTCAGACTGTTGCAGCGGCATTCACAAATAATAATCGATGCCCGAAAAATATCACACAAAATAAAGTGGCTCCAGCCAAAATGTTTTAATCCGTGGTCAATTCAATACATATTCGTGGTATTCAATTAAAAGAAAACTAAAATTTGTGTTTTATTAGATTTCGGGCACTTTATTTTGCCAACTAGATGAAATAATAATTTTTTTTTTCACTTTACCCGTCTGCCCGAAAGTTAGCGTGGCAGCTGCCCCCTCAGATCCTTCTCCCGCCCCGCCCCGCCCCGGGGAGTACCGGGAGAAAACCCATAAGGTTGGACAGGTGGCCGAATGGTTAGCATAAGACCTGTCAATGAGTCAATTGGCGTTGTTTCGATTCCCCGGTTGTACGTGACAAGGAGTAGGGTCGCATGTCTAACCTTATGGGTGTTCTACCAGTACCCCGGTTTCCTCGCAACGCTAAAGACCCCCTACGCGCAAGCGAATTATTGAAAAAAAATTGAACCCGAAATGACCTGGCTTATGGACGTTAAACCCCATTTCTCTCTCTCCTATTTATTTCTAGTCCCTAAATTTAGCATTATATATCAGTGGATATGCCAAAGTGAACGGTTTAAACGTTATTTTAAGGTGTCCGATTTCTTGAGACTCATTCGTACACGCAGAATACTCTACTGAATGATACTCAAAAGACAACTTTTGCAGTTCAATTTGGACATGGACACTTTCGCGTCAAAATTACTGCCAGTGTTTGCCATTGGGATATTTCCAGGTTTTGCTACATTCGTTTCTAAGCTCATCATCAGTTAAGAGGGTAAAATAATGGTAGTTATATTGACTATTATCATCGTACTCATCTTTATCATAACCACCATAACCATCATCATCATCAAAATCATTACAACCATCATCAATATTATCTATGTCGTAATCTTTAGGATGAAGAACATCTGTTAATAGAAGAAAGTCGTTTAATTCTCTGGGCAGTTCTAGATCCATAAGCTTCTCCTTTATACCCAACCCTAGCTTCTGTCTGATGATTCTCCTACATTGAGACATGAGGGATATATTACAGCAGTAGTTAATGAATATCTCTCGGTGTCGAGAGTGGAATTGATCATCTGGATCATTTTTATCTTCTTCCTGGAAATTTATTTCTTCTTCTGGTGCATCTCTCAGTAGTAATAGTCTTCTCATCTCATCTCTTTCTAAATTTTTATCTTCCTTCTCAAAATTTAAAGTTGCTACAATTTCGTTTTCAGGAGATCCACTAAGATATAACAGTTTTCTCAGTTCATCTCTCTCTTGACTGCTAAGTTCTCTCATATCAATCTGGTGATAACTTCTTTCAACTGAAGATGTAACAATAGACTGAAGACAGCAGTTTTCGCCGACTAAAGATTTAATAAAACTAACAGCCGTACGTGGATCCCAAAAACGTGGAAAACACAAGGTCGCTTGGATCAGCGTGTTACCATTAATACATGGTAAATTGAGAAGCATATTATCTCCAGCAGATACGAGTAATTTGAAACTTTGATCAAACACACTCTCATAAATATCAACATAATGTAAAGCAGATTTTCCATTGCAATTAACCATTGCACCAGTATCAAGTAATTTCCTTATGAGAAACCTATCGTTCTTCATTTCCGCCATCATTAAAGCAGTTCTACCTCTTCCATCTGGAATATTGACATCAATACCAGCAGCCAGTAAAATATCAACACACTCCATGTATATTGGATATATCTGTCTACAGTAATTCTCAACAACGTCATTTTCCTGTCTGTTATTCAATCCATCTTTAACCATAGTAAATCCAATGATGCATAAATGAAGAGCTGTATGACCTTGGTTATTCTGTGCATTGATATCTATTCTAGGGTGACGTGTGATTAGTTCTAAGTATTTACTATTCAATAAGAGGGCAGCTATCATAATAGGTTTGTTGGTTTTAGAACATGGATGGTTTATGTCTAGCTCTTTATTAAACAACCAGTTAAATTTCTTTAGAGAATAATCATAGTTTACTCTAGCTAACAGATGTAGAATATTTTTCCTTCGGTTGTAGGACCATTAATAATCAACTTTAATCCCATATAATAATTGAACACCTCTAACCTCTTACACGCAAGAATCTGGTGAAATAATTTCACTCCGTTGTTAGGAGACATCAGTACCCCGCGAGAATATAGTTTAAATATATTATGAGAATTTAACAAGGGATATTGAAAACAATAACTACACGCTGTATCACCATTATTATCTGTCAGATTGACATCAGAATATTCAATTAACAGTTTTAAGATACTGACATCAACTTGTTTTCTTGTGTAGTACATTAATGGCGTCTGTCTTTTTTTATTTTTATGATTCACATTACAACCAGCAGAGATCAATGCAGTGATCAACATAAATTGTAATCTAATGATATTTCTTGTTGTGAATAAAATTAAGGTTAACGGGACTCTGTGTCTTGCTATATAGAACAAGGGGATATTACCACGATTGTCGGGTTTATTTACATCTATTCCCATGTTTATCAGAGTTTTAACAACCTGAATACAATCCTTTGAATACTGTTCAACATCTTCCTGGTCAATATCGTATATATTATATAATAAATGGTGCAGAATATCTTGGTCGTTAATATCAACATAATGAACATGCGCGCCATGTTCTAACAAATACATTACAACTTTATACAACTTATAACTATCAGCTATAACAATAGGTGTCTCGTTATAGTTATTCAGATGGTTGACATCTACACCAGCTTCAACTAACTTAATTACACACTGTAACAACTCATGTCTGTTCCCAAAAGTGATGGCTGGTAAAGTGTAACTGTGTAAAATTAGGTGTAATACATTTTCCTGCTTATAATCAGTATAGTGCAGAGCTAAATCACCACAATGTTCTATCTGAGATAACACAACTTTATACATTCCTGCCCTAGCAGCTTCAATTATAGATCCAGCCATTTCCTGGGGTGATAATGTTGCCAGTAAATCTGATATATGACCAATTTGGTGGACTATATTAAGGTTTTCGCCTAATCTGAAATGTATTAAAGAAGTTTTAGGTTTAAAGACCTATAGATAAGACAAAGTGTTTGGCCACCGTGGCGCAACAGTGAGAAAACCAGGAGCTAAACGTGACCAGATTGGGGTGATCCGTGGAGAGATAGTAACAAGACAATCGTATGTCAAAAAACCTGCACATGGTCGCATGTAGCTTATTGTGGCAAGGAGCCACTGTGGCTAGTTGGGTAAGGCGCTGGCTCGCTAGCCTGGAGGTCGGGTGTTCGATCACTGCATTGGCCGAGAAAGTTCATCCCGATTTTCCGACGTGGTTTCCCCTTGTCAGTGATGCAGGACGAAGGGCCTGACAAGGACAGCTTTCTAGTCCTTCGGATGAGACGAAAAACCGAGGTCCCGTGTAAACATTGGAATGCACGTAAAAGATCCCTTGGCAGTTGGAATTCGATATAAGAGTAGGCGATAGGGCAAAATTTCCCCTCATAGCACACTGTATGGCGTATGCCCGTCTTCATTAGCCCAGTATAGGAGCAGAACAGTAGGACGTTAAACCCCATTTCATTTCATTTCATTTATTGTGGCAAAAACCGTAGTAGTGACATGGGTAGGGTACAGAGTAATAAACCGTGGTGGCGCAGTAGTGAAGTCGCGATCTATATTGGATTCTCGGCATAATAGACCTGAAGCTAAAATTTCTAACGTCCAGTTCCGCTACAAGGTCCTCGAAGCTAAACACTAGGAATACAAACCCCGAGAGTTCTAAGAAAAACTTTGTAATAACTCGATTTAGGGCCTGTTGAAAATTGTCATAAATGTTATATTTATACTAGAACATTTTATCCAATGCCTTCATCCTCGGCATACGATATTGTGCCCCGTTTTTATAACTTTAAAAGCCTGACATTGCTCTGGAATTAATACCAGGGACGTACGAGGTTGGACGTACAACCGGGGATTCGAAACCACGCCAGTTGACTCAATGACAGGCCTTATGATACAGCGCCATTCAGTCGTCCCCCCCCCCCCGATAGTTTATTGGAGGGAATGGGTGATACAGACTGCCACTAACAAAAACAAAAGGGTATTCCTTTTACCCCATTTCGTGATACTTCCGGTCTGTCGAAGATACTAATCACCAAGTGATAGCACTTCACGTTTGATTTGTAATTAATAACGGTATAAAATGACCAATTTAATAACACTGGAAACTGTATAATGGTCCAAAAAACTCTCGTTGTCAATAAAAACGACGGTTAGTGTTAGAACTAGTGAGTATTGTGAGATGATAGGCTGTAGTAGATGAAATGTTTTCAACGAGTCAAAACAATTTCATTTGAATCCCCTCGACTTCCTGTGGATTGTAAGTATCTACAACCATTTGAGTGTAGGTTATAATTCGGTATTCTATATTTTAAGTGATTACAGATGGTTTTCAGTATTTTACTCACTTTAGACAGATAGAATCCCATGGTCGCTCTGTTTACGACTGACTGATGATTGGATTGGACAAATCGATAATGTTTATTATAATTTAAATATGTACAGATTTAATCTTTGAGTGGCATTTAGCGATCGGGAAACACATTAATTCTAAAAGCCCGACGTTTCGACAAGTATCCTCGTATCGTTATCAAGCACAATTTGTCGAAATTTCATGCTTTTTGGAATAAAACTAGAGATTGTACCCCATAAAAACACTGTCCTATTATTTAATATATAGATTTAGTTAATATAATATTTACGTTACCTGTCAAACAACAGTTCGACATTTATTGTTCAGCTCACATCACAAATATCAATCGTCTTGACTAAACTCACGAAGTCTATTTTTATCTAAAAAAAACCCAAGAAAATATTTATGACTGTGTCTATTAAAGATACCTTCCCAGAAAAGTAGTTATCGGGTGTTTATTTCCATAAAAGTATGGCAATTTTGGTATATATTGGAAGTAGAAACATCCAATCTTACTAGAAAGATAATGGATTCCATGAAAACCACCCATGGGGTGCATACAGGGCAAAAATGTAAGGGTTTCCCTAACCGGCAACCCGGCGATTATTGATGTCTGGTCGAGTAACGTCAAAGGTAGCACGTAATCTTCCAACGTTAGTGAGTGCTTAATGTTGATAAACTTGATGCTGCAATAGTTTCTGAGTTAAACAACCAAGGAAAACAACTTGGGCAGTGGATAACCCGAGAATTTATTGGGCTTTGATATTTTGAAATACATAGTCAGCGATTAAAGACCACATCGTCTTGTATATGCAATGAAATCTCCCCCGGCTTCGCACCCGTTGCTAGGTACCGAGAGAGGTAAGTCACGTAACACAAACATGACCTCTTTTGATCAATTTGTTATAGTAGGGGCATTCCCTGACAATTACAATGTTTTGAGAGGGATTTGAATCAAAATTATGGATTAATTAGTTTGAATATGTTTTTAGTCCTAGTCCAAATATATCATCAAATCACCAAGTTTGTACGCGGGAATGTATCTTTAATAATATGAGACAGCCAAGCTATATTTCATAGCTGTTTCTATTGATAATATCATCATCCATGATTGATAATTTAATAAGCCAATGATTGTATAAGTTAATATCAAGACAACACTTGAGCTAAATTGATCAACACTTGCTACTATTACACCGTTGTTCATTAATGGGTTAACATACTCTGCCCCGTGCTCGACACCCGCCACTGTCTTGGTGTAGTGTGATCATTAGGTTGAATCAAGCTGATCTTTACCCATAGACGACACGGTAAACACTGATGGTTAAGTTTTCAGTCACCGTATACGTTATACAAATGGCAAACTGACATGACATCAAACATTCAATATTGTTCTATATAATTAAATGTGAAGTAATCTCTATTGTCCTCTATAATTACCGGATACAATGTCAAGTAGGTATGATATATCGACAACTGTACTTATCATAATATTGTACAGTAATAATACACAGTAGTTTGACATACACGACTGTCGGTACACGGACTATAACTAAAGCTATTTAATGCGAGAGAGAGATGCGGTAAATTCGCGTGTGTCTAGTGGTCTTTAGTGGTAGGAAGAAACCGGAGGACCCGGAGAAAACCCACGGGGTTGGACAGGCGACCCTTCTCCTTGATACGTACAACAGGGAATTGAAACCACGCGAGTTGACTCAATGTAGAGAGAGATAGAGAAATAAGGTTAATTCGCTTGTGTCTAGTCACTAGTGGTCTTTAGTGGTGAGCGGACACGGAGAAAACCCACGTTGTTCTACAGGCGACCCTACTCCTTGCCACGTACAACCGGGGAATCGAAACCACGCCAGTTGACTCAATGACAGACCTTATGATACAACGCGCACGCGCTAACCATTCGGACATCCAACTCGTATTCAATGCGAGAAGAGAAGAATGATATTCATATGAGAGGGTGAAACATCCACTGAACACAAACTAGGTGGATTTTAAAATAACAATAACCATGGTACTCAGGATAGTGGCTGAGATATGAGGTTTGACGTTTACTCGACACAACTTACGTCAATTCGAGATTACGATATAATAATTATCAACACAGACAAAAGTTGTTGAATTAATATAACTATCCAATAACATACATTAGTGTGTAAACCTGTCATTTCAAATATCAAATTCAGTGCCACTATGACATAAAAAGAAATATAATTCATCGAGCTTCAATGTAAAAATAAATATATGAATCCGTGACATGGCATCTTTTTGAACGTAGATTTCAGATGCCGAAAGCCCCTGAGTTTAAGAAAAACCAGGGACCTATAACCACCAGTATAAAATAATTGAAGCAAGGAATTTTTACATAAGTATCAGTTGTTGTTATTATATCTTTAAGGTACGATAATATGTTCCTGATTTATTAAGTAATAGTGGTTGCTATTGTATCTTTAAGGAAGGGTAATATGTTCCTGTATCTTTTGGGTACGATAATATGTTCCTGATGTATCAATATGTATATTATTTACACCTGTAGAAGTTTACAATATCTGTGAAGGAATACCCTTACCTTAAACCGTAAATAATATGAAATTCCTTTTAATCAGTTTAAAGTAAAGTTTAAACACCAACGGTAGATACTTCCTTAATTAAAATACACTACTTTCGAACGAAACTAAATGGCCACAGATCACTAAACATTTGCCCATTGACTTTAATGTTAATTCTCGTCTCTTAGACCGGCTCTAACTTTTTCCCAAATTTTCGTTGGGTAGAACACTTTCTACCACAGATGGAGCAACATGTGGCAACCTCTTGCCCAAAAGCACGTATGAGGTTCACCATGGAAAACTTGAGATACACAAGCTGGAAGTAGAGACAAGAAAACATGCAATTTTGGACCCTACATTTCAACCTAACCAACCTCTCAACTCTTGTATCCTTCCGCCTCAAAATCATGAATATTCACCAAAACCTGGTAGAAAATGTATTTTCAAACCCTTTTTTTCGATTCTACACCAAAAAGTTAACAAAAAGTCGCCATGCAAAAGGGGGAAAAATGGAAAGGGAGAGAAAGACTAAAAATAACTTTCGCCCTACATTCGTGGGCTGTGGGTGACGGCGTAGAAATATTTGATGAGCTATGTCCAAATAAAATGAGTTGAATTAGAGTTACCTCCCATTGATAGTCATCGAAAATTAAATAACGTAGCTAATAAAATATGGTTATGAATGATACACTCCTATCTAATTAACAAGAGATGAAATGGGATCATAATCCAGTAAATTTCGCAGGCTAGCGATGCATCGAGAGTTGATTATGGTCTGGATAAGTTAATTAATGTCTAATTAATAATTTAGATAATCATGTGACTATTTATCAATTTACTATGTTTTAGTATGTATGTCATTTACCGTTTATATTTATAGAATGAAGTGTGTATTATACTGTTTATATTTATAGAATGAAGTGTGTATTATACTGTTTTTATTTATAGAATGAAGTGTATATTATACTGTTTATATTTATAGAATGAAGTGTATATTATACTGTTTATATTTATAGAATGAAATGTGTATTAACCTGTACTGTTTATATTTATAGAATGAAGTGTATATTAACATGTACTGTTTATATTTATAGAATGAAGTGTTTATTATACTGTTTATATTTATAGAATGAAATGTGTATTAACTTGTACTGTTTATATTTATAGAATGAAGTGTGTATTATACTGTTTATATTTATAGAATGAAGTGTTTATTATACTGTTTATATTTATAGAATGAAGTGTATATTAACTTGTACTGTTTATATTTATAGAATGAAGTGTATATTATACTGTTTATATTTATAGAATGAAGTGTATATTATACTGTTTATATTTATAGAATGAAGTGTTTATTATACTGTTTATATTTATAGAATGAAGTGTGTATTAACTTGTACTGTTTATATTTATAGAATGAAGTATATATTATACTGTTTATATTTATAGAATGAAATGTGTATTAATTTGTACTGTTTATATTTATAGAATGAAGTGTATATTATACTGTTTATATTTATAGAATGAAGTGTATATTAACTTGATTGTTAGTTTAGCTGTTTTAATGTATCTTCAACAAGATGTGAATGGGTTGCTGTTTAGGATCCGATCATCACGATGGGATGTTGGTAAACGTAACATATATGTTGATGAATTTGTCTACGATAAACCATCATCAGCAGACGATGTAGCCTCACTCCTAAATGTAGATAATAATGAAGCCAATGCCATTGTAGACTACTTTGACACAGACGGTAAGTTTTTGTTGAATCTCATGACAAGATGTATTTTCTAATTGACAACGAGAGAAAGAGATTCGCCAAAGCCACCTACATACGTGTATATCATAAAGTAGGTCATATTTATGGTACAAGTTACTAACAATATGTCTCTTCCATAATAGGCAACGAGTTGTTAGCTGTGGGAAGAAACCGGAGGAAACAGTAAATTATACATGACGATTTGTGACTAAGTTGTTGGATTTACATTCTTAAATTTTCGATCTGTGTGTACCATTAACTTTGTAGATCAGCAAAGTGATAAAATTGTCTCTCAAAATTTGGGTTTGAAGTGGAATTTGAAACCTAAAAACCTCTGATCTTGATTAAGTTGAAGACTTGAATTCCTTTGATATTCACTCAGAGGATTCATTAGATTTCAAGCTGACTAATGTATGTTAGTGTTTGATCATCATGATCACCTACTCACGAAAACAACTCATGGATTTACAACAATCATCTACTATAAGAACACTATCTCACAACGATTTTGTATGTCTTAAAGAAGTTGGTATCCTTAAAAGATTTAGAGGGAAGCGTTCTGGCACCCAGAAGCAAAACCAGTCTTACTCTCAGACTCTTCTAGGGTCTTTGAGAATAGGTCTTTGGAATGCTTGGTGTGTTAGAACTGTAATTTTTGTCTCAGTGTTTAAATACATGAGAACAACATCTGTACAATAATTATGTGATTACCATCTCCGAAGGATAGGCTCCATTCGTCATATATTAACAGGAGATGCCAATAGACTATTGTACTTCGTTACTAACTGGTATTACGAACAAACAGATTTCAAAACTCCAAAGATTACAAAATCGCGCTGCTTACATTGTCATAAAAACTAAATCAAGATCACACATCACCCCAGTCTTGAACAAATTACATTGGCCCCGTGTTCGAGAAAGGATCAGCTTTGAAATCTTATCGTTAACCCATCGATCGATAAACAAATCCGCACTAGGTTACTGTATCAACCTAAACGATCATTAATATCAGAAGGGAAACTATTATTTGATGCACCTGCCTATAATTGGAAATCATTTGGATCCAGAACTTTTCGATATAGCGCATCAATTGTTTGGAATACACTTCCAGAAAATATCCGACAATGTGAATCTGTGTCAGTTTATAAATCCAAAGTGAAAACTTGGTTATTGAGTCACTATCATTAACACTCCAAAGTGAGAACATTTTCGAGCGCCTAGTGAATTGAATAGTTGCGGGATACAAATATCATTATTGTTTATTATTATAACATTGATGAAACTTTAATTTTTTTTTCATTAAGTATATGTTGATATATTTCATTTTATATTAAAGGTGACGACCTGCTAAATGAAGAAGAATATGTTCAAATGGCTGAAGGCGTGTTACAGTTATTGGCCAAATTAAATAACTAATTGAACCTATTATAGAACTCTTAATATTAAGACCCAATCTCAGTCTACACAAATCATATTGAATTAATTGAAATATTTTCTTAAAATTAATAATTTATAATATTTATCTTGAATTAAGAAATAGAATATTATGGCAATATATCGGAATATTTATTCTCTATTTTATGTACGTTACCTCATCAGTTGTGTCATTAGGTCAGGGGTGTTTCGATTCCCCGGTTATACGTAACTAGGAATAGGGTCCTCTGTCCAACCTCGTGGGTTTTCTCCAGGCCCTCCGAGATCCTCTCACAGCTAAAGACCCGTGAACAAGTGAATTACTGGAATAAAATTGAATCACGTGTTATTACAGAAATGACCTTTGTTGACAAGTGGGGGGGGGGGACTGAATGGTTAGCACGTGCGTGCTGTATCATGAAGTCTGTCATTGAGTCAACTGGCGTGGTTTCGAATCCCCGGTTGTACGTGACAAGGAGTAGGGTCGCCTGTCCAACTTCGTTGGTTTTCTCCGGGTCCTCCCACTGCTAAAGACCCCTACGCGCACGCGAATTATGGAAATAAAATTTAACCATATGTTAGTCCCAAAATGACCTATTTTGTGTCGAGTGGACGTTAAACCCAATTTCTCTCTCTCTTGTTGACAAGTCACATGGTCTTTAAATACAGTGTTTTAAAAAGCTTCAACCGAAGTGAGCGACTCTTAATGTTAATTCCCGTCTCTAACCATTCCATTAATTTTCGATTCTACACCAGCAACACTAAAAATCGCGATGCAGAGGGATGGGCACTATATTCAGCGTATGAATTAATGGTGTTCAATGTCCATGTACGTGTTGAACCAGTGATTCTGAATGTCATTACCCAACACACACACACAGTTTATTCCTTCTTCCGTTAAATAACAGAACAAATTACAAATTTAATAGTTTTTGAACAAAAAACCCTCTTTGCACACTTTATCCATTCGGATTAAAAAAAAGATCCATCAAGACACGTTAACGAAGATTAGAGTGGGCACTGGCACCCTCCAAAACCGAAAGACAAAGAGTTGGCAAGTTGATTTTCCTCCAAAATGTCCTTATCGTCATGTTCGTAAGACCCTGCAAGGTATGCGAGCTCATCAAGCGTAAACAGAATAGAGGAGTGTGAGGGATCTTTTTGGATGGTCAAGAACCTAAGTTTTAAGCCGAGCACTTCTGGCTTCTCTGATTTACCAGATATACTAGTACTGGCCTGAAATTAACAACACACTCACAAAGAGACACATGCCTAACAGTAGAGATCCAACCTGGGGTTAGCTAAAAAAATATATATGCCCTTTGGTGGACCAACACATCATGTCTAACAGTAGAAATCCAACCTGGGGTTAGCTTAAAAGAATATATTCCCCTAGGGTTGCCCAACACATCATGTCCAACAGTCGAAATCCAACCTGGGGTTAACTAAAAAGAAATATATACTCATCAAAAAAAAGTAGGGGATATTCAGAAACAATTACGTGTAACCAGTGTATGTTAATACACATAAATAGTTCATATGGGCGGCTTATCTGACGGCCGCATTTCACTCGCAAAGAGATACACTGTCAAAAGTGAAAATGGACGTTTTTGATTTTTGTCTTAATAACGAGTAATAGCTCAACCAATCCTCAGACATTCAGCAATTCGTCTCTGCATGCTCCTAATCAACCGTCCAATCACGATCTGGGGCAATCTGACCCATTCCTCTTGTAGTGCCACGGCCAATTCTTGCAGTGTTGTCCGTTGACAAACACGTCTCCAGATCAAATTAAACGGAACACATGAATCGATAGGAAAGCAAACATGGATAGGATAAACCAGCAAGCGGCAGTTTTCATCAACCCTTCCTTGAAGTGTCAAATTTGACAATGACCCCCCTCCCACATGTATGGCGCTATTGCGAGTAGCACATGAAGCTCAGTGGTTCTGTTGGGGCGATAAGTTCTTCATCTGTGAACATACTCTCAAAGTATGTCAAGTGTCCATGACTATTTATCATATCACAACCTGCATAGGTTTTTGCATTTCAATATCCCCTACTTTTTGAAGGGTATAAATGCTCCCTTGGTTGCCCAACCTCGTTAGCGTACCTGGCGTAAAGAATATACAGCCTGGCTGATGCCTCATCTAACCCCTGTCCTACCATTCCAAGAATCTCGTCCAACTTTTTGCCCGTTTCCTTCCTAAAAGCGGTCTGTATTTCCTATAAATTATGAAACGAGTCTGTGAAGAATGGAAACTAGACAACATATTAGTAAAATAAAATCATCTTATAACATACGAGGTGAATAACAAATTTAACAAAAGATGAACTAATCTGAACATCAGCATCGTCTGTCCCGCTACCAAACCATGGAAGTCTGGCTAGTTCACCTTCAGTGTCCCCTTCTATAATATGTCTAACCTACGGAATAAGGTAAACTCCCTTCAAGGAATGTGACCACCATGATCAACTAACGGACTATATAAACAAAATAAAGGGGATCGCCAGATATTTGTAGGTGTTCACGAGCATTGGCGGTCGTTCAAGTGGCATTGCGAATATTAGGAACACGCTCCTAAAATTCGCCAAGAAAGCACCCACACATTGTTTTCGCAACATTTTCGTAAGCAATTAATGCAGGGCATTGTATATAGTAATCACAGGGCATTTGTGAGGATTTGCTAGCATTCGTCATGGCTTTCCTAAGAATAACATAGGTATAAAAGGAATTCGTAACATTCGCTTCAGATTCGCAAGAAATTAGACAAATTGATTGTGTAATCGTAAAGTTCGTAAGAAATGCACAAGGATTGATAAGCATTAGTACGGTCTGTTTTTATTCAGTATCTCTCCAGGCCAATTGTATTATTTTCGGTGAATTTCTCGCCATTTTCAAATTTGTATATTCACAAAGATGTTCTTCGGTGTGTGAGAGCAGCATAACATTAAGATTAAAGGTATAGCTATGGGTACTAACGTCGGCTCAACTTATGCTATCCCTACTCTCTTTACTACCTGGGGTTAAGCCTCGATCATAATGGTGAACCTGACGCCCACAAATTGGACGTGGTACAATCATATACAATTAATAATCTATCAGTTTTTATGACTAATATTATGATATAGATATATATCTATAATTACTTCGTCACGAAGATGGTGTTACTTTATGTTGGTGAACCTGACGCCCACAAATTGGACGTGGTACAATCATATACAATTAATAATCTATCAGTTTTTATGATTAATATTATAATATAGATATATATCTATAATTACTTCTTCACGAACTGGGGTTAAACTTCGGCCATTATGGTGACCTTGCCATCATCATGCAGAATATCGTACAATTCTATGTAAAATCTGTAATATCAATTATCGGATTGACCACTTGTGATAAAACCATTAATCGTATAATTATTTGGTGCTAAAACATTAATTGATTATATCACTCAGAACAATATAAAGGTTTGTTTGCGATTTATTTGAGAATCCATATTTTACAAACTACACAGTTACAGGTAAGACTAGCTAAACTTTTATTTTATGTGTTTTTTTTATGTGCAAGACTTCTTTTAGAATTTAATTTCCCCAATATATTTTTCACAACACTCAATGCATTCTATTAGATACACCGCATGATTAAAAAATTAAACGAACTTACCTTGTAAAATTTAATTTGGTTTTTACCGAATCTGTCTGGGGTACGTAGAGATTTGATCTTATGCGAGATGATACATAGCGCGGAGACTAGTCAGTCTTAAACAGCAAATAAAATGATCCCAGATAACCCTGCCAACAACGGATGGATACCAATTATATACCGCCTATAGACTTATAAAGGGATGGGCGCATAATCTATACGTACGCCAGCCAGATTCAGCAGAATCCCAGTAAGTTAGTTTAATTTTTTAATTCTACCTCACTGCCCTACTTCACTCCAAGATTTAGCGAGATCTTTAAAGCCTGAGATTATTTTAAAGCTACAATTTCGTATTTTTAAGTTATATTTTTAAAATGTATTAAAATAAGTGTAACATAATACATAAACTCATTTTATTAGAAATATACTTTAATGCTGGATAACATATTTACAGGTACATATGGTGAAATCTATCTGGCTCTTGTCCCTAGGTCTGCGAAGACCTTATTTCCGGGGTCCAAGGGCAGACCCCTTGCCTCATGGTCTGAGGGCAAGTTCTCTACGTCTCTCTCTGCCCTCGTCTTCTCTTGTTTTCCAAACTAGGCTTATTTATATCGGCTATGGTATGCCATAGTTAATACCATTAATAATCAGAACAACGAGACTTAATTATTAAGATTCACACATCCTATCTCTAGACAATATGTGTTAATGCTTGTTACCTAAATCTTATATCATAATATACTTGTCGGCTAAACATTGTTTGAACAACCCATCACATCTTACATAATACTATGTCATCAATCCCCACACATACAAATTAAATCTAACATGTACATGTACAACAAATAGTGCAAGTGCTTACATTGAATATGTAAAATAAACCTTTATCAAAATACCCAACAGTATTTTGTAACATAAGGCATTAAATTCGATGCTATGTATAAACAGTCCTACCTTGTTAAAGAATAATCTTATAATTCACTAATGACAGTTGAGAAATTGGCAAAAATATCATTTTCAACTTCAAATTCAAACGTTTTGGTCAATTTGGACCAAAAACACCCGATTTCCTTCTGTAAACACCCAGATGTACACATTGCTGTGCTCGTAAAAGATCCCTTGACAGTTGAAATTCAAAATAAGAATAGGCCGTAGTTCCGCTGGGAGGTAATTGTGTCATTATTTCCGGAGTGAAACATTTTTGAGTGTGAGAATGATACCTATGATCGTATAATAGTGAGTTGACAACCTATTGAGCAAAAGACGTAGAAATAATTATGTTTTGATTTTCTTAGAAAATATGAAATTCTCGCTTTAACTCATCATAGAAATATAACATAAATAAAGATACATATTTTTTATTCACAATTAACTTTATGTTTAACAATCTTTTCCTTATAATATCTCACAATCACAAATGTATTATCAGACTTCCATCCAATTGTATAAACCGTTTGAGAGAGAGAGATGGGGTTTAACGTCCACTCGACACAAACTATGTTATTTCTTGAATGAGCTGAAAATCGTTGAAAGAGCTGAAAAATTATTCAATTCAATTCCAGAATCTTTCAAGACTAATTTGGTCCATCTACTTAAAGCCACAATTTCATATTTTTAAGTTTTATTTTTAAAATGTATTAAAATAAAGCCCTAAAATAGATGGTATCTATAAACAGTCCTACCTTGTTAAAGAATAATCCTATTAATCCTATAATTCACTATTGCCAGTTGAGAAATTGGCAAAAATATCATTTTCAACTTCCAATTCAAACGTTTGAGGATAGCTACTCCGTGGTGGAGAATAGAAAACAAGTGAGGTAATTGTGTTATTATTTCCGGTGTGAAGATTTTTTAAGTGTGAGAAAGATAACCTATGATCGTATAATAGTGAGTTGACAACCTATTGAGCAAAAGACATAGAAATAATTATGTTTTGACTTTCTTAGAAAGTATGAAATTGTAACTTTAAAGAATCCATAGAAATAGGTTTAAAAGTTGCCAAACTCAACAACAATTTCGTCTCATCTTTTCTATTACTTTCAGTTTTAGATAAATATTTTTTCAATGTTTCGACAACACATAAATGATTTATCCTCAGAAAATGCTGGAAATGTTACTTGAGACAAGAGTGATCTAGGTTTACCAGTTTTAAGTAAATCACCTATTCTAAATAAAACTCTATTATCATTTAAATCCATATTCCTAATATCAAAACACTTCATGGTCTGACAAATCACCTTTTTTTATGTTAATTTTTTTTAAACATAACGAATGCAGTGGATATCACTGTTTAATTAATTCCAATACAATAGAAGCATCCCAAATAACTTTATGTTTGGGTAAACTAGGTCTCTGATTAAACACACCCCTTAAAAATCTACAAATTAAAAAGTGTTTACCAATAGCTTCTTGGTTATTTAAACTAATAGCAGACCTTGCTGTATTAATACTACTATACCCCAAACCATCATGATAAAATTTTGTAAAAAATTGCAATAAAAAGTTTACAGTAGGGTGAATTGTATTAGCCTCCTTTTCATTACAAAACTGCAACATTTCTTGAGATAGCTGTCATACTGTTTCTGAGTCGTATTTCTAAAGGACATAACCAAGAACTTTGCAGTGTCTTCTGAAACTCCATACAGTTAGAACGATTTCCTGAGAGCCGACATGCTATTAACCGTGTTTTCGGATACAAAGGATGAATTTCCTGTATTTTGTTTGGAGTTAGTAGATGATTCATCTTTGGTAATATTCTTGGAATGTCCACCAATAATTGCATCATTTTGGAGAATCGGACTTGTGTCGTCCATAGTGGCATTATTATAACTACTTCTATATTGTCCCGTTCTATTTTGTGCAAAATTCGACAAATCAAACTGAAAGGAGGGAATATATACTCAGCCAAATTAAAAACTTGACACTCGGGATTTTTTAATAATTGGTATAAGGCAACTGTTTTAGTGTTACGTTGTGCACAGACGACCTTGACATCAACAGAAAGCAAGTATACGTCTCGCCGAAAGTCCTTGACATTGATAACGTTCGTGATGTCACAGTACCCCCCAAAATGAAATTCACAGACTTGGAGAACAATCGGAATAAAGTGTTTAGTAACGGTTGTGGCCTCCTCTAGCGTCTCGTACTGCCACACAACGTTGAAGGTCCTGCAACGTCAGTGGTGGATTAACTTGCTGACGCATACTTGAGCGTAACGTTCACCTCGTCTGCGGTACACTCGGACCCTGCCATCGGCAAATCTCAAAGTGAATCGAGATTCGTCACTAAATACAACCGAATTCCACTGTCTTTGAGTAAATCTTATGTGTCTTGTGGCCCACAATAGTTCCAGTTTGAAGCACTCTCATTCTAAGATTAATTAGTCTGGCGTGAACAATTAAAGGCTCTTGCAACAGTGACCACAGACTGACCAGCATAGAGCCTACCTATAGCACGTAGACGTTCTACATTTGAAAGGCGCGGCATTTTCTAACAAAGATGAAAATAACAATTTTAATTTGTTTTTCCAGTTCAAGTTACGTGTGCGTGTTCAGTTTAAGCAAACTTGCATCGATTGACCTCACGAGTTTGTGTTTGCACGTGTTTTTCAGGTTTTTCATCTTTATATGCTCAAAAGTCACGTGATCCACATGACTTTACAATTTTAAGAAATTAAAGGCTACTTACTATCGTTAGAAACACTCTAAAATTTATTTGACTTACCAGAAAAAAAAAAATTGTTGAAATTCATCAGTGTCAAGTTTTTAATTTGGCTGAGTATATATGACAAATTAAATTCATGCTAATCAATACTAAAAGCATTTATAACAAAAGCATCAGGGTCTGGTCTCCAGCTAACATAATTATCTGTTTATTAACCCTTGTAAATAGTTCAATTGAAAACAATTCCGAATGTAGATTGTACTTTTTCAAAAATTATTTTATCTAGCATCCATTCAGTTTCACTTTTATACTTTCTTGATTCTCTATCGGCAACAGTATTCAAACTACCTTTAATATGACAAGGTGTCAAGAATATATCATGTTCTCAACACCATAACCAAATATCTCTAGTCAATGTATTCAAATCTGATTTGGTGCTATCCATTTTTAAACGCCCACAGTTTCATGTGGACGTATATTGTCGTCGCCTCTGTCCGTCCACAATTGTTTGTGGACACTGTACCACAATTTTTATCCGATTTCAACGAAATTTGAAATATAAGTTTATCTCCCAAAGATCTCGGTTCCTTTCGATATTGGCATGTATCGGACCGTAAATTCATGGATTATCGTGTTTTTAGCTTTTGGTCCCTATAGAAGTCACAATTGTTATCGGATTTTGTTGAAATTTGAAATGTAAGTTTATAACCCAACGATCTTGGTTCCTTTTGATACTCGGGCATATGGGACCGTAACTTCCTGAATTATGGCCACTGGTTGTACGAAAAATTAGGTTCTTAAGCTTGTGGACCCTATGGGGGTCACAATTTTATTCCGATTTAAACAAACGTGTGAATATATCACCGCTACACCCTAATGATGGTTGAGTTCAAATGTCGTGAAAATCGGACCAAAACTGACCGACAAAATGGTTGACCCTTTTATAACGCAAATGGTGTAAATATGTGGTATATCAAGGTTGTAGACCCTCTAGAGGCCACAAGTTTTTTTCCAATTTTGATGCAACCTTACATTTATGCTTATATCACACAGATTTTGGTTCCTTACGATATTTGCGCATATCGGATCGTAACTTCCTGCATTATGGCCCTTGATTAGATGAAAAATTGCGTTTTAAGCTTGGGGTCCCTCATAGGTAACAATTTTATCCAATTTAAAAATACGTTTGAATATATCACCGTTACACCCTAATGATGGTTGAGATTGAATTTCGTGAAAATCGGGCCAAAACTGCCGGACAAAATGGCCGCCCCTCATACGCTAATAGTGTAAAAATATCATATATCAAGGTTGTGGACTCTCTAGAGGTCAAAATTTTCACACGATTTTGATGAAACTTGAAATGCATTATTATAACCCAAAGATCCGCCCCTCGTACGCATCTTATGTAATCATCTGGTGTATCAAAAGGTTGTGGACCCTCTAAAGGTCACAGTTTTGATGAAACTTGAAATACATGTTTATGACCCACCGATCTTGGTTCCTTTCGATATTCGCGCATACCGGATCGTAATTTCCTGAATTATGGCCCTTGATTGTACAAAAAATCACGTTTTTAGCTTGTGGTCCCTTTAGAGGTCATGTTTATCCGATATCAAAAAAGTTGGAATATATCACCGTTACACACTAAGCTCTTGGTTCCTATGATAATCGCGCATATCCAAACGAAGGTTGAATTTGAATTTCGGGAAAAAAATTGAAATGAAACTGCCCAACAAAAAGGCCGTTCTTGGTACTCAAATTGTAATAGTATGTAAAACGAAGGTTGGGGAGACTATAGAGGTCACAATTTTTATCCGATTCTGATGAAACTTAAAACATATCTTTATATCTCAGTCCCTGTTGATATTTGTGCATTTCAGACCATAACTTTTTGGATTATTGCCCCCGATTGGAGAAAAAATCATGTTTGTTTTTAGCTTTTTATCCATCCCTTGCAAAATGTGGGCGTATCCTGTCTGGCAGCCTGGTATTAATACAAGCTACAGCTGTAGTATTTTCAGTTAAAAATTTTACATGAATGAATCTTTTGTCTTTATAAAATATAATTAAACTAATTTTAGCAGCTAACAGTTCAAGATAATTAATATGTTTTGCCAATTAAACCTGAATTGAATTGATCTGAATTGAATTTCCCCCCAATTAAATATGATCATAAATGGCATCGTGAGTCACCACACTTGGATTCTGAAGGTTTCGAAATATCCGAATTGAATCTGGATTACGTCAGAATCCTGCGACTATTTGTTAATTTACTATGTTTCAGTATGTATTTCTTTTACCGTTTATATTTATAGAATGAAGTGCTTACTGATTGTTAGCTTAGCTGTTTTGTTGTGTCTTCAACAAGATGTAAATGGCTGGTTTCTTAGGAGGATCCGAGCATCAGGGTTGTATGCTTTACATGGTAAAAGAGACACGTCATATTTTGATGGATTTGTCTACGATGAACCATTATCAGCAGACGATGTAGCCTCACTCCTAAATGTAGATATTAATGATGCTGATGCCATTGTTGACCAGTTTGACACAGACGGTACGTTTTTGTTGAATTTACGTAATAGATGTATTTTCTAATTGACAACAAGAGAGGGGGTGGGGCGTTAAATCTACTTAGCACAAAGAAGGTCATTTCTTATTGTAGAATTTCATTACAATAATTCGCTTCCATAATAGGCTAGGAGTCACATGGCGATAATATTATTGATTAAACATTGATTGTCATTTTCATTAAGTATATGCTGATATATTTCATTTTATATTAAAGGTGACGACCTGCTAAACGAAGAAGAATATGTTCAAATGGCTGAAGGCGTGTTAGAGTTACTGGCCCAATACAATGTCTAATTTAACCTACATGTATTATTGAATTCTTAATAATAGAGATGAAAATTTAATTAATAAATAAACAAACAATAGAAATATTTCCCTAAAACTTAATAATTTATAATATTGATATCTAACCACCAGTGTATTGAATTAAAAAATAGAATATTATGACATTCGTCCCGTATGTACTTTACGTAACGAGGAATAGGGTCGCCTGTCCAACCCATGGGTTGTTTCCGGATCCTCCGGGTTTCCCACACAGCTAAAGACCCCTTCGCGTGAACGATTTATGGGATAAAAATTGAATCACGTGTTAGTCCCGAAATGACATGTTCTTTAGATTCAGTGTTTTAAAAAGCTTCAACCGAAGTGAGACCGCGGACATCTGGCTATACGGCCACCATGTCTTTCCCAAATGACTCTAATGTTAAATCTCGTCTCTTTGACCGACTCTAACCATTCCTCAAATTTTCGATTCTACACCAGCAAGACACCAGAAATCGCGATGCAAAGGATTGGGGAGGGGGGAGAGAGAGAGACTTTATCTTTTGCACTATATTCAGCGAAAGAATTGATTGTGTCTAATGTCCATGAACTACTGTTTTGCTCCGAACTGGGCTAATGAAGACGGGCATACGCCATACAGTGTGCTATGAGGGGAATTTTGCCCGGACAGCGGCACTACAGCCTACTCTTATATCGAATTCCAACTGTCAAGGGATCTTTTACGTGCACGCCAATGTGTACACGGGACCTCGGTTTTTCGTCTCGTCCGAATGACTAGACAGCTGTCCTTGTCAGGCCCCCCGTCCTGCATCATGCTATCAACTGGAAGTCTGGCTAGTTCGTCTACATGAGTGTCCTGTTCTATAATCCGTCTAACCTATGGAATAAGGTTCATTAACTTCAAGGAAAATAAAAACAAAATAAAGGAGATCGCTAGATATTTGTAATATAGGAATAAAGGAAATTCGTAACATTCGCTTCGGATTCGCAAGAAATTCGACAAATTGATTGTTGGATCCCAAGGTTCGTAAAAAATACATTTGTACGGTCTCGATTTTTTTTGGGTTTTCCCCGGGCCAATCGTATTATTTTCGTTGATTTGGTAACGAATTTCAAATTTTTATATTCACAAGGATGGTGTTGGTGAACCTGACGCCCGCAAATTGGACGTGGTGCAATCATATACAATTAATAATCTATCAGTTTTTATGATTAATATTATAATATAGATATATATCTATAATTACTTCGTCACGAAGATGGTGTTACTTTATGTAAAATATTTGATGTCAATGACAGGACTGGCCACTTGTGATAAAATCATTTATTGTATAATTATTTGGTGCTAAAACATTAATTGATTATGTCACCCACAACAATATAAAGGTTTGTTTGCGATTCATTTGGGAATTCTACGAACTGCACAGATAAGACAAGTTATAATTTAATTTTAGGTGCTTTTTTTTATGTTCAAGGATTCTTTTTGTATAGAATAAAACGCACCTGTCATATAAATAGAATATAGGCTACTTATATATGTTGTATATAGAGTATCTCACACGAGTCGTTTTTGATATCACAAATATCATCACGAGTCGATAATGTAAAAAGGAACTAGGCTTTGATGATTTTTTAATTTATTTTATCGACTGGTGTTGTTATCTCTTGATGTTGTTCGAAGATGAGCTGTTTCTGCTTGGGGTAAGCAGAGATAAACAATTTGATTGGTTGATGATTTGGGACACGATATCTTTAGTTCTAATTAAGTGAGAGTGACGAAATTTGGTGAATACTTTTATTACATCAATACCTTGACTAAGTGCGATAATGAACATTTTCTGCTCAGGGTAAGCAGATCGATAAGCAGTTTGATTGGTCGAGACTTTGGAACACAATAACTCTCATAACTAATTGAGCTAGAATGTTCAAACTTGGCGTAGGTGTTTATTTGGATAATCCCTTGATGAAGTGCGAAGATGATAATTTTCTGCTTTGGGTAAGCAGAGATAAGCAATTTGATTGGTTGATGCTTTGCTACACGATATCTTTAGTTCTAATTAAGTGAGAGTGAGGACAATCGGTGTATAGCTTTATTACATAAATACCTTCACTAAGTTCGATAATGAGCACTTTCTGCTCAGGGTATGAAGAGCGATAAGCAATGTGATTGGCCGAGACTATGGAACACAGTAACTCTCCTTTTGATTGAGGTAGAATGTTCAAACTTGGTATAGGCGTTCATTAGGTGAATACCTTGATCTAGTGCGGTGATAAACATTGTCTGCTTAAGGAAAGCAAAGATAAGCAACCTGACTGGTTGATGCTTTGTGGCACGATAACTTTAGTTATAGTTTAGTGAGAGTGATGAAACTCCGATTATAGATTCATTATATCACTACTTGGACTACGTCCGATGATGAGAATTTTCTGCTTAGGCTAAGGAGAGATAAACAATTTGAATGGTCAAGACTTTGGAACCTAACAATTTTGCTTTTAATTGAGTTAGAATGTTTCAACTTGATGTAATATTCATTAGGTGAATGTCTTGACTGAGTTAAATGACTAACATTTCGAGCTAAGCAATGCCATTGGTCAATGCTTTAGGGCAAGAAAACTTTGCTTCTATTTGATAGAGGGTGATGAAACTTAGTATGTAGTTGATAATCAGTTTGATTGCTTGATACTTTTGAAAAATAGAAATGTGCGATAAATTAAAAAGGTGTCATCTATTTATTTGGGATTTCGGCGGGGGACCCAATATCGGTCTACACAAATCATATTGAATTAATAAATAAACAAACAATAGAAATATTTTCCTAAAACTTAATAATTTATAATATTGATCCCCAGACCACCAGTGTATTGAATTAAAAATTTGACAATACATTTGACAATAATATTATGACAATACATCGGAATGTTCATTTAATCCTCGTTCCGTATGTACATTAGCTCAAAAGGTGTGTCATTAGGTCAAGTGGGTTTCAATTTCCCACTTGTTCGTGACGAGGAATAGGGTCGCCTGTCCAACCTCGCGGGTTTTCTCCGGGCCCTCCGAGTTCCCCTCACAGCTAAAGACCCCCCAAGCGAATTATTGGAATAACATTGAATGACCTTTGTGGACAAGTCACATGGTCTTCAGATACAGCGAGACCGCGGACAACAGGCTAAACGGACAGTATGTATTTCCCAAATGACTCTAATGTTAATTCCCGTCTCTTTGACCGACTCTAACATTTCCCCAAAGTTTCGATTCTACACTAGCACGGCACCAAACATCACAGCAAAGGGGAGGGAGAGGGGAAGGGGGAGAAAGACTTTAACTTCTGCATTATATTCAGGTATGAATTAATGGTGTCCTTTGTCCATAATCTCGAAAAGGGTTTATAACATACGAGGTTACTAAGAAATATTATAAAAGATGAACCTACCACTTATCATAGATGAATATGTCTAACCTACGGAATAAGGTAAATTCCCTTCAAGGAATGTCTTTGATTTTCACAAGTTCACAACTGTGACCACCATGATACGGAAAACAAAAACAGAATAAAGGGGATCACCAGATATTTGTAGGTGTTCGTGAGCATTGGTGGTCGTTCAAGTGCTATTGCGAATATAAGGAACGTGCTTCTAAAATTCGCCAAGTAGGCATCCACACGTTGTTTTCGCAACATGTTCGTAAGCAATCGCTAGTCATTGCATTGTAGTGCTCACAAGGCACTTTTAGTGATCACAATTGTAAGGATTTGCTAGCATTCGTCTTGGCTTTCCTTAAGAATAACATAGGGTACTGGTTCTCAACCTTTCCCTACGAACAACATAGGAATAAATGGAATTCGTAACATTCGCAAGAAATTCTACAAATTAATTGTGTTATCGTAATGTTGGTAAGAAATACGCAAGGATTGATAACAATTTGTACGGTCTCTTTTTTTTTCAGTATTTCTCCGTGCCAATCGTATTATTTACGGTGAGTTTTTTTATATTTACAAGGATTTTCTTGGGTGTGTGAGGGTAGCATAACATATTAAAATTAAAGGTATAGCTATGGGTACTAACATCGGCTCCACGTACGCCGTCCCTACTCTCTTTATGACCTGGGGTTAAGCCTCGATCATAATGGTGAACCTGACGCCCACAAATTGGACGTGGTACAATCATATACAATTAATAATCTATCAGTTTTTATGATTAATATTATGATATAGATATATATCTATAATTACTTCGTCACGAACTGGGGTTAAACTTCGGCCATTATGGTGACCTTGCCATCATCATGCAGAATATGGAACAATTCTATGTAAAATCTGTAATATTAATTATCGGACTGACCACTTGTGATAAAATCATTAATCGTATAATTATTTGGTGCTAAAACATTAATTGATTATATCACTCACAACAATATAAAGGTTTGTTTGCGATTCATTTGAGAATCCATATTTTACAAACTACACAGTTACAGGTAAGACCAGCGATAATTTTATTTTGGGTGCTTTTTTGTGTGCAAAACTTCTTTTTAGAATTTACCTTGCCCATCTTTATCCAAATGGGTACTGACTTAGATTGTCCTGTTTTCCGGATGCCTGTTTTCTGAACGATGGAGAATCATTCTTATATTAAGTTGGTCATCAGTTTTCCCCAATATATTTTTCAGAACACTCATTGCACATTATTAGATATACCGCATGATTGGGTTTGCATGTCATTTTTAACTTCACATAAACTTTTTTATCTGCAGTGATCTGAATTGAATCGTCCTCAGTTAAGTATGAGCACAAATGGCATTGTGTGTCCCCAAACTTGGATACTGAAGGTTTTATCAATTTGCTATGTTTTAGTATGTATTTCATTTACCGTTTATATTTATAGAATGAAGTGTATATTATACTGTTTATATTTATAGAATGAAGTGTGTATAACCTTGTACTGTTTATATTTATAGAATGAAGTGCTTACTGATTGTTAGCTTAGCTGTTTTGTTGTGTCTTCAACAAGATGTAAATGGCTGGTTTCTGAGGAGGATCCGGAGTTTAGGGCTATATGCAATGGAGGGTAAAAGAGACGCGTCATACTTTGATGGATTTGTCTACGATGAACCATTATCAGCAGACGATGTAGCCTCGCTCCTTAATGTAGACATTAATGATGCTGATGCCATTGTTTACCTGTTTGACACAGACGGTACGTTTTTGTTGAATTTTCTAATTGACAACAAGAGAGGGGCGGGGCGTTAAATCTACTTAGCACAAAGTAGGTCATTTCTTATTGTACAATTTCATTACAATAATTCGCTTCCATAATAGGCTAGGAGTCGCATGACGATAATATTATTGATGAAACATTGATTGTCATTTTCATTAAGTATATGCTGATATATTTCATTTTATATTAAAGGTGACGACCTGCTAAACGAAGAAGAATATGTTCAAATGGCTGAAGGCGTGTTAGAGTTACTGGTCCAATACAATGTCTAATTTAACCTACATGTATTATTGAATTCTTAATAATAGAGATGAAAATTGAATTAATAAATAAACAAACAACAGAAATATTTTCCTAAAACTTAATCATTTATATTAATCGTCAGACCACCAATGTATTGAATTAAAAAATACAATATTATTGCAGTATATCCGAATGTTTATTCTTCATTTTCGGGTTGGGTGGCAAACGGTTTAATGTAAGCTCAGCTCACAAAGTCTGTCATTAGGTCAAGTGGGTGTCGATTCCCCGCTTGTTCGTAACGAGGAATAGGATCGCCTTTCCAACCTCACGGGTTGTCTCCGGGTTCTCCAGGTTCCCTACACACCTAAAGATCCCTTCGCACGTACGAATTGTTGCAATAAAAATTGAATCATATGTTAGTTGTGAAACGATCTAATACTGACAGAGCCTGGAGGTCGCGGGTTCGCTCCCGGTGTTGGTCGAGAAGTTCATCTGGATTTCCCGACGTGGTTTCCCCTTACCAGTAGGGCAGATGGCAGGATGACGTGGGGAGGGGACTGACAAGAACAACTGTCAAATCGTTCGGATGGGTCGAAAAACCGAGGTTCAGTGTATACATTATGTGCACTTAAAAGATCCCCTGGCAGTTGGAATTCGATTTAAGAGTAGGCCTTAGAGCCATTGCCGGGCAAAATTTCCCTCATAGCACACTGTATGGCGTATGGTCATCTTCATTAGCCCAGTACAAGAGCAAAACAGTAGGACCTTAAACCCTATTTCATTTCATTTTACGTTTTTACGGCATAAATTTCCCCGTTGACTGTAATTCTAATTCTAATTCTCGGCTCTTTGACCATCTCTAACCTTTCCCCAAATATTCGATTTGACACCAGCAAGTCACCATAAATCGTCTTGCAAAGTGTAGAAAAGTGGGTATCGATTTCATTAACCAACAAGAGGACATATTTTTTACAGTTTCCATTTTCCTGCCTCAATAACAGAACAAATTCCAAATTTAATACTTTTTGAAAACTCCATTTCTAACATGAGGCAAAAACAATATGTCGGTAGTTAATTGGAATTAACGTAAACTTGTCCCCTATAGTAATTGGCAAACCTGCTTGCTAACATAAGGCCCGCAGGATGGGAATATTAAGTGCTATTACCCGGCAGTCGTCCGGCATAGATTCCCTGAACGATTAAAATACTTCGACCCTCTTAGCAAGTACACTAAATTAGGAGGGCAGCTCCCATCTTAAAATAGGGGGTGGTATTATTTTAATAATGTTCAAATTCGGCCCCCCCCCTTCAAAAGTTGTAATTACCCTACCCATGTATGAACATATTTTTGGAGGGGGCGCCGAAAAAATTCATATTTAACACCACCCCCTACTTATAAGATGAAATTTTATTTTTCGGTACGGTTGCTCTGATAATAAACAAGATTAGACTGCCTATTCCAAAACTCATTACTTCGTTCAGAATGAAGTCATATGAATGAAATTTTAAATATATTCATCATACATTATCTATTATTAAACTATTATAGCAAGAATGGCCAGCTCTTAATCTAAAATTGTAGCCACGGTGGCTAAGTGAGTAAGACGTTGGCTCGCTAGTATGGATGTCGCGGGCTCCCTCCTGGTGTTGGCCCAGAAATTTCATTGAGATTTTCCGGCGTGGTTACCTCTTGTCAGTGGTGCAGGACGTAGGGTCTGACAAAGACAGCTATCTAGTCGTGCACGTAAAAGATCCCATAGCAATTGGAATTCGATATAAGAGTAGGCTGTAGAGCCGCTGTCGAGGCAAAATATCCCTTATAGCACACTGTATGGAGTATGCCCGTCTTCATTAGCCCAGTCGGACCACTACAGTATAGGACGTTAAACCCCCGTTTTATTTCATATCATTTCATTAGGGGGTTGGATAGCCGAATGGTTAGCACGTACGCACTGTATCGTAAGGTCTCTCATTGAGTCAACTGGCGTGATTTCGATTCCCCGGTTGTACATGTACATGACAAGGAGTAGGGTTGCCTGTCCTCCCACTGCTAAAGACCCCTACGCGCAAGCGAATTTTTGAAATAATATTGAACCATATGTTAGTCCCCGAAATGACCTAGTTTGTGTCGAGTTGATGTTAAACCCCTTTTTCGCACACGAGTTTGAAAGGGTAAATAGAAGTTATCAAATCGTAGTCAAAAACAAATACATTCGATAAGATGAAATAAATATAAGATAAATTTTATTGCATAAAAAAAAACATCCACGGAGAGCAGTATACAATTACACAAATTAAATTAATACAGTAAAATAAATACATGAAACGAACAAATCAATAGACGAGATTAGTCGCTAACATAATTCCTGAACAATGAGTTACTCGTGTAAAATGTGAATCACTAGTGTCTGAGATAAAGCGGGGGATTATGGGTCGATATAAACCACACAGGAAAGTCGAAAACGTAACCAATGCCAACAAAGAAAGTAATATAAGGCAATTTGGCAGCTATCGGATAACGGCACATGTGCTAAAGAAACGAATGTACAAGCAATAGTATTCGCCATCATCAGTGTACAGCTAGCCACCACCGAATTGAATTGATATAAACACATATGTAAGTAATAACTGGCGAGGAACAACTTTATTATCTATTATCGATAATAAATTTAACATGTATTTGTTAATATTGTTTTTGTAAATCGCATATTTCCAGCCTACATAAATAAACGTAGGTCTGTTATATGTCTTAGACTAAGTTATCCAGCCTCTAATAGTCTTCGTAGTTTGCTTGTTAATAGGCCGAATGGTTTAACGTGTGCGCTTTGGTTCACAAGGCCGGCCTTCATCCTACTGCTAGAGACCCCTATGCGCAAGCGAATTATTATATTAAAATTGCCCATGTGTTTCTCTCTCTCTCTCTCTCTCTCTCTCTTTCTCTCTCTCTGGTTATAACACTCGCTGATTTCAGTTTACAAATGTATAAATATAGTAGTTATGTAGTTTTATTTCGCCATAATAATTGTTACTTATGTATTATATGTATTTATATACGGGTGCAAAGTCGCTCGGATGTCCGTAACAAAATCCCGTGGTTCACTCGTATCCACACGGGAGTTGCTATTTGTAAGCCGGTTGGGGGAGGTTCGGGTATTTCCAGAGTCCACAATGACCGCGTTATATAAATGAGTATTTTTAGGAAATTTTTTAACCCCCCCAACCAGCCTACAAATAGCATTTCCCTATACACATACGTGTGCACGCGTAACAAAACATTTGCAGCTGGCACAATTCTCCCTCTCCCATTGAATACGTAACCACGAAATTTCCATTGTTAGTCTCGGAATGACCAAAGTATTGTTGTCGAGACTTTAAATCAAGGACAGCTTTCTAGTCGTTCGGATGGGACGAAAAACCGAGGTCCCGTTTACACTTTAGCGTGCACGTAAAATATCACTTGATAGTTGGAATTCGATATAAAATGAAATGAAATGGGGTTTAACGTCCTACTGTTTTGCTGCTAAACTGGGATAATGAAGACGGGCTTAAGCCATACAGTGTGCTATGAGGGAAATTTTGCCCGGGCAGCGGCGCTACGGCCTACTCTTATATCGAATTCCAACTGCCAAGGGATCTTTTACGTGCACGCCAATTTGTACACGGACGGGTAATCGGTTTTTCGTCCCATCCAACGACTAGACAGCTGTCCTTGTCAGGCCCTCCGTCCTGCATCGCTGACAAGGGGAAACCACGCCGGAAAATACGGATGAACTTTCTCGGCCAATGCAGGGATCGAACACCCGACCTCCAGACTTAGCCACGTGATCCCCGTAATTCGATATAATATAGGTCTTAGTGTCGCTGCCCCTCATAGCACACTATATGACATATGCCCGTCTTCATTAGCCTAGTTGGAGCAGAACAGTAGGACGCATTTACACATGAGTAGGCCGTAGCCGTTCTGTCTGGGCAAAACTTATCTTATACACACTGTATGACGTAACTCCATCTTCATTCGCCGAGTTGGAGCAGAACAGTAGGACGCATTTACATATGAGTAGGCCGTAGCCGTTCTGTCTGGGCAAAACTTCTCTTATAGCACACCGTATGACGTAACCCCATATTCATTCGCCGAGTTGGAGCAGAACAGTAGGACGTTAAACCCAATTTCATTTCATTTATTTTACAGACGATGGCGACTGATCACAAAGCTATTGTTAAGAATGCTGACATGTCAGACGACATGCAACAAGATGCGGTGAATTGTGCCACACAAGCTCTGGAGAAATTTAATATAGAAAAAGACATTGCTGCTTATATCAAGAAGGAATTCGACAAAAAATACAATCCTACATGGCATTGTATTGTGGGAAGAAACTTTGGATCGTACGTTACCCATGAAACAAAGCATTTTATTTATTTTTATTTGGGACAAGTCGCCATATTGTTGTTTAAATCGGGATAAAGAGTTTTAACGACGGATTGTGATATTCACAATATTATACCCCCATATGAACTGCAAGCCCATTACTGCCAATTGTTGCTGGAAGATATTTATTGCATATATTTTAGTTTTTAAAGATATATATTGTCGTCCATATATAACTGTTTATATGTGTTGCAATTCCAGATATCAGCTACAGCCCATGTCACACCATTTCTATTTTCCGAAACGATTTGCTCTTCTGTGAACAGTTTGGACAATCATGGATATTCGTAGTGCTTCGTGTTAATTAAGTTTTAACCAGGTCGTATTCGATATTACTGTGTTTGTAACTGACCGTAGGAGAATCTGACAAGATGGCTCGTTTCCCAGGAGGAAACCGACTTGAACAATCGTAATTGGTTCTTACCCCTGTCATACTGGATCTGGTTCTTACCCCTGTCCTGGACCTGGTTCTTACCCCTGTCGTACCGGACCTGTTTTTTGACCCCTGTCGTACTGGATCTGGTTCTTATGCCTGACGCAAAGGTATAATCTGGGGAGGACCCGCCGGTGTAGGTATATACCCTGGAACTGTACGAGCATCTCAGCAGATCAAGGACAGTTCGCCTCTCGTGGAGAGTAGGGTGTCTGAGGGTGCAGCGGAATATCTGGTCGGTAAAGGCGACCAGGAACGGCCACACCAAGCGGCACATGACGATCTGGTCGCCTATATTGGACTTGGCTGCCTGTTTCATTGCAGACAGTGACGTCTGGGTCTTTTGACACAGATGTCCATGCAGGATCTACGTAACGCTGCACCCAGAGACACCACCAAATTGTCAGCGTTTCAACCAGGGGACCTTTTGAAACATCCCAGCTATGTGTGCCTGATTTTCTGTATGGACACATGGTTACCTTTGCTGGGCTGTTAGAGGAGGCCTCGCTTTACCCTGACTTGACCGAGCTGCCGGCCCTTCATGCTTTCCAGAGCACACCACATACACTCAGTCAACTGAAATATTTGATAAGAACTAGATATGGGATTGTAGTGGGCCGGGTCGTACAAAGGTAGCAAGAGACACAGATTAGTAGGAACATTTTAAATCTTGTATCATCGTGGACACATTAATACAATGGTGTGACCGGGGCTTAACCAAAATGTTTCTTTATGTTTTTTTAAAGGTATTTATTTTATTTATATACACTGTGTGTATTTAAAGATACATTATGGGAGATTAAATAAAGAGCTGGCCGTTCCCACTATAATAGTTAAAAGCTAGATAATGTAAAGGGAATTTGCTGAAAATTTCAGTCAAATTGATCCACTGAACCGAGAACTAAGCGATTAAATCTTAGGCCTATTCTTGATCACCAATAGATAATACTTCAGGCCTAAAGAAAGGCCTGCAGTAGGCAGCTTTAGCTCTTTCATAATGTATGTTTGAATTGAGTCGCTTTATTTTGTTTTAAACAAAAGCTTATTTATATATATTACCTTATAAAGTTATAACATAATCAGCTTATTTATTTGATTTTAAGATATTTTTATTTTATTGAGTAAGAATGTTATTAAAAATTTTTAAAGTAACAAAATGATTTTTACCCCAGAATTGTCTGTGTTAGTGAAAATGTCTGTCATCGGCTCACAAATTTTATTCTGGAGCTATGGTGGATCAGTTAGTGAGGGGGGGGGGGCTTAACGTCCACTCGAGACACATATTTTGGGATTAACATATGGTTCAATTTTATTTCAATAATACACTTGCGCGTAGGGATCTTTAGCAGTGAGAGGAAACCGGAGGACCCGGAGAAAACTCATGAGGTTGGGCAGGCGACCCTACTCCTTGTCACGCACAACCGGGGAATCGGAAAAAAACAGACCTTATTATGCAACGCGCACACGCTAAAGATTCGGTCGTCGCCCCCACCACTCCGGTCTCAGTTAGTTTGACACTGACTCACCAACAAGGATATCCCTTTTATTGACCGAGATTTTTTAGTGCAGTACCGGGGGGGGGGGGCTAGAAAGAAAAACTGCCCAGTCATTCAGATGGACGGAAAACCGACGCCACGTGTACACGTTGTCGTGAACGCAAAAGTACACTTGACAAAAGGGGGAGGGGGAGACGACCATGTTATTTCCTTAACTCGCTTTAACAGTGGGAAGAAGCGGAGAAAATCTTCGAGGTGAACCCACGACAAGTGACATTCGATGAGGAGTAGGCGGAAGCGCTGCTGTCCTGGCAAGATGTCCCCCATAGTAGACTGCTTGACGTATGCCCGTCTTCATTAGAACACTTGTTGCAGAAATAGTAGGACAACATTTTTTTTTATTTAATTTGTACTCTGGCCGAGAAAGGTCTTCGGGATTTTCCACTCTTGTGACCCGTGGCCATAATTAAATTAATTATTTTTAAATTGAAAATGAACTTTCGTGTACAAGCAGAGCTACTTTCTCTTATGGCTGTGTACTAGGTCCTGTCTTGAGTCTTGGGGGGGGGGGGCGATTCAGGGCATCAACAAGCCTCTGCACACCACTGCCCCCTGGTCGCTCGACTACACCCCTCACCCCAACACCGCCCACGTATCGCTTTGTTTTATAAACAGAGATATATAAGACCATTCAGTATTTTTTATATAATATATTTATTATATATATACAAATATTTACATTGACAATAAATACATAAATATTATTGACAATAAATAAAACAGGAAATCAAATATACTAATGTCCAAAAGAAAGTATACACTGTGCATTTTGTGCTGCATCAACCAAAGTCGTTTTTCCATGGTATACGTATTTGGGTAGAATGTCAATTTGTTTCACATTTTTATTTTGCTTAGAAATGTTGAGTTTGGGGGCAAGAAACAAACACAATAATGCTTTATCAAATGTTTTTAATCTAAACAAAACTTAGTCATACTTTTAGTCAAATATGTATACATTCTTTTGGACATCAGTATACATTGATGAAGCCGATCAAAGACACGATAATTAACATTAAAGTCAGTAGGGAACCGAGTCTTATAACGAGCTTGGACATCGTTCACCGACTAGGTCGACACTTTAATTGTTTTTGTCGGCAGTATTTGTATCCATTTGTATTTGTATTTGTACCCCTCTCACCTGGCATTGCGCGTGTGGCCTGTCCGCTTCAATTAAAGCCAATGGAAAAATTTATGACAATAAGTGGCCATCATAATTACCGGTTTTGCGGATGGTCTCAGACTAGTAATTATTTAGTGCGAGTTATAAATAGACAACTTTTTCCTTAATTTTTTTCTCCCCTCTTCCTGCATTTTTGGGTTGACTTTTTGGTCTAGAATTGGAGAAAAGGGATCAAATTTGTAATTTCATAGCAGTTTTCAATAATACTGGTGATATTACAACGGAGGGATCGGGGGTGTAAAGTGTCTTTCTGCAGAGCAATCATTGTGTCGGAAGTGAGATTTTCACCCCAATCAACATCAAATCCCCGTAGCAAAAAATCTAAACGGTCAACCCCCTACAAAATTATGGTGAGGATATTGCCAAATGTGATCCCCATTGTGCCTATAAACATTGGAACCAACGGAATGTTGAGCAAAAAGCTACAGCCTGTGATGTTGCAGCCATTTAACATTAAAGTCAATGGGCAAATAATTACTAGTCTGAGCCCGGATGACAATAATGGAGTTGTCTCCCATTAACCTACTCTTAACACAGTCATATCTCACATTATTAGTGTGGGTGTAAACACGTATAACGCCCGTAAAGAGATGAATAAACAATGTTCTGGTAAATAAAGGATTAGGAGGCAATTCCTTAGTAACTAAGCTACAACATCCTGGCATCAGTTGAGTTTATACTATCCGGGATTTGTTCCTAAGTTTGACTCTTCCACCCACCCCTCCCTCTACTCTTTCCGCGGAAACCCCATCAAACATACCCCTTCTGTCAAAAGATAAAGGAACTTTTCGTAGAACACAAATTGTGTTACACACTCTTATTTAAAAGTAGAGGAACAAAATTAATACGCCCATCCTCTTCTGAATTTCTGCAATCTCACATATTATTTTATCAGAAAATGTTTTGACTTCAACATCACTAAAAAATGTTTATTTACGATAATCACGAGAAACTAGAAATATTTCTGATGTCAAATCGTACCCGGTTACATTTTGTGGTGTTAGATTGTCCTGGTTCACGGTTATGAAAAATGGTATGAAGTTTCCTTTTCAAAATTTGACCGACATTCTCGTCTCCATCACCTGGTGTATTTGGATTGTGACACGTCATATTTGACGATAAAGGAAGTGACGCCATACTAGATCCGCGACATCTGGAAGCAGCAAATGAAATGGCATCATCGAAATCGAGGTTGACAGATGACCCGGATGAAGGCGATGGTGAATCGAAGTTTTGCTCTTGAGCGGAGTACAGTATACTCGATGGTCCTATACTGGAGTTACGTCGGCTTGACGACGCACGTTTTGGAGGTGGTGGGGGTGGGGGAGGTCGTGTCGGCTCGTTGCTATGGATACCTGTTTGAGGCGACAGTGGCGCGGTTGTAGGCCTCTCTTTGAAATATTTGACAAAGACGATTAACATGACGCCAATAATAACGAGGAAGAGGCCAACGGTGGACATAAAAATGGAGAATGGAATAGACGTTGATGATTGGTCTCCATATTTATCTATGGTTATGATGTCATTGATGGGGATTTCCCGGAAGCCACCGTTTATAAAGCGTGAAGCTGCATGTCGTATCTGCACTCGCAAATTGGTGGTCAACGATCTGCGGTTCACAGAGTCTTCTTCCACCTGCAATATACAATTATTCAAATAAAGTTACGTCACAGCTTTAAGACAGAGTGAGGGGAATGACTCGTGTTATATCATTAGTTTCAGATAGAGTGAGCGAAATGACTCGGCTTGAGAAGGTGTAGGCACCTGGCCTCGGGTTACATCACTGGGGCCTGTTTCACGAAATTTTAACTAAGATAAAATCCAAATTTTAGTACTTTGAATGGATAATATTAGATTGATTTTAGTGCTTAGCCAGTCAAAATTGAAATATCTACTAAAATTTGGATTTTATCTTTAGTTAAGATTTCGAGAAACAGGGCCCTGGTTTTAGAAGGGGTAAACAGCATGACCCGTGTTACATCAATGGATTTAGAGATGAAAAGTAATGAAATCTTTCTACTCGCCATGCCGTGTGCTATGAGAGAAATGTACCCGGGCAACGGCTCGTCGTTGAATTCCAATTGTAAAGGGGTTTTTTTACGTGCAGACCCGTGCGACTAGAAGCTGTTCCTTGCAAGTTCTCCTGTACCACTGACAATAAGAAACATTATCAGCGAACACAAGGTAGTAATGAGGGAAATATTGCCCGAACAACGGTGTTCCAGTCTACTCTTCAACGAATTCTAAGTGGCAAGGAATCTCGCGTACCCTGCATCACTGACAATAGGAAACTTTCTCTGCCAACCCGGGAGCTGTTGATAACGATTTACCTAGGTAGTGAGCTATGAAGGAAATATTGCGAGGGAGCTGTTGATAATGACTTACCTTGATTCCTATATGAATTATTTTTATATCGAATCTATCAAGTGGTTGTTGTAAGGTTATTTCACCGGTATTCTCATTCATTTTAAACAATCCTTTTAATTCTTCAGGATCAACTGTTTAAAATATAAAAAACAGTCATGAACCACATAAAAATCGGATTTTACAAGTTATTACTGCTGCTTTACTAGTAATCCAGGATCCTGTCTTACTATAGTAATTCAGGCGTGTGTATTATCTCCCCCACCCTCCCACCTGCTGTCTTACTAGTATTCCAGACTTATATTCCATACTTGTGTCACATAATTGCTATTTATTATAATCCGGTAGAGACATTTAGTAACTGGATAGAGCAATAAACTATAAAACATGCTTATGGAGAAAAGGCTAATATAACACGTACTTATGGAAGAACAATTACTAATTCGATAACGTTGAGAGAATACTCTTTGAAACTTCGCTCAAATGAATTATTATATATTATTCTTTTCTAAGTATGTATTATAGTATTTGTCAGGTTTGTGTTTGATACCCTGATCGTTGTTTTAGTCAAATTATTGGACAATGATCAAACTCTATTTATATCAAACATATATATTGAGATTGTTTATTTTTTAAAATGGAATATTTTGAGATTGTTTACCTTTTATAATAGAATATAAAATGGAATTATTTAATTTGTCTTTATCTTTAGCTTGTATAGAATCTGGCCAGATCTTTAAACTTCCCTGAAATTATCAACATACAAGAAAAATTCAATCAACTGAATGAAGATTATGTGCTATAATATATATTTGATTGTGCTGAACCTACTCGACACAATAGACGAGGAGGAGGTATTGGAGGAGGAGAGGGGGGGGGGGCGAAGTCAAATCTTGGATGTTATGTTTGATAATGATTAACATCGCAAACACAGGATCTATTGACGTGCTGAAAGAGAACAGGTTTTCTTCCCACTTTTCCAAATGAACGATCACACGCGGTTTGCACCACTGACAAGAGGAAGCAGACTAGAACATTAGGCCTGCTGTCTGTCAGTAATTAAAAATAATCTAGTGGTATACCTTCAATCAAATATGGACAGAAAATCCCAGCTCTGCGCCAAAACTTCAATCCTTGCCACGCTTTAATGAAGTGAGAATTTAAATAAATGAATCTAGTAGCGAAGTATCAATATTATTCACATATACGATTTAGGTTGCTTAAGAACAGCAATTTCCAGTCCACTGCTCCAGTTGGTTGTTCGGTGACGACGCAAGGGATGGCTACCCTTTCTATAACACTTGATACCAATGCTGGGAGCCACGGTGGTTCTGTGAGTAAGACGTTGGCTCGTTAACCTGGAAGTCCCTATTGGACCCCTCCAGTGTGTAGAACAGAGGACCAGAGAAGGATTAACGTATAGTCGGAGGTTCCGTGGATACATATTCGTGCATGTAAAAGATCCCTTGGTAGTTAGAATTCGATATACGAGTAGGCCGTAGCACCGCTGTTCGGGCAAGAGTTCCTTCATAGCACACTGTATGTCGTATGTCCGTCTTCATTAGCCCAGTCGGACGTTAACCCCCATTTCATTTCATTCGTCGATATCATCATACGAGGAGCTACCTATTTGTGCGTATTTAATTAATTTTAATTTGAATTACCTGATACGAATTAACTACAACAGTTTCATAAACAGGTGTTGAACAAAAACCATCTACGACTGAACAATCTGGATACACAAACACCGGTCCTAGATCATCAACATCATCTATAGTCACTTTCAGACTGGTATATCCGCGTCTTGGAACAGGGTATCCGTTATCCTGTAATAATATTAAAGATACATTATTGAAGATTAGTTAAAGAGCTGGCAACTTCACTATAAAATTTAAAAACTAGATAATGTAAAGGTAATTTGTTGAAAATTTCAGTCAAATTGATCCACGATGAACCGAGATTTTAGCGATTGAATATTGGGGCTAGCTTCGGTCATCATTACTAAAGTCGGTAGGATAAATAACATAGTCTCGATTATCCACTTTTTGATTTAATTATGAATGGAAGTCAAACAGCAAATCGGAACGTAATCCAATAAACATTGCAGGCTAGCGATGCCATCGAGAGTTGATTATGGTCTTGATAAGTTAATGAATGTCTAATTAATAATTTAGATAACATTTCAGGCCTAATGAAAGACCTACAATAGGCAGATTTAGCTCTATAGCAATATGTATGTTTAAGGAACAACATGGGGCGAAAAACTCAGATCCCGTGTAAAGTAAAAGAACCCATGACAGTTGTAATTCGGTATCAGAGTAAATCGTAGTTACAGTTTCAGGGTAAAATGTGATTTCCCTTAGCCATTACGTACAGGATTTGGATCATTATCTATTGCACGAGTTTGGATGAAAGATCATCAAAGTTGAACATAAAGATTTGATAACATGTACTATTTTCAAAGATGTAAGCTAAAGACAACACTGAAATCATTGTCTTAAGGGACACCAGTTAAAAACATGCTAAAACAATTAATATGAAATAAAAACAACTTATTTCATTCTTAGCTAATCTGACTTTTTTTTTATACGAGTGGTGTTAAATGTGCAAATAAAACAACGAAATGATCTATTTAAATTGCATGGAAGATTCACGCTGAATATTGAAAGATCCCAAATCACACAAAGGGTTTCTTCAAATCGTCTCTTTTCTTTCGTTCGTTTTACTTAACATCTGACCAGTATTATCATTTCAGGGTATTGTAGACAATTTTTTAAACAACCAATCCTAGATTTCTATCAATTTGTAAACAACCATAAAACGGTGATTTGAACGACAACCGTTCTTAGTATATATTAGATCTTATATATTGAAATAAATCAGAACAATAACAGCGATTAGATTGATGTTCCACGGGTTGTATATTGTTTAACCGGCAAAAAATGTAATGGTGCGAGAAATTGGCTTCTTTGAGTATTCCACACTGATAAAATTAATAGCTACGTGTAGGTCGACTGTTTATATCGAAAAAAGTAAACCCAGGATCACCAAGCCAACTATATGACTATATTATTATATCTTAATTGGGGGAGGGGGGTTAATGCGTACGCGTGGGACCATTAAGTCAACTGGCGTGGGTTCTATTTGCTGCTTGTACGTGTTTTTTTCTTAATTCCCCGGTTTCCTCCCATTACTAAAGACCCATATGCGCAAGCGAATTAGTGAAAACAATGGTCTAGTTTGTGTTGAGTGGACGTTACCCGCCCCCTCCCTCTTTCCTCTCCCTCTCTCTGTTAATGCGTTTCGAGAGATACACTTACATAAGCGGAAATATTTAACATAAAGTACGGTAACTTCATCGTATCATAATCAAGATTCTTCTTCAATATGACGTCATGTCCACCGCTCGCCACTTCAAAATAACCAAATCCATCCAACTGAAATAAATGGAAAGAAATACAAGTTGGTTGTTAACAAAGCTAGCTGTTTCCCAGCGCAACTCACTTGAACATTGAGAACCATGTCTATTAACCAAAGTATTTTATAGATCAAAATTGTGGATATAACAACTGGATGTATTCAGATCAATATTTCACGGATGTCTCGAGATCGTTTTTAACATGTAACGTTAATGAGTTAATAAAAACCTCCAAAATACCTTTTTGTTTTTATGACGATGTATGCTGTATCCGACTACACGACCACTTATATCTTTATCTTCCGCTAGGTGGCGTAGATTAAATACACTAGCCCCAACTGATGTCACTTCCGATATGTGTGTTTTTAAAGGTATCTTGAGATTAAATACGGGGGTGTTGTCGTTGACATCTATTAGTACCACGGCTTGTTTATACTTAAAACAAATAAAAATAAATGATAATTCTTTACACAAAGGTATCACGGTGGCGAAGTGGGTAAGACGCTGGCTCGCTAACCTGGTGATCGGGTGTTCGATCCCTGCATTGGCCGAGAAAGTTCATCAAGATTTTCCGGCGTGGTTCCCCCTTGTCAGTGATGCCGAAAAGAGGGCCTTACAAGAACAGCTGTCTAGTCGTTTGGATAGGACGAAAAACCGAGTAGGCGACAGTGCCGCTGTCCGGGCAAAATATCCCTCATAGCACACTGTATGGCGTATGTTCGTCTTCATTAGCCCAGTTCGGAGAAAACGACAAAATAAGACACAATACATAGTTTTGAATATAATGTATAGAATATGAAGTTATACAGTAAGATTGTGTTGGAGTGATCTATAATTAAACTTGTATTGTGTGGTGTTCCCTTCAAATATTGGAAATCAACTAATCAAAGGATTTTAAAGGAATCTTACCACGTGCTTCCATCCTTTATATTGACATTCTAATGTGAACGGCAGAGATTCACGAACCCTCGTCTGAAATATAATTATATATAACGTTACACAGACTTATATCATATATAACGTTACACAGACTTATATCATATATAACGTTACACAGACTTATATCATATATAACGTTATATAGACTTACATTAGCTACATCAATATACCATATATAACGCTGGACAGCCTTACACCAATACAGCCTTATATCAATGTGTCATTTATAACGTTACACAGACTTAGAGATCAACGGTTACAATATTATAGTTTACGGGGAGTTTCCCTATCCCCTAATGACTTTTATATATATACACTCTACATCATTGTCACGTGATACCATTACTTACTCTTGGTCTATTTTTGTTGATTTCTTCCAGGTCGGGTGTTTTCTGGAATAGAAACGTGACATATTGTCCGTCATGTTGAAGTTCTATAAAACCTTTTGGACCATCTTCTCTAAATGACCACATTTCGCCGTTAACTCTTGGTATAGCCATTATCACTGTACCTAAATACAGAAAGAGAATGGGGGTTTAACGTCTCTTGGTATAGCCATTATCACTGTACCTACATACAGAAAGAGAACGTGGTTTAACGTCTCTTCCATACAACTGGGTTATTTCACTATCTACTTTATAATACTCTTATAAAACCGCCTGTTTAAATACGTCAGACTTGATCCTGTGTGACGTATGAACAAGTCTGACGTCATTTTGATCAGAGTATCCAGTCTATGTTACGTATGAATAGACTGTATAACATAACTTTAACTAAATGACGTCAGGCTTATTCCGTCAGAAAAAGGGTGACGTCTATGGCCATTATGACTGTACCTTCAGTAACAATAACATAAATGACTATAACCAACATATTTATTTTAGACCATTAATTGTTTAGTAAATTATTGAAGTTATATTATAAGGTAGTTCAGATTAAGCTGTGGTATTTGCATTCTTCTTGAATGTCCAGTGTTTATCTATCCTCGGTATGCCCAGTGTTTTCATTCCGTTCTACTCCACTATACCCTGTGTTAATCCATAGGGTTTCCACGATTTCAAATTATCTGCCCTGGCCTTGATTGTACATAAGGTCTACGAACCAATCATGAAACAGCTAACAAACCAGTCGTTTCGCCTTCCATTTCGTAAGGGTAATTTAACAAATTCATGTCCATTTACTGAATGATTTATGTAAATAATGTATATATTTCTAATTCATTTATAATTAATTGTATTATCAAAATATGTAGTATGTTTCGCTGATTTCAAATATGTATAACATCTATATGTTTGACTTTTGTTATTATTACTATTCGTTATTTATCTGAAATGTTTCATTCTGTTATGTTTATTATTATTGAACTTATACTTGGCAATTTGGTGTGGTCTTCATTAATTTCATATTATATAATTTGTTGTTAGTAAGTACGCATTTCGAATAATTTGAATCATTTAGGCTAACTCCTAAACTTGTCCGATGAGAGTTACTTCCTTTTCGCAACTTCCTTTTCAATAAACGATGCATAGGATTGGTCGATAAAAATAGCCCAATCATCAAGGGCGAATAATTTGAAAACGTGTCTCCCCCCATAGATTAACCCAGGGGTCGCGGCAATCTCAACTTCTCTCCCGCTCTTTCACCCACGACCTCTAACAGTTTAAGCCCTGGGGGTTTGGATGGCCGAATGGTTAGCACGCGCGCGCTGTATCACAAGGCCTGTCATTGAGTCAACTGGCGTGGTTTCGAATCCCCGGTTGTACGTGACAAGGAGTAGGGTTGCCTGTCCAACCTCGTGGAATGACCTAGTCTGTGTCGAGTGGATGTTAAACCCCATTTCTCTCTCTCTCTCTCACTTGAATTCCTCTTTAATAATGTCCATTGCTTATCTCTCTATAATGTACCTTACTGTAAACTACGGAAACCTGTTGCGCCTTTTTTCCAATCTGAACTTCATCCTCGACTTTCCAACTTCTTTCTTCCTTACATTTGAAAACCCTTGCGTTCTCAACTTCTTGCCCCATGACTTCTCACTCCCTACTCCTCGAGATTTTAAATTGGCCGCGCCAGGTTTCCATAGTACCACAGTAAATAAACCTTATTGTTTATCCTACCAATTTAGGAATTAGAGTTTCCAAACGTCGTACTTGTGAAATCCGGAGGTTTGTATATTTAAATAAGTATACATGTGTTTTTTATAAATCAACAATATTGCTTCTTTAACATCTGGATGATCGAAAATAAAAAAAAGATACTTACCTTCATTCTGGCTGCTCATAATTTACTTACATTTCTAAATCTATAAATAACTAGACTAATAATTGAATATACATCATAAGTAATCTTATAGTCAAAATTACATACACGATATAAGTAAAATTAGACTAGTAAGTCAAAATTACATACACGATATAAGTAAAATTAGACTAGTAAGTCAAAATTACATATAAGGTATAAGTAATATCAGACTAGTAAGAATTTAATACCTGGTATTATTAATACCAGACTAGTAAGAATTAAATACCTGGTATTATTAATATTAGACTAGTAAGAATTAAATACCTGGTATTATTAATATCATACTAGTAGGAATTAAATACCGAGTATACTAAAAGGTATTAACAGATGTCAGACCATATTAGGTAAAGGTCACTCTATTCGTGAAGTAAAAATATCATGCATACAATTAGGATGGGGTTTAACGTTGCGACTAAACATAATACGTGGGTCGTATTGAGATTAAACATATAGCAAGTTTATTTTAATGGTGACTTTACTACTTATGCAGTCTGGACGAAACATGTCTCAATGCACACTGTTTGGCGCACATCAGACTTTATTTACCTGAAAGGAGCAAAAAAGTAGGATGTTAAACCCAATTTTATTTTAATTCATTGATAAGCGAACTAAACACTAGCGTTATAGCCAACTCTTACCTGCTGAAGTAAAATACAAATACAGTTTAATGTCTCGTTACACGTCACACTTCTCATTTTGAGACTGATATATTGTAAGGCGTGGTAGCGTTTCCACAAAACTTATTCTTTAAATTCACACTGCCCAGAGATAACACATGTACGGCCATTTTTACTTCACCCACACACGTGACATTCTATTCGTGACTACGCCTACCACTAATGAAACACGAAGCTTTATCTATTAAATATGGTGACTAAAATTGTCCATTTAGATCGCCGATTTTCCAGATGTAACGTTAAGAGTCCATGTTAAACCAGCACGACAAAAAAGGCGACATTTTCGTTGTGCTGGCTTGTGGGCGACCCACGACTTTCAAAACATGAAAGAGTCGCAGGTAAGCCAGTGCGACGAAATGACGCCGAAACAAGTGCATGATACGATATCGATGCCCTTTTTGGCGACTTGTGCTGGCTTAGCCGCGACTATCGCTTTACATCTGGAATAACTACGATCTAATTAAATGGATGCTTTCCGCTACAACGAGTAAATAATATAAATGAATGTTCTACTGCAAGTGCATGTCTAAACTAGAAATTATTGTTTATACTCATATACATAATTGTTTTACAATACCTTCAGGAACATTTTCTCTGAAGGATAGAATCGTAGAGTTAACCGTGCACGCTCCATCTGAAACAATGACATTTTAAATTAGATTCTAAAATTTGAGAACATCGTTAACCGCATCCTTTGGCACAGTTTCCCTTTAAAATATTTTCGATTTAAATTGTTGGCTCTTCTAGCCCTAACCAAGAACCAATCTTATCTGCAGCTGAGGTCAAGGCCTAAAATAAGGTTATATTCTCTTAGCACGGATTCTTTCATTAACAAGGGTACTCAAATTCTATCATCAACAAGGGTACAAAATTACAAAAAAATCTGATTATTGTCTTTTAAAGTCCCTTTAGGGAGTGAATCCATTAAGGACCAGGAAGCATCGCTACCATACACTTTTTTTCTTCAAAATTTAAACATTAAAATATACGCTTAAGTGGCTGTATTACATTTAACTATATTCAATATTTAAACATTACACTATACGTCAAAGGGGACACATTACAATTGAATTTATTTAATATTTATACCTTAAACTATGTGTTTCTGCGGGCAGATTACATTTAACTTTATTCATTATTTAAACAATAAAAATATACGTTAAAGCGGATGGATTACATTTAACAATATTCAACATTAAAACATTAAAAATATACGTTTTAACTTCATTCAATGTTTAAATAACCAGACATAAATTATAGAAACTTACCCACTCGTTTCACTGAGACTAAGAACAGTAATCCTAAACATGTAATGAATATCATCTCTGATATTTGACGTTTATTCCAATAAACTCCTTGTTAGCTAAACAGTTAAATGACAACTGAAAACGGGAAGAATAGGTAGCATGAATGATGTTATGCTACATTAAAATAATGCGTTATAATCCATACACATTCTCAATTTGTCAACACGAAGAATTTGCCTACAGATTGACAGTTGCAAAAATTTAATGTATGAAGCCTACAAAAAAAAAAAATCAGAAATAGTCCGTACACATTCTTGACTAACCCACTAATGGCAGGATGTTTGACAGATTTGGATGAAATGTGTATCATTAAACACTAACACGCCATCTTGAATTGTTAACAATGTCAATATACTTATGACCAAGTAAGAGGAGGATAAAACAGTATAATTAAATACTGCGATCCGAGGTATCCGACAAGGAGACATATTACCTCTATACATCTTTTGTATTGTTGTTAATGATATTTAGTACGTAGTTGTTGACCCGATCAAGACAAATAACCAGGTTTAAATCCGAAATGCACATAAATCGACGAAGTTTGTGTTTGCACTGTCAATAAGATCGGGATTTTTGTTGACCGTTTCATTTACGATTGTCATGTTATTTGACCAGATATTAGTCTCGCATACTGACACAAATAGAACTAATATTAATGATATAAATGACTGTACTCGTCGCTCAATATTCTAATAATATTACAGCTACATGTGCGACAGATAAACCCAAGGGCTTTGAGAAATTGAATTTCCCCACAGGTTTTAACATAAAACTGGACGAAACTGACCCGGAGAGTTTTGGCAAGCTTTTGATGACATAGATCAGAATTTCTCAAATACTGATACAGATGAGACTAATTCTGTTGTGTGAATACAATAAACAAAATAGGGCTAATTTTATTATGGCAGTAATATTGCATTATAGGTGAAACATGGGCTCAAGAATAGCGGAAATCTCAATTTACCCTTAAATTTTAAACAAGACTTCAAGAAAGCTATTTGATAATAGGGACCAGAATTGCGATAAGGCTCGCCTTTTTAATCAGTAAACCGCTTAGATCATACAATCTAAGGTCAATGAAATGTTCTGCTCCGACTGGGTTAATGAAGACTGGCATACGCAATACAGTGTGTTATGATGGAAATAAATGAAATAGGGTTTAACGTCCTACTGTTCTGCTCCTATACTGGGCTAATGAAGACTGGCATACAGAATACAGTGTGTTATGAGGGGAATAAATGAAATGGGGTTTAACATCCTACTGTGCACGTAAAATAACCCTTGGCGATTGGAATTCGGTGTAAGAATAGGCCGTTGCACTTCTGTTCGTTCAAAACTTTTCGCATACCAAACTATATTGCATATGCTCGTCGCAGCAGAACAGTAGGACGTTAGACTTAATTTCATTTCATTTCACTTCGATATAGGATATGAATATGGATAAAAGGCAGATTTTGTGGCTGAATATTTACAGAATAAGTGGGGAACACATTTCAATTTATATTTATTAAACGTATTTAGAAACCATAAATTAGGATGCATGCGCAGTGTATTCACATAAATACTGCTCTTTCTATTGGGATGTCATAAGCTGTACATGTACTTGGGTTTCAAAATATGTTGTTTTTTGATATCCTAAAAATGTGAAGGTTTTTTTACAGCAAAGAAATTCCCCCTCTATCCCGTGATGGAAGCCGCGGTGACTCGCCAATCTGAAGGGCTCTTGATCGATCCCTGTTTGATCCGAGTAAATTCCCCGGGAAGCCCTTGTCAGGTGGCCGGACGAAGAGTTAGACACGGTACATTGTCTAGTCGCTGGGATGAGACAAGAGACTATAGTGAAGGTAAAAACCTCCATCACAATTGGAATTCGAATTAAGACTGGGCTGTAGCGCAGCAACACCCCCCTCATTGCACGCTGCATGGCTTACGCCCATCTTCGGTATGACGTTTTTAAAACCCATTCCAATTCTGTTTATTTGAATGTATTGTAATGAGCGTGTCTTAGTTATGTACGAGGTTTCCAAACGTCATTTTCTGATATCCTGATAAAATTTGATGGTCCATTATAGCAAAGAAATTCTCCCACTTTCCCTAGATGTGATACGCGGTTGCTTCAGTGGATATTACAGAGGTCAGGGATACGACTCCAGTGCTGGCCGTGAAAGTTCCTCGGAATTTCCGGGCACGATTCTGCTTGACAGTGCTGCAGGACGGTGGATATGGCAAGGTAGAACATCCGGGCAACATATCATACTTGGAAAACTGTATGTTGTAGGCCCGTCGTAATTGGCCCAGTCAGTATCGAAAATAGCACGTTAAATCCCATTTTATTTGTTTTCCATGATGTCTTTGAGTTCATGAAATATTTAACAACAGCCAAACTGTCAATCGCACAGTTTTATTAGCTGATTCACTAACATATATTATTTTTCCATAATGCCATGTATAGGGTCGTACTAGATATACCCGAAAAAAACCCTAGGTTCCCACTATCACGACTGAAATCGTGGTTTTGAACGTGCAGTAATCGTGGTGATCCTGTCGACTCTTATTATATATTGATGTCTATCAGTCGTAACAATCGTGTTGACTGTATCAAAACGTATCCGAACGTAACTGCACGTAGCAGATCGTGGACGCAATAGAGACGACCTTATCGTAACGCACCGCAGGACAGTGGGAGCCTGGCATTATACAGTACAGTCGCATGCATCTGTTTTCTGGTCCATCATCATTGTCATCACTTATTTTTAGAAACAAGCATTTAAACTTCTTTAATGTTTTACAATTTAATATTTTAATAGACATTTAACACAATCAATGAGACCATGGCTATTTACAATGTTAGAGATTTATTATGTAATATATAATGAAAGAACTGACAGTTCGCTTTAAATACTTTACAATAGATAATAAAAAAAAAATATATTGACTGATTGAATAATAGCTTCTACTCACTGTTTTGCTAAGAAAAGACTATGGATTTCAAGAATAGCGAAGCAAACATTCAAGCGGTTATATACATATAAACTATTGCAAAATATCCGATCAATGCAGCAACTCACAAATAACATCATCATCTAGCGTAATTTATTTTCCCCAATGCAAAGAATTACGTTTAGCTTGTCATGTTTTTCTCAATTTAGCTTATTTGGCCACAGGATCCTCAGAAGGTAGTTTAAAATATGGACATTTTTTCTTCTTCCCTTTGCTCCCCCATGTTTCTTTTTCTGCAAATGGCCTTTTTTCGGATGTTCTTGTATCTGTATCAATATAATATGAATGATGTTCATATTCTTTTATACGTCCTTTCAAAGATTCGTGCATTGCCATAATAAATCTAAGTTGGAGTTTATTTCTTAAATGTCTCTTTTGGTAAATTTAAAAAAAAAAATCAATTTTCAGCGGGAGACTTTGTATCACGAGACGAGTTTTTAACCACAACAGCTGACCATAGTGAACCCAATGGCATTTTCGCAGTAAATAAGATATTATAGCTGTACAATGATATGGATTCGTAGTTTCAATGTTTGGACTTAAGTAAAGGATAATGTCATCATAGATGTCAGTAGAAATTCGAGCAAATACAGACTGGCTAAGTTTGGACGACAAAGTTTCTTCATCATCAACGCCCAGTAGCTGCTTCACTGGGAATTCTGTTTGGATATCTTTGAGTCCCATTCAGAGTTTCTTTAGCATCTTCAAAGTTAGGATGGTTATTTGGATCTCTAGACAGTAAAACTATAGACATATCCTCGAATGCATTATCCAATTCTGCGACCTAGGCAGCACCGCTCATCATAGCTAGTGTTTTAAGTCTTTATGTGATACCAGATTAGAAATGTGTTCACTTACTTTGTGCAAAATATGTATATTCTAGTTTTAGATTCCTATTCCTTACCCTGAACAAGGTGACCCCAAGCACGTTCTAGGGGTATAGCTCCTAATGATCCTTGGTTAAACGCAAGAGTAATTGAATGTGTAAAGGCCCAAGAAAAGTGCGCTTTAGATTTAAAATATTTCAATGTAACATGAAGACGTCCCTTTTTAACTGTATAAAAAAGTTATGTCAACAGTTGAGTGGCTATTTGATAAAATTTCAGATACCGGAAGAGCTGGATAATCTGTGCTTGGTTTGATTCAGAGGGGATAGTAATAAACCCTTTACTGTTAATCTGGAATTTTTCAAACCGCCTAACCCGTTGCATCAAAATAAAGCCAACCGTTGCCCTTTAAACTGTGTTTGTGAAATATTTCTAACTGTTCCTCCGAGTATAGATGAACTTTAAAGGGACACAATGATAGAGTTTGTATTAAACCCCTGATTTCATCACCTTCAAAGGGGTGTTCAGACATTTGCTTCTGATGCTATTTGCTATTTTGTGCATAACATCCTTATAGTGAATTGTTTCAATGGCATCTAGTAATTGAACAGGAATATACAGGTCACAGTTCTATGGAATACAATTACTGCTTTTTGCTGAGCGACGTTTCGGCTAGGCTTCTATAGTCGTTATCAAGCAATGATAAAATATGAAGATTGTTACTTACATGTACATATTTTCCTTCTCTTCTTCGTATCTGATCGATGAGTTTGACTGCCACATCTTCATACTGATGTCTGAGAAATTGTTTCAATGACATATCTCTGGTTGGTCAGCATTAACTAAGTATTGTTGTGTACATGTATATATTGTCTTGTTATATTTTCGTATTTTATCATTGCTTGATAATGACTGGCGTATAGGGGTAGCTCGGACCCAGGAGTAACATAGGCCTTGTGGCGATGGCCTACCACTTCCTGTTTCGGAGTTAACAGCTAGAATAGCATAAATTGAAGTAAAAGTATAAATGGATAATCCGTGATATTATCTATTGTAAACGTAATATCATATTTATGTATACAAAGTCAAATATATAATTTAATTATCCAGTATTAATTAAACTACTTTCTATTGCGTCTACTTATCAAAGCTTCAACATAGCGCTTCGTTTCCAGCACGAAATAGGGAGCCGCTACTTTCTATTGCGTCTACTTATCAAAGCTTCAACATGTCGCTTCGTTTCCAACACGAAATAGGGAGCCGCAGTGATTCAGTGAGTACGGCACCGGATTACTAACCAGGAGATGAGGGGTCGATCTCGGTTTTGGTTGAGAAAGCTCCCCGGGATTTTCTAGCGTGGTTTCCCCTTGTCAGCGACGCAGTGGTGCAGTATGACCGCTGTCCGGGAAAAAATCTCCTCAGAAAAGTAGGACGTTAACCCTCATTTCATTTCAGACAAGAATTAGTTAATAAACTGGTTACATCGAACATCAACAATTATTTTCCTTTTCGATAAAACTGCTTGTTGTTATATCCTCTATTGGCATCCAATAACCAATTGGTTTGAACGAAATAACCGTATTTTTCATCAAAGTAATTCTGGTCGAACGTCTCTAGGGGCAGACACGAAATATGGGTCAATTGTATCGATATCAGCTACACCAACACTTCAAATTGTAATTTATACAAACGCCCCCTATGCGTATTGACATACTAGGTTCAAGGGCGATAATTATAATTGACACACCGAACTCGGAACATTCTGTTTAGTGCGCGAGTACCATGGTTAGTGCTAAATGATACATCTCATTTTTTCGTCATAGGTCACGAAATGTAAACAGGGCTAGCGCTAATCCCAACCCTAGCCCTAACCCTGGGCCTAGCCCCAATGCTTACCCAACCCTAACCTACAATCTCGCCAATAATCACGTGCCCTAACCTTATTTACATCTCAGCGACCTTGACAAAAATTGAGCTGACCTTAACAAATAGATTTAGCCCTAGTGCCATACTAACCGACCAACCGCTTAATTGTTTCAACATGTGCATTAAGGTCAGTTTATACTGATCTCGGCGTTCGCATGTTATTGACCTAAGTCACATTTTGATAGGTGGTCTGAAAATACAGATGTTTGGGGTTCACCGTTAAAAGGGAGAGAGAGGGAGAAATGGGGTTTAACGTCCACTCGACACAAACTAGGTCATTTCGGGACTAACATATGGTTTAATTTTATTTCAATAATTCGCTTGCGCATAGGGGTCTTTAGCAGTGGGAGGAAACCGGAGGACCCGGAGAAAACCCACGAGGTTGGACAGGCGACCCTACTTCTTGTCACGTACAACCGGGGATTCGAAACCACCGTTAAAAGGAAGAAAGTTGAATGTAACAACGGAATATTTATTACAAAAATATTCAGAATCAATGTCTTTTTATAGTGCTGTAATCACTACAAGATTACAACTTTTTTTTTAACTTATTTTGTTTGACTGGTCCTAAAGGCACTCGCCTTATTTGCCTAATGGTTAATCCGGCACTTATTTGAATGGAGTCATTTAGATTAACGGCGAACGCAAATGCTTTGGGGAATATAGTTCGCACGAACCATTTTCATTAGCCAATCAGAGTTCGAGGTCAAAAGGTATACATGGTCAAATCGTATATCTTTTTTATCTGCGAATCGCTGATTTCAGTACGAAAAATGATTCCCGCTAAAAGTCGCAATTGTCAGAGGTCGCGTTCTCGGTCGCGATTGTGCTTAATATAAATGTCCCTAAATTATCATCAAGACATTCTAACACATATTGTAAAATACACAAACACCCTCTATAATATGCAATAGTTCTATAGACGATTTACAAATTGAACAATTTTAAGTATTTAAAATGGCGATATGATGCATTTAGTAAAGTATTTGTTAATGGCGTTTAATAGCGTTCAATCTTGATTCGTCTTTGCTATATTGCTATCTGAGAGATTGCAATCGAAAATTGTCTACGATACCCTAAGACTTTTTCAATTATCAGTAACCTAGGTTTCGTTTTGAACTCGACTGTAAATGTTTGATGTTAGAAAACATGTCTAGCCAGATATCTTGCAAACAAATCTCCAAGTTTTACCAGTAAGCAGATTGTCGATGATAATGGCGTAAATTGGAGTTAAGATCGAGACTCTTTCTGAAGTTCATTAGAAACTAGTCCTAATGTAAACACCAATCATTGCGAGTTTGTTTATTTGTCTTTGTGTTTGCCTGCATACAAAACTTTCTACACTTGGTACTGATCAATAAAATCGATCCAAATATCGATCTCACTTCCTGAATCACTTACCTGTGATTGTCGGCGGCTTTTGATGAGTTAATGGATGCAGGTAAATACACCTGTATCGTCGTGTTCTCACTCATGTTTTTAAAAGAAAAAGCAAATCAAACATGGAGAGGTTTTCAATAGAAATTTCAGGGTAACTGTCCAACAGATGAAAGATAAAACAAACGATACGGCAGATATTATACCATGCGGTAATGTCATAGATACTATACGATACGGCAGATATTATACCATGCGGTAATGCCATAGATACTATACTATACGGCAGATATTATACCATGCGGTAATGCCATAGATACTATACGATACGGCAGGACAGATACAAGAGACTTTTGGCAAACGTAATTTCCTGGTCCGTATCGCGTATCCGTATGGATTTTGCATGTGACGTCATCAATGTCTGTGTATTTCTCATACGTGATACGGCACACGGATACGGCAGCACGTATGGAACGGCTTTCATACGGAAATGGTCCGTATAACACTGTCGTCTTTTTACCGTCGTTTTTGCTACTTTTAGACGCTGAAATGTTGCATCATAGCGTTTTTATAAATCTATGTGTATCCTAGAACACGAAGGTGTATATTTGATGTGATTTTAACAGTGATAACGACTGCAATTTAATCATTATTTTTGATGGGTTGTTCTCGGAATTTTCATATTTTTCCCGCCTGTCTGCATACTGGTTGATCTACGGGCTAAACTTTCTGAAATGATACATTAGTGAAACCAAAAATTTCTAAAATCTGCCAAAACTCTATAACTACATTGACGCAATGTATCACGTATACGATACGGATGGGAAAAATCCGCTTGCCAAAAGTCTCTATTATACGATACAGCAGATACGATACGTTATGGTAAGGCAGATGCTAGAGACTTTTGGCTAGCGGATTTTTTTTCCATCCGTATCACGTATCCATATCGTCACATGATACGTTCGTCAATGTAATTTTAGAGTTTTGACAGATTTTCCCGCCACGCACGTATGAGTAGCTGAGCTGAGCTTAGTTCTATTACAGCATTATGGCAGTTGTCTACCAAGATCACCATCAGTACTAGTCAACTGCATAGCTGAATATTCCGAGAAAAACTCATCAAAAATTAATAATGATTAAATTCCAGTCTTTATCATGGTTCAAATCACATCAAATACACACCATTGTGTTCTAATATACACATAGATTCATAAACAAGCTATGACACAACATTGCAGCGTTTAAAAGTAGCAAAAAAGACGGTAAAAAGATAACGATGTTAAACGGACCTTATCCGTATGAAAGCTGGTCGGTACGTACTGTCGTATCCATGTGCCGTATCACGTATGAGAAATACACACACATTGATGACGTCACAAGCATAATCGATACGGATACGTGATATGGACCAGAAATTTACGCTTGCCAAAAGTATCTACTGTACGTTACGATACGTATGGCAGATATGATACTATACGATACGGTACGGTACGATAAAACAGATAAGATACGATAAGGTAGGGCATATACGGCACGATACGATACAACAGATGCTATACGGTACGATAAAACAGATAATAGAGACTTTTGGCAAGCGGATTTTCCCCATCCGTATCCCGTATCCGTATCGTATACGTGATACGTTGCGTCAGTGTAGTTTTAGAGTTTTGGCAGATTTTAGAAATTTTTGGTTTCATTAATGTATCATTTCAGAAAGTTTAGCCCGTAGATCAACCAGTATGCAGACAGGCGGGAAAAATATGAAAATTCCGAGAAAAACCCATCAAAAATAATGATTAAATTGCAGTCGTTATCACTGTTAAAATCACATCAAATATACACCTTCGTGTTCTAGGATACACATAGATTCATAAAAACGCTATGATGCAACATTTTAGCGTCTAAAAGTAGCAAAAACGACGGTAAAAAGACGACTAGTGTTATACGGACCATTTCCGTATGAAAGCCGTTCCATACGTGCTGCCGTATCCGAGTGCCGTATCACGTATGCGAAATACACAGACATTGATGACGTCACACGCAAAATCCATACGGATACGCGATACGGACCAGGAAATTACGCTTGCCAAAAGTCTCTAATATACGATACGATACGATATAATGCAATGCCCAACATCAGATACCATACGATACGGTACGGTACGATACGATACGGTACGGTACGATACTATACGATACGATGCGGTACGATACGATACAGCGCGATACGATACGATACAGTACGATACGATACAACATATACTATAAGATACGGTACGATACGATACAAAAGATACAATACGATACGGTACGATACGATACAGTGCGATAAGGTAGGGTATATACTATACGATTTTTACGGCGTGGGTTCCTTTTGTCAGGGTGAGGGATGGAGGGCATGACAAGTAACTCTGTCTAGTTGTTTGGATGTGACGAAAAATCACAGTCCCGTGTTCACATTGGTGTGCACGTAAAAGAACCCTTGACAGTTGGAAGGCAATCAACACTAAGTTACTTTCTTGCAAAACTGACTTTACACAACATATATGGCGTTTGCCCTTCATTAGCCTGAATGGCGCAGAAAAGTAGGACGTTAAACCCTATTTCATGTCGTCTGGGTTTATGCTGGTTGTCATGCGACGTGCGCGCATCCTGTCCTCCCTATCTATATAAATAGTTTAATTATTAATGTGTTGTGTGTATATGAAAATCGACAAAGTATTCTCCCCAGGGTAAAAAAGAATCAATAACAACAAATAAATCGAGACTACAAATGCTTCTAGTCTTGACAATCCGGTCTCAATTCAAGCAATACCATATTGTTATTGGGCATGCCGTGTAGATTGGTGAGAAGTAATGTCAGCGAGGATTACATGACGAAAAAGTATGGTTACTAATTGAAATTTAATGACTTTTATCTAATCCAATTAGTAGATGCGGGTCTGAAATTATCGACGATGAATTTGATAAAGAAAGTGGGATGGGTTGGTGATTGAGCGGAGCCGTTTATTTATAATTATACGTACAGAAGTGAAGTGTATATTTCATATTGACATGGCCGACTCACATTGACTGTAAGTAGTTCTTTTATTTTTAACTAACGCCATTAGAGAATAGAAAATAACCGAATGGTTGTCAAGTATCAATATTTACTAATAACACCATGAATTGAATTTTTTTTTTTTATATATATATTTAAAAAAAAAATAAGGACTAGCGTACGATTCCCGGGAGAGAGAGAGAGAGAGAGAGAGAGAGGGAGAGAGATGGCTAACATTTTGTACACCTGTATTCCAATCAACAGTCGGAGGAAACTGTGATTATGATTTACAGTTTACCCTACTCGGCCACCCAATCCCGTAAATTTATCCCTTTTTTTTTTAGCTTCGTTTATGATTCTTAAATAAGTCCCGTACACACCACACCGATTTGCTTATGTACGCTTTATGGAGGATTTATTGTAGAATCCAAACTGATTCGTGTTCATTTTTAAAATAGATAATTAGTGAATGTTTAATATTTTGATTAAAATAACTAAAGTGACTAGGGCGTCAATATTGTGAAAGTGAAATCCTTAAACGGGACATTAGTCCAAAAAATATTCAGTTGTGTTAAGTATTTATAAAGATATAATGCCGAGTCATACATTTAAAACTTGCTTTTTAGTATGTCCGCAATTGAAATGTATATCCCCTTCGTTTGATCAACCTGCGTATAGGCTAAATGCATTTTATAGACATACAGATACATGTATATTATCAAACCATTAAAAACAACACGAGATTTCATTCACTTTACATTCTCCGTCTACCTCATTTACTGCCTAAATTAAACTAGATTTATATACGGAAAATAATCATCAAGTTATGTTTACTTTTCCTTTCAATTATCAAATTGATTCAAGTCTGTAACTAAGCAAGTCAAGTTCGTAGACTAATATGTTATTACGTTATTCTATATCCAGTAGTACCCAGTGACTTAAATTATTTTAATATTTTTAGTGGATGAAATCAAGAGATCGAACCATGATGGTCGACACCAAGATGATATTGACCTGTTGTCTTGTTCTTATTATCGTAGGTGTCACGTTCAGCAATGGAGTAAACATAGGTAAATATTTTAATATATAATTATACAATGCTTAATTATTTTGAAGGACGAGTGAATAGTATTTTTAAATTCATAAATAAATAATTATTATATAATACTTAAGTAATTTGAAGGACGAGTAAATAGTATTTGTAAATTCATAAAAAAGTAATTATTATATAATACTTAATTTATTAATAAAGGATATTAGTAATTTCATAATTGTGTATTTATTATAAAATAGTCAGTATATTTGAATCACGGGCAAAGGGTATTTTTAAAGTCATAAATATCTAATTTGTTTAAGTAAATGGTAGCCTATTTGTAAATTCATCAATAAGTAATTTTTATATAAAACCTAATTTATTTCAGTAATTTTTTTTAAAATTTATGAATAAGTAATTATTATCCAATAGCTAATTAATTTGAGTAAATGCTATTTTTAAATTGATAAATAAGTAATTAATATACAATAGGTAATTGATTTGAGTAAATGCTATTTTTTAATTGATAAAAAAGTAATTATTATGTGATAGATAACTAATTATTATATAATACAAGTATATATTATACAATAGCTAATTAATTTGAGTAAATGCTATTTTAAATTAATAAATAAGCAATTATTATATAATATCTAATTAATTTGAGTAAATGCTATTTTAAAACTCATAAATAAGTAATTATTATATAATATCTAATTAATTTGAGTAAATGCTATTTTAAATTAATAAATAGGCAATTATTATATAATATCTAATTTTTTTGAGTAAATGCTATTTTAAAACTCATAAATAAGTAATTATTATATAAATATCTAATTTATTTGAAACACGAAGAATTGGTATTTTTAAATTCATAAAAAAGTACATATTATAACATACCTAATTTATATGAAATACAAGTAAATGATATTTTAAAATTAAAAATTGAATTTAACATTGCCTATCTTCTCTATGGTGAAACGAGTCATATTTACCAAGGTGAATAGGGTTACACATTTTCCTTTGTTTTCATTCTAGCATTACTGATAGACGACGACGCAGGCCAGAACACAAGTCAAATATCAACCATTGTGAACTACGTCATTATGTCGATAGATGTCCAACCAAAACCGGAAGTAACTATAAAATCCATAACATATGAAGACATCGTCAATGCAAGCTCTGGTAACCAATCTTTTTATTTTGTTTTGCTTAAACCAAAACCCTAATTAACGTGCTGCCTCTGAATTTATAGTAAAATGTTCAGTTAGATTCGTTTCAAGCAGGGAGTCAGGATGAAACGAATGTGTGCTTCTACATATCCGCTACCCATTCCGCCAATTAGTTTAGAAATGAACAGTATTTTTGTTCAGGTAGATATCGAAATTTGGATTTGGTAACTATGCCTACGTGTAGTTCTTTCTCTACTTAGATACAAAATATATAAATATAAACAGTATGTAGATTTTATGAATAAATATAAGAAACTTTCTTTTAATAAATATGTATACATACACATGGATATAAAAATTACATAAATATCAACAGAATTCAATAAATATCAACATAATTCAGTAAATACATAAACATAGAAAAAAAAAGATACGTAAAATTGATAACAGAGCTGAAGACAGCTTTAGAATTATTTTACGTAGATTTAAATTTTTTTGACAAATAAATAAATTCTTGAACTTATATCAGGACTATGTTATCCCGCTCCACTATAAGACGAAGATTATTATAATTTGAAAAGAAATCAAATGGGTTTTAACGTCCTACTGTTCTGCTCCTAACCTGGGCTAATGAAGACGGGTATACGCCATACAGTGTGCTATGAGGGAAATTTTGCCCGGGCAGCGGCGCTACGGCCTTCTCTTATATCGAATTCCAACTGCCAAGGGATCTTTTACGTGCACGCCAATGTGTACACGGGACCTCGGTTTTTCGTCCCATCCGAACGACTAGACAGCTGTCCTTGTCAGGCCCTCCATCCTGCATCACTGACAAGGGGAAACCACCACGCCTGAATATTATAATTGACTACCCGACGTCTTTCATATGACAGTATGTGCTCTACCCCAATATCTGGCGTTAATGATAATTAAGTCCTTATGCACAAGTCGATGGTAATCTGCGGAAACGGCGAATGACTTGACTTAAACATACATTATGCAACAGCTAAATCTGCCTACTGCAGGTCTTTCATTAGGCCTGACATGTTATATAACTATTAATTGGAATCAATTCTCGATGCTATCTGATATCTCCAATATTAAGTAGATTAGAACGGTTCAGACATATTTTGATTTAATCGAACAACCAGTGCAGTGGTTGCAATTAATGCACACATCTTGCCAAACCTTCAAAAGCTAATATCGTCGCACGCAATGGAGCAATTTGAACGAAATTTTTAATACATTCATTTTGGATTATCTATTTTCGAAGGACCAACTCTTTATCTAAATCTTACATAATGTATCTTTAAAGACGCTACTTGTTAAGTGTGTTCGGGTGTTCATGTCCTGTATGAAGGTACATACGTTTTCAGTGTGCTCGAGCTTTCTATATGTTGGTACCACCCTAAAAGTATAGATATTATATTTTATGTTTCAGTTTGTGATTTAATCGATGTAAGATTTTCTGGTTTGATATTCGTAACTTCCTGTTCCGGTATCCATGTAGTTAACCACAAAATGGCTGACCTTGAGTTTCCGGTGTTCCTAATATCAACAGGTTTCTGCACCACACACCATCTGGCACCGTCTGCGTTCCTAGTGCAGACAGGACGAGAGGAAATAATGGATGCCATGAAAGATATATTACAGACAGGTGTTTTTACAACTGTAGCTGTAATGTACGACAGACTCTATGGTAAATAGCATCCTCCATTACCGGATTTTTTTTGCTTATTGAACTGGCGAATTTGCAATTCAAATTTGAATGAAATGTAAATTTTTGACATATGTTTGCCAACCTTGAAACTTGAAAAAAAACCCATATACTGTGCGAACTCTATTACTGGCGGTTTATAATCTGTTTCTAAATATGTATATGCTAAACACATATCAAATCATTTACAGGGAATATACATGTATATAGTAATATATTCTCTCGCGAGTAGACTTTCGCTAATATGCAGTGCATAACAAGAAGCATACAATATCTTTCAATTTAGAAATGGCTGGTCTAGAACACAGTTATATCTCAGAAGTACTAATATTTTTTGGGTTTATATCCATTTTTCTGAAACAGACTCGTGGGACGTAGAGGATTTCTTTCTCGGCATGTCCAGTCACTATGTATCATCATCAGTTACACGACTTCCGGCGGATGTAAATGACATCATTATGAATAATTGGTTACTAAGTTTGGGAAATTCAACAAATTGCATCGTTTTATTGATTGACCATCACAAAATCCCTTCAATTGTTCAACATGTAAGTCTTTAATTATTTTAATATTTTTTAAACCATGTTCCAAAGTCATTTATCATCGAAGAAAAATTAGAGAAATATGGGGTTTAACGTCCACTCGTCACAAACCAGGTCATTTCGGGACTAACATATGGTTCATTTTTATTTCAAAATTCGCTTGCGCGTAGTATTTAACGTCCACTCGACACAAACCAGGTCATTTCGGGACTAGCATATCGTTCAATTTATTTCAGTAATTCACTTAAGCGTATGGTCTTTAGCATTGGGAGGAAACCGGAAGAACCGGAGAAAACCCACGAGGTTGAACAGGCGACCCTACTCCTTGTCACGTACAACCGGGGAATCGAAACCACGCCAGTAGACATACCTTATGATATAACGCACACGCGTTAACTATTCGGTCCCACGCCCCTGTTCAGTAGTAGACGGTTGTCCCGGTGAAATCTAAAAGGAAAAGAACCAATCCTTATTCTGGCATAAATATAAAAGCTTTAAGATGGACGTGGTACAACTGTCTCTAGTGGAAATAGCTATTGTATTCAATGCTCTACTTCTGACCTTTCAGCTGAAATTCGCGAAATATGGAAGTTTGATTATTTCACCGGAACTGGACGTCCACATATTCGACACTTTTGAGGAGGAATGTCCATTGGAATTGACTACTGTATGTAATTCTTTGCACGTTTCAGTTGAAGTTCTCAAGATATGAAAGTTTGATAATTTTACCGGAACTGGACGTCAGCATGTACGAAACGTTTGACGAAAAAATAAGAAATGTAGTCTTTTTGACTGAATGGATTCAACAGTCTGAACGGAATATTCCCTTTCAACTTGCGGTAAGTTTACGGTCAACATATAATATGTCATTAATTTGAATTATGCTGATAAGATCTCTTATTGGCCGTTGTACAATTTATCTGCCGGAAATTAACATCACTCTAACCCTCTGGAGAATGAAATGAAATGAAATGGCGTATGAAGACAGGCATACGCCATAAAGTGTGCAATGAGGAACATTTTGCCCGGGCAGCGGCACTGTGGCCTACTCTTATATCGAATTCCACCTGCGGGGGATATTTTACGTGAACGCCAAAGTGTACACGGGACCATGGCAGGTCCTCCACTTAGCCAATGTGGCTCCTAATCATCGGAAGAGTTTGAGTCCTTTTTGTCATCTAAGAAATGATACCTCGTATGGTAATAGACGGGGTGCCTGCATAAAACATTAAATGAAACTGGGTTTAAATGTAAGTCGAGGGTACTTTATTTATTTGATATTATAGGTAACAGAAGCCCGTATTTATGACAGCCTTTTATTGATGATTGGTACAGGAAAGGTAACTCCAGCTACTTCCTGTCAAAATGACCTGAACAACGTATCATTGACAGAATATACCGAGGTTAGATATTTTAGTTACTCCTAAAATAAATGGCTGAATATTCCAACCTATTAATAAGACTACCCCCCTACCCGAGTTCTCCTGTCATTCCGGATTCCTTCAACCCCTGCGCAAAAAGGAAGCTGTTTATTGGTTCTTTAACGTCTGCTTCCACAAAAGTATCGAGAGTTCCTTTGGATATGCCGAATAACTTAAATATGTGATATATTAGACTATATTTTATAACGCCCTTTATATACCTGTTAAATATATGATACAATAGACTATATTTTATATCGCCCTTTATATAGTATTAAATATATGATATATTAGACTTATATGTTAAATATATGATACATTAAACTATTTTCTTTATAACGCTCTTTATGCTAAATGTATTATATAGTGTTAAATATATGACATATTAGACTTATATGTTAAATATATGATACATTAGACTATTTTCTTTATAACGCTCTTTATGCTAAATGTATTATATAGTGTTAAATATATGACATATTAGACTTATATGTTAAATATATGATACATTAGACTATTTTCTTTATAACGCTCTTTATGCTAAATGTATTATATAGTGTTAAATATATGATATATTAGACCTCTATGTTAAATATATGATGATACATTAGACAATGTTTTATAGCACTCTCTATGCTAAATGTATGATTTATTAGGCTAGGTTTTTCTAACGCCCTTTATATTCGTGTTAAATATATGATTCAATAGACTATATTTCATACCCTAGATACTAAATATATGATACATTAGACTACGTTTTATATCGCCATTTATATACGTGTTATTAGACTTTATTTTATATAGGTGTTAAATATATCATACATTAGACTGTATTTTATATACATGTTAAATATATCATACATTAGACTGTATTTTATATACATGTTAAATATATCATACATTAGACTGTATTTTATATACATGTTAAATATATCATATATACACGTGTTAAATATATGATACATAATACTACACCTTTATACACGTGTTAAATATATGATACATAAGACTACACCTTTATACACGTATTAAATATATGATACATAAGACTACACCTTTATACACGTGTTAAATATATGATACATAGGACTACACCTTTATATACGTGTTAAATATATGATACATAAGACTACACCTTTATACACGTGTTAAATATATGATACATAAGACTACACCTTTATACACGTGTTAAATATATGATACATAAGACTACACCTTTATACACGTGTTAAATATATGATACATAAGACTACACCTTTATATACTTGTTAAATATTATAATACATAAGACTTTATTTTATAACGCCCTGTATATTTGCTGAATATCTTAAAATATATGATTACTTTTCAGGCGTACAATTCTAATATGTTGCTGAGTTCAGGCGGTTTCACTGCGGATCGCTACAGAAATAACACTGTGTTATATATAGCCAGAGCGCCCCAGTTAACCGAGTCTGTTGGTATGTGGACTAGGTCGTCAGGTCTTAATTTAGCGGATGACGATTTATTTAATCGGATTGACAGCGGATTTGGAAATATAACCATAGTTGTTGGCACTCTACCGGTAAGTTGTGAAAATATTTATATCAAATGATTAATTGATGATTCTAATATTTTAATAGCTTGAATCTATGCAGTATTTCTTGGTTAGAAAAAAGCGGCTGATACCATTTCTCATTTGAAGAGGTAAAATATCTGACAAAGTCCTAGAATTCTGGACCAAACCATCGCTCAAGTGTTAAGTCGTGCTGGGTGTCACGCACGTGGAAGGGCATGCTCACCCTTTACTGACGGCCTGTAAATGATTTGAAGTGTTTAAAGGTCTGGTCAAGTCAGCTGCATTTTGGGGTGTGGCTCCCAAAACTGGACCCTGGCTACATCGTATGCAAATTATGTAAAACAGGCCCACTAAACTAAGTAAGATGGGCAATTTGTCTAATAGCGATTATAAAAAAAGTTATGATTTCACTCCTTGATCGGATGGCAGACTGAAATAGATCCCCGAGAGGTAACCCCACTGTCCCCTCCGTGAACGCCACATGAACATACCACCTTCTTTTCCATATTTTCAGGCTGAACCATTCATCATAAAATTAGACAATGGAGAATATGAAGGCTTCTGTATAGATATATTAAATGAATTGGCTCTGAGACTGAATTTCAGGTAATATTAAAAAAAAAACATTTATCAATCAACCTGAAAATAATAAAATCAAATTCATCACATTCTTCAAAGGTTTCGATGGTGATAATCCCATGGTGAATACAATACTATGGACGTTAAATATTGATTTCATTTCAATAATCAGCTTGGTGACGACTACAAAACTGTGGAAGTTGAATCTCAAGTTTATTTCAGTAATTCGGTTGTGTGGGGGAAACAGTAGAACCCGGTTCTTAATAAATTAGGAATTAATGAATGTTTGGGACTCTTTTTGTGATTCTAATAAACGGCATTAAAACGACATTTATTTATTTCATTTTGACAACATGTCTATAGGTATGAATTAACGGAGCCGGATGACGGTTTATGGGGAGGTATGAATCCAGATGGAACGTGGAATGGTCTGGTCCGAAAAACAATGGACAAGGTAAGTGAAATCCTACAATACACAACAAAGTAACAATAAACAAAACGACAATAAACATACAAACAGATGAACCTTAAGCAACAAAATCCACATTAAGCAAATAAAAAACAAACAACTCAGGGAGAGAGAAACGGAAACATATTCGACAGATTTTTAATGGAATAAATGATATGATGAAATCAAAGTAAACCTAGGTAATCTGTCATCTGTAAAAACAAACATCAAGATGTACGAGTAACACCAAACGGCTAAGGCTAGTTCTAGTCTCTATATAATACTAAACTCCAAGTCTTGAACTGGACAACCTGTCAGGAACTCTAGTGTTGGGTCAGACACGTTTTCCCCGAATACAAATTTCAATAAAGTTGTGTAATTCGTCAAGATGTACAGCTCAGGCTGGTCGATGTTCTAGTCTCTACATAATACTGGATGAACTGGGCATTCTGTCTGGACATCTTGTGTTGAGTCAGACACGTTTTCCTGTATATAAATTTTTGATAAAGTTGTGTAATTCGTCAGTTATTTGTGACTATTTTCCAGGAGTATGACATGGCTATTGGACCCATAAGTCTTACAGCTGAACGAGAGGAAGTCGTTGATTACACAACACCAGTCATGGAAGACGGGGCTGGACTCATTCTAAGAAAATTTGAAGACACTTATGGCAAAATATTTCGATCTTTTAAACCATTCACCCTGAATGTGTGGATTACAATAGGTTTTGTTTTACTCGCCGTTGGGCTGATTTTGGGTTTTGTGGATAAGGTCAGCCCCTATCGAGGTAAAACTAGTGAAATAGGACAGGAGGTAAAGACTACAAGTGTTGCAGATGATATTTGGATTGTGTACGGGTCTTATATGGAACAGGGTAAGTAGCGTTTGGATTGATCTTCCTTTGTTGCAATCATTTCGTAGTGATTTCCCCTTTTTCGAAAGGAAAGGCCTTATGCATGCTCAGGTTGAAATTAGGGTAATAATATAACAACAAAGTGCCATTTCTTTGTGTTCCAACATGTGAAAGAGACAGAGAATACTTTGGAACAGCTTTACCATTTCCCACGAGGCAATGGATGTGACAGATGGGGACATTTAAAAAATGTCGTTTATGGCCTACATAGTAACATGATGTCAATATTATGCCTCATAAAACATTGGCTAAGCTTAAAACTTTATAGACGTTCTTAAACAGAGCACATGTCGGGGGATTAGTCTTTTGCACGTAGATGTAAAAACGTATTCTGTTAGGTAAAACCCGTGACAAGGATAAGTGAACGAAGCAAATGTCTACCCCCGAGTGCCAAGAACCGGAACAAACATATGACGTCTTAGTTCCCAAATACGGTATTAAATTTCTATAAAAGCTGCTGATCAATTTTTGTTTTCATTTTTTAGAAAATATCTAATGTTTCTCAGCTTACTTCACTCGGGTTAATTATTTACATTTAATAAAGAAAACAAAATCAACATATCAATATTATGTAATATATGTTAGCGAATATTATAGGTGGCGCCGGTTTCTGTAGGTCGTATTCTGTCTATATCCTCAATTCACCATATCTTTGTTAATACTGAATGGAACTGAACGATTTTTGGATTGATATTCCTTTTCGAGATGGAACTTACACAATAATGAAGTTAACAGGAGATTATCAATCCCTCAAATGACCTTCAGGGACTTTAAAGAATACAATGAAATTGGTTGCAATTTTTGATAGGTTGATTGACAAATTGTCTTTTGTTTTTATTTTACATGATCTGTTGAACAGAAATTTAATCGTAAAGACAATTCATCTAGAATAAATTAATTTTACATGATCTGTTGAACAGAAATTTAATCGTAAAGACAATTCATTTAGAATAAATTAAAAATCCCTCAAATCGCGATCCGAGACCTGTAAAGCCATTCATGTGTATGTCCATGGCGTTTGTTTATTTTCCAGGTACTGAGTTTACTCCGTCTAATGCCTCGGGTCGTTTTATTTTGGGCTTCTGGTGGATCTTTACTATATTAATCATCTCGTCGTACACGGCCAGTTTAGCTGCCTTTCTCACCGTCGCTTTCTTTGATAAACCAATCAAGACCATTGATGATCTGACGTCACAATCTGAAATCAAACCACTCGTCAAACAAGGGTCTAATTTATACACACTATTAAAGGTATGTTCACACACATGACACTGCTTCTGACTTATACACATTATTAAAGGTAAGTTCACACACCTGACACCGCTTCTTATTTATACTCCAACCTCGTGGGTTTTCTCCGGGTCTTCCGGTTTCCTCTCACTACTAAAGGCCCTTAAGCGCAAGTCAATTATTGAAATTAAATGGAACCATATATTAGTCCCGAAATGACCTAGTTTGTATTGAGTGGACGTTAAACCCTCTCTCTCTCTCTCTTATTTAAAGATGCATTATGTAAGAGCTAAATTTGCGTATTGCAAATCTTTCTTTTGGCTCAAATGTTGTATAAATTATTTATTCACATGACAAGCCCACAATCAACTTTCTAGACTAAAAGACGATCAGCAATTAATAATTTAATTTGTAAATTGATAATCGAGACTGTGTCTATTATTATTACGTCAAATTCATACACTTTATTAAAGGTATGTTCACACATCTGACACCACTTCCAATTTATACACATTGGTAAAGATATGTTCACAAATGTGATACCAATTCTATTCTGTACACATTATTAAAGGCATCACTTCTCGCTTATTTGGGCAGTTCACATGTCGGCGAGTTCTTTTGTAGTTTGAATTTGCGATGTATCTGTATATTGTATAATACATTTCTAAATTAACTGAGCTAATGAAGACAAGCATAAATATGAAGTGTGCTAAGAAGGAAATCTGGGGCGAATAGCAGTTTTTCAATCTACTCTCCATGGATTCGATCTGTCAAGGATTCGTTACCTCGGTTTATCGTCCCACCAGAACGAGTAGGCGGGAAAATGTATTTGAATATATAAGATTATAATGGCATTAGCATGTTGTTTATTTTCAGAAAGGAGAAACGGAACGATACAGGAAATTGTATGAACTTTTAAAACAGGCACCGGAAGTGACGAATAAAGACGAAGCCATAAAACTGGTGTTGACCGGAAATTACGCCTACTTAACTGACCAATCTCAGTTACAGTTTTTACAGAAAGAAGATTGTGATCAGCTGATTTTAGGAGAGGAACCCTTTAACTCGGGTGGAATTGGCTTTATTGTAACCAAGGGATCACCATTTTTACAACAGCTCTCTTATAAGTAAGTAAAATTCATTTGAAGGAGAGCAGTAACATTTTTATGTTTTTACCCGTTTTGTTATTGCTCTTTCATGTGTAAATAACTTATGTTGAAAAAATCATTTTTATTATCTTCACCTTAAAACGTTCATCCACTTGAAATGATCGCTAAAACTGTTAATACGCATACTCCTCGCAGTGTTTCGTTTGATTAGACCTAATTCCACTAAACACTACCAGAATAGCAGCAAATTTCTGTACCAAATTATGACTGGTTAACAGTCTGGTCAACAACCAATACATTACAGCGTAACAAATGAATCGGGATTTACTAGGGCTACTTAATATAGAAGCAAGTAATTACGTCATGACGCACGAAATGTATTATGCTCAAGTAACCAGTGCATAGGAAAGTATGGCAGAAATACTAATTATATATATGTGACAAACGATCAGGCTATTCAAAATAGTTACAAATGTATAATCACCACACGTGAAATCTGTTTATCATATGCTGAACCACACAATATATTAACCATTTTTAATACATTTACTCGACTGTCCTGAATTGAGGGAAAACCCCCGATCAAAGAGACGGGCTGTCAAGTATAGCTTATTGTGTTTCAACAAACTGGATAGAAATACGACTTCCAGCAGTTTTAATTGACTTGTTCTTTTTTGATTAAATGATAATATATCATGGATTGTCTTCAAAAATATGGATAAATATTTTTGAATGCATAACATAGGTACGTAGTCAAAGAATTTTCGTTCCAATGGGGAACTTCGGCGACTGCACAATATACCGATGCGAGTATCGATGTTTGCTCCTGCTGCACCCAGGCGTACAATTTTACTTGAATCAGTAGGCCTAATAACAAACATTGAGATATTAATAATAGTAGAGATTTGATTGGACGGTCAAAAACTCATGATTTTGCCCTCAGTACAGTAATGGCTAGAGAGGGATTTATTCAGGAATGTGGTTGATAAGGGTTGCGAGAGGAATTTCTCGGACCATTTCTTCAGGAATATGGTTGATCAGGATACCATAAGTGGTAATTAATACTCACCAATAACTTGTAAAATGTATTTATTTATTTATTTACAGTATAATAAAGCTACAGGAGGCTGGTTTGATAAGCAAATGGACACAGAAATGGTGGGTTTCGACCGAGACCTGTACAGAGGAGAGCGTCACCAATGTAGTACACAGTCTGGAGTTATCGACAACGAGTGGACCATTTATAGCCTTTGCTGGTTCAACCATGCTTGCCCTAATATGTCTAATAATAGAACATATCTGTTTCCGGTTCAAGGTACCATGCGCAAACAAACAAAGAAAAATGACTATTGATTCCGAAGACTCCATCAGTAACGGAGAACTTTAAATAACACAAGGGTGTATAATGGATGTCGATATAATTACAGACATCATAACGTTTACACAGTTTCGTATTTTCTTTTATATTTTTCGACCAGCTGCTTGTACGGGTAAGACCCCCTGATGCTTACTTATAATTCACAGAAGAAGGTATAATAGATGTCGATATAATCAAAGACACCGTTTCGTATATTATTTTAAAACTGACTGTTTACTCGGTGTTGCACTGGTAAAGCTTTTTATAAATGACAGAAGAAAGTATAATAGTTGTCCAATTAATCAAAGACACCGTTTCGTATTTTATTTTAAGACGAGCTATTTACTCTTTGTAGCATGTGTAAAACTCCCAGATGCTTCCTTACAAATGTCGATACAATTATACAGACATTGCAGCGTTAAAGCCGTTGCGTATTTTATTTTAGTTTTAGACTAGATCACGATGCTTCCTTATAGCAGTCTCGTAAAACCGGAAGTAATATAAACTCCGCAACCAGAAGTGGTACTGCCATGTCAATCCACTGCTTGGATTGTTATACCCCAATATCAGCCTCAGAACTACCCTAGTATAGCCACCAAACCCGAACATTCAACCCAAAAGAGAAACGAGATAAAGATTGTCCAGTCACTAAAAACGTTATGTGTATATGAATAGGGCTGATAACACCAATCTAGCCAATGTTATGTGTATATAAATAGGGCTGATAACACCAATCTAGCCAATGTTATGTGTATATGAATAGGGCCGATAAAACAATCTTGTCATTGTGCAGTTTTATAGTATGCTACGTTTTCCAATTTCATGCCAGGTTTTTTTCTTAGTTCGTGTTAATATGGTTGTGCATTAACACCAGTACTATGTGTATGTTAGAAATTAGAAGTCTGTAACAATCATTATAAAGATGCTGAGAGAGAGAGAAAGAGAGAGAGATAGAGAGAGAGAGAGAGAGAGAGAGAGGGTTAACGTCCACTCGACAAAAACGAAGTCATTTCGGGACTAACTATGGTTCAATTTATTTCAATAATTCGTTTGCGCGTTGGGGTCTTTAGCAGTGGGAGGAAATCGGAGGACCCAAGAGGTTGGACAGACAACCCTACTCCTTGTCACGTACAACCGTTGAATCGAAACCACGGCAGTTGACTCAATGATAGACCTTATGATGCAGCGCGCACACGCTAACTATTCGGCCTCGAACCCCGCTAGATGCTGAGAAGTCTTTTAACATACATTAATAAACAACTTGAACAATATAAAATAATGTCGCAAAGCAATGTAATTTGATAAAACGTTTTAAGTGATGACAAAAATAAAATCTATACAGATTTATCAATGCTACCGCAAATCAGCCATCAATGAAAATAAATCCCACTGGCACTATTTCGTTTTAGATTTAATTTTTTTCAACAATGTAACAGATTGTTTTATATTTGATAACCAAGAATAACTTGGTAATGTTCACATACAATGATATATTTTAGGTGTATACTTTAGGGCTGAAAGTGAAAGGTTTTGTTATATTGACGTCCAATGATATGCTAAAATAAGATTTGATAACTAAAAATATCTTGGTAATGTTCACATACAATGATATATTTTAGGAATAATTTAGGGCTGAAAGGGAAAGGCTTTGTTATATTGACGTCCAATGATATGCTAAAATAAGACATAAAAGGTCGTACCGGGGGATGAAAGAGAAAACCTAATAAAGAAATTCGGCTCAGTTATTACATAATTTAGTGATCTTTATTTAATAAGCTTAATGTCTAAGACCAGGACAGGTATATCAGGTATTCTAGAATGAATAAGCCACTGTAGTTATGATGCATTAAAACCGGTCCGTCAAGACTCTGAAATTAAACCCAAAACGTACTTTAAAATGTAGGTAGTTATTTTTCACACCCGTAGAATGACTTATATAACCATGGTTCGTTAATTACTAGATGTGATTAGTCTTTCTAGAACACTAGATACCACTTCTGATTTGAGGAGTCCTTGTGCTTATAGTACACATGTTTTTGTTATCATTTTATTGACATAATTAAAGTCTCTTTCCGTCGTTTCCTTTTTTTAGGAAAATTAAAAAACCCCAACTTAATCCATGCTAAAATTTAGGATTTAATTAGGAAAGCAATCAAAATATGAATGGTAGATAATCCCCCCCCCTCCCGAATTATTGGATTAAAAAGAGGCCCACCCTGTTCATATCGTTTTCAATTCACCATATCTTTAATTTGTAAATACTGAAAATGATTGGGCCGTTTTTGTCACTGATATTCATTTTAGAGATACAACTTTCACATTATTGTAGTTTGCAGCTGTGTCACGGGTCCCTTAATCCCCTGAAATGACTTTCAAAGATCTTAAAGAAAGGTGACGTTAACAAAAACGTGACGAGGTTTTCCTGAACTGCTATAGAAAACACGCTCATGGGAATTATTGAAATAGAATTGAACCAAACGTTGTCTCGAAATGACCAAGTTGTGTCGAGTGATAAAATTGAGTAACTTAAAGTAACTTTCCAACAAGTCAAAAGGATGGAAATTATGAAATAAAACTGAGTTTAAGGTCTTATTTTTCTGTACCGACTGGGCGAATAAAGACGGGGAATGATATGCGTATAGATATTTATTTGAACACTAGAACCAAAATGAATCTGCAGAAAGTGAAACTATTTATTTGATTGTTGATTCTCACCGATATTTTATATGGATGTATTATTTTAGTTTATCAAAACATCAAATGTATAGCGGATGTAATAACATTTATTGAGAGGACTTTGATGACTATTCGCATAAATGATTACAAATGATTAATTTAGCTTACAATGAAAGGAAATCAGCGGAGTCATTGGGAAATTTTCACAAAACATGAAAGCAGGTGGTTGTATAAAGACTGAAACGGAAACTATGGAATCATGAAGCCAATTAAACAATTCGTGTGTTCTTTCGCTATTTTAGGTGCAATGTAAATGTTTTAGTTCTACGGAATCTGCACAATCATGGTAGCCAGTAAATAATTCGTGTGTTTGTCCCTATTTAGACCAATGAAAGTTGCGCAATAGTAGCACAATACAAGTTGTTAAGTTATAAATGTAATTTAGTTCTGTGTGATTAAAATCATGTATAATATTGTGTATAGATAAAATAAAGTAAATGAAATATTAAACAATATATGTGAAAGAGTATTAATTCATTTCCTAAATCGTCTCCAGCAGACAACGTCTTTTCCGGTTGATGGTGATAAGCAATACCGCACTAACTGCCCCAACAAAAGCTCAGAACACCTAAAATATTAATCAATGGCAAAACTATTTTTTACAACGACATATAAAATGTGCGCATCCTAGAGGTCTTTTTGTGGTTCCCCGTATCCCCCCTGCTCATAAAGATCCCTGAAAATATACCATACTTTATTTCCAAAAAGGCATCGTTAGTGCGTACTGATAACACTTTTCTTTTAGTTGTTTAGTTCAGAAAGCAACCAGCAATAACATGATAATATCATATATTAGATGAATCCACGCTGTGCTTGTACGCATAATAAAATTTTCTAATCAAAAGCATCGGGTTTTTTTTTTAGCTTTCGACAATAGTGTTTAGATGCTTGCTCGGTCTCTTGGAAAATTTTAATTACCGATCAATTGCAACGGTTTAATTGACAGTGAAATCAGATGAGCATAAAAAAGTAAAATGTTAGAATTCTGCTGATTCACCATTTTATTTATTGTTTATCTGTCATGCGCAACAAAGTGATGCTCAGCAGCAGTTAATAATTATAAAAAAAACGTTCGAACAGTAGATATATTTTTTTGTAGTCATATTGGTAGGTAGTTCAAGAATATTCCCAGGCTCATTGTATTAACATTTTACAAAGATAAACACCAATCATTGCAAAAATAGCGCAAACCCCAAAACATATCGGGGGGGTTGGATGGCTGAATGGTTAGCGTGCGCGCGCTGAATCATAAAGCCTGTCATTGAGTCGACTGGCGTGGTTTCGAATCCCCGGTTGTACGTGGCAAGGAGTAGGGTCGCCTGTCCAACCTCGTGGGTTTTCTCCGGGTCCTCCGGTTTCCTCCCACTGCTAAAGACCCCTACGCGCAAGCGAATTATGTAAATAAAATTAAACCATATGTTAGTCCCGAAATGACTTAGTTTGTGTCGAGTGGACGTTAAACCCCATTTCTCTCTCTCTCTCTCCAAAACATATATTCTTGTTTCCTCTCAACGTACTTTAGCGGCACACAATCCTTTTATAGTGTCTTCAGCAAACTGGTGAGCTCATTTATGATTGAATTTTAAATATAATAGAATCTCATAAAATGGACTTACTCGTCATCATATTTTAATTGCCAAGACCATACCCCGACCCTCCAACAAGACGTTTGAAACTCTAGAGGTTCCTTCTCACCCACTGATCAAACCCCGACCCTCCAACGTGGCTAAGTGGGTAAGACGCTGGCTCGCTAGCCTGGAGGTCGGGTGTTCGATCCATGCATTGGCCGAGAAAGTTCATCCAGATTTTCCGGCGTGGTTTCCCCTTGTCAGTGATGCAGGGCGGAGGGCCTGACAAGGACAGCTGTCTAGTCGTTCGGATGGGACGAAAAACCGAGGTCCCGTGTACACATTGGCGTGCACGTAAAAGATCCCTTGGCAGTTGGAATTCGATATAAGAGTAGGTCGTAGCGCCGCTAACCGGGCAAAATTTCCCTCATAGCACACTGTATGGCGTATGCCCGTCTTCATTAGCCCAGGTTAGGAGAAGAACAGTAGGACGTTAAACCCCATTTCATTTCATTTCCAACAAAAAGACATACGTTTAAAACTCCAGAGGTTCTCTCTCACTAAAAGTCAGGATCGAACACCTGAGCCCCTGGTCAGCAAGTCAACGCCTTACTCGGGTTTTAGATGCCAACACCCTAATAAAACATTAGAGAGATAACGTTGACATATTTATGAAACTTTCACCCGGCATGGGACTTATCCGGTTCCTCCGGCTTCCTACTAAGAATGGATCTATAGGTATGATATGTATATATACCCGAGTTATGGGGCATTGGATTTAGTTCTAAGTCTTTAAGATGTGCCGGGGCAGGGGTGGGGTGGCGTGAATGGCCGAATGGTTAGCGCGTGCGCGTTGAATCATAAGGTTTGTCATTGAGTGGTAACAAGGAATAGGGTCGCCTGCCCAACCTCGTGGGTTTTCTCCGCCCCGCCCCCGCTGCTAAAGATCTCTATGCGCAAACGAATTATTAAAATAAGCCTTCCATTGACACTGTATCAACGAAATGGTGTATGTTCATTTTGTAGGACAAAGTTAAACTATTTTAAGTGCTTGGTAGCATTAATTTGTGTCATTTTTGATTGCCACCCTCTTAATTTGTGCATAAGCTAGAAACATCCGGATATACTCTGAAAGAATCATTTACAGTCTAGCGTCTCTGGTTCCCAGCCGCTCCCTGACTTTCACAGTTTTAATTTCAAGGTATATTTATTTCTTCAATGGTTGTTATTTGATTATATTGTACAGTAGAACAACCCGATTCGTTGTTATTTGATTATATTGTACAGTAGAACCACCCGCTATTAAAACAGTAATTAAAAACAAACAAAACGGATAATTAACTCATTTCTCCAACCCATGATCGAGTGGATTTATTTTCCTCATCAAAACAAAGTCTGTAGCCTACCACTTGAGAATGTTTGATAAAACTTCTGATCAATATCTACTCAACTATTTATCAATTAAACAAATATATTTATCGCGCACCTGTCATCACGTGATAGTGACGTCGTGTATGCGTATATCCTAACTGTGATTATGGCAAGTGACGTGACCATTACAAACCAATATTGAAAATAAATACATGACATTAAACACGCATATTTACCACGTATCTGTTATTGCGTGATGATAATATTTATATTTACTGTGAATATGTTATCACGTGATAATGACGTCATTTCCTTTTGCTTCATTGTGATTATTAAAGTTTCTGTGTGTCATACAAAATTTTACGCAACTACTTAACATTTACTGATTTAATTAAGAGAACAGAAGTCCACTAAAAGTGTAATAATATGGATGGTGGATTTATGCAAAAGAACTCATATGTATAATAATATTATAACCTTGGTTAATTATTCTCCATTGTTAGTATATTAGCTATGGTATGAGTTTATTTAAAACACAAAATAAACTGTTTGTGAAATATTGTGAGAATTGCAAGAAACGGGATCTAAGGCCAGGGATAAATTCTATGTCTAAAAAGACGTGAAAGTAAAATTACCATTCCATATTTGGCACGAAAGATCATTCACATGCTTAATTACATCCTAAATAATGGAATAATTAATGCCTGTAAATCTCAGAGTATATAATTAATAGAATGTGCGCGCTACGATAGACACCAGGCATATTCTAGGAGCGGGGAGACCGTTGTGGATCAAGGGACAACATCTGGATCGAGAGATAGAGGGAATGACTTATGCTTGTAATTATGTAACCAGCTTGATATAAAACTATATAAACCGTACTTTTGTTCCTGTCATCTTGTTTGTTAATCATACGATATTTTGGGACTGATAACCTGGTGGTGGGGGGGGGGAGTCAGGGTGGCTATATGAGTAGGACGATGTCTCGCTCTGGAGGTCGGGTGTTCGATCCCTGAATTGGCCAAGAAAGTTCATCGGGAATTTCCGGCGTGGTTCCCCCTTGTCAGTGATGCAGGATGGAGGGCCTGAAAAGGGCAGCTGTCTAGTCGTTTGGATGTGACGAAAAACCGAGGTCCCATGTACGCATTGGTGTGCACGTAAAAGATCCCTTGATATAAGAGTAGGCCGTAGTGCCGCTGTCCGGGAAAATTTCTCTCATAACACACTGTATGGCGTATGCCCGTCTTCATTAGCCCAGTTCGGAGCAGAACAGTGGGACGTTAAACTCCATTTCATTTTATTTCATTTCTGATAACGTGGGATGTCCGAATGACATTTAAAGATACACAACGTGAGTCATAAGAAGTACATTACAAATACAACCAGAGATAATCTTAGACAAGTACAACCAGAGATTATACTAGACGATCAAAGCCTGTTGCAAGATATGTATTAAGAAAAGAGTGCATGGGTTATACACCGGATGTGGCGATCGGTTTTTACCGTTTGTCCGCTCCCCACGTCTGACAGGCGACCCATGGTGCTACAAAAGATTTCAAGGGAACTCATTGGTGGAGATGGGTTGTGTTGAATATGTATTAGATATTGTCTGCGGTGGAAAGCGAATGTTAACAAAATACTAAACGGAATTGAACCATTTTTATTTATAGATTCAACAGTAATATCTTGGAAAGGATTAACAATCCCCCAGGCCCATTTACGATTTTTCTTCGAAACCGTCCTTGAGGAAATCCAGCTTTTATTTAAAGTTGAGGGGGGATTCCTTCAGAAATCTAAGGAAAAATCTTACCTTAATTTAATTTTTTTTTTTTGCACATGGCTGGAGAAACTTTAATTGAATATTGAATACATAAAGGAATTCCGAGTTGGATATTGATTTATAATAATTAATGTACCGCTAAATTATCTGAATCATAAGTAAACATAGGAAAATACTAAATTATCATTAGACACGCATGTTAATCTAACATCTCAATTCCTGTTTAGGATCAATGTACAAACTCATTAATAGTGAGGTTTGATATTTTTGATTGTGAATTGGAATGAAATAAAATGGGGTTAAAAGATGATAAAAGAGTTTCAAGAGTGCTGATTAAACCTAAACCAGCAAATTGAAAATTTAAAATCCATTTTGAATTATGACGTTTTCAGTGGGATGCCATTATTTGGTGCACACTTCTGCATATCGTATAAAATATTTCCAATGCTTTTGCAAGGGCATGTTTCGATAGACTCTATGTATGGGTATCGTACGTCCTTTTTCTTGCTTCAAATGTTATATAAATTATTAATTAGACATTAATTCAAATGACAAGACCATAATCAATTCTCTAGAACATAGAATGCCTGAGACATTGAATGGATCAACTTCACCATTTAACAATTTAACAGTAAAATAGATAATCGAGACTTGGTTTTTTATATGAGCAATGGTACATGACAATCGGGACTATTTTAGCTAAATCTTGTAAAAACTTCAAACAATGATAAAATCGCTCAGAATAAAGTCATTTCAATATATTCACTTGTCATTATCGATTATTATACTATTATAGCAGCAAGTGCCATCTCTTTATCTAAATCTTACATAATGCAATTTTAATGACCGAGTGACTAAAGAAAGAGTGGGTCTTCGTTTCTGTGGCAACATTACTAAGTAGACATATCATGACTTCAATTTACATTTATCAAAATTTATCGATTTCGAGATAATAAAGTCTATTACGGACAACATATGTAATTATCAATATATTGGATTTTAAAATCATTAATTTTTAGTTATTTATCATTGACTACCCAAAGATCAAATAAAAACTACAATCATCAATATGGAATTATCTAATATCTATATAATGTTTATATGTCTCGCGCTGTTAGCGTGTCATATCACTGATCAATGATAGACCGTTCAGGTGAAGCAAACCACGCGAGGTTTTTCCCAGGTGAAAATAAACCTGTAATTTACCTGTCGGCTACCTGATCTCTATACAACAATGATTTACTAGGACAAAAATATATCCAGGAGAATTTCAATTATTTAAATTACGGGATCTGGGCTTCGGTCATTTAATCCACATATAAATTGACGATTTGATTGCAGAGCTGTCTCATGAAATTTCAGGTAAGTTTTTGTAATCTTATAAAACGCCGACGATTCCGATTTCTTGGGAACATAAATTTTATTTATTAGAAGAAAATGTATTAATTTGTATTTTAAAAATCCCCCCCCCCTTTCCTTTTTTTAATTGAAGATTGAGGTTAGTGATCTTCGACACGTCGAAGATTGTGATTTCTTGCGGGTATAAATTCTATTTTTAGATGGATGCGTATCAATTAGTCTTGTTAATAATAATAATAATAATAACAATAATAATTTATTAAGTGTCACAAATCATTCTGTACATATAAAAATATATAATACTATGTTAATATAACAAATAAAATAACCACGATTTCCGGCCATAATTGTTTCTATGCTTTATTTTGGAACGTCATGGTTTCTTGATTTCTACTTTCAATTTATTCAACATGAGTGATCTGTCCAAGCAATCAATATGGCTACAATTGTAATTTATTAGCCCGAGACCTTATTCGCAAACAACCCAAAAGGAAACGCTTTAAGAATACTTATTGTTCATTGGTTGAGCTCGAAATTTACAGCAGAAATTTACGATTTTGGCCAATGAAAAGGTTGCACCCTTAAAACATTTTTAAAGAAGTTTTGATGAGTAATTAAGGTTCTGTTTTTAATAGATGGTTTAATGGATTTGTTGACCAGTGGACTTATATGGTTATAGAAACCTTAACACGTTGGAGATTGCTATATCAGAACATCAATATTAATCTATAATTTAATTTAATTAATTTCTGGTGTATTGGAGAATATGTTTTAATGGTTATTAAGATTTTTACAAATTGACGATAGAGATTTCTTAGAAACGTAAATTATCTGCAAATCCTTATTCTTAATTGTTTATTAAACGGGATTAAAGCAAGATATAGATTTAGATTTTAATTGTTTATGAAATGTGCTATCCCGAAAGAGCTTTCAGCAAAATAAAATATAAATTTAGATTTTAATTGACGTTAAAGGCTTGGTTCCACAGGTTTTCCGATTTGAGAATTTTCCTTAAGTAGATAATGTTTGTGAAGATTTTCTGAGAATTATTTATACCATAATGTTATAGTGACAACAGAACACACATCTTGGTTAGAACCCCCCCCCCCCCCCCAGTATTTATAAATTAATCCAGCGACGACAAAACACATACCCTTGTCAGAACATCATAAAGTAAATTAATGTAGCGACGACATAACACATACCCTTGTTAGCAAACATAAAGTATTTATAAATTCATTATTTATAATATAATGTAGCGGCGACATAACACACATCGTGGTTAGAATAACATAAAGTATTGATAATATAATATATCGGCGACATAACAAACATTTTCTTAAGTCAAACTTTCATTTTTTATAACATAACATATAACTTAGTAATAAACTATAATACATACTTATGAAAAAACATTCTACTTCTTTATTTGGGCGACGTTTCGAAGAGTATTCTCTCAACGTTATTAAGCTAAGTATGTGTTATAGTTTATTGCTCTATTCAGTTATTAAATGCCTCACAAAGATTATACAACTTAAAGGCTCAATACCACTCTTGTTGTAACTGAATAATATGTCCCAATCTTTATTCTGGTCAACAAATTGTACTATTTTAGAATATTTCAATTAATTGATGATACAAATTTCATCTTAACACACTTTATTTAAAAATTTTGAAAAATTCAACATAATGGTTTGAAACGTCTAACGTAAACCTTTTCAAATGAAACTTCGATTTAAAAATATTTTCGAACCCACTGGACAAGTAAAATAGAATGTAATGGATAATTTACACAACAGGTAGGACACTTAAACATCTAGTACTAATAATAAGGCTATTATTTATTTTCTGGAGCTTTCAAGCTAGCAAGAGTGTTATTGTCCCTTTAATGTACTAAAACATAGCACATATTCTGGTGCTTCAAACTTTAATTATTTACAAAATTATGTTGCGCGAATATGGAACACATATCTGGTATATACGATAAACATTAGTTAATTATTTATAATAATTATAACGTATCAACGACGGAACAACTAGTATTTTTATCAATCAAAAAATACAATATTTACAAAATAATGTAGCCATTATAATGTACATAATACATTATGATTAGCCAAATACATTTAATCTCTCTCTCTGTCTCTCTCTCTCTCTCTGTCCCTGTCTCTGTCTATCTCTCTCTCTCTCTGTGTCCCTGTCTCTGTCTATCTATCCCTCTCTGTATTTTGTTATCAATGGCAGAATAATAGCACGTTAAAACCAATTGGATTTTTATCAACCGCTATATCCATTGAGCATTCTGTTTCAGTTCTCTATAACTGTTAAGTACAAATCATTCTGTTTCAGTTCTGTATAACTGTTAAGTACAAATCATTCTGTTTCAATTCTCTGTAAGTTTTATGTACAAATCATTAATTCTCTATCAGCTGGAACAATACAATTTATAGCTATCATTCTGATGAAATTACTGTTATTTATCGCAGTGTCAAAATTATAATACACGTAAAAAATGTTGTTTTTTTATGTAAAAATAATTATAGAAATCAAATCAACGGACCGTGATCAAAATCAATGGTTATACATGTATGTTCTATTACCACAAATAAAATATATACTCCAGGTTTTCATTTCTGTTTCAATTCTTGTTTAATTTTTTTATTTTTTAAAAAAAAATATTTCAATAAATAAAAATAATTAAAGATACATTATTTAAGATAAGATTCAGATAAAGAGCTGGCCATTTTTGCTGTAATAGTTCGAAAATAGATAATGCAAAATTAATTTATTGAAACATTTCATTCCAATTGCTCCATTGGGAGCGAAGATATTAGCCTTTGAAGGTTTGACAAGATGCGTGCTTTAATAATATTGCAACCATGGTACAGGTTGTTCTAAGGCAAGCCTCGCGTTTCCATTTTTAAATTAAATCAAAATAAGGCCGAAGAAAGAAAGATCTGCAATAGGTAGATTTAGCTCTAGCATAATATATGTTTAATTTAAAAAAAAATAATTAATAAATAAATCCAATTCTAATATGAGTATAATAATTACCAAGATTTCAATCTAGTTTGGGCTAAATGAAATCAATGATTGTCTCACAGATATGACTCCCCCACCTTTTTTTTAAGAAAATTAGTAACCATACATGGTACACGTCGCATTAACCTCGGTCTGCCTTGTCTTCATTATCCCGGGTGGTTGGTGTGGCAGACCACTAGGACGTTAACCCACGTATTATTCATTCATTCAATAATAGACCCCTTGGAGTTATCACGCTTCATTGCCCCCGCCCTCCGCCATGTGGTATCAAATTAACCAGCATGACCCCCTCAAATGTTTAAAGCCATCGAATTTGGGTTCCGGACGAATTTGGGCCCTGGGCGAATCGGGTCCGGGCGCATTTGGGCACCTGGCTAGGCCAGGAAACCTGCTAGTATATAATATTAACTTCACCACATAAAATTAATTACACAGGATAAACTAGTCGACGAGACACACAATATTAATTACACAAGGCAGAGTAGTCGACACGACACACGATATTAATTACACAAGGTAGACTAGTCGACAAGACACAACATTAACAGACATTTCAAACAATAAGCAAGAAATGCATTATATCAAATCAGATGAATGGGTCCGTTGGTCATATTAGAACATAATAAACTTTTCTTGATTGAGACAACTTCGGGGACTAATTGTACTAAATGCGATTAAAGAGATTCTCATCACATCGGGTATATCTGTAGATGTTAATGTGATGACAATCTGTATTTTTCTGATTACCATCCATTAAGGTCGATTAACTCATTAATGTTGATCAATCTTGATTTGTACTCTTATCAGACGATCTGATAACTACACCAGTATTACAGAAGGTGACAGTTCTAGATAATGAATGATTATATCATTAATAATGAGACCTTTAAAATGTTTAGACCTATCTCAAACCTTCCCCTTTTTTTGATATATGACAATAAAAAAAAACCGCAACAAAATTGTTTTGGTTTAGATTTAGTGTTAAAATGATTTTTCATTTTATTTTGGAACTGACAACACATCCATGTATTACAATAAAAATGTCAACCTTGTTGGAAATCCAGAATGAAAATCGACTTCTGCTTTAATGTTTAAGTGGAATGTATCGGTTGAGTAAAATAAAATCACAATTGTGAGTCACGATGACTCAGTGATTAAGGCAGGAGCCACGGTTTCTAGGTGGTTAAGACGCTGGCTCGCTAGCCGGGAGGTCGGGTGTTCGATCCCTGCATTGGTCGAGAAAGTTGATCCAGATTTTCCGACGTGGTTTCTCCTTGTCAGTGGTGCAGAACGGACGGCCTGACAAGGACAGCTGTCTAGTCCTTCGGATGAGACGAAAAACCGAGGTCCCGTGTATACATTGGAATGCACGTAAAAGATCCCTTGGCAGTTGGAATTCGATATAAGAGTAGGCGATAGTGCCGCTGCCAGGGCAAAATTTCCTTCATAGCACACTGTATGGCGTATGCCCGTCTTCATTAGCCCAGTTTCGGAGCCGAACAGTAGGACGTTAAATCCCATTTCATTTCATTTCTTTTTTTCTTCAGAGTTCTAGACATGGAACAGTCCAGGTTTTTGCTGCAGGTTATTCTAGTTCTATTGCTGTCGCCATGTTCCGAATCGTTAGACGTCATGATAGGTGAGTTCTTATAAATTAATGGGGCATTACGCGTGAGCTTAATCTGCCTATACTTCTGGTTTTGGTTTGTCTTAAGTTGTTAAATAAATTATTAATTAGGCATTTATTTACATGCGAAACCCATATCCATCTAGACAACTGAAATGGATTATAACAATTTCACGTTAAAATGGATTATTATCGTTGCAATACTACTCGACAATCGGGACTATCTTGTCAACACTTAAAATACTGATAACTCATAATTTTCAATATATTCATATTTCATTATTTATTTTTAAACTAGTATAGCAGAAACGGCGAACTCTTGACATAATACAGCTTTAATAACAAAATTGCTAACGTGATGTCATCTTTCTATCCGTTCTTCAGATGTAAAGTAGATATATTCCAAGTCTTACTTGGTGATTGACAAACACATTTTAATTTTCAGTTGTAATTAAAAGAAACAGACAAGACTATTTAACCAGATATGCCGATAAGCTGTCCGAGTATGGTCTTAACCAATCCACACCCTTATCCTTTACTCCGTCATATTCTGTCAAGTACCTAGAGGGAAAAGAAATATTTGATTTCTGGAAAAATGGTAAGCGAACATCTATGTTATGTAAAATATATTTTGCTTGTATTGATGTGGAATCTTTAAGAATACATAACTATTTTTCTATTACAGAGTATAAGACAAATAGGAAATGGTTGGCTGTTATTGATAGCAACAAAGTGTTCTGCCCTATAGGATTATTGCAGGCCTATGCTCTCAGTTACGTCACACTAGGAACTGACACGTGTCATGGTTTATCCAATCAACTGATAGATATGTCTATAAAGGCTAGAACAGTGGCGTTTGCATATAAAACGTTTTTATTAGATTTAGAGAAATACACAAATGCTTCAACGGACTCGGTGGCTGTTATGTTTGATAAATCTGGCCTTGGTATGATTATTTTAATTCCTTTATTTAAAAGTCGAATCGAGATTAATTACTCAGAAAATTCCTCTTATAAATATATAATTGACATGAAACTTGGCATGCCCATTCCATTAACAATTCTGCATCGATTGAGGAGAGATTGGGATTTGACGTTATAATTTCAAAACAGAAGCAATGACGCCATATCCGGTTCTGGTCCTTATGTTACTTATATAAAATCCTTGACCATTTCATAATTTGATAAAAATTTAATTTACTGTTTGTTTATTGTGGTTTATATCAATATTCTTTCAGATCACAAGTACCAGCGTCATCTTGAATCGGCCAGTCTTTTGTTTCAGATTGATATCCCTGTCATATCGTGTAACGTCTCAAACGAACTGAAAAACTTGACAGCTAAAACAGAGGTCAAGGTTGTATTCGTGTTTGCTACGTCACAGTGTGAAGAAATCATGCTGCAAGAGGTAATTCATTCATATTTTCTCAGGGTATATCCTGCCACACCACTTTCGAAAGAAACAACAAAAAATAACAACAGACCCCCCCCCCCCCCCCAAAAAAAAAACCCAAAACAAAACAAAAATAAAATAAAAAGACAAATCTAAAAATTTGGATCATTCAATCTTTAGGGGAATAAAATATTCCGTGTAGGAAGAATTGATGTATAGACGATAGGTATATGTTCTATGACAACAATTAATTCTACACATTTTTATATATCGCTGCCTCCACCCCCCATTACACCCTACACCCTGATCCCACAATTACACCATCCCGACATTGTCCATTGTATGTTATCTATTATTTTAAACCCCACTGTTCGATATCCCATCTTGGCGAAAACACAGAACATTCATAATTAGATAACAGGAATTGGTTAGTTTTATATTGCTCTACGAGAAAGATCAAATAAACTACAAAAAAACAATATTAGTTTCATTACCGACTCGATGTAGTCCATAAATTATATTCTATGGAAGTTTTATTGTTTGTCAATTTATGTATTTGCATTATATTGTGATTTTGTTTCAACCGTTGCTCCGGGAGATCATTGAACAATCGAATTTATTTATTAGATTGCACAACCTTTTGAGAGTAAGATAAGAGTTTTGATAACAAACAAAGAAACGGGGATTTTATTTAGCTGACTAAAAGCCCGGGAATCAATCAATATAGCCAAGTATAAGTTTAGTCATAGACACAGTCTCAAGTCACACCTGAACTATGTCATATCCATGGTATGGATTATTGCAGAACATGTTTATGTCAAGAAGTACACCAACGCCCCTATTAAACCAGAAAGCTATAACATCACACATTGCTGGATGAATCAAACTCTTAGCTAAGACAGCCCATCCAAAAACCATGCTCTGTGGCAAGAGATACAGCAACGCCTCGGGAAAACTTGTAAGCTAAAACCCCACACATTCATTAATAAATAAGACTGTAAGCTACGGAGAACCCACCACATCTTTCACAGAGGTGCCCCTAGATAAATACAATCGGAAATGGAACCAGGCATAGTCTCAGTTTCCACATTAATAAATTTGATCAAGAGAGAGAGAGAGAGAGAGAGAGGGTGAAACTGGAGGACCCGGCGAAAAACCACCAGGTTCGACAGGCGATCCCACCCCATGTCACGTACAACCGGGAGATCGAAACTATCCTGATAAAACCATGCTTATGATAATGGTAGGAGACTTGGGTAACTGAATATTTCTGTCATAAGTAAATTTCCAAATCAACCAAACTTAACTAGCACATTACAGATGCCCCCAGATAAACAGAATAGTCTGAACTGAGAGATACATGGTTGTTTTATGTGCTATTGCTTTGATAGGGAGTCGAACTTCTGATATGACGATTAGTTTAACAGGGAGTCAAATTTCTGGTATCACGATTATTTTGATTGAAAGTCCACACTGTTACCCCGATTATCATTGTGTATTAACATTTAAAATTATCGTTATATGTGTACATTAACTATTGTTTAGACATGTACATTAATCCAGGTGCATTAATTACATATTTCATTATCAAGCTACTGAAATTATATAATGTGTTTATTATCAAATATAATTCATATTTCCGATATTAGTACATTGACCAACAAACTGTATTATTTAAACATTAACCCGTAGCATTCTTATATCTGTATTTTAACAAATGGAATTGTTTTAATCGTAAATTAATATAATGGTTCTATGCGTACTTTAACCGATAGAATGGCTCTATATGCATTGTAACCAATAGAATTGTTTTAATTAGATATTAACCAATAGTGAACCAATGGAATTGTTTAAATTGGATATTAACCAATGAAATCGTTCTATTTGTATTTGAATATTAGCCAATAAATTGTTTTAATTGGATATGAACCAATAAAATCGTTCTATTTATATTTGAACGTAGGCCCATCGTTTAGACATGTTAAGAGGACGGTATAGATGGATAATGTATGCTACAGATGGTCGAGTTCCAGAATGTAATGTCTGTCAACAATCTAATGTTATAATTCTTAGAGACAGAAATCCAACACACAACGTAAGTAAAACAAAGACAAACAGTTGACACAATAGAATATCCACACTGATCAGCAGTGTATATTCGCTAGAATTAATGGGCTTACAATATAACATTTTTCCTTCTGCAAATTCAATTCTAGAACATTTTATTTAAACATTAGAAAAATAAATAAAGGTGATTGAAGTATATGTAGGTAAAAATATGTACTATTTAGTGTAAATGAGTAGGTTAAATGAGTAAAAGACACCATTCTGCCCGGACTAGTAACGTCTTAGGTAAAACATGCACGCGCCAATGGGCCAATGATTGACGCCGTATGTGACGTCATGTTGAAACCAGTCATCTTTTACAGAGTTATTAGAAAACTTTCGTAATCCTCTGTGAAACAGATTGTAAAATATCATTTTGTACAAATTGGATAAAATAACTGACAAAAACAGTATAAAGGCCTGATTCACAGCCACTTAAACTAACATATTTTAAAGATGCAGAGAGGTCATTGGTTGCGATTTAAAATCTAATTGGCCAATGGAAGGGATGAATTGTTAAAATTGTTGTGTGAATATGACTCAGCTGATTTCAAAGGATTAAAGAAAGCATTCTATTTTAACAAAACGAATAAAAAAAAATGAATTTCACGAAAATAAATATAAAAAGAATTACGACAAGGAAGTAAAATCGCTGATGATCGTGTTCAAAGAAAACAATAATGTAATATTTAGATATTTGGTAGGGTGGGTACAATACCAGCACTAATTACATATTATAATGAACTGTCTACACTAAGGACAAATAATCATCTAGGGATATACCGTCTCTGTTTGATTTCATATCAATGTCCAATAACCTGTTTTACCCGATACTTACACGCAAAGTTGTGTCCCCAAGCAATCACAGGTCTAGGTCGTTAGTGTTTTCACGTTTAATAATTCAAACTCAGACCACGTTCAATCAGGTCATCATTTTACCACATATTTTTACAATGTGTGAAAATAAATGCTGTTTGTTATTTATGGCTGATATAGTCGAGTGACTAAACGTGTTTAGTGTACTAGGTTGGTACACTCACCCACCGTACATTGGAGCTGGTATAAGTCTATGCGGACCAGATACTTTTTCTGATTTGTATTCGTGTTTAGTGTACTAGGTTGGTACATTAAAACCGTTATAAGTCTACGCGAACCAGATACCTTTGTTGTTATTAATCATACTGATTTTAGAATAATAGTTTAAATAATTCTTACAGTTTCAGCTACATTACTGTAAATATTCTAGAATATTGTCCCATTGTTAATCTGTCAATAGCAGCATCTACTGTAAACATTAGTTACTATAAAGCCACAATCTATAACACAATCTGATTACAATACAGATCTATATTTCGTTTCGTGTTTTAATACTTTCGATGGTCTACACTACAAGAAGATCTGACCAGTTGTACTGGAAGGTAGCGTCAGGGGTTGTACGAGCGGCTTTTGACCCTATGACGCCAGACATTGATTAATCAATCAGTGGTTTCTAGTGGTTTACCCACAGTTCCGTGTATTTCACGCCAAGAGGTCCTCGTAACAGATAGTTTCATTGGCTAATCTCTCACGCTATCCAGAACACAGGTCCAGATCCTAGTGTAGTACAGACAAATAAAATGAAATTTTGAACGATAAAAATGAAATGAAATGGGGTTTAACGTCCTACTCTTCTGCACCTAACCTGGGCTAATTGAAGACGGGCATACGCCATACAGTGTGCTATGAGGGAAATTTTGCCCGGGCAGCGGCGCTACGGCCTACTCTTATATCGAATTCCAACTGCCAAGGGATCTTTTACGTGCACGCCAATGTGTACACGGGACCTCGGTTTTTCGTCCCATCCGAACGACTAGGCAGCTGTCCTTGTCAGGCCCTCCTTTCTGCATCACTGACAAGGGGAAACCACGCCGGAAAATCGAGATGAACTTTCTCGGCCAATGCAGGGATCGAACACCCGACCTCCAGGCTAGCGAGCCAGCGCCTTACCCACTTAGCCACGTGATCCCCTTGAACGATAAAAACGAAACGAAATAAGATCTGTGTTTTAACCAGATTGGCAGCCGACAGATACGTGCAGTTTAAAAACGATAACGTTAATATTGATAAATGTGGATGTTTGTACGATCAGTATAATATACATAATGTTTAACTCTGTGTAACGATTTAACAAGATTGTTTTTTATAAATTAATAATAATATTACTACTTTAACAAAGACTTGTTTTTTTTTATAAATTAATAATAATATCATTACTTTAACAAAGACTGGACTTGGTTGGTTTTTATAAATTAATAAAAATATTACCACTATAACAAAGACTGGACGTGGTGGGTTTTAATAAATTAATAATTCTATTACTACTTTAACAAAGACTGGAGATGGTCGGTTTTATAAATTAATATTAAAATTATTACTTTAACAAAGACTTGACGTAGTTGTTTTTTTATAAATTAATAATTATATTACTATTTTAACAAAGACTGGACGTGGTGGGTTTTAATAAACTAATAATAATATTACTATTTTAACAAAGACTGGAGATTCTTGGATTTTATAAATTAATAATAAAATTGCTACTTTAACAAAGACTGGGCGTGTTTATTATAAATTAATAATAAAATTGCTACTTTAAGAAAGGCTGGGCATGGTTTTTATAAATTAATAATAAAATTTCTACTTTAACAAAGACTTGTTGTAGTTGGTTTTTCTAAAGCCGCATCACATATTACTACATTAAGTTGGTATTCCTATTTTACTTATGTCTTATTCCCTTGTTTGTACCTTTCTAATACCAGGTTGTAACCATGAATTATGAAGAGAAATCGGTCAGATTTGTAGACGCGGCTTTGAAATACATGGACAAGTCTTTAACCAGTGACACCACCATAACCTGTGAATTCAACTGCACTGATCAGTGCGAGACAGACTGTCGACAACTTTTTAAAAACGCAATAAATGAGGTAATAGCAACATAAACTCATTTCAAATATACCCAGCCTATATTTACACCCATGCGAAAGTATGGTGCATTAGTTGGCCATGAATGGATTAAGAGGTTTTATTTAATCTACAAAAAATAAATTATAATTCTTCAATTGTGCATTGGATGCCATAGGTATACACCATTACATGGCTTACTAATTAAGAAAGTATTCTATAAGTATATGGAGAAATGAAACCTAAAAACCGAACCTTGCGGCACTCCTCTGACATGGATCTATTTCAGTCTTGGTATTTTCTATAGTATGTACCAAAATCAAGAGATGCTATGATGTCCCAGAAGTTAATAATGAAAGCCTTTTCTAGATATATGGAGAAATATAACCCTTGGAGCTTTCATCTGACACTAATCTATAATGTACCACTTCAGTAGTACACTGGCATTATTGATTAAATATGTTTAACGTCAAAAATTCCAGTGCAAAATAGAAAAATATTAAAATATGCAAAGAAGAGAATATTCAAGAGGACAAATTTGGCAATCGTCAGTGGGCCTGTTTGGATATTGGACCCTTTTGGTCTGTACATTTTCCATATTGGATCATTTTGCATATTTAAAGTTTTACCTTTGGACCATTTACAATGGACATTATGTACCTCGGCGTGGCCAAGGTGCCTAAGTGAGTAAGACATTGGTTCGCTAGCCCGGAGGTCGCGAGTTCGCTCCCGGTATTGGCCGAGAAAGTTTACAGGAATTTTCCGCGTGGTTTCCCGTTATCATAGGTTTAGGGCGTATGGCCTGACAGGGACGAAAAACCGAGGTGCAGGGTGTACGCATTGGCATGCACGTAAAAGATCCCTTGGCAGCTGGAATTCGATATAAGAATGGGCCGTAGCGCCGCTGTCCGGGCAAAACACGTTGCATGACGTATACCCGTCTTCATTAGCTCAGGAGCAGAACGGTAGGACGTTAAACCCCATTTCATTTCATGTACCTGGACCCTGTGTACGGTGACCCTTATGAATGGAAATTTTAACTGTTTTGAACATGTCATCTATAAAATTAGTTTTACCGTTAGACAGGTGATGGTGGGTTCGGTGTTTATCTACCAACTGATGGTATAACAACATTACCTGTAGATGTAGATATATATAGATACGATGATCATTGTAACAAGGTAAGTTTTATAACAACTAATCATAATCATTGTCACAAGGCAAGTTTATAATATCACCCAATGATAGTCATTTTAACAAAGTTATTTTAAGATCACCCAATGATAATCATTGTTACAAAATGAGTTTATAATAACACCCAATGATGATCATTGTAACAAGATAAGCTAATAATATTAACCAATGACATACATTGTAACAAGGTAAATGTATAATATCACTCAAGGATAGTCATTGTAACAAGGTAAATGTATTACATCACTCAATGATAAGTCATTGTAGGAGTAGCTTAAACCACATACTAAGCCTGCATACAAGAGACAACATTGTAGTCAAGTTTGTTTTGTACGTGTTTTTATATTGGTCCAATGAGTGTTCTTACATTGGACCCATGCCTGTACTAGTTCCATGGTCCCATCCTGATTCTTATACTGGTTCAATGGTCCCATGCTTGTTCGTGTACTTGTTCTATGGTTCCATGCCTGTCCTTGTACTGGTTACTTGGTCTGAAGCTTGTTATTGTTCAATGGTTCCATGCTTTCTCTCGTACTGATTTCATACTTCTACTTGTACTGAACCCATACCTGTTTTTGTATTAACCCCGTGGCTATTATTGTATTGGTCCCATGTCCGTTTTTGTATCAGTTGTTGCTTGGTCTTATATTAGTTGATGACGTTGTTTGTCTCCCTGTATTCGTCACGTTTTATTACTATGTTGCCATTTTAGTTCAAAGTCGATTGCAGTGTACTTAAAAGACATAAACAATATATGTATGGTTTGAACAAAGATCAAATTAATTTCACACAATAAATTTGCTTTCTTCTTTTTGTTTTTGACTATAGATAGGAACATGGCAACCAGATACAGGAATGTTTGCAAACGAACAACTGTTCTTCAATAATGATTCCATGGTAGTACTCAGGATTGCTGTTGTAGTGGTAATTATATTATATGCATTACAATCAGAAAAATAAAAATCTACGTGAGAGGAAAAAGGTTTTATAGGTTTTATAACAATTTCAGCAAACGGGACAGAATTACCCCTTGGCATATTGTATCATAATCTAATAGGCTATGTCCACGAAAAATACGAATAGATTTTAAAACAAATACATTTGTTCAGATTATTTCATGAATACTATACCATAACCATATAGGCTATGTCCACGAACACAACGAATATGTTTTTATGACACTTTCAACAGATCTGGCAGCTATACGTTTTGTATGGATTAATTTGATAGAAGAACACTACCTAAGCAAAATATATCTTTAACCGTTTTGAATCTGTGTATTGATTTCATAATTAACCATCTTCGTTGTTCCTCGACCCAAGTGATACATCTCTGGGACAAATGGAGTTTTATGTATTTAGGATTAGGTATAATAAATATACATGTCGATATCCATTCAGGATAAAACCCCAGACAAAAAGGGATTTATTTTATAAAGTGTGGCTCTGCTGCATTGAGTTATTGATGATAAGGTCACAGTCAGTGGTGAAACACAGAAGACCTGTCAAGGACGGTGTCTAGTCACTTGACTCAATGTCAGACCTTATAATCAAAAACACACACTTTAGACCATTCGACCACCCATCCTCCACACACGTGAGAGAAATAATCTCTTCATACTTCAGACAATAAACCAGAAATCAATGTATCTTATAATGCTTAGTTTCTTAATATCTTGTAACAGGAGCCGCCGTTTGTATTTCGGAACCAAAGTGGTACAGGCGTGACGTATTATGGTTACAGTATCGACGTCATGAACGATATAGCCGAAAGGATTGGGTTTACTTTTACTGTACGTGAATGTGACGATGGTCTCTATGGTAACCTAGATAGTAACCAGTTGTGGAATGGATGCGTTGGTAATATTCTTAAAGGGGTCAGTATTCCATGTATTTATTGAAACACAAGCAATAAAATATCACGATTTATTGTCACCATATCTGTTAAACAAATAAACCCAATCAATACAAGGAAAAAAGGAAATCGAATCACATTGCTCTTAATCTCTACTTGGTGTTATATATAGCATGGTTTTTAGCTACCACAAAATTGGGAGTCGTGGTGACCTAGCGTGTAAGGCGCCTGTTTACTCAGAAGGGGGCCCGGGATCTATAGCGTTGATGGTCGATGAAATTGAATGCTGTAGTATGGAGAGTCATGCGTGGGACGAAAAACACGCGAGTACGCAAAAGACACTTGAAAGAGTAGGCGAAAATGCCACCGCCCGGGCAACATGTCTATCATAGCCTACTGTGTTGCTATAAGTATATCTTTATTATCACGGTTGGCGCAGAAAGCTAGAGCGTTAAACCAATTGTATTTCGTTAATTGCTGTTGAGTGGAGGTTAAAACCTTCTCTCTTATCTACAATAACATTCGGGGGTCGCGGTGGCTAAGTGGGTAAGACACTGGCTTGCGAGTCTGGAGGTCGGGTGTTCGATACCTGCTTTGGTCAGCGTGGTTCTCCTTGTCAGTGATGCAGGATGGAGGGACTGATAAGGACAGCTGTCTAGTAATTCGGATGGCACGAAAAACCGAGGTCGCGTGTACACATTGACGTGCACGTAAAAGATCCCTTGACAGTTGGAATTCGATATAACAGTAGGTCGTAGTGCCGCTGTCCGGGCAAAAGTTCCCTCATAGCACACTGTATGGCGTATGCCTGTCTTCATTAGCCCAGATCGGAGCAGAACAGTAGGACGTTAAACCCCATTTCATTTACAATGATATTTCAGGATGCTGATATAATAGTTGGAGCCATGACAGTGACTGCTGACCGAGAAACAGTGGTCGACTACACTTTACCTTACTACGACTTCGCTGGTATCCAGATCATGATGAAGAAACAGACGCAACAAGTGAACACGTTTTATTTCGCGGATGTGTTCACGTCTCAAGCTTGGTTATGTCTGGGTGGAGTTATAGCCTTAACCAGCGTTCTGCTCATGTTATTTGATAAATATTCCCCAGCACCAGGTTTCTGTAAGAATCCTGATTATCAGGACCAACCTACCTTTAATCTACATGAGAGCATCTGGTTTGTTATTGGATCCTTGACAATGTCAGGTAAAAATGTCATTCCATCACAGATATGGCGATTCTGATCTTTCGAACAGATGATCAGAATATTTTGAGTTTTGGTCCTGTCGCGGTTTTTGTAGCGATTAAGACAATGTTTTGCTTGGTTCGAAGCATTTGAGGTCACGCACTTTCGGTGACGTTATGTTATTTACTCGGTCTGAAATGAAATGGGGTTTAACGTATGTGCCAAATATTTTCCGTAGGACTTCAAAAGTTTAAATTAAGAAAACTTTATTTTCCTCAAGGACTGAAACGCTCTGGGCTTAAACGTTATTTTATCAATCACCTCTGTGATACCATTGCGTTTAGTATAATAGGGGTATATTGCAGACAATTCAGAAACGCCATAGTGTTTTTTTTTAATATACTATTCAAAAAAAGTAGGGGATATTTGATTTTTAAGTGTTATTAAAGTCACCTAATGAAACTGACGAAGAAACAAATGACAAAATGAAATGAAGTTCACATTCATCGATTTATTCCAAATGTTCGTTAGACTAAGTAAGGCACAGACTGACCATTATAAGGGTAAAATGATACCCGGGTCAAACAGCAAAGTTACCACAGCATCACAACCAAGTCAATAACGGGTAAATCCTCCTCTGTTTGCCAAACAAGCATTGATCCGACGTGGCATACTCCTAATGAGACGTCTAAGGTCATTTTGGTCCAGATTGTCCCATTCCTGTTGCAACGCAGCAGCAAGTTCTTGGACATTGACAGGACGTTGTTGACGTTGACGTAACCTCTGTCCAAGCATGTCCCAGACATGCTCGATGGGGGAGAGGTCGGGACTCAGTGCTGGCCAAGGTAATGTGGTGATGTTCTGTTGTTGGAGGTAACCTGTAACGACCCTGGCCTTGTGACATCTTGCGTTGTCATCCTGGAAGATGAAACGGCGGCCATGACATCGTGCGAACGGCACAACATGGACTGCCAAGATGTTGTCCCGGTAGTACTGGCCTGTAACACGCCCTGCAACAACATGTAAAGCCGTTCTTCCAGCAACAGTGATGCCTCCCCACACCATAACATAACCACCCCCAAATCGATCATGGCTGATGACGTTAACGTCTTGGAAGCGCTCGTTTCGACGACGCCACACCCTCTGTCCAAAAAATCAACAGTGAACCTTGATTCATCTGAAAACATCACATTGCTCCAGCGTCGATTATCCCAGTGTTGACGATCCCTACACCAACGACGTCTTGCCTGAATGTGATGATCTCTCAAACAAGGGATCACGCGAGGACGTCGGGCGCGAAGGTGACCCCTATGCAGTCGATTCCGAATCGTCTGGCCACTCACTCTCACACCAGTGTCTGTTTGAAGACGAGCGCTGATCTGATTTGCTGTGATGACACGATTTCTCAAGGCCAAGGTACGGATAAATCGATCCTGGGCTTGAGTTGTCGCCCTTGGTCGACCTGAGCGTGGTCTGTCCTGTACAGATTGTGTATCACGGTATCTGGACCATAGCCTGCTTATGACAGACTGAAAAACATTCATCGTCCGCGCCACAACCGCCTGTGTTGTGCCGATCTGTAGCATGCCAAGGGCACGTAACCTTTCATTTTGGGTAAGCCGACGCATATCAAAATTTGTTTTCTGGTCACTAAAACAATTAAACTGATGTTTCCACCCTGGAATTCAATGCCACAATGACTGTAACATTCAAAGTCAGAGTCGTGCAAATCTTGGGTTGGACCCCCATGATGATCCCAAGCATCACCTGCATTCCATGCGGTAGCTATTGGTGCGTTTGGGCGTCACATGTAACTGGAAATGTTTCTTCTGTTAGGTTCTATAGTGACTTTTTTCATAGTCATTTGCATATTTTAGTATTGTGCCCCCAAAATCAAATATCCCCTACTTTTTTTGAATAGTATATATAATGCAGGGCGGAGGGCTGGGCAAGGGACAACGTAGGCCTATAGTCGTTCGAGTTGAACTAAAATCCGTGGTCGGAATTCGACATAAGAGTAGAGCATAGTGCCCCTGTCCCGGGAAAAAATTACCTCATAGCTGGCGCATGTCCGTCTTCATTAGCCCAGTCGGCACATAACAGTAGGACGTTAAATTTGATTTCATATTTCTATTTTATATAAGATAATCGATATCATGAGATGGAATGTGCCACTTGATGTGGTCCAGTGTGGTACTTGTGCCTCCCTTGAAACACGCTATAAATTTCACAGTTCATCTAAATTAATTTCAAGTTTTCTTTCACCTGAACGCATCGCTTGTGTTTGATTATTACACAGGTTAATATAGAACATTATTTCTATATACAGGTGGCGGGGAACCCCCTAAGAGTTTTTCTGCTCGGCTGTTGGTGGCTGGTTTCTGGTTTTTCTCGGTCATCATGATGTCAACTTTTACAGCCAATTTAGCTGCCTTTCTCACCGTCTCCAGATTAGGTGTGTCCATATCCTCACTGGATGCACTCTCAGCACAATCGGAAGTGAAATATAGCGCCGTGGCACATTCATCAGTGATGAACTACTTCGAAAGAATGGCGGCCATCGAGGAGAATTTTTACACCTTGTGGAAGAACATGAGTTTAGGACAGAATAATGAAGGGGGCGGTAATAACAGTTTTGCTGTTTGGGATTATCCTTTGGGAGATAAATACGTAACAATATGGCGTGCTATTCAAAGCACGGGTTTTGTCTCTGACACCCAGGCTGGTATTGATAAAGTGTCGTCGGAGAACTTTGCCTTGATATCCGAGTCACCCATTATAAAGTATCTGACGTCACGAGATTGCGATCTGACGTCCATAGGAGACCAATTTAGTGTAAGACCCTATGCCTTTGCCTTGAAAGAAAATTCTGTTTATACCAAGAAAATATCGGCAGCGTAAGTACAGCCTTTCTTTAAACTTAAAATATTTCATTAATACTGAGGACAGGTAGACTGGTTGGTCTCCAGTCAGGTAGACTGGTTGGTCTCCAGTCAGTTAGACTGGTCTCCAGTCAGTTGAGACTGGTCTCCTGTCAGATAGACTGGTCTCCATTCAGGTGAGACTGGTCTCCTGTCAGATAGACTGGTCTTCAGTCAGGTGAGAATGGCCTCCAATCAATTATAGAGACAATCCTGCCATTTTCAACGACTGGGGAATCAGTGATCAACTCAAAATCTATGCATGAATTCATTAGTTGCCCTGATTGTTAGCTGATATCATTGGCCCAGGCCGTATTTAAGATACACGGCTACTACAATGACGGTTACTTGTCATTCAATCACCAAAATCTTCAATTTTGTCACGAGCCACAGCCACATGCACTTTCCCCCACAAGGCAATTCTTATCTCAAAGTTTATTGTAAGATAGGTTGACACAAATGTAAGCGTAAATGAACATGTATTGATAATAAGATGACTAGGGCTAGTATGTAATGTACAATAGTTTACCGAGGCATATTGGAATTCTACAACTTGTATTGGGTTAGTTTGCTAACAATAATCGGCAGAAATCACACGTAGTTAAGATAAAGAAGTACTAGGTATATTGGTTATAAGCCAAACATTAGTATAATGTAACAACGCTAATTATATTGATGTACAGAGATTCAGCAATCTGTTGAACATTCTATCAAAATATTTTATATCGGTTATCCAAACCGCAAAAATAATCCAGTGATTGTTTAAAAAGCTTAAAGGAGTCCATAGAGGGTGGTGCTGGTTTGAACAGAGATTCCGCAATTTGTCCAAATATATTTCATCTTGGTTATCTGAATCGCGAAAATAGTTTTATAGGTACTTAAAAAAGCGAGTAGTTCCTGGAGTATGATACTGGGTTGAGACTAGTCTGGTTGAGGTACCAGGTGTTGGGTTACAGTGTCGATTGAAGCTTAAAATGGAATGTTAGTTAGCCTTGTTCGACCAGGTTATTAATTAATAAACAGTGGGGGGGGGGGGGGTCCAATTCATTTAATGTCTAAGCCACCTGATGACACAGAGAGTTGAATTGGGGCTTAGCATGTCAATAAATGTCTCAATATATCTATATAGCATTTGAAGTCAGCAAACAGACCTACAATACGCAGATTAGCTCTTACTTAAATTCAGGTTTACGTGTAAATTTCAGCATTCTAGATCTTCAGCAAGATCGGCGATTAGAAACGTATAAACGTAAATGGTGGGACGACGGGAAAGTTTCCTGCCCAGAAGACACCAGTGATCAAGGCCTTGACCTTCAGTCTCTTACCGGAAGTTTCTTGGTTGTTGTCATGGGGGTATGTTCGGGCGTGTTAGTATTGGTGGTGGAACTGTTGTGGACAAGAGTAAGGGCACACAAAAGAGTAAGTGCAAAGAATGTGTAAAACTCTATTAAGTCACTAAAATAAAGTATTCACGAAAATTAATCGTACGAGCGAGATAAGAAAAGTTAACGGGGGCCTGACAAGGACAGCTATCTAGTCCCGTGTATAAACATTGGCGTGCACGTAAAAGATTCATTGACAGTTGAAATTCGATTTAAGAGTAGACCATGGTGCTGTTGCCCCAGCAAAATGTCCCTCATAGCACACTGTATGGCGTATGCCCGTCTTCATAAGCCCAGTCGAGGCAGAAAAGTAGGACGTTAAACCCTATTTCATTTTTCTCGGATGGGATAATACACAAATGAGACCAATCCGTGTAGGCTATATATTAGATAAGCCTTGACAGAGGCAATTTTGTGAATACTATACGGAAACAACATGCGGAAGTGACCATATAAAATATGTTATTCTCAAAATACACGAAGTATCGCGTAGAGGGGATTCGATTTCCGTTTGATTTATATCGATTTCCATGACAGTTAATTAGATATAGATTTTGTAATTGTGAAATATAAGTTAATTACATATAGATGAAAACAACTTATATTGTGTAAATAGATATAGATGAAAACAACTTATATTTTGTAAATATTACTATTGTTTTGCAGACGAATATTATGGAGGTAAAACCGGTCCAAACACCAGTGGTGTCATTCACTGAGAAGACAAAACCCGACACGATAAAACCAAACAAAATCTAAAATATTTAATTGTTGAAATAATGTAGAGCAAGATATGGATGTTGGAAATTAGATGTTCTGTATTGTTTACAACTGTTCATGATAATACATGTTAGATCCGTTAATTAGTGATCTATCAATTAGTGATCGCTTAATTATACGTTTGATCTAAGTACAGTTTTAATCTCCCGGTTAGTGATATATTAATTATACGTTTAGCTATCAGTTACTGATCTCTTAAGTATACGTTTTAATCTACATATAGTTTATATTCTGTTAACTAGCTATCTGTTAATGATATATTAATTATATGTTTATCTGTTAATTAGTTATCTGCTAGCGATATATTAATTATAGTCTGATATGTTAAATAGCTGTCTGTTTGTGATATATTAATTATAGTTTTAATCTGTTAAATATCTCCCTGTTAGTGATATATTAATTATAGTTTGATCTGTTAAATAGCCATCTGTTTGTGATATATTAATTATAGTTTATGTTAAATATCTCCCTGTTAGTGATATATTAATTACACTTTTAATCTGTTAAATAGCTATCTATCTGTTAGTGATATATTAATTATACGTTTGATCTGTTAAGTAGCTATCTGCTAGTGATATATTAATTATAGTTTATTTCTGTTAATTAGTTATCTGTTAATTTGTGATATATTAATTATACTTTGATCTTTTAATCAGTGACATGTTAGTAATTGGTCTGTGATGTAATGTTAATCAGTGATCTTATTATTACAAAATTGATTTTATTTTTTCTTTGAGCGTCATTTAGAAATTGACACGCGTAATAAACACAAAAACATATTGTGGAAAACAATTAATATTTTAATTATTACAAAATTGACCGGCGAAATGTTCCAAGGACAATAGTAAATAAATTTGTGCCAGAAAGAAATACTACTAGAGATTGGTTGTTGGTAATGTTTATTTTATCAATATCTGGTATTCAATTGTTCATGTCATTTCATGCCATCAATCCCAAAAGATGATCAGAATATAAAATTGTGGTTTTAAATTGATAAATAAAGTTATATTACAATTTATTTTCGTTTCTTTGTACGATTTCTAAGTTTCGTTTCAAGCAGATCCATGGGATATTCCTGTGTGTTTTTCCCTGTCAGCAATTCAGGGCGGATCGAATTTCCTCATAGTCTCATAGTACACTGCATAGTACACGGTATATTCATGTGTGGTTTTCCCCTTTCAGCAGTTCAGGACGAATTGGATATCCTCATAGTACATGGCACGGCGCATGCCTGTCTCCAGTTGGTGCGGAATACGGGGCGTTAAACCCTATTTACAGGATGACAGATTTTGGTTATCGTTCGTTTGAAGTCGCTACTGCTAGAAATGAAATGAAATGAAATGGGGTTTAACGTCCTACGGTTCTGCTCCGAACTGGGCTAATGAAGACGAGCTTCTGCTAGAAGTCGGAACTCATTACCCATTAACCTTCGCCAATGCACTTTTATTACCGTCATTTAATAAACTTTAAAAAACTCATCTGTTTTAAAGAAGTTATAACTGAGAGCTAAAGGCTCTTATGTAGATATGCTTGTCAAGCGCAACGTGTACAATATTTATGGGATTTTGGCGATATAGAAATGGAAATTTATTACCTCTTTATTTATTATTGTTTTATTTCTGTACAATCTTTCCCACTTTCTATCAATGCAGATGTGAGAGAATATTACGTGCGTGGTTTATAGTCCGAACCCCAATCATATCCTCACCTCACGCCATTTCGTTCTAGAACCCCGAATACCTAATTTGATTGGTCAGTCAAATTCCCAGGATCTACAATCTCAATAGAAAGCAAATATGGCAGGTGATAATCACCTTCAAATAATTGGGATCACATTAGTGAATCTCATAACAGGCGGAAGTCCCAACACTACAATATAACCGGCGTTCCTTCAGTCCTTTAATCGGTCAATATGGCGCTTGCTCACTAACCCATTGATCTCGATTTAGACCTGCAACGTTCCTCGGGATTGCCCCGCCTGCCCCATACCGCAGGAAATGCTGGGACAAAAACTAAAGGTCATCGACAAATCCCCTGGCCGTAGTTCCTCTGCTAGTACACAATTTCCCTCATTAACACTTGGACGTTTTCATTAGTCTGATTGGTAAAACGTGAGAGTGAGTAAAATGGGGTTTAACGTCCACTCGACACAAATTATGTCATTTCTGGACTAACATATGGTTCAGTTTCCCTCATTAATACTTGGACGTGTTCATTAGTCTGGTACATAAAGGGCGCGAGTAAAAATACACCATTAATCAGTTAAATCAACACAATCTAGGTTTGTTTAACTGATTATTGAATTATGGAAGTATATTTGATCTAATGGGTGAAGTTTAGTCTCGATAGAGAGAGAGAGAGATGTACCAGACTCTGATCCAGGTGGGAATAAAGGGCATGATACATGGGAATAAAGGGGATGGTACACGTCATGCACGCGCACTGTCCAATATATACCAGGATCGAATCCAGGTGGAAATAAAGGGGATGATACACAAGCCCTATATCCAGATGGGAATAAAGGGGATGGTACACATGCACGTGCACTGTTCTATATCTAGAGATTTAAATATACCAGGATCGGAGCCAGATGGAAATAAAGGGGATGATACGCATCCATGCGCACTGTCCTATATCTAGAGGTTTAAATATACATTTTAACAAACTTGGACAATCTATCAGAGTGGGTTGAAATCTGAATAAAATACAGATCTATATTTCCTTTTGTTTTTTATACTTTTGATGGCCTACACTACATGAAGATCTGACAAGTTTTAGTGGAAGGTCGCGTCAGGCTTTTGACATTATGACGTCAGAGATTTATTAATGAATCAGCGTTGACGTGTCTAGTGGTTTACCCACAGTTCCGTGCACCTCACACCAAAAACTCAACGTAACAGGCCGCGTCATTCTTCGGATGCATAATTATGTTCAAATATGACCAAACTAGAGCTTGAAGAATAATCAATTAAAGTGAAATAAATATCTGAGTTTATAACAGTGAAATGGTGAATGTTGCCACTGCCTCACTTCCGTTCTACCCGACCCGACGTTTAGTAGCTGACAATGTATAAAATTCTTGCTAGACAATTATGAACCAGTTCAAGACAAATACTTCCTGTATCCGCACACGGGTTAGGAAAATGTACAAATCTATCAATGCGAAGGGAATTCGCTCGTCTTTGGTGAATAGTTTTAGACAAGCCACAACAGCACAAATCAGTTTGCACATAACTCGGTTATAATGCTCTCATATAAAGTACCATTTAGGAATGAGTGCTTCAAACACCATTTAGGAATGAGTGCTTCAAACACCTTTTAGGAATGGGTGCTTCAAACACCATTTAGGAGTGAATAATTCAATCACCATTTAGGAATGACTGCTTCAAACACCATTTAGGAATGAGTGCTTCAAACACCATTGTAAGTCTTGAACCAGCGGATATCAGTGTTTCCACTGTCATGTGCTGCATAACGATAGGATTGTTCATATTGAGTCCACGATCTGGTGCGCGCAGATCCATTCGGATACGTCTCAATACGATCAACATGATTGCTACGACTAACCTCAATATATGATCAGACCTGGTAGGATCACGTGGCTAAGTGGGTAAGACGGTGGCTCGCTAACCTGGAGGTCGGGTGTTCGATCCCTGCATTGGCCGAGAACGTTCATCCAGATTTTCCGGCGTGGTTTCCCCTTGTCAGTAATGCAAGACAGAGGGCCTGACAAGGACAGCTGTCTAGTCGTTCGGATGGGACGAAAAACCGAGGTCCCGTGTACAAATTGGCGTGTCCGTAAAAGATCCCTTGGCAGTTGCAATTCGATATAAGAGTAGGCCGTAGCGCCGCTGCCCGGGCAAAATTGCCCTCATAGCACACTGTATGGCGTATGCCCGTCTTCATTAGCCGGGCATACGCAAAACAGTAGGACGTTAAACCCCATTTCATTTCATTTCGATATGATCACCACGATTAAAACCACTCGAGATAGTGGGAACCTAGTATTATCAAAGAAATCAAATACAAGTAACGATCAATCGACACAAGCATTAAGCACGAACTGTTTATTTTGTCAATATAAAAACACAATTAAAACTGTCATATATATAATGTCCCTATTGAGTCCAGGAAAAGGTATGTGCAGATAGGTTCGGATATGTGTCGATACGATCAACTTGATTGCCACAAATGCCTCAATATATGATAAGATCTGATAGAATCACCACGAATAGACCACGATTAAAACCACGATTTCAATTGTAGCGCGAATCGTGATAGTGGGAACCTGACATTACACTGCGTGGGCGAACCCGGGATAGAAATAAATCATTGTACCTCTACCGTATTTCCTAATTAATTGACTTTTGAATTTCTGATAATAATCTAATGCAATTCGTACATAAGTTATACCCATCATTCGGACGTAACTCGGGTACATCGGTGTTCACATTGGTGTACACGTAAACGAATGAATGAATGAATAAAATAGGATTTAACGCCCTACTGTTCTGCTCCGCCTGGGCTAATGAAGACGGACATACGCCATACAGTGTGCTATGAGGGAAATTTTGCCTGGACAACGGAGCTATGGCCTACTCTTATATCGAATTCCAATTGCCAAGGGATCTTTTACGTGCACGTCAATGTATACACGGGACCTCGGTTTTTCGTACCCTCCGAACAACTAGACAGCTGTCTTTGTCAGGCCCTCCGTCCGGCACGACACACGTAAAAGAACAATTGATAATTGGTAAATTATACTTCCTCATTTGTCACGTAATCATAGAAATCATATTTTACATACGTTTATCTCAAAATGAGCGACCTATGACCATCGCTGATACTGTTTTCCGATCTCTAACTATAGTAAATAAATTGTATAGCCTACTAGCTGACAGACAGAATCTTAGACAACTGTGGTTTAACGTCCACTCGACGCAAACTGTGTCATTTTAGGATTTACATATTGTACAGGTTTATTTTTTTAATTGAGATGTGTGTAGGCTTTCCAGGTCAGATCGCAGAAATTTGGCGTTTGTTTTGAACATGCTCAAAACAAACGCCGTGACTAGGCGGTTATTTGTGATCATAGAGACAACAGCACGATAGTTGGTGTTTCTACCACGCTTATGGCGATCTTGACGCGCCCTTAAACCAATTCCAATCGCCATAGCAGCGCAGTAAGGACGCCACCCCGGTCTGACGGGGGTATTAGCAGTGGACGGAAATTGGAGGACCCGAAGAAAATCCACTAGATTAGACAGACGACCATACACCGTCTCACGATCAAAAATGGAATCGAAAAAAAACCCACATGAATTATAACAAAGTCCTATGATCTAAAGCAGAAATAGTATAAGGTGTGGACACTGAAACAAGCAGGACAATAGGATGTTAAACCCGAATTAATTTCATTTCTAGAGCGCAAGTGATCAGGTGTGGAACCTAAACTGATGTAATCATAAAACATTAAAATTCAATCAGTCATGATCATTTATCATAAAGTATGACCAACCTGACAGGAAGCGTGTTAATTGTTACAATAAATTATCACGATTTGAAAGCGTGACACCATGTATTATCTGATATAGTAGCAATGGCAACTTCCTGGTTGACGATGGCATCTAAATATAGATATAGTAAAATCTGGTTTTTAATCGAACGGAAAACCGGAAGTAAGATAATTATGACAGTTATAATTAATAGTAAGCCAGTGATTCCATATTCTATATTACATAGACAATGGCATATAGATATAGATATAGTGATCTGGTTTTTAATCGAACGGAAAACCGGAAGTAAGATAATTATGACAGTTATAATTAATAGAAGGACATCGTGATTAGTAAGCCAGTGATTCCATATTTAAAGGGGCATTAGGTAAGATGAGATAAAGAGCTGGCAGTTCTCGTCTTAATAATTACAAATAGATAATGAAAAGAGAATATGCTGAAAATTTAAGAATTGCAATAGGCAGATGCAGCTCTTGCATAATGTATGTTTAAATGATGTAGCATGCTAGTACCATATTCTGTAGCAATACCAACAGCAATAAATTGAGGAGATTGTGTGGGCGAATGGTTTAATGAGCGCACTTTAGATCATAAAGGGTCAAGTGACGTGGTTTCGATTTCTCACTTGCACACAGGACTATCTGTCTAAAATCGGGGGTTTGGGGAATTATTAAAATAAAATTGAATCATATTATTATATTAGTTTGCGTCGAGTGGACGTTGCCCCCCCCTCCCGCCGTTCCCTCTCCCGCCCCCCTCTCTCTCTCTCTCTCTCTCTCTCGAATTACCAACTTAAAGATTTTTATCAAACAAGAACGAGAGTGGGCCTATTATATGAATCTGGAATCGAGCAAGACGTCATCGCAGCCATCTTGGTATCGTGAAGCCAGAGTTAACATAACTGTATAACTCCAACACCAGAAGTGGCAGTGCATCGCCACCGAGCCTATGCCACTCTCCGACTCAAACTACCCTTATACCAAATTAAAGCCACCAAATGCGAACAGACGAACACACAGACACAGAACTAGGGTTTAAAGTCTTCATTGATGTCATTCATGGATAAAGATCCAGTGATTTTTATCTGATATTATTAGTACTACCAATTTGTCCCTTCCGGAAGCTTAATCCGGGACAAGCGAGAACCTGGATTGACAAATCATGTAGCCTCTCCCGGGACATTCTGATGATGAGAAAAATAGGGTTTAACGTCCACTTAACGCAAACTAGGTCATTTCGTTTGCGAGTAGGAGTCTATAGAAGTAGGTGAAAACCGGCGAACAGTAGAAACCTAACGAGGACAAGTCGTCGACTCAAGTCCTTGTTACGTACACGTATGGAATGAGAAACACACCACTGTGACACACCTCATGATCTGCAGCACACACGATAGACCATTCGCTCCACCCACCCCACCCTACCCCACCCACCCCCTAACATATGACTCACCACGCAATAAACACAACAATGGACCAGTGATGATAAGGGCAGGGTGAAATTCCGTGCCAGAATATTTCAAGTGAATAGTCCACGTCTTTATTGGATTGTGTGTGTTGTAATATTTATATTTACCTAGACGAGATATTTACCTGTCGTTCGATCAGGTGGATATTGATCTACCTGTCATTAGTAGAAAAAATCATAGAGAGCAGGAGTAGACCGATCTTTTACTAGAAATCATAAAAACAACACGACTATACCGACATCTTATCTTAGAAGAACTCGCCGACAGCAAAAAACAAATTTACTTAACTGTTTTCTCACCGGATATAAGGATTGGTTCTATAAATGGAGTGGGCTTGATTCTCATTTCATGAAGATTGTTGAGACATTGAAGTTTAGAAGTAATTAAACAGTCCATGAGTATGTGTTTGTGTGTGTATACTGAAACTTGGCAACCTTCGACCTAGACATTGACTAATCTGAAATGACCGAGAGTTCAAGATAAACCGGAAGTGGTTCAGTGGTAAGTCAATAGAAATTTACTAAAGGCATTATAATGTGTTATATCTTTTATTTTGTTTCTATCTTTAACTGTTTTTTTCTACGAGAGAGAGAGAGAGAGAGAGAGTGAGAGAGTTGGAGAGAGAGAGAGATATTATTGCTTTTGTCAGTAACTGTTTATTATTTATTAGCTTTCGTATTTTAGTTTTACAGTTGTGATAATCTATAAGACTATTAACAAACGGTGACGATAAATTCTATAAATATCCAATACGACAATCAAGACGAATAACGAATGTTTATTGAATGGGTGTGTTCCAATATATTGATGCGCTGTTATCGTGACACTTACTGTCTAATCACAAGAGAGAGAGAGAGCGAGAGAGAGAGAGAGATATGTTTATTTAAGAGGCTAACAGGGCGGTGTTTAGCAGTGGGAAAGACAGTTTTGAGTCTAGCCAACACGTGCTAGTTTATTTCGGAACTAAGATATGGTACATTTTTTATTTCAACAATTTGCTTGAAAGAAAGTATGTAGCACCATGGGTCTTTCTGTCTGACGTGGAGAGCGGGCGAGAAAACTGGTCGCCACATCCTACATACGACCCATGCATCTTTTCTTACTACATATTTCTGTAGCCTTGTGATCGTCTAGAATTTGTCTCTAGCTGTCTTTACTTCTGCTTCACGTTGTGTATTTAATTCTTCCAGTTTCTTAAGGCGTTTGTCTTACTAGGAATAATAATGCATACATGTAGTTCGCTTCTACATTTTATATAGCATATACCTGAATACAGGTATACAAGCATAGCACAAATTACAATACTATATAGCTAAAACCACTTCTCCACCCTATCCAGCCTCTCGGCTGTCTAGGAACTCAGATGTACCCTCGATCTCTGGAATCTAATGCAAGTCTGACTTACAGGGTTCCCCGGTTTCTTTTAAAGGTAAATGAATATCATGCACAATAACGCGTGATCATGGCCCTGAACTTGTGTAATTAACAAAATGATTGGTTACTTTAAATCAAATGATGCAATTAGAATAATTCCACTCACGTGTAATTCTGGTGGTAAATGAGTGACATATGTTTTCGATAAATAACTCTTTTTTATGTGTCAACTGTCAATTACAGACTAAGTTGATTTAGTGCACACTATATATGTGAATATGTTTGAAATTACTAACTTGCCAAAGATATTAATTAATGAAATATAAAGGCATCTTATTTCAAGAGCAAAAATTCTAGCAATAGTATTACAAGTAGTTACTGTAGTAAACGGTGTCTGGTCGGACGTTACTGCCTGTCTCTATAGACATGTAGTATGAAAATAACGCTTAACACCGTCTCGGTTCTAAGCCTATTTTGGAACCCTTGCCTTTTTTTTACACCGTGATTCTTCTTTGTTCGCCAAATAAACAAAATCGTTTCTCGACACACCTGACACACATTTATAATAATTCAACACTATTTTCAAAAACATAAATGCGTTTGAATTGGTCTGCCATTAGGAAACCCACGCTTGCGCAAACGGAGGTCACGGGTTCGCGGCTATGCCCATCCAATATTCACAAAAGCGTTATTTTCATATTACATGTGTATATGGGAGAGACAGTAACGGTGAGGGACTGGCCTGATCTGTGAGCGTTACTAAAGTAACTAGGTTAGTTATCAGTCGGGTCTGGGGTAGGAAATGGATTGACCCAGAGGAAAACCACGCGATTAATTAGACACGTACACGTAATCCTTATCACGTACACGCCGGGCTGATCTAAATTTCAGATGTTACAACACTCAGCCAGGTGGTAAAATTAGAAATTAATATTGCAATATAGCCTTTTATTACTATTACTAATAAAAGAGCCGGTTTTTAACTGCCATTTACCACCACTTGGTTTGGTTGTAAATGACAGTTAGAAAGCTGCTCTATTATTAGTAATATAAAAGCATGTGTTCATATTGCAATATTAATTTCTAATTTAACAAAACAATCATATCCGTGTGATTGTTACACGTTGTCAAACAGAATTATACAAACAGTACAATGTTTTTGAAAGAAAGCGATAAAATCTCTACATCATGCACATACCTTGCTTTTAGTGGCATTTAGTAACTGGATAGCGTAATAAACTATAATAATTACTTATGGTAAACATTTAGTAACTGGATAACGTAATAAACTATAATAATTACTTATGGTAAACATTTAGTAACTGGTACATAATAAAGCATACTTATGGAAAACATCTACCATCATATTTAGTAACTTTATAGAGTAATAAACTATACCACATAATTATGGTAAACATCTACTAATATATTTAGTAACTGGATAGAGTAATAAACTATAACACATACTTATGGTAAACATCTACTAATATATTTAATAACTGGATAGAGTAATAAACTATAACACATATTTATGGTAAACATCTACTAATATATTTAATAACTGGATAGAGTAATAAACTATAACACATACTTATGGTAAACATCTACTAGTTTGTTTAGAGAGAGAGAGAAATGGGGTTTAACGTCTACTCGAGACAAACTATGTCATTTCGGTACTAGTACATGGTTCATTTTTTTATTTCAATAATTCGCTTGTGCGTAGGGGTCTTTAGCAGTGGGAGGTAACCGGAGGACCCGGAAAAAACCCACGAGGTTGGACAGGCGACCCTACTCCTTGTCACGATACCCCGCCAGTTGACTGGTTTGTTTAGATAACGTTTCGAAGACTATTTTCTCAACTTTATCAAGATCATAAGCAATACAAATTGTGAGACAAATACATATAGAGAAACTATGGCAACAAATCTGAAACCATACAAGAAAACCAATAATGAGATAATATGCAAGATATAACATCAAAGGAAACAATTAATTTAAAAGGGTCATTATAATCCGATAGTATGTGTTGGGCTAATATTCTTCGAAACGTGACATGAATTAGTAAACATGTCGAAATAAGAATGGGTCGTAAAATTGAAGTATTTGAGAAAAAAAAAGCTGGTGCTTTCATCGTGTTAAGACGAATAGTCCGGCCATTTTATTGTGTTACTATGATATCACAAATGACAAATTTAAATATAAATTATAAAAACTAAAACGAAATAACAATTAACCACGAAAATTAATTAATCAAAATGTTATAATACATGTAATCATATTTTAATTACATCTACATATTTACCAAGATCTTTCAGCCTTACGGCGTCTTCACGGCAAAGGGTGCCGTGACGCCGAAAGGCCTTGGCAAATATGTAAAGGTAATAAAAATATAGTTTTTTCCATCCAAATCATAGTATTTTTATATATCAATAAATCCGAATCTTTCAACAAAATCAATAGTGGTCGAGATGATATTCAAGATATAAGATCAAAGGAATCAATTAATTTTAAAGGGTTGTTATGGCTACTGATAACGTTAACACGTCGCCTGGATATACTAATAACCAGCATATTCTTCTGATTAAGCATTGCTGGACTTACAATTGATAATAATAAAAAAAACATTTATATACCATGTGATTTATTACAGACAGCGTTACATAATTTACAGGTTGGACATGTAGTGTTACTTTCGATGACCTCTACTACATGAAGATATGAGAGGGAGAGAGAGAGAGAGAGAGAGAGAGAGAGAGAAATGGGGTTTAACGTCCACTCGACACAGACTATGTCATTTCGGGACTAACATAAGGTTGGACAGGCGACCCTACTCCTTGTCACGTACAACCGGGGATTCGAAACCACGACAGTCGACTCAATGACAGACTTTATGATACAGCGCGCCCACGCTAACCATTCAGCCATCCAACCCCCCCATGAAGATATGACCAGTTGTAGTGGATAGTCACGTCAAAGGTCATACGAGCGACTTTGACCCTATGCCGTCAGACATTTGATTAAGCAATCAGCGTTGATGTTTCTAGTGGGTTACCCACAGTTCCGTGCAACTCACGCCAAAAACTTGCCGTAACAGACCGTTTCATTGGCTAATCCCTCACATTAATCAGAACGCGGGTTATATAACAACTCTTCCAGATCCTAGTGTAGTAAAGACAAGTAAAACAAAATGTTGAAGTATAAAAAACAAAACGAAATAGGATCTGCGCTTTAATCAGCCTGTATAAGAGTGGGCTGTGGCGCTGCTGTCTGGACACGATATCCTCGTTTTCATTACCCCCGTTGGTGTAGAACAATAGGACGTTAAACCCTATTTCATCTCGTTTCCATATATTATAGTTTAACATACATATGATAGATACAGCTATTTTAAAGGTGGACAAGTGCCATTTCACACAACCTGTAAAAATAGTATTTTTGCATATTTTTAGACCAGGGCACTAGAATTGACATACTGTGAAAAGAAGAATTAGAATGATATAAATGAACAAGTTGTTAAGCAAATCTGCTAAAAATGGATTTATTTGAAGAAATCAAATAATCGTATTTAAAAACAACGGAACTGCAGGTCTACTTTATTGCTATGAAATCTTCAATTATTAATTTGAGTGTCACCAGACATGGCTCTCAGCTGATTTGGACATAAATTGCGACCGGGAAATTGAAGCTACTGATGTATAGATGTTACAATTTTCGTTAGTTTGTTTTCTGTACTTGTCCACCCCAATCTGCCCTATTCGTTTATTTTTTCCTAAAGTAATTGGAAAGATTTATTAATCCTAATATTTGTATGCGCGTGGCGAATATTGATCTTTACTTAATCTAAATAATTTTAAACTTCCGCAATCCTTGAAATATAAATCCCCTCGCCTATAAAGACAATATCATTGATTCGGGTGAGATATATGAGTATAACTATGCAATATAACTATGGGTATATCTAAGAATATATCTTTATCTCTACGTGATCGTGCGTCTTGTATGAAGTGTAGTTCGAATGTGCACAGTCATAGATCAGAAAGCAGCATAGATGTCGCCATAGATATGGCCACTATAATACACATAGATGTATCCATAGATATACCAACTATAATACACATAGATATATCCATAGATATACCAACTATAATACACATAGATATATCCATAGATATACCAACTATAATATACCAACTATAATACACATAGATATATCCATAGATATACCAACTATAATACACATAGATATATCCATAGATATACATACTATAGATATACATACTATAATACACATAGATATACCCACTAAATACACATAGATATATGCATAGATATACCCACTATAATACACATAGATGTATCCATAGATATACATACAGATATACACATACACCCGAAAATTGAACCGGAAGTGGTATTCCAACGCCACCTAACCTGTGTTACTTCCCTGACCGAGCTACCCAAATACACCAAATTTCAGCCTCGTGGCAGCCCTGGTGTAGCCGCCAATCCTAAACAGACAGACAGACAGACAAACGACAGTCACAAATATTACCATAGATAAGATTTAGTAGAGGCTGTAACGTTATAACCATGTTGAAGCTAATTCAGTTTGTATGTGCTGAATAAAGATTAGATTATCTCCTCTCGATCTGCCTCTTCCTCTTGATCTGCCTTTTCTTGGGTGTAAAACTAAAGCATGAACGAATCAGCTTATCCCTACTACTTGTTCTAGAACAACTTTATTTGGATCGAAATGCTAAAAGCTTTGGTACCGACAGGGGTCCTATATAGTTGAGGGTCAACCCCCCGGATAGACAGACGTCCGTACGCTTTGTCACGTACAGATCCAGAATCGCCCCCCCCCCCTCTCTCTCTCTCTCTGTAGATCACGTCGTTAAGATATGAAGATTGATAGAACTCGATATGCTATAGTGTTGATGTTTATTAATTAGACCCACCTACTACGTACAGTAATCAATGGATGGTTAGAGATACGTCCTCTAATCAGAAGATAAACATCCGGGCTGTTTAGATTGGCTATTATAACAAATATCATCGGAAACGTGTGAATATCACTCGCATCAATAAACTTAAAGGGCTAACCAGCTGGTTCACTCATGAAAGTGTTTTATATAGTATCTGTAACATGATATTTATATGGATTTTAAAGCGAATTTAGGTTAGATCTATTGCATAAGGTGACTTACAGATCCTACCCTAACCCACTACTCGTCAAGAATCACGTGCCCTAACCCTATTTACATCACGGCGCCCTTGATGAAATCTGCAGGTAGCTTTAATAGTTAGATCTAGCCGCGAATTGGGCTTCTTCTCCATTGAATATTTCGGCTCATTAAACTGGGGAGCTCGCATTAGGCTTCTTCTCCATTGAATATTTCGGCTCACTAAACTGGGGAGCTCGAATTAGGCTTCTTCTCCATTGAATATTTCGGCTCACTAAACTGGGGAGCTCGAATTAGGCTTCTTCTCCATTGAATATTTCGGCTCACTATACTGGGGAGCTCGATCCGTACGTTAGCCGAGAAAGTTCATCTGGATTTTCCAGCTATAGTTGTTCGGATGGGACGAAAGACCGAGGTCCCGAATACACATTGAATTGCACGCAAAAGATGCCTTGGCAGTTTGAATTCGCTGTGAGAGTAGGTTGTAGCTCCGCTGACCGGGTAAAAATTTTCCTTCTATAGCACACTGTATGTCGCATGCCCGTCTGCATTATCCCAGTCGGAGCAGAACAGTAGGACGTTAAACCCCATTCCATTTCCATTGAATTTTATCAGTTTGATTAATTTCTTTTTTAAGAAGTACATTTCCAATTTACTCCAATTTTACTTTCGTTCCGCGGCATGGAATATAAGGTAATTAACGACATAAGGATTTTTTTCTATTTTTGTTAAACTCCTCTAGAAGGCATCGACTATTAATGTGTAAAAGAAAATCTTCCAATTACTATTGCTTTATAACTTTTCCTGTGAATAACACCTACCGTCAAACATTAATACAGGAGTAAATCAATTTTAAAAGGATCTTTCTTAATGGGTCTTCGATTTCTTGGTTATTATTCCATCTTCTACTTTCGTTTTGTACACTCCTCCCTGCGGTGTGTGAACACATTTTAATTAGAAATACACGTCTTTGTTTGTGGGGGTTAAACAAAACGGAAACATGGCAATCAGTAATTTAATATCGTCCATATTTGTTTGTGTTTTATCTTGTTTATATTCTATGGCTTAACATCAAAATTCATTTTGAAATTTAACTAAAATAGCAATTAAATTGTATATCTTTTTATTTTTTCTTGTACACGAGACCTCGGTTGTTTGTCCCATCTAGATACTGGTTCTTTCCAAACTGACAAGCGGAAACTACGCTGGAAACTACACAGGGAACAGATGATCTAATCCCGGGGTACCAAGGATCTAACCCGGGAACAGAGGATTTAACACAGGGGACAGATGATCTAAGCCGGGGAACAGAGTATCTATCCCGGGGAATAGTGGACCTAACCCGGGGAATCAGAGGATCTTACACAGGGAACAGATGATCGAACCCTGGGAACAGATGATCTAAGCCGGGGAACAGAGCATCGAACCCGGGACCTTTAGTTAATGAGTTAGCGCCTTACTCAGTGAGCCACCGTGGATCTACTTTCGTTTTGACGTCTTGTCCCTTCAGTCAGGTATCCAACAGATGGTTGGGGACAAATAGAATCTGTCAGAGTAGGATTATCGATATCGATACCACATGATACGTGTCTAATAATATAGAAGATTCCATTAACCATTTTTTCTCTCTCTCATTTTCTCTCTTTTAAGATGAATCAATATTATTCTGATTATAAGAAAGACGTCGACAGACACAAAGCGAAATACACAATACACGATATGACAAGATTTCACCAAAAAACAGGTAAATATTACAAATTTGTTATTTCTATTTTTCATTTATCCTGATATTCATCCGCTTTTTAAAATCTATTTTAAGTTTTCTCTCCAGTTATACTTTTATTTACCGTTTTATTGCTGCTTTATTTATTTATGTAGTTATATTTTTTAAAATCTATTTAAAGTTTTCTCTCCATCGTTTCTGTTTATTTATGTAGTCATATTTTTATTTACTGTTTTATTGCTCCTTTATGTATGTAGTTATATTGTTTGTTTACCGTAATATTTAACCGATGTATATCTTTTTAGATAATTATTTAAGTTTAATTTGATTCTCTTTTATTTATATCATTATTTACCATTTTATTGCCCCTTTATTTATGTAGTTATATTTTTTTGTTTAGCGTTATATTTATCCGATGTATACGTTTTAGATAATTATTAAAGTTCTAGTTGGCCGTTTAATTTTAGGCACTTTACATCACCAGTTTGATAAATATTCTAGGGTTTATTGATTAGTATTTTTTATTAACCGTTATATTCATCCGCTTTATACCCCAGTTTGATAAATATTAACGATTTATTTATATTATTTTTTTTGTTTATCAATATATTCATCCAATTTATACCCTCAGTTTGGTGTTGTCTCGTCATCATCAGCTTTATACCAACAGTTTGTAATAAATATTAAAGTTTTAATTTATTCCGTTGTTTATTTAACCCCTTTATGACCCCCGTTTGATAAATATTAAAGGCTTTATTTATTTATTTTTTATTTACTGTTATATTCATCCGCTGGGTTTATTTATTTCGTTTTATATTTACTGTTATATTCATCCGCTTCTTACACTCTGATAAATGTTAATGGTTTATTTATTGCTGTGCTATTTACCGTTATATTCCTGCGCTTTAGCCACAAGCGCGTTAATGTCTCGCCTTGTTCTAACATTACCTTTATCTATTACGTTTTGTTATATTGTCTTTGTTTGCGAATAATGTAATTTCCGTTTTGCTAGTTTGTCTGTGCTAGCGAATAATGTAATTTCCGTTTCGTTAGTTTGTCTCTACTTCAGAATAATATTATTTCCAATGTGTATCGCTCATAATATCCAATTTCTACTGTCTATGTCGGTAAAATGGTTTTACATTTTAGATTTGTAAATGCTATTAACTTACAGCTTTATTAACTTTTAGCCATTTTATTTAAAGGGTCTTTTGATCGTCGATGATTATATTTCCCGCTAGTTTAAGATAAGCGATACTCTCAAGTATAGTGAACGTGCTTTCTCCACTGCTTCTCCCATCAGCAAATGGATTTAAATTTCGTTATTATTTTTATGAGACTCGAATTTAATCCCGTGCGTCTATTTGTTTTAGTTATTGATTAAATAATTATGTTTGTTCCCCCTGTTTATTTGTATAAAAATGTTATTTTTAAAATTTCAACCGTCGTTCATTTATGTAGGTCATATCGGATAATTAATTAAGGAGAATAACATTATATCGTCTGATGACTGAATCTATTTGTTAAGGCAGCTCAAGGTCGTTGAGATGTAAATAAGGTTAGAGCACGTGATTACTTACGAGAGGTTACTTAAAAGTCTTCACATAAACACTGACCTAGGATGATGAAAATTTGGTTCGTAATATTTTCTAGTTTTATTAAAAATGCATGCAATACATTAGATTTATATACAGAGTTGATTTCGCTGTTTTTTGGTGTTGGTGGCGCCGATGGCCGTCCTTCGGTGTCACTTGTGGTATTCTGGTATTTTTGTTTCTGAAGAAAAAAGAATAAATTTGAGGCTCTCGGGTGAGAGCCACATTAGTATGTTTCCTACTTGGGCTTGGAATTTCTAAAAATGATTTTTTTCCACTCTCCCGGGGGTAGGGCTAGGGATTCTTATAACTAGTTGATTTTATTTACTAAGGGTTAGTTAATATTTGTTATATTTTTCTTTCCAGGAATCATCGATGACAAATACAAATGTGTAGAATTGTAACCTTTGCAATATAGAAGAATATGGGAGGTTTTTATATTTTCTGTTTATGGTTTGCTTTGTTTACAAAAATTATCACAGCCTGGGAGTTCAACATATGTAAGTATACATTTCTCGGTTTGTCCGATAGCCTAGATCGTGCACGTTTTATGCGAACTTCCTAACTAGTAGTAGTGAAATATTACAGGCAACTCATGTACAGTGCCGGATTCAGATGAAGAAAAGTGAGTAACCCCCTCCCCCCCCCCCCCGTCTAAAGGAAGATGAAAGCGTGTTTTAGACACACTTAAAGATACATTACAGGAGATTAGATAAAGGGTTGGCAGTTCTCACTATAATACTTAAAAACTAGATAATGTAAATAGAATATGCTAAAAATTTCAGTCGAATTGATCCACTCTTAACCGAGATTTTAGCGATTGAACTTTCGGCCTAGCCTCGATCATCCTTACTGAAGTCGGTACGATATAAACATAGTCTCGATTATCCATTTCATGATTAAATCATGAATGAAAGTTGAGCAGCAAATGGGATCCTAATTCAGTAAATATCGCAGGCTAGCGATGACATCGAGAGCTGATTATGGTCTGGTTAAGTTATTAATGTCTAACTAATAATTTAGATGTTTAAGACTACATGTGTAAAAAAGGCTAATGACCATGTCTATAATATTATACTACACTTTGTCGAGTGACCCCACACATGAACTTGAGGATCCCAGACTTCAGTCTCTTGAAAAATCCGGTTCTGTCCATGTACTAAAACAAGGATATAAAACAGCAGTAATATTAACATTATACATTTCACGGCTTGTCAATCAGAATAAAACTTGAACTTTTGAACTAGGCTTGGCGAGGGTCATATCAGCACTACGATTTTTAAAATTGTAGACTTTTCCTGGAGAAAGTATTTAAATGTTTTCTTTTTACCATTGCTTCACTAATGCTGATATTTTTCATTTGTAACCAAAATACAGAATTCTTTTTCAGGGGTAGGGGAGGTTTTTTTTTGCAGTGGAACTCAAAGTACCACATGAAAGAATTAATGTAGTAGATTAATATCGCGTTAATTTTACATTTTATTACCTTTTTTTTAAAAACAACAGATAGATGTTTAAATTCGCTAAAGTAATTTATTGTCCAATGCTGTTGTTGCTTGTAATTGTTTATTACAAATTTAACGGCCAATACATTATATATGATGTTATAGACAGGTTGATTTAATTAAATTATTTACATGAAAGAGTAATAATTTTGTTTTAAAAAATGTCACTTTAAAGCACCGTATTTATTGGACAGTGTTACAGTTATGTCTCTTCTCTCATCTTCAGGCATAATTCACCAAACTGGTGTGGATTTCCCAGAATCAAACCTTATACAATACATGCACGATGCTATGTTTTCGTTCACCGACAGAGGGCGCTTTCCACAAATAACGCTTAATACTTCCCTGATTGAGCTCTCAAAGACGGAATTACTAGGCATAACGGACAATGGTAAGTATATGCGCATATAGATTTATCTTTACTTCCGGGAGCCACGAAGCTTGGGGGTACAAAGTTCGATTCTGATGTTTTTCGAGAAGTATCTCAGGAAATTATACTGGGTTTTCCAGTGTGGTTTCCCCTTGTCAGTGGTGCTAGACGAATGGAGTTTAGCCCCCTACTTTTCTTCACCGACAGGGTTAATGAAGACGGACACAACGGCATAACTGCTTACTCTATATCGAATTCCTTCCTTAAAGGGTTCTTTTATGTGCATACCGACGTGTACACCGGACCTCGGTTTTAGTCCTATACGAACGAATAGACACTGCCAGGCACCACAGGCAGCAGGTAACCACACATAATAACCAGCAACAGGATCGACCCCGAGACTCCTGGTTAATGAGCCAGGGTCTTACTCAATGTGCCACCGCGGCTCCCACAATGTCTAGCACTCTGGGGTCGAAGTTTTTTTGTTTTTTTTGTTTAAACATATTTTATTGACAAATATCAAAAGGATTGAGCACAAGTTTCAAAAACTTAGAAAAGCCCTTTCCATACATAGAAATGATAGACATTATTTAATACAAACAAGATTGCGAAATAGTATATACAATAATAAATAATTTATAAGTAATATAAGTAAAGTCAGATGAATTATATCGCAAAGCTCTATATAAAATAAGTGAAGAGGTGATAAAGAGAATATAAAATTATATTTAAAACATTGAAAAATAAAGTTTAATAAATGGGATATAAATGAACTGATGCATGTATAAAATGACAAAATAAATAAAAATGGGGGGTGCGGGAAAAAAAAAATGTTATCCACCAAAAAAGCTAAAGCTAATAATTTATTCTAAGATGTAACTACTAACAATAACTTTTATTTAAATCGTTTTGAAAGTTTGATATATTTGTGAACTTCAAGGAAAAGGTTTGTATTCATCTCAATTGACAATTCTGAATTGCCGCACAATAGGATATCTATATTTATCACAGAATAACTTGACAGTGTATTTAATAGTTTAGCACGAATTACATCATATAAGTGACATTGCAGGAAATAGTGTTCGGCATTTTCTATAAATTTGCCACAAGAACATGTGGGATCATTCACAACGTTTATTTCATACAAATCATTTTGCAACGAACTACACCCATGCCGTATTCTAGTGTGAATAATATTTTCATGTCTATTACCTTTACAATAGTAGATTGGCGCTTTATGTATTAAGGAACGTAATTTTTGTTTGTATAGATATTTGAAGGATTTAAGAGTGGTTGATTGCTTTATGGGGTCCTCTAATAATAATTCCCAATCTCGAATTGTTGTGGGGAAGTACGAAGTTTGGTGTAATGTTGTTCTACAATAAGGATATCTATATTCGCTAATGTTTCTTAAATTGTATTTTTGTGGTGTTTGTTGATAATATTCTAGAATGTCATATAAGTATGCTGGGTTTCTCTGATTTTTAATTTGAAAAAATGTAGTTAGTCGCTTTTGTGTACGTCTGTCTGACAATTTATTCGATCCGGTTTCAAAATAAAGCGCTTCACGAGAACAAGTTTTAGTTAGTCCAGTCACAATCCTGGCAGCTTCTAGCTGTACCTTTTCAAGTTTTTCGGTATTGGAAACGTTACACCCATCCCACACTTCACATGCGTATTCCAATTTTTGCCTTATGAATATCAAATATACATTATTTAGAGTTTGTCTATTAAAGGTGAATTTTAGTTTACGCAAAATATATAATAATTTTGAGGTGGACGAGATAATAGTTTCTATATGGATGGTCCATTTGGCGTCATTTGAAAGGGTAATGCCCAAGTGTTTGTGACATTTAACCACTTCAAGTGCTTGATTATCGAATATCAGACTCGGATAATTTTCTGTTTTTTTAGAGCTAAATAAAATAGCTTTTGTTTTGTTTGGATTAAAGTTTATAAGCCAATTATTCGCCCAAATGTTAAGATTTGTCAGATCGTAGTTTAGGGACTGTTCTATCTCTGAAACTGACTGTTTGCTACACCCAAGTGCCGTGTCGTCTGCAAATAATCTAGCCACATTATGGAGTACATCTTGTACATCATTGATGTAAGTCAAAAACAAAAAGGGGCCCAAAACTGATCCCTGGGGAACTCCTGATTGAAGAGTAATCGAAGTTGCACGTAAAAGAACCCTGAAAGATGGAATTCGAAATATGGAAGTATAGATCTATTGTACTTCTGTTTGTGGATGTTTTCATATATTTTGTGTATATTTATTGAGTGGTTCCCTGTCTTACCAAGAATTTTAAATCAGTTGTATTAACTGTGTATATTATTGGGGAGGGGGGGGGGTGCTATGAATTGTTTACCCTATCTGCGTATTGATCTGTAGTCCGCCTTCATTGTCTGTTAAATATCAAGTAATAAATGTTTATGACGTGCTTGGAGGAAACCGAAGTACCCGGAGTAAACCCACAAGAATGAGAAGGCGCCCCTATCCTAAGGCGCATACTCTCAAACCAGGGATCACGACCGCAAGCCAGAGGTAGTCGTCTTACTAATAACCCCCTAATAAGTGTTGAATATTATTTCCAGGTTGTTCTAAAATACCACCAAGTTGTCATGGATTAATCACAATAGCCGACTGTTCGCAAGCTTCATTGATCAACGTTTGGGCTTCCAAACACGTGATACCTCACGTGATACTCAACGATAAGTCATGTGATCACCATTCAGATAACGGAATCAAAATGACGCCATATTATCACAGTGAAAACGAGGCTATTACAGCGATTGCTAATCACGAGCAATGGTCGGAAGTTTTAATTTTACATGATTCCTTTATAGGTAAAATAATATATTTTCAAAAGTAGCAATTTTAATTATCCAAACACGGGATATCTCACGTGATACTCAAAGAAAAGTCATGTGATCACCAATGAAACCAGGGATTCAAAATGAGGTCATAACAGCTTAGTGAAAACGAGCATGTTAATAATTTCAGTTATCAATAATTTTGTCAATTTGTTTTTATGAAACCATTTACATGACGTTATATGACGTGTAGAATATGACTATTTCTAACACAGATTTTCTTACCAGTCACCTTTTTGCAATACTTTGGGCGCTTATGATTCATAGCCACTCTAGGGCTCTAGGAAAGACTAAATTATATTTAATCTTTCTTTCTTATTGATTTTTGACAAATAAGGTTGCTCTGCTTTAGGAACATGGAACAGACAAAGTCCCTGAACTATTTATAGTGATAGCCATGTTACCATCACTGCTTCGAACATATTAATTTGTTGTAAAAAGTCAACCACTTTTTTCTTTCAAGGTTCAAAACAAAAAGCAGGCTTGATAAATGAATTATCGAAATATTATATAGGCTCACTATGCCTGGACATCGACGATGGATTATCCAGTCATATGCAGACCATTTTAGATTCCCAATATCGAAACATTATTGTTATAGCCCGTGATCAGAATGTACGGGATGTATTCCAACAGGTACGATTAATGTAATCTTCATCACCATCACCTTCTCTTTAGTCATCATCATCTTCATCTTCAGGTTTCAATTTCTTTATTAATTTATCATCAGCAACAGCAGCAACAACATCTTCATCGTCACCTTCTTCATCTTCATCACCCCCATCATCATCATCATCACCATCATCAGCATCAGCAACAGCAGCAACAACAGCATCTTCCTCATCATCTTCTCTTCACCACCCTCATCATCTTCATCACCCTCATCATCAATGAATCATCTTCATAACCCTCATCATCATCTTCATCACCTTCATCATCTTCATCACCCTCCTCCTCATCATCATCATCTTCTTCATCATCCTCATCACCCTCATCACCATCGTCATCTTCATTACCCTTATCATCTTCATCATCATCATCATCATCATCTTCATCTTCTTCATTACCCTCATCATCTTCATTACCCTCATCATCTTCAACACAATGATCACTCTCATCATCTTCATCACTCTCATCATCTTCATCACCCTCATCATCATCATGAGCTTAGAATAACTATTATATATCTGGAACTTTTACAGGCTAAAGATTTGTCAATGTTGGATGCTGCGTTTTTCTGGTTGGCATATTCTGATACGATATCCGCAGCATCTTTGAAAGAGGGTAAGGTGAATGGCAGTAATGTTGTATTTTTAAAGAGAAAGTTACCGGCTGGGAGTGATCTCCCTTGTCTACAGGTCAATGGTCAATGTACAGGAATCGATTACAAAGAGGTAGGTAAAAAGATTGGGTGGGTTGGTGGGGGATACGTAATAAAAGATGGACGTTTCTACTTTCAATTTACTTTTTACCATCGCCGATGATTGTCTGTTTAACCATAAGTGTTAGGTAGTATTCAGCGAACACTTCAAAGCTCACAACTAAAAGCACTGCAAATAGGTCAAACAACGTTTCTACATTGATTATACGGTGAATACATTTGGTAGTGAATACAAAAGGGAGATCTAAAGGAAATAAAGAAATTAATTACTATGTTAAGTACGGCAAGTTATCATAGCTAACAGTTTATATTGAAAAAAACACTATTTCACGAATTCAACTTTTTTACGAGCTAGGAGCTTTATAAAACCTTAGTTTTAACTAAATAAGTAAAAGTTTTAGTGAATAATAACCCAAGCTGTTTCTTTGACATCACTTCTTCTAATATATGTCCATTGTATTATTTTTAAAATGGAACATATTTCTTGACATCTGGACAGCATTCATCGTGTATTATTGCCAATTGTTTAGCGTAGTAATGTAAATTAAAATATAGATGTGACGTCATCGTTTGCTGTTGGCTTACTATTATTTCAAATAATGGTACAGTGTTGGGTAATACTATAAATTTTACCTTCAGTGTTGTGTAGTACTCTAACTATAAATTATATCGGATTTACGTTCAGTGGATCACTGTACCAAGTTTATCCTCAGAGAATGACGTCAAACAATTAGTTATATTTCATGTGCCATTAGCTCTCATTAGTACTGTATCTAATTAGTCCATATAAATCATTAACAGTATTATAATTAGTGATTGTATCGAAATAATTCCAAGACACCCACAACCCAAGTTATTATACATAATTCTTTTTATCTTTAGAGTGCACAGAAATTATCTCTGCTATAAAGATTAGAGTGCACAGAAATTATCTCTGCCATAAAAATTTATTTTATTTGTATTTGTTAGAATTCATTAGAAATATATTAGGGACAAATCGTGCTTTTGCTCTAAAAAACGCTTACTGTCCATGACAATCGACGAGTAAAGCGATCTATTCTTATCTGATTTCGTATTTAACATGGACGATTGGCTGGCAAAAACAAACACAGATACGTGTTTATTTAAAGGCTCAATACCACTCTTGTTGTAACATAATAATATGTCCCAATCTTTATTCTAGTCAACAAATTGCATTATTTTACAATATTCCAATTAATTGATGATACAAATTTCATCTTAACACACCTAATTTAAAAAATTGGAAAAATTCAACTAAATGATTTGAAAAGCCTAACATAAACCTTTTCAAATGTGACTTGGATTTAAAAATATTTTCGAACCCTCTGGACAAGTAAAATAGGATGTAATGAACAATTTACACACCAGGTAGGACACATAAACATCTAATACTTAAAATAAGGCTATTATTTATTTTCTGGAGCTGTCAAGCCAGCAAGAGTGTTATTGTCCTTTAATGTGTTTAGGAATTCTTAAATTTTTAAGTTTTGTTTCTGTTCCTTGTTCTTCAGGTATTTTTATCTCGTCTTTTGGACTCCTTTGAAATTTTGTCATCCGCCATTACAATGACGTCAGCCGCTACTACAATCAGCGCCACCTACAGTATGTGTAGTACAGATAGCCATGATGTTAACTGGAAGAATAATATAAGCCAGGAGTTGAGTCAGGTGGTTATTATTTTATTGTATTTTAACCAACATTGTGTCTTTGTGTTACTTTATTGTATTGTAATCCACCTTGTGTCTTTGTATTATGCATGACAACCAGTAACGGCCACGGAAATGTAATGTAATGAAATGAAATGAAATGGGGTTTAACGTGCCACTGTTCTGCTCCGAACTGGGCTAATGAAAATGGGCATATGCCATACATTGTGCTATGAGGGAAATGTTGCCCGGACAGAGGCACTACGGCCTACTCTTATATCGAATTCCAACTGTCAAGGGATCTTTTACGTGTATGCCAATGTGTACACGGGACCTCGGTTTTTCGTCCCATCCGAACGAGTAGACAGCTGTCCTTGTTAGGCCCTTTGTCCGGCATCAATGACAAGGGGAAACCACGCCGGAAAATCTGGATGAACTTTCTCGGCCAATGCAGGGATCGAACACCCGACCTCCAGGCTAGCAAGCCAGCGTCTTACCCATTTAGCCACCGTAAAAAACTACTTGCATGATTTAAAGGCTAGGAAATGCCAAACTTTTCTAATTATTATATTGTTTATATGTTAATTTTCTGAAAAATAAGAATATCTTTAATTGACGTCCGTGTGCACAATTAAGCGATAGGAGCGTGCACCACTCTGCAAATAAATTACATCGATCATGTGACTTGTACAAAATGGAGAATCGGAAGTGAAGGCAGCCGTTTTTAGATCATGGGACATCAGGCTATAGACCGCAAATCTAGCGTTTAGTAACCTACAAGTGAAACCTATCCTTAGTCCAAATATTGTTGTTTGTGAATAGGGTGTATAAAATGTCCTACGATGGGATATCGCGGGGCTGTTATGAATTGTGTGCCATCGAAATGAAATGAAATGGGATTTAACGCCATAGCGTTCTGCTCCGATTAGACTAAGGAAACCATACTCTTGTATCTGATTCCAACTTCCAAGTGATTTATTATGTGCACACCAATGTGTCCACGGGACCTCGGATGTTCGTGCCATCCGAACGACTATACGTAGTATCTGGGAAATTAAGTGTCAAAGTTTATTAAACTTTTTGCATCATCAAAATATTCCTTTGTTTCAGACCAATACTATTGGAAGTATGGGAAAGTTACAATTCGATGACCACGGTTATCCAGTTGGACTCAAATTCATTGTCTGCAGTTTTCATAATATGGACCCAGACAAATTTAAGAACATAGGTTACTGGGCATCCGGGACTGGTTTAATGCTTGTAGACTCGACTGTTTATCAAAATATTTTCACAGATTTTGGTAATCGAACATTAGTGATTGGAGCTTTACCAGTAAGTAGGTTGGTTTTGTACGACTATTTCGATCGTTTCCGGATTATGTTGTCCTCGAAACACACCACCCCACAAGTGAATTATTAAAAATTGATACACCATATTCAAGTCATTTACTTTATCCGTCTTGATTGTCGTATAGCATATTTATAGAATTTAACGTCATCATATATTACTCGGAAAAAGGGGCGCTTTCTCATCCTCATGGGTTAACTCCGGGTACTCCGGTTTCCTCCCACAGGATAAACGTCTGCGCATGCTCTATGATAATAAGACAACTTCTCTGCGATATCACGCTTGGTGGAGCCAGACAGTAAACACTAAGAACAACATCATTCATTATTATATGAAAACAGGATATCCGAAATACACAACTCCACAAACAGGTCTTGTGTAAATTTTAATTGACTTCAACTAAACTACTTCCGGTTCATCTTGAACCCTGGGTCATTCCAGATCGGTCAGTGTTTTGTTCAGAGGCCGTCGCAAACCGATCAGAAGAATATATTCGGATGGTAGCTACTATCACAGAGATCGGGGAGAGTTTATTAGCTCTCAATGTTAACTTCTACAAATTAATTTATTCTAAATTATTTTCAAAAATATATGTGTTGGAACTATATCTAGATGACAAATATTTCTTATTTAGTGTAAATGATACTGTACGTAAAAAAGTACCTTGCCAGGCCCTCTGTCCTGCACCATTGACAAGGAGAAACCACGTCAGAAAATCCCGATGACTTTTCTCGGTGAACGCAAGGATCGAACATGGGATCCCTGGGTTAGCGAGCCAACGTCTTACTTACTGAGTTACATCTTGACACTATCTGATTAAAACACAGATCCTATTTCGTTTCGTTATTATAGTTCAAAATTTCGTTTAACTTGTCTTTAATACACTAGGATCTGGAAGAGTTGTTATCATTGACGTGTTCTGAAGGACGTGCGGGAATAGCTAATGAAACGGTCTGTTACGGCGAGCTTTAGGCGTGTTTTGCACGGAACTGTGGGTAATCCACTAGTAACATCAATGCTGATTGGTTAATCAAATGTCTGACGTCATAGGGTCAAAAGTTGCTCGTATGGCCTCTGACGCGAACTATCGCTACAACCGGTCAGATCTTCATGTAGTATAAAAAAACGAAACGAAATATAGATCTGTATTTTACTCAGAATGATCTTGACAGACCAATCAAACCCTCGTTTAAAAGTTATAAGTTCAACAGATGCAGAGTTTTTATTTTTCTATTTTAGGCTGAACCTTTCAACATGAAGACTACAGTGGGTAATATAACAAAATGGGAAGGTTTCTGTATAGATATTCTGAACGAAATGGCGGAAAAATTTAATTTCCAGTACGTATATTTTCGTTTAAGAATTCACACAAAAGAATTTACGAATTTGTATGTACATGTATATCTATGTTTTAATTGTTGATGTTTGTGTCGTAATACGTGTTGTTTATGTATTTGTAAGTTTTGTATATAAAACGTATTGAATCACTGGCTATTGGATAATAGTCGACCTATAAAATGAAATGAACTGGGATGGTTGGTGTGTGTGTGTGTGTGGGCGGGGGGAGGGGAGGGTAACGTCTTACTAATCCACGCCAACGTGGGCTAATGAATGAAGTCGGGGATACGCCACGAAATGAGGTATGAGGAAACTTTTGCCCTGACTGAGGCGCTACGGTGTACTCCAATTGTCTCGGGGTCGTCGAAGTGCTGCCAATGATTTACTCGGGACTTTCTAAGCGAACGACCAGGGGTGTCTTTCAGCTGGACAACATGGCTGGCAAATACCAAAGAACGTCCTCGGCCAATATCAGTATAGATCCCACGATACCCGGATTAGTTAGCTGGTGTTATGATCTCTGAAGCAGCGCGACCCTCGTCATGTTCCCGAAGCACCGTTTTCCACCTCATGTTCCTGAAGCACAGTGGTCCACCTCATGTTCCTGAGGCTACGTGGTTCTCCTAGTGTTCCTCAAACAACGACCGGGAGTTTTACATCTAGACGTTGCTAGACTGGTCTGCAATTCCCGAACTTATAGCTACGTTATCTCCCTTGATCGAGGACACGAGAACAGTAGGTTGTGACAAATCAAGCATGGCGACCTCAACGGAAGCCTTGACATTGAATGAACCATGAACTTTGCCGCTTGATTATCAGAGGTAGACATATTAGCTGGAAAGCGCGGATCAGTTGCCAATCGCAATTAGTGCTGAAATATGCAGGGTAATACGCGAAGGCCTTCATAAGATGTACGGAGTTAAAAGCGAGATCAAGTGTTATATTTGCGATATGCAAAGGCGCATAACAGAACATTTAATTCTGCATATCTAGAAAATACATAAGCGTCTATAATTGAATCAACATTTGTGGCCAAATATTGAATTTGTTTGCCTTGTACACAAATATCCACACTTTCAATTATGATGGATAAACGTAGGAAGGAATTCTAGTTGTTATCACTGAAGGTTGTATGTTAGCCTTCTGGTTAGAATCAATCGTCATGTTCTAATCTTGTCAATTCTTTGTTATAGTTATGTTATTTCTGAACCTGCTGATCGAATCTGGGGTTCACCGGTTGAGGATGGGACGTGGAATGGAATAGTTGGACAGGTTGTTAAAGGGGTAAACACAACTTTATTGATTTACAACTTAGTTTATTACATGCAACCTTTCAATACTCTTACGATCATCATTATCAATTAATTTTACTTTATTAGTTTAAACAGAAAGATACAAGTTTTATATTTAAAATTTAACATAAAAATACGTCTTTGTAATATAAAATGTTTAAACATTTATGTGAAAACTAGGCATTGCTGTGACCTGTAATAAATTGTAGATTGGGGACTACTCCTCGGTATATTTGATGCCTTTGTGACGTTTTAAATTCTACCCGTCTTTATTAGTCCACTCGGGACAGAACAGTAGCAGGTTAAACACCATTACATTTCATTTTTAAATTCTATTTTATATCAGAACTATGCCTTTGGAGTTGGGCCATTTACTATTACGTCTGTGAGAGAAGCAGTGATAGATTTTACAAAGCCATATATGGAAGAAGGTATTGGGATCCTTATCAGAAAACCTAACAGTGAATCCAAGAAAATGTTTAAAATGTTCATACCATTTGCACCGGAAGTGTGGGGCTGTATAGTAGCGGGAGTTATCGCCGTTGGTGTATTGTTGTATATAGTGAATAGAATTACGCCCTACTCCAACCATAAATTATACAGTAAAACGGATCAGATGATGTTGAAGGAGAGTATTTGGTTGGTTTATGGGAGTTACATGGAACAAGGTAGGACATAATTACTTTGATGAGAGGGACAGTGAAATGGTGTTTATAATTTGTGGAAAAGTGTGTCTTGTATTGGGGTCATTTACACATCACCCTTCGATTAAGGTGAAAAAGACACCACCCTTTCACTTAGGTGAAAAGGACACCACACTTTCATTAAGGTTAAAACGGCACAACCATTTGATTAAAGTGAAAAAGACAGCATCCTTTCATTAAGGTAATAAGACAATTCCCTTTGATTAAAGATGAACAAGACACCACCATTTCATTTAGTGATAAAGATACCACTCTGTAGCTAACCAGGGGGTTTCGTGTTCGATTCTTGTGTTGACCGAGAACATTCGTGCACGTAAAAGTAGGTCCTAGCGCCGCTGTCCGGGCAAACTTCGCCTAATAGCACACTGTATGACGTATGCCCGTCTTCATTAGCCCTGCCGGAGCAGAACAGTAAGACGTTAAACCCCATTTAATTTCTATTTTCTATATTTTTTAGGTGGTGACCCGCAACCAAAGAGTATATCTGGTCGACTTATTTTAGGCTTCTGGTGGCTGTTCACTATTTTAATGACCTCTACCTACACAGCTAATTTAGCTGCCTTCCTTACAGTAACTATAGCTGAGAAACCTATCAACAGTTTAACAGAATTATCAGAACAGAGTGACATTCTTCCACTCGCCAAATATGGTTCCAATCTATATACTTTATTTAAGGTAAGAAACAGTTGACCAAGCTTGACGTGGATTATCTGCATATTGTATATGAGGCACGGCTGGTCCTAAGTGTTAGAAACATGGGTTGGGTGGTCAGTCCATATACTTTATTTGAGGTATAATTGGTTAGTTGGTCTCTAGTGTTTGGCAAAGGGTGTAGAATGTATTATCCATATACTTTATTTTGGGTCAGTTGGTCCTGAGTGTTTGGGAAATGGGTTGGGATGTAGTCCATCTATATAATATATTTGAGGTACAGCTTGATCTAAGTATTAGGAACTCAGTGTGGCAGCGGTACATCTGTAAACTTGGTTTGAGGTACATTTTGTTTGGCGGTCCATCTTCCGAGGTAAGGTGTAGGTCCCTACTTAATTCTTGGTCTCCACTATCACGACTCGTGCTACGATTGGAATCGTAGTTTTAATCCTGGAGTAATCGTAGATCGGGTCTTATTATATATTGAGGTCAGCGTAGCAATCGTGTTGACCGTATCGAAACGTATCTGAACGTATCTGCAAGTAGCAGATCGTGGACGTAATAGCGACAAACCTATCGTAACTATCGCACGACAGTGGGAACCTTACAAAAACTACAATATTGTAAGAATTCAACATTTTCATGTGGCTAGAACTATAATTCTACTTCAAATTGTAGCTTTTTATCTAATCAAAGGGCAACATTATTAAAATATTTCAGTTAAAGTACCCGGCTTCAGAAACTGACCAAAGGAGTGATGGTTTATGTTTTCGTTTTGTTGAAAATGCACTGATCTGAAATATTGCCTGATATGAAATCTTGTCTCCAGTAACACAATTATTCCCCGCCGATGTTACCATACATAACTACTTTCACTTGCAGGAAGCGAATGGTGGAATTTACCAAGATGTATGGAACATGATGGGTAACATGCCAAGAATAACAAATAATCAAGACGCCCGTAAATTGGTAGAACAGGGTTTTACAGCTTTTATGACCGATAGATCACAGTTAGAATATATCGTTTTAAATGACTGTGAGACCTATTCACTGGCCGATGAATCCTTTAATACAGCCGGTCTAGGTTTTATCATGCCAGAAAATGCAGTATTTAGTGATGCCTTTAATTATCAGTAAGTCAATTAGTTTTATTTATGGATTTAATCTTGGTTCAATGTTATGCTTTATAGCGTCCGTACTATCAAGACCAGTTTTCTTGTAAGGAAAAGCCTTCGTCTCTCCTTGTTCTTCTCTGCTAATGTAACGTAATAATCTCTCCTAATGTAAAAGCTCTCCTAATGTAAGGTCTGATCTCTCCTAATGTACAGGCGTGATCTCTCTTAATCTATGGATTTGATGTCTGCTCGTGTATAGGCGTGATCTCCTTGAATGTAAGGACTTGACCTCTCCTATGTAAGGGCTGAATCTCCCCTAACGTAAAAGCTACATCCACCCTGTAATGTAAAAGTTACATCCACTCCAATGTAAAAGCTACATCCACCCTAATGTAAAAGCTACATACAACCTAATGTAAAAGCTACATACACCCTAATGTAAAAGCTACATCCTAACGTAAAAGCTACATCCGCTCTAATGTAAAAGCTACATCCGCCTTAATGTAAAAGCCACATCCACCCTAGTGTAAAAGCTACATCCATCCTAATGTAAAAGCTACATCCACCCTGATGTAAAAGCTACATCCACCCTAATGTAAAAGCTACACCCATCATAATGTAAAAGCTACATCCATCCTAATGTAAAAGCTACATCCACCAAAATGTAAAAGCTACATCCACCCTAACGTAAAAGCTACACCCACCCTAATGTAACAGCTACATCCACCAAAATGTAAAAGCTACATCCACCCTAATGTAAAAGCGACACCCCTTCTAATGTAAAGACCACGTCCCTCATAATATAAAGAATTCGCATTTATTCTAAGAAATTAAAAGAATTATCTAAAGATTTTTTGTTGTTCTTACCTATTTTAACATTCCCTTACAGTGATACGATAAGTTTGTGTTGACACCCATGGCTATTGGTGATGCCATCTCTAAACACTTTCCATTAATGTAATATAACGTATAAAAAATAGAGGAATGTGTGAAATATAGTACAACCATTCCTAAAGCGTAATCAGTTCAGATTCCATAAATACATACCGATTAAAATAAAGGTAATGGAATACAGACTTGCCCCATGGGGATGTGTCAATGTAACAGCATTGCGCTCCTAAGAACAAGTAATAACCTGGCATTCGCGTGGCAAAATTATATCGGGTGTTTCAAAAAGCGTAAGGATATTCTAACGCAGGCGCGTCTACCCGCCACTGTTCCAAATCAGACATACAAAGTCCTGTTATGAACGTAAAATAATGACAAAGAGATAAAAGTTATTGAAGTCGTGTTTAAAAAATAGAAACCTTTTAGAATATAAAGACTATTTTTGTTCTGCGGGGTTTTAAAAATATAGTAAAAGTGGTAAACATTATTTTTATATTGCGGGGTTATTAAAGCTTTTAAATTATTGAAGATTTTTAAATCCGAGAATTTTTTTTAGTATCCTTCTAAAATAAATAGACTATTTTTTATATTGCGGAGGATAAAATTGTTCTTAAAAGCGGTAAAAAATATTTTTGTACATCGGAGTGGGAGTTTGCGCCCCAATTTGATATCTAGGTAAACGGATAACATTTATCATTTAACAAAATATAGCATTCTTTTGAGTTAATGGTGTTTTTACGAAACATTTAACAAACATTCGTCATTAACTTTAATCTAGAAACTTGCTGAACAAATATTGATATTGATTAATTAATCAACCATTTAATAGGGCACGATCAACAATTGACAATTTATTTATTTGTTTCTATTTGTGCCTTAAAAAAATGTATTAGGGTTGAAGTTATGAGCTCTTGATGTATGGCCCACATCTTTCGTTATTCATCCATGGGTGCCGTAGTTGCTCATCGAATAACTCAGCGCCTCACATACCACAAGATTCCGTGTTGATTGAATAAGCCGGGCCCCGAATTCACAAAGCATTCTCAGACTTAGTTAAACATACAGATGCAAGAGCTACATCTGCCTATCGCATGACTTTTTAGGCCTGAAATCATATATAAACTATTAATTAGATATTTATTAACATCACAAGACCATAATCAACTCTTGATGCCATCTGATGCTTCCGATCTTCATTAGATTTGAATCCGATCTACCGTTCAACAGCCATTGATAAAAACACAAAAATGGATAAACGAGACCTTTTTATTTTCGTCACAAAGCAACAATGACAATCGAGGCTACATGGTTTTTAAAATGAGTATTTCTCGATTTAAAGTGACGCAGTTTGACTGCAATTTTCAGAATATTACCGTTATTCTCTTTACATTATCTATTATTTAACTATTATAGTGAGAACTGTCATAATGTATCTTTAAGATCTTTGATCCAGAAACACAAAACATTGCACATAGTTTCTTATTTATGTATTTGATACATTATAACAACAAAAGTTTTATAAAGGGCTATGTTGTAGTTAAAATAAGGTGAACAATTTTGAGTAAATTCTTAACTTTAAGCCTGAGGATGCTTTGTGAACTTGGTCAATAATGCTAGCCGTTTAGATGATGTGTACGAACCCTAGGTGGTAAAACAGCTGTTCGGGTAAAATCTCTCGTATACCACATCATATGACGTATGCCCGTCGTGATAACCCGGCTGGTGTTGAAAAGTTGGATATAATCCACAATACAAATCATTTCATCGCCCATTTTAAGAACATTGCCAGTAAGAATGGAAGATGTTGATCATTGCCAGGAATGATGGGAGATGTTGATCACGTGGAACAGTTCGCTTCCATTCGAAGTGTCAGGAAGTAACATTTGTTATTGCTACTTGCAGCGCCCCCCCCCCACACACACACACATCTTCTGGAACAGATAGACCTTTGCAAATACACCATTCAAGTTTCTCTCGTATGGAGAAGAATGTTGGGAGAATCTTAGGTTATACTAGGAGGCAGGGAGATGAAAAGTTTCATGAGTATGATTTCATACCGTGGGGCAGATGGTTTTATGAATGTGATTTCATACCGTGGGGCAGATGGTTTTATGAATGTCAGTCATATGTGAGATATAATTATAAAACACTGGAATACTGCGAACTTTGACTTCTTCAAATCCCAAATTATTAGTATTATTAAATAATGTTATTATTACTGCCAGGGAAATAAAATTATATACGGTGCTTATGGACCTAACAAAAATAGCAGATTGGAATTATTCACGCTGTTTAAAATAAAAGTGTTTACATCAACACTTGCGTTATTATTGATTTCAGTCTATTATCTATCATGTGGATCATGTCGTTGTTAAGTAAAGGGTCGAAAAAAAACCCCAACCCAGTACACTTGTCTTTAAAGACCTATACATATGGAATACCCCAATTGAACTTCATCAAAGCGTTTTTACATGGCATAGTTTATATATTATGGAAGTATAACGTTGCCAATATTATTTCAATGTTCACTGTACAACCTGCATATGTCAGTAGTTCAAAATATGTATTTTAGTTTTACAATTTGCAATTTACATTGCTCCACAATGCCACAGTGTTAAAATATATAATACACTTTTCAATAATACAAAATACAGTATGATAGTTATTTTTCACATTACACTTCTCCATTTTGCATTTTGCATCTGAGTTTCTCCTTCATTCGTTTCCTAACTTTCCACACATTTCAAATCCCAAATGTAGAAAGATCTCTTGTTACTGAAATATGATTTCATGAAACCTGTTCACGAATGTTGTATGCTTCATTCTTGTTTTATTGCGCAATTTTAATATTATTAATTATTGTCAGCCACGTTAAAGGAGAAATCCAGGTTTTTCTGAAATATATATTTAAAAAATGTGACCTTTTAAGAATTTAAATCAAATTCCCAAATTTTAAGAAATAATCTATTTACATTGTCGAAAAAATCTTCAGCTCAAAATAAAATGTAACACTCTAGTCTCGAGATGCATGTGGTGGGGGGTGGCCGACCATAATTAGCCGTTTTGAAACGCCAGATATTACTGTGCTATGGATAGGCTTCTTAAAGAACGTTCCCCGACAAGGTTTATATGTTTGATAAAGACTTGTGAAATCTTGTTGAAACCATACATGTAAATAGTGTGTTATTTTCCAATTTATAAATGACAGTCAGTTCAGGTAATAATAACGTACACGGCTTTGCCGGTTTGTATTAATAGACTTTAAGATCGATTTTACTTTTAGACCAGGAACTATGCCCTCATCTTGCTCTTTTTCTGAATTGGAGTGGTGCACTTCGAAAAAAGCCTAAGGCTCCAACAATTCCCGTTCCTTTGCCCATAGTGCATCGTTTCACAGACTGGTATTTGTTTCTGCAATTCCAAGATGGCGACGATGACGTCATGTCCGGTTCCTGATCCATACTACGCTCATACTTCTTAATATGTATTTCATGTATAACGATTTTAGTACTTCCTGTATTTCTAGTATAATGAAGATGCAGGAAGCAGGATTAATAGACAAATGGAAACAGAAATGGTGGCCAAGTTCCGATCAGTGTTCCGGATCCGACAGAACAAGTCAAGCACAGACTTTAGGTCTAGAGAGTTTAGCCGGCCCTTTCTTCATTTTTCTCTCAGTGGCCGGAAGTGCCGGCATATTGCTTTTAATTGAACTAGTCTATTATTCTAAAGGGTTTGTTGGATTGACTAAATGTTTGAAAATCAGCGGAAATCAAGAGCCACCAGAAAACGAAAAAGAATAATTTTGAACGGTCGTAACACGCAAGGCAGCCTAACTTCCCATCAAAACATACAACAAACAGTGCACTAAAATAGCAAAATGTAAGAACGAAGCAATTGCAAGCTGTTAATTAAAACAAACGCAGCACTCTTCACGGTTGATCTCAATGACATTATCTTTAGTTTCTAGTTAACTTTAAGATAATGTATTTAATCAACCAGGAATATGCCATGACTTCCCATTTGCCTTACCGGAAGTTGGACTTAGTATGTTTGATTAATAAATTGCCTTACCGGAAGTTTGAATAATAAATAAATATATCACGTAATGTTTAATGAGTGCTATCTCGCGGATGTTCACATTAGCTTCCATTATAACTCTTCGAACATTTTATGATTCCGTTTAGTGTTGATACGAATAATTTAAGTAGTTTATTTATGGTTATTTCTCGATTAAGGAGATGTGGACGATCAGATCATGCGACACCGTATTTAATTAATGATTTTGTACAAATATAAATGTGTGTTTGAATTTAAAGGAAGATAATCGGCACCATATATCGTAAATTGTATTGAAATAGATTATATAGATAATCAAAATGTAAATATGTTAATTTAATAAATAGTGATTCATAAAATGAAACAAACATGAAACGGGTTTTACCTTTCTGCACCTATCGGGCTAATGAAGATGGCATCCGGCATGGCATGGCCATGAAATGTGTTATATGAGAGGGAGAGAGAGAGAGAGAGAGAGAGAGGGGCGATGGGGGGGGGGAGACAATCTCTACTGCTGGTGAGCTATATCTAATATGTTAGGTGACCAGTATTGGTGAACTGACACAAAGATCGTTTGGAAAGAACTTACTGATTAGTGAAGGAATTCCTGCCAAGGTTCTACCGACCTGTTAGTAGTGTCTTTCCTATGAAGCTGTCACGCAAAATCGCCAGGAATCTCCGAAAATTTTCGTGCAGGGGTCTTTAGCAGTCGGGGAAAATTGAATGGGCAATAGACCAATATTATTAAAATACAGATCTATATTTCGTTTCGTCTTTTTATACTTTCGATGGCCTACACTACATGAAGATCTGACCAGTTGTACTGGAAGGTCGCGTCAGGGATCGTACGAGCAACTTTTGACCCTATGACATCGGACATGGATTAATCAATCAGCGCTGACGTTTCTAGTGGTTTACCCACAGTCCCGTGCATCCCTCGCCAAGGAGTCGCCGTAACAGATGGTTTCATTGGCTAATCCCTCACGCCATCGAAAACGCGGGTTATTTAACATCTCTTCCAGATCCTAGTGTAGTAAAGACAAGTAAGACTATAAAAAACGAAATAGGATCTGTGTTTTAATCAGATTGTAACACCGACAAGCTTGGGATGGAAACCACGCCACTTTACTTAATGACGTATCTTATGATTTAAACTGCACGCGTTAGACCACTCACTCAACTCCCAATTGTGTCCTTGACAGCGGCGCTACGATCTACTCCTATACCTATTCAAATACCGGAGGATGTTAAACGTCCTGTCAGTGGTATACATGGGGTGTCCTGGTCGAGCCATCAGCCCAGCACCAGTGGCAAGAAACCGCGGGTTGTAAAATCGCAGGGAAAAGTTTTAATCATCACCGGGGTGAAACCTATAGGACTTTCTGGATAGTGCACAAGTGCAATACCATCGCAAAGTACATAGAAGCTAATTTATCTAGCAGTGAAGAGTAAACACAGAGATAGGACAACAAATCGATGTACATCACATTTGAAAAGAAGACAGGTCGTAGATATAAATAAATATAAAAAAAAACATATATAAATTAGCCGAGATAACTGTTGTTGTATATGAGAAATAGTTGGGTTATTAACTCTTTGTATTTATCCCCTGTTTTGTCAAGTAATGTTTGTTTTTATGTTGAAGCAATGATTGAGAAAGCATGTCAGATAATACCCGATAGATTGACGTACATTGATTTATATAGTTCTCACTTTCTTCTTAAAAACAAAAACCTCGTCTCCTCTTTCAACTCTCACTAAATCAATCAATTATTTACAAAATAATAACAACTCAAGCCATGGAGGTGATTAGTTTTATTGCGTATTATCACAGACAAATTGACATCATTTAGCCTAGTTCTGCGTCACTACCCCCCTGTGTGTTTTGATATTTCTGAACTTGAACATCGAGATCTTCTCTTTCTCTCATTATGACAAGCAGGCAACATGACGGAGAGATTTTACACCAGGCATTTAGGCAATGCAACTTTCGTGATAAGCCAATAATGAATGTGGTCCATATAGGCAGTGCCTCCGTGAGAGTTTTCCCCGACACAGATCTGCAGTTGCCCTCCAATGTTGTAATTGTATACATTTAATATTAATGTGTTGCATCCATGTTGGATGAAAAACGAGGGTTTGGATGGTCGAATGGTTCGCGCGTGTGCGTTGTGTCATAAGGTCTGTCATTGAGCCAACTGGCGTGGTTTTGATTCCCGGTTGTACATGACAAGGAGTAAGGTTGCCTGTTTAACCTCGTGGGTTTTCTTCAGGTCCTCCGGATTCCTCCCACTGCTAAAGACCCCTATACGAAAACAAATTATTGAAATAAAATTGAACCATATGTTAGTCCTGAAATGACCTAGTCTGGATGTAAAACCTTTCAAATGTTCTTGAGTGACCTTGTCATAGCCGAAATGCATATAATGCATCGTCACAGAACAACTAAAGATACACCAGTTACTCCGTCCAGGTAGTATCATTACAGGTGGGGGAGGGGGGGCTGGATGGCCGAATGGTTAGTACGTGCCCGCTGTATCGTAAAGTGTTTCATTGAGTCAACTGGCGTGGTTTCGAATCCCCGGTTGTACGTGACAAGGAGTAGGGTCGCCTGTCCGACCTCGTGGGTTTTCTCTGGGTCCTCCGGTTTCCTCCCAGCGATAAAGACCCCTACGCGCAAGCGAATAAATAAATATAAAACCCCATCTTAGTCCCGAAATGACCTAGTTTGTGTCGAGTGGACGTTAAACACCATCTCTCTCTCTCTCCCTCATTACAGGTAAATCCTGCTGAAGTTTTATAATACTGGTTATTTATAGTATAATAAAACAAAGACTGAGAGAGAGAGAGAGAGAGAGAGAGAGAGAGGGAGAGAGAAGAGGAGAGAGAAAGAGAGAGAGAGAGTATGTCATTTTAGAACTAGCATATGGTTCAATATTTTTTTAATAATGCAGTTGTCCGTAGGGGTATTTAGCGGTTAGAGGAAATGGAAGGACTAGGAGAAATCCCACCAGGTTGTCACGTGCAAGCAGAGAATCGAAAGCACCCAACTTATCTCAACGACAGATCTTGTCATTGTGTACGCGCACGTGTTCACCCACCAGAGATTACCCCCCCACCCAAAAAAAAATAAAAAAATAATAAAACAACAATAGTAACCAAACAATTGCAGAAACATGGGTATTTATAGATCAAACAGAAAGGACAGTGTTTTATGACGGAATCAACAACGCTAATCTTAATGATCCAACTCTTGCTTTAATGTATGGATCAATATCGAAATCCGAACCTAAACTGGACCCACAGTATTCATTATTAACGATATTCCCTATTATTGATTATTATGGTCAATAATTCTAAAATAGGTTTTTAACCCACCAATAAATATAATATACATATAGTAGAGATAAAACAAGAGCCATTTAATCTATAATTCGTTTTGGCAATAAAATATTTAATAATAGATATATATCAATGCCCGATAATGAAATCTAAATGAGTATAATGCATACGATCCAATCTGCTTATGATAAAATGACAAAATAATGGTCATAATATTACTGCTTCTCTAACAATTATTGTTAAATGTAAACTCGCATCAGTTAGGCGGGGAAAAAATCAAGCAATAAGATCAGATCATTTTGTAATGCCGTTTTATTTATAGCAAATCCATATACTTTTCAGTTCTGTTTTTTTTTTCAGTATGCTATGGTTTGTCTTCAATAAATGAGAGAGAGAGAGAGAGAGAGAGAGAGAGAGAGATTTAACGTCCACTCGATAAGAACTACGTCCTGTAGGGACTATCACATGGTTCAATTCCATTTCAATAATTCGCTTAGCCGTAGGGGTATGTAGCTGTGGGAGGAAACCTGACGACCGGGAGAAAACCCACGAGGTTGGACAGGCGACCGGGGAATAGCCATAATAAAACGTTTTAGACCAAAAGGAATGACAGGTGCGTCTTATATACTCACTGCGGCACCTCAATTTAATAATTTCAACATATTTGATGGCTGGAAATACGAAACGGTACAATAATACATCTATTACATCCTCGTAGACATAATGGAATTATTGAGATTGCGATATAACAGGGAGTGCCTGTTTTTGGAGGCTATGTCCAGTACTAAGGGGTGAAGCAAGAAACGAGTTCAAGCAGATGTTTCCAACAATAATCCATTAGTTAATCGAATAATCTTTATTACTTCTTGTATCAAGTGATATTCAAATTGATGAACATGCGGATAACACTATACTAAGATGCTTAACATGATAAAACTGATATATGTCGATATAAAAACCACATATTCATTTGTCACATACACGTGCTATTAAATTATTCAATATATTTAATGAGAAAAAAGTGACATTAGATAATAGAGATAGTAGATATTGATGAATCCGAATCGAAACACGTAGAGTTAACTCCCTTTTTTTCACGGTGTATATGACAAGATAAATATGTTTAATAGGTTAATGAGAAGACGTGATTAAGATATATAAGATGATATAGAAACCATTAGTGCTAGTCTTGATACATAGATATAGATAGATATCCAGATACTTGAAGGTTATCTATATACCATATCAATCTAATCCCCCTTTTCCTCGGTTCTTATTAAAATTTTGATCATATCATGACCTATAGGCTACCTTTAAGTGTCAATTGGGACGTTCACAACCTTAAGATTTAATTTCAGGGATACATTTGGCATCTAAAAGTTTGTAGGTCAGACGAAACATTTAATGGCTGTGTAGCTCACTGCAAACGATGTCAATAGCCTTTACTATTGAATAGACAATCTTGGTATAAAAAACAAACACCTACTTAAAGATACATTATTTAAGATTTAGATTAAGAGTGGCCATTCTTACTATAATAGTTCGACAATAGATAATACAAAATGAATTTATTAACAATGTCATTCAAATTGCTCCATTGCGAGCGAAGATATTAGCTTTTTAAGGTTTGACAAGATGTGTGCATTAATTGCAACCACAGCACTGGTTGTTCGGAGCTTGGCCTCGCATAAGCATTTTTAGATTAAATCAAAATATGGCTGAATCGCTCTAATCTACTTAATATCAGAAGTATCCGATGACACCAGGCCTTAAGAAAGACCCGCAATAGGCTGATTTAGCTCTTGCATAGTGTATGTTTAACCATATTAACAGGCTTCCAAACGTAATGAATATATACACATGTGATAAACGATTCCCTTGATGAAAGTAATTTGTTCAATACGGACCAAATACTTGCTTTTGACAATGGAGTGCAGTATATATGTACCTTGATCTCCAGGAAAACCAAAATACACAACCACTTGTATGCGTTAAGAAAAGTACTATATTGCCAAGTGTTGAGAACTAGAATAATTGTTCCCTGTAAAATAGGACTAACAAGATTACAGGGTACAATGAGTAATTTAGACACGACAGCTATGTTTCCCTCTAGTCCACATGGAACCCCATTTGTAATGGGCTATAGTAAGGTCTAGCCAACACTTCCTGATTAGTTTTACCCTGACAAGCGGGAATTCCAAGTATCTTCTCCGCCAACTTCACGATTCTAACTCGTGATATTCTGTATGGGGATATGGTACCTTTACCACCCGACCACCGAAACACCCCCGATTTAATCTTCCAGGTCTGTCTTTGATTACCGTCACGATTTGTCCCGTCATACTAAACTTAGCCTGCTCCGGTAGAGCACAGACACTAAGTTGGTTGGCCGACATTTTAAGTCATATATCGACGAGTATAGTCGAAAACATTAAGAATTGTGTAAACTGTTGATGCTGCTGCCATTTAAACTTGAAAAAGTTTAATAATTAGTATAATCATGTTTGAAAATGGCGACCTTTTAGGGCAAAGATCTATTCTCGAAGTTTAAAGTAGATAGTTCTCTTTGTATGTAGACTTCAGTAGCTATATATGTGTTTACACTTGCCTCATACTCTCAATTATGTAACATCAGCATTAATGATAGCAGCCGACGTCTTTGAAAAATGCTTAAAAATGATTTTTATGGTTCAGTGTTCGTATGTTCGCATGCTCATTATCTAATTCAACAATTTTCTTGTTTTAATTTTTTGTTGCTTTGGAAAGCTCACATAACTAACGTTCTTTCCTGGAGTTTTACGTCCACTTCCACCTTGGGTGATATCGCAGACAAGCATACATAGCTAACAGTTTCTCTATACTATTTATATATCACCTGTAATGGGAGTTGTGCTAGCGCCAACTGGTTGGCAGGTATATTTACCTGTGACTATAGTCTCTGAAGAGCAATCAACTATATTGATATTTCTGCCGTCCATTATAGAAATATTCCAATTACCACGAGGTGTGTTTATATAGAGAATTATAAAATGGTATACACAGAGATATATACACAGGTAAATATGAGTTTTAATACAACTTTAACATTAAATAATATCTATGTAGGTTCGATAAGGGCTGGAGCTAGTGTATACCTTCTTTATAGAACTAGAATATCATTATAATCCTTGAGTGGCATTTAGCGGTTGAACACATTAAAAACACAACACAGTTTATATGGATATACAATCACTGTTTTATTGGCATAGCACGACGTTTCGACAAGTATTTTCTTATCGTTATCAAGCACAAATGATGTGTTGTGTTGTGTTGTGTTTTTTAGAATATCATTTGTGTATTTATCAATTTAAAGACGCAGCGAGTCTATGTATGTTATTAAGTAGCCTCAAACCATGTTAATTTCTAAATATACATATGCATTTCAAAATCTAAATATGTGAGCTCTGTAAAATGTATTATCCTCGAATATAATCGCGTTTTTTTATCTCTGATTTACGTCCCTTACTATAAAGAAAAGCCATTGTTTTGAAAACTTGGTTGTTAAAAATGCGTTTTCCAACGCGTGTTGGAGAAAAACAGTGATCTGTAGACAGATTTGATATGCAAGGATTAAAACGGGAATGGATTTGATTATACTTAGTAAAAATATTACTACTTAAAATGAAATGAAATGAAGACGGGTTGCTATTTTAAGGGAAAGTCATCATTCATATACGATACGCACATGTTGTACAAAACAAGATATTGGATTTCAATCTTTATTTGGATTACACAATAATTAATAATCCATCATTCGGCATACGGGAAATAAATCAATTGGCATGCAACAAACACGTGTATACGTGTAATATACCTTAGCACCTAGGACTGTCCATAATTTTACATTTTCATCGCCCTCTTTAATTCTTTCAGCGATTGTGGCGTCATCTGGCGTAGTGAGGAGATTGACCTAGAACAACTGGATATATGGATAAGTTCGGTATGTATCCGGAGATTGACGGGTATTACCGGAGATGAACAATGATAACATTGAAAGGAAAATGAGGAGCAGCAGAGATTTTAATCTTACAATAAGAAAGTCATATTATACTGATTTCAATAGTAAAATAAATCCACTTGGAGACTAATGAGGACGACAAGGATTCTAGAGAACAGGACGAGCTCGAATTACACGTGTAGAGGTGTAAAGAATTTAATGTAGAATCTTATACATATATATTAATACATAAAGTGGTTAGGTACATCTGTGATATCACCCGTGTTCCTGATATACGTACATAATGTGCTTGAAGTATATAGACAGCTATTAATGATGAAGTGAAGGACACTCGACTGAAGGATGTCACTGTTACCTGTGTTGATTATATTGACTTGCTTTTCATGTTGTCTTACATCAAATATAGGTAAGTACAGGTAAATATTTATCTATTAATAGATGCATTTTGAATTTGAAATGTTATCCATTCGATTTGTTTGCATATTCTGGTTTGTGCACACCACCCGTCTTTAATATACACGCGAGTATGACATTGAAACGAAGGCTAGATTATTTTCTAAGCTACATTCATTTCTTCGATGAATGCAGTTTACAGTCAAGAATACAACAACTAAATGTTGAGCTAAAAATTGAATTCAATAGCTGTAAATTAATCTAAAATAATTTATATAGAAAGAAACAAATACAAACAACACAAACGTTGAGGCTGGCAGATTTTATCATCAAGAGATGAAGGTCAGATAATTTTAAAGCTGTATCCGTGTCTTTTATGATCGCAAGAGTAGAAGAAATAAATTTTTAAATATATATTGAATTCCTGTAACTCAATAGCTGTAGATTGATCTAGACTATTTTATATAGAATATAAAACAACATAAACAACACAAGGAATGAAACCAGGAAACAAAACAAAAACTCCGTGGGGAGGCGCAGTAATTGTATGATACATGCACACACTTGATAAATGAATAAAGTACGTATTGTATTCAATCAATAGCGTTTATTGCGTTTAAACACAAGACATCATGTTTTCTCCGATATAATTTTAAATGTTTGCTTGAATAAACATAATGTTAACAATGTACAATGTTTAGTACTTCAAAGGAATAGTGTCCCAACCACGGAACAATAAATGGTCAAATTATGAACATGGGAATATCGAAAGGGAAACACTGTATGCGTCAAATAACGTTATTATTTTATTTATCACCAATCCAGCATTGTCACTGAACATGCGTTTCTTTGTTTCTTGTATAATGGTGTACCTACAATAGGTGTATGACCTACTTATACTGAGTGAACACATCATCATCATACATCATGCATCATACATCATGCATCATACATCATCATTATCATACATCATCATTATCGTCATGTCAATGAGTTTTAATAGTTATCATAGAATTTATAATAATATTCTAAAGATCAAGGAAATACCGTGTCTATATGCATGTTGTACGTACTGATATTTAGAAACAGACAAGGCCCATATATCCAAACAATTATATTTAGAAACAGACGAGGCAATTATACCACGTACCAATATTGTCCGTAATAAACCCACTTTATTTTAGTACGGAACAGACATCAGACATCACACTTGGTATATGCTGATATAGGGGAACAGACACTTAGAAAATAAGTACGCAGACTAACAAACAAGGCTTATGTATACACATGCACTTAATACTTATTCGTACTGATATCGAGCATGATCCATGTATACCTCCTTGGGGAGGTCCAGTTTTACACACACTTATTGAGGAACAGGCATAACCCATGATACATACACACATGATATTGGGGTACAGACAAGGTTGTCGTGGACAGCCACTTGGTACCTACTGATAATTGAGAGCAGACAACACTGTTGGGACAGACACTTAGTACGTACTGATATTGGGGAGAGGACAACGATGTTGTGAACAGACACTTAGTACGTACTGATATTAGGGAGCAGACAACGCTGTTGTGGACAGACACTTATTGGGGAGCAGACAAGTGTCATGTGTACGGACCCATAATAGAGACTTTTGGCAAGCGAAAATTTCTGGTCCGTATCGCGTATCCGTATGGATTTTGCGTGTGACGTAATCAATGTGTGTGTATTTCTCATGTGTGATACGGCACACGGATACGGCAGCACGTATCGAACGGCTTTCATACGGAAAAGGTCCGTATAACATTGCCGTGCCCCTTTACCGTCTTTTTTACTACCTTTAGACGCTGAAATGTTGTATCGTAGCGTTTTCATGGATCTTTGTGTATTCTAGAACACGAAGGTATATATTTGATGTGATTTTAACCATGATGGTTGATCTACGTGCTAAATGTAGGGAGGCGGAACCTTGCAAATCTTTAAATGATTTTATTCTGTGGTAAACGGGTATAAACTTTCTGAAATGATACATTAGTGAAACCAAAAATTGCAGTCGAGTCGAAGTCGAAGATTTTTAATAAGATTCGACATTAATTTTTTTTAATAGCTCAGTGACTGTCGAGCGACTTCATTCCCTCCTGGAAATTGTCGGCTATAATAGGAATTTGACTAGTACTGATGGTGATCTTGGTAGATATCTGCCATCATGCTGTAATAGAACTAAGCTCAGCTGATCGACGCATACGTACGCGACGCGAAAATCTGCCAAAACTCTAAAACTACATTGACGCAACGTATAACGTATGCGATACGGATACGTGATACGGATGGGAAGATTCCGCTTGCCAAAAGTCTCTATTGTCCGTAATGCACGTACTTAGTGCGTACAAATATTGAAGAACATGCAAGGCAACCTAGTAAGAAAATTTATTATTGAATACTGAAGAACAATTGTAACGTTTCTGTGTTACTTATGATTATATTATATCATACTCAGACACGCGATGTAAAAAAAAGTTAGTTGTATTTTTTGTTCTTTTGTCGTTTGTCAATTTTGTTTAATAATAATATGCATGGTGGTTTTAGTGGGTGTATTGATACGATGATATCTGATATTATCATAGCATAATATTATATATAATTAGATTAATGTCTTTTTATTTCTAAGTTATACTAACGGACAATGATGATATTCCAACATGGACTAGTTTAAACATCTTCACAAACCAAAATACTGATGTCAACATCTTTTCCTATGATGTAACCAATGAAAACGATACGCTTGCCAGTGTACAGTTCTGTAAGTTATTAATACAGTTTTGTGTGTAATGTACAATAACTAAATATGACAGTTTTCTGTGTAATGTACAATATGTTGTGTGTGTAATGTACAATAACTAAATATGACAGTTTTGTGTGTAATGTACAATAACTAAATATGACTGTTTTCTGTGTAATGTACAATAACTAAATATGACAGTTTTGTGTGTAATGTACAATAACTAAATATGACAGTTTTGTGTGTAATGTACAATATGTTGTGTGTGTAATATACAATAACTAAATATGACAGTTTTGTGTGTAATGTACAATATGTTGTGTGTGCAATGTACAATAACTAATTATGTAAGTTATTAATACAGTTTTGTGTGTAATGTACAATAACTAAATATGACAGTTTTGTGTGTAATGTACAATATGTTGTGTGTGCAATGTACAATAACTAATTATGTAAGTTATTAATACAGTTTTGTGTGTAATGTACAATATGTTGTGTATGCAATGTACAGTATGTTGTGTGCGCAGTGTACAATAACTAATTATGTAACAGTTGAGTACACAATAACTAAATATGTAATAACATTTAAATATTTTCACAATTAATTCAAAAATTTAATTTTGATCTAAAACAGAAAGGAACGTTATAACAATGTATAAATATTTGTTGCCGTTTTCGCCATTTATTATTATTATAATTATTATTATTATTATTATTGTTATTATTATTACCACCAGTGTGTAGAAACTACCATCCCGGAAGTACCATTGTATTGGATGTGACTCACTCGTGTTCTGTAGCCGATCTTGGTGGTACGATATTTACTCCTTGGATTAGACCATCTTATACCGGATGTCACTGCCATCAAACGTCATCACTACAGGCATCTCATGACGTCATCATATCCGTGGCTTTTGATTACGTTAGACGTCAGAGGAATAAACTGGCAAAAATCATCATATTTACGGACAGCTGTCAATGTATGTAGGCTTTAATCAATTATTTTAACAGCTTATTTAACATTGACACTCTACCATTGTCCCCACAAGTATAGATACAATCTAAATGGTGTGATATACACTGCCTCGAACACGACACTTACCGCTAAATGAAACGCACTGTGGCCCAGGTATCATTTAATCTTGTGTATCTAGCACTAATTTCTTTCACAATCGTTAAATATCCAACCTTTGTTTAAAAATTCGTAAAATCTGTTTAAAATCACCATAAATCGTTTAATTTGTCTATCTGTCCAAAGATTTGATATTAAATGAGTGTGAAAGAAATTAGTACTTGGTACACAAGATGCCTGGGTTACAGTGGCGGTTGCTTCTGAATTTAAAATGGCACTTTTACATATTAGGGGTCATGATAAATCCAAGTGGGTTGGTGCACGTTAATACATTTTGACCGAAATCCCAAAATATTGAGCCACTGGAGTGTTGATTGTCAGAAGATAAAACAACTCATTAAAACCATGCCATTCTACAGGTGTATGAATTACTTGATAATCACAGCGGCCATTAAAACAATGCCATTATTCAGGTGTATGAATAAAATCATGACGATCCTTTACAACTACAGCTTCGACAAGCATGTAATCATTTATACAGCCTGTAATTTCGGAACCAAACATTGAAAGCATTTAGACAGGTTTATATACCCACCTAAAAGCTTCTTTATTAGTCCGAACGACACCTTTTCATCCTTTGATTCTGGAGCATAGCACATACGCATTTCAAGATGCTTTCTTCATGGAATTCGGTATACACACTAATCTATTCTGTTTATATGCTAATAAGACATTTCTGATCTGTTTGTATTTGTTGGTGAAAACACATTTGTCTTAGTTGTTGGTACGTGGATTGTGGATGAGTTACTTTGTCCTTTATTTAAAGATTCGCCGTCGATCCTTGATAGTGTCAATTTGACCGTTCCCGTTCTTCTGATCAACCCCAAGAAAATCAACATATCACAATGGCTGACCAAAATAAAGCATCATACCATCCGCCATTATCAGATTGTCATAGGAACAGCGTTTCAAGTCAACCACATTTTATGCACGGTAAGTCATTTTCATTAATGTTGTAAGCAAAAGATCTCATGATTAGAGGACCAATGACGTATTATGGGACACGGAAATGATATGAAATGGGGATTGACGTCCTTCTGTTCTGCGCCAACTAATGAAGACGGGCATACACCATACAGTGCGCCATGAATGAAATTTTGCCAAGGGTTCTCTTTTACGTGCACGTCACTGTGTACACGGGATCTCGGTTTTTCGTCCCACCCGAACGACTACACGTTTTCTTGTGTCCAGCAGGCCAACACCGTGATCGAACACAGTACATCCAGGCAAACGAGCCAACGTCGTACACCCAACGGCGCCTCATATGTGTTAGTATTTAGGTGACCGGTACCTGGGTCTTATTCAATTTGAGTGATCTTGCAAAATTCTGTCATCTTATTGGAATTTGTCACTGGCAGTTTCCACCCAAAGCTAGTTCTGAAAATAGAAAACTGATCTGTTTTCTTTTAAAAATGACGTCCTATATCTTTATTTGGCAGACGTAAGGTCAAAGGTCTAATCACAGATGAGCACCACCTTATAAAATAGTTGACGTGACACCGAGTACCCGACTGAAACCGTTTAAAATGTGGAAAATGCTTACATATCTAAGCTTTTAATGAAAATTAGACCTATGCGTTTTTCCCGACAGACAGTTAGGAATAATAGCTTGAGTAAACAAAATGGTTTTGTAACACATCGCGAGTACATCCACAAAACCGATGTTAAATGTCCTCAATGACAATATAAATCCTTCTGAATTATCAGTTTGGGGGATTAATCCACTTCTGAGTAGGTCAAAAGTTACCAATGATCAACCGCCCCCAATCTACCATAAATGCATATCTCAGTACAAGCTCACAATGAGTATCAAACTGTTCTTTGGAATCATCTAGAACCACATGAATCCTTATGATGTTTCACTTGCCTGAACTAACCCACTTCATGTAGACCAAAGGTCGCCATTATCAGCCTTTTGTACACGAGATTTTGATTTGATTAAATCGGTTGCTAGCTCCTGGACTATTGAGAGCAGGGCTTTACATTTAAAGTGACGCTTCTTCGATAGAATTCAGGCCTGTAAAACTTCAATACGAATATTAGAGCTAGTGGCCATCTTAATAGAAATGAAATCTTTTGTCGATCATCGGGATTTTATGTTTCATTTTGATGATCTATTGCGATAACTACTCTTCTATATTCGTCAACTCATTACTGCGGCCATAATATGTCCAAAATCATGATCACATGGCATATAAGTAATGGGAGTTTGTTCTTGTGTTTAGGTTTGATTTATTATCATTATCAAACATAACGAGTAAATAATATAAGTATTTGACTACTTTATATATTATGGACTGAAATAGTATTGTCATATTTTATGGCTAGTGGTTCCAGTTTATTAATCTTTATCACTAATGGTTTGGGGAGAATTCGTCAATGCAAAATGATCACAATGGAAACTTAATACTGAGTGGTTCCAACCATTAGTAAAATAGCATCTATGTCCTAATTGTCAGAGATCACTGCAACAAAAGTGAAATATATGATACACTTAACGATAATAATACAACATCATGGAAACAGTAAACCTATTAAATGATTAAAGGCAAAGTTGGTTTAATTTGTATCTGGATTGTGTCACGTAAACTACTTTCAATAATTATGTTCTTTATTTAAGGCCAAATATGTCGGACTGCCAGAGGCCTTCAGGTATATCATACATGTACTTGATAATCCAAGCAACATAGATTTGACTTGTGTAACCAGTCAATATGTCCTGATCGAATCGACAGTATCCAAACCTTCCTATAATCAGGACTCGCTTGATGCGATCAGTAAATTGGTAAGTCGCCGTGTTATTACATGTAGTTATTTATGATTAAGCAGTTTGATGTGCCTTGATTAACCAAACAGTATAAATATTTACACAAGTACAAACTTGGTTGTAATGAACCAATATTAAATTATATAAATTGTGGTTTTACAATATTATGGGTATATATATATACACAGAGAAATGGTGGTTTAACGTTCACTTGACACAAACTAGGTCTTTTCTAAACTAACATAAAGTTAAATTTTATTTCAGTAATTCGCTTGCGCGTAGGGGTCTTAAGCTGTGGGAGGAAACTGGAGAACCCGGAGAAAACTCACGAGGTTGGGCAGGCGACCCGAATCCTTGTCACGTACAAGTGGGAAATACGCCCTTTAAATATCATTTAATCTATCTATGTTTCAGCCTGGAATATCTGAGATATTATGGCCGTGGTTGCAGTCCATTCTACCTACGTTACCGCAAACATTTGATCCGTCAGCGAACATATGCAATGGGCCAGTCACCATCAATAATCCGGTAAACAAACTTTTATTTTAATTATCTTTTAGTTTAATGGACAATATAAATGAATGCAGACTATTGGCCTGCCTTTTGATTTTTTTTCCAAGTATTATATGTTTTGAATAGAAATGCTGACTGTTACATCTGTCCTAATAACCAACTTATGGTTTGTCTGCTTAACCAGGAATCTTGGAGAGAGAGAAAGAAATGGGGTTTTACGTCCACTCGACACAAACTAGGTCATTTCGGGGCTAACATATGGTTTAATTTTATTTCAATAATTCGCTTGCGCGTAGGGGTCTTTAGCAGTGGGAGGAAACCGGAGGACCCGGAGAAAACCCACGAGGTTGGACAGGCGACCCTACTACTTGTCACGTACAACCGGGGATTCGAAACCACGCCAGTTGACTCAATGACAGGCCGTAAGATACAGCACGCACGTGCTAACCATTCGCCCCCCCCCCCCAGGAATCTGATAAAGTTTGCTTGTTGGCCATGATCTCGTTATTAACGCTTTGATTAACAATAAATCAAGTAACCTAAATATAGACCGTCTGGTCTGGTTAACCACTGATCTAATATAGTGATGTAGTCACAGACTATCTGGTTAAAAATTAATATAATAAGTAATATGTTTTTATCTCCAGGTGATTCCACCAATTGGAGGAATACAGAATGAATTTAATTTGATTGAAATTACAAAACTATATAACACAGACCAACAAAAGCAGGTAAATTTTCAAAAAAAATCTTAACAATACATAAATATATCAATTGTTACTGGGCTTGTCTGTTGTCCTGTTATAAGTTCAGGGGTTTTACATAGGCCAAGCCAGTTCCCCAATCCCATTGAGACTTCCTGATTAAAATCATTGTTTACACAAAGCTTCACAGGGCGACATTTTCTGTATGGAATGAATGAATGAAATGGGGTTCTACGTCCTACTGTTCTGCTCCTATACTGGGCTAATGAAGACGGTCATACGCCATACAGTGTGCTATGAGTGAAATTTTTCCCGGGCAGCGGCACTATCGCCTACTCTTATATCGAATTCCAACTGCCAGGGGATCTTTTACATGCATTCCATGAAAGTCGTCGAAAGATTTTTTTATTTTATTTTTCTGCTTGTGTTTTGTTCGAAAGGTGGAGAAACATCAGGTATTCTACAAAGTGTACGTATGCCCAGTTCATTGTATCCGTATTAATGATAGACACATGGTGAAATAGTTTCCACTTGATTCACAGAAGATTAAACAACTTGCTGAAAGATGATCTGGGGTGACGACTACAAGCACACCAACATACACGGCTCGGCTAGTAAATTATATGCAGTTCCGGTATATATTTGATTTATGTCCTCCAAGATCAACATGTTCTTGCATTGGGTTCCTGTGTCAGTCTCTCTAACGAATGTAGAAAAAAGCGGGTCCTTACTTCAGTCATCATTTCTGAACTTTGTTTTTCAGATAGGACGCTGGACATTATTAGATGGTTACTTAGCAATAGAGGGTGTTGAGACTTTTCACAAGAATCATTTAATGGTAGCAACTATACATGTAAGTCAATCGTATTATATCCATGTATCGTTCATACATACTAAATAACGTTTTGTAATCATTCGGGTGGAACAAAAGAAACATAAAAGAACTTTGACGGAAAATGAAATAAAAGAAAACCACAACAGCGTTATCCAGGTAAAATTACCCTTATACCACATGACACATGTCCGTATACATTAACCCAGCCTGTGCAGAAAACTAGAAAGTTAAACCTAGTAACATTTGAAAAGAAAATGACAAAATTTTTGTCCGGAATTTAGCAATGTGTGCAAAACGAGTAATTTACTGCATTTCTCTTTTCCCTGTGTTATAAAGATACTGTACTGTAGAATACCTTTGCTTTCAGGAACCGCCATTTGTATTTCGTGAAGAGACTGAAAACGGAACGATTTATCGTGGTTACACTGTAGACGTGTTCAATGAAATAGCATCTAGACTCGATCTGACCTATACGATGTACGAAGTGCCCGATAAACAATATGGACGAAAGAACCCTGATGGAACCTGGTCTGGTCTGGTAGGAGAAATTCTGAAAGGGGTAATTTAGCATTTCAGATTTTGTAAAAATATATATTTTTTTATTTTGATCAATAAATCTATACTAGAAATCGATCTTTAACATAGATTCATTGAGAATTGGCTGATTCCCTTTTTTTCACAAATGAATTCCGAGATCTGTACATTTGTTTTCTGTCTAGCTTTAGTTATAATAAGCTTAATAATTTAATAATAATTTATTTATAATGCGCCTATTACCAATATAAAATTCTGCTCAATGGCCAGATAACATTTTGTGGACATCAAAATGGATGATAAAAAAAATGGCATACGATAACAATCAAAATATGGTCATAAAGATTATAATAAAATATTATTATATGACATGTAACAAAAAAATTAAAATAGTTTAAGGTAATAAAGGATAAAATAGAACAGCGTCTAAAACAGAATAAAATTAAATCGGATACCTGTATTTAGAGCCATAGTAGTCAACAAAAAGGCATGTTTTTAAATTGCGTTTAAAACTTTCAATGCTATCAGATAGTTTAATATTGAGAGGTAAGGTATTCTACAGAAAAGGAGAAGCGTGGGAAAAAGGGCGTTTACCATAAGCTTAGAACAAGAACCTTCAACGTATGTGCTGTAGATAATAATAGTATCTGATGTATTTCGTGTATTAAACCGAACACACCGCTCTGTTTAATCGATCAATAACCTTAGCAAGCAAGACTATTTAAATATTAAAGGTGCATTGTGGAAGATTTAGACCAGTACTGACTGTTCTTCCTATAATAATTCAAAAAATAGTTACTGAAAAATGAATATATTGAAAATGTCATTCCCATTTCTTTATTCTAAGCGAAGTTATTGGGGTTAAAAGATGTACATCACATCCACCCAATGGCCCAGGGGGTGATTAAAGGCTTGTCATCTGAATAGATATCATAATGAAGCCAAAAGAACGACCTGCAATAGGCAGCTTTTTCTCAAACTTTATTGGTTTTTATAATACATGTACTTTACTTGAAAAAAACTTATTCCAGTCTGCAGATATGGTAGTAGCTCCGGTATCGGTAACAGCGGACAGAGAAGCAGTCCTGGATTTCACCAGTCCTTATTATGACTTTGCTGGAATTCAGATCATGATGAAGAAACCAGATGACGAAACGTCCTTCATGACTTTTACTTTCGTTTTCTCTTCCACCTTGTGGTTATGTTGGTTTGCCGTTTTATTAATTACTGGCGGTTGCATCTATATCTTTGAGAGAAGCAGTCCATACAGCCCTAGAAATACACCGGGAGGATATTATACGATAATCGATAAGAAGGAGAAATATTTTGGTGTTGTGGATAGTTATTGGTACGTGGCAGCTTCGTTATCTTTGTACGGTACGTATTATTCACATTTCTAGCTAGCATGAACTATATATGTTGTTTGAAATCTTGGTGCTAACTCGCCGATAACTTGTCATTTTAAAGGAATTAAATCGCTAATATTTTGGACTTAGAAATTGACACAAATGGGTCATAACAACGCATATAATAATAATAATAAAATAAAACCAAGTACGAACAATCCAAACCATAAGACAGAATTCGAAGTCCTACAAAACGTTATAGGCAAAATAGTGTATTCAAGCAAAATAGTGTAATCAGCAAATGGACTGCTCCTCGTGTACATAATACACGACAAACAGTGGTAACAGGTGTCCGGAAGAGTAAGCTTACCCTGCCTGGCGCCACACCCGCCATAGCTGCATCCAAACTATTAGGCGAAATGTCGGTAAAATAGCGTGATTGGCCAATGAACTATCGGTATGCAAAATGCACGCGATGAACTGTGTTAACGATGTAGTAGACATTATCAGGGAGATAGTAATAGTATACGTGTCAATTAAATATATCTAGAATAATAGCCGAGAGAGACACGTTATATTTACCAATCAAATCAATATGACGGCCATAAAACTTTTTAAAGGTTTTAATAAGTTTAGTGCGCAAGTATCCTTGTAGTTGAAGCTTAGATGACAAATGCCTCGATCTACTTAAAAAATCAGAATAAAAGGAACAAGCTCTCGCGTAACGAATTAGCTGAGACACAAACACTCCATAAGCTGGTGATATTGGAATGTTACTACTAATAAATGGAAAGTTAACAATCGGAAAGTCAAATTCATCACGTTTATCGTACAATTTAACACTCAGTTTATGGCAATTGTCAAAATCGAGACGCAGATCCAAGTAGGAAGCGTAATTGTCACTGTCAGTGGTGTTTTTAATTTCGAGCTCATCAGGATATATGAATTCTACATAATCACTAAATTAAGGATTATTAAGTGATGAAACGTCATCGATATATCGATAAGTGAAATTAAAAAGTCTGACTGATCGTTTATTAGTTTGTACGAGCGTCTGTATGTAATCGGCTTCGTACGAATAGAGAAACAGATCAGCAAGCAAAGGTGCACAGTTGGTGCCCATGAGAATGCCAACCACTTGCTGATATATTTCCCCTCCAAATTCAGCAAAGATGTTATCAATTAAAAAATAAAACATCTGAATTATCTTGATGGCCGTGAATTTGTTTTTGGAATCACTGTGATTCTTAACGAAATATGTAGAATTGTAATTTACAACTAAATATTGATATCTCGCAGTACCTGATTTAGACGAAAAGACACAGTGAATAATGTCTTTCAACCGGGCTTTTAATTTACTATGGGGAATTTTAGTGTACAAAGTAGAAAAGTCAAACGTTTGAATAGATGAGACTGAAGCAAGGGATCTAGCTTGCAACCATCAAGTAATTCTTTGGAATTTTCAATATCCACATTTGATTTATACCACTACGAGAGTATATTTTGTCACAGTATTTTTGAATACCCTCTTTAACAGCCGTTAGTATAGATGTCAATACTTTTGAAAGTGGTTTTGTGGAACAACGGGATGAACCTGCTATAAAACGTTGCTTGTAGGGATTTTTATGTAGTTTAGGTATCCAATATAACAAGGGCAAATCTGTATAGGTATCTCCACACGGAGTACCAAATGAAGTGAGTACAGATTTGTGATTGGATATAATTTCATCCTTACTAAGAGTAGATCGTTTATATGTAGCACTGTGGATTGGTTTCCCGAAATTAAGTTCTTTGAACAGACAGTCAAAATAATGTCGTTTACATATAAACATTATGTTATTGGACGCCTTGTCAGCCGGAACAATGACATACTTGTCATGCAAGGCATTGAGATTTTCAACAATGCTAACATCATTGAAAATAGACTTAGGCCTAGTGTCAACTGACAAACGTTGCATGTATATTCTTCGTTTAAGTAAACGACTGATAGACTTAGTCCAATCAGAGAGAGTATCCGAGATAACATCTTCCCTCTTGGCCCATGATCTAGCGTAGTCCTCTACGGCATCCATAATAAGTTTGAAATTTTGATCCCATGAAAATGGTTGCGGTTCCCGGTATTTGGGTCCTTTTGACAAAATTTCACGTAGCTTATTATTCTGGACTATGTTCAAATCACCAGTGACCACATGTCCAGCTGGTGGGTAAAGGAAGGACGACGTAGAGCACAAACAGGGTAGAGGGTCATCATATAATTCTTTTGCATTGATGTTAGATAATGCATTTCTGTAATTAAATATTTTGGATGCAATGGGTTTAGTATAAGTATAAGAAATCCTAGGAACAGTAACAGTTTTGAAGTAAGGAGGGATGTGTGCTGTGACTTGCTTATGGTGTAATATTTGGCTTAACCCGATAGCATCAATGCCTTTATTAGCAAATTTCAGTTTTAGAAATGAACTGTTGGTGGTGTGTGACGCATCAGGCTCAGTCGTAATGTCCAAACGACGGTGGGCAATGTCAAGAACAATGGATACAACCCTGTATTCAGTGGATGCAGGAATATATATAAACTGATTTACATTCAATCGTTTTCATTTTTACTCTAATTTCAAATCAGTTACGTTCGGCGAAATATGTCAGAAGTCTCAATCGAATGAAAATTTCTAGCGTCTGGTTATTCTAGTCTACATAGTATTTATTGCGCATACTCTCCCGATATAAATATGCTGTCACCGTTTCACATGACTTGTTGAATGTCTAGCCTCGTTCTTCGCGTCCCTTGTTAGAATGGGCCTGAAACGAATTATGGTACACGATTCGTGTACTAATGGTGAAATATTTATTTTGTCTTAAATATTGGATATCAGAAGCCCACAACATCACAACATCAATGTTGATTTAAATTGACAAATAATTCGTGTTTTCAATGTCGAAGATTTTGGATGATATTGAGTTAGAGACTTAGCTACTTTAATATATCGGGGATAGCTTATCAGGAACCTCATCTATAAAACATACTACAGATTGCGTTTTGATGATAGCATATCAAGAACACCAAAACCAACATCTGTGTGAAAGTGGTCTACTATCAAATAAGGGATAGCTCACTAGGAACTCCAGAGGTGCACTAACATATTAGGGATAGCTCACTAGGAACTCCACCGGTCTACTAACAAATTAGGAATAGCTCACTAGCAACCCCAGAGGTCCACTAACATATAAAGGATAGCTCAACAGGAATGCCAGTGGTCTGCTCACGTATTAGGGAGAGCTCACCAGAAACTCCAGTGGTTCACTAGCATATTAAGGACAGCTCACCAGGAACCCCTGCGGTCCCTAAACATATTAGGGAGAGCTCACCAGCAACTCCGGTGGCTCACTAACACATTAGGGGTAGCTCACCAGGAACTCCAGTGGCTCACTAACATATTAGGGGTAGCTCACCAGGAACCCCTGCCGTCCATAAACATATTAGGGCTAGCTCCAGTGGGTAATTAACATATTAGGGATAGCCCACCAGGAACTACATATTAGGGATAGCCCACCGGGCACTACATATTAGGGATAGCTCACATTGAACTCTCTCTCTATTATATTGGGATGTTAAACCCCATTTTATTTATATTATAGGTCCCGAGTTTACACCCAGAACGTTTTCAACTCGTCTTCTCATCAGTGGTTTCTGGTTATTCTGCACGATCATCATGGCGAACTATATCGCTAACTTAGCAGCTGTATTAACCACATCACGTCTAACAGTACCCATTGATTCACTTGATGATCTTGCCAAACAAACACGGATTAAATATTCTCTAAAACGAGGAACAGTCATACAAGATTATTTTGAACGCATGGCCAATATTGAACGAAACTTCTACGATCTGTGGCGCAATATGAGCTATGGTACAAGCTTTGAACTCCGATCTCAGAGCGTTGCTGTGTTTGATTATCCACTAGGTGATCAGTACTTAACAATTAAAACAGCCATAGAAAGAACAGGACTACTCACCACTTCAGAGGAAGGGCTCAATAAAGTGTTGACCGAGGATTTTGCCATGATCCACGAATCGCCTATGCTACAATATGAATTGAGTCAAGATTGTAGATTAATCGCTGTGGGAAAACAGTTCAGTTCCAAACCTTATGCCTTTGCCTTACCGCAGAAATCACCCTTAACAAAGCTTATCTCTAAAACGTAAGAAATGTTCAATGCGTATTGTCAAGCTAGGGCAAAAGATTTTGAAATCAATCATGATAGATATGATTAAAGGACAATATTGGTGTCAATCACATATCAATATTGTCCTTTAACCATTGATTATATTATAAGTACCAGTTATTGTCAAGTGAGAATTATTAAAAGATCGTATGTTTGATGATCTTATTTTAAGCAAGGCTCAATTTGTTATTAAGTATGTAACTGTGGCAAAAAATATTTTTTTTGTGTCCTCTGTAAATTGTTAAAAAATGACTTTTAAAACATTTTGCTTTGGCTTGACGATATATATGTATACATCTGTCTTATGCCTACATATTTTTATATAATCCAGCGAACCCTGAATAGATTAATTTTGTTTCTTGCATTCAGGTATTATTGATTATTCGCGATAAACACAGATGTAATCGATCTATAGCCAAAAGTCTCTACCCCAAACGGTTATAAAGGCGGCTATATTTACCAAACGCCAAAGACTTGTTTGAACGGTTTGAGGGAGAGGGAGAGCAGAGGGCGGAGAGAGAGAGCAGAGAGAGAGAGAGATATGTGTTTAACGTCCACTCGACACAAACTAGGTCATTGAGGGAGAAAGAGAGCAGAGGGCGGAGAGAGAGAGCAGAGAGAGAGAGAGATATGTGTTTAACGTCCACTCGACACAAACTAGGTCATTTCGGGACTAATATACGGTTTAATTTTGATTTCAATAACTCGCTTGCGCGTAGGGGTCTTTAGCACTGGACACCCGGAGAAAACCCACGAGGTTGGACCGGCGACCCTACTCCTTGGCACGCACAACCGGGGAATCGAAACCACGCCAGTTGACTCAATGACAGATCTTATGATACACGCACACGTGCTAACCATTTGAAAATCCACCCCACCCCACCTCCTGAACGGTATAAAATAATCTACAAAATAACATATAAAACGTTTTGGCGGATGTGGTAATCCATCTGAAATTATTCGGTGTTTTGATAAACTACCTTTTTTGTTAAGATAAGGGGAGTAACTCTTGTATTCTACTGTTACCACAGCTTGGTTTATCTAACGACAGAAGTATGGGTATGTGTGCCATTTTCATGTTTAGTCCAATTATATTTCAGAATTTTACAGCTGCAATCGGAAGTAGTATTAGATGCCTTGCAACAGAAATGGTGGACGGGAGATAACTCTAATCAGTCATGTTCTACTATCGATGAGAGCGATGGTTTAACCTTCCATACTGTTGGCGGTATATTTCTAGTCGTTATATTTGGTATGGGACTCGGTCTCTTGGTGTCCTTGGTAGAGATCATGTGGTACAACATCCGACCACGTGCTCAGGTAATTTATTTTAAGAATAATTTCCAGATTTTTCGCCTGGTAAATATATATCTTTTTAAACATATTAATGTCGGCGACATCACTTTGGTGGAAGCGGACGCTAAATAAAGCTAGTTCACACACACACTATTTTTCACAAATGAAACACTTTGACTTTGTCTGGAAGTTCCAACACAAAAATAAATTAAGCCGTTCCGAAATGATTACCTGATAAATAGAGAATCTCCTACTCGTCTTTTGTTATATTAAAAAATATCAACACAAGTCGATAAAGTAAAACAAAAACGAACATCGACGAGTGTTGGTATTTTTAGATATCAAAAAAGACGAGTAGGAGATTTCATTTATCACACAAATCCGTTCTTACATGGACAAATAAATAAATATAATTTGTTGCTATAGATTTCACTTTTACTGAACCCGATTAGATTACTGCGTAGTGATAATCATTTTTTGGCAGCAATTCAACCATTGCAAAGTCCTTTATATTGACCCAGTGTTTCCATCAAGGTCAATTAAATAAAAATAGTTCCTTTTTAATAAGAAAGAAGTTACTTGTAATAAAAAAAATCAACTGCTCTCTGAAAAAAAAAATAGTTTCTTTTTGTTTAACCAATCAAATTCATGTAAGGAGATATCGCAGTAGATTATGTAATTTATCACACAAGCGATATCTACTGTAGAATGTAATAGTGGGTGATAAACGTGAATATTAGTTTTCCTACACCTCGGTTATTTTCAGCAAGTATCTTGGTTTCGCGTCCCTACCCTAGTTTCGCTGATATAAAATTATACGAGTTGACCTAATTTGTGTTGAGTAGACATTAAACGTGACCTCAACCACACATACACATCATTTAAAGTTGAAAAGATTGAACACAATTGCACCACAATGAGAGACATTAGTAAAATATCACCGTTCAACTGACACATACTGCATACACCGGTATAATATCCGCCTGGATTTGTAAATAGAATATATTTGTACTAAAAAACCATCGCGCAACGTCGCGCTACATGCATAACAAACGAGAGGTTTTATTTCATGTAAATAGTTGGTGTGTTTTTGTTGCTACTCATTCTTGTTGTGTTTCTTTGGGGCGGGTTTGTACGAAAAAAGCGTAAACTAAGGCTCTATCAATTCATGCATGACAGATATGACAATTTTCATGCCTTGGAGATTTGATCATCGATTGATGTCCTAATTTCAAGATGGCTGCGATGACGTCAAAGTCATTTACTGTGTTACATGTACTTCTTCTAATAACAACCCTGGAGATTATATCTCATGACCATTGAAATCGATGTTGTACGATGATACAAATATATTACATATGTATTAAATATTAAATCGATTCTATTTTACAGTCCAAAATCAAACAGCATACATTAAATGAACAGAACAGCCGAACCAATCTTGCCGATGATTTTGATAGCATTCCATCAGTCGACACAATAAACAGTGCGGAATCAGTGAATTTATAAATATTAAAATAGACTGTGTTTTGTACCATGTTGACTGATCTATGTGAAATAAAATTTGATTTACGATGCATTGTCTGAATTATTTTCTTCCGAACGGCAGTTCAGTGAAATCACGTGTGCTCGTTGACGTACACGTAACAGAACCCTAACAGATAGAATTCGAAATAAGAGAAGGTCGTAGTACCGCTATGTAGATGATTTTGCTAGAAGATGAAACCAAATAAAATTAAACGTCCTACTTGTCCGCACCAAATCTTCTAATGAAGAGATAGAGAGAGAGAGAGAGAGAGAGGGAGAGAGGGAGGGGGTTTAACGTCCACTCGACACAGACTAGGTCATTTCAGGTCTAACATATGGTTTAATTTTTATTTCAACAATTCGCTTTCATATATGGGTCTTTAGCAGTGGGAAAAAACCGAAGGACCCGGAGAATGGAGATAGACATGCACCAAGTAGTGTGTTATAGGGGTAATTTCGCCCGGGTAGCCGCCTTTCCGGCTATTCGTCATCTTATTCCAACTACCAAGGCATCTGTCACATGAAGCCAGGATATGCACGTAAACTTGTTTTGCCTTCCTGTCTGAACGATGAGACATCGTTATTTGCCAGACCGTCAAACCTGCACCGCCAATAAGGCGGAGACATGAACAATCTCATGGAGATTTCTCATTCACACCGGGCGGGGTCGACCCGGGACCACCTGGTTAGTGAAATCACCGGGATCAAACCCGACACGTCCATAGTTACTGAGCCACTGATACCAAACTTAGGCTGCGTGTCTGAGAACAGACACTAAGCTAGTTGGCCGACATTTTAAGTCCTGAATCAACAATTGTAGTCGAAAACAATAAGCATATTTCGAGAATGTTGGGAAGTATTTGTAATATGTCTCTCTTATTCTAAAATAACCAACCAACAGCCAACTATTTTTTCATGTGTTCCAAGGTGTGCCGTTGGCAACAAAAGGTTGAGAGCCACTGGTTAGATTGTCATCGCTTTATCCAAACTTTTCGCGCAGTTGTAAATTTAAATTGACTAAACAGAACCGTTGTAGCAACGTTTTGTTAGAATAACACTACGAATTACATTGTCGATATCATTTGCCATTCGGGGCAATCCCGACTAAAACAGAACCGTTGGAACGTGGTCTTTACATCTTGGTTCTCTACAATTTAGAAAAATATCCGATTGTCAACGTTAAGTGATTACATTAATCTTTAAGTGGCATTTAGCGATTGGGAAACACATTAACAGAACACAGTTTTTATGGGAAACAATCACTGGTTTATTCTAAAAGCACAACGTTTCGACAAGTATCATCTTATTGTTATAAACCAATGATGGTTTCCCATAAAAAAAACTGTGTTCTGTTAAGAGATTGCAAATAATGGAAAATTGTAATGCATCAATTATTTTTTTTCCGACATTGATGTAGATTTTATATTCCCTAGAGAACAATTTTCACTTAAATAAACCACAGACAATAACACTATCAACAAATAGAACTTAATTTTTAATGGCTACACCAGCAAATGTTTCAGGTTTAATCATACAGAGATGAATACAGTAATTCTTGAGAGGATTAGTATTAAACTTACTGGGAATGTACATCTAGTCCTTTAGTGTATACCTTTAGAAATTCAGAGATATTGCCACTGTCCCTGAAATCTTGAAATGTATACATGGAGCAAAGTTTTCGACTACGTGTTGCATCGCACTTCAGACTTGCCCATCGATTTATGCATGTTTATTGCACATGGTTCTTGAAAACCACTTGATGGTGTGGTTGTACTACCACTTGAACGTCTCTCACCCGGCGCTGGGAGTCGCCCACATACTTGCATTTCAGAACTGCGGCAATCAAGCAAAGTAATGGTTCACAAATGTCTTCATTAGTAAAACTACTATAATTAAAATAAACAGACTAATTCCCAGATCGTTGATTCTCATCCAGATTAAATAAATGGAGTCCATGGTAATAATAATGTTCATTGTCAAAGGCCATTATCTTAATGGCCACCGCTGACTATTTAAAACTCTGGTCTGTTGGACGTTTCTCATTTCAATATCGGAAGGTTCAGACATATCAAACATCGGATAACATAAAGGTAAACAATTGTTTTTCTTTTTTTAATAAGGAGGGGTTTTTGTAAATAGGGGTTAGGTGGCCGAATGGTTAACGTGCGCGCGTAGCATCATCAGGTCTGTCATTGAGTCAACTGGCGTGGTTTAGATTCCCCGCTTGTACTTGCCAAGGAGTAGGGTCGCCTGTCCAGTCTCGTGGGTGTTCTGAGAGTCCCCCAACTGCTAAAGACCCATATGCGCAAACAAATTATTGAAATTACCTGGTGTGTCTCGAGTTCACGTTACTCTTTCTATCTATTTCAATCTCTCTCTATTTGTGGGTAGCCCAACTATTTATGGTTGCTGAAGAAACGTAGGATGTTAAACCCTGACGTATCGGTATCGGACGACCAGCCAATACCCCTAACAATTAACAGAAATGACCGACAGTAAACGTTATATTGTTAATAAAATCAAACGGAGTTTACTTTTCTTCATCAACAGGCATAACTTGTGCGATGGAGGTGGAAGTTATGTCCGGACAGCGGCCATTCCGCTAACTCATTCATTGCATGACAGCTGAAAAAGCGTGTACCCGGGACCTTGCTTTTTAATACTCATTTCGAACGACAAGATGGCGGTCATTGCCAGACATGGGAAACGCATACTGAAAACTACATGGCTAATACATTTCAAGTGGTTGTCATCGATCAAATAATATTTTGTATGTCTTTATACTTATAGGTAAAATGGTTTCGTGCATTATACTGATGCTGTCTTTTCTGCATCAGGCTTTTGCCGAAGTTGATATAGCACTAAATATGTCGGCTTATGATTACGACTTTCAATATTTTAATGACACCGAGAGTCAAAAGGCCGTTATATTCAACAAATATTGCCACCAGGCCTGTAAAACCGCCTTTACGAAAGGTACAGCTGATCGAAATGAGGACTGTGCTGAATGTTTTTGTGATGATGCGTGTATGATTTACAACGATTGTTGTCCAGATAAATACGTGATCGACGGGATTCCGGCGGTCGAAAAACGCACAGAATGCAAATCAACCCTTTATCCCGAGTTTCCAGAATCATATGAAATTTTGAACGAGTGTCCACCGCCATTCTCATGCCAAGGTATAACTTTTGATGAAGTGCCGACCGTGTACGAGTTCGTTACCACTTGTCCAGAAGAATTTACAGATAAGATTCTGAGAAGTCAGTGTGAGCAACCCGTTGAAAACGACTTATCTACTTTCCAACCTCTGACAAATCCTGCAACGGGGGCAGCATATCGCAACAAATACTGCGCTGAATGCAACAAGGTGTATACGGGCAATATATGGTCCATACAGTTCATATGTCGAGGCGAGTTACCGAAAATATTCGGCAACACGTACATGGAGGTCCACGACAATTTCCTGAACGCCAGTGGCTGCTACAGATACTTCACTCCTCCTGCGATGAGCAGGCCTAGAATTTGTTCGGAAAAACAGACAAATTTGATTTCTCGATGCAATGAAACGGGTTTGTGGCAAGTATTTGATAATAGACTGAATAGCGACTGTCTTGGATCGGAGTATTACCTAAGAGTGAAGTCCTTCAAGAACATCTTCTGTTATTTATGTAACACAGATGTCACCTGGTTCAACCTCCAGCATGATCAACCAGCACCAGCCCCACCACAGTCATCAAGACAGTACGTGAGCGATATTACGATGATGATAACCAATACGGAGACGTATGCCAAGACTAAAATTTGGAATCCTATCAAGGTATGATTCTTTATATACTAAACAGCAAACAAAAAAACAAAAAAAATAATTCAGTACGATTTCAAAATGAGAGAGGCACTTTAATCAAATCATTCCAGAAAAAGACTTACTAAATGGATCAAAGCAATTATTTGTGAATAGTATGTTGACACAGCAGTGATTAATTCATCACAATTTGGCAAGTTTTAAGCAATGCGTTTATTCAGGGTAACATATCAACCTTTTGCTGCTTAGTATCTAAAATAAATATGACAATGGTTTGGCCTACGCAACCGAATAGAGAGAACTATTCTGTATAGAACTATAACATATTTTACAACTATCACTGTACAATCAGGGTTGAATGTTAGGGGGGGGGGGGGTAATATCGGAGGACAGACAACAAGTGAAATCAACACGTGACAAATATGCAATTTTCATAGTGATATAGTGACGTGCGCGCTGTATCTGAAGACCTGTCACTGAGTCAACTGGCGTAGTTTCGATTCCCCGGTTGTAGGTGACAAGGAGTAGGGTCGCCTGTCCAACCTCGTGAGTTTTCTCTGGGTCCTGCGGTTTCCTCCCACTGCTAAAGACCCCTACGCGCAAGCGAATTGTTGAAATATAATTAAATCATATGTTAGACCCGAAGTAACCTAGTTTGGGTCAAGTGGACGTTAATGTACCCAATGGCTAAATGCCAATCAAGGATTATGGACAAATGAAGACGGGTATACGCCATACCGTGTACTATGAGGGAAGGTGTGTCCGGACAACGGCAATACGGCCAACTCATATCGGATTTCAACTGCCACGGGATCTTTTATGTGCACGCCAATGCGTAAACGGAACCCATGCTCCCATCCTATCCGAACGACTCTACACTCTCCCTTGCCAGGCCCTCGGTCTTACATCACTGACAAGGGGGAACCACGCCGGAACGCTGGGATCGAACGTGGGACCTACAGGTTAGCGAGCCAACTTCTTACTCGCTCCAATTGAATGTACAAATTGTAGATATGAGGCCCTGTGTAGAAACCGTTATTACCCCGTTTAAAATATTATTTTACCTCTTTTTTACAGAATCAGTGTATAGAGCCGAAGTGTCCCGATGGCAAGGTATTGAATAACGTGTCGTGTGAAGCCATAAGCAATGTTTTAAACACCTATAAGTTTTCTGTATGTATAGACATGCATGATATATGGGGGAAGGAAAGCATGGATAGCCACCTAACATCAGAAGGACGTCTCTATTTAGAACGTTTTTACACTGGCCATGTTCTTAGATTTGCACGTGAATTGCGGGACCAAGTACAGTCATATACGTTTGCTGCATATTATCTGAGCACGTGCGTTGATCACCTGGAAATAAAGGCGCAGGTGTCAATAGTTTATGTAGTAGAACACCCAGGTGATATGGACAAATTAAACGACAATCTAATACAAAAGTTAAATGAATTTACCACGAGTCGAACCGTTAATGGCGCTAATTTTACGACTAGGGCGCTGCGCTCTTGCATTAAGACGGACTTTGAAGAGCAAGGGATGGAGCCGTTCTGTGACCGGTTAAGCGGAAACGGGCCACCAAGGTCTCTGAGTAGGTCGCCATATGTAAATATTGTTACCAATGCCATTACATTGCCGGTCTCGAAGTTATTCACCTGTATACAGATTCATTTGGCCAAGTCGGTTGGTATTTTAAGTGATGACAAAGCCACCTTGACGCTCTCAAGTGTCAATAAAACTCTAAGCTCTCTTGAGTTTGATATATTGGATGACGCCTTTGTCGTGTGTTTGGATGATTATCTAGACACAACCAAAAACATTTCCATAGGGAAGTGCTTAGAGAAAGAATCGACCGGGCCGGCTAGTGGAGTTATCGCCCCGGAAACACGTACAATCATTGGACATCTTGTTGCACTGGTCTGCGCCTATCTGTCGAAGGACTAGCAGATATGCAGACAGGGCCGTAACTAGCCCCAGCAACAAGGGGGACTGGAAGTGTTCTCAGGGGTGCTGTAAAATTGACGGACAATGTATATCTATTGTATTTATGGTTGACAATTTATTCACGGGGGGTTGGTGGTGGCGAAACCTTTTACAAGCCCCCACAAAAAGTTGTCAATGTAGAAGGATAAATTTCACAAACAGAATATTTTGTTTTGATTTCGCCTGGAAATAAAATGAAATGAAATGAAATGAAATGAAATGGGGTTTAACGTTCTACTGTTCTGCTCCTAACCTAGGCTAATGAAGTCGGTCATACGCCTTACAGTGTGGTATGAGGGAAATTTTGCCCGGGCAGCGGCAAGGGATCTGTTACGTGCACGTCAATGTGTACACGGGACCTCGGTTTTTCGTCCCATCCGAACGACCAGACAGCTGTCCTTGTCGGGCCCTCCGTCTTGCATCACTGACAAGTGAAACCACTGGATGAACTTTCTCCACCAATGGCTGGATCGAACACCCGACCTCCAGGCTAGCGAGCCAACGTCTTACCCACTTAGCCATGTGATCCCCGATTTCGCCTGGTAATTAAGCCCAAGGACAATAACGATAAGAGGATAGGTGTCGAAACGTCGTGCTTTTAGAATAAAACCAGTGATTGTTTTCCCATAGAAATTGTGCTCTGTTGATGTGTTTGTCGAACACTAAATGCCACTTAAAGATTACATCCTGAATTATGGCCCTGGTTGTACGCAAACCACCTTTTTTTAGCCCAACCATATTTTTAGATTGCTCTATCCCCAACTATTGCAAACAATATCTTGAATGGCAACCCGCTTATAAACAATATATTTGTATTTATGTAAAATGATTGTATACGCGAGATGAATTTATATAGGTTCCACGTTGTTGTCTGATCCTATTGATATTTGTTAACATAATGGATTACAGTGGATTAATGTATATAAACTTGTTTGCAAAGTATAATTGTAAGCTGTATCTCTATATTGTGTTAATATTTATTTAATAAATAATGCAAGTAAAACAAGCTTAACTAAATCATTATAAACTATAAAATTAAATGGGTTTAGCGTCCGACTGGGCTAATGAAGACGGGCATACGCCATACATATATCGAGTTCCAACTGTTAAGGGTCTCAGGTTTTTTTTGTCCCATCCGAACAACTATACGTTTTCCCTTGCCAGGCCCTCTGTCTGGCACCACAGACCAGGGGGAACCACGCCGGAATATCAGATGAAAATTTTCTCGGCCAAGGCAGGGATCGAACCCGGAACCTCCAGCCAACATCTTACTTTTTATTTATTCACAAAATATAAAAATTACATATATAGTAATTCAAATCATATAAGTATAAGTATAAAGTCACCAAATATTGTAAAATTTAGAAAATTAAAATGTCTTTTTATCATTGGCATTGACTAAACTTAAAACCCGTATATTTCTGTTTCTGTTATAGTATAAGTGTATAAATCCAGGAAATGTTTCTAATGGTATATATCTTTTATTTTTTACTTTTGTGCACTATAAAAATATAAATAACCAAAAATACTTGTTTTTATTATTGTAATTTATTCTTTGCCTGGATGTATCTATATAAATACAGCTTACTAATTGAGCCACCGTGGCTTGATAACATTGATACTGAACTACATGAAATTAAATATTAATTCAATTTAAAAAAAAACCCCATCATTTTGTTCATTTTAACTACATCAACCAACCTTTCACTTTTTTGTCCATAAAGCTGTATCTGACAAGGACAGCTGTCTAGTCATTCGGATCGGACGAAAAACCGAGGTCCCGTGTACACATTGGCGTGTACGTAAAAGATCCCTTGACAGTTGGAATTTGATATAAGAGTAGGCCGTAGTGCCGCTGTCGGGGCAAAAATTCCCTCATATCACACTGTATGGCGTATGCCCGTCTTCATTAACCCAGTTCAGAATAGTAGGACGTTAAACCCCATTTCATTTCCATATAAAGCTGTATTGTAATATAGGGATATATGTGGGTAGAGAGCCTAGTGGTTCCGATAGGACGTTAAACCGAGGCCTATTGTACATGCTGCAGTAGACGTAAACGAAGCCTTGGCAGTATTTATATTCAGTATCTTGGTCCATTAGTGCAATAAAGTTATTTTCTCAGGCATACATGAGCCATTGTAAATCAAGAATATCGGTAAATCCTTGCCGATTGAAGTATGTTAGAATAGTCAAACAAAACAATAATCCTGTTTATTTGGGATAACCTTCTTTAAGAGCTTTCTATCTGAACACAGAGATTCGATCTGTTATTTCCTGATAAGTCTAGCCACGGTCATAACATGACATAGGCTGGACTTGTAGTTGAATTTTGATCTATACGGATTTTCATCAAGAGATATTCTATCAATAATAGATCGACAGTGGATCTATAATCAGAGGATTGGCCTAGAACAAGCTAAATTAAACAATTAAATATCAAAACACATATCAGAATCATAGCATTGTTAAAACACTGTTCTAAATATAAGCAGCATTTGACCATTGAAAAATATTTTGAAAATTAAATCAAATAAAACCAAGTACGAACAAACCAAACCATAACACAAAATTCGAAGTCCTAAAAAAGCGGTATAGGCAAAATAGTGTAATCAGGCAAAATAGTGTAATCAGCATGTGGACTGTTCACCGTGTACAAAATACACGACAAACACGATCATATGTGACTGGTGACAGCCAAATGTGTCACTTTGGGTAAAAAATAATATTTTAGTTATGCATATATTCAGAAAGTATATGTTATAAGCTTTTCAATGATATATAAAATGTAAAGATTGGATGGAAATTAAAAAAAAGTTATGCACAAACAATTTGGCAGACGAAAATGGCTAATTTTTACAAAAATTCTTTTGTTTTTAGCAAAACACCCAATTTATACACTAAATTAATTAAATATTTAAATTTGTCTGGATTACTCCAGATTTAGCAAAAAAAAAAATAATTTTTAAAGCCAAGCTCAAGTAGCTATTTTACATCGTCTCGTTAAGTGAGCATGTCCCACTTCCGACCCATTTGGCTGTAACCGGTCACATATATGGTACTAAATACCAAACCAAATAACAATGTTTAATTAACCTGATATGATGTCTTTAAGTCGCGTTTGTCATTTTCAATGTATTTATTTCTCCAGATTTTCTACTGTTCGATTAAAGTAGCTATCTCTTTAACCCATAATCCAGGGTCTTTGACATTGCAAACAGAGAAAGAGAGAGAGCGGGGGGGGGGGGTGAGTAAGAAATGAGGTTTAACTTCCACTCGACATAAACTAGGTCATTTTGGGACTAATATATGGTTCAGTCTTATTTCAATAATTTGCTTGCCAGTAAGGGTCTTTAGCAGTGGGGGGGAAACCAATGACAGACCTTATGATACCACGCGCACGCGCTAACCATTCAGTCATACACCCCCCACCCCCGCACCACCAATATTGCAAACACGACTTATTGGTTCATTTAAATCAACATGGATGTTGTTATCTTACCGTGAAAAGATGGGCGTCGGATACCCAGTATTTAAGACACATGAATCGTGTGCCATTTGGATGAACGGGGCTAAACATATCCTAGGTGAGAATACTATCGATGTAGGCTGGAATGATGCCAAAGAATGCTACTCAATTGCTACTCAAACGATTGAATGTAAATCAATTTATACACATTCATATTGCATTATTATATTGCGTTGCGACCCATTTATGTCAATTTCTAGGTGCCAATGAATAGCGATTTAGTTTCTTCAAAGTCCCGATGCGTCATTTGAATGCTATAGGAATCCCTTGTAAACTACAATATTGTGAAAGATGAATTTATTATAGGAATATGATCAGTCCGAAAATGGTTCAGTGTCGTTCAGTATATGCAAAGATATGTGGGATTGAAATCTCATCGATGTATGTTGCCCGCTATGCAAAAAGCCCACCGCAATTTTGTTGTCAGCGAAAATGTACATGATAGGCCTTTTTATAATCCGACTGATAATAAAATAATAATTGATCTTATTATCGTGGGTTAAGTCGTGAAAATGTTTATATTTAAGCTTAAAATGAGACAATGGCCCATTGTTATTTTAAATCGCGCTTGTATTTATTTCTCTAGATTTGCTACTGGCTGTTAAATTTATCAATAGGACGTAGACCAATTAATCTGAATTGAACACCCCATTCAAGCCTGGCTTGACGTACCATCGCTCAGATAGTAAAAACAATCATTAAAATTTCCCCGGGCTGATTCTGGGAATGTTAAAATAATCGTATTGCTTTTTACCAATCTGATTATAATACAGATCTATATTTTGTTTCCTTTTTTATACTTTCGATGGCCTACACTACATGAAGATCTGATCAGTTGCACTGGGAGGTCTCGTCAGGGGTCATTCGGGCGGCTTTTGGCCCTTTAACGTCAGACATTGATTAATCGATCAGCGTTGACGTTTCTAAGGGTTTACCAACAGTTCCGTGCAGACCACGCCAAGAACTTATCGTAACAGACCGTTTCATTGGCCAATTTCTCACATCAACTAGAACGCCTGTTATATAAAAACTTTTCCAAATCCTAGTGCTGTGAAGATAAGTAAAACGAAAATTTTGAAATATAAAAAACGAAACGAAATAGGATCTGTGTTTTAATCAGACTGGCCTTTTACAGTGTTAACAACAGAAATTCATCAGCATGACTAATGTACACGTCGTTGGTGAACAACTGGACTTCTATATCGTCTTCGGTCAAATCAAACTCAATTGTTTAATGGAAAGTTTCGAATGTTGAATTTTTTATTTGTCTAGAAATTTAATGAAGGGATTAACAGTTAATGTGTAGTTGTGGGTTTCTGATAAATCAGAAATCGAATGTGTATTGCTTTAATTGGCCAGTGTTTTAATGGAGTTAAAAATATTAGGATAAAGGTTAACAAATACAGAGACTGGCTTGTACTGCAACTTCCTTTTTGTTTAGCAAAAACACGCCATATCCTCTTTTGTTTTTAAACTATCGTAATTGAACGTTAAATAAATAAGTGTTACGTACCAGACATGATGTCAGAGCTAGGTTTACAAATATGGTGATACAAGTTACTTACATAGATATTTAGTACATTGGTCACATGCTCTCCATTTCCATATATCTAATGGCATAATGCAACCAATCAAATAATTAATAAATCGCTCATCCAAGACATAGGGGGGAAAGGGAGACCAGTGAGCAGCATTCGGTGTTACTAGAAGGACTGTGTAGGGCTTTCAGAGGTTAGCTGCTCTGGGTAGAGCTGGGTTGAGGGCGACCGAAAGATAATAAATTTTATTTGTTTAGTTACATCTATACTTGTGTACAACATACCTTACGTAAGGCAATCTGATTACAATATTTCGTTTCGGGTTTTTTTTATACTTTCGATGGCCTACAATATATGAAGATATGATCGGTTGTAGCGATATGTCGCGTCAGAGGTCATACGAGCGGCTTTTGACCCTATGACCTCATACATTTGATTAACCAATCAGCATTGATTTTACTAGTGGATTACCCACAGTTCCGTGCAAAACACGCCTAAAGCTCGCCGTAACATACCGTTTCATTGGATAATTCCTCACACCATTCAGAACACGTCAATGATAACAGCTCTTCCCGATCCTAGTGCAGTAAAGACAAGTAAAACGAAATTTTGAACTATAAAAACGAAACGAAATAGGATCTGTGTTTTAATAAGATTGTACGTAAGGCACTCGTTAACTGATCACGTGGTCTCGGTTTCGATTCCGGTGTAGTCACTGACATAGGACGTAAAACTGAGGTCACGTGTATATGTAGAAATTTGGTGAAGATTAGGCGACATGCCGCTCTCCGGGCATCTTCATTAGTTCCTTAAATATTACTAACTTTTGGGGGGACCAGGAACAGGACGCTAACTAGAGCAGGAGCCCGGCGTGGGGGTTGGGCGTCAACCGGGCTGAAAAGTGTACCAATTTTTACCTATATGATACCTGGGCATGAATTCTTCAGCTAAATTAGCACAAAAGTGTTCCCCAAGGGTACCAGAGTGGTATCATCCAGATTCTGAATCTACATATATATAATATATATAATCAACCGAAAATTCATATTTCAATAAGTTTCCCGTCAAAATAAGCCTCCATTTTGAATGTGGCCAACTAAGCGACATTAGCCGTCACATTTAAAAGGAATACCCAAGGTTATTGGATTCAGTGGGTCGAATTCTTATAGAAACGGTCAAATATTTTACCCCACTAAATAACAAGAAAATGCCTCATAGAAGACATCTATAGCACAATGGGTCGTCTGTCAGACGCGGAGAGCGGACAACTCTAAACCATCCTTGCTAACGACCAAATGGAATATATTATCTTTGTAAAGATATCCATTGATATACATTACCATATGTTAGTTTCATAATGAACTAGTTTGTGTCCAGTGGACGCTAAATCTTATTTTACTCCGTTTCTTTCATGTCTAAATCAGCTTTGCTAACGACTAAATGGAATATATTAAATTTGTAACGATGTCCATGCATATATTTCGTCTGGGGTATTGACAAACGGAAAATTTTTGGTGTTTTTAATGTATTTCTCCTGTTTTTATTTTTTACTTTGTTAGTGTTAGTAGGAAGGTTGCTAGTTGTGTGTAACATTCAAATTTGCTCATAGTCCCTGCAAAGAGCGAGCTATAGCCTCTCAAACTTTGGTTTTCATTAAATTAAATTTTCAGAGAGTATCCGGCCAGTACCAAGGTATCATTAGTAGTAGAAATTTCAAGCTCGGTGTATAGGAGGAACCGGAGTGGTCCTAATAATGCTCAGAATTTTGTCTGTCCGAATAGCAGATCATCCAAATTTGTTTCCGAAATTGCCCATTTTTTGCTTATTTTTCTATTAAAATACGTCGTTCCAATTTTCGAGGTCGGTATCAACTGAATCAAAATTAATATTTTGTAGGGATGTATCTGGGTACTAACCCATCTCACAAAATAAATTCAGTCCAAATCCCCGACCCAAGGTTTGTCACCCCCTTCATGTTGCTCTTAAAAACAATCACATAGAAATTTGAAATATTTTCTACTTGTTCACTAGAAATTATATCGTTTCTCACCATTCGAAAATTAGATTTTCATAATAGGAGAGGAGAAAACCGTTTGAGTTCTGGGTTGTCCAGGTCTGTGGTCAAACAGATAAAAATAATTGTGATTGGTTGACCAAGGTAACCTTATGTTTAAAGATGATAAATAAGACATTTTCTCAACTGACAATAGCGCATAATATAATTGGTGGGGTTTCCCCTTAACAAGGCAAGACTGTATACAAATTCTATTAGTGGTAAGGCTTTTCGATCAGAATAAAGTAATTTGACTGAAACTTCCAATATATTCATTTTTATTGTCTATTTTTAACTTATTATAATGACAATTATCAGAGGTTTTTTTATTCGAGTCTGACATAATGTACCTTTAAGGGATGGTTCTTCAGTACTTTAAATTCGGTGTAAGCTCATACAATTTTTATACTTAAGCGTGCCCTATGATAACCTTTACCATTGCTTGTAGGCATCCAGAAATTACCAGTGTCCGTGTTCTCCACTGTTCCTGTTAGAAAGCTTCTGCTACAGTCATGGCTCGCATTAAACCACCAACCGCCCCCAAATCGACGAGAACATTCACTGTTTCCAGTAAAATCTAAATCGTACGTAGAAAATTTATTTCCTGTTAAATTAATATCACTCATGATCCCGTCCAAACAGTTTTCGATGTTACTCATAGAACTCGACGCACTGGAATAAATCTCATAATTTGAACTTTCATTGCCTATTTCAAAATTTCTGTAATTTATTTGACATTGTGTACCATTAGCCAGTACCAAATATACATTCATTAGTCGTTCCGTGTTTGGATTCGCCATTATTTGTAAAATTTTGTTGAAACCCAGCCACATATTCCAAGGCACCTGACCAAAGCCAACTTTATACTGATCCAGTGTAACATTATAATTTTCGATGTCACACTTCGAATGCCGATCCAAGATGGTTGTCCAACCATCGTTTTTCACCTGACATGCTACTTCAAATGGTTGGAGAGCAACTGTTGGTTTGATGTAAGCTAAAACTGATTGCTTATAAGTCATCCCTTTCTGTCTAGCATCCGAGCAATCTGAAAGTTTACAATCAAAATCAATGCATCGATAATCCCAAGCTGACACTGGAAACAATGATTTTTAAATTAGGTGATCTCGTCTTCATTATCCCAGTCGGAGAAAAACAGTAGGACGTTAGAGGGACATATGCTATAGGAGACGGCAAATCCATACAGCCGCGCTACCATTTTCTCTCGTGTGTATGTGGGGTGGGGTGGGGGCGTTGGATGACTGAATGGATAGCGCGTGCGCGTTGTATCATAAAGCATGTCATTGAGTTAACTGGCTAGGTCTCGATTCCCAGGTTGTAGGTTTTCTCCCACTGCTAAAGACCGCTATGCACAGAATAAAATTGAACCACGTGTTGGTCCCGAAATGACCGAGCAGCTGTGTAGAGTGGAGGTTAAACCCCATTTCTCTCTCTACCAACTACTCTTATTCGGAATTGCAACAAAACTTCTGTTTGTTACGTGCAAAGAAACGTAAGAAATGAAATGAAATGGGTTTTAACGTCCTACTATTCTGCCCCGACTGGGCTAATGAAGCCAGGCATACGCCATTCAGGGTGCTATGCCGGAAATTGTGCCTGGACAGTGGCACTATGGCCTACTCTTATGTCGAATTCCAACTGCCAATGGATCTTTTACGTGCCCGCCAATTTATACACGTCCATCCGAACGACTAGACAGCTGTCCTTGTCAGGCCCTCCATCTTGCACCACTGACAAGGAGAAACCCCGTCAGAAAATCCGGATAAACCCTCTCCGCCAATGCAGGGATCGAACACGCGACCTCCAGCGTCTTGCCCACTTAGCCACCGTGGTTCCCTACAAACGTAAGACAATTAAGATATTGCAAGAAATATAAAGTACGGTGCCATTCGTTAACGTTTTCCCTTGTTCTATTAATTTACCTTATATGAGAAAAATCCATCCTGCAATACAATGAACGAGTGTTTCTCGATGAAAACTATGGTCAATCATAAAAATATGAAAAACCCTTTCTCCGCAGTGTAAACTCTCTTTTCAGTAGTGAAAACCTTTTCTCCACTCTACATGGCACTGTTGCTGTTTTAAGCCTAGCTCACAATCCGCCGTGTGTGCTGCTACGAGAATTTTTTTTAGTAAACCCTTGCGTGAGTCTTACGCGTCATTTGCGGCATGCGTTCGGCACCGTAGAACACGTAAAGACTTTTGGTCCAGCACATATACACAATTTTCAACCGATTTCTTGCAGTTGGTCTGCGAGCTACCAAACCCTGAGACCCGTGCATGTCAAAACACGTACGGCGTGTTGTGAAGTAAGCTGTGGACGTATTGTACCCTTACCTTTAACAATGTATTCACACTGGCTACCATAATACCCTAGTGGACATGTGCAGTTATTTGTACCATCACATCCAATGTTCTACAATTTAAACAAATGGTTTTATCATGTACATTAACATAAAGTGTACGATAGCTGCATTATACGAGGTTCTATAAAGACATAACAAATTTCCAAGTTGCAAAGCATCCAAAATCGTGCTGCACTCATTGTGACTAAACTAGATCAAAATTCCACATCACTGTGTGATGTATGTATTAAAAACATCGGCGGGTTTATAACATCAGAGGTCATCGATGGTGTTATAGCGCCAGGATTCATCGATGGTTTTATAGCGACATATGCCATCCATGGTTTTGTTGCATCAGAGAGAGGGTGGGATGACCGAATGCTAAGCGCGTGCGCGCTGTATCATAAAGTCTGTCATTTCTTTCTATTATGTCAGAGGCCATCGACCGATGTATAGCGTCAGAGGTCCTCCAGTTGTTTTATGGCGTAAGAAGTCATCGGTGGTTTTATAATATGTTATAGGTCAGCCGTGACTTTATAGCGTCAGAGGTCTTTGATGGTTTTATAACTTTATGGTTCTCTAAATTAACAGCTTGATTGTTCATGGGTCTTTATTTTAAACGGACATTTGTAATCGATGGATCGATAACGTCTCTGTTCATCAACGGTTGTATAGCGCAATAGTTCACCGTGTGTCCTATAACGCCACAGTTCATCGTCTGTCCCATATCATCTTAAATCACTTCTGTCTTATAACGCGATAGTTCATCGTGTGCACTATTACGCTTAGTTCATCGTCTGTCCCATAACGTCATAGTTCATCGTCTGTCCCATAACGTCATAGTTCACCGTGTGTCTTATAACGCCGTAGTTCACCACGTGTCTTATAACTTCATAGTTCATCGTGTGTCTTATAACGTCATAGTTCCTCGTGTGTCCTATAAAACGTTTGGCAAGTTTTTTATGACCCCATAATTGATTCATCGACTCTCCTATAAGACGTATGGTTGATTCCTTCAGTAACTCGCTCTATGAGTTAAGTGGGGATGAGATAGAATGAGAGACCTGTTATTTTTTGTAGTAGTCTATGGTTGTAACCTTCCATGTTTCGAGATAAGAGATGGTACTATAGATCCATGTGGTAAACTCTGGCTTTCAATAAGCAAACTTTTAAAACAACAATTGATTATTGTTATTCATAACATTTTTGCCATATTCAACTACGATTATACATAATCCTAGATGGCACAGGTTCAAACAACCATTTTTATATCGAAGCAATAATAGCTTGCTTTTTCCAGCATTTTAAATTTAACATCTTTAATTACAGTGACTAATGCACTGTAATTACGAACCAGTTTTGATAAAAAATAACCCTTGATAGATAAATAAATTAACTCATTTTTAAGATGTTACATGCATTAATGGCGAAATTAAGTTTGCCAGATGAAACTAAAGATGTGTCGCAGAGAATATATCAGACGTTGGATGTGGTAAGCTTTTGGGTCGGTTTCGGTTGCCATATTTGACCGACGTATAGTGTTAGAGAATAGCAGGGAGATAGAGAGAGAGAGGGTGTTTATCTTCAAACTCAATCAAGACATTCGCCAAGTTTAAACATTCTATCTCAATAAGAAGGAAGGGTATTGTGTCCAAAATAGTGTGACGGACAGACCGACAGACAGGATGACGAACCCATTTTAATAGTCCCTCGCTTTGTTCGAAAGGCGGGTTACAATAATAGTAAATGAAATAGGGTTTCATGTCCTGTTCTGCTGACTGGGCTAATGAAGACGGGTATACGCCATACAGTGTGCTATGAGGGCAATTTTGCCCGGAAAGCGGCGTTACGCTTATATGGAATTCCAACTTCCATTGGATCTTTTACGTGCACGCCAATGTGTACTCACCTTTCTGTAACAAGAGCAGCCATTCGAATAACCCGACATAATACAACCCGTTCCATCTAAATATAATTTACACAGTGAATTAAATGGACAAAAGACGTAGCGTCTACATTCTGGATTTTCTGTACAAAATCTGGCACAGTCCATTCTATTCCTGACATTATCCTTGTTAATTCTGGTGGTTTTATCACAAGAATTCTTGGTAATTGTTGTTTTAGTGTACTGGGCAAATCGCATACAGTCCACATTACTTACAACCACTATTAATACAGTTATAAAGCGGTTCATGTTGTCAGCAAACATGTCAGCGAAAACTGAACACCAGCAAGATTTAGTGACAATGATGTATATTGATTACCGTTATGATTAAATCTAATGATTAATTTGATTTTACGACACGCGCTTTTAATGTTAGCATCACCCAGTGAAAACGTGAAATAAAATAAATGGGTTTTAACGTCGGACTGTTTTGCATGAACTTGGCTGATGGAGATGGTAGAATGAAATATAGTTTAATGACCCACTGTTCTGCATCAACCGGACAAATTAAGGCGGGCTTTTAAAATGCCACAGCATATACTACTAGTGTTATGAGACAGGAACATGTAATCACCGAGCTCTAATTCCAATTAACTATTTGAAACCGAGTGTCGTAAACGCGATAGAATATGCGCAAGGCTATCCAAAGTGGCGGAGGTCGTACCGTACACAGAGTATGCTCAAGTCGCTCTAGAACAACCGACACCACTTGTTCTTTGTGAATTTGTAGCACAAACAATTACAACAAGCAATGGCACAAGCTTATAAGCTCCTTCGAACTTCCTAAAGCAACACAATTGTCGTGAAGTGAATAGGATCGAATCAGTTTTATTACTTCGTTCCAGCTTCATTGGCTTTTCTCCTCATTTCCGGCAAGTTGATGTGCGATGAATGAAGAAAATCTGAACATTGGTAAATGATTTTTAATTCTAAAGACGTCATCGACTCGACGATGTTTTATAGAATATCGATATAGATTTAATTATAAAGAATCAAAACATCACCGGCTTTTATAATTGAAAACCATAAACACATCTTTGACAACATGGCTGGCATATATTGTTTGTTGTATTGTATTTAAAATGGTGTATTCTGTCTGCTTCCAGACGATTAAATAAGGCAAATGAAGTGACGTGATTCTCTATTGAAGGGTCTTGGCAATCACACATTTTAAAAATGATACCCACTGGCACTTCGACTACATTTCGAAAGTATCAGTGACTATATCGTTTAAGTTAATTGATGCATTTGAACCAAACTTCACAGGAATGAGTATAAAGGGTATAACATTAGCGTTCAACCAAACCTCTTTGAGGTCAAATACTCAGGTTTAATGCCAAATTTATTGTCATAATCGTGTGGTCTGTTACCCGGAGGGCCTGATTCTGTCTCGTCGTTTGGATGGGACGAACGACTGAAGTCCCATGTACACATTGGCGTGAACATAAAAGATACTTTAACAGTTGAAATTCCACGTAAGAATGGGCCGTAGCGCCGTTGTCCGGGAAACAGTTAAGTCATAGCACATTGTATGGCGTATGTCCGTCATTATTTTAAAAACTATTCGGAGCAGAACAGTAGGACGTTAAACCCCATTTCATTTTATTTCATTTCATCGTGTTCCCGTAGTTATCTAAATAAATGAGCCGTTAACATATTAAAATAACACACATTTATGGATTTACTACATTTATAACTAATTCAGCTATACATTTATAGTACGTACATGAGTGAAACAATCCATATAATCACATTTAATTAAACATACATTATGCAAGAGCAAAATCTGATTATTGCAAGTCTTAATTTAGGCTTCAGATGTTATAGAAATTATAAATTAGATCTTTATTTAAACAACAAGCCCAAAATCAACTCTGTAGACCCACGGATGGCTCGGCTACAGCTCGGATTTCAATAGGATTTCACTTATCAATTAATTCAAATATGGCGCATCCTGATGAGAATACGTCAGTTAGGTCGAGGCTAAATGATAGAGTGTACTTAGCGAGGCCGCTGTAGAGCGTTTCCGCATGCCATTGAAAACTTTACTTGATAATCGAGATATGTAGGTGGAGTTAACGCCTGTCAATCAAACGATCAGCCACCGTGAAGGCACATTTCACTACCATTTCTAGTCAAATATTACAACGATGATAACTATGTTCAGAATAAAGTAATTTGACTGAAATTTTCAAAATATTCTTCTTTCATCATCTACTTTTGGACTGTTATAGCAAGAATGGCCAATTCTCTGTAAAAATCTCCCATAATGTATCTTTAAACCTTTCAAAGACAGGTCATAATGTATCTTTAACATTGCATTATGTAAGATTGAGAGAGAGAGAGAGAGAGAAATGGGGTTTAACGTCCACTCGACACAAACTAGGTCATTTCGGGACTAACATATGGTTTAATTTATATCAATAATTCGCTTGCGCGTAAGGGTCTTTAGCAGTGGGAGGAAACCGGAGGACCCGGAGAAAACCCACGAGGTTGGACAGGCGACCCTACTCCTTGTCACGTACAACCGGGGATTCGAAACCACGCCAGTAAATTGACTCAATGACAGGTCTTATGATACAGCACGCACGTGCTACCCCCCCCCCCCCCGTAAGATTTAGATAAAGGGTCGTCTGTTTAAGGATACTTTATTCGAAGTGAAGCTTGACAGTGCAGCACAGATTGTTTATTGTGGCACCTGCGGTACTTGACAATCAAGATTGACTCGGTTATCCAATTTTAAATTAAATTATTAAACGGCGATCGTGTTTAAATCCGATGATCTAGAAAATGTATTATAGACTTGTAATGTGAATAAATGTTTAAATGGAGTCAAAATAACGACTTGCAATAGACAGATTTAGCTCTTACATAATACATTGTTAAGATATAGCAATAAGAATCTGATTTCATTTAATATAAAATATGACTACATATATAATATCATATAGAACAGATATAAACATCAAATATGATTGAAGTGAAAACACCTCCATTTAAAAACAAAGCATTATTAAAAACTTATATACTGAGAAGTGATGATGAGAAGACACCAGTCATTTGGCCGGAAGTGTACTATAAGCCTATTGTCACAAAGTGACCTCAGGTTCTTTAACTTAATTGCCCCCTTTTCCAAATTTCCAACAAACAACACAACTAATTAATTTGTTTTAAATATGTATATTGTACAATCAATTTACATATACAATTTAAGAGGTTTTTACAAAATTAGATGCTTTAAAGTTACAGTTCATTCCGGCATTTAGTACTCTGTTGCTTTCATTCAATCAATCCTCCTGATTAGCATTCAGATTAATTCTTCGTCTTAATTCCACCATCCCCATCGCGTAATTTGGTTTTTTAAAACATTTTAAACCCGAACACAAATTCTCGGAAAACACAAAACTTTCACATGTCACAGATCTATTTCCCGGATTCACCTAGACTCCCTAATTGTATTAAAACTTCACCAAGATTGAAATGTACTTCACCTAGACTACATGCGTACGATTCACAAAGTTCACCAAGATTAAACTACAATATGATTCACAAGGTTACCCCTGGGTTGAAATATGATTTATATCGGTCACCTAGACATTACCGGTTAAATGTTATTTCATCAAGGAACGGATTCATTACATTTAAATACATCGTATTTAATTACCAGGTTCTAAGCATCTAAAGCCAGTCATTGGTGTTACCGTAGATATTGAAAAACAGTCATGTCTGGTCCTTTAAAATCTCTCTGATCTAAGTAGAGAAAACAGCCATGTCTGTCCTGTAACTTATTTTAAACCTCTCTGACAAACTTTTCTAATTCCTACACCAAGAAACTTTTAGTCACTCAAACATCCAATCAGAACTATGCACCACCTGCACATGCATCACAATCCAGACACATCATTACTTTACACCCTCATTACCTAACTTGCTCAGACATACCAACAATCGTTCTGTAAAAACAACGCATATACATTGAAAATAAATAAACTATTGAGTATGATCGGTATTCTGGGTACCAGCTTATCTCCCGAAGAGGACGTTAAACCGCATTCCTCCCTTATCATCTACTCAGAACACACCGCCCATTTGACCGGAAGTATAATTTAAGCCTACTGACTGTTGCGTGATAAATAGCTTTATTTAACGTCCGCTTCCACCGAAGCCGCGAGGAAGGTGCTCGCTGGCTAACCTGAAGGTTCTGTGTTCGATGACGTTGTTGATCGAGAAAGTTCAGCAGGGTAGCGGGCCTGGCAAATGACGGCTTATCGTCTTTCGGATGGGACGAAAAACCGGGGTCTCGTGTACACATTGGACTTGGCAATAGGAATTCGATATAAAACAGGCCTTAGGGACGCTGTCCCGGCACAATTCCCCCACAGCACAGTGTGTGACTTACGTCCGTCTTCATTAGCCCAGTCACAGTTGGACGTTAAACCCCATTTCAGTTCCGTCTAGAATGAGTCGTTTACTAACGAACTGTTCACAAGACAAGAGTCAAGAGAAGGTGTGGCGATTAACCTCGTAGCGCAAAGGGGGGGGGGGGGTAATTATTCAGAAGTAGTGACGACTATTAACCACATGAGTTACCACAAAGATTTCTACGTTGGCGTAGTTCCCAATTATCTAAATATGCACTGTGGTGAATACATGATGAACTCTGTAATAGTCATCATTGTTAACCAGTATTGATTTTTCATTAACAAGACTCTATTATAACCTTTAACAATACACAGATACAAACATAATACACACAACTCTATTAATGGATGTTTATTAAACAAAGTTACCTTATTTAAAAATTAATCAGGTTTGTTACAATATAAACACATTTTCATACAAAATATAAATACCATTGGTGTTACCAATTAAAAACCTCATTGGTCTCTGTCACATTCTAGCTAATGACGACGGGCCACGCTGTGCGCTAGGAGGGACATTTTGCACGTACAGAGAGTCGCAGTTAAGGATTCTTGCCCCCTTCCCCGGGTTACTAACTTACCGCGGATGCAACATCCATAGTGCACGTTTAAAATTAAAATAGACTGATGGGTGTTTGACGATACGTATATCAAATTAAATACTGTAATGACATGAGTAATGACATTGGCTGCCAATTAAACCAAGAATAGATTTTAAGCTCTTGTGCCTTGCGTATAAGTGCCGGGACAGCGTCCCTAAGGCTTGCTCTTATATCGAATCCCTATTGCCAAGTGCTCTTTTACATGCAATCCAATGTGTACACGGGACCTTCCTATCTAGCAGATATGTTATTACCATACTTTCCCGGACGTCCACTCCGTTCTTAACAGGAACATCTTCTTACAATCCCAAAATATAAACTCAAATCATTTGGATACAGATCATTTGTTCATATTGTGCCTGTTTTGTGGAATTCATTACCGCTGAACATTAAACTGTCACCCAGCCCAGAAACATTCAAAACTAACTTAAAAACTCATCTATTTACGGCCTATTATGGCACCCAGTCTGTGTAGCGCTTTGAGCATGCATACTAGCATGGTACTGTGCGCAATATAAATATACATATTATTATTATTAGTGTTTAACGATACGTATACCAAATTAAATACGGTAAAGACATGGGAGTTTAACGATAGGTATATTATTAAATTAAATACGGTAAAGACATGGGTGTTTAACGATAGGTATATTAATAAATAAAATACGGTAATGACAAACATCTTTTGTTTAACTGAAGCAAGTTATTTTGTATGTTACCTCCCGCCCCTCCCCACCCCCGCACCCCATAGCAGTCGTGGTATATGTATTTATTGTTGTATTAATCGTTTCTAATGTTAATTTAATCAATTCTAAGTAAAGTTATTTTGACTTGCTCGATTGTTTGTCCTGCTAAGCTATCCTTCCAGAAAACATCTGTCCCGGAGCCGTCCATAGTGCCAGTTAGGAAGCTTCTAGTACATTCCACATTATTTTCAAACCACCACCCGCCTCCCAATCTTGTGGCGCATTGGTTAGAACCTGTAAAATCGGCATCATACGTTGAAAAGTTGTTTCCGTTCAAAGGCATGCTACCAATTAAAGAATCGGTGCATTGGGTAGATGGCGTGGTGCCAGTGAAGCTCCCAAGATATAGGACATAATTTCCTCCTATTAGATTAAAATTGTTATAAAACATAGCACAGACTGATCCGTCGTCCATGAACAGTTTGATTTCAAGATATGTAGTCGATTCCGCATTATTCAAAAGGTGTTTAACGTTCTTCAAGCCGATAAAGCCATTCTCGACAGTACCAAATCCGGCTTCATATTCCATGAAAGATCGGTTAAAGTTTTCGAACACGCAAGCATTATTCCTAATTAGCACAGTCGACCAACCATCTGCAGCGATGTAACAACGAATTTCAAAAGATGCAGGGGCAGTTGTTGGTTGAACGGTAACAAGAACCGGAGCGTTCGGAAATGACATCCCAAGTGTTGCACCCTCCTTACAATCTGCAAAATTAATACAAAGCTGTAATAACGCTATAATATACCCCTTGCTCACCTTCCTCTCCCTTTACGGTGTGGTATATTATCATGCTAGCACAGTCTCACCCATTGATGGTATGGAATTCTAGAATGCTATTGCTAGTATAGTCCCACCCCTTCCTCTCCTTTGATGGTAGGGAATTGAAGAGTGCAATAACTAGTATAGCCCCACCCCTTTATGGTATGGAATTCTAGAGTGCTATAAATAGTATAGTCCCATCCCATCCTATCTGGTAGAGGATATATACTGTCTACTACATCGTTAACACTGTTCATCACCTGCATTTTGCATACCGATAGTCCATTGGCCAATCACGCTATTTTACCGAGATTTCGCCTAATAGTTTGGATGCAGCTATGGCGGGTGTGGAGCCAGGCAGGGTAAGCTTACTCTTCCGGATACCTGTTACCACTGTTTGTCGTGTATTTTGTACACGGTGAACAGTCCATATGCTGATTACACTATTTTGCCTTATTACACTATTTTGCCTATACCGTTTTTTTTGGACTTCGAATTTTGTCTAATGGTTTGGATTGTTCGTACTTGGTTTTATTTTATTTTAATAGTATTTCTTATCTTTGGATGCATTTGGGATTTCTACTGTCGTTCGAAATGTGTCATAGTACGTTGAGGATGACCTCACTACATAAAACCAAAACCAAAACCAGCAACCAATAAACAAGTAACGTATAAATTATATCAATTCAAGGGAAGGATTCCGGAAGCCAACTGTAAGCGAATCGATACAGGCGTCATTCATAAAGAAAACAGCCTCGCAATAAAACAAAAAAATATTCGCAATCAATGCAAAAAAGTTTGCTTATCAAAACATGCGACTAATCGTGGCGGTGGTCATCTGCTGAATGGAGTTTCTTGACGGCGATTGTCTGCCACGTGACGTCATAGGAGAGTGCTAACTTACCTATCAAAATATTTTCACACGAGTTGCCATAGTAACCAAATGGACATATACACGTCCCTTCATCACATGCTATGTTCTATTAATAAACAAAAAGAAATACAATTAGGTGCGCCCGTTCCCAGTGTCATGTATCAATGGAGAGAGAGAGAGAGAGAGAGAGAGAGAGAGATGGGGTTTAACGTCCACTCGACACAAACTATGTCATCTCGGGACTAATATATGGTATAATTTTATTTCAATAATTGGCTTGCGCGTAGGGGTCTTTAGTAGTGGTGGGAAACAGGGGACCCGGTGAAAACTCACGAGGTTGGACAGGCGATCCTACTCCTTGTCACGTACAACCGGTGAAACGAAACCACGTCAATTGACTCAGTGACAGACCTTACGATACAACGCGCAGTGCTAACCATTCGGCCATCCAAATAAACATGTATCAATGAAGTTAAAGAATAAAACTGAATAGAAAAGACTCGCAGGGTAGAATTTACCTGCTTGATCAGCGGGCCACCACATTGAAAGAAATGTTGTAATGTTTCCATGTCCTATACTAATTCTACAGGGGTCCTTATTGTTTTGGGTATATTAAATACTGAAATACACAGTGTACTCTTGAAATATATGCACTGACTCGTTGTGCGACGAATAAGTTTCAAGTTTCGTCAAAACTGTGACCTCTAGAGTGTGGGCGCATAACAATGAATCGGTTAAAAGATGTTGTCCTTATTGCGTTCACAAGGTTGCGGGACGCAATTAGGCCTCAAAATTCTTCATATGAAATTAGGGGGAAATGTTCCGAAATATCAATACAAAATTCCTTACGCCTTACATCGAGGACATTGTTCAGTGCACAAGAAATGAAACCAAATGGGGGTTTAACATCCCTAGCACCGATTGGCCTAATGAAGACGGCATCACACAAAATGACCGAAAGTTATATTTACACCACCTGGGTAAATCGTCCAGGAATGTCGCTCTGGTACCAGGCACTATCCGGTGTTTCCATGTGAAATTAATATTAAATCTATCTGGGAAATTGTCAAGGAATATAGCTGGTACCCGAGACTAAACGGGGCTCCAATGTAAAATTAATATTAAATCCATCTGGGAAATCGCCCAGGACTGTAGCTGGTACCCGAGAGGAGACTATGTATATTACTTACCCTTTTAGCACACGAACATCCAGTACTGTTTCCATGTACCGCACAACTGGTACCATCTAAATATAATTCACAAAATAAAGTTTCTGAGCAATACAAAAATCTTGTGCATTCAGGCTCACTTGCACAGAAATCTGCACAAGCTATTCGACTTTTCTTGACTTGACTTGTTAGCTTATGTGACAGATCACATGTATTCTGTATAACAGCAGTCTTGAAAAAATGTCCATACTTTTGAGCTTTACAAATATATAAAGTTAATAAGAAGAATACAAGTAACCTCCGAATCATATTTAATATTTTTAACTCCATTAAAACACTGGATGAATTAAAGCAATACACATTCGATTTCTGATTTGTCAGAGCCCTGCAACTACACAATAATTATTTATCTCTTCATTAAGTTTCTAGACAAATAAAAAATTCACAATTGGGTACGATCTGATCGAAGATGCTACAGAGACGATATAAAAGTCTAGTAGTTACGCGGTGGCTTATAAATACTTGAGTAGAATGCATTGTTGATTTTAACACTATAAAAATCAATCTGTTTGTTTTTTCACATTTGTAGAATCCGTCTGGGACTAAATCATATTGGGTTTTATATGTGAGCGAAACCGGAGAATGCCCCCTCCCCCTACCCCCACCCCACCTCACCCCCAGACTGACTGAATGACAAACACGACATAAAACATCATATCAGTTTGATTAACCACTGTTATCTGGTTTTGTATATATTGAAATTTATGCGTTATGGTAGTCTATTTAATTTACAAAATGTATTTCAATGGCCGAATGTTGCTTAAATTGCTATTTCAGCGGTGCTTTCAGCCATATATCTGTTTTCCTGTAGAATTTATTATAGATACACTGTAAATCTATGAATTTGTTTCAAGGGCGGGGGTCACGGTCGAGAAAGTTCATCGGGATTTTCCGGCGTGGTCCCCCTTGTCAGTGATGCCGGACGGAGGGCCTGACAAGGACAACTGTCTAGTCGTTCGGATGGGACGAAAACCCGAGGTCCCGTGTACACATTGGGGTGCATGTTAAACATCCATTGACAGTTGGAATTCGATATAAGAGTAGGCCGTAATGCCGCTGTCCTGGCAAAATGTCCCTCATAGCACACTGTATGGCGTATACCCGTCTTCATTAGCCCAGTTCGAAGCAAAACAGAGGACGTTAAACCTCATTTCATTTCATTTGTTTCAAGGGCAGCTAGTAAAGGTCACAATTCTATGGAATACAATTACTGCTAATTACTGAGCCACGTTTCGATTAGGCTTCTCTAGTAATCATCAAGCAATAATAAAATATAACAAGACATAATATACATGTAAACCCCAATACTTCATTAATGCTGACCATCCAGAGACTCCTTTCTAATTACCTTGAAGAAAACCTAACTTAATTAAAGTAATGTAATTATGAACGTGATCAAGGTTGATAAGGGTAATGCGAAGACAACTTTGCCTGAAAATAAAACAAATTGATTAATGGGCGACTTGTTGTTGACAATGATTTGATGCTATAGTGATTCCTCCAGATTCATATCATGTATTAAACGGGTATGGGACCTTCTATTAAGGTAAAACAGGTTATCAAAATGACAAGATTTGAACTGTGAAGGGCATTAAATTTCAATAAAAATAACCACTTTTCAAACCTAACGCCCTTAGTCGCTCAGTAATTAGCAGTGATTGTATTCCATATAATTGTTACTGGAATGTGGATCTATTTAAACCAAAATTCAACTTCAGGGCCACGTTTTCCACGTAGTTTGTCAGATGCGTGGACAGTAATCTCCATGATTAAGCTCTTGAGTAAATGTTTCAGGATTAGATCTAATCCCGGCGTTATGAGTGGGTGATATACCAAACATTGTTTTGGAGAGAGAGAGAGAGAGAGAGAGAGGTGGGGTTTAACGTCCACTCGACACAAACTAGGTCATTTCGGTACTAACACATGGTTCAATTTTATTTCAATAATTCGCTTGCGCGTAGGGGTCTTTAGCAGTGGGAGAAAACCGGAGAACCCGAAGAAACCCACGAGGTTGGACAGGCGACCCTACTCCTTGTCACGTACAACCGGGGATTCGAAACCCCGCCAGTTGACTCAATGACAGACCGTATGATACAGCGCGCGCGTACTAACCATTCGGCCATCCAACCCCCCTGCATTGTTTTGGTCTGACAACGTACTTTAATCGACTGGAAGTTACTAAGGTATGTTGATAATAAGAGCCGATATTTTCCTGAAAAAAACTATAACACATAATTATGGAAAAAAACAGTTACTTAGTTATTTGGGCGACGTTTCGAAGAGTATTCTCTCAACGTCATCATGCTAATATTGCACATATTGATGCCAGTTCCCATTGATTTTTCCGACATTCTTCAATAAATATACAGTATAAAATTATACTTATAAACATGGTAGGTAAAATCACACACATTGATCATCTACTTAATTAACACATTTATCAGTTCATTGTATATTTTAACTGTTGTGTTTACATACCCTTGATCTTCTTGTTGTCATGTATGTCTTCGGTTAAGTTGTTATAGTTTGTCTGTATATAGTTGACTCATATCTTTCGTGTGTGCTTGTCTTCGATTCCAGGAACGCACGTACGCACAATTCTTGTGAGAGATTGGTATCCTAGATATTATGATGTGACCCCCTGGGGAGGGTTTTACTCTGTGAAGACTTGAGGGTTTACCCCAAGACCTAATGGGCGGGATTCATAAGGGATCATCCTGAGGGTTAGTGCTAGTCGATCGTCCCTTCGTGAAGGGATGCCGGGTGCCATGTGGGGTTGTTTTTGTTTTGTTGACACGGCTAACGGCACGACAACGCCTAGCCCGGAGAACATTGCGTGCATCCCTGAACCTAGGTCGGAGAGGCGGCTGGCCCTAGCGCCCGGCTGACACTCAAACCTAAATTAACCAACCTTATATAAGATCGTAGCATTTATGGCAAAGTGGGCCAGACTGCGAAAGCGCGTCATTCTTTCATTTCTTACACCCAGAGCTTCTCCTTTGGATGAAATTCACCTTGGGGGCTTCCTGGCAAAGACATTGTGTCTTAGCCAAAAGTTGGATCAAGTCTATTTTGTGGCTTTCTCTGGCAAGTTCTGTCCCTTGGCGGAAGTGGACGTAAAACGCCAGAACGAACGAAGATATTACAGAATATTATGACCAAGGGAAAAAATGACCTGTCCTCTCTTCTCACGGCAGCGATTTTATAAATGTTTTTTATGGTGATTTTTTTTATATATAAGGATTAATTTATTTTGTGTTTTTACCAATTTTCAACCCTTTAAGTGTAAATTAATTAATTAAATCAACCTGTCCATAATATCATTATTTATTGTATTGGATGTTAAATCTGTAATAAACAGCAACAACATGTATTACTGTATTAGCTTGATAACTTTGAGAGAATACTCTTCGAAATATCGCCTTGAATACACTAGTGGCTCCACCTCTTTGGACAAATGAATTGATGTGTCTTGCAATAAGCTACGGCTTGCTTTACTGACGCACACGAATATCATATATGAATTGAATAATCAAAGATACCCCTATATTACACAGCATGATGTACAGCCTAATGGGTTGTTAAAGGTTTCTACACTGTGAATTTGATGTCATTGATTTATTAGTAAAAAAAAAATAACTTTTATATATGAAAATATTTGCCACAAACCGATCGAAGTTACAGATTTTTTAGTAATGTAGAAAGACTGGCTTCAGTTTAACAAGAACATACTGGTGCCCATAATACTTGAGTCGCATATAGCGATTGAGCACATTAAAAACGGAACACAATTTTATGGAAAACAATCACTGGGTTTTTTTGTATTTTTTTTATAAACTGATGCCGGCTTATCACAATATTTATCATGTTCTTGTTGACATTTACAACCGGCGAATCGAAACAACACTACTTGAATCAATTACATACCTTATTATGATTCACCGCAAAAACAGTAAATATACTGAGCGCCATGGAAAACGCGTCACTTAGTTTTTCGTATAACAAAATGATCCTGTAAACATATCTTATTTATTTTGCTTCTTATTGTGAACAATATTCAAATGGAAACACATCAATAACAACACATTTGTACACTTATGGATGTTTAATCTGTAATCAAGGGTACAAAGTCAGAGGGGTCAAAACCAAAAGTACGACACAGATGTCAGTAGCGCGTGTGTCCTCCACGGGCCATAATGTAGGCTACAGCATTAACGCGACCCCTGCAAATATGTAGGGCGGTCCGGTGATGAAATGTGAAGCCTCCCCTCACCATTACACTTCCCCCAACCCATCGATTCGTTTCGAAGACGCAGCAGTCTGCAAGACGTTCCCCAAGACGTCTCCACACACGTTGACGGCCATCAGCGTGATAAAGATGAAAGCGACTCTCATCACTGAAGAGCACACTTTGCCAGTCTACTCTTCTCCATGTCTGGTGTCCTTGAGCCCATATCAAACGCCGCTGACGGTGATGATCCCTGAGGATAGCTCCAACATAAGGTCGTCGTGCACGGAGTCCTACTTCTCTTAGACGACGTCTTACGGTGTTGGAACTTACTGGTCCTTGTCTTCCGACGACTGCTGCACCTGTTCGAGTCGCTGGGCGGAATCTGTCACGCAGATGAGTGACCCGGATGTAGCGGTCTTGAGCCTGGGTTGTAACGCGTTGTGGACCAGGACGTTGACGGTCACGTGTTGATCCAGTAACTCGAACACGTTCCACCAACCTTACAATAGTGGACTGATGACAATTGAAGTGTCTGACAATAGCACATTTAGACATGCCAGCCCTGGACATTCCCATGGCTTCATCCCGTTGATTTTCAGTAAGTCTCGGCATCTCTAGCTCGATTCCTTTACACGTCCAACAACAAATTACGACAGATTGACGTTTCACAGTTCATGTACTGCACATTAAGTTGAAAAATTGCTTTTAAAGGGCTCACACACAATGCTGCACGTGAATATTGGGTTTTTCATGTGCATCTTGTGCAATTTGTTTTGTGCGTTTGGGAGCATTGTGTGAAACAATAGTTCATAGTATTGCATAATATTATACATACAAAACTACCTAGTAATAAAATATTTGGGGGAAAAAAGTGATGCGTTTTCCATGGTGCTCAGTATATTTTTTTCAAACTAAAGTTAGCTTGAAAGCTAAATATTTTATTTAATCTTGTTGAAGAGATGTTGGCTAAACGAAATATTGCAATATTGAAGCTTTGTCAAGCTTTTGTAAATCAACAATTATATTAGTAAAACATTAAATTTAATTGCTGTAGTACACAATGAAATACACCAGCCGAGAAAATAAAACAGGAACTCGAACAAAACATGAAATGAAAAACAGCACGAATAGAAAACAAAGATTAACCTCAAACAATCATAAATGGACACAAAATAATTAGATTTTCTTACGGGAACTTGATTCATGATTTTGTTTTTGAAGCAAATAATACTCTGCATTGATAAGATCGTCAAAGGAGAAAATAACAAAACATACACAATATAATTAAAGATGCACTATGTAAGATTTAGATAAAGAGCTGACAATTCTCGTTATAATAGTTAAAAACTAGATAATAAAAAGGAAACAAAGAGGAATGAAAAGCCAAAGAATAATGATTTTGAAATTAATAACTGATGAAGCAATTTTTTCATCTCGGCGGAGGTATAGACTAAACTCTTTTATCGAGATGCGTGAATATATACACGCCAATAAGTCATTCTTCAAATTTTGAGAAAGTATCTCTGCTTTCATTGTATTGTATTAAACTTTAGGGGTTTTTTTTTTTTTTTTTTTTGTTTTTTTATTTCCTATTTTCTTTTTGAATTTCAAAAATAATTTCTAATTTATATTTTTAATGATTTTGTAGAATTTTGTAATCTTTTATTTCCTGTTTTGTTTTTATTTTTTTTATTATTATTATTTTAAAAAATATTTTTTTATTTTGCAATTTTGAAAAATAAAATTAATTTTGAAATTTTGAAAAATATTTTTTTTTTATTTTGTAAAATAATATTTTATTTTATAAAATAATATTTTATTTTATAAAATAATATTTTATTTTATAAAATAATATTTTATTTTATAAAATAATATTTTATTTTGTAAAATAACTTTTTGATTTTGTAAAATAACTTTTTGATTTTGTAAAATAACTTTTTGATTTTTTTTTGATTTTGTAAAATAACTTTTTGATTTTATAAAATAACTTTTGATTTTGTAAAATAACTTTTTGATTTTGTAAAATATTTTTGGGATTTTGTAAAATATTTTTTTGATTTTGTAAAATATTTTTTTATTTGGGAAAAAAATTGAAAAATATTTGTAAAATATTGTTTCATTTTGTAAAATATTGTTTCATTTTGTATAATATTGTTTCATTTTGTAAAATATTGTTTCATTTTGTAAAATATTGTTTCATTTTGTAAAATATTGTTTCATTTTGTAAAAAACAAAATTGTTTCATTTTGTAAAATATTGTTTCATTTTGTAAAATATTGTTTCATTTTGTAAAATATTGTTTCATTTTGTAAAATATTTTTTTTATTTTGTAAAATATTTTTTTTATTTTGTAAAATATTTTTTTATTTTGTAAAATATTTTTTTATTTTGTAAATTTGTGTCTTAACTTTTAACCTGCCTTTGTTTGGCCCATCACTTCAATGGTACTGTAAATTTGACATTGCTTCTTCCTAAAATATATTTCCATAACACGTATTTAGTGATCACTATAGTCGTCAGATCCAGCAGACCGCCCCGGTTTACTTACGTCTCCCACCGTAATGGGCCTAGTATAATTACTACTACTGGAATGCCGTTTTGTTGATAATAAAAGCTTGTACATTCGGCCTACCTCCGTATTTTGAAACTTCCATTTGACCTCGGTTGCACACGAATAATACCATTCAAACGCATTGTCTGTAAAGAAACCTGCGGCTATGCAAGGTAAAGTCTCTTAACAACGTCATTTTACGAACTCGTTTTTTGTTAAGCGACAAGCTTTCCTAAACAGTAAACCCAGGACCGTACCACAATGTCAGTCGGAGAGCGGAAACGCACATCAAGCTACGTCTAACATGATTAAAATCATAGAATCAGCCGAGAGTTGTCGAATTGTGCTCGAAAAAAATAAAAATTGTATTTTTTAAAAAAAAATATAAACTATTTTACAAAATGGACATTAAAATACAAAATATAAAATTATAAGTTTAAAATTATAAACAAAAGTATTCTACAGAATCTAAAGTTGAAAATAGAAATTATTTTTCAAAATAAAAATTAAAAATTAAAATAGGAAATCGGAAAAACAAAAAATAGTTCCAATTTGAGCGTCCGTACATAGCTCGTGTAATATTGATGTCTGCATCACAATCAACTAGTCTTTAAAGTTAGCACACCGAGTTCATGTGGGATATTGTTGTTAAAGGACTACATTTAATCATTTTGTATGTTATACAGTACCATCACAAACATCAAGGGTTTGTAGGGACATATAGAGATGACTAGAACCTATACAATTAGCACATCGAGTTCATATCGGACATTATTTTCATGGGACTACTTTTAAACTTTATGTTGTAGTAACGCTACAAACCTTGTTTTTATTTAAAAAATTAAAATTATACAGAAAATAGTAAGTACAACATCAACATTTTCTTGAAACTTCACGTTACTGATAAACTCCTTCTTTCAGGATCTAACAATAGTTGTGTGCCTATTCATCGACCCCTAGTGTATTTCAAAATAATCGCCAGCTTACTCTTCCAAACAAAGTACAGCAAAAGTGAAAATTTTCTTTATAAATATATATTATAAGTAACGGATTGTTACGAACGCTGAATATGTTGTGTTATACAGCTTACAAAATGGATTTTCATGGCAAGAGTTGTTCAGAAATCAATGACTTTGTACACATACAGGTAACACTGCTAAATCGCAATTGCAGTCGATTTGAGCCACCTTCGCATCAGCAAGGTCCAACTAGCACTATAACAGTGCAGGGTTCTCTATTCTGCTTCACTTTTATTACAACTCTCAGCACAGATTTCATAATGCCAAAACTGGACGAAGCTTAGAGGAACAGCGCCATCAGACAAAATTTAAGCAAAAAATACAAAAAATGCACATAAAACATTACAGCTCCAAAAGCATTATAAATAGATAGAAATAAAATTGTGAGTATTTACAGAGCCCTAATCAGAGGTTGCGAGGATTTTAATGTGTTCCTACAACCATATCTAGGCAATGGAACCGCTACCAGTAGCAGGGATCAACACGTGATCTTCCCAAATCCGCTAGACCACGTGTCACCACTCCTGCCCAAGACATCTACATTCGGTTGCACCACCTACGCCAAATGACTGCAACTGCGGTCTCCACTGCATCCCCAATACCGGGACTGCGCAGGATCTCGGCCAAGACTGTCCGGAACCGTCTCCGAGAGGCAAGGTTGAGACCAAGACGCCCTGTTAGAGGCGTAATGTTGACCAGGCAGCATCGCCAGCTACGACGGCAATGGTATCAAGCGCACAGGGTATTACCTTCGCAGACAGGGTGGAAGGGCCCGTGTCTACCGCCGAAGAGGTCAACGCTTCGTAACAAGTTGCATACAAGAAGTGGACAGATTTGGTGGAAGCAGTGTCATGATGTGGGCAGCCATCTCTCACAACGCCAGGACAGACAATTCCCCATGCTGTCATCCGCATTCTGATTGTCTCTTTGGGGGAGGGGGGTGTCACACTCGTTACTAATTGTATGTGACGTAAAATCTAACGTTGGGAGATTCGATGACTGTCACTAAAGCTTTGCTTGCTGTTGTTTATCTGTACAACATTTCAAATTTCTATCATTTTAGTTTATATATGTATTAAATGTCTTTGAAACATCCATTGAAAATCTAACTTTGCATTACTTTTTTTGGAAGAGTATATATTTAGAAAATTTTCGGCTGATTAGATTAACTAAAATTGAATACAATTTTGACGTTCGTAAAATGTGGATTGGCGTCTTAAAATTCTACAAGATTGTAAAAGGAGTAGTAACTTATCAAACTGTCTCAGTAGTAACGAGAAGACAAGATAAACCCACTGACAAAAGGAAAAACTACACAAACATTGCAAGAAGCAATTCAAGTGAATGGATCTGCGGTGTACAGTCTCAGGCCGGTAATAAAACAGGTTTCACCCTATTTAAAGGGGCAAAGTCTCCAACTCAATATTATATATCCATAACATTCAAAATCAAAAACACGAATTAGAATTCAATATTGTTCCATTTCAATCAATTTCATATTGTTATCTGGCCGTGAACCACACCCTACTTCAATAGAAAAAGCAAAATATGGCGGTCGACTGCCGTAAACCGGACTATTTATTATTTACCCTTCTAGAACACTAGAACATCCAGTAATATCACCAGCTTCAGTGCAGTTGGTACCATCCGCGTACAATTCACAAGACAAAGATGGTGAGAAATACAAAAATCGTCTACATTCTGGTTCATCTTTTAGCGACAAGGCAATCAAGACTTGTTCAAGGCAAGTTTCGTCTGAAGTTGCAAACGGACATTTTCATAATAAATGTATTTTTATTTGACCTTTTTTCTTTCTTTCTTTCTTGTTTGTTTGATATTTCTTTATTATAAGCTCATATAATATGATATATATGCACTTTGTAAATATTATTACTGTGTAGTTGCTAGTTTTATAGAGTAGGAGGGACATGTTGAAAATTAGAACTCATGTACTAAATATGTTCCTTCAGTCGAGTGAGATATTTTACTTGGTATATCCAACCATATAGTCGAGTGTGATATTTTACTTGGTATATCCAACCATATAGTCGAGTATAATATTTTTTGTGGTATACCCTACCATATAGTCGAGTATGATATTTTGTATGGTATATCCTACAGTCAAGTATGATAGTGGTCGTGGTAAAACTGGTGACGGGTCTTTGTCCGCCTCTGTTAAAGTGACCTGCCCATGTGAACTTTTTGAACGTGCGTTTACACGGTGATCATGGTAGAAAAGAATTATAAGAAGAATTTGTTTTGGCAAATTTTTATTTTGAAAAGAAATTTAATCTCCTTACATCGATTTTTATAACCCTTCATTCTATTTTCATTTTTACTTCAGAGCTATGTCCCTACACATCTGTAAGGAAATGTGTTTTGTCTCTGGACAACACAAAAGACTCTAAAATTACACTAATTCTTCATTTATTGAACAACGGGCGGGGGGGGGGGGGTGATGAAACGGTCTCGGTCTGTCATTGAGTCAAGTAACGTGGTTTCGATTCACCGCCTGTATGTGACAATAAGTAGGGTCTCCTGTCCAACCTCTTGGGGTTTTCCAGGTCCAATAAAATTGAACCATATGATAGTGCCGAAATGGCTAAGATTTTGTTTGGTGGATGCTAAACTCCATTGCTCACCTTTAGGACCAATATCAATGTGCTTACTGAGGATTTATTACACTTTTTATTTCACCCATCGATTAATTAGAATATAATAGTCAGGGATGAACAGCTCAGTATAAGAAGATTTATGCTTAGACATGGTCATTGTTGAGTTTTTATTTATTAATCCTATTATCTATAATTCCGAGATTATATATATACAATTAATTATATTTGTGTAACAAATTAAGGGTGTTGGTTCAATAAGCTTAGCCCGCTTCTCTTCAGTTCTTCATATGTTTTACTCTATTTATTCAGTAAACTAAACATTTGCATAATATCAAAATATAAAACATATATTTTAATTGAATCTGAAAATAAACAAGTCGGGCCGAAGATAAATCATACTCCCGTAAGATATTTGTTTTACACAACATAAATGCATTGGTTTAACAAAAATCATAATCTTAAGCTATATAAAAGTTTGTCCTCGCGCATTTCGTAACTAATATTTGGTTCAATTTATTTCAATAATTCGCGTTAGCAGTTGGGCACCAACGGAGACAACCAACGAGGTTGGGCAGGAAATCCTACTCCTTGTTACGATCAGGTTGGGCAGGAAATCCTACTCCTTGTTACGATCAGGTTGGGCAGGAAATCCTACTCCTTGTTACGATCAGGTTGGGCAGGAAATCCTACTCCTTGTTACGATCAAGCGTGGAAATGGAATCACTTGATTTAATGACAGACCTTGCATCACGCTGTAATCAATGAGTTAGATGATGATGTCATATGTTTTCCCCGGTGTTTACATGTCACACATTCAAATTTAGTTCATCGATAAACGTCCTGAAGCGTCATACATTTTTGCGGTTAGAAATTGGGAGAGATGATCATTAGTTTACTAGTCCGCGGGTTAAAGTTAGGTCTGGATCGAGGTGTTTTGATTGTTGGCCTTGACCTTTGTATATCAGGCTGGTTTTTCTGATACCCATATGGAGAGTCCAAGGGAAGAACGATCTAATTCACATTTTTGTCTTTTCGCATAAAAGGCAAAACAGACTTTTGGACGAGAATGTTTGACGCGAACAGACCAACGAGTGGGTTTATTTACAACTTTAAAATGATGTTTAATACGAATCATAATTACCAGTACAACTGACTTCAACTATTCAGGCAAATTAAGGTTCAATAAAGGGTACGATGAACTGGGGTTTGTTGAAAAAGTGACTTAGATAGTTCTTCCCCGGGGCTATTCATATGTTGTACAGTGTTGGACTAGCGATGACATAGATAATTGGCGTGTAGCGTCTCGTCGATACAAACTAGTTCATTTCGGTACTTACATATTGTTAAATTTTTATTTCAATAATTCGCTTCCGCGTAGGGGTTTTAGCGTTGGGAGAAAACTGGAAGACCAGGAGATATCCCATGGGGTTGGGCAGGCGATCCTACTCCTTGTCACGTAGAAGCGGGGAATCGAAACCACGCCACTTGACTCAATGACAGACCTTATGATCTAATACGCTCGCGGTAACCATTTGGCGACCCCCCCCCCCCCACCCTTAAAATCAAAAGACCGATCCTCCCAACTCGACTTTATTGATAATGGATTTTTCAACGATTTTTGTTTCTCTTCTTTTTTTGTTTTTGCCTATAAACAATACTTTATACAGGATATCGGGATGCGATTGAAATATCAGACATTTTGAATATTGATTTACGTTTTAAACGATTTTTGTTTCCTCTTCTCCTTTGTTTGTGCATATAAACAATATATTATTCAGCAGATTGGCCTGCAAATTGATTTTTTTTAAAAATGAAATTGAACGTCCAACTTTCTGCACCGACTGAGCTAGTACCGAGTTAAAAGTATAAATTGGACTGAAATTCACGAATGAATCGTCTCTTCTCCTAGACTGCCCCACAGATTGTGGCTTGGATTGATGACACAAGAAACAGTAGACTAATACTTTCTCATTGAGTCAACTCGTGTGGTTTCGATTCCCCGGTTGTACGTGACAAGGGGTAGGGTCGCCTGTCCAACCTCGTGGGTTTTCTCGGCGTCCTCCCGTTTCCTCCCACTGCTAAAGACCCCTACGCGCGAACGAATTATTGAAATAAAATTGAACCATATATCTTAGTCCCGAAATGACCTATGTTTGTGTTTTGAGTGGACGTTAAACCATATCTCTCTCTCCGCTTTAATTCTCGGGTCTATAATGTGATACACTAAAGTGCGCCAGTCCGTGTTCCACGTGTTTCATTTCATCAATACTTTGACAAATGCGATTATACTTGTGTATTTAACGGGTCAATATTGTCCCCGGTGATCTTTCTGGTAGAATATTTCACTATTGATTGCAGATAGCAAAAGAATCTGGTTTCCAAATAATAACACTGTCCACAAATTAACCAATTTTTATTTGGTTGGTATACATATTTATCCAGGCCTGGTTATTGTGGTGCAGTCGCATAAATAACGCTAATAAAGATTTGTATTCGTTTGTACTATGTGTACAAACATGCACTAACCGCCGCGCTAGTAACTCTACTTGTTACATCTGGTCCCAGAATCCTTTCTATCTAAAATCCAAGCAAAAACATCATTGTTTTAAACCGCTGGGTGGGTGACTCTGGGATGGACCTTGAACCTCGAGGTTATCTGTCCTTTACTCTAAGCACAGATGACTGTCGAGCACAAGATAAAATATGTTCACCAGGTGTCGCCGCTCATTTGGGGACTTCTCGTGGATAGCAAATTTATGCTTAATTGGTATAGGATTTGGGTGTGGCTTTCTTTAAATACGTCGTTAGATCTTTCTTATTTACTTTCACCATATAAGAACCGTACCTTACTTCAGGTTCTGTCGAAACCTCTTCTCGTTTTTAAAATATTGTTATTGATATATTTTAATCTAGAAATGTGGAGCAATATTTAATGTTTCCTGCTATATAACCTCCTGTTTCTTTTCTGTTAACTTCAGCCGGTATTCATCTGATGACTTCTATCGGTAAAGTACATGGATAATACATATAATGGTGGGTAGGTCATACGCTGGTGGATATCCACGCCCAAATGGTGAAATGTTATAGCTTTTGAACAACACGACTGTTTTATTTGCTGATTTAATGAAGTGGATTCCAATAGGAATGCTCTCGGCCAAAACCGGGATCGAATCCGTTATTATACCAGTGGCATACTCAGTGGGCCACTTCCAACTATTAACCTAATATTGAATAGCCCGTGGCCCAAACAAAATGGTGTTCTCTAAATGGACAGATTGGCATTTTAACTCGTTTCTCCATCCTTTGTTACACATACATTTGCGATTTGAACTGCCCATCCAACCCCTTTCCCCACCCTCACCTCCTTAGCCGATGCCAGTAGCAAACAAAATAGCAATAGCAACAATCTCAAAACCATCGCTAAGAAAGACAAAACAAACCACATGAATGTGTTGATATGTTTCAATTTAATCTACCGATAGACAAGAGAACAAACAGAATCGTGAAGAACAATGATAACATAATATATAATAGAACACTGATTTAAGACGGTTATTATTTGTTTACTCCAAACTAACATCTGATCAATTTACACCACAGTAAAACATAAAACCAGCTAAACCTCATTGATTTGAGTTGATCTGGTATGTTGTTTATATTGGTAGTAGGATATAATCTATTCGATTAAATTGTTTTGAAACATAACGCGAAAGCCGATTTATTTACTCATTTAAGTTAAACTTTCGCCAATGCGAATGAAATACATATCAGATATACTTAAATCGACACTTATATTTCATTTTAGCATATTCAAGTCATTTAAGTTCATATTTCAATTATATGCAAATCGGAACCAAAAGAGATCTGATGTCTTGTTTCAATTAGTGGTAGGATAAAATCGATTTGATTAAATTGTTGTTTCGAAATATAATACTGATATATGTTATTAATGCCTTTTGTAGTGTAAACCGCCCCCTAAATTTTCAAAGGCTTATGGCGTATTTCGGGTGTGGTTGTCAGCTAAGTTTTTACTTTACAATTAAAACTCCGAAAATCAAACCGTGAATCATAATAATATGGACCCTCCTCAAGAAGAGTAAGTTGGGACTGCCGATGCCCTACTTGGGAAGTGATATCAGGTGTTCCAGAGACTTCTAAATCTACATTCATGATAACCTACGCATACATACACACTATAGCGTATATAACATAATATATCAGACCTAATTACAATATTTTATATATTATGATAATCAATGTACAATAATTTAGTCGTTAATTGATCTTGGTTTTCCGATGTTCATACCAGCTTGACTGGCCCCTTCATTAGAACCCATTTGTAAACTATGTATATATTTCCCAGCTTCCATTTGTTCCTGAGTAAACTCTCTCTTGTGTGCTTCGGCCATCTTTGGTCCCAGTACTGGTCCTGTCCAATCAGGTTTCGTCTGGGCCTACAAAATAGATCACACAGAGTATGATTTAATGTGTGAATCATGCAGGTCATAGTTCTCATTGCATGAGTCGAACTACAATTGGAATCGACTTAGGTTCATTGATTTCTGGCTTCCATCTTTCTGATGCAAAACAAGAAATACAAACCAGTTCATTTTCTGCTTCGAAACAGTAGTTGCATTAACGCGGTACTTTTTTTAGACTTTAGATAGATTGGGGGGGGGGGGCTAAATTGTTAACGCATGCGCGTTGCATTAGAAGGTTTTTCATTGGGTCAAGTGGCGTTGTTTCGATTCCCCGCTTGTACGTGACAAAGGGTAGACTCGCCTGTTCAACCTCTGTTTAAGAGTTTTGAAATATACAGTATGTAAACCATTTGGCTTGTTTTGAATTTATTGATTCGATTTGAATTTTTTATTTTATTTTATTTTTATTATTGATTCGATTTGTAATTAATTTGTATTGGAATTATTATTGACAGAATTGTCATGAACAACAATGGGTTGGAACCATACTGTTGTTGGTTATCCTCGAGGGGAGGTTTGAAAAACCAGAAACCAGACAATATTAATAAGCAAATAACAAGCATGTCCATTGATTACATACGAAAGGCTTGCAAAAACAGGAAATCGGACAATATGAATAATCTTATAAAAAGCACGCCCATTGAATAAATACATAATCAGCTAAAAAGCACGTCCACTGGTGACATACGGAAGGCTTGCAAAACAGGAAATCGGACAATATTAATAATCAAATAACACACACGTCCATTGATTACATACGAAAGTGCGAGCATACTTGTTTATTTCAGAATCACCATAGAAAATCGTAACCGGATGTCCATTATTTCACTTCCGAGTTAACATGTTAACTGTATTTGCAAATTCCGACTATCCGCGCATAATTTAAAAATAGAAGTAGGCCGATACAATAAAATAGTACGTAATGAAAGAAAATGTACACTATATAACCAGAACGATAAAGAAGATGAATTTCATTTTACTTTAAGCTGTCCTTGTTATAATGAATTGCGTCATCAATTCATCAAACCATACTTTTTACGAAAACCTAATATATTTAAATTAATTCAATTATTATCATCCGAATTAAGGAACTTGTCCAAATTTCTCATTTCTGTCGATAAGAAAAGAACCACTCGATTAAACAATAATTAAATTTGCCACAGCACCTGATGCAAACAATAGGATAATAAACACCATTTCATTTTAACATTATTGAAAGTTGAACTACGAATATTAAAGCAACGAAATTAGTAACACTTAATAATATTTTGTTCTGGCAAGAGCAGTTACTGTAGCATGTTGTTTTGTTGACGTTATACCACAGTACTTTTATATCCGAATCACCGAGTCTCATAATGCGGTTTTGAAAATTGTTGCCCTGACACGTGTCCACGTGTGTGTTACTAGAGACTTTTGGCAAGTGGAATTTTTCCCATCCGTATCACGTATCAGTATCGTCACGTGGTACGTTGCCTCAATGTAGTTTTAGAGTTTTGGCATATTTTCGCGCCGCGTACGTATAGGTAGCTGAGCTGAGCTTAATTCTATTACAGCATGATGGCAGTTCTTTACCAAGATCAATATCAGTAAAAGTAAAGTAAAAAAAAACTTATATGATAGTGTTTCCACGTTGTGAAACAACCATTGGCCCAATACTTCGCACCAAATTTGATAAAAAATAAATCACTCTAACATTTGTTATAAAGTAAAACTGCTAACTAATGAAAGAATAAACGGACAATCGATAGGGTACCCATGATTTACACTTAATTTGAAATATGATTAAAATCGATAGGGTTCCTCGTCTTATGGCCCAAATACTTCACACCAAATATGAAAACGCCAAGGAGCGCTGCAAATCAATAAGGTTCATTGTTCAGCCGAAACTATGCAGGAACACTGAATATCAAAAATCCTTTTAAAAAAAGGTTTTCAAAGAATGGAGAGTATAACTCCGGGACGGAAGATCGCTAACCATTGAATATCAATAAAGTTCATGACCCCAAAGCTTCACACAAAATTTTAAAAGTGAAGCCTTTATGGCGTGAACAAGGCTTTCAGGGAGCGGGCGCGGAAGGGGGTATATTAAAGAACAGAAGGTCACAGAATGCTGAATATCGATAGGGTTCGTCCTCTCATCGTCACATATTTGAAAGAAATACGGACAAAGAGGGCAACTCTCGAACAGACGTTTGCGGAGTTCTGAAATCGAAAGGTCCTAGTGCTCACACCACGTTTCAAAAACAAAATCAGTTAGAAACTGTAGCCTCTATTGCGTTAACAAGTTTTTCGGATAAGGGGGATAACTCCAGAACGATAAGGTGCGCCAGAAGCGACAGGGACCGTCCTCTCGTGGCCCCAATGCTTTACACTAAATTTGAAACAAATATATCAAAAACTGTAGGCTCTACCGTGCTATTAAGGTTTTCGGGGAAGTGTGTGTATGTGGCGTGAGGGGTGTGGGGTAAACGCCGAAACGACAGGTTGTGGGGCGATCTCTAGAAAATTTACGCAGGATGGCAAGATCTCGAGAACATTAACTCGATTTCTCCAGATCGTTTACACAGGATGGGAGATTCTCGAGAATATTATTAGGGGATTTCAAGAACATTAAATTGAGATCTCGAGAAAGTATCACAGGATCGCAGGATCTCGAGGTCTTCTACAAACTTTTGCATGACCCCTATACGCTTCCGTATGACTGGTTATAATGTAATTAAACTCAACTGAATGAAAATAATTGAAGATAATTTACATAAATTAAAGAGACATTCTACGTAATTCTGTGATTTTTTCTTATTTTTTATGTGGTTTAACGTCCTACTTTTTGTTCTTTCATTATGCGAGTAAGGTTGCTTTTCCGTAGTTTGCCATGCGTTTGTGAACTATATGACAGCTTTCAGCGGCTGTAAACAAATCTGTACGTCTGCGATAAAGGGAGATAACGCGCCTAAACGTTTGGGAATTTCAGACAAACCTAACGGCTAAATGTTGTATAATTTGCAGTCGTTGCTTTAGGAACATGCTAAGTAAGGAAATGCAGTTAAAGAAAGCCTACACCGAACATCTTTATATCTAACAATTTTTTCAATTTTATTTCAATGATTCGCTGGCTTGGCTTCGATTCCCCGCTTCTCCGTGGCCCCCGGCCGCCCCCACCCCCACCCCTTTTGCTAAAGATCTAAAATAGTGCTTTTAGAGATGGGAGAATGCACTTACGATTCTACCAAGTGCGTGAATACATAACGTCACTTGGGGAATGTTCTTTCGTTCCCATAAATCAACTGTCTGGAAAAGTTCATTAGGAGGAACACCATACTTCCTGGCTGCATCACTGAATCGTTCGATATTCTGCATCAAAGCAAAACCTCCACCTTTTTTGTCAATTTTTTTAATACATCCAGGCATCATTTTATTCATAAAACTGCAAAATAGGAAAATAGTTTGCACATTTATTTGCTTTTAAAAAAAAACAAAAAAAAAACAAAACAAAAAACAAAAAAAAAACGTAAAATAAGCACTGACGCTGTGTATAACTCTTTTGTCGACCCATTTATTGGCAGTCTTCGTAAGTAAGGGACGTCATGCATTTTCGGGAAATTTAGGCTTGGACGGCCATATTAACATTTAAGGCAGATAGGTCGGACATTGTCTAATCTGATAGATTAGAGAGAGTTAATCATAAGATTGCCGTGTGAACAAATGTCTAAATAATAATTTATATTCCAAGAAATACGCCCTGCAATTAGACAACGTTAGTGCTGGCCCTGGTCCCAAACTAGATCACCGCACAATAAACTGTCATTTAAAAACTCAAGAAAAAGGAAAAGGAAATGCATGAAGCGTAAATATAATAAATTCAGGGGAGATAAGTATTGAAATACAATACAACATTATTAGGCGGATGCAGACCACTAATTATACACAATGTTAATTTTGTCTCTTTGTCTGGGTCTAAGTTTTTGTCTCTTTATCTGGGTCTAAGTTTTTCTCAAATTGTCGTTGGACTGAACGCTAACCAAAACAGATGGGACAACATCTGACAATGTCTTGGTCCAATTTGAAGTCCGAACTTTGCATTAGATACGGAAACAATATAATACAATATAGAACTCACTTGCAGAGAATAATTCCATCCTTTAAAACATCTTCAAATGGTTTACTTCTATCGATTTTCTCACCCATGATTGCTTCCATCCAGTCCAGAGCCTGTGTCTCCAACTCGGCGTCCCTCTGAAGAAACAATAAACAACGGGTCAACGATTCAGTGTAATTCCCGGGTACACCACCGCCGACAGTTCACATTATAATTACGGTCATTAGAAACAGTGCAATAAAAATAAACACGACATGTATTATATTAGGACCATTACACTACTTCTCGTATTCTACAGTGGTAGGAAGCCACGGTGGTTCAGTGAGTAAGACATTGGCTCGCTACCCTGTTGGTCCGGTGTTCGACGTGTTTCTCTTTGTCAGTGGAGCAGTACCGAAGGACTGGCAAGAGACAACTAATAGCCGTTCGGATGGGACGATAAACCGAGGTCCCGTGCCGTGTATATATTAACGTGTACGTCAAAGATCCCCTGGCAGATGGAATTTGATACAAGAGTACGCCGTAGCGCCGTAGACAAAATTTTCCCCATATTGTATAGCTTACGCCCGTGTTCATTAGCCCAGTCGGAGCAGAACAATAGGACGTTAAACCCCATCCCATTTCATTTCATTTTAATAATCTTGAAGCAATTGCCACGAATTATTGATCATTTCATTGCTTCAATAGTATTGGTCAGTTTGCATGAGGAACAGGAACCACAGTGGCCACAAAACACAATATGTATATCATTAGACGGTTCCGAGGATTATGTCCTATAGATTGTGGATTGTGTCGAACAGCCTAGAGTCGATTTGTACATGTCAAATCCACTAGTTGAGCACAATGTTTATGAAGTAATGCTGATCAGAATTAGGAAAGTGCCTCATCATCATTTCAATTACTTTACTGTTGAAGATTACAATAATAATGGTGCCCATGGATAATTGATATGTGCTATTTCCGAACTACACGAATTCGCCCGGATCCCATAGCCCGGGGTCATAACTATGACACCGGATGCGGTAGGCCATCGCTTCTGTTACTGCCCGGTACGAGCTACCCTTAAACATTAAATGTCAGCCTCGGGTCAGCTCTAGTGTGGCCGCCTACCCTGAATAGACAGACAAACTGCAGTCACAAATATTAATGTAGATGAAACACTTTATATGATGGTGTATGCACCCTTACAGTGGATCCGCCCTATAACCCATAGGTATCGTTTACAGGTAACCATGACTGCCAGAAATACAGCTATATATCTGTTAAAACAGTTGAGAAGCAATTTTAAACCACTAATTGAAAACTCGCCAAGTTATTTCAATGTCATGTAAATTAAAGAAGGTCGTTGTGGTGCATGGTTTATTAATTACTACCGGCAACATTGTTTTAACATGATGTCAGTGTAAACACTTGGTGCATGGTTTATTAATAAGTACTATCGGTAACATTGTTTAAACATGTTGTCAGTTTCTTTACACCACGTACTTTAAGTTATGAGTATAAACGTTTGGTAGTAGGGAGGGGTTATATTGCCTAAATGATGACGCGTGATTTACAAGAAGTGTGTTGATTATAGTAAGGAAGGGACGGTGGGAGCGGCGGGTCAGTAAGAAAGGCGCTGGTTTATTTAACAGGAGGTCCCGGATCTGATGCTGGTCGGAGAGTCTGGCAACGTCTAGTTGTTCGGGTCGGACGAAAAACCTAGGTCCCATGTACATGACCAGTGGCACTTGAAATTCAAAATACGAGTATATATCATATCGCCGCTATTCCTCATGGCTATCTGGCTGGTGTATGTCCGTCTTTATTAAAGCAGTAAAACTTCCAATCTACAAAGAACCGTCTGTTCCGTGTACACATTGACATGTACGTTAAAAATCCCTTGGCAGTTAGGATTAGATATAAGAGTAGGCCGTAGCGGGGAAAATTTCCCTCATAACACGATGTATGACGTAGCCCTGTCTGCATTACCCCAGTGGGAGCAGAACAGTAGGACGTTAACCCCATTTCATTTCACAAATCTGGCAGAATTAAACCCTGACACCGGATAACAGTTCTTATATATTAAATGAACTTTGACCTATACATAGAAATATTCACACGTGTACTATTGCCCAAACTGTTGGCAGCTAGAGGAGATATTGTGGGCGGTATACCATACATATTGATTCCAATACTTACAAGCAATACGTAATACAATCTAGTACTGACGTCAGGTGTGAAGGTCTGTTGTTAATGTATATTTTTACAAGAAAATGTAGTACGTATTTGGTTTAATATAATAGTATAACAACTGATATAAAAACAAGCCAGTATACTATTTGGTTTATATGATATTTATTCACTAAGCTGCATTTGTATTTGTGCGTAATTGGTTTAAACGATATTTATTCTTTAAAGGTGTAGTAGTATATAGCATATCAACGGATACAAAAACAGGCCATTATGCGTATTTCAGTTATTGCGAAATCGTTTGGCATACCTCCATTTAAACATACATTATTCAAGAGCTAAATCTGCCGATTGCAGGTCTTTCTTTAGACCTGAAATGTTATCTAACTTATTGATTAGACATCTATTAACATGACAAACCATAATCAACTCTCAATGTCATTGGATGGGTCCGATTTTTATTAGAATTGAAGCTGATCTGCTTTGTTTATTATCGTTACAACGGTAACAATGACAACCGAGACTACAATGTTATTAAAATGAGAATTTCGCGGCTAACAGTGAAGTAATTTGACCGACATATTCAGCATATCCCTGTAAGTTTTAATTATCTATTATTTAACTATTATAGTGACAACTGTCAGTTCTTTATATAATCTTCCATAATGTATCTTTAAATTTATAATTTTATAATTTTACACAATGCATCTTTAAAATTGATCGGATCATGAAGGGCAACAGAACGGAAATAATAATACAAACATTTATTGATATTAGAATATTTGATCAAATCAGTCGTATCATTTTTTTTAAAAAAATAAACTATAACATGCTTATAGAAAACAGCTACTCAAATTTCAAATATAAAACATGTATATATAACTGTTATCAGTTATTAAATATCAGTATATTACTGCAAACTAAAGTGTTATTTTTGGAAGTAGAGAGGGTTTATACTCAGTTGAGTTGTTGGAATAAAATTTGTAATAATCTGTGGATGTAGAATCAGTTAAAGATGCATTATGTAAGATTAAGACGCCCCATTACAACGACTTCGCTCCTTGATTTTAAAATGCTGAATATTAGGATCCTGGATTTTCATTGTAAGATAAAAACACCAGATCCATATTAGAAACCCGGGTGTGGGATAATAACACCAATATTGATTGAAATGAATTAAATATTAAATTATGTATACTCTCAGGTAAAAGATTTGGCCACTTTAACGTATTAGTAAATTTATAACAATATACCTGGGGGGGGGGGCGGGGGGGGGCGGGGGGGGGGGGTGCTAATAACCCTATAGGTACGGTACACATTAACCCGTCGTATCTAATATAGTATTACACAACACTAACTAAAACGTTAGAAAACATTTGAAGGACGGTTTCAGAATATCAAGTCATATATGCAATAAGACTGTAAGTACAGAAACTTATACAGAAATGTATTAAACCATAGAATCATACCACATGGTGCCATTATAATATGCAACACTAACTAAAATATTATTTGGGGAAGTGAACACAATAAGGTTTAGATATATAGATATCAAAAAGGGAATTGAAATGTTAATAACCCCTGTAGGTGAAATGAAATGAAATGAAATGGGGTTTAACGTCCTACTGTTCTGCTCCTAACCTGGGCTAATGAAGACGGGCCCTGTAGGTACAGCAGCGTATTAACCCATCGTGTCATACTACATGGTGCCATTATAATATAGTATACGATATAAATAACGATTGTAGAAGAAGATGTTCTTCATTTGGCGCTGACATTTCTCACATTACATACCTTCCTCTCACTAACCAACATTTCAAGCACGTTTTGATCTTGTAGTAACACCTTATGGTCATCAATTGATGGCAACTGCTGGGTGTGGTGATATAAACCAGGTGTTCTACAGTTATCGTATATACATGAACAGATTACTACAGACCGAATTTTAACCTCATGGTTAATGTAAGCTAGAGTCTTACTAACTGAACCACCGCGGTTCCCTATTCTTCATGTAACAGAAATGAAATCAGGTTTAACGTCCTACTGTTCTGCCCCGACTGATTAAGGCGGGTATAAGCCATACAGTGTGCTATGATGGGAAATTTTGACCGAAAAGCGGCGCTGCGGCCTACTCCTATATCGAATTCCAACTGCCAAAGGTTATTTTACGTGCACACTAATATGTACATTGGGCCTCAGTTTGTCGTCCCATCGGAATGACTACGCGTTATCACTTGCTAGGCCCCCTGTCCTGCACCACTGAGAAACCTAAGATAGATTGACATATGACCATATATTCTATACTGAACCGGCCAATTGTACGTATGTATATTAATTTTATACAGCTAATTATTAGATAAAACCTCGACCGTTCTATTAGATTTATTAGTTGATGTCTCGTTCCATTATCACGAAGAATTTTATACACGTTACTTGTCTATCTGGTTTTACATTCCTGAAACTCTCTGCTCCCTTTACAAGAAAATGAGGTAGGCCTACACCAGGGCTAATGAAGATGTCCGGACCTTGAACGCAGGACCTTTTGGTTATAGAATCAGCGTCTTACTCACAGATGAACCTGCCCCCCACCACCTCCTGTTAAACAAGGATTGTCGTAAATCTATACATAGGGGGGAGGGTGGCCGAATGGATGGCACGTGCGCGCTGTATCCTAAGGTCTGTCATTGAGTTAACTGGCGTAGTTTCGATTCCTCGGTTGTACGTGACAAGGAGTAGGATCACCTGTCCAACTTCGTTGGTTTTCTCCGACTCCTCCGGTTTCCTACAACTGCAAAAGACACTACGCGCAAGCAAATTATTGAAATAAAATTGAACCATATGTTAGTCCTGAAATGACCTAGTTTTTGTCGAATGGACTTTAAACCCCATTTCTCTCTCTCGCTCTCTCTCTCTCACACACATCTATACATAAACCTGTATATCCTTACACCAAGGCAATCTAACGAAGTCGATGAGTTATTTTACAAGAATCTGCACGTAATTCAATATGCTCTTAAACTTAAACTATTCTATTAAAGAAACCGTCCATCTTCAGAACAGTTTTATTTATCTGTAAACAGCAACACGAGATAACCGTGTGCTTGATTACTACATGAGATAAATATATGTATAATAAATGAGTCATTGAAGAAATAAAATAAAACTTTGTGGTTATGTCAGATAAACCACAAATTTTTTCAACAAGGTTATGGGAAAATGTCAATTGTAATTATTTCACACAAATTGAAAAAGTAAATAATTTGAAGATATATACGTTTTATTAGCTGGGTATAATTGGCCATTTTTGGAATTAAAATTAAAATATGAGGATTTTTATCGTTTTTACAAGTGAGACTAGATGCATTACCCTGGAAAAGTGTTTCCCATAATTGTTGAGAATTATCGAACAAAGGCACTATCAACGGTCTACCAGGTAAAACATCACCAATTAAATAATTATGTCAAAATAACATAGGGAACATGTCTACTATTGACGTTCAATATTCAATACACAGTACTATATTGATGTGATATATATGTTAAAAGCATGGCCAAATTAACCATGGGCAAAACTCATCACTGGCCGTCAAATTGATAGAAATGGTGGCGTGTTTCTTAGTTGTATACTTAATGTGCCAGTTCAACTCCGGCCTTGGCACGTTCACACTAAAATTAGTAATATGTGTTCCAAAAAGAGAAAGCACATTCTTTCTCGGTGCGAACAATTCGTATATAAAAAAATATAATGGCTTATATAAGTATTGCTCAGTCATTACGTTTTTCAATCAATGGCATGCTGGTTAAATCAACAGATAATTAAATGGTTAATTACCATCTCTATATGATATACACAGATAACTGGACAGATAACAGTACAACATTCGCAAGTTATTACACGCTCTATATCAGTATTAATTAACATGTTGGGTGTATCCTGACTAAATATATCTAATAATATATGTAGGAGCGTTTTGTTGTTTGTTTTTTGTTTTTGTTGTTGTTTTTGTTTACAATCTTAACATTATAAATGATATTATGGACAGGTCTATTTGATTAAGAGAGAGAGAGAGAGAGAGGGAGAGAGAGGGGGGATGGGTTAAGGTCAACTCGACACAAACTAGGTCATTTCGGGACTTATTTCAATAATTCACTTGCGCGTAGGGGTCTTTAGTAGTGGGAGGTTGGGCAGGAAACCCTACTCCTTGTCACGTACAACCGGGGAATCGAAATCACGCCAGTTGACTCAATGACAGATCTTATGATACAGCGTGCACGTGTTAAACATTCGACCATCCAACCCAACAGCATATGAAGGATTTAGTATATAAAAAAGGAGCGCTTTAAAACACGGTGTCTTTAGACGATCGTGTGGTTGTCATATTCTCCCTTCCACAGAATAAAATTAAATTAAAACAAAAGATCCAGTTGATGTTAGGTATCAAGTGGTGTACATAATACCGGAACGGGGTTCACGGTGAAGACGCTGGCTCGATGGCCTGGAGGTCGGTTGTTCGATCCCTGCATTGGCCGAGTAAGTTCATCCAGATTTTGCGGCGTGGTTTCCCCTTGTCAATGATGCAGGACAGAGGGCCTGACAAGGGCAACTGTCTAATCGTTCGGGTGGGCCACAAACCAAGGTCCCATGTACACATTGACGTGCACGTAAAGATTCCGTGACAGTTGGAATTCGATATAAGAGTTGGGATCGAACACGGAACCTCCAGTTTAGCGAGCCAAATCGTCTTACTGAGCCACCGTGCCCCCCCCCCCCCCAATTAGTAAAGGATCTATTAACCCTATGGCGATCCCAAAACAACCATTGCTCAACTACTGGATAGTGACGTGTACAGGGCATGGTATGCTAACTGTTTGTAGCCTACCTGATGTGGTTAATCAATAAGTCATGAATTCGACAGGGTTATATAAATCTAGTACTGATTAACTAATGATGTAGGAGGGGAACGAGCACGAGGCTTGGTATGCTTAATCTTTTTAGACCGGCCGATATGGACAATAAATTATTGATGAATCTTCTGATGTTTAATGTCCACCTGACACAAACTAGGACATTTCGGGACTAGCGTATGGTTCAATTTTATTTCAATAATTCACTTGCGCTTATGGGTATTTAGCAGTAGGAGGAAACCAGAGGACCCGTAGAAAACCCACGGGGTTGGACAGGAGACCCTACTCTTTGTCACGTACAAGCGGGGAATCGAAACCATACCACTTGACTCAATGACAGACCTAATGATCCACGCACACTCGTTAATTATTTGGCCACGCAACCCTAAGTTGGTGACGTACACGAGGCTTGGCATGCTTACTTTGTAAAACACACGATGAGACTAATTAATATGTGTAGTTGCATGGCATGTTACTTCTATCCTAAACCAACTATCGCTCAATTGAGATGTGGTGGGTGACGTACACGAGGCTTGGTATGCTTACTTTGTAGAACACCCGATGGGACTAATCAATTTGTGTAGTATCGTTTAACCTTTATATTAACATAAGTGTGAAGGTTAACGGGTAATTGATGAACTTGTGTGTACATCTGTTAAACCTATCACGTGATATATATAGACTAGCGGTAGATAATGACGAGGTATTTACAGGGTTTTTATCAGAATAATAAGGAGAAGGCTGCATCAACATAAACACCCGATCCACCTTAACATTCAACAGATGGTCAAATGCACCAGAAACACAGATAATAAATTACCTGAGTAAATTTACTGAAAATACTCTGGTCAAATGATATATCTGTCCGTAGAACAGTGAACTCTACTGTTAAGGATCAGCCGGGATAACCAATATGGATCTACTCTTTAATTAACTAAATTAACTAAGAAAAATTAATTAAAAACCTTTGTCTATGGAGTTGAACTCGTACATGTTAGAATGTTGGTACATTTTGATGTGTCTGTTTTAGCTAGAATGTTATACATTTTGATGTGTCTGTTATAGCTCAATTTGGTGGCTATTAGTTTTACTTTGTGAATTGATTTTTAAACAAAATGCTGGTGGTTTCGAAAATTGACTATAAGGATACATCTATATAGAATCAAAATTTACAACAAAAACTTGTTTCTTTCTAACAGTCTATTGGACAAATAGTGGATCAATCTGAATAAAATACAGATCTATATTTCGTTCCGTTTTTTTATACTTTCTATGGTCTACACTATATTTAGTGAAGACAAGTAAATCGAAATTGTGAACTATAGAAAACGAAACGAAATAGGATATATATTTTAATCAGATTACTAATAATTAATGTAATGACTGGCAATGACTTATACCCATAAAGTTATAGTAACATTCATTCCGATCTCGTTCACACATTTCTCAAGCACCTGTAAACGTTATTAATCCTAGTAGACTTTATTTATCTCAAGTAGCCCAAAACGATCTGACGTATATCTAAATATAATCACGCTCAAGAGTTAAAAATAAATCCGTAAGTTGCTGCATAAACACTTTATCTATAAATCAGCCAGTAACATGTTACGTGGGCATGGTACGTATTTTAACAACAATCCATTGTTTACTGGTTGTATTTAACATTTCTTCTACACGTGCCAGTAAATTCTAGTATGACATACAAGGGATCAACGAACCAAAATATATGAAAGCATGTTATGGATATATCAGAAAGCCATATCCATTAAATGATCGATTTCCGGGGGGTGGGTGTATGCAACAGCCCTTAATTTCAGCTGATACAAACATCGGAATAACGAGCCAAATGAAGACCTGTAGAAGATGTATACAGATTTCCACAATATTAAATACCTTTCTATAATACCTCGTTTCTTATCAATATGAACCATGCAATCTCATTAAAACACAGATCCTATTTCGTTTCGTTTTTTATAGTTCAAAATTTCGATTTATCGATTTACTTGTTTTCACTACATGTAGTGAAGGCCATCGACAGTGTAAAAAAACGAAATAGGATCTGTATTTCTTATCAATATAAACTACATTGATGCTAGCGTCTCTTTAGAATTTGGTCAGGTTTCAAGGTATCAATACGATTTGATAGTTACATAACTAAATATGAAATTGAGCCAAAACGCATCAATGGTCTGAGTGCTTAACTCTGCTTAGGATAAAAGCCACAATATTACTTAGCACTTAAGGGCCGAAAAGTATCATTGGCTTGTTTGAGAAGGCCAACTTTGCCCAGTTCACATATGACATATTGTTATTATTATATATTTAGAATAACCTTTTCGGATTGGCAGCCCATCAAATACTTTTTTATATTCTCTCTCACGTTAAATTACAATATATTCGTATTGCGTTATTAAAACATTTTGTCAGGGTAACAATCCGATGGGATAAATTCACCCAGATGTAACACTGTACACATCGGATGAAGCTTGGACGGAAACAGTGCTATCCTGTCAAATTTCAAACCATAGACCAATTAAATCGTATAAATAGTCTTAAAGTGAACGAACTATTGAATCGTTGAGATGTAGTACTCTGTGTTGGAACCATACTCTGAGAACTGGGTTTTTTTCAACACAACACCTTAGTCATTATGGGACTAACAGAAGGTTGGTGTTTTTATGGTCACAAGATAAATTCCAGGGAGGGATCTAATACAGTTTCAATCAGAAGGACTTCCGCAACTCTACATCAAATTCTAACAATCAGGGACCTCCAATGCATGTCATCGGAACGGCTAGTCAACACTGTACGGGAGCTACCCATGACCAGGGGCAACTGGGCCTTGAAATCCCCCCAAGGTTCTCGACCTACACCTGATAATTCTGACTGAGAGTGGGGTTTCCTCATCCGTATACTACTGCGTCACCTCCCATATATCGACCACTGCGCCCCCCCCCCCCGTCCCATCTCTTAATTGCTGGTCATTGTAAGACGAACAGAAGGTTGATGTTTCTAATGTCACATGAGAAATATTAGGGATTTAAAATAGATTTGGCCAGAAACGCTTCCGAAACTCGTCATCAAAATGAAATAGCCAACGGTTTATACTGCGTACCAAATTAACGACTAGTCAGCACTTTACATGTCAGCCCCCAGGGGCTACCCCTGAACAGTGGCAGCCGTTCTTTGAAAATCCACAGGTTCTCGACCTACGCCTGATATTCTAATCGAGAGCGGGGTTCCCTCATCTCTTGAGTACCGCGTCACCTCCCCTCTCTCAGTAGTCCAGTTTGCCAGCATTAATTTAACAATGGCTTGTATTATAAATCTCGATTATCCACTTTAATAACTTGTATTATATGTCTCGATTATCCACTATATCGTTAGATTTTAAATCTCGCGGGTATTCCGATCCATTTAGATCTCAGCCATTCGATGCCCTAGAGAGTAGATTATGTTTTATTTTTATGTGAATGCATGTCTATAAAATCATTTACATATTGATTTGAAGCCAGCAAAAAGACTTGCCATAGTTAGCTGTTACATAACGTATCTTTAACTGACCTTAATTGTACAGTCGATCCTAATGTACTACAAAATATCCCTGAAACAATGGAAACGAGCATGTTCAGCTCATTCACCGTGTCTAAAGCGTTCGCTGGTACAAAATAATTGACATGTTCTCTGGTGCATTTATGTCGTAATCACGCAAATGGGCATTGATTAAGATATTTGAAAATGTATTGTTCCTGTGCGGCATAGCATACAAATTATAAACTGAAATCTCGAGGCAATTAAACGTACAGCGAGTACGACTTTGTTAGAATCTGAAAAGGATGTAACTTCGTTATATCCGTAGTATTAGTCTTGACAATTATAAACTGTGAACTAAAATAAAACATTTCTTGTCCGCTGACCCTCGTAATCGAACTCGGATTTTTCTAGTAGACAGTATAGCATTCTTGAGGAGCCCAATGACCAAGGCATTGGCTTCCTAACTCGGAAGTACTGGGGTCGATCCCGATGTGAGCCGAGAAAGGTTCTCTTGATTTTCAGGTTTGGTATGCCCCCCCCCCCGCCCGGTTCAGTGATGCAGAGTGAAGGGTCTGGCAAAAGTCTAGTTGTTCGGCTCGAACAAAAAACGAGTTCAATCCATTTATTCAGTTTATTGTACATGAACAATAATTAACAAGTGTCTGATATGAATAATAAACCAACTTACCTTTGGTGGCATTTTATCCGCTGTTTTCAGACCAACACTAGTAAACTGTTAGTTATTAGATATATACACACGGAATGGCTAGTCTGATATCTGACGTGCAAAACACACCATCTGGTCAAATAGGAGGCACCTTACAGATAATCAACGGGGGTGCAAGGGTTTCAATATTGGTTATTTAAACTGTGAAATCTGATCATTTTCGATAAAATAATATAATTAATAACCACTAAAACCTCTATTCTACTTTCAATTTGTTAAATATGACAACAATCTGTCCTTACTATGAAATAAACATGGCCTCGTATACACCTGTTACCCTCCACGGGTAATAATGAACTCAACCGGTACCATCTTCAGATAGAATCTATTTCTGGCGTTTAAAAAGATTCCGAAGGCGTACACGGGAGGGGAAATACGTTTGCAAAACATACTTGGACCAAAAGTAAGAAATTTGATCTGTTTTAGAGAGGTGTTTGATGTAGCGGTACTATGTATCGTATCTTGGGAAATAAATGAATGAAAGAAATACATTCTAGCGAATCTTTTAGATTGCAATCGAGCAATAAATATGCAGGTAAAAGGTTAAGAACGCATCGTGTTTATATTCCCTGTTGGTTATCTTGAATACGATTCATCATGATACCTGCTTTATTTACAAAACTATACACCTTTGATACACCTTTTGTTTATGACGAAATGGGGTTTAGCGTCTCACAGCGCACCTTTGATTTATATATAGACTATCACAGAAAGGAATTGGGTTTTACGTCTTTTTTTACGGTACACCTATAACACACCTTTCATTCAGGTGAGGATTATCAAAGAATAATGTTTTAACCTTGCATACACCCAGGTAAAAATACATGCATTAAGCGAATGGGGTTTAACGTCTTGTAATGGCGTTGCTACTATAGATCAACATTTCACGTCTACGTCTAAGTCTTGTATTGACGGTACGCCTATAGTACACCATTCATTTAGATATAGAATATCAAGAATAGTGTGTAAACGTCTCGCGTTGACGTTGCTACTACATCTACGTTTATGAAGGAATGGGATTTAACGTGCCAGTTTAAACATGCGCCTATAGTGCACCCTTGATTCAGACATATACTATTATAGATCATTGTTTTACATCTACTTTTATACGTCATGATGGAATGATGTTTAACGGTTGGATCGCCTGTCCAACCTCGTGGGGTTTCTCTGGGTCCCCGGGTTTCCTCCCACCGCTAAAGACCTCTACTTGCATGTGAATAAATGAGATAAAATTGAACCATATGTTAGTCCAGAAATTACCTAGTTTGTGTCGAGTGGACGTTAAACCACATTTCGCTCTCTTTAAAACGTCTTGTGTTGAAAGTACGCCTATAATACACCTTTGATTCAAATATATAGACTATCAAAGAATTATGTTTTAACTTTGTGTACATCCAGGTAAAAATACATGCATTATGGGGATGGGGTTAACGTCAGGTTTTAGCGGTACGCCTAGAGTACACCTTGGATACAGATATTGACTTATAACTTAGTGTACACCCAGGTGAGTTTCATGGTTCCGTAACATAATACGATTTATTTTTCGATGTTCTACTCAACTAACGAACAGAATAGGAATGGGGGGGGGTGCTACTAATCGCCGACAAGAAGCGACCGCGACTGACAAGAGTTGGCGTGTCCCCTTTAGCGCGCTGCATAGAATATTTCAGTCTTCATCAACCTCAAAACCTCAACCCCAGTTAATTTACAGTTGGTCTAATATAGAATATAAATATCGAGAGACGATGATTCATGCGATAACAGTAAACATATATAGGATGGGCTTGTATAAAAACAAACCATATCAAATATATATAGCACTCCATTACACCTTTAGAGGTGTTATATTTTTAGCATCTTCAATGTGTATACAGAATTAGGATGTTTTTGCTTAAGTTTATTGTTTTAATTTCGCATATAAAAAAAAACGTTGATTTCATGGATCTGTTATTCTGGACCACACATCCGCCGATTTCATTTTGATATTAATCTGGATTGTGTTATAAAACTAAAGGTGTTCAAGATAGAATTAATTTATGCATTTATTGTTTTCTTTAAGACAAAATAAAATCTAGACACTTGCAAATATGAATGGTCCATATTTTTTTTTTCTAAATTCAATAATTACAAATATTGCAAGATATCTTATTTAATGTCACAGGGGATCACGTGGCTAAGTGGGTAAGACGCTGGCTCTCTAGCCTGGAGGTCGGGTGTTCGATCCCTGCATTGGCCGAAAAAGTTCATCCAGATTTTCCGGCGTGGTTTCCATCGTTCGGATGGGACGAAAAACCGAGGTCCCGTGTACATATTGGCGTGCACGTAAAAGATCCCTTGGCAGTTGGAATATGATATAAGAGTAGGCCGTAGCGCCGCTGCCCGGGCAAAATTTCCCTCATAGCACACTGTATGGCGTATGCCCGTCTTCATTATCCCAGTTTAGGATAACAGTAGGACGTTAAACGGCATTTCATTTCATTTCTTAATGTCACATAAACAAAAATACTTTGGTCATTGAGAAAACCATTCAATTTATATTTATTTACTATCGTTAAATCTGTAAGGCCTGGAAAGAATTTACTTCAGAACGACAAGGCATTCCCATCAGGGCCATCTTAGCATCCCAAGGGAATCTACTTGTCGGGAGCTAGTAACCTAACCGCTTGAATGTTAACGTAGTTCGCCCCTTGTTACTGATGCAGGACGGAGGAATTGACAAGTACTGTGTATGGTCGTTCAGATGGGACGTAAAATTAAGGTCCCGTGTACTGTTTGCCGTGCACGTTAAACAACCATTGATAGTTTTTGCACACTGTATGGTGTATGCCCATCTTCATTAGCCCACTAGAACGTTAAACCCCATTTTGTTAACATAGTCTGAGTCGATGTTAATCTAGACCGGAGGTCTAACGGGGACCATGGAATTTCCTGTGTAATATGTCCGCAATTTTTTCAAATTATCACCCCCAATATTGTATGTTATATAGCTGTATAGTGAATAATCTGCTGTCATTATATCAACCCTCTATCAGTATGTACCCTTTTATATGTTATAGTTATACCTACACTTGTGTGTATATATATATCACATACTACTTCATTTACTTCTTGTTTTAGATGGAATACTGAATATAAACACATTGGAGGAAAGATAAAACGGTTGTCGAACACACGATTACCCACTCGTTCAAATCCTGTCGCAGGTTGAACCGTCTTAACATATAACAAAACAAACTCGGGGCGAGGTAATGTTTACTTATTTCAAATAAACAAATATTAATCTACGTATTTAGTGGGACTGGGTAATGGATACATACTACTGAATGGTATCCATTAAAACTCTACATATCAGTTTGCCAATAAACGTAACCGTCACTAAAAGAAGTCAGTAATCTAATTGATGGTGAATGGTAAAGCACAGTACCAGTAAGCCAAATAATACATAATATATATCATACAAAACGCAATACTCCATTAGCTCTTTATGTTAAATATTATGTTTATTGATAACTTTTCTGCTTCAAGCGTACTATCATCATGGCACTGGATCATATCACAGTCAGTCTGTACAAGCGACGCAGAGAGATATATTGGCCTACACGTTTTTAGTGGCCATTAACAGTTTGGGGCCGTCTGTGCCAGTCTGTCTGCCGTAAGTTCTCAGTGTATTTACATTCCATTTATTAAATGGTGGTAATGGAATGTAGTAGACTTTACATGCATTCAGACATCTACTAGGAAAAAGTGATTGCAGCTGGAAGTTATTCTTGCCAGTTTAATCATTACCGTAGACCTGCAGGTACGGAGTCAACCAGGCACAGGGTGAAATTAATCATTACCGTAGACCTGCAGGTACGGAGTCAACCAGGCAAAGGGTGAAATTAATATTATCGTAGACCTGCAGGTACGGAGTCAACCAGGCACAGGGTGAAATTAATCATTACCGTAGACCTGCAGGTACGGAGTCAACCAGGCACAGGGTGAAATTAATATTATCGTAGACCTGCAGGTAGACCGGCCTACTCTTCTATCGAATTCCAACCGCCAAGGGCTCTTTACGTGCACGGGACCTCGATTTTTCGTTCCATCTTTTAAGACTGGCGGATAGCTGTCCTTGTCGAGCCCCCCGTCATGCACCACTGACAAGGGGAAGCTACTCCGGAATTTGTTTTTAAATCTGAATGTAGTTTATTACACACCTCTTAGTATAGATTGAATCGTATTACTCTTTGTAAGCTAGGGTTATTTATTTTGATGTATGTTACATACAACTCGTTCTATATTGTTATTTAAAGTAGCTAAGTCTCTAACTCAATATCATCCAAAGTCATACACGTTGATATCCAATATTTAAGACAGAATAAATATTTTACCATTGGTACATGAATCGTGTACCATAGTGTGTTTTAGCGTTATTTGCAACAAGTGACCAGAAAGAACGAGGCTAGACATATTCAACTGGAGAACCTGCTTAATAGACTAGAATAACCAGACGCTAGAAATTGCTATAGGGTTGAGACAAATATTAGCGATTTAGCTCCTTTAATATACGGCAATATTAGGATTGCTGTAGCATATTATGTGCGAGCAATGACGTAGAAGGGTGGGGATAAGGCCAACGTTATGATCACCTGAGTGAAAGCGGTAAACCTTTTTTAACATCCGCGTGCCGATAACCCTGGCTATATACCTACCGACATTCGATAAGAAGCACAGATGTAAATGCCATCAGTGCTTACCACTGTTTGGATAATAGATACTATATTGCCACACCCCCATCCTCGTCGATTTATTCAAGTGATGTGCTAATATTGAATGTAAAACAAACTTGTTTTTAAAGAGAATCCTTGTTATTAAAATATGGAGGCAAGTCATTAGTTAAGGGAACTAAACCTTTTAAATCAATCAACATTGATGTTATTATCTTGCCGTGGGGTCCTAATTTGTAAGGCACGGTTAACCATTTAAAATCAGTATACTATGGACATGACGGTTTCGACCAACATTTTTAATGAAAAACAAAACATACACCAGAAGATAATCCGGAAGCAATTAAAAATGGCGGATTCACAAAAATAAAAACAAAAGTGTAGCATAGACTGCTGGTGCAATTGATGGCTGATTAATTTGGAATGTTCACGAATTTCACCGAACATAATTGATTAGAAATTAAAAAATGTTTTAAAAATTGAACATAAATCACTTTATATACACCCATATTACATAAATATATGCTTTTAGGGCAATTTTCGCCTATTTTATGGTTCCACTGAATAGAGATAAAAGCCCCTTGCTATTGACAACAATCGTCAGTGTGCTTCTTTTCTTATTTCAATAATTACACATTAGCTCAGAACAAATAAATCATTACTGGATTATTTTCAAAAGTTTACATCATTATAGAACATCGATCAGTCGCTGGAAGGATTGGATTCAGAATACCTGAGGCAGGTAAGCTCTACCTTCACCATTACCTGTAATTGTTTATATCAATACTGATCCCCCTCCCCCAACAATTTATTAAGTATTTATCTTCATTTGAGTCGTTTTTTTGTATAAAAGTAGGGCGTTGTCTTATTTTCTTCCGTAGCAATGACAGGGGTTTGGACATCCTACTGTTCTGGTGAATGAAGATGGTTCATGGTGTATGCCTCTCTTTCTTAGCTCGATTGGTGTAGAAAAGTAGGCTGTTAAACTCCTTTTAAGTTCATCTTAATTTACCTTATAGCACACTTCATGGGTTTTTTTGATTAGTTCGGTTTATGTAGAAGTGTGTGTAGGATGTTAAATTATTTCATCTTAATTTACCTTATAGCACACTTCATGGGTTTTTCGATTAGTTCGGTTTATGTAGAAGTGTGTGTAGGATGTTAAATTATTTCATCTTAATTTACCTTATAGCACACTTCATGGGTTTTTTTGATTAGTTCGGTTTATGTAGAAGTGTGTGTAGGATGTTAAATTATTACATCTTAATTCCGTACAGTAGGACGTTAAACCTCCATTTCATTTATTAGGTACAATGTTTGTGGTGTAGCGGTTTTATACTATACTGTCCCACCTTTCTCGAGGGTTGGTAGTTACTAGTCTAGATTTACACTATACTCGTATCTGACAGCATCTTCATTAGGCCTGTAATAAATGCAAGATGACGACTCGTGCTCTAAACATTACAACGGTTTACATGCCACAATGTGACGGTTTAAGACATGCTCTCTGAGAAGAAATAATATCTCCAGTAGTGTTAAAAACAGATGTTGGGACTACAAGATGATTTAAGTTCGGACATTGATGTAAGGGAGTCGGGCTGTAATACTATAGGTGCCCCTTACCCATTAGTTATTTACCTTATTCTGCGCTTTCCTTGTCAGGCCCTCCGTCCTGCATCACGGACAAGGGGAAACCACGCCTGAAAATGTCGATGAACTTTCTGGGCCAATGCAGGGATCGGACCCGCGACCTCCGGACTAGCGAAGCAGCGTCTTGCTCCCCTATTTTTGACAAAGCATCATAATAACCCTAACCCTACCAATCGGATTGGAGAGCATACCCAGTTTAAAAAGTGGCTTGATACTAGAATGCGTGCATCAGCAAAATTTAGTACGTGAGGTGTACAAGATTGAGATTTGAGTGTTAGATTTCTTTGAACATGAAATAAAAAAGGGAATTTTTTTTATCTCCTTTCGTTTTCAGATATGTCTGCCATGCCTCATATACCTACAGTCCCTGGTATGTCGGGGATCTCGTGGCTAAGTGGGTAAGACGCTGGCTCGCTAGCCTGAAGGTCGGGTCTTCGATCCCTGCATTGGCCAAGAAATTTCATCCAGATTTTCCGGCGTGGTTCCTACTTGTCAGTGATGCAGGACGGAGGGCCTGACAAGGACAGCTTTCTAGTCGTTCGGATGGGACGAAAACCCGAGGTCCCGTGACATATTGGCGTGCACGTAAAAAAATCCCTTGGCAGTTGGAATTCGATATAAGAGTAGGCCGTAGCGCCGCTGCCCGGGCAAAATTCCCCTCATAGCACACTGTATGGCCTATGGCCGTCTTCATTAGCCCAGTTTAGGAGCAGAGCAGTAGGACGTTAAACCCCATTTCATTTCATTTCATTTCCCTGGTATGTCAAAATAGTCATCTAGTGTACTTGTTCTATTTTCAGAAACATTTGTAATAATTAGCATCAAGTATAGATGGAAACAATCATAATGTCGGCATTGTACATGTTACTGTGGTTTTTTGCCTCCTTAATAGCAAGCACGATGGGCGAATTTACTAGAAAGGATTTTTTTGACAACCTTTTTTTAAACTATGAACCGATGTTTCACCCAAAAGAAAATCTTTTAGCTCCTGTGGATGTTGACGTAAGATATCGACTAATAGGCATCAACACACTAAGTGACACCCAGCAGTATATGGAAAGCTCTGCGAAACTTGTAATAAGATGGTACGACATATTTTTAACATGGAACGCAAGTGAGATGGGTGCACCAGAGTATGTTTCAGTTTCTCCTAAACAGATATGGATGCCGTCAATTTCTCTGTACAACGCTTTTCACAAAGAGCGACTCCTTGAAATTGGAAACAAAGTAATAATTACTGCAGATGGATACGTTGCTTGGACAACTTACAGTGTATTCAAAACGTCTTGCAAAATTGACATTACCAAATTTCCATTTGATGAACAATTTTGTACCATAATAATAAGCCCAACATACAAGACATACAGTAATTATAGATTAATCGCAAATGTAACTTTTGAGTTTCTATCGTTATACCAGCAAAGTAATGAATGGGCGATGCTGAACATCACGATTGGCGAAGAATCTGACAGTGGCACAAGTAATCAGTCTGGGAGTCTTCCCAAAGTGAATGTGGTAGTTGGCGTGCTTTTGAAACGACGCTATGTTTTTCATATTATCAAAGGCGTCGTCCCACCTGTAAGCCTTTCTATATTGAACTGTTTTGTGTTCCAGCTGCCAGCGGCTAGTGGTGAAAGACTGACGATGGCTATCTCAGTTCTACTATCCTACACAATTTACATGTCCTTGATCAATGAATCTCTGCCAGACAACTCGGACTCTATCTGCATCTTCAGTGTCTATTTGACCTGCATGCTTTTGCTGAGTGTCACGATCGTTCTAGCTACTATAAAGGGAATATCACTGCACCACAACGAGATGTCTTTCATGAACAGTTGTGGGGAGGCAACTACCCATACTGAAACGAAAGATGAACAAATTTCTCATAGACCCAATGCTTCGAAGTCACGCGACAAGTTTGCTTTTATTGTCGCATTGGGCATAAATTGTATAATAACTTTAGTCTGTTTCACTATCATGCTGTATTGAATATTCAAATATCAAGATGTAGCATCACCCTGTCCGTCGGTCCGTACGTCAACAATTGACTTGTAATTGCGGTAGAGAACACAGGTTTTGATTCATCTTCTTTCAAATTTGTGTAACGCATTGTGGTCATAACAGGACGAACCGTATCTATTTTCAGCGTTTAGGAATATTCCTTTCCAGAGTTATGCTTCATGATCTGAAAGATTGGTGAATGCGATAGGTTTTAACGGGTGATCTTCAAATTCGGAAACATTGGGATCATATGATGACGAAAACTATCTATATTCATTCCACGACTTTGCGTTCGGGAGTTACCCCCACCCATCCCCCCCACACACATATATATATATAGAGTTACGGGTCCTGGTACGGGTTGGCTAATGAAGACAGTAAATACGTAAGTCACTTTAAAGAAATAAAGGACGACCCGTATCGATAATTAACGTGTCGCGGCCTCCAGTGATGCCCCCCCCCCCCAGTCCGTGATAGAGTTTGGCAGATCCTCTTCACATTTTCACATTTGAACGAACGCTATCCATATTCAACGTTACATGATAGAGGATCCAATTATTAAAATTTGGTGTGAATAGAAGGATTCGGTTTGTTACATAATTACCATCCGTCGGCCGTTTGGGTAGAAATCGTGGACTAATCTTTATTTTGAAGGTTTTGATGTGTAATGACAAAAAAAAAACCAATGCTGACATTTTTTCTGGATAGATCTCCATAATATGGGAGGCCATTTTTTAAAGGGTAGCCATTTAGCGATAATATTTCAAATTATTTTTTTTTATTTTCACCCATTATTTATAATGTTATTGACATGTCAACTGTGATTTAATATTGGCAGAGGTCTTGACTATATTTTAGATTTTTTCCTATCACTTCATGAAGATATTTCGGACGATATGCTGATTTTGATCAAGTAGTCGTTTTTGGTTTCAATATATATGTTCAGAAATATGGAGATTTGAAAGATTATATTTGGAATAACTTCATGTACTGGTCCCTGCTGGATTACAAGTATGACACCAGAATACGTCACTGCTTGATTACTTGTAAAATATATTAAATTGGTATTTACAGATTTAAATAAATACGTCACTACTGGATTGCTGGTATAATATTACATACAGTGCAAATAGAGTTTAATAAATACATCACTGCTTAATTACTAGTATATTCGTGTTGAACGTTTAATAAATATGGACATTATTTGTTTTCCTTCAAAGTCTACAAAAATAGAAATCTTGCTGATATAGACTGTCGGAATATTTGTATTATACTAAAAAAAACAATATAAATGTAAATATTAGAACGCGAATTGGAACGAGTAAACAATCTGTTTTATTGCATAGCAAATAATATCGCGATTTTTATTTTATAGTGCATCAGCTATTTAACCTATAATTGTGCGTCATTAATGCAGTTTTAATATCGAAGACAACTAAATACTCTTATGTTTCATATTAATACATAGTTTTATGTGTTTGATATGCGGAGTGTCGCATATTTTGTTTGCCTTGTGTTATGTTAGGAAATAAAGCACAAAACGATATAATGGTTTAAACAATATTTATTTTAATGGAAATGCAGAATAAACAGGTCTGTAGGAGGTTTGTAATACAACATTACAACAGAAATTAGCTTGATGTGAAATTAGTGACTCGAGCATGTACAATTTCGATATTAATACCACTCTCTGGGACGGTTTTTAAAGCCACACACTTTAGAGAGAGAGAGAGACAGGGAGAGAGAATCGAAACCACGCCAGCTGACTCAATGACAGACGTTATGATGCAGCGCACACACGCTAACCATTCGGCCATCCACCCCCCCCCCCCCACACACACACACTTTAAAGGAGACAATCTTTAACCCAATATCATTCCCACGACATTGCAAACACGACTTTTTGGTCAATTTAAATCATCATTGATGTTGTTATCTTACTGTGAAAAGATGGGCTTCTGGTATCCAATATTTAAGACACAATGAAAATTTTAAAATTGGCAAACGAATCGGGTTCCAGAATGCTTTCGAGTGGCTCCATTTGCATCGAAGCAATAATCAGACGCCAAAGACTGCCATTCAATTATATTTCGCCGAATATAACTGATTAGAAATTAGAGTAAAAAGATTGGATGTAAATCAGTTTATATATATTTGTGTCCACTTCTAGGTGCCAAAACATAGGGATTTAGCTCCTTTAATAAATGGTGTCTGTGCTAACGTCCCACTTTTAAGACATCTTGTTATCCTGGACATTATAAGTGTAATGCTAACCCTAACCCAACCCTAGACATCTTGTTATATCCTGGTCATTACAAGTGTAATGGAAATATTTTTAGTTTCGTATTACAGACGATTTAATTACATGCTCGGGGCAGTATGGAGTGCTGGCAAAAAGACCCTTAAAATATGTTCTATAAATTCATCGGACTCAATACTTCGTTGTGTGCTTAGTTTAATTTGTTTTCAGATTGCCAGGAGACGAAAATAAAAATACTGATCGTGTCGATAAAAGTGTAGTCCGCCCCAGTTCGTTTCGTTAAACTATTCTATATGAAATAGCATTCCCTGATTTTCAATAATACGGTTACGACTTTTTTGTCCTTCCGTTTGACTATTAACATTTGATGCCCAATATGACCTTCTGAAATACTAATCGCGTGTCTGGCCAAACACCTCCGCAAACTGAAAACAATCTGTGCCTATAAACATGCATTGGGTAAGAGCTAAATCTGCCTATCCCAGGTCTTTCTTTAGGCCTGAAATGTTATATAATCTATTAATTAGACATTAATTAACACAAACTCTCGATGCCATCTTATGTGTCCGAATTCCATTGAATTTGAATCCGATCTGCTATTTAACGCACGTTGATGATTAAACGCAAAAATAGACAATCAAGACATTGGTGATTATCGTGACATCGGTAACAATGATAATCGAGGCCACAGAGTTTCAAAATACGGTTTTCTCGGCTTAGAATGAAGCAATTTGACTGAGCTTTTCAGCATAATCCATTTACATTATCTAGTTTTTAACTATTATATTGCGAACTGCCAGCTCGTTATTAAAACTTCCATAATGTATTTTTAAATTTTGTAAAGGGTTCTGTTTGTTTAAAGAGGTTGAAACCCAATGAAGTAACCCCCATATATAAATTGTAACAAAATGGCGTAACGAAATGAATAAAAACAAATGACCAGAATGTGTGTTGGACCAAGCACGTTCCACGGGGCAGTTCTTTGAGCGAGACTGGAACCCAATGCCGTATTCCCAAAATATAATAACATGGCATATAACAAAAAACTAGAAATAATGATATCTGAACTCCAATCTGATTAACATACAGATCTATATTTCGTTTCGTTTTTTATACTTTCGATGGCCTGCACTACATGAAGATCTGACAAGTTAGAGCCACACGTCACGTCAGGGGTCAAAAGACCGACTTATGACCCTATGACGTCAGACATTTGATTAACCAATCAGCATTGATTTTACTAGTAGATTACCCACAGTTCCGTGAAAAACACGCCTAAAGCTCGCCGTAACAGACCGTTTCATTGGCTTATCCCTAACACCATTCAGAACACGAGTTAAATAACAACTCTTCCAGATCCAAGTGTAGTAAAGACAAGTAAAACGAAATTTTGAACTATAAAAACGAAACGAAATAGGATCTGTGTTTTAACCAGATTGATCTGAACTCTTTCGAAGATTTTACACAATTGACGTTTATTCACACAAATCACTTGATACCAAAGCCAAAGCCATAACTGAATAGTGTTTCTTCCACCCTTAATTTACAGACCGCTCATCATGAGGATATTCCTTCTTGATGATTGGTGAGATCGTATATAGCGTATTATAAAAGGGACACAAACCATTTAGTTTACTAAGATTAACAAGAATTATAAAACATCATACCGCTAAATAATAATAAAGTGTAAAATTGTATTTTGTAGTATATTTATTAATAAGGTGCAGAATTAATATAAACCTTTGTCTTGGTTTTAAATCCTTACCTTTTGACAAAGTGTTTATTCAACATCAATCTTATTTGAATAACTAGTGTTTAAATCTAATATTCGTAAGATAATATTTGCCTCACTATAGTTAAACGATTTTTGTCAATCATTATTGTTTTATTTATTGGTATTTTTACTTTTTTTATTTTGATCACTCAATAAATTAAATATATTTGCCTCTATATACGATTGTACCGTAAAATAGATATACAAATTACAAAATGTTAGCGGTCACCATATGCACTAATCGACGGCTCCCACAGGACAAAATTCGTTTGATGATAGTTACTAGCAGGATGTTTCAACATAACATAATAGATGATAGTTACTAGCAGGATGTTTCAACATAACATAATAGACGATAGTTACTAACAGACAGGGCTCACACTGGCTTTCAATTTTTTCCCGCCAAAATGGATGATAATTTTATATTTAACCAGCGGCTGCCAGGCAGGATACGCCCACATTTTCGAGAGATCGGATAAAAATTATGACCTCTGTAGGGTCCACAAGCTAAAAACGCGTACAATCGTACAATCAGGGGCCATAATTCAGGAAGTTACGGTCCGATATGCGCGAATATCGAAAGGAACCGAGATCTTTGGGTTATAAACTTACATTTCAAGTTTCAAAAAATGCGGATAAAAATTGTGACCTCTATAGGGTCCACAAGCTAAAAACGTGATTTTTCGTACAATCAGGGGCCATAATCCATGAAGTTTCGATCCGATACATACCAATATCGAAAGCAGCCGAGATCTTTTTCCGCCAACTGGAATATTTTATCTGCTAACAATGTGTGATAAAAAAGACAACAACTAACAATTTTATGTCTCAGTTAGGCTTATTAATATTATAAAACAATTACCGATATATACAATACAATATACAACAACTTTAAAAATCTTTCTGTATATAATACTTTAGCACAGTTTGAATTTAATAAGATCAGATAATTTTTTTTTTTGGAGGGGGGGGGGGACTTCAGTTTATTTGAACACCGTACTGCACAATATATTTTCAGTACCGTTTCTACACGTTAGATCTCATTCAAGGATTGACAATTTTCTATAAATTTATGAGTTGCGTGTACAATAGGCCTATAGTTATTTTCAGGTACCGTAAAGGTATCAGAATCTGAATCCCTTATAGGATGATATAAATTTCAATTATATTTGTAAGAGATGCTTACAATTATACCCGTCGTTCACCTTTAGATCATTTGGGCTACGGTTATATGATACATATAGCGAAATGATTTGTGGCACAATAATCGTCGCTATTTAACTCGTTCTTACGTTTCTGACCAGTGGTGATGATATAATTTGAAATAATGATATCCGATCGGCATGCTTGTATATCTTACATGCCGTATATGAAGCCACAGTAAACGGAATTCAACTATCAAAATATTTAATTCTCTTCGAAAGGAACTGTCGGCCATTTTGATTACATGTATTATCATTTTTTAAGACGAAACGAAACATCAAATAATCACCGCTTGGATTAATCATTTGGAGTAAATAATTACTTGAGTTAGGCTTTATATACATCATTGGCAAATATCAATCAACTAATCATTAGTATTAGTCGTTGACGCAATCGGGACTATCAGCCAGTTGATTAATTGATAGTATTCCGCCACGTGATTGACACTCAATTAATGGTTTATCCAGGATAAATACGATTAGAATTTTAAGATTTTTTTCCGCCAGTTCTCAAAAAGAATCGCCAGTACCGCAAAACATTATCGCCAAAATTATCGCCAAAATCAAATTTTTCATATTTTTATCGCAAATTGCGACTTTGGCGACCGACAGTGTGTGCCTTGCTAGCAGGATGTTTCAACATAAAAGACGATAGTTACTAGCAGGATGTTTCAACATAACATAATAGACCACAGTTACTAGCAGGATGTTTCAACATAATATACCACAATTACTAGCAGGATGTTTCAACATAATATACCACAATTACTAGCAGGATGTTTCAACATAATAGACGATAGTTACTAGCAGGAAATTTTAACATAATAGACGCAATGGAACGCATGGACAAATAGCGCCACACCTAGCTAAATATATATATGAAACATATTTAATACATTTTGGAAATTAACCGGCATACAGCTGTAGACAGAGACTAGTCATAGACACATAAAAAGACTCAAACTAAATACAGAAAAACACAACTATGAACACCAATGAATACTCAATTGGTATTACGTGGATTTTTGCATTTTCTAAGTGTGTCGTTCAAAATTTTGCGTCAAACTAAGGAAGATCTCGCGGCACACTGGTTTAGCATCACTGTAATAGACGCTATTTATTAGCAGGATGTTTTAACATAGCCCAATAGATAATAGTTACTTGTACAATGTTTCAAACTAATAAACTGGTGGGACGATAGTTCCTTTCCTTTAGGAACGGTCTCTGATCGGACGCTATCCTCTGACCGTTCGTGTTCATCCCTGTTGAGCTGCAATGTGAAAATACAACTTTACTCCCAGCTCTGTTCTATTTTTAACCAGATTGTGAGATGTCCAAACAACCTTTCCGCCATCAGTTATTATCAGGTGATCTCCTTTTTATCACATGTTTCCGGTTTCTTCCCATTGCTAAAGACCCCTACGGGCAAGCGAACTGAATCATATGTTAGTCCCGAAATGACTTAGTTTGTGTAAGTCGATGTTACACCTCGTTTCCTTCTCTATCAATCTATAATTTAAATAATACATTTAATACGATTCTGTTACAATTAATAAATGTGATTGGCCGACGTTTTGCCCACAAAGGATAAAGTGCTTACGTGAGGAAATACGTGGTGAAGGTTAACACTATAGTCGCAGCTGTAGCATAATATAAGTTGGTTCAACATAACATAATCGCGAAACAGACAATTGTTACAAGACAATTAATACTTAAAAACATTATAAATGCCAGTGTGTCGAAAACAGAAGACGCTTTTCGGACTGGGGCAAATTTTTCATCTTTAGTATCCGCATTGATGGTGTTGATCTTCCCACGCTCCTTCAGTCGTGCCAGTGTGGGTGGTAAGGAGTTATCGTCAGTCTTGTGGTGCAAGGATATGCTCTTAATCGTAGCCAGAATAATCGCTACACTCAGCAACAGCATGCAGGTCAAATACACACTGAAGATGCAGATAGAGTCCGAGTTTGCTGGCAGAGATTCAGTGATAAAGGATAAATATATTGTGTATGATAGTAGAACTGATATAGCCATCGTCAGCCTTTCACCATCAGCAGTAGGCAGCCGGAACACAAAACAATTCATGATAGACAGGCTTACAGGTGGGACGACGCCTTTGATAATATGGAAGGCAAACCTTCGACTCAAAGCTATACCCACAACGACATCCCCGGCCCACTTTGTTCCATCCGGGAATCTGGTTTCATTCACTGGTTCCTTTTGAGTCACGATGTTCAATAGCTCTCATTCATTACTCTCGGTGTAATATTCCAGTATTGGAGTTTGCATACTTGTTTTGAAAACAAATGGACTATATCTCGCATATGCTGGACTGATTATCGTTTCACAATTTTGTTGATCAAAGGGAAATTTGGTAATATCAATTTTACAGGAAGTTTTGAATAGATTGTGCCTTGTCCAAATAACCCGTCCATCAGAAGATATTATCACGTCATCACCTTTTTTAATATTTCGATTATTATCGAATGCATTGAAAATAACGACCGAAGGCATCCATATGTCGCCAGGAGAGACAGTGATGTAACTTGGTGTATCCACATCGCTTGCGTTCCACCTGAGAAACGTGTCAGACCAGGTGATGATCAGTTTCGTTGATGTTTCTATGTACTGGTTCACTTCACTCACAAAATTGATGCTAATTAATTTGTATGTAACATTTATTTCCACATTCTCCATTACTGTCTCCGTCGGCTGTAACTTCGGCTGGTAATTAGAAAATAGATCTCTGAAAAAACCTTGTCTATCAAAGTCACCCTTTGCGTAATCTACTGAACAGAGACCGAACACACACACATAAAGCACCATGTAAACATCGTTATCGTCATAGTTATTCTAAAACAAAATAAAACATAGAAATGATTTATATTTCAGCATGCAGACAAGTTATAAAAATAAAATAATAATTATGGAGGCTTAAGAATATGAAAAATCTATTTTCCAGCAAATAAACGATGTAATGGGGTTTAACGTCCTACTGTTGTTCTCCGACTGGGCTAGGAAAGAATATAGAATTACCTTGTAATGAATTTAGTTTCCTCGTGCAAATAAAAGAATCCTTGACAATTAAAGAGTAGGCAATAATGTCACTCATATCATAGTGCATCCCCATCTTCATTATCCAGGTTAGGTATGAAAAATAGGAAAATGAAATGAAATGGGGTTTAACGTCCTACTGTTCTGCTCCTAACCTGGGCTAATGAAGACGGGCATACGCCATACAGTGTGCTATGAGGGAAATTTTGCCCGGGCAGCGGCACTATCGCCTACTCTTATATCGAATTCCAACTGCCAAGGGATCTTTTACGTGCATTCCAATGTATACACGGACCTCGGTTTTCCGTCTCACGCCTGAAAATCTGGATGAACTTTCTCGGCCAATGCAGGAATCGAACACCCGACCTCCAGGCTAGTGAACCAGCGCCTTACCCACTTAGCCACGTGATCCCCATGAAAAATAGGACATTTAACCTCATTTCATTTCTATACATTTATCTAATATGTATATCTTACCTGAACACAAACCCTTGTTCACCCTATATGTAATACAGTTGATATCGGTATCCGACAAACGCTGTTATATCAAAAGTCGCCCCGATCCAACAAACGCTATGGGCTCGACGGAAGCGGATGTTTATCTCAACAAATGAAGGTTCTTGTTAACTAAATTGTAAACCTTATGTCTTGTTGCGTAGCAATTAAAAGCTGTAGTAAATAATAAACGACCTGGTTACATCGTATCAGATTGTTTAATTTAAACATGTTATTTCAACATCCATTGCAGGTTCTGTTACATTTGTGGGCTGACAGCACATAGATTGGCTGAACAGTAACGCAGATTATTGTACGATAGAGCATGCTTTTATAACTTCTTTTTGTATCAATATTATTTATACTACATATGTCAAGGAGATGTCTGAAAGTCTTCGAGCAGACTGCAACTTCTTCTGCACTATCAAGGACTTATATTCAGTTTAGGAGCATTGTGCACATTACCAGTGCACTGTGTCTATACGTCGAGGCGTGTACTGCACTATGCGATTAAAATTACATCGGTATCTAATCATATTTCATATAAGACCATATTTAGACCTCATCATGAGATATACCCTCGTTGGGTATTCGCAGGCAATCTCTCTCATTAGTACACCATATTAATGAAATGAAATGGGGTTTAACGATTGGGCTAATACAGTGAGCTTTGAGGGAAATTTTGTCTGGACAGCGGCGCTACGGTCCACTGCCCAGGGAGGAGCTTTTACGTGCACACAGGGTCTCGGTTTTTCATCCTTGTCAGGCCCTGTGTCCTGCATCACTGACAAGGGTAAACCACGACGTAAAATCACGACGAACTTTCTCAGCCAACACCGGAATCGAACCCGCGGCCACCAGGCTAACAAGCCAGCGTCTTGCTCACTTAGCCACCGTGGCTCCAGCACACCATATAAGTATTGATTTCCACAATTTGAAAAAAAGATACTAGTTCTTCACATACCTGGACGATCGCGACAATTCCGTGCGTCTATTATGCCGACTTAGTTTTCAAGTGACAAAAATCCAATTTCCTAGTACTGTGTGGCGAGTAGAAAATATTTTCTAATTTCTATGTAAATGTTTTTACCTACTACAATGATTCTTCTCATTCAAAATATCCGCATAAATTTAGTGATTTGACAAGCTATTAAGCAACAGAAAGAAAAATAATTATGTTTTGACTTCTTTTAGAAGATAACAGATCAGCTTTTAATTCACCTTTAATTGTATTTATCATTTCTATGATATTTATTGTCATTTGTGACCCGCCACTACAAAACCAGTCACATATCTCAATTTTTGTCTATAAACAAAGATTTAAAAAATTGTATTAATTCAAATAAACAAAGAGCAATTAGTTGCTATAGTAAATTTCGTTTTCATCATATTGATGGTTGATATTATAAATATGGCGACACGAACTGATAAAATTAAATAAATACGTCTATATCAACAGTATTATAATTAACAGGGACAAAATGTCAATATTTATTAAGATTTTATAATTCAGTCAATAAATATCACTAAAATTCAAATGTCATCATTTTCCAAAGATGGTATAATAATTAACATCACTTTGTTAAATAAGAAGCGTCCAGCCCGTTTACAATTTTGTACACACCCGGGCCACGATTTGTCGTATGTCACCTACGTATTGGTCTAATCCAAGAATCCAAAGTTGTATACGTTACTATCAGTAAGAGAAACTGGAAACCAATGACGTAATGGCGCATAACAAAATGAAACAAATGCAAAAGACTAGAAATAATAATAACTCTTTCAAAGATTTTAGACAATTGACGTTTATTCACACAAATCACTTGATACTAATACATGTATTAAATAAATATTGTTTATTCACAGACAGGTCATCGTGTTGATTGGATACTATTGATTAATGGCATCGTATGTAGACTTAAAAAAGTGTAATTGTTATTAGGTTGCAATTATATGTGCCCCTCTAAACGGATACTTTTCAATCGATGGTTATGTATCATTACAGTAGCATCGTTGGTATTTAGGTTGGTTGGGTGGCCCAAAGGTTAGCATGTGCGCGCTGTATCATAAGGTCTGTCATTGAGTCAACTGGCGTGCTTTCGATTCCCCGGTTGTACGTGACAAGGAGTGAGGTCACCTATTTTCCCTCCCACTGCTAAAGCCTCTACGCGCAAGTGAATTATTGAAATAAAATTGAACCATAACGCGCACGTGAATTATTGAAATATGTTAGTCCCGAAATGACCTAATTTATGTTGAGTAGACATTAAACCCATCTCTCCTTGCTTCTATATAAGATTGTACAGTAATCTAGATACATAAATTGCATCCATCTACACTATTTGTTAGCGGTCACCATTCATTTATCGAGGGCTTCTACAAGACACAATTCTAACAACCTCGAGAACTAGGTTAAAATAGTAAGCACAGTCCTATTATACCCTTTATTACCTAACTCAAAATCTCCATGGTGACTTTACATTTCAAAACATAATAGCATAGTAACATTGACGTTTTAAAATCACATTATAGACGATAGTTCCTAGCAGGACGTTTTAACATAATATACGATAGTTACTAGCAGGATGTTTCAACATAATAGACGTTAGTTACTAGCAGGATGTTTCAACATAACATAATAGACGATATTTACTAGCAGGATTTTTCAACATAATAGACGATATTTACTAGCAGGATGTTTCAACATAATAGACGATATTTACTAGCAGGATGTTTCAACATAATAGCAGGATGTTTCAACGTAATAGGTCATAGTTGCTAGCGGGATGTTTAAACATAATAGGCCATAGTTACTAGCAGGATGTTTTAACATAATAGACGATAGGTACTAGCGGGGTGGTTTAACATAATAGACGATAGTTACTAGTAGGATGTTTTAACATAACAGACCACGGTTACTAGCGGGATGTTTTAACATAAAAAACGGTATTTACTAAAAGGATGTTTTAACATATTAGATACTAACAGTATGTTTCTACATAACAGACGATATAGATACTCGCAAGATGTTTCACCATAGCATAAAAGCGAAACAGACAAGAGTTACAAGACAATTTATACTTAGGAACAAAATAAAGGCAAGCTTATCGAATATGAAAGCAGCTTTGGTGTCTGGGGTAATTTCTTCATCTTCAATATCAGCATTGATCGTTGTGGTGTTGTTTACCTTCCTATGGTCCTTCATCAACAGCGCCACTCTGAGTGGTAAGGAATTGGTGTCAGCCTCCTGGTGCAAGGATATGCTCTTAATCGTAGCCAGAATAATCGCTACACTCAGCAACAGCATGCAGGTCAAATAGACACTGAAGATGCAGATAGAGTCCGAGTTTGCTGGCAGAGATTCATTGATAAAGGACAAATATATTGTGTAGGAGAGTAGAACTGATATAGCCATAGTTAGACGTTCACCGCTAGCTGCTGGCAGCCGGAACACAAAACAATTCATGATAGAAAGGCTTACTGGTGGGACAACACCTTTGATCACATGAAAAGCAAACCGTCGACTTTAAGCTATACTCACAACCACATCACCGGTCAACATTGTTCCATCCAGCAATCTAGTATCATTCAAGGGTTCCTTTACAATCAGGATGTTCAGTAACGCCCATTCATTGCTCTCTTGATACACTTCTAGTGACACATGTTGATCATCCGCTACTAAAACAAAGGGAGAATATCTCTCGTATGCTGGGCTGATTATCATTTCACAGATTTGATGATCAAATGGAAATTTGGTAATATCAATTTTGCAGGAAGTTCTGAACAGGTTGTGAGTTGTCCAAAAGACATATCCATTAGCAGTTATAATCAAGTGATCACCTTTTTTAATATTTCGGCTATTATCGAATGCATTGAAAATAACGATTGAAGGCATCCATATGTCGTCAGGAGAGACAGTGATATAACTTGGTGTGTCCACATCGCTTGCGTTCCACCTGAGAAACGTGTCAGACCAGCTGATGATCAGTTTCGTTGATGTTTCTATGTACTGGTTCACTTCACTAACATGCTCGATGCTAATCAACTGGTACGAAACTAATATTTCCACATTATCAAATATTGTCTGAGTTGGATGTAACTTCGGCTGATAATTTGAAAATAGATCTTTGAAAAAATCGTTTCGATCAAAGTCACCCTTTGCGTATTCTATTAAACATACGCCAAATAAACACCAAATGCATACTACGGACATCATTCTATTAATTTGTATTCTGAAAATAAAATGAAAATATGGTCATTGCAATGGATGGAACATAACTACCAATAAACGATCAATGATTTAACAAAATGAATTCGGTCTGCAAATTACATACATTTTTGAGGTTTGTTGCCAAGGTTTATGATTTTATCTACGGGTTATATCTCACCCTAGGTCTTGTTTACCCCGCGTGCAGTATGGGTGATCGGTGTGGCAGTCATGGGTAGGTATCCAGTCAAAATATTTTGCTTGATGGGGTGTATTAAAATCATAAACATAAATCTCACCTGCTTCAAATCTATTAGAATTTACCTAGAGTGATCGGCCTGATCAATAGACTCACCTATATGTTTAAAGGGATTTCTTGTTGCCTAGCAATTAATATATATAAACAACTATTATAAACAACTTACATACATATGGATATGAATGCCACACCCATTGTAATATTTCACAACATTAGTCTGTTAGAATGAGTGGGTTGTCAACATTGGAGATTAAAGGACAAATATTGGTGTCGGTCATTATCACATATGTGATAGAACTGGTTAAACACGTTCCAAATATTATTTTAACAAAGAGATCATTGGTACGATAGATGCATAATGAAGGTTTCGACAAACGGAAGTGACGAACGCAAAAGGAAAACACGAGTTATCCCTCTAAATAACTGACTGAAGTGACGAGTGATAACAGATACACGAGCCAACTTCTGCTCACTAATAATTTCTTCGAACACCAAAAGTTGAGGGTGATATAACCGTTCTTTAGTTGAATTCGTTATTTCATTAAAGCGTCGTCGTTATAGGGTAACTAGTTGATGAATAAAACTAGAATCCAAAACAAATACGTATGTAAGAAAAGATATTAATTCATTAAGGCCACGTTGCAATACATTTCCATTTTACAAAACAACGTTGCGATCCACGAAGCTTTGTTAATATTACAAATCTAACTGAAAGTGATATGCATATCTGTTTTAATGACTATAGATTTATTCAATTATATTCATTTCTTTTGTACACAAAATCTTTAGTTTATCTTTTGTCTTAGTGTAGTAGGAATTATTTTGTTTCTTTCGGAAAAGAACTGTTGAGATGGTCTGTAATAAACATTTTTTTTAATCCCGATGTAGTGTGGGGCCTGGCAATTAACAGTGGCTAGTCATTGGGATGTGTCTCCTGTACACATCGAGGTACACGTACTTTCACAGCATACTGTATCATACAGTGTATGGCGTATGCTCGTCTTAATTCATCAGCCTAGTCGGTTCAATAAAGTTACCCCTCATTTCAATTCAAAATCTACATGTCCAGCTGATATAAACACTACCCAACAAACCAAACTAAAACCTAACGTTTACATTTCAGTCTGTGCATATATTTTTGTGTGAGCGTGTTATTCTGAATTAACACAGCTTCTGGAAAACGTCCGGCACGGATGTCATTTTAAGAAATGGCAGTATTGTAAATCTGTAGCCTACCTGTCAAAAGGCGTGTTACAGGTACCTGAGTTTAGATGATTCTTATTTTGCAAATCGTTTGCTATTTTACTTTGCTTATTTCAAAATAACCCTAATCTGAACGAATAGACAGCTGTACTTGCAAGAAAACGGGATATGATCTGAACAAGCTAGCGCCACCTATGATCTTTGCTCAAGTGTTTTGATGAACAATTTACAAAATCCAATTATCTGCTGTTGAATAAGCAATTTGATAACATTTTAACATCGGTTAAACCGGAAGTGCAAATAGCGATCAGCGACTAAAAATAAAATCCAATTATCATATTAATATTTATACACCACTTATAGATGCATTATACAAGAGCTGAATCTGCCTTTTTATTTGGTTTCATATGTTATATAGATTATTATATAGACATTTATTAACACGACAGCCTATAATCAACTCACTAGAACAGTGGTGTCGGACTCATTTCGATTCAGGGGCCACATACACTAACATTTGATATCAAGTGGACCGGAGATATACAAAAATATCAAGATAAAGAAAATTTTATTGATTTATTTGACTAAAATCGTTACATGTTATAATGAAATACAATACTTTGAAATGGACCAAATGGAATACAGTACAGTCGTCAGCGTTTTACTGAAACCGGGAAACAATAATAAATGATTTCCACCGCTAGTTTCTAATAGTAAGTGCAGGAGGAGCGCACTACACGTAAAACAAAAATGTGTTCCACGGGTCACAATTAAACCCTTGCGTGCCAGATCTGACCCACAGGCCGCATATTGGAACCCCTACTCTAGACCAACGGATGACCGAGATTCAAATGGATGAGTACATGCAACGAGATAGATAAAATGGATAATCGGGACATGACAAGTACCGTTGCTACGATAATAAACAATATATGCTACATTTTGTCAAACTTTCAAACTCACGTAACTCCGCCGAGTTTCGATCTATTAAACATGCATTATGCAAGAGCTAAATCCTGATTATTGCAAGTCTTTATTTAGGCTTCAGATGTTATAGAAATTATAAATTAGATCTTTATTTAAACAACAAGACCAAAATCAACCCTGTAGACCCACGGATGGCTCGGCTACAGCTCGGATTTAAATAGGATTTCACTAATTGATTAAATCAAATAAGGGGTAACCTGTTGAAAATACGTCAGTTAGATCGAGGCTAAATGATAGAGTGTAGTTAGCGAGGCCGCTGTAAAGCGTTTCCGTATGCCATTGCAAACTTTACTTGATAATCCAGATATGTAGGTGGAGTTAACGCCTGTCAATCAAACGATCGGCGAAGGTGAAGACACATTTCGCTACCATTTCTAGGCAAATATTACAACGATGATAACTATGTTCAGAATAAAGTAATTTGACTGAATTTTTCAATATATTCTTCTTTCATCATCTACTTTTGAACTGTTATAGCAAGAATGGCCAACTCTCTATAAAAATCTCCCATAATGTATCTTTAAGCTCGCAATCTAATTAAAATATGGATCTATATTTCGTTTCGTTTTTTATACTTTCGATTGGCCTGCACTACATGTAGATCTAACAAGTTATAGTGGGAGTTCACGTTCTATGACGTCAGGTACCAAGCAAGCGACATTTGACCCGATTACGTCAGTCATTCGATTAACCAATTAGCGACCGCCATGTATTTTTTATCTACTTTTGCTTTGTTTTGATTTCTATTACGCTAATGTCTACCCACAGTTCCGCACAAAATGGGTCAAACGCTCTACCATTTAGTTTAAGATGTTGTACATCTCTATATTCTTTTTAAAAAAACAGCTTAAAAACACAATTTATTTAAACAGGCTTTAACTGACCCTGTCTGTGTATACAAGCTAATAGGCCTACAATTAAAAATTTATGGAATAATCTACCATTTATTTTAAAATGTTGTACATCTCTATATTCTTTAAAAAAAAAACAGCTTAAAAACACATTTTATTTAAACAGGCTTTAACTGACCCTGTTAAGTTCACTGTTTAGATTTAGACTACCATATAGGCCTAATCATGTTTTTTTTTTATTATTGTCACTGCCCCTGAACACCTAATATGAAAAGAAATAAATTAAATGGAGTTTAAGATCCTACTATTCTGATCTGACTAGGCTAATGAAGATGGGCATACGCCATACGTACAGTGTGCTATGAGGGAAATTTGGTCCAGGCAGCGGCACTATATGGCCTACTCCAACTGCCAAGGGATATTTTACGTGCAGACCCTCTGTCTTGCACCACTGGCAAGCGGTCTATAAATATGCTGTAATAATAATAATAATAATAACAAACAGAAATAAATGTCTCAATATCAATATTTTTAGTAATTTTTTATGTGTTACATTTCTGCCAAAGCCAATTGTTAATTATTAAATTATTGTATCAAAACACTAGTTTTTCAATTTCATAGTAATTTTTATGAATTATAATTTCTGAATGCAGGACGGAGGGCCTGGCAAGGACAGCTGTCTAGTCGTTCGGATGGGACGAAAAACCGAGGTCCTGTGTACATATTGGCGTGCACGTAAAAATCCCTTGGAAGTTGGAATTCGATATAAGAGTAGGCCGTAGCGCCGCTGCCCGGGCAAAATTTCCCTCATAGCACACTAGTTGCTATAATAAATTTCGTTTTTATCATATTGATGGTTGATATTATAAATATTGCGACACGAACTCATAAAATGAAATAAATACGTCTATTTAAACAATATTATAATTAACAGGGAAAAAATGTCAACATTTATTAAGATTTTATAATTTAGTCTATAAATACCACTAAAGTTCAAATGTCATCATTTTCTAAAGATGGTATAATAATTAACATCACTTTGTTAAATAAGAATCGTGCAGCCCGTTTACAATTGGGCGTATGTCACCTACGTATTGGTCTAATCCAAGAATCCTAAGTTATATACGTTAATGGGTGAAAACTTAACACGTCAAAACTCGGTGGAAGTGGAGGGGGGGGGGCTTAAGCTCGATGAAGAAACTCACAGTAACTGTGGTCGATATCAGTGCAATATCACCCAAGGAACTGCGATACTGTTGAAACTGGATAAAAGGAAAATACTTGGTTTATGATTGTGTATTTCTACCACTAAATTTGGGACCGTTATTTTTTCTATCGAAGTTCTAAAGACGGGGGAAACAAAGGACCAGAATGTGTGTTCAACCAATCACATTTCGCGTATTAAAACTAAGGTCCGTTTTCCATGTACACGTTTTCGCCGACTAAAAAGTTCGTCTAATGCAATTGTAATGGGACCGTTTACATGTACTCGGCGAACATGGGAGTGGGAACGCGTACATGGGAAACGGACCTAAGTGTCTTACTTGTTCAGTAAGAGAAACTGGAAGCCAATGACGTAATCGCACATAACAAAATGAAACAAATGCAAAAGACTAGAAATAATAATAACTCTTTCAAAGATTTTAGACAATTGACGTTTATTCACACAAATCACTTGATACCAATACATGTATTAAATAAATATTGTTTATTCACAGACAGGTCATCGTGTTGATTGGATACTATTGATTAATGGCATCGTATGTAGACTTAAAAAAGTGTAATTGTTATTAGGTTGCAATTATATGTGCCCCTCTAAACGGATACTTTTCAATCGATGGTTATGTATCATTACAGTAACATCGTTGGTATTTAGGTTGGTTGGATGGCCGAATGGTTAGCGTGCGCGCGCTGTATCATAAGGTCTGTCATTAAGTCAACTGGCGTGCTTTCGATTCCCCGGTTGTACGTGACAAGGAGTGGGTTCACCTGTTCAACCTCGTGGATTTTCCCTCCCACTGCTAAAGCCTCCACGCGCAAGTGAATTATTGAAATAAAATAATTGAACCATAACGCGCAAGTGAATTATTGAAATATGTTAGTCCCGAAATGACCTAATTTGTGTCGAGTAGACGTTAAACCCATCTCTTCTTGCTTCTATATAAGATTGTACAGTAAGCTAGATACATAAATTGCATCCATCTACACGATTTGTAAGCGGTCACCATTCATTTATCGCCGGTTTCCACTATACACAATTCTAACACCTCGAGAACTAGGTTGGAATAATACAGCACGATACTATTATACCACCTAACTCAAAATCTCCATGGTGACTTCAAAACATAATAGCATAGTAACATTGACGTTTTAAAATCACATTATAGACGATAGTTCCTAGCAGGACGTTTTAACATAATACACCATAGTTACCAGCAGGATGTTTCAACATAATAGACCATATTTACTAGCAGGATGTTTCAACATAATAGACGATATTTACTAGCAGGATGTTTAAACATAATAGACCACAATTACTAGCAGGACGTTTTAACATAATAGACGATAGTCACTAGCAGGATGTTTCAACATAATAGACGATATTTACTAGCAGGATGTTTCAACATAATAGACGATATTTACTAGCAGGATGTTTCAACATAACATAATAGACGATAGTTACTAGCAGGATGTTTCAACATAATAGCAGGATGTTTCAACATAACATAATAGACGATAGTTACTAGCAGGATGTTTCAACATAACATAATAGACGATAGTTACTAGCGGGATGTTTAAACATAATAGACGATAGTTACTAGCGGGATGTTTTTTTTAACATAATAGACCACAGTTACTAGCGGGATGGTTTAACATAATAGACGATATTTACTAAAAGGATGTTTTAACATAATAGGCGACATAGATACTAACAGCATGTTTCTACATAACAGGCGATATAGATACTCGCAAGATGTTTCACCATAGCATTAAAGCGAAACATACAAGAGTTACAAGACAATTTATACTTAGGAACACAATAAAGGCAAGCTTATCGAATATGAAAGCAGCTTTGGTGTCTGGGATAATGTCTTCATCTTCAATATCAGCATTGATCGTTGTGGTGTTGTTTACCTTCCTATGGTCCTTCATCAACAGCGCCACTCTGAGTGGTAAGGAATTGGTGTCAGCCTCCTGGTGCAAGGATATGCTCTTAATCGTAGCCAGAATAATCGCTACACTCAGCAACAGCATGCAGGTCAAATAGACACTGAAGATGCAGATAGAGTCCGAGTTTGCTGGCAGAGATTCATTGATAAAGGACAAATATATTGTGTAGGAGAGTAGAACTGATATAGCCATAGTTAGACGTTCACCGCTAGCTGCTGGCAGCCGGAACACAAAACAGTTCATGATAGAAAGGCTTACTGGTGGGACGACACCTTTGATCACATGAAAAGCATACCGTCGACTTAAAGCTATACTCACAACCACATCACTGGTCAACATTGTTCCATCCAGCAATCTAGTATCATTCAAGGGTTTCTTCACAAAAAGGATGTTTAGTAATGCCCATTCATTACTCTCCCGATACACTTTTAGTAGATCATGTTGATCACCCGCTACTAAAACAAAGGGAGAATATCTCCGGTATGCTGGACTGATTATCGTTTCACAGATTTGATGATCAAATGGAAATTTGGTAATATCAATTTTGCAGGAAGTTCTGAACAGGTTGTGAGTTGTCCAAAAGACATGTCCATCAGCACTTAAAATCAAATTATCACCCTTTTTAATATTTCGGCTATTCTCGAATGCATTGAAAATAACGATTGAAGGCATCCATATCTCGTCTGGAGAGACCGAGATGTAACTTGGTGTATCCACATCGCTTGCATTCCACCTGAGAACCGTGTCATACCAGCTGATGATCAGTTTCGTTGATGTTTCTATATACTGGCTCACTTCACTAACATGCTCGATGCTAATCAACTGGTACGAAACTAATATTTCCACATTATCAAATATTGTCTGAGTCGGATGTAACTTCGGCTGATAATTTGAAAATAGATCTTTGAAAAAATCGTTTCGATCAAAGTCACCCTTTGCGTATTCTATTAAACATACGCCAAATAAACACCAAATGCATACTACGGACATCATTCTATTAATTTGTATTCTGAAAATAAAATGAAATTGTGGTCATTGCAATGGATGGAACATAACGACCAATAAACGATCAAAGATTTAACAAAATGAATTCGGTCTGCAAATTACATACATTTTTGAGGTTTGTTGCCAAGGTTTATGATTTTATCTACGGGTTATATCTCACCCTAGGTCTTGTTTACCCCGCGTGCAGTATGGGTGATCGGAGTGGCAGTCATGGGTAGGTATCCAGTCAAAATATTTTGCTTGATGGGGTGTATTAAAATCATAAACATAAATCTCACCTGCTTCAACTCCATTAGAATTTACCTAGAGTGATCAGCCTGATCAATAGACCCAGGTATATGTTTAAAGGGATTTCTTGTTGCCTAGCAATTAATATATATAAACAACTATTATAAATAACTTAGCCAGGAGTCAATTAACTTTACATACATATGGATATGAATGCCACACCCATTGCAATATTTCACAACATTAGTCTGTTAGAATGAGTGGGTTGTCAACATTGGAGATCAAAGGACAATTATTGGTGTCAGACATTATCACATATGTGATAGAACTGGTTAAGCACGTTCCAAATATTATTTTATCAAATAGATCATTGCTACGATAGATGAATAATGAAGGTTTCAGCAAACGGAAGTGACGAACGCAAAAGGAAAACACGAGTTATCCCTCTAAATAACTGACTGAAGTGACGAGTGATAACAGATACACGAGCCAACTTCTGCTCACTAATAATTTCTTCGAAAACCAAAAGTTGAGGGTGATATAACCGTTCTTTAGTTGAATTCGTTATTTCATTAAAGCGTCGTCGTTATAGGGTAACTAGTTGATGAATAAAACTAGAATCCAAAACAAATACGTATGTAAGAAAAGATATTAATTCATTAAGGCCACGTTGCAATACATTTCCATTTCACAAAACAACGTTGCGATCCACGAAGCTTTGTTAATATTACAAATCTAACTGAAAGTGATATGCATATCTGTTTTAATGACTATAGATTTATTCAATTATATTCATTTCTTTTGTACACAAAATCTTTAGTTTATCTTTTGTCTTAGTGTAGTAGGAATTATTTTGTTTCTTTCGGAAAAGAACTGTTGAGATGGTCTGTAATAAACATTATTTTTAATCCCGATGTAGTGTGGGGCCTGGCAATTAACAGTGGCTAGTCATTGGGATGTGTCTCCTGTACACATCGAGGTACACGTACTTTCACAGCATACTGTATCATACAGTGTATGGCGTATGCTCGTCTTAATTCATCAGCCTAGTCGGTTCAATAAAGTTACCCCTCATTTCAATTCAAAATCTACATGTCCAGCTGATATAAACACTACCCAACAAACCAAACTAAAACCTAACGTTTACATTTCAGTCTGTGCATATATTTTTGTGTGAGCGTGTTATTCTGAATTAACACAGCTTCTGGAAAACGTCCGGCACGGATGTCATTTTAAGAAATGGCAGTATTGTAAATATGTAGCCTACCTGTCAAAAGGCGTGTTACAGGTACCTGAGTTTAGATGATTCTTATTTTGCAAATCGTTTGCTATTTTACTTTGCTTATTTCAAAATAACCCTAATCTGAACGAATAGACAGCTGTACTTGCAAGGAAACGGGATATGATCTGAACAAGCTAGCGCCACCTATGATCTTTGCTCAAGTGTTTTGATGAACAATTTACAAAATCCAATTATCTGCTGTTGAATAAGCAATTTGATAACATTTTAACATCGGTTAAACCGGAAGTGCAAATAGCGATCAGCGACTAAAAATAAAATCCAATTATCATATTAATATTTATACACCACTTATAGATGCATTATACAAGAGCTGAATCTGCCTTTTTATTTGGTTTCATATGTTATATAGATTATTATTTAGACATTTATTAACACGACAGCCTATAATCAACTCACTAGAACAGTGGTGTCGGACTCATTTCGATTCAGGGGCCACATACACTAACATTTGATATCAAGTGGACCGGAGATATACAAAAATATCAAGATAAAGAAAATTTTATTGATTTATTTGACTAAAATCGTTACATGTTATAATGAAATACAATACTTTGAAATGGACCAAATGGAATACAGTACAGACGTCAGCGTTTTACTGAAACCGGGAAACAATAATAAATGATTTCCACCGCTAGTTTCTAATAGTAAGTGCAGGAGGAGCGCACTACACGTAAAACAAAAATGTGTTCCACGGGTCACAATTAAACCCTTGCGTGCCAGATCTGACCCACAGGCCGCATATTGGAACCCCTACTCTAGACCAACGGATGACCGAGATTCAAATGGATGAGTACATGCAACGAGATAGATAAAATGGATAATCGGGACATGACAAGTACCGTTGCTACGATAATAAACAATATATGCTACATTTTGTCAAACTTTCAAACTCACGTAACTCCGCTGAGAATAAAGTTTCGATCTATTAAACATGCATTATGCAAGAGCTAAATCCTGATTATTGCAAGTCTTAATTTAGGCTTCAGATGTTATAGAAATTATAAATTAGATCTTTATTTAAACAACAAGACCAAAATCAACTCTGTAGACCCACGGATGGCTCGGCTACAGCTCGGATTTAAATAGGATTTCACTAATTGATTAAATCAAATAAGGGGTAACCTGTTGAAAATACGTCAGTTAGATCGAGGCTAAATGATAGAGTGTAGTTAGCGAGGCCGCTGTAAAGCGTTTCCGTATGCCATTGCAAACTTTACTTGATAATCCAGATATGTAGGTGGAGTTAACGCCTGTCAATCAAACGATCGGCGAAGGTGAAGACATATTTCGCTACCATTTCTAGGTAAATATTACAACGATGATAACTATGTTCAGAATAAAGTAATTTGACTGTATTTTTCAATATATTCTTCTTTCATCATCTACTTTTGAACTGTTATAGCAAGAATGGCCAACTCTCTGTAAAAATCTCCCATAATGTATCTTTAAGCTCGCAATCTAATTAAAATATGGATCTATATTTCGTTTCGTTTTTTATACTTTCGATGGCCTGCACTACATGTAGATCTAACAAGTTATAGTGGGAGTTCACGTTCTATGACGTCAGGTACCAAGCAAGCGACATTTGACCCGATTACGTCAGTCATTCGATTAACCAATTAGCGACCGCCATGTATTTTTTATCTACTTTTGCTTTGTTTTGATTTCTATTACGCTAATGTCTACCCACAGTTCCGCACAAAATGGGTCAAACGCTCGATTCGACAGACCATTTGATTGACTGACCCCTCATTTCAAACAGAACACGAGTTAAATAACAACGCTTCCAGATCCAAGTGTAGTAAAGACAAGTAAAATCGAAATTTTGAACTATAAAAACGAAACAAAATTGGATCTGTGTTTTAATCAGATTGTTAACCTCGCTATTTAAATCTTACACAATACATCTTTAAATTGATATATTAAATATAACATCAAATATTGATATATTAAATATAACATCATATATTGATATATTAAATATAACATCAAATATTGATATATTAAATATAACATCATATATTGATATATACTCTTCAAAAAAAGTAGGGGATATTGAAATGCAAATACCTATGCAGGTTGTGATATGAGAAATAGTCATGGACACTTGACATGCTTTGAGAGTATGTTCACAGATGAAGAAGTTAGCGCCCCAACAGAAAAAACTGAGATGCATGATTGCATGTGCGATACGCAATAGCGCCATACACGTAGGAGGGGTTTATTGTAAATTTTGACACTTCAAGGAAGGGTTGATGAAAACTGCCGCATGCTGGTTTATCCTATCCATGTTTGCTTTCATATCGGTTCTTGAATAAGATTTACTGATTAGCGTATCTTTGCTTTAGTGTGTTACGTTTAATTTGCAATCAGACGTCTTCAATATGATGAACGTCTAAGTGCTATTGGCATGCTTCAAATGGGCGAGCAGTAGCCAACACGGCGAGCAGTAGCCAACATGCTTAATGTGTCACAGTCTGTGATCATCAGACTATGGAACCGGTACCAACAAACACACAATGCTGATAATAGACCGCGTTCAGGTCGTCCTATAGCATCTACACAAGCCCAGACTCGATACATTCGTGCACAGGTCCTGCGAAATCGAGGACAAACGGCCAATCAGCTTTCTGTAAACTTGTACCAAGTTACAGGAATTCGAGTTACACCCCAAACGATTAGAAATCGGCTACATGCAGCCCATTTGCATGCACCGATAGTTATGTCCTTTGCTCAACCTTTTCCCTATAAGAGCATGTCTGGGACATGATCGGGAGACGTGTTCGTCAACGTCAACCGACAACACTGCAAGAGGAGTGGGTCAGATTGTCCCAAATCGTGATTGGACGGTTGATTAGGAGCATGCCAAGACGAATTGCTGAATGTCTGAGGATTGGTGGAGCAATTACTCATTATTAAGACAAAAATCAAAAACGTCCATTTTCACTTTCGACAGTGTATCTCTTTGCGAGTGAAATGGCGCCATCAGATAGGCCGCACATATGAACTGTTTATGTTCATGTGTAGACAATTGGCCTGTTATTAACATACACTGGTTACCTCTAATAAAAACAGCAGTACATTTCAGCAGTTTTGTTTCTGAATATCTCCTACATTTTTTGAAGAGTATATTAAATATAACATCAAACATTGACTTATTAAATATAACTCATAACTCAAACTAAAATAGTGGGTTTAGGTGATCGAATAGTTGAACGCGTGCGCGTTGGATTATAAGGTCTGTTTAACTTAGCCAAATCGCGTTGTTTCGATTTCCTGCTTGTACGTGACAATGAAGAAGCCCGACTTTCATGATTGCTACTGACCACTACGCGCAAGCGAATTAATGACATAAAATTGAACCATGTTAGTCCCGAAATGAATTAGGCTGCGTCAAGTTGACGTTAAACCCATCTTTTTCTCTCTCTCTCAATCTTAAACTGAATTATAACATTAAACGATTCTATTACAATTGATAAATGTGATTGGCCGACGTTGTGACCACACAGGATAAATAAGTGCTTACATGTGGAAATATGAGCTAACTTAAAACTGTAACCGAAGCTGTAGCATAACACCGGTTCAACATAACATAATCGCGAAACAGACAATTGTTACAAGGCAATTAATACTTAAAAACATCATAAATGCCAGCGTGTCGAAAACAGAAGATGCTTTTCGGACTGGGACAAATTTTTCATTTTTGGTATCCGTATAGATGGTGTTGATCTTCCCACACTCCTTCGGTCGTTCAAGTATGGGTGGCAAGGAGTTATCGTCAGTCTTGTGGTGCAAGGATATGCTCTTAATGGTAGCCAGAATAATCGCTACACTCAGCAACAGCATGCAGGTCAAATACACACTGAAGATGCAGATAGAGTCCGAGTTTGCTGGAAGAGATTCATTGATAAAGGACAAATATATTGTGTAAGAGAGCAGAACTGATATAGCCATCGTTAGCCTTTCACCATCAGCAGTAGGCAGCCGGAACACAAAACAATTCATGATAGACAGGCTTACTGGTGGGACGACGCCTTTGATAATATGGAAGGCAAACCGTCGACTCAAAGCTGTGCTCACAACGACATCTCCGGTCCACATGGTTCCATCCGAGAATCTAGTATCATTCACCGGTTCCTTTTGAATCATGATGTTCAATATTTCCCATTCATTACTCTCCTGGTAAAATTCCAGAATCGGATTTTGCGTATTTATTTTGAAAACAAAGGGACTATATCTCTGGTACGCTGGACTGATTATCGTTTGACATATTTGATAATCAAAGGGAAATTTGGTAATGTCAATTTTACAGGAAGTTTTAAATAGATTGTGGGTTGTCCAAATAACCTTCCCCTCTGCAGTTATTATCACGTTATCGCCTTTTTGAACTTTCCGATCATTATCGAAAGCATTGAAAATCACGACCGAAGGCATCCATATCTCGTCAGGAGAGACCGAGATGTAACTTGGTGTATCCACATCGCTTGCGTTCCACCTGAGAAACGTGTCATACCAGGTGATGATCAGTTTCGCTGATGTTTGTATATACTGATTCACTTCGCTAACAAAATTTACACTAATTAATTGGTATTTCACAGTTATTTCCACATTGTCGGATATTCTCTCCGTCGGTTGTAACTTCCGTTGGTAATTTGATAATAGGTCTGTGAAAAAAACATGTTTGTCAAAGTCACCCCTTGCGTATTTTATTAAACAAACCCCAAACACCAACCACATACTGAAAGTAGACATTGTTGTTGATGTTTTTTCTGAAAATAAAAATAATTTGTTGATGATTTACTTCGGCATGCTGGAACTTCTATTGTTATACATAGTGGTTCTAGAAATATGTATCTATTTCTTGCACAATGACTTCTGCTCCTAATGGGCTAATGAAGATGGGCATACGCCATACAGTGCGCTACTCTTATATCAAATTCCAACTGCCAATGGATATTTTACGTAAAGCCAATGCGACATAGGACCTCGGTTTTTCGTCTCACCCGAATGTCTAGACAGCTGTCCTTGTCAGGCTCTCCTTCCTGCACAACTGACAAGGGGAAACCACGTCGGGAAATCCCGATGAACTTCCTCGACCAATGCAGGTATCGAACATGCGACCTCCAGGCTAGCGAGCCAGCGTCTTACCCACTTAGACACCATGTCGCCCAAACAGATATATCAGTGCAATCAACAAACGATGAAGAAGTGACGTATTATAACGAATTTTATATTTTAACAAATATAGCTCATCTTAACAGACTTAATCTCGCAATGAGTAGCCTACAAAAGGCATGTTAGATCCAGGTCACTGAAGTTGTCTTACTCGAAATCCAACCTTTGTTCAGCACACGTGCGTTACTGAAACTATGTGTGGTACTTACCTGTTTCAAGACATCAGAATCATCTGCTGATATAAATTATTTTACACTGATACTATCTGGTCAATGTGTGTAGTCTTTAATAGACAAAGGTATATGTCTGTAAATATTTATTGTTGCGTGGCAATTAATAGCCTGGGTAAATAAAAGAAACACCATGAAATACATACATATTACTATTAATTAGACATTCATTATATAGTTTAGATTTTGGTAAGATACACACGTCAGAATTGACTTACTAAATCGATTAGAGTAGAAACAGGTATTGGCACGAACAGTCTCCTTTGACAATTCGAATTCCATGAAGATTAGATGAAAACGTCACTGTCCGGACATTACTGTTTTACATTAAAGGCGCATTATGCAGGAACTAAATCGACCTGTTGCAGGTCCCGTTTCTTGATTCAGTGTTATATAAATTATTACTTACATTTGTGCACATGGCAAGCATATAATCAACTCTCCAGATGGTTGCGATTTAAAATGGATTAAATAAATTCGTCATTTAATGTAAAACTTGATAATCGAGACTTTGTTTAATATCGTAGCAATGCTACTTGACAATCGAGAGTATACAGTTAAAAACGTCACTCGTAACTTCGCTTAGAATAAAGTTACTTGACAGAAATGTTCAGCATATTTATTTTATTTAAATTTATATATATGTGAACTATTTCTCTAAATCTTACATAATGCATCTTCAAAAACCTACCCGTTCATCCCACACGTTAACCAGACTCTAAATCTCATTTCAAAAGAAATGCGTCAGCTGAGGTACCCTATAAAAATGGCGTTGGTGTATCATTTATTGTTTGATTTCAAAAAAGATAAGCTAAAAGACAAGGAAAGATATGTTATAGATAATATCATATCCACAATTTAAATGATTTCATAAAAAAATTGACCAAATTATGGTTAACTGAAATATTGACAATATATCCGAAATACATAGCGATATAATACAAAATGATTTTATTATAAATATTATGGATATTTGGAATATTAACAATGCGGCGTTCTGTATCTTAAATCCATAACAAGATAATACAAAACGTATATATCATTCAGCTAAACAATTGTGTTGATACAACCCTAACGATATCACATTAAATGTTGACACATCACTTAAAACTAATTAGATTATATTTTGACAGACATCAACAATTAAATCCTTGTAGGTAATTGTAGGTAAACAGTAGTTGAGCTTTTTCATTTGAAAAAAAAGTAATGTTGACAACATTGTAAAGCGGGGGGGGGGGGGTAATTCACACGTTTCGGCAATTAGTTAAGTGTAGAAAAAGTGTAAACCCATGTTATGCGTACACCAAAGTTGTGAACCCTCTAGAGACCACAATTTATGTTCGGTTTAGATTAAACTTAACATATATTAAAAATCAAACGATCGTTGAGGAGTTATTCCCCCTGCTTTTGCGCAAAATCTGAGAGAAATAGGGTTTAACGTCCACTTGACACAAACTAGGTCATTTCGGGACTAACATAAGGTTCAATTTTATTTCAATAACTCGCTTTCGCGTAGGGGTTTTTAGCAGTGGGAGGAAACCGGGGGACCCGGAGAAAACCTACGAGGTTGGACAGGCGTCACTAGTCCCTGTCATGTACAACCAGGGAATAAAAACCACGCCAGTTGACTCAATGACAGACCTTATGATACAACGCTTTCGCGCTAACCATTCGGCCATCCAACCCCCCTTATTCCCAATATGGACAAGATCCCTAAATCTATGCAATAACATTGATCAATAAGAACACCATTTTTGAAACCGGGCCTTTCACAGCATGTGTATGTCATACTATATAAAATTATAACGGTAAATTATTTTTTTCGATGTGGGTCATTGGGACAGAGCGAAGATAGGCCATATTGTTTATCTCTGTTTCCAGTCCATCTCTTGCAAAATGTGGTCGTATCTTGCATGCCCTCCGAAATGTCTTGTGGGATTATATTTTTTTGATCATTACAAATGACACACTAAACCATGTGTCCATAGAATACACGAGTCATGTAACGGTTTAAATATTCTATTCACAGGCATTACGATTTTTGATAATAAGTAACAAAGGCGGTACACAATTACGCATTTTAAAAGAAATTTCAAAACTTCCATTTCTTCAACATACCAAGTTTGACATTTCTTATAAGTATATAACCGACTACATATTGGATAATGATCCAATTTAAATTATCTTAAAATTTTCTGTAGTTACCTACCCCTGTCTGAATCAACCCCCTTATTTTTTATGCCTTTATAAATACACTTACATAGTAGGATTTCTTCAGCATACCTGTTTTGCATTTCTTGTGTGGGTATTATATTAATATATTATAAATTGTACAATTACATAACTCCGATTAGTTGCTAAAACTTATAGTTTATTAAGCTTTTAATGTTATTTTATCTGGATTATCGTCCTTTTATTGTGATTTTTTATCACCTTCTAAGTTATGACGTCATTCCCAAAATAACGTCACGCCGCTCAGTCTGCAGACGGCTGTCTTTCGAGACAGTCTTACTTTTGCTATTTGCTTCTTTGTATTCAGTTTTGTTTTTGTGACAGATGGATCGTGTGCCCTATATGTATTCAATATACCTCGATTCCATTGAATACTGAAACGTTTCTTGTTTGAATTTAGAGCATTTAGGTTTAGACTACCTTTTTATACATTTCACCGATGTGGTTACTTGTATAGTTGAATGTTACTACATATGATTACATTCGTATTTCTTGTAGCATATAGCAGATCATGACTCATGCTGGCATTACACAATGGTTTCTTTGGGTTGTATTCCTGATTGTTTTCAAATTTGAGTGAAGTCTGTGTCACTACAGACCCGGGATCGTACTGCGCAGTGGACGCTTACGGCTAGCCCCCGGATCCATTCACTTTTTTTTTTAAATGTTTGTCTTTTTGTGTTTTCCTGAGTATGATGTCTTGTCCGTGTGTTTGTTTCTGTGTAAAATTTGTCCGGTGCAATCCCCCTGCACTTAGTATTAAATATTGCATATTGGGATCCCATATTTTCAAGGTAAGATAACATCAACATTGATTGAAATGGGACAATGCTGAATTCTAATGCGTGTATTTAATTTCAAATAATATTATTATTAGCTTCTTTCAAAACATACATTTATTTGGGACAATACTGAATTCTAATGCGTGTATTTAATTTCAAAATAATATTATTATTAGCTTCTTTCAAAAAATACATTTACGTTCCCAGATCACAAATCTATGTCGTATTATAACAGGTTTTGTCTTATAGTTTATTACGTGCAGTATATGTACAGCTAGAACCGTATGTTAAGGGGACCTAAGACTCGAGTTCAGTATAAAATTGGCAAATTTCATCATTTTCATGGAAATTGAGATTTTACCGTATTTGACTCCACAAATATGTTTACTTTCACATATCCGTTCATTTTTTTATCAAATATTTTTTTGAAATATGTAATTAGTCATTTTCTCACCCTATCGATGTTGTTTTGTTAATAAAATTAATATTATTTCCTGAAATTGTTCGTATTTCGCCCACGATTGCTGCCATGATGGTGGGGAAAATCCCAGCATGCTTGGTATCAATAGAAAGGTGAATTCCAGTCCTGTACAGTCATACAAATTACGTCAATGTATCGCTATGCTGTAAACGACAGTAGCACGCGATCTAGAGGGTATTTTCCGACCCAGTTGTCCTTATTTGGTAGTAACCTTTGACCTCGTTCCTATTTTCATTGGCTGAATTTTATGTTAATTAGTTAATCATGTCACGTGATCCAAACAACTATGGCGGAAAGGTCACTTTGCAAAAGTAATTTAGTCAGGGTTTCGGCCCCAAAACAAAGAAAATGGCACACCAAAAATAAATTTGGAAAGAAGAAACGATCTCGGCGTCCAAAATGTAAGATCTCGGGTATGTTAGGTTGTGATATGTCCGGTAATGACTGCGATCAGCCGCTATTCTCTGCCACAAATAGCGTCGTTAGCGATGACATTGGGAATGTCATGGTCGATTACAATAATAATAATAACACGACGAGTGACAGTGAGGATGTATTCCTCCCACTCCCAGATATGACAGGGACGTCAGGTACACCCGATCGTGAAAATGGGGATGAATATTATATATCTTCAACCCACAAAAGACTGGCGAGTTTTTCTGTCGATCAAGTAAAAAATGTAGAAGAAAATGTGAATGAGCTTGACAATCCCCCACCCACTTCTGTGTCAGATGTCCTGTGTCAGATGTTCTGCTTGTGGACATAAAATGTCTTTCGGAATTAATTTCCCCTGCCATATGTACTCATTGCAACAACAAAACATTGCAGATTAGAGCGGTTCCTGAAAGAAGGGGTTGGTGTCTGTTTTGGGACTTTCCTGCTCTAATCTGCAATGCCCATCCAATATGAATAATGATGACATGAACATGCCAACTAACTTTCAGTCAACTGTATATACATCTAAGAAAGTGTCAACAGATACTGCCCCGAACAATTACACGCCCAAATATAGCCCCAGTTCCCGTCTTCCCTTCTCCCTTGGATATTAATCTTGGCATGCCGTAGTGTAGGGACAGGCTATTATCAGATCAAGAGGTTTTTTTACCATCATGGATGTTCCAAATATGCCACTTTTGAAAACTTTCCAAAATTTAGAAAGCAAACTCCATGATGCCACAAAAACGTCTGTTCTGAAACATTTGTATCAAGTGAGAGAAATTGTCGATAGAACATATGATATTGAAGGGTTGTATGAAGATCATGATAGTCTAAATACAGGATTAAAAACAACACGCGAAAAGGGGGACATTGCAGTTATGTATGACGGTACGTGGCAGAAAAGAGGGCATAAGAGTCATAATAGAGTAGGGACATGTCTTGATGTGGCCACCGGATACGTACTTGATTACCAGGTATTATCAAATTATTGTCACGGTTGTACATCAGGCCCAAATGAAGATGATGAAAATTATGCAGACTGGCTTATTGAATACAATCCCAAATGCACAAAAAACACCGACTCGTCGTCACATGCCATGGAGACTACGGCTGCTAAATATATTTGGGAAGTCTCAACTTCACCAATTCCCAAACTCAGATACCGTCAATTTCTTTGTAATGGAGACAGCAAGGCATTTCAGGACGTTTCATCTTTATCTCCAGATGGAGACGATGTTGACATTATTAAACAGGATTGTGCTAACCACGTAGCAAAACGCCTTGGCACAGCTCTGCGTAAAATTACTGGTCTGCGGCGGGGAAACAACTTTTCAGAAGAGACGATAAAAAATAACTCTCTACTACAGGATCTCGATCTCTAATAATCGGGGTAATGTAGAAGGAATGTATAAGGCTATTTGGGCATCTTTTCTGCATTCAACATCCTCTGATGATGCCTACAACCACATTTATTGCCCATCGGGACAGGAATCGTGGTGCATATCAAAAAGCCAAGGCAGTAGGTTTAGAAATACCGCCACATAAACCTAGATTAAATAAAATTCAAGCCAAGGCTTTAGAGCCAATAAACAAACGACTAACAGAAAAACAGTTACTTAAACGTTGTAACTTGGTGCGTACCCAAAATCCTGCAGAATCGCTAAATTCTCGGATTTGGATCCTTGCTCCAAAAACCAAATATTCTTCTAGACAAACAGTAGAAACTGCTGCTGGTCTAGAAGTAATGTGGTACAATAAAGGGTATAGCTCGTTTGTTGAGCTGCAAATTGAAACGCCGAGATCACTATCTAGTGAAACTGGGTTAGTGGATAAGGCAAGAATTGCACAAATGCAAACTAAAATGACTGGTGAAGCCAGATACAAACGAAAAATAAAATCAATTTCAGCTGCAAAGCTAACAGATAAGTTGAAAGAAAGTGAAACACTTTCGTATTATCCTGGTGGGGCAGATTTAGGCATGTTTGAAAGTGACCAGGATAGTAGTAATGATGACTAATCAATCACACAGTCACTTACCTGTCTGTAAAGATAATGTGTCACCGCCCCCCTCCCAAAAAACAACAAAAACAAATGTATTATACAACCCGATAAAAAAAGAATTGTGCCCCCCCCCCCGCAAAAAAAAATTAAATAATCATATTGCATGCAATTGTACTGTAAAATAGTCAAGTATGTATATATTGCACATGAATGTAAATGATAATAAGTACATGTAGGCCTATGTAGATATCGCACAACTGTGACAGGGATGACAGTTGTAATGTCTAATCCCACGGCAATCACAAGAGCCACAAGGCCATCCGTAGGCTACATATGTTGTGACTAAAAAGAAAACCAAATGAATTTAACAAAAACGAAAAAACAAAAAAAAAAACAAAGATAAAAAAAAAAGAATACAAAAAAGAAAATATGGACAATAGATCATGTATATTTTTCAAGTTAATGTATATAATATAAAGGTTGTATATATTGCAAGTCGGTGTATATAATAATATAAAGTATTAATATATCGCAAGTTTATTTAAATAGGCCTATGTATATATTGCAAGTTCATTTATCGATTGTACTTCGATGTATATACTATAAAGTATCTCCGCCCCACCCCACCCACCTCAAATCCCATCTAATCACCGCCCCACGCTGTGAAACATACAACCAACCATCCTGTGGTATGAATGAAAGTAATCTGTTGATTTCTTTTAATCTGAATTATTATTTATTAGAAAGAAACAATATTATGTGATTTCAACAACTCTAAGACTCCTCCAACCTATCCCCTTCCTCTAACACAAACCCTTAGTAGTACTCAAACCTGCACAGCATCCAAAATTTGTACCACCCTTACTTTTATGAAATATAGACATTATGTCTCATATTTACATCTGCAATAACCTAATTTCAATCAAAAACAATGTCAATTCTGTTATTTCATGATACATTATTGAAGTGCATTTTCGGTTGTCGATTTCCAGAATCTGACTTTTATGCTATAATACAATTTTGTGGACACAGTTTCTCAAAAACCGCTCAACTGATGATCCTGAAATTTAAAATCTGTAATCAGTGACATGTGTTGTATGCAATGAAAGCGTTTTAGCATTCTGATTTAAAAATTACTATATGTCGGTGAAGTTCGAAAATTTGATTTTCTACAGATATTCGATCATTCGAATTTCAAGGGGCACAAAATATTTCAGAATCATCCCAGCAGGATATAATTGTTTCATTGCACAGTTTAGACTATCAGTTAAGAATTGCAGTTGGAATTTGCAAAATATATGAATTGGGCTTTGAGAAAAAGCTTCCACAAAAAAGGTGCCACCAAAAGTGGGCGTGGCCCGTTACTATGGCAACAGGCGAAAATTGGGTGACAAAAGTTTTGCATTCCTGATCAACTACCCAGAGGGGATAATAATAGCACAAAATTTCCCAAATTCAGACATAAATATAGAATTTGACTTTTCGATGAGTGGTTATTGATGTGTAAAAGCTGAACAGGTGATATGGCTGTCGGGATAAGAAAACCTGACTTTGAAACGGCGCTTTGCTTTTCGTGTGATCAATGGCGTCGTCCCACCAGTAAGTCTGTCATTTTTAAATGTTTTGTGTCCCTGCTTCTAGCAGCTAGTCGTGAAAGGCTGACTACAGATATATCAATTTAACTATCCTACACAATTTCACAATGAATATCTGCCAGTAAATTCAGTGTGTGTTTAATCTGCATGCATTCTTGCTACGGTGAAGACGACCGACAGCAAATCCTTTACACCCATGACGAAGTGTCGTGTAAAAGTATGCAATACGAAGGTTGTGGGCCCTCTTGGGATTACAATTTTGATCCGATTTTGATCCAACTTAAAATGTATGTTTATGTCCCAAAGATCTCGATTCCGTTCAATATCCACAAAAATCGAATTTTAACATGCTGGATTATGGCCCATGATAGTACCAAAAATCGCGTGTAGAACACTCTAGAGACCAAAATTTAATACGGTTCTAATTTCGTGAAAATCGGACTGAAGCTGCCCGACAAAATGGGCGCTCCCTTTACGCAAAAAGTGTAAAAGTGTGTAATACCAAGGTTGTGGGCCTTCTAGAGATCACAATTCATATCCAAATTTAATGAAGCTTATATGTGTATATCCCACAGGTCTGTGGTCCTTTCAGTACTTGCGTGGAGGAGACCTTAACTTTTGGATTATTGTCTCAGGTTGTATGAAAATCACTTTTTTTAGTCTGTTTGCTGTCCATATCTTGCTAAATGTGGCTGTATCGTGCATGGCAACCGCTTGTTGTATTCTTATTTGTATTGCTACGCTTATCCAAGTAATCTGGCCTGTCAGAAAGGTGGGTGTTTTGTCGGATTTTATGTACGATTAAAAAACGACTGGGGGTGTGCACCGATCATTCCAAAAATCAAAATGTAATTACTGTTTTAAGAAAATTGTTTTGCATCCCTCTGCTCTGCTGTTCGTACATATATTTAGACATACGACGTGCTTTTATATTCCAGCTTTGCTTGGCCTGTTTTGCACACAAATATGCAATTAACTTACAACTGATTTATCATTATATATATAAAATGTTGTACAACGTCAAAGGCACAATTGGCATATCCTTTATTATATATAAATATTCTAATTCACGTAAATATGCCTAAAGGGAATATATTGTACTTAATGTTATTTATTATAGCATCTTTCAACATGCTGACATTTGAATTTTAGTGGTATTTATAGATTGAATTACAAGATCTTAATGTATATTTACATTCTCTTTTTTTCTGTTAATTATAATATTGTTGATACAGACGTATCGCAATATTTATATTGTACAGAATATAATATTAACCATCAGTATGTTAAAAAAAATGGAATTTGTAAACAGCCTGTATTTATTTTATCCGATCAACATTCGTCTATTACTATAGCAGCTAATTGCTCTATGTTGATGTAAATTTAATACAAATTATTTTAATCTTTGTTTGAATGGCGCAATTTCGTTAATCAATACCCCAGATATAGATCTTCACCATAGAGTAAGTATCTTTCTTTTTGTATTTTGTTTGATCAAAATCGATATTTGGAGGATAAATGATAGTATTACATTTTCAGATTCCGCTAGAAACCTTCGTGTGATTTTTGACAGCACTGTGACCATGGCAAAACATATTTCTTCAATCTGCAAATCGTCCTATCATATCTACAAAATAAACAGAATTCGTAAATACCTAGATACAGATAAAACTAAACCATTGTAAACATTCGGATCACACCTCGCTTGGACTATTGCAATTCATTACTGTTTGGTATCCCCGCAACAACTTTACAACGTCTTCAACAATTTCAAAATACTGCTGCCCGTATCATAACCAGAATGAAACCATTTGAGCACATCACACCAGTACTGAAAGATTTACACTGGCTTCCTATCAATCAACGTATTAATTACAAAATACTATTAATAACTTACAAATGTTTACAGCCAAACACCACCTCTCCTACCTAATTTCCGAATCAACTTCACATAAAAGCATCACAAAGAGAAACCCGTTCTTCAAACAAATTTCAACTAGAAATTCCGAGATCAGACTATGTGAAATGTGGAGACCGAAGTTTTTCTGTTGCTGCTCCTAAACTGTGGAACAAGCTACCATCATATATTAAGGATGCACAATCACTGTGTACATTCAAATCCTTGCTAAAAACACGCCTATTCAGTGCGGATGATGAAAATCTGGCATAAATACGATAGACTAACTTAGCGCCAGGGAGCAAACTTTTAGACAGGAGGCGCTATACACATCCATTTTTATTATTATTAAATATGGTGTACTAATGATACCATCCTCAGAAGAAAGTGACTGACTCCGAATACCCAGCAATGGAAAAGCATACTGAAGTTCACGTCGGTCGTGTAATGAGATCCTATACAGCTTAACGTATAAACAGGTGCGCTTCAGATGTGCAGAATGCCCCTATACTGATTCTAAGTCCTTGATTGTGCATGACGTCCAGCTCGGTGAGATAATAAGTTGCTGTCGGCTTGCTAGGCAGTAATTGATAGGACGCCCAAACATTTCGCCTTGGGATATGTTATGTGGGGCTTAAATAACATTTCTACAGAACAGGGAAATCAATTTAAAAACACATGGGGTTTAATGTTTAATTTTCTGCACCAAGCAACGTAAATACGTGGTTGTTTTGTCCAAGTATGCATACTAATGAATTATATCAACATACGGGTATTGTACGGTAATCTACCACATATTATTACGTAAGTGGGATTCTCAGTACATGCATTCGATAACAGAACTAACGTGTTTGTATTAAATTATTTGCCGAAACCATATGCTTTATTTGATCACACTTTGTGATTGCTACACAACAAGACACATTGATAGACTGATGTAAAATTGGCTTTTAATCCTGGTGCTTTGAAAGAGGTAAGATTTCAAATTTAATTTTAATAAGACTATAACTTTTGTTGATTGGTATAAATGGCCGCTTCCCTCGAAACCGAAGCTGATATCCTCGACAGAAACATGATAATCAAGTGACTTTTGGCTATATAACAGAATTTGTCGGTTACAGATATCAACTGTATAGCATATACGGTAAACAAGGGTTTGTGTTCGGGTAAGGTATATCTATTTGATAAATGTATCAATAAAGACTGGGATGCAATGTGTCATTTTGTCCGAACAGTGGCGTTTCGTCCACTCGTTAACTATACGAAGGGTTCTTTTATGTGTACGAGGGAACTAAAATCATTCTAAAGTAGAAATGTATATTTACAAAGCATATCAAATGCTTTGCAATTCTATATTCTTTCTCCGTCAGCCCAGTCGGAGCACAGAAGTAGGACGTTAAACCCTATTACATCGTTTATTTGCTGGAAAATAGATTTTTCATATTTCTGTCTCCATAATTATTGTCCCCCGCCGTCTGTCTGTCTGTCTGTCTGTCTCCATAATTATTGTCCCCCGCCGTCTGTCTGTCTGTCTGTCCGTCCGTCCGTCACACTTTTTGGGACACAATAACTCTCTTTCTAATTGAGCTACAATGTTCAAACTTGGTGTAGGTGTTTATTAGGTCAATGCCTTGATGGAGTTCTAAGATCGAGACTTTGGAACACAATAACTCTCATTCTAATTGAGCTAGAATGCTCACACTGGGCATAGGTGTCTATTATATGAATGCCTTGATGGGAGTTCGAAGATGAGAATTTTCGGCTTAGGGTAAGCAGAGATACGCAATTTGATTGGTTGATATACATGAGACACAATAACTTTAGTTCTAATTAAGTGAGGGTGAGGACACTTGGTGTATAGCTTTATTACATCAATACCTTGACTAAGTTGGATTATGAATATTTTCTGCTGAGGGTAAGCAGAGCGATAAGCAATTTGATTGGTCGAGAATTTGGAACACAATAAATCTCCTTCTAATTGAGGTAGAATGTTTTTAACTTGGTGTAGGCGTCCATTAGGTGAATGCCTTGATGGAGTTCTATGATAAACATTGTTTGCTTGAGGTAAGCAGAAATAAGCAATCTGATTGGTTGATGCTTTGAGGCACGATAACTTTGGTTGTAATGAAGTGAGAGCGATGGAACTCCGAATATAGATTCATTATATCATTACCTTGACTAATTTCGATGGTGAGAATTTTCTGCTTAGGCTAATGGGCGATAAGCAATTTGATTGGTCAGGACTTTGGAACATAACAACTCTGCTTTTAATTGAGATAGAATGTTTAGACTTGATGTAGATGTTCATTAGGTGAATGTCTTGACTGAGTTCAAAGATTAACATTTCGAGCTGAAGCTAAGCAGAGCTAATCAATTTCATTGGTCAATGCTTTGGGACAAGATAATCTTGATTCTATCTGATAGAGAGTGATGAAACTTAGTGTATAGTTTGATTGCTTGATACTTTTGAAAAAAAAATAAATGTGCAATTAATTAATGTGTGTCATCTATTTATTTTTGGATTTCGGCGGGGGACATCAGCCTCACTGTTGGCTTGTTATTTTATCTTTATAACTTGTCTGCATGCTGAAATTAAAATCATTTCTTTTTTTCGTTTCAGAATAAGTAATACGATAACGATGTTTACATGGTGCTTTATGTGGGTGATCGGTCTCTGTTCAATAGATTACGCAAAGGGTGACTTTGAAAGACAAGAATTTTTCAAAGATCTATTTTCCAATTACCAGTCGAAGTTACAACCAACGGAGACAGTATTTGATAAAGTGGAAATAAATGTTACATACAAATTAATTAGCATCAATTTTGTAAGTAAAGTGAACCAGTACATAGAAACGTCAACGAAACTGGTCATCACCTGGTATGACACGTTTCTCAGGTGGAACGCAAGCGATGTGGATACACCAAGTTACATCACTGTCTCATATTGATGCCTTCGGTCGTTACTTTCAATGCTTTCGATAATAATCGAAATATTAAAAAAAAGGTGATGACGTGATAATAACTGCTGACGGACGGGTTATTTGGACAACTCACAATCTATTTAAAACATCCTGTAAAATTGACATTACCAAATTTCCCTTCGATCAGTAAATATGTCAAACGATAATCAGTCCGGCTTATGAGAGATATAGTCCCTTTGTTTTAAAACAAAACTCATTAAATCCACTTGCAGTATACCAGGAGAGTAACGAATGGGCGATACTGAACATCTTGGTTGAAAATGGACCATTGAATGCACTACAATCCTGCATGGAATCAACGTTACCAGAGATGTCGTTGTAAGCTTAATTTTGAGACGACGTTTTGTTTTCCATGTGATCAAGTGTGTCGTGCCACCAGTATCTCTTTCTATAATGAATTGTTTTGTGTTTCACATGCCAGCAGCTAGCGGCGAAAAGCTAACGATGGCTATATCTGTTGTATTATCCTACACATTATACTTGACCTTCATCAACGAATTTCTGCCAGCAAACTCCGACTCTATCTGCATCTTTGCAGTGTGTATTTGACCTGCATGCTGTTGCTGAGTGTAGCGATTATTCTGGCTACGATTAAGAGCATATCCCTCCATCACGAGACCAACCAACATCCGATACTGGTACGGCTGGTGATGGGCCAAACGACGGACTACACCTCCACAACTAGTACTGATACTAAAGATGAAGACAGTGTTCTAGTCCCACAAGCTTCTACTGGATTTGACAAGCTTGCCTTTATCGTGTTCTTGAGTTTTAATTGTCTTGTAACTATTGTCTGTTTCTCAATTATGCTATGGTGAAACCTTGCTAATGTTTATACCTGGTTTTATGTTGAAACATTCTGTTAGTAACTATTTCACCAATTAGGCTTTAGTAAAACATCCTACTAGTAAATATCGTCTATTATGTTAAAACATCCAGCTAGTAACTATCGTCTATTATGTTGAAACATCCTACTAGTAAATATCGTCTATTATGTTGAAACATCCGGCTAGTAATTATCGTCTATTATGTTAAAACATCCAGCTAGTAACTATCGTCTATTATGCTACAATTCACTGTAAGTAACTATCATCTATTATGTTGAAACATCCAGCTAGTAAATATCGTCTATTATGTTTAAACATCCTGCTAGTAACTATGGTTTATAATGTTACTACATCCTGCTAGAAACTATCGTCTATTATGTTGAAACATCCGCCTAGTAACCATCGTCTATGCAATTATGTTTTGAAGTATATAGTTACGAGGAACTTGAACTTTTGAGTCATATGCATACTTTGGCAATCACGGAGGGGCTTGGTCGTTTGACGTGATTAATACTATTATAGTGTATTATAATGGTAGCGGCTGCTGAAACACGAAAAGGAGGTTCATAATTAGAATTATTGACAACAGAATGTAACCGGTGTGATGGATGGCCTACATCCTGTATATGACTAATCTGACTATACTAGAAAACAGTTTATAATATTGTTTTGTAAATCGGTTTATTATGTTTATTATGTTATGGGTTAAAATTCAAAAGATGTTTTTACATGCATGACCATGTAATGAATAGAAATGATACCATTTTAGCGACCTGTGAAATCATCTTGGGGGTTGAAAGACACTATACTAGTTTCTTTAAATAAAAACCACATGCACATAATGAATGGAAAAATCAAACACGAATAACATTTTAACGACCTGTGGAAACATCTAACGAGTTGAAAGACACTATACTAGTTTCTTATAAGAAATATGTTTTCAATTCCTGTAATAATGACTGTGATATTACCCCAGTCGATGAGGTCGTTAAATTCAGATAGTGATTGCTAACAAATCATGTAGATGGATGTAATGGTTCCATCAGAATATTGTGCAATTTGTCATACTATTTTACCCTACAATCGTATATCGAGGCGAAGATATTCCATTTATAATGGGAAGATATAATAGTAACAAGTGGAATTTGATATCAGAATCATTATATTAAATCCTCGACAGTCATGATTCTACATAAACATCTTGCGTTAACTACAGACAGAGAGACAAATATAATTAAAAGTAGATCTGTTTGATGGTTGTTATTTTTTAGCTTTTTTCTTGTGTGTGGGGGGGGGGGGGCTACATACGACCTCACCAATTAAAGATGGGTTCCCAGAAAAGTATTTATCGGGTGGTTATTTCCAAAAAAAGTATGGCAATTTTGGTATATATGGAAAGTAGAGATATCCAATCTTACTAGAAAAATACTGGATTCCCCGAAAAACACTCATGGAGCGTATACAGGACAAAAATATAAGGGTTCCCCTAATCGACAGCCCGACGATTAGGAATTTCTGCACGCGTGATGTGAAAGGTCACACACGAACATTGAGCGCTTGATGTACAAGTTGATAAACTTTTATGAAGAGTTAGACGTACAACACATTCTGCGATAAAAATGATGGAAAAAGACGCGGATAGTGGATAATCCGAGAATTTAATTAGGATTCGATATTCGTAATAAATAGTAAGCGATTAAAGACAAAATCGTCTTATGTATGCAATGAATTCTCCTCTGACTTCCAAGAGAGGTAAGTCACGTGACGTAAACATAACCTGGTTTGATCGAATTTTTATAGCAGGGCATTCCTTCGCAATTACAATGTTTGAGAAGGATTTGAAGAAAAATTATGACAAATTAATTAGTTTGAATATGTATTTAGTCATATACCATTACATCACCCAGTTTGTACGTGGGGATGTATCTTGAACAATAAGGCCCACCGACACTATGTGCTCTCCGTAATTAGGGTGAGATACATGAGACCTCGGTTTTTCGTCCCATCCCAACGACTAGACGGTTGTCCTTGTCAGACCCTCTGTCCTGTACCACTGACAAGGGGAAATCACGCCGGAAACAATATACATATTATGAGATAGCAAAATATTATGTGTATAGCGAACGTGTGTTCAAATATAAAAACTGATTTCAAATTGAACTATGGCTACAAAGATACATTGGCAGGGGATGTGTTCAGGAATTTGAGCAGCGGAGGCCCAGGTGGAGATAACGTGAAGTATGGCTTTAGGTCCGGGGGATTACCCGATAATTTTATAAAATCAGAAACCCCGAGACAATATTTCTACTCATTTAGATGAATCCATTTATACGATTAGAGTGCGACGAAAACGGCGGCGATGTTTCGACGGAAATAAATTCTCCATGCTCGAGGTGGGGAGAGTCGCCTCGCACCGATCCCTTTCTGACACACGCCTTACTTGATGTCGAATCATTAACTATATTTATGTACATGATATATGTCTGACTCTTTTGTTGGTATAAACCAATTTGATGAGACGATTCCATTATTTTTTTCAATCACCGTAGTTTTCAACGAGAATATTTATATAGATCTCAGTCTGTAGAGGAGTGAATACATTGATCTAGATACAATTGGATGGTGATGCATTCACGAAGGTAAGTTACACGTTTGAATTATCATATTCCATACAAGGAAAAGACTTAGAATTTGTTTTCCTCACGTGACACTAGAATTGCATGGTCCTTGTTCGATAAACGTGGACTTCGCCAACAAAAATTTATAATTGGCTTTCCGTGTCCTTTGCCGGCTTGAGTTCGATTGAGACAGAGTTGTTAGATGACCTTGGACATACATCACCAACAACACCTTAAAATATATGTTCTTCGGGTACTTCGCAGGTTAAACTGGATAATGAAGACGGATAATAAAGACGGGGTAATGAAGATTGGGATAATAAAGACGGGGTAAAAAAGACTGTCAATGGTTCTTGTACGTGCTTGCTAATGTGTGAATGGCACCCGAACGGCCACACACCGTCCTTGCCAAGACCTCGATCCTGCACCACTGAACAGAGGCAATCGCCCAAAAGTCAGACTAACTTTCTTGAACAACGCCAGGAGCGAATCCGAAAAGGTGATTTCATATTTTTATGACCATATAGTTTTTATTTTATCTCCATTTAAAATCGTTTCTATTTTCAGAATACCTGTAACGATGTCTACATTATGTATTTGGTTGTTTTTTGGTGTTTCGATCATAGAAAACGTACAGAGTGAATTCAATAGGCAGGACTTTTTCACTGATCTTTTTTCCAATTACCAGCCAAAGATACAACCGACGGAGACAGTATTGGAGAATGTGCAAATCAATGTCACATACCAACTGATTAGCATCAATTTTGTGAGTGAAGTGAATCAGTACATACAAACATCAACGAAACTGATCATCAGCTGGTATGACACGTTTCTCAGGTGGAACGCAAGCGATGTGGATACACCAAGTTATATCACTGTCTCTCCTGACGACATATGGATGCCTTCGGTCGTTATTTTCAATGCTTGCGATAATAACCGAAATATTAAAAAGGGAGATAGCGTGATAATAACTGCTGACGGAAAGATTATTTGGACAACCCATAATCTATTTAAAACTTCCTGTAAAATTGACATTACCAAATTTCCCTTTGATCAACAAAATTGTGAAACGATAATCAGTCCAGCATACCAGAGATATAGTCCCTTTGTTTTCAAAGTAAGTACGCGAAATGCGATACGGGAATTTTACCGGGAGAGTAATGAATGGGAGCTATTGAACATCGTGATTCAAAAGGAACCGGTGAATGAAACTAGATTCCCGGATGGAACCATGTGGACCGGGGATGTCGTTGTGAGCTTAGCTTTGAGTCGACGGTTTGCTTTTCATGTGATCAAAGGCGTCGTGCCACCAGTAAGCCTATCTATCATGAATTGTTTTGTGTTCCAGCTGCCTACTGCTGATGGTGAAAGGCTAACGATGGCTATATCAGTTCTACTATCCTACACAATATATTTGTCATTTATCAATGAATCTCTGCCAGCAAACTCGGACTCTATCTGCATCTTCAGTGTGTATTTGACCTGCATGCTGCTGCTGAGTGTTGCGATTATTCTGGCTACGATTAAGAGCATATCCTTGCACCACGAGACCAACCAACATCCTATACATGTGCGGATGGTGATGGGCCAAACGACGGACTCCACCTTCCAAACCAGTACTGATACTAAAGATGAAGACAGTGTTCTAGTCCCACAAGCTTCTATTGGATTTGACAAGCTTGCCTTTATCGTGTTCTTGGGTTTTAATGGTCTTGTATCCATTGTCTGTTTCTCGATTATGCTGTGTTGAAACACCTTGCTAGTAACTATCGTCTACTATGTTGAAAAATCCCGCTAGTAACTATCGTCTATCATGTTAAAGCACCCCACTAGTAACTATCGTCTTATTATGTTGAAACATCCTGCTAGTAACTATCGTCTATGCAGTTATGTTTTGAAATATATAGTTACGGAGGAGTTTAAGCTTTAGACGTCATATGCTTACTTTGACAATCACGGAGGGGTTTGCTCGTTGGACGTGATGAATACTATTATAGTGTATTATAATGGTAGCGGCTGCTGAAACACGAAGAGAAGGTTCATAATTAGAATTATAGCAGAATGTAATATGACTATACCAGAATACAATTTACACTATTGTTGTTGATTTGTTAAACCGGTTAATTATGTTAGTGTTTAAAATTCAAGAGATGTCTTATTACAGATTTAACGTCCAATACATTAAATATGATATTATTGACAGAACATAATAAATGTAAATAATACCACTTTGAACGAATTGTGGAAGCATCTATAATCACCTTAAAGTTCTTTTACATGGACACTAAACATTTTCCTTTGAAACCCTTTTGTTATGTGACTCAAAAACCACATTTGTGGCTGCAAGTATATCATTTGCAACGTCCAGGCTAAATAACACTTAATAGAACAAGATGTTTTAATCAATCTATATACTGTTTCACATGACTTTTTATTGTGTTTTTACTATAAGTACGACGTTAACTTCCTTTTATTTCAGTGTTATCTGGACCTTCGAATGTGTTAATTGGGCCTTTCGTGATAAGGATAATATACAAGACAAATTTGTTTGATCTAACCGGGCGTAGAGAGCAGCTTTCCTAGAGTTTGAGTTCATGGTCGGAAATTCCAATTTGATGCTTTTGTATCGTCCCGTCCATCTAAATTATGTCGTACTTTTGAAGTGCCTAGGTCTGTTAAATCTGCATCCCCGTGATAAATAAATATTGTTTAAGCCATTCCATCGTTTTGTGCTTCATGTAACAAATTATTTTGCTAACATACCAGGTAAACAAAGGGACGAAATTACACAAATCAAACAAAGATTTTTATAATATGACATCAACATGGAGTAATTAGTTGATGAAATGAAATGTCGTTCTATTGTTCTGTTACGACTTGGCTAATGATGACGGTGATAAAATGTAGGAAACGTGTCAACACTATTAAAAAAGGCATAATATCACCACAAAAATAAATTAATTAAAAGGAAAGTATCGATAGTATTTACGATACATTAACACGACATACTGTTTACACATTCTAATTCAAAGTAAATACGTTTATCTCAACAAGAATCTTAATTATTGCAGAATTTAAAGCAAAACCAGGAAAGTCAATATTTATCTATTAAAAATACGATGTAAATTCTAATTTCATACTTGTAAACCTACAATAACGTATTTATTAAAATCTATCAATATAAAGATTTAAAGGACATCAATCTATGTTTTTTACAACCTAAAAGGGATCGCAATATTTGTACTGTAATAACTCAATTTAATTTAATGGTAGGACAACGATTGGACACTCAGTCAACGATCTGTCCCTAGCAAATCGTCAACCCATTCCACAATCCCCCACAGGAAATACATGATATGATGTATTTTGTTTGTTTAATGACCTGTATCTACGAGTTCCCTGTCATGTACATCGGGCTTTATTTAATTATTTCATTATTCCCTTGAAGTCCTCTATACGCAAACAGTTAACATCATAGAGACAAATAAACAAAGTGTGCTCTGTATGATAGTTGTAACATGGACGGGAAATCTTCCTTTCTTCTTTTCATTGAATAAGCAGATTGTTTTCCCTCTAGTAGATAACTAGAAGATAACTAAGCACTCTTCCGGTAATTTACCGCCCCGACCCTTTTTGTCAAAACAAATAAAATGAGATGGTTATATAATCGTATATACCTCACGTATTAATGGTTCAATAATAATACTACTTTAAAACCAAGGTTAACTGATCCTAATAACATCCATCACACACTTCTGTTCAATAAGCGTCATTGAGTCCGTAATTGTCATGATAATAAGTACTGCATTTGTATGAAATTTGAGATTCTAATTCGATGTATGTGTATTTCATTTTGTCAACATATGAATAATGAGACAGGAAGACATGAACATGATTATTATCTCTATAATTACATTAATACCCAATTCTCCACGATCTCAACTGGTTACCAAGTGACGTACGGTAAACGTGCCTTCGCTAATGCTGCCCCTTGATTATAGAACTCTCTCCCTTTCTATTTGCAATGCCTCCTTCCTGGACTCCTTCAAAAACACCTCAAAACACATGTTTACACATGAAATACAATTGCCTAATGAAATGTTTTCTTCCTGCTAGAAAGACGTAATTAGTTGCTTTAAAACGGTAATTCTTCCATTAAGGCAGAATAATTTGTGGCCATAAATCAGATTATAATCATATTAATTGTTGCATGTTCATAAAAATTTAGAAACTTTTAACAGATTTTACATAATGGTACGCACAATCTGTCAGCCATCCCTCTATAGTTGTTATATGGAGTATTATTTAGACATTTGTGTACTTGACAAACCGATCATCGACTCTCCAGATTATCACCTGGCAAGCCACTCATCGACTCTCCAGGTCATCATATAGCTTAGATATTGAATGGATTAGAAGACCTACACTGTGTGGAGGTGTGCCAGATGTTTAAAATGTTGACCTCTATAAATTAACAAAAGTATTATTTTAAATGAAATGAAATGGAGTTTTTCTGCTCCGATTGGGCTAATGAATACGGTCATACGCCATACAATGTGCTATGAGGGACATTTTGCCAGGGAAGCGGCACTACGACTCCTAATCCTTATTTTCATTTCCAACTGACAATGGTTCATTTACGTGCACGTCAATGTATACACTGGATCTTTGTGTTTCGTCCCTCCACCACTTATTACTTTTAGAATTATTCTTCATTACTTGACTGTCAACGAAGATCGTCATTTACCCAAATCTATAATTAAGGGTGTGTGGTGAGATAATATAATCTTATTTTAATTGATGTATCCAAGTTTATCGAGTCAATATTTAATGTGATATGTGTACGATTCTTGAAACACGCAAATGTTTGGCTTAGTGGAAAATACAATTGGTCTAAGTGGTTCAGACACTTTCCCTGAAGACCTTCAAATCCGAACCAGCAAAGGGTTCTTCACTTCAGAAATTGTGAATCTTAAAGATACCTATTCAAGAGTTAAATCTGCCTATTAGAGGTTTTTCTTTAGGGCTTAAATCTTATATGAATTGTTAATTAGACTTTTATTAATTCTCGATGACATCCGTTACTCGAGATGTTTACTAGATTACAACGGTTCAGCTATTTAATAATTTAATTTAAAAATGGGGAAGCGAGGCTAAGACTTGTATATACCAGTACCGTGTTTACGATGATAAACAGTCAATGCATAAAGCAGTGATAACTTGGCTCAGAATAAAGTAATTTGAATGAAATTTACAATATATTAATTTTGCATTATCTATATTTTTGAACTATTATAGCAAGGATGGCCAGCTCTTACATAATGTATTTTCACGTGTTTGACAAAGTGATCCACCATCACTTTTATCAAACTTGGGCTATATTAATTAGATGCACTGAAACCCACATATTATTGATATTATAAACAATATAATGAGGATATACTGACCACTTGATATACATGTTGTGTTTAATAACCGCCACATGTTATTGCTATCAATGACCTAAACAGAACAGATGCGATGTGGTACTGGGAAGACATGAATACTAATATTAATATTAATAATAATAATTGATTTATATAGCACCAACAATTCCACTCGGCGAGCTGCTCCCAGGCGCTTTACATAAGTACAACTAATATAAAATTACAACAATCACAACATATTAATCCATAACAAAAGACAAACAAAATGCAGAGAACATTATTTAGTACACATGGTAAAAGTTAGACAAAAACACAGTTAGAACCGTACTCAATCAGTTGTATATTTGATTAAAAATTCGGTTTTGAGAAACTTTTTAAAATCTTTAATAGAAATTGCGCGTTTGGTTTCGTTTGATATTGAATTTGTCATCGTTGAGTTTTAATAAATTTAGGTCCATCCATTTACGAATATCTGATAAACAGGTCTCAACTTTGCATATCTCAGATGGTTCAGAAGAAGGCTCAAAAGCTATATAAATTGAGTGTCGTCGGCTTACAGATGGTAGTTAAGACCGTGTTTACGAATGACATTTCCTAAAGATGTTGTGTATGTGCTAAATAATAAAGGACGGAGAAAGAAACCCTGTGGTAGGCCATACTTTAAAACCGTTGAGTTGGATGGGGAACCTTTGATAACAACTGTCTTTGTACGGTTTTCAAGGTATGACGGGAACCATGTAAGGGCTAATCCAATTACACCAAAGTTGTTCAGCAATCTTTTAAAAAGAATTTGGTGGTCTGTCATGTCAAACGCAGCGCTAAGATCAAGCAGGACTAGTACTGATGTATGTCTCTTATCCATTTCGTTTAGTAAGTCATTTTGAACACGTATTAAGGTGGTTTCAGTGCTGTGTTGTTTTCTATATACAGATTCAAATACGTCGTTGAGGTTATTATTATGCAAATGTCTTTTAAATTCGGATGCAACAGCTTTCTCAATAATTTTTGAAAGAAAATAAGATTAGAAACCGGTCTGTTATTCTTTATCAATGTTTGGCATATTTAGTAGCGGAAACACTAACGCCTTTCAGAACCTCCGTCATACAGCTAGAAGCCACAGAAGAATTTATAATATCCGTGATAGCTGGGACCATCACGTCAAGACACTGTTTTAGTAGCCAAGTGGGAATGGGATCTAGAGTGCACGATGCATGTGACGATGCTTTGATGATCTTATTTATATCCAGATTAGATACGGATCTAAATGTTGAGAGTTGCACGCCAGAGCAAGTATTACTATCCTGAGAGTTAGCGGGTGGAATTGTTCCAAGACCTGATCGTATAGTATCAACTTTGGTTGCAAAAAAATGAACAAAATCATTTGCTAAAACTTCAGAGTCCCGGTTTACTGGGAGAATCTGTTCTGGTCCGTCTTTATTTAGAATTTTATTGATAATCTTGTGAATTTCACGGATATTACCACGATTCTCAAGAATACTGTTCATAAAATGGTGACGTTTTGCATTTCTTATTACAGTGTTAGTCTCATTTTTACATTTCATATATATTTGCCTGTGTATTTCTAGATTTGATTTTCACCACTGTTTTTTTCCGATTTCCTTTTCTTTTGTTTACATTTCTGAATTTCTGATTTTCATCATTAAACCAATATCTATTTGATCAGATAATTATACTTTTAATTTGAACCGGTTCATGTTTATCTAATAATTTAATAATAATTTTGTTTTATTGTTCAATTTTATGATGAATATTATCATGTGCTTTGATCTGTTCATAAAACTACTCATAAGTTATGTCTGCTTTGAATTGCTCTACATCAATGTTTCTAGTTTTTAGGAAAGATATAGTGCGTTTATAAAGCGCTAGTTTAGCGAAAACACTGTAATGTTCGGATATTAAGTCATTTTTAACATGAATGGAATTTAGTAAATTATCATTGATGCTCGTAATAATAATGTCTAGGGTATGACCAGCGTGATGAGTAGGCTCATTTATATGCTGAGTAAGATTAAATACGTTGATAAGTTCAGTGAATTTCTTTGTATGTCTGTCAAGTGGGGTTTCCAGGTGAATATTGAAATTCCCAACTATAACTAAACGACCCGACGCTGAAGATAAAACATGGAGTAGATCAGAAAATTTTCGAGACTGCTAAAAGGGACAGAACAGCGGGGCGTTAAATCCCATTTCATTTTATATCTGTATTTTGGTATTTGAACAAATATTTATCATCGGGTATATCTATTGTTGCAATCTGATTAAAACACAGATCCTATTTCGTTTCATTTTTCATAGTTCAAAATTTCGTTTTACTTATCTTTACTACACTAGGATCTAGAAGAGTTGATATATAACCCGCGTTCTGGTTGATGTGAGCGATTAGCCAATGAAACGGTCTGTCACGGTGAGTTCTTGAGGTGTGGCGCACGTAACTGTGGGTTACAAATATGCATTAGTTTCAAAATAACGCAAGGTCATTAGCTGATATAATAATGGACCATTTTCTACAATAATAATGGAAATAAAATGAAATGGGGTTTAACGTCCTAATGAAGACGGGCATACGCCATACAGTGTGCTATGGGGGATATTTTGCCTGGACTGCGGCGCTACGGCCTACTCTTATATCGAATTCCAACTGCCAAGGGATCTTTTAGATTCACGCTAATGTGTACACGGGACCGCGATTTTCCCTACCATCCGAACAACTAGACAGCTGTCCCCGTCAGGCCCGCCGTCCTCCGCTACTGACAAGGGGAAATCCCGATGAACTTTCTAGGGCCTACACTGGGATCGATCCCGCGAACTCCAGGCTAGCGAGCCAGCGTCTGACTCACTTTCCCACCGTGGCTCTCCACTATTAAAGGAAGCAGGCCTTTAACTCAATATTATCCACAGTCTTCGAAAATGCAAACTCGACTTATTGGTCAGCTTCAATCAACATTGAAAAGATATGGGCTTATGATATCCAATATTTAAGACAAAATGTAAATTTTAAAATTGGCATACTTTTCGAGCACTATTTGTAATGAAGCGACTCGATGAATTATGTTAAACATATCCCAGAGGAGAATACTACCGGTGTAGACTGGAATAACCAGACACCAAAGACTGCCATTCGGCGAACATAACTGATTAGAAACAAGCCAACAGTGAGGCTGATGTCCCCCGCCGAAATAGGAAAATAATTAGAGGACACATATAAATTTATCACAAATAAGCGGAACGGACAGACAGACAAACAGACAGACGGACGAACCCATTTTAATAGTTCCCTGTTTTCTTCGAAAGGCGGGGGACAATCAAAGTAGGAGAGTTATTGTTTTCCAAAGTCTCGACCAATCAAATTGCGTATCGCTCTGCTTACCCTGAGCAGAAAATGCTCATTATCAAACTTAGTCAAGGTATTACTGTAATGAAACTATACACCAAGTTTCATCAATCTCACTTAATTAGAACTAAAGTTATTGTGTCCCAAAGCATCAACCAATCAAATTGCTTATCTCTGCTTACCCTAAGCGGAAAATGCTCATCTTCGAACTCCATCAAGGCATTGACCTAATCAACACATACACCAAGTTTGAACATTCTAGCTCGATTAGGAAGAGAGTTATCGTGCCCCAAAGTATCAACCAATCAAATTGCTTATCTCTGCTTACCCTAAGCGGAAAATGCTCATCTTCGAACTCCATCAAGGCATTGACCTAATAAACACATACACCAAGTTTGAACATTCTAGCTCAATTAGGAAGAGAGTTATTGTGTCCCAAAAAGTGTGACGGACAGACCGACAGACGGACGGACGGACGGACGGACAGACAGACGGACGAACCCATTTTAATAGTCCCCTGCTTTCTTCGAAAGGCGGGGGACAATTAAAGTAAAAACAGAAACGATTGAATGTAAATCAGTTTATATACATTATTATGTGTGTTGCGACCCATTTGTGTCCATTTATAGGTGCCAAAGGAATAGAGAATTAGTTCCTTTAAAGCAGTGTATTAGTTCAACATAAACATGCGTATTATTAGTAAGTGCCAAAATAACCTAGTTTCTGTTGAGTTTACGTTAAACCACATCTCTCTAACTACCGCCTCCACCCCCCTTTCCAAATCCTGTAAAAGTCACCCGTCAACATAGCATGATTGCAAAGCAAACCACTGTCACAAGACATGTGGCACAAATTGAAATTATAAACAATATTTTATCATATATCTGTGGGACAGTGTCTCTGTGGGATTCGTCCGTATTTTCACTCACGGTCTGTACACGTTTTTTCAGCATCCTACAAAGCCATGGCGGCAGGTCGTGGGTACCACAATGCAAAGCTATGCTTCGTATGGTACCAATAATAATGGCAATGCTCAACAGAAGAATCGAGGTCAGGTAGATGCTGAAGATGCAGATAGAGTCCGAGTTTTCTGGGAGGGATTCGGTGATGAAAGAGAGATAAATTGTGTAGGACAAAAGAACTGATAAAGCCATTGTCAGTCGTTCACCACTAGCAGCTGGTAGACGGAAAACAAAACAGTTCAATATGGATAGACATATTGGTGGAACAACTCCTTTAATTACATGGAACGCATACTTTCTTTGGACGATCATGTCTACTACCAAGTCGCCTTTGTCTGGGTGTACATCAGGAGATAAGTTAAAGTTCTGTGCATAAACCTTTGTATCAACCAAAGACCATTCATTACTCTCCTGGTAAAGACTTGTTAAACTGTTCCCTCTCATTAATCGAAATACATAAGGACTGTAGTGGGTAAACGGAGGACTGAACACAATGCTGCATGTTTGTTGATCAAACGGAAACTTCGCTATGTCAATCTTGCACGACGTTTTAAAGATGTTTTCGCTTGCCCACACAACATCTCCATTTGCATGAACGATGACTTTGGCATCCGTGCTTACATAACGTTGACCATTATCAAAAGTGTTGAATACAACTATGGTTGGTACCCATAACTTATCGGCCGAGACGGTAATATACTCGGGAGCACCAAGAATCGTTTTGTCCCATCTTAAAAATTGGTCTGTCCATTTTATTAGTAACTTGCCTGCTGTTTCTATATACTGATCAATCTCGCTAACATGGTTAATACTTATTATTCTGTAGTTTATATGAATGTCCACGTCTTCAGTAACGTTCTCCTTTGGTTGAAAATTGGGTTCGTAGCCCTTAAATAAGGTATTGAAAAAATCCTTTCGTACGAATTCACAGTTCACAACGTCAACGATCCACAACACCAGTATTAAGATTTTGAAGACAGGCATTGTTTGGGTTAGTGTTATTATCTGTGAAAGAAAAAATAATTACATGCATAAACAAACACCAAGCACAGTCGATCTTAAGGTATCGACAATCATGTGGAAGAATTCGGAAAAATGGATTAACGACACCAAGTTGACTCGCGCCATTATCGTCGCTCAATATTATTATCTAGAAAACAATGGGAATAGCATGGCACTAGATATAAGAGCACTGAACTACACACACAGTCTTACTTCGAGGACATATTAATGTACAGGAGCGGCATTGGCTCAGTGATTAACACTTTGGCTCGATAACCAAGGGGTATCGAATTCGCTTCCTGCGTGGTTTCTACTTGGTGCGGGGTGGAAGGCCTGTTAAGGCTCCGTGTACACATTGACAGTTTGAAATAAGAGTAGACTGTTCTATAAAAATGTTACTAAGTGTTTTAGCCCAGCCATTGTAGAATAGTAGCATTTCATTTATTTAAGACTAATTCGAAACCTCTTACCTGTTCCCTGTGGATGTAAAAATTAGAAACGTTCTGTAAATCTGTGGTGGTTAGTATCAAACGATACTACTTGACACTATCCCCGCCTGTGATACAATGATAAATGTTGTGGTCGTTCACAGAATCCTCCTCCCCAGTGATACAATGATAACTGTTAGGTTTATCCACACAATCAACCAGTCACAGAATGACAAATGATACGGTTATGAGGAAAAATTATGTGTTCATCACTTACGCTGGTAAAATATTTACCAAATTAATACAGTATCCGATCCGTTGTTTGTATAACGCGATCCGATGCTATGTTACTAATGGTCGAGTATAAATTTTAATGATTGTGTGTTATTAACCCCACAGTTTAATTCTTAACAAAACACTTTTAGTGGATTCATTTAAAGAAGGCAAGTCTCTAGCTCATTATTATCCACAGTCTTCGACAATCAAAACCCGACTTATTTGTCAGTTTAAATCAACATTGATGTTGTTATCTTACCGAGAAAAGATTGGCTTCTGATATTCCATATTTAAGACAAAATAACAACTTTAAAATTGTCTGGAATGCTCTCGGGCGCCATTTGAAATGAAGTGACTCGATGAACAATGCTAAACATACCCCACGGGAGAATACTACATGTGTAGACTTGAATAACCAGACAACAAAGATTGCCATTCAGTTTGTACTCTTCGCGTATTTCGCCGACCACAACTGATTAGAAATTACAATAAAAACAGAAACGATTGAATGTATATCAGTTTATATACATTCAGAATACATTATTATATGTGTCCATTTTCTATGTGTCAAAGAAAGCGATTTAGCTCCTTTAATTATTATGTAGTTATTATACATTTATCATTAAAAATAGCCATTTATTGTGGACCGCCGTAGTAAATTGCATTCCCGACTAGGAACTCGTGGATTAAATCTCGGTGTGTTTAGAGAACCTTCAGTAAAACGACACCCGTGTTTACAGTAAATATAAATCATCGTATCTGTCACTGCTGCAAGGTTCTCATTCCGAAAGTCAAATTATCTTAAGAAAAAATAACATTAAACTAAGTACGAACAATCCAAAACATTAGACAAAATTCAAAGTCCTAAAAAAACGGCTTAGGCAAACTAGTGTAATCAGCAAATAGACTGTTTACCGTGTCCGGAGGAGCAAGTAATGCGTTTGACTTCAGTGGTCTATTTCTGGAAGCCGGGGTGGCCTGGTGACTATGATTCGCCCACCAAGGAGTCCCGTACTGTATCTTTCTGTTTGTCGGAATTTTTTGGCATTGGTGCTGGAAAGAAATGAAATGAAATGAAATGGGGTTTAACGTCCTATACGCCTTACAGTGTGCTGTGGCCTACTCTCATATCGAATTCCAACTACCAAGGGATTTTTTACATTCACGCCAGTTTGTACCAGGGACCTCAATTTTTCGTCCCGTCCGAACGACTAGACAGCTCTGTCCTTGTCAGTCCATCTATCCAGCATCACCGACAAGGGGAAACCACATCGGAAAATCCCAATGAACTTTCCCGGGCAATGCAGGGATCTAACACGCGACCCCGATGCGTATGACTCGGTAAACAAGGAGTCACGTGCTGGATCTTGCTGTTTATCGGGATTTTCCTCTCACTGGTGCTGGAAAGGAAATGCATCTTGTTGTTAAGATGGAAGGAAAACTGGGATATCTCATTGACAGTCTTATAATGATCTTTAGGCTGTTGGAATTCCTAACATTTCTCTTGTATGCCCGGTTTCATGTTCACCTTTTGTTCCGGAAAGTATGACGTTAAACCACTTTTCATTCATTTACTTATTCAACAAACATCACCATGGAACAATGGAAATGGACGGTTACCAATTGATATTACCGTGATAGTTTGTTTTCTATGTAGGTATGTGTGTGGCGGGGGGGGGGATCAGCAAGTATCACAAATATCTATTTTGATCTGTTTTCCATATATTCGAACAACCAGGTGGTGAAGAGGAATTAATATCAATGAATAAATTATAACTCTAAGTATATACTGGACACAGGCGTCAACGTAAGCCAATATAACTCTTGTTCTAAATCTGTGTTCATATCACAATAACATCACTACTGTGTGAGCCGCAGAAAATAAAAATCTTATGTTGTTCCCTATGATTTGTTTAAATCTCATTGCGTCATTTTGGATCAACATGAATTCATTGTAAATTACAGTATTGTAAAAGATGAATCTCTAACAGAGATATTAGTTCAAACATGGTTCAAATCCCGTTCAGAATTTACAATGATATGTGGAATTGAAATTACATCGATCTATGCTGTACAACATGTAAGACATCCGCCGCCATTTTGATGTGAGCGAATAAAATTAATAGGCCTATTTTAAACCCGATTGAATCCAAGTCGGGGAGTTATTTAGCTTTGGTATTTTGATTTCTGCTTAATTATATGTTAAATATTTAAGTTTATATTAGCCTGAACCAATCTGTGTGGTCAGTAGCTTTTTAAAACATACATGACGTTAAAGTTTTCAATTTCTAGGCAACTATGCAAACAAATTGATGACTGAGCGACTTAAATTGATGAGCAACTCTAAATTGTGACAGGATTTCTTCTAACGATTAACCAAACAATCCCAAGCAGTCCCACTAATATCCAATTAAAAACTCGAACCTGTATTGCGTTTACATGGTTTCGGTTCAAGTAGCAGTAACTGCGACAAAATCGTTGAGGGATTCATCATCCATTTATGTGACTTTGTACTATGCGTTCGTTGGTTTGTCTTACTGATTTCAGAACAGTAGGACGTTAACCCCCATTTCATTTCATTATTCTTCTTGATTTCTATATGACTGTAAGGTATTTGGTTCTTCTTCTACAAGATTAACCAAGCAGTCCCACCATTATTGAAAACTTTTAGGGAGTTTACAATGTTTTTGTAATAGGGTAACTATCTCTGTGAAAATAAACCAGGATTCGTGCCTAGGACAAGACGTGTAATCTTTGTAAGTTTGGAAAACAATTACAGTTCTTCTTCCTGATACAACAATAATAAATGGATTTATCTCCCTTTCATATTGAAATCGTCAAAAATTACTCAATGTATCTTGTCCTTCTCTTATAAACTATACGTTGTTAAATTCCGTTCAGTTTACAAAGATATGGTAAATAAGAAACAACTTCGTTCCAAACACAGGGAATTTAAAGAAATCTCGAAGATCTATCTAGTTGTTACAACAATACTTTATAAAACAGACGGACAAATAATTATCCTGGCCTAAGGCGCAAAAATATTCGACACTATTTGAGTCTTTGGTCATCATTTACATAAAATCTTATTCGCCTGTACATCACTTATTACATGGTGCATAAATTACCAATATGCTACGCGATGAGCGTTCCGTTCTCTGAACCGTTCCACGATGCTATAAAATGCAGGAAATTTGCACCGTTTACATTGGTAATGTACACGGGTTGGTTTTGTCGCTTGCTCATTCCTCGGGATTCTTCAACCTAGTCGCTGACAACACTTAATCGATTTAATATCTCATAATCTTCAGCTGCAATAAACAGAACAGGGTTATCTTTGATACCACTCTCCTCCTATTAAACAACCTAGATACCTAAACCTCACTAGACAGAACATGGTTATCTTTGATACCACTCTCCACCTACTTAACAACCGAGATACCTAAACCTCACTCTCCTATTAAACATCCTAGAATCCTAAATTTGACTAGACAGCTCTGAATCCAGTTTGTCAGAACACTTCTCGAATCTTAAACCTGACTAGACAGCTCTGAATCCAGTTTGTCAGAACACTCCTTGAATCCTAAATTTGACTATATAGCTCTGAATCCAGTCTGTCACCACTCTCTTCTGATTCCCGAATCCTTAAGCACAATGATCTCATTTTAAAACCATTCCATCACTTCAACCCAGTTGAACCTAACTTTCCCTGTTTGATGTAAACCATTTCATCACTTCAACCCAGTTGAACCTAACTTTCCCTGTTTGATATAAAACCATTCCATCACTTCAACCCAGTTGAATTTAACTTTCCCTCTTTGATATAAAGAAAGTTATTATCGGAACATTTTCATACTTGACTCAGTTGACCTCTGACCAATAAAGTAGGGAAGTTTAAACCAGGCCCACCAGTCAACTCTATGATTGTATGGACCCAAGACTCAAATATTGCTACTTGTACCCAAAATGTGAGACATTTTGATTACAAAAACAAATGAAAACGTTAACAGAACACCGTTTGTTTTAGGAAACATTCACTACTTTTATTCTAAAAGAACGTTTCGACAAATATCCTCTTATTGTTTCCTTAAACTAAACTGTGGTGTGATAAATGTGTTTTCCGATCGCTAAATGACACTTAACGATTATAGATGAAATAAACTTTTTAATCAATTCATACTAAGAAAAGAATAATTCTAATTTCATTCTTTGATTGGATGCCCTCCTGTAACGGATTCCTCCCCCTTTCTCCTACAGCTGGGCCCATTTACCATATTGGCCGCTTATGTTTTTTCATTTACATTTACATTTGTTGGTCTTATATTAATAAAATTTTAAAAACTTATATTTCCGTCTTGTAGAATGCTTTTTATTCGTCTAATGGCAATTAATATAGACCATTTCAAATTCCGAGAAGATTTTTTGCTTTGCTTTCTTATCTTGGCTGACGGAACAGTTCGGCAATAAACTTTCCACTTCACCAATCTCAAGGCATGTGTAATTGTATACGCTGCGCTAAACTGTAAAATCCCTGACCGTTGCTGCCACACAGTCACTCTGACTTCGTTTATGGTCCGTGTCAACACTTCCCTCTAAGGGTCATACAGAATCCCTCTTTTCCTTTTGTGAACAGTTTGTTTATGACCGAAATCATATATCCGCAACTTGGCGATGCTCTCTGGAAACCACATATAGCCGCAATAAATTGGGGAAATACTTTTCTGAAAAGTCTAATGAAGACAGACCATAGATACCGTGTTCTATGTGGGACATCGGCGCTATTGTCTACTCTTATTTCGAATTCTGTCGAGAGTTCTTTTCCGTACATACCAATAACGTACCCTAACTTATATTTTGCCGATAGATTATATCTTAACCATTTAGAAACGACTCCGAGCCATAATTTCATGTGCCAATATTTCAACAGCATGGTAGTAAAATTACATTCTATTAATTAGATATAGATTAAAAACCAAACAAGACAAGTAATTGTGTTCCAGGTATTTATTTTAACTTGAACGGTTCAGTGCTAACTAGTTATGACTGGATTTCGTTGACCTTCACCTTGTCTACAGCTGTAACCAAAATTTATCTGATCTGGAACGTATCGTGTAGGTTTCTTGCCACTATAAGCAGCACGCGTGCCTACTCCACATGGGGTCAAAGTTGAGACATATTAAAGGTGTAATTTGTAATACTACCGTCTAGCAGCACGCATGTTTTCACCACAATCTGATAAAGGTTCACGCGGCTAAAGTAAATAAACAGAAGCTATGAGTTATTATATCAAATAAAACGTACATCTTCATCTTTTGGGGAACCGAATTAAAATTACGCTATTTCAGTCATCTTTTGGGAAGGGGGGGGGGGGGAGTGAAATATAATTACGCTATTTCAGTCATCTTTTGGGAAGGAGGAGTGAAATAGAATTATTTCAGCCATCTTTTGCGGGGTTGGATGGTCGAATGGTTAGCACGTGCACGCTGTATCATAAGGTCTGTCATTGAGTCAACTGGCATGGTTTCGATTCCCCAGTTGTACGTGACAAGGAGTAGGGTCGTCTGTCCAACCTCGTAGGTTTTCTCCGGGTCCTCCAGTTTCTTCCCACTGCTAAAACACCCACGCGCAAGCGAATTATTGAAATAAAATTGAACCATGTGTTAGTCCCGAAATTACCTACTTTGTGTCGAGTGAACGTTAAACCACATTTCTCTCTTTCAGCCATCTTTTACTAATTTTTAATTTCATATGGAAAGGTACGGTGGTATGTAATTTTATTAACAGGGTTGTTGCGTGGGTACCGAGAGGAGGTGAAATGGGCGATAAAGGCTCACCTTCCTCAATAGTATTTCTATTCCTTAGTTTAAAATATTTCCCGGTAACTCATTATGGCTAGCTACGCTGACAGCCCCCTGCCCCCCCCCCCCTCCCGTGTCACCAGATACACTCCATCACAAACATTTTTATTTATATTCTGTATTAATAGTCTATTTACAAATTTATATGGTTTATGTTTGTTTATTATCTGTTATCTCTTCAAAAATTTCCATTGTCTCAATTTCAGGAATTCATAATACGGATTTGTGTTAGTATTGAGTTTGGCACTGAAGCGCGTGCTCGTATAAAATTACCGGCGTTGCCAAGGTAAACTGTCGAACCACCATTACTTATAACATTCCTGGCTATTTATAGAAAAGTTAGTTTAAGATGGGGACAAAAGATTTTAATAAATTACAAATGACCTTGGAATCGATTTAAATTTTCGAATTAAATGAATAGCGATAATATCTCTACTTCGATTATAGAGTAGTTTTGAATAAAATCAAGAAAATCAAACTGTCTGTTATTCCCGTGGTGTGGAAAGTACGGGTTTGCCAAACTTGGTCTTAGCATCAGTGAGAGGGAAAGCTTTCGCGAAGAAAGAGTGAATCACAAGTCATCCAATCAAAGTTAGCAAAGGGCATCACGTGGTATGCAAATTAAGTACGAGGAACTAGCGCGTGGAAACCTGATCGCGTTTTGTCTGTTGTGTGTAGTGTGACCGGCATCAAGGAGTACCTGCTTGAAAGTTTTTAATCCTTAGTTTCCTGCATTGATACATCCTAAAAATACTTTAAAAATGGCCCATTTGAGAGCAGTGAAAGCGGGATTGGGACGAGACTGTCAAATGAAGGTATGTTCTCGTTTGATATTTTTAATAAATGAACTTTTATTTTCGCGTTAAAACCCATGGCATCCTAAAAACATCCGAACCATGCTTATCTGGAAGACCTTTCTCTAGATATTTGATAATAATATCGACCAATTTTATTCTCAATTAATCATTTTTATTACAAGGGTGGGGATTCCATATTTTTGTATCTCAACCCTCGGTTTCCCTATTTTGTATTAATAAGTTGATCTTCATCCGGTATTTTATAATAATATCGACCAATTCATCCTCAATTATTTTTTTTAATTAGAATGGGTTAATTGTATTTATGGGGCTGTCATGAGATTAGAGTTCCCTTTTTTACCTATTTTTTATGATGTCTGTGTGAGATTATAGAATTCATATCGATGTCTGGATTAATTATTATATTTATTGAGAATTATTTTGTTTGGATATCAAGGTAACACCTAAAATCATAATGTAAGGACGGTCACTATAAAGTACGAAACTACAACATATAACATCAGTTGAGTTTAATTCATAATCCACGGTGGATTGTTGCACGAATTTTTTGGAAAGATGACGTTTTCGGCGTTGTTCGCCAGCCGTTTTCTGTCATATACATAGGTGAATGCATTATATAGCTCTTAAATTCAGTTATACGGGATAATTACCGACAAATTGAATGCCTTGTTTTTAAAGAACGATGAATAAGCATCCAACTACAACAAAATAAGTGCGACCGTACTGCATGGACCAGAAACCCAACATGGAATCATTACCGCCATCTTGGAATTGTCAATCGATGTGGAATTGTCCAAGGAACCGACATCCCAAGCTTGATGTCGATTGTACATGGATTGGCGGAGTCTTGGTCTTTTTCGAAGAACGTCGCCCCTTAAAACAGTAAGGGATCATTTCTGGGTCAAAGAATATATGGTTTTTATCGTCCATCTATTGTGACGCAATATTATGTTAATTATAGAATTCCTGTAGAATATATTATCACCGAAACAAAGTGTTAGGCCGCTATCACCAAAAGCGGTGTATCAGCATATATGTGTTATTTATACCGGTGAAAGCTGGTGAATATTGGCACCTCTGACGTTAATGATGGCAGTACTGTGCTGTAACAGCTCATAGATATCATCGCCTTCTCACTGGGTTACTCACCGAGTTATATAATATCTCACGCTTAGTGGTCATCTAGCGAGAGATAGAGAGCGAGAGAGAGAGAGAGAGGGAGGGAGGGGGTTTAACGTCCACGCGACACAATCTAGGTCATTTCGGGACTAACATATGGTCCAATTCTACTAACATAATTCGCTTCCGCGTAGGGGTCTTTAGCAGTGGGAGGAAACCGGAGTACCCGGAGAAAACCCACGAGGTTGGACAAACGGGGAATCGAAACCACGCCAGTTGATTCAATGACAGACCTTATGATATAACGTTCACGCGCTAACCATTCGGCCATCTAACCTCCATCTTATAAAGGTGAACACTTAATTGATTGTGTTGTTGGTAGCATATGGTTGGGGTTTTTTTTATTTTAGGGGGAAGGGGGGGGGTGCTGTGTTGGGAGTCGAATTTTGCCTTGACAGCTGCATTTTAACTTTTCTTTGGCTTTCTTCTGCTAACAGCAATGAAGGGAATATTGTGTATAAGTGCCATCAAATGTTATAGTATGATTACATGTCATACCCTACCTATGCAGAATATATGGAGCCATTATGACTCAGTAAGTAATGCCATGGACCTTATAATACATTGACTGCTTACGAGAAGCAATATCGCTAAATGCCTGCCGCGCGAGAAAACACGAAAGACGCCAATAGCGATATTACTCAATGTCTTCGGTAATTAGCTATAAGGTCCATGGTAATGCTCACGAACCAAGAGATCACGGGAAAGTGCCATATGAGTTTCTTTTAGCTGGGTTTCCTCTTGTCAGTGGTGCATGACGCGTTGAGGTGGGGGGGGGGTACAAGGAAGAATGTCTTGTCGGTCGGATGGGACGAAAAACCAAGGTTTCGTGCACGTAAAAGAACCATCGACAAAATTGATCTGATAACACACTTTATGGCCGTTTTTATTATCCCGGTTGGTGCAGAAAAGTAGGCCGTTTAACCCAAATGTGCAGAATATAAGACAATTTGAAATATTGCTGACATGTGTGTACAATAATTCATCAAGCACTGACATTATAAATTATCTGCTGGAACCACGTGTAAATTTCTCAATTATACATTATCTGTTGGAACCATAAACCGCTGAATAGAAACACATGTACATTCCTCCATTAATTCTACTTTAACTATTTGAAGTTGAGCCACCGATCTAAATGACAGGAATGTTAGTATATGGTTATAGCTTCTACAAACAAAGAAATATTGTCGGTTTTTCAATAGACCTGATCCATAGACATGATCAATGTAATGATAATAATATATCAACTTTTATAGGGTGGGGGAGCTGCGGTGACTCAATGGGTAAGACCTTGACTTGCTAACCCGGAGGACACGTGTTCGATCCCTGCCTTGGTGAGAAGGTTCGTCGAGATTTCCGCGTGGTTCCTCCTTGTCAGTGGTGCAGGACTGAGGGCATGGCAAAGGACAACGTATCGGCGTTCGGATCGGACGAAAAACCGAGGTGCACGTTAAAGATCCCTTGGCAGTTAGAATTCGATAAAAGAGTAAGCCGTAGAGTCGCTCTCCGGGCAAAATTTCCCTCATAGCAACCGGAGCAGAACGGTAGGACGTTAAACCCCATTTCATTTTATAGAATGAGTTTAACGTCCATTCAACACAAACTAGGTCATGTCGGGACCAACATATAGGTCTTCTTCGGGTCCTCCGGTTTCTTCTCATTGCTAATGTCCCTAAATGACCTAGTTTGTGTCGAATGGACGATAAACCCCATCTCTATCTCTCTCGCTCAATATCTCTCATTCTAGAAGATATCATATTATATTTATGTACTGGATGACCGATTGCCCTTCCGAGTAACGGCTTTTATTTTTCTGGCAATTTCTGAACTCAAACCTATATCAAACACCCAGAGAACGCCATTTAAATGTTCGTTGTGCTAGAGTTAAAGCTCTCGTGTGCACGTATACTATTCAAAAAAAGTAGGGGATATTTGATTTTGGGGGCATAATACTAAAATATGCAAATGACTATGAAAAAAGTCACTATAGAACCTAACAGAAGGGCGACAACTCAAGCCCAGGATCGATTTATCCGTACCTTGGCCTTGAGAAATCGTGTCATCACAGCAAATCAGATCAGCGCTCGTCTTCAAACAGACACTGGTGTGAGAGTGAGTGGCCAGACGATTCGGAATCGACTGCATAGGGGTCACCTTCGCGCCCGACGTCCTCGCGTGATCCCTTGTTTGAGAGATCATCACATTCAGGCAAGACGTCGTTGGTGTAGGGATCGTCAACACTGGGATAATCGACGCTGGAGCAATGTGATGTTTTCAGATGAGTCAAGGTTCACTGTTGATTTTTTGGACAGACGTAGGAGGGTGTGGCGTCGTCGAAACGAGCGCTTCCAAGACGTTAACGTCATCAGACATGATCGATTTGGGGGTGGTTCTGTTATGGTGTGGGGAGGCATCACTGTTGCTGGAAGAACGGCTTTACATGTTGTTGCAGGGCGTGTTACAGGCCAGTACTACCGGGACAACATCTTGGCAGTCCATGTTGTGCCGTTCGCACGACGTCATGGCCGCCGTTTCATCTTCCAGGATGACAACGCAAGATGTCACAGGGCCAGGATCGTTACAGGTTACCTCCAACAACAGAACATCACCACATTACCTTGGCCAGCACTGAGTCCCGACCTCTCCCCCATCGAGCATGTCTGGGACATGCTTGGACAGAGGTTACGTCAACGTCAACAACGTCCTGCCAATGTCCAAGAACTTGCTGCTGCGTTGCAACAGGAATGGGACAATCTGGACCAAAATGACCTTAGACGTCTCATTAGGAGTATGCCACGTCGGATCAATGCTTGTTTGGCAAACAGAGGAGGATTTACCCGTTACTGACTTGGTTGTGATGCTGTGGTAACTTTGCTGTTTGACCCCGGGTATCATTTTACCCTTATAATGGTCAGTCTGTGCCTTACTTAGTCTAACGATCATTTGGAATACATCGAGGAATGTGAACTTCATTTCATTTTGTCATTTGTTTCTTCGTCAGTTTCTTTAGGTGACTTTAATAACACTTAAAAATCAAATATCCCCTACTTTTTTTGAATAGTATATTATTGTTTCTGTTGGTCCACAATCACACCCCTATCGCATAACAATGGTACAAGACGATCGTATCGCTCAGAATGGATTTATAATTTGATCTTCAATATATTCATTTTTCATCACCTTTTTTACTTTTTATTGTCACAAGAACAGTGAGCTCTTTATCCAAATCTTTCATAATGTATGTTTAAATGACGAAGCGCCTGTAGAAAGATCTGTGTTGATTGGTGTAAATGTTTCTATACCTATACATATATTTATTTGAGGGTGTCTTTAATCTAGGTCTACTATATACAAATGTTCTATAGATCTGGTATATACTAGACAGATATCGGTTATACATTATCTCTATACCTGTTATAGCTGGCTGATATAGATACACACAGGCTCTCTCTCTCTCACACACACACACACACACACACTGCTCTTATTTCAACTATGTACACAAACGCGTGCGCTTTAGATCTGTCATTGAGTCACGTGGCGTGGGTGGTTTCGATCCAAAATCTGTAAGTGACAAGGCGTATGGCTGCCTGTCCAACCGCGTGGTATTCCTCCGGGTCCTCCGGAGAAAAGGATTAGACCAATTATTGAAATACCATTGAACCATATGTTATTTCCAATTATTTAATTTTGAACACGAATGTATGGAAACTATACTGTTCAGGAAAAAATCTTCTCCCTCGCACTTGACAGGAAATAAGAAAATTATCGTATGTCACTCTCAAGTGAAATGGGGTTTTGATGGTCAGCTGAGTTGACGCATTCGATGTAGAGCATATGACAAGCTGCGGATTCGACCACGAGTTTGTAAACCACGTGGAGTAGGGTCACCTGCCAAATTGCTTTCTACTTGCTTCTAACTACTGTGTGATGCAGTACGCAGGGCCTGGCAAGAACAGCTGTCTAGTCGTTAGAATGGGACGAAAAACCGAGGTTCCGTACATACACATTGACGTTCACGTAAAAGAACCCTTGACAGTTGGAATTCGATGTAAGAGTAGGCCGTAGCACGTACCACTGTCCGGGCAAAACCGTCTTCATAGCATACTGTATGGTACATGTCTGTCTTCATCAGCGCAGTAGCAGCAGTAGGAGCAGTAGCAGCAGTAGCAGCAGTAGGACTTTAAACCCTATTTCATTTTATTTCTATAACTCTGTTAAACGTGTTAAATTCTAGAAACACAATTTGATATCGATCGGCATTGTGTTTTAGAAACACATTTTTTTTCGGCTATGGGCCTGATGCAATCTTTATCCTGGTTAAAGTGGTAGATCTAAGAAGAGCTTGGCCAGTATATTAATTTATTAAAAGTCATAGATTGACATGAGTGAGTGGTAAATTCTAGAACAGGTTTTGTAATATATGATGATATAACGTGTAGACATACTGATGCCATGACTGCTGGCTAAGCAAATCACACAAATTAGTGTTGCTAAAAATAGATTACCTACCTCATCAAGATGAGTAAAAACAGATAGAAAGTAAAACTACACAACCAAAATAACTCATCGTCTTTCTAACACACTATATTATACCCACTAATGTTTAACAGCTTGACTTTCAAGTATTATACCCACTAGTGATGATAGCCGGGTCTTTCTTTCGACTTTACGCCAACAAGGCTACTTCAGACAAATTCATGGCATTGGTGAAGGTCTGTCGAACCTAAGATAAGGACTTGGGGTGGGGTAGACAGGTGATCGAGGATTCGGGCAAGAAATGAAATGAAATGGGGTTTAACGTCCTACTGTTCTGCTCCTAACCTGGGCTAATGAAGACGGGCATACGCCATACAGTGTGCTATGAGGGAAATTTTGCCCGGGCAGCGGCGCTACGGCCTACTCTTATCGAGATTCGGGCAAGTCAGTCACAGAAACAGATTATCATTTCCTTTCTTACATTATTGGGTTTAATTAAAACAGTAACCTTGTGGTATTTCCGGTTTGAAATTAACCTTGTCTGCTTTCGATTTCTAAAAAGAAATAGGGTTTAACATCCACTCGACACAAACTAGGCAATTAATGAAATCGGAAATGTTTATTTGATCTTTGTGTCTATTAAAGATGAAAAACTGATTACAACCGCAATACAAAATAATATACTAATTTTTGAATTTGGCTGCCGATTAGGACAGAGATCTATACTGATCATAGATAGTTCTCTTTTTTCAGAACGGCACCTTCTCATGCCATGTGCAAACATTTCCTAAGAGTTTGGATTTATTGAGAAAATATGTCTTTTATGTAGAAGTTGGCAAAAACACCAGCGATAAACGATAGTGATGTATACTCGAGTTTTCTTCTACTCCACTCTAGAAGTTGGCAAGAATGCCATAACTAAACGATGGTGTGTCAGCCCGAGAATCTAGTTTAACATCAAAATATTTCGACACTAACACACATTGTTTATTTCATTACATGAATATCTAGAAACAGACCATCTCCCCCCCCCATCCTCTCTCTCTCTCTCTCTCTGGCATAGTGTGTACCCCTCCCTCTCTCTCTCTCTCTCTCTCTCTCTGTGACATAGTGTGTACCCCTCCCTCTCTCTCTCAATGACAAAGTGTGTACCCTCTCTCTCTCTCTCTCTCTCTCTCTCTGTCATAGTGTGTACATCCCCCACGTAATCCCCTCTCTCACGTAATTTCTATTTATGTGCCTCCGCCATGACGCGTACGACACCCCCATTTCGTTTGCCCCCGAAACGGATTTTTTCGCATTTCAAAACCATCATAAAAAAAATTTCATATAGACGTATTGTTTCATATCGAGAATAGGATGATTAGTATCCCCCCCCCCCCCCCAAAAAAAAAAAAAAAAAAAAATCTATAGATAGTTTTTTATTTGCAAACAAATTTCCATTTAACTGCACAATGCCAGAATATATATTACTGTATAATAATATGTTGGTTGGCATGAAGTAAATTCTACAAAGGTGTAGCCAATTAGCATTGAACGCGCATATTATGGACAACTGCCAGAATATTCAGCTATCTCAGCGATCGACATCCCAGTAACAGAGGGCCAAAATAGAACCACTGGAATATTTAGATGAAACTAAAGATATATGTTAATGATCAATACAAATTATATTTAGTTGCTCGAAAGTCGACTATTTTGAAAATAGTCGCCTGTCCAACCTCATAGGTTTTCTCCGTGTCCTCTGGTTTCCTCCCACTGCTAAAGACCCCTACGCACCAACGATTTATTGAATAAAACTAAACCATATGTTAGTCCCGAAATGACCTAGTTAATGTCGAATGGACGTTAAACCCCATAGGAGTTGCTGAATCAGCAACTTTTTACAAATCATGTTATGACTTGTTCATCATGTAAACGTCACTTTGTGTTTTAATATACTTGCATTTGTATGTGCAATACAGACAGACCGCCGTAAGATGACCAAATGATCTTTTTCAAAATCCATTATATAAGATTTAGATAGAGAGTTGACCGTTATAATAGGTCAAAAAAAGTAATGAAAATTTCGGTCAAATTACTTTTAAGTCTTTGACATTTCGTCAGTTAAGCCGCCCATATGAACTGTTTATGTTCATGTGTAGGCAACTGGCCTGTTATTACCTCTAATAAAAACAGCAGTGCATGTCCTCTGTTTTGGGAAGAGTATACTACAGGGGAAAGGAGTTAAGCTAAAAATGTTGTCATATTTGCCTTAATTTTTTTGCCAAATCTATCGGGCAGTGAGATGGCATCTTTGATTTGTTAAATGAACAAATGTTTCAACCTTTTCCAAAAATGTATGAACATGACCGGATTCTTCCTTAGCCCGGTTTGTGCATAACAGTAGCACGTTAAACCCCATTTCACTCATAACATGGCCACTATGACGAACTTTCTTTGTTGTATTGTATATGCCAGACAAATGTCTGGGGCGGGGGGTCGAGTTGCTTAACGCGTGCACTATAGATCATGAGAGGTGCCCCGGATTCACGTTTCGTGGTTTAGATCCCAGGCGTGCAAGAATAGGATAAGATGCGACCCTGCGTGACCTTGTGTGTTTTGTTCTGGGAAAGACAGAGCATTACGTTGAGTGGACTGTTAGATATTATTCATCCTCCATAGCTCGGTACGTCTTGCCAAACACTTCACGTAATACCTTATATATTTCGATTGACTACTGACTCAGCTGGGGACCTCTCAGATTCCGCGATAGAAAATAAAATTTCGAATAGCAAGTCTCGCGCTTTCCATCTTTGATTTGAGTGTGTTTGTGGCACGACCACTGATTGGACAACGCTATTGTTCACGTGTACCTGGAATTTCTGACTAATCTAGCAACGGCTAGATCTTGTAAAACTCACGGTCGTTGTTTCAGGAACATGGAGGTTATTTGGCACTTTTCTCTCTCATGATAAAAACCGACCGAGTCAGCGAATCATGGAATACATGTAAAGGGAGGGAACTCAAACTAAATTTTGAAGCGAGTTTACTTTAATGTTTTGTTTCAGATAGACTCGGCTTTTACGAGTGGTGACGCCATAAAAGTCCTGGAATGGGTTAAAGAAGAAACCGGGGCCGATTTCGAGATCGCCGACTCAGATGACAGAACCAAAAGTATCGATAATTTTCACGATGTTTTAAAGGATGGTTTACTGTTATGTCAGTAAGTAACACATTTCTAATAGAAATCAAACGAAATGAGGTTTAACGTCCTACTGTTCTGCTCCGAACTGTGCTAATGAAGACGGGCATACGCTATACAGTGTGCTATGAGGGAAATTTTGCCCGGCAGCGACACTACGGCCTACTCTTATATCGAATTCCAACTGTCAAGGGATCTTTTACGTGCAAGCCAAAGTGTACACGGGACCTCGGTTTTTCGTACCATCCGAACGACTAGACAGCTGACCTTGTCAGACCCTGAAAACGCGTACATGGAATACGGGTTTAACATATGGAAATTTATTATTTTGACAGTATAATGTACTTGAGAAGGTAATCTCGGTACAAAGGCCACAATATAATCATAATAATATCGTTTATTTATCAATTTATATAATTTCAGATTGATCAACAAATACCTGCCTGATGAATTAAAACTGGATATGACCAAAAAAACATTTCAGAAGTCAAATAACCCGAATTTTGAAATCAATCGTGAAAGAGAACGACTGGACAGTTTTTTGATTAAATGTGTACAGCTGGGCGTCCCTAGAGTTGCTTTGTTCCAAATCGATAATTTGTACGAGTTAACAAACTTAAGTCAAGTGTGTGCCGGTCTTGCAGCCTTAGGAAGTGAGGTTAGTATATGAATTAGTCTTCTTCTTCCCAGCTTCTTCCGGTAGCCACAGTGGCTCAGTGAGTAAGGCACTGACTCAGTCAATAGGTGATCGGGGGTTCGATTGACTGAGAAAGTTTTCCAGAATTTTCTATGTAATGTAAAATTGTCCCCATGGACGGAAGACCCGGCAAGGAACACCCCCCCCCCCCCGTCCTGCTTCAATGTTATGGGAAACCATTCCGGAAACAGTTATCGAACCCTGGACGTATGCCCGCCTTCATTATCCCGTTCGGTGAAGAAATGTGAGGCGTTAAACTCCATTTCACCCATTCATTCTCGCAGTCTCGCCAACAATCACGTGTCCTAACCTTATTTACATCTCAGTGACTTTGTCGAAAATTGAGCTGGCCTTTGATCTATATTGCTGTCAACATCTGTGTATATTTAGTCCCGAGATGCTCTCACTGTCCAATTACACTATTATCGACACCATATTCACACCGCGTATGATAACGAGATTCTGCATTATCAACACATATCATTTCTTCCTTTCATTGTGAATTTTCCGGTAGTTCTAATTTTTACGGGAGACACGGTGGCTAAGTGAGTAAGACACTGGCTCGCTATCCGGGGGCTCGCGGGTTCGCTCCCGGTGTTCACCGAGGAAATTAAAGTTCATCAGGATTCGCCGGCGTGGTTTCCCCTTGTCAATAGTGCATGACGAAATCCGAGGTCCCGTGTGCACATTGGCGTGCACGTGAAAGATCCCTTGGAATTCTTTATAAGAGTAGACCTTAGTGCCGCTGTCTGGGCAAAATTTTCCTCATAGAACGTTAAACCCCATTTCATTTCTAATTTTCACAACGGAATAAAAGATAAGCGGTCAATAAACGAATTCCGATCATCAAGTCGCATTATCCCCAATCTGATTACAACACAGATCCTATTTCGTTTCTTTTTGTATAGTTCAAAATTTCGTTTTACTTGTCTTTACTACACTGAAATCAGGAAGAGTTGTTATATTACCGGCGTTCTAGTTAGCCAATGAAACGGTTCGTTACGACACGTTCTTGGCGTGTGATGGCGTCATAGGGTCCAAAGCCGCTCGTACACCCGGTTAGATCTTCATGTAGTGTTGGCCATCTAAAGTATTAAAAAAAGGAAATGAAATATAGATCTGTGTTTTAATCAGATTGTCATTATCCGTATTGTTTGGCGTTCGCAGATGCACTTTTTGGAAAATCGAAGACACCATAACAATATTCTATTATCGTGTCCGCATGTTTTTATTCGCCCACATTTTCATGTGGACGTATATTGTCGTCGCCCCTGTCCGCCCGTCCGTCCACAATTGTTTGTGAACAGTCTACAGGTCACAATTTTAAACCAATTTCAACGAAACTTGAAGTATAGGTTTATCACCCTAAGATCTCGGTTCCTTTCGATATTGGCATGTATCGGACTGTAACTTCGTGGATTATGGCCCCTGATTGTACGAAAATTTTTATCCGATTTTGTTGAAACTTGAAATGTATGCTTATAACCCAAAGATCTCGGTTCCTTTCGATATTCGTGCATATCGGAACGTAACTTCCTGAATTATGGCCCCTGATTGTTCTAAAAATGGCTATAGAGGTCATAATATTTATCCGATTTAAAAAAAAACGTGTTATTATTTCACCGTTACACCCTAAGGACGGCTGAGTTCGAATTTCGTGAAAATCAGCCCAAAATTGACAGACAAAATGGCCGCCCTTCGTTCTCAAATAGCGTAAAAATATGGTATATCAAGGGTGTGGACCCTATAGAGGTCACAATTTTAATCCAATTTTGATGAAACTTGAAATGTAAGTTTATAACCCAAAGATCGCGGTTCCTTTCGATATTCGCGCATATCGGAAAGTAACTTCCTGAATTATGGCCCCTGATTGTACGAAAAATCGCGTTTTTAGCTTGTGGACCCTATAGAGGTCATAAGTTTTATCTGATTTCAAAAAACGTTTTATTATATCACCGTTTCACCCTAAGGACGGCTGAGTTCGAATTTCATGAAAACCGGCCCAAAACTGACAGACAAAATGGCCGCCCTTCGTTCTCAAATAGCGTAAAAATATGGTATATCAAGGTTGTGGACCCTATAGAGGTCACAATTTTAATCCAATTTTGATGAAACTTGAAATGTAAGTTTATAACCCAAAGATCTCGGTTCCTTTCGATATTTGCGCATATCGAATTGTAATTTTTTGAATTATGGCCCTTGATTGTAGGAAAAATCACTTTCTTTTTAGCTTGTTCTCTATCCATCTCTCGAAAATGTGGGCGTATCCTGCCTGGCAGCCGCTGGGTTTTTTTTATAAATCTAAATATCTTATTGTATTTTTACAGATTGAAAGCCTCCCAAGTTTTACTGGTGAGCGACGATGGCCTAAAAAGTATGTGGACCCGAAGGCTGAAGAAAAACGAAAGGCGGCTAAGCAAAATAACAAGCTCAGCTGTACATACTCTGGAATACTCTACGGTGCTCCAGACAGCCATTATTGATTACCATGACAACGTTATCACGTGTGGCACAGTGAGCCAATGAAAAGCGCTGACACATCATTAACCGGAAGTTAATTTTGAAAAGCTCTGCCTTTTGTTTCTAGTAGAAGTTTATTTTTCATATGATCTCATATGATTCTATATTTCTGCTTGCTGGATTTCAGACACTTAAATACGAAAACGTATTATGATTTTATTTATTATTTTTGCATTCAGTGATAATCATGGACTTCATCTGCTCAAAAACAATAGTACGAGAAGACTGTAATGTCCTGCTAACAAATTCCAATTTAGATAGAAACTTAAGATATTTATGAAATTTTGTGTTTAATTTATTTGATATAATTGTTTAATCTATTTTTAACTCCAGAAATACCATAATTTAATTAATTATCCCCCTCTTTCTCCAATGGATTATTTAATTTGTTGTAAATATGGGTGCAGATATTGTTACTTAAAAGTTTATAGATTTTTAGACATTCGTCTAGTTTAGCTGGCATGACACGATCGACACGCCCTCTTGTTAAAGGGAGATAATTGTAGCCTGACAGAGTTCATGGAAGGTGGCATTTTAGTAAGAGATTCCCCTAAAGGTCTCCACAAATAATGACTAGATCTGGATAAAAATTGAAACGTAAAATTACTCAAGACCCAACCTGTAAAACAGTAGAACACGCATGTGTAGATTTAAATGTGTTCATGTAGCGAAGGCAGTGACGACCCTGTCGTGCCGGCATGGAATTAGTATACTGTATTTACTCTTTTAGTTTTAGTCTTTTTTTTTTTTTTTACCTGTTTTTAAATTCAATTCAAACTGCTGAAAATGACCGAACTGTAAAAAATATGTTTAAAAATAAACCGTTTCATTTTAGTCAAAGTTTTTAATTAATGAGACAGTTCAAGGCATTAATACATAAGGTCTGTCATTGAGCCAAATGTTGTTTCGATTCTCCGCTTGTACGTGAAGACGGGCATATGCCATACAGTGTGCTATGAGGGAAATTTTGCCCTGACAGTGGCACTATGGACTACTCTTATATAGAATTCCAACCGCTAAGGAATCTTTTACGTGCGCACCTATGTGTACACGGGACCTCAGTTTTTTGTCCCATCCGAACGACTAGACAGCTGTCCTTGCCAGGCCCATCCGAACGAATACACGTTGTCCCTTACCAGGCCCTATGCCCTGCACCACTGACAAGGGGGAACCAAACCGGAAAATCGCGATGAACTTTCTAGGATCGCCAGGTTAGCGAGCCACCGTTCGTCCACTAATGATAAAGTTATTGACAAGGTACACTACTATCTTGGCGCCAATCTATGGTATTTCAATGGAGAATTGTATGGTGGCGGAATGTATGGTATTCTAATATTGGAAATGGATGGTGAATTTCAAACTGACCTGAAGGGCTCAAATTTTAAAGAATCTCTACTGTAAACAAGATTCAGAAAACGGCATCCGCAGCCGCCGAAACTTGCATACGGGATTCACGATGGCTTGGTGAGTAAGACGATGACTAACTAATCAGGTCACGTGTTCGATCCCGATGTGGTTTTTCACTGGTGTGGGGCGAAGGAATTATAAATAAAATATAAAACGTAGCGCCGTTGTCTGGGCACAATTACCTCTAGAACTTCTTCATTTGTCCGGTTAATGCAGAAAGCCCATTTTCATTTCACATTTCGTACATGGAAACAGATCACCATTAATTAACCTTATTGGTTAGCCACGAATGTAGTTCCTTCCATCTATATCCCCCGTCCCCATCTCTCTCTCTCCCTTTTGTCATGGCGATTTCTGTTGACACTTGAGAGGAAGATGGTTACTAGTATGCCATTTCTACTTTGGGTATCTCTGAATTTCTATGGTGAACCGGACACGTACTTTTGAGCCAGGTGTTGCCATGTTCAGCTCAACCACCACCGTTGGTCAAACAGACGAGAATAACAATTAAAGTCAGTATATTCCAATGGAAATGAAATGAAATGGAGTTGAACGTCCTACTGTTCTGCTCTAAACCTGGGCTAATGAAGACGGGCATACGCCATACAGTGTGCTATGAGGGAAATTTTGCCCGGAGAGCGGCACTACGCCCTTTTTATATATCGAATTCCAACTGTCAAGGGATCTTTTACGTGCACGCCAATGTGTACGCGGGACCTCGGTTTTTCGTCCCATCCGAACGACTAGACAGCTTTCCATGTCAGTCCCTCCGTCCTGCATCACTGACAAGGGAGAACCACGCCGGAAAATCTGGATGAACTTTCTCGGCCAATGCCGGGATCGAACACCCGACCTCCAGGCTAGGCAGCTAGCGTCTTACCCACTTAGCCACGTGATCCCCCATATTCCAATGGAGAATGGTATGGTGTTCTAATGGGGACATGTGGTATTCTAATGGAGAATGCTATGGTATTCCAATGGGGACATGTGGTATTCTAATGGAGAATGGTATGGTATTCCAATGGGGACATGTGGTATTCTAATGGAGAAGGGTATGGTGTTCTAATGGGGATATGTACGGTATTCTAATGGAGAAATGGACGATATTCTAATGGGAAAATAAATGGTATTTTAAATGGCAAATCTATGGTGTTCTAATAGGGAAAACTATGGTGTTCTAATGGATAAATCTATGGTGTTCTAATGCATAAATCTATGGTGTTCAAATAGGGAAACCTATGGTGTTCTGTATTGGCCTGTGTCTCTAGCTGTGTTTTCAATTACAGCCCCTAATCATGTAGGGTTCCTCTCAAAAACGGAGTGTGTCTTTAATATATCAGAATCAGATCCAAGTTTCTTGTTTGTAAAAATATTTATTGCAAGCATGTATGAAATAAATATACACATGTGGTTATATTACATAATTAATGTCTGTGAAGATAAATATTTTACTGCTTATAATGCCAACATATTTTAAACATTAAAGCCCCCACATGCCAGAATATAGAGTTTATATACAAATTTTAACAGCTCAATGAGAAACAAAAAGTAAATGCTATATGAAATATTTACTAATAAAATAAAATACTACACATAACGCCAACAATATTAAACATTAAATGCTTCACATGTCAGAATATAGAGTAAATGTTGTTATTTGAAATATTTTCAAATATTACACACACAATGCCAACAATTTTAAACATTAAAGGCCCCATATGCCAGAGTATAGAGTTCAAATGCAGATTTTAAGAGCATGAGTAATAATGCTGGTATTTGAAATACCTTAGAATATAACACATAAAACCAACAATTTTAAACATTAAATCTCCCAAGTACCAGAATATAGAGTTCAAATACAAATTTAAAGAGATTGAGTAAATGCTGGTATTTGAAAAATGGTACTCTAAAATACGACACACGACACCAACATATTTGAAACATTAAAGCCCCACATTCCAGAATATAGAGTTTACATACAGATTTTAACAGCTTGAATAAATACTTGTATTTGTAATTATTTAAATATTACACACATAAAGTCAACAAGTCCTAACATTCCAGAATATAGAGTTCAAATACAAATTTAAAGAGCATGATAGAATATAGAGTTTACATACAGATTTTAACAGCTTGAATAAATACTTGTATTTGTAATTATTTAAATATTACACACATAAAGTCAACAAGTCCTAACATTCCAGAATATAGAGTTCAAATACAAATTTAAAGAGCATGATAAAATATTTTAAAATATTACACACAATGCAATCAATTCTATATATTAAATCCCCAATATTCCAAAGTAAACTTCAAATACAGATTTTAAGATCTTGGTGAGAAATATACAAGTAAAGTCATGCAAACATGAAGATCCAACATGCCAAAATATTATCACATATTATTAATTGTAAAGATATCAAAATAAACACATTTTATCACATTTTGATAGGGGAGCTGAGATGGATCAGTGAGTAGGATGCTGGCTCTCTAACTAGAAATAAAATGAGGTTTAATGTCCTACTCCAAGATGAGAATAAGCCATACAGTGTCCTATCCAGGAGAATAAACGCATTTAATCACAAACTTATTTTAAATTTATCAGAATAAAGATATTTTATCACATATTGATTCAAAATTGATCAGAATATAAGCTTGTTATAATCATTTTAATATCACATATTGATTATCACATTATCAGAATAAACACATCTAGCATATTGATTATCAGAATAAACACATCAAGCATATTGATTATAAAGTTATTTGAATATCTGTAGGCCTACATGCCGACAGTGTATCTTTTAAGCTATTATACATTTTCATGACATTGATTTCAAAATTAATGAGAATAAACATGCATTATACAATGTAACATGACATATTGATATCATTTTATCACATATTTATTTCAGCTTTATTGTTGTAGTTTTATCCATATATGTTGCTTCAAATTTTGTCACAAAAGCCTATACTGAACTCACCCAAACATTCGATGGCTTAGATATTGAATTGATTAGTCAACACCCGCCATGTTTCTCTTAAACACTAACATGGTCGAGGGTGTATACAATCAATAGGTTGGTCTTGGTTATCACCAGACCTTTACTCACCACAGAATTTCATCTCGACATACACAAAGTGATACGTCAACATCTCAGTCCTTAAAACACTGGCATACATAGAGTAATAGGTCGATATCATTTAAATGATGACCTTTACAAAGTAATAGGTCAATATAATTTTAAACACCTACCATTACAGTGTAATAGGTCAACACCTCAACCATTTAAATACTGACCGTTACGGTGGACTTTACCAACTATTGGACAATATCTAAGCAACGGGTTGGTAAATGTGACAAAAATTTTGCATAGAATTTATTTTGAAGATTCTCGATGTAGCTAACAGTAATCAAATGAAACTCTGTATAAAGTAATTTGATGATCCATCAGTAGCAATATTTATTATTATCAGGAAAAGCATCTGACTGACTAATAAAACAGTTATAATAAATAGTTTTATATTGCACACAAATACACAAAAATAGGAACTGCTGTACATTATTAACACACTTGGCAAACCTCAGCAGATTTTAGTACCCTACATCTAGCCTCGGCTGTATGATGAAGTCCGCCATCCGCCTTTGAAGAATGTTTTATCATACAAATATTTCAAAGACTGCAGCTGTTTTTCCAATTTTCTTCAAACAAGGACAACTTTGCACTAAAAATTCTACACACGCTTCGAACAACACTATTTTGATAATTTCTTTTTAAAAGCGGCAAGTTTCCCTGATAAGTAAACCGGTGCTGCATCGCAATTATATAGGCATAGGTACGTGTACATATCACTTACGGTCATACAGCCGAGGTTAGATGTAGAGTGACGGAACTTGTGGATTGATTATTAATAGTAAGGCCAAATTACCTCCCTTCATCTCTCAGCTGACAATCCTCCCAATAATATACACAACCCTACCAGATTTCAGTCAATACACACAAGAAGGGAGAGAGCAAAAATGAGCTTCAAAAATGAATTTTTATCCAATAATTATGATCTGAGCATATTCCTGTACAATGATAAAAATATAAGCATTTTTAACATGACTAATAACTATTTGTATAATAGAAAATAAATTTCAATATAATGAGTATGTTCTACAATACATGTACATGTAATGAGCAGTTTCTATAATACCCATGTTCTAGAAAACAACAAAATGTATGATTAAATCTCTCTCAAGAAATTAATATTTGATTTTTCTGTTTGCCACTGCGGAAAACTGTGTTGACGGTTGTACGTTTTGAGGGGATCCCTATGTATCACATGTTTGCCACTGCGGAAAACTGTGCTGATGGTTGTATGTTTAGAGGGTGTCCCTATATATCACGTGTTTTTATGCTGATATGAATTGTCAGTTTTATTATAATTTCTTCACTTATTTACCCTAGCTGTTGCATGTGTAGAGTCTTGAACCAGAAGTCTATGTCACTCCTTGGACTAAAGCCTCAGAAATACCCTAAATTGCAGCTGGTGAGAGTTGTCAGCCCCAGAGAGAGAGATTACAAAGGTATGTTCACGACTAGGGATACAACTATAACAAATTAGTTTTAGAAACACGCGATCGTAATGTTCTGGTTCCAGTTTTTTTTTCCACCGTGACTTTATGTTGTTGTTGAAGTTTGATTAGTTTTACTTCTAATCGTGATATTTTTAAATGTGTTTTTGGAGAGAGTTCTGTTTGGTTTAATTGTTCTATTTGTTGTTCTATCTCTTCTATTTGTTCAGGTAAAGATGGCTTCTTACTACCCTTACTATCACTCACGTTATCTTTGTCACCATTCACAGATTCACAGTCAACCATCTGTAAAAAAAAAAGATGAGATGAAATTAGGTTTAAAGTAGCAAAGTCTTTAACTCAATATCATCCAAAGTCTTCGACATTGAAAACATGAATTATTTGTCAGTTTAAATCAACATTGATGATGTGATCTTACCGGGAAAAGATGGGTTTCTGATATCCAATATTTTAGACAAAATAAACATTTTACCATTGGTACACGAATCGTGTACCATAATGCTAGACATATTCCACAAGTCGTGCCAAACAACAAAGCCATATTATTATCTGGAGAGCATGCGCAATTAATACCATCGGTGCACACTGGAATAACCAGACCAAGATGCCAAAGATGCCATTCGATTGAGATTTCCGGCATATTTCGCTGAACATAAATGATTAGACATTACAGAACGGCTGAATGTAAATGAGTTTATATACATTTATATTACATTATTATGTGCGTTGCAACACATTAGTGTTAATTTCTAAGTCCCAAATATTAGCGATTTTGCTCCTTTAATGTCCAACTATACTGCACCACTGTGATTAATGAAGATAAGCATACAGCATGAAATGAGGGACATTTTGCCTCGCAGTAGACTGTCTATTTTTATTTTATTGAACTTTAACTGTGAAGGGTTCATTTACATGCACATTAACTTGTACCATTGAAACCACAGCAGAACTTTCATGGCGGGGCGTGACAATATGCGAATGAGAATGGGAGATGAAAATTGGGAATCAGAATTTGAAATTGGAAGATGTGAGAGATGATGAGTATTGGGAATGAGAGATGATGAGTATTGGGAATGAGAGATGATGAGTATTGGGAATGAGAGATGATGAGTATATAGGATATAATCATTAGTTACAGACCTGTTCCTCTGTCAACTCAGGGCCATCAACTTGTTTCTTCTTTCTTCCTCTAAAATAAAATAAAATTTAAAAATTTAAACTATTGTGAAATTATATAACCTTACATTGATAATAATAGTTATCTTTATAACTAATTAATTAAAAATAAGTCATTAACAATTATTTTATTTAGGACTAATTAATTTAACAATAATTATATATAGGACTAATTAATTAACAATAATTATATTTATGACTAATTAATTAACAATAATTATATTTAGGACTAATTAATTAACAATGATTATATTTAGGACTAATTAATTAACAATAATTATATTTAGGACTAATTAGTTAACAATAATTATATTTAGGACTAATTAATTAACAAACATTATATTTAGGACTAATTAATTAACAATAATTATATTTAGGACTAATTAATTAAAAATAAGTCATTAACAATAATTGTATTTAGGACTAATTAATTAACAATAATTATATTTAGGACTAATTAATTAACAATAATTATATTAAAAATAAGTGATGATTAATCATAATTTCATGCAGGAAATATTGCAAAGAGAGCAGCGGCAGTGCTACAACCTACTTTATTTCAAATTCCAACTATCAAGGGTTCTTCTACGTGTAAACACGATCATTGTCAGGACCTTTGTCCTGTACCTCTGACAAGTGGAAATCCTAAAGATTTTTCTCAGCCAACACTGGGAGTGTCAGCTTCTTACTCACTAAGCCATCATGGCTCCCTGCACCAAAAACCATCTAAAGCCAATCTGATTAATACACAGATCCTATTTTGTTCCGTTTTTTTATAGTTCAAAATTTAGTTTTACTTGTCTTTACTACACTTGGATCTGGAAGAGTTGTAATAATTGACATGTTCTGGATGATGTGAGGGTTTAGCCAATGAAACGATCTGTTACAGCGAGCTTTTGGCGTGTGGTGCAGGGAACTGTGGGTAATCCACTAGAAACATCAATGCTGATCAGTTGATCAATTATCTGACCTCATACAGTCAAAAGCCGCTCATATGATCTCTGACGCGACCTATCACTACAACCAGTCAGATCTTCATGTAGTGTAGACCAATGAAAGTATAAAAAAAACGAAACGAAATATAGATCTGTATTTTACTCAGATTGATCTAAAGCCTAAACAATTCTACAATTTATGTAAATACGATATGAATTTATTTGTTTGATTTGTAACGTGGCCTCATGGCCGTCCTGGGTTATCACCTTACCTTTTGTTTGGCTTAATGTCCTCTTTATCTGGGGTTGTCTCAGCTGAACCTGATTCACCAGAGATTTCTGTTTTATCAGCTTTTTTAGTTCGGGGTTTTCGTGTTGTTTTTTTAACCGGTGATGCTATCTGCAATTTATCCATGCCGTCTACTGCCTCTTGTACATCTCTGGCCTGTAAAGAAAATAGCTGTATTGAATTTTTTATAGTCGCTTATTATTGGCATTGAGTGTTGGTCGAGAATGTTCATTGGCGATTTTCCAGCGTGGTTCCCCCTTGTCCGTGGTGTAGGACTGAGGACCTAGCAAGGGAGAGAGAGAGAGAGAGAAATGGGGTTTAACGTCCACGCGACACAGACTAGGTCATTTCGGGACTAACATATGGTTTAATTTTATTTCAATAATTCGCTTGCGCGTAGGTGTCTTTAGAAGTGGGAGGAAACGGGAGGACCCGGAGGAAACTGGAGGACCCAGAGAAAACCCACGAGGTTGGACAGGCGACCCTACTCCTTGTCACGTACAACCGGGGATTCGAAACCACGGCAGTTGACTCAATGACAGACTTTATGATACAGTGCGCGCACGCTAACCATTCAGCCATCCACCCCCCCACCTAGCAAGGGACAGTGTATAGTTGTTTGGATGGGACAAAACAAGAGGTCCTGTCTACACATAAATGAACCCTTGACAGTTGGAATTCAAAATAAGTGTAGGCCATAGCGCCACTTTGTGGGCAAAATTGCTCTCACAGCACACTGCATGGCGTCTTCAATAGACCAGTGCTCTCACAGCACACTGCATGGCGTCTTCAATAGACCAGTGCTCTCACAGCACACTGCATGGCGTCTTCAATAGACCAGTCGGAGCAGAACAGTAGGACTTTAAACCCCATTTAATTTCATTTTATTGTCATAGAACGATTGATATAACTTGAAACAAGTTTGACTATGATTCAGCAATGAATGAAATGGGTTTTTTAATGTCATATTTTTTTTGCACCAAGCATCCTAATGAAGATGAAAATAAGCCATTCAGTGTGCTAATCATGATAAAGATAGGTTGCCAGGCAACATAACATACGCCCACAGCAGTCGACACGGGTTGTCACATATTTATTTTTTTGTAGGTAAATGGGGTAATTTACAAGATAATTTCAAACAGATCAGATTATAATTTTTGTCATTTGAGGGTTCACAAGGTTCTATAAACTGAAACAAGGGCCTTAACTCAGAAAGTGATTTACAGAAATTGTTGAAATTCTACGGGTTTTTTGTTTTACTAATTGAAATAATGTATATAAATTTGATACAGATCAGATGAGAACTTTTGTCATTCGAACGTTCACAATAACTTGGGTCGATACAGTGTTTACAAGGTTCAACAAAGTAAAACAAGAGCCATAACTCTAGAAGTAATTGACGGAAACAGCTGAAATTCAATAGGCTTCTTCAATTCACTAATTTAAACATACATTATGCAAGAGCTAAATCTGCCTATCGCAGGTCTTTCTTTAGACCTAAAATGTTGTTTAAATTTTTAGACATTCATTAACATGACAAGACCATAATCAACTCAAGATGCCATCGGATATCTCCGATATTATGTAGATTAGAACGGTTTGGCCATAGTTTGATTTAATTTTAAAATGGAGGAGCGAGGCTTAGCTTCGAATAAACCAGTACAGTGGTTACAATCAGTGCACACATCTTGTCAAACCTTCAAAGGCTAATATCTTCGCTAGCAATAGAGTAATTTAAATGAAATTTTCAAATTATTCATTTTGCATTATCTATTTTCGAACTTTTATAGCAAGAATGACCAGCTCTTTATCTAAATCTTACATAATGTATCTTAAAATGATTGATATAGATTTCATACATATCAAATGATAACTTTTGTCATTCGGTCTAGGGAAACCATACTGAAAACCCTGAGGCCAACAACATGAGAAAAACTGGGACCTCCCTCCTCCAATGCCTTTTTAATTACTGAGATGGCTGATACAGTTTGACACAGATATTAAACGGGCATTAGGTAAGATTAGATAAAGAGCTGACAGTTCTCACTATAATAGTTAAAATATAGATAATAAAAACAGAATATGCTGAAAATTTCAGTCAAATTGCTTCACTCTGAACCAAGATATTAGTGATTCAATTTTAGGCTAGCCTTGATTGTCAGTACTAATGTTGGTAAGATAAGTTAATTAATGTCTAATAAATAATTTAGATAACATTTCAGGCTTAAAGAAAGATCTGCCATAGGCAAATTTCACTATAACCTGGATATTATTTAATCTTGTGTATCCAGCACTAATTTCTTTCAAATTTGTTTAAACATGCATTATGCAAGAGCAAAATCTGCTTATTACAAGTCTTTCTTTAGGCCTGAAATGTTATCTAAATTATCAATTAGACATTAATTAACTTATCCAGACCATAATAAACTCTCGATGTCAAGGCTAGCCTTTGATGTTGGCTGGATTAGATTCCTATATGCCGCTTAACGGCCATTGATAATTAAATCAAAACAGTGGATAATCGAGACTATACTGTTTATATTAATGATTTTAGTAATGATGACCGAGACTATGCAAAAATTTCACCCGCTTCGTTCTCGGCTCATAGTGGATCAATTTGACTGAAATTTTCAGCAAATTACCTTTACACTATCTAGTTTTTAACTATTATAGCGACAACTGCCATCTCATTATCTTATCTCCCATAATGTATCTTTAATATCAAAAATATTTAAAAATTACATCCACTCAATCGGGGACTAACATAAGGTTCAATTTTATTTCAATAAATTGCTTGCACGTAGGGTCTTTAGCAGTGGGAGGAACCGGTGGATCGAGAGAAAACCCTTGAGGTTGGACCCTACTCCTTGTCACGTACAAGCTGGGAATCGAAACCACACCAGTTGACTCAATGACAGACCTTATGATCTTAAGCACCAGTGTTATACCATTTTAATCAGATAGGTTATTATTGACAATATTTACATACCTTTTTAGGTTGTTGATCTTTCGTAGTGGTACTAGAACTTGATACAGAGCCTGTCAAATAAAATAAAATGAAATGAAATGGGGTCAAACTATTCTGATCAGACTGGGCTAATGAAGACAGGTATATGCCATACAGTGTGCTATGAGGGAAATTTTGCCCAGACAGCAGCGCTACGGCTTACTCTTATATCTGATTCCATCTACCAGGGGAAGGACAAAATTTTGAAGTGTAAACCCTGGTTTGATTAAGTACACGGAACATATTACTCTAAAGGATGGACTTCAGGTGTACTGGTACATACCTGTACATACAGGTGTACAGGTACTTACCTCTACATACAGGTATAAATGATAATCTTTTAGCTTTTTTATCAGTTTTACTTTTTATAGTTGGTTCATCTTCATTAAAACTTTCTGGATTTCTGAAAAGATTCAATTAAAACATGATGGCAAGCTGATTCAACTCTGGCTGCTGATTGTTTAATTAGTCATGGGTTAAAGGAGGTAAATCCCTATTCTTTGACTACTAGAAATTGACACAAATGGGTCGCAACAGCGGCAACACATATAATAATGCAATATGAATATATATAAACTGATTTACATTCAATCGTTTCTATTTTTACTGTAATTTCTAATCAGTTAGAGTGTATGTGAGACGAAATTCGCCAGAAGTCTCAATCGATAGTATTTATTGCGCATTCTCTCCAGATAAGAATATAAGGTCACCATTTGACATGACTTGTGGAATATGTCTAGCCTCGTTCTTCGAGTCCCTTGTTACAAATGGCGCTCAAAAGCATTATGACACCCGATTCGTGTACCAATGGTAAAATGTTTATTTTGTCTTAAATATTGGATATCAAAAGCCCATCTTTTTCCAGTAAGATCACAACATGAATGTTGATTTAAATTGACAAATAATTCATGTTTTCAATGTTGAAGACTTCGAATGATATTGAGTTAGAGACTTGACTACTTTAATTAAATACAAATTTACTTAAATTGATAAATCATCAAAATACCAACAGTAGAACATCTCACAACTTGGAGTCAATTGAATTAAAATATTTTATAGATGAGTTTGTCTTTGACTATTATTAACATCTCCAGAATGTTGATAAATTTAAATTGATCATATATTTATGAAAGATGTATTATGCAAGAGCTAAATATGCCTATATTGCAGGTCTTTCTTTAGGCCTTAAATGTTATATAAATTATTAATAAGACATTAATTAACATGACAAGCCCATTATCAACTCTCGATGCCATCTGATGGCTCTGATTTTAAGAAGACTAGAACGGTACTTGCCAATTAATAATTAATATAAAAATGGATAATCAAGACTTTATTTTAACAATGGTAGAAATGACAATCAAGGCTACACTGTACTTCTAAAGGCGATAACTCGGCTCAGAGTGAACTAATTTTACTGAAATTTTTTACGCATTCCCTTTTGATCATCTATTTTTTAACTACATGTATTATAGCGAGAACAGTCAGTTCTTAATCTGATCTTACATAATACCCCTTTAACAATGAATAAAATTGAACCACTCTTGGATAGATATTCTCCTTATATTCAAACTTTCACAAAATTACAGTTGGCAATAAAAATTCTTCAAATGATGATCCAAGACTGTAAGATGAAACAGAATATCTATGAAGTAAAATAATGATTTTAACCAGAGGTAAAGATAGGTTGCCAGGCAACGAAACATACGCCCACAGCAGCTAAATCGTCCGAGCAGTCAACAAGAGTTGTCGCATATTTTTACTTTCTTCGGTAATGATACATTTATAATACACTAAAATCTGATTAAGAGCAACAACTCAGAAAACCATTAGAATTTGTTTGGTAATATCATGGATTTAGCTGTTCCAAGTCATAAAAATTCATTGAAAATCAATATACTTGTTCGTCTCAAGATCTTAAACTCTGTGTATCAATTTGAAGTCAATCGGACGATAACTTTAGCCTTTAGAGCGTCACAAGATTTTGCAAAGTGATCAAGGGCCATAACTTTGGTAGTAATTATCTGAAATCGTTGAAAATCAATAGGATTCTTCTTCTCATGACCTTAAACACTGTGTATAAATATAAGGTCAATCGGATGTTAACTTTGGCCTCTAGAGCTTCCACAAGATTTTTTGAATCAAGGACCATAACTCTGGCAGTAATTATAGGAAATCGTTGAAAATCAATAGGCTTCTTCGTCTCATGATCTTAAACACTGTGTATAAATTTAAAGTCAATCGGATATTAACTTTGGCCTCTAGAGCGTTCACAAGATTTTTCAAAGTGATCAAGGGCCATAACTCTTGCAGTAATTATCGGAAATCGCTGAAAATCAAAAGGCTTCTTCGTCTCATGACCTTAAACACTGTGTATAAATTTAAAGTCAATCGGATATTAACTTTGGCCTTAAGAGCGTCCACAAGTTTTTCAAAGTGATCAAGGGCCATAACTCTGGCATTAATTATCGTAAATCGCTGAAAATCAATAAGCTTCTTCGTCTCATGACCTTAAACACTGTGTATAAATTTAAAGTCACTCGGATATTAACTTTAGCCTCTAGAGCGTCCACAAGCAATTGTGGACGCTGGACGGACGGACCGACGGACGGACGGACGGGGGCGATGGCAATATACGTCCACATTTCAATGTGGGCGTATAAAAAAACATTCTGCACACAGAGATTTATCTACTTCATATTTCATACTAAATAACCATCATATCCAAAAATTAGTATATTTCACATCTGGCATACATACAAAGACTAAATAAACCTATTCAATTCCATTAAATGGAAGCAGAATAAATACTGCTCAAAATTCTCGAAGTAGGCACTTATTATTTTCAACTAGCTTCGTGTCTGTTCTCAAGTGGAGCTAACTGTATAGTCTAGTATGGTAAAAGTTAATAAATTATGCAAGTCTTGTCTCTCACCTGTATTCTACCTGATCTGGAATACTCTTCGAAATTACAGGATGATCTTTTTTATTGTCTACCTCCATTGAAACCATTTCTTTGGTCTCCACAGAAACTGACGTTAAACAAGATTCAGACAATTCCAAGTTTCGTAAATTCTCATTATTTGATTCAATTTGATCAGGAACATCTTTGGTAATTTTCAATTCCTTCTTCTGACGTTTCCTGGGTTTGGGATTACCAACTTTACATTCTTCTGAAGTAATAACAACAGCGGTTGTAGATATTGTTGGTGACGCGATACTGGTATTTCTTATGCCTTTTTTAGCTGGTACTCTTTTACGTCTAGCATTGTTTTCCTCATTAACTCCTGTTGCAGCTTTCTCAATACTTTTTACGTTGTCTTTCTTTGTGACACTTGGCTTTCTGGTCTTGGGAGGAGCTGCCTCTTTAACATTTGACAACATTCTAGTGTTGCTAGCACTAGCAGATCCTTTTCTCAAACTGATGGTCCCCTTTTGTTGTAAAGCTTCTGTATCAGTTGTGGATGACATCTTGAGAGACCCTGGACTAGATTTTTCACCAAAAGCACTGATGGTCTTCCCAGCAAATTTACCTTGTTTTACTCCTCTTACTTTTATAGTTTTAGATGCTGCTGGAACTTTATTTGCTTCTTCATTAAATATTGCTGATGTGCTTGAAGTTCGTGCTAAGCTTGTTCTAGAATTTTTTAAAGTAGGATTTAGAGAAACTGGTTTAATGGTGGGAATACCAACAGATTTTCTGACAGCTTCAAGTTTTGATGTAGCTTTTGGTCCGCTAGCTTTTTGAGCCTTTTCTGTATTGATTTTGGGATCTTCTGTATGTTCTGGTTTCGATTTCTCAATTACCGTTTCAGAGTTTTCAGGAACATCTTTTCGAATGATTTTGGAAGCAGTTCTGATGCCAAAACTCATCGGAATACCTGAGCGTCTTCTCATTGTTTTACTAGTAGTATCTGACGAATTCTTAATTTTATTTTCTTCATCACTTTTGGATCCTGAAGGTTTATCAATGGAAGAATCATTAGAATTGCTGTGTACATTCGTTGAAAGATCGACTTTGCCAGAAACCTGATCTTGTGTAACAGTTTTATTATATTCCAATTCAGCAGTATTCTTTATAGACATTTCTTTATCTTTAACAGCTTCATCTGAATGACCTGACACTTTTTCATTTACTTTCTTCTCACAGATAAAAATCTTTTCCAAATTCTTAGTTAGCTCTTCAGCTGTAATTTTCTTTGATATAGATTCATCTGAGTCCAGGCTACTAGAACTTGGTATTCCTTTACCTCTTACTGGTCTTGTACAAGGTCCTGAAAATATAGCATCTTCCTTTGGGTATTTCTGTATATCTTTAATTTGTTTGTCTTCTACAGTACCTTCTTTGGGAAGATTAGTGGTATCCTCTTCTGGTGAGGATCTCTTGGTATCACTCTTTGTCATACTTTTCGTTGTTTTAGAGGGAGCTCCTGATGCAGGAGAAATGTAGGTAGGTATTCCTTTTCTCTTGGATTCATTACTGATGGTGGTTTTTGCAGGAATAGTTTCTTCATCATAACTACCAATGAATTTCTTTGATCTTGCTGGGAGCCTTCTTGTCCTAGTTGCTGGTAGACTGATTTCATTAGAATCAACTGACTTATCTGTAACCTTTGCCTTGGTCTTTCTACTCTTGGTTTCTTTGGGTATCGTCTCCTTTTCTGAAGACATAATTTCAATAATCTCCATTTTATCAGTGAGATCGGAAACATCTTCAGATGCAGATGTTATTTTCTTGGTTTTCGATGTATCCTCAGTACCATTATTCAGTTTCTGGCTAATGATTTCCACTGTCTTAACAGTTTTACTTTGTGTTTCTGAGATTGTATCTTTGACAAAACCAAAGCTTGCTCTTATTGATAAGAGTTTGGATCTTGGTGCAGGCTTTCGACGTGTTACAACTGGTTTTTCCTTGATGTCTGCTTCAGTTTCATCCATAACGGTTTCTTTCTCATCAAATTTATCTTTGGTGTGTCCTATTGGAGCTGTATTTTCAGCTGTGAAATGGCTATTTATTTCTTCTCTATCTACTGTTTCACGGATAGCTTGCCCATCTTGTACCTTTTCAAATGTTGTTGTAAGTTCCTGTGGTTCAATTCCACCCTTTGTTTCTTCAGCATCTGAAGTCTTTTTATCAGTTTTTGGTATAACTGATTTTTTTATTGGTTCATCAGAAGGGGAGGTAGTTTCTTTGTAACTGGGAATTCTTCTGTTTCTTTGTGGACGCTTTCTTCTAGAATATTCTTCTGATAATTCTTGGACATTTGCCACATCATCATTACTGTCTTCTGGTGATGGTTCTTCAGATGGTGCATCTTCATCAACCACTTTCTTGGTTCTTGCCCTTTTCTGTATTCCATTTTTCTTCAAATTCGGGTCCTCTTCAATTTCTTCGAGTCCTAGCTCTGATGTTTCAGATTGGATATCTTCATCAACAACTTTCTCTTTTCTGGTCTTTTTTTGCTTTCCGTTTTTCTTCAATGATGGTTCCTCTTCAATCTCTTCTAATGCTGATTCTGATTTTTCAGATTGGAGATTTTCATCAACCACTTTCTTTTTTGGGGTCTTTTTCTGCTTCCCCTTTTTCTTCAATGTAGGTTCCTCTTCAATCTCTTCTAATGCTGATTCTGATTTTTCATATTGGAGATCTTCATCAACATCTTTCTTGTTTCTTGTCTTTCTCTGTTTTCCATTTTTATTTAATGATGGTTCCTCTTCAATTTCTTCTAATGCTGATTCTGATTTTTCATATTGGACATCTTCATCAACATCTTTCTTTGTTTTGGTCTTTTTCTGTTTATGATTTTTCTTTGAATTTGGTTCCTTTTTCATTTCTTTTAATTCTGATTCTTCAGATATTTTCTTCAATGATGGTTCTTCTTCAATTTCTTCTAATGTGGATTCTGAATTTTCAGATTGGAGATCTTCGTCAACATCTTTCTTTGTTCTGGTCTTTTTCTGTGTTTGATTATTCTTTGACTTTGGTTCCTCTTCCATTTCCATTAATTCAACAACTTTCTTCCCTCTGGTATTTTTCTGTTTTTCCTTTTTCTTCAATGATGGTTCTTCTTCTACTTCCTCTAATGGGGATTCTGAATTTCCAGATTGAAGATCTTTATCAACATCTTCCTTTCTTCTGGTCTTTTTCTGTTTTTGATTTTTCTTTGACTTTGGTTCCTCTTCAATTTCTGCTAATTCATTTACTAATTCTGATTCTTCAAGTTGGAGGGCATCTTTTTTCGCTCTGTTCTTTTTTTTTCTTCCAGTCTTCTTTAATGTTGGTTCCTCTTCAATTTCCTCTAATGTTGATTCCGGTTGTTCATGCGGGGCATCTTCTTCAACATCTTTCTTTGCTCTGGCCTTTTTCTGTTTTCCATTTTTCTTTAATGGAGGTTCCTCTTCAATTTCCTCTAATTCTGATCCTGACTTTTCATACTGGGCATCTTCATCAACAACTTTCTTTGTTCTGGTCTTTCTCAGCTTTTCAGTCTTCTTTGGTTCCTTTCGAATTTCCTCTGATTCCTTTATTGATTCTGGGGAAATTTCTGGTATTTTCTTCTTCCTCTTCCTGTATGTTCTTTTTTTGGTTATGATATCTGCCTCAATGCTTGTCTCAGAAGAAGAAGACACCTTGTGTAGGACCTGTTTCGGATCTTGACAAGCATTTTGTGGTGCCATATTTGTATATTGATCATTCAGTTGTTGTGCTGGGATAATCTGATCATCACTTGTCTCTGCACACGCACAGACCTCTTGGATAGGTGACGATTCTTCTTTAGGATGGGCAGGAGATTCAGGTATACCAGGAGATGACTTTGTGGCATCATCATTGTCATCCACAGTTTTAGGATGGGCAGGAGATTCAGGTATACCAGGAGATGACTTTGAGGCATCATCGTTGTCATCCACAGTTTTGTTAGGAGTGATGTTCTCAATGACAGTGCTTGCTGTATTTTCAAGTGTGTTATTTGGTGAATCGAGTTCAACCCGAATGTCAGGTACAGGGAGACCATGTTTAGAATTCTCATCATAGGTAGAATTGAGAATGGTTTTGTGGTCCTTTTCATCGCTCATATCCATGTCAAAGGTATCATTTAAAGGCTTTTCTTGTTCGAAAGACTTTTCTATTTCAAATGTGGCATTATTTGGAGCAGTATTCACAACATTGGTTTCAACGTCAAAAGTGGAGTTTGCAGGATTAGATTTTGAACTTGAAACGTCAAATGTTCTATTTATGGATGATGTTGAAGTATCCATGGGTATATCATCCACCGGCAGTTCTTCAGAAGCATCAACATACATTTCATCTGATTCTGAATCTGATTGTTCAATCTCAAAAGTTTCATTTGGAATTTTGTTATGACTGGGTGTTTCTCCCAATAAAATCTTTGCAACTGGAATGTCACTAACAAATACATCAGATGTATTCGGAGACATGATAACCTGAGAAGAGACCTTGATATTATTAGGAGAGGACGATGCTGAATTTTTAGCATATCCACTCAGAGATTTCTTCCTTTCCACTGCTTCCTCAAATAGGCTATCACACAGGTTAAGAGATTGATCACAAAGTTCATCAAGACAGAGAAGTGAGTTATCGCTCTCATGAGCTGAATCTTCAGACATCTGAGGTTTCACGCAAAAGGTTAACTTTCTAGAATTATTGTTTACGTTTTCCGTTTTGTTATTTTTTATCGAAGTTGGCATGTGAGGCTGAGGATGAGAATCTTTAAGGACATCCTTTGCTTCATTGACCACGTATGTCAACTTTCTCTCCTTCATTTTAGCAATTGGTAGACACAAAGCTGACTGAACTTTTGTCCTCAGAATAGATGTCTCCCCTTTCTCAGCTTTTAAATTGGATTGTTCTGGAATTTTTTCTTTTTCACAAACATTTGAAGACGAATTGTTCTTTTTCAGTTTATTTTTTAAAACTACTATTTTGGATTTATTTGACTTCAAAAAAGTTTTTTTCTTAGCTGCTTTTTTCTTTGGATCACTTTTTCTAAGCTGGGCAATAAAAATTGTGTCAGGGTCTTCTGGGGGAATTTCATTGACTGTGCTCAGACTAGGAGCTACTGAATTACCTTCTCCTTCCTGTCTGGGGTATTTACCACTAGGGGGAGTTCTTGTTAGTTGTTTACCTTTTGGAATCATATTTATTGGTGGTTTTAAAGTTTTTATGGCTGGTGAAAGAGGTCTAAGTTTAACTGATTGATTTTCACTATTTTTGTCAGGACTTGAGTCAATATTATTATTCCGTGTTGATGACTCATCTGTATCAGATTCCAGATTAGAGGGTTGTCTTTGCTGCAAATGATCAGAATTTTGAGTTGGTGTCATGGATACATGAGTTGGTGCCATGGATATATGTGTTGGTGCCATGGATACATGTGTTAGTGCCATGGATACATGAGTTGCAATTTGGTCAGCCACATCATCATAGTTATTACTACTCATTTTAACAGGAGCAACTTTTTTTGTTTTCTTTCGGTTTTCATGTTCTTGAGATTTTGTAGTTGGCGAAGTCTTGATATGGTTTGAAGGCATAATATTACTGACATCGTTCACATTATTAGATAATTCAACATGGCCAGTAATATCTGACAAATGTCTCACTGTTTGATCTTGTACTATACATTCTTCAACGGCTACACCACTTGAATTTGAGATCCTTGATTCTGGAACTTTTTCAGGTTCCTGCAAGATGGTCATTGCAGTTGGAACAGACTCTTGTTTCAATGGTGTTCTGGCCAGTTTTGTTCTGGCTTTAAATATGTTGATTTCATCAGTTGGGAGTTCTAAATGAGAATTGTCACCTTTAATCATAGCACTATTAGACGACAGCGATCTTTTACGAGAGTCCCTTTTCTCAACCTTTTTTATCGTGATCTCTTTTTTATGGTCGCTACCATTGACTATGTTTTTGATCAAGATCTCTTTTTTATTGTCGCTACCATTGACCATATTTTTGGAGTAATGTATAACAAGATCGCATGCCGCGCTCGGACGACCAGCACAATGAAGAGGGGTTCTGGGTATTTTTGAGCCAGGTTCTATGACAACATCGCGCACCTCTAGAACATCTTCTGGAACAGAGCCATCAAAGATTTCGTTAGCATTTGACAATCGCACGGGAGATCTCGGCAAGGCTCGACCACTTGGGATTATACCATCAACAACCTTAGAAAAGTCAACGGGTTCAAAATTGTTTTTAGATTGTGGTAACTGAATGGCTGGCGTCTTGATGTTGACATACCACAAATCGCCATCTTTCGCATCCTCAGGTTGTTGGTTCTCGTTATTTACTGATCTGTAAATAGGATTTGGTTTCAAATGATCCTTGCTCCTTGTGGCTTTTGGTGTGGAGAGAGTGGAAAACTTCGGCGGAGTTCTCTGAAGCTCCCGCACTCCCTTCAACGCAGAACCTGGAATAATTGGAGTTCCCTAAAATAAATGAAACAGATATTAAATTACGATTGCACATGTACACTTCAGAAGGTTCCCCTCCTCCCTTGTCAGTGGTATATGATGGAGGGTCTGATACAGTTCCACAAGGATCCCCTTTGTTAATGGTGTACAATAGAGGGCCTGGTTTCATGTATACTTCACAAGGTTCCCCCCTTGTACGAGAATGGGGCAGGTACATGTGCAGTTCTAAGGTTCTCCACTTGTCAGTTGTGTAGGAACCGTGGTCCTGGAAATGAACAGTGTCTAGTCGTTTTGGATTGGGTGAAAGATCAAAGTTCCCATGTACGTTGGCCTTTGTCGGTGGTGTAAGACGGAAGGTCTGGCAAGTTCAGAGCATCTAATTAGTCTGGATTGGATGAACCAGCGGCTGCCAGGCAGGATACGCCCACATTTTTTGAGAGATGGATAGAGAACAAGCTAACAAGAAAGTGATTTTTCCTACAATTTGAGAACGAAAGGCGGCCATTTTGTCTGTCAATTTTGGGCCGATTTTCATGAAATACTAACTGGAAGTTATGGTCCGATATGCGTGAATATTGAAAGGAACCGAGATATTTGGGTTATAAACTTACATTTCAAGTTTGAACAAAATCGGATAAAAATTGTGACCTCTATAGGGTCCACAAGCTAAAAATGTGATTTTTCGTACAAACAGGGGCCATAATACATGAAGTTTCGATCCGATACATGCCAATATTGAAAGCAGCCGGGATCTATTGGAGATAAACCTATATTTCAAGTTTCGTCAAAATCGGATAAGAGGTGTGACCTGTAGAGTGTCCACAAACAATTGTGGACGGGCGGACGGACAGGGGCGACGACAATATACGTACACATAAAAACCAGTGTAGAAAAGTAGGACCATAATCAAACACCCATTTCAATTAACACTTCACAAAAAACTGAGCTGTAATTCTGATCAAGATAGGGGGTTGGATGGTTGAATAGTTAGTGTGTAATAAATCAAGAAGATGCTCAAAACAAGAAGTACTAAAATCTGACAGCTTAAAGATTATAGTTTAGCCCTGGCCACAAAATCACAAAACTTTCTTAGACTTCAGTTCAGAATGTATTGAAAATTTTTAGCCCTTTATAAAACTTTTGTTGTTTTAATGTATCAAATACATCAATAAAAGATAGGTTGCCAGGCAACGAAACATACGCACAAAGCAGCTAAATTGTCCGAGCAGTCAACAAGAGTTGTCGCATATTTTTACTTTTTTCGGTAATGAAACAGTTATAATGCACTAAAATCTGATTAAAAGTAACAACTCATTATCAGAAAATCATTAGAATTTGTTTGGTTTTAACAAAGTTCTGCCCCATGCTAATGTTTAGTATTTAATATCATGAATTTAGCTGTTCAAGTTATCATTAATTGAAAATCAATTTACTTGTTCGTCTCAAGACCTTAAACTCTGTGTATCAATCTGAAGTCAATCGGATGATAACTTTGGCAGTAATTATCAGAAATTCTTGAAAATCAATAGGATTCTTCGTCTCATGACCTTAAACACTGTGTATAATTCTAAAGTCAAAGTCGCTAGAGCGTCCACAAGATTTTTCAAAGTGATCAAGGGCCATAACTGTGGCAGTAATAATTGGAAATTGCTGAAAATCAATAGCCTTCTTCGTCTCATGACCTTAAACACTGTGTATAAATTTAAAGTCAATCGGATATTTACTTTGACCTCTAGAGAGTCCACAAGATTTTTTGAAGTGATCAAGGGCCATAATTATCGTAACTCACTGAAAATCAATAGGATTCTTCGTCTCATGACTTTAAACACTGTATATAAATTTTAAGTCAATCGGATATTAACTTTGGCCTCTAGAGCGTCCACAAGATTTTTTGAAGTGATCAATGGCCATAATTATCGGAAATCACTGAAAATCAATAGGCTTCTTCATCTCATGACCTTAAAAACTGTGTATAAATTTAAAGTCAATCGGATATTAACTTTAGCCTCTAGAGCGTCCACAAGATTTCTTGAAGTGATCAGGTGGTTATTTCCAATAAAAGTATGGCAATTTTGGTATATATGGAAAATAGAGATATCCAATCTTACTAGAAAAATACTGGATTCCCCGAAGAACATTCATGGAGCGTATACAGGACAAAAATGTAGGGTTCCCCTAATCAACAGCCCGACGATTAAGAATTTCTGCACGCGTGATGTCAAAGGTCACACACGAACATTGAGCGCTTGATGTACAAGTTGATAAACTTTTTGAAAGTTAGACGTACAACACTTTCTGAGATAAAAATGACGGAAAAAGATACGGGTAGTTGATAATCCGAGAATTTAATTAGGATTCAATATTTGTAATAAATAGTAAGCGATTAAAGACAACATCGTCTTATGTATGCAATGTATTCTCCTCTGATTTCAAAGACGTGACGCAAACATGACCTGGTTTGATCGAATTTTAATAGCAGGGCATTCCTTCGCAATTACAATGTTTGAGAAGGATTTGAATCATAATTATGACAAATTAATTAGTTTGAATATGTTTTTAAAATCACCGAGTTTATACGCGGGAACCCATCTTTAAAGTCAATCAGACATTAACTTTAGCCTCTAGAGCAATCCACAAGGACGGAAGGACGGACGGGGGCGACAACAATATACGACCACATTTCAATGTGGGCGTATAAAAACTATGTGCAAAGTTTTGTATTTCTGGATCACAGATATTTTACATAAACAGTGATTGAAAGTTGAGTAAATTCTTAACTTAAGTCTGAGAATGTTTTGTGAGCTTGAGGCCGGGTTATAATAAACCAGATTTATAACATTACTTACATTCAACAGTTTCAGACCAGGTGTCAGTTGCTTAGCTGATCCCTTATCATCGTCTAAATTTCTTAATCTTTTTATATCTGGAGTCATCATCTTGAAAACATTTTAATCTGAATAAAAAAGATTTTGAAATTACAGCAGGAAAACGTATAAATGAATAGAATTGCAATGTGGCTCAGTGAGTAAGGACACAGACTCACTAACCAGTTGACTAACCGGACTAATGAAGACGGGTATACTCCATACAGCGTACTGTGAAGGAAATTGTGCTAAGACAGCGACACTACTCTTATCAAATTCAAACTGCCAAGGGACATTTAAAGTGTACACAGGACCTCTGTTTTACGCTGTTGTTGACCAGGCTCTCTGTGCTGTACCACTGACAAGGTTAGGTGAAATGAATCTCCATGTGTCAGATGATTATAATATACACTGTCTGTGATGGGCGCGCGCAGAATTACGGTAGTAGCAATGCAAATGTTTTTTTTTAATTTTGAATGTGACTTGAACTGAATATTTACTAGCATTCCAACCCTACTTTAAAATCCCAGTCTTCTTGTGTCCAACATCCAACAATTCATACCTGGTACTTGTTTGATACCAGGTACTAGTTTGGTCGTTGTATGGAAGGGACATAAGTCGTGGATACCCAAATCTTACACTTTTCTAGCCGTAAGAAAGTAACATAACTCTTGTGTGTACTTAAGAGTCCCCAGTGTTGTGGTTATTATACTAATGACCGTAACACAGTGTCTATTACTATGCTGGTATATAAATAGATTTCACCGTCTGCAGACTGGGCCTCTTTTTTCAACATTTATGAAAGACAACAGGTCAACTTAATTTTAGTCTATCTACCGTACTTGTACTTCTATTTAATCAATAAAATACAAAGACAGAGATCAGATACATGTTATTGGGGAGCCTGAAAACAAGTCGCACTCAAGGCCTTGGTGATGTTGCCTACTACTAATTGTGATGTCGTCCAAATCTAATTCACACAAGAATCTATAAGGATTTGCGTAAAATTTTTGTAAAAAAAAACATATCTCGGAGAATCGTCAGTCAGGCTGTTTTGAATTAAATTTGTATGACTTACTTTATAGAATACTACATGTATAATAAAATAAAATATTTGTTGTGTTTTTGTTTCATTTCTAACTTATAATTTTGATGAGTTTCTGACTGGCCGTTGTCGTTTGCTGTGTTTATGGAATGTTGTAAAGAAATGTGTGGAAAATTCCCCGATCACAACACAGTGTCTTGTAGAAGTAGAGCACCGAAGGGAATCTGTAATATAACGGTGCAACTCCATTTACATTTGTATTTATGCATTGATTTCAGTTTATACGATAAATATTAATTTGTTTCCTAATTATTTATTTTAATCCCTTTTAAATAATATTTTTAAAAAACTGCTTTAGCAGGCCAACCTTTAAATGAAATATAATTTTGGGTTCCATTTTATCCTTACAAACGATTTGATTCCGCTAGTTCCACATCAATATAATGGTGTTAAATTGTGTCATTCCAATTCTATTCTGTCTCTGTCAAGGTCGGCCACCTGTTTTGGTTTTTTTCACTTTCGTGAAAGTGTGGACATTAAGTATATTCCTTTATTATAATACTTTGTGCAGTTATCAACTGAATTTTTCGTACATTGACATGGCTTCGGGAAGCGAAATTAAAGCTTTAGCTAAAGAAACTTATGAAATGAAGTAAGGAACTAAATGAAAACTATGAGTTTACGTTTGATTCTGAAAATAAAAGCGTAATGCATGCTGTGTGCAAGGTGTGCCGAAAGCACTATAAAACAATAGAAATACAAAGGTAAATGACACTATTTATGCGTTTACCAAAAGTTCCATCTGATTGTTTTATTTTTATCATTGTTGTTGTATTTTGGTGTTTTAGATTAACACAATAAATACAATTTTGTCTTTTAGAAAGTATTATTAAGATTCAGAGGATTTGCGCCGATTGCATATATGAGAATCGTCTTAGATTCTCGCAAAAATGACGCATTTCTAGCCCTGATGTCAAGTGGAAGAATCCATGGATGTGGACGACATAACCAGATTTTTTGTGTGAAAGACTTTGCTTGTGCCGTGGACGACTTGACTGGCATTCCTAAGTGGGTAAGACGCTGGCTCGCTAGCCTGGAGGTCGGGTGTTCGATTCCTGCATTGGCCGAGAAAGTCCATCCAGAATTTCCGGGAAGGTTCCCCCTTGTCAGTCATGCAGGACAAGGACAGCTGTCTAGTCATTTGGATGGTACGAAAAACCAAGGTACTGTGTACACATTGGCAGGCATGTAAAAGATCCCTTGACAGTTGGAATTCGATATATGAGTAGGCCGTAGTGGCGTACGCCCGTCTTCATTAGCCCAGTAGCAGAACAGTAGGACATTAAACCCCATTTCATTTTATTTCATTTGACTGGCATTCTCTTAGTCTTAACAACTAAACAAGGTAAGATTTAACTTTGAAGGGGTAATTAAAGATACATTATGGGAGATTTTTATAGAGAGTCGGCCATTCTTGCTATAACAGTTCAAAAGTAGACGATGAAAGAAGAATATATTGAAAATTTCAGTCAAATTACTTTATTCTGAACAAAGTTATCATCATTGTAATATTTGACTAGAAATGGTAGTCAAATGTATCTTCACCTTGGCCGATCGTTTGATTGACTGGCGTTAACTCCACCTACATAATCTCGATTATCAAGTAACGTTTTCAGTGGTTTGAGACGGGGTTGCAGTTCAATTCGTATCACATTTATTTTTACTACAGATTAAAAATAAGACTTTTATTATATAGATAAGAAGCGAAAGTTTGAAAGGAATGGACCAAATCAATGAGGCATAATTATAGCCGACTTCTTGTTAGCCTGCGTGAACTCTTGTACTGTAATGTGACTACGTGACTCCCGAAGCAGACAAATAGGAAACACTACAGTGATCCAATGGGGCTGCAATTCAACTGGGGTGATGTTAGCTGCGATGTTTATCAATTTCCATAATTTTTCTGTAAACGCAAGTGACAAAAGAGCGATAATACCAACATTCAAACTCTCATTTTAACCACAACTGAACATAATATCAAGGCCGTATATATCGAACTTTCAATCAAATTGACTGACATGCGGCATTGCTCAACAGCGGCCTCGCTTCGTACAGTTATCAGTTAGCCTCGATCTATCTGATGACGTCAACGTAACGGTTAATAATCTCCGCATGGGGCGCCATTTAAGATTTAATCAATCAGTGAAATCCTATTTAAATCCAAGATGTAGCCGAGCCATCAATGGGTCTACAGAGTTGATTTTGGGCTTGTTGTTTAAATATGATCTAATTTATAATTTCTATAACATCTAAAGCCTAAATTAAGACTTGCAATAATCAGATTTAGCTCTTGCATAATGTATGTTTAATAATAGTTTATATTTTAAAGAAAAAATAAATCTACTCAATGATGCAGTTAATCGAACAGTTATCTTGGATAGATCGTAATTTGGATAAATGTAAAAGATTCTATATATATATAAAAAGCGTGCATGTTGATATGATAGCAACGGTAGTAAACTAGAGTATGATGATGTCGATGATGCGAACGTCAAGTTGTGGATTTACTTCAGTGCTATCGGAACGTGTAGAACACTTTCATATTTTTAGCCTAAAACACTTTTCATTCGGATAATTAATCCCCCATAAAAATGCTCAATATAAAAAGAAAACTTTTAGAACTTGGAATGTGTTTTCAATCTTTTTGCACTTACACACACAATATGTCTCCACAGACAAGCTTTCAAATGGATACTTCCTGTATTTACAAATTTCCCGCGGCGAGATGCAAAGACTTTGTTCATTGGACAGTTTTAAAAGCTTTCGTTTTATTGGATATGAAAAAGCAATATGTCAGCGCCCATGCCACAACATCCGGTTGCATTTTTATACGAAATTTGCAACTTCAATAATGTCGGTTCAGCTTCCAGACGACCAAACATCGAAGGAGGAAAGACAAAAACGACATTACAAGATGCTAAATGAGCTGCAGAATATGGCTAGGGAACTACCATTGTAAGGAATTGGATTGAACTCTTTAAATAACTACGGACGGTATTTCACACTTCAGCCAGGAATCCAGGCCAGGAAAATTCTGAATAAATAAATCAGACTGGTAGCTCCCTAAATCAGAAACCTCCACCCCCCATTAGATATAGGCCTATGGGCAGGACAAAAAAAACCCCAAAAAGCAGAATAAGTTAAGTTTTCAATTTCTGTCATTAACAAATGCTATTTAAAATAGGCCTAATAAAGAAATACTTTTTCTTTTAAAAGTGCCTTGTGTTTTATTTATTAATTTGTTATTTACAGTCTTTCTATCGAAATTAAATATCTAGATAATTTAATCTCAGTGGTTTTCTGCTATTTCTAACCTAGAATAGTAGGAGAACGTTTGAACTCTTTAGAGTTACCCACTCCTTAAATATAGGCCTTTGCCGCCACTGATGTATACATCAGACTCATTGTTTGCCGGGAGCCATGGTGGCTAAGTGAGTAAGACGGTGGCTCGCTAGTCTGGAGGTCAGGTGTTCGATCCCTGCATTGACCGAGAAAGTTCATCCAGATTTTCTGGCGTGGTTTCCCTGACAAGGACAGCTGTCTAGTCGTTCAGATGGAATGAAAAACTTAGGTCCTGTGTACACATAGGCTTGCACATAAAAGATCCCTTGGCAGTTGGAATTTGATATAAGGGTAGGCTGTAGGGCTGCTGCCCGGGCAAAATTTCCCTCATAGCACACAGTATGGCTATATGGAGTATTAGCCCAGTTTAGGAGCAGAACAGTAAGACGTTAAACCCCATTTCATTGCACTGTTTGCCGTATTTCTTTATTAGGCCTATTATAATAGTACATGTATTTGTTAATGACAGAAATTTAAAACTAAACAAAATTAACGCATTGCAACGAATGTGTTTTATTCTGCGTTGTTTTGTTTTTTTTGTTTTTTCTTCCCATTTATTTTTATGAGGAGAAAACTCAGAAATTAAATTATAGTGAAATCTAATTTTGGTTGAAAAACCGTAAATAATAATTATTATTTCATTAGCGTAGACTTATTAACACTCGACACAAACCAGGTCATTTCGGGACTAACATATGGTTCAATATAATATCAATAATTCTCTAGCGTGTGGGGGTGTTAAGCAGTGGAAGGAAACCGGAGGAGCCAGAGATAACCCATGAGGTTGCTGAATGAAAACAGCGAGTTGAGTTGTACCTGACAGATTGTGCCATTTAGAACTTGTACCAGACATGTGCATGCATAAATTAGATAAATCGGTAACAGACAATGACTGGCACCAGAGTGATTGTGCCTAGCAATGTCTGTATTTGGTGCCTTATATCCAGGTTTGTTTTAATTTCAGGACTTTTCAGCAGAGATTACCGTATGACTTGTTGTCGAGTTTAGCCAGTTCGTTATTAGATTCTACTGTGTATGATATAGTTCATAGTTTAGAAGAAGTTCAACATCTGGAAGAAAAGGCTATGTGTAGTACTCGTTCACGAATGGTCAGTGAACATAAAGGTAATGTGTCAGATTGACTAATAAATGAAAAAAATGAAATGGGGTTTAACATCCAACTGTTCTGCTCCAACTGGGCTAATCAAGACGAGTATACCCCATACAGTGTGCTATTAGGGAAATTTTGTCTGCACAGCAGCGCTATGGTCTACTTTTATGTCGAATTTCAACTGAACGGGCTTTTTGCATGTATGCCAGTGTGTACATGGGACCTCCGTATTTTGTCCCATCTGAACATTTTCAGCCAACACCAGGATCGAACCCGCGACCTCCAGACTAGCGAGCCCGCGACCTCCAGACTAGAGAACGCGCGACCTCCAGACTAGCGAGCCCGTGACCTCCAGACTAGCAAACCTACGAACTCCAGACTAGCAAACCCACGACCTCCAGACTAGCAAGCCAGCGTCTTACTCTTAAGACTATAGGTTAGACATCTAAATTTGATGACCATTTGCCTTGTTTCATCTGTAAGAATTCAAATTTAGCAATAAATCCATCCAGACCATCACTGCCAGACTGGATAATTAAGACTTGTCGTAGATGTGCAGTCTTTACTTTATTTTTCAGCACAACATCATGTAATGCAGAAGAAACATAAAGAATTATTGCAGCAGTGTGAAAATAAACCACATAACATTCCACTTGTACAGGCACAGATTGACAGGGAATTGGAGGTAGGCATAATTATAGACCACTTAATATTTTACAAACTCTGATCGGCATTGAATTGAAGGTATCCATAATAGACCACTAATATTTCACTGACACAAGCTCCAATCGACATCGAATTGGAGGTAGGCGTATAATAGACCACTAATATTTTATTGGCACAAGCCAGATCGACAAGCAATTAGAGGTAGAGATAGACCACATAATATTTCCCTGACACAAGTTCGGTAGTGTCTGGCATTCTTTCAGGTAGGCCTACAACTGAAAATGAAATGAGTTTAATGATCGGTTACACCAACTTGTGGATGTAAATCTATTCCACATGGCCATCTGCAGATTTCCCCAATGTTTTAAGATGTAAACAGGGTTAGGGCACTTGATTGTTACCGAGGATTGTGAGTTATGGTAAGGGTTAGGATAAGGGTTAGGGCTAGGTCTTGTTTTAAGGCTAGGGTAAGTGCTAGTCCTGTTTATATCTCGTGACCTATGACGAAATCTGCAGATGGCCATGTGAAATAGATCTAACCCCAACTGGTTGGACAAAGACAGGTGTATGAGGGAGATTTTACCTGGACAAAAGGTGCTACAACCTACTCTTCATGGAGTGTTCTGTTACACTGGACCTTGTTTTAGCTCGTTAGGTCTGTCATTGGGTCAAATGGCATCATTTCAATTCCCTATTTGTGTACGTGACAATGAGTAGAGTTGCCTCCTGTCTAACCTTGACGGTTTTCTCCCACTACTAAAGACCAATTATTGGAATAAAATTGAACCATGTTAGTCCCGAAATGACCTAGTTGTGTCGAGTCGATTTTAAACCCCATATCTCTCTGGACCGTATTTTTTTAGTCCCATCCAAATGACTAGACACTGTTTCTTGTCATGGCCACCATCTTGCACCACTGAGAATAGCAAACCAGTTAGTGAACCAGCCCCTTACCCTCTGAGCCACCATTGGAGAACTTTCTCGGTCAACACTCCTACCTTTTTAGGGAGCTGTGGTTGCTCAGTGAGTAAGACGCTGGCTCGCTAACCAGGAGTTCTGGGGTTTGCTTCCGATGTTTGCCGAGAAAGTTCAATCTCTAGTTATTAGAATTGTGTGAAAAAATACAAGGTCCTGTGTACACATGGTGTGCACGTAAGAACGCTTGACATTTGGAATTTGATTTCAGAGTAAGTTGTAGCAGGAGCCAGGGTGGCTGGGTGGTTAAGGCGCTGGCTCGCTAGCCTGGAGGTCGGGTGTTCGATCCCTGCATTGGCCGAGAAAGTTCACCGTGATTTTCCGACGTGGTTTCCCCTTGTCAGTGGTGCAGAACGGAGGGCCTGACAAGGACAGCTGTCTAGTCCTTCGGATGAGACGAAAACTGAGGTCCCGTGTATACATTGGAATGCACGTAAAAGATCCCTTGGCTGTTGGAATTCGATATAAGAGTAGGCGATAGTGCCGCTGCCCGGGCAAAATTTCCCTCATAGCACACTGTATGGCGTATGCCCGTCTTCATTAGCCCAGTCGGTGCAGAAACGTTATAATTCGTTGTCATAATTCATCTTTTAATCATAATAATCGCTGAATTTGCATATTAATTTATAAATTCTGATAGTTTAAGCTCTGATACTTACATTCTACTTGAATATTGTTTATCCCTGTATGACCTCACAAACTTTAACCAAATATTATTTTGGTAGCCAACCAAATTATAGGAGGCAAGCAGCTAACTCAATATCATCCACAGTCTTCCACATGACTTATTGGTCAATTTAAATCAACATTGATGTTGTTATCTTACTGTGAAATGATGGACATCTGATATCCAATATTTAAGACAAAATGAAAATTTTAAAATTAGCACACGAATTACGTTCTGGAATGCTTCTGAGTGCCATTTTTAATGAGACAACTTGATGAACAAGTCTAAACGCTAAACATACCCCACAGGAGAATACTACCAGTGTAGACTGGAATAACCAGACGCCAAAGGCTGCCATTCAATTGTGACTCTTCGAGTATTTCACCGAACATAACTGACCTGAAATTACAGTAAAAATGGAAACGATTGAATGTAAATTAGTTTATATACATTCATATTACATCAGGGCCGTAACTAGCTCAGAGCAACGACAGGGGCGGGAAGTGTTCTCGGGGGTGCTGTAATATTGACGGACAATGTATATCTAGTTTTTTTATGGTTGAAAATTTTTTCACGGGGGGGGGGGGGGCGAAACTTTTTGCAAGGGGGGCAAAGCCCCCCCTGTGCCCCCTCTAGTTACGGGCCTGTATTACATTATTATATGCGTTGCGACCCATTTGTATCCATTCCTAGGTGTCAAAGAATAGGGATTTAGCTCCTTTAAGAATTAAGAGTTTTCAAATTTGTGATATTCAATAAGTTTGTAGACTACCATAACAAGAATGTTTTAACTCCCTCCTTGTGGTAGGTTTATATAAATTAATATGAATATTCCTACTTTTAATTTTTTTTTTTTATTAATAACAATATCATTACTTTAACAAAGACTGGACATGGTTGTTTTTTATAAATTAATAAAGTATTACTAATTTAACAAAGACTGGACATGGTTGGATTTTATAAATTAATAAAATATTACTAATTTAACAAAGACTGGACATGGTTGGATTTTATAAATTAATAAAATATTACTAATTTAACAAAGACTGGACATGGTTGGATTTTATAAATTAATAAAATATTACTATTTTAACAAAGACTGGACATGGTTGGATTTTATAAATTAATAAAATATTACTATTTTAACAAAGACTGGACATGGTTTGTTTTTATAAATTAATAAAATATTACTAATTTAACAAAGACTGGAGTGTTTTGTTGGGTTTTTTTTGGTTTTTTTAGAACATAATGACAATATTACTAATGGTTGGTGTTTGTAAAATAATATTGCTAATTACAGATGATAAATAAAAGATGTGATGAAGAAATGAAGAAAAAAGATATGAAGATTATTTTAGAGTTAGATCAGAAAGCCATGGAACAACAGAATCTGTTAGAGAAAGTTGGTGTACCAGGATTCTATGTTACTAATAATAAACTAGAAATGAGACTTCAGATGTATTTATTGGATTTTATCATGAGGATTAGTCGTGCAGAAAAAGAAGGAAAATTTGACACATAAAAGTCTTCACTGTTTGTTATTGTCAAACTGAAGCTTTGAAAAGGACTAGAAACTCAACGTTTTAGTTAGACAGAAAACTAATTTAACTGGATCATGTTAAATTGAAGGGTTGAATGGACGAGAAACTTAAAAATCTAATGAAAGTGAATAGAGGATAATTTGACACATGAATCTTTAATTGGATGTGCTAAGGGCATGTTAACGTACAGAAGGGCAAATTTGACTTTAAATGTCATTTAAACGAAGGATAGAAAACGAGTAAGCTGATACTCTAGTCAAACCTCTCATGTATTTCAATTCCAATTTGTGTTAAATAAATAAATCACACGTGTGATAAATAAATAAACCACAGGTTTGTTAAATAAATAAACCACAGGTTTGTTAAATAAATAAACCACACATGTGTTAAACAAACCGCACGTTGGTTGAATAAATAATGTATTTACTCTGTAATGGTGACCTCTAAAAGTCCTGGGGGTCAAGTGAGTTGAATCTCAAGCCAGTATGTGACTAGGAGTAGGTTCCCCTGTCCATCCTAATGAGGTTTCTACTGCTAAAGACGGCCTAGGCACAAGCGAATTATTGAAATAAATTTGTACCATGTTAGTCCCGACTGGCAAGTGAAGTTAACGTCCACGTCTCTCTGTCTATCCGTCTCAAACTCAAACCGTTAAGTAAAAAGCCTAAAATAGTTGCAATTGTCCCCATAACAAAGTCAACCATGTTAATCCGGCCTTGGTTGTTGTTGTTATGTTGAGGTTGTGGATCTATTTTCATCTACTGTTCCATGGCAAGCCGATTGTTTAAGGTTCCGTGAAAAGCAGTGTATTTAAGGTTCCATGACCAGTCGATTGTTTAAGATCCCATGGCAACGATGTGTCCCTATTTTCTTAAACATGCATTATGCAAGAGCTAAATCTGCCTATCGCAGGTCGTTATATAGGCCTAAAATGTTATCTAAATTATTAATTAGACATTAATTAACTTATCAAGACCATAATCAACTTTCGATGTCAAGGCTAGCCTTCGATATCGACTGGATTAGAATCCTATATGCTGCTAACGCTCATTGATAATTAAATCAAAACATTGGATAATCGAGACTATGCTTTTTAAGTACTAACTTTAGTAATGATGAACGAGGCTATGCGCAAATTTCCAAAGCTGATATCTCGGTTCATAGTGGATCAATTTGACTGAAATTTTCAACAAATTACCTTTACATTATCTAGTTTTTAACGATAATAGCGAGAATTGTCAGCTCTTTATCTAATCTCCAATAATGTATCTTTAAGTTAGATGTGAAATCCCCCTCCCCCCTTTTCTAAAGACCCCAACGGACAAGCGAATTATTGAAATGAAATTATACCATATGTTTAATTCCGGCCGAAATGACCTAGTTTGTGTCGAGTGAACGTTATGAACCCATTGTCACTTTCTAGAGACCTTATCAAGTTATCAAACAAATTTCTTTTGACCGTTCTATGTACCTCAGATCCACGGAATGACACAAGGAAGGGCCACCGCCGTACTGGACTCTCAGTTTTGATTTCGATAAACCAGGGCCTACCTTATATCGCCGCGTTTGTGGCGAACCGACGAATCTGATATATACTAAGCAGCAAAAGAAACGTCAGGTTGGTATGTTACTCGGAATAAAACTTGCCAAATGTTTTTATTGTATATTTATGCCCACATCTCCAACTTTACCTGAGCAATAAGGCTCCTTCCCAAACACAGAATTGAACCCAGGAAATTTTCTCAAAAACGCAACCTGACTTCAGAGATGGTAATGTGTTCTCCATGATTTTCATGTAATTTGAAATTGCCTTCTGTTGTTATCTCTGTAGCTATCAAATAATAACATTTATGTAAATGGCGTTCGGTGTCCTGATGTATATGTATGAAATATTAAATCATAAATGAATGTTATTATTTGATATCCACAGATATAACAGAACACAAATTTCAAACACATAATTCTCAATACTTAAATATATCAGATTCGATTGTTGGCCAGTACTCACACGTGTGTAGTTTGGACGTATATAGTCGTCACCCGGTCGGTCTGTCTGTCTTTATCTATGAACAATTGGCTTGTTAACGCGATAGAGGCTACAGTTTTTAACGGATCTTTTTTCAAATTGGGTGTGGTCATGAGAGAACGCACCATTTCGATATTCAGAGTTCAGTAACCTTCGGTATATATTTCTTGAGGACACGTGCGTTGTTTTCGTTTAGGATAAGATGCTCTCGAATCTATAGCAATCTGTTTTTTCGAGACACAGCTGATGTGTTGGCGTATAATAGTTACACGTTTTGCGTGGTTGTCTTTTAATTTAGGAAAATAACCCCGCGTGTATGTCAATGTTTTGCCCGTATAGATGTTGTTTTTATACAGGGAGCGGCGATGGCTCAGCGAGTAAGACTGCTCGATAACATGAAATGAATGAATGAAATTGTGTCTGCACCGACTAATGATAGGCTAACTAGGGGGTGTCTTTGGGACAGGACTGAATGCTCCTTGTTGTCAGAGAGAGTGTGTCTTTGGGACAGGACTGAATGCCTGGAACGGAACAACAACTATTCGTTCGGATGAGACGAAAAACAGAGGTCCCGTGTACACATTGGCAAACACGTAATAGAACACTTGACAGTTGAGATTCAGTTGTTGCCCGTGCAAGAGGGCCTGTTCAGGAACAATGTATATTCGTTCGGATGGAACGAAAAGCCAAGGTCCCGTGTACGCATTGATGTGCGCGTAAAAGAACCCGTGGCTGTTTGAATTTGATATAAGAGTAGCATATTGTATGGCACACTGTATGGCGTATGCCCGTCTTGATTAGCCCAGTCGGAACAGAACAGTAGGACGTTAAACTTCATTTCATCTCGTTTTCATATGTCCGGTTTACTTTCCAGCCCCCCCCCCCCAGTCCAGCGCAAAAGACAAGGGAAAACCAGATTAGCTAATCAGGGCCGTACTCAATAAACCACCGCTGCCCCCCCTCCCCCCAACAAAAATATATCTAACAATACAAGAAGATAAAACAACCATTATTGCTCTTCAAGTTAGTTGATATTATTGTTTAATGTTATCAAATTACAGGATTGACTATCTCATTTTTAAACGAACAAAAATACTGAGCCGCCGCGATTCCCCCAAAACAAAACAAGATCGAACAATACAAGAAAAAACATTTTATAGCTCTTCAAGACAGGTAATATTCTGGTTTACACACAAACAAAAATATTGATGAATGATGTACAGAATTAATATTAAAAATTGACTAGAATATCAAACCTATAATCAACTATTACTATTAATACGTACTCTGGTGATTATGCTGTACGACAACCCTTTTCAAGAATGCAATTTTCTCCAAAGTGTCCATTTTATATAGTCTAAGACCATCGTTTTGACAGGTGTACTTGGCACTTGTAAATGAAGATAGGTAATCTGATAACAATATACACGTCTCAGAAACCGAATCATATTTATAATTGCCAGAACCCAGACATTTGTCTTCTGCAAAAACAAAAAAACTCAACAATTCTTTAAAAAAAAGGAGAAATGCTAAACCTTATTCAAGTCGCCGGTGCATAGTCCAATGCAGTGGACTTTGAAGGGGTAGTGTGATAAATGTGGCTGACACTAAATTATACACATTTAAAACGGAAAGTCAAATAGTGTGGTTTCCGGGTTACGAGAGCGGGAAATGATACTTAAAAGGTTATCAAAGTTATAGTACTTCATGTACCTAGGCAAATATCCTCATTACAGGGCCTGCTTTGGGTGTCTTTCCCGTCGCAACCAATTCCAATTAGTTAGATACAACGTGCTTTGTAACGCAGCTACAACGGTCGTGGCAAGTTCCCATTGGCTACAATGTGCTTGGTAACATAGCTACAGCTGACCTAGTAAGTTCTCATTAGCTACAATGTTTGTGTCGAGTGGACGTTAAACCCCATTTCTCTCTCTCTTTAGTTACTATGTTAGTAGTAGCTTAGTAATTATGTTCCTTAATATGTTATTGGTTACTTACGTTAAGTAACTTACCGGTATCACGACACACAGTAGAATCGAATGCATCCGCACTTTCAGACTGTATCAACCTTATCAGACCTAAAAACAAAGCATAATCGAATACAAGAACAATTCGAAACATTATCAGCCTTAAGAGACCAAACAACAAACTAGAGTTGTCCTTATAACAACTTTCAGAATTTTTATACAACACCATCTTAAACCCATACATTAATTACATTATTCAGAGAATAGGTCAAACTAGGTCATGTCGGGACTAACATATGCTCCATTCAATAATTCGTTTGCGCGTAGGGGTCTGGGAGAAAATCAGAGGAACCGGAGAAAACCACACCCCTTGCCATGTAGAAGCGGGAAATCGAAACCACACCACTTGACTTTACTCAATGTCAGACCTTATGATCTAAGGCGTGTACACATTGACGTGCTCGTAAAAGATCCCTTGGCAGTTGGAATTCGATATAAAAGTAGGCCGTAGCGCCGCTTCCTCTCTCCCCTCGTGCTTGGTAACGACGAAAGGCTTCTTATCATGCCTATATAACTGACTGTTTTCCATAAACATTGTGTTGTATATAGTTTGTATTTAATTATAATAATACGAACCGACTGCCAAAACGACAAAAACCTGTAAATTCCACAGAATACTGCCCATGTTTATATTCATGATTCGATTCAATCCACTACAGAAAAAAATGACGAATACTGTAACAAATATATCGGAATAACCCGTAAAATAATCTCTAAATATATTGGAATTCTTAACAAAATATATTGGAATTCTTAACAAAATATATTGGAATTCTTAATAAAATAGATTGTAATTCTTAACAAAATATATTGGAATTCTTAATAAAATAGATTGGAATTCTTAACAAAATATATTGGAAATCTTTTAAAATATATTCGAATATATGAATTCTCAGTAAGATGCTAGATTGCTGGCTTGGAGGTCTTGTGTTCGATCCTAGGCTAGGGATTTTCCTGTGTGAGTCCTCATTGTAAGTGTTGCGTGTACGTAAATGGTCCCTTGGCAGTTGCAATGTAAGAGTAGGCCGTATGTAATAATATTGCTAGAATTTTTGCTCTTGAAATAAGATGCCTTTATATTTCATTAATTAATATCTTTGGCAAGTTAGTAATTTCAAACATATTCACATATATAGTGTGCACTAAATCAACTTATTCTGTAATTGACAGTTGACACATAAAAAAGAGTTATTTATCGAAAACATATGTCACTCATTTACCACCAGGATTACACGTGAGTGGAATTATTCTAATTGCATCATTTAGCTTAAAGTAACCAATCATATCGTTAATTACACAAGTTCAGGGCCATGATCACACTTGATTGTGCGTGATATTCATATGGTTATAAGAGAAACCGGGGAACTTTGTAAGACAGACTTGCATTGGATTCCAGAGATCGAGGGTACATCTGAGTTCCTAGACAGCCGAGAGGCTGGATAGGGTGGAGAAGTGGTTTTAGCTATATAGTATTGTAATTTGTGCTATGCCTGTATACCTGTATTCAGTTATATGCTATATAAAATGTAGAAGCGAACTATGCATTATTATTCCTGGTAAGACAAACGTCTTAAGAAACTGGAAGAAGTAAATACACAACGTGAAGCAGAAGTAAAGACAGCTAGAAACAAATTCTAGACGATCACAAGGCTACAGAAATATGTAGTAAGAAAAGATGCATGGGTGGTATGTAGGATGTGGCGACCGGTTTGACAATGTACGCTCTCCACGTCAGACAAAAGACCCATGGTGCTACATATTCTATTTGGTTGCCGTGAAAATTTTGACCTTTAGGGTAAGCAGAAAATTTGGAAGAAGATTAGAAGAAAAGAGAGTAAGCATCACATATTTTCCACATCTAATCAGTGACTGCATAGCACTGCATAGTCTTACATATTCTATTTGGTTGCCGTAACGCAGTTTCGACCTTTGGGGTAAGAAGTCACTTTAGAAGAAGAATACATATTTGAAGACGTTACGAAGAAAACCTGTACAATCCAGCAACAGAAAAATTCTGGTGGAAAAAAATCTGGTGGAGATATTTGAAAAATTGAGTAAATACATTTTGTTTTGAAAATTAAATGTGTTAAATTTGTTTAAAGACCAAATAATATTAATTTAAAGTTAAAATCTGATTAGAATCTAAATATTTGAAATTTAACTATATAGCGAATAAAATATAATCATTCATAAGTTGAGATTGATAGGTTTATTAAACAATATAATTTCAAAAGCTATAGGTATGTTAACATGACCTGTAGTAAATTTGAGTAAAATTAAAGTTAAAGAGAAAGTTTAGGGAGTAGGTTTTAAAAAAGTGTTTTGAAATAACTAAGGGATAATAAGGAAACGGAATAGGGAATAAAGTAAGGAACTAATGTTGTCTCCGGATCGCAGTGGGAAGACGGCAGATCTAAGGATGAAGTTGTGAGTGATTAACTCTAGTTTCCTAGTTGGCCTTACTTTCTACTGTGATTCGTTAATTTGTGTTTTTTTGTGTCGTTCGTATGTGTGGTTAATTAACTATATAATTTTGAGGCCCTTAGTCCAGGCCTTAGAGTTGTTGTAATTTAACTTTTGATTAATGTTGGGATGTTGGTTATAGTTTTCCTGGAAAAAAAAATTATAGGCTCGTTAAATTATGGGTCGTATGTAGGATGTGGCGACCGGTTTGAGAATGTACGCTCTCCACGTCAGACAAAAGACCCATGGTGCTACACGTAGCGCCGCTGTCGGGCAAAATTTCCTTCATAGCACACTGTATGGCCTATGCCCATGTTCATTAGCCGGAGCAGAACAGTAGGACGTTAAACCCCATATTAGAGACAGTTGTCCTTGTGCACCACTTACAAGAGGAAACTAACCCGGAAAATCCAAATGAACTTTTTTAGCCAACACCGGGAGTGAAATGGCGACCTCCAGGCTAGCGAGCCCATGGCTTACTCATTGATCCATTGTGGCTCCCTTTATCTTGGGCCTAACATTTTAAATGTAGACGGCTATTCAACACATTACATTTAATCAAATCAATAATATTTATTTTATACCCAAATCAATAAATGTGTCATATTGAAATCATTAGTATTAATCTTTCTTAATTTTAAATATTAAAATCATACTTATTGCGCCATTTCATATTTCGGAGAATATCAAATTGTCCACGGCTTAGACCACGCTAAATAATATGTAGTTAGACTAATTATTTAATATTTAAAGAGGTATTATGGGAGATTATATAAAGAGCTGATAATTCTCGCTATAATAGTTAAAAAAATTAGATAACGTAAATAGAATATGCTGAAAATTCCAGTCAGATTGCTCCACTCTGAACCGAGGTATTAGCTTTTGAAATTTTGCCTAGCATCGATCATCATTACTAAAATCGATACGATAAAAGTCTCGATTATCCATTTTTACGTTTAATTATTTTTTTAAAAAATGTATTCCAAACCGCTAAATATCGCTGGCTAGAGATGGCCTCGAGATTTGATCTGGATAAGTTAATTAATGTCTAATTAATAATTTAAATAACATTTCAGGCCTAAAGGAAGACAGATTTAGCTCTTGCATTATGTATGTTTATTCATGTAACATCTAATTAAAAAAACAAAAACAAAATAAAAATATAAATGGAAGATTAACTCCCAGGAGAGAGAGAGAGAGAGAGAGAGGGGGGTGTTTAACGTTCAATCGACACAAACAAGTTATCTCTCTCTCTCTCTCTCTCTCTCTCTCTCTGTGTAGAGGATGTTTAATGTTGACATGTAGAGATAAGCTTGTTTTATGTTCACTCAAAACCAAACCGTTCATTTACGAACTACCATATTGTGCAATTGTTTTTTTTCAATAAATCGGAAAATATGGTAAAATCTGTTGTCATATCCGGAAAAGAAGACAAAAACTGTAGTCTGTTTCATCAGTTCTGGAACACCTGTATATCAGCTTAAGGAATAAATGTAAAATCGTTTGAATCCAGTTTGCCTTCAGTTAAAGGACAACATTGGTGTCAGTCGTTATCATTATCGCCCGTATATCTGTTACCACCCGTCACTTCAGTCAGTTATATAGAAGGATAACTCGTGTTTTCCTTTTTCGTTCGTCACTTCCGTTTGTTGAAACCCTGATTACGCATCTATCGTAGCATTGATCTCCTTGTTAAAATTATATTTGAAACGTGATAACGACTGACACCACTATTGTCCTGACCATGGAACTGACCATGTTGTTGGATGAAATTCAAAAATCGATCGGACTTCAACTGGGGGAGCCTTAGGCCCGTGTGAAGAGCGTCACCCCAAGAAAACAACAAGTAGGTGAGTATCGCTCCTGGTCCTGCACTAGAATCTTGAAAATAGGTAGTCGTCGTATTCATCGCCAGTTCATTCTAATCACACCATGCGCGGATATTGAAAGGAACAAAGATCTTTGGGATATAAACATGCATTGGGCCCCAATCATCTCGACCGATAGTAACCACAGGTTCATTCTGTCCATTATTCATTTCACAAGTTCTTGTGATTGCCACAACAATACTGTTTTTCATCAGCCATGGACACTAGACCAAAAAATGAACCTGTGGTTAATGTCGGCCCTAATGATACCCCAGGGGCGGAGTGATCCTTACTCCGTGAGGGCGCGGATCCGATGAGATTCTCTGCGAACAAGCGGAAAATTTCTCCAGAAAAACTGACTGTAAATTGTGCTTTATATGGTGTTTCTAGCTTCTGGACACATTTAACTTGTGGCAACATTTGCGGTTCATCAAAAACGACGTAAATTCATGATTAAAAGGTGACTCCAAACTATGCAAGAACATTAACTAGTTTCGGGACCCCTGAAACTACCGTTACTCCTGTTCAGCCCATCCCTACAAAGGAAGGGGAAAGATGGGATGTTAAAACGTGTTGCAAATTTCTGCATTACCTAAATCATCAGTATAAATAACTACGCGATATAAAATGACAATTCGTATATTATTCATCATCTACAAAATAGAAAAAAATATGTTTCCGTTTTATTCTATAAACAATTTATTGTAATTTCATGCAGAAAGATATGGTGTTAAAACGTGTTGCAAACTTTGTATTACATGGTAGGCCTTAAATTATCATATAAATTAACACTTGGTATTTTGATCGAGTATATTACAGCAACAAAAATGTGTCCATTTAATCGAAAATTCCAATAAACAATTTATAATTAGTTCAAGCGGAAAGTGCTACAGGTGGCAGACAATAATTAAATGTTGTTTAAATGCGTATTTTCATAAACTTATTATGCAGATAGATGTTTATATGAAAGGTCCACTTGAATATAAAATACGATTTTGTGTAAAATAGGCGTCCTGAATACAATGCAACATAGGAGGCTTATGAAATTTTGCAGTCTAGTAGTTTATTCGTCCCTTGATTCTGTGAAATAGAAACACGTTTTGCCACAAAAGCTGGTTTGAATACTGTTTGATTCGAAGTGAACGTACCCTTTACTGCGGGCCTAGTTTATGATATTTTAGTATGTTTACGGTAATAACATGTCTTAAAATGTTTCTATTATAAAGATAACAATTATTATCGTGATATATATAAATATACAGGTTTTATTGACGCTAGGTATTGTAGCACCATGCGCCTTTCTGTCCGACGTGAAGAGCGGGAGATCATGACCGGTCGCCACATCCTACGTACTGCCCATGCATCTTTTCTTATCTTTGTAGTCTTATGATCGTCTAGAATTTGCCTCTAGCTGTCTTTACTTCTGCTTCACGTTGTGTATTTACTTCTTACTGTTTTCTTAAGACGTTTGTCTTCTCAGTAGTTATAACAATGCAACAGTTCGTTTTTAAATTTTATATATCAGCTGGATACATGGATAAGCATAATATAGATTACAATAATTAAGTCATATTCTCAAACCTCATTCAGTCAGACTCGTTGGGCGAGTCTGCTGATAGAACCTGCTACATAATTTCCCTTCTGGAACCAAGCTGCTATCTAGGAACTCAGATGGTAAACTCTCCGGAATCTAATGAAAGTCTGACTTAAAAGTTTACTATGATTTCTTTTGTAGGGCTCATGCATATCACGCACAGAAAGCCTGTTCATGGCCCTGAACCTGTGCAATTTCTGATATGATTGGTTAAATTAGAATATTTCCACTCACGTGTAATCTTGTGGTATTTTATTGACACATACAGCCAGCTATGTTTTGGTTGTTTAACTCTTTTTATGTGTCAACTGTCACTTACTAAGTTGATTTTAGTACAATTCTACATATATGTGAATTAAATAACTTGCCACCAAAGATATTAATTAATGAAATATACTGCTCACATTAATTTCAAGAGCAAAAATTCTACCAATATTATTACAGTATATGTTTGCTAATTTCACTTCGAATCTGGGTGAGAGATTCCGCTCGGTCTATTTCTTAAAAGTCAGAGAGAAGATACTCCATCATGTGGTAACTATGTATTGTGACATCATATGTTGTGGTAACTATGCTTGACATCAAACATTAGTATCCACAGATAGTTCTTTACATAAAAAGATCAAATTTCTTTTGTGAGTGTTATTAAAGAATTTCTTATTGTTATAGCATTGTAAATGTGTTAATTTTTTTTACATTTTTGAACTTTTTCCATTTTTTCACTTAAAAATGTGATGTGTGTTTTCTTGAAAATTGATAAAAAATTACCAAAAATTATGTTCTTCAAATAAGTTCATATATACAGCTTCATTCTGCCCTTTATTTTATAGAAATTGACAGAAAACTAGAGCAAGTAGGATAAAATTGATATAACTTCGGCAGCCATATTTGATGACGTCATAGTGGAATAACATAGCACGTGGTGAGTATCCACCCAATTTCAAAATACTTACTTCAACATCCCCTAAACATTTCTTCAAAGAAATTTTTTCCTACTCAAACTTCCCTACAGAACCATAGTCATATTCTACATTTAACGTGTTCTCTGTCAGCAAACTAAGTTTCGAACACATGTGAAATGCCAGGACACAGAAAACATGAATTGTTTCAATAGCATTTAATAATTGAAATACACAGAATATTATTTATCTTTCTAAGAGCAGTGATTATCGTGAAATCTTCCTAAGTACACACTAAGAAAAGGCGATAAACCACGTGATCCCAACTGAGTATTCACTGGTGTTTAGTTCATAGCTGTACTTTCTTTATATACTCCGAGTCACTCTATGACTATGTGTCTATGACTATCACTGTCCACGCTTGTATGCCGTCTATGACTTGCCATGTTTCTATCTTGCAAAGTTCAAAATATTTTTCATATATATAGTTAGCCAGGTGTGCCGCTATTTTATCACGTGTTCCAAGGTGTACCGTTGGCATCAAAAAACACCAGCGGCTGCCAGGCAGGATACCCCCACATTTGCAAGAGATGGATAGAGAACAAGCTAAAAACAAACGCGATTTTTTGTTCGTACAATCAGGGGCAATAATCCAGAAAGTTATGGCCCGAAATGTGCCAATATCAAGGTGGACTGAGATCTTTGGGATATAAAGATAATTTTTAAATTTCATCAAAATCGGATAAAAATTATGACCTCTAGAGGGTCCACAACCTTTGTATTACACACTTTTACACGATTTGCGTACAGAGAGCGACCATTTTGTCGGGCAGTTTCATTTCGATTTGATTCCCCGGTTGTACGTGACAAGGAGTAGGGTCGCCTGTCCAACCTCGTGGGTTTTCTCCGGGTCCTCCGGGTTCCTCCCACCGCTAAAGACCCCTACGCGCAAGCGAATGATTGAAATAAAAAATTGAACCATGTGTTAGTCCCGAAATGACCTAGTTTGTGTCGAGTGGACGTTAAACCCCATTTCTCCCTCTCTCTCTCTCTCTCTCATTTCGATTTTCCCGAAATTCGAATTCATCCTTCATTATGGTGGAATGGTGATGTATTTAAATGGTTTTTAAAATCGGAAAAAAATTGTGACCTCTAAAAAAAAACACATGCTGAAAATGCGATTTTTCGAACAATCAGGGGCCATAATCTAGGAATTTAAGTTCTGTTATCCGCGATTATCAAAAGGAACCAAGATCTTAGTGTGTAATGGTGATATATTCACACGGTTTTTTTTTGTAAATCGGATAAAAATTGTGACCTCTACAGGAACCACAAGCTAAAAACGTGATTTTTTGTTCAATCAAGGTCCAAAATTCAGGAAGTTACGATCCGATATGCGCGAATATCGAAAGGGGCGAATATCTTTGGGTTATAAACATCGAAATCCGATCAAAATTGTGACCTCTAGAGGGTCCACAACCTTTATTTACCAGATGTTTACACTATTTGCGTACAAGGGGCGGCCATTTTGCCTGGCAGTTTTGGCCCGATTTTCAAGAAATTCGAAATCAACAAACATTACGGTATAATGGTGATATATTCGAAAGTTTTTTTTTAAATCGAATAATAATTGTAACCTCTAGAGGGACCAAAAGCTAAAAACGCGATTTTTCGTACAATCAGGGGCCATAATTCAGGAAGTTACGATTCGATATGTACGAAAATATATAAACATGCATTTCAAGTTTCATCAAAATCAGATGAAAATTGTGACCTTCAGATGTCCCACAACCCTGATACACAATATTTTGACACTATTTGCGAACGAGAGGCGGCCATTTTGACCCTCAGTTTCGCTCTGATTTTTACGAAATTCGAACACAACCATTCTTAGGTTGTTGGTTGCTGCTTTCGACTTGTGGTCATCTATCCTTTTATTTAATGGTCGCTTTGTCTCCCCGATGTATGCAATCCCACAATTGCATACTATTTGATAAACACATACCTTGGCTTTGGTTGGGGTGGTTGTATAGGATTTTGTTTACAATTGGCTCTTAATATATCTTTAGCCAAAGGCAAACAAAATCCTACACAACCACCACATCGATGTCATGCTTATCAGTGATTGTCGCGGCCCAGCGAATATTCACTGCTGATCCGTGTGGAACATATTATGTTGTACTAGCAGGATACCCGGCTTCGCTTGGGGGTCATAACTCCGAAGCCGGAAGTGGTAGACTAACGCCACCTGGCCTATGTTACTCCCCGGTCCGAGCTACCCCTATACCCCAAATTTCAGACTCGGGGCAGACCTAGTGTAGCCGCCAACCCCGAACAGACCGGCTTCGCTCGGGGGTCATAACTCCGAAATCGGAAGTGGTAGACTAACGCCACCTGGCCTATGTTACTCCCCGGTCCGAGCTACCTCTATACCCGAAAATGTCAGACTCGGGGCAGACCTAGTGTAGCCGCCAACCCCGAACAGACAGACTTCGCTCGGGGGTCATAACTCCGAAACCGGAAGTGGTAGACTAACGCCACCTGACCTATGTTACTCCCCGATCCAAGCTACCCCTATACCCCAAATTTCAGAGTCGGGGCAGACCTTGTGTAGCCGCAAACCCCGAACAGACCGGCTTCGCCCGGGGGTCATAACTCCGAAACCGGAAGTGGTAGACCAACGCCACCTGGCCTATGTTACTCCCCGGTCCGAGCTACCCCTATACCCCAAATTTCAGACTCAAGGTGTAGATATAGCCGCCAACCCCGAACAGACAGACTTCGCTCGGGGGTTATAACTCCGAAACCGGAAGTGGTAGACTAACGCCACCTGGCCTATGTTACTCCCCGGTCCGAGCTACCCCTATACCCCAAATTTCAGACTCGGGGCAGACCTAGTGTAGCCGCCAACCCCGAACAGACCGGCTTCGCTTGGGGGTCGTAACTCCGAAACCGGAAGTGGTAGACTAACGCAACCTGGCCTATGTTACTCCCCGGTCCGAGCTACCCCTATACCCCAAATTTCAGACTCGGGGCAGACCTAGTGTAGCCGCCAACCCCGAACAGACAGACAGACAGACAAACGACAGTCACAAATATATATATTGTTGTATTATATTAATGGGAGACAACTCTTTCCAGAAAAGCCGCTACACCTTTACCTTTGACAAGAGAGAGAGAGAGAGAGAGAGAGTTAACGTCCACTCGATACAAATGAGGTCATTTAGGGACCAACATATGGTTCAATTTTTTTTTCATTAATTCGCTTGTGCATATGGGTGGACAGGCGACCCTACTTCTGTTCACTTGACTCAATGCCACACCTTGTGATTTCACGTGCACCATTATACCATAATATTAATTCCTAGCGACATTATAAATTATAATACGTTTTAGAGTATTAAAGTTACACCGCCATATCAATACGATTTTCACGTTTTCTGGGTGTTGGATAGCCACCAATCTGATTAAAACACAGATCCTATTTACTTTCGTTTTTTTATAGTTTAAAATTTCGTTTTACTTGTCTTTACTACACCAGGATCTGGAAGAGTTGTTATATAACCAGCGTTCTGGATAATGTGAGGGATAAGCCAATGAAACGGTGTTTTCTTTAATATTTCAAAATTTAAAAAGCACAACACTCACTTAGCCACCATGGCGTATGCCATGCAGTATACGATGAGGACATTTTGAATGGACAGCTACGCTACGACCATTATCGATTCCAACTAATAGCCCGCTCTCTCACAGGAATAGGAATGACAATTTTGACAGGTATTCTCGAAGAACAGAAAATCAGAATGGTTTGTGGTCAGAACCCTTAATAGTTGGAATCAGAAAATGGTCGTAGCGTAGCTGTCCATTCAAAATGTCATCATGGTATACGGTCGAGATCACTGTATTATATTCGGGAGCCGCGGTGGCTAAGTGAGTAAGACACTGACTCGGTAGTCTGGAGGTAGCGAGTTCGATCCCTGCATTGGCTGAGAAAGTTAATCAGGATTTTCCGGCGTGCAGAACGAAGCGTCTGACACGTGTACACATTGGCGGGGATGTAGTAGATCCCTTGGCAGCTGGAAATCGATATATGAGTAGACCGTAGCCCCGCTGTTCGGGCAAAAGTTCTCTCGTAGCTCATTGTATGGCGTATCCTCGTCTTCATTAGCCCAGTATAGGAGCAGAACAGTAAGACGTTAAACCCCATTTCATTTCCATATTTTAATTAATTTTGTAACAGGCCTATTTTATGTTGTATTAAAGATATACACCGCAAAACTTTGTCGTGTCTTACTCTTTATTCGACTATGCATTTCTAAGGAGTCCAGAGAAGGGCAGCTGATGGAGGATAGCTTAACCCTATCTTTATCTTTTAACTGTTTTCAGGAGTGTAGAAGGTCGATTAGTTTAACGCGTGCGCTGTATATCACACGGTATGTCACTGAGTCAAGTGGCGTGGTTTCCATTCTTCATTTGTACGCAACAATGAGCAAGATCGCCTGTCCAAGCTTGTGGGTTTCTCCCCGGGTTCTCCTTACTGCTAAAGACCCTTAAGCGCAATCGATTGTTGAAATAAAATTGAAGCATATGTTAGTTCCGAAATGGCCTATGCCGAGAGGACGTTAAACCCCTTTTATCACCCAATAAAACATTCTACAGTAGATATTGCTTGTATGATAAATTTTATAATCTACTGCGATATCTCCTTAGTTGAAAAGAACAGTTCATTTTTTATTAAAAGTATTTTCTTTTTTATTAAAAAGGCAGAGCCTCGTTTATTTTACTTTATCGACTTGTCTTGATAATTATTAATATCAAAAAAAACCAACCCAACTCTTAGGAGATTCTCTATTTCTCCCCATCACCTTTAACTATTGTCAGTATCATTCAATTTCTACCACCATTGAATAAACGATTAATGATACAGTGGTTGACGATCACAGAAAGATTTCTATAGAATGAAATACTCGCGGGAAGATGTGTAAAATAATGTTATTTTTTTTGTCGAGTTGTCATGTTTAAAAGGCGAGTTTAACCGACGTATCCCGTTTATAAAGAAGAGTTTATCTGATCTATGACAATAATTAGATGCGTGTTTACATTTAGTCGAAACTAGATTAACGTCATTGTAATCAGATCATTGAACATTTTGTTTTTAAAGCTATATAACACCGATCCTAACCCTAACCCAACCCTATATAACACAGATCGTATCAACAAAATATAATGGAAGACGCGGTGACTCAGTAAGTAACCTGGAGGTCTTGGGTTCGCTCTCGGTGTTGGCAGATATACATGTATTTCCTCAGTGGTGCAGTACAGATGACCTGACAAGGGAAACTGTCTAGTCGCTCGGAAGGTACGAAACACCGAGATCACGTGTATACATTAGCGTGCACGTAACAGACCCCTTGACAGAATACGATATAAGAGTAGACCGTAATTCCGCTGCCAGGGCAAAATGTCCATCATAACATAAAAATAGGACGTTGAACCCGATTTAATTTCCAAAATATTAATTTTGGTGGCGCTAATAGCTTTCTTTTCAACGGGTATGTCTGATTCACGCGTCACAATTTGTGTGTATAAAACACTTTTACAGCCTACATGGAATATATTACCCTTTGTTTCTTTACATCCTGGTTGAAATACGTGTTTTCTTAGAGAATATGTAGTCATCCCTTTTATCGTAATGGAGACTCAAATAAGGGACATATATTATATATAAACCAGTATACCCAGCAGGATAAGTCACGTACAGTCTTTATAAATTAAGGGACATAGTATTATATATAAACCAGTATACCCAGAAGAATGAGTCATATACAGTCTTTATAAATTAAGATAAATTTTGAATAATTGAAAAAGGCATCAGATTCTAGGTACGGTTGCTGTGGTTATATTACATTATAAATAATCCGGTTTAACTTGCAATTAAATATGTGGTAATTTAATTTAATAAGCTAAGATTTAGTTCAAGTTGACGAATGGGTAGCTCTGGCTCCCACAAAAGGATCCAGGGTTTTAGTTTATCTATGGTTGACTCGGTGAATAAGGCGCTGACTCACTGACCGGGAAATCAAATAAAATGGGGTTTAACATCCTACTGTTCTGCTCCGACCGGGCTAATGAAGACGGGCTTACTCCACACATTGCTATGAAGGAAATTTTGCCCCGGACAGCGGCACTACGGCCTACTATTATATAGAATACCAACTGTCAAGGGATCTTTTACGTACACGCCAATGTGTACACGGAACCTCACTTTTTCGTCTTTTGCGTGGCTCACTACCCGGGGGGTCGGGTAGCCTACAGGTCTAGAGTGTCGCACTTCCAGATCTAGCTGGTCGGTCACCTAGCTCTGACTTGCGGTCGCGATTTTGATCCCTCATCTGAGCGCAAGTGGCTTGGGGATACTGGCGCATCAAATACTGATAGATCAATAGGGTTCTTTATCAGATGGTGCCAGGGTTTGGTTTATCTATGCTTGACTCAGTGAATGGATCACTAACTCATTAACAAGAAGATTTAGCTGTCAGTAGCAACATTGCACATAAACCACGAGGGTAAATATACAGTTTATATATTCCGAGAATTGGGGTTTGACGTCCACTCGACACAAACTAGGTCATTTCGGGACTAACTAATGGCTCAATTTATTTTCAATAATCCACTGCGATTAGTAGTCTTTGGCAGTGGGAGGACACCGGAGGACCCGAAGAAAACCCACGCGGTTGGACAGGCGACCCTACTCCTTGTCACGTACAACCGGAGGACTCGGAGAAAACCCACGCGGTTGGAAAAGCGTATAAGAATAAAGATTCTGTACTTATAAAATGTAGCACGTGGTGCCATCTATAATCTAGTGGTATATATTAAACACGTCATATCTGATAGAAAAATATGACGTGTTTAATATATACCACTAGATTATAGATGGCACCACGTGCTACATTTTATGCTATTTATTTTTATTAAAGTAACGATGAGTCATTGACATTTTTCGTGTGAATATCAAATTTCTCACCTCTTAATCCACATGGGTGTGTGGGTTTGTGTGTGTGTGTGTGTGTGTGTGTGTGTTGGGGTGGGGGGGTAGTGGTTTAACGCGTGTGTGTGAAACTATAGGACCACGGATTTTCGTCCCATCCGAACGACTAGACGATGTCCATAACAAGGGGAATCCACGACGGAAAATCCCGTGGTACTGTATCGAGCAATAACAGGATCGAACTCGTGACCTCTTAGTTACAGTGTCAGCACCTAGGTCACTGCGCCACCGTGGCCCCCCTTACACGACAGACATCACATCGTGTCATACTAGAAGTTAAAACGGGATTATATAAAATGGTTGAGCCAAGAATTGGGTCTATAAACAAGTAAAGTAGTAGATCAGGATATAGATTATATTACACCTGATCTAAAACCGCTTTACATTCTCCACATGATATATCTATAAATATAGTTATACATTATCCCCTATATACACATATCTCATTACATCCAAACCCCTTTCTATTATAGACACCTGTCACGTGACAGTCTTTAACCATGGGTGTCGTCTGTTACATCCCCTCCCGGAGGCGCATGCGCATTGTTTTACAAGTTATTGAAGGATTGCGTACTCTTCGGGTTTACATCCCAAGGAGATATGTTGGGATGCGGGTGATATTTTACAACATGAGGGATTTATTGCAGACCTTATTAATAAGTTTCATCTTATTGGCAACAGTAAGTTCCTTTCATCTTGTTAATCCCTTTGTAATTGTTTATCCATATTATTACTTCTCTCACCTTATTTATTCTTAATTAATGATTAATCTGTTACATGGTTTCCAATTTGTTAACTATATATTGCACCACATTTGTGTTAAATATGATTATTTGCTTGATAACGATATCTGTATGTGTATCGAAACGTAGCATGTTAATAAATTCAGAAGTAGTATATCCATATAAGTGTGTTTAATTAGTAAGTTCCTTGTTTTTAATCAAATATAAACATTATATAAAACTAATATAATATTATATACTAAAATTATCTTATCACGTATGTATTGTTCCTTTTAAGTTCTTTTTTAAATAAGTTTTATCCTATTGCAAAAAGTAAATGAGATTTTTTTTAGTATCATTTTAAAAATTCAATAAAACGTTTGAATACGTATAGTAGCAAACTGTATAGGGACGCCGATTTAGTACAAAGTTTCGCTTCACTGCACTAAAGTTATAGTATAATTTCACGTGAAGGTTGTATTAAGTTGGGGTAAACTCAAGTTCAGTTTATAATCTTTTCTATTGTCAACGCGCGGTCCCCGACATCTTAGATTGAATGATATTCGACCGTTTTACTATGAAAATACATGTGGGACTAGATATCAATCTGTCCACATACCAAAAATGTTTGGTAAAGTTTGACACTTTTTATTAGAAATAAAAGTTGAATGAAAGATTGATTAATATATAAAGTGAAAGGGTTAGGGTTAGGGTTAGATTTATTAATATATAAAGTGAGTACAGATGAAAACAAACGATAGTGAAATACAGTAGCAACATACCCAGAAATGACAAACGTCCTACTGTTATAATGAAGGGTACATGTCGTGCAATGCGCTATAAAGACAAGTTTGTCAGGGCAGCCCCGAATTATAAATGCCAGGGGTCCCTTTTTTACCTGTACGCGAGCGTGTACACGGGAATTCAACAACTAGAAAAGTTTTGACATTGAAATTGAAAATTCAAATGACAAAATCTATGTAAAAATCCCACATATTTTGTAAGTATTAAAGTTATGAGTATGGCTTTACTGTACTGTTATAATATTGTAGATGTTGGGAAAATCGTCCAACTTATCACTGTAATAGTGGTGTCTTAACTATCAATATATTTTGTAGCTTTCAAAGGGTTGAACAAACGCTCTCGCTCAAAAATAAACGTACTCTAAACTTGGATTTCAGAAAGCAAACCTTCAGAGCAAACAACCTCAATCCAGTTAAAAACCCTCTATTAATGGTCACTCTAATTCTAACTAGAATTTACTCTGGCTTTATTTTTATTTCATGCAATTTGCACTTTTACTAAATAGACTTGACAATATGCCTTGAATTATGTACAAACCATGTAGATGAATCTAAAAACGAGACCAGGGAATGATTCAATGAACAAGGAAATAATTAAATCTCCATGTGGTAAAACCCGGAGCCATAAATTTATTGTCGCCATTTTATTATTCAAATCTTTAAGTTTAATACATAAACAATAGTACAAAACAAATATAAAATAATGAGCCTGAATGAAATTGAGCGGAATAATGGTCTAGTGTGTAAAATATGGGAGGGGGGGGGGGCAGTGTAAGACTCGGTAATTACATAACACCACGTCCATTTTGTTAGACAGTCATAATTAAGATAATAGTTGGTCAGATTTTCTATGTGGACTTTACATAACCAAACCAAAATTTGGAACGAAAAATATATTACTGAGAAACGAAATATATGGCAGCCCAAACAGCTCTTTTATTCGGAGTTCTAAATTCATATAATTCTTAATTCATATTTCTTCATTTGTTGTCGTATTTCGACATTTTCACACTAAAATTAACATTTGTATCTTCAAATCAATATTTGTTTTACAAATCAGACATTTGTCATATCAGATTTGTAAATACCTGTGTTTAATTTAATAGTATTTCAATTTTCTTTTTAAAAATCACCCCCCCCCCCCCCCAAGAAAAAAATTTAAAAAAATACAAGTACATTTTATTAGCAACTTAAAACCAAATTTAAATCTCAAACAACAAATTTCAAACAACAAATATCTAAATACAAATCTTGCAAAACTATTGTCAAAAACAACAATTCTCTAAATTCATCTAACAACGATCCAATTAAAACATTTGATATGACAAATGTCTGATTTGTAAAAACAAATATTGATTTAAGTATACAAATATTAATTTTAGTATACAAATATTAATTTTAGTGTACAAATATTAATTTTAACGCGACAACAAATGTCGAAAAAGGACTAGAAATAAGAATTAATGACTATAAATTAAGAACTAAAGCTTTAATTTTGATCTTACATAGACATATAAAATTGTTGTTAATTATATTAGTCAAAGCAGTCACAAGCATATCAATTACACACTAAATAGGGCAACATCGGGTTAAGCACGCACTCACATACAATACTACTGTAAAATAAAATGGAATGGGGTTTAACGTCCTTCTGTTCTGCTACTGGGCTAATGGAGAAGGGCCTACGCCATACAAAGTGCGATTAGGCTTGACAAATGAAGATAGGCAAACGCCATACAGTAGGCTATGAGGAATATTTTGCCCGGGCAGCGGCACTATGGCCTAGTCTTGTTTAGAATTGCAACAAACAAAAAAAAACCCCAAAAAACCGTACCAACCTAGTATAGTTTATTGGTATTTGTAAATAGGATACAATGTCACCTTGAAACCAGGAAGAGAACTAGATCGTAAAATATGAATAATATTGTATGATAAATAGTTCAGTGAGAGCTGAACTTTCATTACACCATGGTAGGATTTATACTTGTAGTGACACTTCATTGTGCTGACAACAAAACAATTTAAAGAATTCCTTTCATAAAATATCTTCACAAGAAGCTGTATTCTAAATAGTTAACGGGGAGATTTCAATCGTCTTATACCTCGGCTAAACCGCTTTAATCAACGGATCAGGACATACGAGACTAAATTGAATAGGAGATCAATTCCTTACCCTACTGTGTACATATAGCCGCGCACGCAAAGACACCGCCTCCCCCGGCGCCAAAACAAACCTCCCAACCCTACGCAAAAGAATTATTTACAAAGATAACACAGTCCGGTCATAGATCTGCACCCTTTTTGTTTTTTGTCATTAAACCCTTCACCTTTCGAGTTCAGCGGAGGAGGTCGGGGGGTCGTTAAGTAGTCTCCGCTTTACATTAAAAGGTATGTCGTTGAGTAAAGTGGCGTTATAAGCTTGTACTGAACAAGGAGTAGGGTCGCCTGCCAAACCTCGTGTGTTTTCTCAGGGTCCTCTGGTTTCCTTCCCCACCTACGTGCAAGGGAATTCTTAAAATAAATTATCTATATGTTTAACTTGGTGATAAAACAAACTCCTTGTTATTATCAATAGATTAAACACCGGTGAACAGTATACATCAAGTTGAATATAACCAATACCAATTTCTACACTGTTTTAATAAAGTAAAATTAATAATTACTTCTTGTAATAGACTAATTGTTATAATCGCTACAAGGTTATAATCGCTACAAGGTTATATTGTAGTAGGGTAATATTGTAATTGCGACACGGTTAAAATTTCGACTAAGTAGAGTAAATTTTATAATCCCTACAGGGTTCTTATTGCTACAATGTTTTTATTAGACAAAATTTCCAATCGCTATAATCGCTACAATTTCTACAGAATTCATAATATTTATAAACGTCTTGAAAAGCACATGGGTTTAATCCAGGTACTCCGTACGCTAAGGACAATGCAATAAGACAACTTGTCTGTGATATCAGTATCGGTGGAAGCAGGCCTTAAACACTAATAGAAGAATAAGATATACGCTGACCTACTAACCAGGAGGTGGCAAGTTCGTTCCCAGTGTTGGCCGAGTAAGTACCCCTATGTCATCCGGCCTGTTTCCCCCTATCAGTGGTGTAGGAACAATATCTAATCGGGGGGACCACGTGGCTAAGTGGGTAAGGCGCCGAGAAAGTTCATCCAGATTTTCCGGCGTGGTTCCCCCTTGTCAGTGATGCAGGATGGAGGGCCTGACAAGGACAGCTGTCTAGTCTTTCGCATGAGACGAAAAACCGAGGTCCCGTGTATACATTGGAATGCACGTAAAAGATCCCTTGGCAGTTGGAATTCGATATAAGAGTAGGCGATAGTGCCGCTGCCCGGGCAAAATTTCCCTCATAGCACACTGTATGGCGTATGCCCGTCTTCATTAGCCCAGGTTAGGAGCAGAACAGTAGGACGTTAAACCCCATTTCATTTCATTTTTTCATATCTAATCGTTCTGATCAACCGAAAACCCGCGACCTCTTGTACACGTTGGTGTGCACGTAAAAGAACCCTTAACAGTTCAAATTCGACGAAGAATAGGCAGAACCGCCACTGGTCAGGCAAATTTACCCTGTGTTGCATGTGTTTGTCTTTATTAGCCCGGTTGGTGCAGAAAAGTAGGATGTTAATGTGCTCTTTTTCTTCAGCTTTTATTTATGTGGTGCGTTGTGCACTGGACCATGGATATTATTCATTTCATCTGTTCAAGTTATGGGAGGACATTTTTATCCCGAGAAGTCTATTCATAACAAGTCATGCGTAAACGTCATATATAAAACTTACACGATATAAGATTACAGGGTTTATGGTGAAATATCTGGAGTGGAAATTTTTCTCTGCTTGGTTATCTTCAAGTTTGCACTTCTAGCGCCTAAATAAAAATATGAGATAGATATAGAATGGAGTTTAACGTCCAATCGACACAAACACACACACTAGGTTATTTTTGGACTAAGATATAAAACAATTTTATTTCGAAACTTCTCTTTCGCGAGAATCTGAAGAAAATGCACGACGTTGGGCAGGGGACGATGATACTCCTTTAGGTCAAAACAACGCCTCGTGACTCAGAGACCCAATCCATCTGAGTATCTTCACCTAAACCAACACGTGTTACAGGTATCGTGTACGTATGAGCAGTGTATACATACAAGTTTCTAGAACACTCGATAACAATTCTCATTTAAAGATACATTATGTAAGATTTAGATAAAGAGCTGACCATCCTTGCTGTAATAGTGAAAAAAAAGATAATGTAAAATGAAAATATTGTAAATTTCATTCAAATTACTTCATTCTGAGCCAAGTTATCACTCTTTGTAGTTTTGACAAGATGCGTGCATTGTGGTAACCAGGGCACTGGTATATTCGAGATTTAGCCTCGCTTTTCCATTTTTAAATTAAATTTTTAAATGGCAAACTGTTCTAATCTAGATACAATCTCAAGTATCCGATGCCATCGAGAGTTGATTATGGTTTTGTTTTGTTAATAAATGTCTAATTAATAGTTTATATAACATTACAGACATAAAGAAAGACCTACAAATAGGCAGATTTAACTCTTGTACAATGTATGTTTAACTTTATTACTATTATGACACAACGATCATGGGGAATGTGTTCTTTTTGATTTTAGCCTCGTCTTTAGACATGAAGTAGTTAAAAAAAAACTAAGGACGAAACTGTCTTTACCTAGGTATGAATTCAACATCTCCTACTGGAAGTTGAATGGCCGAATAGTTAATTCGTGCTCGTTTGATCAGAAGGTCTGTCATTGAGTCAAGCGGCGTGGTTCGCATACCCGCTTGTACGTGACAAGGTGTAGGGTCGCCTGTCCAGCTTCGTTGGTTTTCTCCGGGTTCTTCGGTTTACTTCCATCGCTAAAGACCCCTATGCGCTTTCGAATTATTGAAATTAAATTAACTATATGTTGGTCTCAAAATGTCCTAGTGGTTACCCCCCCTCCCTCTCTCTCTCTCCCTCTCCCTCACACACACACACACCAATACACCTGAAGGTTGCCCGTATTACATACAAGATAGTACATAAGGGTTAGGGTTAGGAGCTGTGATACAACGACCACGGGGAATGTCTTCTGTATGTTTTAGCGTTGTTGTTAGACTTGCGTTTATTAGCCCTGAAATAGCAAAACATAATAAGGACAAAACTTGTAATGGCTACACAGTATGTAAACTGATATTAGCCTAAGCGATGACAATGTAATAGAAAATGGGTGTGACTGAATATTGAATAGTTTATGTTTAAAACGACAAAGGACGGCGCTAATCTTTAAAATGATCATCCACCAAAAGAAATAGTACTTTATAACGTCATTGTGAAACAAAGAAAATAAAATAAAATGAAATGGGGTTTAACGTCCTACGGTGTTGTTCCTATACTGGGCTAATGAAGACCTAATACTACATATCGAGATAACACAATGCGTCATAACAAATTTGAAAACAATCCGTAAAAGACTGTAAACTCTATCGCGCTCATAAGTCAATTGTTGAGAGACCGACGGACAGACAGTCTGACAGAGTGACGACATAATACACCATCCCATTATCTACCGAACATCTGTTACACTTTTCTATGTCAGGCCATATTTAATAATCGGAGCCACGGTGGCTAAGTGGGTAAGACGTTGGCTCGATGGCCTGGATGTCACGTGTTCGATCCCTGCATTGGCCAAAGAATGTTCATCTGAATTTTCCGACGTAGTTTCCCCTTGTCAGAGGTGCAGGACGGAGGGCCAGACAAGGACAGCTGTCTAGTCTTTCGGATGGGACGAAAAACCGAGGTAACGTGTATACATTGACATGCAGGTAAAAGATCCCTTGACAGTTGGAAGTCGATATAAGATTAGGCCATAGTGCCGCTGTCCGCGCAAAATTTACCTCATAGCACACTGTATGGCGTATGCCGTCTTCATTAGCCCAGTCAGGAGCAAAACAGTAGAACGTTAAACCCCATTTCATTTCATTTTATTTGATAATCATCCGGGCATTTATTGTACTAGTAAATGTCCACTGCTGAAAGAAATTGCACCCATTGCGTTATGAAAAATAATTTTAAAAAGTGAGTGAATACCGATGATGTTGTCAAGTAAGGGAATGTAGATTTATTATAGTAAATGCCCCACTGTTAAAAGAAATTAACCCACTGTAAAAGCAACAACAGCAGTGGGTGAATACCAGGGTAGGGAATGTATACGTCAGATTTTATTCAAAGACATGCTGAAATACATCGTGCCCGGGGTAAACAACGATCACCACAACCCCCACCCCCACCCCACACACACACTCTCACCCCAGCTCCCACCTGAGCTCCACCCTTCCCCCCCCCCCGGGTTGACCCCCCCCCCCAGTTTCCGTCTTATTCCTACCTCTACACCCCAGTGCTTCAGAATCCATTAAACAATCCCCGATGGACATGTCGTTATTTGGACTATGAAATAAAAATAATTATAGCTTGTATAACCCGTATAAATACATCATAAGGAGAAACGTTACGAAAAAATGACTGCTACATGTCTTTTAACGATTTCATTTTTCCTTCATTCACCATTGCTTTTATTCCCGTCTACTGAATGACGGGTTCACGGTGATTAAATTTATATTCTCGATCATAATGTCTTTGTCCATGCTCTATTGAAATCTTGGTGGAATGTTTAAAGTGCATTTATCAGGTTTTAAATTTGGTCTGTGTTAGGCCAGTGGTGGAGTAGAACTGATGTTTGGGTAAAGGGGTGGCGGTAGAACGGCCGACGATAGAAAAGGTGGCGGTAGAACTGGGGTGGAGGTAGATCTGGGGCTGGGGTAGAAGGGGTGAGGGTAAATGGGGAATTGGTCACGCGGTAATCATTTAAATTCTGTGCTTTGAATCTGTTTTGTGTTGGGGGAGGAGACCGGGTCTAAGGTGGGGCGAGGAGGAATTATGCTGGTGCAGAACAGTAGGACTTTAAACCCAATTTCATTTCATCTATGTGTAACTGAATTCTTTATTAATGACCATATTATCAAGGATGCCTTTAAAGTAAATATAAATATAGCCCTCGCTGTATCTAGATGCACTGATCAAAATCTACTCAGAATATTGTCGCTATCTAGACTGAGTTGCGCGATACGTCAATTTAACTAAAGTTTATTTTAAATAATGTAATAGAACTTGCTAAACACATTCCGAATTTAATTTTAACTTAGAGCTCTTTGCTACGGCAGATTTTTACGAAAGACTTAGAGCATCCGGAAGTGACGCAAATAGAGGAAAGTGATTATTGTTACTGACTGAAGTAGAGAGCGGTAGAAAATTTGAGGGTTGGATGCCCGAATGGTTAGCGCGTGCTCGTTGTATCATAAGGTCTGCCATTTTGTCAACTGGCATGGCTTCGATTCCCCGGTTGTACGTGACAAGGAGTATTGTCGCCTGTCCAACCTCGTGGGTTTTCTCTGGATCCCCAGTGTTCCTCCTAGTGCTAAATACCCATATTCGCAAGCGAATTATTGAAATAAAATTGTTACTCCCGAAATGAGCTAATTTGTGTCGAGTGGACGTTAAACCTGTAGCAGCCGAACGATAATGACCAGCATGATATCCTAAAACACTAGGCCATTCCAATCCTCCAACTGTCCGTGTAAGGTGTTGACACATTATAAATACTAATTAGGTACATATAGACAGGTGTGGTGACGTCATTAAATTAGATAAATTTCGATATCAAGTAAATCTTAAAACCATTCATTCATAAATGTGTGTTATTATTTTTTAATTTCGTCTCTTATTTTCAAAGTTTTGGGTGTATTCCATTGACGTAAATTACCAATTACTTTAACCTATCGCTTCGGGTTAAATCCAGTGTGGCTTGTGAACCGAGACTTGTATATTAATAACAACCACGCTATTAAAAAAATACCTCCACGATTTTCTTTCTTTTCTTGGATAATTATAATCCCAAAGCTAACGCAGAGAATACAAACGTTGTTCATTATTATTCTCTAGCTATATCATTCTAGGTGGAGTTAAAGGTACTATTTCAGTAACGTACCTCTACCAGTACCTGTGATCGTAGAGACTTGAAATTTTCAGGGGGCGTTCATGGGGACTAGCCATGACCTCACACCAAATTTCAGCCGAATCGGTCAATCACTTTTTATTTTACCGTAGTTTAGCTTCTATAAGAGATAAGTTTATCCGATTTTGACGCCATTTTGTTTGTTGACTATTTAGGCTCGAATGACGTCATATGTGGTTTGTGGGTTAAGATAAGGGTTAGGGTAAGGGCTAGGACCTGTAGATTTCATCATAGTCTCAAGATGTAGACAGGGCTAGCCCTAACCCGAACCCTGTCTTGTTATTCGAGTCTAAATAGCCAACAAACAAAATGGCGTCAAAATCAGATAAACTTTCTCGTAATATAAGCTAAACTACGGTAAAATAAAAAGTTATTGGCAGATTCGGCTGAAATTTGGTGTGAGGTCATGGCTAGGCCCCATAAATACTGGTAGAGGTACGTTACTGAAATAGTACCGGAGTTAAAATTATAGAAAAAAACCCACTGCCTTTGTGAACTCCTCAATTCAGTTAACTTCTATTAATGTATTCAAAAAGATGAAAACTGCACTTATATTCTAGAAGGTTAAAGTTGCGCGTTTATCACTGACGAACGTTATAGCAAGAACGATCAGTTCTTTATCTAAATCTTATATAATGCATCTTTAATGTGCGACCTAGTTTATACTTAGTTTTTTTAGACCACGTGATAATTGTATAATTCTACTCAAATTACAGAAGGTGTAGATGAAATTTGAACCGGAGATCATATTGCAAATTAATTACCCATGACAAGTTGTTTTTGAAAGAAATCCCCTAAAATCATCTTGTAGATATTAATAAATATCCAGAAATTACAACAACAACAACAACAACAAAAACAAAAAATAAAACAAAAAAAAAAAACAAAAAAAAACACAAAAGAAAAACAACGAGAGGAAGAAATGGACAAAAACTAGGTAACTTCGGCGCTAATACATGGTTTAATTTTATTCCCAGTCCAAAACGTAACCAGACCTTTAGATCACCTGTTTAAAGGAGCAAAATATCTATTTTTTTGGCATATAGAAATGAACATAAATGGATTGCATCGCATATTATAATGTGTATTATAACTCATTTTACCTTAATTTCTAATCAGTTATATCCGGCGAAAAACGCGAAGAGTCCAAATTGAATTGCCGTCTTTGGCGTCTCGTTATTCCAGTCTACACCGGTATTATTCTCCCGTGGGATATGTTTAGCCTTGTTCATCGAGTCGTTCCATTACAAATGGCACTCGAAAGCATTCTGGCACACAATTCCTGTGCCAATTTTAAAATTTTCATTTTGTCTTAAGTATTGGATATCATATAATCCCATCTTTTTACGCTAAGATAACAAAATAAATGTTGATTTAAATTGACCAATAAGTCGTGTTTCCAATATCGAAGACTGTGAATGCTACTGAGTTAGAGACTGGCCTCCTTTAATATAGATTACCTGTAAGGGGCCGCCATGGATAGAAACGTTTATATAGCATCATTATAACTCAACGTGAAACTTAATTAAAGATGACACACGACTAACAAAATGAAATATATTAGGTCTGGACAATTGAATCTATAGCCTATTCATTCAGTATTGCGTCCTCTATAAAGCTATGAATAATAATATACATATACATTAAGTCTGGATAATTGGATAGTCTCTTTATTCAGCATTACTATGAATTATAAACTTAGAAATAAATTGGATATCAGACCTATTACTTATTCTATATTTGTTATAAATCAGAAATTTGTAATTACCCAGGATAGACATGAAGGGGTTTAAACATAATAAAAAGCTTTGTATCAAAGATATTGATGCTAATAACGCCTATGAAACCACTTGAAGATCAAATAGAACCCTCTAGCGGTTTATGGCCTGCCTCCCTATACCCTATAAATATTTGTAGTTTTATGAGCTGTATATTGAATACTTGGTCAATATCGTCACAGTAAAATAGGTCAGTAATGTCGTGAAGAAGATTTAATTGTTTATATACTTAGACGACTATCCATCGGTAGTGACAGAGCATATCAAACTATGTACACTATACAAAACTTTATTTATCTATTTCACGCCCGTCAGTTCACGCCCTTTTATTTACCTATAGATACACAGCTATTTAAGGGGGTTTCGCCCATTTAAAGAGCAGCGTTCAGTTTCACTTATTTATGTATATCACGTCAATAAGTTCACGCCCTATTGTATCCATATACATGTAGATATGCGGCAACGTAAACTGGGGTCAATCCATTTAAAGACCCGCGTTCAGTCCCACTTATATATTTCACGAGTAAAAATTTGCGCCCTTTTATATGGATACGCAGCTGATTAAAGGAGGTTTCACCCATTTAAATGTCTGCAATAAGTCTCACTTATTTATATATGTCACGTCCGTCAATTTACGTAAATGTCCCTGTTCAGTTTCAATTGTCACCACATCCCTTATTTATTGATTTTCAGCAATATATACATGCTTAAAATATATAATTTACCAGGGCCACGTCTGAATAATAATTATCATATGTACATGCTTGAAATATATGTCACCAGTGACACATCTTAATAATAATTATCATCTAAAATGCATTGTTACCCACGTCATGTGTTACTCACTTCATTTGTTACTTACTTCATTTGTTATTCACGGCATTTGTTTCTCACCTCATTTGGTACTCACGGCATTTGTTACCCAAGGTGTAGTCGGGGCAGAGAAGAAGGATGTTAAACCCATTTCATTTCGTTACCCATGTCATTTGATATACACGTCATTTGTTACTCACTGTATTTGTTACTCACGGCATTTTTTACCCACCGTGTTTGTAACTCACATCATTTGTTACCATTTGTTGTCCACGCCATTTGCTACTCACCCTATTTGAGGAATTGGGACGATAATGAGAAATGTTATATGTTAAAGGAATTAAAATAATAGTATAGTTTCGTATTGCTGGTGGCGTTGAAAGGGAAATGGAATGAAATGTAATGGGATTTAGAGTACTACTGAGGTGGGGCAGTTTCGTTTGTGTGGGGATGATTATCGTAGAAGGGGTGTAGTTTCGTTTGGATGGAGAATACAAGAAAGATTAAGTGTACTAATATCTATATATCTTATTCATATATTTAAATAGATGTTTATATAAGATGAAACAGGATATTAAAATAATATTGCACAATTTATTTGTAATATCATTACATACATAGACGTTGATCAGATGGTCGATCAAAATATATCTTATTCATATATTTAAATAGATGTTTATATAAGATGAAACAGGATATTAAAATAATATTGCACAATTTATTTGTAATATCATTACATACATAGACGTTGATCAGATGGTCGATCAAAGTTAGTCATATTTAACACATGATGCAGCAAACTAGTATTATCTTTATAACTATTTGACGCCGTCTTTTATATTAGGGGCGCAGTGACACTATGGGTGGGCACGGGGGTAAAAACAACAGCAAAAGATCCCCTCATAGCACACTATATGGCGTATAACCGTCTTCATTAGCCCAGCCCGAGCAACAGTTAGCCGTTCAACCCCATTTCATTACATTTCATCGTTCACCAAGCCAGCCCAATGATGTTGTAAAATATATTTAGGACTGCCTACGGGAACAAAGTATTATATCATTCCCTCCATGTGGTAGACAACTCACTTGTAATTTGATACACAATAACAACATAAATAGATTTTAACTGATGATATGACGTCAATATTAGCATAATTTTATATTAAACTAGGAAATAAAATAAAATTAAATAAAGGGGATTTAACATCCTACTGTTCTACTCTGGCTGGACAAATGAAGACAGGCATATGCTATACAGTGGGCTATGAGGGATAGTTTGCCCGGAAAGGGGTGCTTTTTGTCCCATCCGAACGACTAGACACCTGTTCTTGTCATCCCCTCCGTCATGCACCACTGACAAAGGGAAACCACGTCGGACAATCCCGATGAACTTTCTCGTGCAACACCAGAAGCGAACACGTGACCTGGTCAGCGTGCCACCGTCTTACTCACTGAGTCACCGAGGCTCCTGTTAACTAAGAACCAACTAATAGTTATTACAAATATTCGCATTTCATTGGTAACAAATAGACAATGTATAAAAAACATTTCATTGGCAACATATAGACAATGATAACAAATAGAGAATGTACAATAAACATAAAATGGTGTGTAACGTCTTACCTTAACACCAACCCCAATCCTACCTCTACCTTCATCCGGGCTTCGTGGAGAGAGACATATACCATATAGTTTGGTATGGAGGATATGTAATACAGGTTAATTGCGAGATGATTTCTGCTGGTTAGGAGCCACCATCTGAAAGTTTAGTACCATAATATGTATGTCTGTCTTCTGTTGGGGCTGGATTGTCCCCACTATCCTGTTTGGGCTGGCTTGTCTCCACTATCCTGTTGGGGCTTTATTGTCCCCACTATCCTGTTGGGGCTGGCTTGTCTCCACTATCCTGTTTGGGCTTTCTTGTCCCCACTATCCTGTTTGGGCCTGCATGTCCCCACTATCCTGAAGCGAAATAGTTCTTCCTGAAATAAAAATATTCCTATTGTCAGATTTAAAGTTCTTGGAGGATCAAGTGTACCGTGGTACGAGGTGCTGACCTTTCCTTATAAACAATTTATTTATTTGTTTTTCATCTATTTCAGGTAAGATGTCTAACACCAAAAATAAAGTTTTCATGTCCAACAGGTATGTTGTTTTATATATATTTGTGATTTTATATATTTCTAGTAATACATGGGTGAACTGGGGACAGGAGGCCCGTGAGCTTAAGTCTGACCCCGTGATGGCCCTTCACTCTAAAGGTGGGAGGGGGGCTGAAAAGGTACTTTAAACGTTTTTTTCTGAAGAGAGGGACCAACAAATGGTTCAATTTCATTTCAATAATTCGCTTGCACGTAGGGTCTTTAGCAGTGGGAGGAAACTTTGGTTCCCGGAGTAAAACCACGAGGTTGGACAGGCGACCCTCCTTATCACGCACAAACAGGGAATCGAAACCACGCCACTTGACGCAATAGCAGATCTTATGATGCAACGCGCATGGCTTATCCATTCGGCTACCCATCCTTCCTATCCTGCAATTATGTATTTCCTGATGTTTTTAGCTTATGCCCAAATTAAGCGTGTGGCAATCTTACCAATTCATCATAAAGGGACCCAAATTAAACAAAAGGCACCCAACACTTGGTTAAAACAATACGTTCTTTAAGACCCCCCTCCCCCCCGAGTCTACATACTCACAGGAACCTCCGCTCCCCATTCCCGATTAAAGATCATTCCCACGAACGTATGTATAGGGTGGATATTTTCAATACAAGTATGCTAAATTTGATATATATGGAAAGTAGAAATACCCAATCATGCTAGAAAAATACTTGATTCCCTGAAAACACCCATGTGGCCCGCAAATGACGACAATGTCACGGTATCACTAACTGATAACAGGTCAGCTCATTGTCTATTCGATTGATTCTGAGAGGGCTTTGTTTGGCTAGCGGTTGTGAAAATATTGAGAGACTTCAGCGTGCAACAGACTTAATTACACGACGGAAATATTGGCAGAGGATAATACAAAAAAAGATACTTAGGCTTTGATATTCATGGCAAATGGACAGGGACTAGCACTAAATACAAATTGAAAATGTACGCCCACCCCTCTCCTCAATCAAGTCACGTGACAAACAAGGCTCTGTAGAATTAATTTCTTGAGATTAAAATGTTTTGAGGTGGATTTGAAGCAAAGTTTTCATAGATAAATTATTTCGAATATTGCTTTAGTCCAAATATATCACCAAATCACACAGTTAGTACGCAGGAAGGAATATTTGGTTAGTGTTATTTCATATGCGGTAAACCCTATTTCTCCCTTTCTGTCATTGTAATAGTTAAAATTTTATTCGCCTGGGGGGTGAATATGACACTAGTCGATAAAATATCAAAATGCCGACATGAGACGTCACGGAAATATTCAACATTACCACATATCATAATACAAAATAACGCATATCATACTGTAAATTGTCTAGTCATTGCTCGATTAGATAACTTTAATTCACTTTTAGTTCTCTGTACCCTTAAAGCTTTTAGATAAATAACAAACAGTATAGAATACTGCATCTAGACTTGTTACTTTAACTAAGAAATGTGACCACATAACTCCTGTTTTAAATAATTTACAATGGTTACCTGTTAAATATCGAACTGATTTTAAGATTTTATTACTTACTTACATGTTTAAATAATTTAGCTCCTGTTTACCTGTCAGATCTTTTATAACTTTATACACCTGACCGAACATTACGTACATCAGATAAACTACTTTTAAAGCCCAAAACTGTTCAACTAGTCTCTTATGGCCAGCGCTCTTTTAATTATCAAGCACCTGTTTTATGGAATAATCCACCATTTAGTTTAAGATGTTGAACATCTCAAAATTCTTTTAAAAAAACAACCTAAAACACATTTATTTAATCAGGGTTTTAACTGACTTTGTATACAAAAGTTAACATGACCATAATTACATGTAACGCGTGTATTAATACATATTAACGCATATCATAATACCAATTAACGAACGTCATTGTACAAAATAAAGCATATCATGACACAAAACAACCCATATCATAGTATAAATTAAAGTACATTATAATATATATTAACTAATATTAATACAAATTAACGCATATAATATAAATTAACGCATATAATATAAATTCATATATATAATATAAATTAACGCACATCATAATATATATTAACTAATATTAATACAAATTAACGCATATAATATAATTTAACGCACACCGTAAAGCAAATTAAAGCACAGCATCATATGTATCAACTAATATTACTACAAATTAACGCACACCATAAAACAAATTAATTCACAGCATAATATATATTAAGTAATATTAATACAATACAAATTAAAGCACACTATAAAACAAATTAACGCAAATCATAAAACAAATTAACGCACATCATGAAACAAATTAAAGCACATCATAATTCAACTTAAGTCATATCATTATACACATTAACGCAATAGTAAAACAAATTAACGCATATTATGATACAAAATAACGCATATTATAATACAAATTAACGCATATTATGATACAAATTAACGCATATTATAATACAAATTAACGCATATAATACAGCATAACACAAATTAACGCACAACGTCAACATAACACAAATTAATAGATACAAATGAAATCATATAATACAATTTAACGCATGTTAAAATACAAATTAACACATGTCATAATACAGTTTTATCACAGTGTTCACTTTAATAGATAGCAGTCTCCACTGAAGTATTAAACGGTGTATGGCTACCTAGTGCAACCGCCTTTTAACTGTAATGCTAATTTCAAGCGTTATTTGAGATTGTGACCAAGCCCAAATATAAGATTTTTTAAACCCAAATAAACATCGTGCATCTTATAACGCCCTGAAGATGACACACAATGTCATTTATCACATGGATTTAACTAATGGACGTCTGTTTGTCCACTGATCCGTGATATTCACAAACCATAACAGATAAAATTAATATAAACTTGCTTCAAAAGAACAACCAAATAGGACATGAAATGAAAACATAACAAGAAAGAGGAGGAGGGGGGAAGGGTGGGTGGTGGTGGAGGAGGAGGAGAAGGGGGGGGGGGCTATAAATAACCCACACTACATCGCCCGTACATTGGTGTAATAAGTGGTTTTATCGCCTTTTATACACGACAAAAGTATTTTTTCCAATAAAAAGTTTTCAATTTAATTTACAAATATTGGACGAAAAACCGAGGCCCGGGGTACACGCCAGCCAACGTGCACCTCTCCATTAGCCTCGTTGGTGCCAAAATCTAGGATATTAACTCCCATTTCGAGTCCGACTTGAAATATTTATTGTGACGTCGAGACTTGACTCGAACTCGTCCGTCGTGTCGACTCCCGACCATGAAAGGGCTAAGGACTCGAATTGCGGCGATGGGGCATAAACTTACCCCATTCTTCATCAGGCCCGTAGCCAAGGGGGGCCTGGGGGCGCGAAGTCCCCCCCCCCCCTGGAAATAATCTTGCCCCCCCCCCCCCTGACAAAAAGTTGTCGGCCATATTTATAAATTACCTATGTATGATTTGAATATATTTCTTGAAAAACACTCAGAATAGTTCGTTCTTAGAACATATAATTGTCGATTTCTATACTTAGAAACTCGTTTACAGCTACTCAATTTTCAAATTTTCCGGGGGCAGACCCCGTACCCCCGGCAAGAGAGACCCCCCCCCCCGGACCCCCTACCGCCGGGGCTGCCCCCCCCCCCCCCCCCCTGCGCCAGAAAGCTGGCTACGGGCCTGTTCTCCATAATTGCTGACTCGTTTGATGAACTGGTGACTTGAACGATACCCGGACTTTATGAAGACTTGGGACTCGACTCGGGTTCGAGGTGCGGCGACTTGGGACTCGACTCGGGACCGAAGTGCGGCTACTTGGGACTCGACTCGGACTCGAGGCGCGACGACCTGTTCCAACCTCTGTATTTCACATAATCTCACTTGAATGTTTTCAGCATCAGTAACCTTTTCTCCCAATTACCTCGACACAAAGAATTATCTTGAGCATGTTTTCAAGCAGACACGGGTTAACGGTTAAAGGAATTAATAGGCATGACGCTTTATAGCCTACTATTAGAAAAACACCAAGTGAACTTAAGATCCACATAATAATTGGGAATGAACTGATTATGAGTATCCCTTTGGTGTTATGCTAGTAACGAGATCTGGGCCCTGTTCCTAGAAAGTTCTTAAAGTAAGCACAAAGTCATGCTTCACTTTTTCTTACGTAAGAAACTTATAAAAATACCGTCCCTAGAAAATTCTCAAGACCATTCTTACGTAAGCACAAGTATAAGTCTAAGCACATTGTGACTGGTAAAGTTTACCATAATCTGAGGCTACGATGCTCTTTAACGTCACAAAAACAACTTTGGTATGCGAATTACGTCATAAATTTCTCGTCTGCTTCATTGATGTCATATATATATATGGTTGATTTAGATGCATTTGACATGTCCCCTATACACATATAAAATTTACCACAAGATAAAAAAAACGCAGACACATACAAGCTAGCTGAATAATTGTGAGAGCGCCTGATCTTAAGTAGCCCGTGTGTTTGTAGCCTATTGTTTACTAATTGGCAAATAAATAAAATGGTTTCAGGGTAGAAGCGAAATTTTCTATAGTATTCTTAATTTCTTCTGGAAAAGGAGTTTCTCTGTCTTGTAATTGTCTCTTTGGTATCAAAAGGTGTCGAATAACTCTACGGTCAGCCATCTGTTTGAAGTGGAAACAGACTTTAGGGTTGGTAAGCAAGCCGTATACCTTGCTTGGGACTTGTGCTTAGATTGACTATGTTTAAGCACGAAGTTGTGCTTAAGTTTTTTCTTGGAACGCATAATAACGTTCTTGTGCTTACAATGAAGTCTACTTAAAATCTAAGCACAAGAACGTTCTTAAGAATTTTCTGGTAACACAAAATAAGGTAAGTTTACTTAAATGTAAAGTCTACTTAAATCTAAGCACAAGAACATGCTTAAGAATTTTCTGGGAACACAAAATAAGGTAAGTTTACTTAAATGTAAAGTCTACTTAAATCTAAGCACAAGAACATGCTTAAGAATTTTCTGGGAACACAAAATAAGGTAAGTTTACTTAAATGTTTAAGAATTTTCTAGGAATGGGGCCTTGGACATTAAAAGACGATTGACTTCAAACAGGTAAATTTAGAACATGTATGGTAATTTTAATTTATTTTTAATTTGAAGGCTAATAAGATCCTTAAAACATTTTAATTAATTTTCAAACAGGAGGTTAAAGATACTTTCCTACAAAAGTGGTGATTTACAATAAACGTATCGCAATTTGGGTATGATATTGAAAGTAGAAATTGGATTGAGTGAAAAATCACGCATGGCGCGCATACATGACAAAAATGTAATGGTTTCCCTAACCGGCAACACCATGATAAAGTATGTCTGCTCGAGTGACGTCAAAGGATGCACGCGAAGGTTGTCTGGTCTCTCAACGTTAGTGAACGCTTGATGTATATGGTGATATACTTGATGGTGAACTTAAACGTAAAACAGACTATGTCTGACAAAAAACACGGAAAAAGACGGGAACAGTGGATTATCCGAGAATTTGATTAAGCCATTAAAGACAACATCGTATATGCAATGAATTCTCCCCCGACTTCGTGCCCGCTGCTAGGTACCGCGTCAGCCAAGTCGTGTGAAACAAGAATGACTTCTTTTAATAGTGGTATTCCCTCGCGAATACAATGTATTGAGAAGGATTTGAAGTAAAATATTGACAGATTAATTAGTTTGAATATGCTTTTAGTCAAAATATATCACCAAATCACCCAGTTTGTAATGGGAAGGTATCTTTAATAGGATAAACAAATTCATAAAGCAGACAAAAAACTTTAATAACAAAATATTTAAGTACGTACGAGTGGTGGTTTGACAAATTCAATAATTGCGCAACCTGGAATATTAACCAGTAAAAGACCTAGTTGTGATTGCAAGGATTTGTTTACTTCTACATCTAGACCTTTATTCTTGTAGAGTATAAGATAGTGCTTACATAGACCTTTGTTGATCGGACCTTTGGGTTAGGGCTAGGGTTAGGGGTATTATTTACGTAAAACAATTCATAACCAGTATATGTATATACCAGTTTGGTTTAGAGGACCTCTATCTATTCTGCCGTTAAACTTTTAAATATCGCGATGTTATAATCTACTTAAAATCGGAGCCATAAAATGATACAGGGAATTGGTTATGCACTTGACATGTTACTATATTTTAAAAAAAATAGTAAATATAACATTCAAAGGGAGAAAAGAAACCTACAATAGACAAACGTAGCTCTTACATAATGCATCTTTAACAGTCTGTATTGTTGTTAATACTACTCTAGAGCTGTTTTAATTATTATTACAGGATGGACCATAGATGGTGCCAGATGTTATATGATTCTAGAACATAAAGTGGAATGGATGGAAGCCGAGGACACGTGCAACAGGTACTAGAGCATTTTGGAAAGGGTGGGGATGGAAGGAGATGGGGGGGGGGATGAAAGGGAATGGGTGGGGATGGAAGGGACAGGGTTGGGGATGGAAGGGACAGGGGTGTCATCAGTTTGTATAATAACATACCGATCATTGATAGGAAATGGGGTAAAAATTAAATACTACATTATTAACAGAGGTAATATGATTGTATTTTCTAGCTTTAATAATAAGTGTTGCAGCAGTATTATTACTTTTTGAAGCTTGCCTAAAACTTTTAGAGGCAAATCAGCTATCAAATATCATCAGGTGAATTTACTAGACAACATGGCGGATTCGATTGATATTAGTAATATTTTGAGACCATCTCTTAATGTTGTAGTATATAATGTAAACATTATAAGGCCAAGGACTGATCCTTGTGGAACACCAAACATTTTCAAACGTTGAGTTACCATTTCAGTATACTACAAGACATTATTGTGTACTAGTCGAGCAACTTTCTAAAAACTATTAAACATGGTATTCCACAACGTATCTAGGAAATGTTGGGGTGTTTCATTATCTGCGTTTTATTTTCTAGCATTGGAGGACATTTAGCGCATGTCCAAGACAGTGCTGAAAACGAAAAATTTTCGGAATGGGCAGCCGCCAAGTCATTAAAACATTTCTGGATTAGAAATCTCAGATCTAGTAAGTACTGTGGTTTTATATATGTTGTATTATATTTAGCTGGAACACAGATCGCATTGAACAATGCAAGAACATAGCATATCTTCAGTGTATTCCGAATGTTGACAAATTGGTTTCTTTAACTGATAGTCCTGTTATGGAGTCAAGGTTCATAATATCGTGGTGCTTGCACTCTCCATATATAGATCACTCTACTGCCCGTATTTATAATTATATTTATTTATAGATCACTATACTGCCGGTATTTGTAATTATAGATATGCTACATTGTCACGTCTCTTTGTATATATAAGTATAGATAATGCTACATTGCTCTGTACGTATAGTAATGTATAATCATTGTTCTGTATGTATAATTATAGATAATAATACATTGTCCTGTATGTATAGTAATAGATAATGCTACACTGTTCTGTATGTATAATTATAGATATTGATACAGTGCTCTGTATGTATAATTATAGATAATGATACATTTGAAGAAGAGAAATGTGGTGGGATATGGGATTTTAACCAACCACCCCCTGACGTCATGTTCGGGCATTGTGTAGCTGCCAATGAAAGAATGAGATGGGAAGTTAAAAACTGTCGAGAGAGTTTACCGTTTATCTGTCAGGCCCCAGCATGTATTACAGATGGTTTCAGATGTTCTAATGGTCAGTGTATCAGTAACAAATGGGTTTGTGATGGAGAAAATGACTGTGAAGACTCTACTGATGAAAACAACTGTGGTATTTATTTATTTTATTTTGTACTGGTTGTTCGGGTTGAAGTGTAGGTATGGTCTACCAGTCGGTGCTGTTATATTAAACAATTAAACTAATAAACTCAAATTTCTATGGCTCTGTACTAATTGAGCTAATAGAGACGGACATACATCATGTAGTGTATGCATACTCCAAATGTCAATGGTTCTTTTACGTGCACACCGTCATGTACACGGGACCTCTGGTCTTTGCACCATCTGAGCAACTAGACAATTTTACTTGATAAACGTGCGTCAGCTACGGGAAATCATAAGGAACAACTTGTCTCTGTCATCAATGGGATCGTACCGGGGACCTCATTGTCACAGTATTACACGGTTGCGCGTTTTGAAGGATTGCTAGATAATTACCGTCCTTAGCAATAATAAATGCAGGGAGACCGCACTGCACACAAACAAACCCGATCACATAAACCTGCTATAAATTCTAACTCTATGTTTTCAATAATGTTAGAAATTAAAAACTCGAATCAAAATTCAATATTGGTCCATTTCAATCAATATTGATGTTGTTAGCTAGCCATAAGGGTAGGCGATAGTGCCGCTACCCGGGTAAATTTCCCTCATAGCACACTGTATGGCGTATGCCCGTCTTCATTAGCCCAGTATATGAGCTAACAAAAATGAAATGAAATAGGGTTTAACGTCCTACTGTTCGTAGGACGTTAAACCCTATTTCATTTCATTTTTGTTAGCTAGCCGTAAAAAAGGTGCGAACCTAATATCCATTATGTAAGACAAAACTAACATTTTATATTTAGTACACGAGTCGTGTAATCTATTGTAATGAACAAAGAAAAACATACCTTACATGACAAATAGTAATGGCCCATTCACAAACGACAAAATAATATTTTGTGTTGAGTGGACGGTAAACCCCCTTTCATGAACCCTATATAAATAATATCAGATACTTTAATTCTTCCTGGTTTTATTTCATATATCAAAGACAGCTTCAGAAACAATTCCTCTTTTACCTTATTTTAGATACCAGATGTAAATATCTAAAGACTGGTATGTCCGGGACTATAGAAACAACAACTGGGTATGAAAATAATGCCAATTGTTTATGGACTATATCTGGACCGATTGGATATCAACTGAAACTTACGGTAAATATAATGTACTATTTTATCATAGTTCTTAGTAAAGATATCAAATCTTTTCGCAAAATCAATCATTTTGATGGTCTGAAGAAAGGGCAGCCTTGTACCACGCATGCTAAAGACTTACCACATTTATACCTGTTTCTGTGTTAAGCTTTTACGTGCGGGATGCGATCACACAGCCGTAATAACGCTAAGAGTTTAGCCATGCTTGCATTTCAAAACATGGAAACAAATTCCCTCTTAAGATTTACTGGACATTATCATGGTCATCAGAAAAATTGTATCCAGTATCCAGGTTAACTGAGGGAGAAGGCAATCTCCTTAAAGCTAATCTCACTGTCGGCAAACAAATATACCCTGTCGACAACCAATTTGTCCGATAGTTTGCGATCTTTATGCATTTGTTCGACGGTAAGAACATGATTTTGCTATCTGCACGACTATATCAATACATGTCTATATGTGCAGCTCAATTCAGTCAAATATCTTGGAATTAGCGAGATCAGGGTTCTAGGTTAAGGTTATCCCACAAAACAGCCACGAGATGAGGAATGCAGCATGTCGCGCAGTCTGTGAATGGGCGAGATCAGGGTTAGCAGTTGCGGTCATCCTGCAGAACAGCCATGAGGAATGTGACATGTACCTACAGTCAGACGACGCGATTTGGTAATTAAAAGAGGCACCCAGAAAAATATTAGGCAATGCCAATCATGGTTTAAAACAGTTATAGACAATTAAATATTATATAAATTAAATTACTTTTATAAACAGTTTGAAAGCGTTGATACAGAAGATAAACGAGATGTGGTGGAGGTGTGGACAGGAGCTAGCAGTTTAAAAAACAGTACAATGATAGCTACATTATCTGGTTCCCATAGCAACAAGATCTTCTACACAGCTAACCATTTAGCTATAATCAAACTTACTACAGATTCAGATGTTAAAAAAACAGGGTTTAAACTTCAGTGGACGTCAGGTATAGTTATTTTACTTTGTTTGCGAGGGGTCAGCGAATTGGTAATTCAACAAAATGGACTGGGAAACATAACCTTCATTCTGTTTGATTGCCGACATATTGAGTTGATTAGTAAATATAGCATGTCTCTTTCGGCTATTATTCTAGATATGTTTTTCTCGGTTAACGCGTTGATTCATGTCGACAGTCCAACCCCAACGTGCATTGCGTCACCGGAAACAAATATACATATACATACATGTAATATAACTTCGGTTTTTGTTTTGGCTCTCCGTGTATATACGTTCCATGGTTTTGGTAAATAAATGGGTGATGTTGAACATTTTTATTTTAACTATTTCATATAATACAGTGGTACCTGAATTAAATACAGATATTGTAACGAAAACAGCAAGTGCCACATGGCAAGCACTTATGTCGCCATTTTACCCTATGTCACCCAGATGGTTCCGAAGAGACTGGTTAATAGAGGCTGATACAGGGGAGGCGATTTCTATTGCAGTAAGTGAACTTTATATGTTCTACGATCTTGTAAGGTAAATTGTTTAGGGTTTAGGCGCAGCACGTTATCGGTGTAAACACATATTTAGGGGCAAGTCATCTTTATTCATATTGTAATGGGAAGTAACTCTAGTAAAGGGGACACAGGCAACTATTACATAATGTTAGGATTAGAAAGACGGGTCAACGTCAACTCGACACCAACCCGATCATTTTGGGACTAACACTTCGTACATTTTATTTCTTGGAGAGGGTGAGGGGGTTTAACTGTGGGAGGACCCAGAGAAAACCCACGAGGTTATGCAGGCGACCCACATAACGCAATAATAGACCTTATGATCCGCAGTGCACTCGTTAAGACCACTGGACCAATCTTGTAGACATAAATGAAATTATTAAATGTCTAAGGAAACAAAGATGAAACGTAAATTAAATGTTCGAGTTGACATTGTTTTTGTTCTTAGTTAAAGATGCACTATGTAAGAGCTAAATCGGTCTATTGCAGGTCTTTCGTTTGGTCTCAAATGTTATATAAATTATTAATTAGACATTTATTCACATGCCACGCCCATAATCTACTCTCTAGGCATCAGATGAATTTGATTTTTAACGTATTTAAATATGATTGAAGTTAATAATTTAATTACAAAATGGATAATCGAGACTTTGTTTATTATCGTAACCATGGTAACAATGATAATCAAGACTACACTGGAGTAAGTTGACTGAAATTTTCAACATATTCCCTTTTCATTATTTATTGTTTGAATATAGCGAGAACTGTCTACCCTTTATCTAAATCTTACATAAAGCACCTTTAAATGGAACCTTCTGATGGAAAACGAAAACACCGATAACATTTAAACTTGCATCACTATTGGGGTTTCGAATCCCCGGTTGTACGTGACAAGGAGTAGGGTCGCCTGTCCAACGTGGTGGGTTTTCTCCGGGTCCCCCAGTTTCCTCCCACTGCTAAATATCCCTACGCGCATGCGAATTATTGAAATAAAATTGAACCATGTGTTAGTCCCGAAATGACCTAGTTTGTGTCGAGCGGACGTTAAACCCCATCTCTCTCTCTCTGCATCCCTATTACAAAATATTTACATTAGAACAGTTTTTGGTTTCTTGTAGAAAGTTTGTACTTAGATTGTAAACTGGAGCCACGGTGGCTCAGTGAATACGTTATATCGTTATGCGCTAACTTGGAGGTCCCATATTTGATCCCTGTGGTTCCCCCTTGTCAGTGGTTTAAGGACAGAGGGCTGGCAAGGGACAATGTATAATCGTTCGGATGGGACAAAAAGCCGATGTCCCGTGTGCATAAAGGAACCCTTGTCAGCTGGAATTCGTTATAGGAGTAGCCAGCACAATTACTCTCATAACATACTGCATGACATATGCCATTCTTCATTAGTTCATTCGGTGCAGAAAAGTGGGACGTTAAACCCTAATTTTATTTCATTTCATTTTTTGTCATATTGTGGTCCAGAATTCTTATGTATTTGTTTTCAGGTGAGAAACTATAAACTGATGGGCATGTGGCGGTTGACATTATACGATGGTAAAACTGTAGAGAAGAAAATGCTTGAAATTTCTGGTGCCGACCATGATGATATCCTGAAACCACCAATTTATATCAGCCATTCAAATTATGTGAGAGTTGTCATGTGGGCTGATGACGCCAGAGGAGAAGGTTTCAATGTCGAATTTAAGAAGGGTGAGAAAAGTTTATTTTATGAGGAAGAAAGGGCGGGTGGCTAGTCGACACCAGTGTTTTACAAACCTGGATACCATGTATAGATACTGTACCGTCGAGTTTGGAAAGCCTATATTTGATATGGAAAGTCTATATTTGATTTGGTAAGCCTATATTTGGTTTGGAAAGCCTTATTTGGTTTGGAAAGCCCATATTTGGTTTGGAATGTCTATATTTGGTTTGGAAAGGCTATACTTGATATGAACTGTCTATATTTGGTTAGGAAAGTCTATGCTTGGTTTGGATAGTCCATGTTTGGTTTGGAAAGAGTATATTTGGTTTGAAAAGCCTATAATTAATTGCAGTTTAGCCTGAACTATTTGGCCTTTTTACAAGAATCCAAGCTGTAACAAGTCCTAGATATGAAAGATAAACAACAATTTTTATATATTTCAGGTTGTAGTTTTAACATCCAAGATGTCGACGGTTATATAACATCTCCTGGATTTATTAATAACATGTATCCACCGTCCATTAACTGTGATTGGACAATTGTTCCCAATATAACACCCAAGCAACCAATCACAGTAGAGTTTGAACAATTTTCGTTGGCGGATACTACAGATGCACTTATGGTAAATTGTATTAGATTGTATTGAAATTGATAGATTGTATAATATTGGATCGGGCTGGGGTGGTTTAGTCTCTTATCGTCACTGTATTTGAATCTATACAATTTTAATTGGGAAGGGCCCGGGAGGTGAAATTGGTGTCTTCACAGGACATTAAACCTATTTTATATCTCATTAATATTATGTCCTGACTGAAAAGTGATCCAATTCAAGTTTAGTTTATGTCGAGTCGGTAAATGTTGATATGTGCGCTATGATTCTTTGTTTAGATATTTCATAATATGAACCGTTCTATATTTTGTCTTGTATGTTATATTTCAGATATTGGATGATATACTGAACCGTTCTGGAAATGTGCCATAAGATTAGCTATATTTCAGATATATGATTACACAAACTATTCTGTAACTCGTGTAATATGTTATATTTCAGATTTATGATAATATGAACCGTGCTATAACTTTGTATTATTTTCTATTTTAGATATTTGATAACATGAATCGTTCTGCAACTTATCATCCCACTGGTGGTTTTAAACAAACACAAACTGGTGTTAGTTTTACTGGCAGTAACGAGCTGTATATAACTTTCACCTCTAATATAATACAGTCACAGGGAGGCTTTAAACTCAAGTTTTCTATAGGTAAAATATTGTATAACTTTCTATAGGTAATATGCATTATAACGTTCTATAGGTAATATACATTCTAACGTTCTATAGGTTAGCTAACAAAACAACCTATATGCTCTAAAGTATGACACAACTAATACTTTATATGGGCAACGTTTCAAAGAGTACGTTGTATTCTCTCAAATATATCAAGCCAATATATAAGTGGTTCCATAAGTATGTGTTGTAGTTTATTACTCTATCAAGTTACTAAACACATTAGTAGATGTTTACCATAAGTATGTGTTATACTCTATCTGGTTACTAAATATAATAGTAGATGTTTACCATAAGTATGTGTCTCGGATAAAAACCTAACACACCCGTTTATTTAACGAAGCAGGCTGTGTTAAAAACAACCAAATAATTCAATACAGTAACATTAATAACATGTTGTACTCCACATGTTTATTTCAGGTTGTCCATCTATACCAACATCTCCTAATATGGTAATATCTTCGAATGAGACGAAGCCTGGTACAATGGTTGACATACACTGTGATAATGGTTATTCCTTCACTCAATCCATGTTTAATTCCATGTCCCAGTTAACGTTCACCTGTTTAACCGGGGGAAAATGGAATGAAACAGTATATCCAACATGTCAAGGTACACTATTATGCGACAACTATTATCCAACATCTTACACATTCCATTATGTTTCGTTACTCAGGGAAAGACAACTCTTATCTAACATGTCATGGCATCGTAAACATTTTACATTCCGATTTTGTCTTGTTGATCAGGGCAAAACAACTCTTATCCAACATGTCATGGTATCATTACTTTTTTGCATGCAATTTTCTTGTTAATCAGGGAAAGACAATTCTTATCCAACATGTCATGGTATAATAACCTTTTTACATGCAATTGTTTTGTTAATCAGGGAAAGACAACTCTATACTAATATTTGTGACTGTCGTTTGTCTGTCTGTTTGTCTGTCTGTTCGGGGTTGGCGGCTACACTAGGTCTGCCCCGAGACTGAAATTTGGGGTATAGGGGTAGCTCGGACCGGGGAGTAACATAGTTTCGGAGTTATGACCCCCGAGCGAAGCCATTCTGTTCGGGGTTGGCGGCTACACTAGGTCTGCCCCGAGTCTGAAATTTGGGGTATAGGGGTAGCTCGGACCGGGGAGTAACATAGGTCAGGTGGCGTTAGTCTACCACTTCCGGTTTCGGAGTTATGACCCCCGAGCGAAGTCGGTCTGTTCGGGGTTGGCGGCTACACTAGGTCTGCCCCGAGTCTGAAATTTGGGGTATAGGGTAGCTCGAGCCGGGGAGTAACATAGGTCAGGTGGCGTTAGTCTACCACTTCCGGTTTCGGAGTTATGACCCCCGAGCGAAGCCATTCTGTTCGGGGTTGGCGGCTACACTAGGTCTGCCCCGAGTCTGAAATTTGGGGTATAGGGGTAGCTCGGACCGGGGAGTAACATAGGTCAGGTGGCGTTAGTCTACCACTTCCGGTTTCGGAGTTATGACCCCCGAGCGAAGCCGGTCTGTTCGGGGTTGGCGGCTACACTAGGTCTGCCCCGAGTCTGAAATTTGGGGTATAGGGTAGCTCGAGCCGGGGAGTGACATAGGCCAGGTGGCGTTAGTCTACCACTTCCGGTTTCGGAGTTATGACCCCCGAGCGAAGCCGGTCTGTTCGGGATTGGCGGCTACACTAGGTCTGCTCCGAGTCTGAAATTTGGGGTATAGGGGTAGCTCGGACCGGGGAGTAACATAGGCCAGATGGCGTTAGTCTACCACTTCCGGTTTCGGAGTTATGCCCCCCGAGCGAAGTCTGTCTGTTTGGGGTTGGCGGCTACACTAGGTCTGCCCCGAGTCTGAAATTTGGGGTATAGGGGTAGCTCGGACCGGGGAGTAACATAGGCCAGGGGGTGATAGTCTACCACTCCCGGTTTCGGAGTTATGCCCCCCATTCGAAGCCGGTCTGTTCGGGGTTGGCGGCTACACTAGATCTGCCCCGAGTCTGAAATTTGGGGTATAGGGGTAGCTCGGACCGGGTAGTAACATAGGCAAGGTGGCGTTAGTCTACCACTTCTGGTTTCGGAGTTATGACCCCCGCGCGAAGTCGGGTATCCTGCTAGTACAATATAAATGAACCGTACAAAGGCAATAAATGAAATATAAATATGAAAATCAAGAATCCCGTGGGCAATAGATTCAATACACTTTACGGCAGTAATACGTTTCACTGTGTTTCCGAAAGAAAAAAGCGTAATAATAAATAAAAAAGACATAAATATGAGAAATTCTGCCTTTCAGTGCGTTTCTTGATTAAATATGTTAATCAACTGCAAGAATCAGAAGCAATAGATCAATTGCCTTATGGCTGGGTAATTCCTTTAGAGCTTCGCCCCACACTCACTCCTTTCTTCCAAGACATGATTAAAGCTTAAAAACAATAAAATGACATATGACAAGAATGACAGCAGTGTTTATTGACATGGGTTTGTTTTATTTACAGTAACATATTGTGGCATACCAGATCCTATCAATAATGGCTTTATATTAAACTCAACCGGTAGCTCAGTCGTTGGGCAGAAAGTAACGTATGCATGTTATGATGGTTTTCAGACTCAGACACCTGGGAGTCTCGAATCCACGTGTGAAGCTGGTGGAATGTTTACTTCCGGTATAGTATGTCAAGGTTAGTAAATAGTTACATTGCACTCGAACCCTTTCAAGGCCAGTAAGCAAAAATTAAACTGCTCAATCCAATAGTAGTACCATTATTTCAGATATATTATTATTTCTGCTAATGATAACATTAATGACCGAAATGGGCCAAACACTGATCCTTGTGAAACAACATACTTTATGTGATTTAATATGTTTAGTTGGCCGTCGGTCGAATGGTAAAATCCCAGAAAGGTTTCAATTATAGGATATAGTACTCTATTTATCTCGAATTCTATTTGTATTTTGTACAAATGTTAAGATTAATTTTAAATATTTTATTTATTCAACAGCCAAACAATGTCCGGAGTTAACGCTATCAGCCAATTTGATGACGAATAATACTGGCACCGATTTCGGCGACTTGGTGGTATTTTCGTGTGCTCCCGGGTATGATCTGAGGGGAGCCAAACAAGTGATTTGTAATACAGGCGGTACATGGTCGCATCCCACACCCACGTGTGTAGGTTAGTATCTAATTTAATAGGCGGCCATTATATACAAGAATCAATCAGATACGAATATCCAGATGAACATCGACGACAAATATCACTATATTAGATACGAATATCCAGACGAACATCGACAAATATCACTATATTAGATACCAATATCAAGACGAACATCGACAAATACCACTATATTAAATACGAATATCCAGACGAACAGCGACAAATACCACTATATTAGATACTAATATTTAGACGAACATTGGCTAATACCACTTTATTAGATACGAATATCCAGACGAACATTGACTAATAGCACCATCGTAGATACGGATATCCCGACGTACATTGACTAATACCACTATATTAGATACGAATATTTAGACGAACATTGACTAATACCACTATATTAGATACGAATATCCAGACGAACATTGACTAATACCACTATATTAGATACAAATATCCAGACGAACATTGACTAATAGCACTATCGTAGATACGGATATCCCGACGTACATTGACTAATACCACTATATTAGATACGAATATCCAGACGAACATTGACTAATAGCACTATCGTAGATACGGATATCCAGACGAACATTGACGAAGACCATCGAGAGGAGAAGGGAGAAAGACGCCATTAGTAATCAGATATATTTAGCTACATATTAATAAGGAACACTATCGAAAAGTTTAATCACACTAAACGCAATAAAGTATTCTTTAACGCTTATCAAAACAAGTAATAATACAAGGACACCAAATAAAATGTAAACCTTACATTACTATTAATATCAAATAATATGATATTCTGTTTTTCTTTAAATCACAGCAAAACAATGTCCAATTCCAATGTTTAAAGATGCATTAACTATGGCGACAACAGCTGAAAATCTGGGTACAGCTGTGGCATTTGCCTGTAATTCTGGTTATGTGATCAATGGTACCACTGATACTTCCAAATCATTAACCTGTGGAACTGATCAAATGTTTGCTGGCGATGTTGTATGTGTTGGTAAGTATTATGTTTTCTGAGGAACGTGGTGGGTACACGAACGTGTGTAGTTGATGTAATCATTGTGACTTTATGTTACTGTCTTGTTTTAAATTGTTTAACTGACTAACTCAAAACACAATTACAGGGAATATAAGTTACTTTCTGACGACGTTTCAACAACGGTTCTCTCGTCCTTACCAAGCAAAGAATTGATGAAGACTCGAGAACCCTCGTCATAACGTATAAGTAACTTGTATTCCATATAAGTGTTTCACGTGATCTATTGTTTTCAGGGCCGTAACTAGCCCAGGGCATCAAGGGGGGGTGTGAAGTGTTCTCAGGGGTGCTGTAATATTGACGGACAATGTTAATATATGTTTGTTATGGTCGAAAATTTTTGCACAAGGGTCGGGGGGGGGGGGGGGCGAAGATTACGGGCCTGCTTGTTTTGATATGGTTTTATTTGTACTATATGAGTCGTCCAGAATAATAAAATTCTACATCCTGTTTAATATAATAGTAATTATACACCGTGTTATATTATTATAGCCTATTTAGAGTGCAAAACAACAAGAATAGGGGCTCGCATTGACTTTTAATTTTTTTCCCGCCAATATGGATGATGTATATATCAAGTCAGTTAAAAGCTTGTTTAAATAAATGTGTTTAAAAGAATACAGAGATGTTCAACACCTTAAACTAAGTGGTAAATGATGTATGTTAAGTAATTGATGTTATATTGTAGATAAAGATGAGTGTGAACTAAACACTAATTCCTGTGATGATATAACCCAGATGTGTGTAAATATACCGGGAAATTTCAGATGTGATTGTAAACCAGGTTTTAAACCTACTGGTTCTACGTGTGCAGGTAAGTCAATCTGTATTTACCGTGTATACCATGTTAAAAGCCTACTGGTTCTACCAGGTGTGAAGGTAAGTTAACCTATATTTACCGTGTAAACTAGATTATAAGCCTACTGGTTCTAACAAATCAACCTGTATTTACCATATACACGACTTTATAGACCTACTAGTGCCTCCACGTATACAAGTTATAGGCCTACTGATACTACCGTATAAACTAGATTATAGGCCCACCGGTCCAACTACGTGTTTATAGGTAACTCAACCAGGTTATAGACTGACCCAACCAGGTGTCCAGGTATGTATTTAAAATATAAACCGGGTGTCCATATTCACCTGAAATCTTAAGCCTGAATTAATCACGTAACTACTAGATTTCATTTAAATATACGTAACTTCCTGTAAGTTAAAGGTAAGTGGAATTCAATGGCAATGTTAAGTATCAATTCTCCCTTAATCAAAGGCTAGTTGGAGTGAGAAATATCCCCTTAACTTTATGTGACCTATGTGACCTACATCAAAGTTAAGGGAAATTATAATGACGTTTTGCAGTCGGCCCGTTATGACGATTTTTAAAGTATTGGGATTGGGATTGACACAAAGACAATGTGACCGAGGGTAGCTCGCCTCAGTTGTATTTTCTTTTTGCTTGATTTGATGATTGTTGTTTATTCCTTGCAATGTCAATGTTGTTTGTCTCGTCCGCTAGTTAGTCTTGTGTATTGTGCGCACCTCCTGCACGTACTGTTGGACGCATGTCCTTTAAATAATTTTGGTGCATTTATAATAATGTTATTATTGATTATATTAGCTGTACTGATCAAACTAGACGAGAGTCTTGTAAAACAAATTGGTGTACTTATAATGTTATTATTATATTTCAGATATTGTTGAGTGTGATATGAATAATGGCGGCTGTAGTCATACTTGTACCAATTCAATGGGAAGTTTTTCGTGTGAATGTCCATCGGGTTTCTCTCTTTTTACACAAGACGGTACAAATCGTAGAAATATCCAAGCACCTGATACCGGGTTGAAAGAAGGCGACATATATCATATCAACCATACCTGTGTTCGTGAGTATATATATTTCATATCAACCATACGTATATCACTGTTTGTACTAGCGCTAGTGGATTAGATTGTCTTGCTTTGAGCTCTTGATGGTCGGTCACCTGTGGCTTCCGGTCGTGGGCACTTTCTCAACCTCGTGGGTTTACTCCTGGTTCTCCGGTTTCCGCCCACAGACAAGACCTCTGCACGTGCGCTAAGATAATAAAAAAAAATCTAAACAAAAATAAGACATGTTGTCTGCGATATCACCGTCGGTGGTAGCGGGTGCTAAACACTACGAACACCAACAGCTGTTTATGCTCCAGCGTGATCCTTCAAAATACGAAACGAAATTACGGAATGGGAAGTGACGAAACGAAATGAAACGAAAGGAGTCGAGATGAAACTATATTATACGATAGAAGTCGAGATGAAACTATATTATACGATAGGAGTCGAGATGAAACTATATTATACACAATGAATTTAGACGAAACGAAATTAAAGTCGGACAAAACGGAATTAAAAGAAATAGAAGGAAATTTAATGATATATAACGAAACGAAACGAAATGGCTGCGTGGATTTTCCAGCCTCTAAACCTCTATTTGTTTCATCCTCAAATAAAATCGGTCGAAACCAGTATTCTTGAGTATTTTAACAAAAAGATCAATTTCTGTATAAATATCCAGTTTACAACGGGCACGGGTTTTAACCATTAGACCACCCACTCGATTAACTAAAAACAGTATGGTAAAGTTTCATCACACTAAACGCAATAACGTAATCATAAACGCTTATCAAAACAATTAACACAAATACAAGGACAACAACTTAAAGTGTAAGCCTTTACATGTCTATTAAAATCCTTTTTTTCTTTTGACAATGTCAAATCTAAAATTTTTGCCCCTTTTTTTTACCCCACAGTATTTAACACTGTGTAATTTTTTATTTAAAGGAAACGTCTGTCCACATCCAGGGAATCTAACCAATGGTCTACTACTCAGTTTAAGAGAGTATTTTTTCTATAATGAAACTGTAAAATATCAGTGTAATATTGGATATCAATTAAATGGATCTAGTGATCTGACATGTGGACCTAATCAATCTTGGGATCAAAGTGTTCCAACCTGTGAACGTAAGTATCACAACAGATTGTGTTCATTTTCTTTATTTTGTATCGTAAATTGGACATGTTTTGATTCTGATCCGTGGAAATTGGTGTCGAATGAGTATAAAATCAACACATCATGATTGTAAAACATCAACACGTCATGATTGTAAAACATCAACACGTCATGATTGTAAAACATCAATACGTCATGATTGTAAAACATCAACACGTCATGATTGTAAAACATCAACACGTCATGATTGTAAAACATCAATACGTCATGATTGTAAAACATCAACACGTCATGATTGTAAAACATCAATACGTCATGATTGTAAAACATCAACACGTCATGATTTTGAATATTTCGTTTTTATGATGACGCTAACGCCTTTAAGGGGAAATTATGACCGACTACCAAAGGAAAGGAAAATATTTAATAACTATATTCTGATACGCTTTTACATTGATGAGATATGTTACAGGTGCCCAGTGTACCGGTGTGATGTTAGAAGGACCAGCATTAAATCAAGAACGGGCTACGATAAAAATGGGTGAAACGGAAGTAGAATATGGTGGAAAGGCTATTGTAGAATGTCTGCTAGATGATGGTAGTAGAGTCAACAAAACACAATATTGTGCATACAATAGTCAGAATAATACGTATGATTTACAGGGGGATTCTACTCTCTGTCCAGGTTAGTGCACTTTTACACATTTAGTTGTACGACATTGGTTACTATGGCAATTATATGATAACTGCTACAATATTACTACAGTTATTGGCATACTAACACATTTTGTTGTAATATCTTTGTTACCTTAGCAATTATGTTGCTATATATAGTAAAGCGTATCATATTATTTGGACTTAGTAACAGATAGATTTAATATTATAATAGTGCCAGCAATTGCTATGACTTTACATAGTTATTGACAGATTATAAGGTTTCATTAAGTTACTATTATAATTACTGCTATAATATAATGAGTTGCTATGTTACAATATTGCAACTGTTATAATATTAGGAGCCAGATGTTACTGTACTAACTGTAATAATATATTTGGTATGGTAATATTTTAACGGATATAACAATATGCTATTGCAGCTGGTTTTTACTAATGTGTAGTATTGTTCCTATCGTAACTGGTTTAATAATATGTAGCATTGTTACTATAGTAACTGGTTTAATACTGAGTAGCAATGTTACTGTGCTAACTGGTTCAATACTGGGTGGTATTGTTACTACAGTAACTGGTTTAATACTGGGTGGTATTGTTACTAAAGTAACGGGTTCAATATTGTTACTATACTAAATGATATAATATATATGACATTGTTACTATACTAACTGATTGTATTTTATTAAAGTAATCGAATGTGGTCCGTTATTGACCATACCCGGATCAACAGTACCAACCGTCAATTCTACAATCGGTTCCAGTTTTACATTTACGTGTCAACCTAATTTCAACCGACAAGGATCTGCCAATGAAACTGTTGAAGATTTTGAAGTTGTTTGTATGAATACTGGTCGCTGGCGATATGGTAACCTTACATGTGTCGGTAAGTTCATGTTTAATTAATACTGGAATGGAATGGGGTTTAACGTCCTACTATTCTGTCCAGACTGGGCTAATGAATACGGGCATACGCCACACAGTGTGCTATAAGGGAACTTTTGCCCGGACTGCGCCACTACGGTCTCCTCTTTGGTGTTCGTCACATTCGTGTGCAGGGTAGTCGCGGTGGCTCAGTGAATAATGCGCTGGCTGTATAACGAGGTTTTCCTGGGTTCGATCCCTTTGTTGGTAGAGAAAGTATCTATGAATTTTCCAGTGGGGTTCCCTCTTTTTAGTGGTGCACTCCAAAACTTACGTTTGTCCAAAGTAACCAAAAAAGGGGTTCCGTCGCTTGGAAATACTGGTTATATCATTGGATGATAATCGGCACTCCTCGATAGATTCAGTACAAAGTCTTATTCGTATAGAACTAGCTCTCTAAGACTTATGAATTATGATTTTAATTTATAAGGTTATTCTTTTTCCGAACCAGGTACATCAGCTAATGTTTGGGTATCAATTGTTATTTATATTTTATAAGGTAATTCATGTTCCGATCCCGGAACATCAGCTAATGCGACACAGGTTACCGATGGTTACGGATTTGGGCAGTCTGTGAGCTACACCTGTTCAAGAAGTGGCTATACGCCCGTGCCAGCAGAACCATTATACTGTACAATTAACAGTAATGGTCAGGTAGACTGGAATTCTACAGTACCCACGTGTAAAGGTAAGATTTGATCGTATCCATTGGTAACATCGACCATATATAATGGGACAGATATTGCCGAGCGTAAAGTTGTATCGTGTTTTACTTCCATCTTAAATCTATAAATAGAGAGACTGACACTAAAATAACCAATGTTCAACTTGTATGAAAATATAGAACCGTCGCGTCCTAAATGGCAACCAAAAGCCCATCAACACCGACAAGAAATGAAATGAAATGGGGTTTAACGTCCTACTGTTCTTCTCCGACTGATCTAATGAAGACGAGGATACGACACGCAGTGTGATATGACAGCAGCACTACTGCCTACTCTTATATCGTATTCCAAATGACAATGGTTCTTTTACGCTAATGTGTACACGGGACTTGAGTATTTGTCCCATCCGAATTGCTATCCAAGTCCAACACCGACAAGGCCTCTTGACAAGCACAATACATGACTGGATATTCATATATTTTACAGATACAACCGATCCAGTATTTGATAATTGTCCAACCGAACTTTACTTGAAGAAACCCCTGGAGGAATTTACCTTTTCCCCACCGACAGCTACAGATAATTCAGGATCTGTCATGGTAACGGCTTCAGATGACTTTACCGGTAGAGTTACTCTACTGGATGATTTAAACGTTACCTACACGGCTATAGATGGTGAAAATAACACAGTAACTTGCCTTGTTAGTTTCATCGTACAAGCAGGTAATTTGTAATGACGCCATTATATTTAGTATTGGTAACTTATGGGTAAATAACCGAGACATTTGTCGTACGAGCAGATAAGTTGTAATGGTGTCAATTGATTCTTTGCATTAAGTGACGTAAAGATACCGAGACAGAGAGGGCATGCAAAATAAAGTTGTTTTTTAAATTTGAAATAATCGCTGTTGTTGGTGTCCAAGCCATACATAATTTGAAGTACTAGACCCTATTAATCAAACTAGTCTCCACAGATAATACAGAATACATCATCTCAACTATTCTAAAATCTTTACATTGGCTCCCAATTCCAGCTCGCATCAACTTTAAGGCTCTGTGCTTGCGAAATCTTGTACCTAGCTATTTATCTGAACTACTAACACGATATGCCAAATCTTTCAAATTATTATTATTACTTGAATCCGGAGGTCATACAATCAGGAGGATGTTCCCATGGTAATATTATACTATTATTTCTCTAGAAACTAATAATGTGACGTTAGATTGTCCAGACAGGCTAGAATTACATTTAACCAGTGCAACATCATCGACATATGACCTTTCCCAGAATATCTCCAGTAACAGCCCGTTACAGATAATGCCACCCACAGTTACAGTTGGAATAACCCAGGCTGACAGTTACACAGATGTTCGAGTCAATGCTATTGGTAGACTCGAGAATGCATCCTGTGCTTTCCAAGTTCACGTTAAACGTAAGTTTAATACTTTTAGTGTTGATGGATGGTAAGTTTATAATTACAGTGTGGATAGATGGTCAAATGTTATAGGTAAGTTTATAATTACAGTGTGGATGGGTAGTACACACGTGAAGTGCGTTATTTTCTTAAAGATGTTTTACATAAGAGTTAAATAATGAGCTCACTGTTCTTGCTTTACAATTTTAAAAATAAATAATTAAAAAAATGAACATGTCATTGAACATGTCATGTTTGGTATTTTTATAAGAAAAAACCCCGAATAGTCTCAATTACTATCATTGCCAAGATGATAAACAATAAGTCTCGATTTGCAGCCTACCCGTTTCTGGGAATTTGAGCCCAGATTAACTTTCAACGAAGGTTGTTATAGACATTGACTAATACACTCAATATATGATCCACCCGATGGCTTATAGACTAAACTTTTCAACAATGACAGATGGCCACCCCACACAACAAACCAACACATAAAATCCAATATCTATTTCAATTTTATATCAATTGAATGAATAAGTTTCATTTTCGATTATGTTCAAGTATTTGAATAATCAAATATATATATCAATATCAATTTTTTATTGTTATATATATTTAAAGCCACGGTATTTTTCATAGATTATAGTATTTAAATATCAAAAATATTTATATATATCTGAATATTTAATGTTTTATCTATTTAAAGCCACGGTTTGTTTGGAGAAAAGCTTACAAACTTTATATAATGCTACGAGAGTTTGCCAACAAAATAGTAACACTGGATCCCTCGTCTGTACCACTAACTGTAACTCTGGTTATTATTTTAATAATGGTAATACCAAACATATGTATAACTGTAGTGGTGAAAATATGTGGATAGGGGATGATAGAGACGAAGACTGTGTGGGTAAGAATTATGTTAAACTGATCTACATCTCTACCCATCCTGTACTGTTCTATCTTTAATATGAATTTAATAGGAATATATTTTAAAGATATTCTGTCTTCATGCCAGCTGTCATCCCACTCAAGTATATTATGTCTTGTGTTCACTATAAAGTTTTTCTCTGTTAATTGTAACCTTGTTTTCATTCTTCATTTAAGCCTGTATCCTTACAGGTCTGATAATTTACAGCTCGGTTGATGCTTACAGCTAATCATCTACTACTTGTTGTTACCGTCCTGTAATTACCACTGTACACAAACTACTAATTAGATTACCAGCTTGTAATCACCCCTCACACATCTACTATTCAGATTACCATCTTCTAATCATCACTCTACACATCTACTAATTAGTATACCATCTTGTAATCACCACTCTACTCATCTACTATATAGTATACCATCTTGTAATCACCACTCTACTCATCTACTATTTAGATTACCATCTTGTAATCACCACTACACATCTGCTACTTAGATTACCATCTTGTAATCACCTGGGAGGGGGTGGATGCCCGAATGGTTAGCACGTGCGTGCTGCATCATAAGGCCTGTCATTGAGTCACCTGGCGTGCTTTCGAATCCCCGGTTGTACGTGACAAGGAGTAGGGTTGCCTGTCCAGCCTCGTTGGTTTTCTCCGGGTCCTCCGGTTTCCTCCAACCGCTAAAGACCCCTACGCGTAAGCGAATTATTGAAATAAAATTAAACCATATTTTAGTACCGAAATTCCCTAGTTTGTGTCGAGTGGACGTTAAACCCCATTTCTGTCTTTCTCTGTAATCACACATCTACTACTACTACTACTTAGATAATAGATTACCATATTTTAATCACCACTCTATTTAGATTACCAACTTATAAATGTCGCTGTTCGCGACGACAAACAATGTCGCTACAGTATTTTGTGTTATTTTACAAAACTAATGGTGGTCTGTATCCTGACAACCTGTTTGGAATTATTCCCCTTTATAGCATTTTTTCTAAATAGAGATAATTTCGGCTATTGGGACATGTTGAAAACAAGAAGGCATGGCGTGATTTGACATGAACATTTCTAACACTATACTCTAAACACAATACACAGTCCTTGTCAGTCACGAGAAAAAACAGATGAAATAGATATTGTATTTTTCTGCATGACTATTTAATTCAACCCTTGAACTCTACATTTTTGTAAACAACGTAATTCAAATAAACTGTACCGTTAGTTATAAACAATCCGCTTTTAATGTTTTTCTTGTGAACAGTCGCTCTGCTACTTAGATTACCATCTTGTCATCACCATCTGCTAATCAGACTACTATTTAGATTAATCAATTACTTCTAAAGTTCTTCACTTGTTTCGTATTTTAGGTAGTGAAACACCGGTCTATACATATGCTGTTGAAATTGTGTATACATTTAAGGGACTATTTAAGAGCTGTGTCGGCACTTTCGAAGAGGAGTTTAAAACCCATTTTTCTGCTTCTACATCTGAATTGAGTCAAACCTGTAGGAAGGGGAGACTTATGGTGAACAATGCTACGGCCAGTCAACTCAACGTGGGTACTCAAGTAAGTTTAACCGCGTCCAATATCTTTGTTGATATTTTCGGAGGGAGTATCAATTTGTTTTCTTAGATTTATGATAGACAGCCCTACAACCACTGCTTGCCATTTAGACACTGAAGTAAGTTTAATCGAGTTCAAGGTACAATTTTGCTCAGACAATCTTTTTTTGTGAGAAATTGTATTCTTCCTTTTTCATTAAAAAAAATAAAAGTTCTTACACATTTTAAAATATCTGAAAGGTAAACTATTCATTTGAAACAAACTTCTCTCTGTTGTTATCATCAGCTGTTAATAATGACATGCAACATTGTTATTTTGAAAGTATTGAGCAAGATGTTATGGTTATCATTTAGGAATATTTTACTCATCAGCATAATTCATAGATTGATCTTAGTTGTTGTGTTACTATATCTATAAAGAATGACGCGCTCTCTCTCTCTATCAGGAATGTCGGTCTATATAAGGAATGTCTGACCCTATAAGGAATACATGTAGTTGTATTAATGACTCGCTATAATTAATGACCGTCTCTGTATTAATGAGTGTCTATATAAGGAATGGTTGTCTCTATAAAGAATAGCTATCTATGTGAGGAATGACCGTCTCTATAAGAAATAGTAAGGGATGTTTATATAAAGAATGACTGTCTGTGTAAGGAATGCCTGTCTCTATGTAAGGAATGCTTGTCTGAGAAAGTTTCAAGTCGCAATAATATTCAGATTATGATTTTGTAGAGACAGAAATTAATCCATATTATTGTTATTTGATATCGCCCAAGCCTGTATGAGTATCCACATGAAAATTCCACTGGCTGCACGTTGAAACACTAGTATCAATTTGTCTTCTTAGAATATAGTTGTTTTAATTATTTATTATAAATGCCACTCTAATGATTTCACTAATTTCATGTGTTTGAAATGTAAGAATCATGTATTTAAAAGTTTAATTGTGTGATATTTGCAGGGCAAGCTGGATGCTGTATTACGCGTAACCGATCCTGACAAGGATACCGCAGAATTTGAAACTTGTAAAGACGATTTATTAAACTTTAAGGATGATGTTTTTAAGTTTAATTCTACTTGTGGCGAGATCGATAGTCTTGAACTGGATATAAAAAGTTTTGGATATACGTGTCCGACACCTGGTTATCAACTAGTCAATGCATCACCAACTCCACTCTGTTGTAAGTAATTTAAACATACATTATCTGGCTATTGTACCCCAAATGTTACTTAAATCATTAATTAGACATTTATGGATATGTCAAGCCCATAACCAACTCTCTAGGCGATCGGATGGTTTTGATGTTCAACGGATATTCAACATTTCTTTCGATGAGCTCCCTGAACATTAGAGCAACGCCAACACCGAAAAATGAAATGGGGTAGTAGTACTGTTCTGAAGATGAGCCAAACAGACAACCAATAGTAACACATTTACAATGACATTATTTTTGACGAAATGAAACGGTTTTTCGCCCCATCCGAATGACTAGACAGCTGTACTTGAGAGGCCATCCTTCCTGCACCACTGACAAGGAGAAACCACGTCGGAAAATCCCGATTAACTTTCTCGGCCAATGCAGGAAGCGAACACGTGACCTCCAGGAATCGAACACGTGACCTCCAGGAATCGAACACGTGGCCTCCAGGAATCGAACATATTTTTAACGTGATCCCAGATGACCGAAAAAGTACTTAGCATGTTGAAATGTTAGCTACTTCGAGAATTCGAGAATATATCTCTAGCCTGAATAGCCACCATATCTAAAAGTTTATATACTATTTTATAATGCCGTTCAACTCCGTTTCACATCTGTCATCATACACTTGACAATTAGATAAACATTTTCAATATTATTAAATGGAAACCGAATAAATACTTCTCAAACTGCTCGAGGTATACTTTTAAAAAGGGTTTCGACTAAAATCATCAATTTAAGACTCAAAATGTCGGTCAACTAGCTAAGTGCCTGTTCTCAGGCTGAGCTAACTGTAGACAAACGGTGTAACCGTTACATACGATGTTTTCATTGAATGTCATGTTCCTCCTAAACCGAACGTAAACTGAGGTCCTATGTACAGATTGGCATGCGCGTAAATGAACCTTTGATATTTAGATTATTAAATAAGAGTAGGTGTAAGCTCCGCTGTCCAGGTAAAACTTTTTGCCGTATGGCCTATTTCCCACTTTATTTCTCTAGCTGAGTGCAGAACGTTCAACACCTTTTCACTTTTGTTTTAATAATTAGGAAGCGACCATGTCAATATTACCAATTTATTTTGTTTATTTATTTTCTATTTAGTGCTGTGTGAACCGGGAACATTTTACAATTCTACGGATAAAACTTGCCAGAGTTGTTCAGACACACAATATCAGGATGCAGCTGGTAGTATGACTTGTAAGTCATGTCCTGTCAACACGCGATCTTTACAACCCAGAAGACAAGAATCGGATTGTAAAGGTAAAATTATATTCATAATATATAATAAATACAGGATACGATAATAGGCCTTATCAGCTTATATTAAATCGCTTCCTTAAGACCGATATGCAACTGGCATTCATAATAAAAACACAAATATGCAGTATTAAAGAAAATATGCACAATTTAGATGATAATTTAGGGTTACTTGAAGGAATATTCTCATGTTAAATTTATACTTTGATTACTTTTGTTTAATAACATTATTTTAAATTAGATACGTACAAATGTCCCTTTAAAAGCACATATAATATTGTCTGAGACTGGTTAATCTCTTCCTAGTGAGTAAGACGTTGGCACGCATATATATATATATTTATATTCATATCGTTTTTATTTTCTCATTTTGAGGGTTTTTTGTATATATGCTTGATTTGTGAAATCCTGTTGAAATATCACAGTGTAACTGACGATAGTAATTGTTATTAGCTAAAATGTGTATTATTTGATTGTGTTCCAGAGTTCCAATTACTATATACCATCAAAGACTAAACTTACATTTGATTGTGTCCCAATTGCTAAATACTATCAAAGACTAAACTTCAATATTTGATTTGATTTTAGCGATGTGTTCTGGCGGTTTTACCTCTGCCACGGGTTTTCCACCCTGTACAGCCTGTCCTGTTGACCAGTACAGTGAAAATACCACATCATGTTCAGCTTGTCCACCCAATTCTTCCACAGAAAAATATGAAGGCGCCTCTGATATCTCCTCTTGCAAAGGTTTGTATATTTTAATACTTTTCTTACAGAATCGTGGTGGAAGCTCAACAAGATAGAGCGTCGTTCTGCCATCGCCATGGTTGTTTATGTCCAAGGCGCGTCAATGTTGATTAAGGTGGCGTCATTATAAAAAGTGAAAGGCTCTCACAGGTCTCTGACGGATAAGTCAGTTAAACTGAGAAAACACAATGATATTTATTTGTATAGAACTCACTTAGTTTAAAAACATTATCACTCAATGATATATTTTACAATAGATATCGCTGGTGTGATGAATTTCATAATCTACTGCGATATAGGAGATATCACTTTACACGAATTTGATTGGTCAGTTGAAAAGGAACCACTTTTTTATTTTCAAAGAGCAGTTCATTTTGTATTAAATGTAACTTCTTTTTTTTATTAAAAATTAACTATTTTCATTTAATTGACCATGATGGAAACACTGGGTCAATATAAAGCACTTTGCAATGGTTAAATTGCTGTCAAAAATGATGTATCACTACGCCGTAATGTAATCAGGTTCAGCAAAAGTGAAATCTATAGCAAAGAATTATATTTATTTATTTGTGCATTGGGTGATAAGTAAAATCTCCTACTCGTCTTTTTTTATATCAAAAAATATCAACACTCGTCGATAAAGTACCAAAACTCGACAGAGCCTCATTTTTTACTTTATCGGCTTGTGTTCATATATTTTGATATCAAAAAAAAACTCGTAGGAGATTCTCTATATACAACCGTACTCTGAACATGAGCGAAGCATGACGTCATCGCAGCCATCTTGACATGACATCCAAAATCGAAGAAGAACAACAAGATGAATAGCGTGGGGGATCGGTTCTTGATCTCCCACAACCCCCAAAAAACCAGGGGAGTTCTACTGACTTGAGTCTTTTAAGAAGTGTCAATTACATTATACAATATTATTTATGTTTTTTGAAATCATGGTTCATCATAAAGATGGGCCACAGTGCCTCGGTGTATCGGTGATTTTAGAGTCTGGTTTTAAAACCAGGCGACCTGGCGTCTGATCAGCGTGTGAACCAAGCAAGTTCCTCGTGACTTTTGATCATAGCCAGGAGGATCTGTAGTCGTTCGGATGTGACGATATACAGTTGCAATACGGCGAAGAATAGGTGGACAATCAACATTCTCCTTATATCATTCTGTTTGGCATATGCCTGTCTCCATTGGTCCGATTGTTGCAGAAACGTAGAACCATTTCATTTCATTTAAATAACACGGTATATTTATGATAATATGTGTCCTGATATTTATGATATTTTTCATGATATATATAATAAATGTCCTGACATTTATGATAATAAGTGTCCTGATATTTATGATAATAAGTGTCCTGATATATATAATAAATGTCCTGATATTTATGATAATAAGTGTCCTGATATATATAATAAATGTCCTGATATTTATGATAATAAGTGTCCTGATATATATAATAAATGTCCTGATATTTATGATAATAAGTGTCCTGATATTTATGATAATAAATGTCCTGATATTTATGATAATAAGTATCATAATATTTTTTGTGATAACGAAATTTACATTTGATTTGTTTTTTGTAGCACAATGCCAGGCTGGTAGTTATTCTAGAACAGGCTTTCAAGAATGTCTGCCGTGTCCCCGACATTTCTATTCTGATGTTGCTGGTTCTACGTCATGTGCCGAATGTGCCACCGATGAAATGACCACCAATACTGGTAGTAACTCGACGTTACAATGTACTAGCGGTGAGTAACGTGGGTTTCAGTAGCCTACAGATTGTGATATGAACATTATTACAACTAAATCTGTAAATTATGAAGAACAGATAGTCAATATGTCCCAACCTTCGATGGATGTAAATGTTGCGACCAAATAATTCAAAACTGAAAAATAACTTTTAGCGTCAACGGCAATATAAACCTCATACGATTAAACCTGTAACGGTAAATCTCTTTGATCTTTCCAAGGTTTTCTATACTCGGAATAACTTGCAAACTTCGTTATTATACTTTTATCGATGTTCAGTTTTGTGTGTGTTTATAAACATACAGTACTCCTCTTCGGTTATCCTGGGTTAGAAAGACCCCAGAAAAAAGCCAGTTTTTTTCTGTCATCTCGGGTTCTTTCCTTCCCCAGCATAACCCCGGATTAGTTTTTTATTCATTACTTAGACATCCAATTTGTATTTAGATAGAAGGTTTACGATTCTATAATTGACGAAATTTGATCTTTGAACTACAATAATGTACACTGTCAAAAGTACAAAATCCCAGGTCTACCGGTACACTCAGAAGAACCCGTGACAGTTTGGAATGGAACAAGAGTAGTCGGTAACACTGTTCTCCCAACAGAATTGTCCGCCTAAACATTGTATGTATAGAAATAAACATTACCGCATGTTGGTCTTCGTTTAACCGAAATATTTGGTGTTTTTATTTAACGTGTTTGCTTGTATTAATCCAGGTTCGTCTATGTGTACTGCTAATACTTGTAGTGGCCATGGAACTTGTTCTGTTAAATATCATCAACCTGTTTGTGATTGTGCACCTGGTAAGTTTATATTTGTAATGATTAAAAAATAAAATGAATGAAATATGTAAATGTAGAATAGAAAAATCACAATAAAAGATAACGGTTTAAAATCATTAACAAAACTGAGTAAGATTAAAATAAGAGGAGAAATGCCGTAATATGTCCTGGGTTCCCAACTTCGGGGTCGCGGAAAACTTTTTGTGGAGTCGTGGCGAACTGCTCTGAAACTCTTGACAAAATGGATATGTTTCCATGAAAAGCATATAGATCTTTAATTCGTTTACGAACTGCCCCTGATCGGACAATGTCCCTTCCTATATAGCTGCAATATGAAAATATCGCTCATCTACCACCTCTGGTCTAAGCCTACTTTGGAATCCTTACCGACTATTTTCACCATGATTCTTTTTTGTTTGCCAAAGGAATAATTTCTTGCAACAGTTGGCACACATTTATAATAATTCAACACTTTTATCTTATATAATCTTGGTCCCATTTTCTTATAAAGCTTATTCGTTTTATGATGACTCCTTGGCCCGTGGAAAACGGATAAAGGCGACATTGTTTAATCAGGAATGTGTACAAATTAGACTGTGACTATTCAAATAATTATTATATTATTTTAATTTCTATTTTTTTATCGCTCCCATTTTTATGTGGACGTATAATGTCATCGCCCCTGTCCGTCTGGACGTCCTTCCGCTCACGTGAAATCGGTGGACACCCTACAGGTCACAATTTTTATCCGATTTTGACGAAACTTAAAATATAAAGGTTTATATCCGAAATATCTCGATATCCGAAATATTTCGATATTGGCATGTATCGGTCTGTAATTTCCTTGTTTATGACCCATGAGTATACAACAAATCGCGTGTGTAGCGTGTGGACCCGCTAGAGGTCACAATTTTATCTGATATTGGCGAAACTTTAAAGATCGTGGTTCTGGATTGTGTCCCCTGAGTGTACGACAAATCACGAGTTTAGCTTGTGGACCCTCTAGAGGGCACAATTTTTATTTGTCTTTATATCGTATTATTTCCATGTTTGTTTTTATCGTATTATTTTCATGTCTATTTTTATCGTATTATTTTCATATCTGTTCTTATTATTTTTTGGTATTATTCTATTATGTTTCGTGTGATCTATTTTTATATTTTTTATAACTTTGTTATGTATTATTTGATTATATTTTTATAACTTTGTTATGTATTATTGTTAATTCTATTTTTAGGGTACACCGGGGATGATTGTAACACTACTATCAACTTCTGTGATTCTAGTCCGTGCTGGAATGGTGCCACGTGTATGTCATCATCCGCCGGTTTTACATGCGAATGTCCAGCAGGTAAATTAAACTTTCCTTTCCACGGTCACGATAACCGAGAAATAAATTCTAATAGTCATGATAACCGAGAAATAACTTCCAACAGTCATGATAACCGAGAAATAACTTCCAACAGTCATGAAAACCGAGAAATAACTTTCAACAGTCATGATAACCGGGAAATAACTTCCAACAGTCATGGTAACCGAGAATAAGCTTCCACCGACACGATTATGAAGGTTCCAATACACCAATGAAATAAGCTACCCTCAAGACAAGCGTTTTATTAAAAATCGTACGGTTCTATTCTGTTGAACCTTAAAATAGACAAAATGAGTCTAAACGCACATATTAATGTAATATGAATGTATATAAAGTGATTTATGTTCAATTTTTAACTAAATTATTGTAATTTCTAACCCATTATGTGCACCTAAATTGCGTTTGCTTAGTCCATTCTATTGTTTTCTTTATTATTTTATCGTCTGTAAATCATCCGTATCATCTTGTAGGGTAGGTTATTTTTTGTTTGTTACAAATAGCCCCCGAAATTATAGAATACTGATTATAGAAAGTTCATTGTGTCTTAAATATCGGATATTAGGACCCCTTATTGTCACGGCAGGATAACGACACCAATAATGATTGAAATAGACTAATATTGAATTACAATTTTATGGATACAAATATGTATATAGTAGACAAATATATACAGAATATGCAACACAAATAACAGTATCCCCGTTGAAACGTCGCATACTATTATACTCAGTAAATGTGTATCCATAAATATGTTCACAGAAGTTATATATCTACAGATCATGTATAAAGCAGTACTGTAAAAAGTTTAGAAGTTTTGTTTTGACACTTTACATAGAGTAATAGCAATAGGGGTAAAGCGCATATCACTATCTAACTAATAATTATCACATTTATTTGATGGATTTAGTGATCTGTTAGATACAATATATTAACATCCCTACTTCAGATCCTTACTTCAGTCGGTATGAATAATTGATTTCATGGGGTTTTTTTGCCGAAATTCGTGGTTACGATTCAACGACGCTGGCATTGGCCTTTAATTTGTTTAGAATATTTTCAAACTTCGTTCTCGCCATTGTTTTCCGATTTGAAGGCGTCGGCTCGCTAACCTGGAGGTCCCTTGCTCGATCCCTGTGTTGACCGAGAAAGAAGGTTGATCGGGATGATACGGCATGGTTTCCCGCTTGTCAGTGGTGCAGGATGAAGGACATGGCAAAGGTCAACGTTTAGTCGTTTGGATTGTACGAAAGAAAGAGGTACCGTGTACACATTGGTGTGCATTTAAAAGATCCCCTGCCCGCTGCCCGGACAAACTCTCCGTTATAGCACACTGTATGACATATGCTCGTCTTCATGAGCCCAGGATCAGAACAATAGGACGTTAAAACGCACTTCATTTAACTTACTTTTATTTAAATTTTGCTTTCAGCTCGGCAATGTACAATGGTAGATGATGGGAACAATGAGGTGGATAGACGTTTTATAATTAGTGACGGTATATCGGTAACTTCAAATGACGATTGTAAGATGAGGTGCATCAACGAAGATAGGTGTTTTTTCTCGATAGTTTATGGTTCGGATCCTTTTTTCTGTAATCTCTACATGGTAGGGGCCGGATCTTCAAAAACGCCTAATACTGCTTCCCGTCTGTCTAATAAGACATGTGAGACTCAGTATTGTAAGTTTAATTTTAATTTGATTATTTTTGATTTGATATTTAGAAATGTAATAATAATAATAATAATATGCTCGGAATCCACAAAACGTGCTTATATCGCATACGAAAACTTATATACTACAGTTCATGTAGTGGGTCGGAAAACTTAATTTTTATTTCAATGTAAGTCTTAATTTTTATTTCAATGTAAGTCTTAATTTTTTCAGATAATTTTTATTTCGATAGAAATTATTTTTTTCTTTAATAAAATTCTTACTTTTAGTAGGATTTTTGAATTGTCTGTAACACCTGGCTGTATGACACATTGCTATAATAATTCTGTATGAAATATTGCTATAATCATGTTTGAATTCTGTATTATGGAAACTGTCTCATTGGCACTATTTATACACTGGCAAACACTTCTCTACGGTGTCTCCCTTTCCTTGGTGCTCTATTCTTAGTTTGTTTCATTCTACGTTGAAAGAAAAGAGTTTATTGGATAGTGACAAATATTCAATTATTTAAAACCCAGCAGCCCCCTCCCCCCCCCCCCGCCGCTTCTGAACAGAACCTTTAATAATGAACTGACCCCACTTGCCATAGAGAATGTATAACGATCCCTAAATGACACCAAAACGCAACATTGAGATGAACCTAGCTGCATTATTTTAATTTATTTATTTATTTATTTATTTATTGTTATAGATTTTGTGGGAGATCAGTGTGAAACGGATAATGTTAATAACTGTACAGCTGATACATGTGCATCGGATGGTTATTGTAGAGATAAGATTGACAGTGCTGAATGTATTTGTAAATCATCAGCATCTACACAACCAAGGTACGGCAGTCATTCAGTACAACACTATGTGCACTAAATAGTCTGGCAAATTCTATCGGAGACGAAAAGTTGTTATATGAGATGAGGATATCTGACAATTCAAAATTTGAATGTCACTAGATAAGGGAAAACGAACAAATTAGAAAAAGTCCGTGCATTACCATGTTTTATTAAGTATAGAATGAATAAAAACAAGTGAATGTACAGGATATTTCTATTTTTCTCGTTTTCTCTTATCTAGTGACATTCAATTATTTTTCGAATTGTCAGATATCCTCACAAAGTCTCAAATAACAACTTTTTGAGAGCGCGCGCGAGAGAAGGGGTTGGGGGGTAACGTCACTAGGTCATTTTGGGATTAACCTCTCTCCAAAATTCTTAAACCTACTCCTTGTCACGTTCAAGCGATGAATGGAAACCAGCCACTTGACTCAATGACAATACGTGTTAAACCACTAGCTCCCCCCCCCCCCCCGAGTATAAAGTGGTCGGTAATACTAAAGTGGTGGTGGATCAAGGTTTCAATGTATAATGCCAAGCTTACAACACGCCGTGTGTGCTTCTACATATAGTTTGCGGGGGAAATTGAAGTAAACCCGTGCGTGAAACTTACGACTCGCTTGCGTATGTTGGGCACCGTAGAAGATTGCAGATAGCAGACTGGCTGTAGAGACTTCTGGTCCTGCACATACAAAAATTTCACCCGGTTTCCTGCGGCTGATCTGCGAACTACTATCAAACCCTACGGCCCGTAGGTGTCAAAACACATATGGCGGGTTGTGGGCTAGACTTTAAGGAGCTAGCTCGCTAATATTTGGAACATAGAAATTCACAAAAATGCGTCGCAACGTATATAATAATGTAATATTAATATATATAAAGTGATTTACATCAATCGTTTCTGTTTTTTACTCTAATTTCTAATACGCCAGAAGTCTCAATGGGATGGCAATCTCTGGCGTATGGTTATTCCAGTCTACACGGATAGTATTTATTGCGCATTCTGTCCAGATAAGAATCTTGCGTCACCGTTTGACATGACTTGTGGAATATATCTAGCCTCATTCTTCGAGCCCCTTGTTACAAATGGCACTGAAACGCATTATGGTACACGAATGTGTACCAATGGAAACATGTTTATTTTGTCTTAAACATTGGTTATCAGAAGCAAATTTTTGCCCGCTAAGATCACATCATCAGTGTTGATTTAAATTGACAAATAATTCGTGTTTTCAATGCCCAAGACTTTGGATGATATTGCGTTAGAGACTTAGCTACTTTAAGATTTGATTTAGAGAATTATTCAATACAAATAACAAAGTATTAGTTCTGACAGAGCGAGGTTTATTAATGGCTTGGTAGGCGTCTCTAGTTCTGACAGAGCGAGATTTATTAATGGCTTGGTAGGCATCTGTAGTATTTTTGACGTAAGTAATCTTGCTGACATGTTTTTAAAATACACTTTCATATTTCTCTAGTGGGGAGGGGACATATAAGTGGCTGTTTGACCGATATTTTAATCTTTGAATTGACGATTTTAGTCGAAATCTTTAAGCATTACTCGAGAACTTTGATAATCATTTATTCTGCTTTTAATTCATCATAATCCGGCACTGTTTTCCGATCTAATTTTGTAATGTTTAGTTTGATTTATGTTTTTTAATTTTTTAATGTTTTGTTTTTAGATGCGAGTTAAAAGCAGATCTATGTGATAATGCGTGTGTTCGAGGTACTTGTGAGACGTTTGGAACTATCAGATTCCAGTGTATTTGTCCTCCTGATTATACAGGTGATCGATGTGAAACAGAAATAAGTAAGTTGTAACAATTGTAACTCAGGTAAAGTATAACAGTAATCAAAGGCCTTGTCCGTGGTGGTTCGGTGAATAAGACGTTGGCTCGCTAACTTTGACATCCATTGTTCGATCCCTGCGTTGGTCGAGAAAGTCAATCTGGATTTTCCGGCGTGGTAACCTTTGTCAGTGGTGTAGTAGGAAAGAGGACCTGGCTAGGTACAACGTATAGTCGTTCGGATGTTACAAAAAAAACCCAAACAGTTCCCGCTTACACATTGGCGTACTAGTAAAATATCACTTGGCAGATGGAATTCGACATAAGAGTAGGCCATTGCGCCGCTTTCCGGGGCACTATATGGGGTATGCCCATCTTCATTAGCTCAGTCGGAGTTATCTCTGGAAGAGTTAGGCAATATTCTAATTACCAACAAAGCTGGTTCACTGACAGAGAGGGGTGGGGTTTAACGTCCACTCGACACAAACTAGGTCATTTCGGGACTAACATATGGTTAATTTTATTTCAATAATTCGCTTACGCGTATTGGTCTTTAGCAGAGAGAACCGGAGAACCCGGAGAAAACCCGCGAGTTTGGACAATCAACCCTACCCCTTGTCACGTACAACCGGGGAATGGAAACCACGCAAGTTGACTCTATGACAGACCTTATGATACAACGCGCACGTGCTAACCATTCGGCCATCCAATCCCCCGATTTTAGTGGAAAACACTAAGTATACTTTGAGAATTATTTATTCTGCTTCTAATTCATGAAGTTGTAAATAATGTAATGATATAAACTCTCTGTTTTCTGTAGAACAATGTGATTTAAATCCCACCGGATGTTTACATATGGGTGGTTGCTATGAAACCCCAGGAACTGGTACCTATATGTGTAATTGTACAACGGGTTATAATGGTGATCAATGTGAGATGGTTAATCCACAATGTGGACTTACAACATGTAATAATGGGGTGTGTTATGAAGATAATTCACAACTAAAAACAGCCTGTCTTTGTGAAGAGAATTATGAACGAGGTAATGGAATTAAATTATAATTGACAAGGATATTGGATAAGATTAGATAGAGAGCTGACAATTCTCACTATAAATTATAACAAACAAGGACATTGGATAAGATTAGATACAGAGCACACTCTACTAGTTACAATATAGATAATGAAAACAGAATATGTTTAAAAGTTCAGTCAAATTGCTCCACTCTGAACCGACATATTCAAAATTCAGTGTTAGGCTAGTCTCGTTCGTCATAACTAACGTTAGCGCGAGAATAAACAAAGTGTCGATTATCCATTTTTAAGTTAAATTATCCATCACAATATGTATTCAAATCCACTAACTTCGCAGGCTAACGATGATATCGAGAGTTGATTATGGCCTGGATTGGATAAGTTAATTAATATCTAATTGATAATTTGGATAACATTTCAGGCCTAAAGAAAGACCTGCAATACGCAGATTTAGCTCTTGCATAATGTATGTTTAATTGGGGCATTCATCCATGCAATGCATATTTTAAAGGTATCTGAAGTACTGGGGCATCATTAGGGGTGCCCAAGGACAAGAGAATATTTAAATTTCAAAATGCCTTAGAGGGTTTTTGGATAGCTTCATCTTACAAGTGTGATCTTTATCTAGGCTACATTTCATCCATCAAATAGAGACTTGGTGGCTCATTGAGCATAACCATGGCTAGCTTACCTGGTGGTCCCGAGTTCGATACCTGTATTCGGCGAGATAGTTCTTCGGGATAATACTGCGTTGTTCCTCCTTGTCAGTGGCACAGGATCGACGTGCTGAAAAGGGACAGCGTATTGTCGTTCGGATGGTACGAAAACCAGAGGCCCGGTGTACACATTGGCGTGTACGTAAAATATCCATTGGCTGTTTGAAATCGTTATAAGTGTAGACCGTAGGGCCGCTATGCGGACAAAGTTTCCCTTATTGCACTTTGTATGGCGTATGTCCTTCTTCATTAACCCAGTCGGAGCAGAACAGTAGGACGCTAAACTCCATTTCATTTCTATCAAATATTACACAATTGTCACTTGACATCATCGGTATTAATCTTCTATAATTTCTACAAAGAATTTGAACATTTCTCTTAATTACTATACTAAAATACCTTGCATTCAAAAACTGGGAGGGGCAATAGCACATACTTATGGCAAAACAGCAATTAAATGACGTTTTGAAGGGTATTCTCTCAATCGTACATAGTTAATAACATTGATAACGTTGCGAGAATACTCCTCGAAACAGCGCCCAAATATAGTAGTAGCTGTTTTCTATAAGTATGTCTTATTATCGATATCTTTCAACAGCAATTTGTCCAGATGTATTTTATAAGAGCTAAATCTGGAGACGCCTGTAAGCAATTCTCTTGATCATCGGATGACCCAGATGTAAATGGATTTGAACACCCGCGAGATCTAAAACAATAACCATAAAATGGATAATCGAGACTTGACAGGTACCGGTACTACTGCAATAAACGACCAACTTTAAATTTTCAGTCGTAACTACGCCTAGTAATTTGAATTAAATTTTCAATATATTCATTTTTCATTATCTATTTTTCAACTGTTATAGATAGAACGCCCAGCTATTTATCTATAACTGTAACATTTTAATGGGGGCACTCTCACCGTTACATTAACATTTTGTTTAATTCAGGAGCTGACGGTTTATGCAAGTTGATAGATGGCTGTTCACCGAGTCCGTGCAGCAATGAAACAGCTTCATGTATGTCTTCTAATGGTATGGCCGTATGTACTTGCAACCCGGGATACACTGGTTCTATTTGTCAGCACCCTACAGATGAATGTGACCCCAACCCATGTGAATTTGGTGGAACTTGTACGGACCAACATTTAGCCTTCAGCTGTAGCTGTATGTCGGGATATACAGGTTCGAATTTTGTTATTATGAGAGAGAGAGAGAGAGAGAGAGAGAGAGAGAGAGAGAGAGAGAGCGGAACAAATAAATATTGGGTGTTTTTTTTTACAGGAACGACATGTGAACGTAACATTGACGAATGTGTATCTTGTGATCCTACCAAGACTGAAATTAGTATTGATGGTATCAATGAATGCACGTGTAAATGTAAAACGGGTTACCAGGGAATGAACTGTACGGTAAGTAGTAAGTCAGTCTGAGCAGAACAGTAGGACGTTAAACCACATTTCATATTTATTCATAAACTCAGTTGGAGCAGTACAGTAGGACGTTAAACCCGATTTTATTTCATTTATTCATGAACTCAGTTGGAGCAGAACAGCAGGATGTTAAACCACATTTCATTTTATTTCACGTATTAATATCATTTATACTGATATGTAAGGTAAATATTTATACGGTAAGTAGTAATTCAGTTTAAGCTGCACGGTAATGCTAGGTTCTTACTGTGTTGCGATATGATTTTCCCTGTTGAGTCCACGATCTGGTACGTGCAGATACCCTCGGATACGTTTCGATACGATTGCTACGACTGACCACAATATATGATAAGACCCGTTAGATATGACGTAAGTTTTAGATATGACGTGTATAATTATAGTAAGTGTTGCATATGACGTGTATAATTATAGTAAGTTTTAGATATGACGTGTATAATTGTAGTAAGTTTTAGATATGACGTGTATAATTGTAGTAAGTTTTAGATATGACGTGTATAATTATAGTAAGTGTTGCATATGACGTGTATAATTATAGTAAGTTATAGATATGACGTGTATGATTATAGTAAGTTTTAAATATGACGTGTATAATTATAGTAAGTGTTGCATATGACGTGTATAATTATAGTAAGTTTTAGATATGACGTGTATGATTATAGTAAGTTTTAGATATGACGTGTATAATTATAGTAAGTGTTGCATATGACGTGTATAATTATAGTACGTTTTAGATATGACGTGTATAATTATAGTAAGTGTTAGATATGACGTGTATAATTGTAGTAAGTGTTGGATATGACGTGTATGATTATAGTAAGTTTTAGATATGACGTGTACGATTAAGAAGTAGTTTTAATATTTTTACAGTGTTAAATATGTTGTTTATAGGAAGAAGTAGATGAATGTTTACAGTTACCCTGTGAACATGGAGGTACGTGCATTGATGGACAGGCTGATTATACATGTAACTGTACACAAGGTTGGACTGGTAAAAACTGTCAAACACAAGTCAGTTATTGTAATGATACGGTGTGTAATTCTGGTACTTGTTACAGTCTTCTTGATAGTTTCTTCTGTAGGTGAGTAGAATATTGATACAACTCTAGTCCCCACCCCCAACCCCGCCCCTCTCTCTCTCTCTCACCAGTGGTACAGAACGGTGAGCCTGGCAAGGGTCAACATATAGTCGTTCGTACGGGAAGAAAAATTAAGCTCCTGTGTACACATTTGCCTGCACACGTAAAAGAATCCCTGGCATTTGGAATTCGATATAAGAGTAAGCCGTAGTGTCACTGTCCGGACACAATTTCCCTCGTAGCACACTGTATAAAATTAGGTTTATCGTCCTACTGTTCTGCTCCGACTGGACTAATGAAGACGGGCATACGCCATACAGTGTGCTATGAGGGAAATTTTGCCCGGACAGTGGTGCCAACAGCCAAGGGTTCGCCAATGTGTACACGTTACCTCAGTTTTTCGACCCATCCGAACGATTAGACAACTGCCCTTGACAGGCCCTCCGTCCTGAACCACTGACAAGGGGAAACCACTTCGGAAAATCCTCGGCCTACATTAGCCTACCGTAGATTGCAGCATAGATTGACTATCTATCAATTCATCAAATCTTTATAAATCCTGGACGAAACGGAACCATTTTGAATCTGATATTTTCGTTAGAGATTCACCTTTTACAATATTATAGTTTTCAGGGGATTCGTATATGCTAAAATCCCGCTCAGCGAATTACTACTCAACGAATCGAGAAATAGGATCGTCAAGGCTAGAAACTATCTTACGTGACAAAATGGTGGTGATCTTTGGATCCACGTATTAAAGTCTATACTACCTACCAATGTAATTAATAATTTGTTGAACTATTTTGTGACAGGTGTGGTTCGGGTGTAACAGGTACTCTGTGTGAACAATCTTCTGGTGTGTGTGATAAAATCGACCCATGTGCTACTAATGGAACTTGTACAGAACGATCGGGCACAGCCGTATGCATGTGTCAAGATGGTGAGGTTTTTTATTATCTAAAATGTAAATTGTGGCGGCCAAACCCGCGATTGAAGATAAATACGTTATTCCCATGAAATTGTCCCCATATATATACACATATATGACGTCCACCAATCCCAACAAAGAAACTAAGGGGTCTTCTAGACATGGCCAAACCCTTTCTGGGGTGGTTTTGCTGTAGTATTATATCAACCAATAACACATTTTACAGTAAATATCGCTTGTGTGATAACTTTCATATTCGACTGAAGGATATCTTCTAGGTGATATCATATTCAATCTATATCAAGGTAATAAATAATATATTCTACTTGTCTTTTTTTATATCAAAAAACGACTCGTAGGAGATTCTCTATATACGCATGACAGTTGTTCGAAAGGAAATACCTGGTAATTAATCAAAGGGAGGAAACATCGAAATGGTACAAAAATGCTCTACAATATAACAACAAAATGGTACAAAACAACAACAAAAATGCTATACAAAACAACAACAAAAATGCTATACAAATTAAAATGCTAAAATGCTATACAAAATAAAATGCTATACAAAATAAAATGGATATACAGCCAAAATGTTCTACAAACCAACATGCAATACTGCCAAATGTTTATTATTGAAAATGTTATTTTTGTGTCTCTTGTTCAAACAGGTTATACTGGTGACTCTTGTCAACTGGTAAATACCGCCACGTGTCCTGGTGGTTGTGGAAATGGCGGAACATGCAATAACGGGATGTGTGTCTGCCCGTCAGGTATGTACTTTATATTATGATACTTTATATTATGATACTGTATAAATAGACGGTTCATTAAAACTCAGATCATATTGGCGCGTATCCAGAGCTGGGGTGCGGGGGGTGCTGCTTGCGTAGAGAATGTTTTTTTTCCTACATTCATTGAAATAACGCGACTTTGGCTCACTCCACTGTAATCCTATATATGTATGCACTCAAATATTGTCTCTAAGCTCCTGAATTGATCATATTTGTGATCCACCTTGGGCCCCGGCGGCTCCCATTCGTGAACACTGTCGAGCTTCGGGCGTGGTTTACAATGAATTAAGGGAGTTATATCACTGCAAACAACGCTAGTCTGCGATGTCACCCAAAGTGGAAGCAGACGTAAGTTAGATTTAATTATTCCAGTCAAGGTTCACCGCTGACGTCACCTTCCTGGCAGAGCGGACAGATCTACATGTAGTGAAGGTCATCAAAGTATAAAAAACGAAACGAAATAAAACTGTGTTTAAGAGAAGGGGCACAGCCATTAACAGAGTATAAATGTATTATGTCGGTGGCTCAGCGGTTAATGCACTGGCTTTCTAACCAGAATGTCCCCGATTGGGTCTTGATTTGGTCCAGAAAGTATTACATGTTAATGATTTGTTTTGTGTCTAGTTTCAATTTAATCTTTATTGTTTAATCTTTATTCTTCACTTTTTGTGTTATATTTTACCCTTCGTGTCATATTTAATGGCGGCCATCTTTGTTTAATATCTAATATGCCAGTGTACAACGTTTCTGAAAAGTTTTTTATTATTATTGCAGCTTTTACTGGATCGATGTGTGAAACATCCACCGACTCATGTTCTAGTTTATCATGTCCACAATCTACTACATGTACCATTACACCACGTGGTGCCTTCTGTTTATGTCCTTCAGGACAAGTCATGACGGGAACAACTTGCAAAGGTAAATTCACCACTCGAATATTAATAAAACTCTTAATTCCAAAATATGTCAGTAATATCTAAAGGAGAAATACCGTATACTGATCTTTTAGTAACTTTTAAAGAAAAATATTTGTCTTTGTATTAAGCAAACGTATACAAGCTTAACGGCTTGACGCGTCGTTTATTCCCCCCCCCCCCCCCAAGAAAGAAATTTCTTCATTTCTGTTCGATATTTACAAAGTTATGATAACAGGCTGCAGCCATCTTTACAGGTAATAAAGAATGACGATGGGTCTAGCTTGAATCGAAGACGGGAGATTATCGAGCACTGGTATTTTGATTATGTTTTCTGAGTACATAGCTTGGAATAAGCTGTGAGAAACTTGATATTTTAGCGAAAATGAGGCACCTAGCCTTTAAGCCAATGGTGTCTTGTAAAGTTATTTTTGTATACAATTTCTACTGTATTTTTCAGCTTCTAACAGAATGTACGATTTGTTGATAGACCAGCGAGTAAATAGAGAAAGGCCTAGAACTCGAGTACCCATAGCTTTCAGTACGACAACAGGATTAACTGTCATGTTCTGGACTGCTGTATTGACTCAGGACAATAACAGTACTATTTTCTCTATCAGAGACTCGTAAGCTTTTATAACTCAGTTATTGTTTTCATGTTTATTTGTACTAAACATGCATAAACATATCCTTCTATTGTACTAAACATACATAAACATATCCTTCTATTGTACTAAAAATAAAAAGTTTTATGACTAATAAAACGCACAGTGAACGTAAACATGTATCCAGGATTGGTAACGGACCTAATGCTTGGGTGAAATCTAAAACTGACCCAGTGTTAATTAAATGAAGAATTACGTATTGTGAAGTCTGAAAACCAAAAAGGTTAGCGAAATAATTGATGTATTCAACTCAATTCAATTATATTTTTTTTAACAGCAACACTAACACAACGATGATAAAAGTAAAAAGTGGTGCTGTTTATTTCAACAACGGTAGTAACACAGTTGAAGTGGAGCTGAAAACAGAATTTCTTCAACAAGTAAATCTTGACAACGGGAGATGGAATCATGTGGCGATAACATGGCAATTGACTGGAATGATTATCATTAGTGTTAATGGTATTGGTGCTAAGACAGGCATGTTACCATTCATGGCACCAAGGTAAACATTATAGCTGAACTGAAGATTTACGCTCTATTGTCCTATCAGGGGTCGATTATATTATTGTTTTTCTTTTTCGAATTTTAAAAAAATAAAACAGAGTGATTTGTTGTGAGTTAATAAATTATTCCGAGATACTGTCATCTACGTCTCATATCTCACAATTACTGTCTCACAGGATACTGTCATCTTCGCCCAATGTCTTACAATTACTGTCTCACAGGATACTGTCATCAACGTCTCATATCTCACAATTACTGTCTCACAGGATACTGTCATCTTCGCCCAATGTCTTACAAATACTGTCATAAATACTCTCATCTTCGCCTGTGTATGACAATTACTGTCATATTCGTCCCACAAAGACGAGACTGCAGAATGTTTCCAATATGCTGTGGATATATAGAAATAAATCATAACAAATTGGAATTAAAATGTTATATCTCTATAGTTATGTGGTAATATTATTGAAATCTTCTCGGCTGATAATCAGTCAACAATTAGCTGTACTGTGGTTTCTCCTCTGTTTTCAGATGGCTTGATATTTATTATGGAAGTGAAGAGTCGCCATTTTTTGGTTACGTGTCTAGATTAACAATATGGAAGGAATTATTAGAGGCCGATATTTTACAGACAATTTCAATGATTGATGCTAAACCTAATAAAACTCTAGCATATGATTGGTTGGATCCTACTGTAACTAGGTCGTCATATCGTATATCACCAAGTAAAGTTAAAATGGCCCTCTGTGAAAATGGCATTTATGATGGTTGTTCTGGTGAGTATTATTGTATTCAACAATCACGTCAACGTTTTAAACTGGCTCGATGAGTAGAGCATTGGCTCGCTTACCTGAAGGTCCCGGGTTTGATCCCTGTCTTGGCTGTTGAAGTTCATCAGTATTTTCCGGCGTGGTTCCCCTTATCAGTGATGCATGACAGGGACTCTAGCAAAGGAAGACATAGATCCCTTGAAGTTGGAATTCGATATAAGAGTAGGACGTTAAAACCTATTTCATTTCAACTTCTAAATTACGACAAACAATATCTTTTGTAATGTAACATTTTCTAGATGAGAGTAGACATGATAATGAATCTATCACCAGAGCAAATATAGCCAGTCCCACAACACAACACGTGGACATTGAAAACATAAACACCTATCAAATCAAGTGAATGAAACTGTGCGCTATTCGTAAGCCTCCATTTAACCATTGGCCCCGAAGTTACGCACGTTTCACTTATTGTAGGTTTTGCAGAGAAATGATTATTATTATTTATTATTATATTATTATTATTATTATATTATTTATTATTATATTATTATTATTATTATTATTATATTATTTATTATTATATTATTATTATTATTATTATTATATTATTATTATTATTATTATATTATTATTATTGTTATTATATTATTATTATATTATTATTATTATTATTATTATATTATTATTGTTATTATTATTATTTATTATTATTATTTATTATTATTATATTATTTTATTATTATTATTATTATTATTATTATATTATTTTATTATTATTATTATTATTATTATTATTATATTATTATTATATTATTATATTAGTATTATTATTTATTATATTATTATTATTATTATTATTATTCAGTAAAAGATAAGAAACCGCCGATGGTTCAAAGTTGCAGTACAAGTAATCTCAATATATCATCAAGCCAAAGATCGGTCACATTAACAGATGTAGGAACCATTCCTACCTTCTCCAAGGGAATTCTTCATTTTATTGATTTAGGTGGTAAGTTTTGTTTTAAATTCATTTAAAGGGGTGTTGTGTGTTGCTTGAAAGGGCCTAGCTCCTGTTATATCCAGGGGTGTTGTTTGGAAGGGCCTAGATCCTGTTATAACCTCGGGTGTTACAATAAATTATGGATTAAATTTAAAAAAAAAAAGTTCTCCATGTTAGAATCCAATCTTTATTACTCGAAAGGGAAGAACTAAAATATACGGGAGGCATCTTATAATTACATAAAGATAAGGTTCGCACCACAATGATATTCAATATCCATTGCAGTTTAGCGAGCGAGAGAGAGAAATGGGGTTAAGCGTTCACTGGACACAAACTAGGTCATTTCGGGACTAACACATGGTTCAATTTTATTTCAATAATTCGCTTGCGCGTAGGGGTCTTTATAGCAGTGGAAGGAAACCGGAGGACCCGGAGAAAACCCACGAGGTTGGACAGGCGAACCTACTCTTTGTTACGTACAACCGGGGAATCGAAACCCCGCCAGTTGACTTAATTTGCAATTTAGCCTTCAATTTGTTCATCTGCATGTACTCATTTCCGTAGATGGAACCGAATACGCTTGGGATGTTCTTGTCTTCTTCATGTTGCTGTACCTTGTTGTATTATTATAAACATTGTTTACTTGTAGCTGGAGCACTAACATGGGGATCTTATGATTTTGTGCATGTTTCAAAAGACGACAACAATAATTATGCGCAGTGCAGCAGGAAGTTAGCAATTATGGGTTAGTAGGGTTTTTTTTACTTAAAAAATAAAACTGCTTAAGTTTGTGTTAAAATCCCTTAAAATCCTCTACCTAAGAGCTGAGCAACTAACTCAATATTTGTCATACGTTTTCAAACAACATAAACCCGCCAGTCGTCATCTGAAAATGGAGACCGGTGTCCAAACTGTATTATACGATGTCTTGATAAAACCAGACTTTAATTTATAAAAATAATGTGTAGGTGAAATTAACCCTTCGTTATGAAGTACAGCACACGGGTTATTCACTGTATATACCTCTAAAGAAACGGGAATCCATTATCAGGTCGCCCAACGAGAAAACTGACCCGAAATCTTAAAAGGGTTAAGTGTCCGGATAAGCATTTTTGACGTTCACGTCCTAACGACTCAATATTTTGAGCTAAAATTTTGAGACGGAGTAAATAAAACATTTCTCTATATTTGGGTGCTTAAATTTCTGTTACATTATTAGGGTGAGTTCAACCGCTGCCTTGGCAGAGAGGCGAAATGGTAGAGTTAACATATTTATGTACCGTCTTGATGAGTTCCTGTATATATTCTAAGTACCTGTATTGCTGTTGTAGTTATGTAGATGTGTTGTATTCTGTTCCAATGTAAATAAACCATATATTAATTAAACTAACCTCTGTTATCACTAAGAAAGTGTTACAGTGATTAGTTACATTTCATACGTACTCGTACTTTTATTTTTGAGACTCTGTTCAAATTGGGATAGTCCCTTTAACTACTTATTTATGGTTTACTAGGTTATTATTTCACTTAATAACCTAAATATTTATGGTTTACTAGGTTATTATTTCACTTACTAACCTAAATATGGTTTATTAGGTTATTATTTCACTTAATAACCTAAATATTTATGGTTTACTAGGTTATTATTTCACTTACTAACCTAAATATGGTTTACTAGGTTATTATTTCACTTACTAACCTAAATATTTTTAGGTTAGTATGTTTTGTTACTTAATACATATTTATGGGATAGTAGGTTTTTTATATTTGAGAAATTAGTTGATTTATCATATTATTTATAAAATTTGGGAATTGATGGGTCATGCCATTCTCCACACAAGTCTCACTATCCAGATTTCAGCTCTGTCGTAGACTCGCACACTACATCGGGTGACCCGGAGGTTATCGGTCGCGTTATCAATTACATAATGAAAATGGCGTCCGTCAGAAACGTTCCTGGCGTTATAAATACTTATAGGAGCTAAATCGCTAATATTTGGGATCTAGAAAATTGACACAAATGGGTCGCAACGCATATAATAATGTAATATCAATGTTTCTGTTTTTACTATACTTACTTTACTATACTTGTTTTTCTTTGAATATCAATAGGAAAATCATGTCCACGAGAAGGTCTAACAGGTTCTGAGTGTTCTATAAATGGATTGAATGGTCAATGTTCTGGTAATCAACGTTCATCTGTACCGTCACCTAATATATTTACATGTAGTGCTGTTGGTTCATACAATCTAGAGGATTGGAGACAGAGAGTGACAGTGCCACCTTGTGGAGGTAAATATAATTATTATAAATTCAAAATTTTGAAACTTTCCTCGCGTGGACAGGCTGAATTTTGAAACTACTTATACATGCATATAGTGTCAGTCGCAGGACAGAGGGTCTGACAAAGGAAAGTGTATAGTCGTTCAGTTGGGACGAAAAAACGACCTCCCGTGTACACATTGGCGTGCAGGTAAAAGATCCCTTGACAGTTAGAATTCGGTGTAAGATTAGGCCGTAGTGCCGCTGTGCGGACAAAATTTCCCTCATAGCACACTGTATGACGTATGGACGTCTTCATTAGCCAAGTCGGAGCAGAAAAGTAGAGCGTTTAACTCAATTTCATTTGCTAAAGGAGTTATCTACCTTACACCATTTATTGTTATTTGTTTTAGATACATCTGCATTACAACTAACAGTTACCATCGTTTTACCATACCAACTACAACTTGATTGTGTACCTAATACTTATGAGAATGTTTTCGATGGAGCTATCCGGCAGAAGTTTAACGACATTAAAGCCGACTGGCCTATGACATGTTTGAACGATTGTAGTAATGTTCAGATTACTTCGAAATGTGGTGTAGGGGACAAGATTCAAACATTGGATGCTACCGTGGTGGTATCAGATCTACCGTAAGTAAATACCCACATATATCTACTGTCTGTTCATACCTACAATAAGAACGAAACCATGTCGAAATTTAGACTTCTACTTCTATTGTAAACATTGTAAATGTCGGGAAAACATTGTAAATGCTCTACGTGCCAGGTTCGTTGGGATGTTTGCTCCAATCTGTTCTATAAAACTGCACCACATCTTTATTTGTATAGTACTGTCAGTAATGTATAGTACCAACAGATCTATTCATTGGATCCCAGTGAACCCTCGAGTTAAGAGGGACCATGCCTTATTCCGGCTCTGGTCAAGGTGTATAGTAAATCTCAGGTAGATAATATTTATAAACTATTTAACATTATATTTTTTATAAACTATTTTACATTATATTTTAAACTTTATTTTTATAGCACCATGGTAAATAAATCGGATAATTCATTGATGTTGATGCCAACTGAAGTGTTCACAATAATCACCAAGGAAAAGGATACTTTTGCATTCCCTGTAAGTACACCCATATTCATCGTTGAAATTTTAAAGTTTCTGGGAATCATAAAAGTATAAGCTTGACCAAGGCCCGTGAGGGAGGAGGTTGGTGTGTGTGGGGGGGGGGGGGGCTCAGCTGGACACTTGTTGGTATAAATTAATAAAACAATACACTGTTACTTGATCGTAAAGTAGAAGAACTTTGGTGGATACGTAGTGCAGTATGTCGGATTAGAATCGAATTCCAATCCCTTTACGCGCGAGACTCTCGTCACCGCCAGGATATCCGGGCTTCCTTCCGTTTGGATCAAGTTTATGTGATGAAAAATTTCCGTTAGATATTTTGGCGTCTAATTGTCACGATGTTTATTTTCTCCATTTGTTTGTTTGCTTAAAATTTCCTGTGAAAATGGTGTACATCTGATTATTATTACCTCAGTAAAACTAAAATATAGTAGGCCTACATGTATTTGGTATGTCATACGTTGTTGTCTTAAATCTCAATTTCTGTGTTTTAGCAAAGACCCTTCAGTTACACCTCCCCCGACTCACCCCTCGCCGAGTTGCTTTTCCCAGGGACGGGGCGAATTGTCGTGGACCCTGAGCTTGACAAGGGACGTTTATTTTTATGTTTTGGTTTCAATTCTTGGCTTAGGAAAGTGTCGATTTTTTTCTCGGCACATTTACTCATTAACAGAATGATTAAAATAACATGTCTGCTGTTTAATTAAAATGTCTATTTTCAAAAGACCTTCAGCCTGGGAAAGGGGGGGGGGGGCGGGTGTTGATTCCTTGCTCTTCAAAATCATTGGGTTTTTTTTCTTTTTCATTGTTTGGTAGTAAATATAGCCAAAAACTAATTTAGACATTTGTAACTTTTCCCAAAATGCTACTGAATTCCAATAGAATAAAGTAAATGTTTATTAATAACTACCAGCGTATAGGCGGATCATCTCTACAGAAAGCAATGGCGACTATAAATGGTATAGGTTCTTGTCCAATGGGTTATACTGTACAACATGGAGTATGCGGTAAGTCTATTACCTTCCCATATTGTTAAATAGTTTCATATAATATAAACAACTTAGTGTAGACAGTCTCGAACCTTAATTTTCATTGGTTGTATTATATAGTTCAAAGTTTGTCAGAACGAGGAGACCAGGATGCAGTGATGTGTATAGAGTGCGTGGGGAGAGTGGCCCCGGAAATCCTTGTCCAGAGGGAATCCAAAATGAAATGAAATCGGGTTTAACGTTCTACTGTTCTGCTCCGTGATCCGACTGGACTAATATAGACGGGCTTACGTCATACAGTGTACTATGTGGGAAATTTTGCCCCGACAGCGGCGCTACGGCCTGGTCTTATATCGAATTCTAACTGCCAAGGGATATTTAACGCCCCAACGACTAGACAGACGTCCTTTTGGGGAGGGCATCCAATCAAAGAATGAAATTAAAATTAAGGATTTTTTTTAAAATTTGAAATTATCGCAGCTGTCAGCATTGGTGGATAAGCTAACCTCCTTAATTAGGATAAAAAGTTTATTTTATTTGTTACGCCATGTCAATACTAGGCCCTATTTTATCTGTTGCGCCATGTCAATGTCAGGCCCTATTTTATCTGTTGCGCCATGTTAATGCTAGGCCCTATTTTATCTGTTGCGCCATGTCAATGCCAGGCCCTATTTTATCTGTTGCACCATGTCAAGGCTAGGCCCTATTTTATCTGTTGCGCCATGTCAATGCCAGGCCCTTTTTTTGAGTTATGAGGATATACAATCAAACTTCTACACTTGGACAATTTCAACATGGCGGATTAAGGGAATTTTTATTCACATTATTATTTCAGTCCAATGTGGACCTGGATCGTATTATAATTCAACAAGCATGACCTGTCATGTTTGTCCTTTTGGCCATTTCCAGTCAGCTTCCGGTAATACGTCATGTAACGCGTGTCCAAATGGACAGACAACTCTAGCCGAGGGAGAAACAAGTCTTAGTGACTGTGTTGGTAAGTATTTTTTTATTTATTTGCACATAGGCGGCGTAGGAGGTAATGGGGGGGGGGGGGTGCGGTGCAGGCAGACGGATAAAGTGAAAACAAAAAATATTATTTCATCTAGTTACCAAAATAAAGTGCCCGAAATCTAATAAAAGACTTATTTTCGTTTTCTTTTGAATACCACGAATTTGTACTAAACTGTCTATTGATTAAAACATTTGTCTAGAGCCACTCTACTTTGTGCGACATTTTTGGGGCATCGATTATTATTTGTGAATGCAGCTGTGAAAATCTGATTAGATGGTTGGAATTCAGGTCAGCATAGAGTGGGATTTCGGTTGCAAAACGATTGGAAACTTTGAAGTTGCTTCATTGTATTTTATTGCAATAGAATGCTGCTATTTAATCTCTATTTATTGTATTGCAGTAAACTATTGCTATTTATTCCCTCTTTATGTTGTATTGCAGTAAACTACTGCTATTTATTCTCCTGATGATTTTAATGCAGTAAACTATTGCTAATAATTGTCTTGATGTGTTTTATTATAGTTAGCTGTGCCGCTGGTAGTTATTATAATTCAAGTAGTTCTAGATGTACTCTCTGTGCTAGAGATTTCTACCAACCACTGACTGGAAAGGACTATTGTAATGCATGCCCTCTTACAAAACGAACCAAGAGTGAAGGTTCAACTAACGAAACTAGTTGTTCAGGTAACTACACATACTGATATTCCCGGTGGTGGCTGAGAAAATTCGTCTGGATTTTCCCACGTGGTTCCATCTTGTCAGTGGTGCAAGGACAGAGGGTCTGGAAAGGTACAAAAAAATCCGATGTCCCGTGTATACATAGGCATGCATATTTCATTCCATTTCGTATATTATTATTCAATACTAACCGATTTATTAAATTAGAAACAAGCATAAGTTAACAAAATCATTTAAAAACCCATCAAGATATTGTCTTACATTTTGAAGGTATTTTTTTTTTTAAAAAGTATTTAATAAAAAAAACCTAACAGCGATTATTGGGTGAAATAGATTACACAGGGAGTCGTAAGCGGAGTTGTTCAAAGCAACGTTTAGGGGTTATTTTGTAAACAAATACAGGATGCTTCGTCACAATAATATGGGTTGTTCCGTCGAAATAATAGATTTTATTCCGCCACGAAATAATAGATTTTATTCCGCCACGAAATAGAGATTTGATTTTTTGGGTTGAAATAGTACCAATTGTTTCGAACAAATAATCATAATTAATCGATTAACTAATCGGGATGGGTGTATCTAACTAATAGGGCTTGTTTTAGGCAACTACTAACGATTATGAAGTGAATTAATAGAAACTGGTCTATTGATTGTGTCATCGAACTAATAGATGTGGTTCACTGGAACTAAAAGCAATTGTTCCTTTGAACTAAAATTGTTCCGTTAATATTGTTCCATCGAACTAATAGGAATTTTTCGAACAACTAATAATGATCATTCCGTGAATTGATAGAGGTTTTTCTTTTAGGTAATATATATTGTTCCGTCGAACTAATAATGATTGTTCCGTTAATAATGATTGTTCCGTTAATAATGATTGTTCCGTCGAACTAATAATGATTGTTCCGTCAAACTAATAATGATTGTTCTGTGAACTAATATTGATTGTTCTGTGAACAAATATCTTGTTGCCACAAACTAATGGAGATTATTCTGTGAACTAATATCTTGGTTTAATGAACCGATAGAGGATGTTCCGTGGAACGAGTGTGCTAATGATGATGATTTTTATTATTATAGATGATTGTCCAGATGGCCAGGAACTTACAGATGAAGGGTCGTGTATTGAATGTGCCCAGAATTTTTATCGTACAAGATCAATCAACGACCAATGTATACAATGCCCTGGTGGAAATGTGACGTTGAGGAATGGTTCATTAACTGAATCAGATTGTATCTATCGTATGTACATTGTCTTATATGTTAAATAAACCCAATATAGTCATCCCATCTCTTCATCTTTTACTAATGATTGACTTCTGGCTCCCAGAGCACACTAGAGTAGTTGTATATTTTTACGTTTTCATTAGCCCAGTCATTGCAAAACAGTTCGGCGTGAAACTCCATTTTTATTTTATTTTATTTTTATTATTTTAGCTATTAAAGGTAATAAAAATTCTACTTGATTTTGTATTTATATTTTCCAGCACCGTGTCCGCCCGGTCAGTTTATAGATATAATGGAACGCATATGTAAACCTTGTGAACACGGTACATATCAACCCGACAAATGGATGACCAACTGTACAGCTTGTTCTACCAGTTACTCTACACGTATGAACGGGGCCAACGATAGCTCGCAGTGTGAATGTAAGTATCATTCCAACTAAATATCGTTGATATGTATTTATAAGAATGGTCTTTCAGATGAAACGAAAAACCAAAGTCCTGTGTACACATTGATGTGCACATAAAAGATCCCTTAACAGTTGAAATCCAAGATAAGAGTAGGCCGTAGCGTCTTCAATAGTCCAGACGGTGCAGGGGGGGTGGATGGCTGAATGGTAAGCACGTGCCCGCTGTATCATAAAGTCTGTCAGTCAACTGGCGTGGTTTCGAATCCCAAGTTGTACGTGACAAGGAATAGGGTCGCCTGTCCAACCTCGTGGGTTTTCACCGGGTCCTCCGGTTTCCTCCCACTGTTATTAAAGACCCGTACGCGCATGCGAATTGTGGAAATAAAATTGAACCATTATGTTAGTCCCGACATGACCTGGTTTATGCCGAGTGGACGTTAAACCCCATCTCTCTCTCTCTCTCTCTCCCTCCCTCTCTCTCCCCATTCGGTGCCGAAAAGTAGGGCATTAAGCCCAATTTAATTTAATTTTATTTATAAGAAAAATAAGCTGCTATCTCCATAAGCGACGGCGTGGCAGTCGGAGAAAGTGGGAGCCAAGTGTGGAGAGAGAGGGAAGTACGTCGTTAATTTTAAAGTAGGCTACGTTGAATTGTGATTGTAGTCCACGGTATGCAGTTGACACTAGTTGTCACACTCGTTGGAATAGTTTCCAAATTTTTCTTTTTGAATTGTCATTTAATTAGGTGTGGATATGCTGGTTGTCATTTTTCTTAGAAATATAGACTTGCTTAATTCAATAATTAATATAATTATTTTATTGTTTTATTACAGTTGCCTGTCCTGCTGGTTCTGAGGGGAATATTACTGAGTGTACCGAATGTAAACGTGGTTATTTTAAATCGGATGAACAATCACAGGTTTATGGTGCTTGTCTCCTTTGTTCTGATGTTACCAAAACAACAGTAGGAACGGGTAGTACGATGGCCAGTCATTGTAATATAAGTAAGTCATTTTATAATATGGAGGTGGGGGCGGGTGGTTTATTTGTCTAACGTTTGCGCTTTAGATCCGTAGGTCTGCCATCAAGTCAAGTGGGTATGCGCTTTAGACAATAAGGCCTGTTATTGAGACGGGTGAGGGGGTGGGAATGTTCTCACGTATGCGCTTCAGACCATAAGGCCTGTCATTAAGATGGGGGAGGGATGGTAGTTGAATGATCTAACGTATGCTCTTCAGACCATAAGGCCTGTCATTAAGACGGGGGAGAGTTGGGTAGTTGAATGGTCTAACGTTTGCGCTTTAGACCATAAGGCCTGTCATTAAGATGGGGGAGGGATGGGTAGTTGAATGGTCTAACGTATGCGCTTTCGACCATAAGGCCTGTCATTAAGACGGGGGAGGGTTGGGTAGTTGAATGTCTAACGTTTGCGCTTTAGACCATAAGGCCTGTCATTAAGATGGGGGAGGGATGGGTAGTTGAATGGTCTAACGTATGCGCTTTCGACCATAAGGCCTGTCATTAAGACGGGGGAGGGTTGGGTAGTTGAATGGTCTAACGTATGCGCTTTAGACCATAAGGTCTGTTATTGAGACGGAGGAGGGTAAGGTGTCAAGTGGTCTAACGCGTGCACTTCATAGTATAAGGTCTGTCATTGAGTCAAGGAGTTTCGAGTCCATACTTGTACGTGACAAGGAATAAGGTCGACTGCCAAACCTCGTGGGTTTTCTCCGGATTCTTCGGTTTCCTCCTACACACAATGGAATTAATTAAATATATAATTGAACCATATGTTAGTCCTGAAATGACCTAGTTTGTGTCGAGTGGATGCAATACATGTAGTTAAATCTATACTAATATTTGTGACTGTCGTTTGTCTGTCTGTCTGTCTGTTCCGGGTTGGCGGCTACACTAGGTCTGCCCCGAGTCTGAAATTTGGGGTATAGGGGTAGCTCGGAACGGGGAGTAACATAGGCCAGGTGTCGTTAGTCTACCACTTCCGGTTTCGGAGTCATGACCCCCGAGCGAAGCCGGGTATCCTGCTAGTACATAATACTACAGACAGCAGAACCACCTATAAACATACAGAACAATTAGTCACTTCTCCCCCACCCCAACACAGCCACATTAAATAAGTTCAGTGTCACACGTGATATCTCACTTATATCCAGAAACCTTGGCATTTCGAATTGGACGATGTGCAAGCGAAAGCGTCGCTGATCGGGGGTCGAGTTAAATATCCCTCTTCATTAGACTGGTTAGTACAGTAGGACATATATAAAGATAAAAATCACTAGCTTACTATTGTTTTTTACTTTAGCTATTTGTCTGGCTGGTAATCGACGATTCCCAGACAATAACACGTGTGGTGCCTGTCCTATTGGATATTACCAGGAAAAGGATCTACAGGATACGTGTATGCCATGTCAGCCTGCTGATAAATATACAACAATGACTGAAAGGGCGGATAACTCTACTCTATGTAAATGTAAGTATTTATTGTTTCTTTTTAAAGCAAGATATGTTTTTGATGCATTTTAAATTAAGTCCAAATATTGTTCAGTTCCAGTCAGTATTTGCAGATATTAAATGAATTGCAAATTTCGCAACATTTGCCATGCGCGCGAAATCACAAGGTCTGTCATTGAGTCAACTGCGTGGTTTCCATTCCCCGATATTACGTGACAAGGAGTTGGGTCGCCTATCCAACCTCGTGGGTTTTCTCCTAGTCCTGCGGTTTCCTCCCGAAAGCGAATTGATGAAATAAAATTAAACCATATGTCAGTCCCAAAATCACTTTATTTCGAGTGGACGTTAAGCTATTTCTCTCTCGGTTTTGATAAAGAATAGCCCAGGTCCTCTGACAGTTGGAATTGGATAAAAAGTAGACTGCCATTGAAAAATGTCTCATCAAAGCACACTGAATTGCGCATGACTTCTTCCTTGGCCCGATTGCTGCAATATATACTATTCAAAAAAGTAGGGGATATTTGATTTTGGGGGCATAATACTAAAATATGCAAATGACTACGAAAAAAGTCACTATAGAACCTAACAGAAGAAACATTTCCAGTTACATGTGACGCCCAAACGCACCAATAGCTACCGCATGGAATGCAGGTGATGCTTGGGATCATCATGGGGGTCCAACCCAAGATTTGCACGACTCTGACTTTGAATGTTACAGTCATTGAATTCCAGGGTGGAAACATCAGTTTAATTGTTTTAGTGACCAGAAAACAAATTTTGATATGCGTCGGCTTACCCAAAATGAAAGGTTACGTGCCCTTGGCATGCTACAGATCGGCACAACACAGGCGGTTGTGGCGCGGACGATGAATGTTTCTCAGTCTGTCATAAGCAGGCTATGGTCCAGATACCGTGATACACAATCTGTACAGGACAGACCACGCTCAGGTCGACCAAGGGCAACAACTCAAGCCTAGGATCGATTTATCCGTACCTTGGCCTTGAGAAATCGTGTCATCACAGCAAATCAGATCAGCGCTCGTCTTCAAACAGACACTGGTGTGAGAGTGAGTGGCCAGACGATTCGGAATCGACTGCATAGGGGTCACCTTCGCGCCCGACGTCCTCGCGTGATCCCTTGTTTGAGAGATCATCACATTCAGGCAAGACGTCGTTGGTGTAGGGATCGTCAACACTGGGATAATCGACGCTGGAGCAATGTGATGTTTTCAGATGAGTCAAGGTTTACTGTTGATTTTTTGGACAGACGTAGGAGGGTGTGGCGTCGTCGAAACGAGCGCTCCAAGACGTTAACGTCATCAGACATGATCGATTTGGGGGTGGTTCTGTTATGGTGTGGGGAGGCATCACTGTTGCTGGAAGAACGGCTTTACATGTTGTTGCAGGGCGTGTTACAGGTCAGTACTACCGGGACAACATCTTGGCAGTCCATGTTGTGCCGTTCGCACGACGTCATGGCCGCCGTTTCATCTTCCTGGATGACAACGCAAGATGTTACAGGGCCAGGGTCGTTACAGGTTACCTCCAACAACAGAACATCACCACATTACCTTGGCCAGCACTGAGTCCCGACCTCTCCCCCATCGAGCATGTCTGGGACATGCTTGAACAGAGGTTACGTCAACGTCAACAACGTCCTGCCAATGTCCAAGAACTTGCTGCTGCGTTGCAACAGGAATGAGACAGTCTGGACCAAAATGACCTTCGACGTCTCATTAGGAGTATGCCACGTCGGATCAATGCTTGTTTGGCAAACAGAGGAGGATTTACCCGTTACTGACTTGGTTGTGATGCTGTGGTAACTTTGCTGTTTGACCCCGGGTATCATTTTACCCTTATAATGGTCAGTCTGTGCCTTACTTAATCTAACGATCATTTGGAATAAATCGATGAATGTGAACTTCATTTCATTTTGTCATTTGTTTCTTCGTCAGTTTCATTAGGTGACTTTAATAACACTTAAAAATCAAATATCCCCTACTTTTTTTGAATAGTATATAACGTAAAATCCTATATTATTCCATTTAATTTGTATTATTGTGGTTTGTTCTTTCGTTCTAGATTAAACTATACGATATGGATTGTAATCTAATCCCTCGATATTTCAGAATCATCAAATTAACTTGAAAATTTAGTCACTGTTTTGATTCTTTTAACAGTTTACTGTCCAGGTGGAAAACAAATATTATCAGAATCCGGGGAAACTTGTCAACTTTGTCCAAGAGGAACATTTAAACCTGACAATCAGCCTTTTGCTAATTGTACACCTTGTTCCGGTGGTATGACAACAAACATGGAAGGTGCTAACTCATCAACACTGTGTTCAATCAGTAAGTTCATTGTGTTCAGTCAGTAAATTCAACCAGTAAGTTCATTGTGTGCAATCACTATTTTCATCTGCTACGTGTTTACAGGGAATTCTCAAGCACAACATTCAACCCTCAAAAACAGCACACTATATTGTATATACCCGCCTTCATTGGCCCAGTATGGCGTTAAATCCAATTCCATTTACTTTCATTTTATTTCTTCAACAGATTAAAGAAACCTCACGAGGTTGGACAGGCAACCCCACCCCTTGTCTCGTTGAACAGTCTCTATTATTATCACTGTTTATAATGTTTGTGGATTTATTTACAGAGGAATGTTCTATTGGTCAGATTATTGTCAATGATACCTGTAGTGACTGTCCATTCGATACATATCAACCTGTTGTTCTACCTGATCTCTCTACCACCTGTTCAAACTGCCCAACAGATAGTGGTACCAAACAACAAGCTTCATCTAATTCTACTTTATGTCTACGTAAGTTAATCAACATTCATCCTCGTTTCCCACGGTGGTCTGATTCCGTTCCACTTCACTATATCCTGGGTTCATCCATGGCGGAAACACGTATTCAAATTATCTGCCCTTCATGATTGTGCTACTTTTATCGATCAATACCACAGGTACATGAGGACAGGAGCGCCTTTCTTATGCCTATGGTGCACCTATGTAACATGTGATTTTTTCAAAGATTTTGACATCGTTTTTTTTCTTCATATTTTTATTGTTTTTTAATCTTTTTTACTTTTTTTCCTATTTGTTGCTAAATCATATAATATTTACTATCAAACATGATTTGTAAGGCAAGACAATTTTATTCACGATTTTGAATTAAATAGTGACAGGGGTAACTCACGGAGAAAAAAATGTCAACCGAAAAGTGTCTTACCTTTCTCTTTTATTATATAGGCCTACATCAGGAGGTATTTTTTTTAATACGATCATGTTTGATAGTAAATATTATATGATTTAGCAACAAATAGGAAGAAAAGTAAAGAAGATTAAAAAAATTTTAAAAATATGAAGAAAAGAAAACGATGTAAAAATCTTTGAAAAAATCATATGTGACATAGGTGCGCCATAGGCATAAGAAAAGCGCTCCTGTCCTCATGTACCTGTGATCAATACGCTTGATAGAATAACGATTGACATACAAACATCTTTCCCATGTGTTTGATTAAAAGCTGAGGATACGAGGTGATTACAATGTGGGGTGTGTGTGATGTAGATGCAATCTAGATGTAATGATACAAAGTAGGGTTAACGTAATTAATTAGTCTGCGGGAATGTGATGTAGATGTGACGTAGAATAATTAGTGGGTGAGGGTGTGATGTGGATGTACTATGTGATTGATTAGTTGATGGGTGTGTGATATAGATGTAATATGAATCTGTAATGACACAAAGACAGGGTTAATGTTATTGATAATTTGGTGAGGGTGTGGTGTAGATGTAATATAATGTTAATGTAATGTTAATGTAATGTTAATGTTAATGTAATGTTAATGTAATGTTAATGTAATATGTTAATGTAATGTCATATCTCATCTATAACTGTACTTGATTTATAACTGGTAATTTAGCATATTGCTCAGCTGGTCAACAATATAACACAGCCATGTCCAAATGCGAAGACTGCCCACAAGGCACGTGGAATAATGGAAACATGTCATTAAGATTTGAAACCTGCCAATCATGCCAAGCAGATTTTACAACCAATCAAAATGGTTCAACGTCAATAGATAATTGTACTTTACGTAAGTTACAAAGTTCTAGCCTTAAGGCTTGCTCTCCTATTTATCACAAAGTTCTAACCTAAAGGTCTGCGGTCACATTTATCACAAAGTTCTAACCTAAAGGTCTGTGGTCATATTTATCACAAAGTTCTAACCTAAAGGTCTGCGGTCATATTTATCACAAAGTTCTAACCTAAAGGTCTGCGGTCATATTTATCACAAAGTTCTAACCTAAAGGTCTGCGGTCATATTTATCACAAAGTTCTAACCTAAAGGTCTGCGGTCATATTTATCACAAAGTTCTAACCTAAAGGTCTGCGGTCATATTTATCACAAAGTTCTAACCTAAAGGTCTGCGGTCATATTTATCACAAAGTTCTAACCTGAAGGTCTGCTCTCCTATTTATAACTATTGGAAAATGGGAGGAAACTGACGCCACAAGACCGATATAATAGATAGTATGGGCGATCAGCATGTTTTAGTTTACAATAACCCCCTCAAATAGCCATCAATGTACTTACTGGTTTATTGTTCTCCCCATTAAAACCCTGTAATCATAAAATTATTTTGCATGATAAACTGTGTTATTGGCGCCCAGTTGATTTGAACAGCTTGGAATTGTTCAACTATGTATAATGCTGAATTCTACTGGAGCTATTATTATTATTATTTATAAGCGTTTATATAGCGTCATTTCCACAAAAGTGCTAGATGACGCTTTGCAATAAACAAAATATGATATTAAAAACTTGACAAAACAAATATGAACAAAGTGACTAATATATACATAAAAGTTGAGTAAAAGGAATTAATGTATAATACATACACATCACAGAGATGATAAATTAAAAGCATTTTTTTTAAACAAGTGGGTTTTAAGAGAAATCTTAAATGATGACAGAGAAGTACATGGTACCAAATTTAGTTTAACTACCTATTGTGGTGTTCCGCTACCAAGCAATCTCCGATATTTGCGTGCATCGAATTGGAACAGCTTTATCAATGGGTCTTTTAAACCATGAAGTAAAATTGTATTTTAAACAGGTGATTGTCCAGCCGGTCAAAAGATAGTGAATTCTGTTGATTGTGAAGACTGTCCTTTCGGTAAATATCAACCAGATCGTCATAAAACAACATGTTTATCATGTAATGTTAACCAGAACACATCAACACCTGGTGCAACAAATTTCGAGCAATGCCAGAGTAAGTCCATTATATCACATAATTATCTCCGTGGTTTTCATCCCTTGTTACTGATGCAGGACGGAGGGTCTGACTAGGATAGCTGTCTAGTCGTTCGGATGGTATAAAAAATTGAGGCCTCGTATCCCGTATACTCATTGGCGTGCACGTAAAAGATCCCTTGGCAGTTGGAAGTTGATGTAAGAATAGGCCATAGTCCCGCTGCCCGGGCAAAATTTCCTTCATAGTGCACTGTATGGCGTATGCCCGTCTATACATTAGCCCAGTCGGAGCAGAACAGTAGGACGTTAAACCCCATTTTATTTCATTTCCGTGGTTTTCAAGGGGATGAGATTAAGGACAGAGTAAATCCACGTCCATTATATTTATCATATACCTCCGTGGTTTTCAAGTGGGTTGGTGATGAGATTGAGTTCAGAGTAAGTCCACGTCCATTATATTAATGACTGAAATTGGGGATGGTTTAACAAATGTTAAAAACCACTGACTTACACCATATACGGTATGAACGCGAATCCTCGTGTATCAAACTGCATCATAGTCATTTTCAGATTCAAAAACTATTTTTTATAATCTAATAGAGCTAGCCTGGAGCGCACGGGTTCGCTACCGGTGTTGCCCGGGAAAGTTCGTCAGGATTTTAACCGGGTATGGTTTTCCCTTGTCAGTTGTGCGGGTCGAAGGTCTGACAAGAACAGCTGTCCAGTCCTTCGGATGGTACGAAAAACCGAGATACCGTGTACACATTAGTGTGCACGTAAAAAATCCCTTTGCAGTTGGAATTCGGTATAAGAATAGACCATAGTACTGCTGTCCGGGCAAAATTTCACTCGTAGCACACTGCATGGCGTATGGCCGTCTTCATTAGCCAAGTTGGAGCAGAACAATCATTTACATGTATGATTTAAGAGTTGCGTTCATATAAATTTATAAATAGAACAGACTGTCAGACTGGACATCAAGATCTACTATGTCACCATTACATGTATTAAAACTTTATTAGTCACAGTATTCTGTCAGACTGGACATCAAGATCTACTATGTCACCATTACATGTATTAAAACTATTATTATTGTTACAGTATTCTGTCAGGCTGGTCAACAAGATAAAAATGGAGCATGTGCTCTGTGTGCTGAGGATTTCTTTAAATCTGAAGCAGGCTATGACAACTGTATTCAGTGCCCAGGTCATTTTACATCAAATGCTGCACGATCAACTTGTGATATCCGTACGTATATTTATGTATATATATTCTACAGTAAATTCTGGAGGACTGTACCCCACACAATTACATAATTACACAAACAACACACGCACATATCAGATCAAGTCAATGGATCCAGGGGCTAGCCGTAAGCGTCCACAGCAAGGATGGCCTTTCTCTGACGCATGTGCCAAATGTGGCGTATTAGGTGATGGCAAGTGACGTATTGCATCCCTGTAATAATATAATAAATCCAAAACGACCTAAATTAGGAAAGACCACTTCCGGCACATTTGATAAACGTGGCGCATTGGATTGTTGTGATAATATTAAAATAAGGCAATGATAATCCTTGCATTGTGTACTTAAGAACATTGACAAACGGAATTCGAAATAAAAAATAGGTCGTAGAGCCGCTGTCTGGATAAAAAAAAAACTCCCTCAGAGCATACTGCATAGCGTATGCCCGTCTTCATTAACCCAGCCGGCGCAGAAAGTAGGACATTAAACCCATTTTATTTCAATTCTGAATCATGGGAATAAATTCGTTGTAATTGAGGAACGTGTTATTCGGATCACGTGATCCTGGGGTGTTACTATGGTGATCCTGGGGTGTTACTATGGTGTCCAATATACCACTATATATATGGCATTATATTTTTATCTTTGTTTCTAGCATTTTGTGACCTTGGATCTCAACCAAGTAGTGACGGATCCTGTACCAATTGTACCATTGGTTCTTATAAAGCTGTACGAGGAAATACAACTTGCATGGAATGTCCAAAGAATTTCACCACAGCCGAAAGTGGATCAAGATCTGATAGTGATTGTAATGTTCGTAAGTACATTAATAAAAATTAAACTAATTAAGGGCAACGACCCTTCTTTTTGAAGGTTTAATATATTGACGGCTTGTAAAGGAGAGAGAGAGAGAGGGAGAGAGAGACAGAGACAGAGAGAGATGGGGGTTAAACGGTCACTCAGCATCATATCATCCAATTTTATTTCCATAATTCGGTTGTACGTAGGGATCTTAAGCAGTATGGGGAAGCTAGGGGACCCGAAGTAAACCCACGAGGTAGGACAGGCAAGTAGTTGAGTTCAGAATAAAATTGGTGTTATTTTAAAATAGACGTCTTGTAAGCAAATATGCATTTATTGTGAAACTACATATCCATGCTAGTTTCCATCTTACCTCTGTCGAATCTGTTCTAAAATCCCATTATTTGGCTGTTACAGCAAAGATTCCAAACTTCAGAAGAAATGATTCTTCAATATGTTACGTTTTTGTTAATACAGTTTTAGCTGTGAAGTATGTCTGTCTTCTTTAGCCCGATTGGTTCAGAAAAGTAGGACGTTAAAACCCATTCCATTCTAAACTTAAAAACATATCGTTGCAGAAAACAGTGATATTCCTTGGTGTAGCTGTTTTAAGCTCTGTTCATCGTTGACCTATGACCTCCAACATCCATCTTATATTTGTTGGTTTAACCTGACCTATTCATCTTTGACTATGACCTTCACCTTTTATCTAGTATTTGTTGGTTTAACCTTTATCGTTGACTCTACGATTCCCCTATTCATCGTCGACCTATTAACTCTATCGTTCTCCTATTCATCATTGACCTATGACCTCCATCGTTCTGCATATATTTCAGCATTCTGTGAACTGGGTTTGTTTTATTCTGCTGTATCTAGTTCGTGTGAGGTCTGTTCTCAGGGCACATATACAGATATGAAAGGACAAACCACGTGTAAGAACTGTACTAGTGGTAGAACTACCGTCTCTACAGGCGCAACTGATCTAGCCAATTGTTCTTTAGGTAAGTAAAAGCTGTTTGTTTAAATTATATTATGTAATTTTGCAACAATACACTACGAGATACTTATCATTTTAGACAATTTACTGGGAGTCAGTATACCTACAATCTAATTTTTTTTATTTTAAAAAATTACTGGGAACAATATATCTGCGATCTTATTTTCATTTTAGAAAAAATTACTACGTCTACGATCTAATAATTTTCAACAATTGCTGGGAGCTCGTGTTTTCACATCTTTGATTCCCCATATTGGGAGCCATGTAACAAATTATCATGCTATGTTATCTAGGAACAATAAATCAGACTATCATGCTATGTTATCTAGGAACAATAAATCAGACTATCATGCTATGTTATCTAGGAACAATAAATCAGACTATCATGCTATGTTATCTAGGACTAATAAATCAGACTATCATGCTATGTTATCTAGGAACAATATATCAAATTATCATGCTATGCTATCTAGGAATTGTCATATTATAACATAATATGCTCGTTGATCACGTTGCAATTTGTAGTAGATATTTGAATATCTTTATGATTGACGAACGATTTTAATCAACTGTTTTGAAATAGAAATATTATCCGACGTAACGTAGGCCTGCACCATCATCTGTAGTGCTGAAAGTTGTCTGGGTCATGTTTGCCTGACGTCATGCCATCTTTTTCAAAGATCGTTATATTCCGACTTTCCCTTTATCAAAAAGGACATGATTTTAATATTAGACGGGTTTTTCATTTTACAAATACGTGGATATATTCTTAATTCAAATACCAGTAATTAAAGAGATGTGGAGTCAAATAATAAAACTTATCTCCAATATTTTACAAGAAATCATTTGGGTCTACCTACATGTTGAACCCTATGGCTTCAAAATCCAGCTACCCGAAATTGTGTTGAAAGAACACTTGTATCTTCGTGAGGGTGGGTGGGGGGGTAGTAAGAGGCCTCATACGTGAAATAACCTGGGGCCCCGCAGATCATCTAAGATTATATTTTTTCTCCATTTTGTTTTATAGTTTATTGTGCTGCGGGTGAATATAGAGATGCTAACAATATGTGTAAAAAGTGTGAATATGCTACGTACCAGTCTAACCCGGGTATGACTCAATGTATTGACTGTTCTACCAACTATAATACAACTGCCGAAGGATCAATGTTAGAAAGTGACTGCCTTAGTAAGTTAGCCCTTATATAATTTATAAATTTATACTTCGTTTATGGTATACCCAGTACATCAGATCGGAGGATTTGGGGGGGGGGGGGGGGTAGGGCAAATGTTAATGTCCCGTTCGATTAAGCTTTAAATTTATGTTTATAACCCAACGATCTCGGATCCTTTCGTTACTTGCGCATATCGGTCTGTAACTTCAGGGATTATGGCCTCTGATTTTACGAAAAAATCCCGATTTAGCTTGTGGAAAAAATCCCAATTTAGCTTGTGGACCCTCCTTGTACGCAAACAGTGTAAAAGTATGTAATACCAAGGTTGTGGAACCTCTATAAGTCAATTTTTTATTTAGTTTTAATGAAACTTAAAATATATGTTTATAACCCAAAGATCTCGCGCTTATATCGGAGCGTAAAGCCCTGAATTATGGCACCTGATTGTACAAAAATAACATTATTTTTTTTAGCTCGTTCTCTGTCCATCTCTTGCAAAATGTGGGCGTATTTTTATCGAAACATCCCATATTTTTATTTATAGATGCCATATATTTATCTATACATCCCATATTTTTATTTATAATCACATATTTTTATCTATACATGTAGATGTCATAATGATGTTTGTTTGTTATTTAATAGTTATATGTACAGCTGGTAATTACCGTAATTCATCCAATCAGTGCTCGCCATGTGATACAGGATTTTATCAACCAGACAGTTTTAAAACATCTTGTATTTTCTGTGGGGAGAATTTTACAACACCAAATACAGCAGCTAATTCAATAGAAATGTGTAAAAGTAAGTTTTTATTTCAATGCGATGACTTATTATAATATATCAATATATCCCGGACTCAATGCAATGACTTATTATAATATAACCATGTAACCCGGACTCAAATTCCACGGTATCATTGCTGATTCATATGATACCACATATGTGGGGGCATGTTGCGGCGGCGAAGTGTGATGGGGGAACAGACCCCCCCCCCCCACACACACACACACGCACACACATCTTTGATTATATTTATGTTGGTTAATGACTATGTATTATAGAGCGGTGGTCGAATGTTATTATAGTGATAGCCATACATGTTTATCATGGTGATAGCCAGTCACGTTTATTATTATTTTGATTACCAACTATGTTATGATGATAGTCAGCTATGTTTATTATGTTGATTACCAGCTATGGTATGATGATAGTCAGCTATGTTTATTATGTTGATTACCAGCTATGGTATGGTGATAGTCAGCTATGTTTATTATGTTGATTACCAGCTATGGTATGGTGATAGTCAGCTATGTTTATTATGTTGATTACCAGCTATGGTATGGTGATAGTCAGCTATGCTAACTATGTTGATTACCAGCTATGGTATGGTGATAGTCAGCTATGCTAACTATGTTGATTACCAGCTATGGTAATTCTGATTAAATTGTAATATTTTATTTCATATAAAAGTTTTGTGTCCAGTGGGTCAACTACGTAATCCGGAGAAAGAGCGAGATGTGTGTTATGATTGTCGGGTTGGTTTTTATCAGAACTCTACAGGTCAGACTGAATGTATCGCCTGTCCTCAAGGTCAAACAACCCGTAATAATAGATCAACAAGTATCTCAGAATGTCTACGTAAGTTCTTATTATGTATGGTTCCCTAACCTATAGATCAGAAGATGGAACTATATTCGAATATTAAATTGAATCGTACAAAACATCCATGTTATTACCTTATCACAACTGAGATAATAGTTGGCTACACTTCTCTACATATCGCTCTAGGCCACGCCCATTGTGACAATATTTGGTCAGTCTTTCTCTGTGTATCGTTCTAGGCCACACCCATTGTGACAATAGTTGGTCAGATCCTCTCAATGTATGACTCTAAGTCACTTCCATTGTGACAATAGTTGGTCAGACCCTCTATGAAAGATTCTAGGCCACACCCATTGTGTCAATAGTTCGTCAGACCCTCTATGAAAGATTCTAGGCTACACCCATCGTGTCAATAGTTGGTCAGACTCTCCCTGTACATGGCGCTAGGTCACAGCCATTGGGTTGTAAAAATCTTTAATTGCATGGCACACAGATTAAAAAATAAAATATCAGCTTGTTTTTCCATATCCTGTATTTTGACGTTGAAAAGATACCTTCGACTTCTTGAAACGTTGAGTGAAGTAACAATAGTTGTATGTAGGGGTTGTTATAGTTTAATTAATATAGTGTTCACTTGTTACGATCTTTATTTATATTTCAGCAATTTGTCAAGCTGGTCAATATCTGAATGGTATGATCTGTTCTTCCTGCCCTCTTGGTCAATATTCCGGATTAGTTGGTCTCCACGATAAATGTCAAGACTGTCCTACAGGTAAAACAACAAGATCTGAGAAGTCGACCAGTGTTGCTGATTGTAGTCTAGGTAACTATAAACATTAGATAACCAATAAACACCTTTTCTTTCCTCGGAATGAGTGATACCGGGCATTCTGAGAATTTGATTTTCCGCTAAATTTGACTTCATTTACTTGAGAGGTTGGATGGCCGAATGGTTAACGCATGTGCGTTGCATAATCATGTCTTTCGTTGAGTCAAATGGCGTGGTGACAAAGGGTATGAGTTTTCTCCGTGTTCTCAAGTTTCCACCCACTGGTAAAGACCCATACGCACACGCGAATTGTTAAATAAATATTGAACTATAGGTTATTCCCGAAATTTTCTAGTTTGTGTCAAGTGGACGTTAAACACCGTCTCTCCATATCTCTCTCTCTCCATATCTCTCTCTCTCTCCATCTCTCCCCCTCCCATTCTCTCCTCCTCCCATTCTCTCCATCTCCCCTCCTCCCATTCTCTCCATCTCTCCCCCTCCCCCCATTCTCTCCATCTCCCCTCCTCCCATTCTCTCCATCTCTCCCCCTCCCATCCTCTCCATCTCTCTTCCTCCCATTCTCTCCATCTCTCCCCCTCCCATTCTCTCCATCTCTCCCCCTCCCATTCTCTCCTCCTCCCATTCTCTCCATCTCTCCTCCTCCCATTCTCTCCATCTCCCCTCCTCCCATTCTCTCCATCTCTCCCCCTCCCCCCATTCTCTCCATCTCCCCTCCTCCCATCCTCTCCATCTCTCTTCCTCCCATTCATTCCATCTCCCCTCCTCCCATTCTCTCCATCTCTCCCCCTCCCCCCATTCTCTCCATCTCTCCTCCTCCCATTCTCTCCATCTCTCCCCCTCCCATTCTCTCCATCTCTCCCCCTCCCATTCTCTCCATCTCTCCCCTCCTCCTATCCTCTCCATCTCTCCCCTCCTCCCATTCTCTCCATCTCCCCTCCTCCCATTCTCTCCATCTCCCCTCCTCCCATTCTCTCCATCTCCCCTCCTCCCATTCTCTCCATCTCTCCTCCTCCCATTCTCTCCATCTCTCCCCTCCTCCCATTCTCTCCATCTCTCCCCCTCCCATTCTCTCCATCTCTCCCCTCCTCCCATTCTCTCCATCTCTCCTCCTCCCATTCTCTCCATCTCTCCTCCTCCCATTCTCTCCATCTCTCCCCTCCTCCCATTCTCTCCATCTCTCCCCTCCTCCCATTCTCTCCATCTCCCCTCCTCCCATTCTCTCCATCTCCCCTCCTCCCATTCTCTCCATCTCCCCTCCTCCCATTCTCTCCATCTCTCTCCTCCTCCCATTCTCTCCATCTCTCCCCCTCCCATTCTCTCCATCTCTCCCCCTCCCATTCTCTCCATCTCTCCCCCTCCCATTCTCTCCATCTCTCCCCTCCTCCCATCCTCTCCATCTCTCCCCTCCTCCCATTCTCTCCATCTCCCCCCCCATTCTCTCCATCTCCCCTCCTCCCATCCTCTCCATCTCTCCTCCTCCCATTCTCTCCATCTCTCCCGCTCCCATTCCCTCCATCTCCCATTCTCTCCATCTCCCATTCTCTCCATCTCCCCTCCTCCCATTCTCTCCATCTCTCCCCCTCCCATTCTCTCCTCCTCCCATTCTCTCCATCTCCCCCCCTCCCATTCTCTCCATCTCTCCCCCTCCCATTCTCTCCACCTCTCCTCCTCCCATTCTCTCCATCTCTCCTCCTCCCATTCTCTCCATCTCTCCATCTCCCATTCTCTCCTCCTCCCATTCTCCCCATCTCTCCCCCTCCCATTCTCTCCTCCTCCCATTCTCTCCATCTCTCCTGCTCCCATTCCCTCCATCTCCCATTCTCTCCATCTCTCCTCCTCCCATTCTCTCCATCTCTCCCCCTCCCATTCTCTCCATCTCTTCCGCTCCCATTCCCTCCATCTCCCATTCTCTCCATCTCTCCCCCTCCCATTCTCCCCATCTCTCCTCCTCCCATTCTCTCCATCTCTCCTCCTCCCATTCTCTCCATCTCTCCCCTCCTCCCATTCTCCCCATCTCTCCTCCTCCCATTCTCTCCATCTCTCCTCCTCCCATTCTCTCCATCTCTCCATCTCCCATTCTCTCCTCCTCCCATTCTCCCCATCTCTCCCCCTCCCATTCTCTCCTCCTCCCATTCTCTCCATCTCTCCTCCTCCCATTCTCTCCATCTCTCCCCCTCCCATTCTCTCCATCTCTCCCCCTCCCATTCTCTCCATCTCTCCCGCTCCCATTCCCTCCATCTCCCATTCTCTCCATCTCTCCTCCTCCCATTCTCTCCATCTCTCCCCCTCCCATTCTCTCCATCTCTTCCGCTCCCATTCCCTCCATCTCCCATTCTCTCCATCTCTCCCCCTCCCATTCTCCCCATCTCTCCCCCTCCCATTCTCTCCATCTCTTCCGCTCCCATTCCCTCCATCTCCCATTCTCTCCATCTCTCCCCCTCCCATTCTCCCCATCTCTCCTCCTCCCATTCTCTCCATCTCTTCCGCTCCCATTCCCTCCATCTCCCATCCTCTCCATCTCTCCTCCTCCCATTCTCTCCATCTCTCCATCTCCCATTCTCTCCATCTCTCCATCTCCCATTCTCTCCATCTCTCCATCTCCCATTCTCCCCATCTCTCCCCCTCCCATTCTATCCATCTCTCCTCCTCCCATTCTCTCCATCTCTCCATCTCCCATTCTCTCCATCTCTCCTCCTCCCATTCTCCCCATCTCTCCCCCTCCCATTCTATCCATCTCTCCTCCTATCCAATTGATTTCAGTACTGACACTGTAGACAAAACAAATATTTATTTGTGTTGCATGAAATTATTAGACTGTGTGTGAGTCCTTGCTTTATTTTGAAATGTTTTTTTTATAATAGGTATAACTACCAATAAGATAAACCTGTGGATAAGACAAACCACAAGAAATAAATATCATATCAATAGAACAGTAGGACCTTAAACCCCATTTCATTTTCGTTGTTTTTTTTACTTATGCAAGAGAAATTAAAAATGATTTATTTTCTTTTTTTCAGATGATTGTAATAAAGGTTCTTTCAGGGAAGCAGGCGGGTGTAAGAAATGTGCTCTTGGATCTTATCAAAATCAGACCTCACAAACAGCTTGTATTCAATGTCCTACTGGTAAAACAACTTTAGAAGAAGGCGTCGATATGGAAAAATTATGTGTTGGTTAGTATATATATACTATTCAAAAAAAGTAGGGGATATTTGATTTTTAAGTGTTATTAAAGTCACCTAATGAAACTGACGAAGAAACAAATGACAAAATGAAATGAAGTTCACATTCATCGATTTATTCCAAATGATCGTTAGACTAAGTAAGGCACAGACTGACCATTATAAGGGTAAAATGATACCCGGGGTCAAACAGCAAAGTTACCACAGCATCACAACCAAGTCAGTAACGGGTAAATCCTCCTCTGTTTGCCAAACAAGCATTGATCCGACGTGGCATACTCCTAATGAGACGTCTAAGGTCATTTTGGTCCAGATTGTCCCATTCCTGTTGCAACGCAGCAGCAAGTTCTTGGACATTGACAGGACGTTGTTGACGTTGACGTAACCTCTGTCCAAGCATGTCCCAGACATGCTCGATTGGGGGGAGGTCGGGGACTCAGTGCTGGCCAAGGTAATGTGGTGATGTTCTGTTGTTGGAGGTAACCTGTAACGATCCTGGCCCTGTAACATCTTGCGTTGTCATCCTGGAAGATGAAACGGCGGCCATGACGTCGTGCGAACGGCACAACATGGACTGCCAAGATGTTGTCCCGGTAGTACTGGCCTGTAACACGCCCTGCAACAACATGTAAAGCCGTTCTTCCAGCAACAGTGATGCCTCCCCACACCATAACAGAACCACCCCCAAATCGATCATGTCTGATGACGTTAACGTCTTGGAAGCGCTCGTTTCGACGACGCCACACCCTCCTACGTCTGTCCAAAAAATCAACAGTGAACCTTGACTCATCTGAAAACATATCATTGCTCCAGCGTCGATTATCCCAGTGTTGACGATCCCTACACCAACGACGTCTTGCCTGAATGTGATGATCTCTCAAACAAGGGATCACGCGAGGACGTCGGGCGCGAAGGTGATCCCTATGCAGTCGATTCCGAATCGTCTGGCCACTCACTCTCACACCAGTGTCTGTTTGAAGACGAGCGCTGATCTGATTTTCTGTGATGACACGATTTCTCAAGGCCAAGGTACGGATAAATCGATCCTGGGCTTGAGTTGTCGCCCTTGGTCGACCTGAGCGTGGTCTGTCCTGTACAGATTGTGTATCACGGTATCTGGACCATAGCCTGCTTATGACAGACTGAGAAACATTCATCGTCCGCGCCACAACCGCCTGTGTTGTGCCGATCTGTAGCATGCCAAGGGCACGTAACCTTTCATTTTGGGTAAGCCGACGCATATCAAAATTTGTTTTCTGGTCACTAAAACAATTAAACTGATGTTTCCACCCTGGAATTCAATGCCACAATGACTGTAACATTCAAAGTCAGAGTCGTGCAAATCTTGGGTTGGACCCCCATGATGATCCCAAGCATCACCTGCATTCCATGCGGTAGCTATTGGTGCGTTTGGGCGTCACATGTAACTGGAAATGTTTCTTCTGTTAGGTTCTATAGTGACTTTTTTCGTAGTCATTTGCATATTTTAGTATTATGCCCCCAAAATCAAATATCCCCTACTTTTTTTGAATAGTATATATAAAGGCTTCTATGTTTACCGTAGATAAATACAGGTCCGGTGTACACATTGATGTACAAGTAAAATATCCCTAGATATCCGAGCAAATTGTCCATTGTAGTACAATGTATGTGGTATGCCAATCTTCATTAGACCAGTCGGAGCAGAACAGTAGAAACTCCATTTCAATTCATGTTCATTCATTCATTCATAAGCAAGTTGATTTCTCGTAATTAAGCATCGTTAGGTGTTATATTGTATATTACATATATAAATATGGGTTTTAAACAAGAAGGAGCAGATAGATAAATATGGATACATAACTCAAACACCAGAATACCCGGTAAACACGGCGACATTAATAGGGTACCGAACCCGGAGTCACGGGAGAAAGACGGCGGCATTGGGCTGGGTACCTAGCCTAGTAACCAAAGTTGCAGGAGAAAACCGACGAGATTAGGCAGCGTATCTAGGTGAGAAAATCTAATCTTTAACTAAACCATGATAGACTATTTAAATCATTCAATCGTTCAACTTTGTTTTACAGTTGCTTGTACCGATGGGTCTGAATATGATTTACAAAATAACAACTGTACCATGTGTGCCTTGGGTTTCTATAAAAACAGCAGTACACCTTCCTGTGTTCAATGTCCATCAGGCTTCACTACCATTGATGTAGGTAGTTCGAACTGCATTCGAGCAGAAGGTAAGGCTTGCTTCTAGATTTCATATGAGGACAGTTATAGCAGCAAAGAGAGATGAGAGAGGGTGGTGGTGTCATTTCGTGATATGGTGCAATTTTATTTCAATAATTCGCTGGCGTCTAGCGGTCTTTAGCGGTTTGGGAGACCCGGAGAAAACCCACGAGGTTGGACAGGTTGGGATGTAAACCCGTGTTTGAAAAGTAAGACGTTAAACCCCATGTCATTTACACTGCATTCTCTTATTGTTTATGGAAGTTCATCTGAATTTTCCGCCGTGGTTCATCCTTGTCAGTGATGCAGGACGGAGGGCCTGGTAAGAGAAAAAGTATAGTCGTTCGAATGCGACGAAAAACCGAGGTGCCGTGTACATATTGGTGGGCACGTTATAGTACGCTTGGCAGTAGGAATTCGATATAAGAGTAGGCCGTAGCACCACTGTCCGGACCAAATGTCGCTCATAGCACACTGTATGGCGTATGCACGTCTTCATTAGCCCAGTATAGGAGCAGACATTAAACCTCATTTCATTTCATTTCTTATTGTTTATTTTTTTTGTATTTATAGCCCCACAACCTACAGAAGTTGTAAGGACGACATACACCATGACGACCACGTTTATTCTTGGTAGTTGTGGTAATTTGAACCAACTGGAAAGCCTGCTGAAAAGGTTGATACTTAATCTGATACTGGACATAGCGGGTGTATATCGTGATGTTTGTAGTCAACCGAACTGTGGTAATGTTATTACCTTTGTAGTATTCAGTCCCAACTGTAAATCTGTGGGTGGACGTCAGAAACGACAAACAGGAGATCAGACGGCTACTGTTACTACAAATATCACTGATGTACCGTAAGTATATATCTAAATATAAATTCTATGCAACCTGGAGCCACCATGGCTCAGTGAGTAAGACGTTGGGTCGCTAGCCTGGAGGTCTCGTACTCGACCCCTGCGTTGACCGAGAAAGATCATAAGGATATTCCAGCGTGCCCTCTCCCCTTGTTAGTAGTGAAGTGCCTGGCACGAGACATCGTATAATTATTTGAATGATACGAAAACCCGAGATCCCGTGTACACATAAAAGATCCGTTGGCTGTTGAAATTCGATATAAGTGTAGTATACTGTATGGCGTATGCCTGTCGTCATTTCTTTGGAACTTAAAATGGCGGAGACACATTTTAGTGTAATATGAGAGTATATTTTTAAAACTTTTATTGTAATGTCTAATCAGTTTTTGTCGAACTAAGTGAGGAGTCCAAGTTGAATAGCAGTGGCTCTCGCTTGGTTAGTTCTGTTTGACATTTAGCCCCATTGTTAAAACGCCCCATTGTTTTCGAGAGCATACAGTGCACACCTGCGTGTACTGATTTTATAATGGTTTACAGTGTCTTATATATTGGATATATATTCCATCTGTCAAGGGTGCACATTCGTGGAACTTGTTTATTTGTAGCTATGTGCCAACGGACCAACTAGTTTTTTTCGCCCCCTAACGCATTGAGGAATACGTGCCATAACGAAAAAAAAACGGAAGAAAGTTTATTGACCTTTCCCGCACCCGACTCATTTTTCTTCTCGGATTTAGACTACTATATTTTTCAGTTGACGCGATGATGAATTTGATTTATTTTGAAGAGAAATATAGGCCCAGTCCGCCCATCCATATCAGGTTATTTATCATCCATTATAGAGTACACGTAACAATATAACATGAAATATAGTTATTATCATGTTTATTAAACATATATTATGCAAGAGCTAAATCTGTTTAATGCAGGTCTTTCTTTAGGCCTGAAATGTTATCTAAATTATTAATTAGACATTAATTAACCTATCCAGACCATAATCAGCTCTAGACGGCATCACTAGCCTGCGATCTTAAGTGGATTATGAGCCGATTTACTGCATAACTTTCCTTCCCGATTTAACGGTTAAATGGATAATCGAAACTATGCTGTTTACCGTACTGACTTCAGTAATGATGATCGTCGTTAGGCGGAAATTTCAAACTTTTAGTTCTCGGGTCATAGTGGATCTATGTGAATGAAATTTTCAGCGAATTGCCTTTGAATTATCTAGTTTTTAAGTATTATAGTGAGAACTGCCAACTCGTTATCGAATCCCCCATAATGTATCTTTAATACTAGTAGTAGAGACACTGAAACATATAAACTGAAATATATTTTTTATATTGTTTATTAATATAGAGTTGTTGTCGAGTCGAATACTGGTAGTAGAGATACTGAAAGTGTGATTAAACAATCTACGTATACCTTTCCTCCACAGAGTCAACAAGTCATGGTATGTATATCTTTCTTTTCTCTTGTTTTTGAGTGTTGAAAGGTATTTTTGTTTGGATTAACAATAGTGGTACTATCATTCAGCCACTGGCTTATTAACCAGGGCGTGCCCGGGGACGATCCCGGTGTTCCTCGGGATGTTCCGCTGTAGTTTCCTCCTTGTCAACAGGAGCCAAGACTAGTTGTTCGGATGGTAAGGAACACCGAGGTCTACTGTACGCATTTGTGTAAATGAATTGTTGACAGTTTATATTCGTACTGAATTTCTCTCTTAGCATATCTTCATTATCCCGGTTGGTGGAGAAAAGTAGGTAGGACGTTTAACCCTAATGTATTCCATTTATAGAACCCTAGCGGTTAACTCGGCGTAGCACGGGTATTGCCATGAACCGGTAGTCCATGGCCACCATGCCTATATTACTGATCGGTCCGAGCTAACCATAAATTTCAGCCACGGGACAGCGCTAGTGTAGCCGCCAACCCTGAACAGACAGACAGACAGACAAACAAACGACAGTCACTAATATAAAGATGTTTACTGGGTGTTAGTAGTTGGTTTTAATAATGATCTAGCAGTCGCCATGTTGGTTTTATCAATCTATTTTTATAACAATGGGTAATTACTTTAAAGACTTATCTGCAATATCACCTTTGGTGGGACTAGGTCATTTAATAATTGGCTTCCACGTAGAGCTCTTTAGCAGTGGAAAGAACCCGATGAACTCGTAGAAAACACACGAGGTTGGACACGCGATGGTACCCGTAATCCTTGTATTTTATTCGTACAATCATGGAATCGAAACCACGACACATGACTCAACGAAAGATTTTATAATTTAAAGCGCACGCGTCAAATCATTCGGTCACCCACCTCACTAAACTTTGAGTGACAATATACACCCGCTATTTAATTCATTGTTTGATTAATTAATATTTTTATTTTTTAATACAAGGATGATAATCAGGTTACGTATGCTGGTATTGCTGATATCTCTAGAGCCATCACATGTGCGTTTGGAGAAGAAATTCAAAATAACATGTGTGGTAAGTTAAGTATATTTTGTTATCAGTGTTGCCTTTTGATGAAAAGAGGCCCTAGGTTTTTCCTCTTATGCCCCTCCCCTTTCCCCGCCCTCCAGTGCCGGAAAAGAAATGAAATGGAGTTTAACGTCCTACTGTTCTGTTCCGAACTGGGATGATGAAGACGGGTATACGCCATACAGTGTTCTATGAAGGAAATTTTACCCGGACAGCGGAACTACGGCCTATTCTTATTTTGAATTTCAACTGTCAAGGGATCTTTTACGTGCACGCCAATGTGTACACGGGACCTCGATTTCCCCCCTCCCCCCCGAACGACTAGACAGCTGTCCTTGTCAAACCCTTCCTCCTGCATCACTGACAAGGGGGAATCACGCCGGAAAATCTGGATGGACTTTCTCGGCCAATGCAGGAATCGAACACCCGACCTCCATGCTAGTGAGCCAGCGTCTTACCCACTTAGCCAAGGTGACCCCCCTCCAGTACCGGATGTAGATAAAAAGAGACCTTAGGCCTTTCTACTTAGAAGCCCCCCCCCCCCCCCACACACACACACACCCTCACGCCAAGATGAAAACGACAGTTTGTTCTAAACACTGACATATGTTTTAGATTATATTGCTTTTCAAAAATATTGTACACCTTGGCCATAAGGGGGTTCGATATATTGTTCTTGGATATATATAATTGTTAAAGTCGCTAATCTCGCATTTGTTTAATTCCTTGCAAACTTCTCTTGAAACGTCTACTACATTGTAAAATCATTTTTTCAGTTGAGTGTGAAGCAGGAATACAACATATCCCTTACAAACTTGATTACAATTGGCAACGTATAGTCATAGCGACGGGACGAAAAAACCTAGGTCCCGTGTTCACATTGACGTGCACCTAATAGAAAACTTGACAGTTGGAATTCGATATAAGAGTAAGCCGTAGTACTACTATTTGGGCAAAATGTCCCTCATAGCACAATGTATGGAATATCCCTGTCTTCATTAGCCCAGTTGGAGCAGAACAGTAGGACGTTAAACCCCATTTCAATTCACTTATATTGCAGTAAAGGCCAGGTAGTGTTTTAAATCACTTATGCAAATTATTTTTCAGTTGATTGTGCAGCGGGAACACGATATGACACAACACTTGTAAGATGCATCCAGTGTGAAAAGAATACATACCAAAATCAAATAAAACAATCCACATGTATCAGTTGTCCTGGAAATAATGTTACCATGACAACAGGTTCAAACATGGCTTCGCTGTGTATCTGTAAGTATATCTGTTTGGTTCTGGCTGGGGTATTTATTTATAATGTGGTTTCGGTTTTCGTATTGGTATTTATGGACATCTACTTGTGGGGAACCCTGTGTTTCACCGAGACTGAAAACAACTTAAAATTGATGTTGGTCTATTGCAAAAGGTCATGTATTCCTCTGAAACATCGATGGGCTGTAAATTGATGTTAATCTACTGTGAACGGAAACGACTGGAGGAGAAACTTATAAAAACGATAGTTAAGAGCAACAAACCAAGGACAGGCTAAAGATGGCAGGACTTTAGATTTGACAGTGTACAAAATTAATCTTAAAACATTGTGGACTTATAGCCACTTTATGAAACGGCTAATTTTCTTATTTTGTTATTTTTAGAGGATTTAAAGAATATAATAGACCGTTTTTTGGTTTCCTTTATATGCCCCACGAAACACATCTTTTTTGCCTTTTCCATTATTTATAGTATTGTATAACAGTAATATTAGTATTGTATAACAGAAGTATTATTATTTTATAACAGTAATATTAGTATTGTATACAAGTAGTATTAATATTGTATAACAGTAATATTAATATTGTATAACAGTCATATTAGTATTGTATAACAGTAGTATAAGACCTCGTTAAAGCCCATTTTGTTTATTATTATTCTAGCTATGTGTGAAGCTAATCCTGGTTACTGTAAAAATGGAGGAACATGTCGAATTGATGGTGATAAAATGATGTGTACTTGTACAGAAAATTATGTCGGACTCACGTGTGAAAACAGAAAGAGTAAGTATTTTATTCAAACCACTCAGCTAATGGCGACTGGTCATGTTCCTGTCAAACCACTAAGCTAATGGCGACTGGTCATGTTCCTGTCAAACCACTCAGCTAATGGCGACTGGTCATGTTCCTGTCAAACCACTAAGCTAATGGCGACTGGTCATGTTCCTGTGATATAACCTTGATGTTAAATAAAGGTATTTTATACTGCACGGTATTAAGCCCCATGTTATCTTCCGTCCAGTGGTATTGGGTTTTCCAAGCTGAAAATAGGCACCCAAAGTACGTCATACGTAAAGCTCATATAATATATTGAGGAATTCCAATGCTGAAAAGTATTTGCCAAAGACAAAACAATTGTATAACTAGAAAATAATGATGAAAACTATCAAATCAAATGGTTATATACTATAAGATACCACTGTAGTGTTTTACTGCGTCAGATCTGCTTAAAAATCAAATCATAGAAGATGTCCTGGAACGGAGTTGTTCTAAGCAGTTTTAGATTGTCATGGTAACACAAGGGAGTAACGACATGGCCAAGATTTAATGTTTTGAGAATTATGAATTTAAATTGACTAGTAAGGACTGATTGGACTATATTTGTATGATTGTTGCAAACCCTTTTTTTCAGTTTTCTCTTCATCGACTGCACCAATAATAGGGGGAACTGTCGGCGGTGTTTGTGGATTTTTATTACTTATTTTAATTGCTGTCGGTTGCTGTGTCAGATATAAGTAAGTAAAAGTATCTATTTATCATTTAAATAGTTGAAAGGATGCTTTCTATGCATGGACTTGATCCCTGGGAATTTCAATCATTGATTTCAGTGATGCTGGAGGGGAAGAAAGTCATGGTGGTTTGAAGAACTTTTTCTGGGTATTGATTATTAAAAATGTCATTGTTAGGCCTAGACTATTGTTATTACTAAAATTATTATTTTTTATGAAGCCTTTATATTTCAGATGAAAGCTTATTGTTTCTGTTAATTTTATTAGTCTTGTTTTCCCCTACAAATCTTGTATCTCAGAATGTAACCATAGGATCTTTCTGAAACATTGACCTAACCTCCACCCTCCCCAAGAATGGGTTGTGGCCTTTGTTTAAATATATTTTCAAAACTTTTTACGAATTCGAAATTTACGAACGAAGAACTAACAACGCATAGTCGTAACTTGTGGTTAATTGGCCTATTTTACTAATTCTATTTTCTTTGAATAGCTTGGCGGATTTCATTTTCACCTGCATTTTCAGATTTTCAAATTTCGAAAATTTGTCGTTGTGATTTCGTCCCGGAAGTTGAGACCAACTTGACAACTTCATGAAATTTCGAATGTAAATAGATCTTTCTGATGCGACTTGAAAGATGCCATTTTGTCAGCTGCATTTTGCTTTTACGGCAAAATGGTTGTTTCTAAAACGCCTGAAACATGAAGCCATACGCCCAAACCAACTAATAAAGCTATCCCGACAGGATCCATAAACCAGAAGTATTTTCCGATATTTTGAAAAAAAAAGCAAACAATCGATGGTTTGGAGAAAAACGCGATTTATCCTTCCGATATCAACGGATGAAACAAATTAAGGTATCAAAGGGTCGACCGGTGATTGGACTAATGTATGATACCGGACCCATGGTGCCTAAGTGGGTAAGACGCTGGCTCGCTAGCCTGGATGTCGCGTGTTCAATCCCTGCATTGGCCGAAAAAGTTCATCGGGGTTTTCCGACGTGGTTTCGCCATGTCGGTGGTGCAGGGCGGAGAGCCTGACAAGGATAGCTTTCGAGTCGTTCGGATGGGAAGAAAAAACGAGGTCCCGTGTATACATTGGCGTGCACATAAAAGTCTAGTCCATAGTGCCCCTGCCCATGCAAGATTTCCCTTATAGCACACTGTATGGCGTATGCCCGTCTTCATTACCTCAGTATAGGAGCGGAACAGTAGGGCCTGCATTTCATTTACGTTGAAAATCAGGTATTTTTCTGATTTGGATCTTTTTTGAACGCCTTATATCGAAAAAAACTAAAGCGATTTCTCTTAAACCTTTTCTATCGAGAGTGGCTTCCTTAGTCTTGTGCACTAAGGCTTCCAATAAGACTTCGAAATAACAGGAATAGGACAAAAAGGGAACTGGCGAAAATTGAATAAAAAGACGAAAAATCGTTAAATATTTTTTTTATATTTACAGATTTTCAAATAAGGTAAATATATTCAGATAGGTGGTCTAATAGCGATTCTAATGATGTGTAAATGTTTTGGATTATTGTAATGTCATTTTCGATATTTTGACATTTTTCTTTAATTTGACCCCATCCATTTACGAATATCTGATAAGCAATCCTCAAGTTTGAATATCTCAGATGATTCAGAAGAAAGTACAAAAGCGTACAGATGGTAGTTAAGACCGTTTTTACGTATGACATTTCCGAAAGATGTTTTGTGTGTAGTAAACAATAAAGGACCGACAACGGAACCCTGTGGCACGCCCTACTTTAAAACCGTTGATTTGGATGGGGAACCTTTGATAACAACTGTCTGTGTACGGTTTTCAAGGTATGGCGGGAACCATGTAAGGGCTAGTCCACTCTAAAGTTGTTCATTAATCTTTTAAAACACATTAATTTGGTGGTCTATCGTGTCAAACGCAGCGCTTAGATCAAGCAGGACTATTACTGATGTTTGTTTCTTATCCATTTCGTTTAGTAGGTCATTTTGAACACGTAATAAGCCGGTTTTGGCACTGTGCTGTTTTCTATATGCAGATTGGAATACTTCGTTTAGGTTATTATTATGCAAATGTCTTTAAAAAACAGGAGGCAACAGCTTGCTCAATAATTTTTGAAAGAAGAGAAAGATTTGAAACCGGTCTGTAATTCTTTATCAAGGCTGGGATTTTTTAGTAGCGGAAACATTAACAACCAGAAGCCAAAGAGGAATTTACAATATCCGTGATATTTATATCAAGATTAGATAGGGTTCTAAATGAGAGTCAGTGAGTGGAATTGTTCCAAGACCTGATCGTATAGTATCAATTTGCCAGCATTTCAGAATCCCGATCTACTGGGAGAGTTTGTTCTGGCCCGTCTTTATTTAGGATTTTATTGATAATCTTGTGAATTTCTGTGTATTTCTAGATTTGATTTTCACCCCTGTTTTCTGCTTTTCTTTTCTTTCTGTTTACATTTCTGAATTTCTGATTTTCATCATTAAACCAATATCTATTTGATCTGATAATTATACTTTTAATTTGAACCGGTACATGTTTATCTAATAATTTAATAATAATTTTGTTATATTGTTCAATTTTATGATGAATATTATCATGTGCTTTGGTCTGTTCATATAACTGCTCATAAGTTATGTCTGCTTTGAATTGTTCTACATTAGGCCGATTTCATCTGACGACACCACCCGAATGAAGTGTGAATGGCACTACACTGAGACGTGTTCGAAGTGAAATGTTTGATACACGAAGTGTTCATTTCTACCACACTTCAAAAGTCACACTTCAAAATTCTAATGAAATAAAGAAGGTAGAAATGATATTGAAGTGAGGATGAAGCCATATCAATTATACAAATTAGGCTTCCACGAAGTGTACATTTCATGAACATTTCGAGTGTTTTGCTCACTTTAACCTAGTGCTTATCGAGTGTTTTGTTCCATTCAACCCATTGCTTATCGGGTGTTTTGCTCACTTTAACCTAGTGCTTATCGAGTGTTTTTCTCACTTCAACCCATGCTTATCGGGTGTTTTACTCACTTTAACCTAGTGCTTATCGAGTGTTTTGTTCCATTCAACCCAGGGCTAATCGAGTGTTTTTCTCACTTCAACCCATTGCTTATCGGGTGTTTTTCTCACTTCAACCCATTGCTTATCGGGTGTTGCTACTTCGTTATATTGTGTTTTTGTCACTTTGAACGAATGCTTATAAGGTTGCAGACTTCAACAGTGTGGGGCCTAGCTCAGACCGTTTCGAGACATGCAGTTAGTCAACGATGACATGATATTGGTGGAAACGTTGAAGAAAGAGGAACATATCTCACCCTGTCCCATTACCAACGTGGTTATCGCGGTCTTTGTCACCGCTCGGGACCGGTTGAGACTCTATTCCGTCTTGGAAAAGTTGGGGGAACGTCTCTGCTATTTTGACACCGACAGTATCATCTACAAATACAATCCTACATCATGGATGCCAACGTCGACACTGTCGTCTACACATAAAATCCAACATCATGGATTCCAATGGAAGGTTCCAGGTTACGTTAGTGGAAGAACGGTGAGAACGTAACCATACAGGAATTTGTTAGCAGAGAGCCAAAGAATTGGGCGTACCGGCAGAGCGGTGGAAAAACTGTATGAAAAGCCAGGGAATTCACGCTGAATAAACTCACCATGGAGGAGAACGTACGAAACGTCAATCAGAACAAACCTCTACCCATTTGCAATCCTTTCAAGACATCAAGATCACGTGACCGACGTCTCTGGACACGCACCAAGAACAACAAAATATAAAATCGTTTACGACAAGCGTTTCGTTCAATTCAATGACGATGGCCAACCAAACATTTGCCTATGCGGATACTGACTTTCTTGTCTCGATGGCGAAAAAAACCCAGAGAAGATGGCGGACCAGCAGAGAATACGGGTATAGCCGATAAACGAAGACAGAGATGGCTAAAGTGTTACTTGCCGATAATAGAAACCAGGCAGGCTGAGGAGTGCATCAGTTGCCAGTACATGTACCAAAGTATCACTCGTGTCAGCTATACCGGGCCGCACCTCACATCCCATCGACGATTACAGTCACTACATCTGGGTGGACGAACCGAAACTACAAGACATCGAAAGCGTTGTGGGCAGTACGACGGATGATCGAAGGGGTCGAGTCGAGAGGAGGGAAGACGGACAGAGATGACAGGAAGACGTCGAGGAAGAATTGAGAAAGTACTAGAAGATCGTTCCGGCATTTAAGACGGTCTCGATCAAACGCAAAGTTCATCGAACGCAAAGACGAAGATGACCCCATACGACGATGGATAGGCGAGTTACCGAAGAAATGGATGACATCGATGTCAATGTGATGTCCGACAAGCTGGGAGAAGCTTGTTTCTTCTGCAATAAGGTCGGACACTGTTATAGAGGCTGAACTGCTCGTTCCCAACATCAGCAACGAAAACCACAACAAAGACAGACCAGCTTATGGCTCTTACGGAAGTTGTTTCCTTTGTTGACAGACAGGACACTGGGCAGTGGGCACCCCAGTGTGGCAAACGAACCGAAGCCCAAAAAGCGAAAAACGATGAATAATGAAAAGACACCGTCAAAAGAACCACAAGTGCCTCAACTGTGAACAGCTCGCACACGGCCTTCGCGAGTGCCAAGAAAAAATACAAAACCGAAGACAACTTTTATGCCGTTGCCAATCGCATGCTGGACAACAACATCTATATGCCCAGAGACAACGCCCGTAGTTAGCGATACTGGTACTGGTAGTTAGCGTTCGAACTCTACAGTCGATACAAGGAGATAAAGAAAACGACCGACGAAGCTTTCCATCCCACCAACTTCTTTCATTCTACTGACCAACAGTGAAGCCATAAAGCCTACTGTCCAATGTCTCTGGCTCGCGGAGAAAGACTTGCAAAGTTTGACCCGAGCACCCAGCCTATATGCGGGTGCGAGAGATATGAGAAAAGTCTTATCGTATCCCCATCTTTCGATATGAGTAAATGGGTACCTATTGTCGTCATAATGTTAAATGAAGTGGATGACTGGATTCCGCAGGATATGATACAGAAGCTTTTGGGACAAGTGTATTGGGTTCCGCGCGTCCTGAGAAACGTACTCTTGATGACAGAACAGATCCCGAAGAGAAACAGTCCAAACTAACATCGTGCATTCTTTTTTCTGTTTATTTTGTATTGTATGCCTTGCATTTTTTCTTTGTATTGTATGCCATGCATTTGTATTTTATTGTAACATAACTTTTGTTCTTATTTCACTCCATGTCTGTTGTTCTGTGGGCACAGAGGTTAGCTAGCGGTCCAACAGGTGTTGGAAAGACGGTCTTTGTACAGAAATGTCTGCAAGCGTGCCTATTCGACGCCCCTCCCAGCGTACCATGTGAGCCTTTAAGGGAATGACAGGGTAGTTAGATCGTTTTCCGTACAATTACGTCAAAGGATTGAGGGATATTTACGACGTGATGGAAGAAGACGCTCAGATATGCCTTCCCGTTCCATGTATATGCAGGACGCTTACGCCGATGCAACGAGTGCCTCTCGCAGTTACTTACTCATTTATTTGAAGCCCGACATGCCCGAAGCTTTGCGATTGAGATCCAACATTTTACCTGAAAAGTATAAAAGGGGGTTAGTTGTACCTAGAATTGACTCTGTTATAACGATGGCTCGCACGAAGAATACGTAAACACCCACCCCGGGTCTTCCCAGAGCAACGTTGTCCACCCTGACACCTGATCTTCGAGATCACACGATACGAAGGCCGACTCGGCCGAGCACATTTATTGCCCTCGTTAACACCCTTTCCGGTCACACCACCACCGCCGCGTCTCACGTCACCAAGGGGGCCTGTGTCTCCGATCATTCAGAGACTAAGGAGAGAAAAGAAGAGTTCTTCATTCCCAAGTTACAACATTTGACTCCCGATGTGGCTTATGAACAGTTGGTCAAGAATACGGGCAGGGCGCGTATTGGATTGTTGCAGTGGTTCAAGTTGGCCGCCAACCAACTGCTGAATGGCAACATCCAACCACTGCGCGCCCAGCACAAGAAATGAAATGAGTGGAAAGAAATCGAAAAGTGTTGACCCACCTGATGGTGAGAAACAGGGCGACGGCCGAAAAACTGTCCCTGATCATACAACCCGGGGAAGGTGGGGTTTTCGGGACAGGGGTGGGAGATAGGGGGTGGGGGGAGTCATTCGAATCTTGCTGCTATGGAAGGAAAGCTTTGGTGTGCACGGAAACGAACTCAAGATCCTGTTTACTCATGTGTATGCATGCGAAAGAACCATTGCAGGTATAAGCGTAGGTCGCACGGTAGATGTCAAGGTAGAATTTCCCTCATACCACACTGCACATTCTGTGTTTGTATACGAGATAGTCCGTTCAACACAAACCAGGTCACTTCCGGGCTAACATTTGTTTCTATGCTTTCGTCTCTTTTTTTTCAATGCTTTGGTTGGATCCATGGTCCAGTGTTTGACGTATGCGCATGAAATCACAAGGTTTGTCGTTGAGTCAAGTGGCGTGGTTTCGATTCCCTGCTTAATGGAATCTGACAAGTAGTAGGGTCGCCTGTCCAACCTCGTCGGTTTTCTCTGGGTCGTCCGGTTTCCTTAAGCGCAAGCTAATTATTGAAATAAAACTGAACCATATATTAGTCTGGAAATAACCTAGTTTGTGTCGAGTGGACAGTAAACCCTATTAATCTGCTTAGTGGATACACTAGCCGAATCATTTGGCCGAATCAATTGGCGCCGAATTGCACACTAGGCGAATCCTTAGCCCGATTCACCAGTCGGTTGCATCACAACGAACCACCCTAACAATCAACTCGGAAGTGGAATATCAGAAGTGGCGATGGAATGATCGTGCATTCGTGCAGTTGTATATAGACTATCTTTCAGAAGTGTTAATGACATGTAATTGTATATATAGCCTACTGTCTTTCAGAAGTGGCGAATGACAAGCAGTTGTAAGTGACCATGAAATGCTGGGAAAACAGATCATCTTTTGGAAGTGTTGATAAAATTAGCAGTTCAGTGGAGTTTTTATAACACTTGAAAGGAATTGTCTTTGGAAATTTTCTAAAGTGAACACTTGAAGTGTTCCTAGAAGTGTCCTAGAAATGAACATTTCGGTGGAGTTTGTTACACACTTCAAGGGACGTGTTCTTAGAAGTGTGTCAGAAGTTAACATTTCCGAGGAAGTCAACGCTTTATTCCGACGGGTGGTGCTCTTGCAAAAAACACAATCTCCGTTAGATCTCAGCGGATCAAATTAACAAAAGTTTCGTGGGATAGTCCTATGGATGGACTATCATATGGTAGCCAATTGATACGAATTCGACGGTTAAGAAATAAATTCTGGTACTCCGAAAATCTCGTATTTTCCAATTTAGAAACTTTTGAGACGCTTTTATCTGGAAAACTAGGCCTCTTTTTTGGTTTCTTAAATGTCTCTTACTCAGAGTCCTATCGGTGGTCTAGGGTGTCCATCCCAAAGTAAAAGGCTTGAAATGATATAATTGGTCTAAAAAGGACCTCAGTGTTTGAAAAAAGTTGAAAAACAATTGAATTTCTGAAAATGCTCTACTATTTTTCATTTTCTTTGAAAACTGCTAAATGTATGTCAATTGCCCAAATCATATTAAAACTATCCAGATAATGATCCGTAAACCGGAAATAATCGAACAAATATCCGATATTTTGTAAAAATCGAAAAAAAAAAATCTCCATCAGATATAACCCGATCAAAACAGCTAAAGTATCGCTGGATAGCCCGATGAATGGACAATCGTATTATTCCTTTTGGTCTGCTTCCGGAAAGCCGGTACCACACTGCTTTAATTGTTATTGAGCTTTCATATTACACATTGTTTCTGTTAAGATTATTATTATTATTTTTATTATTTATTTATTTATTTATTTATTTTTTTGTTTGTTATTTACCCATAACTCTTAAAATTTTGCTGAAACTTTGACATCCCCCACCCCCACCAAGTAATGGCTGAGAATTAAAACCATTTTCAAAATGTTTTACGGTTTTAAGAGTTCGAAATCACCGAATCATACGAACGAAAAACCTAACAATGCATTTTACTCATTCTTTTCCCTTTCAGTACCTTGAGGAAATTCATTTTCACTTGCAATTTCAGATTTTCGAATTTCAGAAATTTCGTCCCGGAAGTTGACAACTTCATTAATATTTGCACGATTTTCATGAAATTTGGAATATATGTAGATCTCACTCATGCGACTTTAAAGATGCCATGAGAAATTTTCTAACTTATCTCCTTTTGGAGAAATTATGGGTCAAAGTTTTCCAAAAAATCGACAAAATATTGGTCAGATTGCCTTGAATTTTTTTTTTCTGTACTAGCTAAGAAATTGCTGATGCGTACACAATATATGACGTCAATTGATCGAACCAGAAGTGTCACCATAATCAAACGTGAAAAATCCCTAAGGCTTTTGCGATATTTTACTTACAAACATGGGAGTTACATTTTCTGAATTCTTGGAGAAATGCCTAAAAGACGTTCATAACAAAAATTTGATTTCGGTCAACTGCTGGTCACCATTTTGAATTGAATATGGAAAACAATGAAAAATCTACGTTAACGGGCTTGTAAATAAACACAATAGGTCGTAGTTTGTTGAACTGCTCTTCTATTTCTGAGATTAATACATTTCTGAATAGCCAGGTTCATGGTCGAATTTCTGGTATTTGAAAGATTCAAATTTCGAATTTCTAGTTGTTTACGAGCGAAAAATCCGCATTAACGATTTGGAAATACTCGGTATAGGCTGTTGTTTCGGGAATTCGTCTCCTATTTGCGAAATTAATACATTTCTGGTTAGCCTCCTTCCAACAATAGATATTGTCTATGGAATGAATATATTTTCAAAACGTTTTAGGAATCCGAAATAACCGGAATTTACCGATGAAAAAAAAAATGACTTACATAGCTGTAACTTTGTGACTTTTTGATCTATTTCTTTTTTCTTTGAGTACCTTACACATCTACTTTAAATCTTCTATTTCTGATTTTCGAATTTAGAAAATTACGTCATTGATATTTCATCCTGGAAGTAAAATCCAACATGACAACTTCTTTAATATCATCACGATTTTCATGAAACTTAGATCATTCTTTTTTTTTTTGAGTAGCTGTCAATCTAACCGGAAGTGTCACCATCATGAATCGTGAAAAATCCCTAAGGCTTATGCGATAATTTACTTACAGACATGGGATTTACATTTTCTAAATCCTTGAAGGAATGTCTAAAAAACGTTCAGGGCAGAATTTTGATTTAGGTCACCATTTTGAATTGAATATAGAAAAAAAAGAAAATTCCACGTTAACTGGTGTGATAATAAACACAATAGGCCGTAGTTTGGATAATTCGTCTCCTATTTCCGAAATGAATACATTTCTGGATAGCCGGAATCAGGGTCAAATTTGGGGTATTTGAAAATTTGAAAATTTCAAATTTAGCCGTTTACCTTTTTCGTGCCGACAAAGTTGTTTACGGGACAATGTATTTCATTAATGTTCAAAATTTACAAATTTAAACTAAATATCCGAACAGCTGAGATCAATCTGACTCCAAAATATAAGTTCCATTCAAATTTATCTCAATATTAATTTTTCGATATTTTCCTGTCATTTTTTAGTGCTTTTCCGTAATTTCTTTTATTTCATTTTCTGATTTTAAACGACTTGGTGCTTTATTTTGCAACTTCTGTAGCGGGAAGTCAGTCTGATCACACCAATACAAGTCTCAGTGATTTCTCTTTATTTTTCAGATTATCTTTTCGCCCGGGTGAAATGTTTCTCGCTTTATTTAGGCTTATAACTTCGCGAGTTTTTGACCGATTTTAATAATTATTTTTCCTTGTTCATTTTTCTTTTAAGATTCTTAATATAATCAATGACACGTGACGATGAATATGAAAGCTTTCATATGTGCATGGCACAGTAGCAGATCTAGTTATTATTATCATCGGTGTCATTGTTATCATTTTTATTATTATTATCTTTGTCATTACTATCATTATAATATGTACCATCGTCTTCATCATCATAATCATCATCGTCATCTTCATTTCATCATCATCATCATCATACATCAGCATTATTATTGTTTTTATTTTTTTCATTACAGAAATAAACATTTGAACAGCAAAGATCAGCGATCTATGATGGATTATAATAATAGTGATTTAGACTATTACGCTCCTATGGGAATTAAACCAGCTGGATTCAGTCAACAGCCAAGAGGAACAGGCATGCCTAATCCCCTATATTTAGATTATCAAAGAGAATGGGACGTTTTTGATCGGAATCAATCCGGTAATGGGGATATAATATATCCTTAGTGATACTGACCATATAAGTAAAGTCTGTAAACGCCGAAATCCGAGTAATCCAACAATTGTACTATTAACAAAGCAACCGTCTAACTTCATGCAGCTTCAGAATTTGTCGTATGATTTCTTTCTGTATTATTAATGTTTCCCTTTTTAAAATCATATTGTCATAAATTTCAAATGTCTGAATTCAAAAACAGTTGTCAGAAAAAGTAACTTCATTTAAGTTGAGAACTTGTATTTGTGGTTGGATTTCGTTTTTGTATACTTTATTAATAATTATGTTTCACCTTTAACAACCATGCTCAAATAAAACGCAGTTTTTAAAATAATTCATATTACAATATTTTATTCCAAATATCTGAATTCCAAAAAAGAATGGGTCAAAAATAACATTCTTGCTTTATCATATCATATATTTTGAATGTCTAAAATTCCACATAAAGCCAAAGGATTTCAATCTTTAATATTAAATCAGAATTAATAAAAGAAATATGATCATGTTTTTTTTTGCTATACAAATTATTTATCATATTGTTTTAATGTTTTGTATTATGTCATTGTTATTTTTGTTTACATCAAAATATAAAATGTTTGTTATTTTTGTTACCACCAGAATATAAAATGAATATTTTGTTACCACCAGAATATAATATGGTTGTTATTTTTGTTACAGTAACTAAATATGCCATATGTTGATATATTTTATATATATGTTTTTGTATTATAAAAAACCTGTGTAAAAATGTTTAAAAAAAAATAACAAACTAATGATTAAGTTTTATAAGTTCATAAATCTCATGAGGTGCAAACATTCATTTTAAATAAACACGGGTGTATTTTGTCGTCATTACCATCCGTCGTCCGTACACAATTTCTTGCCAACTCTCTGCTGGCCAGATATTTCATAAAAACCTGATCGACGTTCAGAATATTTGGAACGGAAATCAAGTATTTATCTCTATGTTACTTACAACTTATGAAAGCTTGTGAACGCGATAAGGAAATCCAATTTGTTAAAACAAAAGTTTGGATTGTAAATTTTGAATGTGTTTTTGCAGAATTAACTTTCCACTGTCAGTGAGACTTTTTTAAAGCTTGTGAACGCGATACGGGACAAAACGTATTTGTTGGATTTGTGTTTAATGTTTGAAAGGGCTGCTGGTGGTTGTATTAGGGGCTAGATACGACCCTCTCTATGTTTTTACTGTGTTCAGTATTTACCTACAGTGTATTGTTTCATATTTGTATAATACGCCATAATCGTTTACTGAACATGGTTCATTAACAACAAAATGTTTTAATAAAGCGTTTTTATCGACTTGCTAACTCGCTTTGAATTTAATGGTGCTGTTTTGTGACAGTGTAGTTGATTTCGAAGCGATTTGGCAGATTTGGGTAATCAATTTGAATTAGATGGACGTTAAAGATGAAAATTTGATTGAATGCAAATCACTTTGACTGATTATGAGTGGTCGATAAAAATGACTTATATAATCTTTAAACGCACTGTATACAGCGAAACAAACAAACATCAACTTAAAAAGTCCAATTTTAAAATCAAAACCCGTATCAATAATATCTGTGTGATAAGGTCAGAAAGAATTGTATATTATAACATATACCATTGTATATACTAACTTCATTGTAGTATAATTCGTAATATGAACTTTATCATAAATTCTATAATTAATAACCTCATTGTATAATGTACCTTTTTTTACCTGAAATATATCATAAAATACTATAATAAAGTGAGGAGTATTTAGTTTTATTTTGTATGGTTGGGAAGGTCATTCTATATAAGGCCTACTCCTTGTAACGCACAAGCTTGTCATCGAAACCGCCCACTTGACTAAGTGACAGACCTTATGATCTAGAGTGATCATGAGTTGGCTTTTTTAAACGTGCTGATGCTGTGAGGAAAATCTTTCCCGGACAGCGGCGCTGTGTACAAGTGTGGGGTTGAAACCAAGCCGCTTGACTCAGTGTTATATCTTATGATCTAAAACGAATCCCTTAGACCACTCTACCACTGAGATGGGGTTTAAAGTCCTACTGTTCTGTACTGACTGGGCTTAACAAGACATAAAGTGTGCTGTGTGGGAAATGCTTCCTGGACAGCGGTACTACAGCCTACTCCATTCCGAATTCCACCTGTCCAGGTTTATTTTACGTACACGCCAATATGTACCCGGCTTTTTTTTCATTTTTGACACTGTTCCTGTATAGGCCCTCTATTCTGCACAACTGACAAGTGAAAACCGCACAGCTAAATCCCGAAGAACTTTTTCGTTTTCGGCCAACACCAGGATCGAAACCGGAACGTAGCCAAAATCTTTTCAAAAACATAATTTATACCATTAGAACTAATTAAACATACCAGGTCTAATGTAATAAAAAGACTGACTTGGAACGTTCATTCCTCTACTTGCGATTTTCTCTTCGTCTAAGTTCCGCATTTTGATTGACTTCAGTTTAAAAGAGATGATTTGTACCGTATCGGGTAGGATTATGTAATACCACCTTATCGGGGGGGGGGGGGTGGTCGATGGCGGAATGGTTAGCGTGCACGCGCTGTATCATTAAGTCTGTCATTGAGTCGACTGGCGTGGTTTCGAATCCCCGGTTGTACGTGACAAGGAGTAGGGTCGCCTGTCCAGCCTCGTGGGGGTCCTCCGGTTTCCTCCGACTGCTAAAGACCCCTATGCGCAAGCGAATTATTGAAATAAAATTAAACCATATGTTGGTCCCGAAATGACCTAGTCTGTGTCGAGTGGACGTTAAACCCCATTTTTCTCTCATCACCTTATCTAGGACCCCCTAGTTAATGAGCCAACAACTTACTCACTGAGGTCTAACGAGGCAGGGGCGTAAATGTGTGTGTGTGGGGGGGGGGGGGGTACAACCCCCACCGAAAAAAATAGTCAGTTTCAAAATAACTGCAGTCCATCTCAAAATAAATGCTTCCTGAATTAATGAGGTAAACAAACAATGCCAAAATAGAAGAAAAAACCCAAACATGTATTTGCGTGAATCCGTGCATCTAAATTGCATATGTCAGGCTATTCATGCAAATCTTTAGTATAAAATAACCTTGTCAACTTATCATGTTTGATAAAATGTTTTACCCTTACTCTGTTGTGAGTATGTTGGTCTAAGAAAAAAAAATCCCCAAAGTCGCTGCAGTCGGTCTCAAAATTATGCATCGGCGACTAAATGAATTAATGAGGTAAATGCCAGAATAGAAGGGGGAAATCTCAAATACTTAATATATGAATTTCCGTGTATCCGTGCACCTAAATTACATACGTCACACAAAACTATGGTATAAAATAACCTTGCCAACTTGTCATGTTTGAATAAATGTTTTTCACTCTTATTCCGTTGGTCTAAGAGAAAAGTCCCCCACCCCCGAGGGAAAGAAATAGTCGGTCTCAAAATAGGTACTCATTGCAGTGGGTCTCAGACTTAATGGATTAATGAGGTTAACCAATAATGCCAAAATAGGATGGAAACATTTGGTGTGAATCCGTGCACCTAACTTGCAACGGTATAGTATAAAATAACCTTGTCAACTTGTCATGTTTGAAAAAAAATCCCTGTTATGAGTATGTTGGTCTAAGAAATTGAGAGGGCTTATTACGAAGATTTTGATTGTCATACGAATCATATTAGTCGAACAGTTGGTAAGAAGCTATCGGAAGCATAGTTTGTTTCAGAAATACGTAAAACAAATACCTTTAAATTATGAAATGTTAAGGCGATTTATAGAACTTAAGAATTTTACGTGTTGTATATTTAATCCCTGTAGAAATTAAAACGTATTGTCTGCCCATCAGAATTTTGCAAGTCAAGTAAATGTAATTTCAGAGACTACGTAAGCACCCCCTCAGGCCCAGTCCCTTAAGATCCCTTAAATACAGACTCAACCGTAAATCGTTGCAAACCATCTATACCTCTTTCACCCTACCCCATTCATTCATAAACTGCGGCTCTTGCAGCAGTCTAAACGGATATAAATGTTTACATCACTTGTTTGACAATCCATGCTTTATCACCCAATAATACGTTCTACAGTAGATATCGCTTGTGTGATATATTTCATAAGCTACTGCGATATCTCCTTAGGAGAATTTGATTGGTCAGTTGAAAAGGAACTACTTTTTTTTATTTTCAAAGAACAGTCCATTTCTTATTAAAAATAACTTTTTTTAAAATTAAAAATGAACTATTGTTATTCAATTGACCTTGATGGAAACACTGGGTCAATATAAAGGACTTTGCAATGGTTGAATTGCTGTCAAAAAATGATGTATCACTACGCCGTTCAGTAAAAGTGAAATCTACAGCAAAGAATTATATTTATCTATTTGTGCGTGTAAGAAAGGATTGGGTGATAAATAAAATCTCCTACTCGTCTTTTTTGATATCAAAAAAGACTGGTAGGAGATTCTCTATGTAAATGTGGCCATCACTTTGAAGATACTGAACATTTTTTATTCCTTTGCTCCTTATATTCAGATGCCCGAAATAATACAATAAATAATTTACCTACTATCCATCGAAACACTACTGTCTTATTGCACGGAATTGACGACTTGGGAAACTCACTCAATATTTTTAAAACTGTCCACTCGTTTTTCTAAATCGGTAGACGGTTCAAGGGACATCTATAAAGCACTCATTGTAAATATATGTTCACTTGTACATTGCTTGCTTATTTCTAAAAAAAAATGTGAATCCATTACAGAGGCGGCTAAAAATAAAAATCTGAACGACATCCTAGTGATCAGTAAATTAGACTAAATAACGCCAGCCCTCACCCTCATCCAAAGCAAATAATATATCAAACCCTAGCCCTAACCCTTAGTTATCAACAAGTTATAAGATAAGAATCCCTGGCCCTTACCCCGGGATAGTGAAAAAATCTCATTTTTGGAAAATCCAATCCTTAGTAGGAAACACACTAATGTGGCTCTCACCCGAGAGCCTTAAATTTATTCCTTTTTTCTTCAGAAATCAAAATACCAGAATACCACAATCGACATAGAAGGAAGACCATCAGCGCCACCAACACCAAAATCAACGAAACAAACTGTGTATATTAATATAATGTATTGTATGTACTTTTAATTAAACAAGGAAAATATCATGAACCAAATTTTCATCATCCTAGGTCAGTGCTTATGTGGAGACTTGACCTCTCCCCCGAATTCTTAAACCTACCCCCACCCCGTCCCCCACCCCGCCCCACACACACACAGAGGACCGGGCTCTGGGTTACCTATGTCAAAGAAAAAACAGCGAAATCAACCTTGTACATAAACCTGATGTATTGCATGTATTTTTAATAAAACTAGGAAGTATCACGAAACAAATTTCCATCATCCTAGGTCAGTGCTTATGTGGAGACTTGACCTTTCCCCCAAATTCTTAAACCTACCCCCACCCCGCCCCACACACACACAGAGGAAGTCCCCCCCCCCCCCCCGGTTTCAACACAAGTTTGTGTTGTTAAATAGAGACACCTAACTTGCGTTGTTTCAACACAAGTTTTTTTTTCACTGTATTCGTTACCTTAATTACATCTCTTAATTAATCGGCGGAACAGTTCATTGCTGATTAGTTGGGGGTGAGGATTTTGTGGGTAAAAAAATTTGTAGTCGAAATGGGGTGTAGTCGAAATGGGAGTGAACCGTTTATTTATAGTCATGGGGTGGGTGACATAATTATTTTTTTGAAAATGTATTTTAGTGGGATAACTTCTAGTGCATATTAATGAAAATTTGGGTGTTTTACCTTCCGTCTAGGGACAGCCGTCTTCTTTTTGCCTACAATAAAATCAATATTTTTTATTATTCCCTCTGAACCAAAATGGTGTATTAAATCCAGGTTTTTCATTGAAACCTGCTCAGATATTCACCACTTTCCAGTCTACTGGCATTGTTGATATTTATATATGTATTTAGCGGCTAGCGCTTTTCTGTTCGTACTGAATATCTTCAGGACAGTTTTATAATAAAAATAATAAAAATGGCCGAAAGATGTTCAGTACGAACAGAAAAGCGCTAGTCGCTAATTGGTATTTTGGTGTCTTTCGTTGTTAATTTAGTTTATACATTAGATGGGAGTTGTATTTTATTATATGTATGTTTACGTGTGTGCGTTATTTACTGTAAAATTAACCTCAATGAAACATAACCTTACTGTATGTTGCTGAAATCGACCATTTTCTTCTTCGGCTGTCAAAACTTTTGATGAAAGTTCATTCCCATTAATCATTTTTATAAGCAATACCCTGTGATAAAAAAGGAGAAATACTTGTAAATATTAATGGTCAGTAATACCGCGTCGATGGAACCGGACGTTAAATAAAGCTATTTTACACATAAGTTTCATTACAATGGTATGAAAAAATGTATACTCCCATTAAAAAGCAAGTGCGGGGAGACGGACCGAAAGACAGGTTCCCGACAATGTACGTCCACATTAAAGGACAATATTGGGGCCAGTCATTATCACGTATGTGACAGAACTGGTTAAACAAGTTCCAAATATTATTTTATCACAGAGATTATTGCTACGATAGATGCCTAATCAATCCTTGAACAATCGGAAGTGACGAACGCAAAAGGAAAACATGAGTTATCCCTCTATATAACTGACTGAAGTGACGGGTGATAACAGATACATGGGCGAATTTCTGCTGACTAATAATTCGTTCGAAGACCAAGAGTTGTTATATGAGACTGTCAGGGTATATCTGACAATTCAATAAAGAAATTGAATGTCATTAGATAAGAGAACACGAGAAAAATAGAAATAGTACCTCGGGATTTTCCAGCGTGCCTTCCGCCTGTCAGAGATGGCAGACAGAGGGCCTGCGAGGAACCGTGTATAGTCCCGTGGATGGTACAGCAACCTATGAATACATTGGCGTGAACGTAAACTATCCTTGATATTTTAATTCGAAATAGGATTAAGTCGTAGCACCGCTGTCCTGGCAAAATTTCTCTCATAGCACACTACATGACGTATGACTGTGTACAGCAGAACAGCAGAAGAATGCTAGTCAGCCAACCAATCAAGAGGATTAATTTATTAATTATATTGATTGAACAGATCGCTTTTCGTTAGATGTACTTACCAATTCGTGCTTTTAATGTAAAAGACTCCTTTCTGTAGGCATCAAATGCAGTGACTCCCTTTTTAGCTCCATAAATTCTTGCACCATTATTGTTGTAACGAACTTCAGTTCGATATTCATCTTTGAACATACAGATTTAAAAATATATAACCGTAATCAAAATGTTCTTTTCCAAAACAATAATACTAATATTTGGATGGAATAATCTATATGTAAATAACTTTTACATTAGTGCCAAGATCTTTTGGCCTTACCGTGTCTTCAGGGCTAACACAAAAGACAATGGCGTCGCTTAGTTACACAATAGCGCGACGTCAAAACAGGGATATAAGTATCTCGCCCGTTTGTGCCCATATACTATAACTACGCTTCTTCATGATGTAGTGATAGGGGTTGAAACCATCATCACTCCAATAGGACAAAACCAATTCACGCGGGTCTTCACTGCCTTCTTGCCACATCGCACTTTTATGGATAGGTCTGGTTGGATGAGTTTGCAGCGCACATGCGATGGTAGGTATATCATACAGTTGCACCAGTCGTGGAATTATCGGAAAATGTAAATATTTTGGTGGTGGATCATCACTATCTTTACTGTTGATTTCTGCGTTGCAGGTGAAACAGCGTGTTGGTGAGTCTTCATTGACAATGTTTTGGTGGTTGTTTGGACAAAATATATAGGTCTTGTGTGTAACTGTCAGATCTCTGACATTTCTCTTACTCCGAAATGGGTTTAACGTCCTACTTTTCTGCACATTCAGGGCCAATCAAGACGGTAACCCGAAATGTTTCGTACTACAAATTAATTCAATCCCTCAGTACTGAAGTAATACGCCGCAATTTTAATGTCGATGATACATACCTAGTACAAGGATTCACGCAGTCGGTCGCCAAAGTCGCAATATGAAAGATGCTATCAAAATTTGATTCTGGCAATAGCGTTTTGGGGTACTGGCGATTGTTTTTGAGAACTGGCGGAAATAAATCTGACCAGCGGCTGCCAGGCAGGATACGCCCACATTTTCGAGAGATGGATAGAGAACAAGCTAACAAGAAAGTGATTTTTCCTACTATCAAGGGCCATAATTCAGGAAATTACAATTCAATATGCGCGAATATCGAAAGGAACTGAGATCTTTGTGTTATAAACTTAGATTTCAAGTTTCAAAAAAATCGGATAAAAATTGTGACCTCTATAGGGTCCACAACCTCGATATACCATATTTTTACGCTATTTGAGAACGAACGGCGGCCATTTTGTCTGTCAATTTTGGGCCGATTTTCACGAAATTCTAACTCATCCTACCTTAGGGTGTAACGGTGATATAATAATACGGTTTTTTAAATAGGATAAAAATTATGACCTCTATAGGGTCCACAAGCTAAAAATGCGATTTTTCGTACAATCAGGGGCCATAATTCAGGAAGTTACGGTCCGATGTGCGCGAAGATCGAAGGGAACCGAGATCTTTGGGTTATAAACTTATATTTCAAGTTTCCAAAAAATCGGATAAAAATTGTGACCTCTATAGGGTCCACAAGCTAAAAACGTGATTTTTCGTGCAATCAGGGGCCATAATCCATGAAATTTCGATCCGATACATGCCAATATCGAAAGCAGCCGAGATCTTTTGGGGATAAACCTATATTTCAAGTTTTGTCAAAATCGGATAAGAATTGTGACCTGTAGAGAGTCCACAAACAATTGTGGACGGACGGACGGACGTCCGGACGGACAGGGGCGACGGCAAAATACGTCCACATGAAAATGTGGGCGTATAAAAATTCTAATCGTATTTATCCTAGATTAACCATTACATTGAGCGTCAATGCACGTAGCGGCATACTATAAATTAATCAATGGGCTGATAATCCGGATCGCGTTAATGAGTAATACTAAATTATAATCAGTCGTGTTGGTTGATTAGTTGATTGATAATTGCCAACGTTATATAGAAAGATTATCCCAAGTTATCTTATACTCCTAATGATTAGTCCAAGCGGTGAATATTTGATATTTCGTTTTTTTTTTAAAAAAATAAACAGATCTAATTAAAATGGCCGACGGTTCAATGCGAAAAGAATTCAATATTTTGATGGTTGAATTCCGTTTACTGTGACTTCATACAGTATGTAAAATATACAAGCATGCCAAAGCGGATATTATTATTTCAAATTATATTATCACCATTGGTCGGCAACGTAAGAACGAGTCGAATAGACTCTACTCGAGTGAGAGAACGGTCCGTCATTTGCTTCATCTTACCTCCGAGAAAATGCTCTGAATTTGGGATCTAAATTTCAATATTGTATTCTTAATTCATATTTTATTTGTAACTCAATTTTAGACATATATTAAGTGACAGATTAATTGTAAGATTTAATCTAAAACAGGTGTAGGTTGTTGAAATAATATTATGTAAGATTTAATGGATTGTACAAACATGTATACTCAGAGTGTCTATATGGTATAAGATTCAGGCTTAACACGTATTGACACCTTTTGTCTTGAGCTAAGATGTGTGAATCTTAATAATTACTTTTCATTGTTCTGATTACGAATGGTATTAACTATGGCGTGCCTTAACCGATATAAAAAGCCTAGTTTACAAGCAGGCAGGAAAATACAAAGGAGGGACAAGAGAGACCCGTAGAGGCTGAGAGGTCTCCCGGACCTCGGGAGAGGGTCTGCCCTCGACACCGGGCAGAGGGGTCCTGTGAGGCCGAGGGGAAGCAGCTATAGCTAGACGTAACTTTACCCAACCAAATGATGTTATTATGTATCTGTAAATATGTTATCTAGTATTAAAATATCTTTTTAATAAATAAGAGTTATGTATTCTATCACAGCATCTCTTACAAATAAAATGAAAATTTATATCATTTTTTACTGTTACCCGAAAATAACAATTTGCCTATCGCACGCGCGAGACATAAATTGGCAATCCTTTGATGAGATTTGACCTATAAATACTGAAAATATAGTGTGCAGTGTGGTGTTCAAATAGACTAAAGTCACCAAAAATAAATTCTGATCTTGGTAAATCAAAACTCGGCTAATTTTATATAAAGACGGATTTTGTAACTTGTTGTATATTGTATAAACCTGCAATTGTTTTGTATCAGTCCTACATGAGCAATAAAATTGTTACATGTTGCCTTTTTCATCACACATAAACTCAATATTGGTCACTTTAGTTTTCTCATGGAGGAGATTCTTACGCCTGTCTGTTGAATCTATCAAAAACCTTCTAATTGGCGTTCTCTGCAGAACAAAACCCGTTAAGATCGACCGTTGAAAAATACGTCAAATACTTATATAAAAGTTACAGAAAAAACTCCATCCCATTTAATTCAGTCTTTTTAAAATCACTTATTAATTATTACTACCGTTCTCGCTTCCTCAAATTTCAATACCCGTGTACATATACAGACAAGTCAAACAAGAAGTCAGTTTCTATTAAGTTCCTGTAGGTTTAAACTTTGAAATTTTGAATATGAAATTCAGCGCATGACCGACCAAGACTGTTAATTATTGTTTTAAAGTTATACAGAATTGGTCTAGATGGCTTCAACAAATTATATAAATTGAGTACAGAATCTGCCCTTGTCATGAAAATCTAACTAACACGATACCAACAAGCAGACTGTGTTCAAATAAACTTTGTCTTTATTTCATTGAACTCTTTAAAGAATTTATTGAATATGACATTGGTTCTCATTAGGAGAATGATGGGGCTTGGTATATAGTTTCACTAAATCAAGACTTAAGTTCTATCATAAGGATTCTACATGTATACTTAAGCGGCCCATACACGTTCAATATTTCCGTCAATATTATTGACTCAATAATACTGAACGTGTGTGGGCCATATTGATGTAAAATATTGTCAATAACCATCATTGCGTCAATATATTGACGGATAAAAACCATTTTGATTTTTATTGATGGTTCATCAATATATTGACGGACATGCCAAACAGGTGTTTGGAATTCTCAAAACAGAATTCAATAACCCTAAAAACCTTATTAGATATATTTCAAAAGAAATATCCACATGGCAAATATTGCCATTTTGGATTCTATTTTGATTGCCGTCTTAAATATATACCAAATGGGCTATTCAAAGTTAGTTTTAGAAGTCAGAATTGAGCCCAATAACCTCATATAAGACCTTATAAATAAGACATATAATAAGCCATATCCATATTAATTAAAAATCCGCCATTTTGAACTTCATTTTAGGGTCATTTTGGATTTCGAAGTTATTTTTTTGAGATCAGAATTCAACCAAATGACATCCAAGACCATGTGAAAGACATTTTGCAAGTCGTATCCAAAGGGAAAAATAACTATTAAATTAAAATCCGCCATTTTGGATTCCATTTTGAATATCTACTATTTTGGATTTTCAAACTTCATTTTAAATCCAGAGACATTGAAAACCATGTAAAAGTCATGAAATCTTACGAGATAGTGACTGGTTGGTACAATGCCATTTTATTACCAAATTTGGCAGCCATTTTGAAAAAAATGTCCTGTACCATTTGAAAAATATTATTAAAATTGGTTTGGTCAAATTTGTTATTTTCGGAACATGTCGCCACTATTACCACTTTGTATTGTAAGATTTTAATAAAAATCTATTTATTGTCACACCACTGAAACGCACTGGTTACGAGCTATCGCCCTAAGAAACTTCCAGGAGACCGTCATATTGAATTATGTTAATTAAGTCATTTCGCCTAGGCAGACTTCTGCCGAATTGTAGTATGATATTGTTTAATATAAGTATGCTTGAACCAAACTGCATTGGTTTCGTTTGCAATTTGTTTGGGGTCACTCCACTCTTGAGATTAACTTGCCCCGCCTATGTGGGCCAATATCGCAAGAAACCGAGATATTTATGTTGTTAACATAACTTATAAGTTCCATAAAAAAATCAGATATAAATTGTAACCTCAGGCTACAAGCGACGTTTTTCATATAATCAGGGGCAGTGATCCAATACGTGCCAATATCGAAAGGAACTATAAACCTATATTTCAACTTTCGTCAACGTTAGCAATGAAGAATTCTCGATTATCCAGTTTTTAATTGAAGTCATTAACAGCCATTTATATTTGAATCCGTTGAAAATCAAAACCATCGGAAGTTCTAGAGGGTTGAACATGGGCGTGGCATGTAAATAAATGTATAATGATTTATATAACATTTGAGGCCAAACGAAAAATCTGTTTTAGGAAGATTTATATCTTCAATAATGCATCCTTAATGTAGAATGAAATTTAAACAAAAAAACAATGCATGGATTGCTTCTCCTAAAACTAGCATTTGATTTTTAACGCTTGCTGTTTGCATCAATAGTGGTTAACACAATTTGGTTCGCTAGCCTGGAGGTCGTGTTCGATCCCTACATTGGCCAAGAAAGTTCATTCAGATTTTCCGGCGTGGTTTCCCCTTGTCAGTGATGCAAGATTGACGGCCTGGCATCGACAGCTGTCTAGTCGTTCGGATGGGACAAAAAACCGAGGTCCCGTTTACACATTGGCGTGCACGTAAAAGATCCATTGGCACGTGGAATTCGATATAAGAGTAGACCGTAGCGCCGCTGCCCGGGCAAAATTTCTCTCATATGCCCGTCTTCATTAGTCCGGGTTAGGAGCAGAACAGTAGGGCGTTAAACCAAATTAATTTCATTTCAAATATAATTTGACACAATTTGAAATTTGACACAATGTATGTATTCATTTTGGCAAAGGTTTAATATTATTATGGCTGTAATAATATTGTGACCTTTACCAATTATTGATTCCAATATGCGGGTTATTTTGATACATTAAATGATATAAACATGTTGGTCATTTAGATTTTTATATCATATTTTGTTGACCAAATAAGGTAATAATCCCGACGTTGATGCGTAAAATATTTGTCTTGCCTTAACACCATAATTCCCATACTACCCCTTTATTCAATTCGCATACTACCTTTATTGAATTCGCATACTACCTTTATTCAATTCGCATACTACCTTTATTCGATTGCCATACTACTTTTATTCGATGACTAAGTGGATAAAACGCTGGCTCGCTAGCCTGGAGGTCGGGTGTTCGATCCCTGCATTGGCCGAGAAGTTCATCCAGATTTTCCGGCGTGGTTTCCCCTTATAAATGATGCAGGACGAAGGGTCTGACAAGGACAGCTGTCTAGTAGTTCGGATGGGACGAAAAACCGAGGTCCCGTGTACAGATTGGCGTGCACGTAAAAGATTCCCTGGCAGTTGGAATTCGATATAAGAGTAGACCGTAGCGCCGCTGCCCGGGGCAAACTTTCCCTCACAGCACACTGTATGGCGTATGCCCGTCTTCACTAGCCCAGTTTAAGAACAAAAGAGTAGGACGTTAAACCCCATTTCATTTCATTTCATTTCATTTAACCTTTATTCGATTGCCATACTACCTTTATACGATTCCCATAATACCATTATACTGCACCACGATAACAAACAAAACAACAACAAATCTAAAATGCATTTTTATTTTTTTGTCATTCTTTTAAAGCCAGTCTGTTGTTCAATCCATTTCAGTTTATTGAATAAAATATTGTCTAACTTAAAGACAGTTTCACAATTTCTGGGGTTTCGCATACATAGAATTTATAAATTCGATCTCTGAAACAAACAAAATATGATAATGAGGACTAATCCACCTGGTATGAAAGGCGATGATCCATCTGATATTAAAAGAGAATATTTTTATATTCTAGCAAAAGGTTGACACGGTAGTAGCTAGAATTCATCAACCTTTAAAAGCATATTATCCTGGACGTCTTTGTTTAAACTATAACTCTGTTCCATATGATATACCATATATAAACATAGCCCTAGTACCATATGATACATTATGGGAGATTAGATAAAGAGCTGACTGTTCTCGCTATAACAGTTAAAAACTATATAATGTAAAGGGATTTTGAAAATTCAGTCAAATTGATCCACTATGAACCGAGAGTTTAGCGATTGAATTTTAGGCTTAGCCTCAATCATCATTTCTAAAGTCGGTACGATAAAAGAAAAACATAGTCTCGATTATTCATTTTTTGATTTAATCATCAATGGATATTGAGCAGCGGATCGGATTCTAATCCAGTAAATGTCGTTGGCTTGCGATGACATCGAGAGTTGATTATGGTCTGGATAAGTTAATTAATGTCTAATTAATAATACAGATAATATTTCAGGCCTAAAGAAAGACCCGCAATAGGCAGATTTAGCTCTTGCATAATGTATGTTTAAGTAATAACATATATTGACGGTACTATAAGATGTTAGATATTTGATAATTTGCGATGTTAGATATTGTGAGTTAATAATATTGTTAGTTAATAATATTGTGAGATTATATAGCACTTACTGATAATAATTACGGTGCACGCTGTATATCCCATGTAGGAACATACCAGACGGAATACCATAATTCATCTTGGCATCAACCCTATTTACATATTTTGTCAAATAACATTTAGTAGGATCTGAAATACAAGTTGTAAAGACTAACTGGTCACAAACATCGTATATCATCATTCTATCGTTAATAAAGGGTTTCAAATACACCAGGGGCCTGTTTCACAAAATTTTAACTAAGATCAAATCCAAAGTTTAGTAATTTGATTGGATAAATTTGGTTGATTTTAGTGCTTTGCCAATCAAAATTGAAGTATCTACTAATATTTGGATTTTATCTTTAGTTAAGATTTCGAGGGCCCAGATTAAATGTCACCCATAGCGAGGTCTAACCTACACCATACCCACTTATTGTCTTCATTTTTTGGTCCCCAGACTTTTGATCGATCACGAAACGTCAGCGTAACACGTATCTCACAGGTTTATTATCCATGTTAATCTGGTGCTGTTTTATTTTATGTAGCTAACAGATCTATTATTCATGTTGACAATCGGTTTAATCTAGTGCTGTTTTATTTTATGGGGCTCAGTGATTAAGATGCTTATTTACTAATTCGACGAGGGACCCGCGATCGAGCCCGGTGTTGTCCGAGAAATTTCCTCGGGATTTTCCAGAATAGTTTCTGGACGGAGGGATTGCCAAGTAACAACGTTTGATCATACGGATTAGGGCGACAAAACAGAGTCCTTGATATTTGGATGTTGATACGGAAACAGCATAATAACACATTTTATTAGACAATGTGGTACCGAAAACAACAAGGTAAGCCTAAGTGATAAATTACTGAACATTGTCTACTGATACGTACGTTTGGCAACACGACAGCATTTGATGTCGTAAACTCTATCCTCATAATGGTCGCTATGGGCACTCCTCAAACCGGCTATTGCACCCCCCGATTGACATTTAAAGTCCATCAATTTCTCAAATTCATTAACGTTTCCTGAAATAAAACAATAATGATAATAAGTAGAACTGTGATGCAGTGCTGACGGATTTCAACTATGTCCTTTAACCTTTTTACTTGCGTCACGTCACATCCCGTGCCAATGGGACCATTTCACGGATTTCCATAGATCAAGACATATTACTGCGTGAAAACCTTACAAAATGATTAATTAACAAAGCAATGGACAACGTTAGAAAGTAGTTGTGAGCTTTGCCTGGTAGATTTAAACAGGTGTTACGACGACCGTTATTGGTTCAGTGACCATAGCGATTCGGTAATTTAAAAGGCCCATTACGCTATTATGTCCAAGATTGAAAATTTTTAATACATACTTCTGCAGACCCCACATCCTTTATTGTTTACTTACTTGCCAACAGTCATTGTCAAGTAGATTAAAGCGTGAAAATACGCTCATATAGCAGCTTTGTCTCAACTGCAGGTTATAGTAGTTTCCCTAGCTTTCACAGAGTGTTAAAAAACGGGGGATAATTTCGTAACAGAAAGTCACAAAATACTGAATACGGATTGGGTTCGTCCCCTCATGACTCCAATTTAAAAAATAAAATCCGTTAAAAACTCTAGCCTCGACCACTGTCACAAGGTTTTCGGCAAAATAGGTGGTTCAATAATCTTTCCAAAACTGTAACAAGCCAATCTGTTAAAAAAAAACCTGTAGTTTATATCTCTTTAACAAAGGGGAATAACTCCGGAACAGAAAGTCGCTGAAAGGGGGAAATCGAACAGGTTAATCTCCTTACCACCAAATTAGTAAAAGTTTCGCTAGAAAATGCAGTCTCTATCGCGTTCACAAAGTTTTCGCTAATGGTGGATAACTCCAGACGAAAAGTCATACAACGCTGAAAATCGATAGTGTTCTTCCTCTCACGACCTCAATGCTTCATACACAATTTGAAGAAAAACACATCAGTAAAACGCTGTAGCCTCTGTCACGGCAACAAGGTGTTCGACAATGCTGAATATCGACAGGGTTCGTCCTATCATGAACACAATGCTCCAAACCACCTTTGAAAAACACCTTTTAGAAAATATATCGCGTATATGAGGTATCGACAAAGGAGATAACTTATATTTTTCAATAATTTAATTGTGTTTACCCACTTAATGTCTAATGATATAAATGTTGTGATTGTAATAATGGTTAATGGAGATAACCGGACATTTTAAAACTCTAGCTGTAGATGCATATTTAGTGAACAAAGTCTCTGACAGTACTCTATGGTAAATTAAGGAAAGAACGAAATTGGCTCATGAGAGAGAAAGAGGGGGGGGGGGTCATAACGTTACATAAATGTTAATGTTGGACATAATGTAGCACAGACATTTCATTTATCAAAATTCTACAGCCTTGGACTAGAAGAAGTTTACTTACTAGACCATGTACAAAAATTTGATGCTGACAAAGCAGCCAAGTCGGCGCACTTGAAATCCCATCGTCTGTCCTCGTAATAATTACTATGTTCACTGGATAGGTGTGTAATCGCTTGTCCGGCAGGACATTCAAACCATACTGGCGCGTCATACTGATTTACCCAGCAATTACAGCATTCCAACATTAAACATAACGCCAACAATATCTTTACCTACAAATACATATACACACGCGTGTTATCTAACAACAATAACTTTACCTACATATACAAACACAAACAACATCTTTACCTACAAATACAAGACACACGCGTGTTATCTAACAACAATATCTTTACCTACAAATACAAAATAACCACACAACAATATCTTTACCTACATATACAAACACAAACAATATCTTTAACTACAGAGAATAGATAATTATTTTAGTCATCTATTAAACATACATTATGAAAGAGAAAAATCGATCTATTGTAGGTCTTTCTTTAGGCCCGAAATGTTATAAAAACTATTAATTAGACAATAATTAGCTTATCCAAACCATAATCAAGTCTCGATGGTAAGGCTAGCCGGTGATATTTGTTGGATTATAGTTCGAATTGCTGCAAAACTTTCCCTTCGTGATTAACGATTTAGGGATAATCGAGACTATTAGTATTGTCTTACCGACTTCAGTAATGATGATCGAGGCTAAGCGGAACTTTGATCCGCTTAGTTCTCGGTTCATAGTGGATCAATTTCAGGTTTGACTGAAATTTTCAGCAAATTGCCTTTACAGTATATAGTTTTTAATTATTATAGCGAGGACTGCCAACTCGTTATCTAATCTCCCATAATATATCTTTATTTTGTGTATAATTATAACATAAAAATTTTATATAATATGTCGTTTTAAATGATTGATTGTACATCATTCTTATACAACGGTAAATGGAACTCCGCCCTGGCTTAAAACTAATGAAATGGGTTTTAACTTATTACTTGTCTTCAACAACCTGTCTTCTGCAAGTCGGACATATGTCATGTAGTGTGCTATTGTACAAGTGCACTTTTGGTGTATTTTCTGGATTTCTCGTTGTTGAATGAATGAAGACAAGACTGTTGATGGCTATTAATATTTATCTATATTCTTTTGGTAAACAGTAATCAACATAAATCACAGCAGACAATTAATATAACAATTATTGGTTCAATGCTTAATATTAAATAAGCTCCAATATGGATATGGGAACTGACATAAACTTATGTCTCCAAATATCCCAATACAGGTAAATAAGGTTTGTCCTTGGGTATATCCCAATACAGGTAAATAAGGTTTGTCCTTAGGTATATGATCAAAGTTGATCTCCTTATCTCCCAAGAAACGTGTGTAGCAAGCTTTTTCCTAATTCTGTCATTTGGTCTATATATCCCCATGTATCGCCTAGGGCATTAATCCTATAAATCTATCGTCTATACGAACAATATACCCTGGTAATTAAACTCTATAGCCCATAGACGTTAATTATAATTTATAAGCTCAATCTAAAGTTTAAAACAAAGAATACTGGAGACAGGTGATTAATGAGATATATAAGACAATATGAAGTAGATATAAATGGGTGGTAATTAAGGTGGATTAAGATCCATTAAAATATTATTTACTGAATGAAGTAATACTGTACGGATTAGCACGACGTATTGAACATTTACTATTGGGTCCAAATTCACCCTACTATAGTATGGTAGCAACTGTATCCGAACAGTGGTCTTTTCGCCTAATTCAAACAGCCAAAAAGAAAACTTTTACGGGCACCACGGTTTTTTGCCCCATCCGAACTCCACTGTTCCTTGCAAGGCAAAACCACGCTGAAAACTCTCCAAGAACTTTCTGCGTCAACACAGGGAGTTGGCCACCCCGGACAACATATGAGAGATGTTCAAATGAGATGGCATGTGACAAATCTACCAAATCATGGCTAAGATACGTCATACCGGCATCAGTCCATATACGAGTAATACGAATTTGTAGCCCATAAAGGTTTTCAATCAGTTAACAGGAGCTTATAAAACATGTTCTAATCTAAGTAATCGCGATTTTTGCAATTAGCTGAATTTATGAATATTATGAATACGACATATCAAATGAATTACACATATTTACAATCTAATGCAATCAACTATCACAAAATATGTTACTTACGGCTTCCATAATTGCAAGATCTTGTGAAAGACTTGTGTTTTAAACAAGTTATCTAGCAGTCTGAATTATCCAAATTCACAATCAGCTTATATAGGCAAGTTAATTGTAACATTAAAATGTCATAAAGCAATAAATTTTCTTTGCTCTGATTGATCAAACTCAACCATTTGAATATATATTCTGATAACGAGCATATTATTGTATTCCACGAATTATTAATTTTAATGATTACAATTCTACCAGAATACTGTACACGCAGCATTATTTAGACATTTATTCACATGCCAATCTCTTCACCAGCTCTTTACGCTGTAGGATGGTCGAGATATTGAGTGAATTAGACAATGGGAATAGACAATATTAAAGATAATATTGACGCCACTTACGGAGGAAGTTACAATCGAGACTATCATGTCAATAGTATTGGGAAATCGAGACAATTTAGACCATTTTTTGCCAGAACTTCAAACATTTCATTACTTCGCTCAGAATGAAGTAATAAGACTGACATTTTCAATATATTCATTAACTTTGCTTAAACCATTAGAACAAGAATGGCCAGCCCTTGATCTAACTCTTATACACTGCTAGAAACTGATTTATCTACTTCTGGGCCCTAGGTCAAACATATCTGTCAGCTCTCAAAGGTTATACAAATTTTGGCGAGAGAGATGTTGTTTAACTAGGTCAATTCGGGACTTAATATGTTTCAATTTGTCCGCAAGTACTCTTTTATTCGGGCTATTGCACGCAATCACTAGACCCTCTTGCATGTTGCCGGGCGCTATAGTTATTATAGAGAGAGGGTGGGGGAGATGGAGAGATACAAACTGGATACAAATTGGGTCAGTTTGGGACTAAATTTTATTTCAATAATTAGTTTCCGTAGGGTCCAGATAAGCGTGCGCACTATGCCAATGGCGTAATAGTTCGGTGGCTGAAGGGTGGGGGGGTGTGGTAGCGCCACCCGAGCTGTGAATTTATGAGACCAAGTTTTTCTAGACCAGTTTTTTTGTGTAGCTTCCGAATCGGGGTGGTGATCAGGTTGTTGAGGGGCGTTTTCGAGATATAGGGGGTCAAATGTCTACAATTTGGCGGGGGGGGGGGGGTGTCATTAGGTTGACATAATATATTAATAAAACATAAATTTCTAAGACTTTCCATCTATAAATAAGTGTTTATGATGCCCCTGGACAACTGTTTTGATTTGTGGGGAGGTGGGGGTAGCAGTGTGGAGGGTGGGGTGCGTGTGTGGAGGGGTGGGGTGGGGATTTATTGGCGGGAAATAAGTTCACTTTGATTTAAATGATGATTGTCTAAGAGCTTGAAGAAACATCTCTAAAAATTCCCATTGTGTGGGAGTGAACGCTGGTTGGGTGCGTGGGGGTGGCGGGGGCAACATGTATTTTTGTGAACAGAAATTATTTCGTTCATAATTGAGCTTAAAGTGGTATCTCGTTAGCGTTTTCGTTCAAAATATTAAATTATAATGGTACTTGTTAGGCGAGCTGGAAATGTAAATCAAAAACACAGTAACTCAGAGATATGCTTAGTTATTAGTTTATTCTTTGTCTTCATTAGAAGATCCAAAAGCAAAAGTTCATATGAGCGAGATAAATATTTTCTTTGTAGCTGGGCAACAGCTCGCATATCCTTTGGATATGCTTCAGAAACCAATTCACATTGTAAATCTTCATTCTAGCCATGCAGCAAAAGACCACGTATACGACAAGGTGGTAATAAAGAAAGGTCTGTTATTTTTTCTAGCGTCATCTACTGATTTAAGTCCCTTTCGCGATAGTTTTAACCTTTGCCCTCATTACCTTTCAAAATTTGTATATTTGGATCATCGTTTGTGAAGAGAATGATTGGGATGTTTATTTCGCCCGAGCAAGAACGCAAAATACAATTTGTTTCAGCACCTCCATTAATTTTCAATGCGACGAGGAGTAGGTACGATATTTTGGTGTCCTCGTGGTTGGTTGTCAGTTCTAGGATATTCTCGGCCTACGGTACATGCTTTCAGTGGTAATGACTATCTGTCTTTCTTTTTCAAGATAATCCCAACCTTCTAACAATTTTTAAAGAGCTGGGATAGACAAATGATGTTTCTGATGACGTGAAATTGCTGGTTTAGAAAAAATTGTTTGTACCTTGTACGCCGAAAACCGACTTACATCAGTAGATGACACTAGAAGAAAGATCTTCTGGAGGAATTTTAATTGTGATGAAAAATAACAAATCTTTCTTTCTTTATTACCATCTTGCCTGAGTGGTCTTTTGCTGCGCATTAAACGCAATAATTATGTTGCAACAATATGGAGACAGGCTGCAAAAGAAATGATCAAACAAGATGACCCTGCGATACAAGGCTATAATGAAGATTTAGAATGTGAATGCGTACATGTATCTGAAGCATATCCGAAGGATATATGCGAGCTGTTGATCAGTGACCAAGAAGATATCTATTCCGCTCATGTTATAAGAATAAACTAATACCTAAACATGTGTTTTTATGTACATTTCCAGATCTCACGAAAAGTACCATTATAATTTAATATTTTGAATGACGATATTGGTACTGAACGAAACACTCGAGACGACACTTTACAGGTCAATTTTCAACCAAGTGGTTTCTATCCCCCAAAATACAATTACCGCCCCCCCCCCCCATACAATGGTAATCTTATACACATATTTAGAGATGTGCAGTGGAATTAAAAAGTAAAGTTTTTACTAAGCTCTAAGTAAATCATCATTTACATCAACGAGATCTCAATTCCCGCCACCCACCCCCCCCCCCGCCCCGTCTTCCACACACATACACACTTGCTACCCCCACCCCATAAATCAAACAGTTGTCCAGGGGCATCATAAACACTTATTTAGAGATGGGCAGTCCTAAACAATTTATGTTTTATTCGTATATAACATATATAACATGATCATCATTTATGTTAACATAATGACCCCCCCCCTCCACACACGCACACCTACACCTGCCACCGCCACCCCACCTCCCCACAAATCAAAACAGTTGTCCGGGGCCATCATAAACACTTATTTATAGCTGGGAAATACTAGAAATTTTTGTTTTATTAATATGTTATGTCAACATAATGACAGCAACCCCGACCCACCCCCACCACACAAACACCCTACACACTACCATACATAGACATTTGACCATAGAGATAACAACAGTATGTTGTTTAGATAATATTTAAAATAGTATTTGCCAACCAGATCACGTTAGATGTTGTTTTCAATTTTAGCACCGATTCCCCAGTTGACGTGACAAGGAGTAGGGTCGCCTGTCCAACTTCGTGGGTTTTCTCCCCCCACTACAAGCAAATTCTTGAAATAAAATTGAACCATATGTTCGACCCGAAACGACCTAGTTTGTGTCGAGAGGACGTTAAACCCCATTTCTCTCTGCATGGCGCATGACCGTCTTCATAAGCCTAGTCGGAGCAGAACAGTAAGACGTTAAACCTCATTTAATTTCATTTCAATGGTCAGTACTAAATATTATGGCCACCTGCAGATTTTGCCAAGGTGGCGAGATGTAAATAGGGTGAGGGCACGTGATAGTTTACGTGCGGTGCTAGGATTAGGGTTAGTGCTATCCCTACATACGTTCGTGACCTAATCTGTTTCACAGTGGTTTTTACGAACGCAGGTTCTTATATCTCTGTATAAGATGATTGACCTTTATAAGATCAAAATAAAACATTCTACACGTGACATTACATCACGTGGCGTCAATCATTAGCTCGGGGATGCGTCAATTGTTTGCATAGCATCAACTGGTCCGGGCAGAATGACGCCTTTTACTTATTTTATATACCCAGTTAGACTAAATATTAAATATTTTTTATCCAGATATACTCCAAACACCTTTTGTTTTGCCTATGGAAAAAGTTAGTATTGCGAGCTAATTAAACATGCATTATGCAAGAGCTAAATCTGCCTATTGCAGGTCTTTCTTTGGACCTGAAATATTATATAATTAGAAAATTTGTCTTAGTTCACAGTAGAATCACAGAAATATTTTAGAAACCAGCGTTTACCAGGCAAGATACGCCTACATTTTGCAAAAGATGGATGGAGAACAAGCTACAAACAAAAGCGATTTTTCGTACAATCAGGGGCCGTAATCCAGAATGTTATGGTCTGAAATGCGAAAATATCAAAAGGAACTGCGAACTAAAAGGATATATTTTAAGTTTCATCAAAATTGGATAAAAATTGTGACCTCTAGACGGTCCAAAACCTTCGTATTACATACTTTTACACAATTTGCGTACAAAAAGCGGCCATTTTACCGCGTAGTTTCAATTTGATTTTCCCGAAATTCGAATTCAACCTTCATTATGGTGGAATGGTGATATTTTTAAAATCAGATTTAAAAATGTGACCTATAAATAATCCACGAGCTTAAAAAACACGATTTGTCGTACAATCGAGGGCCATTTTCAAGAAGTTTCGGTCTAAGCTCTAGAGAATCCAAAAGCTAAAAAACACAATTTTCCTACAATCATTGGCCATAATCCTGGAATTTATGGCCTGATATCTTTGGGACATAAACATATAACTCAAGTTTCATCAAAATCTGATAAAAATTGTGGCCTCTAGAGGAGCCACAACCCTGATATTCCTCTAGAGGGACCACATGCTAAAAACGCGATTTGTCGAACAATCAAGGACAATAATTCAGGACGTTACCAATATGCGTGAATAGCGACAGAAACCATGCACGGTCGTTGGGTTATAAACGTGTATTTCACGTTTTATCAAAATCGGACAAAAATTGTGACCTGTAGAGTGCCCACAAGCCATAATCCATGTCGTTACGGTCCGATACATGCCAATATCGAAATGAACCAAGAACTTTGGGAGATATATTTCATGTTTCGTCAGAATTGGATAGAAATTGTGACCTGTAGAGTGTCCACAAACAAATTCTGGACAGACGGACGTCCGGATGGACAGGAGCGACGGCATAATACGTCCACATCTGTTGTCTTGTTAAAACTGTAAAATTAAAACATCAAATAATACAAATTGTCTTTTTATTAAAAAAAAAGGCAATGAAATTTTTATTTTACTAAATGTTTATTTTACAAAACTACTACATCAAATAATACAAATGGTATTGTTATTAAAATAAAGGCAATGAAATTTTTATTTTACTAAATGTTTATTTTATTAAAAATACTACATCAAATAATACAAATTGTCTTGTTATTTAAAAAAAGGCAATGAAATGTTTATTTATTATCAACAATTATGTTTATTAGGTTAGTTAATTGCTTGGTTCTACTTTAAATGAAAATAATAACCAAGCTGTCGTTTGAATTGATATTTTAGTCTATCCTCAATTTCCAATGCGTTGGACGAACTAAATCTGAAATTATCTGATTGGGAGTTCAGGTTTAGAAATGCAATCACATAATATCGGGTTTCACCTCGTACTTGTCTGCACGAACATGGATAATGAATACGGTTATTTGAGAGATTCTGGATAAAAGATTCTCCTGAACATATGAAATATGATTAGAGTACTGTCCATAATAAAACAAACTTTTGATCTTACAAGTACTGTCCATAATAAAACAAACTTTTGATCTTACAAAATGACGACGAATTGGAGCGAATGCGTCTATCATGAACTTTGACCCTTATGAAAGTCAAAGTTATAGTTACAGCTGAATTAGTTTATTATATCTACTAATGTTAGAATATAGTCTTGATGCGTGTTCATGAAATGTTAAATCACAAATAAATAGTATTGTTTGAGGACCATAGAGATACCAACATAACGTAAATTTCAAACGTGTTTTTCTCAAGAAACGTGACGTTATATACTTTTTATAAGCAAAAACAAACATTTTTGGGACAGACCATGTTTACTTAAACAACGGCTTAGTTTATCAAGTAAGGTACTTTTCTAAATCAATAAAGATGGGCATACGGTATGCAGGTAAATTTTGCCCAGACAGCGGCGATACGGACTACTCTTATTTCAAATCCCGTCTAGGGTTCTATTACATGTATGCTTACACATGACCACGCGTGCCCGAACCATCAGAAAGACTAGACATTAATCCCTTCCTTTCCCACCCCGACAAGGTGATGCCACGCTGGAAAAATCCGGGGTAATTTTTAAGCTAGCAAGGTGACCAAAATAAACTTCTTAGGTACAGGCCACGGCTATTTTAAATTCCAGCATAGTTTATCAAGCAAGATCCCTTTCTGCACCAATGATGGAAATCTGGCCCAGACAGCGGCTCAACGACCCACTCTTATTTAAAATTCCAACTGACAAAGGTTCCATGACGTGCATGCCATTGGACACTGGACATTGGTGAAGCCATGCTGGACGCAGACCTGTTGGTTGGTAAAAGTCATGTAAAAGAAATTTGCCCTTACAGTATCGCAATCGGATGCACATTCGAAGGCTAAAAACAACAGCATTTAAAGATTTTTTTAGAAAAATCTAGAAACATTTTAAGTAAAGGGGATTTAATTGTCAAATACTTTTTATAATAGCAAATCTAGCAAAGTGTGTTCTCAATTATGATAGATATATTGAAAGCATACATGAGAATACATATTAATATAATACTGACTCTCTTCTGAAATATAGATTCCTAATTTTAAAACAAGTATGATATGGGTCGTTAGCTGCAAATTAACCAAACAATCTTTCCAATCCTATCTGTGTAAGTGTCAGGTGTGGCAAGCAAAAACAAATGCTAAATAACTGCTTCCTTGCAGCGTCGAGATTATTCTTCCATACTTAACCTAAGAATCTTTGTTCATACGCACCGATTGACTTCCGAGGCGACAGTAAATAAGTCGAAGACAACAAGTCGACCAAATGAAGGCGACGATTGTCGAATCAGTTTGTTGGTTTGATTTTGTCGACTTGTCGCCTTCACAACCCGAGAAGTCAACAAAATACAATTATTTCGACTTGTCGCCTTCACAACCGGTCAGTCGAGAATGTTTAATGCCCTCCAAGTGACTGCCGTGTGTCTGTATGTCTGTCTGCCTGTTCTGGTTGGCGGCTACACCGGGGAGTAACCTGGGCTTGGTGGCGGTGAACTACCACCTCCGGCTTGGGAATTATACTTCTTTCATCCCCTGCAACGCCGAGTCATCCGCTAGTGTAATATATAATTCAATGATAAACTATATATCAGAGAACCAAAATACAAAGTAATATCAGTAGCAATCAACTAAACTCAGCTTTAAGAATATCAGTAAGCAAAAATCTAAGAAAATACTATCGGTTCATTTACAAGATGCATTCATCCACATCTGAAATAATTCTAAGGTGTACAGTGACGGATTGGCAGGCTGAAGCCAGGGTGTATAATATTTTTGACACTGTCATAATAAAGCCGTTTTTACACACACTGCAGTCTTACACGTCATGATCCTGGACTTTCCTCAATTGTGTTTAAAACACATGTTCACCTTCCTCTAGTCGTGATGGTGGGGGATTTCCTAGTGCCTAGCTTAGGCTACATCCGGCCTTGAAGGTGTTGCTGACGGGGCCCGAGAGCCGTATAGCCACCATGGTACACTGTTCAACGTCGCCCATTTCGACGCAAAACTGCGTATAAATTCGGCAGTGCGAAGATAAACGTGTTTCGTTTTTCGGAATTAAATTTTGTACAACGAGACAGAATATGTTTCGTTATTCTGGATTGAAACAAAATTATTACTCTCTCTTATAAATTTCATATCATCATTGTCAATTTATCAAGTAAACTAAGTTCTATATGTAATGCAAGGAAATCAAATGGGGTTTAACGCGCTACTGTTCTGCACAGACCAGGCTATTAAACAGGGGTATACGCCTTACAGTGTGCTTTGAGGGACAGTTTGCCTGAACAGCGGTGCTACGGCATATACTTACTTCAAATTACAACTGCCAAGGATATTGTACGTGCACATCAATGTGTACATGGCACCTCGTTTTTTTCGTCCCTTCCGAATGACTATACACTGTCCCTTGACAGGCCCCCGGCAAGCACCACTAACAAGGACGGAACACGCCTGATAGTCTCGATGCATACTCTACCAATATGGCACCCCTTTTGTTAGCGGGCCAACGTTTTACTCACTGAGCCACCGCAAACCAAAACATGGCAAGCATCTTTGAAACGTGCGCATCTTCTTAAGCCGGGTTGGAGCAGAAACGTAGGACGTTAAACCTCGTTTCATTTCATTATATATTACTGTTCTGATACCGGAATATTACTGATGCCCCATCTGACCACACTGTCATTCAGCAAAATAAGATAAAAGAAATTAAAATATTATAAAAATAACTAAATTTAATTTCAAACTGATATAAATAATTAATGGAATGAAATGATAGAAAGATAACTGTAAAAAAAGGAAATAAAATTCTCCAAATCCTTCACTTGTCTTCAAAATAAATGAAAAAATGTTGTTTGGGTAATATTTGAATATCACGTTCGATGTTGTTTTCATTTTCAGCATCGATTCCCCACTTGTACGTGACAAGAAGTAGGGTCACCTGTCCAACTTCGTGGGTTTTCTCCGGGTCCTCTGGTTTCCTCCCACTGCAAGCAAATTATTGAAATAAAATTGAAACCATATTTTAGACACGAAATAACCTAGTTTGTGTCGAGATGACGTTAAACCCCATTTCTCTCTGTATGACGTATGCCCGTCTTTATTATCCCAGTCGGGACAGAACAGTAAGACGTTAAACCTCATTTCATTTCATTTCAATGGTCAGTACTAAATATTATGGCCACCTGCTGATTTTGTCAAGGTGGCGAGATGTAAATAGAGTGAGGGCACGTGATACAGTTTACGCACGAGATTAGGGTTAGCCTTATTATATTCGTGATCTAATCTTATCCACAGAGGTATTGTGAAAGCGGCTTCTTATATCTCTGTATAAGATGATAGACCTTTATAAGATCAAACTAATGCATTCTACACGTGACATCACTTCACGTGGCGTCAATCATTAGCTCGGGGATGCATCTATTGCTTGCACAAAATCAACTGGTCCGGGCAGAATGACGCCTATTACTCATTTTATATACCCAGTTAGACTAAATATTAAATATTTTTTTTATCCAGATATACTGCCTATTGCAGGTATTTCTTTGGACCCGAAATGTTATATAAACTATTAATTAGATTTTTATTAACATGAAAATATCTTAACCAACTCTCGATGCCATCTTATTGGTCTGATTTTTACTGGATTTGAATCCGATTTGCTGCTTTATATAAGCTGATTTAATCCAAAAATGGATCATCGAGACTATGTTTTTTATCGTAATGATGATCGAAGCCAGGCTTAAAATTCAAACGCTAATATCAAACGTGATGTCATTGCTGTCGGGTTAAATCTATTTGTTAAGGCCAGCTCAATTTTCGTCAAGGTCGCTAAAATGTAAATAAGGTTAGGACACGTGATAGTTGGGGAGATTGTAGGCTAGGGTTAGGGTGAGCATTAGCGCTAGGTTCAGGGTTAGGGTTGGGATTAACCCTCTTTCGGTGATTGTAGCGGCCTAGCAAAGATTCACTGCCGATCAATGTGATCGTGACCTTGACGAAATCTGCAGATGACCTTAACATTTAGACCAAACATGACGGACGTCTTTAATAACTAGACCGCGCGCCGACCCTAAAATGGTGATTTCCGGGGGTGGTGAAACATCAAAGAGCAGAATTATTACAATGTAATGAAATTAAATGGTGTTTAACGTCCTACTGTTCTGCTCCTAAACTGGGCAAATGAAGACGGGCATACACCATACAGTTTGCGATGAAGGAAATTTTGCCCGGGCAGCGGTACTACGGCCTACTCTTATTTCGAATTCCAATTGCCAAGGAATCTTTTACGTGCACGCCAATGTGTACATGGGACCGCACGACTAGACAGTTGTCCTTGTCAGGCCCTCCGTCCTGCATTACTGACAAGGGGAAACCACGCCGGAAAATCTGGATGAACTTTCTTGGCCAATAATAAAGAGTTGAAAATATAAACTCGATTCAGTGATCGAGCTCTGTGCAATAAGTAGAATAGAAGACTTGTCTTAGTTCTTAGATTCCAGAACCATAGAAATGTTTTAGAAAACGACGGTTACCAGGCAAGATACGCCTACATTAAGCAAGAGATGGATAGAGAACAAGCTACAAACAATCAGGGGCCATAATCCAGAAAGTTATGATCTGAAATGCGAAAATATCAAAAGGGACTGAGATCTAAAAATATATATTTTAAGTTTCATCAAAATTGGATAAAAATTGTGACCTCTAGGGGATCCAAAACCTTCGTATTACATACTTTTACATAATTTGCGTACAAAGAGCGGTCATTTTATCGGGTAGTTTCAATTTGATTTTCCCGAAATTCGAATTCAACCTTCATTATGGTGGAATGGTGATATATTTAAACGATTTTTAAAATCAGATTAAAAAATGTGACCTATAAATAATCCACGACCTAAAAAACACGATTTGTCGTACAATCAGAGGCCATATCCAAGAAGTCTCGGTCTGAGCTCTAGAGAATCCAAAAGCTAAAAAACACTATTTTTCCTACAATCAGGGGCCATAATCCTGGAAGTAATGGTCTGATAGCGAAAGGAACCGCTATCTTTGGGACATAGACATATAATTCAAGTTTCATCAAAATCTGATAACAATTGTGGCCTCTAGAGGGTCCACAACCTTGGTATACCTCTAGACGGACCACAAGCTAAAAACGCGATTTGTCGAACAATCAAGGACCATAATTCAGGAAGTTACCACCCAATAGCGCCAGACCAAGAGACATAATTGTTAGATTCATAAGTTATCGCCATAGAGCTGCTATATACGGCAATAAGAAGAGACTAAAACAGTACAACATCGCCAATAATTCTAAAGTTTACATTAATGAAGCCCTCACTGCCAAACGTGCCGGTCTTTATAAGCAAACCAGGTCCTGGTACAGCAATTCCTTCATAAAAAATTGTTGGACATTTGATGGCAGAATCTATATTAGACCTCTGTCAGATGATCGGAATTTTGTAGTAACTAATGAGAATGATCTTAGGAAGTTTGAGGTAAACGTCTTGGGCCAGGGTACAGTAACGTTAGGGGGTACGTCTGTCCATGAAAGCGACATTGTACATCTCATTTAGTTATTGCATATCACAAGGAACCCTTGTACTCTGGAGGCTCAGCGCGGGGGGGTGTCCATCAAATGGGCACAAAACCAGACCCAACTTTTCTAGAGTAAAATTTTGCGTAGAATACGATGCAGAGTGGTAATCAGTCCGCCGTTGGGGCGTTTTCGAGATATTCGGGGTCAAAGGTCAAATGGGTTCATTTGCACTGAAAGTGAATGCGCAGTCATTCTTGTATCATGAAAATAAGATGAAAATGATCGAAAGTAATCACACTTTCAATAAAAATGTAAACTTGCTAAATTCACCTTTGTTCTTTGTGACCTCAGAGGTAAAAAAGGTCACATTTTCCGTTTTAGCACTAGGAGGATTTAAAGTAATAAATGTCGGCGTAAAATATAAAAACTAAAGCGAAACCTGTTCTAATTAATAATAGGAACATTTAAAATTTATCTTTAGGTGGTCTTAGAACCAAACTTTTACTTTGGAACGTCGAAAATATTACAAAATATAAATACATGCAGTTAAAACAATAAATAAATATTTTTTCAATGTAGATTGTGAAATAGTATCATTAGCTAGAAAACGCATCCAATAGTATAAGGAACAACTGGGATAAATTTCTGTTTGGCCACGTTTTAGATAATTTGTAATCTTGTAAAATACCTTTCCTACATCATCGCACATGCTATTTTTTTCGTACATGGTTATTTTGTTCTGTGGCTGACAAATCGTGAATGTAAAACGTATTCCAGTCAATGCAGCATACCCCATTCACCCCAAATAATTATTATATTATTCATTGGCCTGTTGTGGATTTTAAAGATAGGTTGCCAGACAACGAAACATACGCCCACAGCAGCTAAGTCGTCCGGGCAGTCAATAAGGGTGTCGCATATTTTTTCTTTTGAGGGGAAGGAGAGAGAAATGGGGTTTAACGTCCACTCGACACAAAAGAGGTAATTTCGGGACAGACATGGTTCAATTTTATTTCAATAATTCGTTTGGGCGTAGGGGTCTTTAGCAGTGGGAGGAAACCGGAGGACCCCGAGAAAACACACGAGGTTGGACAGGCTACCCTACACCTTATCACGTACTACCGGAGAATCGAAACCACGCCAGTTGACTCAATGACAGACGTTATGATACAACGCGCCCCCTTGTCGGTAAGGAAAACATTTACAACACATTAAAATATAAGTACGAAAAACAACCCATTAAGCAATTGTCATACTTGTTTGGCTTCTAATTCTGTCCTATACTGACTTTGAGTACTCAAAACATTAAATATCAAGGGCCACAAATGTGTTTTAATCTTTTTCCAAATATTATCGTCGATGTCCTTTTATTAATTGCTGAAATAGAACCGAACCCTGGTCCAGATAATCAACATAAAATAGGTAATATTACTATTGTTCATAATAAAGTCTGCAGTCTCCCACCAAAAATTGATTTGATTGAAACCGAACTTTCAATCCATGATATTATCTGTATAACAGAATCCCATCTTGATCAGAACATAGTAAATTCTTCCATCGCAATTCAAAATTTTCACCCACCAGTAAGGCTTGATAGAAATCGAAGGGGAGGTGGGGTAGCAATTTATATTAAAGAACATTTACATTTTAAATGTAGGAATGATTTATTGCACCAAGATTTAGAAAAAATTTTTGTAGATATCTTTAATGGTTCGTCAAAGTTCTTACTTGGTGTACTGTATAGACCCCCCTAATAGTCCGTCATCCTTCTTCGATAATTTATACGATGTTTTATCTTCAGCATTGGACAGTTGCTCCCACTTGATTTTAACAGGTGATTTTAATATTAATATTCTAAACCAATCCTTTAATTCAACTAAACTTTTAACCCTCTTAAAGAAATTAAATCTTGAACCAACCAATTTTACTGTTACACCCGAACTTGTATCGACCTTTTTATTGTTAACCGTAAATCTTTTGTTGTTCGCTCTGACGTTCAAAGCCCTATTTGCAGTACCCATTCCCCAATCATTTTAACTTACAAACTAAACACTTTCAAACGCTTGAGCTATAAACGTACAATTAGAGACTTTAACCGCGCAGATTATGAAAAGATCAATCTTGAAATTTCTAATTTTAACTGGACCGAAAATGTTTTTAAGTGCCGTGATATCAACGATATATATTCCAACTTCATCAACTCTCTAAACGTTATGATCAATCATAATATTCCAACAAAACTTATTACAATTAGACCAACAGATAAACCTTTATGAATAATCAAATTCGACAAAAGCAACGCCAGAGAAATAGAGTTCATAAACAGGCCAAAAAAAGTAACAGCTCAATTCATTGGCAAAAGTTCAGACAACTGAGAAATGAGACGATCACACTGATTAGGCTTGCTAAAAAAAATTATGTCTCAAATCAGCTATGTGGCCGTTCACTTAAACCAGACAAATGGTGGAAAATTGCGAAATCAATTATGAGTTTTAATAATGTAAATACTGCGTATCCTCCTCTTATAGTCAATGACAAAATTTACACCAATCCCCTGGATAAAGCATCTATTCTGAACTCATATTTTATATCTATAGGTAAAATTAATAGTATATCTGAAAACATAAAAAAGATGGATAATCAAAATTTGATAATGAATGATTTTATTATATCTGAACAAGAGGTCCGTGATCAATTAAGTATATTAAACTCCTCTAAACCTCCTGGCCCGGATGGAATCAGTCCACGTATCTTGAAACACATTTCTAATTCTATTGCTCCCCATATTACTAAACTTTTTAATCTTTCCTTGGATACCTCAACTCTCCCGAACATTTGGAAAACGCTTATATTACAGCAGTTTATAAAGGTAAAGGGGGGCCTAATAAACCAGATAATTATCGACCTATCTCCATTACTTGTATTCTTTGTAAAATCCTAGAAACCTCGTTTCATTTCATTATATATTACTGTTCTGATACCGGAATATTACTGATGCCCCATCTGACCGCACTGTCATTCAGCAAAATAAGATAAAAGAAATTAAAATATTATAAAAAAAACTAAATTTAATTTCAAACTGATATGAATAATTAATATAATGAAATGATAGAAAGATAACTGTAAAAAAAGGAATTAAATTCCCCAAATCCTTCTCTTGTCTTCAAAATAAATGAAAAATGTTGTTTGGGTAATATTTGAATATCACGTTCCATGTTGTTTTCAATTTCAGCATCGATTCCCCACTTGTACGTGACAAGAAGTAGGGTTTTCTCGGGGTCCTTTGGTTTCCTCCCACTGCAAGCAAATTATTGAAATAAAATTGAACCATATTTTAGACACGAAATGACCTAGTTTGTGTCGAGATGACGTTAAACCCCATTTCTCTCTGTATGACGTATGCCCGTCTTCATAAGCCCAGTCGGGACAGAACAGTAAGACGTTAAACCTCATTTCATTTCATTTCAATGGTCAGTACTAAATATTATGGCCACCTGCTGATTTTGTCAAGGTGGCGAGATGTAAATAGAGTGAGGGCACGTGATAGTTTACGCGCGGAGTTAGGGTTCACCTTATATTCGTGACCTAATCTTATCCACAGTGGTATTGTGAAAGCGGCTTCTTATATTTCTGTATAAGACATCACTTCACGTGACGTCAATCATTAGCTCGAGGGTCATCTATTGCTTGCACAAAATCAACTGGTCCGGGCAGAATGACGCCTTTTACTTATTTTATATACCCAGTTAGACTAAATATTAAATATTTTTTATCCAGATATACTCAAAACACCTTTTGTTTTGCCTATGGAAAAGTTAATATTGCGAGCTAATTAAACATGCATGATGCAAGAGCTAAATCGGCCTATTGCAGGTGTTTCTTTGGACCCGAAATGTTATATAAACTATTAATTAGATATTTATGAACATGAAAATATCTTAACCAACTCTCGATGGCATCTTATGGGTCGGATTTTCACTGGATTTGAATCCGATTTGCTGCTCAACGCTTATTGATGATTTAATCCAAAAATGGATAATCGCAACTATATTTTTTTATCGTACCGACTTTAGTAATTATGATCGAAGCTAGGCTTAAAATTCAAACGCCAATATCTCGCGTCAAAGAAATGTACCTGAAATTTTCAGCCTTTTTTAGTTTTTCAACTATTATAATGTGAACTGCCAGTTCTTTATCTAATCGTCCATAATGCACCTTTAAACCACACCGATGTCATCGCTGTCGCTTTAAATCTATTTGTTAAGGTCAGCTCAATTTTCGTCAAGGTCGCTGAGATGTAGATAAGGTTAGGGCACGTGATAGTTGGGGAGATTGTAGGTAAGTGTGAGCATTAGCGCTAGGTTCAGGGTTAGGGTTGGGATTAACCCGCTCTCGGTGATTGTAGCGGCCTAGCGAAGATTCACTGCTGATCAGTGTGCTCGTGACCTTGACGAAATCTTCGGATGGCCTTAACATGAAGGAGTCTTTAATAACAAAACCGCACGCAGACGCTAAAATGGTGTCATCCGGGGATGGTGAAACGTCAAAGAGCATAATTATTACAATGTAAACAAAAGGCAGGCTTTAATTTCTATAGTTCGACTGGAATTATAAAGAGTTGAAAATATAAACTCGATTCAGTGATCCAGCTCTGTGCAATAAGTAAAATAGAAGACTTGTCTTGGTTTTTAGATTCCAGAATCATAGAAATATTTTAGAAACCAGCGGTTACCAGGCAAGATACGCCTACATTTTGCAAGAGATGGATAGAGAACAAGCTACAAACAAAAGCGATGTTTCGTACAATTAAGGGCCATAATCCTGAAAGTTATGGTCTAAAATGCGAAAATATCAAAAGGAACTGAGATCTAAAAAGATGTAATTCAAGTTTCATCAAAATTGGATAACAATTGTGACCTCTACCTGGTCCACAACCTTGATATACCATATTTTTTACACCATTCGCGTAAAAGTGGCGGCCATTTTGTCCGGCAGTTTTGGTTTGGTTTTCTAGAGGGTCCAAAACCTTCGTATTACATACTTTCACACAATTTGCGTATAAAGAGCGGCCATTTTATCGGGTAGTTTCAATTTGATTTTCCGAAATTCGAATGGTGGAATGGTGATATATTTAAACGATTTTTAAAATCTCATTAAAAAATGTGACCTATAAATGTGACCGATTTGTCGTACAATCAGGGGCCATAATCCAAGAAGTTTCGGTCTAAGCTCTAGAGAATCCAAAACTAAAAAGCACAATTTTTCCTACAATCAGTGGCCATAATCCTGGAAGTTATGGTCTGATAGCGAAAGGAACCGAGATCTTTCAGACAAAAACATATAATTTAATTTTCATCAAAATCTGATAAAAATTGTGGCCTCTAGAGGGTCCACAACCTTGATATACCTCTATAGGGACCACAAGCTAAAAACGCGATTTGTCGAACAATCAAGGGCCAGAATTCAGGAAGTTACCACCCAATATATGTAAAAAGCGAAAGAAACCATGCACGGTTGTTGGGTTATAAACATGTATTTCACATTTCATCAAAATCGGACAACAATTGTGACCGCTAGAGTGCCCACAAGCTAAAAACATGATTTTTTTGTACAATTAGGCCCCTAACCCTAACCCTATACATGCCAATATCGAAAGGAACCAAGAACTTTGAGAGATATATTTCATGTTTCGTCAAAATTGGATAAAAATTGTGACCTGGGATCATATTCAAAGGTTTTCTAAAAATACTTAATTTTTCCACTTATCTGACTGTATTACCTTAAATCGGTATTCAAAGGTTATATTTTACATATACTTGGCTATTTGAAAAACTTAAATGCACACTTAAATTATGGAATACTCACAGTGGCCAAATAGCATAAAATTTCAATTTATGGAATACCCTCCGCTGCCAAAAATCACGAATTTCCAAAATCGTAAGCAAGTTATGCCCCCTTAAGAGCATCACTATACTCTATTAAATTCTTAGTTTACATTACTAGGAAAATGTTTGTCGAAATATTATATTGTAACGCATGGAAATAGTATGATTATGGTAGTGTGCATCCTTTGCCGGAACAGCTGTTTTCGTAGACTTTTTTTAAAAAAAAAATCCATATCAATAGATTACAATAAATAGTGGTAGTATAATGATGGATATTATAAACTTTAATTTTTTAAAAAAATACGACGAATAGAAAACAACATACTAGCAATACACAATGACCATTTCCATCTAAGTTAGACTGGACAAATCATTCAGTTTTGTTTATAAATCATTTAAGAAATTCATAGACATTGTGTAAGTACCTACTTTTTAGATTTACAAAGGCCTGGCGTTGACGGTACATTGTTTGTACGAAAGATGCATGATGCATTATTTTTTTTACCTAAATACATACTACCTATTATGTATATATGGGGATGAGTTGTAAAAAATAAATCATGCCTTGCTTCTAGCGGTAGTATAAATAATTTCGAAAATCTATAAAGCCATGTCATCACAAATGAATTTAACTTTATTATATGACAGTCGTGGAAACATGATTCAGCAATACCAACATGATAAATGATCGGGGAAAGATATTCTTGACTCTCTCGTTGGTAATAACCTTATACTCTATTATGGCACTACAACATCAAAGCTGACGACGAAAAAACATTGAGGCCAGCTACGCTCGGCGACATTGTCCTTGTTTCAATCTGAATCCCCGAACTTTTAAAATCGCCATTACGGGACTGCTACTACAGCGTTAAAATAAATCATTATAATCTCACTTAACTTTAAGATACCTCCCATAGGTCACTTAAAGTTAAGTGGATTTTTCTCACTTAAACTGGCCTTTGAATACCACTTAAAGACTAACGCTTAAAAGTTAAGGGAACATTTGATACTGAACAATGCCTTTGAATACCACTTGCCCTTAACTTACGGGAAGTTACGTATATTTAAGTAAAATGTAGTAGTTAAGTGACAATCTTAGAATTAAGATATTCTTTGAATACGGAGCCTGTAGAGTGTCCACAAACAAATTGTGGACGGACGAACGTCCAGACGGACAGGAGCGACGGCATAATACGTCCACATCTGTTGTCTTGTTAAAACTGTAAAATTATTACATCAAATAATACAAATTGTCTTGTTATTAAAAAAAAGGCAATGAAATTTTTATTTCACTAAATATTTATTTTACTAAAATTACTACATCAAATAATACAAATTGTCTTGTTATTAAAAAAAAGGGAATGAAATGTTTATTTTAGAAACATTTAGCTTGGTTCTACTTTTAATTAAAATATACTTCTTTCATCCCGTGCAACGCCGAGTCATCCGCTAGTGTAATTTATAATTCAATAATAAACTATATATCAGAGAACCAAAATAAAAAGAAAGATCCAACTAAACGTAGCTTTAAGAATATCGGTCAGCAGAAATCTAAGAAAATACTATCGGTTAATTTACAAGATGCATTCATCCACATCTGAAATAATTCTAAGGTGTACAGTGCCGGATTTACCTATAGGATTGGCAGGCTGAAGCCAGGATGTATAATACTTTTGACACTGTCATAATAGAGCCGTTTTTACACACACTGTAGTCTTACACGTCCGTCATGATCCTGGACTTTGCTCAATTGTGTTTAAAACACACTTTCATCTTCCTCTAGTCGTGATGGTGGGGGATTTCCTAGTACCTCGCTTAGGCTAAATCCGACCCTGAAAATCTTGCTGACGGGGCCCGAGAGCCGTATAGCCACCATGGTACACTGCTCAACGTCGCCCATTTCGACGCAAGGCTGCGTATAAATTCGGCAGTGTGAAGTTAAATGTGTTTCGTTTTTCGGAATTAAATTTTGTATAACGAATAACGAGACAGAATATGTTTCGTTATTCTGGATTGAAACAAAATTATTACTCTCTCTTATAAATTTCATATCATCATTGTCAATTTATCAAGTAAACTAAGTTCTGTATGTAATGCAAGGAAATCAAATGGGGTTTAACGCGCTACTGTTCTGCACAGAACAGGCTATTAAACAGGGGTATACGCCATACAATGTGCTTCAAGCGTCAATTTACCTGGACAGCGGTGCTACGGCATATACTTACTTCAAATTACAACTGCCAATTGTACGTGCACACCAATGTGTTCATGGCACATCGTTTATTTCGTAACTTCCGAATGACTATACACTTTCCCTTGAAAGGCCCCCAGGCCGCACCACTAACAAGGGGGGGGGGGTGACAACGCCTGATAGTCTCGATGCATAGCGAGCCAACGTCTTACTTACTGAGTCACCTTGGTTCCTAATTGTTTATTATTATTATTTAATTTCCTTATAAGAAAGGTGTCTCCGCAGTAAAAACCAAAACATGGGAAGAATCTTTGAAACGTGCGCATTTTTTTAAGCCGGGGTGGAGCAGAAAAGTAGGACGTTAAACCTCGTTTCATTTCATTATATATTACTGTTCTGATACCGGAATATTACTGATGCCCCAACTGACCGCCCTGTCATTCAGCAAAATAAGGTAAAAGAAATTAAAATATTATAAAATAACTAAATTAAATTTCAAACTGATATGAATAATTAATGGAATGAAATGATAGATAGATAGGAAATAAAATCTCCAAATCCTTCACTTGTCTTCAAAATTAATGAGCAAATGTTGTTTGGGTAATATGTTTTTTATCGTACTGACTTTAGTAATTATAATCGGGGCTAGGCTTAAAATTCAAACGCTAATATCTCACGTCGGAGTGGAGAAATGTACCTGAAATTTTCAGCCTTTTTTAGTTTTTCAACTATTATAATGTGAACTGCCAGTTCTTTATCTAATCGTCCATAATGCACCTTTAAACCACACCGATGTCATCGCTGTCGGGTTAAATCTATTTGTTAAGGCCAGCTCAATTATCGCCAAGGTCGCTTAGATGTAGATAAGGTTAGGGCACGCGAAAGTTGGCGAGTTGTAGGTTAGGGTTAGCATTAGCGCTAGGTTCAGGGTTAGGGTTGGGATTAACCCCCTCTCGGTGATTGTAGCGGTCGAGCGAAGATTCACTGCTGATCAGTGTCCTTGTGACCTTGACGAAATCTGCAGATGGCCGTAACTTTTAGACCAAACATGACGGAGTCTTTAATAACAAGACCTCCCGTGTAAATATTGGAATTCGATATAAGAATAGGCGATAGTGCCGCTGCCCGGGCAAAATTTCCCTCATAGCACACTGTATGGCGTATGTCCGTCTTCATTAGCCCAGTATAGAAGCAAAACAGTAGGACGTTAAACCCCATTTTATTTTATTTCATTTAATAACAAGACCGCTAAAATGGTGACACCCGGCAATGGTGAAACGTCAAAGAGCAGAATTATTACAATGTAAACAAAAGACAGGCTTTAATTTCTATAGTTCGACTGGAATAATAAAGAGTTGAAAATATAAACTCGATTCAGTTATCCAGCTCTGTGCAATAAATAGAATAGAAGACTTGTCTTAGTTCTTAGATTCCAGAATCATAGAAATATTGTAGAAACCATATTGTAGGCAAGATACGCCTACATTTTGCAAGAGATGGATAGAGAACAAGCTAAAAACAAAAATGATTTTTCGTAGAATCAGAGGCCGTAATCCAGAAAGTTATGGTCTGAAATGCGAAAATATCAAAGTTTCGGTCTGAGCTCTAGAGAATCCAAAAGCTAAAAAACACAATTTTCCCTACAATCAGGGGCCACAATCCTGGAAGTTATGGTCTGATAGCGAAAAGAACTGAGATCTTTGGGGATAAACATATAAATATACCTCTTGAGGGACCACAAGCTAAAAATGCGATTTGTAGAACAATCAAGGACCATATTTTCAGGAAGTTAACATCCAATAGCAACAGAAACCATGGTCGTTCGGTTATAAACACGTATTTCAAGTTTCATCAAAATCGGACGTTACGATCTCATATATGCCAATATCGAAAGAAACCGAGATCTTTGGGAGATAGACTATATTCCATGTTTGGATAAAAATTGTGACATGTAGAGTGTCCAAAAACAAATTGTGGACGGACGGACAGGGGCGACGGCATAATACGTCCACATGAAAACGTGGGCGTATAAAAAGAGGAATTCCTTGTTAGAATAAAGCCTTAAACTACATGGCATCTATACGCAGTCTTACCGTTTTAAAGAATAATCCTATTAATCATATAATTCACTATTGCCATTGGTCTATTGTAAGTTGATGTTAAGTTCTCTTGACTGAACAAAGAAAACACCCGGTAGGCATATAAGTTTATTCAAGTATAATCAGCACGGCAAACATGTCTTACTGGCTGAACGGTGAGGCCAAAAACAACAACAGTGACAAGATGTGTGCATTAATAGCAACCACCGCTCTCGTTGTTCGAAGCTTATCCTCGCTTCACTGTTTTTAGATTCAATCAAATATGGCTGAACCGTTCTAATTTATTTCGGAGATACCCGATGGCATCGAGAGTTGTTTATGGTGTTTTTGTGTTAATAAATCTTTAATTAATAGTTTATATAACATTTCCGACCTATTGAAAGACCTGCAATAGGACGATATTTTATAGGCATTCCTTCAAGGATTCAGAAAATGTAATTCCCATGTCTGTAAGTAGAAATTGCACTTCCGGTTTAATCGACAAACTTCATATTTTGTGTACGCATCAGTAGTTTCTTGGCTAGTACAAACAAAAAATTCGAAGGCAATCGGACCTATCTTTTGTCAATTTAAACAAAAAAAATGAACCTTAATTTCTCCAAGGGGAGATAAGTTAGGGAATTTCAAGTCGCATCAGTAAGGTCTACTTACATTCAAAAGTTCACGAAAATCGTGAATTTATTAAAGAAGTTGTCAATTTGGTCTCAATTTCCGGGACGAAATCAAAGTGACGAATTTTCGAAATTCGAAAATCTGACATTGAAGGTGAAAATGAATTTCTTCAAGGTACTCAAAGAAAAAAGAATTAGTAAAATAGGTCAAATAGTCACAATGCTACAGATAAGTAGGTCAGGTTTTTTTCGTCAGTAACATTCGGTGATTTCGGATTCGTAAAACGTTTTGGAAATATATTCATTCCAAAGCCACCACCCATAATTGGGGGGTTGGGGGGTAGGTCAAAGTTTCAGAAAGGTCCTGTGGTTATATAAAGAATCCCGATAAGAAAAAAAATATTTATTAAAATTGCTCAAAACTAGCGAAGTTATAAGTTTAAATACAGCGAGAGGTCATAGTTTCAGAAAGGTCTGTGGTTAGATTCTGAGATATATACTATTCAAAAAAAGTAGGGGATATTTGATTTTGGGGGCATAATACTAAAATATGCAAATGACTACGAAAAAAGTCACTATAGAACCTAACAGAAGAAACATTTCCAGTTACATGTGACGCCCAAACGCACCAATAGCTACCGCATGGAATGCAGGTGATGCTTGGGATCATCATGGGGGTCCAACCCAAGATTTGCACGACTCTGACTTTGAATGTTACAGTCATTGTGACATTGAATTCCAGGGTGGAAACATCAGTTTAATTGTTTTAGTGACCAGAAAACAAATTTTGATATGCTTCGGCTTACCCAAAATGAAAGGTTACGTGCCCTTGGCATGCTACAGATCGGCACAACACAGGCGGTTGTGGCGCGGACGATGAATGTTTCTCAGTCTGTCATAAGCAGGCTATGGTCCAGATACCGTGATACACAATCTGTACAGGACACACCACGCTCAGGTCGACCAAGGGCGACAACTCAAGCCCAGGATCGATTTATCCGTACCTAGGCTTGAGAAATTGTGTCATCACAGCAAATCAGATCAGCGCTCGTCTTCAAACAGACACTGGTGTGAGAGTGAGTGGCCAGACGATTCGGAATCGACTGCATAGGGGTCACCTTCGCGCCCGACGTCCTCGCGTGATCCCTTGTTTGAGAGATCATCACATTCAGGCAAGACGTCGTTGGTGTAGGGATCGTCAACACTGGGATAATCGACGCTGGAGCAATGTGATGTTTTCAGATCAGTCAAGGTTCACTGTTGATTTTTTGGACAGACGTAGGAGGGTGTGGCGTCGTCGAAACGAGCGCTTCCAAGACGTTAAAGTCATCAGACATGATCGATTTGGGGGTGGTTCTGTTATGGTGTGGGGAGGCATCACTGTTGCTGGAAGAACGGCTTTACATGTTGCAGGGCGTGTTACAGGCCAGTACTACCGGGACAACATCTTGGCAGTCCATGTTGTGCCGTTCGCACGACGTCATGGCCGCCGTTTCATCTTCCAGGATGACAACGCAAAATGTCACAGGGCCAGGATCATTACAGGTTACCTCCAACAACAGAACATCACCACATTACCTTGGCCAGCACTGAGTCCCGACCTCTCCCCCATCGAGCATGTCTGGGACATGCTTGGACAGAGGTTACGTCAACGTCAACAACGTCCTGCCAATGTCCAAGAACTTGCTGCTGCGTTGCAACAGGAATGGGACAATCTGGACCAAAATGACCTTAGACGTCTCATTAGGAGTATGCCACGTCGGATCAATGCTTGTTTGGCAAACAGAGGAGGATTTACCCGTTACTGACTCTTGGTTGTGATGCTGTGGTAACTTTGCTGTTTGACCCCGGGTATCATTTTACCCTTATAATGGTCAGTCTGTGCCTTACTTAGTCTAACGATCATTTGGAATAAATCGATGAATGTGAACTTCATTTCATTTTGTCATTTGTTTCTTCGTCAGTTTCATTAGGTGACTTTAATAACACTTAAAAATCAAATATCCCCTACTTTTTTTTGAATAGTATAAATGAAATGATATGGGGTTTAACGTGCTACTGTTCTGCTCCTATACTGGGCTAATGAAGACGGGCATACGCCATACATTGTGCTATGAGGGAAATTTTGCCCGGGCAGAGGCACTATCGCCTACTCTTATATCGAATTCCAACTACCAAGGGATCTTTTACATGCATTCCAATGTATACACGGGACCTCGGTTTTTCGTCTCATCCGAAGGACTAGACGGCTGTCTTTGTCAGGCCATCCCCGTTCTGCACCACTGACAAGGGTAAACCACGTCGCAAAACCCCAATGAAAAATGCAGGGATCGGTTAATGAGTCAGCGGCTTACCCACTTAGCCACCGTGGGTCCGAACTTTGACGAAAATTGCATTTGAAAATGATTTCTTTCAAGGCACTCAATGAATTTTTTTTTTAGTAAAATTGGTAAAAAAAAACCCCACAACGTTACGACTATGCATTGTAAGGTTTTTCCGTTCGTAAAATTCGGTGATTTCGAATTCGTAAAACGTTTTGAAAATATATATAATCCACAGCCACTACCCATTCTTGGGGTGGATGGGGGGGGGCAAAGTTTCAGAAAGATCCCATGATCAGATTCTGCGAATAAAATTTATGGGAAAATAACAACAAAATAAAATAAATAAATCTCTGTTACATGGGGTTATATAAAGAATCTGAACAAGAAAAAATAATCAATAAAATCGGTCAAAAACTCGAGAAGTCATAAGCCTAAATATACCGAGAAACATTTCACCCGAGCGAAGAAATAACTGAGACTTGAATTGCCACTATTTTACCCAGAACAAGCATTTTCGTCTTCTTTGAAACATTAAATTCTTGCATTTTCTTCATGTAGAAAGCAATATTCCAGTCTCTCTTGACATTTTTCACTCTGCCTTTCCGTTAAGAGAGGCTATAAATGCCCCACCCACCCTTTTTAATGATGTGTTTGGAGAGATTTAATTGCACCTATGTTGCCAACTAAATGATAGTAATTGGAATTTGGGGTTAAATTTCGGCTATGAATGTTATTTTTCGCCAATAAATAGTTACTTTGTACATTTCAAGGATTTCTAATCCTTTTTGTTTACAGTCAATTTTAGAACCCTGAGACATTTAGGCCAATGACAGCACATCCTGATAAAAAAAACTGGTGTAGATGTGTAACTGCCAGCTTAATGTTCCATATTTTCTTATCAAAATCTAGGATTTGTGATGTTTGTTGCATTTATGTTACTTATAGAACAGCACAATCTTAATTTTGCTCCTTTTCACTCCTCCTTTATGTTGTCAACTCTGTCATAACTACTTTTTTGACTTCATTTTTTCAGGAAATTGATGTAAAGGTCCAGACATCTTGCAACAGCACAAAAATTGCAATAAGATTTGCATGATGCCTCTGAACTTTGAGTTATTGGAAACATTTAAATATTCCCAAATATGTGAAAATTGTGTATTCTGTGACCCTGTTGTAAGAGAGGGGTGGTCATGGGCCGAAATGGCATTTTTTTTCTTTCATCAAGGCCTATTTTTCAACAAAGTATATATTTATTGCGCAGCATAGCTGTTCGATAAATTCCTGATAGATTCCTTTGGTAATGTTAGTTCTGCAACCAAAGATTAGATTGATTCAGTCAGTGAAATGTTTAGGGAGTGGGGATACATGTTTCAGTATAGATCTCTAATATTACAATCAATGCAACTGATGTGATTTTTCTGTTTGCATTATTGTCCAAGGTTTCTAAAAATGTATTTCTTGACAGTCTGGCTATCTAAAAAGTGGAAAATTGTTGTTGTTTTTAAAGATGCTACATGTAAATTTTGTACAATTTTCAGGAAATGGCAGTAAAAAATTATACTTTTGAAAACAATTCCAGATCATGAGTGGTTTCTGTGTAATTTGTTTGGAACTTTCTAATTTTTACACAGAACTCATATATTGCCTTTAATAAGAAAGATTTTAAAATTTTTAGCACAAATGGACCTGAAATGCACTGCTGTACAGAAAGCAGCATGTATACTTAAAGGGCCATCAATTGTACAGTTATATTTTGATTTTCTTTCAACGGTATGTTGCCAGAACATATGGGAAGCATATAAAAAAGGCCTATTGGTGATACCTGCAGTTTCACCCATATATGGGACACGGCTCACCAAATATTCCTTCGCCGTACAAAATATTTCTACGCCGTCACCCACGAAACAAGGGCCACAGCTATTTTTAATCTTTCTCTCCCTTTCCCGTTTCCCTCTTTTGCACTGCGATTTCTGTTGACTTTTTGGTGTAGAATCGAAGAAAAGGATTTGAAAATACATTTCATTTTCTGACGGGTTTTGGTGAGTATTCATGATTTTGAGGCGTAAGGGTACAAGAGTTGAGAAGTTGGTTAGGTTGAAATATAGGGTCGAAAATTGCATGTTTACTTGTCTCTACTTCCAGCTGGTGTATCTCAAGTTGTTCATGGTGAACCTCATATGTGCTTTTAGGGAAGTGTTTGCCACATGTTGCTCCATCTGTGGCAGAAAGCGTTCTGCGAAAATGTGGGGAAAAGTTAGAGCCAGTCTAAGAGCATATTCCTGAAGCAATGGCCCCAGAAATCCCTCTCTGTCCATTGCTGGATTGGCTTCTGATACTTGAGTTTTTGAGGGAGTGTGTCTATTCTTCCCGTTCAATCAAATCCATCCCAAATACAGCAACATGACAGCCCTTCGTTTAATCTGGGGTCTTCCCTAAAATTTTGGACAGTGATTTGAGGGATTAAAAACGGCGAAAGTCTTGTTCATCTCCATACAGTATGGTTTAGATTGTATGAGTGTTGATAGCCTCGTTTGTCACGCAATTAGTTTTTCTGCAATATTCTGCTATGCACTGGTTAATTGGGCATAATAAAATCGTGAGTCATGACTTAACGTTATGTAAACATATTTGGTGCAATATGGAGCTATGTTTAAAGCGTATTCATTATTGTTACGCAGTTAGCTATTGGTTGTTAATCAAACTATTGACCAGTCATAATTTGGAACAGATATTTGCTTCGATAAAAGCAGTGTTTATTGGGATTAGCTCTAATCAAACGAAACACTGCGAGGAGTATGGTCTAAGACACGAGAATTAACATTAAAATCAATGAGGAAATCATTAGTGATCTCTGGCCATATAATAGTCGAGGTAATATGACAAGAGGGAGACAACTCTTAACATCTGCGATACATTTCATAGAACCAAAAACACACAGTTGCTCATCGGAAATCCAAACATGCATGGTAAATATTACAACATGCATATGTATACATTTTCGTATGCATGCATATGTATACATACCGGGATTTTCGTATTTAGACATGGCACAGCCCCCAACCCCACCCCCCGTAATCATGGTATAGTACCATCCAAAGTGTCAAGGTAAGTAAATTTCTCATTGTGTGCTAGGCTAATTTACTGTTATAGTGTCGTGAATATCCTTGTTCTGGCTTATAGTGTGCCGGGTTTCCGTATATGTGAATAAGCCACGTGATATCCTACGTTTGTATATGAAAGTTGATGCTGTACGAAAGATGCTATGTAGAAAAGGTGAAAGACAAATGGGATGTGCAGAGCGCAAATGTAAAATGTAATGAGAGAAATGTAAAATGTAGACACGTCAAAAAAAGCATTTTCGCACAAAACATTTGTCACTTAACATTTCACGTTTTACATTTAACTCTTGCATTAGCGGTATTTTGACTTTATCATTATCGGTATTAGGACTTTGTACATTGTACTTTTTACATCTTACGTTAATCAAAGGTTAATTGAACTCCAGTATGATTAAAAGATTAAGGTGGCATATTCTTCTCAATTTGGAAGCCGTAACGTGTTCAAAACAGCGGATAATCTCTTGACAGTTAATTAGCGGTAACACATACTCGTGTAACTGAGGAGATATGATGTGATCGCGTGGAGGGTTGGTTTAGGACATCGACCAATTAGTAGGGTGACTTACGGTACAGGACGAATACAATGTTGGTCGATTTTCTCTTGGTGGATTTGGTGACGTCATGGGATTCTTAAGAACTTAATACCGCACAATGCTTCGTTATAGGCGTGGGGAAGGTAGTTAATTTTCAAGATAGTTTTTGAAAGAATATGAAAGAAAGAAAGAAAGAAATATGGTTTTATGGCACGTCAGCTCCAACCGGGCTATATTGCGCCAAACATATGGTGAATCTAACGAGACAAATTAAAATGATATCACATAAAAGAATTTATATATGTAAATAAAAACAAAAATCACAGAAAATATATTAATTAAAAATCAATATAACAAATCTTTTACATATATAAATATAACAAATCTTTTACATATATAAATATTTAAAATAATATACATGATTAAATATATATAATTAAAATTGAGAATAAAAGTTTGTCTCTTGTAAAAATGTTAGCACTTTATCATATAGCTCCGGTTGAGCAAATAGCTGACGTACTGTCTGGCAACGGTAGTATTTAGATCTAATATATTTGAGATGTTCGCACTCAGTCAAAATGTGTTTCACGGTCAAAGGAACATGACAGTGAACACATTCCGGTTGAGGCTCTCGCTTCAAAATGAAAATATGAGTTAAAAAGGTATGACCAATGCGAGAGCGACACAAAACAACCTCATCCCTCCTGTTGGTTCTATAGGAGTTGGGCCAATCTCCTAGGAGAGGCTTAATGTGATGAAGTTTGTTTGTGTCTGCAAGATCCCAAGACCGTTGCCAGCGGTTATAAATAAAACAATTTATACAAGATTTAAAATCTTTATATGGTATTAAAAAGGGTGATTGGGGAAGATCTAAAGCAACTTTGGCAGCAAAATCTGCTTGATCATTCCCTCTTATATCAACGTGACTGGGGAGCCAGCAAAAGACAATAAACATCTGCTACTAATGGGTGTTCAAGTTGTTTGTTGTTAATTGCTTGAAGCGAGGACAGAGAATCAGTAAATATAATATGCTTTAAAGATGAAGAGGATTGTATGAACTCCAAGGCCTGAAGAATGTCCTGGAGCTCCGCTGTAAATATTGAAGTAGCAGGTGGAAGACACACAGAAATGGTCTCAGATGGCGTCACGGTAGCCGAAGCTACCCGGTCGCCATCCTTAGAACCATCTTTGTAAATAGGAATATAATCACCATACTTAGACCTTAACTCTCTAAAGAGAGATTGGAACACCGTAGAGCTAGTATCTCTCTTTTTATGTTGAGTAAGATCGAAATCGATCTTTGGTTGAGATATAGCCCACGGTGGAGTCCTAAAGACAGGGGTATTCGCAATACTATCAAGGCTGATACCAGCCTCGGACAAAAGGGGTTGTATGCGAATACCGAATGATGGAATAACATTAGTCTTCACTAGATACAAATGCTCATGAATAGGTCTAAATATGGTGTTAAATGAAATGTGATTCGGAAGTGATGCTATTTTCGTAGCATACTGCAGGACCAGTTTATCACGTCTGTTGTGCAGTGAGGGCTCATGCGCCTCGACGTATAAACTGTCCACTGGAGATGTACGAAATGCTCCTAAACTGATTCTAAGTCCTTGGTTGTGTATGGTGTCGAGCTCTTTGAGATAAGACTCGGTAGAATGAGGGGTGGGTTACCGGTTAGGGTGCCCCACAGAGAGCATTGGCCTGGGGCAAGGGAGTTGTCAAGCAGTAGGAGGATGGGCTTAGAACACAAACAAGCCGGTTAGTCTACAGGTTCTGTCATGACTCGAGGAAGTTAGGTCTCGTTTTGTACAGAAGGTAGCTTGCTAGGGACAACAATGTCGCTAAGATTTTTGTTCCTAGAGTAAGCTACGATGAGTTTACTTTTAAAGATTTTCGGTAGACTTTCTTGTAATTCGTTATAGTATTTTTTGACGATTTTTGTGGCTTTGTGTGCCGTGCTGTTGTATTTTATGACTAGTGGGAGAACACTGGTGTTGAGGAGTAGTAGTGTTTTTAATCTTCCTTAGAAATCGTTTTGAATAACCCCGTTCCCGGAGTTTGTCAAAAACTAGCGTACACGCGTTCTCAAAATCGGTCTGGCGCGTACAGATTCGATAGAAACGGAGAATTTGAGATTTAATAATGCCCGAAAAAGTGTGTTTGGGGTAAAATGAAGACTTAAATAAAAGTTGGTGCGTGTCTTTTTCTTTAAAGAATACTTTAATGTCTAAATTGCCCGTAACAGTCAGGTTTTCGCCCTTGAACACTGTCGTGTCCAAGAAGTCAATGCTCTTATCGTTGACGGTAGCTGTTAGTTTAATGGAGGGGTGGTGATGGTTTAAAATATTGAAATACCGCCAAAATTCCTCCTCCGTAAAAGGCCAAACTATAAAAATATCGTCTAGGAACCGTCCATAGAAAATCGGTTGTAAAGGGCAGAGAGGTAAGAGCTCTCTTTCCCATTCGGCCATATAAATGTTTGCAAAATTTGGACTATATATTTGACCCATCGATACCCCAGTAGTCTGGAGGTATGCCTGCTCATTAAAGGTAAAATCATTGCGGGTGAGACAGATTTCTAAGAGTTCCAAAATTTCTTCGTCCGGATGAGATTTCATTGGGTTTCTTAAAAAAGCCTTTCGGAGCGCGTTAAAGCCAGTCTCGTTATCAATATTTGTGTACATACTCTGTACATCGATCGATATTAATAACGCGTTGGGTTAGGGTTAGGGTAGAATGAGGGTTAGGGTTAGGACTTGAATACTACTTCGCACCGCACCCGATATGGTACAAAATGCAATTTTTTTCAGAAACTATAAGTAGTAGGACTCTGAAATTGCGCCTGTGATATACATTTGTCTATTGTCGAATCGTATTAAAATTCTAAAGTCCTGGTTGATAAGATCCAAACGCGAAAACAACCCCAAAGACTTATTACGCTATAAATAAAAATGGCCGTATTTTGGGTTCGGTTAGGGTAAGGGTCGGGATTTCCTTCATTTGCAGTAGGTATAGGGACTTTTGCGACCATGCACCATCGCTCATGCACCAGCTAGACGTTTTGGAGACACTATGAGTAATAGAGATCTGAAATTTGGTGCGTGGTCTAAGTGTGGCTAAGGGAGGATGGTATTAAATTTTGGAACTTGTACTTGAACCGCAAGTAGGTGTTTGTTCTTGAAAAATATAGAAAATTGCTTTACATGCACCGCGTAGACATTTTGACTAGTCGTGTGAGTTTGAAGATGATTAGTCTATTTTGGTCATCGACCATTTTAATTGATAATACCAGGGTATTTTTCGCATTCACCGTAGGTATATGTTGTTTTATAAAGCAATGGATCCGAAGAAAATGGTGAATATTAATGCGAAAGTCGTTGTGTGTTTATAAATAACATTTTGATTAAAACTGTATTTTATGACTACATACAGTGTTTTGTTATATGATCTTCCGAGAAATAAAGCAGATAACCCGACCCTACCCCAGTATCCCTATTATTTGGTCTCTTGGGAAAGGGCTAGGGGATAATTACTACTTTCCGCCCCGCCCGGACTGATGAATTTCATGCAAAATCCCACAAGACATTCCTATTCGTTCATTGTCGAACAATGATTCTTTCTCCGTTTCTTATAAGGAAGCAAATAGCCATACTTAATTTCTGATGGTAGAAACTGAAGAATTATGTTTTTAAAAAAATAAGATAATAAATGTAAATTGTAGAAAATCATTAAGAATATTAGTCTATTTTGGTTGAGGGGGCATTTCTACAGATTTTGGTTTTTAATTTATGTACTTACAATGTCAGTGTTTATGTTTGTTCCGTAAAATCGTGCTTCTCAGGTGAACTGAAACAGCGGTTGTCCAACAGGCTACAGACCCCTGCGAAATAATCCACTAAGTTATGGACTGGTAACAATATGAATAAAAACTACCGTATGTTAGTCTCATAAGTTTCGGCACAGTATCACCAGTTTTTTTGGTTTTTGATATTTTTTTTTATATGTTGACTCCAGGTTTTTAATGTCAAATTAAAAGAAGGCGTGGTTATAAAGCCACTCTTCATGCAAAGTTGTACATATCGCAATGTATTTTATAACGCGTGAATGTGAATTCCCGTATATATTTGCCTTAAAATTGGCGGAGTATACTTTCTACAAATAGTTTTTGCATAATTTATGGAGTACATGTAGGCCTATGGCTTGCAATGTATGTGTATGTATTTGAGCAGAGAAGTTCACTTGTTATTTTGAAAAATCGAGACCAACCGCTTCGCACTGCACTTGTAACAATTAAGCACTAAAAAAACGCTTTATTCTCACCCCATTAAACAGATAATAAGTAACGTTTGTTAGTCTCAAAATAACGTAAACATCGAGGAATAAATTGAAGGCTATAAACAAGGATCAGTTGTAATATGTATAATAAAAAGAAATAAGAGTTGATAAACGGGTTAAATTTTTATTAGTATCGTGTAGGGTTGGGGTTAGGGTACAGGCACGAGTGCGAGATTGATCCAGGATGATCCGCTTCCAATTGAAGATTTTAATGCAAAATGCCACTTTGTCATTTCTATTCGCCCTCTATCTGGTAAAGGTAATTCCTCCGCTTCTTATAAGGAAGAAAACGGCCATACTTAGTTTTCTGTGGTAGAGAATGAAGAAAATTTATTTTCAAGAAAACCGGGTAATCAATTGACAGTGTAGACAATCGGTAAGAATATTAGTCTATGTGGGGCAATGGATGTATTCTACAAATTCTGGTTGTTAATTTAGGGTGCTTACAATGTCAGTGTTTATGATTTTCCCGTAAAATCGTGCTTGTCGGCTGAGCTTGAAAGACCGGTTGTCTCTGCGAAATAATGCATTACGCTCGCTTTGGACTCGTTAAAATATGAATAAAACCTAACTAACGCATGTTAGTTAGTCTGATAAGTCCCGAGGAAGTGTCACCAGATGCTTTTTTTTTTTTTTTTTTTTTTTTAATCAATCTGGACTGGAAGTGAATAAAATAACAATGTGGCATCGATCGTTTCGATGATCTAAGGCCTCGGGAAATGTTTATAGTATGTGCTAATACTTGTCACGTATTACACGGTAGCATAATATTATACTCGGATTCGCGGAAGAAATTCATTTTTTAAAAAAAAAACCCGCACAAAACATCTTTATCATCGAAAAATCAGATGATTTTAATTAATGGTAGTTTGTAGATTGTAGGACCAGCGGAAGCGCTGCCGTGGCCAACCCTGTCGTTTAGAAAATGTAGCGAAATTGTGACCTTTGTAAAAATTTTAAACACATGTAGAACGATAATGAAGTAAACTAGATAGAAAGTGCTGGATGAAAGACATGACATATATATTAGTACTTAGTTACAAACGCCTCAAAAAGGAATCGAGGTATCGGCATGAAAATTTTTCAGGCACGCTTGCCATAGGGGTGAAGAGTTTGGAAGTCGTGTTCCAGGAGGTAACCGTTCGTAGCGCCATCTGTGTTGGCAACGGGCATAGCAACCAAACTGTCATGGCGTCGTGTGTGAAGAGGAAAAAGGTATTGAAGAGAAATCGGTCAAAAACAAGAAGGCAAGTGATTACTTTGACATGTTATCTGTCCCCGTAGCTGCTTTGAGCTCTTGGGACATTGACACGAATACGTACATACGGAAGACAGTGTGTTATAATGGAAATTTTGCCCGGAAAGCGGCAAATTCTTGTTTCGAATTCCGACTGTCAAGTATTCTTTTCTGCGTGCTGTCCGATGCGAACCACAGTGGAGAATGACCATGAAATTTCTCTGCCAACGCAGGGATTGCACACGGAACCTCCATGTTAGCGAGCCAACGTCTTAATGACTGAATCCACCACAACTCCCATGGCATGTAAAATATTCAGCTGAAGTTAATTTACTACTTCGGCACTGTTGGTATTGTTACGGTCCGGGAACACACCTAAATTATATGTATATTGATTCGCTATACTATTAGATTATTTATTGTTTTGCTGGGAACATACCCATGTTATTCTGTTATAAAGTATTCGTATCAACATGACTTTTCTTTGTTAATGGGATCACTTGTTTGTTTACCTTTACGAACCTGTTCTCCCCGCGTCACAAATGGACTGCACCATTTTGTTCCACGCCGTTTTCTTCACCGGCTGCATGTAGCCGAAAATCCCCCCTAGCTCCGTATAAATTGAGTGCCGTGAACCAAGGAGCCGACTGGATATGGTAGCAAACCCGAGTATTAATATCTGCGCATAAATAAATATATTTATCCTTTCAGTCCCACCGCATTGTCGATCAGAACACCAACGAGCAAGTCTGTCAAATTGACTATCGAAGACTGTTGGTCACGTGATACAACGTTGGGGGTAATATGACGTCAAAATTTAGTGACGTAATATGGCGCGCTGTACGAAGCGTTTCAGTTAGTTGGCCTTCGCAACTCATTGTGTTTAGACGTGTTTTTTAATTGTTAGCCTATATAGGCCTAGATATTGATCATGGCGCAGGTGATCTGCAACACACCTTCTCTGGTAAGGGATTAATTATATTATAGTAGGTTGTTTAACCTGTGCCTGTTGGGGAGCCTAATTAAGCTTCTTTATAATAATTTCGGTGTTTACCGATATTACCGTGCATTGACTTTGTTTGTCCTTCGACCTCCCAGTCTAACTGTGAGTTAACGTTTGCCTTTAACTCCTTTTATTTATACACCTGTGTTGCTCTTTTTAGCCACGGTGTAATGCCATATCAACATATAAAACATTGAAATATAATTGATTATATCTGATCTGCCTGTAGAACCGTAAGTGGTATTTCAACCAGTCATTGGTGCTACAAAACCTGATCTGGTGTTTTGAACCGAATCTGGTGCTTGCCTGTGTGAGCTGGGTGCATGGAACCGGATCTGGTGTTTTGAACCTAATCCGGTGCACCAGATATAAACCTGATTATCAATGATAAATAAGTCATTGCGATTGTTATTAGCAGAAAGTTTTCAAGTGGAAATTCTGCAGGGAATTGAGGAAAATAAATAAGGTGGTCTGCTACCGAATTTGGGCACTAAAGGGAGATAACTCCTCTTGGGCTTGGTATCTTTATTTACAGGGAAACCATTACCAATCCAGAAGGTCCTGAATCGTGTATCGCATACACCAAGTATCCTGATATATTCACCACTTCAAAAACTAAGTACCGGTACAATTAACAATTTACGACGTGAAACAAGTATAACTTTTCAACTTCGATGTACATTTCAATTATTAAATATTAATTATTAAATATTGTATTAATTATTTTATATATTTAGGTAATAAAGTTTGTGTTGTTCTTAATTAAAGTACTCTGTTATCTGTTCGTGTCTGGGGTGTTGCAGGGGGTCTTCACATACAGCTACAGAACGCCCGCGAATTCGTTGGTTGCCAGCCGGAGGGTTGGTAGCGTAACAGTATCCACCAGTAAAATAATCATCCTCTTTTGTATTGTAGGACAACCCGAAAGAAATGGCTCCTACTTGTATGACATGGGTCGACTGACACCGGGATTTTACCTTTTGAAGCAATACCCAACAAGAGAAAGATTTTCAATGCTTGATTTCCAAGACACAATGGTATTTTACACTCACACTGACCATATTAAAGTAAAACGATTGGTAATTGCCCGGAAAGCAGCAAATTCTTGTTTCGAATTCCGACTGTCAAGTATTCTTTTCTTCGTGCTGTCCGATGCGAACCACAGTGGAGAATGACCATGAAATTTCTCTGCCAACGCAGGGATTGCACACGGAACCTCCATGTTAGCGAGCCAACGTCTTAATGACTGAACCCACCACAACTCCCATGGCATGTAAAATATTCAGCTGAAGTTAATTTACTACTTCGGCACTGTTGGTATCCACCAGTAAAATAATCATCCTCTTTTGTATTGTAGGACAACCCGAAAGAAATGGCTCCTACTTGTATGACATGGGTCGACTGACACCGGGATTCCACCTTTTGAAGCAATACCCAACAAGAGAAAGATTTTCAATGCTTGATTTCCAAGACACAATGGTATTTTACACTCACACTGACCATATTAAAATACCACGATTGGTAATTGCCCGGAAAGCAGCAAATTCTTGTTTCGAATTCCGACTGTCAAGTATTCTTTTCTTCGTGCTGTCCGATGCGAACCACAGTGGAGAATGACCATGAAATTTTACACTCACACTGACCATATTAAAATACAACGATTGGTAATAGACAAAATGGTGGAAGCATAAAGACCGTCCTCGATGCAATCAACAAATTGTTTCGAAACCGACAATAGTGGATGCACACTGATGTGCAGTGAAATTTCGTTAGGCCGCTACAACGTTAGCTTGAAGTATATCTGGATATACTATATGTAGTGTAAATTCTGCCTGTTTATGCCGTGACATATTATGTAATTATGTAAGCAATGGACTTGCCATCGAGCCAATGATGAACCATGTTTGATGTGATGCAGTATACCTCTGTGAAAGCTGGTAGCAGTTATAACAACAAGAACTATTTTGTTTTTACAAGTGAAATGTATTGTGCACTGATAAGCAATAATATACTTTACTTTGGGGCCATTCCTACCAATTTGAATTGTTGCATAGAACGTAATGGGATGTTGGTCTCAAAGTACCTATTAGGAACCCCCAAATAACGAGGGGTTTTTTCGCATCACCACTGGTATATATTGTTTTGAACCGCGAACGGCTTTAGCCGTGAAGCTCTGTGATATTTAGAAGCGACAAATGCGAACCAAATGTTAGAAATTACTATCCCTGGCCAATATCAATGCGAAAGTTGTTGGGTGTTTAAAAATGAACTTTGTATTGACTATATTTAATTTCTTGTCTGTGCCAAATGAATTACAAAATTATGTCATTTTCTGTTGAGATGACTGCTTTTTTTAAAAACAGATTGGAATTAATAAATATGCTTGGTAGAGTTATCTGCCCTTTTCATGAAAGCTGGCAGCAGTTATAACAACAAGAACTATTTTTGTTTTTACAAGTGAAATGTATTGTGCACTGATGGGCAATGATATACTTTACAAATTTGAATTGTTTTCTGGAGTACTTAGGCCTGTCTTTCTTAAAATGTCAGTGTTTTTTTGTGGGCAGATAGAATAGAATGAAAACTTGCTGTTGAGATAGAAAGATATACTGCTTGTTGCATTGCACGTAATCGTATGTTGGGCTCAAAGTACCTATTAGGACCCCCCCAAATAACGAGGGTTTTTTTCGCATCACCACTGGTATATATTGTTTTGAACCGCGAACGGCTTTAGCCGTGAAGCTCTGTGATATATAGAAGCGACAAATGCGAACCAAATGTTAGAAATTACTATCCCTGGCCAATATCAATGCGAAAGTTGTTGGGTGTTTAAAAATGAACTTTGTATCGACTATATTTAATTTCTTGTCTGTGCCAAATGAATTACAAAATTATGTCATTTTCTGTTGAGATGACTGCTTTTTTTAAAAACAGATTGGAATTAATAAATATGCTTGGTAGAGTTATCTGCCCTTTTCATGAAAGCTGGCAGCAGTTATAACAACAAGAACTATTTTTGTTTTTACAAGTGAAATGTATTGTGCACTGATGGGCAATGATATACTTTACAAATTTGAATTGTTTTCTGGAGTACTTAGGCCTGTCTTTCTTAAAATGTCAGTGTTTTTTTTGTGGGCAGATAGAATAGAATGAAAACTTGCTGTTGAGATAGAAAGATATACTGCTTGTTGCATTGCACGTAATCGTATGTTGGGCTCAAAGTACCTATTAGGACCCCCCCAAATAACGAGGGTTTTTTTCGCATCACCACTGGTATATATTGTTTTGAACCGCGAACGGCTTTAGCCGTGAAGCTCTGTGATATATAGAAGCGACAAATGCGAACCAAATGTTAGAAATTACTATCCCTGGCCAATATCAATGCGAAAGTTGTTGGGTGTTTAAAAATGAACTTTGTATCGACTATATTTAATTTCTTGTCTGTGCCAAATGAATTACAAAATTATGTCATTTTCTGTTGAGATGACTGCTTTTTTTTTAAAAACAGATTGGAATTAATAAATATGCTTGGTAGAGTTATCTGCCCTTTTCATGAAAGCTGGCAGCAGTTATAACAACAAGAACTATTTTGTTTTTACAAGTGAAATGTATTGTGCACTGATGGGCAATGATATACTTTACAAATTTGAATTGTTTTCCGGAGTACTTAGGCCTGTCTTTCTTAAAATGTCAGTGTTTTTTTGTGGGTAAATAGAATAGAATGAAAACTTGCTGTTGAGATAGAAAGGTATACTGCTTGTTGCATTGCACGTAATTGTATGTTGGGCTCAAAGTACCTATTAGGACCCCCCCAAATAACGAGGTTTTTTTTCGCATCACCACTGGTATATATTGTTTTGAACCGCGAACGGCTTTAGCCGTGAAGCTCTGTGATATTTAGAAGCGACAAATGCGAACCAAATGTTAGAAATTACTATCCCTGGCCAATATCAATGCGAAAGTTGTTGGGTGTTTAAAAATGAACTTTGTATCGACTATATTTAATTTCTTGTTTGTGCCAAATGAATTACAAAATTGTGTCATTTTCTGTTGAGATCACTGTTTTTTTTTTTTTACACAGATTGGAATGAATAAATATTGTTAATAGAGTTATCTGCCATTTTCATTTCCATTTCCAACAAAAACTGAAATGTCACCATTGCAAATGTACAGGCCTTTAATATCGAGACACTTATCTGTAGATTTAAGTTCACATTTCCAGCCTTGCAAGGAAGGGTCTATTCCCTCGTATGGTACGTAAAAGAGCCCTCGACACTTGGAATTTGAAGGAAAAAAATTGGTCGTTGTGCCGCTGTCCAGGCAAAATGTCCCTCACAACACCGTGTTTGGCCTATGCCGAAATCGCAAGCTCCGGCACTGAGTGGGTGGGGGGTGGGGTTTGACCCATTGTGTTGCTAGGGGATTTTCTTTCGAGAAGACATTATTCAGAGACAACGGATGGTACTTAAAAGAACCCTCGACACTTGGAATTTGAAGAAAAGAATGGGTCGTAGTGCCACATGGCCCCATAGCACACATTTTTCTTGGCGTCCTCCCGGTTTACTCCCATTGCTAAAGACCCCCTATGCCCAAGTGAATTATTGAAAACAAATGGAAGCATCTGAAATGACCTAGTTTGTGTCGGTTGGGACCTTAAACCTCCCCCCCCCCTCCCCCTCTCTTCATTAGCCCAGTCAGTGCGGATCATCTCTAAATGCATAAATCACCCCTTGTTGATAGCCATCACATAAATGAACTGTACAAGTAACACATGTTTTGCGTTCAAAGAATATTTTAATTATTAAGACATCTTTTAATTATCTTTTGTGTTCAAAGAATATTTTTTATCATTAACACATTTTCAAGCGCAGGAGTCCGTTCACAGAAAATGTTAGTTATTGAGCGCAAGGTTTAGTTCTGATTCAAGACTGGTCCTCTTTTCCTGCCTCCTGGCTTTTCTGAGAAGGTTTTTCAGTTTTTCTATCAAGTATGTCTCGAAGTCACCAGTGATGCCCCCTGGCTTCCAGGTTGACGGCCAGATGCCGTGCTTTATACCTTCTTCCTGTAGTTCTCGTGCGTCGTCTCTTTTGGCTGTAATGAAAATTGAAAAATGTTAAAGTATATGTTTTAGTACAAAGATCAAATTCACTCTCTAGGTGCTTTTAGAATGAAAGGGGGCTTAACATCCCACTGTTCTTCTGCAACTGGGATAATGAAAGACGGGATGAAGACGGGCATTCGCCAGGGCAGCGGCTCTACTGTTATATCCAATTTCAACTGCCAAGAGACCTTTTTAGTTGCTCGCCAGTGGGGACACTGGACCTCGCATTCGCAAACTTGAATACATTTCAATGATTTACTACAAACATCACATTTACTGAGTATAGACAGTAGCCTTAAATTGTACACTTCATGCATTAACTATACCAAAAGTTGTTTTAACCCGGAAACATCCCTGCAGTACTAAAACAGAAAATGATTTACTACAAAAGATTAACTTACCACTAGACGAGTGAAGTCTGTCTTCGAAAAAATGGTGGATAAAAGCGAATTGCGCCGGGGTCATCCTTTCGCGTTCCCCACTTCGGGGTGTAGATCCTCTATGGTGTGGGGAATGGTGAAATTCTTCTTGGCCATTTTCAGGCATGGCCTGCTGTCTGGGACAGGGGTTGGGCTGGCATCCTTTGCTTTAGTAGGTAAGGGGCTGGAGCTCGGGACCTCCACAAAGGACATCATGTCTTCTTTAAACTCAGTAACTTCTAAATCATGTCTGGCCTCAATGGCCCTCACCCTGTTCTCTAGGGTCTTGATGTGTTCCACCACGAATTCTTTGATAGCTTGAATTTCGTCCTCCATTTCTTCCATCATTTTGCTAAGCTGCTCACTGATTGGTTTCCAAAGCCGCAATGCAGATATTTCTTAGCGTAGCGCGGGAAAGCGATTCATCGGTCGGCACGCGTGGGGTTACCCCAATCCACCTAAACCACCCCGTTTCTTTTCACATGTATACATGATTAATATTTCCGAAACATGGTTTTGTTTTTTGATTTGTTTTTTGTTTTTAACAGTTTTGAAAAAAAAAAGACAACAACACAAAAAAAAACAAGAAATAAATGGAAGATGAAAGCATGAAAGACATCGTAGTTAATTAGCATTGAGTTGTATTGACATATTGTTTAAGGAGCTAAATCGCTAATATTTGTGACCTAGAAATTGACACAAATGGGTCGCAAAAATAATATATTATGAATGTATATAAACTGATATACATTCAATCGTGTCCGTTTTTACTCTCATTTCAAATCAGTTATGTTGCGCGAAATACGCCAGTTATGTAGTCTTACATATTGGATAAGAGAAGCCCGTCTTTTCCAGGTAACACCAGAAACATCACTATTGAATTAAATTGACAAATAATTCGTGTTTTCAATGCCGAAGACTTTGGGTGATACTGAGTTAAAGACTTAGCTACTTTAAATATTTTTGTCTTTCTTTACATGTATAGGTGATCAATTGTCCTAAAATTTTACTCTTTTTAAATAGTTCTGAAAAATACAAAAAGAGGAAATAAATGAAAGATGAGCGCAAATTGTTATGGTAGCTGGTTCGACGTCGTTTCATAAGAGATTGTTTTTTACCATTGCATTACTGCGTGATTGTTGAGGGAATATCAATGGTCTATACATGTACATGTAAAAAAAAAAAAAAAAGAAGAAAAATGTGTTGTTTCTGTCAAAATTCAGTGCTCTGTTCCAAATACAGAGTGTGTTGTGGGTGGTGTGGGTAAATCTGAGGACCCGGATGATAGTGCTGAAAAGGCGGCTAACTTGGAGTGGACCGGGTTAGTCACTATTAAAGGGTCAGTAGTGACAAGGTATCGACACGATGGCTGACAGTGATTTTGCTGCAACAGGGATTTGCAACGACGAGGCATTGGGTTCGCTGGCTGAAAAATATTCTAACGTCGACGATTTCCTAAAGCGGGACGAATATCTTCCCATAAGATGTGTGAATGTCCAGTCTGAAGAGTTCGATGATTGGTTTGAAGTGGAGCTAGACATTGACGGTATAGTGATTGAATGGAAGGAATTTAATGTGAGTCACATCGTAAGATGCATCACCATTTTACCTAATGCATTTAATAGCCTTAGGCCAATGTGGAGTGTTCTGAAAAAACACGTGGAAGTAAATAAATGCTCCGATATTGAACTGAAAAACCTCCGTAAGGGTTTAGGCACGCAGGTATTTTACGAAAATGGCTGGGAATATTGGATAGGCCTAAGCCCTTCATCCAAAAAACACGAAATGGACAAAGAGACCGTTTTGATATTGACACGTCACTTTTTCCAACAACTGGCTAAAGAGTTTCAGAAGAAATTAAGAGTTGCATTTCTAGAGGGAAAGGCGCTAAACACACTCAAGAAAAATAATTTGAACGATATTAAAAGGTTCCGGGTTTTGCCCGATGATTCCATTGAAGTGGTAAACATTTTTCAGGGTGCTTTCTGTGCTTTGGACCCACCGACAGGCCTGAATAAGATACAATTTAGCTTTAGATTTGGGGAGAAGTTAGGGTTAGGGTTAGGGGGTTAGGGTTAGGGGTTGGGTTAGGGTTGGGTTAGGGTTAGGGGATAATTACTACTTTCCGCCCCGCCCGGATTGATGAATTTCATGCAAAATCCCACCAGACATTCCTATTCGTTCATTGTCGAACAATGATTCTTTCTCCGTTTCTTATAAGGAAGCAAATAGCCATACTTAATTTCTGATGGTAGAAACTGAAGAATTATGTTTTTAAAAAAATAAGATAATAAATGTAAATTGTAGAAAATCCTTAAGAATATTAGTCTATTTTGGTTGAGGGGGCATTTCTACAGATTTTGGTTTTTAATTTATGTACTTACAATGTCAGTGTTTATGTTTGTTCCGTAAAATCGTGCTTCTCAGGTGAACTGAAACAGCGGTTGTCCAACAGGCTACAGACCCCTGCGAAATAATCCACTAAGTTATGGACTGGTAACAATATGAATAAAAACTACCGTATGTTAGTCTCATAAGTTTCGGCAAAGTGTCACCAGTTTTTTTTGGTTTTGATATTTTTTTTTATATGTTGACTCCAGGTTTTTAATGTCAAATTAAAAGAAGGCGTGGTTATAAAGCCACTCTTCATGCAAAGTTGTACATATCGCAATGTATTTTATAACGCGTGAATGTGAATTCCCGTATATATTTGCCTTAAAATTGGCGGAGTATACTTTCTACAAATAGTTTTTGCATAATTTATGGAGTACATGTAGGCCTATGGCTTGCAATGTATGTGTATGTATTTGAGCAGAGAAGTTCACTTGTTATTTTGAAAAATCGAGAGAGTGGAAAGGCGCCCGGCCAGCTAGACCAACCGCTTCGCACTGCACTTGTAACAATTAAGCACTAAAAAACTCTTTATTCTCACCCCATTAAACAGATAATAAGTAACGTTTGTTAGTCTCAAAATAACGTAAACATCGAGGAATAAATTGAAGGCTATAAACAAGGATCAGTTGTAATATGTATAATAAAAAGAAATAGAGTTGATAAACGGGTTAAATTTTTATTAGTATCGTGTAAAAACTCCCAGCTGCATCTTTAAAAGTTAAAGCACTGATGTCACCTTCAATATTAATATATAAAATGGTACCACCCAAATAACAGGGTTTTCGCATTCCCCACAGGTATATTGAGCTTTAAAAAGCGAACGGCGAAGCCGTGAAGCTCGGTAACATTTAAAAGCAAGGAAATGAAATCAAAATGCAAAAATTACTATCCCTGGCTAATATCAATGCGAAAGATGTTGAGTGTTTATAATTAAGCGTTAATATGATGTTTGTAGTAAATCAGTGTTTGGGACCCGCCATCGAACCCAGATTCACGAACCCGAAAAAAATTAACCCAAACTTAAATACCTTAGTCAAAAATCCGGTGCCCGTTTCTGAACCTGACCCTTTTAGAAACCTACCCTATACTTTTTCAAGAAACATTCTCAAACATCAAACTGTTTCGGGTTTGTGATTCGCGATTGAACCCAGCTACACGAACCCGGAAAATATTAACCCAAACCTAAATACCTCAACCAGAAAATCTGTACCCATTTATGAACCTGACCCGTTCAGAACCAAACCCTGTACTTTTTCAAGAAACATTCTCAATCATCAAAGATTTTCGGGTTCTGGACTCGCCATCGAACCCAGATGCACGAACCCGAAATATATTAACCCAAACCTAAATACCTTACTCAGAAAACCGGAACCCATTTTTGAACCTGACTCTCTCAGAACCTTACCCTTTACTTTTTCAAGAAACAATCTCAAACACTGAACTTTTTCGGGTTCGGGACGCGCCATCGAACACAAATGCACGAACCCGAAAAACATTAACCCAAACCTAAATACCTTACTCAGAAAACCGTTACCCATTTATGAACTTGTCCCTTTCAGAACCTGACCCTTTACTTTTTCAAGAAACATTCTCAAACACCAAACTTTTTCGGGTTTGGGACTCGCCATCGAACCCAGATTCACGAACCCGAAAAACATTAACCCAAACCTAAATACCTTACTCAGAAAACCGTTACCCATTTATGAACCTGTCCCTTTCAGAACCTGACCCTTTACTTTTTCAAGAAACATTCTCAAACACCAAACTTTTTCGGGTTTGGGACTCGCCATCGAACCCAGATTCACGAACCCGAAAAGAATTAACCCCAACCTAAATACCTTAATCAAAAATCCGGTACCCGTATCTGAACCCGACCCTTTCAGAAACCTACCCTATACTTTTTCAAGAAACATTCTCAAACATCAAATTGTTTCGGGTTTGTGACTCGCCATCGAACCCAGCTTCACGAACCCGAAAAATATTAACCCAAACCTAAATACCTCAACCAGAAAATCGTTACCCATTTATGAACCTGACCCGTTCAGAACCCAACCCTGTACTTTTTCAAGAAACATTCTCTAACATCTAAGATTTTCGGGTTCTGGAGTCGCCCTCGAACCCAGATGCACGGGCTAGGGCGATAATTTAGCGTAGGTATTAAGGAAGAAAACGATTTTGAACATGTTCAACTCTTATTTTTTACGGAATCTATGATCAAAACGGGTGGACCCTTATAAATCGGGTTTGGGTTAGGGGTTGGGTTAGGTTTAGGGGTTGGGTTAGGGTTAGGAAATAGGGTTAGGACTTGAATACTACTTCGCACCGCACCCGATATGGTACAAAATGCAATTTTTTTCATAAACTATAAGTAGTAGGACTCTGAAATTGCGCCTGTGATATACATTTGTCTATTGTCGAATCGTATTAAAATTCTAAAGTCCTGGTTGATAAGATCCAAACGCGAAAACAACGCCAAAGACTTATTACGCTATAAAGACTAAGTTCTTTACATGCACCGCGTAGACATTTTGACTAGTCGTGTGAGTTTTAAGATGATTAGTCTATTTTGGTCATCGACCATTTTAATTGATAATACCAGGGTATTTTTCGCATTCACCGTAGGTATATGTTGTTTTATAAAGCAATGGATCCGAAGAAAATGGTGAATATCAATGCGAAAGTCGTTGCGTGTTTATAAATAACATTTTGATTAAAACTGTATTTTATGACTACATACAGTGTTTTGTTATATGATCTTCCGAGAAATAAAGCAGATAACCCGACCCTACCCCAGTATCCCTATTATTTGGTCTCTTGGGAAAGGGTTAGGGGATAATTACTACTTTCCGCCCCGCCCGGATTGATGAATTTCATGCAAAATCCCACCAGACATTCCTATTCGTTCATTGTCGAACAATGATTCTTTCTCCGTTTCTTATAAGGAAGCAAATAGCCATACTTAATTTCTGATGGTAGAAACTGAAGAATTATGTTTTTAAAAAAATAAGATAATAAATGTAAATTGTAGAAAATCCTTAAGAATATTAGTCTATTTTGGTTGAGGGGGCATTTCTACAGATTTTGGTTTTTAATTTATGTACTTACAATGTCAGTGTTTATGTTTGTTCCGTAAAATCGTGCTTCTCAGGTGAACTGAAACAGCGGTTGTCCAACAGGCTACAGACCCCTGCGAAATAATCCACTAAGTTATGGACTGGTAACAATATGAATAAAAACTACCGTATGTTAGTCTCATAAGTTTCGGCAAAGTGTCACCAGTTTTTTTTGGTTTTGATATTTTTTTTTATATGTTGACTCCAGGTTTTTAATGTCAAATTAAAAGAAGGCGTGGTTATAAAGCCACTCTTCATGCAAAGTTGTACATATCGCAATGTATTTTATAACGCGTGAATGTGAATTCCCGTATATATTTGCCTTAAAATTGGCGGAGTATACTTTCTACAAATAGTTTTTGCATAATTTATGGAGTACATGTAGGCCTATGGCTTGCAATGTATGTGTATGTATTTGAGCAGAGAAGTTCACTTGTTATTTTGAAAAATCGAGAGAGTGGAAAGGCGCCCGGCCAGCTAGACCAACCGCTTCGCACTGCACTTGTAACAATTAAGCACTAAAAAACTCTTTATTCTCACCCCATTAAACAGATAATAAGTAACGTTTGTTAGTCTCAAAATAACGTAAACATCGAGGAATAAATTGAAGGCTATAAACAAGGATCAGTTGTAATATGTATAATAAAAAGAAATAGAGTTGATAAACGGGTTAAATTTTTATTAGTATCGTGTAAAAACTCCCAGCTGCATCTTTAAAAGTTAAAGCACTGATGTCACCTTCAATATTAATATATAAAATGGTACCACCCAAATAACAGGGTTTTCGCATTCCCCACAGGTATATTGAGCTTTAAAAAGCGAACGGCGAAGCCGTGAAGCTCGGTAACATTTAAAAGCAAGGAAATGAAATCAAAATGCAAAAATTACTATCCCTGGCTAATATCAATGCGAAAGATGTTGAGTGTTTATAATAAAGCGTTAATATGATGTTTGTAGTAAATCAGTGTTTGGGACCCGCCATCGAACCCAGATTCACGAACCCGAAAAAAATTAACCCAAACTTAAATACCTTAGTCAAAAATCCGGTGCCCGTTTCTGAACCTGACCCTTTTAGAAACCTACCCTATACTTTTTCAAGAAACATTCTCAAACATCAAACTGTTTCGGGTTTGTGATTCGCGATTGAACCCAGCTACACGAACCCGGAAAATATTAACCCAAACCTAAATACCTCAACCAGAAAATCTGTACCCATTTATGAACCTGACCCGTTCAGAACCAAACCCTGTACTTTTTCAAGAAACATTCTCAATCATCAAAGATTTTCGGGTTCTGGACTCGCCATCGAACCCAGATGCACGAACCCGAAATATATTAACCCAAACCTAAATACCTTACTCAGAAAACCGGAACCCATTTTTGAACCTGACTCTCTCAGAACCTTACCCTTTACTTTTTCAAGAAACAATCTCAAACACTGAACTTTTTCGGGTTCGGGACGCGCCATCGAACACAAATGCACGAACCCGAAAAACATTAACCCAAACCTAAATACCTTACTCAGAAAACCGTTACCCATTTATGAACTTGTCCCTTTCAGAACCTGACCCTTTACTTTTTCAAGAAACATTCTCAAACACCAAACTTTTTCGGGTTTGGGACTCGCCATCGAACCCAGATTCACGAACCCGAAAAACATTAACCCAAACCTAAATACCTTACTCAGAAAACCGTTACCCATTTATGAACCTGTCCCTTTCAGAACCTGACCCTTTACTTTTTCAAGAAACATTCTCAAACACCAAACTTTTTCGGGTTTGGGACTCGCCATCGAACCCAGATTCACGAACCCGAAAAGAATTAACCCCAACCTAAATACCTTAATCAAAAATCCGGTACCCGTATCTGAACCCGACCCTTTCAGAAACCTACCCTATACTTTTTCAAGAAACATTCTCAAACATCAAATTGTTTCGGGTTAGGGTTGGGTTGGGTTAGGGTTAGGGTTAGGGTTAGGGTTAGGGGTTGGGTTAGGGGTTAGGGTTAGGGGTTAGGGTTAGGGGTTAGGGTTAGGGTTAGGGTTAGGATAAGGATTAGGGTGGGGGTTACCGGTTAGGGTCCCCACAAATGCATGGGCCGAGGGTGTTGGAACTATCTAAGGGGGTGGGGTGTTTGGGACGAAAACTATGGGTCAGGTTTTGCTGTTTTGTTCAGTCTACGACAGGGTTAGGGTTCGGGTTGGAGATATTTCTTTTAGTAGGCTAAAAACAACCACCGTCCTTGTCTGGTTTGTCACACTAGCTTAGAGATGTAGAGTCGATAATCATGGGATTTCACCGTAGTACGGGTAGTTTACTGGGGGCGGCGACGTCGCTCAGGTTTTTATTTCTGGAGTAGGCAACAATTAATTTATTTTGGTATATGCGCGGAAAGGTTTCCTTTAGTTGTTCATAATACCTTTTGATAATTTTAGTTGCGTGATAAGCGGTACTGTTGTATTGGATGACAAGGGGGAGAATTTGGGTGTTGAAGAGAACGTTAATTCCGTTTGGAGAGATTGTATTCAGTTTCTTCATCCAGAAGTCCTCTCTCATCAAACGGAATTTTCTCGTTTCTTCCTTGTCATCCCTTTCCTTTATTTTTTCTATGGGGGTAATTGTTAGATCAGCTATAGAGTGATTGTCTTGGTTGAAATGTAGGGAGATGGGTTTGTCCGTATTTCTTCTGATATCTGATAGATGCCCCAATAGTCTTTCCCTCAAGCAATTCTGTGATTCACCGACGTACTGACTGGGACAGCGTGAGCAGGAGATTAGGTACACTAAATTAGAGGTTTCGCACGTAAGCCTCTCACTGATAGGAAACTTGGTGTTCGAAATTTTATTTTCGAATGAATTAGTACGTTTGAGGTATCTGCATATGCTGCATCGCATGCTTATGCACGGCATGGCTCCAAATTGTTGAAAGGGTAGAACTGGAATTATACTGTTAGTTTTAATGTCCTTCAAAGTGGTACTTTTGATTGTTCTTAAAAATCGCTTCGAGTAGCCCCGTTCTCGGAGTTTGTCGAAGACGATTTTAACCGCGTGTTCAAAATCAGTATTACGCGTACAAATTCGGTGGAAGCGGAGAATCTGGGACTTGATAATGCCCGAAAACGTATGTTTTGGGTGAAAGGAGGATTTGAATAAAAGTTGGTGGGTGTCTGTTTCTTTGAAAAAGACCTTAATATCCAGTTTTCCCGTGTCATTCAGATTGTCTCCCTTGAATACTGTCGTATCCAAGAAATCTATGCTTTTGTCACTGACGTTAGCAGTTAGTTTGATGGAAGGGTGATGGGTGTTTAGGATGTGGAAGTACTGCCAGAATTGTTCTAAAGAGTGGGGCCAAACTATGAAGATGTCATCTAAAAATCTTCCATAAAAAGTTGGTTGTAGGGGGCAGAGTGGTAAGAGTTCTCTTTCCCATTCTGCCATACAAATATTGGCAAAACTGGGGCTATAAATTTGTCCCATAGAGATGCCAGTCGTTTGGAGGTATGTTTGTTCATTGAAAATAAAGTCATTGCGTGTAAGGCAGATTTCTAAGAGTTCCAAAATTTCTCTGTCCGGACGCGATTTGACAGGATTTCTCAAAAAGGCCTTCCGAACCGCGTTAAGGCCAGTGATGTTATCAATATTTGTGTACATACTCTGTACATCGATCGATATTAATAACGCATTCGGCGGAACATTAAGTTTCTTAATTTGTTCAATAAAGTGGTTGGTATCCTTTAGATAGGCCGGGTGCTGGGATGCCAGTGGTTTTAGAAAAGAGTCAATGTATTCAGAGACATTGTGACACTCGCTCGAACAGTCCGACACTATGGGCCGACCTTTAGGTATTCTGTTCGGCATGAACCACTCCGTTTCAGGATTTTTGTGGATTTTCGGGAGAGTGTAAAAGTGTCTCTGGCGGCAGTTAGGCTTCGCGGAAAGGTAGTCAAATTGTTTGGGATTAATGAACTTATTAGTCACCAATTTTTCTAAAATGCGATTGATCATTAAACCGGTTTCCATAAAAATTGGTTCTGAGAGTTTCTTGTAATACTTCTCGTTACTAAGTTGCTTTTCAGCTTCTAGTATATAGTCATTTCGATTGAGTATGACACAGCATGAGCCCTTGTCACTCTTTTTTATGACGATGGACTTGTCATTTTTGAGTGCGTTAAGTGCCGATCGTTCCTCTCGTGTCAGGTTGCTCCGTTCTTTTGAGATTGGAAGATCAGCTATCTCGCTTTTCATGGTATCTAAATGGACTAGAATATCCCCTCTAATGGCCGCGTTGGGAGGTGTCCAGTCAGATTTTTCAATAAATTTGGTATGGCCCGTCTTGCGGGGTTTGTCGCGGAAAAAATAGGTCAATTTGATAAGTCTGGAAAATTGGTCAGCCGATTCTAAGATATCATCGACAGTGGTCGGTTGAGGGGAAGGTATGAATTTGAGACCCTTGTCGAGTATTTGCCTTTCCAAGGGTGAGATAGAGCGTGAACTCAGGTTTACAACCGTTTTGCCGAGTTGGGAGGCTGGAGTTTGAGTGGGGGTTAGTTGTGTAGCGTTTTCAACAAGGCCCCCCTCAGACTCTAGTTTAAAGACTCGACAGCTTTAAGCCAGTGGTTAAATTGTCTGTCAGCAGTAATGGCTGTCCAATGGATCTTATCAGCTGCGTTGACATGGACCACTGAGTGATCAAGTTCGATGACTCTTGCGTGCTTCGGTGGTTCCGTGAGCAAGTAGTGGTTGAGAGTTGTCAGGTTTTCACAAGGTCTGGCTCCTTCTTTCTGTTTGAGGGTTGGGGAGAACGGAATTTGGGCTATGAAGATGGCGGTATTGGGGAATTTTGACTTGGTAGTGGCAATAAGTTCTGTGAACGCCGTGTGTGTTGTTCGGGGGTGTTCTTTCCTATTGTTGGTACCAATTTGGAATATGATGTTTTTTGGTTGACCAGTGTGCGTATAGGCTTTAATCATGTCTATCAGGTGTAGGATCTTGGCTCCCCCATACGATTCGATTTGTACACCCACTCTCCCTTTGGGTATACGACTGAGGTTCGAGCTACCTAGCACTAAAGTGGGTTTGACGATACCGGGGAGGGACCAAGACGCTTTGTTGTTACCTTTGCCATCGTGATACCTAAGGCCAAGCACCTGCTTGTTTTGTGGGGTGGGGACTCTATGAGTACTCATGTCTAGGCTAAGGCGGTTGGATTGGCGGTATGGTTTGACGCGTGGGGGTGGGGAAAAGCTTATTCTTTTACTCACGGGAGATCTGCTAGGGGTGGAGAAATTTTGATTAGCAATTACGGGAGACACAGTGCCTTCCGAATTGTAGTTATCCGACACAGTGTCGTTTGATGTATTGAGTTTGTCAACTAGAGTGTCAAGATTCGAATTAGCGGAAAGGGAGGGAGAGGGGCGACTATCCTTCTTCTTCCTGGGCGTTGACGGGTTGGCGGTCCGTGGAGATGTAGAGCGTCCTCTCTTGCGGCTTGGCGTGTCGACCTCTATAGGAGTTGGTCGTGTAGAGATGGAGGGAGTTGGGTCAACGTCCATTGATGCAGTCTGTTTTGGGGGTGGGGGTGGGGGAGTCCCTGGGTTAGGGTTAGGGTTCGGGTTAGACTTATCCTTGTCATTCGTTTGTCCGATAAGTTGCAGGTATTTTGATTTCGTCGTGGTGTTCATTTTCCTTCCGAATGATTTCTTGGACCATGATAACGCGGCATTAGAGAACGTAGTGATTTGATCGTGTGAGAAGTTTTGAGTCTTAAGCCAGTCTAATTTAGAACCAAGGGTCTTCTCATAGTGAGAAGTGAGTTCTGTGCCGATGGTTTTTGCCCAAGTTTTGCTAATATTTAAGATAGAATTTGATAGTGTAGTTGTGATCATGGCCGGTTTAACGAATTTAGGGTTAGGGTTAGGGTTAGGGTTATTAGGGTTGGGTTAGGGTTAGGGTTGGGTTAGGGTTAGGGGATAATTACTACTTTCCGCCCCGCCCGGATTGATGAATTTCATGCAAAATCCCACCAGACATTCCTATTCGTTCATTGTCGAACAATGATTCTTTCTCCGTTTCTTATAAGGAAGCAAATAGCCATACTTAATTTCTGATGGTAGAAACTGAAGAATTATGTTTTTAAAAAAATAAGATAATAAATGTAAATTGTAGAAAATCCTTAAGAATATTAGTCTATTTTGGTTGAGGGGGCATTTCTACAGATTTTGGTTTTTAATTTATGTACTTACAATGTCAGTGTTTATGTTTGTTCCGTAAAATCGTGCTTCTCAGGTGAACTGAAACAGCGGTTGTCCAACAGGCTACAGACCCCTGCGAAATAATCCACTAAGTTATGGACTGGTAACAATATGAATAAAAACTACCGTATGTTAGTCTCATAAGTTTCGGCAAAGTGTCACCAGTTTTTTTTGGTTTTGATATTTTTTTTTATATGTTGACTCCAGGTTTTTAATGTCAAATTAAAAGAAGGCGTGGTTATAAAGCCACTCTTCATGCAAAGTTGTACATATCGCAATGTATTTTATAACGCGTGAATGTGAATTCCCGTATATATTTGCCTTAAAATTGGCGGAGTATACTTTCTACAAATAGTTTTTGCATAATTTATGGAGTACATGTAGGCCTATGGCTTGCAATGTATGTGTATGTATTTGAGCAGAGAAGTTCACTTGTTATTTTGAAAAATCGAGAGAGTGGAAAGGCGCCCGGCCAGCTAGACCAACCGCTTCGCACTGCACTTGTAACAATTAAGCACTAAAAAACTCTTTATTCTCACCCCATTAAACAGATAATAAGTAACGTTTGTTAGTCTCAAAATAACGTAAACATCGAGGAATAAATTGAAGGCTATAAACAAGGATCAGTTGTAATATGTATAATAAAAAGAAATAGAGTTGATAAACGGGTTAAATTTTTATTAGTATCGTGTAAAAACTCCCAGCTGCATCTTTAAAAGTTAAAGCACTGATGTCACCTTCAATATTAATATATAAAATGGTACCACCCAAATAACAGGGTTTTCGCATTCCCCACAGGTATATTGAGCTTTAAAAAGCGAACGGCGAAGCCGTGAAGCTCGGTAACATTTAAAAGCAAGGAAATGAAATCAAAATGCAAAAATTACTATCCCTGGCTAATATCAATGCGAAAGATGTTGAGTGTTTATAATAAAGCGTTAATATGATGTTTGTAGTAAATCAGTGTTTGGGACCCGCCATCGAACCCAGATTCACGAACCCGAAAAAAATTAACCCAAACTTAAATACCTTAGTCAAAAATCCGGTGCCCGTTTCTGAACCTGACCCTTTTAGAAACCTACCCTATACTTTTTCAAGAAACATTCTCAAACATCAAACTGTTTCGGGTTTGTGATTCGCGATTGAACCCAGCTACACGAACCCGGAAAATATTAACCCAAACCTAAATACCTCAACCAGAAAATCTGTACCCATTTATGAACCTGACCCGTTCAGAACCAAACCCTGTACTTTTTCAAGAAACATTCTCAATCATCAAAGATTTTCGGGTTCTGGACTCGCCATCGAACCCAGATGCACGAACCCGAAATATATTAACCCAAACCTAAATACCTTACTCAGAAAACCGGAACCCATTTTTGAACCTGACTCTCTCAGAACCTTACCCTTTACTTTTTCAAGAAACAATCTCAAACACTGAACTTTTTCGGGTTCGGGACGCGCCATCGAACACAAATGCACGAACCCGAAAAACATTAACCCAAACCTAAATACCTTACTCAGAAAACCGTTACCCATTTATGAACTTGTCCCTTTCAGAACCTGACCCTTTACTTTTTCAAGAAACATTCTCAAACACCAAACTTTTTCGGGTTTGGGACTCGCCATCGAACCCAGATTCACGAACCCGAAAAACATTAACCCAAACCTAAATACCTTACTCAGAAAACCGTTACCCATTTATGAACCTGTCCCTTTCAGAACCTGACCCTTTACTTTTTCAAGAAACATTCTCAAACACCAAACTTTTTCGGGTTTGGGACTCGCCATCGAACCCAGATTCACGAACCCGAAAAGAATTAACCCCAACCTAAATACCTTAATCAAAAATCCGGTACCCGTATCTGAACCCGACCCTTTCAGAAACCTACCCTATACTTTTTCAAGAAACATTCTCAAACATCAAATTGTTTCGGGTTAGGGTTGGGTTGGGTTAGGGTTAGGGTTAGGGTTAGGGTTAGGGGTTGGGTTAGGGGTTAGGGTTAGGGTTAGGGGTTAGGGTTAGGGGTTAGGGTTAGGGGTTAGGGTTAGGGTTAGGGTTAGGATAAGGATTAGGGTGGGGGTTACCGGTTAGGGTCCCCACAAATGCATGGGCCGAGGGTGTTGGAACTATCTAAGGGGGTGGGGTGTTTGGGACGAAAACTATGGGTCAGGTTTTGCTGTTTTGTTCAGTCTACGACAGGGTTAGGGTTCGGGTTGGAGATATTTCTTTTAGTAGGCTAAAAACAACCACCGTCCTTGTCTGGTTTGTCACACTAGCTTAGAGATGTAGAGTCGATAATCATGGGATTTCACCGTAGTACGGGTAGTTTACTGGGGGCGGCGACGTCGCTCAGGTTTTTATTTCTGGAGTAGGCAACAATTAATTTATTTTGGTATATGCGCGGAAAGGTTTCCTTTAGTTGTTCATAATACCTTTTGATAATTTTAGTTGCGTGATAAGCGGTACTGTTGTATTGGATGACAAGGGGGAGAATTTGGGTGTTGAAGAGAACGTTAATTCCGTTTGGAGAGATTGTATTCAGTTTCTTCATCCAGAAGTCCTCTCTCATCAAACGGAATTTTCTCGTTTCTTCCTTGTCATCCCTTTCCTTTATTTTTTCTATGGGGGTAATTGTTAGATCAGCTATAGAGTGATTGTCTTGGTTGAAATGTAGGGAGATGGGTTTGTCCGTATTTCTTCTGATATCTGATAGATGCCCCAATAGTCTTTCCCTCAAGCAATTCTGTGATTCACCGACGTACTGACTGGGACAGCGTGAGCAGGAGATTAGGTACACTAAATTAGAGGTTTCGCACGTAAGCCTCTCACTGATAGGAAACTTGGTGTTCGAAATTTTATTTTCGAATGAATTAGTACGTTTGAGGTATCTGCATATGCTGCATCGCATGCTTATGCACGGCATGGCTCCAAATTGTTGAAAGGGTAGAACTGGAATTATACTGTTAGTTTTAATGTCCTTCAAAGTGGTACTTTTGATTGTTCTTAAAAATCGCTTCGAGTAGCCCCGTTCTCGGAGTTTGTCGAAGACGATTTTAACCGCGTGTTCAAAATCAGTATTACGCGTACAAATTCGGTGGAAGCGGAGAATCTGGGACTTGATAATGCCCGAAAACGTATGTTTTGGGTGAAAGGAGGATTTGAATAAAAGTTGGTGGGTGTCTGTTTCTTTGAAAAAGACCTTAATATCCAGTTTTCCCGTGTCATTCAGATTGTCTCCCTTGAATACTGTCGTATCCAAGAAATCTATGCTTTTGTCACTGACGTTAGCAGTTAGTTTGATGGAAGGGTGATGGGTGTTTAGGATGTGGAAGTACTGCCAGAATTGTTCTAAAGAGTGGGGCCAAACTATGAAGATGTCATCTAAAAATCTTCCATAAAAAGTTGGTTGTAGGGGGCAGAGTGGTAAGAGTTCTCTTTCCCATTCTGCCATACAAATATTGGCAAAACTGGGGCTATAAATTTGTCCCATAGAGATGCCAGTCGTTTGGAGGTATGTTTGTTCATTGAAAATAAAGTCATTGCGTGTAAGGCAGATTTCTAAGAGTTCCAAAATTTCTCTGTCCGGACGCGATTTGACAGGATTTCTCAAAAAGGCCTTCCGAACCGCGTTAAGGCCAGTGATGTTATCAATATTTGTGTACATACTCTGTACATCGATCGATATTAATAACGCATTCGGCGGAACATTAAGTTTCTTAATTTGTTCAATAAAGTGGTTGGTATCCTTTAGATAGGCCGGGTGCTGGGATGCCAGTGGTTTTAGAAAAGAGTCAATGTATTCAGAGACATTGTGACACTCGCTCGAACAGTCCGACACTATGGGCCGACCTTTAGGTATTCTGTTCGGCATGAACCACTCCGTTTCAGGATTTTTGTGGATTTTCGGGAGAGTGTAAAAGTGTCTCTGGCGGCAGTTAGGCTTCGCGGAAAGGTAGTCAAATTGTTTGGGATTAATGAACTTATTAGTCACCAATTTTTCTAAAATGCGATTGATCATTAAACCGGTTTCCATAAAAATTGGTTCTGAGAGTTTCTTGTAATACTTCTCGTTACTAAGTTGCTTTTCAGCTTCTAGTATATAGTCATTTCGATTGAGTATGACACAGCATGAGCCCTTGTCACTCTTTTTTATGACGATGGACTTGTCATTTTTGAGTGCGTTAAGTGCCGATCGTTCCTCTCGTGTCAGGTTGCTCCGTTCTTTTGAGATTGGAAGATCAGCTATCTCGCTTTTCATGGTATCTAAATGGACTAGAATATCCCCTCTAATGGCCGCGTTGGGAGGTGTCCAGTCAGATTTTTCAATAAATTTGGTATGGCCCGTCTTGCGGGGTTTGTCGCGGAAAAAATAGGTCAATTTGATAAGTCTGGAAAATTGGTCAGCCGATTCTAAGATATCATCGACAGTGGTCGGTTGAGGGGAAGGTATGAATTTGAGACCCTTGTCGAGTATTTGCCTTTCCAAGGGTGAGATAGAGCGTGAACTCAGGTTTACAACCGTTTTGCCGAGTTGGGAGGCTGGAGTTTGAGTGGGGGTTAGTTGTGTAGCGTTTTCAACAAGGCCCCCCTCAGACTCTAGTTTAAAGACTCGACAGCTTTAAGCCAGTGGTTAAATTGTCTGTCAGCAGTAATGGCTGTCCAATGGATCTTATCAGCTGCGTTGACATGGACCACTGAGTGATCAAGTTCGATGACTCTTGCGTGCTTCGGTGGTTCCGTGAGCAAGTAGTGGTTGAGAGTTGTCAGGTTTTCACAAGGTCTGGCTCCTTCTTTCTGTTTGAGGGTTGGGGAGAACGGAATTTGGGCTATGAAGATGGCGGTATTGGGGAATTTTGACTTGGTAGTGGCAATAAGTTCTGTGAACGCCGTGTGTGTTGTTCGGGGGTGTTCTTTCCTATTGTTGGTACCAATTTGGAATATGATGTTTTTTGGTTGACCAGTGTGCGTATAGGCTTTAATCATGTCTATCAGGTGTAGGATCTTGGCTCCCCCATACGATTCGATTTGTACACCCACTCTCCCTTTGGGTATACGACTGAGGTTCGAGCTACCTAGCACTAAAGTGGGTTTGACGATACCGGGGAGGGACCAAGACGCTTTGTTGTTACCTTTGCCATCGTGATACCTAAGGCCAAGCACCTGCTTGTTTTGTGGGGTGGGGACTCTATGAGTACTCATGTCTAGGCTAAGGCGGTTGGATTGGCGGTATGGTTTGACGCGTGGGGGTGGGGAAAAGCTTATTCTTTTACTCACGGGAGATCTGCTAGGGGTGGAGAAATTTTGATTAGCAATTACGGGAGACACAGTGCCTTCCGAATTGTAGTTATCCGACACAGTGTCGTTTGATGTATTGAGTTTGTCAACTAGAGTGTCAAGATTCGAATTAGCGGAAAGGGAGGGAGAGGGGCGACTATCCTTCTTCTTCCTGGGCGTTGACGGGTTGGCGGTCCGTGGAGATGTAGAGCGTCCTCTCTTGCGGCTTGGCGTGTCGACCTCTATAGGAGTTGGTCGTGTAGAGATGGAGGGAGTTGGGTCAACGTCCATTGATGCAGTCTGTTTTGGGGGTGGGGGTGGGGGAGTCCCTGGGTTAGGGTTAGGGTTCGGGTTAGACTTATCCTTGTCATTCGTTTGTCCGATAAGTTGCAGGTATTTTGATTTCGTCGTGGTGTTCATTTTCCTTCCGAATGATTTCTTGGACCATGATAACGCGGCATTAGAGAACGTAGTGATTTGATCGTGTGAGAAGTTTTGAGTCTTAAGCCAGTCTAATTTAGAACCAAGGGTCTTCTCATAGTGAGAAGTGAGTTCTGTGCCGATGGTTTTTGCCCAAGTTTTGCTAATATTTAAGATAGAATTTGATAGTGTAGTTGTGATCATGGCCGGTTTAACGAATTTGGGGTTAGGGTTAGGGTTAGGGTTAGGGTTAGGGTAGGGTTAGGGTTAGGGTTAGGGTTAGGGTTGGGTTAGGGTTAGGGTTAGGGTTAGGGGTTAGGGTTAGGGTTAGGACTTGAATACTACTTCGCACCGCACCCGATATGGTACAAAATGCAATTTTTTTCATAAACTATAAGTAGTAGGACTCTGAAATTGCGCCTGTGATATACATTTGTCTATTGTCGAATCGTATTAAAATTCTAAAGTCCTGGTTGATAAGATCCAAACGCGAAAACAACGCCAAAGACTTATTACGCTATAAAGACTAAGTTCTTTACATGCACCGCGTAGACATTTTGACTAGTCGTGTGAGTTTTAAGATGATTAGTCTATTTTGGTCATCGACCATTTTAATTGATAATACCAGGGTATTTTTCGCATTCACCGTAGGTATATGTTGTTTTATAAAGCAATGGATCCGAAGAAAATGGTGAATATCAATGCGAAAGTCGTTGCGTGTTTATAAATAACATTTTGATTAAAACTGTATTTTATGACTACATACAGTGTTTTGTTATATGATCTTCCGAGAAATAAAGCAGATAACCCGACCCTACCCCAGTATCCCTATTATTTGGTCTCTTGGGAAAGGGTTAGGGGATAATTACTACTTTCCGCCCCGCCCGGATTGATGAATTTCATGCAAAATCCCACCAGACATTCCTATTCGTTCATTGTCGAACAATGATTCTTTCTCCGTTTCTTATAAGGAAGCAAATAGCCATACTTAATTTCTGATGGTAGAAACTGAAGAATTATGTTTTTAAAAAAATAAGATAATAAATGTAAATTGTAGAAAATCCTTAAGAATATTAGTCTATTTTGGTTGAGGGGGCATTTCTACAGATTTTGGTTTTTAATTTATGTACTTACAATGTCAGTGTTTATGTTTGTTCCGTAAAATCGTGCTTCTCAGGTGAACTGAAACAGCGGTTGTCCAACAGGCTACAGACCCCTGCGAAATAATCCACTAAGTTATGGACTGGTAACAATATGAATAAAAACTACCGTATGTTAGTCTCATAAGTTTCGGCAAAGTGTCACCAGTTTTTTTTGGTTTTGATATTTTTTTTTATATGTTGACTCCAGGTTTTTAATGTCAAATTAAAAGAAGGCGTGGTTATAAAGCCACTCTTCATGCAAAGTTGTACATATCGCAATGTATTTTATAACGCGTGAATGTGAATTCCCGTATATATTTGCCTTAAAATTGGCGGAGTATACTTTCTACAAATAGTTTTTGCATAATTTATGGAGTACATGTAGGCCTATGGCTTGCAATGTATGTGTATGTATTTGAGCAGAGAAGTTCACTTGTTATTTTGAAAAATCGAGAGAGTGGAAAGGCGCCCGGCCAGCTAGACCAACCGCTTCGCACTGCACTTGTAACAATTAAGCACTAAAAAACTCTTTATTCTCACCCCATTAAACAGATAATAAGTAACGTTTGTTAGTCTCAAAATAACGTAAACATCGAGGAATAAATTGAAGGCTATAAACAAGGATCAGTTGTAATATGTATAATAAAAAGAAATAGAGTTGATAAACGGGTTAAATTTTTATTAGTATCGTGTAAAAACTCCCAGCTGCATCTTTAAAAGTTAAAGCACTGATGTCACCTTCAATATTAATATATAAAATGGTACCACCCAAATAACAGGGTTTTCGCATTCCCCACAGGTATATTGAGCTTTAAAAAGCGAACGGCGAAGCCGTGAAGCTCGGTAACATTTAAAAGCAAGGAAATGAAATCAAAATGCAAAAATTACTATCCCTGGCTAATATCAATGCGAAAGATGTTGAGTGTTTATAATAAAGCGTTAATATGATGTTTGTAGTAAATCAGTGTTTGGGACCCGCCATCGAACCCAGATTCACGAACCCGAAAAAAATTAACCCAAACTTAAATACCTTAGTCAAAAATCCGGTGCCCGTTTCTGAACCTGACCCTTTTAGAAACCTACCCTATACTTTTTCAAGAAACATTCTCAAACATCAAACTGTTTCGGGTTTGTGATTCGCGATTGAACCCAGCTACACGAACCCGGAAAATATTAACCCAAACCTAAATACCTCAACCAGAAAATCTGTACCCATTTATGAACCTGACCCGTTCAGAACCAAACCCTGTACTTTTTCAAGAAACATTCTCAATCATCAAAGATTTTCGGGTTCTGGACTCGCCATCGAACCCAGATGCACGAACCCGAAATATATTAACCCAAACCTAAATACCTTACTCAGAAAACCGGAACCCATTTTTGAACCTGACTCTCTCAGAACCTTACCCTTTACTTTTTCAAGAAACAATCTCAAACACTGAACTTTTTCGGGTTCGGGACGCGCCATCGAACACAAATGCACGAACCCGAAAAACATTAACCCAAACCTAAATACCTTACTCAGAAAACCGTTACCCATTTATGAACTTGTCCCTTTCAGAACCTGACCCTTTACTTTTTCAAGAAACATTCTCAAACACCAAACTTTTTCGGGTTTGGGACTCGCCATCGAACCCAGATTCACGAACCCGAAAAACATTAACCCAAACCTAAATACCTTACTCAGAAAACCGTTACCCATTTATGAACCTGTCCCTTTCAGAACCTGACCCTTTACTTTTTCAAGAAACATTCTCAAACACCAAACTTTTTCGGGTTTGGGACTCGCCATCGAACCCAGATTCACGAACCCGAAAAGAATTAACCCCAACCTAAATACCTTAATCAAAAATCCGGTACCCGTATCTGAACCCGACCCTTTCAGAAACCTACCCTATACTTTTTCAAGAAACATTCTCAAACATCAAATTGTTTCGGGTTAGGGTTGGGTTGGGTTAGGGTTAGGGTTAGGGTTAGGGTTAGGGGTTGGGTTAGGGGTTAGGGTTAGGGTTAGGGGTTAGGGTTAGGGGTTAGGGTTAGGGGTTAGGGTTAGGGTTAGGGTTAGGATAAGGATTAGGGTGGGGGTTACCGGTTAGGGTCCCCACAAATGCATGGGCCGAGGGTGTTGGAACTATCTAAGGGGGTGGGGTGTTTGGGACGAGGGTTAGGGTTAGGGTTAGGGTTAGGGTTAGGGTTAGGGTAGGGTTAGGGTTAGGGTTAGGGTTAGGGTTAGGACTTGAATACTACTTCGCACCGCACCCGATATGGTACAAAATGCAATTTTTTTCATAAACTATAAGTAGTAGGACTCTGAAATTGCGCCTGTGATATACATTTGTCTATTGTCGAATCGTATTAAAATTCTAAAGTCCTGGTTGATAAGATCCAAACGCGAAAACAACGCCAAAGACTTATTACGCTATAAAGACTAAGTTCTTTACATGCACCGCGTAGACATTTTGACTAGTCGTGTGAGTTTTAAGATGATTAGTCTATTTTGGTCATCGACCATTTTAATTGATAATACCAGGGTATTTTTCGCATTCACCGTAGGTATATGTTGTTTTATAAAGCAATGGATCCGAAGAAAATGGTGAATATCAATGCGAAAGTCGTTGCGTGTTTATAAATAACATTTTGATTAAAACTGTATTTTATGACTACATACAGTGTTTTGTTATATGATCTTCCGAGAAATAAAGCAGATAACCCGACCCTACCCCAGTATCCCTATTATTTGGTCTCTTGGGAAAGGGTTAGGGGATAATTACTACTTTCCGCCCCGCCCGGATTGATGAATTTCATGCAAAATCCCACCAGACATTCCTATTCGTTCATTGTCGAACAATGATTCTTTCTCCGTTTCTTATAAGGAAGCAAATAGCCATACTTAATTTCTGATGGTAGAAACTGAAGAATTATGTTTTTAAAAAAATAAGATAATAAATGTAAATTGTAGAAAATCCTTAAGAATATTAGTCTATTTTGGTTGAGGGGGCATTTCTACAGATTTTGGTTTTTAATTTATGTACTTACAATGTCAGTGTTTATGTTTGTTCCGTAAAATCGTGCTTCTCAGGTGAACTGAAACAGCGGTTGTCCAACAGGCTACAGACCCCTGCGAAATAATCCACTAAGTTATGGACTGGTAACAATATGAATAAAAACTACCGTATGTTAGTCTCATAAGTTTCGGCAAAGTGTCACCAGTTTTTTTTGGTTTTGATATTTTTTTTTATATGTTGACTCCAGGTTTTTAATGTCAAATTAAAAGAAGGCGTGGTTATAAAGCCACTCTTCATGCAAAGTTGTACATATCGCAATGTATTTTATAACGCGTGAATGTGAATTCCCGTATATATTTGCCTTAAAATTGGCGGAGTATACTTTCTACAAATAGTTTTTGCATAATTTATGGAGTACATGTAGGCCTATGGCTTGCAATGTATGTGTATGTATTTGAGCAGAGAAGTTCACTTGTTATTTTGAAAAATCGAGAGAGTGGAAAGGCGCCCGGCCAGCTAGACCAACCGCTTCGCACTGCACTTGTAACAATTAAGCACTAAAAAACTCTTTATTCTCACCCCATTAAACAGATAATAAGTAACGTTTGTTAGTCTCAAAATAACGTAAACATCGAGGAATAAATTGAAGGCTATAAACAAGGATCAGTTGTAATATGTATAATAAAAAGAAATAGAGTTGATAAACGGGTTAAATTTTTATTAGTATCGTGTAAAAACTCCCAGCTGCATCTTTAAAAGTTAAAGCACTGATGTCACCTTCAATATTAATATATAAAATGGTACCACCCAAATAACAGGGTTTTCGCATTCCCCACAGGTATATTGAGCTTTAAAAAGCGAACGGCGAAGCCGTGAAGCTCGGTAACATTTAAAAGCAAGGAAATGAAATCAAAATGCAAAAATTACTATCCCTGGCTAATATCAATGCGAAAGATGTTGAGTGTTTATAATAAAGCGTTAATATGATGTTTGTAGTAAATCAGTGTTTGGGACCCGCCATCGAACCCAGATTCACGAACCCGAAAAAAATTAACCCAAACTTAAATACCTTAGTCAAAAATCCGGTGCCCGTTTCTGAACCTGACCCTTTTAGAAACCTACCCTATACTTTTTCAAGAAACATTCTCAAACATCAAACTGTTTCGGGTTTGTGATTCGCGATTGAACCCAGCTACACGAACCCGGAAAATATTAACCCAAACCTAAATACCTCAACCAGAAAATCTGTACCCATTTATGAACCTGACCCGTTCAGAACCAAACCCTGTACTTTTTCAAGAAACATTCTCAATCATCAAAGATTTTCGGGTTCTGGACTCGCCATCGAACCCAGATGCACGAACCCGAAATATATTAACCCAAACCTAAATACCTTACTCAGA